>NW_026972131.1:5000000-7500000 GCF_036711695.1 Zophobas morio
GTTTTTTGGGACGAATTTTGCAAATGAGTCCCAAAAAACGTTTTAGGTACGTGTTACAAACAATATTTTTTTGTTGAAGCTCCCAAAACACCTTAAAAACCATTTATAAAAACGACTAATTTTGACAAACGAAGCAAATATTTATTGAAAAGTGGGCTAGTGGGCTGCATAGTAACTACAGTGTTTTGTAAACACGAAAAAACCTGACATTTTTTTGCACAAAATGCAGAATCCCGCACATATTACGGAAAAAGCAAAAGAAATCGTACTGGATTTACTTCCAGCGAAGTCTCGGCAAATGTACGAAAAGGAATATCAAATATTCCTACGATGGAAAGAAGAAAAAAAGATTATAGTAGTAGATGAAGATGTAATGTTAAATTATCTTCATGAAAAGGTAAGTGCCGCCTTTATGTTCAATATTTATAAGCCTTACACATGATTATCGTGATAATTTCCGTATTTTGTTACAGTCACAAGAAGTAAAACCATCTACTCTCTGGTCAAAATATTCAATGATTAAAGCTGTTTTGTCTGTCAAAGAAAATATTGAAATGAACAAGTTTTCCAGAGTCATTGCGTTTTTAAAGAGAAATTCAGTAGGATACGAGCCCACGAAGTCAAAAGTATTGTCACGTCAAGAAATTGACACATTTTTGACAAATGCAGACGATATGAAATATTTATTAATAAAGGTAAGTCTAAAAAATATTCTATGTATCAGATAGATTTATTTTTCATTTTGTAGGTTGCCCTTCTTTTTGGTGTGTGTGGTGCATGTAGGCGTGAGGAGCTACATTCACTAAAAATTCAAGATATTGTCCAAAAAGACGAAGAATGTCTAATTATAACAATTCCTGATACTAAGAGCAACATTAAGAGAGTCTTTCCAGTAATAGCTAAAGGCAAAGCTGTCAATGGCCTGGAATTATACCAGAAGTTTTTACGATTACGGCCCGAGACAGTTCAACACGATTATTTTTTCATTTGTTATCGTAATGGAAAATGCACTGTCCAACGTGTAGAAATTCATTCTTTTGCGAAAATGCCCTCGGTTGTTGCTGAATTTCTTAACCTGCCCAATCCCAAGGAATATACAGGGCATTGCTTCCGACGAAGTTGTGCATCTCTGGCGGCTGATAGTGATGTTGATTTAATCTCCCTGAAACGGCTAGGAGGATGGAAGTAATTTTTTTGCAATATAATTATTGTTTTCTTCTAAACAGTAACAAACTTTAGGTCGTCTTCTGTCGCAGAATCATATATAGAAGAATCTGTTGAAAGGAAGAAGAAGATATGCAGACAGTTATTGGGAGAAAAGCAAAACGAACTATCGACTAACACACTATTAGTTACTACTGAAGCTACTTCCACGACATCAAGAGACATCAGCCTGATACCTTCAAGCTCCTCAGGTATTTCGTTTTTGGACACAACAGTTTTCAGGGAGCTCAAAACTGTTCATTCCATTTTCATTTTGAGAAATAAATATTGTATTGTTGTATCTACTCCTTTAGAATAAATGTGGTTATTTAATTATTGTTTTTATAGTTTTTACTATTCAGTCCTAAAAAGTTGCCATGGCAACTTTTTCGTACTAGTACGAAAACGACTCATTTTACGGACACTTTTGAATCCCTAAAATAACCATTTTTGGGAGCGTGTACAAAAAAATGGTATTAGGATTCCGGGTATGTCGCGTTACAATGACACGGAATTATATTCGCCTAATATGATCAATGCTTTCGCTGATTATTTCAAGAGTGTTTACTCTGAATCTGATCCCAGCAGCTGCCCATCAACGAATCTTGAACTAGTTTGGCAGCTTTTTGTTTCTTGTGATTCCTTTTCAGATAACGATATTCTTTTAGCGTTAAAATCATCTAAACATTTTTTTCCGGCGGGCCCTGATGGTGTTCCTAGTTTTTTATTTTTGGACTGTGCAAATATTTTAGTGACCCCACTTTCAAAAATATTCAACTGCATTTTAAAACAGTGTTCAATACCTCACATTTGGAAAACATCTAACATCCGTCCGGTATTTAAATCAGGAGATGTGACCTTTGTTGAGAATTACAGACCTATTAGTCTGTTGTGCAACTTTGCTAAAATATTTGAATCATTATTGTACAAACAAATTTATTCTACTGTTAAACCATTTACTACTCCTTATTACCTATGGATTTGTTGAAAAAAGATCTACTCTAACGAGTCTTTCATGTTTTTTCACAATTTTCTGAATTCATTGATAATCGTGGTCAAGTGGATACAATTTATACAGATTTTTGTAAAGCATATGATAAAATTGACCATTACATATTACTAGACAAGTTAAGGCAATATGGTTTTTCAGATCCCTTGATAACATAATTCCATTCATATTATTATTATTATTATTATTATTATTGGTTATGTTGGCCAACAGGTGTGAACCCAATTACAGACCAACAATAAAATTGCAAACATAATCAACAGCTAATTAATTACTGCTTTACTCAGATAAGAATAGTTAAGCAATTCAAACGCAGGTATAATATTAAATTTATCTATTGTATGCAGAAAAACAAAGGGACAGGTAGAAAGAGAAATGGGAGAGCCAGAAAGAGGAGAAATATTATTATTTTTATCTAAATATATCAAAGGAATTCTGAAGTAGGTTATATTGATTACACATCTCATAAATAGGAGAGTATTTTTCTATATTAAGACGAGGTGTTCGCAGATAAAAACAGGGGTGAGAACGAGCAGACGATCTAGGAACGAAGAACGATAATTTGCTGAGAAGATCAGAACAGTCAATATCAAAATTTATTAACTTTTTAAGAAAGATTAACAAAGCCTTAATTCGTCTTGTATTCAGATCCTCCAACTCAAATCTTGAAAGAAGTGCCGAATGAGGAGATCCTCTGGCTGGGTAAACACCATCCTCCCTATATGCCAAGCATTTTAGAAAACGACGCTGAACTTTTTCAACTGCCTGGATATGACATTGTGTAAACGGTGACCATACTATACTAGCATACTCCAGCTTCGATCGAACATAAGCAAAATATAAAACTCGCATGCAACCAATGTCCTTAAAATTCCTGCTGCATCTAATAATAAAGCCTAGTGACTTTAGGGCTTTTGAACACATGTTGCTAATATGATTCTCAAATGTCAATTTGGAATTAAAGAAGACTCCTAAATCATAATGTGTCTCCACTCTGGTTATAAGTGAATTGCTTAAGCTATAATTAAACATTATTTGCAAGCTTTTATTAGTGATGGACAAGATTTTGCATTTACTGTAATTTACAGGAAGGAAATGGGAAGAACTATAGCTTAGAAAAATATCAAGATCATTCTGCAAAATAATACAATCTTCAACTGATGTAATTTGTCTGTAAATTTTTAAGTCATCAGCATAAATTAAAACATTTGACTTAATGTTCTTAACGATATCATTGATGTATATGACAAACAACAGAGGTCCCAATACTGAGCCTTGAGGCACACCAGAGGGTACAACAGTAATTATCGACTCATGACCTTGATATTTGACACGCTGTAATCTACTACACAAATAAGAACCAATTAGCTTAATGAGAGAATCAGAAAAACCAAAGTTACACAATTTTGCTAACAGGATATTATGATTAAGTTTGTCAAAAGCTTTAGAATAATCGGTGTAAACTACATCAACCTGAAGTTTTGCATCAAGTTGGTCAGCTGCAAACTGCGTAAAAGCACACAAATTTGTAACAGTATCATCATATCTTATGAACAGGCAGCAAGTTGTTATATATCGTAATTTTCGATCTAAATCCATCTCTCCGACTTCTGGTATCCCACAGGGGTCCAATTTAGGACCCTTACTATTCATAATATTTATTAGTGACATTGTTAATGAAATTACGTGTGAAAAATTGATTTTTGCTGAAGATCTTAAACTGTTTATTGAAGTTCATAGTGCAAGAGACTGTGAGATTCTTTAATACAATCTTAATCGCTTACATGATTGGTGTAAATTGAATAATCTAACACTTAACAAGTATAAATGCTTTGTTGTGTCTTTTACAAGAAAGAATACCGCTACTACTTTTTCTTACAACATCGAAATAATCATTTTACAACGGAAAAATAAGATCAGAGATTTGGGAATCAATTTTGATTCAAAATTTAGCTTTTTGGATCACATTAATGATATTATTGCTAAAGGATATAAAATGTATGGATTTGTGTACAGGAATTGTAAGAATTTTTATAATACTAAAACTCTCTGTAACTTGTACTATGCACTTATTAGATCGAAGTTAGAATATGGTTCAATTATTTGGCATCCAATATATCAAGTGCATATTAACAACTTAGAAGTTGTCCAACGTACATTTTTGAAGTTCCTATGGTTCACTGTCGATGGTATATACCCTGAGAGGGCTTATGATAATGCAGCACTGTGACAACTGTGACTTTTTAATTCTTTAGATATATATATATTTTTATTTAATATTACTATTATTTTGTAATATATATTACTTTTGTTTTTAATAGATTTCCTGTAATTGGGTTTGTAACCTGTTTGGAAATAAACCATTTATTATTATTATTATGAAAATATAATTCTTTGAAATGACGTCGTCAAATTGTGGGAGGGGATGACTACCCAAATTTGTTTCTTAATTGACATTAACGATTTACCACAAAGTTTCCATGCGTACTATTTTATTTGCAGACGATACCTTTTTAATTAATCCAGGTAAAAATACTAATGATCTTCAAACAGTTACTATTTGCAGTCGATTCGGCTACTATTTGCTTGAGAGCTAACAAATTAACTTAGTGAACATAAAACTAAACCCACAATATTTTCACTAAAAAAAAACGATCAAAATACAGTATGTGATAGTGTTAAATGTTTAGGAATTACACTAGATAGAAAACGAAACTAAATTGGTTTGAAGATGTTAAACAGGTTTCGGCACGATATTAAATTCTGTGTTGTTACAACTTAGAAAATTGGTTACGTACTGTATAACCTACTATTATTCAAATCTTAGTAGTATCTTCAATTACGATCTAATATTGTGGGATAACTCAAGTCATGCCATCCGAATATTTGGTATACAAAAAAGAGCAGTTCGTGTATTATCTGGTATCTCACACACAAAAGCGCTTTGTAAACCACTATTCCAGAAATTAAATATTATGCCACTGGCGTGTTTATACATTTATAGTGTGCTTATTTATGCTGCTTTTCACCACTATAGCACTGGTAATCAAAATAAGTTCGTGTTAAATCATCTCAATTTAAATTTTTGGGATTCAAAGAATTCAAGTTGAGAATCGCCTAGAACGGTATCAGAAAGTTCTAACTTAACAAAGAGAAGGAGTTTTTATACGAAACAGTGCGCTTGTTAACCGTGAAACATCTATTAAAACTTATTTCTACACGTCAGGACGCCACCAACGACATTTATCATATAGTTGCCACAAGTAAGTCTCATTCCGTGAGTTTCTTGGCATTTGCTCGAATCATGTGAAAAATTATTGTTCTTTTTTTCTTGTTCCAACCAGGGAATGGCAGCGACGAACTAATAATAATGGCCGAAACGTAACTTTATTTGCGCTTAAAATATAAGTTGCTGCTTTATCTACATTACCTTTTATGCGGTCTATAACATGCAGCTAGCCGTTATCAGACCAAAAGAAAAATTTAAAAATAATACAAACCTAGCCTAAAGCTATTGCAGCAAACTGCACCGTACATTAATGCTTGTAACGTATGGATCGGTTGAAAGATAAATTTGTTCTTATGGATATTTCTCCGTATTTCAAATGGAAATATTGTGAATAATGTGGCATATAACTAAAATCTTTCCTCAAGTTGGGTTTCAAATTTTGTAGCTTCGTGTTGATGACTGATTAATCGTCGTCGCTAAATGTATTATAACGAACTTTCGTCGTCAGCTGTCACAAACGTCAATAATTACACAATTTTCTTCACCTTTCTTAGTTGTTTACGGCCTGAAAGGCACACAATCGATAATTTAGGTCAACTACCTACCTCGTTCAAGCGATAAATTCTTATTTCTTTATTTTGCATTATTTTTAAATGTGTTCAAGTATTTGAAAGCATGTGTAACATTTTCACGACTAAAATAATTTTTTTGAGTTGACGATATTATATTATCTAAAATATGTTTGAATTGCAATTGTTAACAACAGTTCGTTAACTGGGTTATATGGTCTTAATAGTGGGTGTTTCTTTTGAAAAATTGTTTCATTAGTTAACAGTTTTCCCGGAATCATAAGAGCTTTAAGAAATTCAACAAGTGAGGTAACAATTTTAACCTCATTTGTATGTGTAGTCAATAAACGATTTTTATTCACAGAAACATTCCAGTAGATATACACTGGTTTTTATAGAACAAAGCTAAGCAACCAGCTTTACTGTGTACCTGCTCTGGTTGTGTCCTACATATCCACGGATTTGATCTTCAACCATGAGTTCACCCCCTACTACTGCTACTCATGTTAGCTTCCCCGAGAAGGACCAAGCTGCTGTACCCAGTTCCGTTAATGAGACGAAATTAACTGAATACTCGTATGTTGCAGCTGTTGGTTGTTTAGTCCAGCCCAAAAATGTCCTTTTCGCTTCAACAAGTATGAACAACCGAATTTGTATTTATCTAAAGGCTAAATTTCTAGTAGACGGGCTTGTCACGAAATATCCTTCTTTAACTATTAACAATGAAGAAGTTGGGATTCGACGTCTGATTACCCCTGCACGACGAATAATTACATATTTTAAACGTATGTCCTACATCCCCCACGACAGTGATAGTAACCTAGCGTTTTAATAATAGAGAGGATCTGTTATTAAAACGCTAGGTTACAAACCCGTCTCCCCTGTGTCCTTTTTAAGGACAGGGATTCAAAATGCGGAGTATAGTAATGTACTCAGTTTTAGACGTCAGATGTTTGTCACGCTGGATGAGTCGATAGATTTACCTTCATCTTTGGTCATGAAACATAGTGGTACAAATTATCGCATCTTCCTCACTTGCGACGGCCAAAATTGTTTTAAGTGTCATTTGGCTGGTCAGAGACCCCAACATTTAAATAAAACTAAATACCTATAGTAGTCCAAGATAACATTACCACCAGGAACGCTAATGCAGCGACAAATGAAACAATGATAGCTGAACACGTACAAAAAAAGGTAGACACTCTCTTGAATCATCCACAAACAAAATATCAAGTCCTTTCGCTGATTCACCCGTGACTGAACCTTCGATCCCTAGCAGTGAAACAGTTCCTTTGATCGAGCATTTAAAAAGGTTAGAACAAGTGATTCCGCTGAGAGTCTGATAGGCACATTTGAATTGTTGGGACCTGTTCGTAGTTTATGTGACGTAGCTGATCCGCTTTTTGTTCTAGAGTTTTCCGAATTGGTTAAACTTATGGAAGATGTCATGGGTGAATCGGACGTTTTAACTATTGCTGTTAACTACACTAGTGACATTATCGGCCTTCTGGATGAACTACATCAAATTTATCCCTCACACTCTCATACTTAATATACGAAATCGTTGTTTGAAAATACAGCGGAAACTTAAAAAGGCTTATACTCGGTACCAGAATTGCAGTACGGAAAGTAACAGTGATGCAGATACTTATTAGTTTTTCTTTTCCTCTTCAATTCGTGGATGTCACTGAACCCTCTGCTTGTCTGTTTTTCTGTCCGCTAATGTACTGAAACATTGCATTGTTATATTCAAAGTTTAATGAGTTATCTGCTTTTGTTTTAGTCAATAAGCGTTCATTTATTTTAGTCAGTGGCTTAACCCTAAGTTACCTGATGCGTTAATATCTTTGTCAGCCTATCATCTATTTAGAAAAGATAGACAATTTAGTAGAGGAGTTTGTATCTACCCATGTGATATACTGCGTTAAAAAAGAAAGATATGCATATGGCAAGAGAGGAATAATGGATGGAATGGAAAATGTAGTGATTTGAAGAGAAAAGCAAGGGAAAAATTAAGAAAATGGAAGAATAACAAGGGAAGGAAAGAAGAGTACTTAAAAGCAAGAGAGAATTATCGGAGAAAATGTGAAGAAATAAAAAAAGAAAAACGACAAGAAGAGGAGAAGACAGTAAAGTCTCTGAAAACAGAAGAAGAAATATGAAACAAGGAACGGAGAAGGAATCACAACCACGGAAGAAATGTGGAGAGATTCGGAAATAACCGAAGATGAAATGGGAAGACAGATTGAAAGACTGAAAAGAAGAAAGGCACCAAGAGGGATGGAATCCAGAACGAAGCGTGGATGTTCGGGACAGAAGGACTGAAAGAAAGGATATGGGAAGTGGTAGATGGAGTTTGGAAGGAAAAAGGGTTTCCTCGGCAGTGGAGAGAAGATATAATAATCCCATTATTTAAAAAGGGGTAAAAAAGTGATGTGAAGAACTATCGATGGATCACCTTGCTCAATACGGCGTACAAGATATAGGCAATGATACTAGATGAGAGGTTACGAAAGAAGATGGAAGCAAGGGGTATGTTACCAGACGGTGAGGCAAGGCTTCGGAAAGGAAGAGGTACTATGGACAATGTGTACATCCTGCGGCATTTAGTGGGAAGAAAAATAAGGAAAGAGGGTGGACGAATGTACACATTGTTCTTAGATTTCAGAACAGCGTGAATAGAGAGAAAATATGGGAATATTTGAGGAGAAAGGGAGTAGATACGTACCTGGTAACTAAAATGGAAGAAATATATGAAGAAACAGTAAGTAAGGTGAGAGTAAATGGAATAGAGCGGGAGATTATATACAAATAGAGGAGTGAGACAGGGATACCCACTCAGCCTCGCATTGTTTGCAGCTTATCTAGGAAATATAGATGAAATGTTCAGAAAATCACAGACAGGAGGGGTGATAGTGCGCAAAAAGAAAGTGTGGTCTTTGGCGTACGTAGATGATTTGGTGATTGTGGCAAAGAAAAGAGAAAAAATGAAAACAATTATTAAAGTACGTACAAAAAACGGAATTGGGACTGAATGTGGAAAAAACAAAAATGGTGGTTTTTGGGAAGAAAGTAAGAAAGGAGAAGGAAAAATGGGCAAGGAGAGGGAAGAAGATTGAAAAGGTGAAAGAATTCCAGTACTTAGAATATACATTAAAAAGCAGTAACTCAGATTGAGCGCATATTCAAGAAATGGTTTGAAAAGCGAACAAAGTGATAGGAATAGTATTGGGAATAGGAGAGAGAAAATTTGGACATGGTAATAAGAGAACAATGATGATGTTTGATAGTTTGATCAAAAGTGTATTTATGTACGGAGCTGAGATTTGGGGATGGAGGGAATGTGAAGAAATAGAGAGAGTGCAAGAAAAATACTTAAAATGGACATTGGGATTGGAAAATTATATGCCGGGGTATATAGTGAGAGAAGAAACAAAAAGGGAGAAAATGAGAGTGGAAGCTGGTAAAAGGGCGGTTGGATTTGAAGAGAAGTTTAGTGAGAGAGGTTATTGCAAAATATTGCAAGAATGTTGGAAAGAAGTAAGAAAGGAAGGGGGAAAACATGTTTGGAACGAAAGAGACAACTATTTTGAAGGAAAGGTATATATGCATGTGAAGAAATAGACAGAATGAGAGAAATGGGAAGCAGTATGAAAGAAGAGCTCAGTGTAAGAGATAAGGATATAGATAAGCAAGAACGCAGATCGAGAATATCGGAGTCGAGATATAATGCAGAGTATAGAAAAATAGTAAAGGATGAAGTATCAAAGTACACACGCAGAGAGAGAGAGAGTATAAAAGAGAAAAGAATTATGGCGCGATTTAGGAATGGAGATGAAGAGAAAGAGAAAAATTTTTGAGTGGATGAAACTGACAGAAGGGGTAGGATATGTTGGAAAGAGGGAGAGACAATAGAGCATATGCTGGAAGGATGTGAAAGATTGAGAGAATCGGAGGAAAGCAGGGAAGAAGTGCTAACTGGGGATGGAAGAGGACTGGGCTGGATGAAAAAAGTACGGAAGAAAAGGGAACTAAGGCAAGGGGTGGGCAAGCAGAAAGAATAGAACAATTATTATTATATAAAACTTGAACATTTAATTTGTACCCCTACTGGGAATCTTATTAAGCCTGTAAGCCAAATAATAAATTAATACTACAACTAGATACACCTACGTTAAATATTGAGTCCCTTGTTATAAAGCTTTCTAGCCGTTTCTTAACGCTTGTTATGGGTTGTATTTACAGGATTCCTTTCACTGATTTTGACAGTGATTCCAAACTTTTTTACGTAGTATCTGACTTGGCGAACGGTTATGGCGACCTTTTTATTTTTGTCTACTTTAATTTACCTGACTTGAGTTGGCCTTCAGCAACGCTAGTATCTTCGAATCCTTCTTATAAGTTATTATTGGATTTGTTAAACGATTCTCATTTATGTCAACTATTTTCTAAACCAACTAACTGGGTATAGAATCGATCAACAGCCCTCGGTTTTATATCTTATTATTTCTTCCAGCCCCGATTTGAACTAGTAAACTCTAATTTAGAGTTTACTAGTTCATTGGTAAATCAGATCATGTAACAATTGTGACCAACTTACAAGTCAGCCGTCATACTCACGAGGTAGGTCACTAACTATCGCCATCGTCTTGTCCTCGGTTGACCTGACCCCTTAGGTCCTGTTTTGCATATGCTCTCTGTCCTGACTATCCTCTCATATACCTAGCTTAGTACGAAAGTGCAGATTTATAAACAAAACAATTAATTGTAGTCAGTTTGGCCGAGTGGTTTAAGACGTTAGATTTAAGCTATGATTCTAGAAAGGGACCGTGGGTTCGAATCCCACACCTGACAGTTTTGTCTTGGGTTTGAATAAAACACATTTTCATGTTATGTTATTTGTTGAGGACATATAGAATACAGCCATTTGTAACTATTTTTAGCGTTGTTTAATGAACAGGAACATTTTTTATTATTAGATATATGGTTATCACATGTTGGGATTTCTTTGGTCAATTTCACACAGTCTTCTATGGATTAAAGGTTCACAATTTTGGGACAGTTTTTTCCTAGCGTTTCCATGAGATAATTCTTTGTTTCTTCCTTTCACGTATACGACCTACACCCCATTTTCCTTGATGTGTTCGATCAAAATTTGTTTAGGAGATGTCTGATCCTTGGCTCCATCACTAAATCTCAACATATGATGATAACGTTGTCAATATCTAACTTGTTTTTTGGTGCTTTCATCCAATTCTTTTAATTGTTTTGTGGGCTTGAAAGTTTCATGTACTCTGTTAATTTCATCGTAAATCGTAAGTTCTTTTACAAAGAATTCTGGCAAACTTCAACCAACTTCACCTACCCGGTTATTTTGACTAACTGATGAGAATATGACTATGCTATTATTTTTGTATCAATCCAACTATTGTGCGTGTTGTTAAAACCTAAGCACTTTACATAAATTTGGTTACCTTTCTTTATTGTTTCATTATCAATCGACGCAAGAAAATTTTGTGGAAAACATACAAACTAACAGTTAATGAGATGGATTATGTATCTCATAGGGCTTTTTCTAATTTATTATTATTAGTATCGAAGCTTAAAGATTCCCAAGGGGCTTATGAAGCTTGTTTTGCTAGCAGTAAAAACCAAAAATGCCTCTATAAATCTTTCCTTCTTCGGCTAGCACTCTAGTCACAGAAAATGAAGACATTGCAAACGTTCTCGCTGACTCGTTTGCAAATAAGTACACGACAGAACCTCCTCAATGCGGCGTAGTTTTAAATAATGTTGATTTTACTGAGGATGAGATCCCTGTGAAGCTCTAGAAGCTAAAGAAAACCAAATCTCCCGGACTTGACGAGATATCTGTTGCCATTTTGAAGGAGTGTGCTTCTGCCTTAGCAAGGCCATTGAGTTTGCTTATGTGCCAATCTCCAATCAGTTTAACATCTCCAGTTGGTAAGATGATGGAATCCATTATCAGCGATCGTATGAAGCAGTTCCTACTAGACAATAAAGTTATTCCTAACGTATCGAATAACCTCCGTTGTAGCCTTAATGATTGAAGTAGAGAGTTAGACGACGGCAATTCCATCGATCTTGTCTACTTTGATTTTTCCAAAGCTTTCGACAAGGTTCCCACCCGCCGTCTGGTGCATACATTGGAACATGCTGGTATCAGGAGTTGTTTACCAAGGTGGATGGATTCAAGGTTTTCTATCCGACAGGACCTTTAGGATCAAAATTGGCAGTTCCTTTGTTCTCAACGAGAAGTGTTCCACGAGGTTCTATTTTCGGGCGCCTCTTTTTTACTATTTATACAGCCGATCTTGCCCGGGTTTTTAAGTGTCCATTCACATTATAATTTGCAGATGATCTGAAAGTGTATAATACCTGTCAAACACCTATCAAAATTATATCAAAATGGGCGCATGAATGGCTTTTTTCTCTGAACACAGACAAATGTAGTATACTCCACCTTGGTAGCAATAATCCTAAATTCGACACCTTCCAGTCATAATTATTATAGTAGATGTAGTTTATATTAGTTAGTATCTGCACTGTTCCTTGGGCATAACAGGACATTGTCCTCTGCCCAGTTTAACTCCTAAGATAAAAAATAAATAAATAAATAAGAATCCTCTACAACTTTCCCTGTTACGATTTCGATATAAAACCATTAAGGAAGAAAATATTGCAGTTTATTTAAATTTACATGTAATGTATCATCAGACGTATTTGGGTGTAAAATTAAATTGTGTGTCATAGGTACACTGTAAACGTTCTTGGCGCCTGAATATACAATCATATATGGGATAGAGTATAGATCCTAAAATATATTACTAAGTGATAATATCGTGTACAAAAGATGGTGGAATGTGTATTAGTTTTGTATAATATGGTTTTTATGACATCTATTATTCGTGTGTAAGTACGTCATAATCTTTTAAGCTATTATAATTTTTTCTTTTAGATCTGTAAGCATTTAATATTTCTGCTCCTCATCTATTTACATGAATAAGACTTGGTATGGTTCAGCCAGTAGTATTATTCAATTTGCAATAACTTATTAAAATCTCGCAGAACTATTATAGGGTTGCACTCCAACAACAGCTCCTGTTTATTCTTATACCGGAGACATGTTTTGTAAAGCAGGCAATAATAACACACACGTTCTGTTGATCAATACGCTTCACGTTAGGTAAAATTAGGTAAAGCCAGCAGAATGTCCATTTATTTTATTGGTGGTGTAATAGCAGGTATCGACGTTTCCAGCAGGCATTCGAATAATGAATTTTCTATAGCTAAATTGCACAAATGATTGAGTTTCGGGGCTTCCGGAAATTCAAGAGCTTTGCTTGTTCAATACCTGTTGTCGATACTACGCTAGTAACAGCAGAAGTTCCGGAAGACATCGATAAGGTTTCGAGGATCGGATGAGAATTAAAAAAATATTAAGAGAATAAAAATATCTGATGAACAAAAGAAATAAATTTGCGACGTGGAGGAAGTTGAAATCGTCAGGAAAGCTTGAGTTTGTGATAAATTATGACAGTTTATTAATTACAATGCTGGGAGACGTTCTGAAGAAAATATTCCTCTTAAAAAAATGGAACTTGAAATCTCGATAAGAAAGCTCGCTAATAGCACGATCGACTCAAAACTTGAAAATCGAAAGCAACAAAAATGTGTATGACACTAATTTCGTGTATAATTGGGTTTGCGCTGGTTACAAATGTAGTTGTTTATATTTTTTGTAACAGACATTACGTTTATCGATCAACGGTAAACAGTCGTTCGAGTTTAAGTGTATGTAGATTGCTCTTGCTCTCAAATGTGAACGTAGACCATGTACATAATGGAACGTTATGGTTTCCGTCTCTCTAGCTGAAGTGATTTTATGCTGCGCATTGAACTACCTAACTTGCTTTGTAACATTTAATCAGCCTTTGTACATAAAGGTTTCGTGCCCTACCAAAACTCGAACTTATTAGATGTGTTAGTGGGATTTTGGGTTTTCATTTTGTGATGTCCTTTGGTATCATCATAAGAAAATAACTTTTGACAGCCATGTTGCGTTGTAGCATTTCATTGTTAGTGTTCTTTTGATTTGAAATTCTAATGTGAAAAAAAAAACTTTTTGGCTGTGATAAAATAAAATATTTGTAAAAAGTGTACATTCTATTGAAAATTAGTTGACAAAGAAATGACTCAAACATGTTGAATTAATTAAAAATGTTCTGTACTAGTATTGGCCTTATAAAAACACACAATGGAGTGATTCTAACAATGAACCGTAATTTCGCCATAAATTACGTACCGCCCTACATTCGCATTTTAATTGCCAATTCTCAAATCACATCAACAATGATCTATTTTTCGTGTCACAAAAAAAATTCAAAAATGAATGTAATTAACGACAACGGTTGTTTGAAATTTCTGTGAGATTATTTGTAATTACACAAAGCGTAATGTCTGTCAATAAGTGTGTAACAACTTGAAATAAATATAGTCTCAAATGCGCCTTTTTAGAATAACGTGCAAACAAAATCAATCAATTTAATTTATACTCAAAAACATTTTCATGGTTTGCGTTTTTACTATCCAACGGAATGCATCACCGATTACACGAAAATAATTTACACTGCACCAAAGTAATAACAGCTATTTCGAAAACGATAGGTTTAAAATGCGTGATAAACGGTATTACTAAATTGCGGTTCCGAACACCCTAATTACAATAATTCCGGTGTTTTTTCAAACGTCTATCAAGCTTTCAGCGACTAAAATCAAACGCCGTAGGAAACTTCGTTATAATGTGGGGATGAGCGTGTTCACACTAAAGACACCATAATCTCAGAAAAATGGCTCACGCAAGCTTCCTAAAGTGAAAAACAATATTTGTTATGAGTGTTTCGTACCTTTATAAAAAAGGTGTTTTCAGACGTGGTCTATATTTTATCAAAATCAGGTTTTTATAGCTGTGATGTGTTTGAAACGGTCTGGAAAGTTACGAATTGTCGTTATATTAAGGTGGCATGGAACCTTTGGGAAAGAATAACACGACAAAATTCAATTTAAGTGGTAATGTACAGTTGGTTTTAACGGCGAACTGTCACATCTTGAGGAATAAATCACAATAAAATAATTAATAGTTGTTGATTGAAAGCATAACGTGAGCAGAATTCGGTTAAGATACTGTTCTTTATTTTCGTCACATAAATGTTTATGATGCCTATTTTCCGTCTGGAACTTTTTACATTACGAGAACTTGATATTTATTAAGCATAAGCATGAAATTTTTCGTCAGGATTTTCCATTCTTGTAGTAATTATAAATAAACACAATTATGAGATTATTTACGTCTGACTAAACGAGTAACGCCCACAATCAGATGCATAATTGAACACTTATTAAATATTAGCTATTTTCAAAAACTGTAAACTTTAGTAACAAAATGAAACATATAAACGAAATATATAATTTAGCTTGATATAATTTTTTTTTGCAAAGAGTGCTTTAATTAATTCATAAAGAATTTGCACTACCTGACTAGCTAATTTGCAAAAAAAGCAGCTGAAAATTCTTTTGTAAACCGTGAGATTATATTGCTACTTAAATTTAATATTGTTGGGAAAGAAAAAAAAATGTTATGAATGTTCAACTTTTTAACAGCATTTTTACTGTTGTATTAACTTATATTAAATGTATTATGAAGTTGTTTTTTTTTTTAATACAGTATGATGTCACAGCCAAAGATTGCTTTGTGTTTGCATCATTGTACATGAAATACTTTTCAGTTATTTTTTATATAATAATTTGTATTATAATTATTAATTAACAAAGTGGCAATTTATGTCTAGAAGAAACTTAATTTACCGTTCTACTTACAAAGACGTCTCAGAAAAATTATGAATTTTTTAATAGTGAAAAATTATTCTATAGTCGTTTGTCTAACTGGTCCATACAAAACTCAATTAACCGCTGGTATTCGAAGTTCATAGAATTTAGAAGTTTCCTGGTCGAAATTTTGGTCTCAACAAATTGAATTTAATGCTCTAAAATATACACCCATGGACAACATTGGGAATGATTTTAAATTTTTCATAAATGTTTTAAACCAGATTGCACATTTATGTAGTTTTTATTTTATTGAATTACGTTCCCCTACAGGCCGGAGGCCCAATTACAGGGGAACGGGGGACATACACAACACCCAGAGCAACCCACCCGGGTTCTCATGTAATTTATAGCACATAATCATCATTGGATAATTTTTTCCGTCATACACTAACATAGTTTAATAACTCTTGTTATTATTTTTAAGTAATTTGTGATAACAAAAAATGTTCCACATATTTAAGTGTATAAGTACATTTTACTGTAAATTTTTTTATTATTAAACTAAAGATTATTTTTAACGGTCTGTAGAAAACGGGAACACAATTTCTAATAAGAAATGACGGTGCCCAGTACTGTCAACAAAAATGGGTCTTTCGAATCCATGTGTAGTTTATGCCACGTACCGGAAAACCAGGATTCCTTCAGACAGCAGAAATCGTTCCTAGAATTTACATGGTTCTACAAAAATTTACCATTTTAGACATATTTTAAGTTTCTTGTTGTCGAAATAAGTTTACACATATCACATACTAAGAAAAAAAGACAAAATATAACCCCGCCCACCCACCCCATTTCAATTGTTTTTACTCATCGTGAGTCAAGAGGGCGAAGCTTAACTACAAAATCCTTATTTCTCTACGAGAAATTAAAAACATGTTTTTGAGTATCGTGTAGTTCAAAGAATATCACGTATATTAAATTCACTCATACCTGCCTTTACTTAAATAGTAATGACGTTTTCAATCGTTGGCAGACCTAGGGGTGACCTACCATTCTAAACGTGCTTTAAGCTTCTAAGAATAAAAATCATAATTGAGATGGGGTGGGTGGGCGATGTTTAAATTTTGCCTTTTTTGCTTAATATACATAAAATTCACAACACGATACTCAAAAACATGTTTTTAATTTTTTATAAAAAAATAAGTATTTTACAGTAACGCTCCGCCTTGCCCCCTTGGTTCTCGGCGAATAAAAAAATCATCACAGTTAGGCTCCGCCCCATAATTGCGAAATCCATGTTTCCTTGCAAAAATGTACTACTTTAACCATGTTTTAAGTTTCTTGTTGTGAAAAGATTGCTATGTATATTAAGAAAAAAAAGCAAAATATAAGGCCTCGCCCACCCGCCCAATCTCAATTCCGATGATTTTTTTATTCGTCGTAAGCTGAGGGGCGGAGCTTAAATGTGAAATTTTCGATATTTCAATAGCCGATTCTGGAAAAACAGTTGGACCTATTAAAGAAACGAGGTCGGAAGTGAGTTCTAGAAATCGAAATCTTCGACAAAATGGGTTTAGTTGAGTTTCGAAAATGTTGAAAAATTGGTTGAAATTTGAAGAATGAGGGACCATTTGAAAAATTTCACTTTTAAAAAAGAAGAAATAAATAGAGGACGGGCGGGCGGGGCTAACTTACTAACATAAGACTGAACTATTTTAAAGTAGTCACTGAATTAAAGAGGGGGTAGGTGGGCGCGGCTACTGCTTGCTTATAAGACTCTCTAAAAAAAAGTTAAACTCAGTTCCGGCCACGTCTTCTCTCAATTTCATTGTCTTATTTTAGTTACTGCAAAACGGGAATTGAATTCTATTTTGACAAGCGATATAATCTAAGATTTAAATAAAACAAAGTAAAAAGTGGCCCCGCCCCCTACCGACTCCTATTCTGTTTTGATCATTCATTCTTATTGGCTCTGAAGAACAGAAGTTGGATTTCATATTGATAAATAATAGAATCTATTATTACATTTTTTTTAATAAAACTTAATTTTTACTAAATTTTACTTTTTTTCGAAAAATTGTTTCAATTTTTAGATTTTTCAATTTTTGAATTGCATTTTTTCTAGTTTACATTTTAAATTTGTAATAATAGTAATAGTAATAATTTTTAACATATTTCACTTTCTGAATTTTACGATTTTAGAATGTTTCCATTTTTCAATTATTACTGAATTTTAAAATATTTTTGTTTCAGTTTTTTATTTCCTTTATTTTTAAACATATCGACTATCGTAAATGACGTACCCTCTAAGAAAATACAGTTATTAAAAAAACGATTTAGTCAACTTTCGAAAATTCTGAAAAATGGGTGGAAATTTGAGCAAATGGAGATCATCGTAAAAATTTGATTTCTAAAAAAGTGTTCCAAAAATTCTGAAAAAATTCAATGACGTAGATCTCAAGGTGCTGATTCCAACATGTTCAATATTTTCGGGTTTAAAAACTTTTTTTTTTAATCCCGAAAATTCCGATATTTTAAGGGCCGATTCTGAAAAAACAAAGAAAAGAGGTCGAAAGTGAGTTCTAAAGCTCGAAATACACAAGAAAATGGATTTAATTAAGTCTCGAAAATGTTAAAAAATGGGTTTGAAGAATGGAAAAATTTAATTTTTATAAAAGTAGTATAAACATTCACAAAAAATTCAGGGATGTAGATCTTCACGTACTAATTCCAAAAATATAGCATGCTTATGTTCATCGTGCAACATTTTCAAAGCGTTCGTTTTTAAAAACAAATTTTCTAAAAAATTTCGATATTTCAACGGCCGATTCTGGAAGAACAGTTGGAGCTATTAAGGAAACGAATGTCGGAAGTGAGCTTTAGAGCTCGAAATCTACAAGAAGATGTGTTTATTTAAGTTTCGAATATGGTCAAAAATAGGTCGAAATTTGAAGAATGGGGGACCATTGGAAAATTATAATTTTTAAAAAAGTTGTCTAAAAATTCTTTAAAAATTCAGGGCTGTAGACCTCGACGTGCGTTCTTCAGTAATCGTGATATGCAAAGAAAATTAGATATATTAATTAAAAAAGAAAACCAAAAGAGAAGCCCCACCCCTCCGTCTCGATCTCAATTGTGATGAATATTTTATTCGTCGTCAGACCGGGAAGCGGAGCATAATTGCAAAATCGTTATTTCGCTAAACAAATTTACCATTTTAAACATGTTTTAAGTTTCTTGTTGTGAAAAGATGCCTACATAGGTATATTAAGAAAATAGGGAAGATAAAAGACCCGCCCACCCTCCCTATCTCAATTGTGATGATTTTTTTTATTCGTCGTGAGCCGAGTGGCGGAGCTTTTCTAAAATCCTTATTTCTCTATATGAGATAAAAACATGTTTTAGACTATCGTATTGTTTAAGGAATAATATTTATATTAAGGTAAAAACAAGCTAAAAATCAAGCCCCACCCATATCCATCCCAAGCTCAATTGTGTTGAAATTTTCATTCGTTGTCAGACCGAGGGGCGGAGCCTAATTGCAAAATCGATACTTTCCTACAAAAAGTTATCATTTTAAACATGGTTTATCTTTCTTGATGTGAAAAGAAGACCATATTACATATATAAAGAAAAAAGAGCAAAATGGAAGCCCTTGTAGTTATAATACCTAATCTGTTTTTATTATTGAGATGAATAGCAATAAATCTTGTCGATTTAAATGTCGAGAACTATCTTTAACAATGTATAAGTACTGACAGAAAGCTACAGTGTAGGAAATGATGGCCGCTATTTAAAATATGAAGATTTTGGTGAACAGGTGATGAAATGGCTTAATATTAGCGAACCTCATTATCTCTATCAAAATTTGTTTTTTGTGGAATTAGTGCTGTCAACCAGAAAAATGTCCCCCCTACTTTAGGACATTTCCTTCAAGTTGGCAGCATTGCACACTACCACAATTTGATTGGTTGAAAATCCAACGTCAACGGCAACGTAACGGCGAAAGTTGGTTATCTCGAACGTCAACCCAAAGGCGTGCCAAGTTTCAACGGCAAGAGGTTAGTGGCGACCACTGGCGGCAATAGGAGGCGAAATCGTTGTTCAAAGGATGCAATCACTTTAAAATTTGAATTTTTATTTTGAATTAAAAATGGCATTATTACCTGTTTGGATAATGAAGAGTGTTCGAATGAGAAGTCGTTAGCACAATTTACTGCTCGAGTAGTTTGAAACCGTTTTTCGTAAAGGTACAGTTTCATCAATTACTTTACCGTACGGTTCACCAACCAAGAGATATCTGTTTTAATGGATTACATAATCAGAAGGGTTTTCAGCAGTAATATCTTCATCAATTATAACTACGATTGTAACACGAGGACTGAAAACAGATAGCTGTTTGATGGTGTATTTTTCAATCAACTTGTTATCATTGCAAAGCTTAGAAGCTTTTCGTATGGTCAGATTTTTCACGTCGAACAATTACATTATGTTTACTCTTCGTATTTATTATAGACACACTAGATTTTATTGGACTGAGGATTTTTGTATAATTTAAACCTCAACACTACTTTTTTTGGTGAACACTTTACATACGTTTTATTTAAAATATTTTAACGGTGATTTTTTTTATCCATACACGATGATAAAATCGAAACACTAAATTTCACGTCGTAGAAATTAATAAATGTGATATATCATATCACCAGTGACATTAATTTAAGAAATACTGGACTTTAACAAAAAGGGTAAATTCATAATACCTATATAAAATTTGTTTATCTTAACCCAATGCGTATTATTTTTATATCAGGAAGTCTCCTTGACCGTTGACATTAAATATATTTTGAAATTTATTGCAGGGTATTATTCGGAAAACAGTGGTAGCTCACAAAAAGCTGGATCAGATCAAGTAGAAAGGCTATTACAGGTAGCAAAGAAAATTAGATTTGATTCGGAAACAGGAAGAAAGTGCGGAGGCGGATACACAAGATATGCAAAGAAAGCACAGCGCAGAAATCAACTTACCTCGTGTCTACTACACAAGTTGCTTTAAATGCAGAAAAAGGAAAGATGAAAGCTTCCGTTAAATTCGTTTAGAGTTACCATTTAGCTCCCCTTTTGTTCAGATACTTTTACGCCACTATGGACTTTATTAATGTAAAAGGGTGTTGGCAGATGCACCAGGAATACCAAAATTCTCGCAATATGATCTACCGCTCAAATGGCGGTAAATCGTGTGCATAAATTTTCTTAGAATATTGAACACAGCGCAACCGTAATCACGTCAGGAAATAAAAAGTCAGTAAGCTTAATGCATTTTTCCTTTAAGGAAAAGAGTGTCCTAAATTTTCTTTTATTGTACAAAGAGCGATAAATTTCTAAAAGTAAACACAAATTAGCAGCTCGTATTTCCTTTCGTTTCTCCCTTGTTTTACGAAACATGCCGGAATCCTGGCCTTGACTCCGAGCAAATAATTTCGTGTTTTTCTCTTAGCGAAATTAATTTTCAACGTCTTTTATATTTCGTGTTTGGACAACGACATTATAAAGGGTTAACGTTTCAAGTCGCCGCTCTGAAAGAAACAATTAAGTAAGGTCAAGTAGACGACGATTGTAATGTATGTGCGAACATGAACGCAACAAAAGATTTTTGCAACTATTAGTCTGTACTCAGCTCTCTAATGCTCCGAAGTAGACTGTAGGAAGAGATAACAAAGAGCTCGTGGCTCTATAATACACACTCTATTTGAAGCAGAAGATCAGCACCTGTATGTTGCTAGTCGCTCAACTATGGAATAATGATGTATAGTGAGATATTATGGAGGGAACAATGAGCATTTAGAGCCAAGGGCGCTTCTGTTGTAGTTGCCTCTTTATCGACTGCAGTTAATGCGGGTCTACGCTTCCGGGTCTCTGGGATCACACATGAGAAATTTCAAGTAGGAAAATTAGATACATGACGCATGAAGCCTTCGTATGTCATCAATACTGCATTAGTGCGCTTTTCGGAATTTATGAAATCAACTTTCAGACTATAAAATACGTTTTCGTTTATTGTGATTATATTTTGATTATGTTTGTGTTTGCTTATTCACGAATATGTATGTATTTAGTTAGAAGCTGTGAATTTTTTTTTTAATGTTTAAGATTCTTGTCATCAATACAGATAATTTTTAAAGCCAATCCTTCGGGAAAATAATCAATATAATGACTATTAACACATTATCCCAAGGCGCGCTCAACAATTTTGGATCCTCGAAATTACGACATATTTGTGGCTAATTAGCCTCAGCTTGAGGTTACCCTAATTAAGACAGAGTCCAAATTTATGTAGCGCCCTTTCGACTACAAGTGCCGTAAAACAGACAATATCTAATCTTATCGAGGCACCATCAGGTAATCAAGATGAACATTACAATTCGCTTAAACTCGTGATTTAATTGTATTTGTTAATGGCCAGTGGAACTATCAAAGTCCTATTGGAGCTCTCAGTTGTAATTAAAAAGGTTTCCAACGAACCAGATCCGATTGACAAGTTTTTAATTAATAGATTTTCTCATTAGGGTGACAGTATATGGGGTTAGTTAATTAGAACAGCTTTGTGAATAGTAAAGAGTCAAATGTAATTATGCTGCCAGTGGTAAATTAATAACCGGTGATGTTTGATTGGGTCTATTGTGTAACAATATTCACTACTGTTGTAAACAGATCGTAATTTTTGGTTAAATCTAGGGACCTTTATGTGCCAAATTATGAGCTTAATTTTATTATTAGACATGTCGTATTTTCCACTGTAATTGCGGAGCTTAAAACAGCTAATTTATGACTACAAATGTTCTTCTAAAAAAGTGTAAACAATTAGTACAATAATAATTCAACTCTACAAATAAGCTTAGAAGTTGTAAAATTAAATTCATATTTCGCAGAATTGCTTAATTAAGGATTCAAGTAGTGTAGTGTAGTTCCACGATAGGGATTGTATATAAATATTACTTCTATAACGAATTTCCAAGTGGATATTTTACGTTTCACGCAAATTAATTTTTCTCTGCACTATTGTCATCAGATCCTACACAACTTAAATGAGCTCCCTGTTCAAGTTTGTCTTATAAAGACAGCTTTAAAAGAGCCTGAATATAATATGCTGCGTCATGCTCTTCAAAAGTTGTTGATTACTGAAACATGCAAATTTTGGGCCATAAATTCACTAGGGCAACTTAATGGGAATATTTGAAATGATCAAAAGGATCAATTCAAAGGAGACTCCGAATTTGTATTAGTTTTTACTATACAATATATTTTTTCAATGTGTCGTGACCTCGAGAGTACGAAAAAATAGGTCTCCCGTTTCCATTTGTCTGTCTGTGGCGATTTTTGTTAGACAGATAATTTCCGCAACTACCAGATCGATTGGTGTCAAATTTTATATGTAAACTCAGGGCAGTGTATGTATGCTATTCAACAAAAGTTATATTGATGCGATTTTATATTATAAGATACCTATAACGTGCATTGTACTCATATGTTTGCAATATTTCGTTTCTAAAGCAACACTTCAATGTAAAGGATAATTAAATATTTTCATCAATCACATTATGATTAATAATAATATTAAAAAAATATATAAAGAAGTCATTAAATGTCCCTTTTTAACAATCTCAGTTTAACGAATGTATCTTTCGAAAAAAAAATTAACCATCAATCCGATAAAGTAATATCTAAGTATATACTTCAACTTGATTACAAAATCATGCAACTGTTTAGAAAAGTGTAACATAAAAACCACTATAAATATTTGCTACCATTTTTTCATCCCTTTTTCTCATATTGCTGTCAACGTTTTTGAACAAATCAAAAATTTTTGTTGTAACAAATTATTCAAGTGAAATCCCTTTATAAATAGACTTCAGATCTTAGGTTTTTGCCTTTTTATATCTACTTCAGGCATTGCAGCGAAAGTTATATATTTATCCGAATTTAAAAAATTCTATTTAACGCCCAATTATTACTACCTAAAAATACCTAGTTTACCGTTAGAGACCTAAAGTGTTAATTAGACGACCTAACTGTAAATTTTAAAACACTTAAAATAGGATTCCACGACCAACGAAGCGGACGTGCTTGCACAATAGAGATTTTCCGTAAATTCATTGTTTTGAATGGCAGATTGTTTAAAAATGGGTTGTAAACAACGCCTTTGAGTTTAGTGGTACGGGTTCGTGTCGCCAACTGACAACGATGGCCTGCATTTTATTTAGATTATAGTCTGAAGGAGGTGAATCTCTGAACAAGCATTTTATTTTAGATGTTTATTGTTAGTGATAGTGAGTGTCTTTGCGTGTTAGTGAGTGTGCTGGGGCCGGTTTTGATTTTTGTGCATACAGTAAAGAATCCTCAAAATGCCTAAGGTAAAATCATTCATGAAAGATAAAATCAAATTATGGGTAGGGAATAATTTGGACACTAATTTTCAATTTCCTTCTTCAACCAAAGACAATGAATTATTCTGCAAAGTGTGTGGAAAAGTTCTAGTTAAACATTTAAAATACTGAAGCTTGAATTATGTTCACATTTTTGTTTCCTAGTTTCAGTGCGAAAAAAAATCACACTTTGAACAACACTGCATTGGCGATGCACATAAAAAGAACGAGAATAAATCCAGTCAACACACTTTATTAAACATTTGTTGCGACAATGATTTTATGCAATTTTGTATCGATTTATGTGGGGCATTTACAGCAGCAAATATTCCATGGAATAAAGTTACTTGTTCTGAGTTTAAAAATTTTATGTATACATATACAGGAATGCATTTACCCTCAGAAAGCAGTCTGAGAACAAATTATTTACCAAAAGACTACGATATGGTGAGCACTAGAATTTTTATTTAAAAACTTTTTAACATAAATTTTATAATTTACAGGTAATTAAACAAATTATAAATTCTATTGGCAATAATGATATATCGATTAGCGTGGATAAGACGACGGACAGATTAGGAAGTATAACCCATTTAGTAATTGGAAAGTTATTTTCTGAAGACGCTGGCCGTCCATTTCTACTAGCTTTGAAGCAGTTTGATAAAACTAATAGCAACACAATCTCAAGATTTATAAACGAATCATTGGGTGTCCTATTGATAATTTTAAGCATTGAAATTATTATAATTTACTTAATTGTTAATTTGTAGCTTTATTGTGGCCAAAAGGAACTGAACACAAAAAGTTAAATGGTTTGTATCAGATGGTGCTTCATACATGATCAAAACTGGTACTAATTTGAAGGTGTTTTATGAAAATATAACACACTTAATATGTATGGCATATGGGTTACATTTAGTTTCTGAAACAATTAGACTGAATTATCCAGATGTCAATGGGATAAGTAGTATTGTTAAGAAAATCTTTTTAAAAGCACCAATAAGAATAGAGTTTTATAAAAACAGTTTAACAAATACACCTCTCCCACTTGAACCTGTATTAACCAGGTGGAGCACTTGGATTCAAGCAATTTTGTTTTATGCAGAACACTTTAATGTTTTAAAACAAGTCAGTAAATATATAATGGTTTTTTACTATCATTCTTATATTGAATAGGTTGTAACGTTTTCAAACTTAAAAGTGTTTTAAGCGATCAAAAGTGTAAATTTAGAATCGAAAATTTAGAGAAATATATAGTTTGCTTTTGTAACTTATTTTAAATACCTGAATTATTATTTTATTTTTTGTTAAATGCGACTTGCTTTAATTTGATCGCCATTTTTTTGCGATAACTTAGAATTAGTGGACGTAACTATAGATCGTTTGTTTATTTAATCATTTTTTTGTTTGTTACACAAAATATTTGTATCTATAATGATTTGTTTAATATATTTTTTTGATGTATGCTTTTTCGTTGAGCAAATATTTTTTCCTCCAGGTTTTTAACCTAAACTAAGATTTTTATCACCTAATTCGTCAATTTTTACACCTAAAAATGTCTCCTTTTATTCATTTATTAACGACCTAAATCCGAAGCCTATTTATAAATTACGCCAATTTTAGACATTCAACGATCCAAAGCAAAATTTTCTTTGTAACTACAAATGAGGTTTTGATGAAAGCGGTTCATCTTTGTACCTTTAGTTGAACGTTTTTTGATCTTTAACGCAATAATTACTCAATCTACTTTAGTCTACCCACACTTGCACGTCTCCTTTTATAAAAACGAATTACTCAGTCTTAATGAATTTTTTGTAGCATCAGCAGTAATAATAAATAATTTTCAACCGCGCTTATAAGCTTTGTAAAAAATTACAAGTGAAGCTGAAAGTCGCATAGTGACACTTTTTAAATTGAAAGATTGTATTTTATAGATTTGCGTTGGTAACACTGACAGCTCTTAAGAAAAACAGCGAGAAAAAAAGCATAAATAAAGCCTTTCGCTACGTAAAATAACAGCGTCTCTTTTTAGTTTGCGGGCAAAAAGAGGGAAGACAAAGTTGAGAAACAGACGTTTTACATGAATAACATGGTAGGAAGACGGATGACGTAAAGTGTAAGCGTCCCGACGCCGCTGTTAATGCTCTCATGTCATCGCAGCCGCCATTTGTATACACAGCACGCCATTCCTCTAAGCAAATACCAATATATACTTGTTTCGTTCCTTTTTATTTTCTTTCCGTTTACCGATGGGTGATCAAGGATTATTGCTGACGAAATCACGATGACGACGTCGTGATGCAGCTCTCATCCTGATCAAGATTGGCTCACAGTGAAATTTTGGTGTTGGTCAATACAGCTAAATTGCATTAGAGCATTGATTTATCAAAACTTTGTGAATGTAATTAGGTTTTGTGTTGTGCGTAACAGTGCACCTATATTTCAGATCGAAGTCGGTCCACGTCCTAATTTTTACTTCCTACGCGTTCCTGTGCCTAGGGAATTCACCTTAATTTAAACAACGCTGTAACTGTGGTTCAAAGTGAATATAGCGTGAGCCCACGAGTGTATTTCAAGTTCTGCCGCAAACCGTATGCTTTTACTGGTAAAGAAAACTATTTGATCTTTTTTGTGCAGTGTACATAATTGAAAATACATTTTAACGTTGTTTAATCATCCCACTGATGTAAAATATTTTTCAGTTTGAATAATATCAGTGTTTTGTAATTTTAGGATAAATAAAAATCATCATTCTATTGAAGAAAAAACATGTAAAAACTAGCACAAGGTGGCGCAATATGAAACAGTATAATATATATTTAAGACAGATAACCAACGGGAAAAAATGTATTCTCAATTTCTTAGTACATATTTAACATCGACTGTTTATGTTATACTTGGAAAATTCAACTATTAGCATGTTTAGATAACATCTGATCTGATAATATCTGATCATGATGTACCTAAAACGAAGGTACAAAACAAGTATTTAATATTTTAATTTGTCTGACAATTTTAGAAGATTCGCGTTTCTCTTTATAGCCTAAATTCAAAGCGATTTTCAGGGGTCACTGATCCGCTTCTCATATTTATTAAAATGCGACTATTCCTCAATGTAGAGAATAACGTCGGTAAATGTACGAAAATCCGTTGTTTCACTAGACAACTCTTTCAATTGCCCCCAAATCAATCTTTTCGTTTACTTCCATATGATTCAAAATAAATTGTTATTGCTCGTACGAATTCAATACAGCAAAAATTCTTTTTCATATCTCCTATCATAATAGAACGTTATTTGCGGCATTTGGTGACTAGAAATCTGTTAGCAGAGGAATTTTGGTAAATGATATCTGGGTGCTCTGCGCTGAAGCCGAAAAGTAAATAAAGAGAAATTTTATTAAAAAATGCCTTGATGTCGTTTGAGGAATATTGTAGCGGCATGTCCACCGCATGTAAGCAAATACCAAATACACATTCTTTTAACTCAGAAATAAGAAACGATGAATTCTTGTCGCGTTTTTCCGTAAGTTGAAAAGCCATGTTACGCAAGAGCTGCTCCAGTCCTAGGTTTTTTATGCATTTTTCACGCACAAAGTTTCTGCATATACAAGCTAAGAGGATAGTGTACTGCGTATTTTGTAAACAGAAAAAAATAACGATATGCGTAGAACCTATTTTGTTGTAAATATTTTGTTTCAATCACAGCGATTCTCCACCGATGGTGTTTTTTTATCCAATTCGAAAACGAAATTAAAATGCCTTGGGGATTTTATGCGTTTATATATTCGTATATCCCATTGCAATAAACAAAACAAAGTGAAATAAAACAAAGGCCTACAATAATATAATTGGTGCTTTGGCTACACAAATACGTAAAAAAGAATCAGAAAAAGCACGCTTGCATGTTCCTAAAATATGAAATCTTTATTCCGTGGTATGCGTATGCTCGTCGTGTCAATAAAAACTGTGTTAAATGTGTATACCCTTATTTTTAACTTGCTTGGTAAGCTAGGAATTAAGTAGCTGTGGTAACTGTGCTGATCAAACTTTTTGAATCTGAAGAAAACTGTTTTTGCACAGCAGTTTCATTAATGTTTGATATCTAGTGGAGCAAAAATTATAGAAATGATGAGAGTGCGACAATTCTCGAATTAGCAATGATTCTGAAAGGCTCTGTAGTAACCATGAGGCGAAGAGATTGATTATGAAAAGGCTGTAATAAAAACGTTGTCGAATGCTACAACTAAAAGTTTTTCAAGAAATATAACATAAAAATTAACCTTTTTGAAGCCTGAATTATTATTAGAAGTTTAAAAGCAAGGGATGCGAAAGGGAAAGAGCTTAAAAAAAGGCCTGAGAAGCGTAAAGTTAGTGTTGTAGCCTTTACTTTAGAAGCATATAGCAAGATGATGAACTTTTGCATTGAAATTATACCATCAAAGGAACTCGCTTGGAGAGGGAATGGAGCAGCATCGGCAAGGACAAACCATTTCAAAGTTGAAAAAGATAATTGTGGTGATTTTACGGGACCTGTTAATCAAAAATATAAATGATAACAATTTCCCAGTTTGCTTGTATTTCAAAATGTTGGAAAAGGGCCCCCAGAGCGATCGTTTTTTTCTGACTGAGAATCCAAATTGGAAAAAGTCGTATAACAAATGTCCAGTTGGAGTTAATAAATTGTCTTCGTGGACTAAAAGAAAGTGCTAAGAAAAGCGGTTTAGATATAGTAAATAAGGAGTTTACAAACGACAATTCTATTCAATTGTACTTGAAAATGGAACCTGAACACCATCAACAAATTATCAACTCTATGAGGCATGATTTAGCAGAAGATGACGAAACAAATGGATCAATTTCACCGTCAACTTCACTTCAGAATCAACCTAAAATAGTATTTAAAAATTATTCGAAAGTTGTTTCGACAGAACTTCCCTCGCTCTTGAAGTACTTACAACGAAACATATCCAGCATTTTCGAAAAATTAAAAAATTTGATTTTGCGGACTAAAAATTTACCATGCCTATGATAACTTTAAAACATTTGCAAGATTTCAAGGCATTCGGTTTTGTAGTTGTTGATTTAACTAATAAAATAAATTGAGTTTTGAGTCATTAATTATTTTTTGCATCACCCTGTATAAGCAAATGGAAAAAATATGAATGCAAGTGCAATAGTTTTAAAATTGTGCTTTGTTGAACGATGAAAAAAGCAAAATAAAAATGAGAAACGATACTGTAAACAAAACTCAGGCGGCAGCTCTTTGTGCAGTTGGCTGCTTGGCAGCAAGTCATAAATTAGTGGAACGACCGGAAGTGGCCAATTTTGCATTTTGCACAATCTCGAGATCATATGTGTCAACAAACGGTCAGTCGAAGACGAAATCGTATTTTTGTAATCAAATGAAAAACAAATAAATTTTATTTTCCGTTAAATTTAGGCCAGAAGAGGTCCTTTAACATCACAAGCATATCCGTATAAACCGCCTCTGCACAAGTACGAACATTGTAGAAAATATATTTACAGCACATTATAAACGGGAACACTGATATCTGAGCAATAGGCGCAGTGTTTAAAATGTTGACGTTTATACATCGGAAGAATGTCACGTAGACATTTGTTTGATTTGAATGAGTTTACCGCCGCAAAACAGATGATTTTTGAGAGAATGGGAAGGCTCGTTCTTGATTTCATCAAAAATAAATTGACTGATTCGTTAATTTTTTTGAGCCACCCTGTATAGGCAAATCTAAAAAATATGAATGCAGTGATAAATTACAAATATAGTCTGATCATATTTTGCACATTTTCGAAAGGATTTATTCGGCAAAATTTTGAGATGACTTAATCAAGTTTTTGGGGGTGATAAATACATACATTTTAATTAAAAAGTTACCATGCTTACAATAAATTCAAAACGTCTGCAAGATTTCAAAGTATTCAGTTTTGCAATTCTTGATTTAATCAATAAAATAAATTAACTCAGCCATTCATTTTTTTGAAACACCTCGTATAAGCAAATCTAAAAAATATTAAAAAATCACAAGTATTGACTCATCATACTCTGCACATTTAAGGTAGAATTCATTTAGCAAAATTTTGAGGTGACGCCATCAATTTTTTAGGGGGATGAACAAATACATTTTTATCAAAAATTTACCATGCTTATCATAACTTTAAAACATCTCCAAGATTTCAAAGTTTTCGGTTTTGCAGTTCCTGATTAAATGAATAAAAAAATTCACGAATTCATTAATTTTTTGTCAGACTGTTTAAGCAAATCAAAAAATATGAACGTAATGACAAATCATAATATCTTGGACATTTTAGATAGGTTTTAGTCGGTCAAATCTTGAGCTGACGTCATCAATTTTTGGAGGGGATAAGAAAATATATTTTGATTAAAAATGTTTTATGTTTGTCATAATAATATAGCATTCGGTTTTGTAGATTCAAAATTAAATTGCAAAATGTTGTTTCATAATTTTTATTTTTTTTTTCCAAAAATCTGGACATTTTGAGCAAAAACTCAACACGGAGTCATAAAGCTAATAAACTCCGCCCATCTCCTTCCTCCATTTCAGTAACTTACTTTATTTATTGTTAAAAGGATTTGTATTTTGATTTGATAAGGCGTAGAATCTAAGATTTAAATCAAAGTGGAAAGTGGCCCCACCCACCCGCTCCTCCTTTGTTTTGATAATTTATTTTCCTGGTTCTGTGAAGAAAGTTACATTTTAGATTAACAAATAATAGAATTTAGAACTTGATTTTTTAAATAAAATTTTGATTTTTATTCGAAAACAATTTTGCCATCAGCGTTTACATTGAAATGTTTAAAAATCATAAAATAGACACAAAGAGGTACAATTGTAAACCCCGCCCCAATTCTCCGGCCAATGAATTGATTTATTAAGGTGGGGCTTGTGCGAGTGGGAGGAGCATCATTAATAGTGCGTTTTAAATACGGTAAAAATATTCTGCTCAGTATAATATTTTTTCGACAAGTTACCTTTACCGATATATTATACAATTGTTCAGTGGAAAATATAAATGTCATATAACAAATTTTTTGTTACAGTAACTAATTTTAACGATATGTTTTTATCATGGAAGTTATGTATATTATTCATTTTGTTCAGTAAATAAAACTATTGTCCTGTAAAAATAACAAAAGCTTAGTTAATAATGATGGATGTACAGTAGAAATCATAGACGTTCAGTAGAAATTGAACAGGTTCGTTAGAAAATTATGATGTTCTTTATAGTTAACACCCACACATGATACATAACCTCATTATTTTTTTAGAATATGCATGTTAATCTTTATTATATAGAATCGTTTATTTGTTATAATTGAAAGAATGAAGAATTATTATTATTGTTATTATTATTTTACTGTTTATTGTAATTTTTTTTTATACATGAAAGTGTATTCTATATTTAAATGTGATCTATTTTTTTTCTTACAATTTTATATTAATTTTTATAAAGAACAATGTGTCCTATACATTTTTCCAATAAAAATATTTATTAAAAATATTGTTTCCTACCTATTGTTACAATTACTATGTACTTATATATTACTATTTTTTACTAAATATGGGTTTTCATTAAAACGTTCCATCGCCAGTTAGGTCAACCAGACACTCTAGCATTTCTACTGAACATCTATTATTTTTACTAAACACAGCACAATTAAATACTTGCACATTGTACTGGTCAGGTTTTTTTTAATACTTACAATTTCTACTGAACAAACTTATTAATGTCCGTAACAAACTATTTAAGTTACCTAAAAAAAATGCATTTTATACTTATCATTTAATTACAAGCCTTTTAAATATAGTTCTTACGCATGGGATGCTTATTCAACACCAACCGAATCATTTCTAGATATTTTGGTTGCAATTTATCTATTTTAGAGTTGTAGAGTTTAACAGAATTACCCGAGATTCAATAATGTAATAATGTTGTCATTAGTTAACAAGATTAAGACTAGTCCTAGAATCAAGTGTAGTACTGTCAGGAGTATTTGATAAAAATTAAAATCCATTTACTATGTACAATTTTGAAGTGACGGCATCATTCTATTGGTGGGGATGATTAGACAAATTTTGGTCAGCGATTTACCTTCTACATGATATTCCTAATATAAATACAAAATTTGACAACAATCGGCCCAGTACTTCGAAGATTATCTACCTAATAAAAATCGGGACGGCAGACAGACGGAGAGATGGACAGACAGACGGACAGACAAACAGACAGACAGACAGATGGACAGACAAACAGACTGAAACGGGAGATCTATTTCTTCGCTTACGATTACGCTCAGGAAATAAAAATTGTACTTTCAATGTTCAAAATATGTATTGTTGTAATAAATAAAGGATATACATATTTCTGATTTTTCCATTAATTATGTTCTTTCGTTGAATGTAACTCGTAGCCTGATTAATTGCAGATATATTTTCTCGTGAAATCGTAACAGACTCAGTTGGCTTAGCTCGATTACACTCGAAAACATTTTCGACAATAATCATTGCACTCGTAATATCATAAAGGTAATATTTTTGAAAAAATGTAATGTAAAACTAAATCAGTCAAAACCTGATGAAAAATATATTCTGGCAAAAGTAGACATGTTAGTTAAATAGTGCCTTGAGCATTACTAGTATATTGTATTTTATTGTCAAGCTAATAAGATTAACTTACTGGTAAAATATCCTGTTAATAACTCTGAATTGTTTAATGAAAATGTTATTAAGTGTGATTTGAATGCGAATTATTTCAACTATATAAAACATTGCATTGTAGTACAGTGTTTCTGTAAATGATCATAGGGTCGCAGTAAATCATGAAAACGTTCCGCCTCTCAGATTTGAACTGTACTAAATGCCCAAGTATAACTGTATAACTAGTTGCCTAAATGCTTCAAATCTTTTTGAAAATAAAACTAATTCATTACAATAAAAAGAAATAAATTTATTGTATTTAATTAAATTCCACAGCAAATGTTGAAAATATTCACCATTTTGTTCTAGGCACATGTTCACTCTGTTTTTAATTTCAAAAATGTTCTGGAATCCTTTCGTTAATAGTCATTGCTCAATTTCATGTTGCTACAGGAACTCCTGACTGCTGAGGAAATTTTGTCAAAGATGTTTGCGAATTCTACTCAAGTCGTTTCAAATCATCAACCTCACATACTGAAGGTCTTCCACGAGATTTTTCGAATTAATAAATTACCTAACTTGCAAAATTCCCTTCGATCGTTTTGGCAAACTGTTAAGACTCGTCAAACAATATCCCACTTTTCATAACTATTGAATTGATATGTATACCTATCTACGTTACGCAAAAATGAAAACTACATATAGTATGTGTTATGTTTATAACGCATAAAATGCAAACACTTCCCTAATGTAGGAAGAAAATGCTCTTAATTGGTTTTACCGCAAAGCAGCAGTAACATAAACCTAATATGCAAGTTACAGGTTCATGACACTATTACTGAAGTTGTTAAACGGAAGACCCTCATAACCGGTGAAAATGTATCATTTACGATTAAGCTGCAGTCTTGGCACACGTGTTTCCGCATTGCCAACCAGCGCCATTGCAAGCACTTGAAATTATTGACGTGATAGAGTGGCTTCTTATCACCATGTGTTTTTGCAAGAAGCCCTTGCCGCACAAGTTTTACATTAAGTGTTAATTGCAACCGTTTTCCCATAGGGTAATGACTAATGCCGAATGAATAGCAAGACGTCAGAAGTATGTTGAATGTGCTAAATTCATCTTTCTACGGTATTTTATCCACATTGACTCCCTTGGAATTGGAATGAACCTTCAAGCTGTTGCGCATACACGTTCAGAAGGGGAGGTGTTAAATGAAAATTTTCAAAGTGATAAACAGGGTGGAAACGGGTTGACATTAGAAACAGTGAAGACCTTCCGATGAAATTTAGGAACCGAGATGAGAACCTAATTAATTCAAAGGAACAAGCAAATATAGTGACATCACACCTCTTTGGAGGTAATCCTTTATAACGAGAGTCACAATCAAGACTTTTGCCAAATATACCCGTAAAAGCAAAATGCGTAGCTGTGAATTTTTTATAACGTACATATCTTGGTTTACATTTTTGTTTCACAAAGGTGCTAATGAACGAGTCCGTCACTTTTATATTTCGCTGTAATTTAAGCTTTTAAAAACAACCTGTATTTTTTCAGTATCGTAACCGGAAACCGGAACAAACAGCAAGTCATTTGGGACTGGCCCTTTTAATTTTAACGACGCAAGTAAAAACATAATTATACAAACGGTTGGTCCTCCCGATGCTGAAATATCATTCCTCCTATTTTCAGTAGGGGCACGTCGACGGTATTATGTAATTTTCCATCCTCATTCCTCGTGGCCTCCCTGAAATGATGCTTTAAATTCGAATAAACTGCGGCCTCCATTTGTCTTGAATCTGAATCTGAATGTAAACCAGAGAGACTCAATCGGAACAGACGAATAAATTTAAAAGTCTATTTTCAGTCTGTATTACCGAACATTAATAACTCCGACAAGCAATAACTCTGAAACATGTATTTCAGCATATTCCGTTCGGTGTTCTAATTCGCAGATTCGCTCCATTTTGTCTCGCACAGAAGCAATCTGGTAGAGTGGGTGCAATATCCGAGCATCAGTTTGGGCGGAAAAGATCTACTTCTTAAGTGTTTATCGACAAGTTAAATAACAGGTTTATATCTCCCATAAAAACAAAAGTAGCGACAGTGACCGCTACAGGCACGAAATTATCGAACGAAGAATACAGTGTAAAGTCCACATTTTTTGTATCGAATTTACATAATATACCGTTTTTGTATACATAGTTGTCCTGTAATCAGATGATAATTACAAGATTGTAATTAACCACAAATTTTCCCCCACAATTTTTCCAAGACACAGAAATTTAAGAAAAAAACGCTGACATGATTTTTTTTTATTTAACAGATTCTTCTCCTCACGTAGGTCAGTTTAAAGCATCCAAGGTTTGCATTCTGACCGAACGGATCTTCTACAAAAACGCTCCCCTCCTTGTTCTCGCTGAATCTTGAGAAGTTATTCCCCAGCGTCAGCCACCACGCTACATTAATTCCCGATTGAGATTTTTTGATCTACAGTGGTAACATGGCCCACCCCATCACTATAAATATCTCGCTACTACCGCCTTAATACAGAATCGAAATTATCGAACTTCGGGGTTGGGACGCCACAAACATAAAATGAGTAGTTTATGTGGAAGGCTGTGCTTTTCAACCGCAATTTGTATTTTATGATAATAACGACGATAATGAGCTTTCGTAATACATCGCCTAATTTAGGTCTCATTAAATTCACTGCGAATGTCTTTACGGTGCGCTTTGAATTACAGCAACCGCTTTTTGCGTGAACTTTCAGGTGAGGATTCTGGAGAAATATCTCTTTTGTGGAAGACCCTTATAGTTTTCGTTTCGTCTGGCTTTTACAAGAAACCAATTACACACTAAACGCGTATTCTTTGGGAAAAATAGCGTTAAATGGGGTCTTCTCGATTGCTGTGAGATTATGTTGGCAGGACTGGCCTGATTTTAAGGTTATAACATGGTGTGGTGCCGATGTTTCAAACCGTAAACTGCCTGTAATTTTAAAAACAATAAAATTTTGTATAAATGAGCTAAAAATAACTTTTCAGTGCAAATTTTATTTATCAAAGTAAAGCTTCTTTGGTGACTTTCTACTTTCCGAGCGTAAGCTAAGTATTTTCTCAGAGTACGAAAAAATAGGTACCCGTTTCCGTCTGTCTGTCCGCCGTCTGTGTCGTAGATGGTAGAACGCTAACCAAAATTTGTCACTTCAAAATTGTACATAGTAAAGGGGTTTTAAATTGTATAAAATCATATAGTCCTCCATACAGGTGTGGTTCTGAATTATTTTTTTTTTACAGAAGACATCCAGATTTTTGGAAAAAAAAATCGAAAGAGAATAACAACATTTTGCAATTAATTTTGAATCTTCAAAACCGAATGCTTTGAAGTCTTGCAAACGTTATCAAGTTTTCGTAAACAGGCTAAATTTTTAATCAAAACATGTGTATTTATCTCCCCAAAAAATTGATGACATCTCAAAATTTTGCTGAATAAATCCTATCTTAAATGTGCAAAGTATGATAAGCCGATATTTGTGATTAATCACTGCATTAATATTGTTTAGATTTGCTTATACGAGGTGTCTCGAAAAAATTAGTGACTGAGTATTTATTTCATTGATCAAACAAGAAACTGCAAAGCCAAATATGTACTTTGAAATCTTGCAGACGTTTTAAAATTTTTTGCAATCAAAATATATCTGTATAATGCCTTCAGAAAATTGATGACGTCATCTAAAAATTTTGCCGAATAAATCGTATTGAAAATGTGCAAAATATGATGAGTGGTGATTTATAATTACTTCCAAATTTTTTTGAATTTGTGATACAGGTGACTCAAAAAAATTAGTTAATGAGTCAAATTATTTTATTCCCTGCAAATTTCGACAAAGGCCACATAGAAAAATGTTCGCACTTGATGAAATCTATTACCAGTAAAATATTCGGATGAATTTAAGAATCACCTTGTATATCCACACCAAATTAAAAAAAAGAACTTTTCAAATAACCAATGTAATGTTACTCGACCATTCCGGGAGGTGGAAACAAATATTTTTTCTCATATATGTGCTAGGATAAGACTGATGTTGGCAAATGATATTCCCTTTTAGAAAATACGGGGTGGGTGGGCGAGGGTTGTATTTGCTAAGATAAGACTGATTTTGGCAAATGATACATCCCCTAATAAAATAGAGGGAGGCGGGTGGAGGTAGTACCTGTTAAGATAAGACTAATTTTGGCAAATGATATACTCCTTAAGAAAACAAAGGAGGGGTAGGTTGGGCTAGTATTTGCTAAGATAATGATTTGGAAATTTTTTTTAATCATGAGGCCAATATTGTAGAGATGTACCGACTATAGTCGGCCGACTAGTCGGTTTTGTCAAAACCGGTTAAAATTGGTTTAATCGACCGAAAATTAGTGTCAAAGTGTAGATAATCTTCCGCTAGTTACGATTCTGAAATCGCCGTCACGATATCTGGTCCAATAAACCCGTAAAGCGAATTCAAAATTTTCAAAAATTTTCCAAAAAAGTGGTTAAAATTGGCTAAGTATTGTATAAACTGCCCTAAATTGTCTTATTCTTTATTTTTGTACTGAGTTACTACAAAAAATTAAATGTTAAAATTATACAAACAAATTTAACACATTTTTTTGGAAAACAAAAAAACTTTAGTTATTCCTTTTATTAAAATAAAACAAGTTTTTAAGGTAGTCAGAGAAATAGAAAAAAAAAACACACTGTCTGTTGCATTTATAAACCGGTTTTAGCAAAGCGGAACAGTCGGCCGACTATAGTCGGTACATCTCTACGATATTGTTCATTAGTACAACGCATTAAAAGCACTAAAAGAATCGTTAACTGAACGAGATGTGGTGAAACATGGATTTTTCAGAAAATTATTACACTAAGTATCATGAGGAAGTCCAAGCCGTCCATTTCGGAGGATCCAGAACTTAGATTTAGCTTCACACAGTTGTAGTATATCGACAGAACCGCGTAAAATCGTATTGTACAATTTTGGAAAATCTTTCGCATAATGTATCGCCGATATGGCCACATTTGAAACCCATTTTAGCAGAACTTCCGATAACTATCGATACCATCCACTTTGTTAATGATGGGTCAGTTAAGCAGAACCGAAATAAACAGTTTTGTGTATTGGCCTAAAGCTTTCTGCTATATGCCCGAGTATTGTGGAATGTGAATAAATGTTTGTAGATCAAGTGACTTATGGAAAACTTGTCAAAACTGTAGTAATCAAAATTTGCCGCTTGAAGGAATAGGGAAGATTTGATTTGACTCTGAATTACAGGTTACCTATCTCACTTAGTAACTTTTTTACGAAGTCCAATAAAAAAAAAGTATTCACACGTCAGTACGTTGAAGAAAGTTAAAAAGGATATTTTGAATCGATTTAAGGAATAACGACCTAACACACGTTGGGCGTTTACTCCATCCAACTCCTCAATTTGAGAACAAAAATATTGCCAGTTAAATGAAGATCTGATCTACTTCAAGTTGTCTGTTCATCTGTTTAGATTAACCACATTTAAAAAAAACTGTAACTTTAACCCATCCAATTAACATCAACAATTTTGACTTCAACAACTTCTCATGTCCAACGATTTACGCTAACATCTGAAAATGCCCTCGATTTTTCTGCAAACACATTCTGATTCTCCTTTTCTTATTTTCAAAAATATTCTGCAGCATATCTCGCTCAATATTATTGCAGTATTTTCTTATTTCCTCCATCAGTTCATCCAAATTTTCCATTCTACGCTTAAAAACAGGGTCCTTCATATATCCAAATGTAGAGAAGTCGAACGGAGTAAGGTCCGGGGAACGTGCTGGTCATGAAATAGCTATTCTCCTGCTTATTATTCTATCATCAAAAAACTCACGTAGATAATTATCTACGTGAGTTTTGAGGTCCAGACTATGTTTCAAGGACCCGGACTGTGTTTCAGGGTCCCTGACACAATTTCAGTTGCCCTGACTGTGTAGGGACTTGACACTTCACTCCGGAGGGCCAGACTGCATTCCGGAGGCCCTGACTGTATTTCGGAGGCCCTGACTGTGTTTCGGAGGCCTTGACACTATTCCAAGGGCCTTGATACTTTGTTCCGGAGTTCCACACTATGTTCCGGAGGCTCTGACCGTGTTTCAGAGGCGCTAACTGTGTTTCGGAGGCTCTGACATTATTCCAGTTACCCTGACTGTGTTCCTGGGGCTCCTGACACTATTCCAGGAGCCCTCATTGTATCCCGGAGGCCCTGACTGTGTTCCGGAGGTCCTAATTATGTCCCGGAAGCTCTTACTAGTCTCGCTAAACTTAAGATGGAACGCTAGATGACAAGCGAGTTTGAATTAGGCGTCATTTGTTCTCTTAAATGCAACCAGCAATTGTTTCTAAAATCTATCAGACCTAAGATGACTAAAAGAAATAAGACAATTATGGAATGAATATTTAAATTTTATTGAATAAGATGCACGTGACCTGCACTTGTGGTTTATAAATCCGTGTTGAGCTTTTGTCCTAGACATCCAAATTTTTATAAAAAACACTTAGAATTGTGTAACAATATTTATACTCTTGCAGTGATTTATGAGTTTGTGTTTTTACCCTTGACATTCAAATTTTTGGAAAAAAAAACAAAACTGCATAACAAGATTTTACGATTTAACTTTGAAATTGCAAATTCTCTGTATAAGATTATTAATTTCATTCTCCTGTCGAATGGGACTGGAAACTAATAGAATCCAGGACATCAAAAAAGTAAAAAAACGCTAATTGTAATTTTTTTTTGTTAACTATTTGCTATAAAATTTATTCACAAACAACATTCTTACTATATTTTGGGAAAAAAAATTGATAACAATTTCCCTTTTTATCTACAAAATTTTTATACCGAGCTATTTTGACGAAACTATAAAAATTGGTATATTTCAATTCACGATTTTGGGAAAACGGTAGGAATTTCCAAAAAAGCGAAGCCTAAAATAAGTTCTGGATATCGAAATCTACAAGAAAATGTCTTCAACTATTTTTCGAAAATCAGTCTGATCTTATCAAATACTAACCCCGCTCACCCCTCTATTTTCTTGGAAGGAATGTGATTTGCCAAAATCAGTCTTATCTTAGCAAGAACTAGCCCCGCCCACCCGCCCTCTTCTCATTCTAACGACTAATTTTATTTCTGTTCAGCATAAGATCATTTATTTATTCAGATCGGACAAAAATCGGAAAATTATGTTCTTATGTCAAGTGGAAGTGGACACTAATAATAGAATATAGGATGTGAAAAAAGTAAAAAAAAAGTGCTAATCGTATTTTTTTTATTATACTGTTTGCTATAAAATTTATTTCTTATTTCATGCACCTGACAAGACTCTGGATAATTTTCGAAAATAGTTGAAAAATTGTCGAAACTGTCAAAAGTGCCAAAATTAGTCTTATATTATCAAATACTAGCCCCGCCCACCCGCCCTGTCTTTTCTTGGAAGGTATGTCATTTGCCAAAATCAGTCTGGACATAGCAAGTACTAGCCCCGCCCACCCGCCCTCAATTTTTTTGGAGAGTATGTTTTTTCCAAAATCAGTCTATCTTAGCAAGTACTAGCCCCGCCCACCCACCCTCTTCTAATTCTAATGACTAATTTTATTTCTGTGCAGTATGAGGTCATTTATTTCATTCAGATTGGATAAAAATCGGAAAAGGATTTAGGGTGGGTGGGTGGGGCCAATTATGTTCTTATGTCGAATGGAAGTGGACACTAATAATAGAATATAAGATGTGAAAAAGTAAAAAAAGCGCTAATCGTATTTTTTTTATTATACTGTTTGCTATAAAATTTATTTCATATTTTATGCACCTGACAAGACTGGATAATTTTCGAAAAAAGTTGAAAAATGGTCAAAACTGTCAAAACTGCCAAAATCAATATTATATTATTAAATACTAGCCCCGCCCACCCACCCTCTCTTTTCTTAGAAGCTATATCATTTGCCACAATTAGTCTTGACATAGCAAGTGGGCTAGCCCCACCCACCCGCCCTCCATTTTTTGGAGAGTATGTCGTTTGCCAAAATCAGTCTTATCTTAGCAAGTTCTAGCCCCGCCCACCCACCCTCTTCTCATTCTAAGGACTAATTTTATTTCCGTTCAGTATAAGATCATTTATTTCATTCAGATCGGATAAAATCGACCATTGAAAAGGAGGTAGGGTGGGTGGGTGGGTTGGAGATAATTATGTTCTTATGTCGAGTGGAAGTGGCAACTAATAATAGAATATAGGATGTGAAAAAAGTACAAAAAGTGCTAATCTTTTTTCTAATATACTGTTTGCCATAAAATGTATTTCTTATTTAATGCACCTGATAGAATAATTTTCGAAAATAGTTGAAAAGTGGTCGAAAATGTCAAAAGTGCCAAAATCTTATATTATCAAATACTAGCCCCGCCCACCCTCCCTTTCTTTTCTTAGAAGGTACATCATTTGCCAAAATCAGTCTTATCTTAACAAGTACTAAAATTTAATGTCGAATATGCAGTATGGGCTGTAGCTCCATCTTGTTGAATATAGCCACCAGTTCATTATCATGCAGTTGCTGTATAAATATCTCCAACATCTGTGTCCTGTATTGTGCAGAATTAAGGGTGTCATGGAAAAAAACTGGACTAATCAAGCGTCTGCAAGAGACCGCAATCCACACTCCTATTTTGAGTGGATGTTTCGACAAACTGATGGGGATTTTCAGCGCTCCATTTTCGATAATTCTGTGAATTAACATACCCGGAACCCGGAAAGATGAAACCAAGCTTCATCGCTAAAGCATGTTAAATCCAGCAAATCATTGTTAAAATTATTTTCAAACCAATTGCAGTATTGTATACGTGTTTTATAATCAGGTGAATGAAGTTCTTGCACAGATAGCGAGGACAGTAAGGTAGTGAAATTTCTAGGTTAGGACATTTCGCAAGGTTATTTGAATTGATAGATGTTACATCTCACTAACACGTCCTTTCCAAAATAAGATAAGATAAGATAATTTATTGGTGTTACAAACGAATTGTTTTACACAGGTCATTAATTGCTTAGGCTACCTACTTACATATTTAAAGAATCGAAATCCTTACATTTTAGGTATTCATCAAATGTGTAAAAACATTTAGTTGTAAAAAAACTCTTAAGTTTATTCTTAAAGATACTTGGTGGTTGATTTCGGAAGTTACTAGGTAAAATGTTGTAAAATAAGCTTAGCACATGCACAGTTTCAATGAAGCGGCAAAATTTGATCAGAATCCAAAGACCACTTGATCTACAATCATTTATATACATGTACAATTGTACACCCAGTATTTATTATTAGTATACGAGGCACCATGTCATCTTCTCATTACTCCTGTCCAATTTAACAACTGACAGCTGACATATTAACAATGTTGCCAAAAACTCCGAATTGCCAACACAAAAGTTTTGCTTCAATCATTAATAGTGAGCCGGTATTTATTTAATCATTGGATAGATCTGCATATAGACGTTAGTATTTTTTATTGTTCTTAAATTTTCTGTCCATCCATCTTTTACAAAACAAAAAAAAAATGAAACAAATTGGTGGGAACTTACTCTACCCTGTTACATATCCACACGAAACACTTTTTACAAAAGAAAATTTAATGATCTTGACGCTTTTATGCAAAAAAGCTGAAGGCTAGGATAGTTTTCGAATTCTTTCGTTCCTGTGCTGCCAAACTTACTTATAATCTCCTATTTACGCGCGAATGTCCTATGACCGCCGCGTGCAAGTGACCAACACCCATTTTTTTGCTCTTCTTCAGGGTTACAACCAATGAGAACACTAAATAATTCAGCACGCTAAATAATTAAGAAATTCCACATAGTACAAAATATACCTATAAATTTTGTATTCATAATATTATTCACGTTTTTTTTTTTGTCAGATAATCTTCCAAACTTGTAATCACCTAGAGCATTATTCGTAATTTACTAATGAATATTTTCATCAAATCAGTAATACAGACTAATGGAACACTCCTCATTTTACTAGTGCATGGATACGCTTAATTCTGGAATACGCGTATATTTAATCTTGCTGCGTATTTAATGAACAAAAATTTAATCTCGTTCTTTGCTAATTGTGTTATTTGCTTACACGCAAATATTACAAGATTCCAAATCCTACTTTCTAAATGAAATCTTTTGTAGCAGGATAAAAGGAAATTTAATTTAAAGGACTCTTCTTGCGGGCAATTTGCATTCACTGGGTATTAGTTCGTTCTAGATAAATAAAATTGCGCTTTTCATAGAAACAACAGTCGCTATTCCGAGAAAAAATCTATCAATTATGGAAAAGAAATGGGCGTCTGTGGACAGAAAATGCAAAATTCCTCCGGTCGTCCTAAAGCTCTGTCGTCGAACGGACAACAACAATATAAATCCTCGCTACAAAATTGTCTGGAGACATTTAAGTAGAGAAAATCTCGTTAAAAAGCCTTTTCTTAGTTGCAAAGCTAACAAAATCTGTCTCTTTAATTCCGTGTTAAATGCCCAGACAAAATACACTACATTAAGGGTTTGAAGCTCGCTTATAAACTCTGTGAGAACTAAAGTTGGAGTATGTAAATTTGTGAGCTTAAAACTGATGAAATTTCTTGGGGAGGGCGGTGCGAAATGTCACATGGTGGAAGAGTGATTAAATTCGAAAGTTTGACAGAGAAAAACGCGTGCAAATTTAGAAATCTGTGCCACAGAAAAGTTATATAATCCCTCGTAAAAGGGATATGTTTAAGGCAAAAATTGATATCGTGATATTCCGGATGATCCCATCGGGTCCTCGCAGATATATACTATATAACGCTGGATCAGGTTCATTTCAATAACATTTCCCGTGAGCTCCTATTCCCTTCATATGTCAGATTTTGAACGTTTTCATGCAAAAATGAGTAATATATTTCGGCAGAGTTTGAGAGGACGAGCGTGCTAAGCGAGAAATAATCTCTTCGGGAAAACGAGGTCAAATCCAGTCAGAACGACAAATTTTTAATTTCTCCGAACCGATCGAATCGCGAAATAATTACCAGGTTCAACCGGAATAAATAAAATATGACTGCAAACAAAAGCCGATTTCATCTTGGTTTAATCCTGGCCGCTGGAAAATAAAAAACCCGAGGGATTTCGACCGCAATCCCGAATTAAAGAAAGCTTTTGCGAATGAAATGAGGCAATAAGAGATGTGGGTTCATCGTGAACAGAATATATGTTTTCTTTAAATTAGACCTACTTAAGCAAGTGTTTTCTTTGGAGGGAAAATATATGAGAGGCATTTGCATCAGACCGATCGGGCGTAGTAACGATCAATTTCGTGCAGCACTCTTAACAATAGAACCAAAGTCTGCAGCTCTTCCGACCTTTTTATTGCGGTTCGATAACAATGTAGCAAAAGTCCTTTTATATTATCATGTCCTGAGAGAGTCAAGGAACTCAGAATCTGGCAGTGATTTATTTTAAACAATCGGAACTGTTTCCTTCGGTTTTTCATTTGCAAGTCACTTTTGTCTCTATCGTCTTACAGAAGGATCAGATTTGTTTATTCTGTAACCCGAAACGGTGGAAATTGCGTTTTTTTTTTTTGCAAGGGGATCTTGAAAATTCGTTGTAACTCGATCGTTTTGGATAAGTTGGACGGGGAACGTTTATTCCACACATGACCCTCATGAGTCATCATATTAGTTGGCAATTAATCTTGCTGGATTTCAGAATACATACAAGTGCTTCAATTCATTGCAAACGTGATGAATCATGAAATTCAGCGAATTAAGATGAGCGAATTTGATTTATTACTGTGTACATTTAATTAATTGGTTGCTGTTCGGATGCGATAAAAACATTGTAAACGGTTAAAGTAAAAGATAAATCGATTGGAGCTTCGCGAGCACGTTTTTGCTGCCGTCCTATATGAAATTTACTTGGTTTATTAAAGCATCTTTCTCATAACTTCTTCAAGCAATATTGAAAATCATTTGTCTGCATTGTTTACCGGCAAGTTTCATAAACAATCTTCAGTAATTTTCAGTGCAGTTGAAAGCTATGAGTGTTGTCTAATTCTACTAATTTTTATGACGCTTTTGATGGATCATGGGCTGGTTAAACTGTTACTTTATGAAGTGTTTTAGAAGATATTAAGGTTAATGTCAGATTTCTCTTCAGGGACTGAGCAGTATATATCAAGATTAACGAAAAAGAACAACTATATTAGAAGAATGAATTATTTCATTATTGTGTTTTGTAAAAAAAAAAATTAACATATGCTAATTAGAGATCAGTAGTGTAGGAGGAATACACTAATTAATACAGTAAAGGATCATTTTTTAATCGGAACTTTGCCAAAATAAGTGTGAAAAATCGCACAGGCATAATGCTACATGCTTACGCGATAAGGCCGTCGAGTTTTAGTTGCAGCAAACATGTTGAACCATTATGTTACGAGTCAACGTGACCTAAGATTATCTGTGAAATATTTCCAATATCAGTCCAACCGATCTCCAGTAGAAATCTTCACAAGTTGAGGTAATAAGTCAAGAGGAATTTGGCCCGACACGCGTCTTTGACATCGTAGTGGCTCAGACGTGCCTCCACGTGAGAATGACCATGTTTCGGTGTATCTTCTAAGGATCACAGTCATCTATCTGGACCAGAGGACCGTTACACACGAACAGATGTAGAGCTTTGCAGACCCGCAGATTATTCCTTCGGCGAAACTTCCCCTTCACCCTATTAAGTTGGGGCTAGACTGGACGGGCGTTACTCACGATGCTCATTATATTTCCAATTATTTAATAAATATCTCTGTCAGACCTCGAGATTGATAGAGATGAAGTATGGTTTGATGGGCTCCTTGCTAGCTTATAAAAGAGCAGATAGTTTAGTGATGGCGTCGATTTCCGCGTATTCTCTTATCGCTTGAAAGTTTAATTAGTTATTACTTAGAAATGAACATCAACACTATAATTATGCATTTACGATCTTTTTGGAAAGGGATTGGTTAGTTGCGTAACTTATCCATTAGCGCTCCATAGTTTAAATTTAATTTTGGTCAGCGCTTCACTATCGACGCGATAATCCTAAAATGCAGTACATATAAAATCTGATAAGCATCGGTTCAATACTTCCGGAAATTATCTGTCTAATAAAAATCGACACAGACGACAGACAAGGGTCATGAAACGTCGGGAAAACATGAAAGCAGCTATTCGTCGCATGGACCGTATTACAAGACCTTGTTAGATTACGCTCGGGAAATAAAAATGGATAGTTTAACCAAAACTAACGAGTAGGCAATAATATTCTCTACACTATCAGGTTTTTAGACGGTAAAATACGTTACAGGTTTATCTTAGAAAGAAAAATTAACTCAACTTAACTAGACATTTTAACAAATGACTCTGCGAATTAAAATGAATGTCGAATTCTGAAGCAACTAAATTAAAATTATTGTAGATAACTACTATAGGTTATATAACTATTATCAGCGCATTAGATCTAGGAAACCTGGGATAGAATAGCATATTTTGTCCCGAATTGAGGCGCGGGCCAAAAAAATTAACTTGGGCTAGGAGTGAATTACAATCTATTTTATTTTTTAATAAGGTGTATAAGAATGTTATTATTAAGTACATGTGACGTGTTTCTAATGAATTAAAATTGAATCTCACCAAAAGAAGATGATAATCATAACCTCTTATGGGTATACCCCATTAAGTATAAAAGACAAATATTAACATCTTTCTTTGAATGGACTCTAAGTGATTAATATATATCTTACAAATAGGATTCCAAATGAGTGTAGCGTATTCTAATCTAGATCTAATAAATGCACAGTATAGTAATTTTAATGCATTTACATTGGAAAATTCTCTGCAATTGCGATACATAAAAGCAAATAGTCTATGATATTTTCTAATAATTTCAAGAACATGTTCATTAAAGTTAAATTGACTGTCAAAAGTAACTCCTAAATCCTGAATCTCAGATACTTTTTTTAATTGCGTGTTACCAATACGATACAGATAAATCAGAGTCTTTAACTTATGACTAAAAGACATAACATGACATTTGGATTTGTTTAATTTCAACGCGTTTGTCGAACTCTGAAGAACTGACGAATCTTCAATCGAGTTGATTTCAACATATATTTTCAAATCGTCAGCGAACAATTACTTATTACACGAGATAACCTATGTTATGTCATTAATAAATAACAGAAATAACAGAGGACCAGGCTTCGAACCTTGTGCTACTCCCGATGAGGCAATATATTGAACTAAACGTGAGGTGAACGTTGTGAACGGACGTGTAGTGATTGAGTCTTCGCTTATTTAATTTAATTTGGCTGATACTGGCTTTTAGTTCAACCTGGTTCACTCCTATGGAGTTGTGGTATGAATACAGTACTATAAGTTTGCATTGCTTGTTTTTTTTTCTTCTTTTTCTAGCCGCTCGGTACTTCTTGTACCGAAGCGGCTATCTACTTATCATTACTAGTCTCTTATAATTTGATAAAATGCCAGTGTGCAAAATCTGTGACACAAACCTTAAAAACTTTGATCAGACTCAAAAATGCTTCATTTGTGGCAATAAATACCACACTAAATGTTTAAAAATTCATGATGCAGATTTCAAAATACTGTGTGAATACGACATTTTTAGATTCTTATCTGATCTGAATTCTTGTACTATTTACATTATAGTCATTTACATACCTCCTCAGTGTCTTAGTAATGATTATATTATTTTTTTCGATTTCCTTTTGTCCTTATCTTTTTTGTATGATCATCAATTAATTATCATTGGAGATTTTAATTGTCCAGATTTTGTGCAGTCAACTTTAAATACAATACCATTGTCAATTTCGTATCAATGCATTAAAAGTTTTGTCTCTTTTTATGATTTGAAGCAGAGTTACAATGTATTAAATAGCAATAATCGACTTTTAATAATAATATTAATAATAATAATAAAAAGTTTAGCTTGTAGCTATTCTTACACTTAACCTCTTACAAAAACAACTACATGGAAAATTCTACAAAGACTTAGAAGAAAATCATGTCAATAAGAAGATGTCATTGATTTGGTTAAAAAAATCAAGTTTGTATGCCGAAACAGAAGGATTTGTGTTTGCTATTCAAGACCAAGTAATCAATACCAAGAATTATAGAAAATACATCATCAAAGATCCGAACATAAAAAACGACTGCTGTCGCCTCTGCAAAGCAAAACCTGAAACGATCCAGCACATAATCTCTTCTTGCAGCATCCTAGCACAAACTGATTACAAAGCTAGACACGACAACGCAGCCAAAATCATTCACAAAGAATTAGCAACACTTATGAATTTAATCGAAGATACGACACCCTATTACACTTACATTCCATCTCCGTTCCTTGAAAATAACAAATACAAATTATACTGGGATCGTACAATACTTACAGACTTAAACATTACAGCTAACAGACCAGACATCATACTTATCAAAAAACACACAAACGAAGCCATTCTCATTGACATTGCTATTCCTAACACAAACAACATTATTCAAACATACGACACCAAGATTTCAAAATATCTACAATTATCGATAGAAATGAAATCCATGTTGAATCTTAAAAAAATTTCAATTCTACCCCTAGTTATCTCTAATGTAGGTGTAGTTCCAAATAGCTTAGTTGAGAATTTAAAGTCTTTGCATTTGAATGATTCAATAATTGTCAAAATTCAAAAAGCTGTTTTGTTAGGAACATGTCATATTGTTCGTAAGTTTCTTGAACAGTCTGATCATGTCAGTCAGATTAGATTAGCACCAGTAGGTCAGAGTAGTGTAGGTCACTTTTCATGTGATGCGCGGATAAATGGTCGGTAGTTAGGCTAGACTTTTGGGGATGGGGTGAGATTAGAGAATAATAGCAGACTAATTTGTATGCTGTAATTCTAGAATCTCGAAAGTTGTTCTGTTAATCTAATCAATGCATATCATTACTTGGTCTTAGTACCCGTAATGATAGAAGTCTTGCCTGAATGCCGGTCATTTCCGGGTCAGTGGTGGGTCTTAATAATAAACGTCTTTATTTCAGACACATATACAGTACCTCTCGGAGGCGAAGTTTAGCTTGTAGCTATTCTTACACTTAACCTCTTACAAAAATAACCTACAGTTTACACTACAAAAATATAACAGTAATTCTAGAAATGAGATAATTATAAGAGAAAAGAAAAATGATGAGATAAAAAACAATTATAAATTTAAAGAAGCTTATATGAAAAACAACCACATGATTCATTAATACATGTATAAGATAATCTAATACGTAACCTAATAGTTTAAGAATTCTGTTTTTTTTTTAAATAAGATTTAAATAAGTTGGAAAATACATATCTCTTAAATCGGGCAATGGGAAGATTCTTAATGTTACAGTCTACAGCATTACATATCATTATATAACAGCATTGTAACTAAAACAGCGTTTAAATTTTTTTGACAAATCGTCGTGTTTTCTGATATTCGATATAAAGCGATAAATTTTGGATCATTTGCAGTCTACTTTTACGTATGGGATACAAACAAAAGTGATAAACAGTAATGATGTAAAATAAAACCGAGAAAATTAATGATTCCGTAATTTTTTTTTTTTTTTTAATTTTGAAGTTTAGGAGAAACCTGGAAGCACATAATATTTTAACCTTAAGTAGACCGATTTAAGTAAGTAAGAAAATAAATATGTGATATAAAATGTAAATCATAATCAAAGTGAAGTGCCTAATATTCGAGCAGAATCAGTCCAATTTAAGACATTACCAATAAGTTTGACTGTTATTACATTTTTGATCCTTTATTTGAATTACTACGTAGTATCTTTTTTTGAATTTGTTTTGAATCTGTCTTAATCAGGCTTGTGGGAACTGTAACTATATTAGGTGAAAAGTTAGTGACATTGTTTTCAATGGTTAAATTGTTTTTGGTCGGAAATACTTCATCAATATTTACCGCTCTATCTGGTGTCATTGTTGGTGGATCTTATTTTTATCAATAATGACACTCAATGTATTGTACGTCGATGTGATGATCCTTTATTACCAGAAGACGGTCATCAGCCCGCTCTCGAAATGGATATTTTTCAGCGCAAAAAATTTCCAACCTCAATTGAGTCTGATTATAACTTCAGAAAATGCAATTTTAGTATTTTGTATGACACACTTTTGTTAGTAGACTGGTCATTTCTTTACAGTCATACCAATGTTGACGATGCTATTTCTAGTTTCTACCAGGTATTAGATGAAATTTTTCAAGTCTATGTTCCACAGAAAAAAAATGTTTCAGGTAATTATCCAGTTTGGTTTAATGGCAATGTTATTAGGGCATCGAAACAAAAAATTTCTGCTTGGAAAAGGTACAACAAAACTAAATCTCCATACGATTATTCCACATTTAAAACTCTGAGGACACAGGTAAAATATAAAATTTAGGAAGCTTACAAGTTGTACATGCAACGAATGAATCATTGTGTTAAATCCGATCCTAAAAGGTTCTGGGCATTTGTAAATGCAAAAAAAGTCAGATCCTATTCCATCTAATATGGTATACAACGATTTAAACCTAACCAACCCTAGTGATATAGTTAATTCCTTTGCCGAACACTTTGCTCAATCATTTATTAACAGGAATCCATCAGCTAACCTAAGTTGTTCCAGCTTAAACAAAAACGTATTAAATATTAGGAGCATTAGTGAGGGATGTGTGTACAAAGCTATCAAAAAATTTAAACCTAAAATGGCCCGATCAAATACCGGCTTTTGTGGTAAGAGATTGTGCAAATGTGTTTACTATTCTTTTTAATCTTATTCTTCAGACATATGCTTTTCCTAAAAAATGGAAAATCTCTCGAATCCGTGCGGTTTTCAAAAAGGGTCAGAAAGCAACTGTGGAAAATTACAGGCCAATTTTGCAAAAGTGTTCGAGATAGTATTGCATAATCTGTTTTCAAATCATATATCTCAGATGCTTTCTATGAATCAGCATGCTTTCATTAAAAGTCGCTCCACGGAGACTAATCTTACTTCAATTACTCAATTTTTATGTAACTCATTAGATAACCAGCGTCAAGTCAACGTCATTTATGCTGATTTCTCTAGGGCATTTGATAAAATTAATCATGACCTCTTACTGCAAAAGCTGGAATGTTTTGAATTTTCGAATTCATTAATTTTATTGCTAAAATCGTATTTAGAAGGCAGATCTGTATTTGTAAAAGTAAAAGGGTTCAAGTCAAAATCATTTCAGCAAGAAACTGGTGTTCCTCAGGGTTCGATTTTAGGTCCCCTTTTGTTTTTATTTTTACCAATGGTATCGTTGAGGTCATAGATGTGCAATCACTTCTGTTTGCAGATGATCTAAAAATTTATAGTACAATAAATTCATACGACGATTCTCTGTGGCTGCAAAAATCTCTCGACAATATTTCTGAATGGTGTAACGTGAACAATCTAGAGGTCAATTTGTCCTAGACCGTGTAATTGGGCTCCTGCCCGTTGGACAAAAGTAACATACATTTTGCCTTTCTGTTTTAATATGTGTAGACTTCTTTCCACAACACGAAAGTTGTGAAAAGATGGCTATGTATATTAAGAAAAAGGCAAAACATAAATTTGATTTTTGTGGAATTAGTGCTGTCAACCAGAAAAATGTCCCCCCTACTTCAGAGGATTTTCCTTCATAACGACGAATTAAAAGTTGGTCGAACGTCACCCCAACGGCGTGCCAACTTTCAACGGCAACGTCAATGGATTTAGATTTAGATTTTGCATTTTTTTTTTCCTTAATATAGGTATGTCATCTGCCAAAATCACTTTTTCTTAGCAAGTACTAGCCCCGCCCACCCGCCCGTTATTTAGTTAGAGGGTATGTCATCTGCCAAATCACTTTTTCTTGGCAAGTACTAGCCCCGCCCACCCGCCCGTTATTTTCTTAGAGAGTGCGTCGTCTGCCAAATTCAATTTTATTTTGGCAAGTACAGGAAACTTAAAACATGTTTAAAATGGTAAATTTTTGTGGAGAAATATCGATTTTACAATTACGCTCCGCCCCTCGGTCTGAAAACGAATTAAAAAATCGTCACAATTAAGATAGGGTGGGCGGGCGGGGCTTATATTTTGTGTTTTTTTTCTTTAATATAGGTAGTCTTCTTTTCACAACAAGAAATTTCAAAAATATTTAAAATGGTAACTTCTTATAGTGAAATATGGATTTTGGGACCCTTAAATCAAAATCAAAATCCGTGAAAATAAAACACTAGGGACCCTAGAGATTCTTTCAAATTTTTCAAAAAATAAAACACCAAAGGCGCCCGAGATTCTTGCGTTTTCTTCAAACAATAAAACACTAGGAGTCCCCGAAATTCTTTCAAAATCCGTCAAAATAAAACACTAGAAACCCTGTGTATTCCTCACACAATAAAACACCAGGTAACCATGGGATTCTTTTAAATTCCGCCAAAAAACTGAACCCCAGTGATCCTAGAGATTCTTTCATATTATCCAAGTGATAAAATAGCAGGAACCCTCGGGATTCTTTCAAATTTTCGGAAAAATAAAACACTAAGGATGCTCGAGATTCTTGCCAACTCTTTTAACAATAAAACACCAGAAATTCTGCCAAAATAAAACACCAAGGGCGCCCAGGATTCTTTCAAATTCCGCAAAAAAAACAGAACACTACGAATCTTATAGATTCTTACATATTCTCCAAAAGATGGAACACCAGGAGCCCTCAAGATTCTTTCAAATTTTTCCAAAAATTAAACACCAGGAGACCCTGAAATTTTTTTGAAATTCCGCCAAAAAATATAGTACGAATCCTAGATATTATTTCAAATTTTCAAAAAAAAACACCAACGGCGCCCGAAATACTTGCAAATTCCACCAAGAATTGAACACTAGGGAACCTAGAGATTCTTCCAATGTTATCACATCAATAAAAATAGAAAGGTTTTTTTACACAGAGTATCGCGCAATCGATAACGAAGAATCTAAATATATTTTTTTGGAAAAGCTCGAAATTTGATCAATTCCTAGCTTCATGTTCCCTAAATCCTGTTAATTTAATGAATATTAATATAAACGACGCATACCTTCCTTGCGTATTTATCTTACAGCGTCAGCGTCAACGGTGAAGAGGAACGTCAGGGGCAAGTTTATAAATCGACCTTTAAGGTAATTTTAATAATTCTGATGTAGACTATGCTCTATTGTCAGTTGACGTTTGGAATTTAAAAGATTTTCATCCAGTGTTAGCATGCCCTCAATGTTAAAAATGGCAAAACTACAAAAATAAGGTTACGATACCTAAAGGTATTTCACACTTTATGAAAAATTAAAATAACAAAAATAAACTTAAATCTTCTTCAATATTAAAATCCAAACGCAAATAAATGAGACCGATGACGAGGGAGTGATGAATTTCGTATAAAACGAGGAATATCTTTTGATTAGAAGGAGACACAGTTTTATTTGGTTTTCTTACAATTAACGTCACACAAAATATTTTAAAATACCGTGTGATTTTTTTAAATTTCTGCTCTAGTTGGCCATGGCGCCAACGTCAGCAGTGCATTTGAAACGGTTAACACGAGCGTCATGGCCAAAAATAATTCATTATCGAAAAATACCTCCTGCCCCATGCAGTATTTCTTGTGAAGTATCACGGAAGATCGAGTACGGTTATGACTTATTTGGTACTTAACTTTGGAATATTTTTTACGACTTTGTCAAAGTGGACTGCAATAAATAGGTCATCTGTAAAATCAGATTAAAACACGGTTGTGATTGTTTACTGAGACAGATTAAGAAACAAATAGAAGTTATTTAATATTACAGCATAGTTATTAATATTGTTGGTATTAAACATGGGAGTATTAAAATCGCCTATTATGATAACATGATTCTGATTTACTTCGTCAACTGTGCTGAGAATATTAAAGAGTAATTCATAATCGTAGGAAGCAATCCATGGATGTAAAAATGTAACCCTTCGTTAAAGAATAATTTGGCACCGATTATGTCAACATTTGGCAGGACTTCCGTGATCATAGTTAAGTCAATTCTTTGACACAAGAATTTGTTTGCTACAGCTAAGAGAACTCCACCCCCTCTAGACAATTTTAATCTATGTATATCCCTGTGATGACGAAAAATGAAATAATCACCGGGAAATTATTGACTATCAGAGATATCATTTGTGAGCCAAGTTTCGGTTAATACAATAATAGATTAGGTCTTATTTTATGTTGAACACTCCCAACACTTCCTAAAATTTTATTAAATTTTATGGTGTTTTTTATTGTTTTCTGTTTATGTGTTTTATATTTTGTTTTGTATTAGAAAACATTGTTTAAATTGCAATTTTTTGTGTTTAATAGATTTATTTACAAAGAACAAACTTTGACGATATTTTACTGTCTTCTTCGTTATCGATTTCGACATGTTAACCCTTTCTTTTAAGTATTAATGTCTTATCATCTGCAAATTTTAAATTAAAAAAGAACCGGTAAATGTGGGATATATGTGGAAGTAATTCCTGGAAGTTTTTTCATTTAGCCTATTTTATCTGTACGGGTTCAGAGACAAACATAGTAACTTTGTATGTCATTTCTAGTTCTCCACACCATTAGTGAACATACTTTTCAGCACTTAACTCATTTTTAATAAAAATGTCATTTGTACTACTTTTACACTGTCCAGTGAGTGTATACATTTACTAGTAAAAGGATCCATTTCCATGCGCAATGTACGCTTTGACTGTAACACATGTATAAAAACATAACATGATTAGAAATTTTTGCCATGTTTGACTACCTCAGTTCTTGAAAATCAAAACTAAAACATTTATTTAACAACAAGTGTGTTCTCATTGTCATACATAGTTTCATGTGCGTTCGCTAACCTAATAAAATAAAAACTTTTTGTAAACTGATAAATTTGTTTTCACATTCCGTTCCTCTCAGACACCAATACTTCCTCAACCCACCATCCTAAACTCAATAGGCCTTCAGTGAGCCATCCTTGACAATAATTAAATGAAAGTGCATTCGGCTGTTCGTGCTCGCCGTTGATTAAAACAATTTTCTTCCAGTCGACCGATCTTAGGTTTTTGCAAGGAAATCGTCGAAGTTGGTGAAGCAAAATCAGCAGTGGGGTTGCGGTCTTGTATACTTTGCCATCCCCAAAAACCAAGTTGGCGCCCGTCGTTCGATCACCATCAGATTGATTTCCAGGCACAACGTCCAGATAGTTATTGAACGAGTCTCGCAGCTGACATCAACTTAATTATCTCCCAGAGTTAAAACCTTCTAGGAGAACGCTAACTTCCAACTTGTTTAATTGCACTTGATTATAGATCCCTGATAGCTCTTGATATTTTAGCAGCTATTTCTCGGCGAGATGTCGGCAAGGACATCGATTTGACAAGAGTTTCTACGTTTTTCTGTTTTTCCTTTCCCTCATCCATTATAATAAAGTTTATAAAGTCGATTCCGACGTCAACTTGATATTTCTAAGTTTCGGTTTTTGCACCGAACAAACTTCTAACTAGCAAACACTAAAAGGCTGTTATTTGTGTCGACGATCCGATTATTAATGAAATTTAAATCAGCTTTTTAAATTATCTTACATTGTTAGTTGTTCAGTAATAACAGTAATGATTGATTTTCGTAAGTTTAATAACGGGAGGAATCTACAAGTGTGGAATTTAAGAATCGGCTTCAACTTTTGTTGGAAGCTTTGTACAAACAATGTAAAATAGATACGTGCATGAATTAGCGAAGAACAAGAGAATTTCAACAGCGCACAGCCAACATCATCCAGAATAGGAACAAGCCATAACCCAAACACGCCCCAGGAATAACAAGTGCGGAGATGACGAACCGCACAATTAAACTTCCTCGATACAAGTTATAAAGCAGCAGAACACTCCCCAATTGCCCTCTTTTAAACTTTAATAAGCTTCGCTCCATTTGACGTTATAATCAGACTGACCCAACATAAAGGATATGGTGGTTGGTTGTTAGCTTTAGCTTAAATTTACCTTAAAATTTAAACCGGTGGAATTCGTACAGTTGTTACAATTTTTGAAGGGAAACAATTTTTACTAATTTTGTTACTAACAAAAGAAATTACTTCAGCAGTCTGTGATTATCACGCTACGTATTGTCACAGTTTACTAAGAGGTGTTAATCAAGTATTGTGATGGAGTTTCCAACGTCTCTTTAAAAGCTTGGGTAGAGCTAATTAAGGCCGACCATATGATACTTCACCGCGAAAGCCCTAGAGGAAGGAAGGTTGCTTCGGCAAATTTTACATATCGCGTACGACAATCATCGCAATCCATACTGTGGAATTTACATAATACCGGCTTACACGTGCTAAAATATTTTACGTTTAACGTCTCGACGGTTTTTCATGTCTCGTTCATCATTATCTGTCAACAATAAATTTTAGCAGCGTACCAAATATTGGAAAATACATAAATTGCCTCAAAAGGGAACGCTATCTTTCAGATTAAATACTTTATTTGCAGATGTTCTAAAGCAATAATAACGCAAGAACACTGTGCGGATTGATCGTCCATTCTATTTACAAGAAAGCTGTCAAAACGTGAGGAGGTTGTTGCATTTGAAAGAGGTCCGACAAGTACAAGTTTTCTAAAGCTTATCAATATTCTGGTCATGCAAGAGAGTGGCAAAATTGAGAACCATCAACGCTATTTTCAACAGCTGGTTTTGGGTCAGTCTCGCACATAAAAATTAATCCTTTTGATAAAACCAGCGCACTATTCCTGTTCCTATTAGGTTGAATATACGTGTGTGTACGTATCTAGTCGCGCACGAAGTGTTTCTAGCACTCTAGAACATTAAATAAAATTCTTTTTCATTTCAAATAGCATTTTGTGAACCAACTACAAACACAGCTATTAAGTTTTTTGGCGTTAAAATTTGTGTACTGTGTATAATCAAAGGATCAGATTTTTTGCTCGTTGTCTCTGCATTGTTGTTGACAAATAAATTGTAACTGTATATTTAACTTAACTAAACTACATCAAACGACCGCCAAAGCCACACATACTGAACAACATAGGTACAAGTAGTTTTTCTTAATGCACGTTTGATTTCCTGCTCAATGCTTTGTAGTTCTTGTAAAAGTAACCTCGACGTAAACTACAATGTCGATTTCATTCTTTCTTACATCACGTATCTTCAGCGCGGCGAATTTTTATTATTCTTTTCTAGAGCTGCTTCTGTCAATAACATCTCCTCGCTTCCAGCAACTGAATTGAATGATATCAGATTTAAAACTAATTTGTATCGCCGAAATTCTCGAACAAAATAAAACTTTCGTACACATCCCGATCGAAAAGTCTGAATTAAAACCACTCACAAAACAGATTCTCACAGAACGTGTGAACGTGTGAACGTGTGTCGCTGTCTCCTGACTCCTCGCTCTGAAAATAAGTAATCTTAACCAAAATTTAAGCTTCAACATGACACGAGGTGGTGCTAAAGCTAAAAGTGATGTCTTGTGTGACGTAAACTGCGAAAGTTTAAAACACTTTATCAAAAAAATCGTCGAAGATGCTACGAAAAATCTTCTCGATAAAATCGCTGCCCTAGAAGAACAGGTGAACGAATTAAGAACAGCAAATAATCAGCTAACGAAGGAAATCAACATTAAATTTAACAAAAGACGATGTGATGATGAATATTCGTCCTTGGACAATTCTAATGTCTCCACCGAGACGGTTATCTACAATGATGATACCCTGCCCCACAAAAACACCTTAGAAAACAACGGTGTAAAGAATAGCAAGAAAAATTCCGCTAAATCAAGAAAAATAGTGACAGGATGTGCAAATAATGAAGTTACGGACTCAGATTTCGGCGGACCCAAACCACAGTTATGGTTACACTTATTCAGGTGTAATAAGGACACCACCGAGGCGAAAGTGGCGTCATATCTCAATAAAAAGCTTCCCGACCAAAAGTTTCAGATCTTTAAATTGGACTCTAAAGGTGTGTATAAATCCTTTCGTATCAACACGGACTATGATGATATTATCGTGAAACAACTGTACAGTCCAGAATTTTGGCCTTCAAACGTCAAAGTCCAACGCTACAGGTTTTTTCACGAGAGTAAACCAAAATTTGACACCAGAACCTCATCGTCAACAGGAGGACTGTGATCCAAATCAGTTGAAAAAGTACTCAACCAATTCTAACATTAAACCTGATCTTACGTTCTCTTCATGTTCGTCCCTAACTGGTAGTAAACAAGTAACCCAAGAATTACAAGATAGCCGAGAAGTACCCATATTGAAGTTGACTGAAATTTTGTTCTTCAATATCCAATCAATTAGGAATAAAATGGATCTGCTTGAATCCCTTCTCCTGAAGAATAAAATATTTTTTTCAGTGCTGTGTATTAGTGAACATTGGCTGTTAAAACAAGAGTGTGAATCTCTTATTATAAGCCAATACAATCTGTCTTCATACTTTGCTAGGACCTATGGATATGGAGGATCGCTGATTCTCACTCACAACTCCCTTATTTGCAATAACATCCCTGAAGTCACCAACTTGTCGCAGGAAAAAGTATGTGAAATGTCGGCAGTGTTTATCCCTGCATTAAATTTGACTGTTCTTTCCATATATAGAAGTCCCTCTGGTAAGCACTCTGATTTCCTGATAATTTTGAATCAAGTGTTGGATTTATTATATGACAATAGGAAAAGTTTACTTATTGGTGGTGACTTTAACTCATCATTTACTGTACCAAATGAAGATACTCGTAACTTAACTAACTTGCTGCTTAGTCACGGCTTAAGGCCGCATGTTAATTTTCCTACTAGATTAGGAAATGGCTTAGATAACATTTTCACAAATCTAGATATGTCACTAGTTAGGGTTACTAATCTTAATACAGGTATATCTGACCATAGCGCTCTTAGTCTACAAATTATAACTGAGACAAACTTATTAAACAAAAGTAAAAAAGTTTCTAAATCGTTTCGCCCTTTTACAGGCTTGGGTAAAACTATGTTTTTTAATAACCTAAAGAAGTTAGACTGGACCTTTATAACTCTAGATAATATAAATATTAATAGCAAATTTAAAAAATTTATTGATGTAATCTATGCTGAATATATAATATGTTTTCCAAAAAAAAACATACTCAAAGGTAATAATAATTGTGATAACCGAGCTAAGGTTAAGTGGTTTAACTATGAGTTACAAATCATGCGAAGTAATTTGTTATTTCTGGACGATTTGTACATATGTACAAAAAATAATTTAATTAAAGAATATAAAACATTGTATAGAAATATGTATCGCAAAAGCATAGAGAAAGCAAAACATGAGGCAAATAATAAATATATAGGTACTGCAGTAAATAAGTCCAAGGCTATGTGGGACGTAATAAACAGTAAACGAAATAAAAATAATTATAAAAATTTGGACAGCGATATCTCACCTGATGTTTTTAACAATTATTTTAATAATATCGCCAATGATATACTAGAAAATGTACCTGACCCCAAATATGATCCTATAGGATTGATGTGTAATAATAATAATGTTTGTAATAATGTTACCATGTATTTTCGTTTTACTGAAGTTTCTGAGAGCTGTGTGCGAGATGTTATTACAAATTTAAAGTCGAGTAAATCTAGAGACATATATGGCTTCAGCATGGAATTAATAAAAAATGTGAAAGATGTCATCATTACGCCACTCACCAAATTAATAAATCTATGCATACAAAACAAAACTTTTCCTAAATGTTTGAAAACAGGGATTGTCATACCAGTGTTCAAAAAAGGTGAAATAAATGACAAGAGTAACTATAGACCTATATCCCTATTACCTGTCTTTTCGAAAATTTTAGAGAAAGTGTTATGTATACAATTAACGAAATTTTTTGAAGACAACAAAATCTTAGTTAAAAACCAATTTGGATTCCGTAAAGGGTGCTCAACATCTGACGCATTACTAAGTTTTATAGATCAAATTTCGGAAGTTTTTGAAAGTGGTAATTACTGCATTGCAACATACCTGGACTTAACGAAAGCTTTTGATCTTGTATCACATGAGACTCTTATTCGTAAATTATACGTATATAACATCCATCCAGATAGTTGCAGAATTATCAGTTCTTTCTTAACTGAACGCTTTCAGAGAGTTAGCCTTAAAGGAACAACATCGTCTGATCTTCCTGTCAGCCGTGGGGTTCCCCAGGGGTCGGTACTGGGACCTTTGTTATTTCTAATATTCTTTAATGACTTTCCCATAGAACTAAACGAAAATAATGTAATTCTATTTGCAGATGATACAACAATCAGTACTACCGACAAAAACTGCTATGAAATCCTGACCAGAAATCAGAGAGCGATATCAAAGGCTTCTGACTGGCTTTGTAGTAACGGGCTTGCACTGCATGAGGGGAAAAGTGTCAACATGTTGTTTTCCCTAAAAAAGTCACCAAATCTAGCTAATTTAACACTCTTACCAAATATTCAAACAACTACGAGATTCTTGGGAATCACGATTGATGACAAATTGCTTTGGAAAGAACATGGTGTCATATTAGCGAAACAACTTAGCAAAAATACATTTATGCTTAGAAGCCTTGCGAATCAAGTATCACAAGAAGTTCTAAAAATCGCTTTTGGTTCCCTCATTCAATGCTTCCTGCGATATGGAATCTTAATATGGGGTCACGCATCTTGCAGGCATTATCTATTCTCCATTCAAAGGAGAGCAATTCGGATAGTTGCCGGTCTACCATATCGAGCTGATTGCCGCCCTGCTTTTAGGGAATTAAATATTTTGACATTTCCGGCACTATTTATTTATGAATGTTTACTCTATATAAAACAAAATATCCATATCTTTGACAAATTTGGGGATTTCCATGCATATAATACTAGGACTAGGGATAAACTGTGTTTGAAGAGTATTCGCCTAACGAGAACGCAGACAGCTCACAGATACTTTGGTATAAAATTTTATAACTGTTTGCCGGCTGATATAAAAAATCTCAATCTTGTCAAATTTAAGAAGGTAGTTAAACAACTCTTGATAAACGGTGTTTACTATGATTATGACGAGTATTTAAATCGACATTGATTGTAATAATTTTTGTATATGTTTTTTTGTGTTTATGTTTATATAAGTTGTGTTAGTTTGTTATTTTCTGACGAATGTAAAAACTGTACAGTTTGGGCACGAATATACATTATTATTATTATTATTATTATTATTATTATTATTATACTCACGAAGAAATATTTCAAACTTCGTTCTCCAGCGTCAATATAGAATGAATACGGAAAGTCGAAACCAAACCAAAAATAATTAAAAAAATCAGAGATTCATAACTGACTGATCTATTAATTGAGCTTCATTCTATGAAACACACATTTTAAACTAAATTGTAGTCGTTTACTGGTTGTCAATTTCTCCAAGGAAGCGTTCGCAACCGACAAAGTTTAATAAACGCATTTTCAGTGAAATTGTTCGCATGTGTGGTCCGCACCAAATTTGCTTTCCATTGGAAGCATCTCTGAAGACATGATTAATTTCTTCATTACTTTCCGGCAAAAACGCTAAGCTTGATCGATCACTGTTAGCTTCATGATTTAATCAAGCGAGACATGGTGAGAGAACTGTGGCATTATTTAGCCTAATCGGTAAATTGGTTTCAATTTGAAAGAGATGGTGAAAACAACTGGCTATGAGCGAATTCTTTATTCTGTTCATTAATCACTGTCCCAGCACCCTTCCACTTCGTTCTTTTTCACCATGAACGGGGGCGGGTGAAGGATTTGTTTTGCTGACAAATTGTTTAAATGCGGTTTAATACAATCAAAAGCCGATGTTTCATGTTTTTAATTATTTGGAATATTAATCATTAAAATGTGCACGGCAATAAATTAATATTACGGTATTTTGATTAAACCGGGTCATTATTTAAAGCGAAAATCAAATATTCGGATATCACGCGCGCTTTCCCATAGTTTTGTTCAAACTGCAAAAAATATTTTATAATTTTTCATTTTCAACACTTTAATATAATAATAATAAAAATGAGTAGAATGTAAAATCCTATCCACATCTAATTTGGTTTTAGCCATAGTAGTCTGAAAACTGCATTCATAAATCATTTCACAGTTGCTGCTGTTGAAATATAAACTTGTTGGAGACATTGCTACCTTTGCATCATTTGTTTTAGTGATATCTATTCATTTTTCAAGTAAATTGCATTAATCTCTAGACATCCATCATTACCCACTGGTTATGCCTTTATTATCATTTCCTCAGCTTGACATTCCACTGTTCTGATCTGAAGCATTAAAATAGGGTCTATTCAACGAACAGGTAATTTCCATTTCCCTAGGTAACTGTCGGCCGGCTAACTGTCTTATATATACTGACTTTCGTGGCATTCGAAATACTTATCAGCGCTCACTGGGATGCCACTTGAAGAGTGTAAGCACCTATTGTCCTAGAATAAGCTAGTTATTATCTCCCCGGCAACTTCGTAAACATGTGCTCAAATAACATAACCTCTCCACGTCCTCGAAATTTACGATTCCACCGTCACTTCTTTTCACTTTAAAATCTGTTTCTGTATAATCTTCATGATCCCAGTTCATATATTTTGGCCCCTTCTGGTTTATTTCTAATCCTGTTTTCTTTGTTTTGCTTTCTACCTTCGTTACTAAAACTTGTCTATAAAACTGTTAAAAAAGAGTTAAAAACTCGTTTTCTGCATTTTCTACTAGAAATTAACTATCTTGTCTAACTTTTGTCAATTTTTTAACTTAATTTAACTTAATATGATACCTAATGCATATGATAGAACCCTGGATTTAGTATTTTTCAACTTACATTAAGATATCAATGTTTGTCGTGATGATCACCTTTTGTTCCTGAAGATTTACATGATCCTGCGTTGCATATCACTATGAAATCTGTTGATATTGTGGGGTGATCAGGTGATTGAAATAGTACTTGGCGTTTTGGCGTATTTATTTTGATGTTGTCGGTTCGGCAGATGAGGGAAGAGTCCTGGAGTTTGTGAAATTGAAATGAAAAGAAAGGTCGGTAGAAAGCGGTGAAACGAGTTGTGTCTAAAGGGTTCTTGGAAGGTATTCGAAATCTGGGAAAGGATAAGAATTATTGAGAAGGGTGAACAAAAGATAGGTTTTACGACATGCAGATTATATACAAATATAGAATTTTGTGGGACTTGACCGCCCCCACAATACAATTAAAACATCTCGATGGCACTTTAACTCGAAAAATATTTCGAAGTATGTACATCTTAAGCAAGGTACTATACGTATCCCTGGAATATTATAGTATAATGGAGTAGATTATGAAAACCCGGTCGATATAGTAAATGCTTTTAAAGAAAAGTTCTGGAGCACCTATGTTCCTAATACATATCGTATTACTTCTGATATTTTTTCCTATACACCTTCATTTAGAGTTTGCCGCCTGTTTCTGAAGATGAGCTTATCCATATCATGTCTAAACTTGTTAATAAATCCACGTCAGGTGATGATCCGTCATGCTAGAAATGTCCTTACTAAACCTTTAACAATAATAACGAATCTTGCGATTAGGAGCTGCACCTTTCCGCATTTATGGAAACTAGCTAGGGTAACACCCGTCTAAAAAGGTAACCCATCGCAAGTTGATAATTACAGGCCCATTGCGATTCTATCTATCTTATCTTATCAAGGCGCTCAACTGTCTACAACCTAGCAAATCTTGTCCAGCAAGCAAAACAACAAGTTGACAACAAAGGGCAAATTGACGTAATCTATACGGACTTTTCGAGTGCATTCAATAGTGTAAATCACGAAATTCTTTTAAGCAAAGTTTGCTCGTTTGAGTTTTTACCTAATTTGTTGAGATCTATGAGATCTTACTTGGTCAACAGACAGAAATGTCTTTTATAAAGGCTCTAGATCCAGCGTTTTTGGAACCTCCGGCGTTCAGCAGGGTTCTGACCTTGGCCCTTTGCTGTTTGTCCTCTTTATTGATGACTTGTTCACCATCTTGAATGGTAAGGTATTGGCGTATGCTGATTACATGAAGATAATTACATCTATATCAAGTATAGTGGATGTCATATTGCTTCAAGAGAATCTAGATATTATTATTGAGTAGTGTACCAGATTTCTCCTTGCCCTGAATGTTAAAAAATGTTACTTTATATCGTATACTAAGAGAACTAATTTTACTAATTCGTCCTACTCAATATGTGGGCAGTTATTAGAAAAGAAAAGTATTTGTATGGACCTTGGAGTAATTTTCGATTCACAGTTGTCCTTTATTCAACATATCATCAACATCTGTTCGTCTAGTTCAAGAATGATGGGTTTCATTATGCGAACTAGCAGAAGTTTCTAGGATCTTCTGTTGATCAAAAACTTATATTTTGGACTTGTCGCCAGCAAACTGAAGTGCGCGTCTGTTAAATGGTACCCTTTCTATGCATGTCACAATAATACATGATCGTTTTCCGGGTTGGGACCGTGTTAATTGAGTTTTTGGGCTCAACGTTTCGCACACTTTCGTAAGTGGCATCTTCAGGAGCAGGGTTAAGAAATTAGGAAGAAGGCAAAAGCAGGGTTCGTAGCGCATATGCATCAACGTAATATGAAAATATGCAATACAATCTTTAAAAATATGAAGATTTTATAAAAGGTAGAGATGAGTTTGATGAAGACATTTTATGAAAAGCAATAGACAATATTCAGTTAATGCAAGTCTATTAAAGTTAATAAAATGATAACAAATAAATGTAAAATTTGGAGAACAAAAAACTTAAAAATTCTTACATTAAACAAACGTCATAACTTGTTATAACACATTCGAACTCAAGAACATAGGAAAAATGCAAACTTATTTTTATAAAATATAAGTATACATATAAAATATAAATAAAAATCACAAACGCAATTGATATTTATTGAGAATCTTTAGCATTTTTCGTAAAATAATTAAGTAGGTCAGCCTTTCATTTGTTAACAGTTTTTTGAAGCTTTCCAGCTTCTGTATATAGAGTTCGTTCATCATTTACTATCAACTGGGCACTTTGTACTAAAGCCTGAGCAACATTTACTTCCAGAATATTGTTATTTTTAGAGCTTTTGATAATTTGTCACTGGCATTTCGAAGCTGTTCTATAGCAGCCTTATTTTTTTTTTCTTTAGATTTAATATCTTGGAGCCCCTTCTCCAACAATGCAATTTTTTTCTCAACTTTAATTTTCAATTCTTCTTGTAATTTTTCTTTTTATAGTTTTTCTTTCGGATAGTTTTCTTTCACTTGTTTCTTTTCTCTTTCTTCTGTTAAGTAAATAAGTAAATCTGGAGTAATTCTACTTTATGGATTTTATTATTGTAGATGTTTTTAATAACAGCAGATACGGTCTGTATCGCATTGAAAGTTTTTTCGTGTAGTTGGTTTCGATTTTTAGTGAGAATTCGAATTGCTCAACATCTGCATGTCCATGAGGAAGACGAAGAAGTGTTTAAATTACTTCCTGCAGTTCGGAAGAGTTTCCATTGATATACCAAATCATCAAAATTTGAAAACTTCGAAATATTTCTAGGTAAAAGTTCAATATAACTAGCGTCGTAATTTTTTCTTCTCTTTGAATTGATACATTTGATAGGTTCAAAGAGACTCACTTTTTGAATAATATATTTGCATGATGATATACTCGTACACATAATGTTTCCGTGCTATATCAGTAAACAATACTTTTTTTTCTACTTCAAATGTAGAAGCAGAATTTATATCGTTTTTTAAATCTTCAACTATTTCTGGTTTGCAAATTCGAATCAATAAATTCACTATCAAATTTTTAATCTCTACAAAAACTAAGTGAATTAGTGGTTCATTTGGAACTCTGTCGTAAATTCTTTAAACAACTTTGCACTATTAGAACTAAACATTAGTTGCGCTTTAAGTGTTTATTTTTGAAAAAATCTCTAATAGTTATATAAGTTTTAATATTAATTACACTTTTGCATTCTTTAGCTAAATAAGTAATACATTATTGACAAATTTATGTTTTGTTAACTTCAGTTTTGTTTGTATTTTTTCATCGATCATTTCTGGGCCATTATTTATTGTACGTAGATTACAAGTGCCCACATTAATACACTCTAAATCCCTTGATTTCGACGCCACATATCGTAGAAAGACTTATCTCATGACAATATTCCCGGAACTACAGATTTTGATTACTTTGTGCAGTTTCGCAATTTTATGCGTATTTTATGAAAGTTTAGGCAAAATTTGCAAAAATATGAAAGAATATGAAGCCAAGTAAAAAATATGAACATTTGCATAAAATATGAAGCGAGTACGGACCCTGCAAAAGAGCACGGTAAGTCAGTAATTTCTTCAGAAGCAGGGTTAAGAAATTAGGAATAAGGCAAAAGAGCACGGTAACTCCTAATTTCTTGACCCTGTGCCTGAAGATGCCACTTACGAAAATGTCCGAAACGTTGAGCCCAAAAACTCAATTAACATGGTCCCAACCCGGAAAACGATCATGTATTGACTCCTATCGTGGAAGCCTACGAAATTTTGTCACAATATTCTAGTAGAAAAGATTCAAAGAAAATTTCTGAAGTTTTTTTGAAGTGTCTATGCTTTGTTGTTACAAAATCATAGTGGAATGTCTTATGAAACGCAGGGAAAAACATAGTGGCAAATTTGCATGGAAGCGTCTCTCAAACTGCTGTTTACCTCCTCCATATCTTTATCGTTGTTTACCTTCTTCGTTTGTATTCTTTAAGCTTTTTACTTGGTTTAAACTCTTTCGGGCTGTACTCTTACTTCCGATTTTCCCCTTCTGTTGAATATCCGAGACGTTAATAAATACTTACATAGGTAAATGTGTAGGCGTCTGAGCTTACGGTAGTGCTAACAAAGCTTCTGAATAAGAATTCATGCCACTATTAGAGTTGTTGAATTTTCAATATAAATTTATCTTTGACAAAATAATTAATATTATGGGTTTGCTTTACTTAGAAATTAAGTTTTACTTATTTTACAAATTTTCATAAGAGAATGGTTGCTGAAAGGATGCCTACTGTAATAAATCTGAAGGCATCTGATCAGCTGTTACGAACACCTTGGGGGATAACGTTTCAAGCAAAAATATAAATTTAGTCCAGGAGACTTGGCAAATACAAAATAAAATACGTATCTAGTAAACAAGTAATTTGACATATTAAAACGAATCTGAAATCTATGCAGATATTGAAAATTTAAGAAATAAAATGGGTAATGATTTCTTTCTGCAGATTTGTAGCTTATTTTAAGTTACAATGTTGGTCTATTTCTTGACTTTTGTACTGTTACCGCACTTGAAATATTTTTTTTCTAAATTTATTTCAACGTCAAAATTGAGCCACTGTGGTGGCACAATAACACGTTGGTAAGCGGAGAAAGGTAAGCGGCCTCGTGGTTTAGTGCTCAGGATACCTGCCCGGCAAGCGGCGGGCGTGGAGTTCGATTCCCACCGAGGCAGCAACATTTTTCTTCGGTTACCTACAAACTAAATACTGCACCTGATTTTGGACCACCTACTCAATTTTTTTATCAGAATGTTCGTGGCCTCGTTCTAAAGTTCCTACTTTGTATAATAATATTTGTTCTTTTTCCTTTGAATTTATCTCACTATCAGAAACTTGCCTTTCCGAAGATATATTAAGTATTTCAGGATAATTACTTTGTGTTTAGAAAATACAGAAGTTTCGCTGTAACCAATGTCAAAAAAGGTGTCCTTTTCTCAGTTCGTAATACGTTTATGTTCTCAGATTGATTTATCGAATACTTATCAAATCAACGTTAACAACAATAGACATGCTAGGTCTAAACATCAAATCTTCCTATGGACTTTGTCCTTTTGCTTTCGTAGGCTACACTCCTCCTTTTACTAACCTCAAGGATTGCGAGCTTTTTCTAAATTTATTTAATGCCGTGGAAGAGTCACATATGGACAATGTTCTGATTCTTGGTGACGTTAACACAGCAGACTTTTCAGCTACTATAGATAGTAGAGATCTTGCTCAAAAATGATGAATCCAACTTGCTTCTTTCTACCGATTGGGCTTTTTTGGAAAACGTATCTAATGTTAAAGCTGATTGTCCAAAATTTTACCGATTAATTAATTAAAAAAAATGTCATCAGTATTCTCCTTTTTTTACAATAAATTGAGAAAGTGTAGAAGCCTGTATTTCTACGATGCTTTAAGCACTATGGATATAAGTGCAAGTCCTTGATTCAAACCAACTATCTCAGATACTGAACGAACTTCAATCAGTACTCACGTTTGAGTCTAAGAAGTTTTGGTCCTACGTTCAAACTAAAAAAGAAAAGTCTACAACCCCAACAATCATGAAATTTTCTTATGAAGAACTTTCAACATCACCTGAGATTGTTAATGCTTTTGCCTATGTTTTGCCAATATCTGGAAAGAAGCCACAGTTTTCTTTACAACTTTTCCAAAATTTTTTAATCAGTTATTAAGACACAAACGTACTAATCAAAAGTAATAGTGAAGTAGAAGTCAAAATGAATGGCCAAAAACCATTTACTCAATTAAGAGCAAGTTTTCTAGCAGCATGTTATTATTAAATGAACATACACTGCATCCTGTTCATTGTAACAATCGAACAAAGGAATCGAGCAACACAATATTAGGGAATGAACATGTTTAACTTAATTTTGGGGGCAAACATCCAATCAAGTCAGAGCTTTTCTCGGACTTAACGACGAAAATTGCCACAGTAATATATTCAAGGGGTATTACGATTTATGAAGCAGTACGACGAGTTTCTGCAGTCACAATTTTATATTATTCAAAATTTAACTCATTGATAGAACATGGTATACTTTCTGGGGAAGAGCAACAGACAACCAGAGAGTACAAAAATAACACAAACTTTCGTTTTTTGTTTTTCCATTTCTTTTATAAAGTTCTACACACTTAAAGAATTGTATGTTGTTTTTCTATACTTTCTAGCGTTTATGGCATATTTAGTGTGTAATTAAAGTAAAATCAATGAAAATTCTCTTTAGCCTTTTTTCAAAATCATTCTGCAATAGTGCTTACGTATTTCCTCAAGTGTCGTGCATCAGATTTAACTGGAAAATAAAGAAAGCCAATGAGTGGATATTATTTATAAACATTTACAGCAAGTTCTGCTTTTTAATAGTCACTCACAAGCTAAGTGTTTAATAAACGTTTTTGTTAGACATAGTAAAAAACTAAGCAAATGCTGTGTAACTAATTTGACAGATTTTTTAAAGCATTACTTGATATGACGGATTATCTTTTACAATAAAGTAAATATTTAGTACCGGTGTTTATTTTTCAACTGAATAATTCGAACTTATTGAGATTCCCTTTCCAGCACATGTGTTGAAGGTCTTCGTCATCTAGTCAAGCTACATGTGTGTGGGAACACCATCAATAGTACAAGGTTCACAGAATCTAGTTTATATTAGCGCAAATTATTGTAATAAAGTTAGAGAAGCTCATATGTGGTTATACGTCTTAATTACTAAAGTTAGAATACCAGCAAGCGCTGCAATATTATTGTATTATGCAAAAAATCAAACACTGTCTGCAAGCAGCGTTGCAACCGGCAGTCCTAATTTGAATTTGGTTAACGTAAGGGTAATTGGCTTTCACATTCCAAATGTTGAAATTGGGAAGTCGAAATGTTTAAACATTTAATATGAAACCATAACAGGCAAGTAAGGTGACTTGAGAATATCTGCTGCGATGATTGCATTAATTACTGTACGCGGATTAAAGTGAAACGTGTTCTCTCCCAGAATCATCACATATTCCGTAACGCTACTCCTCTGATAACTTGTATCTAGTCTAAACGTACTCAGCTTTACGTAACATCAACTGGATTAAAGCTATTACAATTGGATGGAAGATACCTTAATACCAAACTAATCACTAATCCCCTTAAACGATGAAGAGATATTTAAGCAATTGTTGTGTTACTCTATAAAGTAAAGAGCACTGCAATTCGAACCGAGTACACCAGACAATCATAATAGCCGATGCTTTTGCTGGTTTTCTACGTTTCGTGATAAAAGCACGTATAAGCCCGAACGAGACCTCGTTAGATTTATCTGTTATCGGTGTTGTGCGAAAATCTTAATTGAAACTAACTTCTACATCCGCTGTGTTGTTTTCAGTCGAACAGTGGAAGACAAAGCTACGAAACAGAACACTTACATGAAACAAACTGTTCTCTTGTCGTTCTGTTTGATAGATAGATAGAGCCAACGATTTGTAACTATTACCAGTGACCATTAGTTGAGACTCACTCTAAGCTCAAGTCAAACAAAGCTTTCATATACAACGATTAAAGTGATTCATAATTGTAAGCATTAATATGAAGAATAGTGTCCCTGTAAAATACGCGTAAAATTGTAGACACACATGTACCTATCTTTACAAAAGAGTGAGTATTACGCTTGATGAAAATTATATAAATCTGCTTGAAGTAAAAAATGTAAAAAGGAATAACCATCAAAAAATTAATAGCGTGCGGTTCGCGCTGAAAGCATTAATTGCAGGGAGTTGTATATAAACTCGAGGGTTTTCCTCTTCCGGAATGTTTATTGTATGTGAAAAGTGCTAAGCAGTTGTTGCATTATTTAACGTTGTATGTGTCAGAAAACGTATAAAATGTGGCATATGGAAACGGGGGCGCCTACCTTTGTTACCCTATTCTTGGTAATTCCATCGGGCAGCTATATTTTTCCGAATTTCTCGTAAAAACCAACGATGAATTACGATGCAATAAACCGACACGTTGTAGAGAGAAGCTTAATAATTCAGAATTTAGCGTTTGTTTGAAGTAGACATGTTAAGTTTCATTTTTGCAATGAATGTTCTCTTGAATTTATACTCACTGAAGTAAATAATTCTCGTGTCGTAATTATTATTTAAAAGGGCTTCGGTCTCTCTTCGAAAGCTTTTATAACTGCTGGCGCAAAGAGCTTTTTACAGATCTTTTTGCAGCGATAATTTCTTCATACAGCGCTCAATCAGTGTCAGAGAAACCTACTTAACACTCATCCGTTGGAACGTAATCATTCAACGAGTTTCATTTAGAGGTGGATGTTTTATTTTATCTCATCTCGTTGCTTCATAGTTTCAAAGAATTTACGTTAAACTACATAAAAGAAACGGGAATTCTTAATTGAAAATACCCAATTGGCAAATAAATCGCTACTGCGTAATAAAAATATCCAAGCATAAATCAGTAGGAAAACATTGTACATTTCACAATGTGAGAATTTTGAGGACAAAATGAAATTGGATTACAAAAACCTAAAAAACGCTTTGAAATCAGCAAAGTCTTTCTGATACAAATTAGAACTTTATCGCAGACTTATTAATTCTTATATCCTTAAAAGTTTGCAACTTCGAGCCAATTTGGTTTGTACCCCCCAGCATTTATCAAACAATGCTTTTATACAAAGTTCAAATAAGTAAACAACCAATTTGTAATGGAATACAAAGGTCGATTATACAGAATGTTCTCCTTTAGCTAAAACAAACTTTGCCGGAAGTTTCTCGCAAATTACCTAATGAGATGTAATAAGTGACCCCTTTGTCAATTAAAACTTCTACGAAAAACACTCGCTTGGAAATTGGTAAACAACCACGACTCCTGCTGCTTCCGATCTATCATACACTTTGAAATTTGTATTGAGAAGTTTGCATCTGTAGCTACACTTGCAAACTCAACAAGCCCGTGAAATTGTGCGAGACCCTATTTTAAATGAAATCTTGCAACGAAGAACGAAATAAATACAACTGTCGCATCTTCATACCTACTTATAATTAAAATTCAAAATCAATGAAAAATGCGTTGTCTGAGAGTCAAATGATTCAAAAATAAAAACTGTTTTAAGTCTGCATTGCTTTAGATGCGTATTTTAGAAATCTAAGAAAATAAACCACCCTTCTGCAGACGGCTATAAAACGAACAGAAAAATCAGTGTTTATGGGTGTACTAAGCTCGACAAGTTATGTGGAGAATTTATGGTAGTAGTGTAAACTTACGTCTTGGAAATCAAATTAGTATGGCACGACAACTTCTCCAACCAATTTCTGGAGAATTGTGCGTAAAACAAGTTTACACATGGTGTGCTTACCCTGTAACGACAAAATGCGGGCTGGTGTATAACGTGGCAGAATACATCTTGACGTAAACGCCTCCTCTTTGCCCCCGAGGCAGACTACGTCAAATGCGGGTGAAGAATCATTACTTTTGATCTTGCTTATATTAGCCCGAATAAACTAGTCGGTGTGATTTTACTTTCTGCGAGGGTTTTATTATCTCTAGCCTGATTTACGTGCAGGCTTGCAAGTACGTTACCAGTTATCTTAAATTAAATCTCTGACTGATGCTTATTCGATATGGTCAATTATTATCGGCTATTATTTCACAAATCACTGAACTTTGTTGGTTGCTTGTATTTATAATAGCCTATTTTCTATTTCATTGTATGTTACGATGATGACTAGGAAAAGTATTTCGTTAATAACTTTCGTTCCACTCATATTTTTTATGTGCTTCTTGATTACCTTAAGCGTAATATATAACATATACCTATATATATTACTATCTGCATTTACTTAGTATCTGTACAAGCGAATGTTTTTTGAGGTGACTAACTTTCGTTGTTTACGAACTAAGATTTCGAGCGGCAAATGCATTTGTACGATAGTGTAAACCCCCATGGTGCTGTGACAGTTCAGAATCAATGTGTCTGCGTCGTTGTTGCTTGAACCTAGTGTTGTGGCTATCTCAGTCTTACCTGCAAAAAAATATATATGTTAATATACTCGTTATGCTATAGTATTCGTAGATAATAAAAGTGTTCACAAAGGTTTCTTACACTAATGCCCAATTAGATACAACTGAAATACCGATATATTTGAAATTGGTTATAACATTTTTTATAAACAGTCCGTATATTAAAACCCAATTCTATTTGTACCACAAAAATTGCTCAAAGGTTATTTCAACAGGACTAACCTCGCCCTTGAAGTACAGTCCAACAAATCCCGTTTCTTTGAACAAAAAAAAAAAAAAGATTTTGCAAACTTTTATATGTGATAACCTCTATACATTGACACAAATAGATAATATCACACTATATATTTTTTTATATTCTTGTAGACTTTACTTTTCTGGATTCATTAATATATATACATATATTTTAATCACCCATACTCCGCCACTGTCTATAATTCGAATGCATTGATAAAGGGCAAGTGCATACTTATATTTCTAGTGAGTTTCCTATTTGAAAATGTTACAATCAACATTATTTCAGCATATTTTTAATTTGGTGCGTTTACTATCTAAAGTCCGTTCCGCTTCGACCTGGCAGCGTGCAACACCCCTAAGTAATGCATTTTATATGGGACAATTCGGGTCAGTGTTGTCAATTATCTAAAAACCATTTTCTAAAGAAGTCGTATGAATATTACACAAATTATAATAAAGTTTTTGCTACTTCGCTTTTATTCGTGTTAAAATTAGATTTTTATAAATATCTTAAAATTTCATAATAAATCAAATTATTTCTTGAATTAACATAATTTTAAAATTGCGTTTTTTGGTCTTTATCAATATCATATTATACAGGGTGTTATTGAAAGGTACGTAAAACAAAATTGACAGTTCTTCGGGAGGTCTAAGAGGTCTGAAAAACTCATTTTGTGTTGTCAAAATTATAAGGGAAAAATTAACCTTTATCCAAACTTTTTACACGCTCCTGAAGAATAAATAGGTAAAATTAATTTATTTTGGTAAATCCTAGCAACTGTAACAATAATAAAACAAAATAAGCCACGCTGTTGTTGCTATAGAAACGAAATATGATCTTTTTGTCAGAGGCGTGAAACTAATTTGGGCATAAATTTTAATACTTTTTATCTCTAAATGGAGAACACTTTTACCTGAACTTTTTTTTACTTTTAGCATCCATACTTCGATACCAATTGCCGATTTTATTTTGTACGTACCTTTCGGTAACACGCTGTATTTCAAAAACTATACAAAATTTTGTCTCAGTTTATTAACTGGGGTTGTTATCTTTTACAGGTTTATCACAAGTTTTTTTTCAAGATGGCGACAAAGAACACAGACACGGATAGTAGTGCGCTCTGTAAAAAGTGCAAAAATAAAGTAGTGACTAGTGTAAAATGCCTAAAGTGCCAGCAACCATTTCATCCTAGCTGTGCAAAGAACTCTGCCAAATACTCGGACGATGGAACAACTTTTACTTGTTGTGAAAACGAAGACACCATTACAGAAATGACAGACCCCGACTTCTGGGACGCAGTTAATCGTCTCCAACAGCAGCCGAATACGGGTATGGACCTCAGAATCTTTACGTACATAATAAAACAAAAGGACATTATTATTGATGAACTAAGACAGCAAATACAGCTACTAAATAATCAACTTTCCATGGCAACCTCTACCGGTACCACAAGCAAAAACATCATTAAAGGTAACGAGAAACCGATCAACGAAAAAAAAACAGAAACAAACGCCACTGCTCAGAAAAACACCAACGATAAGGAACCACCTACCTTAATAACAACAAAGAACAATAACAAACCTAAGTCAACTCCTTGGAACAAATCTAAGGTTAAGCAAGCCTCTGACGAAAAAAAGGATCAGCCTATTATTGATACCAAAATCAAAAAACGACAACTCAAATCAACAGTTATTGGATCCCTTCCTGGAACTACACGTCTGGAAGCTATCTCAAAAAAAGCTTATATTCACGTATACAGATTTTCTCCTAAAACAACTAAAGAACAGATGCAAGAACATCTGAAATCCTATCTTAACGAATTTGATATCGAAAAATTGAATTCAAAGTATCCGGACCTCTATTCCAGTTTCAAACTAACTTTGGACTTTGATGAGTTGGAAACCGTTATGAAATCTGAAATATGGCCTAAGGGAACACGAATTAACAGGTTTTTTCACCCACCCCGACAACAACAACTAAAGAGCTAAGAATCCTTGTGCTTAATTCGCAATCAATTAGATCAAAACTCCAAGAGTTTGAACTACTGTTACACCAGGGAAATTTCTCGTTGGCGGCTATCTGCGAACATTGGCTAAACGACGCGGAAGTGGACAACCTTTCTATCGAAAATATACACGTAGCATCCAGTTTTTGCCGTAAGTTGAGTAATTATGGAGGTTCCCTCTTATTTGCAGCACATAATTTACAATATACTACTCTACTTAATCTGGAAAATATGTCTATTGAAAATCATTGTGAAATCTCAGCATCACTAGTCAATTCTTGCAAACTTATTGTAATAAATATATACCGGCCGCCATCTGGTGATTTTAATCTGTTTTGTGAAATTATTGTTGATGTACTGGATACAATAGACGTAGTCAAAAACAATGTTATCCTAAGTGGAGATTTTAACATACATTTCAACACTAACAGCATGCTAGAACTAAAACTTTGTAACACCTTAACTGAATTTGGCTTGTATCCCATCGTAAAATTCGCGACCAGGGGCAATAATACTCTTGATAACATTTTTACCAACATTCACACTCTAAGCTATAGTGTAAAACCGTTCAATAGCCTAATGTCTGATCATTTAGGTATAGACTTCAAATTAACTGTATCTGACGCTAAGAACAAACATGTTACTTATAAGTGCCGCCCGATTACTAAACTAGGCAAGTGCAAATTATACAACAATATAAGTAAAGCTGACTGGTACTTTGTTGACGATAAAACCGTTGATATCAATACTAAGTTTACATTGTTTATAAAGGAAATTATCGACAACATGAATCTTGCCTTCCCAGAAAAAATCCTGAAACAAACCAAGCATAGCAAAATGGACATTAAGTGGTTTGATGACGAATTGCGAAAAATACGCGAAGAATTATCATTTCTTGACGAGTTTCATAAAATTGTTCAAACGGACGTGACTAGAAAGGCTAGAAATAAATGTCGACACCTTTATCAAGAAACAATTAAAATAAAAAAAGTGAACTACACCAAGAGTTTTATAGATAAATCGAATAATAAAAGTAAAGCAATTTGGCAAGTAATAAATAACAACCGAAATAAAAATTCATTGATAGGTAGTGCGGCAAACTGTGAAATTTCAAATGACGATTTCAACAAGTTCTTTACTAATATCGGGCCAAATTCAATAAAAACACTTCCTATATCTACTCAAGATCCCATTGACTTAATTATTAAGAACTGCAACATGCACTGTAATAATTCTAAATATTTTAATTTCTCAGAAGTCTCCAGTGTAGCTGTTAGAGACACCATTAGCAAACTAAAAAATAGCAATTCAAAAGATTGTTATAACATAAGCGTCAATATTATTAAATCTATGAAAGACACCGTCATTTCACCAATAACTAGATTAATAAATGAATGCATAAGGACCACAACATTCCCAGACTGTCTCAAAATCGCTGCAGTGATACCAGTGCATAAAAAAGGTAATAGAAACGACCCTACTAACTATAGACCGATCTTACTTCTACCAGTCTTCTCTAAGATTCTAGAAAGGATACTTTACGACCAATTGAGTAACTTCCTTGAAGATGGTAATGTTCTCTCCAATAGTCAGTACGGCTTCCGAAAAGGTCGAGATACAACCAAAGCCATTCTTGATCTCACAAGTTTTATCGGAGATTGCCTAGAGCGCGGCAGATATAGCATCGGTTGCTTTTTAGACTTGTCAAAAGCCTTCGATTGCGTCTCCCACTCAGAACTAATAAGAAAGTTATACTGCTACAATTTACATCCTCTCGCTTGTAGTATGATAACATCCTACTTGGTAAATAGGCTTCAGTCAGTAAGACATAATGACAGGGAATCGGAAAAGCTACCAGTGGTACTAGGAGTGCCCCAAGGGTCAGTCCTGGGCCCATTATTATTTCTCATTTATATCAACGATTTTCCCTTCTTTCTAAACACAAAAACTGTACTATTTGCGGATGACACGAACTTATTAACTAATGAAGCTACATTCGCAGAGGCCCTAAATCGCAATGAGGAAACAGAATTGAAGGCAAGTCATTGGTTTACAACAAATAAACTAACCCTAAACAAAAATAAAACGGTTAAAGTCGCATTCACTCTAAAAAACACCGGCCCACTACCTACAGACATAGTTAAAGAGACAAACTTTTTAGGGATAACAGTAGACGCAAAAATGAGGTTTCATACACACGGTGAGAACCTAGCTAAGAAAATTTCTACAGGAATATTTGCGTTGAGAAATCTAAGTAGAAAGCTTCCGATAGAGACATTAAAAGTAGCTTATTTTGCATTATGCCATAGTAATATAAGTTATGGTATCTTAGCATGGGGTCACTCAAGCATGATGACAAACATATTTAGATTACAGAGACGGGCAATCCGAATAGTGGGAAGTCTTGGCTACAGAGATGATTGTAAGCGTATGTTTCAAAAATTAAGAATTCTTACGGTGCCCTGCGTATTCATTTTTAACAGCTTGATCAATTTGAGACTAAATATAAACACATACTCCAAACACAAAGACAACCATGAATACGACACACGACATAAGGAAAACTTATGTCTGAGACACATACGTTTAAAGTCGTCACAGAACAGTACTCAATACTTGGGTATCAAATTTTTCAACAAACTTCCTGAGTCGATTAGAAAGTTAGATACAGTTAATTTTAAGAAGGTTGTAAAAAACTTTCTGATTAACAAAGCCTACTATAACTATGATCAGTTTCTGAACGACATCAATGTATCCATGCAATAATGTGTATCATGTTCTATATGTTTTCTTTCTTCTGTACAACTTTTCTTGATTTATTACTATCAAACATTGTAAATGACATTTATGTTATCTCTGTATTTTGACGAGTGTAAAATGTGTGTACATTTAAGCACAATAAATTGATTGATTGATTGATTGATTGATTGATTAATAATATACTTCATGACAGCAATAATCTTCTAGATCTTGTACTCTCGAATCTGACAGTTGTAAATATCATGAAACTGGAGTACCCTTTTGTAAGGGCAGATGAGTATCCTCCAGCTCTATTAATTGATATTGAATTCTTATTATCTTCTAATGCGTGATTTCCTGTTTGTGAAACTAAGAAGACATACAACTTTAGGCGCTGTAATTTTCATCCATTATATGAGACTTTGTATGATATAATGAATGAACATTTTTGAGCAACATGTACCTAAATTTGGTATGAGAAAAAAATCTTCTCCTCCATGGTTTTCAGGTGAGTTAAAAGCGTTGATAAGATGTAAAGAAAGAGTTTTTAAGAATATTAAAAGATACGGTGGTAGCAGGCAAGTGTACAATGACTTAAGAGCAAGAATTAAGCGACAGAAAAATGTGGATTTTAATGCTTATATGGAAAACGTCGAAAGCTCTATAGTGATTAATCCAAAAGAGCTCTGGTCTCTTGTGGATTGATTTGCTAAATTTTTCTCACAGAATTTTGGAAGCTCCAAACCCGTCAATTTGGTAAACCACGATTATAAAACCAATTGTCAGATAGAACTTTTGTCAATATCGGGGGACGAGATACTATAGCTGCTATAAAGAGGTGATATGCTATCTGGTCCAGATCAAGTTCCTGCATTTTTAATTAAGGATTTTGCTGGTATATTTGTTGGGCCATTATGTTACCTATGCAATTTGTCATGGAAATGTTTTCAGTTTCCAGATGTATGGAAGGTTTCGAGAATTGTGCCCGTTCTTAATGACCCAACACTCATTCCTAACTATCGACAGATAGCAATTACCTCTAACTTGTCTAAAGTTTTTATAGTAGTTATATGCAGTACAGTTGTATCTCTCCCATGACTATGCAGTCTGTATCTCAATTTCAGCATGGATTTATTGGTCGTAGATCTACTGTATCTAATTTAGTTCACTTTGCACAGCATGGTGCTGAGAAAATAGATAAAAGTGGACGTGATGTATGCGGATCTCACAAAAGCGTTTGATCCGGTATATCTTATTCGGATTTTTTACTTCTTATTTTCATCAACGACGATTGATTGTTGAATACATAATTTCTCCTCGGAATTTTTCTTTGCTAGTTCCGATGTCCCTCAGGGGTCTGTTCTGGGCCCGTTTCTATGTCCAATCTACATTAATGACGTTGTTGAGATCACAAAGCTCATGCGGCGACCTTCACACCGCCGGGGGAAGGAGCGCCGGGGTTGCTCTCAAGCCGGAGACACGGATTTCAGGTGGTGAGCGCCCGCGAAAACAAAAGAGTAAAATAAAACGGCAAGGAATATTTTAAATAATAATCGAGTTTATTCCCTACTACCAGCTACACGGCCAAGATAATGCGGTATGCGTCCTGGGTTTCCGGCCCGCAAAAATTCGCTTCGTTACAATATATGATTGCGTAGAACTGCAAGTAGACATATGCAACCTGCTTCTATGGTGTGAGCAAAATAAGTTTGAATGTAATCTTTAGATAAGTGCAAGGTGATGAGTTTTACAAAAAATAAGAAAAACATCTATTATATATAAGTACTTTAAGAGCCATAATCATCCACTGTCTAGAGTCTTGAGTGTTGGGGACTGGAAGTGGTTTTTGACACTAGCTTAATTTCGCTGAATATAAGTACATCCGTGATGGTAGAGAACTCAGAAAAGGTATTGGAATTTATTGTCAGCATCTGCTTCGAATTTAAGAATTTGCTTTAAGAAATTTATTCATCGCTCTTGTTCCCTCCAATCTGGAATTATATAATAATCATAGGAACAGTATAGAAAAGGTCCCTAGAAGATTTTTAAAATATCTTGTTTTATGGAAAACAAGGTAGATATCCTTTTTTACTGCAAAAATAGAAATGAGGAGGTGCTTAGCGTCGGCTAGGTTTTGTATCAGGATTGTTCAAGGTAAAATAGATTCGCCGTATTTTTTATCGTTACTACAATTTCCAGTACCGCGTTTCAATACGAGGCAGTAAGAGATCTTCTATCTTGCACATTATAGGATAAACGTCGGATTGAATTCAACTCTTAATATAAAGAGAAAAACCATGAATCGAGTTGCCAGGGTATGTAATGTCCACAACGATCATCAGATAAATATTATAGAAGCAGCGAAAAATTCGATTAAGGATTTTACATTATTTTTAAAAATGTATCTATTCATTTATTTCATTTCACTATTTTTAATTTCTTCCTTTTTATGTTATTATGTTAGATTTATCATTATCATCTAATCGGGTGTTATGCCTGTTGGATAACCATTTTTAAACTCAGCGATATCTCGAATGCATCACAACAACTGAGATACGGCATTTATGCGTTGTTTGAGGTATGAATTTCTTTCAAACATATTTAATTGGAAAAAAAAACTTGTTATTGATTGATTATCTTAATTATTAAAAAATAATTTCAAGGTATTAATTTTAATGTAATAAAAATACCTCGTCTAATTTAAATTTCGAAATGCGTTCCGTGTAGGTAAAGATTTTTTTTAAACAAATGAAAAAGCACGAATACAACCACAGTTACATTGCTAGAATCAGTACTATTATTACCGTTAAAAATCTAAGGCAAAACTTGATTCTAAAATATGATGCGATAAATAGCAGAAAAGTGAAAATTTAGAAATATGACAATTCAAACAAAAATCGACTACAATGAAATTGAAAAGAATAAGAAGATTTTTTCCAAATTCATGTACCGACTCATTTTGATAAAAAAGTTAAAGAGGTACTTTTTTCGAAAGATGGTGTGTAAATATACGAAGTGAGATAAAATGCCATCTTAAATATTATTCTTTTTTATTAATGCGCTTGTTTCAATGGATGCGCTCAATCCAATTCGCTTATACATCAAAAGATAACTCTCCGCCAACTTTTAACCTTTAACAGTTTAAATGTTGTTTTCACGGTTCAGTTCTTGCCAGTTGATAGCATTCGTCTTTAACATTACACATGCATGCCGCATACTAAATGGTTTTTATTGTTACTAACATGCTCTTTTACAGGTGGTTTAACAGCCTACCCTAACTTTCAACTTTACGTACCTACACAAAATTTCCTAAAACAGATGCGGTCTGTATAATCAAAGGTTAGTGAATCCCTCTTATACTATACAACAGACTTCTTCGAAGTTCACAGCATTAATTTAGAGAATTCAGCACTACGAAAACGTTGTCTAATTTATTATACATTCCATCAGTTCTAAAAATTTGTAACAATTTTTATTGTCAAATATAACCACCCAAATATTGATCCAAGACGAGCCAAGACGAGGGAAGGTATTTAAATCTCAGGGATCACAATAATAATAATAAAAATAAATTTATCTGTATATGCCTCAATAGAATAAAAATAAAGCAGAAAAACAGATCACATACAGTATGCTATCATCATTTGAAGTTTCGTATGTGTAAAACTTACTTAAAAAATAACTTTCAATAACTGTTTAGTACCTCGTAACTTCCAGGTTCTTTATGTGAGAGGGTAGTCTATTATAAGATTTGATATCTATATATCTGCATGTTATTCATAATAATAACATACCAAATTTAACAACAATCGGTCCGGTAGTTTCGGAGATTATCTGTCTAACAAGAATCGACGCAGTATCCGGTATTTGTATATTGTGAAAACCTATTTCTTCTATTTTACAGATATACGTTGAAACTATTCCGTATTTAATGACAAACTCTTTAATGAAATATTCTTGCATTTGGTAAAGTGTGGGGAAAAATTTTTACTAAAGTCGGAACAAAGTTCATTTATCATGCAACCTTGCAGTATTCGAGTTTACATCACATGTCCAAATTAAATTAGAAATATTTAAGAGTTTAAGGGCCACTGCAGTGTTGTAATAAAGTAAGTACGTCGCAGGAATGTTATTAACCAGTTGTAACTCTGGGTTGCTTTGTGTCCTGGGAGTTGCATTTCACACTCCACCTCCGTTCTAGACAAAGCTGTAATTGGTGACTTTGATGTAAACTCAAGACCGGCTGTTGACGTAAATCAGATCAAGAAAGTAAATTGAAGACTAACTATATCCTACTGCGTTCTACGTTTCCTATTTTTGTCGATAATATTTTACGATTCTCCGATTCCTTCTTTCTTTTGTTAGATGGGTCAATGCTTGGTGCTTAATGCGGAGTCGTTCCAATTAAAATTAATTACCCCAGCGGAGAAATCAATTCGGGAACAAAAACAATTAATTATTTCTGAGCTTACGTGCACTCTTCTGCGTTTAATAAATATCCTGTTTATTAAAAATTAACGAAGCCTATATTTTATAATCCAATTTTCAGTTTTTGCACGTTACTTTAGCGGGTTTTAATTATTTTCAAATTTTCATTAGATTCGGGAGTAAAAAGCGAATTTACACGGTTTAGGCTTGTTCGCTTTCGAAAAAAGCCAATTTGCTTTAATTGAAATTACATAGCACGGAATCGTTAACTTTCTGATCATCTGAAGTTTCTTTGTTGTTTCCTCGTACACTTTATTACTTCCAAGACTTTTGAAAATAATGCCGGTGGTTCTCGCTGAGAAATATTAAACTTTTCTCGTTGTTATAGTTTGTTGTCTCATTAAAACAACAAAAATGATATAAAATTTTTAATAATGCAGGAGTTGACATGTCTGAAGAATTTTAATTCTCAAGGAATACAATATAGTTTCATATAGGGAGAACCGTTTTAATTTTTATGAAACTTAACACTAATGCACAAAAATGATATACTGACACAAAAACATCAAGTTTTTAATAATTATATAATTTTCCCTCTTGTTATTATTTTGATGATAAGATTTTATTGTGTTCATTTAGTTACATGTGTTCTATGTTTTCCCGTGAGCACATGCTCTAGTAAACATCGAGTACACAACAACCTTGTATACAAGCTTGTGCCCGCTTGTGCCATAGTTCACGCCTCCGCTATGAAGACCGACACCTTTCGTAACACTTTACAAACAAGAATGTATCTTAATTAAACACTAGATGCTATACAGGTGCTTCATTGTCTCTGTCCGACAGCCCTGCCTCTATGAGAGTTGTTTATCTAAAACCACTTTCACAAAGCAAATCTCACCGCAAATCAAAATTCTTTTGTTCCCGACCTACAAAATAAAATTCCAGTGCAGTTGCACCAAAGTCTTGTCATTCGACAATAACACAAAAGCTTTTTGTAGTGTTAAACGCTTGAACCACATCCGACCGGCTATTGAATTTCGTCAAACAATAATCGTACTTCTACCTAAGGTGTTTCCTTTGTTAGGGCTGTAGGCTTTCATTTCACACATGGGGGCATGGCATGCGAATGACAAAATCTGACGGTTTAATTTGAATGGGTTGGCTTTTTCAATACCGACATACTTGCACATGAAATTGACCAAACCGAATTGTCCCAAAGCACTCTGTTGAAAAATTTAAATCGTCGTTCCCTCCGGAAAACGCTTCGAATTCCACCAGAGCGGATAAAAATGTGCTAATATAAATGACATCAATCACACCAATATTCATCGAAAAATTCACCATGGTTGGTTTGGTTATCATTTAGCCATTAAATTAAGTTGTCTACGATTTACCTCAACTTTAGTCTGAAATTAATGGGCTCCGTGGATGTCACATATTCTGACTTTTTAATTAAAAGTTTTGCACCAAATTTTTGCGGTAAAATAAATGTGTAATTTTGTTGGTGTGTAACACACACTCTAAGAATTTTAGGTGGTTCGTTTATTTTTAAGAAGATGAAAAATCAAGAATGAACAGAGTTTTCATTTATTGTTAATATGGACCGTTAGTGTCATATTTCTAGGAGTATGCACCAAACTGCGGGAAATTATACGTTTTTTGTTAAAATTATATAGTAATATATATAGCGCTATCATAAATAGTCCTAACGACTCTTTCGGGATGTGCAACTAAGTGTAATGGCAATTTCTAACCCTGTCCATTGCAGCCAAAGTTCGTAATTATTCAGACAAATTACATATTAACAAAATTAATTAAAAAATGTCCATCAATACTAAAGTGTCACGTATTGAATCTAAGAAACATTTATAAACGGCTTGCGCATTGTTCTTTAGTGTTACTTGTTTTAGCTGTGATCTATAATGATCTACCTTACAATGCAATTTGGTGTTAAAGTGATGAATAGGCTTCGGATTTTAGGTCGTTAAAAAATGAATAAAAGGAGACATTTTTAGGTCCCAAAATTGACGATTTAGGTTATCTAAATCTTCTAATTGTTTCAGACACTAAATGTAACCATACTTGTTAAGTGTGTTATATTTTCATAAAACACCTTCAAATTAGTACCAGTTTTGATCATGTATGAAGCACCATCTGATACAAACCATTTAACTTTTTTGTGTTCAGTTCCTTTTGGCCACAATAAAGCTATAAATTAACAATTAAATAAACTAGAATAATTTCAATGTTTAAAATTATCAATAGCACACCCAATGATTCGTTTATAAATCTCGAGATTGTGTTGCTATTAATTCAAAGCTAATAGAAATGGACGGCCAGCTTCTTCAGAAGATAACTTTCCAATTACTTAATGGGCTATGTATCTTCCTAATCTGTACGTCGTCTCATCGACGCTAATCCATATATCATTATTGCCAATAGAATTTCTAATTTGTTTAGTTACCTTTAAATTATAAAATTTATGTTAAAAAGTTTTTAAATAAAAATTCTAGTGCTCACCATAGCGTAATCTTTTGGTAAATAATTCTTTCTCAGCGCTTTCTGAGGGTAAATGCCTTCCTGTATATTTATACATAAAATTTTTAAACTCAGGACAACTAACTTTATTCCATGGAATATTTGCTACGGTAAATGCCCTACATAAATCGGTGCAAAATTGCGTAAAATCATTGTCGCAACTAATGTTCAATAAAGTGTGTTTACTGGATTTATTCTCGTTTTTTTATGTGCATCGCCACTGCAGTGTTGTTCAAAGTGTGATTTTTTTGCGCACTTAAACTAGGAAACAAAAATGTGAACATAATTCAAGCTTCAGTATTTTAAATGTTTTACTTAGAACTTTTCCACACACTTTGCAGAATAACTCATTGTATTTGGTTGAAGAAGGAAATTGAAAATTAGTGTCCAAATTATTCCCTAACCATAATTTGATTTTATCTATCATGGATGACTTTACCTTAGGCATTTTGAGGATTGTTTACTGTATGCACAAAAATCAAAAACGGCCCCAGCACATTCACTAACACGCAAAGACCCTCAGTATCACTAACAATAAACTTCTAAAATAAAATGCATTTTCAGAGATTTACCTCTTTCCGGTTATAATCTAAATGAAATGCAGGCCAGCGTTGTCAGTTGGCGACACCAATTCGTACCATTAAACTCGAGGGCGTTGTTTACAACCCATTTTTAAACAATCTGCCAGACAAAACAGTGAAACAGATTTTTTTAAATTCGGATAAATATATAAATTTCGCTCCAATGCCTGAAGTAGGTATAAAAATGCAAAAACCCTAAGATCCGAAGCCTAGTGATGAAGCACAAATCCATATCCTCTCCCAGGTAGTCTAAATTTTTTCACCTAAAAAAGTGCGACAATAATTTAGTGGATAGTCTATTATTAGCGAAATTCGGGCCGGACCGAGCTTGACATCGCAGCAAAAAGCACATCTACATTAAAATGCATTAAAACTGGACCTACGCTCTAACTAAAACTTTCAAAAATATTATAAAAATAAGTGGAAATGTTCTAAGAAATTCGAATACCACGGTGACAAAAACGGCTACTTCACTTGTCCTTACCTAAATATTTAAAAAATGATGATAATGTTTATGCTAATTGATAATCAAAAATTATCTGATAGACTCAGAGAAATGGAATTATTTGTCAAATTAGACTGTCATATCATGTGATTGATCACTTAAAATATCAAGACTATCGTAACAATAGTAAAGTTATTCAATTCTTTCAAACATTTTACGTAAAAGCTTGTTCTAGATCCCTCAGACGCAATTCGAGGCAGCTTCAGTATTCAGAAAATTAATTGCAAATAAAGACTGTAATAAATACTTTTGTTTTGGGGCTACGCTAACAATGACAGTAAAATTGTTATTGTTATTGTTTGCAGGTGATCGGTATCGAAGTATTCAAGTAAGATTGATTTGGGGGGTTAATAACATTTACGACTTCCGTTCTAGCAGTCGACTACAACTAAATGAAGTCAAACATAAAATAATAACTTTTATAGGAACAAACAAACTGGTCTTATAATACTAGATAAAACTTCCCTAGCCCTTGAAATACAATAAAATAGATCCACTTGTTTAGAAAGAGCAATGTAAACAATACCAGTCGCAGTGATCACTACCTGTAGATGTTGTTTCCCTCACTTCACTAATATATTATACTTTAATAACCTATACTTCGCTACTGCCTTTGATTCGAAAACATTATGTTACGAAAAGACATTCTGTTGATTTGTTTATTTTTGTACGTTTTATGACAATACATATTTAGGCAACGCAATGAAAATCTGTAGACCTATAAGCCTAAGGTAAACAGATTTTGCAATTATGGGGCGGAGCTTATTTGCAAAATCGATATTTCCTTATACAAATTTTCCATTTTGAACGTGTTTTAAGTTTCATGTTGTGAAAAGAAGTCTACACATATTAAAACGAAAAGGCAGAATGTAAGCCCGCCCACCCGCCCTATCTCAATTGTGATGATTTATTTTATTCGCCGTGAACCAAGGGAGCGGAGCTTGATTGCAAAATACTTACCTTCTTTACAATAAATTAAAAACATATTTTTGAATATCATGTTGTTCCAAGAATACTATGTACATTAAGAAAAAAAAACTCAAAATATAAACCACGCCCACCCACCCCATCTCCACTGTGATGATTTTTTATTCTTAAAAACTTAAAACACATTTAAAATGGTAACTTTTGGAGACAAAGATGGATATTGCAATTAATCCCCGCCCCTCGATCTGACAACGAATGAAAAATTTATCACATTTGAAAACTGAGATCGGGGCAGGTATAGGTGGGGCCCAATCTTTGGCTTTATTTCTTAATGTACATAGTATTCTTTGAACAACACGATATTTAAAAACATATCAGGGATTTTGCAGTTAAACTCCGCCCCCTTGGCTTACGACGAATAAAAAAAAATCACCACATTTGAGAGAGGGCGGGTGGGTGGGGCTATATTTTGTCTTTTGTTCTTAATATGTGTAGACTTATTTCGACAACAAGAAACTTAAAACGTGGTAAATTTTTGTAGTAATCAACTTAAATCCTCCAATTTTCTTGTATAATCCCTTTAAATACGGCAAAAGTTAAACGTCAAAGTTACTATCAACGGCAACTTGGCAACGGAGTTTACAAATAATTAATACTAATAATTTTCATCTCAAAAAGCAACGTCAGCAGAAACAACAACTGCAACAAACATTACTTTGCTGATAACGATAAATATTCAAATTAAGCATATTTCAAGGCAACCATTGAAATATGCTGTACTGATGAGACCTACCTAACTATATTTGGTCGGGCGTGGGGTGTAGTTTGCACTTCTCCACCTTACGTAGAAAATAATGATTCGAATAACAATTACTCCAAAAATATGAATGCATTAACAAAGCGCAAGACTAGGCTTGTGTTTCTAGTGAGTTTTCCCATTGCAAACATTTCAGCTAGACATGAGTGTCAATTTCGCCATGTCCATTGTGTAATACTAATAATAAAAAATTGGGTGTACCATTCTTGATTTGATCAATAAAGCAAAATGAAATGCTTCCGGAATCGAACCGTGACGTTTCATGTGTAAAACAGAGCGTCTTTCCACAGGTCTATGATATAATATATAATAACCGGTTTAGCAACTGTATTATGTGACTAAAGAAATAAGAAGGATTAAACAATAAAGAAGTCATTATAATAACAAACAAAAACAAGACCGATTCATGAAGCACAACTATAAGAGTTTATTATTTTATAAAACTGAAATGGTATTTATAAACAAAATTTTAAGGTGACGTCATTACAATGTGATTGGGGATCAATAGATAAATTTGGGTTAGCGCTTTACCATCTACACGACATTCACAACACACGGACGAATTTTGACGACAATTACTTCGGTAATTCAGGAGATCTATAAAAAAAATATGTAAGATGGTCTCCGATCTGTAAAAGGTTGTTGTACAGTTAGGATTTTTTGCGAAATTTTTGACGTCTACGGTAAAAATCAATGCAGATTCAAAAAAATTGGTCTAAAGAGTTTAGATAGTACTTCCCTCGCTTTCAGAACCGTGTCTTTAGGTCTATCATTGACTCTTCTCATTAGAGTTCTGTGACGGGATATTTCAATAACTTCGCTTTCACTCTGGAAGTCACGGCTCGTTCGTAATTTGATCAATAATAACTTGACTGATTCATTAATTTTTTGTCACATTTTGCACATTTTCGAAAGGATTTATTCAGCAAAATTTAAGATGACGTCATAATTTTTTTAGGGGGATGAGCAAATACATGTTGATCAAAAAATTACCATGCTTATGACAACATTAAAATATCTTCAAGATTTCAAAGCATTCGGTTTTGTAGTTCCTGAGTAAATCAATAAAATAAATTTACGCATTCATTAATTTTTTTGAGTCGCCCTGTATATGCAAATCCAAAAAATATGAATGGGGTGATAAATCAGAAGTACATGCTGATCGTGTTTTATACGCGGAAGTCGCGAATACCCAATTCGAGAAAGAGCTCGATCGCCGAAATATGGATTCAAATAGCAGCCACCTTCAGGAATGATGATTCAGTCAAGACTCGAGTGAGCGAATGCATTTAAGTTGCGAAGTTATTTTGTACGTAATCGCTGTAATAGTTAGTAGTGTATGTAATTCGAGTTATTAAGAAAGAAATTGTTGAGTTTTAACCTACGCCGATTTCAATCACCCGTACAACGTAACAATATATATAATTTACATTGCATTAATTAAAAAATATTGTCACGTATTTTTTTTATTATTTTGCACAACTGCTACTAAAACGAACAATTTTTATCTCGAATCCCTTTTCTTATAAATATTTTATCTTTGAAATAAAATAAGTTTAGTGATTAGGGCGTGAATTTTCTGAAAAACTCCGAGATATTATATTTTCATCACAAATATTTCAATTTTAGATTACCTACTTCTATTCAATTGTGACAAAGCAAACAATTAATTAATTGCTGACAACGAATGTCTGCCAAAACAGCAAACTACGTAATAAAAGGTAGAAGTTTAGAAACTGTTCAGTTTCAGTAATTTGCGTGGCAATGCAATAATTTGTTGGTGAATTAGCAACAACTAATAATTAATTTGCTTAATTTCGTGTACTGGAAAATGTATACAATTGGCGTAAAATCTGTCAAATGTGTTAATTTTCTGACTCATTGTGAGATCATGTATTTTAAAGTATTTATTAGGTTAAAAAAGGGAGATACCGTGGTTGAATACGGCAAAAAATTACATTTGCAGAATTTGACGTACACTTAAATTATGTAGACACGTTGCCTAAAACTTAAACCAAAAATTCCCTTGTCTGTTAAAAATCTACTCAGTTAAAGATGTCTGGTGTCAGCAGGAAATTTAGCAGACGTCAATTCAAGTACGTCGACATCATTTAGTTATTGTTTTTTATATTTTCAAAGCGACTAAAAAATTTTCCCCTGGAAGAGCGCCTGCTCTTATTAATCAATGTAAAATTTGTGAAATGTACACCATTTTTTCTTTTCTCATTGACTGCCTGAGTTAATAGTTTTGTTGAAACCATTTCACGTGAACAAAGGCTCACAAGCTTTCACTTCTTCGTTTGGGGAAGTTTGTCGGTCCAATTACTAAAGCTCAAATACACAATTAAGAGTCACAACACATGGTGCAAGTTCGAGATATCTTTTTCCGTTATGGCAGTCTTTATGATAAAGTTTTAGGGTGAGTCTAACGAGCTCGAAGCGAGCTCATTGTACGCCGAATATCGTTAAAAGTTATTGATAAATTTATTAGGTTATTTACCGAAACTACCCTATATAGAACATAATTAGGGGGTTTGTATTGAGGTTTATAGCCGCTGTAGGTGCTGGTTTAAAATTTAATTTAGCTACATTTTGATGATTTTTCACTTACATTAAATGTAAATGACTTAATTAAAATCGTTTTCCACACACTGAAATATATACCGGATTTACCATGCGTAATGTTTACTGTTCATTTCCTAAGAACGTAATGATTTATATAATATTATGAATGGTGCAGACATTATTACAACTTGTTGAAAAATGTAGAAACTAATTTCGGCTAATAAGTAGTGCTTCTCGAGTGAATTTATAAGGCTTTTAATTACAGTTCGTACTTTAATACAAATATCATATCGGTTTTCATTTTTCGATGAAATGAAATTTAATAAGTTCCATCGAACTTAATTTGATATAATTCTAGCTTCTCCGAGACACGCTTGTCTAAAATAATTTCGTAAACGCGCTGTAAATGTGGATCATATTCATAACAAAACGAAATTGTGTTAATAAACTACGCACTAAATTCGACGAGAACGTTTATCTGGAGAATTTTTCGCCACCATAGGCACGTCCTAATTTGTAAAATCCTGAAAGGGATGAAACGGTAATGTAATTCAGATAAACTGTAAGTAAAGAACAAAAGAGGAAGTGGCGACCGGGAACATCACGAGTTATCTCCTAAAGTCAGGCCTAGTACGTGATCTCCAGCCACGTGTTTGCAAAGTTGACGTGAAAGGTAGCAACTATTTACACGAGAGCTAAGCAGATACAGAGGGAAACTTGACGTAGGAAACTACACTTTCCTACTTAACGCGTTCTGCTAATAGCTGGACTAATTGTAGCAGTATGTAAGTTTAACTTTGCGAGTATAATTAAAGAAAGTGTCACACATGGCCTTTGCGAGTGGAAATGTTTCAGTAGCGATGAATCTCGATGAAATAATTCTCTTGATTGTTGGTTCACACAAAAAGTTGTTTTCGACACCATGACCAAGTTGTAACGAAATTGTATTGAAATAGTAGTTTTAAAGGATACAGTCGCGAGCAATAAATCTTTATCGTCAATGTCATTTTTTAAGATTGCTACTACTTATCGACGACGAAATGTATTGCTCTCGGCTGCACATAACCTTTGTAGATGGTCATAAATTACAAATGACTGAATTATTCGTAAAATTATGTAAAATACCAAGAGATTACATTGATTGACGTCAATGATCCCTTGAAGGAATCTTATGAAATTGTCTTAAGCAGACAAAACCATTTCCGTTTGCAAAGGAAATGAAAATCCCCATAAGCCGCTGTCATTCTGCGAGTGAGTTCTAAATACATGTCTTACATTGTAATCAAAGACAATAAAATTTTTTGGATTAGAATTTAATTAATTAATATGAGATAATATTTTGTGCTTAAATAAACAACGACTCAGCAAAGAATGGTTGTATTAAATTACTGATTACGTAGGTGCTGTTACACTGTAAATTTTTGATAAAGTTTCATTAATCTGGGAAAATAAAATTCTATTCAAATTCTAGTTTCAGCACACTAATAAATTTTCGGATACATATATATCTAGCACCAATGAAATCCATGATTATTTTTCATCAGTTTTTACTCCACCACATAACTGTAACGATGCAATTAATGAAATTCGGAATAAAAAATACATGGATGGAAATAGTTTCAAATTTTCGCTCACTGTGGAAGACGAGGCTCTAAAATCAAATGCACCAGGATAGAATAATGAAGTACTTTATTATCCAACAGACTTAAGAGTCTACGAGGATGCGTACAACATAAAACTCTTTGTTATTACATGTTATTAATGCAAGAATAACATAAATTAAATTATTTAATAGTGTGCGGCCAATATAAATTATGTCAACAACCTAAATTAAAAAATACATTTACCTATAGATAAATTTGAACAGGTAGTACATATTACATGAATATACTAAATTTTTGAACTAAAGACAAAAATGACATTTTTACATTGATCACAAAATTTCTTTGGATGATAAATAAAGATGTGAACACTAACTGATATGATATTGTAAGAGCGGCAAATATTATTAATCGGCGCATGGAGGTGCTGATTGGTTCTATTATAATTTAGTAGAACGGGGTATGTAATTTTATTTTATTAAGAATATTACTACAACAAATATCACCATGGATTAATTTAAAGAGAAAGATTACACGCTAGCTAAGTTCTTCTTGTTTTCAGCGAACTTAGACTAAAATCACATAATAGAGAATCATTTGGAATTGGTGTAATATAGGATATCTACCATATTGAAGGAAGTACAGATGTTTACAAAACTTTCTTTGAATGCGTACTAGGCTAGTAATGTCAGTATTACAATAAGGATCCCGTATGAAACAGCAATATTCTAACTTACATCTAACAAATGTTAATGAAATTCGATATATTTCTGAAAATAAAACCTAACATTTTAGTAGCATTTTCACAAATATGACGTTTATGAGGTACAAAGGTTAGTTGAGAATCTAAGATAATGCCTAGATCTTTAATCTGATTAACCTTAATAATTTGAACATCATTTAATGTCTATTGAAATTGCGTGGTACAAGTCGATTTGGTAAATGTAGTTACTCTGCATTTACCCTCATTAATACTTTGACCATTGTTACTACACCACATACTGAAATTATTTAGGTCTGCTTGTAAGAGAACACAATCACTGTTATTTGGGATACAGTTAGCTATCTTAAGATCATCCGCATAAACGAAAACACGACAATTAAAATGCGCTAATGCATCGCTGAAAAGAATAACAAATAAAATAGGTCCAGGATTCGATCCTTGCGTTACGCCACTGGATGTTATGTAAGTGTGCGATCTAAAACCGTTATATTCAACAAACTGTTTACGATCACTTAATAAAGACTTAAATAAGTTTAACAAATTATTACATAAGCCAATAGACTTAAGTTTATTAATAAGAAGAGAGTGTTTTACAATATCAACATCTTTGGACATGTCAGCATGGATAACATCCACTTGAGTTTTGGATTTAATCGAGTTAGATACATACTGGCCAAAATCGCATAGTTGTCGATTTACCTGTCATAAATCCTTCTGGATGTTACATTCATCATAGACGATACATGAGAATATAATGTATTAGATCAGATGGATTCGAACAACTTAGCAAAATTTGAAATTTCTACTATAGACCTATAATTTTGAATGTTATGTCGGTCACCATTCTTAAACACAAGAACCACTCTAGCTACTTTCCACGCATTTGAAAATGTAGCATCACGAACAATGAGATTAAAAATGTAACACAACGGCTGACATAAACAAGATACACAATCTTTGACGGAGAATGCTAGTACGCCATCTGCACCCATAGTAAAATTAGACTACATTCTCTTCACAGCACTGTAAATATCACAACTGGAAATCACAAAATTATATAAGACGTTGATCATATCACAGATGTTATCACAGATCTGAAGTAAACAGCAAAGTTATACACTAGATCCTAGGGCCCTGATATCTCTTCATCTTGAAAAAATATACTGCCCTTCATGCTTGTATGATTCTTTTTTAGACTGATATATTTCCATAGGTTTTTAGGCTTGCTTTTAATATCACCTGGCATATTCATTCTTAATTTTGGGTTTAATAAGTTTTCTGATAGAGTTTAGTTGGATTAAATCCCTACCAAATGGATATTATTTATAACGCTTCCATAAACGTCGCTTTTTGTTGACAGGATCAATTGTAATAGGTGAAAAGTTTTCACTGAAAACCACACTGGATATGATTTCTTACGGATGGGACAATTTGGTATGAATTTATCAAATAATTTGAAAATTTACCCATAAAAACAGTCGCAAGCATCATTAACACTTGCAGATGACATCAGACGAGACCAGTCTTTCCTGCATAATGTAATCACCTTCGCGAAAATTGTGCTTGAGACCGTTATCAGCTGTGCTCAATTTACGTGGTGTTATATCAGAAAAAAATTCAGTAGAAACAGATAGCGAAGGATGATCTTCTTATACCAAGGGATTGTCACTGTGTAAGGTTGTTTGAAGTTAGAACTAAATCCAACAATCTAGAGTTAACGTTTGTTATGAGTTTGCTCTGTTAATTGGTCTATTAATATGAACAAAATCACGTAACCAAATGCAAGGACCTGACAGATTATTCAAATTATCACCAAGAACCATTTGTCTATAGTACTGAGGAATATTAAAGTCACTCATAATCAGAGTATTAGAGGATAAGACACAGTTATTTTATAGATATTCAAAAATACCATTGTAATGCTCATCAGACGAAGCAGGTGGCAAGTATAAGTTAATGATACATGATCGTTTTCAGGGTTGAAACCGTGTTAATTGAGGTTTTTGGGCTCAACGTTTCGCTTACTTTCGTAAGTGGCATCTTCAGGAGCAGGGTTAAGAATAAAGCAAAAGAGCACGGTAACTCAGTATGTCAACCATACCAGAGGTGAAATTCTTTTTCAAAAACGTTGAGCCCAAAAACTCAATTAACACGGTTCCAACCCGGAAAACAATCAGGTATTGATTCCGACCGTGCAACCCTCCGAAATTATAAGGTAATGATATTGAGCTTAAGAAACTAAAGAATGGAGGATATATCATTTGGCAAAATGTCTTATCTTGACAAGTACTGGCTCCGCCCACCCGTACTATATTTTTTCGAGCGTAGGCAATTTGTCAATCGATATCAGTTTTATCTTGGCAAGAACTAGCCCCGCCCACTCGCCCTTTATTTTTTCAGAGAATAGGTACTAGCCCCGTCCACCCGGCCTCTATTTTCTTAAGAATATGTTATTTGGCAATATCAGTTTTATCTTGGCAAAAACTAAACCTTCCCACACACCCTTTATTTTCTTAGAGAATAGGTCAACTAGTCTTATTTTGGCAAGTACTAGCCCCGCCCACCCCCCCCCCCCTTTGTTTTCTTAAGAATATGTTGTTTGGCAATATCAGTCTTATCTTGGCAAGTATTAGCTCCGTCCACTCGCCCTTTATTTTCCTGGAGGGCTAGTACTTGTTAAAATAAGACTGATTTTAACATCCATTTTTAATCTCCAAGAAAATAGAGGGAAGGGGGGCGGGGCTAGTACTTTATAGTCATAAAGCCCGTTATTTCAATTCATAGTTAAATGCAAAGTTCCTTATTTCAATTGATTCAAACCTGAAGTTTACTCATAGTTAACTTTGCCAGCACATGTAGTATGAGTTAACAAATGTCATATTTAATTAAAAAAATGAACGACTACTACTGCCTTCAGTGATGATGAGGAACTATCTCTGAGGAAAAGAAGAGTGGTTTGGGAAGGGGTAAACCACTTTGAAAAGTGGGAGGAAAAATCATGTTTTCAGTGTTTTCGCTTATTGAAGCGAACAGTAGAAAATTTAATAGAAAAACAACGTTATAAGATATCCTACGGGGAGGTATGCGGGTCCTAAAGTAATTTTTTTTTAATTAATGATTTTCTTAAATAGTAATTCAGCTGTGTCTCCGGCAGACCAAGTACATGATTCTGTGGGGGTCGAATCTGTTGTTATCACAGTTATAAGAAGTAATTGAATACATCACTATCAAGTCACTCAGTACCACTATGAAAAAGCGGTGTTAAGCCAGAAATCACTTCTCTCAATAGTCCTTTGATAGCATTATCAACCTCAGAAATTTCCTGCAATTTTGCTTCACCTCCACCAGTCTTGGTCTTTTCTTTTTCATTATGCTTTCGTCCCTTTTCTTAAGTTCATATATCTTTGTTTTAAAATTTCGAAAGTACGAAAATTTGTTTATATATTCCTAAAATTAAACTCCACTTCTATTTCTTTACACGTTGTTTCCTTGTCCTGTCACAGGACAGAACCGCTTCGTTTATGTTCAATTACGTTCTTCATTTTTCCGATTAAATTCACAAATAATTGCTCCTCTGTTTGTGCAAAGTTTGGTGTTCGATTATTTGATGTTTTTTGTGACCATTCTGACACAGAAATTACAGCGTTGCCTTTCCAACTTTTAGGAAACTCATGGTAACTAAACTAACAGTAACGTTTTCATTGAAATAGCTATTTGTTTTTTAAGCACTAGTTAACTTGTGATTAGAATTAACTAATAATTTTCAAAACTAGAGTAACAAGCGATTGAAATAACGGGCCTAAGACTGATTTTGATATTTTTGATAGTTTTCAACCATTTTCGAAAATTAGCTAAAGACATGAGAAATTAATTTTTAATCCGAATTTTCCGGAGATTTCTAATTAGCGGCTATAACTCGCGAATTAGCACGTTAAGATCTACATTCCTGATTTTTTTGGAAATTTTTGGACAGTACATATTTCCAACCGCTCAATTTTGACATTTTCAACAATTTTTCAACCATTTTCGAAAATTACCTGAAGACATTTTCTGCCATTTTTCCAAAACCAGTAATTGAAATATAGCAATTTTTACATTTCCGTCAAAATAACTCGGTATGAAATTTTTGTAGATAAAAAAGGAAATTATTTTTAATTTTTGTTTCAGAAAGTACAGTTGTTTTAAGTTTCAGTGTTACACCAACACATCTGCCTCTATTATTGGTTTATAAACGTTAAAATTTGTACCAAAATATTCACTACTTGACACTTCATCTTTCAACCATGTTTCTGTAATACTAATGACGTCCGAGTTGTTAATAATGACATTGGGATAAAATGTATGTAAATACTAATATACCACTAAGGAACCTAAAACAGTTGTCAATGCCAAGATTTCTTACTTCTGTTTTCTACATTATTAAGACCTAAATATAATAACTTTAATTTTGAATTGTTGTTCTGTATTTCTGTGAGCAGCTTTCGAAAAAACTAAAAAACATTCTACTGCACTGGCATTCGTGATAAACTTAGCTGTCCTGTGACGCCTATATTTGCTTAGTTCAATGTTTCTCAATTCTTAATACCTACTGTTAAGTTATTGTGTGTATTCTAATTTTTTTGTTGTTGTTGTTATTACATGTTTATCTTAAGTTTCTTCCTAGCTATTGCATTTCTATGTTAACTTTATTATTAATATTTTATTGTTCTGCATTTAATAAGTAGACTCCGCCTAATTATGTATTATTATATCATGAATAAGGTCCTATGTATGTGTGTGTATGTACCTTCTACTGCGATTCCTGGGGGAATGAAACAGTTAAAAAAAATAAATTGTGTGTCATTTATATTAGTGAATAAGTGCAGATCAGTTATCATGTAGTCTAAGAGCTAGTGACCGATGTGCTATTGCAGTATTCAGGAAAATCAGTGGATGAATTCTTGTATACGGGATGCTACGCGACGCTCATTCTCTCTTGAAATAACACAAATATAAAAAAATTATATCACTTTTTGTTAATCAGTTAACAATTGGGGGTGGAAACAAACACTAAACTTCATAAGGCACATGGTTGTTTGTTTATATAAATTGTAACCTTTTTTACATCGTTTGAGAATTACGGTTTGCTAAAAAAATAAAATTATTTTGGACGCACATTAACATTCAGTAAATTTAGCTTATAAAATTGTAGAAAACGGAAAAACTGTATTTTGTCCGGAAACTAAATCTGAAAAGCATAAACTTAATGATTGTAATTCGAAATATCAGCAATTTCAATATTTTTTAATTCATCAACGCCGAGCCTAAACTACTGAAGTTAGAAATATGAAATTTGGACAGTGGGTTCCTTTTGTAATGTAAGCACATAAAGTCTAACTCGGGTAAAATATGGGATGAAAGTTTGTATAGGAGTCCCGTGAGTTTTTAAGTTAGACGGGTTCACTAGAGAGGGGGGAAGTGAGTCCTATATTAACCCTATCAGAGGGTGAAAAATAATGTGTCCTACTAATTGCGAAATCCACTCAAGCCGAGCTGCGGTAACAGCTATTCTAGTATACATATACAACACGACAACAGTTTCAACTAACAGCAAACAATTAAACATTTGATTTTTCAGTGAACTCTATACCTACATGTACAGTGCAGTGAGTACATTTAAATCTTTAATAAAGTTGAGCATCAAGCAAAAATTAAAATTTTGATATTCCTGGTTTTATAATATTGCACATCTTACTTTCAGATAATCATGAAAAACAATACGTTATGTTGCATTCGTTGCTCTCAAGAATAATAATAATTAGTGTCAATCGTAAATAAGCGCTACTGCGATTCGGACGTCCTGTAGTTTCTCCAAGTTCTTCTGCAACAGCTTGCGAAAACAATCGAATTAACTGGTCGAAAACGTACTGGCACTAGAACTACGAGTTCTATGAGGTTGCTCTGTCACGAACAACTCTAAGAAGTAAAGTCATTAATGTAACAAAAACAAACGCACATTCTGCACATACCAATGTAAAAATGTTTTTGTGAACAATAAGTTGTTTTCACTTCCACAGCTACTTCTTATGTATTTTTATGGTAAGGTATGCAGTAAAAGAGGAAAAGTAACTTGTATTGACATGAAAGTCGTATTTACAGTTGTGTGATAAATGTATTACTACTTTTAACCTGTTTATCATAAATTCCCTTTATCTTTATTCAGAATATCAACTTGTTGCATCACCATAACTAAAACAAAACTATGATTGTTTATTTAAACAACAGTGTTACAAGACGGTCTTTAACAAAAGGCTAACACTTGTGGATAGAACAAATTGTGATTTTTTTTTTTACATTTTCCTCTTTCAATCACTAAATAGATTTCAGACAATTTGCCCAACAGAGACCTGTGTAATTGTTTTTATCTACTCCTATTAATTATTATTACCGAAGCTAGAATTTTGGCCATAAATTGCCTTGTCCGAAAATGTCAGATTACATTATGACGTTTCAGAGCATGCATAAAGTGCATGAAAATCTATCTGTGAAGTTGACATATGGACTCGTTCGTGCAGTTTACATGCATCCTCTGTTGACAATGCACACGAAAGTTTTTATTTTATCACCATCACATGTTAGCGTTGTGTTAAATTTTAATCATTATAAAAATAATAAATAAAATCGATGTATTTCAACAATAAAAACTGTAATTAAACGGTATTAAAAATTATCTATCTATTGTAGAAAAAGTATAGTATAGTCGTGGAAATACTCCTACCCAACACTTATATGTTGCTATGAGTAAATCAAAATTTCAAATTCACAATTATTGAAAGATATAGGTACTAAAAAAGGAAAGTCAATACAAGAATTTTTTTAAAATTAACTTTTTAAGTTGGGAGACTCATAATTAGTAGCGTCCGTCCCCAATTGTTATATTTCATTCAACAACTTTATTTTGAATGAATACCGTACACCATCAAAAGCTATTATACAGGGTGTAAGCTTCACGTTCGTTATCAGTTTTTGGTTGCTATGTTTTTACAAAACGTGAATTAATTGAATCTGATAGCACCTCTTACAGTGGCGTGAATAAAGCTTGGATAAAGGATACATTAATTTTGCAACTTTTAATAAACTTTTGATTAAAAAAAACAGTTTTTTTCATTCCTTATGCTCTCGGGAACCCCTCCAGTTTTTTTGTCGGTGCATTACGCAAACACCCTCTACATTAAAACCATTTTCATCATTAAAATATTCGTTAACTAAATTATAGGTTTCATGCAGAATTTACAATTCAAAGGCATTTTATAAGATAAGCAAAATAAAGTTCACAAATTCAAAAAGCTCGTATAAGCTCTAAGATGAAACAAATTAAAACATTTGCATTCTGTAAGCTCTGCAAATTGGGGAATTCTGCTTATCCAATTTTCATTATCAAATCTAAGCGTTAGCGAAATCGACGTATTTTGTTGCAAAGTTTATTTCGTATAACTGGTATTAATCAATAAGACCAAAATTGTATTATCATGGTTTTTATTAGCCGATATTACAGCTTTTCAAATTTAATCAGTTATTTTGGGAATGTTATTTTTACCACTCGATTCGTTTTTAACTAATTAAATAGTCTGCGTATAGCCAAAACTGATCGATATAATAGCAATGGATTTAAATTGATAATATTCTAGAAATTACAACAGCTTACCACTTTTCGCTTGATTCCAATGTTCGGTTTTTAATCTGCTTTTACATTTAAAGTTATCTCATTTTCATCCTAACCGACGGATTCGTTTATTTTCTGACAAAATTACTAACACGTTTTCACGAGTGTAACAGTAATTTTCCGATGTATAACTTTTTTACATTTGCCTGTTTCGATTTTCTTGCATTTTTGTATTGTGAATTGATTTTGTTTCCTGCGTTCTTAAAAGAGATAAAGTTTAGTACAACATAAAGTTTGAGTGAGGTTACTGAAGAAACACAGTCAAAGAATCCACCGTTTTAAACAAATTTTAGTTCTCTTGATTTCTTTTTGTATACTGCTAGTATTATTTAGATTTTTTATATAAACAATCGTCGGAAAAACAATTTTATGTAACCACATATTTTTCACTCATCACTTTACAAATTTTCGTTGTCGTTGTTTCCAAATTCTACAACGTGATTGAGTTATTTTGCATTTCGTATTTTTAATTAAGGAGAAGGATAAATGTACTCAAAACCTAACTTGGTATAATCAAATAAAATAAGCCGAAATGTGTAACGAGGGTGGTCGGCAGGCGACTGTGTTTTAAAACGGTTCGCTCGTCATCCATTATTCATTCTCGGATGAGAACTAGTAAATACAATTTAATCTACGTTTATCTGGGGATCTAAATTATTTGTAATATCCTAGCCATATCCTGATGAAATATTTTACCAGAGCGAGAGTTCCTTCCGAGGGTTCAATCCACTTTCGGAGATCTTCCATTATCCTGGGGGATATCCCCGTAGACCGGAGCTGAACGCACAAAAGCGCCTTGACAAAATGGTTACTGATAACACATATTACGACTTCCCGTCTGGCCATAAGCACATATAAAACGTTTAAACCCGCCTTGTGGCAAGTATTGCCATTCACCTTGTAACATTAAGAGGCCGCGCTCGTATAAATGTTAAGTCGATTAATAAGTTCCTAACAATTCCAGAAATTGTCTTAACGCTAACTTGAGTTAGAGAAAGTGTTTGCCGCCAATTTGTTAACCACTGTCGCTGGTTAAATCGTTTACAACCCAATTGGAAAAAAAACTATTTATAAAAATTTACCTAGACTATGAGAAATTCGATTTTCCTTTTATTTGTTTATCCATTCTCTGCCTGCTGTCACTGTTCTTCGACAAATGATTTTCGAAATTATACTGAGAAATTTACTGTGAAATTCTGGCTTTACCTTAGGATTATCATGTAGATGGTAAACACTAACCAACATTTTTCTAAGTATGAAATCAAAAATTTGTTAACATTAAAAATTTTGCTAAATACTATGTATTTAGAATGTGGTTTATCGACGTTACCTAGAGTATGAAAACATAAGTCTCCCGTTTTCGTCTCTCTGTGTCGATTTTTATTAGACAGATCACCTCTGAAACTACCGGACCGATTGTTATCAAATTTTACAAGGTCCTTCTCATTAAAAGTTCACTACCTGTTGCTTTGTATTGCTAACATAAAATGAGTAAATTAAAATAACTTTTAATTATATTTTCGTTAAGCGGTTATAATACCCTTTCAATATTTAGTTGGTGTACACGAAAAAGTGTTTCTTTTATTGTAAATGGTTTTAAAGAAAACCGCACTGAAACTTAGAATTTAAATTCAAAGAACGACATTATTACGAAGTGTTTCTTTTATATCTTATAAGATTTAACATACAAAAAATTATCTATTTACACAGGTTACTTTTGCTAGGAGCAGGTAAAACTCAAGAAAATTTTAAACTTTTCCGTTGACTGTGCTCCTAAAAACTAAATTATATTCTGCTCAATTATCTACATTTAATAACCCAAGAGCAAGGATAATTAAAAATAATATTACCACAGTTTGCCTGAGCACGTTACTTGGAAACTTCCCGACTCGCAATTATTTCAAAGTGTTATATGCACTGCACATTTTTGCAGTTTCAACGAAATTATTTTAGTGAAAAAACGTAACTAAAAATACTACTGCAGCGTATTATATTAATTTATTACTTTTCTTGCATTAACATTTTATATTTTCCTTTCTCGTGCAGATTCCTAATAATGTTCCATTTTGCATCCCATTATGTTCATACTTTAAATTTCAATGAACATTTTTTCTAACTACACTTTGCACTAATCAGTGAGTTACTTTTAACAAATTTTCCTAATATATTGTTATTTCTATATAATAGAAAATGAAAGCAATATTATTACCACGGATAATTTATTAATATAATATGATATAGGAATTTCAGTAATAATAATTCAAATGATATGAGTTCTTATATGGTAGATACTAAAAACATAAATTACAACCAGAGAGGTAAACTACGGTTTTGTATTCATTGAATAAGATTCTTCAATTTATTTGTAAGAGCCCACACATTCATAAAACTTATGCAATAGCTTCCTTAAAGCGGGATTCATAAACCTGCTGTTGACTCCGTTGCCAAGTTGCCGTTGATTGTAATTTTGATTTTCAACTTTTGTCGTATTTAAAGGGGTTGTAGAAGAAAAAAGGACGATTTAAGTTGATTTATACAAAAATTTACCATTTTAGACAAGTTTTAAGTGTCTTGTTAAGTCTACACATACTCAGAAAAAAAAGCCAAAATGTATCCCCCCCCCACCCGCCCTATCTCAATTGTGATGATCCTTTTTTATTCGTCGTGAGTCAAGGGGCGGAGCTTATCTGCACAATTCTTATTTCTTTACGAGTAATTAAAAACATGTTTCTGAGTATCTTGTTGTTCAAATAATACTATGTATATTAAGTAAAATAAAGCCAAAGAATAGGCCCCACCCATACCCGCCCCGATCTCAATTCTCAATTGTGATAGACTGGATAGATGGATTTTGCAATTACGCTCCGCCCCTCGGCCTGACAACGAATGAAAACTTTATCAGATCACTATTGAGGTCGGGACAGCAATGGGTCGGGCTTAATATCGTGATGAAATTTTCATTCGTTGCTAGACCGAGGGACGAAACGTAACTGCAAAATTCGTATTTCCCTAGAAAAATTGACCATTTTAAACATATTTTAACTTTTGGTTGAGGAAAGATGACCACGTATATTAAAAATAAAGCAAAATATAAGCCCCGCCCACCCACCCTGTGTCAGTTGTGATAATTTTTCTTTCTTCCTGAGCCAAGAGGGAGGAGCTTCATTGCAAAACCCTTATTTCTCCAGAAGTAATTACCATGTAAGATATATTTTTGAGTATCGTGTTGTTCAAAGAATACTAAGTAGGTATATTAAGTTGAAATTAAAGCTAGACTGAGACGAATGGGTAGAGCTTATTGGCTTTCTTTTGTACTTAATAATAAAAGTTTGCTTTGAACGACAATTTTACTCAAGAACATCTTTCACATAGCAATTGTTCGTAGGAATTTTGTAATTAAGCCCCGCCCCACTGCTTACAAAGATTAAGAAAACCATCACGATTGAGATCGGGCGGGTGGGCGGGGCTTATATTTTGCCTTTTTTCATTAATATACGTGGTCATCTTTTCACAATAAGAAACTGCATGGATCTTGCAATTAAGCCCCGCCTCTCGCTCTGATAACGAATGAAAAGTCCATCAGTCTATCATGTTTTAAGTTTTTTCTTGTGAAAAGATGACCACGTATATTAATGAAAAAAAGAGAAAATATAAGCCCCGCCCACCCGCCCAATCTCAATCGTGATGATTTGTTTCATCTTCGTAAGCCGTGGGGCGGGGCTTAATTGCAAAATCCTTATTTTTCTACGACCAATTGCTATCTGGAACATGTTCTTGAGTAATCGTGTTTTTCAAAGCAAACTATATGTATTAAGTACAAAAGAAAGCCAATAAGCTCTACCCATTCGTCTCGATCTCAATCTACCTTTAATTTTTACTTAATATACTGAGTGTTGTTTGAAAAACACGTACTCAAAAATATATTTTACGTGATAATTTCACAATTGAGACAGGGTGTGCGGGCGGGGCTTATATTTTGCTTTTTTTTTTAATATACGTGGTCATCTTTCCACAACCAAAACTTAAAATGTGTTTAAAATGGTAAATTTTTCTAAGGAAATACGAATTTTGCAGTTACGTTTCGTCCCTCGGTCTGGCAAAGAATGAAATATTCATCACGATATTAAGTCCGACCCAGGGTGGGTGGGCGGGGCTTATATTTTGCCTTTTTTTTTAATATACATAGTCATCTTTCCACAACAGAGACTTAAAATATGTTTAAAATGGCAAATTTTTCTAGGGAAATACGGATTTTGCAGTTACGTTTCGCCCCTCTATATGGCAACGAATGAAAAATTCATCATGATATTAAGCCCGACCCATACCTGTCCCGACTTCAATACTGATCTGATAAAGTTTTCATTCGTTGTCAGACCGAGGGGCGGAGCGTATTTGCAAAATCCATCTATCCAGTCTATTACAATTGAGAATTGAGATCGGGGCGGGTATGGGTGGGGCCTAATCTTTGGCTTTATTTTTCTTAATATACATAGTATTCTTTGAACAACAGGATACTCAAAAACATGTTTTTAATTTCTAGTAGAGAAATAAGGATTATGCAGATAAGCTGCGCCCCTTGGCTCACGACGAATAAAAAAGAATCATGACAATTGAGATAGGGCGGGTGGGCGGGGATAATATTTCGCTTTTTTTCTTTATATACGTAGTCGTTTTCTCAGAACAAGAAACTTAAAACATGCTTAAAATGCTAAATTCGTCTAGACAAATATGGATCTTGCAATTAAGCCCCTCCCCTCGATCTGATAACGAATGAAAAATCCATATTTGTCTAGAAGAATTTAGTATTTTAAACATGTTTCAAGTTTGTTGCTCTGAGAAGACGACTATGTATATAAAGAAAAAGACAAAATATAAGCCCCGCCCACCCGCCCTATCTCGATTGTGGTGATTTTTTTTAATCGTTGAGAGCCAAATGAGAGGAATTTAATTGCAAAATGTTTGAGTATCGTGTTATTCAAAGAACACTATGTTTATAAAGAAAAAATTAAAGCCAAAGATTAAGATCCACCTATATCTGCCCTGATCTAAATGGTTCATTCGTTGGCAGACCTAGGGGAGGAGCCTAACTGTAAAATCCATATTTCCTTACAAAAATTTACCATTTAAACGTACTAAGAATATAAAAAATCATCACAATTGAGGTGGGGTGGGTGGGCGGGGTTTATATTTTGCCTTTTTTGTTAATGTACATAGTAGTCTTTGAACAACACGATACTCAAAAAACGTTTTTAATTTTTTGTAAAGAAATAAGTATTTTGCAGTTAAGCTCCGCCCCCTTGGTTCATGCCGAATAAAAAAATCATCAGATTTTGCCTTTTTGTTTTAATATGTGTTCACAACATGAAAGTTAAAATATGTTTGAAATGGAAAATTTGTATAAGGAAATATCGATTTTGCAATTAGCCCTGCCTTTTTTAGTAAAAAAAATTGTCATAAATTGTATTTTAGTGTATTTCGGATCTCATTTTGCAAGAAGCTCCTGCCATTATTAACTGGTACCAGGCTGTATGTTAATATTGATACTTATATAATATTTGTATAATTTGTATATTTATTTTGTACTGACAGCTAGTACCGCGCGAACATTAATGTTTGTGATTTTTTTTGTCAGGTTGGTAACCATTTAAAATTTTCTGATGCCATACCTGTTAAAGTGACATTTGTGACAGCTGCCATCGTCTAAACCAATCAACATGTTTGTGAGGTATGTTAATGTCAAAATTGACAACTATGAACTGACGTACTAGCACGGATGCCAATAATTTAGAATTGCCAACACAAAAATTTGCTTCAATCAATAATAGTTACTCGGTATTAATTACGTGTGTAGTTAATACAATAATGCAAATAGTGGGAGGAAATTGGGATTAAAAATTCTCTCTTTGACGGATATAACTGCCATGGATCAATGGTGATCAGGAAAATGACTTCAAGGAATCATTAAACTCTTCCTAAAACATATTTCGCTCTTTGAAAAGTAAAGGCAGAATTATTATTACGTTATTTCTTAACAAAAAAAAAAAAAAATTTCGCGTTTTTGTTCCTTTATCCAACACCTTTAGATGTGGCGACCTTGAGAAAAATGATAGTTGAGCAGTCACCCCTGCCGTCTAAGCACGATTTATAGTAAATGACAGACGTAATTCGAATGGGACAATATAAACTCGAGTGGAAGACGACCACATCAATAAAGAACGAGTACAATGGCTCGGAAAGCTCGCCGGGAGAGAGTTACGTCCAAGCAGGGCCCACGGGGCGATCGTTCGTTTCGTTGTGCTTTCCGTTCGGGAATTTAGGCGATGATCTCTGAGGGTGCGATCCCCTCTTGTCTCGGCCTCAGCCCATTTCGGCCCTGCCTTGATGCCCGGCGGCCCGTAAAGAAACGGTCAATTCAGCGCTTCCAGCTCCGTCGTCATCCGACTAATGTAGCTCCAATTAACCAGGTCCTATTTACCCAATTAACGAATTTATGCATCGGTTTCGATACGCTGGGGACCCAGGAGTATATCTCGGTTACCAACAGAGCATCTGCTGTCGAGTTATGGATTTAAATTGAATTCTTGGGGCGATCTACCAGAACTAATATGCTACCGACAGGATAAAAAATTCAGAAGAGTAGAAAAACGTTTGCGGAAAATCTATAAGGTTGCTTCGAAATTCATGAAAAAGGTCGAATCAACGTTTAGTACTTAAAAAAATGTAAAATTAAACGTATTGGTAACATATAGGTACTCGTTTTTTATCTTACATAATTTTTATATCTACAATAATAGTGCAAGTAAGAAACATAAGTATCTGGACATTTTTACGAAATAAACCCATACCCCGCCCCGGTACGACGTCTGTGGGTTTTCTAGTATGTATGGCGATGATGGATGACTCATCGTTGGTGACGGCGCTCGGTCGGCGTTCACCTGGAAGCGGAAGTCGCGGTGACGACGACTTTTCAAGAAGAACCACGTGGCTGTTTAAATGGAGCAGTCAGTGAAGTCCATACAATGGGAGAAGTAGACATTCGGAATGACTGTGTACATAATCGCTGTGTGATTAGTCGTGTAAATTTGAGTTATCAAGGGTGTATACTTTTTCATGTAAATTTGTCTACGTTTGCATAATGAAATGCGTATCATAAAAGATTTATACATATAGAGATAATCGTACTTCAGAAGTATCTCCGTAACATATATACCACCATTTTATTCCAACAACCTCTTACTATGTATTATAATGTCTGTTCAAACGAAAGATCACTTAGAGTTAAGTTTTAAAATGTAAGGTTATGTTTCTGACAAGTTTTCAATTGAACACCCGTTATATAATACATCTAAGACAATTAAAATTAACACTAAGATCGACATAATAAAAATGTGATAATGGCAGTAAGTCAGTTTTCTTAAAAAATAACCTAACAATAGAGAATTAGCCCAAATTATAAATTTTACGTAACGGCACGTTTTTCTTTCAGGGGAAATAAATTCTTTAGTTCCTTCAGGTGTATCAAATCAAGATAAACGGTTGGAAATGTAGATAGACCCACAAGGCTGGGAAAGACATAATGCTCTGAACCAATCTAACAATTTGCTGGTCTCCTTTTAGGCCCAAAGAGACACTTATCTTGATAAACTAACGACATGGGTAAAACAAAGCTAAAGTGTGGAATTTTCAAAGTAAATGAATTTATATGTTAACGTGCCTTTTTAACAAAAAAGATATTGTGCAGCAATTTACTGCTTTAATTAAGTGGCCACTAAACTGAATTGAATACAACCTATTCTATAGAATAGTACACCGTATAATTCCATAAATCGAAACAAAAGGATTTCTGGAACAACAACGCGGTAGCTTTACTGGACAAACTTCGATTGCATGAACATAATTAATTCGGAGCACAAAATTACTAACTATACAGTAGTGGATAGTATATTTTTATTGAATAATAGTTTTTTCGGATGTATGCGTACAAAAGTATAAACTGCTCGTAAACAATATCGATTTTTTTTTATTTTGTTTACGAATATTTGTTAAAATAAAACAATGGTGATTTCTAAATGTGTAACCGTCTATTGTTCATCAAAACGAGGGCATTCTTTGAAAATTGCTCTATAAATTGTCATGTCGAGATTTCGAGATAAAGTTTTGACAACAAGGTTGAAAACGGTTTTTTTATATAATTTCAGAAATACAGATGTTAAAAAATTTGCCGTTTCATAGTCATAAAAGAATAAAATGGCAATCTATGAGAGTAAAAAGTACGTATGCAGTGAGATCCAGAACTAAAGAATAATGAACATACAATGATACAACATAAAATAAAATGGTCATTTAAAGAGTGGTAATACATGTTCTTTTCAGTTAAACAATTTCTGAAATTAAAAAAATCATCCTCTGGCAAGTTACGCTTTAGTAATTTATTTTATTTATAAGATAAGGATTTTTCAATTAAGCCCCTCCCCAGGGCTCACGAAAATTAAAAAAATCATCACGATTGAGATCGGGCGGGTGGGCGGGGTTTATATATTTTGCCTTTTTTATTAATATAGGTAGTCATTTTTTCACAACAAGAAATTTAAAACATGTTTTGAAATTGCAAATTTTTGGAGGGTAATATGGATTTTACAGTTACACTCCGCCCCTTGGTTTTTGTTGTGCAAAGACGACTACGAATATTAAGAAAAAAACGCAAGATCTATGCCCCGCCCACTCGCCCCGTCTCGATTGTGATGATTTTTTTTCGTCGTGAGCCAACAGGGAGGAGCTTAATTGCAAAACCCTTATTTCTCCAGAAGAAATTACCACGTAAGATATATTTCTGAGTATATCGTGTTGTTCAATGAATAGTAAGTATATTGTAAAAATTAAAGAAAATTGAGATCTAGACGAATGGGTGAGCTAATTGACTTTATTTTGTACCTAATACATAAGGTTTGCTTTGAACGACACGATTACTCAAGAACATGTTTCACATAGCAATTTCTCGTAGAAAGATAAGGATTTTGGAATTTAGCCCCGCCCCACGGCCTACGAAGATTAAAAAAATCATCACGATTGAGATGGAGCGGGTGGGCGGGGCTTATACTTTCCTTTTTTTACGTGGTCATCTTTCCACAAGAAGAAACTTAAAACATCTTTCAAATGGTAAAGTTGTGTAGGGAAATAATGGATTTTGCAATTACGCTCCGCCCCTCGGTCTGACAACGAATGAAAACTTTGTCACTATTGAATTCGGGACAGGTATGGGTTGGGTTTAATATCGTAATGAATTTTTCATTCGTTGCCAGACCGAGGGGCGAAACGTAACTGCAAAATCCGTATTTCGCTAGAAAAATTTACCATTTTAAACATATTTTAAGTTTTTGTTGTGGGGAGAAGACTACGTATATTAACAACAAAGGCAAAATATAAGCCCCGCCCACCCACCCTGTCTCAATTGTGATGATTTTTTTTATCGTGAAAGAAGAGGGAGGAGCTTAAATGCAAAATCCTTATTTCTCCAGAAGAAATTGCCACATAAGATACATTTTTTCAAATGGTAAATTTGTGTAGGGTAATAATGGTTTTTGCAATTACGCTCCGCCCCTCGGTCTGACGACGAATGAACACTTTATCACTATTGAGGTCGGGACAGGTATGGGTCGGGCTTAAAATCGTGATGAATTTTGTATTCGTTGCCAGACCGAGGTGCGACACGTAACTGCAAAATCAGTATTTCCTTAGAAAAATTTACCATTTTAAACATATTTTAAGTTTTTGTTGTGGGGAGATGACTACGTATATTAAAAACAAAGGCAAAATATAAGCCCCGCCCACCCACCCTGTCTCAATTGTGATGATTTTTTATTCGTCGTGGCCAACAGGACGGAGCTTAATTGCAAAACCCTTATTTTTCCTGAAGAAATTACCACCTAAAATATAGTTTTGAGCATCGTGTTGTTCAAACTAAGTATATTAAGTAAAACGCACAGCTTATGAAGATTAAAAAAACCATCACGACTGAGATAGGGTGGGTGGGCGGGGCTTGTATTTTGCCTTTTTTATTAATATACGTAGTGATCTTTTCACAAGAAGAAACTTAAAACATGTTTAAAATGGTAATTTTTTGTAGGAAAATATGAATTTTGCAATTACGCTCCTCCCCTCGGTCTGACAACGAATGAAAACTTTATCACTATTGACGTCAAGGCAGGTATGGGTGAGCCTTAATTTCGTTGTCCAAAATCATCACACATTTTTTCTTCAACTTAGCCAAAGCAGGAGTAAGTTAATTAGCCACCCATTTAACATCATTACTAATTATTATACCATGTGTTTCACTGAAGAATTGTTTTTTACCACATTTTTTTTTGTTTATGGACATAAACAGGTAAGGTAAGAAACAATTCCATATTATTTAATAAAAAATGTTCCATCTAATAATATATTAAAAATATTTCTAAATTTTTTGAAGTAAATTGTCGAATTATTTAATGGACTACTTGGTGTTTTTCACTTATTTATAAACATTAAAACATACACATGAGCGGGATATACTTAATTGAATCACTGTCATATACTGCATGTCCCTAACAACAAATAACGATATAAATGTAAATATATTAATACTAAAATAATATGCAGGAGAATAAAATACTTAGCTTACACTACTTCACCGGTGTTTTTCGTTAGGTAACAAAATTTCTTTAGTATGTAACCAGACTTTGTTTATAAACTTCAACTTACCATTTATTGGGTAAATAAACTAAACAAATATCTGGAACTAGAATTATTCTAAAGTTATTTAGTTTAGAATGGAATTACCGTTAAGTGTGAGTTCGAAATCTTGCATGTTATTTAAATTTTCATCGTCACTAATGGAAAGGGCGTACAGACAAACGTTGCATTGTTTCGTACGTTTCTCACGACTATGCATTTGCAAGTTTGCTTTTTTTTGTTTAATTTTATACTTGTAAACGACGCAGCAGCAGTTTAGTTTAATTGTAACGAAAAAGGGGTATTTACTAATTTTTACCTCTTAAACTTAAACAATGGAAGTTTAAGTTTATTCTATTTTTACGTGAAAATAATAACTATCATATGCTTTGAAATCTTATACTAAACTAAATGAGTCGCGCTAAGATATCGCAATGTTATTAGTATTAGTCTTATTCCAGTTGATTAAAAAAAAATAGAAATCAATATATCTTCCTTAATTCCTAGTAATGAAAAATTGAAAATCTATAACCGCCACGTCGTCCTGTTTGTTTTTGCAGTTAAAATTTACACTCGTGACCTGGAAAAGTCTAAAAGTTTCCCTTTTAAAAATGTCGACAGTTTAAGAATTACTTCACGTTTTCCGTTCGGCAGTTCGAAAACAAACAGAATTCGATTTGACGCGAAAATAAGTTTGAAGATGCAATAATGTAAATCGTCCTGGGGGCCCATTTCGGCCAGCTGATTCATTTAAGAGACGCTGCGGCTAAAAGTTGCCAAATTCGGACCCTCAGGCGTAATTCCTTCAACTTTACAGACAACGTAAGCACATCTAACACCTCACCCTCAGCACAACTCAATTACTAAAGTTAATTACAATGTAATTTACCGAGTTAATTGCTACCATTTTAACCGCTTATAATATCTACTGGTTCGAATATATAACGGCGTGTTAACGCCAGATGTCGGTATTATGGTTTTCGTTGAGGCGCCGAAGAATTCCGAATCGATGGAGGTTTCTTGCGTTTGATGTTAATTAAACGTCGTCTTAATTAGTCTTTCGACCGGGCCATAAAATCAACTGTTGCGAATTAAAATCCTCTTCCGGTGCGCCTCTCTATCTGAATTGAACCAATTCAGATAGAGATGCTTCAATTATGGGACTATCAAGAACGGGTCGACGCCAGTTATCGACGAGTGCTAAACCTGTTTCAAATGGAACAAAAAATAATTCGATTATTCAATTCGGTGTGTCAAAAGCACGAAAATTTCCAGTTCAACTGACAGTTTGTGTCGATCGAATGCCAAGTATGTGGATGATGAATCTGCTCTGTTCTTCGAAAATAACGAAACGAATAAAAGTGGAAAATCACAACGAGGTTCTACAAAATAATGAACACGTCACTCATTTCGATTCAAAGCAGCTGTGTTAAGTATTAGCTAAATAAGGATAACGTCATGTCTGCCGCGCACAATTACACTCATGAGCAAACATAACAAATCCTGCTATGCACATTTGCACCGTTGTTCTGTCCAAACTAATACATACTTGCTGCAACTACTTGTTTACACGAAAAAAAATTCACACTTCAGCTTTTTTCGAAAACAAAAAAACCTATCTTCATTCCGCAACTATCTTTCTAGCGACCGTTTTTTAACGACTCCATCACTTGAATTATCTATAGTTTGAAAATGTTTGCATTATAGAATGCAATGAACCATTAACAGAAAATAAATTACTGAAGCAGTGTGTTAAAAAACAGAAATTAAAAAAAGATCTCCAATGTATACGAATAACACTAGGACAAAAATAAAAAAGCAAATTAAAAATGTATCTCTGTGGGACGTATTCTAATAATAATAAACAAGGAACCTTTCCGACGTAAACATTAATTAATTGAATGAAAATAGTTTAATAATTATTGTTGCCAGTACTACTGAGACTATCATTATGATTATTTCTGAAAGTACTGTCACAGACTGTGACACGATCTATTAATTCCCTAATTACAACATTTCAGGTGAATTAATTTAGGTAAATATAAATGTTTAAAATCTAGTTTCTTTTGCTCCGTAAATATTATGATTTGTTATATAACAAAGAGAAAGTAGATAATTTTCTGGCCCAAGTTGAATTATCTCCCGAGATTCGAAGGATCGAGGTGAATTAGAAAGCGAGGACCAGAAAAGTCTTCTCGCCCGTGGTTTATAGATTTACTTTTTTCACTACTAGCACATTTGTTTAAGTTTACTTCAGATTTCAGCTCCCCAGTTCTAGATTTTGGATCTATCATCTATCATTAATCTAAGGCAATGTCCCGATTGACTGACCTATCAACGCTTAACCCAAACCGCTAAATGCTAAAATTTGAAATTTGGAGAGGGTGTTGATTTTATACTGGAACCATCGTTTAAATACGGGTGGTAAAATTTGTACGGGAAAAATATTTCTACTGTAAATTTAAATTTTTACGTGAAACTTGGTATTAATCCTCTTCAACACAAATAATAAAACACGCATTTCAACATTTTCCGAGATTCAACCCCTAAGGGGGTGAAAAGGGGCTATGTTTGTATGGGAAAAATACTTTTTGGTAACATTTACTTAACCATGGCAGCATTATCGATATTTTGTTTATTTACTAGTTGGAGAGAAAAATCCATGATTTGGTAAGGTTCAGAACATAATGACGTCTTCTGAAGCTAGTGGTGAAAAAACTATATTTTTTTAATTCTCTCTTGTGTTTTCAAAATGTGACGATTTTACAAAAATAATGCCAACATGAACTTTATGGAAACTCTGGGAACGGCACTACGCGATCTGAGTGTTTTAAAATCACCACAACGGCAAATATTGGTCGTTTCGTTCAGACCAGCAAACGATGTGGTTATTTACTTCGGTCATTGCGCGATCTCGCAATTTGAGCATAACAAATTCTTGGATTTATTTTATAGCTTACAGCTCATTAAAGTTTATCGTTGTCCCGGCGCATCCACCATTATGTCAAGCAAGATTAAAATTTCAAGCATATAGAACGTATTGCTGAAAATAAGTAAGAGCAATGAAAATTAGAAAAAGATAAATAAAAACTTCGGGAAATCGTTGCTCGTTTAAATGCTAACGTGAGCAATATGCATCATACTCAGTGTTGAGGACAGGTCCTTTTAAAATTATCTAGATACAGATAGTTTTCAATTTTTTCGAAATGTATCTAGATAATACATACAAAAAAACATACTTTTTTGAAATTTTGGCCAATAAAACAACTGATAACAAGTTTTTATTAATTTTTTTATGAATCTTTTAAAATTAATATTTCCAATCTGCTGCCGCTTCATTTATTTTTTCTTGGAGTAAGAATTTGATTTTCGCTCCAAAAGTGCAGAAGAAGGAATTGTTGTGTTAAATTTAATAAATAAATATTTTACAGCAGTATTCATTCACATTTAATTATAAAACTAATTTGTGCTATTTGAAAAAATTAATCTTTATATATAAACCGCAATTATTATTTTTTAGAAATAAAAATATACAATAAAAAATTAGTCCGAGTGGCCTCTGTACACAGGTAAAATGTGTTGCCCCTATAATGCCCCTATTATCTAGATAATGCCAAACAGTGCGTATTTTGGTTCATTATTTCTAGTAAACGAAATGACTTTATATTTATCCATGTTAGGAATCATGGAATTCTTAGTACACCATTTCCAACAAGAATCAATATCACTTTGGATTTTTACGGCATCGTCTACCTTGACAACTTTCATATACAACTTTAAATCGTCCGCGAAAAGAAGAAAAGCAACTTGTAATATCATAGCTGAATCATGTACCGATCCAGGAAACCTGGCATTGATTGCTCGTATAATACGATTGGTATCCGCAATGATTTGGGTATTTATGCTGTAATATCCCTTTCTGCAGTCATAAGGTCCAGCTGGATGTGCTGGATCCTCTTGTGGTGGTGCAATAATTTCAATGTGCGTACAGTTTATAACACCCAGCATACTGCGTAAACGTGATTCGAGCAGTCTTAATCCTTGTTTCATGTATTTTTTTTTTTCAGTTTGGGGACATTTTACCCATGTATTGAGAAAAAATCTTGTAATGACATCAGAGACTTCAGCTATGCATCTGCTGACTGTAGGTTGACCAACTGCCAAGGGATGTTGAAGGCCAGTTCCCGTTTGGTACGAACCGTGTCCAAAAAAATGCATAGCTGTTAATACCATCAAATGAATTGGAACTTTTGATCCTTTTAATGGCTCTGCCATATGATCTCTAGTACTGTCGATGAAGTATTGAGTTGTTTGCTTGTCAAGCCTAAATAGTTTTAAAGGGTACTAGTGTAGTAGTTAAAATTTAACATGAATTTGATGTTTTAGAATAGTAAATTTTGATTTTATCGGATGTTTAATTTCAAAGTGTGTTAAAATTAAACAGTACAGAATGGAGATTTATTTTTAATAACCTTTAAAATTTAACAACCTTTAAATTTTAACAGATTTTATTCACAATTACCCCTTATAACATTTTAATTTATTTAAAAGAAGTTGTATATCGACTCGATCAAAAGCCTTAGAGAAATCAGTATAAATGGCATCAACTTGATATTCCTGTTCCATTGAGTTGTTTCTTCAATTTTCGGCATTTTTTTTTGTTACACTTAACTATTTTAGTGATGATGGATGAAGTTTGGTTTCATCTATTAGACGCCCTAAATAGTTTATTGGGGGGCAATAAAATTTATTTATGATTTTTGTTTGGAGAAAATCTAAGACCATTTAAACATCTCTTTGGGTTTTTCTGGTATTCTTCTAAATAAATGTACCCGAAAATATATTTGTTAGAGTTTACATTAGCCAGTTCGATTTATAAGGGTGTTTTGTCTAAGTCATAAAAATTTAACTAAGTACATGTCAACTGAGCATACAGTATTTCATGCCTGATAATGGCAAGCCGAGGTGGGTTAATTTGACAAAATATTTCTAGTTCATTCATAACTAGACATTGAAGAAGACCGTGATAGTAAATTTTGTGAAAATACCAAAAGCGAAAACTTTAATAAATTCATGGATAAAAGATTGTCTTGAACTTATTTCAACTGACGAAATTATTATAGTGCTTTTTATGCAAATTTCGACCCATTTTCGACGATTTTCGAAATTTAAACAAACACGTTTTTATAGATTTCGGGCAGCAGAAGTAACTTCTGGTTTCATTTCTTCGATAACTCCAACGGTTTTTCCAGAACCGCCCACTGAAATATCGTGATTTTTAAAAATTTCAAAAAATTGGAATTTCGCCCTGAATATTTCGAAAATATTACTCCGCGACCCTAAACACGCTACATTTTTGGAATCAGCACGTCAACATCTATACCCCCGAATTTTTTGAAAATTCTTAGACAACTTTTTCACAGATTAAATATTCGACCATATGTGCAAATTTCGAACTATTTTCGATGATTTTCGAAATTTAACCAAATACATTTTCGTGTAGTTTTCTGGCCGCAAAAGTTTATATTTTGCCTTTTTTTTCTTAATGTATATAGCCATCTTTTCACAACAGAAACTTAAAACATGGTTAAAATGATACACTTTTGCAAAGAAATATGGATTTTCCAATTATGGGGCGGAAGTCTAATTGCAAATTTGATATTTTCTTACAAAAATTTTCCATTTTAAACATGTTCTAAGTTTTATGTTGAGAAAAGAAGTCTACACATTATGAAGGTTAACTTTTTCCGACAGAATCTTTAGTAAGCAAATAATAGCCCCGCCCACCCGCCCCCTCTTTATTCTAGTGACTACTCTTAATGCTGTTAATTAATGACAGCGTTATTATTTTATTAGAATCTTAGGCAAATCATTAAACCATTAGTGAAAAGACAGATAAATTACTTTACCTATAGTTATATCAAAATAACAATACTTATAAATGTATAAAAATTATTACTTATTTTTACAACAGTGAACTTATGACCTGATTAAAGTAGACTCAATAATTAAATCTAGTTAATTGTGACTTTGTTTTAAATTTGTCAAAATAGAATTGAACTCCCATTTTACAGTAAATAAAATAAGTCAGTATAAGCAAGCAGAAAAAAGATCAAAGATATTAGACACCCCGTATTTACATTTCATGCTTTTACTTAAAAAGTATATACAAGTAGTAGCTCCGCCCACCCGCCTTATATTTTCTTAGAAGCTATGTCGTTTGCCACAATCAGTCTTATCTTAGCAAGTACTAGCCCCTCCCACCCACCCATTATTTTCTTAGAGGATATGTCATTTACCAGAATCAATCTTATCTTAGCACATACTAGACCCGTCCACACACACTGTTCTCATTCTAACGATTTTAACTGTCTTCAATTGAGATCCACCTTTTATTCGGACTAGACAAATTAAATCTGAAATGGAGGCCGGGTGGGTGGGCGGGTTGAATTATATGTTCTTTTGTAAAGTAAAAGTAGGAACTAATAGAACGTAGGCTGTTAAAACAAAGCGTAAATCGTAATCTTTTTGTTGTACTATTTGTTTGCTATTACATTTATTTCCTATTTCTGCAGAAAAAAAATGGGAGAACGGGTGGGTGGGCGGGGCTAAGTTTAACTTTTTCATTCAGAATCTCTTATAAGCAAAAAATAGGCCCACCCGCCCACCCCGTCTTCATTCCAATGATTACTCTTAATATTGTTCAGTCATTTATCAAAATCAATCTAATTTCAACAAATACTACCTATCTATGCTCACCCGCCCTCTATTTTCTTAGGGGGTATGTAAGGAAGGAGGTATACGCCTTGCTCTAATAATGTAAGGGTGCTGACCCAAATTGATATACACAAAAATAATTTCGCACTGATTTTTAGAAACATTGACGACACTTGAGGAATATTTAGAAAAGAGCGCAGTAATTTTAACACTTGTGGATGGATTGCGATCTTGTCTATAAACTGTATAATTGTCACAAAATAATTCCGAATCAAAGATGTTGCTGAGGTTAGTTTCGCTCAAAACGATCATCATCATAGTGCAGGTTAATAGTTCAATGCGGAAAATCAGTTAATTTAGTCCTTAAACCGCGAACGTTTTGGTAAAATAAGTCCAGATGGCCGTGATAGTTCTTCAGTTTTTTTTTTGTGACTGTCGTGGAGTTTATGGAGTTGTTCGGCTTGTCATCGTTTTAATTTAGGGTAGCTTTAAATTAGTCAATCGAATATGAACTGTTTACCTAATCGTTTTCAAACGATCTTTAATGTTCACTATTGACAGTGAAATGTATTGCAGACTATAAAAATAATAATCGAAGATAAATATATAATGGACAATTCGCACGAAATATTCATTTTCCAGTTAGCAAACTATAGATTCTATAGTGCGTAAACGAAGTACTATTTTAAGATTATTTTCCAGGTCCGTCCCCATCACCACCAACGCGATTCCCTTCGTCTACGATTCCACTTATCATACCTCTCAATTTGGCTGTAAAATTGAAGAATAATATAGCCGTCGTCAACCAGAAAATAAGGATCTGTTGACCCAGAATGCAAGTCCGTCCACCGAAGCGCATATAACTTATGCCTTTCCGTACATTTCCTGCTCTTGGTCCTGCGACGAATGTTTGGAATATGCAAAACTGCGACGGCCCGTAAGCACTGGACCCAAAAATTTACGCACACGCTCACTTTGCTGTCTGCTGGATGCATAAATACATAAATAATGTTGACTTTTCATGGCTATTAAATTTTTTATGTTCTTCGAAAAATTTATGAAGTGCACCCTAACCTCTGTCGAAGGGTGCAGATCGCCCAGCATTTAACTCTTGCGTTATCGAATGTTAGCGGGATTTTATTATTGCACGACGATCGCCTCTGTGGAGTCAGCAAGGGGATTTTATGTGCGCAAATGAAATTTTTTCGATATTTTGGTTGAAGTGCGTGAGATGTGTGGAAATTTTCCAGGCTAGTAGAGAACAAAGAGATTAGCAGTATTAAACTGGACACGCCGCGAATGGAACAAAACAATTACAGCCAGTGAGCAAAAACGGCTAAAGCCTAAATTAAACCGCAAAAAATTGTCGTCTTAATAAGATGTCGCTTTCACAAAGCTCTCAATTGTGACAATTTGGCAAAATATAAAAACAGGAAGTGTTTGGATAAAACTTCGAAAATTTACTTCAATGTGTTACCTACATAATACGTATGATTTTGCAAGCTGCTGCTTGTTACAACCTGTTTTACGCACCGTGCGAATTCAAGAACTATTGACAATCGAAATTGACTAATAAATTAAATTGGACTAGGACTTCATTACGTTTGCGCAATCATGCGGAGAGTTAATATTACTAAATTTGAACAACTCTCTATCTACATCGGTTTCCTAAGTATCTATCGTAGTTTTGTAATTTTTGGATAGTTAAATGTGCACATAACCAATAACAGTAAGTAATAACGATCGTTTTATTTAGGACCGCCGTCCGCTGGTCCTTACTTTCCGGTTTACAGTTTTAACCCCGTTATTCTCCAATTTTATGGCCAAATAAAGAGGTGCATAGTTTACGTTGCGCGTCAGCTTCCGATTCGGAATGCTAATGGCAATCTCGGCGTGAATGCGCGAGCAGAATCTTGGAGAAGTTTTTTTTGGCATTTTTCCTTCAACTCATTCGTTCATTATTTACTTGGCTTAGATGAGGTCAGAATTACATGATTTCTGTCGTGTGTAAAGTCCCTTGGCGAATTCATTCCAGATAAATTTCACCCTACCCATTAAAAGCAAACACAATTCCAGCTTGTCCAGGCTGTATAATAAAATGTTTTCTCATTGTTAACAACTTCTTTGTTCAAGAACAAAATTCAGCCATGCTGACCTACGGTGTGTTTTCTGACCAGTCGTTTCGGCGACATTGTTAAGTTTGATCAATCGTATCACTGATTCTTAAAGCCAGGTTGATACTTTGTTGCAGTTTTCATATATTTGTCTGAACACTTCATTTTTATGGCTTCACGAATATCGATAAGATTCTGTATAAATGCATCCAAACTTTATTCATCCGTAATGTGTTCTCGGCACGATTTCGTACATTCTAAAGGCAAGTATACGCTTTACATTTGTTGTAAATTGCAACTAAAAATAAAGAATCGACTTGAATGGGACCGTTTAGGATAAGACGATAGCGTACCTGTTGAAGGAGTCTATGTTGTCGCCAATTTAAGAAAACGGCTATTTGAGCTGCATTAGGAAAGATTAATGCAACTACTTTGTCTGTGTTTTATATTTATATAAACTGTACCAAAGAGAAAATAAATAATAAATTAAAATATACAGATTGCATGTTCTAATGAAACTCAATGTGAAGAATCGAATGAGCACTTTAGAGGGAAGCCAATCGTCGCCGAGTTAAGAGCGTTTGATCTTATTCATGTGAAAAAAAATCAAAGATAATTTATTTATAGGATTCGATCCAAAAATCGTGTCGACGTTTCAAAAAGGTTTGTCATGTTTTTTGATGATACTGTTATTACTATTGATTGAAAAGCATTACAATCTCTCATAACGCATCATCAATATTTATACGATTAATTAATAATAATAGCGGCAATAAATGTCTTTATTACACAAATCGCTTATATATTAGCAACAATGTCAAACATAATCATGTTTGATTTTATGTAGCCAAAACTCATTAACTGAAATAAAATAGCAAACATTGTCGCAGCCAAATACGAAATTAATAATAAAATTGAGCATGTATGACGTCAATAAATATTTCGATATTTATATTATTTATAGTGATTCTGCAAATGCTGTTTTTATTGCTGGCGTTAAAAAAGCATCTTCAGGAAGTTTAATCTAAACGGCTTTTACTATTTTACGGTGAATTATATCGTGCCCCAAATCACCAAACTACCATTCCATTGCATAACTGCAGGGAAAGCAGATCTAAAACTGCATTTCTCGAAGTAAATTCAATTTTAAAACTACAATTGCACAGTAAAACCGCTCCCAGCAGCATTAGTTTCCACATTATCGAGACACATGTTTTATTGCATCATCGTAAACATCCCTCCTCATTAAAGTTTCGGAACTAGCATAAAGTGAACCATAGCGTTGTAGGTAATGCCAAAATCGAGAATTTCAATGACAATGTGGCTTGTTTGCTACTCAGAAATCCTAGTTTAATTCAGTTGTATTAATTGGTTTAATTTATGTGCAGGGTTTCGCAGCGCTGCCGGATAAACATGTTTTCGAAAGGTAAGTCGTGCACACATGATCACGAAGTAATGTGCGGATTACAGAAAACAGAAAACATTGGTTGGAAACAATTTTTGACGATTTAGTTAATGTTTATGACAAAATTACAACAACGATTTGATATTTCAAATCTTTTATCTATACATGTATGACAATATTAATATCACCTGTAGACGGTGTAGGTAGGTGAGCGGAAAAAGGAACAACAATTTCCACTTTAGTGTCAATTTTATAAAACAAATAAATATAAGTTGATTGTACCAAAAGTCTTGGTCAATACTGTTGATAAAAACCTTTCAACTTTTTACAGCATGAAAGGTAAACTGAGACAGCAGAATGTTTTAAAATTATGTCCTTGTACTTTTCGAGTGCCATCAAGTTTCAAAATGTTCGAGTAATCTAAACACGTAAGATAACTTCCAGGAATTTAAGGACAACTGCCGTCTTAATGGTACTAAATACAGCTTGAAGTAAATAATCTTTTTCTGAAAATTCCTCAAAACAAACGAAAACATCAACCAGGTTGACTGACGAACAAATTAAATGTGACTTCGAAAGTAAGGTTCATTTCGTATACATCATGGTTTTTGAATTATGTATACGAAATACTTTTCTGTCAAGAGAGATTTGTTAAATAAAAAAAAGATAAAAATTACATTTTTTTAATTCACATAACTTCGACCTCTTTATAAACAAATATTTTGTGCAAAATTTCTACAAATCACTGTTTTGAAGGTTATTTTTACTTTTTTAAGAAATGTTAAGAAATTACGTAGGAGGTTCGCTGTGATGAACATTTAATTTCATGTTTCCTTGGAGTTTCAGCTTGTGGAATTAAAAAATATCAGTTTCCAGCTTGCGTCTGTTTGTTGATAATTTTATTAGATATATAATGTTCGAGAGATTACAATAGGCAAAAATAAAAAAACATAAAAAAAAATTGGTAGACTACTAAGTTGTACCTGCTTATTCTAAATCTGTAGATTTTTTTTCTGTTTTATTTTGTAAGATAGTAGTTTGCTATAAACAGCAAAACGATACCCAAAAATTGTTTATTCATGCTCTAAAAAATGAATAGCAGCATTTCAAATTCTTCAGAAGTATTCTTGTGTCTCATTTAACATTTAATCTATTTCTATGTTTTAATTTACTTTCAAAGTTAAAATTAAAAAATCATCCCCATTACAATATGTTTGTAAATGTTAAATAAATTTTATAAAATACCATACTTCTACATGTTTTATGAAGCCGTCTCTGAGCGACTTGGGACTTGCATGTTTTCTCGACGTTCTATGACCCCTAGAAGACGAAAAAGTGGTCTCTCGTTTTCGTCTGTCTGTGTCGAATTTTATTAGCCAGATAATCTCCGAAACTACCGGACCGATTATGCTCAAATTTTGTATTTGGACTATCATGTATATCGTAAAACGCTAACCAAAATTTGGCTAATCATCCCCACCACTAATGAGATGACGTCATCACCAAAATTAATAGTAAAACTGTTTTTAGTTTTATAAAATAAGATTACTCCTTTCACTTGTAGTGTATGAATTCGTGTTGAGTTTTCACCCTAGACATCCAGATTTTTGGAAAAAAATCAAAATTGTATAACATTTTGTAATTCAACTTTAAAAATTTTGAAATCTTGCAAATGTCTTAAAGTTATCGTGGATGATGTTCTTTTTACGGGTTTTTCGAATAAATATATTAATATTTGATAAACGACATTCCACTTTGCAGCCTTTGTTGTAAACAAATTAGATAGAAATGTTTGAACATGACGTCATAGAAAATATGTTATTACTGAAGTCAATATATGAAAAAAATCTGAATAACTACCATTTAGAGATACACAAAAATAAAAAATAAATATCATTACATTTCAAGAATACATACATCATTATTATGTATTACAAGTCCATTACATACACATTATTTATTAGTTATTACAGAAAAAGTTTTGCTGGTCTCCAATTATATTTACATTTACTTTTATTTAACCTTGTGATGTTATTGAATACTTTTTTCTACAATCACCACTGTAAATTGCTTATATGTGACTCTTTTCTAGTGGTTAGCAGTTGTACAGTGATAAGAAACAAACACTACAATTACCATCTCTAGTGAAATTAAAATGTTTTGTTCATTAATAAAATTTTATAAAGTGAATAGTTTTTTCTTTGTTTACGATAGTTGAAAAGTATGGTAAATAACTCAAGTTGTAAAGCAATTTTTTCCACTAGTACGTAAAATGCTTTTTACAACTTTTGCTACGTAATACGGGCCCCGTTCCACTTCAATTGGCTCACTCGTTAAAAATCTACTTTTGGTTCCTTGGAGAATATAATTGAACAGATCAAACGATTTTATGCTGTTCGACCTTAATTATTGTGCTAGTCTTCTCATCTGAACATTTCTTTATATATTAACTAGGTAGTACTGTACCAGTATTACTTCCACGCATAAATTTTTAAACTGATCACATTTTAAAAATTTGCTGCGTGGAAGTGTGTCTATGGAAGACAAGTCAGGACTGCTGAAAACCCATTTTAGTACAGGAATGTTGTTTTCTGTACACGATCATGAAACATGAAACTCTTTTAGACGTATGCAACTTCCTGTTGGTAAATAATTTTTGTTCCAGATTCTGAAACATTATCACAGTGGTAATCAACTTTCTTCTGCCTAAGATGTTTAAATATTTTCCTCTATTAACTGTGCCGTCAAAAAATATAGTTCTTCTATATATGTTGCAGATATCGACCACCACACCATCGGGGAGTCCACTGGTATTCTTTAGCCTAATTCAACCTGTTTTTCCTTTGTCTCTTTGTCAAGAGTGGCATTTTTGAGCCTACGATTTTTATTACTCCTATAATTTTATTGAAATAACTACTGATTTTTTTAATTTTTATGTTTCAAATCCTAATCTATGAGCTTCCCGATGGCATGTGGATCTCGAACAATGTTTTCCAATTGCTTGGCTCCACAGTAACCTCAATTGTCCATAGTTGGAACATATATTTTAGCGAATAATTAGTTTTAGTGCCCTCCTATTCATATCCGAAACTTTACTTTTTACTTCACGAGCGTAACCGAAGAAAGTATTGTAATCGAATCCATCGGACGAATAGCCACTTTTATGTTTTCTCGACGTTTCATGACCCCTAGAGTACGAAAAAATCAGTCTCTCGTTTCCGTCTGCCTGTCTGTCTGTCTGTCTGGAGTTTGTATCCATTTTTATGAGACACGTAACGTTAAATGGTTAAATGCTAACCAAAATTTGGCTAATCGTCCCCACCAATAATTTGATGACGTCATTTCAATGAGTGGTATTTTAAAATAATTTGAATGTTACACAAAAATTTACTCATAAACATTTGCAAGGTATAATAACGTTTTATTCCCAACACGGTGTATCGGAGAAAATGGCGGCCCTGCGGTACTACGATTGTGGGTTCGATGCTGAACTTAGCCCTTTCCTTTTTTTTGTATTGATATAACGCTGATTACGTTTCTTTTGTGCTGTGACTAGAATTATCCATGTTGATGACGTCATCAGAAATTTTTATTGCTCAAATTAAGAACAACTCACCCCATTTGAACGAAAATGTGAAGAACACGCACGTCTTCATATAATAATGATAAAATAAGAATTATAATATTCAGTATATTTTGTTCGATTATGGTTTAATTAATATTTTTAGTCCTGTTTTGAGAAGACGAACTCATTCAAATCAAACTGATTTCTACGTGACATTCTTGCGATGTATTAACTAATAACTAATAAACACCTGAGCTTCACACATTGCTATTACATAATGCCGAAGGACAAGGGGTGTTCTTTATGTCTCTGGTTTTTACTTTACAGCGGTTATCACAAAACAAATTTTATATATTTTTTTAAACTTAAGAACCTCATTTTCTGGAAAATGTGAGAATACCCACGTCTTTACTTAATTATGATCAAATAAGAATAAAATTAATCATATTCAAAACATTTTGTTCCATTGTGGCTTAATTTATAATTTTAGTCTTCTGCTCATTCAAATTAAACAAATTTCTACCTGACATTCTTTCGATGTATAAACATAAACAATCTAAGTTAAGAATACATTTTATATGGTCTGTATAACTGCGAACGGCACCTCATTGGAATTTGCACCCCTGCGACGCAGCGAGTTCGAGGTGTCATTTACATCACTCGTTTTAACTATGTAAAGGTTATCACACAACAAAAATTTTCTATAATTTATCAAAGAAGCCGAATTTGTTGGTTTGTACTTTAAAGCCGAGGGAAGTTCTGTCGGGGTAACGCAATTTTTTTACATATCAGGACTTTTGGCGCTGGTTTGGTATAGACGAACAATATTTTTTTTGATTTTTTTCCAATTTCGCCATTGAAATGTCCTTCTTTCCACAAATTAACTATTATACAGGGTTTCTATAAATGATTATAGGATCACAGTAGGTCATGTAAAAGTGCCGCCTCTCAGATTTAACTCTACTAAGTGCCCAAGGACGCATGACAAAGACCACACGCATCTGTATAACCGGTTGCCTAAATGCCATATCTTTCTAAAAAATAAAACCAATTCATTACAATAAAAAGAAACAAATTTATTGCAATTAAACACCACAATAAATGTTAAACTGTTCATCATTTTGTTCAAGGCACATGTTCACTCTTTTTTAATTTCAAAAATATTCTGTAACTTCCTTTCGTTAATACTTTGGACCCGTTTTTCAATTGGTCAATTCTGCTCACGTAGTCTGAAATTATCAACAACTTCCTCAAATACTGAAGGTCTTCCGCAAAATTTCTCTGTGTTGACACTGCCAGATCGAACAAATATCTTGGTTACATCTCTAATGTGAGCTTCTACGATGTTTCTTGAATTATTAAATCACGGTATTTACCCAGATATTTTTGCTTACAAGCGGTTACAGAATACACAACTCTTCGTATATGAAATTCCATTGCGATAACAAGACATAACGATGAAAGTGTCTTGTTCAACAGAATAATCCATTTTACGAGAATTACTGTAATTCGCACTTGAAAAACATGAAAACAATAAACACGACGACTTTAAATGACAGATTACAAATGACATTAGACATCAATGTGACAAGTGAGAACTGTCATAATGATGCATATTCACGGGCATAATTTCAGCGAAGCGGGATTTTTGAAATCAATGGCCAACTACGCCCTTAAAATCATTTATAAAAGCCCTGTATTTGTAGCTGATTAGTTTTTCATGTCATTAGTTTCATCAAGGAAAGTTCTTTACAAAAACTATGCGTCGGTCAATACAAAAAACAGTGAACATCAACATGGAATTTATAATAAGAACAATATGCATATTTTTTCTTCAAATGTGATTTCCTGTAGCTTAAAAAAGACAAGAGCTTTTTTTTTACAAAAAGGTTTTTAATTTTTTTGCATATTGGAATAATACTGAATGTCCCTCAAAACGGCCTCTAAAATTTGATTAACTTCCTTCTTCAGTTATGTAATCAGTGATTGAGCTGCTACGGTTCTTGGTGGCGACGTTGAATATAGATTTTCATATCAAAACTACTGTCAACAGCGATTAGATGTAGCTTTTATCTCCTATTACTTATCGATAGCTTAGCGCCGTTCGGTGTAAAATAAACTAATAAAAAGGCGTCATGCGATGGCATTCCACCCGAAGAGATAAGAGATTGGCGGCTGGCCCTCGGCGAAAGCTATTATTTCAAAAGAATCAATTGAGAGCCTGTGACCACGTCCGAGTGCGTGTAGCGACCCCGAGATTCCGTGGACGTGGTCAGCGTTTAAATGGTCCAAGAAGTGGTACTTTGGTAATCCTTTGCCGCATCCCGATGAATACTGCTCGAGGGAGTGACTGGCACACCGCCACCCCATAAAACCCCGCATTACATCTTAGTATTTTAAATTTAAGACACCCTCTTTGCTCCTTTTTTACGTGCTTCCGCGGCTAATTTGCTTTTAACTTGAGAAATTGGACCGTAAAATCGCCCTTTCATTCGGCGGTTTGCCAGACTGTCGTTACATTGTTATCAAGTTTTCTTAATTGTTTCATGATTAAAAGACCATTTACAATATCAGAGAACATTTGTGTAAATATGTTTTGTTCGAGCTATTAAGAAAATTTATTATCCGCACTTTACGATGTTTTTATCTTTAACCAAAAGGCGATTCGAGTTAATGCAAGTAGTAAAAGATTTAAACATATTAACTACATAAACGAAGTAATTTTCTACTGATTACGACTTAGTGACAATGTTTACTTCTCTAGCGTCTTGAGTAAGTTAAATAAACAAAACTGCCCTCGCCCTGTAAGGACAATTAATCGATCGAACAAATGAAATTCATCAGATAAATTTTTAAATTTTCAACATTATTTTTTTTTGTAAATTTTGATTTTTACACAAATTCACTACATTGTTCGAACTGGCAGTGTCAACATGGGGAAATCTCCTGGAAGACTTTCGGTATCTGAGAAAGTTGTTGATGATTTGAGACGACTCGAGCAGAATTCACAAACATCTTTGGTAAGATTTCCTCAGTACTCAGGAGTTCCTGTAATGAATTCGTTTTAATTTTTAATAAGATATGAAGTATTTAGGCAACCAATTATACAGATGTGTGTAGTATTTGTCGTGCGTCCTTGGGCATTTAGTAAAGTCAAAAACTGAGAGGCGCCACGTTCTCATGATCTACTTCGACCCTATAATGATTTATAGAAACCCTGTACAGGTAAGCATGTCACATTGTACATTTGGGGTGAAATTGACTTAACAAAAAAACTACAAATTTTTTCATGCGGTGGAGGTTATGAAACGTCACAATACTGCCGTAGGTTCGAGAAATAAAAACCTAGTTATCAAAAAGTAACAAAATTTCTATAAACTACCGATTTATAATTATGTTCAAATAAATAAAAATCGAAAGCTCTGCTTTCACTATTTAGTAAACGTTTTATTTAAATTTCATTTAATAATATTCTTACTATTGAGTGCCGATTTAGTACTTCAGTTCAAGTTTAATTTAAAATGTATGAGATATAATATAATTTATTCCTCGTAGTTCTTACTCTTTTGTCGCTTGGCTTTAGAAGTTTTCATTGTTGACATTACAGTGCTTTTACTCGTGTACTTTAAATAGTAAAATAATATAAATAAATAGGAAAAACGGAACAATGGTTTTATGAATGAGTAATATAGAAGTTGGAAACATAGTTCAGAGTTTCCAGACATTCATAAATAATTTCGCTTTTGCTGACAAGAAACAAACAGCAAGTTCCCTTGTTTACCCTCGCACCGATCAATTTTTTACCATAGTCTTTCAACGCGATACGTGCTGAGGTTAAAGTTGCCTATACATCAATTTGCCTGCAGAAGGAAGGCTTTTGAATCTGGCTTATAAAAGCTCTGGAAAGTAATTTTCGTAAAAGGTTCGCACTCACATCTGAACTCCTAGTTATTGGGAGACAAGCTGTCAGTTGGATTTTTGCTTGTCACTAAAGGAATGTCGATATAAAGTATAAACCTAGAGAACAGAATTATCTGTTTTCTGCAGAGTGAACACTAAGTGTCGACCATTTTCCGTCGTCGCTATCTTTTATTTTTTCTCATTTCACTTCGTTAGCTACGTATTGTGCCCAAGTAGTTGATCCCTAATTGGTTTACTCTATTTTTGTTTAACGAGCTTATTTTTTATTTTCAACTTTTGTCGTGGAGACCGTTCCCAGCTCTAAAGTTTATTAAGCTGTTGCGAACAGAAGCTCGGGTTCGTATTTTGAATTTTTCTTGTCGTGCGGATTTAATTGACAAATGGTTAAAAATATCAAGATTTATTCCTTAAAGCAAAATCGTGCTTAAATAATAAATTAAAATTCGACGCTGACGGTTTTAATATTCCAGACAGCATTTTGCACTTCAGCAAATGTTCTGTTTCCACTTACTTGCATTTTCCGACAAGATTTTGTTTCCGCTCTGAAAATCTCTTGTAGCTTAGAACACCATATCCTGCTTTATTAATTTATTTATATATCTGAAATGCTAAAATTATTAGAAAAGGAGTTACCTATATTCGTAAATTCGTTTCGAATTATTATCCATTGGAAATTATTTTTGTGATTAATTTTAACAAAAGTTGTACGGTTAATTAAATTGGTGTTTGTAAGTGGCCACGGAATCTATATACATTGATAAGATGAGATTACAATGACATAATTCATTTAAACATAAATAATTTGTTAAATGAGATTACTTCAGTCCAAATAAATCTGATCAATACAGTAAATGCATTATTGCACCATTAATCATATTGAGTTTTTAATATTAAAAGAAGATCATTTTTGGTAGCCGAACATAAATGAGAAAATTGTTACTCCCATTGTATCTAATTATATTTATACACAAATTGAAAAACATAATTTAAAAATGTATTTTTGTCGTTCGTGAACGACAAAAACATTTTATCACCACTTCGCATTTTTTAGAGAAAAAATTGAAAGGAAAAAATGAGCATCTTCCCTGAAGCTTCAGCTACAATGAGAAAACATTTTAGTTCCATTTTCTAAAACCAAGGGATAGTAGAGAAAACTCACAAATAATTCCAGTCAACAAACAACTGATTCTTTAGGTAAAAATTCGACTGCGAAAAAGCAAACAGAATTTTTAATTTGAAAAAATGTAACTTTACGATAAAAAAGTTTAAATTTAGAGACCCACTTCTCGAAAACGTTGATAAAGGTTTACGCAAAATTTGAAATTTTAATCAACCGACCTGTTTTTATTATTAAGAATTTTCAAGTAGACAAATGCAAACAGACTAGTGAAAAAATATCACTAACAATTTTTGCTTCTGAATTAACTTTTTTCAAGTTATATTTCATATTCCATGAAATTACAAATTCATAATTTAAGACAGACGTGACTGCCAGTTTTTACTTTAATACTTTTTCCTCATTAACATGAGCATGGCCCAGAGCTTTGTTGCTGGTCGATTTGAAACTCTCTAGTTATACAAAAAACCATTACTGATCAATGTTAGGTAGGAGAAATAAAATATCTTGAGAACTATTAACAATAAACTTTACTTTGATTTCTCGATAGATCATAAACATCCAAACATGCAACTTTAATCGTATTCCCATTAGTATTCGGAGCAACAATTTAAGACGCGCTTTAACACTCAGTAAATCCTCGGAGAGTATCTTCAGTCTTCGTCAACTAAAATTCTTGAAGATTAATCACAGCTTTATTAAATATTGCTTTCACGGCGTTGCGCATGCATAATTTCGTTGATAATAAGCTAATTAGATGGATGTCACCATAGAATTCAATAAAAAAGAAGAGGTATTATCAAATTTTGATAATATTTCCTTGACCTGTTTTTTATTTTGATAGCACTTTACTTTTAACGCTGAACAAACATAGCAGTAGAACTTAATTTGGTCTTTTAATGCCACATTGCCACAAACATAGTAGTTGGAACATATACATTATGTATATTGATGACGACAAATAGCAGATTAAATAATTAATTTGGTGCATTAAATTTAATTTTACCCACAACACAGTGCACATGTAATGCGTAACGTAACGAATGATAGTAATTTTATTGATTGAGCTAACCACACAATTTTTTAAATATGTACACGTACAACTCTGCAATATATTTGTCATTACTTCCCAAGCGTAAGCTAGGGAAATATTAAAATAGGGTCCATCCAACGAGCGGGTAATTTCATGTTTTCTCGGCGTTTCATGACCCCTAGAGAATGAAAAAACGGTTCTCTCGTTTCCGTTTGTCTGCAATCTGTTGGTGATTTTGTCAGACGGATTATCTCCGAAGCTAGGTGATCTTAAAGTTTTGCATAGTAAATACTATTTAAATTTTATAAAATTACAGATTTCTACACCTATATCTTATGATTGATTTGTGAATTTTGAAAATTCATTCACGGCGGGCGTTGATAACATACCTAGTTTTCTGGTGAAGAATTGTTCTAGTATTTTTGTTAAACCCCTTTTGTATCTTTTTAATTTAATATTAAGACATTCAAAATTTCCACTTATTTGGAAGAAAATCTGTATTACACCAGTGTTCAAAAAGGGAAACCCAAATGAAGTGGAAAACTATAGACCCATTACTCTCATCTGCAAATTTGCCAAAATATTCGAAACCATTTTATGTAGACACCTTTCATTTGAACTAAAATACTATATCTCCCCTTTTCAACATGGTTATGGCTACTAGATCTGCGGTCACTAATCTAGCTTGTTTTTCTCAGTATACTTCCGAAGCAATCGATAGCAAAGGTCAAGTCGACGTGATGTACACAGACTTCAATAAAGCCTTCGACCAAATAGATCATTCTATACTGATTTACAAAAATACGTTCACTGGGAATTTCTGAATCGTTAGTGTTACTCTTTATTTCTTATTTGAGAGGTAGAGAAAATCGAGCAAAACATCGTAATTTTGAATCTAATTACTTTATACCAACATCTGGAGTTCCGCAAGGATCAAATTTGGGACCACTTTTATTTTTAATATTTACTAACGACTTACCTGAAATACTAAATTGTGAAAAACTTTTATTGGTTGATGATCTTAAACTATTCCATACCATCAACTGGATTAATGGCTGTGAATTTCTTCAATACAACCTCATGTTATTGTATCAATGGTGTAGTCGAAATAGATTGACGCTCAATTTACGCAAACGTTATATCTTGTCATTCACACGGAGACTAAGTATCATTCAGTTTAGTTATAATCTAAACGAATTTTTTTTTAATAGGACTGGAACATTAAAAGATCTGGGAATAATTTTTGATTCACAACTAATTTTTGTTGCACATATCAATGAAATGGTCGCCAACGCATCCAAAACATACGGATTTATATATAGATATGGCAAAGATTTTTTGAATGTAAGATTTCTATGTGTATTGTATTGCTCATTAGTTAGATCCAGATTAGAGTACGGTTGCTTGATTTGGTTTTCTATCAATGGGACGCATATTGACTACACTGAATCAGTGCGAAGAAAATTTCTTAAATTTATAGGTTATACAACTGATGGAGCATACACCATCAGAGGTTTTGACCAATCATTAATGTTAACTAGACACATTTTAACTCCCTTCAAACTCGTTGGATAGTTTTCTGCACAAGATTCTTATCTAACTTAAAAACAACAAAACTCCAGATTTAATAGTTTAATATATGTTAGAACTAGTAGAACTAACACGTTGGTAACATCACCTGTATTTATTATAAGTCATTACATTAATTGTATATGTGATAAGTTCGATATTTTCTTCCATCATTCAACTCTGATTCGTGATAATGTCATAAACAAATTTGGAATATAAATTAAGTTTATTTATTATTATAATTAAGAATTTTATATTAATTTAACAATGGGTACCTGCATTGTCAATACGAGATTCTTCTTTTGCATATCTTTAATTTTGTATTTCTTGTAATTGGGTGAAAGCCTGTCGGAAATAAATGTATTATTATAACTAACATTGAATTTTATGTGAGTAGTGTCGCTTTATAGATTTAGCTGAAGAATTCCTGCTACTTTTACGAACCAAGAATATACCGAAATTCATTTAGACTCCCGCTTCCGTGGGACGTTATAGTGAGTTATAACCGCATAAAATAATTGCGCACAGAAACATATGTGCAAGTACATCGAAGAATTCCACACAGTGCAACAAAATAAATTTGATTTAGGACAAAATCCTGACCCAAATGCCATTCAACGGGGCGAACAAATCTTTGATTTAATAGACCACAACCCCTATTTAGGCATTCCACAGGTCAGTCGTCATGTTGTTAAAAGCTATCACAGCGGCATAGGACGGCGCTCACTAACTTCCTTAATAAAGATTTTATGTTCAATTAACATCCTTTTAATCAATTTTTGTATCACCGTTCACCGTTGGTTTTTTGGTTATTGTATTTCAAAAGTGACAACTTTTCTTTATTTGTAGTGAAACCACTATTATTCGTAAATCATGTTTCATTTTCATCAACCCTTCTTATTAATTTGTTTTATTGATCAAATCAAAAACGGGTCACCATTTTCCCAAAATTTTGGGAAGACACTACTTGTATTAAGTATTATTATAGTATCGATCCAAATTGATGACCTTCCTGAAAAGCACGAAATTTTCTTATGAAAAACTCACTTGAAATCTATGCATAGCAAACTTCTGTAACTGTAGTTTAGCAATACACATAACTTTATTTTAAATTGTAGGATATCATAAGAAAATAAAATTATGGACCGATTGCTAAATTACAGATAAAGAAGTGTGCTATACTTATAATTATTTGAAATGGGTTTTACACCCATTTCAGAACTGGTTAATAGGTTTGTCGATGTCTGCACAAAAATAATTACATTACATTAGAGATCAACAGATTTATTCGAACTAGCAGTGTGAACAAAGAGAAATTTCGTGAAAGACCTTCACTATCTGAGGAAGTTGTTGATGATTTGAGACGACTTGAGCAGAATCCGCAAATATCTTTCCTCAGCAGTCAGGAGTTCCAACATGAAATTGAACACTGGGCATTGACGAAAGAATTACAGAACATTTTTGAAATTAAAAAGAGAGTGAACACGTACCTTGCACAAAATGGTGAACATTTTCAACATTTACTTTATTTATTTATTTATTTATTTATTTATTTATTTATTTATTTAATACAAAGTAATCCCACAGGCATTAGCCCAATTATTGGATTACATCACTAATAGATAGGTAAACAGTAATAGTAATAATAACAATAAACAGCGCAAAATAGATAGTAAATACTCAATTAAATTTCCACAGTTTCAAAGATAAACGTAATCTGACTAATGCTAGTAAAAGAAATGTCGATTTTGTGACCAATAAAGGAGTAGTTCCTAACAGCCTGATAAAGAGGGGAGGCCTTCATGATGTTAGTTCTCGGTGTTGTGATTTCAAATAGATTAGTATTCCGAAAACGTGCTGTTACTGTCCGAAACTTTAACATACTCAGTAACTGTGGGCAATTTATGTAGGAACGCACTAAATAAACCAGCATTAAAACAGAGTCCACCATTCTTCTTCTCTGAAGACTGTGTAATTCAAACCTTTTTAGAAGTAGGTCATGTGGAAAACCTTGATTCGGATAAACCCCATCAATCCTGTAGGCAAGGTATTTTAGGAAACGCCTTTGAATTTTTTCGATGTTAGAAAAAGCGTACTCCAACTTGGATCTTACGAAAGCAAGATACAAACCTTTTAATGCAACAATATCGTCGATTTCTTTTAAGTGTCGAATGACAAATCCTAACGATTTAAATGCCTTAGCAGTAATTATGTTAATGTGATCAAGAAAATTCAATTTTGTACTAAACGTAACTCCCAAGTCACGAATTAAAGATTTACGTTTTATGACGTTATTGTCAAAACAGTAATCGTAATGAGTGTTGTTGATAATTTTAGAAAAGGACATTACATAACACTTATCACCATTGATGCAAAAGAAATTCTCCTGGCACCAATTAGAAATAATGTCAAGATTATTCTGAAGCCTGTCACAATCTTCGAACAATTTAATCTCTACAAAAATTTTCAAATCGTCAGCAAACATTAAACAGTCGACTCTTAAGTACTTCGTTATATCATTGATATACATATTAAAAAGCAGAGGACCCAAAACAGAGCCCTGAGGAACACCTGAAGTTTGAGCATAAGAATAAGAGTCGAAACCATTTAATGAAACATACTGAGATCTACCAAATAAGTACGATTTAATTAAGGCGATAAGAGAGTCTGATAATCCAAAGCTTGAGAGTTTACGCAGCAATGTATGGTGGTCAATGCGGTCAAAGGCCTTAGAAAAATCTATATAAATACAGTCAACTTGGCCTCGTCGATCTAAAACTTCAGATATAAATTGAGAAAATATTGTGAGATTAGTGACTGTCGACCGACCTTTCATGAAACCATGCTGTTTAGTTATTATCATATTGGAGACGTGAGAATAAATAATATGATGGAGAATATATTCAAACACTTTAGCGAAATTGTTAATTATGCTTATAGGACGATAAATTAGATATATCAGAACGATTTCCAGCCTTAAAAATAGGTGAGACACGTGAAACCTTCCACAAATCAGGAAATTGTGATGTTTGAAGAATTAAGTTAAAAATCAAAGTCAAGGGTCCGGCAAGTAGTATGGCACAGTCTTTTAAAAGAAAAGAGGGTATGGAATCAGGACCAGCAGTCATTGATGGCTTCAATCTCTTTAAAGCTTTCTGAACAACGGATTCACTAAACTGAGGTACATGCAGCATATTGATATTTAATGCTGACAAGTCTTGATCACCGATATCTTTAGCAGGAGATGTATTCTGAATGAATGTTTTGGTAAAGAAATTTGCAAATGAATTAACAATTTGCAATGGGCTTTCAACGTTGAAGTTATTGTAGGTCATTACTGCCGGGATGGAGATATCGTTATTTTTGGCTTTAAGAAAATCCCAGAATTTTTTTGGATCAGATTTTATATTTCTACTGACATTTCTAAGATAATTAGTGTACGCAATAAAAGAATAAAGAAAATGGTTAAAGTTGCGTACACTAATTATCTTAGAAATGTCAGTAGAAATATAAAATCTGATCCAAAAAAATTCTGGGATTTTTAAGTTAATTAGGGCCAGAAGGCCCTAATTAACTTAAAGTCATTGTAATCCGATTCAGATTTAGTACGCCTGCAGTTTCGCCAAAGTCGATTTTTTCTTTTCAACAAATTAATAATTGAAATGTTATACCATACCGGATATTTATTGGTTCGTCTTCGTTTCATCGGCACATGTTTATCAAAAATTGAAGTAAGATGATCATTCAATTGACTGGCTGCAACATTGGGATCTCTAATACCGTTTAAAAAACCAAAGTCTTACTGGCGAATCTCGTCATATAAGAGAAATAAGTTCGCTTTTCTGAAATTATAGATCAAATTTGACTGGACTTCCAAAGGAACGGATTTCAACTTCGAAGTCGACACAGTAAATTCTAAAGGTGGATGATAAGAATCAATTTTTGTGACAGGAACTTCAGATTTATTAATTTTTAGATATAGATTAGAGATTATAAGATCTAATAAAACGTTATTGCAGTTGACTACATCATTGTACTCGCTAAGTTCATAAAAATTCATAAAGTTTAGAAGAGCTGAGACTTTACTATTATCGGTAGCATTGATTTGACTAATTTCATAAAATTCAGGAATATTAAAATCACCGAGTATTATTATTTTAGCATTATAGAGACAATTTAACGCCATTAAACAGTTAAAAAATAAAAGATATGCATCCAGATGACATTTAGGTGGTATATAAACTAAAATCAGGTAAAAGAGTAACCCGACCGTGTCTCCACACTTTATAATTACTATGTCAAAATTTTTTAGCTTACAAAAGTCATCATTAATTGTACAAATATCAATCTGGACAGCATTCAAGTTTTTACGAGTTGCTATCAGTACACCTCCGCCACGTGTTCTAGAAGTTTCACTAAAGTTACGATCAGCCCTAAAAACATTAAAGTAGTTTGTATCAAAAATTTCACGGTCGTTGACATTATAAATATCATGTTCCATACTAATACTAGAAGTTAAAACCTCAATAAGTTTGGTATTCAAACCTCGCACATTTTGATAATAAATATCAATATTTTTAAGACGATGGTATATTTCTGTACGATGTGCAGGAACGGTCGACTTTGACATTAATTGCTATTCTAAACTTAAGATGTTGTGTTTAAAATCAGAAACAGCTCTTTGATACATACGACAATTCTTTATATCCGAAGCGGCATGATCTGCTGGTAATTTTTCGGACTGGGTGGAATTCCATATAGTAGAGTTTATGCAACACAGAGTTTCACTTTTGCACTGATTCAAAGAATGTTCCTGTGAACACCTGGGACAAGTTGGTTTTCGGAATGAACATTGTTTTGATAAGTATTAAAACCGCAACAATTAAAGCATCTTCGGACCTCCACGGCATCATAAGCCAAACAATAATCAAGACCAACAATAAGGTGACCACTGTGTAAAATACTCTTATATGCCGCATTATCAACTTGGATTAATGCTTGAAACTTCGTCTAATATTTTTTATTACTATTGCTGTCTCTAATCACATTCCTGTTTTCGTTGTTGTCATTGCTTCTTTTACTTTTAATTTGTGTGAAATTAATTATATCACAGTCTTGACTACCAGGAAACAAATGTTTACTTTGCACCACTATATAATTAGACAAAGTACCATTTTTGTACAAATCTTCAGAGGTAAAACCGACTATTCTGACACGAGGTTTGAGCTTGGGTAATTCTTTAACAACGTAATTTTCACTCAGTTTATCAGTAGCTGTGTTAGATATTTTGGTTGCATCTTCCTGATTGATGCATTTGATGATTAGGCTGCCATTTTTACCTGGCTTTGTATCGGAAAAAGTAACTCCAGTAGTAACCGGATCAACAGCTTGTAAAACATCAGTTTTTGTGACCAAAATATTTTGATTTTGATTTTTGGGCAGTAACATTACTGAAGCCACTTTACTATTATTTGCAACATCCGCATATGAAGTTTTGGTATTGCCAAATTCGACAGTACCTGTATTACCCGAACAAGAATCCTTGAGTTCCTGAAATTTTGTATTTAAACAATATAATAATTCCTTTTTAAACGCTTGTAATTGAGAATTAATAGCTACCGATTGATTATCCATAAAACTATCAACCTTAACATGCAACGATTGAACATCGGTATTTAAAGACGCAGTGGTTTCGCTAATATTTTGCAAACAAGTTTTATCATACATGTTACACACAAGTTTGCACGAATCACATAAATACAACAAATTTCTACTCTTTTCAAGCAACTTAAATTCTGCATCTGATAAATTAACACAAGAGTAGTGGAACCATCTATTACAGACGCCTTCGCAACCCACAAGGCCATCCCTTTTAGAGGATTTTGGACATTATTCAACCATATCATACATTTGCAACAAACAATAATAACAGTGGGTTAGACGAAATATAAATACACAAAATTATCGCTGGAATAAGTTTTTTTTTAGCAACGATAAAATAAAAGCGCTGCACAGTGATAACACCCGAGGATCAAAAAAAAACAATGATACTATCTATATCACTCGTCCATTGGAGAATCGATCATACAGGGACAATACTTTTATATTATACTCCTATTGTTTATAATTTATAACTAACCTTATACAGATTGTAAGAGCACAGCAAAACACGAGAACACCAAGTTGACCATCCATATTCTTCATATTATAGTATTAATATATTCCATATATATTACTTTGGTATTTAACCGCAATAAATTTGTTTCTTTTTATTGCAATGAATTAGTTTTATTTTTTAAAAAGATATGAAGCATTTAAGCAACCAGTTATACAAAGGCGTGTGGTCTGTGTCATGCGTTCTTGGATATTTAGTACAGTTCAAATCTGAGAGGCGGCACGTTTGCATGACCTACTGCAACTCTATAATCATTTATAGAGACCCTGTATATCTTGTTCATGCATTTTGTCATCAGAATTCACCGAAAAAGGATCTACATTTTTTTTAATAAAATATAAGATATTTTTGCCGTATTTCCCAGCATTCTCCCTTCTTTTTCAAATGGGAAATTTGCTAACATCCGTATCTTCTTTTAAATTAATTGTACTTCGCAATATTGAGTGTGTCCTTAGACTGGGTCATTTCAAAGAAGCGAGTTTACAATTCAGATAAGCCAATATAATATTTTCTGTGTTTTTTTTTATTTTCTGCTTTCTTTTTTTATTCGTGGCGTGTTTTTTCGTATAAACCTCTTGACTTTATTGGGATGAGTGTTCCTTTTGTTTTGGAGGCGACTTTCGCTGCATTATTTTTCAAAACAAATTTGTCATTTTGACAAATCTGTAGCATAATTAGATGTTGAGTTTCTTTTTTTTACTATCGTGGCCAAAAAATGGAAACACCTAACCTGCTCATGTCATCGATTTTTATTTAATTTTTCAATTCTATTATTTGTTAAATTTATTTTGTGTCTGCTTTAGAATGAACGCCTCTGATTTCCTGACGTTTTTTAACATCAACGTGACAGAGAAATTGCACTTACAATAGAAAAATTAAATAAAAATCGATGACATCAGCAGTTTAGGTGTTTCCATTTTTTGGACGTGATAGTACTTTTACATTTTTATAAAAGATTTAATTGCTGCAGTCGGGTATAAAACTTTGTATGTAATTCGTACATAAACCGGCTTTACTGACTCGTCTTTTTTATCGACTCGGTCGCTGCGCTCCCTCGTCTATTAAAATCGGCTTGTCAATAAAGCCCTGGTTTAGGATGTACTTATAACATAAATAGGTATTTTAGTATATGTTCCCAAAAATAGCTATTTTGGTCGGTGAAATGGGCATTTTTCAAACTAGTACCTAAAATACAGCTTTTTCGGACTAATCGTTGCTATTTTTCGGAGCTTTAACTAAAAAGATTGAAACCGCTAAAACCTACTTACTCAAAGAAGGTTTTAGCGGACTCATTTGCTTTTCCGGACTGGCTACGCCTCATCCATAAACGGCAATGATTCGTTTGCGTTCGTAATTATAAATCTCAGGTAGTCAGATGTGGACGGTACTTGAACCATATGTTTTGTATTGTTTTGCATAACTTAGTTAAATCACTTAAAATAAATATATTTTTAATACTATGCATATTTAATAAAAATTCCTATATATATGCTAGCTTCGTGCGCTATTTTGAAATATAAATTTGTTATAAATCGTAATAGCGATTAATATTATTGTTTTTTTAACATTTGGAGGTAGACATTGAAATCATATTACGGTTATCTGAACATTGTGTTTATGATTTTAAAACTTTTTTCATCATTTTTTGATTACGCATGTCCGGAGTTATTATAATTATAATTTGTGGAACTGCTGCAATATTTATTTAAATCGTGTAATCTCGTAGTCTTGTATCCTCTAATCATAAAACATATTCAGTTTATCTGTGTTTACCTATTTAGGAAACAACCCGCTGTACCTCCAAAGTAGATTTATTGTGTATGTGCCGATGCATTATTCAAGCAAAAGTTGTCCAAAAAACCCGGAAGAAGTCGCATTTTAGCAAACATCTCAATCACTCCGGCAAGGCATCGAGATTATGTGCCTTTACATCTTTTGATGGTTGGCGTAGTACACAATTTATATGTAAATTTCAAAGCGGCTTTGGTGTATATTCTCCCGCGGCCACTGTCTATTTATTGCTGCCAATATACATACTGGCCGAAACTGTTTTATTTTGTGCCATAAAAGTGAGTTTTTATACAAAGTAAATTCGGCGTTTGATGTGGTTTGTTATGAAGTTTGCCGCAGCGCAAGCATTAATTACTTTAGGGGTGACACTGTTACGCTCCGAGAAATCTGTCGTCAATGAGAAAACGACCAACTACTGCCACAATTTCGAACTCCACACATGTAGGAGTTATATCAAGTAATAATTAACTCAAGTGTAAAACAGTCTGGATTTTAATTAAAATTGTTGTAATCTTGTGCAAACAAGCAGTGCGGACGTACTGTACCTTGCAAGCTTTCAGCCTCACATTACTGCAGTGGACTCGTTTATTGTTTAGGGTTTCCAGCTAATAAAATCTGTGCAATTGCCGTTCCTTATCCCATCCTGGTGTTGATTCACTTACCTAGAACAAAAAAATACATATTATTTCAGGGATTGTGCACATAAGAATGCGGGAAGAAGAAAAACGTAAGTAAATAAATGCTGTGTATAAAACGCCGGGATATTTTCTAATTACGGTTATTACGAGATTATCATTCTTCTTTAAAACGCCACGGTGTACATTTAATATAAAAGAATGTTTGCAAACTCACACCAAAGTATAAAAACAATCCAGCTTTGTGGCTTTAGGTTTAAAAGCCACGTTGATTAAACGAAAGCGATTAATTCGATTTAAGTTGTCACATATTTGATAATGAGCTAGGAGCCATTTAGTAAGAAAAATTCAAAGACAAGCAGAAGACGTATTAGGTGTTACAACTACTATTCACTCTATCGATTTTGTAAATGTATAAATATCGGTTTCGAATTTCGCAACTCTATTATAAATTTGGGAGATAAAAAATACCAAGGATTAGGAATGCTATCAAGGTGCAGATCTAGAATTGCTTCGAAAATACTAAATTTTTCTAGCATCAACCATCTAGAATTTACAAATTCACCTAAACGATATCACCAATGCAATGTCCATGAAATTAATTTATGGATAAGATACTTTGTTACATTAAGTTACGATATTATTGCAGAACATTAAAAATAGCTATTTGTGTACCTAGGTCAAAAAGTATTTTATTTTCGGCCGAGTTTGGATTAATAAATAAGGCGAGGCTGAAATCACACTTTTTGGCCGTGGTGCACACAAGATTTTTTAGGCGACTTCATTATAAACTATACAAATGTATTGATTTTTCAGTTTTAATCTATTGATAAAAGTACATATTTTTTATAAGAAGTTATAACTGAACATAAGCAATGAATTAGTTTTTAGTAAACATGTAACGATCACTTTCATCACTACTACCCGACATTTTCTTACAAACAAAATAATTAGAGATCTTAGAACTTAGAATTAGTTTGTATGCAATTATTATTTGAAATTATTTGAAACAGTAGGTAATATAGGTATCTTTGTAAAATTTAAAAAATTGGTCTAAAGAGTTTAGACAGTACTTCCGCTGTCGGAAACTTGACGACTGCATGCCTATTGTGTTTTTTTTCTCATTACATTTTTGTAGTGGGAATTTAAAAAAAAATTGCGATGACGTCATCAACATTTTTGCAAGGACACATATATCAGTTGGGATAGATGTAGTGTAATACTAAGAATAAAATTATTATATTCTCAAATTTTCGGGAAAATGAATTGGGTCGTTTTGAATATCGATTTGTAATAATCAATAAAATAACGAAACAATTTACTCACGTATACGTATCAGAGGCAACTGAAAATCGTGTATGTATAAACATTCTTAATTTAAGATGACAGGCGTAACAGCATACGTGAGAGTCAAACAGAGAAACTGTAAACAAAACGACCATCGGTTTTATTGCTTCGACTTCCGCTTATTATATAAAACATTGGGTTTTATTTTAATTCTTGACGGTGAAATTCACAATTGGTTGATTATAAACATGTCTATTTCACATTCGCGGAACCAAGTGAACGCATAAAACAAATGCAGGTCTGTAATGTTAAAGTCGATGTAAATAAGCGTGCTACCCTTATGTTTCAACCGAGTTTTTCCTTTAACAAATTTTGTGTCTACCAAATTGGGTTGGTTGGAGTGTAATACTAATAATAAGTGTTGCCTTTAATTTAATCAATAAAATAAATTGACTTCATTAATTTTTTTGAACCACCTCTTAAGAAAATCTAAAAAATATGAATGGAATGATAAATCACAAGTACAAACTCATCATATTTTTTGCATTTTAGATAGGATTTATTCAGCAAAATTTAAGGGTGACGTCATCAATTTTTTTAGGAGGGATGAACAAATACATTTTGAACAAAAGTTTACCATGCTTATAATAACTTTAAAATATTCCCAAGATTTCAAAGCATTCGGTTTTGTAATTCCTGATTAAATCGATAAAATAAATTCACGCCTTCATTAATTTTTTTGAGTCACCCTGCATATGCAAATCCAAAAATATGAATGGAATGATAAATCACATATACAGACTCATCATATTTTGTACATTTTAGATACGATTTATTCGGCAAACTTTTGAGCTGACGTCATCAGTTTTTTGTAGAAGATAACCAAATATATTTTGACTAAAAATTTATTATGCTCTTTATAACCTTAAAACATCTGCAAGATTTCAAAGCATTCGGTTTTGTAGTTCCTGATTAAATCAATAAAATAAATTTATGCATTCATTAATTTTTTTGAGTCACCCTGTATATGCAAATCGAAAAAATTTGAATGGAATGATAAATCACAAGAAGAGACTCACTATATTTTGTACATTTTAGATAGGATTTATTCAGCAAAATTTTGTGGTGACGTCATAAATTTTTTAGGGGGGACGACCAAATACGTTTTGATCAAAAATTTACCATGCTTATGATAATTTTAAAATATCTTCAAGATTTCGAAGCATTCGGTTTTGTAGTTCCTGAGTAAATCAGTAAAATAAATTTACGCTTTCATTTATTTTCTTGAATCACCCTGTATATGCAAATCCAAAAAATATGAATGGAGTGATAGATCACAAGTACAGACTGATCATATTTTGTACATTTTAGATATGATTTATTCGGCAAATTTTCGAGCTGACGTCATCAAGTTTTTGGAGGGGATAAGCAAATATATTTTGACTAAACATTTATTATGCTCTTTATAACCTTAAAACATCTGCAAGATGTCAGAGCATTCCGTTTTGTAGTTCCTGATTAAATAAATAAAATATATTTACGCATTCATTAATTTTTTTGAGTCACTCTGTATATGCAAATCCAAAAAATATGAATGGAGTGATAAATGACAAGTACAGGCTCATCATATTTTGTACATTTTAGATATGATTTATTCGGCAAACTTTCGAGCTGACGTCATCAAGTTTTTGGAGGGGATAAGCAAATATATTTTGACTAAACATTTATTATGCTCTTTATGACCTTAAAACATCTGCAAGATTTCAGAGCATTCGGTTTTGTAGTTCCTGATTAAATCAATAAAATATATTTACGCATTCATTAATTTTTTTGAGTCACCCTGTATATGCAAATCCAAAAAATATGAATGGAGTGATAAATTACAAGTACAGACTCATCATATTTTTACAGTTTAGATAGGATTTATTCGGCAAACTTTCGAGCTGACGTCATCAATCTTTTGGAGGAGATAAGCAAATATATTTTGACTAAACATTTATTATGCTCTTTATGACCTTAAAACATCTGCAAGATTTCAGAGCATTCGGTTTTGTAGTTCCTGATTAAATCAATAAAATATATTTACGCATTCATTAATTTTTTTGAGTCACCCTGTATATGCAAATCCAAAAAATATGAATGGAGTGATAGATCACAAGTACAGACTCATCATATTTTGTACATTTTAGATATGATTTATTCCACAAACTTTTGAGCTGACGTCATCAAGTTTTTGGAGGGGATAAGCAAATATTTTTTGACTAAAGATTTATGATGCTCTTTATAGCCTTAAAACATCTGCAACATTTCAAAGCATTCTGGTTAGCAAATTAAAAATTAAATTTCAAAATGTTGTTTTATAATTTTGATTTTTTTTCCAAAAATCTGGACGTTTCGGGTGAAAAGTCGATTCAGAATTGTAAACTACATGTGTAGGACTATGTTATTTTATACAATTGAAAACCCATTTACTATGTACAATTTTGAAGTGACGTCATCGCATTAGTGGTGGATGATGATTAGACAAATTTTGGTTAGCGTTTTACCATCTACATGATATTCTTAATATAAGTACAAAATTTCACAACAATCGGTCGAGTATTTTCGGAGATTATCTGTCTAATAAAAATCCGGGACGGCAGACGGACAGACGGACGGACAGACGGACAGACGGACAGACGGACAGACAGACGGAAATGGGAGACCTATTTCTTCGTCTTCTAGGGGTCATGAAAGATCGAGAAAACGTAAAAGGAAAGAGTCGGCCGACGGACTCGATTACAATACTTCCTTTGCTTACGCTCGGGAAGTAAAAATTGAAAAATTGAAAAATAAAAATGTTGAAGAACTGAAAATCGAAAAATCGAACCATGAAAAAATTGAAAAAATGAAAAATTCAAAAATCTAAGATTTAAAAACCGAAAAACGAAAAATCGAGAAATCAAAACTCCAAATTTAAAAAATCGAAAAATGGAAAAATCGGATAATTGAAAATCGGAACATCGAAAACTGGAAAATCGAAAAACCGAAAAATCCAAAAACCGAGAAACTGAAATTTCAAAAGATCTAGAAATCGAGAAGTCTAAAAGTTAAAAATTGAAAAATGATAAATCGAGAAATTGAACAATCAAAACATCGAAACATCCAAATCTCGATTAATTCAGAAATCAAAAAAATTTAAAAATCGAAAAATTGAAAAATGGAAATACATATTGCCAAATCGAAAGATCAAAAGATCGAGAAATCGAAAAATTAAGAAACCGAAATAGGCCAAAATCGAAAAATTGGTCTAAAGAGTTTAGACAGTACTTCCCTCGCTGTCGGAAACGTGACGACTGCATGCCTATTATGTTTTTTTTTTCGCAATAGATTTCAAAGCATTCGGTTTTGTAGTTACTGAGTAAACCAATAAAATAAATTTACGCATTCATTACTTTTGTGAGTCACCCGGTATATGCAAATCCAAAAATTAAAAATGGAATGATAAATTACAAGTACAGACTCATCATATTTTGTATATTCTAGATAGGATTTATTCGGCAAACTTTTGAGCTGACGTCATCAGTTTTTTGGAGAAGATAACCAAATATATTTTGACTAAAAATTTATTATGCTCTTTATAACCTTAGAACATCAGCAAGATTTCAAAACATTCGGTTTTGTAGTTCCTGATTAAATCAATAAAATACATTTACGCATTCATTAATTTTTTTGGGTCACCCTGTATATGCAAATCCAAAAAATATGAATGGAATGATAAATCACAAGAAGAAACTCATCATATTTTGTACATTTTAGATAGGATTTATTCAGCAAAATTTTGTGTTGACGTCATAAAATTTTTAGGGGGGATGAGCAAATATATTTTGACTAAAGATTTATTATGCTCTTTATAACCTTAAAACATCTGCAACATATCAAAACATTCGGGTTAGCAGATTCAAAATTAAATTGCAAAATGTTGTTTTATAATTTTGATTTTTTTTCCAAAAATCTGGACGTTTCGGGTAAAAACTCAAATCGGCGTAGTAAACTACATGTGTAGGACTATGTTATTTTGTATAATTTAAAACGCACAATGTACAATTTTAAGTGACGTCATCGCATTAGTCCACCACTAGATGATTAGACAAATTTTGGTCAGCGTTTTACCATCTACATGATATTCCTAATATAAGTACAAAATTTCACAACCATCGGTCCAGTACTTTCGGAGATTATCTGTCTAATAAAAATCCGGGACGGCAGACAGACGGACAGACGGACAGACGGACAGACAGACGGAAATGGGAGACCTATTTCTTCGTTTTCTAGAGGTCATGAAAGATCGAGAAAACGTAAAAGTAGAAAGTCGGCCGATGGACTCGATTACAATACTTCCTTTGCTTACGCTCGGGAAGTAAAAATCGAAAAGTTATAAATTGAACAACTTATAAATCGAGAAACTGAAGAATCAAAATATCGAAATATCCAAATCTTGATAAATCGGGAAATTAAAACATTGAAAAATAAAATATCGAAAATTTGAAGAAACGCAAAATTGGAAACTGAAAATCTAAAGCTGAGAAGTCGAAAAATCGAGAGATTAAGGAATCGAAACACGTGAAAAATTCGAAAACTTGAAAAATCGAAATATCAAAGAACTGAAATGAAAAATCGATAAATAGAAAAATATAACATTTTAAAAATTGAAAAATTAAACAATCTAGAATTTAAAAATCCAAAAATTTAAAAATCGGGAAAGTAAGAAATCGACACATTGAAAACCTCGATATATTGAAAAATCTCACAACTGAAACATAGAAAACCTGAAAAATGAAAGAAAACTGAAAAATTCCAAAACTGAAATAGCCAAAAACTGAGAATCTAAAAAACTGAAAAACAAAAAAAAATTAAAAAGGTGAAGTCGAAAAATTGCAACCTAAAAAATCGAAAAATTGAAAAATTGAAGAATTGAAGACCAGGAAAAACGAAACAGTGGAAAGTCAAGAAATGGGTAAATCAAAACATCGATTAACTGAAAAAACGAAATACTCAGAATTTAGAAAAGTGAAAAGATGAAAAATTGAAAAATTTTAAAATTGTAAATTTGAAGAGAAAAACTGAAAAAACGTAAAACTGAAATATCGGATAAATGAGAATCGGGAAATTAAAAAAATTGAGAAATTGTAAAATCGAAAAATTGAATAATAATTAATAAATAATCTGAAAAATCCCAAAAATGAAATTTCGAAAAATTAAAAAATTAAAGAAAAACTGAAAAATGGATAAACTGAAAAATCTCAGAACTAAAATATCCAAAAACTGCGAAATTAAAAAATTGAAAAACCAAAAAGTCCAAAAAGTGAAGTCGAAAAATCGAAAAATTGGAAAATCAAAATCCCAAAAATTTGAAAAATTGAAGAACTGAAGAAATGAAAAATAGAAAAACTGAGAGTTTATAAAACTCAAATTTGAAAAATTGGAAAAATGTAGAATTGAAATAACGCAAAACTGAAAAATCGACAAATTCAAAATCGTGAAAAATTGAATAATAAAAAACTGTAAAATCCCAAAACTGAAATTTCGAAAAATTGAAAAATGAAAAAAAGTGAAGTCGAAAAATTGAAATCTTAAAAAATAGAAAAATTGATAAATCAAAAATCTGAAAAATCGAAAAATTGGAGAATTGAAAAACTGAAAAATCAAAACAGTTGAAAGTCAAGAAATGAAAATATATTTTATCGATTAATTGAAACATCGAAAAATTGAGGGTTTATAAAAGTCAAAAATCGAAAAATCGAAAAACTGCAAAAAAATTAAACTAAAAAATAAATCAAAATTCATGCAAAGTAGATGCTAACTTTGCCCAAAGATAAAAATAACTACACTCTTACTAACCGTAATCATAGCATTCACCTTCAGAATGACTTAAGCATATTTGAGAATTGGTGTACAGATAATAACATGAAATTGAATGTGACTTTGAAAACGACATTAGCTTTGGTCGAAAAGTAAAAACTTTCACCACTAATAATTAAAAGCGCGATGTTGTTCCGGATGGACGAGTATGTATATATTTAAGATAGGACGACACCAGATAAGATGCGCCTCCCAGTCTTTATTTCAAGTACTCACAACATTAATGGACCTAGAGATCTAGACATTTAGGTTAAATTTGATATTACTTTAGATCATGTAAATCAGTCTGCCACGAGAAATTATGGTTTTATTAAAAGACATTAAAAAAAAATCTGGTACATTGAATGGATGAAATTGTTGTAACTTCACAAATTGTTATATTCTTCACAAAAAAAAGTATTTACACTCAAAGTTGCTGTTGACTAACGAATACTCCTTTATCTTGCAAGAAAAAAATTATAGCACAGACTTTAGCTTTAAACCAGCTCATAGTAAGTATCATCGATTGTTCTGAATTGACTAAACTATGTAATTTCAAGTTTCCACGGATTGCGTCACGTCGCACAATTACATAGCTGTCGAATTTCCTTGGCACCGAACCAATTATCGTTTTTGATTATCTCTCTTTAACTGCAGAAGAATACATCCATCGATGGTGTCTTGGGTAAAACTACGCGGCCTTAGTATCTCGAGAAGGAATAGAGATCTAAGTATCTTACATCGTTGTAATCGTATTTTAAAGGTCTATCAAAAATCGTTAACAAAGACTTATGTTGTCCTTTAAAAAAATATAGGTTTGTGTCGTTATACCGATATTACATATGTGTCAATTTCCAATGTACTAAGTCAAGCTTCCCCCTTTAAGCTAAAGACAATGGCGTTTACAAATTTGAATGTCACTATCCGTTCTCAAGTCACTAGGCCGCAGAGTTTTAGCTGGGACGCCCTGTATATTTTTTACTCAGTATATATTTTTGATATTGTCCAATTACGGAATTTTCTTTTTGATAAAAGATTAATGCCTTCAAGAAAGGTTAACTTGGATGGCGTAAATGAGCTAGGAGTTAATTAAGACAATCTTTCCTAGGAAATTTCAACATTCATAGACTGAAAGTTGTTGTGCATACAGTAGGGTAGAAAATTAGTCGAAAAAATTGGAAAAATGTGTTGGAGAGAAAAGTTGACCACAATCTACCCATCAAAGGTTTTGTCTCCCTTTTAAACCATTGATAATAGAACTTGATTTTCTACCAGTTATTGTTACTTCTATTCTATTTACTGCCAAGTGAAAAGCATTATCATTCTTATTACATCAGTATTCAGTGGTGCAACCAGAGGAGAATTTTTGGCCGAGGAGTCGTAGTTCACTTAAAAACAATACAGTAATAATGATTTGTTTAATCGTTCGTCTCAGTCCATCCCACAATTATCTACGACTGTTTACTAACTGTTCTATTCTTAACCCAAATTTTTGTAGTTAACTATGTCCGTTATTACTCGCTTGAATGTAGCTGTTAATATTTATTTACAATCGGTCAGTATTATATATCCACGAGCCTCATATTTTTTAGTTCTTGGGTCCCACAAGCTCCAGTAATTCCAAAAATCAGGACTGTTTTTGTGAAAAGATATTCTAAATCAGGAGCACTCTTCAGAAAAGTGTCAATTTCTTGAACGGTTAGAATTTTTTATTTTTACTCTTGAATCAATCAGATTGTCGCTTCAAGAATGCCCGTAATTTCTAGTAATTTGCAATATTTAAGCTGTGTTTGATGGTTAACTTGGTTCTCAGCAATGAATAACAATGCCATAGGGACGAAGGTTTGAAATCTTGCGTTAACTTGTCAAAATACACTTTTTTTTTAATTTGCTGTACACCGACTCATACCGCTCTTTTGACTTTTCCAACAGGAGATCATCAGTTGCACTAACTGCTTGAGCCGCAATTTCGAGGGGTGTAGATTGTAATTCACCCTCGGAGTCACTCATCATGATGAAGCATACAAACACAAAACTGGCAAATGTCACTTTTGACAAATTTTGATGACATCCACAGCAACTGCTATTCCTCTGTACAATTATGTAATTATATATATTACACTCGTGTGGGTAATGATAGATTTATTTTAAAGGACAACGGTTTGTAATCGATCGATTACTATAAGAAGAGTAGAAAAAATATTTAATACCTCATAATTACATATATTTTCACCTTTTGAGGAAGAAACTCCGTTGGTGCATCTTTTAAGAATTTTTCTATGTTCTCTTTCGTAAAATTGCTAGGTTTTTTAGCGTTGTATCCCTCACTTTGCTTTTTCAGGCATGCTATTAGTTTTCTAAATTTGGAAATATCAACTTTGTGTTTGATATTTAATGTACATAGTTCGTGGCATTGAATAACTTGCGCATAAAGTTGTGAGACAGTACACCGAAATACTCCACGATACGCCAGGACAACATTTTCCGACGTGATATTTTATACTTTATTCTGGGCGCACCAATCAACGTATGCTTCGTAAGCCTTTTGATAACGGGACTTACTTTTTTCTGGCAAAAGGTTGTCAGTCGCTCTTTATGCAACTTCCCGCAGTTTGGGAGGAGTACAATTCATATCATCATCAAACATTTTAAATAAAATTTTATTAATTAAACGTCGCTTGTCAAGATATGTCAATTTTTGAATTTTTCTACGCCTGCTGAGTGACTCATATTACGCAGAAAAAATTGTAAATAAAGGAGTATACAAACCTCGGCAAAAGTGCCATTCCTGTGACTCGAGAACCTTGGTATGTAATATACTATTATAATTGCATTGATACCTAAGCATTGTTGTATTGTTACGCTTAAAAAAAAGGCTGATTTTGAGCGGGCTTCGAACCAGGGGTGCGATTTTGTTTCTCGATCGAAGCGATAAAATAAATGTCATTACGTAGGTTTTAAATGCAAAAGTTTGCATTTATTCTTTGCATATAAGCTTATTAAATGCTCAAAAGTTTACAATTACCTTAATTTTAAGAACTTTTAACTCAGAATTACGATTTTGAACTTCTATTTTGACATAAATTTCGAGGTTATGTCTCCAAAATTTATCACTTTACTCAGAGCTATCGATAAAAGATCGCTGCACGAAGACTTGATTTCGTGACAGAATCGAGAAATGTGACAGAAATGTAGCATCTCAACCAATCAGCAAACGAGATTTTATCGCTAACGGGTTTTTTTCGGTCGAGAAACAAAATCGCACCCCAGAAGTGGGATTTTGTTCCTATAACGATAAAATATCGGTACCGATAAAATGTAGTCGTCTTTTTCTTTCGCATCTGAAATTTATATTTTCGTCCTTGTCATTTATCGCTTCGTATCGTATCGGTAAAAACAAAATCCTACCCCTGGGATGCGAAAGAAAAAGAACACCACATTTTATCGGTACCGATATTTTATCGTTATAGAAACAACATCCCACCCTCGTCACACTCGCATGTAAACTTACATCTCTAACTATTACGCTATCACTGGTAGTTGATAGATGTGTCTGTAAATCATACTATCAAACATCACAACCAAAATTATTTCGCGTACAAAATCTAGATACGGTTTTAAACAACGTAGACATGGAAACTGAATAAAAATTTACAAACAAATAAGAATCTTTCAAATGGTATTTTAAGTGTTTTCTTTTCCCTGTGCTTTTGTGAAAATGGAGAACAGTGACGATGAAATGGTCTGCACCCCACCTGAACTTAGGGAAGCTGCTACAACTGCTACTTTAAATTTGTTGCCCGAAAAATCCAAAAAACCTAGGAAGCCGTTTATAATACATTTATGAACTGGAGAACTCATAAAAACACCAACTCCTTTTCGAAAAATAATTATCTTGGCATATTTTATTGAAAAATACAAGTCTTCTTCGCTATCATTGATTAAATACATACAGATAGACCCATGCTATTGTTTGGAGCGAACAGGCCAAAGGCCGGCGAACAAGACATGGCGCACCAACATTTGGCCGTCAATCGCTGGCGAATATCTTGGACCCCAATCACGCGCATAGGCAACCCATGTAACAACAACAATACAGTGGGTAAATCTACCACTCGATAGAGAGCGACGAAAAAAATTATAAAAGTCTCATAGTAAGCATTTACATAATTTCCAACGTTGCCAGATGAGCCTAACACAACTTTGCCGTTATTTCTAGTCAATTAGATTTTATTTTGTTTAAAAGTTTCTGGTAAATAAATGGGATTATTATAATGAATAAATAATACAAACAAATTATTAGTTGTAAATTATCTAAATGCTTACTATGAGTTTTTTACACATTTTTTTCGTTGCCCTCTATCGAGTGGTAGATTTACCCTCTGTATTGTTGCTGTTACGTGGGTTGTCCATGCAGGTGATTGGGGTCCAAGCTATTCGCCGGCGATTGACGGCCAAATGTTGGTGCGCCATCTCTTGTTCGCCTGCCGTTGGCCTGTTCGCTCCAAACAATAGTATGGGTCTATCTGTATGTATTTAATCAATGTCGCTATGGAGGACGTACTCAGTGTTAAGAGCAACGTTAAGTATCCATAATAAACAGAAAATTACAAAAAGCTCGGTTTCTTTTTAAAAAGAACATCCGATGGTTACAAATCGAAAAAAGCTGCAGTCGTCACAACGGAAGAAATACGGAAATTCATTCACAAAGCTTCTGATGATAAATACCTGTTTCTATTTTAAAAATTAATAATTAATTAATAACGTTTTTCATTTTGAAAGTTGCCCTGAGTTATGGGAGTTATGGGTTGTTGTCGTTCGATTGCACTTTACCTAATGAAAATAGATCATGTTCATCACCATCAAACAACGTTCCTCGTTGACATTCCGGAAACAAAAAATAAAGTAACACCCAAGTTTTCATTTTATGATATTGTTAAAAGGTACATTTTGTTGCGGTCACCAAAAGTAAGTACAAATGCATTCTTTTTTAATTTCCAAAAACGCAAATGGACCGTATAAATAATTGGAATTAATAAATTTGGATCATTTGGCAAACAAATAGCCATTTATTTAAATTTACCAAATAGAAATATACGAGCCATTGCTTGCGAAGATCTTCAGCTACAATATTTACCGATGGAGGAGCAAAGCCGATGTTGAAAGGTCATTAACAAATAAAATAAATGCCGCCACAAAAATTCTACATGAATTAGACCCAGATTGTTCTTCAGGTAAAACGCGATCGGAAGAATCAAGACCTAATTCTGAACATGAAATTTAAAATCAAGCAATGATGTTAATATTTAATCTCCGCGTTGGGTCAATATTACTAACTGTAACGTCACAATCAATTTTGGAAAATAAAAAATAAATTTTTAACTGCTGAATTTTTTATTCAGTCGTAGATAAAATAGTGTCTTTTTACTCGTATGTAATGGGCTATTATTACATGTTCGTTAAGGAATATACTATTAGTATATTAATTTTCCTACAAGAAATTTAAAAGTAAAGTAACATACAGGTGACGACTCTGCAACCTTGTCTTTGTAAGTTGCAAACAGCAACGTCCTGTTTGTATAACTCGTTTTGTGTCCGCTGCAGTCCGGCGAACATTTAACCAGTTATATAACGACTGTCACGAAATATATATGTATAGTAGGTAACGCTAATGATTAGCACTGAACACCACCAAAGTATTTAAAAACGAACATCAAATTTTCAAAACACGACATTAACGATGATTGTCAGGATATGAACTTTTTCTTCTGTCCCTACTCTCCTCAGAGACCCCGAGTTGACTGTAACTCCCTAAGCGAATTTCGTCATCGAACTGTGTAATACTGCAGACGTTATTTCGTTGCTGTATGTATTTTTCTTATGTTAGTATATACGCAGCTCATCCACCGATCTAGATCACTTGCCAATCAACACTTTTCGGATCTTCGTGATTTCGCAGAGTCTAAACCCGTGTCGAAAGCATCGCATTATTCATGCTTTATAGGTAACCCTTACTATTTATTCAAAAGGGTTTTATGTAACAATATGTATTTTTTATGCTTATCTTCATCTTTAAGTCACACTGTATCAATCTTGTCGTTGTAATACGAGTCGTTTTAAACTAACACAAAAAATTACTTCGATGCATAGTCCAATACCACAGTACTTTTATTAATTATTCCAACTAACATCCACGTAAGCACTGATTTGTTCCTCTGCTTCCGAGTGTAGCTATAAGATAAAACAAAACTATCGTACTAATTAGAAATGAATATTGTTAAAGTTAGAAAAACATCTTCAAGGTTATTTACTCAGAATTTCCTACGCTCCTGAAGCAGAATAAATTCTGCATGCATTTATTGATATTTCGTACGCATAAATATTTTAATTTTAATATATATGTATAATGCAAACAGCAACATACATTACCCTGTTATAAGAATTCCAGGCAAAGTAAGTACGTTGTCTTTAAAATAATAATAATGAAAATGCACTGAAGATGACCGGGGTCGAAAATGGGTCTTCACCTTGGAAAACGAATCCATTGCGTGCCTACAAAGCGTACGATTTACAATGCTGACGCTATATTTACAGAGCAACTTTGCCCGTAAAAAAAATTGGTCGAAGGCTATTTCGCCAGAACTTCCTTCGTAATAAAACATATCCAGGTTTGTCAAAAAATTGGAACTCCAAGTTTAACATGACACATTTTTCGCGTTACATTAGTTACCACCCTGTGTACCATTTTTACGGAATATGAGTGACGTTTTAAGCCGTCACATTCTAGTCGTTTGTTTTCTAGTTTCAGCTCTGTATAAAGTTGTTATTAACCATCCGAATATGTTTTGCAAATGAATCTCTCGCAAAATTTCTTGCACAATGTTGTTCTCATTTCGTAAAGTGTATTTACACCAAGCTCCAAAAGTATGTTGGCCCAAGTTCTCAACCTCGGGGGTATTGTCTGCTCTGTCAGCAAAAGTTGCACCTGACCTGATTATGTCGCTGTGTGTTTTGCTTTAACGAGGAATGTGGTAAAGACTGTAATGAAAGGAGTAAGAGTTGTTAATAGGTAATTGGTAAAAACATAAAATTTTACAGTTCATCACTAAAAGTGTTGTAAAGGTAATATCTTGCTTTAATTTCATCCCAATTACGTGTGTACAACCGCTCCCATAAAAATCTCGCTTCCAATCTCGGTTTAATCTAAACTTTTACAGAACGGGAAGGGTTGCATAAATTTTGGGGTCATAAAAAATGTTCGGCTACAGCTAAATGAAGAATAAATCAGAAACCCAATAAATTCAATGCTTGGCCGCTTATAAGACGTTACTTTAAATAACGGCGGTTGGGCGTTGTATTAACTTAATTATCATGATTAATTAGTGTTTTTATTAGGTTTCGGGTGGCTAATTTGCTTTTTCTTGATATCTTAATTTCACTTTATCTGTGCTGACAAACCGGCAGGATTATTTTAAATTGAAATCAATTTTTTAAGCTGGGAAGGATTCGAGGTTTATTATTCAGTACAAGGAAATTTCATTAGCGATGAATTTCACGACTGTAAGAGAGATTTAGTTATCAGGATAAACAATATCACGTTCGGAAGGGTCTAGAATCCTGTAGTAAACATACATGGTCAATAATTGCAATGTAACAAAGCAATTGCTAATATAACTAGATCGTGTTTACATTAGCCGAGAGCTGGTATATTTACCAATAGTTAAAAATTTCGACAACTGGATTTTTTTTCCATGCTGTAACAACTATCGACGTGTCATATCTGGTAATAACATAACACAGCGGTGTAAGGAAGTCTAATTTGACAAGTTCGATCATTACTTCGCATAATAATGATTATAAAACAACTTCGGAACGAGATTAAACGACAAAGTAACAAAATTTAGCGAAAGTTTACCTCACACTGAAATGGCGATAGCCTTTTATGATGAAAACGTTACCCACAAGCAAAAGCCAAGTTTAATGAGAAATTTCCTTAGTAGCTGCATTAGAAAAGCCTCCGTGTCTTTCATCAAGAGTGTAATTTTTAGCTCAAATTATATTTCGTGTAGCACTCGGTATGCATTAAAAATCTTCAGACAGGAATTTCACCAAAGGCAGTGTGATACTAACGTAAGTTATTTTGACTACCGTGTTTCAGCGTAATCAGTACACAGTAACCAATAAAAGTTTGATACAAACAAGTTCTATCTTTACGCTGAGACAGGAAGGTATTTACCTACCTAGAGGCAGGTAATTAGATGCCAAAAACATCTCTAGCGGAAACAACGAACAGTTTTAGCTCTTCTATTTTGTTAGGGGACAACGAAATAATTTAATTCATTGGTTAAAAAATAAAAGTAAATAAAGTGTTAAATGAAAATATATTTTTAGTTGTTTCTAATAAAAATGCAGTTTCGATATTCAAAACAGTCTATATCTATCTAAAAATCTGGAACTATAAAAAAATAGGCGAATACCTTATTCAAATCATAAAGTAGCTAGCCACAGGTGAATAAATATAAACGGGTCCTGTGTAAAATAAAATAAAAAAACAGTTGAAAGAATAAACTTGTTTCGTAAACATTTCTTAATTTATTGGACAATTAAATTCTTTGGTTCACCTTCAAACGTCAACGGAAGAAATAAAATTGAACGATTGAGGTGGGTTCGGTAGATGCTTTGATATCAGAGTAAATTAATTCTTTGAATTAAGATAAAGATCTATGATTTATAAGTTAAAAATTTCGACGGTGATAAATAATTATCGTAAGCTCAAAAACACATTACAAAATATACACTATGTGCCACAAATTTTTGTGATTTCAGGAGAGTGAGTTTATTTTTAACTCTCTACCGGGAACATCAAGTATTTTAGATCATATCGTATAGATCGCACAAGGATAACCAAAATTTGACAATTCTCACCAAAAATTTGATGACACCACCTCAAAATGTTGCATAGTAGATGGTATTTAAATTTTATAAAGTACCATACTCCTGTACTTACTTACAAATTTTATTGTTTGTATGATAACCTCTACAAGTATGGAAAATGGGGTGGAGCCGTTCTAGATTCTATCAATAAAACAGACCTCATTCACCGATTTTGTTGAGTCACCCGGTATAAGTAATTCTAAAAACTATGAATGCATGATCAACCACAAGTATAGTCACAATATTTTGCATAATTTAGACAGGATAGATTTACATCTTTTGGGAGAGATAAACAAATACTGTTTGATTAACGATTTACTATTCTTTCGATAATTTTCAATGTTTGCAAGATTCGGTTGAAAAAACTGTAATATTTTTATCGACACTAAAAAAGTAATTATCTGGTATGTCCCGCAGTAACGTTTTTGTGTTTCATGACTAAATAATTAAGCACGAAGATTTTTTTTTTTTGACCAAGACCATTTTTATAACGTACTTATGTTCAATGAAAAAAATGTTGTTTAAAGTAAGCTAAAATATATAGTATTACGGAATGTGGTCTTTTATCATTGAGGTCTCTGCAGATGGAAAGCCTCTCAATTAATAAATCAGTACTGGTGTGGGTTAGAAACACGTGCTCATAAGAAAACATATAAAATTTTAATGATAACAAAATCGAAAAACAGATTCCGTTTTATGGTATAAAGTTAACGACTTGGACGAATATAATATTCCAATCAATAACAATTTTTCGGTACGTTTATTTTTGTTGATGCTTGTTAAAACAAATAACCCTGTATTTATTGTACGGTAGCGCAATTTTCCAGTTCGATCGGAGTTATTAATGCTGTGATTAGTAACGACGACACATGTACAACATTGGGTAAAAATAAAACTGCTAAAAAACTCGTTTAACGCGTCTACGAACTTTTGGTCTTCATTGTAAATTTAACTGACGGGTGTGTGATATATCCGGTAAATTATTAAAACTGGGGATATTTCCTGACACTCGTAAACTAGGAAATTAATAATAACGCTATTAACCACTCAACTGGGTCTCGGGGCCAGATGTTTGTCGACAAAGCATCGCCGTTGTAATTTTCTTGTCGAAAAAGCTCCATCAGACCGTCGCCTCTAGGATTTATTAAAAACACAATATGGACGCTGAAAAGGATATTATTTTTCATTGATGTCATTGGAATAATCAGCGGGGACCTGTCAAATATAAGATTCGGAATGCTTTGAAAGCGGAAAATTTTATCTTTAAATTACCTTAAAAGGCCGTAAAATATAAAATACACTTGAAATGTTTAGGTGATGCCGTACAAGAAGGTGAAAGACTGGACACATCAATGTACAATTTTCAATTAATATTAAATATCGCAATATGAGTATGCAGCCAAAGTTTGAAAATATGAGACAGATATTTCTTTAAGTAATAAATAGAGTATTCTGCTATATTTCAACTTGTTTTGACAATTCTGATCGTCTTGGCAGAAATGTAACTTTTAACACTGTGTTTAGTTTCTTTTCATGTTGACTCCACCCTAAGGGCTTAAAAGTGACAAGAAAACACTCAAAGTTTAGCTATAATAGCTCATACAGCTTCACGAGAAGCTACACGCCTGAAAAATTCAAAACGCAACCAACAGTACAATTTCATAGCAGTCATTGATATTTGCGTAATAATGTTTGCAATCATTTCTGTTTTAAGTTAAACATTGTTAACTGTTTGGTTTTGATGATTTTTAAATAAACATTAATTATTATTAGGTTAAAATTAAAAACAAATAGATATGTTTAAACAAGAACTCGTCAGGGAATCCCCTGTACGGAAAATGTTCGGTACACAAGCTTAAAGCATGCACCATATATTAAAATTACATCAGTTTTTCCGTCATTTGAATACACTCTGCATCAGTTCTGATGAAATTTTTGACACTATGTCAATGTTGTTACACAAAACAGATAACTATGTTTTACTTTTGGTCGTTGTTTTAATTATTTCGGTATTTTGAATTTTTTTTTATTATAATTCCCATTAGAAAATGTTGTAAACATCATAATTTTGGGAACAGGTGAGAATTTTTATCTACTGGTATGAAAATTCTAGATTTTAATAAATTTTAAGTATATTTTATCAGCAATTTTTTGTAATCTTCATTCTGTGTTTTTTTTGTGTATTTAACTAATTATATAGGGTACACATTAAAATTGACCTTCGATATTACGTTTAATGAATCTGGGGGGAGAAAAACAAAAGAGTGTAACAGAAAGAGTGTTGAGTTATAATGAAGGTTTTCCAAGGGATTTTCGTGAGTTATTCCATAATGAACCCCATAGATTAGGTGGAAAACATAAGAAATGGCGACAAGGTGTCGCTTTGTCGTAGTCAACTGTGCCTAAAGTAAGCAAAACAACAAAATTTTTGGAATGAAAAACAAAACACGAATAGGGACCTAGAACGTAAGAGCAATGTTAGAAGCAACTCAGCTCGCGCAGATAGTACATGAAATGGACCTCCGCAATATCAAGAGTCTAGGGTTATGTGAGACAAGATGGCCAAGAAATGGAGAAATAACAAGCAGAAATGGCAGCGTCTTGCTTTCCTTAGGGAATGAGGAAAGCGAGAAAAGATTGGGTGGAGTAGGTATCCTGCTATCCCGTGAAGCGAGAAAGAGTATGTTACAATGGAATCCCATTTCGGACCGAATTATAACAGGAAGAATAAAAACATCAGTCAGGAAAATTACAACTGTACAGTGTTACGCATCTAGAAATGTAGCAGAAAATGACCTGGAAGACAAATTCTATGAGGAATTATCAGAAGTGATAAGAAACATCAACAAAGGTGACGGAACCATAGTAAAAAAGGAGATGAAAAAATTATGAACAAACACGGAATAGGAATAAGAAATGACAATAGTAACAGATTAATAGAATTCTACCTAGGAAACAACCTGGTAGTCGCACGAAACCAAATTGACCACATATTAAAAAGCTGTAAGTGGAGAAGGTGCTTATTAGATGTACGCAACAAAAGGTCAGCAGATGTGGGCAGTGACCATCACTTACTGATTGCTGAAATAAGAATGAGAATATGCGTCGTAAAAAGAAGCGAAGAAGCCCTAAGAAGGAAAAAATTCAACGTACACAAGCTAAAAGAAATAGATATCAAAGCAGAATGGAGTGCCCGACTAGAACAAATCAAAGCTAAACGTCAGAACAATAGAGGAAGCATAGATTGTAGATGGAAACAGATAAAAGAAAACATACAAGCAGCAGCAGAGGAAGTGCTAGCTTATATGGACAAGATGGCACGTGGAATTTTATTATTTTATTAATTTATTTTATTGACGGATAACTCCAATTACAATAATAGTACATGTACAAGTATACAAACTTAAACTACTTAATTAATTCATCTTAACAATAAGAAAAATTACCAATAGAAATGAGAACAGATAAAAAACATATATATTCATATTACACTCTTTATAATGCTTAAACTTAATAGAATTCTAAACTAAAAATTGTGTCGGAAATAATCGCCTTAGTTTTCCTTTAAACTCGTGTTTACCACTGTTGAATAATACGAAATCGTTATATTTATTCAGATGATTTGCTGTCTCCATCATTCTTAAGATAGGATGATTCTTAGTTTTGTTGGTGCTAGATACAGAAATTCTGAACGTCACTGAACTACGCGTAATACGACTATTGGCTGCAGGAATTAAGAACGTTAACTTACTTAGCAATAAGGAATTGTCAATGTTACCATTTATGAGACCATGGAGAAAGCAAATATCCGACATACAACGCCTATCCTCTAAAGAGTTTATATTGAGATAACTACAAATCCAAGTGTAATCACCCTGATGATGACTACGATTAAGTTTAAATTCAATCAAACGAAGAAACCTCTTTTGAACTTTTTCTAGTAGATCACAATCAACTCTATAATATGGATTCCATACTGAGGAACAATATTCAAGATGAGAACGCACAAATAAAGTGTACAACAATTTAATGCACCACTGAGATAAATCACAACATTGACGCCATATGAAGCCTAAGATTCTAATTGATTTATTATAAATATGATAATAATGTTGCTTGAATGTAAGGAATGAATAAAAAATAACGCCTAAATCCTTGATTTCTTTCACACGAGCTATGGCAGATCTTTCTAACTGATAATTAAAAGTTACCAATGATTTAGAGTTGAGGAAAGAGATTACATAATACTTTTTGAGATTTAGAGGTAGTAAATTGCTCAAAGACCATGCATGTAATCTATTAAGGTCAACTTGCAATTCCATTGCGTCAGTCATAGATTGAACAAATCTAAATAGCTTCAAATCGTCAGCATATAATAAAAAATTCGAATTGTGAAAGCAAGATGTTATGTCATTAATAAATAACAAGAACAGACTAGGACCACAGTGTGAACCTTGTGGGACCCCCGATGTTACAGAAAAGGTTCCCAATTCTCACCTGTTGTTGTCTATCACTTAAGAATGACGCTAACCACTTTATAGTGTTGTTATTAAAACCGTATTTGGATAACTTAAAAAGTAGCAACCTATGATTTACTTTATCGAAGGCTTTAGAGAAATCGGTACATGCAGCATCAACTTGAAGTTTATTGGCAAAAGCATCATTAAGAGAGGAATAGTATTCTATTAAGTTCGACTTGATCTATTTTTAACGAAACCATTCGATTAACCAACGATTCCCGAGATTTTTTTCAATTCTCTTCAAAAGTAAAGCACCAGGGCTTCCGGAGGTTTATTTAAATTTACATAATTATATAATTATCGTTATTATTAAAAATCTTAAAATATCAAAGTTCTCGAAATTTTGGAAATTATCAAAGTTCTCGAGATTCTCGCAAAGTACAGTCATGCTCTGATTTGGATCCACGCTATTGATTTTTACACAACGCAAAAGTGAGGTTGTACGGGATTTATGTGAGTAAGCATAACTGTACATAAAGATCTCTTAGTTTTTAACTTTAACATTTTTTTCCTTTTTCGTCCTTTTCGTCTTTTTTCATCCTTTTCGGCGTTTTCCTAATTTCTCGTCCTTTTCGTCCTTTTTCGTCCATTTCGACCGTTTCGTCCTTTTTCGTCCTTTTCGACCTTTTCGTCCTTTTCGACCTTTCCGTCCTTTTCGACCTTTTCGCCCTTTTCCGTCTTGTTTCGTCCTTTTCCTAGTCTCTCGTCATTTTCGTCCTTTTTCGTAATTTTCGAGCTTTTCGTCCTTTTTGGACTTTTTTCATCCTTTTCGTCTTTTTTCGTCCTTTTCCTTGTTTCTCGTCGTTTCCGTCCTTTCTCGTCCTTTTCGTAATTTTTCATCCTTCTCGTCCTTTTCGTCCTTTTTCGTCCTTTACGACGTTTTCGTCCTGTTTCGTCCTTTTTCGTCCTTTTCGTCCTTTTTCCTTCTTTTTATAATTCCTCGTCCTTTCCGTACTTTTTCGTCCTTTTCGTAATTTTTCATCCTTCTCGTCCTTTTCGACCTTTCAAACGATCGAAGTTGCCAAAATTCTAAAAGTTCTCCAAATGCTCTAAACTTTCGAAGTTCTTTAAGGTCTCGCGGTTTTTACAGGTATCAAAGTTATTAAAGTTTTTCAAGTTTTGAATTTCTCAAATATCTTAAAATTTTCAAGGTTCTTGAAAGTTTTTGAAAATTTAAAGTTCTGCAAGATCTTAACATTTTCAAAGTCCTTGAAGTTCTCAAATTTCTCAGTCTTTAAAATTTTTAAAGTTCTTAATAATGTGAACATTTTCAAAGTTCTCAAGTCTGTACAATTTTTGCAGTTCCTACAGTTTTTGAACTTTTTGAAATGTCAAAATTCTCAAAATCCTAGAAACTGACGAAATCATCGAAGTTCTCCAAGTTCTCAGTTTTTAAAGTTTTGAAGTTCTCAAAGGTCTTAAGATTTTCAAAGTTCCCGAAGTTCTCGAAATTCAATTTTCCAAAAATAACACCAGCAACCCCGGGGTTTTTTGATTGTTGTGACATTTTAGATGTATGATGAAAATAAAAATTATTTTAAATTTTGAAACTCTAAAATGTTCTATATACTTTAAAGTTATCGTATATTAAATCGCTAAAGAGAATTCATTTGTGCATCCCTTCCAAAGACTAGATTACGTCATGTCACAATTTTGCCTAATGGAGGACGACATACACTGCAATTGTTTATACACTATGAAGACAAAAATCTTTGCAATAACAGATTGGTTACACACTCCTGTATAATTATCAGTTCTATTCCGTTCACCAGTTTTAAAGATAGGGATAATATAACTGTTTTTCCAAACTTTAGGAAATTTACATTCATTTAGAGACGATTGAAATAACAAAGTCAATGGAAGAGAAATTGTGAAGACACAGTTTTTTAAGAGAATGCTTGGAATCCCATCTGGACCATAATTGGAGGAGGATTTTATTTGGGAAATATGCTCAAACACCTCACCAATAGACATCTTTAAACCATAGTCATTTACTTCCATATCTGGAACAAAATTAAGGTTGAAATTCCTATTGTTTTTTTCATATACAGAAGAAAAAAACTGAGCGAATAAGTTGGAAATTGCATTTCCACCTTTTGCACGTTCTTCATTAAAAACCTTTTCCTCTGGAATACAATATCATTTATTTTTATCCTTAATGAATTTCCAAAAGTATTGAGGGTTACTCGACAAACTATTGTTAACTCTAGTCAAATATAACTTATAGAGATCTGTATTAAGTTCTTTGCAGTGATCCCTCAACGATCTAAAATAAAGGTAATCCTCAATCGTGCCCGATTTACGAAAAACTGATTGAGCTGTTTTTTTCTTACGAATCAAATTTTTTAATTCTGTATTGAACCATCTAGGATATGATGAGCTATTCAATTTAACGTTTTTATTGGAAGAAATCTATTGATGCCTCAAAGAGAATACCATAAAAAACTGAAACTTTATCATCCACATCCAGACCAACAAAACAACTTTCCCAATCTACAGAAGCCAGATAATCATTAAGTAGATGATAATTCCCATTAGCGAAGTTAAATATTTCAATTTCAGAAGATGGATGGACACTGTTATCAAAGATTGAATCAACGGCGGCGTTTACTTGTAAGTTAGTAATATTTGAAAATATAAGATCAAGGACAACGTTACGATTATTAGGGATAGTGTGAACCTGATCCAGATTTAAAAAAGAATAAGTAGAAATTAAGACGTCATAGCAATCCTTAGAAGAACCAACCAAATGATTGGTAATTTTATTCCTGTCCCAAATAAGAAAGGGAAGATTGAAATCACCCGCAATTGTATAGCCTCAATTTGGAAATCTTTGATAAACAGATTCTAATTCAGAACAGTGATCACTGTAAACATGAATATCAGATGCAGGAGGTATGTAGACACCCCCAACAATTAGGCTTAATTTATTAGTATTTATACGAACATATACACTTTCTACATTTTGACCATACATAACAATTTTTTTTTTAGGGCAACAGACATCATCAATTTAAAGTTAACGATCCGGTCTGAGTTCAGGATTATCGTACCTTTTTGGTAAGATTCGAAGATGGTGGAGCAGAAGTTAAAAAACACTTGAACTAAATCAAAGTTAGAATTCCCTCTTTAGCTTTTACTTCACGATTTGAACAAGAGAAGTTACATTAAACCTCCCGAGCGACTTACATAGGTTAGTTATTTGTATTTTACTTTTATATATTTTACTAGCTGACCACGTGAACTTCGTTTCACCTACAATTTAATTTTGAATCTGCAAAATCGAATGCTTTGAAATCTCGCAGATGTTTTAAACATATGATAAGCATAATAAATTTTTATTCAAAATATATTTACTTATCCCCTCCAAAAAATTGATGACGTCAGCCCAAAATTTTGCCAAATGAATCCTATCTAAATTGTCCAAAATAGGATGAGACTATACTTGTGATTTATCATTCCATTCATATTTTTTAGTTTTGCTTATAGGGGGTGTCTCAAAAAAATTAATCACTAAGTCAATTTATTTTATTAATTGAATCAAGAATTGCAAAACTGAATTTTGAAATATTGCAGAGGTTTTGAAGTTACTGTTTGACATGGTAGGTTTTCAATCAAAATATATCTGTTTATCAAGCCCAAAAACTTGAAGACGTGATCTCAAGATTTTGCCGAATAGATCCTATCTAAAATGTGGAAAATATCATCAGTATATTTTCGTAATTTATCATTGCATCCATATTTTTTAGATTTGCTTTTACAGTGACTCAAAAAAATATATGGATCAGTCAATTTATTTTAGTGAATAACTCAAGAGTTGCAAAAATGAATACTTTGAGATCTTGCAGACGTTTTAAAGTTATTGTAGGCATGGTAAATTGTTAAGAATATTTATTTATTGCCCCCAAAAAATTGATGGAATGGCTCACTCGATTTTCGCAGATAATTTTGGGAATACAATACAATTATTTTTAGTATTACACTGCACCAATCCAAGGTGGTATACGTGTTGATCGTAAATGTTGATTAGGTCATCACAAAATTGTGTGAAGAAAAGACTCAACTCGAAAATGCTGAATATGTTTCATTATAATTTTGGTGCGAAGGAAGTTCTGTCGAAACAACGTTCGATCAATTTTTTGACAATGGTTGATATAAATAAAAAAATAATATAAATGCTCATACTCGAAATACGAAGTATCTACTCGAATATCACATCAAAATATTTCTAGTTTTTCTACATGATGCTAATACTTCAGTAGGTAACAGTTGATGCTCAAGTAGCATCTCGATACAACAAAAAAGGACAACAGTGACAGCGTTCAACCATCAAAGCAAAAATCGAGTCACCAAAATATAAGTTAGTATGGGGTAGACACCTTGAGATGGGAATCGCTATGGCCAATGTTAGAAAAAACGCACTGCACAATTTATGCATAAATAAAAGTTAATTACCTGAAAAGTTTTCGATATTCCTGCTCCTAATGTGTTTTTCAAACTGAATGCACCTTTTGACGACGTTCCACGTTCATGAAAGTCGCCATGTTTAGTCAAAATTCACTCTTACAACGATTCTACTCGTTTTCTAAGCTGCTTTACAGACAGCTCAGTTATTTGCCACGCCGATTTTCATTTTTAGATTAAATGCTCACAAAACGCGTAGATGTTCAATTTGTGTCCGGGGAGATACAATGTTTCCAAGTAGGTACTCAGTACATAGAGTAGATGCTCAGGTATATAAGAGTAATAATGAAGTAGGTACGTCGTACTTCGAATATTAGTTTCTACGCAGTTCTATTCATTTTATTCATGTTGATTATGAGCACAACGCTGATCAACTTCCATATCCGAATTACCCATGAAATAAATCATTGCGGTTTGCACCTGAGGTAGTTCGTCGCACATTTGATTGACTTCGTGGACCTATGTGAGGCTGTCGTCTTCTCGGCATTTTAATGAACTTCATAAAACGACACAGAATTATTTTCACAGTCAACCAAATCTGTAAATTTTGTCTTGAGAATTTTAAAATATTGAAACCTTCAAATTAAATCCTCGAATAACGGTAAAGTTTGAGGTTTTGTCGAAACCAACAAAGTGAATATAGGTAAATAGAATGGCAGATCAAAATTAATAAGAAACTTTCGCAATGTGTAATTAAATTCACTTTAACCAAGACTTTTCTTAAAATAAACGACGTTTTTTTTACGAAAAACAAAGAACGATTTGAAATGCAATTGCACAACTATTGAAATTAATTCGAAGTGGCGATTCCCATACAAAATTTTTAGATTTTTTTTATTTTTTAACTGTTCTTTTACTCGTAAGATTTCCTTATTTTTTTTATTTATAAACCATCCCCGTAATATAAAAAATTCTTCAAATCGGTCAAGCCGTTTTTGAGTCTTAGCGAGACTAACAGGAACAGCAATTGATTTTTATTATATAGACGATTAAAAAATGGGGGTTGGTGGTAGAAAGGTGAAAATTTAGGGTTATGTGTATTTTTTGATGGCAATTCTTAAAAAAATAAAAATAAAAAATTTTGTCCAAAAAATAGACCAAAATTTTTTAGGGTGGGCCACCCTTATCACTTAGGGGTTTAAAAAATAGTTTACAATCTATTCTCAGACCTACTGAATATAGATGAAAAATTTCATACAAATCGGTCAACCCATTTCGGAGAAGTTCGGTTACAAACACTGTGACGCGAGAATTTTACACATAATGCATTATTATTTTAGAACAAATTTCATTACCATAAAAAATGTTATACTGACTCGACCTTAAAAGATAGACATATGCTGTCGCGGACTTTTCTTTAGAACTTTTAGAGGGGAACAATTTCGTCATACATGATTTTTACGTAACTTTAACCGTTTAAGCAGCGTAAGCAACGGAAGCTGTCAAAGGAGGAATAATTTTCCCGTTTTTCCGAATTTTTCATTGCTACTTCGCTCCTAATGATCATAGCGTGATGTTATATAGCCTATATGTAGATATGATACATAGACTATCCAACACAAAAAGATTTTTTGAATTTGAACGAGTAGTTTCTGAGATTAACGTGTTCAAATTAACAAAAGCTTCAGCTTTATTATATAAGTATAGATAACTGTACATATTTTTCAATTGTATAGCATAAGCAAAAAAAAAGAAAACATAACATATGTCGGAAATGTGTGATCAGAAATGACTGAATCTCTTGGCAGTACTTTTTACTTTTGTGTGACAAATACATATGTCAATCGTGATATGCGATAAATTTAGGTTAAGTTTTGGATGCATTTTACAAATTAAAAATGTCTTGACAGCTGATAATCGGAAGTTATAGAAAACATCATGATACCAAATTTAACTAAAAATACAGGATTGCCAACAGACTCTGTCATTTGTGATCACCCGGTACAATACAGTAAATCCTGCATGCACTGATTTGTGCCAGATGAATAAGCTCAATTGAAAGTAGATCGAGTACAACAATTATTGATTGTGGAATTACGAATACACACCTCATCATTACCATGCTAATTATAAATGTGCATTTTCGATCGTCATTTTGTTATAAAATTAACATTTATTTTACCCCGGAATGCAAAATATTAACCTACTGATAAAAGAAACAATAATTAACAATTTATACGGAAACCAAGAAATTTGAATTTTAAGCATTTTAAAATTATAACAACTGAAAAATAAAATAAATAGACCGGAATGGGATGCGAACTGAGTAAGTTATTGTTTCTACGATTTTTGTGTAAAACATGTTTTCACCGCGCTGACAACATCTTCAACCTTGGGAGATATTTGTTTTGTCGATTTCAAGTAATCACGGGATTATTAGACCCTATTGTTCCCTTTCTTGTAATAAGAACACCTGATAATTGAGCCACCATTGCCGCTAGCCACGAAGACAATAATCGAAGGCAGTAATCGATCCTTGAACTAAATAAATAATAATATATTCATGTCCATAAATTTAAGATAGTGTTGAATTTCTTCAATGCAAATTTATGAGAGCTAAAAATACATCAGATTTAAGTTTAATATTTCATTAATAAATAACGCAAACAGGAAATTTCCAACAACAAACTTGAAATATAATTTTAAGAAATATGCAAGCAGTTCTTATGAGAAAACACGTGCATAGTGAAAAAATATAAAATAATTATGTACAATTTAAACATAACAACAACGTGACAATGTACTTAAAGGGCAAGGGAAGTTGTGTCGAAAATTTTGCTAAATAAAAATTTCTAATTTTGGAAAAAAATGGGTATTTAACTATAGAATATAATAACTGCATGAAAAAAGTTTCAGTGATTGGTTGCCATGGAGGAAGAAAAATTCTCCAATGTTCATTTTCTGTGTGCAGACTCTTCTTTACCCCAAGTATTATCGGGAAGTTGATTTCATTAAGAAAACTTCCACTATACACATAAATCCTGCTCCCTAAATTTTCCTAAGTGTATGTAAAGCCAAACCATTTAAAACATTTATCTACCGCAGCGTCGTCAGCTTCTTATTGTCACCTAGTTTTCGAGCTGTTGGGTCGGAATGGTGAACATCCGTGCCGTGCCTTTTCGTCTTTTATTTTTTTCCGAATCGTTTCGGCGTGGGTGTGACACGGACAATGAGGGAGGAATAGGAGTGAATGGCAATAACCGAGTGACTGTTCCATATAACAGACTGGTAATTAAACGTCGACATGTGCCGGGCGTTACAGTAGCAGCAATAGACCCCATCCGGACTGCCGACTACGATTATATCGATATTAGATTTCCATTTGACAATTAGGCTTGCTTAAACCCCATTAGATCCTACATCGCTTGTAGACTATTCAATTGGCACCATTCATAGCAAACAAATAGCCGTCGTTTCACGCGGTAATAAAACATTTACAATTCTGAATGGATTCGACAAAAAATCCATCGCAAATAAATAGAAAATCGATAAAGCAATGTCAATAATGCAACAGGGGTAATCAAATCACCTAACTAAGGAATATTTTATAATAACGAGTTGTATACGCATTTTTATATATACGTATATCTACAAACGAAATGAGTTAAGTACGTACCAAGCCGGTTGACCAGAACATGTGGAATAATTTGAATGACTTTGTCTCCTCAAAACAGAGGACGCGACTAAAACTTTTAATTAAGCTTATTATTATTAAATATAGGCGGTCGCAACATTACTGTTTCCTCAAATTTTGGAGAAAATGGGGTGAATTGTTTTTACTGGTTTAAAATACTGCAACTTAGACTTTGTTTACGCAATCTGTATGCATCGGGTAAAAAATCATAGTTATCAAACTATAAGTAAGTGCAATTTGCGACATTGAGTTGCGTCTTACTTGTAGGTGGCCCAAATAGTTGGGTGAACTCGAGGAATGGCGGTGGCGCGGCAAATATTGGCGGCTGTTAATTTATTCGAAAATTCTATAACATGAAAACTTGGAATTGCACGATAACTGTTGATGCAACGAAGATGCAAATCGGTGCCGCAAAATTGCGTTGGACCAGTGACTTGCGTTAGCGCAAATGAAGAACTCTCGTTTGGATCGATATATCATCTAACTAAAAAATTATAAAAATTAGAATGAAACAAGTTCTTCTCTATACAATTAATGATTAAAAGATGACCTGAATATCTGTAAAAGACAAAGGCCACACTTGAATCTGTAACAGTGGTAGGTAGTGTCGATGTCTAGAACAGATAAATACATAAATTGTTATATCTATACGCGTCGTGACCTATTTACAGAAAAAGATGGCTAACCTTGAAAGATTTTTATATTTTACCAATGATTGTTTGTTGCGACTATCTTTGAAAAGTCGGATAAATGGCGTTCGAAAGAGGATTTCTGGCAAAACCACTCCCATAAAATCACTTTGTTCTTTCAATATCAGTGTTTATAAGCTCACCAACTGGGAAAACGAGATCGTAAATTTCGCATTTCCCAATTTTTTCATAACGGTGACCGATTCGCCCAAGTCTACTTATCTTCAGAACGGTGCACAAGTGCAATGACGATGGCGTCGCTTGATTTATTGTAATGTTCTCTATCTGACCATAACGATCAATAGGGCCACAAACGCTGGAACGATGCAACAAAGTTGCTTCCATTTACCATACTCGATAAATGTTTGAACCGTGAACAATTCTCATTTGAATTCAAAGTATTTTTGTTGCATTGTTCACATTGCCTTATCAGCTTTCTGTTACTTGCTGTGTACTATTTTGACATTGAGCAAAATGCGTATTTTAGCACAGCGTAGGACGAAGGTTGTTAATTTAATCAATAAGTGCTAAAATTTAAAGATGCCTCAAGATTTAACGAAAAAAAATTAAAAGTGCCACAACTCCAGTCTTCTGAGCTACACCACACTTTCCCGACTGACTCTAGGGCAAGAAACATCATCTTTAATTTTAATCTTTATTATCAAAATAAATTCTAATTATGGTAATTTCAAAAAAGTTCAGATAAAAATTCATTTTCGTCTTTAACCGTAAGCTTCACGGCGCTTTAAACTAATTATCACTAAAAAAAGTTTTAGAAAATTTTTTAGGCATCACAATATTTGTATTAAAGAAATGTAAAGGTACCTTTTATAAGTAGCACGCCGCTTAATTGGATAATATTCTCCAAGGATTCTTGCAATTTTTCTCAAACTTTATAAGCTGCGTCGAGAATTTCACGTTCATTGCCTCGGTGAAGTAGTAAAAATCCTTTATTAAAATTGTTATAGTTAGGAAAACACCAGGCTGTAAGGGATCGATGTTGTCGATGTCTGCGTCATCTTGCCCTTGATCTCCGAAGGGAAACATCCTTAAGCGACCTGATTTGCATTGTTATTAACTACAACACTGATTTACGTTCCTATTTCCAAAAGAAATTACCACATTCTTCCATTTTATTAAGCTTTCTAACAATATAAAGAGTTTTAATCGTCGTCACCTTGCTTGAATCGAAACAGGACAAGCCCTGCTTAATTTTATTTTTGTCATATTTACCAAATACACAAACATTCGTTTCCGTCGCAATAACCGCAAGTTTTATTTATGCTGTGAAACCGTAAATTATTTTTATGCCTTATATTTCTCTGAATTATTACGGAAGCACAACACGTTGCTTCAAGTAACATAAGGAATGCATATCACTCTCTTCTACTTTGTTACCAGGGAGGAACTAGCTACGAACAATACAAAGGTTTCATTAACCCCTACGTAATTTGTTAGATGAACTTAGTTATTACGTAACATAATGCCGAATTTTTTTCCACCAACGAATGTAAATTCGAAATTTACGAATAAAGCTTCCATCTGCCATTTAAAAATCAAACACAATTTCTGCTTTAAAAACAACGATTTGGCCTGTCAGGACGGCTGCTTTTGAACACCAAACTTTACAAAACAACAGTATTATTTTGTTTGTTTTAAACATGAAGCTGTATATTTTTAATAAGAAAAGAGAAAGCTCGGTGACGAGCAGCGATAAACAAAAAATGTATACCCACGATTAGTCCCAACGTCATTTAGCGTAACGTACACTCGTACTCTTCCGTTTAGGATATGCTGTCATCGTGTCGACATGTTTGAATCCAAACAGACATTTTTATAATCAAAACGAGACCACGCCTGACAGTTTCATTAATCATCAGTATTTAGATTATGATATTATGGCCGCAGGCCGCCACGAAAAACCCTGTTTGAGTGTATGGCATGAGCTTGTTCAGAAAAAAGCAAAAAATACTAATATTTTCAATATTTCTATACGACACGATTTTCGTGTTTGTTGTTGAGGGAATTTTTAACTTTTACGCTACTTTTCATTTAATTTAGTACTGGACAAGAGTAAAGCTATATGTAACATTATTGGGTTTTATTCCTGCAAGCAGTAGCAATAAAAATAACACTAATTTATATCAACAACGAAACACAAACGTGTCAACGTGCTAAAATAAAAAAATTGTTAATTTTTGAATTTTTTATTCATCACATGCATATGACGATGAAAAAAACATCAGAACCATAATAGGATTTTACGATAAATGCAGAAAATATATGTTCTTAGGACACGTGTAAAACGCATAAAGAATGCGCCTAGAAAGTCTTATCAGCGTTCATATCGACTAGATGTCATGTTATGTGTTTTTATTCGCCATATTTTTATTTTATAGGGATGGGTTCAAATAGGGCATTTCCGGCGAATTCTCTGGGGGAATTTAAGGTACTTCCGTAAAAGCGGTCTGTGTGTCATCTCAGCTGGACGTCTCCAAGATGGCTTTCTCTTTGGCTAACTTGAAATGTATTAATGCGATTTTATACATGCACGTATTTTTCGGCAACATAAATTTAACAAACGTTGTACCTAAAATCAGCTGCCAGTGTCCAATCTTCAGAAATAAAATCTTTTTTATACGAAAAAGCAAACTTCAAAATGAAGTTATTTCTCTGTAATTCCACATCCCTGTCAGTGGTTAAAACGCTTCAGGCTCACTTTTACTCCGACAATACTTTTTCTGCGGAAACTCGTGATAGTCTCTCATGGGACAATAATGCGTCATATTAAAACTGAAAAAATTCTTCTCAACATCGAGAAATTTGATTTTCCAACCCTTGTAGCCTTACCGGTGAAATTCCCAGAAGGGATACCGTCACTGGTGTTCGATTTAGTCGCCCCACTATGGAATCCAATAAAAACTTCTCCAATACATCGTTCAAACTGACGCGTTGATGCATAACCAAGAAAGACATCTGTATCGTGAATTCTTAATAGTCTGATAAATGGGTTGTAGGTCCGGACAAGATTGATCGAAGATGCAAAGCTTCAAGGTTAATAGGAAAATCTCATTATAACGGCATCAATCTCGTGTCACACCTCTAGTTAACAGGCTTAAAAACAAACAAGAGTTGAGGAACGCTTACGAGTTAGCTACAATGCCATTATAAAGCTTAGAACGCGTTTGATGGAAGCTAAAGTAACTAGAGTTAACGCACATTAAGAATGAAAGCTGAACTTAAATGAGATCACAGATCTTTAGACTATTATAGAAGAATACACAAGAATATTAGCATGCAGAAAAAGCAATAAACGTTAACAAACATACGAGAAAAAGCAGTCTCTTATCATTTTCTTTATAAATATGAAAATATGGAGATATGTTACTTGCATTTTTTTCCCTCAGCCATATTGAAACGAAATTCTCCATGATGAAACAATATTTTAATATTTTATGGCGGTGTTCTTAGACGCATTACCAAAGACTGTTTTAAATAGCACATTTCATATTAAGTGGTATATTTCGTTACAATTACATCTCCAAGATCATGTTACCTTCTAGCTTCAAACTCACAATCGTGGCCATATAGGACCGAAAGAATACGGCACGCTGAAGAACAAATTTTGGAACGCCTCGAAGAATAGCCCCACATCATCACTCGCCGACTTGTTATTATTATTATTATTATTAATTATATTAATTTGGTTCATGTTTAAAAACGATTGATTATATCAAAATTGCTCCGAGATCCTGCACACGACATAAACATATTGTCATCTATCTTTATATTAGGTAAATTAAAATCCCCTGCAATAATGTATTTGGACTCAGGGTATTTGGTAAAAATATTTTCCAAATCATCAGTGGATCTTATAAATAACTTCCGCACAACCAGGAGGAATATAGACGCCATACCACGGTGAGACAAACATTCTTGTCAAACAAAATTTCTCATGATTGGAAAGCACTACCCCAAGAAGTGGTATTACCGGAGTCTACCTTACTATTTAAATCCCAATATGATACTTATTGTAATGACTAAAGTTTAAAAATTGATGTTGGCGCAGGTATAACAGTCCACGCCTCTGCCCGATCGGTTCTTTAATAATAATAATAATAATAATTGCGCTACGCTTACCTAAATTGGAAAATCCATGTCTTATTCGTGCGACCTTTTTAGTAGAAGCTTCTTTGAAGACTTTTTTTTAACAAACATAAAAGATTTCCCTTTGCTCTCAAGTAAAAAGTTTAAGGTGGGAAAAAACGGTTGTGTTTATCTAAAAAAAAAGTACAAAATTGGAAAAGCATTGGATCGATCGCTCGTTATTTCAAGACATCCTCAAATCTGCGCAAGAATTTAAAGTTTATTTAAACATATTAACGCTATTTTCACAAAGATTAAAATACTAATACAGAAATCATAAAGACCAATGAGTTCGTTCAAACGTTTCAATAACCTGACCTCGGGCGTCGTTTAAAAAAGCCAATATGTATACAGTTTTTCAAATATTAAATAATGCACTGAATAATGCTCGCTCTGATTTAAAATTGTTTACACTGCGACAACAACTGGATAGTAAACGAAATCTTGATTATTTTGAACGCAAAAAATACAAGCCTGGCTCACCTCCACAAGGAAGCCTATAATAAAATAGCTCTTTACAAAGTTATATTTTGATTAATTAGACGCGTAAAACTTCTCTATGTATTTTATCCCGGCAATTTAAAATTCTCTAACCTCGTTCCTGCGAGTAATATTCAATATATCTAAAATTACTCGTGCCAGATGAAAAGGCAATAAATTGTTCATAAAGATTCCAACGTGTTTCGCGTCTAATATATAGCGCCCTACATCATGTATTACTTTGTTTTGTGGAGGAAACTTATTCGCCAAGTTGGAATGAAGTCTAGGGGAAAGAGTTAGAGCCCCTATAAATATTTCACTTGTCAGGTCCAGCAGTACGACATTTTACCTCTGCTACCAAACCGGTAAGCAATATCGTTTTATCCCAGATCGAGGTGTATACGTGCATATTCGTGAGTCGACATGCACAAAGATTGATTTCTGCATTTATTTATTTATCTTATGTTTGCGTTTGGTTTAAGTACCGATATATGAGATTTATACATTTATGTATGACGTAAAATTTTATGTTTGGCTGTGTTTTATTTTATTTAACGGCAACCGTTGTGTAGGTCAGGTCAGTAGGTGTTTCAGTCCAATACTACACGACAGGGATAAAATGTGAGTTTAAGGTTTCAACTTTTCAAACAAAGCTGTAAGGGAGATAGGTTAAAATCTAGGTAGATAACTTCGTTTTTAAATAAATAAGCACCCTGCAAAATTATCGACTTGAAAATATATATTCAGTGCCTTTTTCTTCAAAATATAGAATAGAGACGTTGCACCAACGAAAAGGGTCGAGACAGTATCAGTATTCCAGTGAATAAGAAATAAGAGACAAATCTAAAAGAAACATTAACATAAATACATATTCCGATTTATTCTAAGCTCAGTCGTAATACATAAATATACATCTGTAAAGAGTTTTACTGCCCTTCTATTCATACGCGGCATAGAATTAAATATTTAAATCTTCGACTGTTCAGTGTTTGTCTTTGGATTTTTGGGGAAGCGGCCCTGGTTGTGTACTCAAAAGATATGACGATTTAGGAGCCTGTATCATGTCGAATTTAAATAACTTTGAGATTTTACGCTGGAACGGTGTCGACACCACTTAAGGTTAACTGTTATGTTTTCGAGCTTGTTTTCTTCAAGTGACGCTCTCGAGAAAGCCGATGAATGTAAAATTTATGCAAAAAGCTGCGCAGATTTTGTTTGTTGAGTATCGAATTGAATGAAAATTGGCACGACGAAGTCGTAGTTCTAAAGGAAATGTAAATACAAACTTTACTGATTATTATTATTATTTGCATAACCTGTCCGATTCCTAGCAGATTGCTGAATCGTAAAGAGCTTTATATGAGTGTAACATTGAAGAAAATTCTAGCCAGAATTAAAGAGTTTTTTAGGTAACTGTTAAGGTAATGTGTACATACCTAATATTGATTATTAAATCACGCTATACATTCTATCATTAAGTAATGCATGCAGTTATGAAGGGTAGTAAATAATGCATTAGAACTATCTATTGCTTTGAAAAAAATAAGTACCTTATGTATTACTTGTTTCCTTCCTTCCTCGAAAAATAAAACATTTAATTTTTGTTGCAACCCCAGTGAGCTAAAATAAAGATATGTGTGGACTATTGAAGTACAGGCAAACAAGTATATTCTGTAGTAGCGTAAAGAATACGTTTACAGCCCCTGCGTTTCAGAGCGTGTAGTCCGCAAGATACCGACTAAGACAGTCTAAAATAGATTTAAAGCAGACAGCCAACGGGAGAAATTTATTATCAATACCTGCTTAACTTCAATTGTTTATGTTTATACATCTAAGGAGTGCGTCCATTAAATACTGGCGGACCCGAATAAGCGGAAAAATTTGAAGCAACTGAAATTATTAATTAAGTTATTTTGGATCAGCACCTGTTACTATGATAATTCTTATTTTAGTATTATTAAATATGGGCGAGGGCAATATTACTGTATTTTCAAGTTTTACACAAAAAGGAGTTAATATATAGTTATCGATTTGAAAAAAAAAAAATGTGACCCCTCAGTCAATTGAGCCTGCGACCTTCACGTTAGTAACTCAACATTTCTGCGGCACGACCACCGACTTCACCACACCTCAGTCCTCTTATACTGGTCCAAAATATGATGATGCAATTTGCAATTTCTTGGAAAAATCTGAATGTCAAGAGTCAAAATTAAAGCGGATTAATAAACCACAAGTATAGGAGAATATTACTTTGTAAAATTTAAATGGCGTTTACAAAAAAAAAATTATGGGACGTTTTACCAACTACACTATATTTATAACGTACATATAAAAGAAGACAACAATCGGTAAAGTAGTGAAAACAAATAAAAATCGGCACAGAAGACAGACAGACAGACGGATGGACTATCGGAAATGTGAGACCAAAGTTTTCGTACTCTAGGTGTCATGAAACTTGGAGAAAACATAAAAGTAGACATTCGCTCCACGGACCCCATACCGGGTGTCTGGAAAATGACGGATTAACTCTCCGCTACGCTTTTAATAATCAAGTGGTGAGTCTGGGAAAAATAGTAAAAAAAATCATTCTCACATTTTCATGGAATTATAATGATTTTAAAATTGGTTATTTTGCTACGTTTATGAACTAACAACACATTCATTAATATTATTACAATAATTAGTAATAAAACTTGTAGCTAATATTTCTCTCGTCCATGACCATGTTTAATTACCATTCCAGTTAGAATGTAGAAAGATATGGTGTGTTGTTTTTGTAATAGTTTGATAAAATTCTTTTTGACAACAATGTTTGCCTGATATAAAGCGAAGGTACATACAAATCAGCAAAAATTATGTAAGCAGTTAAAAATGTTTGACGTATCAAAAATTGCCAAAGTTTTCAAAACCTTACGTTTAAGATGTTCGCAGTTAATTTTAGGTCGCCTGGTGTTCTAAAAAACTCTTCGGTACCCATGGTGTCTTATTTTGAGAGCCCATGGAGATTTTTTTGTAAATTATTTAAAACAATTTTAGGGGACTTTGGTGTCCAATTTTTGGAAAATTCTGACCTGACCTGTTTTTGAGTTAATTTTAGGACCCCATTTTTTTCGAAAATTTAAAACAATCTTTAGGTTCTAGGTATTACTGTTTGTAAAGAATTTCAAAGTGTTTTGGAACCTCTAGTGTATTTTCTTAAAATAATTTAGAGGGATCTCATTTGTCAAAATCAGTTATATCTTACTAGGTACTAGCCCCGCCCACCCGCCCTCTCGTTTCTTTGAGGGTATGTCATTTGCCAAAATCAGTTTTATCTTACCAGATACTAGCCCCGCCCACCCGCCCTCTCGTCTTAGAGGGTATCTCATTTGCCAAAACCAGTTTTTTCTTAGTAGGAACTAACCCCGCCCACCCACCCTCTCTTTTCTTACAGGGTATGTCATTGCCAAAATCAGTTTTATCTTAGCAAGTACTGATGACTAACTTTTACAAAAACTGATCAAAATTTGGAAACAGCTTGTCTACTATTAAGTTGGTCATGCTTTAATGGATTTTTCTTTAGTTCGTTTTGTTTTTGTTTATAATTTATAAGTGTCTTCGTAAATATTTTTTTTTGTTTATTTATTAATGAAAAATAACAGTTTGTTAAAATAATAATAATGCACAACGATTAATGACTTCTGGTTGTTACGGTTATTGTTCTAAAAAAAATAAAAGGTGGATTTCAGTCACCATCGTTACCGAGAAATCACGCATTAGGTGCGTGCAGTATTACCTATTTTACTTTTATAAAATTACGTTTTTTCGTAATATACATCATAAAGATTTTTTTTATTTTTTTTAAGACCCCCGGGGGCATAACGTACTGAAAGTTAATCCGCGATTTTCCAAACACCCGGTATAATACCGTTACGTTGTACGGGTATTAAAAATCGATGTGGGTAAAACTCAACAATTTATTTCTTAGTAACTCGAATTTACACGACTAATTACACTTAGATTATGTACAAAATAATTCCAGCGCAATTTGACTGACTGACTACTCCCAACATTCGCTGGACTCGACTCGACTGCATAATAATCGCTCCCGAAGGTGGCTTCTAATTAAAACCATTCTTCCTTATAGATGTGCGGCGATCGAGGTCTTTCTGGAATACCCACAGCGAGTTCCACTTCCAGGCTTTTCTTTAGCGAACGCCGCGCGGCCGCCGTCATCGACGATGAGTCATGACGGAACCCATAGGCGTCGTATGGGTTTCCTTCGTAACAATACTTTCTTAGCTTATGCTCGGGAAGTAAAAAACAAAAAGTTGGTCGAAAGTAATTCGACAGAACTTTCCTCGCCGCTGAAAAAAGACCAACAAATCCTACTTATTTGTCACAAATTCCACACATTAAAACAAATACAGATTGCATCGGTAACACTGTAAAAAGCGAAATGACATCCTATAAATGTGTTTTGATACCCTATTTTTTTTTATCCTCTGAGAAAATAGGGGTGGGTTGGCGGGGCTAATACTTGCTACGATAAGACTGATTTTGGCAAGTCACATATCCTCTAAGAAAAGAGAGGGTGGGTGGGTGGGGCTAGAACTTGCTATGATAAGACTGATTTTTGCAAATCATATACCCTCTAAGAAAAGCGAGGGTGGGTGGGTGGGGCTAGTACTTGGTCAGATAAGAATGATTTTGGCAAATACCATACCCTCTGAGAAAATAGAGGGCGGGTGGGCGGGGCTAGTATTTGCTAAGATAAGACTGATTTTGGCAAATGCCAGGCCCTCTGAGAAAATAGAGAGGGGGTAAAGAAAGTTATATTGAAATTATTCCATTCAATTTTAAATTTTTTATAAAAATTCTGGACGTGTAGAGTGAAAATTCGACAGGGATTCACATACCACAAATACAACAGTATCTTAATTTATCAAATTAAAAAACTTTTTATTATAAATTTTGGAGATGACGTCATCAAATTGTTGGTAGTCTTATCTTACCAAGTACTAGCCCCACCCACCCACCCTCTTTTTTCTTAGAGGATATGTCATTTGCCGAAATAAGTCTTATCTTACCAAGTAGTAGTCCCACCCCCCCACCCTCTCTTTTCTTAGAGGATATGTGATTTGCCAAATTCAGCCTTATCTTACCAAATACTTTTTTTTACACTTTTTTTTTAATGACAGTCTATATATATTTCCACTTCCCGAGCGGAAGCGATGGAAGTATTGTAATAGGGTGCATCAGACGAGTGGTTACTTTCATGTTTTCTAGAGTACGAATACTCTGAAATGTTGCAAAAGTTTTAAGCTTGCCGTTAGCATGGCACATAGTTAATCAAAATTTATCCGGTTATCCCGGCTAAAAATGTTGAAATTTTACCAAATAAGTCCTGTCCGAAATGTGTGAAATATTATGACTTGCGGTTTATCAACGCATTCGTAGATTTTAGAGGTACTTATAGAGAGTGAATGAAAAAAATGAATGAGTAGTCTATTTTTTTTAATCCCTACGGATAGACAGGCAGATAGATAGACGGAAACCCATTTTTTCGTATACTAGGAGCTACCAAACGTCGAGAAAACATGAAAGTACCCAGTCACCCGATTGATTCGATTGCATCTTAGCTTATGCTTGGGAAGTAAAAGTTGGTCCATTGTTATTTAGACAAAAATTTCCTTGGCCCTGAAATACAGGTGAACAAGTACAGATTTTTGGAAAGGTTATAAAACTTGATTTATGTTATGATAACGCCTATAAGTTAAAAACATAGTTAATAGTAGTCACAATCAGAGCTGTTCAAAGTACTCAAAAAAAGTACTTGAAGTACCAAGTACAAAGTACTACTTGAAATAGTGTTCAAGTAAAGTACCAAGTACTTACTTTCAGCAAGAGTATTTCAAGTATCAAGTACTTTTCAGATGTACTTGAAGTACAAGCCAAGTACATTACTTCAAGTACTTACGAATACTTGAAGTACTGGAGGCATACTTCAAGTACTTACAAATACTTGAAGTACTGAAAATGCTTCAAGTACTTTCTAATTATTTGAAATACTGTAGAATTAGATAACTTTTCCTGTTTTTTTTAAAAAAGCTTAATATATTTTAGAACTGAATTTTTTAATACTCAGAATTTAAGTATACAATAATACATATTTCGCCACATAAAAAATTGCATAAGCATCAACTTAAATGCAGAATGGTAGCTCACTTATTAATAATACTATGTTATTTATAAACAATATTCTTTTGAAATACTTTTACATCTTTCTGTTGACACAATGCCTTCGACAAAATTAACGTCTATTTCTAATTTAAAATTTAAAATAAAATACATGACGGCGTTGTCTATGTATGCTTACTATTAATTTATAACAAAAACATCGGCGCTGTATGGTATTTTCTCAGGCTTCTGTTGACTTTTTTTTATATTTTGAATTTTGGTTCACCACCAAAACGTTCTGATTTTTTAATAAAGTTGTGTTAAAAATATATGAATTTTATGAACCGGTTCCGTGTTTAAGTTTGTGGGCAGTTTACAGCACCCTTAATCATTACCCACTGTGAAAGTGCACAGGGCCGGATTTCTGAAAGTGAAATTTTTCAGAAAAAAATTTTAAGAGCAGTGCGATACATATACATGCTCGTGACATAAAAATGTTTAAGTCACTATGTTGCATTTTCAAAAAAAATGTATGAATTTTTTAAATAAAAAATAAAATGCCTAAAACGAGAGTCCATTTTCAGCGAAAACTATAACTCTTGAAAAATATCAAGGTGATCAAAGTAATTAGTCGTTTTTTACTTTTGCGGTTACCAAAAATGCTGAGAATTTTCTTGGAATGAATGCCCCATATTCCTGAATATATCTATCTACCACTTACGTATTTACTATTCTAAAAATTATTAAATTAACCTAAATACTAGAGTGACTAAATAGTAAACACTAATCACTACAATGTTTGTCTAACTAAGTGTGCAACTTTACACTGACAAATCACAAATAATAGGTTCGTAATGCTGTTCCGTCCATTTATACAAAATTTTGTTCCTCTAATGCCACAATACTTTCAAAATTTTCCTTTACATTTTCGATTGGCTTATTTTTTATTTTTACCTGAAAACCCAAAGAAGATGACATTAGTAACTGATAACTACAATGACTTCAGGGAATGCCTAACAACGGCTTTTGCGAAAATTCAGGTAAATATGTACTAAATTTATTATTGTTAAAATATTTCGTAGGGGTGTATTTATCTAGGCAATTATACTAACTAATCGCAAATTTCATTAACTTTGTATTTTTTTTATAATGTGAATATGTGTTTTGTTCCATTTACGGAAGGGGCCACTGACCCTTTTGGGTATCTTTACCTGATATTGTAAATACAAATGTAAATTCAGTACTTCTGTAACCGTCCTGTATTTAAACATCGAAACCGAACGCTGTCTATTATTTCGCACACAACAAAACAAAGGTCCTTCGAGCAATATCAAAGTACAATTCGGTACTCATCAAAACCATACAATCATGGTCGTATCAACTGGATTACAAAAAACATTGGTACTACGAGCCGAGTTTCACAAAACATATTTCATTTTGAACAATATTGGGTTTATGTACCTTAATAAGCGATGCAATGCAAAACGTAAAGTTGTTGTACGGTAATAAATAAAATCCGCACAGGAAAGATAAATGACACTAATTAGTGTGACTTTTAAAATCATTGTTTTTCTGCATTACGTCTTTTTAAATTGTTGGTGTTCAAATAATTCACACAATTTAACACATTATTTGAAACTGTAATGTGAGAAAATATAAATAGTAATAACAAACTAAGTTTATATGGCTGAACCATGTATAAACAAAAAAAGAAAATTTGGTAAAAAACGAGTGTCTAACATGATAAAGAAAATTAAACTGCAAAATATTTAACATAAAATTGTGTTTAAATTCTAGGAGGGAGAGGCAAATATGAAAGTCTGTACCTGCCATCAGCTATTGCTATTATAATAAAAGGGATAATCCCCTGCCGAGTTCTCCGCCCTGACCAGGCTTCTTACTGACAAATACACGGCGGGGTTAAGAAACTAATGAAAGAATAAATATCTTTTTGAACGAGTACTGAATCATTTCTCAAATATTTCCAAATCCGACCTTGCACTTTAGCAGGTACGTCAACAAACCCGATTCCCTTTGGGGTACCGGGAAGGTACTGAAAAACTACCCGCAAAGTTAAGTTCCAGACCAAAATACAAAAAAGACAAAATTCATATATTCACAACTTTACATCGCTGAAAATTTTACATCCACTCTCAAATGACATATTTATGACATTAATTTTCTTACCTACCTATCTATCGGCATTATGCAAGTACCTATGAAATGTACGTCATATTATGGATAAGATATCCACAATCACAGATCAAAATATAACCTCACAGGAAACAAACACGATTTTACTATAAAAATACATCTAATCAAATAATTGAATTAATAACTTCAAGTATTTAACAGACCCTATTTTGAGATGTGAAAACTTCGTAAAATAGAGACTAAAGTATTTGAAATTTCCACTTTCATACTTCAAGTAATTCAAGAGTATTTAAAATACTGAGTGAAGTACTTGGAGTAAAGTACTTGGCAAAATCAAGTACTAAACTCAAGTACATTTTAGAAATACTTCAAGTACCAAGTACCAAGTACCTAAATATAAAAGTACTTCAAGTAAAGTACTTGAAATACTTAAAGTACTTGAAGTATTACTTCAAGTACTTTTACTTGAAGTACTGAACAGCTCTGGTCACAATGTAAGAAGAAGAGTTAATTCTCGCTCGCTCGTAATTACACCACTTTATTAACCTTTAGGTTTGGCTTGCTCTTATCCTGGTGTAAAATACTATTACACAATTTCGATTTTTTTTTAAGTCAAGGTGGATTCATAAACCACAAATATAGGAGTATGTTATTTTATAAAATTTCAATGTAGAGGTGACGTCATCAAATTGTTGGTGTGAATGATTAAACAACAACAATAAATCAGCCTGGTAGTTTCGGAGAGTATCTTTCTATTAAAAAGCGATATAGACGACAGACAGACAGACAACAGACATACAAACGGAAACGGAAGAGGTATTTTAAAGTATCTATTAAAATTAATACTAGTTTCTATTTATGCCCCTTAAAACTTTTTCTAATTACACCACCCAGTGTAAAATTTTTGGTTTGTTCCAGGATATATCATGACCATTCAGAAATGTGCTATTGTTTCAACTCGTATGTTTACTACTACCATTCAGTTGTGTTAAAACATTAGATTACGCACTGCGAATAAAGCGTGGAATAAAAGAGAAGTTAACTTTTTAATATTATTCGTGCCTTTATTGATCTCCAGAATTATTGATAATGTTTACTCAACACCGTTGATCACGTATTTTAATCTTGATTATTTACATTTCTGTCACATGTCCATTGAAACGGCACAATTTTCAGAAAATATTAGGTTTATCACAAACTGGTTTGCATAACACTAAAATGGAAGTTAAATCACGAAAACTCTTCCCAATGCTAGTTTTACATCTCATGGACAACATAGATATGTTAGATGTTTGTAATCTGCAAGAAAAACAATTATGTCGATTTATCCAAACCGGGAGTTGAATTACTAAATAAATCAATAAGCGCATTCAAATTAATGTATCAAATTTTGAAATTGAATAAATAGATGAGGAAATTATGAAGACGTCCAACACATCAAAACGACAAACTAAGACTCGAATACTCCAGCAGTTCTGTGGTATAAAATCACCCAAATGAAATTGAAAATTTAATAAAACAGTCAAAATATTCTGTTGGGATAAAACCAACAGTTAGAAAAAAATTCTGTTATTTTGGATAATAATTCCACTCACTGTTAAAAATAAGAAACACTCAAACCAGACCAGCATTATTACACAGACTGTGTTTTGCCGACCAATCTTTCAATAACAAAAGCTAGTCGTTACTAATAATAAGTAACGTTATTTAGAAAAATGCTACAATCTATTTACAAACGTCTGGTTCAGCAGACCAATTTTGTCCATATTTATAGACAAAACAAATTTATTGTCTGCTGAAACTGAAAAGGTACATCAATATTAGAGACAATAATTTAAAATAAGGTCAAGTGGTGGTTAAACACACAATTAGGATACTACCTTGTGTTACGCATGCTACATCATTCGATATTCATGGCAATCAAACACTTAAACAGTGTTACTTTTGTATGTATATTTTGGTGGAAAACTTTACGATTAATTTATTAATTAAAAGATATCTTAAATTTAGAATACTCATTACAATATCATAAAATTTTATTATTTATGTTGTTCACACTATCAATTTAAAGTCCATATGTGGTGATAACCTGTAGAATTAATCATTATTATTTCGTAATACTATATTACTGGTTCAATACAACCACGTGTAGAAAACTGGTTACACTTATAATTTTCGGGTATTTTTATTTTAGGTTCATATTTTTATTAATGCACTGCCGGAAGTACGTAGTTTATCTCCTACAGAACCCATTATTCTAAGTGCGCACCTCGAAATAGACTAAAAAGGAGAAACTAACGTTTCCACGCATCCTCACTTTAACCAACACCCATATCTCTTAATTAAACCAAACCGCCGAATTGTTCCTGTCTGAATGCACCGGTTCCAAAAACCAAGATTTATTGCTAAGAAGCTTTGGGTGTTGCATCTTCACTCAAGCAAGACGGTATTAAACAACATTAAATAATAACACTTGATGAATCATAATTGGCTTAATTCGTAAAAACGCAAGCCCACCAAGCTAAAATTCCGACAGAAGCAGCGAAGCGAACGGCCCAAATATTAAATTTTGACTGTTTTAGTTTCAAACAATCTAATTCCGGTCGGAAAATCCTCGATATTTCTTTGAAGGCCGTAATCTGTTTTCCAGTCCGGCGTTCACGACGATATGACAGAAATCCTTAAAACACAGAGACCTCCAGATCCCCTTTACGAATGTAGCCACACGCTTTTACCATGTCGGGATTTTCTTTGATACTACTCGGTTTATTTTCGCTCGTGCAGTACAATCTGCACCGGAGGATTACACCTTTCTGACCTAGTCATTGCCGCCTACCGAGCTTTCGGCTCCTAAGAAGCTTACACTCGTCGGTATTACACAATCGTAGCGAGAAATAAATCACGAAACGCGAATTCTAATAAATATTTACGCGGGGAATTTCGTGACGCGAGCAAAACGTGTGTGGTGGTGTTTTATCTTTTTATAATAATTAACACGATTGCTGGGAGGATTCTCTTACATGTGAGGGAAACGCTTTATTAACTGCATAATAAGGCAAGAGATGGCAGTGCTAAGATCACTGTACAAAAGTAACGCGTTACACGTAACTAGTTTTTCAAAAGCTCTTTTAATAAAATAAAAAAAATTCCTTTCTAACATATGACTTTTAAATAACATAATTTAGTAAAGATTTGAAAGTCGTTGTGCATGTTGGTTCTACTTTAAACTCTATACAGTTTTGAAGTTCATTTTTTTCACTTGTAAAAAGTCGTTACAAACTATATGCACTTAACAAGTAGAACTTATTTAACTTCAAAAACTTTTATCCGAATAATATCCAGGGATTAATGTCTTATTAAAGCTTTAGTTGAGAATAATGAGTGTTGTTACTTCCAGAGCGTACGACTACTTTCACTGTCTGTCTGTCGTCTGTCATTTGTCTCTCTGTCTATTTTCATTGGATGATCTCCGAAACCACCAGACCGATTGTTGTCAAAGTTTATAAGTGTGTTAGGTACATCGTATAGATGGTAAAACGCTAATCAACATTTGTCTAATCATCCGCATCATCACTGTGCTAACGTCACTTCAAATTTCTTGTAATAAATACCGCAAAATAACGTACTCCTGTACTTGTGGTTTATGAATCGGCATTGACTTCTTCCCCTAGGAATCCAGATTTTCGCAAAAAAATCGACATGAAACAACAATCTTTTTTATTTATAATACGAAAGAAGAAGAAGAAGTTCGTACGATTAGGTTATGCGACATTTTTTTTTACACTATCACTGATATTGTCTAGATTTGTTAACTAGAGGGATTATCATTGTCTAGACTGGACTTATGTCATCCTCCTTTTTTAGTTAATTTTGATCTAGACTATGAAAATTTGTACTATAATAATCTAGATAGTAATTACAGTTTTAAGGAAGCTAATTATTTGGACTTGAATGACTATTTCAATAATATTAATTGGCCGTACGTTCTTACCTGTTCTAAAGTTGATGAATTAGTTGATATTTTTTATCAATATATATATTTTGCTATTAATCAGTTTGTACCTGTCGGATTCAAATTTAATTCAGGTTACCCTAAATGGTTCAATGCTGAAATAATCAATCTTATCAAACTTAAAAAGTGTGCTCATAAACAGTTTAAAACAACTAATAGTAATGAAAATTATGTTGCTTTTCATAATTTAAGGTATCAATGTAAGAAACTTATTAAATCTGTGTATGAACATTATTTGCGTAAAATTGAAAATGAATTATTTGCTAACCCTAGTAGTTTTTGGAAATTTATAAAAAATAAATCTGGTATTGGGCTCCCATTGTCCATGCAATTTAATGGTGAAAATATGAACAACTTTCATGATGTTTGTAACGCTTTTAATAATTACTTCTCCTCAGTCTATGATAAATCTGTTTATGTAAAAAGTGACTTTACATCTGCCAAGAATGTATGTCTAAACTTAATTCACATTACCAGTTCTGACATTGCCATTGCCCTTGGAATGCTGAATATCAATAAAGGTCCAGGCCCTGATGGTATACGTTCCTTGTTTATTAGAAATTGTAGTGAGTCCTTAATTTTGCCTATTTATATTATTTTCAATGCTTCTCTAGCTTCTGGTACATTTCCTTTGTTCTGGAAGCATCCTTACGTTATTCCTGTTCTTAAATCTGGTTCTGCTTCCCAGATTGTGAACTACCGGCCAATATCACTTTTGTCAGCAATATGCAAGTTATTTGAAAATATAGTCTGGTCTAAAATAATTCCATATCTTAAAACTGTAATAACACCTAAACAACAGGTTTTGCCAAGAAAAGGTCTACCATAACTAATTTATTTTCATATGTTAATTTTATAATTGATGCTTTTCGCAAGGGCCTTGAAGTACATTCTGTCTATGCAGACTTCAGTAAGGCCTTCGATAAAGTTAATCATTCTTTATTGCTTCAAAAATTAGAAGCATATGGTATTAATGGCATCTTATTAAAATGGTTTAATTGTTATTTAATGGGCAGGTCTCAACAGGTAAAAATTGGCAATTATTATTCTTGTATTCAACATGTGCCTTTTGGAGTTCTACAAGGGTCTATATTGGGACCATTATTATTCTGTATTTTTATTAATGATGTCGCCTTCAATTTTAATAGTAACTACTCTTTTTTTGCTGATGACTTAAAAATTTATACTTCCGTTATAAGCTCCAATGATGTTGTTTGCCTACAATCTGATATAAACAAATTAAGTTGTTGATGTATTGCAAATAAGATGACTCTTAATGTTACAAAATGTTGTGTTGTTAATTTTAGTCGCAAAGTCTCTCCGTTATATCCTAGCTATATATTAAGTGGGTCACCCATGACTGTAAATACTGTAATTAAAGATTTAGGTATATATTTGGATGTTAAACTAACTTATATATCTCATTGTGAGTATATTTTAAGCAAGGCAAATAAAATTTTAGGGTGTATTAAAAAGTATTGCAGGGATTTTAAGAACATCTCTACTTGTAAAATTCTCTATCTATCTCATGTCAGATCTGTTCTAGAGTATGGTTCTATTGTCTGGTCCCCTTATGATATAAGTCATATAGCAAGGCTGGAATCTTCAAAGAAAATTCATTAGCTATTTGCTATGGAAGTTCTCACAATATATAAATATAGATACATCTTCTATTATCAGTTATAATGCGTTGTTTGAACTTCCTTCTCTTGAAACAAGAAGACAGTTTTCAGCTGTTTGTTTTATCTTTAATATCATCTCTAATAATATTGAAGCGCCTGATATTCTAAATCTATTGCCTTTTTCTGTTCCATTTTATCCTGTTAGAAATGTTCCAATCTTTTATATTGATCCATCTAGATGTACTTCTAACTATATGTTGAGATGGCCACTAAATAATATTATTTTAATATGTAACAAATATTGTGATAGGCTGGACTTTTTTCGTTGTCAATCCTTAAGTAATTTTAAACTACATCCTCGCTAGGCAACTTTTCTATAGTTAGTGCTTTGTCCTTATTTTTGTTAATTCCAATTGTATAGGTTTTTACCGTAAATAAATCAAATCATATCATATCATCAAAAATAAAATTTTCCAAAATCCAACTTTAGGAAACTTAATTGTTGGTGGTTTTGCTGACTATTTCAATAGTGTCTACAAAGTCTCAATCATGCTGCCCTTGTGACTGTCACGTTTTTTCTCTTAAAGAAATTTTGTCTATGTAGCTGTAAAAAGTCACTAACAATGGGATACAACGGTATTCCAAGCTTCCTCGTAAGTATTTTCCGTCTAGTCTGCTGTTTTTCCTGATATTTGGAAAGTATCATCAATATGTCCCTGTCTTCAAGAAGAAAATATTTCTGTCATCAAAAATTATCGACCCATTTCTCCTCTGTGCAGCTTTGCTAAAATTTTTGAATCCATCCTATACAAACATACCTATACATCACTCGATTATTTTTTTTATCACCTCACCAGCATGACTTCATTAAAAAACGCTCCACCTTTATAAATTTGGCCCATTTTTCACAATTTGTTTCAAAAGCAATGACACTCATAAGCAAGTAGATGCCATTTACTTCGACTTCCAGAAGGTGTTTGACCAAATGGATCTTTTTGTTCTGATTGATAGATTGAGATATTTTGGTTTCTCAGACTCTCTTTTGTAGTCAATCATACCTATTTAACCGTGTGCAATATGGTAAATATCGAAATCATAAGTCTCACACTTTTAAAACATTTTCTGGAGTGCCTCAGAGCTCAAATCTGGGACCTTTGTATTCTTCTAACTTAGGACCATTATTATTTTTAATCTTTATAAATGATATAGTTGATGTGATATCTTCAGAAAAGTTACTATTTGCGCATGATCTGAAGTTTTATAGAGAAATTATTTCAACAGAAGACTGTGAGATACTTCAAGCCGATGTTGATTGTTTAATCAACTGGTGTATTCAGAACCGTCTTTTCTTCAATTATACGAAATGTTACATTATGACGTTCATCATAAAACAAAACCACGTATTTTATTCTTACAAAATTGAAGATGCTCTTTTAGATCGCTCCTCGCGCATAAAAGATCTTGGCGTTACTTTCGATCAAAAGTTAACTTTTGCTAATCACATTGGTGAAACTCTGACAACATCGTTTAAAATGTACGACTTCATATAATCTGGTACTCCATCTATAAGATGCACATAAACTACATTGAATCTGTGCAAAGATGATATTTAAAATTTGTATACTATCTTCAAAATCATAATTATCCGCAGAGAGGGTACGACCAGTCATTGCTACTTTCTAAATTCAACTTTAATTCTTTGAAGACAGGGCGTGTGATTCTAACAATAAAATTTTTGGTTAATTTAGTTAAGGGTCAAATTGACTACCCATATCTTTTACAAAAACTTAATTTCCTTGTGCCAAGAATTAATTCGCGTCAGTCGTCTACATTTTATTGTGGTACTAGTAGAATGTTGCGAAATTCACCTGTTTCTAATATGTGTAATTTATTTAATATAATTTCTTCTTGTTGTGATATTCATTTTGATTCATGTCAGCATGTTTGTAATTGTGTTATTCTTAATTTTTGTATTTAGGATTGGTAATATGTTATAATTTGTTCATATACTAAGTATACTAGTTTTAGCTCCAATTTTTATATATTTTTATTTTTAACCAACCACTTTAACATTTAATTGTTTGATTTTATATTTCTTGTAATTTGGTTTCCCTGTTGGAAAGAAACGAATTATTATTATTACTATTAACTCGACGAATGATTTGAAGTTTGCAGAGAAATGTTGTGTTATAACCTCTTCCAGAATACGAGCAAATATAATTTTTCCATATAGGATCGCTGATGTGCTTATTAAACGCACCGACAGCATCAAAGACCTTGGTATAATTTTTGATTCGAAATTATATTTCATTGAGCATATTAATGATATGGTATCTAAAACTTTTAGAACTTATGGTTTTCTGTATAGAAACTGTAGGAACTTCACTCAAACGCAAACTCTTTGCCCTTTGTTTTGCTCCTTGGTGCGCTCGAGACTTGAATATGGTGCTTGGATAGGGAATCCTATGTATCAGGTCCACATTCAGCATATTGAGTCAGTTCAGCGCTACTTTTTGAAATTCTTGTGCTCTCTGTTAGAAGGTAGATACGTATCCAGAGAGGGGTTTTGACCATTCTCTTTTACTTGAAAACTTTATACCTTTACGTGTAAGACGTATTATTTTAATTTTAAAATTCCTTGTCCAACTTGTAAATAACAGAATTGATTGCTCCTTACTTCTCACCCAATTGAATTTTCTTGTTTCTGCTGTTGACACGAGACACAAAGTTGTATTTTATTGTGATTCCGGTAGAACTAATGTTTTGCTATTACTTTGATGTGCCAATTGTTTAACGATATTTCTGATTCCTGTGACAGTTACTAGAAATTTTTCTAAATTTTTGAATGGAAAATTTCCATAAGGAACGGTGACCTTGGTTATTAATTCAGTGCTAAGAATACTACGAAAGGAATGAACAAAAGAGTTTTAAAATTATATTAAGTATTAATTCACAGTTACAAAGCTCCTTTCTGACAACCTCCTAATTAAATTCTGACATCTTCAAAGCTGGCTATAGTGCATCTGTATATATTGATAATGAAGTCCAACTAAGTAATTCGATGTTTGCTTTTAATCTACATATAACAGTCTACAGACGAGTAAATATTACACAGGATAATAGGATGTCGTTTTCGATGTTGTTAATAGAAGCTGCACACCACTCAAGAGCGCCCCTAATTATCTTGAACTACTTATTGAATGCAGAGCTACGAGACTTTACCTATACAAGAGTGGTGTGGATGGCTGCATTAAACAGGACAATTCGATTTGATTGTCATTCCCGCAATAGTTCGGTACGGATGTTAAATTGAAAAAGTCATCAAGTTGGCACGACATATACTTCAAACCCTTATAAAATATTAACAAAGTTAAAATTGTCAACTTCTGTTGTTTGTTTGAAATGTCTTTGAAAGTTGAATATTTGTAAATATTAATTGAGATCCGAATGAATGATTTGTAGTTATGGCTTCAATTTAAGAATCAACAACAAAATTACTTACATCACTTGCTATATATGGAAGTACGAAAAATCAGTTGACTAACCTAATAAATAAGTAGTAAGTAAGTAGTGGAAAATTGCCTTGGAAAATTTAAACATCACATTAAGAAAAATATTCAGACAATACAGAAAGCTTATCCGAAATCTGAATTGAGAGATTCTCATTACTAAGGAAGAACGAGAGAAGAGGTTTCCAGAACAGGAAATTCTCTCAATTCTCTTCAAAGAATTTCAACTATACCTTTAGTTATTTCCAATGTAGGTGCAGTACCAAATAGTTTAGCAGATACAGGCTACGGCCTCGTCTAGGGGATATGAAATATAGAGAAAATATGAAAGTACCAAATTGCCCGATGGACTCCTTTACTGTACGTCCTCAGCTTATCCTCGATAAGAAAAACAACTTGAAAGTGTTTATGTTTATACATCGGAAGAATGTCACGTAGAAATTCGTTTGATTTGAATGAGTTCGTCCCTCAAAACAGAGGACCAAAACTATTATGTAGTAAGCTACAAGCGACAAGATGTTCTGAATCTGTTTATTATAATTTTTATTAAATAAAGACGTTTGTATTTTCACATTTTCCGGAAATTGGGGTGACTCATTCTTAATTTGAGCAATAAAAAATATGAATGCAATGACGAATCACTCATCATATTTTGCACATTTTGGGCAGAATTTATTGGGCAAAATTTTGAGATAAAGTCATCAATTTCTTTGACTGGAATAAACAGATTTATTTTGATTAACAATTTTCCATGGTTACAATGATTTTGAAACGTCTGCAAGATTTCAGTGCATTCAGTTTTACAATTCTTGATTTATAACTATGAATGAATGTAATCATAAATTGCAAGTATATACTGATCATGTTCTGCACATTTCAGATAGGATTTATTCGGCAAAATTTTCTTAGTTAATCAAAATTTGAAAATTTTGCATTCCAAATTAAGACCAAATATGAAGCTGTTCGTATTTTTAATACGATCAGCTTCCTTATATCAGACATTTCATTTTCGTTGTAACGGGATCACTTTCAATATTTTTTGTTTCAAGAATTACCGCAGGTTTGGTTTTGTTTTTCAGTATATTTGCAACCCAAGTAACTGGTTTACTTTTTTGGAGGTATGGTAATCTTGTTGTTCTGGATGTTACTGATCAAATCATTTTTTTAATCTTTTAAGCCGTTTACAATTTGATCATTTCTTTTGATCAAATTGTAAACGGCTTAAAGGATTTATGGAGTCAGCGTTTAAACAGGAACATTAATTTCCTTACTCAATTTGAACACTTCGAGTAGAAACCTCTACCCGCTCCCATATGAGCCTGCATACTTTCAGGTAAATTGGCGCATTTATAATGAAACTGCTTGTTACATGTACTAGCGCAGGATAAATACAAAGACAAATTCGTGCGTGTTGTTTTTATTGCAGCATCTTGTTTACGACGCAAGTCATATAAGCAAAACAACAATATAAGGAAGATGGACAACGGACTCACCCTGATTGCAACGATCTTCCTCGACGATTTCTCTCGATTGAAGGCACCTGGGCCTTTTGTAGATACGAAGAAAAGGCGCTGGGGCCTCTTGCAGCAACGAAAATGAAACAACAAACAACAATAACAACGGGCCGCCACGAGATGTTCTCACTTCGACGGTTAACGAACAACGATGAAAATTCGTTACAAATATTTTTAAATTTTCCTCTCCCAGAGGGCGGCTTTCTTGTGTGGGTGGGGATTATCGGCGGGTGGTAGTTAAGGGTAGGCAATAAGGGGGTGGACAGGAATTGCTGCTTGCCTATCCTTCGCAACCATAAACATATGTACGAAACATACCGCCCACCAAAATACGGATCCAGTATTTTATTTACAAGTTACGCTTGCAATGAGCTACAAATACTAAAATTAACTAAGCAGAAAGGAAGAAAAAGACAAAAACAAAGAACAACTAAAACTAATATATATACAACAGGTTTTAAAGATTCGACATTGGTTTTATTGGTTGGGCAACGGACACAATTTGACAAGGGGCCGTTTCATCGTCCCGTGACTGGTTTTAACCGTGGCAACGCGAACGATAGAGTCAGTTCCAGGGAATAACTCCACGATGCGACCCATCCTCCATTGCAAGGGAGGCGTATTATCGTCCTTGATGAGGACTACCGTACCTATTTCGATATTGTCTACGTGCTTAGAGACTGCCCATTTGCCGCGCTGATACAAGTTATGAAGGTACTCGTTTTTCCACCTACGCCAAAATACTTGTTGCATATGCTGCACTAGTTGCCATCGAGACAACCTTGAAATTTTCAAATGAGATAGGTCGGGGTTTGGAGGCGATGTGAGTGGCTCCATGGTAAGAAAATGACCCGGGGTTAAGGGAGCCAAATCGTTTGGGTCAGAGCTCATATTACAGAGAGGACGCGAGTTGAGCATTGCCTCAATTTGGATTATCAATGTGTTGAACTCTTCTAGAGACATGATCTGGGTGCCAACTACTCTAGATAGATGGGTCTTAACCGACTTAATCCCACTCTCCCAAATGCCTCCAAAGTGAGGTGCCGCGGGGGGATTAAAAGTCCATTGAATTAACTGTGATTCGGCCGCTGTTCTCATCGTCTTTACAAACTCGCGATTTGCCCCGGAAAAATTGGTCCCACAATCACTAAATATGTGTGTACATCGACCACGGCGACTAACAAAACGACGAAGTGCCGCGAGAAATGCATCCGTGGACAAACTTGATGCCACTTCCAAGTGTACCGCCTTGGTGGCGAAGCAGATGAATAAGCACAAATACGCCTTTATCACAGTTGCCCCTCTAATCCTAGCAACCGAGACTGAAAAGGGTCCACCGTAATCTACACCAACGCAACTAAAGGGTTTTGCCTCGGATACTCGCATGGCGGGTAGATCGCCCATTTTTGGCTGTGCAGATAAAGGGTGAGCTTGAAAACACCGAACGCAAGAGGACAGCACACGTCGAACTGTGCGCCGAGGGGACAGAATCCATACAATTTGACGAGATAAGTACATGGTTGTATTTATGCCACAATGAAAATTATCTTCATGAATTTGACGAATCAACAAATCTGTAAGGTGATGTTTGCTCGGAAGTAAGGCCGGAAATTTAGAAGCCGACGGCAAAGTTGAATGACGAAGCCGCCCACCTACGCGTAAAATTCCCTTCTCGTCCACAAAAGGTGACAAATTTAACAATCTTTTAGAACAGGGCTCTCTTCTTTGAAGCCTTGACAATTCTTGGGCAAAGACAGTTTTTTGAACCTCGCTTATGAGGTACAAAAGTGACTCAAAGAGTTCTGCCGCCGTCAGCGACAATGAAGAACCTTTCTCCTTTCGCACCGCTCTCCGGCAATAAGCAACAATTCTTTGTATTTTCCTAAGCGAGGAAAACCGACAGACCAACGTTTCACCAATAGTAGGCTCTTTGGTTTGAGCAACAAATAGCTCGATCTTGCGAATTTCTAAGTCTGTGTCGACTGACCCAACAGGTGATTCTTGAGGCCAATACTGTTCGCGAAGTTTCAAGAATGACGGGCCCGCCCACCATAAGGAGCTTGAGACAAAATCCTCCGGCAAGAGCCCACGTGATGTTACGTCAGCGGGGTTATCGGAAGTAGGTACGTGCCTCCACCAACTAGGTAGTACTCGATCGTGAATGTAAGAAACTCTATTGGCTACAAACACCTTCCAACGACTAGGTGAAGAACGGATCCACGACAACACGATAGACGAATCCGTCCAGGCAAATATGCGACTGAAATTCACTGTGCTTTCCAGTGCCTTTTTAACAAAATCAATCAATTTGGCCAGCAGTACTGCTCCACACAACTCCAGCCTAGGAATGGAGACACATTTCAAAGGCGCGACTTTGGATTTCGCAATCAACAACCGAATTGTTGGTATGCCCTGTGTAATTGTTCTCAGGTAAATTACACAACCGTATCCTCTTTCCGATGCGTCACAAAACCCATGTAACTGACAGTCCGATGTGACAACGAGTGGTACGTGGCGTGGTATCTTTACAGATGATAGAGTGGGAAGTTGCTCTTTTAGATTATTCCACAATTGACTAATCGATATCGGAACCTCTTGATCCCAATCAACACCGGCCTTCCAGAGCAATTGTATAATATATTTTGCCAAAAACGAGACAGGACATAAGAATCCGAGAGGATCATAGATCCGAGCAATTTCCGACAGAATGTTCCTTTTTGTGCAAGGTAAATCATTCGGTTTTACGGAGAATGAAAAGTTATCACATGCAGCATCCCATTGTAACCCTAGTACCTTTAAGGCGACTCGCAAGTCCTTATCAAAATTGGAAGGTTGTAGCTGCTTGTGGCCCTCGGGAATATCCTCCAACAATTCCACACAATTGCTAGCCCACTTTCTCAGCTCGAAACACGCCGAAGACAATAACTGAATTAACTGTGACTTTAATTCCGTTGCCTCTTCTAGTGACTCAGAACAACAGACAAGATCGTCGACGTAAAGATTTTCTCTCAATGCCTTGGAAGCCAAAGGGAACTGTAAGTGGCCCAGGTCTGCCAAGTGCAGCAGGGTCCGGATAGCCAAAAAAGGGGCAGAAGCAACTCCATACGTAACGGTGTTTAACTGGTACGATTGGATTGGGTCCGACGCGTCGAATCGAAAACGGATCAATTGAAAACGTCGATGTTCGGGAGCAATCAAGATTTGTCTGTACATCTGACGAATGTCGCAGGTAAAGGCAACTGGTTTCATTCGAAAAACTAACAATAATTGGGCAATGTCTGCCTGCAGTTTGGGGCCAATGAGAATTGTGTCGTTTAAGGAAATATTATTAGACGCCTTGCAACTGGCGTCGAACACTACGCGAATCTTATTCAGATTCCCTTCGGGTTTGATTATCCCATGATGAGGGATATAAAACGAATCACCCTCAGGGAATTCGTCCGTGAGTAAAGACATGTGATTGGACGTCAAATAATCACGCATGAAGTCCAAATACAGTGCTCGAATGTCGGGTTGTTTACTTAAACGACGTTCAAGAGCAAGAAGTCGTCTATCTGCTATAGCTTTAGAGTCTACAAAACTAGGTACTACGTCGGTTTTAAATGGGAGCGCGACGCCAAATCTACCACCCGGGTCTCGAAAAATACTCTGTCTAAAGATTGCCTCAGCTTGTGAGTCAGATGGTGAAACAATTGTCCTGAATGGGACTTCTTCGACGGACCAAAATTTTTGTACTTCGTCGTTCAATGAGGGCTGGAGCGATATATGTAATGCCTGCATAGATGGTAACGACGTGGATTGAATCGGACCCAGCAAAGCCCACCCAAATATAGTTTTAACCATGGCGGGTGTTGCGGTATGGTCCACCATGTGGTTGCAGACAATCGCCGAATATACGTCTGCCCCCAACAACACATCAATGGAACCCGGTTTGTACCAGCTGGGATCCGCGAGATCCAGCTCCCGAGAGAACTGAGATTGTGATGGGTCTATTGGTGATGCCGGGAGCTTGCCGCAAATACGTGGAAGTACATGGAATTCTAAATCTAGAGTCGGCCGCCGAGATTTACGCGGCCGTATCTGCGTAGATGTGATGTATGATGCATTGGTTATAATTTGGCCTACTCCAGAAATCGATACTGTCGATCTGGTTTTGAGTAGACCCAATTTATTGAGACTGGCACTCTCAATAAAAGATGCCTGGCTACCGGGATCCAACAAAGCGCGCATAGTTTGGAAATTTCCCCATCTATCGCGAATTTCCAACACTATGGTCGCCAACAAGATATTTTTTTTGTAACTCAAGGGACTGACAAGTGAATGAACAATGCAAGAAGTGAGAGACTCTGACGGAGTTCTGTTTGTATCTGCCTCCGTGGTATCAGGTTCCGATGGCGCATGCGAGGTTTTACGAGATTTAAAATGCAATAACGTATGGTGTCGTCCACCACAATCACGGCAGCACCCCTTTGATGGGCATTTACTCACCGCGTGTTCTTCTTTAAGGCAATTAAAACAAGTCCTAGTAGGTTTTATCAATGAATATCGATCAAAGGGCGACGCTTGTACAAATGTTGGACACTTTACGACGTTGTGAGTTTCTGTGCAAAGCGGACATTTTTTTACTGAGTTCGACGTAACAACAAATGACGCCTTGTTGTGACTTTTAGGGCCACTTAAATTAAACGATTTCAGGCGAGCAACTCCTGTGGGATCCGGACAACAATCTAGTACTTTACAATGCGATTCAATAAAGTTTTCTAGATCCTCGCGAGTTGGAAAATCAATCTTCTGAACCCGACATTCGGCCTCAAAAGCCTTCCTAGTATTCACATCTACCTTATCTAACAGAATGCTAAACCACAAAAAATCTTCTAAATTGTCAGCAATTTTTAAAGCTTCCAAAGCGCCGCGATGCTCTTTGAAACTGTCGAGTACTGAGCGAAGTGCTTTTGCAGACTCCCTTGTTAGCTTTGGGATGGACATAATCCCGTGAAAAAATTGAGCTGCCAGTTTGCGTTTGTCGTCATACCGATCGGTTAGAATTTTATATGCTATCGGATAATTATCCTCTGATAATGTTAACGACTTTATCAGATTTAATGCTTCACCGGACAGGCAACTAAGCAAATACTGAAATTTGTCAACGGGGGGTAAGGATTCGTTATTGTGAATTGCCGTATTAAACGTTTGAATGAACGGGTACCATTTCACAAAATCGCCGTCGAAGTTTCGCAACGAGATTTTCGGTAAACGAATATTATTTTGTCTCGTTTGACTATGATCACTAGGAGTGGGAGTATTCAATGCCGAGGACGCGGGAAAAAGTTCGCCATATGCGACTCCGGTTTCACAATACAATTGATCAAATTCTTTCCTCACCGCATCTTCGCTTTCAAAATCCGGTTCGGTTAAGCTAGATAGGCAAGAAATAACCGCCGCGTGATATTTTCGAAAATCCTGTACAACTTCCTCAACGCGTTGGTACCGGAATGAAAATAAACCCTTGAGCGTAGTTTGCACTAACGCGGAAGAGGCTACGTCGTGGGTCTCTACCATTTGATTATACGCAAGGGCTCGCATTGCTCTAGCCTCCTTCAGTTTTACAGCCATTACAAATTTTGCGGATCTTTTCAACACCAAGCAAATTTTACGAACACGTGTTTCGTTTCCGTTAGCACCCTCGTTCAAGGTCAAGCAACCCTACCAATAAAACCAATTCTACTGCACAAAGAAATGAGCGCAAAAGTGTGCACGCGAAATATATGAACAGTTTTTGCAGTGTACCACGAAACAAAACACTGTAAACCATGAGCTAATTAAACTATCCGGCTCGAAGGACCATATGTTTACGACGCAAGTCATATAAGCAAAACAACAATATAAGGAAGATGGACAACGGACTCACCCTGATTGCAACGATCTTCCTCGACGATTTCTCTCGATTGAAGGCACCTGGGCCTTTTGTAGATACGAAGAAAAGGCGCTGGGGCCTCTTGCAGCAACGAAAATGAAACAACAAACAACAATAACAACGGGCCGCCACGAGATGTTCTCACTTCGACGGTTAACGAACAACGATGAAAATTCGTTACAAATATTTTTAAATTTTCCTCTCCCAGAGGGCGGCTTTCTTGTGTGGGTGGGGATTATCGGCGGGTGGTAGTTAAGGGTAGGCAATAAGGGGGTGGACAGGAATTGCTGCTTGCCTATCCTTCGCAACCATAAACATATGTACGAAACACATCTTGTTAAACAACCAGTGGATGTTACAGTAATGAAAATAACCCTCCAGTTATGGGTCAGCGCCGGATACCAATGAGTGTCGGACGTCGACCTAATCAACTGAACAAAAAAAACTTATCAAGATGGCGATTATGAATAATTGGCAGTAAATAAAAGTGTTTGTAACATGTAAAAGTAAAAAAGTTTCACAAAATGCCAACAAGGTGTATATTTAAAAACACCACAAAAGGGAGAATACCAATCCATTATAATTGTCTCCATGACACAACTATTAAATATTTAAAGATTCTTCCCAAAAAACACAAAAATGTCGAGCAACCTTCAATCACAACTAATACTTAAAATGACCTTAGAACCTGTCTAATTTTTGCTTCATACTTTCGATTTCGTTCAAACTCGCTAACTTGAAACGATGAAATTTAGATATTTTTATTCCTTTAACGAGAACCTCGAATAAAAAGTTTCATTCGCTTCCTGAATGCTTTCCGCGTACTTTTGTGCTTTTATTGAGTGGAAAAATAATTGATACATAAAGATATCGACAAATATAGTAAACTTTCTTGCAAAATGTAACAGATTTCTCAAATTGAAAATAATTTATCTTTAGAAATGGCACGTGGTACAATATTTAGAATTTACGATCATCTTAAAATAGCTTTTACGGATATGAAATAATAGCAATTAGTCCTAATTCGCGTTGGTTGTTGGATTTAATATACAAGACAATATGTCTCCGGTAGCTTTCTCGATAAGGGGGAGCGAGATGCTCAAATCGGAGTTAAGTAATGACGTATTTTGTGGCGAACCCAAATTTAATATTTTCCTCCAACCGTAATTTTGTCTCCTTCTTTGCCTAACTCATCTGGCTTACCGTTTACTGTTTTCTTCCGACTTGGAGACAATCTCGTTTTTCAACCTTTAAGCATTTTTCCTTCGTTTTACATTTTATTATTCGCACCTTGTCGGCATTCGTTGCAAGCAGGGGACGAGTAATTAAGTTTGTTTTTTTTTCTTAATATAAATATACATTTTCGTTTAAACTTCACATGTTGGGGTACACATTTATTACGAATGTGCAGCTGCAGAACGTACAGATTGGAGCGAACAGAGGGTGAAAATAATGGTAGCAAAGCAGGACACTCAACGCAATAAAATTTTTATGGGTAAAGGTCACTCCACGAATTCTCAGACGATTGCCGCGGGAAGGTTCTGGGCTTTGTTTTGACTTTGCACAAGTCAACATTACTTCATTACCTAACCGTGAAATGTGGAGTTTGTCGCAGTCGCACGAAACGGAGGTCCACAACCACATGCGGGTCACAAAATGTCTCGAAAAAAGTTTCAAAACCTATCATGTGAATTCGTGAAGTGCAATTGTCCTACAATTTGAACACGAGATTTGAGCATCTTGAATATGAACGCGCTGCAATAGTTTTACTTCCCCAGCGTAAGCTAAAACATCGGTGTCCTATTTCCGTCTGTCTGTCTGTCTGTCTGTTTGTCTGTCTGTCGTCTGTGTCAATGTTTTTATTAGACAGATAATCTCCAAAAATCTGCACCCATTGTAAAATTTTAAATGTATGTTATCCTAAAACTGTACCTAAATTTTGTCTATTCTCCCACCAACAATTCGATGACATCAAAATTTTACAATAGTACATGTTATTTAAATGTTATATAATAACATACACCTGTACTTGTAGTTTTTTTATCCGTGTTCAGTTTTTACCCTGACATCCAGACTTTAGGAAGAAAATTTGACCGAAAGTCGAAAGTTATTTCAACAGAACATTCCTCGCTCCTGAAGTATAATGAAAATAAAAAGAAGTGTAAGTTAAAATACAAATATGTACGTTATGTTAAATTAATGTAAAAAAGCGTGCTACGCGTATGTTTCAAATAAGTTTTTACTTTATAAAATTTTGTGATGATGTCATCAACATTTTGCAGGGATACGTAGGTGTATCAGCGCAGTGTATTACTAATAATAATAGTGCTGTATTCCCAAATTTTCGGGAAAGTAGAGTGAGCTGTTCCTGATTTAGTTAATAATATAAAATGACTCATTGATTAAATTTGTTTCCAGTGATAAATCATAAATATCGACTCATCATATTTAATACATTTTTGCTACGATTTATTTGGCAAAATTCTGAGATGACGCCATCAATTTTTGAAGGGGATAAACAGATATATTTTGCTTACACATTTACAATGCTTGCGAAAGCTTAAAATGTCTGGAAGATTTCAAAACTGATTTCTGATTTAATCAATAAAACAAATTACTCCATTAATTTTTTGAGTCATGCTGCATAAGCAATAGTTGTAAAAATCATAAATGGACTTTATTTAGAAAAATTTTGAAAAGATGTCATCAGTTTTTAGTGGGGTCGTAAATGTAATATTACCATACTTAACAAAGAAATGTGTACAAGGGGATACGATATCAGTTATTCGTAAAGCCGGGTTAATTTAAATGATTGGGTAAAAATGCTAATAAAATGATCTCTATATACTTATTAACTGGAAATTCATTTGGAGTTCAGATTTTTTTCCTACATTTTGCATTTTTTGGGGAACTACTTAGTTCTTGTCTTTGTGTAAATCATCTTTTCCATAACTATTTTACAGTCTCTCATTACTTGAAATTATAATTTTGCAGTATGAGTGGGCTGTGTATTAAAGTAAATTCAAAATATGCAAAATAATATGCTTTTCTACTTGTCGTCGATTTTTCCTTCTTTTTAATCATACGCATGTCGGCATTGAGTGATTTCTGTCGGGCTACGTCACGATTATAGGTGGGGACGCGCTGGATCGCCGAGACTCACTGACGGGTGATGATCACTGAATTTAATCGTCACTTATTCCATAAATAGAATTAACGAAAACTTAATTAGTCAAACGACTAAGTAACTGAGAACGGGAACTGAATTGCTATCCCATACGAGCCGTACCGAGTTTGACCTTCCCTAAGCCGACGGTGATCCGGTAGTGGTTACAAAACAATGACATAATTTTATTTTTGTGGTCTCCATCAAAAACTGGATAACAAATTTAAAATGTATTACAAAGTTAAAAAAATTGGTTTTACAAATACTTTTTTTTTTAACGAGAATTAAAAATTATTAGAGTTAAAGCGATTTATAGGTGCTTCAAGGGTTTTAATATAGTTTTTTATACCATATGTATTATTATATACAAAGCTCTTAGTTATATTATTTATATGACCCTTCAAATAAAGCATATTTCATAATTAATGTAACGTATGTTATGTACAAAAAATAAGTCATTGTTACCAATGTTACTGTATTGTAAAAACTGAAATTAAAAAGTTACTAATGAAAGGAAATTATAATGAAAATTCTGATACCAGCATCTTTTACCAAAATCTGTTTGAATGTTAATCAGCACCTCTTATAGGGAATTGCTACACTACGTACCAAAACGTCGGGAACCAAAGGCGACCGAGAACCTGTGTCCGATACCACAACAACGCTCCTAAAATAGTGGTTATCCCGTTTATTTGTAGAATACGATATTCTGGAGTCATCTACTTTAATTGCGAATTTTTTTGGGTTATAAATGGTGTCACAAGAAAGTTGACCACAAAGCATCGAAGAACTCTAAGAAAATATATATTTTCTTAGAGGGTATATCATTTGCCAAAATTAGTCTTAACTTAAAGAGGACTAGCCCCGCCCACCCTCCTTCTATTTTCTTAGAAAGTATATCATTTTAAAAAATCAGTCTCATCTTAGTAAGTACTAGCCCCACCCACTCGCGATCTAGTTTCTTAGAAGGTATATCATTTGCCAAAATCTGTCTTCCTTTAACAAATATTAGCCCTGCCCACCCGCTCTTATTTTCACCAAAATCAGTTTTATCTTAACAAGTACTCGGGTCGTCCACACCTCTATTTTCTTAGAGGATGTCATTTGCCAAAATCAGTCTTATAAGTATTTTTCTTCAGGGTACCTCCTATCTCAGAAAACAAAATACTACAACACTTCCTTAAAAAATGCATGAGAATGTCCATTTAAAGATCTAAAACTTTGTCAAGTTAATATTTTTTTTTATTAAAAACTGCACACCAAACATGAATGAAATGAATGAAATTAGGACGTCCCCTTGACTGAAGTTTATTAATTAATATGTATCTCATATTTTTAAAACGCAAAAACAATATTTTCCATGTATTTAAGTTCAGACGCACCCCGTAATGTTATCGTAAGCATGATAAATCGTTAACCAAAATTTATCCGTTTATCTCAGCCGCCCAAATGAATAGTAGATTAACACGTAAATGTCCTTCCTCATACAGATTTCTGTGACGTGAAATCTTTATAAAACAAATAAGAGAATTCATAAAATCATCATAAATCATATATACGTTATTTATTTAAGTAGGATTTACTTAACAAAAATATCTGAGGTGACGCCAACAAACTGATGAGGATGTACAGGGTTTCTATAAATGATTATAGGGTAGCAGTAGGTCATGTAAACGTGCCGCCTCTCAGATTTAACTGTACGGAGATCCCAACTAAGTGTCCAAGGACGCATAACGAAGATCACACATTGACCACACATGTGTATAACTGGTTGCCTAAACGCTTCATATGTTAAAAAAAAAACTAATTCATTACGTTAAAAAGAAACAAATTTATTGCGTCACAGTGAATGTTGAAATATTCATCATTCTGTTCAAGGTACATATTTACTCTTTTTTTAATTTCAAAAATGTTCTGTAACATCTTTTCGTCAATAATTTGGACCCGTTGTTGAATTGTTCGAATCTACTCAAGTCGTTTCAAATCATCAACAATTTCCTCAGATGAAGTCTTCCAAAGAGAAATCTCTTGATACTGCCAGTTCGAACAAATCTGTTGATTGGATCTATAATGTGAGCCTTTAACGATGTTTCTTGAATTATCACGGTATTTGGCCAGATATTCTTATTTACAAACGGTTACAGAATACACATACTCTTCGTTTACGAAGTCCCATTGCGATTACAAGACATAACGATGAAAATGTCTTGTTCAACAGAATAAACCATTTTCACAGTCTTCGCATCCTAGCACAAAAACAAAATTTTCGTACGCAGCCACCAAGAGTTCTGAAAATGGCTAATTTGTTGTTTTGAGCTTGGATCAACGAGAAGTGCACCCAAAATTTTACAAAAACCGCTAGTAGTTTCAGAGATAACGCGTCTGATAAAATTAAATAGATAACAAATAAACGATAAAAGACAGGCGACAAACCACAAACCACAGATGACTGACAGACGAAAACCGACGTTTGCGTTTTGTACAAACATGCAACGTCCGGAAGTGAAAGTGATTGAAAATCTGACAGGCCGGTCACGAAACTTCCAAATCCTCAATTTTCATTATTTTATTAGTTTTATCCTAGCTAGGAGATAATGACCTTGTCAGACATTTAAAATTTCAGTAATTATTTTTTTTGAACATCTGTTGCCAGTTTTTTATTTTTTGGGTCACCTTTCCAGGCTGCGATAAATACGACCATAAAAGTCCTGATTGTTATTGGCAAACAAAACATTACATTTCCGCGTTTGATCCACCAAATTTTCTCAGATTTACACCATTAGAACTTTCTTTGGAGGCGAAAGCTTGTACTTATGAATTCCTTGACTGATATGATAAAAAGCATATGCAAAAACCTTTTGAAACAAACTCGTTACCCTGTTTTCCTAACTGATAAACCGGATAAATCCTGTTTCCTGTAACCGAAATATTTAGCGGTGAAAGCCTGTAGAAAAAAATATTCATGCTTGTTGTTTCTCAAAATATGTTTTACATAATGAAAAGGAGTTCGGATAGCTATACGTCGAAAAAATTGGCCTAAAATTATAACAGAACTTCCCCCATATGTGAAATACAGTACAACATAAATAATAAAATTTCATTTTGCGAATACTATTTTTTTTTATTAATGATAGATTAAAATAAAAATTTAAAATCTAGTGTTTAAATAAAGGTAAAGAAGCATGCTATGCGTTTGTTGCAAGTGAGTTTTCCTCATACAAAATTTTGTGATTATGTCGTTAGGCACCTATGTCCATTTGGATAGATGGAGTGTAAGAAATTTGAACAAAATTGGGAAAATGTTAATTTAGAAACACAAGTGTACGTCATTATCTGATGTTTTCGACATACATGAAATTTTCTGTTACCCATATCTATTTGTTCTGGAAAAAAATGCACAGGTTTGTCTTTCTAACAACCCATGTATGACGCAAAACCTAACACCACTGATATTACAAACATAAAATAAGAGTAATACTTTCGTAGCTCAAGTGTTTATTTGTGCTGAAGCCCGTAGTCGCAAAAATCGTTTCCGTAACAACAGGTGACTCGTTTTAAATAAATTGCAGTGCACCTTAAGTTTGATGTTAAAGATCGTAAAAATTCTCCAGTAGTAGCTCACAAAATACGACGCTAACCTTGTTGTATTTGTATTATATGTTCAACTTAATGAAAACTATTCATCTTATGTACATGATTAATGATCACTTTATGTCAACATGTTAAAGCTTGTATTTCGAAACACAACTGTTTTGTAGGTTACATCAGGTAAGTGCAACACCTACCAGGAATTGTTTTTGAAAGTGCTCAAAAAAGTGGAAGAATATAATCCACAAAGTTTGATGCCTTGCTTAATTAACAAAAAGTTACACCAAATAAAAATTACGTATACGCTTTTTAGCTAAATAGCCACCAGCTTTTCGTGCTGGAACAAGTTAGTAGATAAATATCGGAAAACTTTTCAAAATACCACGTTGAATGGTTATCGACAAGCATATCCACCGATATTATCTACAACAATAATTGCGCTAGTTATTAGAACAACAAGTTTTATTTTGCTTCGTGACTCTTGTCGTGTCCCTAAATAAAACAACCGATTAAAAATCGAATGATTGGCAGTAACGTAAAATGAACAGTCATAAAACTACTGGAAAATTCGAACAAGAACTCCGTAAAAAACACGTTTATCTAACTTTTCATGTATCAACAGGCCAACAAATTCACTTTCCCCTTTCCGCAATTTGCTTCATCTGTTTGTTTAGTCAATAACCAATTAAAATTTTTATAGCATAAATTCGAATGGTCTATGTTAACGTGCCATTGTCATGCAAAAAAGCTATAATCGAATCTTCAGAGTCATAATTCATAGAGAAGTATCTGAATTAAAGCCTTTTAGCAAAATATTTCTTACAAAGCTTCAATAAATTTTCCATGCAACATTAAAACTCTCATCGACGTAACACCGATATTCTGCTTTGAATTTACGACGATAAGATATGAAATTTGATGTATTTGGTGGCAGATAAATATACATAAATAAATCATACGTGCGTGTCAAAAACGTAACAAGATGGAAATTGAATGAAACTACAGAACAACGGCCATGAAAGACGAGTTTCCTAATATAAAGTTTCTAAAGCAAACAAAAAACGTAGCAACAATTTTCATAAAATCTGCATTTCGAAATACATATAATGCAAGAAGGCACAAAAACGTCTTAAAAATCAATTTCTGCCAATTTCTCACATGAAATTTCAATATTGTAGTGTCTTTTTTAGTTGTCATAAAAATGACTTTCACTGAATGTTTCATGCTGTTTTTTTATCGAGTGATGAAGCTTCGAAACTGATTCCAATACACCTGTATAGCAACCCTTCAGTTATTAGGGTCGGGAACATTATATTTTCAGAAACAGTTTCTTTCAAAAAAAGGTATCTACCAAAATATGAAATGCTGAGAGCGTTCACATAATGCAGACATTGCGTTAATCCCGACTTTTGTCATAACATAAAGTCATTGTCGAAAGTTGTCATAAAAGACAAAAGTGGGATAAAATTCCGGAGTTCAGTGCGTTCGATTAAGGTCTGGCATACTTATAATTAAACCACATGGGTTAGTTGAAGTAATTCGCAGCCCCTATTCAACATATTAAGAAAGTTTGGCAAAGTAGCGTTAAGCCGGCGTATATAAAAGGAAGTGCAAATGATTGGGGGAAACCAAATTGGTTCTAGAAGTTATGAGGCTATTCCTAAACCAAGATTCGCTCAAATCCAGCTTTCGCTTCAAGTCGAGGGCAACTCGTCAGCAGACAGCTAACAAGTATCGATTCCGCGATTCTTTTGCACTTTGCGTTATCCCCAATTCGGTATGTCCGCACGTCGACAGACGTCTCACTCATATAAGGAACTTGTCTTGATGATTCATTGTTATTTTTACGATTCCTTCATCAATTCCCAGACCAAATTCCGCCAGGTCATACTGACTATGCGAATTTCTTTCTTGCGCGCCATACGCGACTGATACTGTAATAGTCTTAATTAGATGAGTCGATGGTAACTTTTTATAATATTGTTTTCTACGAAATTTGATTTATGTGAGAGATCTGAAACGCAGAAAGTGATTAATAATTCAGTTTGGATTCTAACTAGGTTGATGATCCATTATCGAAATGCGGATAAATATTCTTCTAGTCCCATAAATTTCTACCATCACAGGTTATCGCGGTTTCTCAGATACGAGATAGAGAAAAACAAAGAAAGTCCTTCTTGTTTTTAGACGCTTAATGTTTCCTTTCGCTATATTTTATTGGACAGTTCGAGGTTCGACTAAATTCGCCTTGAATTTATAATAAGATGTTATGTTATTTCAACAAACTGGCAACGTCCATGGCGCATTTTCTACATACGAAGTAAATATTACACTTTCAATCCTAAATTTAATAAACTTTTTGGTGTTCCGCTTTTTTCAGGAGGGAATTTTCAAGAAGGAGGAAACACCTTAAAAAAAAGTGTGTTAATCTACGGAAAATCCTGTGTGTAGGGAGAGAAGTAAAATTAAATCTGCTCAATAGATCGGATTAGTAATGAATTTGAGAAATTTTCGTTGTATAGCCTCTAAACTGTGAAAGTGAACTTCATAGATTGAAGACCAGATAATGGCTCCATACTCAAATCCGGATCGTACAATGAAACAACAGAATTTTCAGAGTGCGCTAGGCATGAAAGTCGCTACAATTAGGAACTCATACATTCTGAAGGCCTAAGCGATAATGTCTGTGACATCATTCACAAATGTAAATTTGCTGTGAGAAACTATTTCAGGATCGTGAGGGGATCCATTGATTATGTTTATTCGATAATAGACTGTTTTCTAGGATAGGAATACACGAAGTACATGAAAGATATAAACATATTTACAAGTAAACACAGCTCTCAATATTTGTTATTTCGGTGTATAACTTCAAATCATGGGGGGACATTAGTTTCCTAGATAGCACTACAACTGCGAGATCGTTAGTGAAGAGAAGAAATAATAGTGGTCCGAAATTTGAGCTTGGAAGTATACCTGATGATGAGTCCTAATTAAGAACGAAATACAAAAATAGGTTGGTAAGCGAAGAAAGATAAGCCGCTCTATAGTCTAGTGATCAGGGCACCCACCCGGCAAGCGGGAAACGTGTGGTTCGTTTCAAGTAACGATTTAGAAAAATCGAAGTGATTTAGTTAAAAAAACTCAATGACATTTCAGCATAAGAGTAACTTCCTGTACTTCATAATCGAATAGTGAAATGACGAAAATTATTATTTGTAGAGTTTATTTCTTATTGCATGTACGTTTCACATCTATGTTTACTTACCGCCATTGGCAACTAAAACACATATAGTTATTTTAAAGCAGTCATTTATTCTAAGTAATAACTTTTATTTTCCAGATGCATTTAATCACGCCATTTATTTATCCATACGATCATCAGCTGCTCAGATTTACAGAGTTAATATAAATCTAAATATCAAATTCCCTTACTATAAATGAGCGTTTAATAATTTTGTGAAATATTATTAATTATTTATAGACATAATTGTTCACATTTTTGTATTTCTTGAAAACTTCCAAACTGATTAAGCGACTTTTTTTTTAATCATATACGAGGTATTTAAACGCTACAAAATGTGACTCAATTCAAAAGCTTAAAATAACACAATTTTCTACACTGGAATCGAATGGAAACATGGTTGATCAAATAATTATACATGGAACTAAATGATATGTCGATACTTCGTGTATCGTAAAACATGTTGTTGCTTCAGTTGTTCAAACAAACTTAAAATGACAATAAAATATGGCATTTTGTTTATTTCAGACATGAATGATTAAATAATAATGATGAACCAGGATTATATAATAACATATCATTTGATTTAATATCAGTTTTCGTCGTTTGCTATCGATTCAATAGTAAATTATTAATTTTTAAACTGTAGTATGTAGCGTGCTTAAGGCTGAGTTTTGCTGGTTAGAAAATGTAGAAAATAAATCATGATTTTTCTTTTACGGGTTAAATAACTCAGGCATATGGTGAGGCTCAGGCTTCAAACTTTTCACTTTTATCCATACACGTATCACTGCATGATATCATAACATGATAACAAGTCTGTTCTCACCTTCAATTTGCATAGTAAGTAACATAATCAGAACTTGTTCAAGACTATTTTCCAAACAAAACTTTTTCAGAAATATTATTTAAAGATATGCAGATAAAAACAGAACTTTGCCTCTGAGGTTTAAAGATTTCAAAAAGTTCTTTACACGGGTTCTAAGACAAACTGTAAACTTTAATTTTAGAAATGTAGGTCTTCCTTTTAAACCCTTATAAATATTTTGATTTGTTTAATCGGAAAACGCTGTTCTTTCCACTTTTATTACTTCCCGATCGTAAGAAAAGGAAGTATTGTAATCGAGTCCGTCGGCCGACTCTCTACTTTTACGCTAACCAAAATTTGTATAATCATCCCCACCACTAATGCGATGACGTCACTTCAAAATTGTACATAGTAAATGGGTTTTAAATTGTATCAAATAACATAGTCTTACACATGTAGTTAATGACTCCGAATTGAGATTTTACCAGAAACGTCCAGATTTTTGGACAAAAAATCAAAATTAGGAAATAATATTTTGACATTTAATTTGGAATCCGCAAAACCGAATGTTTTGAAATCTTCCAGATGGTTTACAGTTATGATAAGCATGATAAGTTTTTATTCAAAATATATTTACTTGTCCCCCCCCAAAAAATTGATGACGTCACCTGAAAAGTTTGTCGAATAAATCCTATCTAAAATGTAGAAAATATTTATGTTGATTGTGTATTTGTAATGTACCATTCCATTCATATTTTTTGGAATTGCATATACACGGTGACTCAAAAAAAAAAATTAATGTGTGAATATATTTTATTTATTTAATCAAGAACTACAAAACCGAATGCTTTGAAATCTTGGAGATGTTTTACAGTTATCATAACCATGGTAAATTTTTCATCAAAATGTATTTGCTCATCCCCCCGTAAAAAATGGATGACGTCACCCCAAAATTTTGCTGCCTACATAAAATGTACAAAATATGATGAGTCTGTACTTGTGATTTACTATTCCATTCATATTTTATATTTGCTTAACAGGTCGCTCAAAAAAATTAATGAATGTGTCAATTTATTTTATTGATTAACTCACATCATATATTAGTATTACATTGCACCAACCAAATTTGATAGACACACAACTTTGTAAACTAAAAACTCGTTTGAAACATAGGCGCAGCAAGCTTATTTACATTTACTTTAACATTACAGACGTGCATTTGTTTTGTTGCGCTGACTAGGTTCCGTGAATGTGGTATAGACAAGTAATAATCAAGCAATTGTGAATTACACCATCAAAAATTCAAATGAAATCAATTGTTTTATACAATAAGCGGAAGTCGAAGCATAAAAAAGTCTGGTCAACCATCGGTATTGTTTGCGGTTTCTCTGTTTGACTCTCATGTGTACAATTTCAGTGTTACCGCTTGTTGTCTTAAATTAAGAATGCTTGTACATAAATGATTTTGAGTCGTCTCTGCTAATACACGCGCACATTTTATTGATTATAAATCAATATTCGAGACGTCCCAATTCATTTTCCCGAAAATTTGGGAATACAGTACTTTTATTTTTGTATTACACTACATCTATCCGAACTGATAGGTACACGTGCCCTTACAAAAATGTTATAATAATAATAACTTTATTGATTCCAACAGGTATGACACCCATTTACAGGATCAAATAAACATCAACTAAATAAGTAGTAACAGTACTAAACTAACAAAATATAAATTGTACAACTATTAATAGTACAGAAATAAACATGCTTCATTGCGACATAAATATACATCTGAACAATAAGATAGGCAGATGCAGGAGGAGAAAAAAAGTTATTCTAAGTTTATAACACATGAAACAATATGTCGAAGTGAATCAAGGTTCATATCGCATAAGTGTGAAATTTTATTAAATAAATTGGACATAATTATAATAGGCGATCGCATAGACATATTGGTTCTGCTAAAGTTAGCGTAAAATAACATCTGTTGTCTGGAGTTTACGCGAGGTACTAGTAAGTTGAATTGGCTGAGAAGCTCAGCACAATCGATTTTGTTATGAAAAAGATTATATACAAATCTAACAGCAATTATATTACGACGAGTTTCTAATGATAGTAAATTATAACGCGACAGTAATAGGGATTGCTCACAACCTCTCGGAGGGTAAATACCATCTTCTAAATATACCATAAATTTGAGGAAACGTCTCTGAACCGATTCTAAACTAAGACAGTGTACATCGTAAATAGGATACCAGATTAAGGAAGCATATTCCAATCTCGACCTTACAAGCGAACAAAACAATAATCTGATAGTTTCAACATTGGAAAAGCGACGACAGTTTCTATAGATAAAACCATATATTTTAGAAGCACTGTTAACGGTTGTATTAATGTGGTCAATGAAAGCAAGTTTGCTGTCAAAAACTACACCTAGGTCTTTGACTGTTTGTGAACGCTCCATTAGAATACCATTTACATTGTACGAGTAGGTGATAATGTCTTGTTTTCTTGAGTAAGAGACTACTCTACATTTGGAAATATTGAGTTGGAGACGATTGCTGTCGCACCAGCGGGTCACCGAGTTTAAATTTTGTTGGAGAAGAAAACAATCACTGACTGAATTGATGATTGAAAAGAGTTTGAAATCGTCGGCGAACAATGACTTTTTACAAGATACAGATTCAGCAAGATCGTTGATAAACAATAGAAAAAGCAATGGACCCAGATTGGAACCCTGTGGCACGCCCGAAGTGGGTACAAATGCAACAGATGTAAAATTACGATATCTAACTCTGAATTCTCTATCAAATAAATAGGATTGAATCAATTTTAATAGTGGTTCGGAGAAACCGAAACGGCTGAGCTTTTCCAGTAAAACGTAATGATCAATCCTGTCAAAAGCTTTTTGGAAATCAGTGTATATTACATCGACCTGACATTTATCATCCAGGGAATCCGACAAATACTGGGAGAAAACAGCAAGATTCGAGACCGTTGAACGGTTAGCCATAAAGCCATGCTGATATGAAGAGATAAAAGGTTTGACTGAATTGTAGATAGTTTCGTAAATAATTGACTCGAAAGTTTTCGCAAAATTGCACAGCAAAGAGATCGGTCTGTAGTTTGTAACGTCATTGGTTTTGCCTTTTTTAAGTACAGGACATATAAAGGCTTTTTTCCATATATCTGGAAAAGTTGAATACTGCAACATCCGATTGAAAATTTTAGCTAAGGGAGCAGCAAGAACAGAAGCACAATCACGTAGGAGAAAACTGGGAACACCATCAACACCTGTAGTTTGCGAATTTTTGGATCGCTGCAAGTGTTTTCGAACATCATCAACGGAGATCTCATTGACTGAAACGGTATTATTGAAGACGCATTGATGAAGTGATAGGGAAGCTGGGTCGATGGGAGTAGAATGTATAAAAACACTATGAAAGTAATTGCCAAAGGCGTTAACAATGTCTGCAGGATTTGAGATTTCTTCGTTGTTATAACACATGACTCCTGGGATACGCGTAGAACCTTTTTTGTTTTGGATGTAAGCCCAAAATTTGCTCGGATCATTGATGATTGAATTTTCTATAGATGAAAGGTAGTGATTGTGTGCCTCTTTAATAAGTTTCTTGCATTTTGCACGCTGAGTATTAAATAGGTAATAGGACTGGTCACTTCTGAGTTTTTTATGCTGTTTGTATGTAGACCATTTAAGGCGTAAGTTGCTTATAATTTCGGATGAGAACCAAGGTGGGTAGTACCGGCGATCACGATAAATAGATTTCGGAACAGATAAATCAAAAAGACTGTACAATTTATCATAAAATTTTTTACATGCTAAATTGACATTGTTAATATTTTCCAAAAAGGACCAATCAGCGTTTGTAATTAGTTCATAGAGAAGAGGAAAGTTCGCTTTCTTGAAATTGTAGTTCGAAACACTATTATTCATACGGAAAGAGCTGGGAGGTTTGCCAGACTGGAAATTTAGATTCAGCTCAAGCGCTGGGTGATGGAAATCTTCGTCGACCAACGGACAGATAGCATTTTCGACAGAACATTCAATTATTAGTATTATTGTTCATATTATTATTGTTTTATTGACCGATAACTCCAATTACAATAATAGTATATAAAATAAATGTACAAGTATATAAACTTAAACCACTTAATTAATTCATCTTAACAATAAGAAAAATTAGCAATAGAAATGAGAACAGATAATAAATATATATTCATAAGACACTATTTATAATGTACAAATCGAAGTGTAATCACCCTGATGATGACTACGATTAAGTTTAAATTCAATCAAACGAAGAAACTTCTTTTGAACTTTTTCTAGTAGATCACAGTCAACTCTATAATATGAATTCCGTACTGGGGAGCAATATTCAAGATGAGAACGCACAAATGAAATGTACAACAATTTAATGGACCACTGAGATAAATCACAACAATGACGCCATATGAAGGCTAACATTCTAATTGATTTATTATAAATATGATAATAATGTTGCTTGAATGTAAGGAATGAATCAGAAATAACGCCTAAATCCTTGATTTCTTTCACACGAGCTATGGCAGATCTTTCTAACTGATAATTAAAAGTTACCAATAATTTAGTGTTGAAGTTGAAAGAGATCACATAACACTTTTTGAGATTTAGAGGTAGTAAATTGCTCAAAGACCGTGCATGTAATCTATTAGGGTCAACTTGCAATTCCATTGCGTCAGTCATAGACTGAACAGATTTAAATAGCTTGAAATCGTCAGCATATAATTAATAAAAACTTCGAATTGTGAAAGCAAGATTAATAAATAACAAGAACAAAATAGGACCACAGTGTGAACCTTGTGGGATCCCCGATGTTACAGAAAAGGTAGTAGATAAGTTATTCCCAATTGTCACCTGTTGCTGTCTATCACTTAAGAATGACGCTAACCACTTTATAGTGTTGTTATTAAAATCGTATTTGGATAACTTAAAAAGTAGCAACGTATGATTTACTTTATCGAAGGCTTCAAAGAAATCGGTGTATGCAGCATCAACTTGAAGTTTATTGGCAGAAGCATTATTAAGAAAGGAATAGTATTCTATTAAATTCGACAGAGTTGATCTATTTTTAACGAAACAATGTTGTTTTTCAGAAATTATGCAGGACGACATACACTGCAATTGTTTAGACACTATGAAGTCAAAAATCTTAGCAATAACAGATTGGTTACACACTCCTCTATAATTATCAGTTCTATTCCGTTCACCAGTTTTAAAGATAGGGATATTATAACTGATTTTCCAAACTTTAGGAAATTTACATGCATTTAGAGACGATTGACATAACAAAATCAACGGAAAAGAAATTGTGAAGACACAGTTTTTTAAGAGAATGCTTGGAATCCCATCTGGACCATAATTGGAGGAAGACTTTATTTGGGAAATATGCTCAAACACCGCAGCAGTAGACATCTTTAACCATAATCATTTACTTCCATATCCGAAACAAAATTAAGGTTGAAATTTCTATTTCAGTTCTTTTCGTATACAGAAGAAAAAAACTGAGCGAATAAGTTGGAAATTGCATTTCCACCTTGTGCACGTTCTTCATTAAAAACCATTTCCTCTGGAATACCATCGCCTTAATTTTTATCCTTAATGAATTTCCAAAAGTATTGAGGGTTACTCGACAAACTATTGTTAACTCTAGTCAAATATGACTTATAGAGATCTGTATTAAGTTTTTTGCAGTGATACCTCAACGATCTAAAACAAAGGTAATCCTCAATCGTGCCCGATTTACGAAAAACTGAATGAGCTGCTTTTTTCTTACGAATCAAATTTTTTAATTCTGTATTGAACCATCTAGGATATGATGAGCTATTCCATTTAACAGTTTTTATTGGAAGAAATCTATTGATGCCTCAAAGAGAATACCATAAAAAACTGAAACTTTATCATCCACATCCAGACCAACAAAACAACTTTCCCAATCCACAGAAGCCAGATAATCATTAAGTAGATAATAATTCCCATTAGCGAAGTCAAATATTTCAATTTCAGAAGACAGAACGGAAACACAAAAATTAGGAAGAGACCACGAATACGAAATGTGATGGAGACTGTTATCAAAGATTGAATCAACGGCGGCGTTTACTTGTAAGTTAATAATATTTGAAAATATAATATCAAGGACAACGTTACGATTATTAGGAATAGTGTTAACCTGATCCAGATTTAAAAAAGAATAAATAGAAATTAAGACGTCATAGCAATCCTTAGAACAACCAACCAAATGATTAGTAATTTTATTCTTGTCCCAAATCAGAAATGGAAGATTGAAATCACCCGCAATTATATAGTCTCAATTTGGAAATCTTTGATAAACAGATTCTAATTCAGAACAGTGATCACTGTAAACATGAATATCAGATGCAGAAGGTATGTAGACACCCCCAACAATTAGACTTAATTTATTAGGGGGAGATTCTCGAAACTCGATAAGGCCTTGCAAGGATCTGCAAATTCAAAACCATAGCAATATGTATTGTTGTTGCATTGTATTTGCAGTTTCGATAGCGATTTGCAACTTATCGGAGTTTCCAGAATCTCCCCCTTAGTATTTATGCGAACATATACACTTTCTACATTTTGACCATACATAAAAATAGAAGCATTAAAAGCTTTGTCAACAGCTACTAATACACCACTGCCCCGTAATTTTGTACTAGTGTTAATATTTCGATCAGCACGAAAGATGTTGAAGTTTCGCAACAATAATTCAGGATCAGTGATAATAATTGCGTTGTACACACTAACAAAATTCATTAAGTCTTGTTCTTATACCCCCAGAATTCTGATAATAAAAAATGGATTACTTTTTTGATAAATTGTTGATGACGTCATTGGAATTTTTTTTTAATTTTCCCGCTACAAAAATTTAATGAGAAATAAACATAATAAGCATGCGGTCGTTATGTTTCCGACAGGAAGAGAAGTACTATCTAAACCAGGGCTTCTTAAACTTTTTTCGTTCACGACCCCATTTATGATTGCGAGTTTCCTGGGGACCCCATGTAAATATAAAAAAAGATAAGTGTGACTCTGCACAAATACACATCTAGATGTTATAAAATCGTGTATTTAAATATTTGACATTAAAATCTCTCGCGACCCCAGAGTTTTGCTACGCGACCCCATTTGGGGTCGCGACCCATAGTTTAAGAAGGCCTGATCTAAACTCTTTAAACCAATTTTTTGGATTTGCATATACAAAACGCTGTTCTTTCCACTTTTATTTCAATTTACGTTACCGGTTTCGGACTTTAGTGCCCTTCAGTGGCTGGGAGCAACCCAGATATCTACGCAAAGAATCGTCGAAAAAAGCTAATGGAAAATTACGTTTTATTACTGGTAAGAAATCAAATTCTTCTCTACGCACTATTGAAAAAAAAACATTTCTATTATTTGAGTCGTATAGATCCAGCAATGAATGCTGATGACGTTGAAAATTATATACATAGTGAACTTAATATTACCTATGCAAAATGTACTTTATTAAGATCTGATGAGCATTATAAATCTTTTAAACTAGAAATTTGTCAATCTGAATCTGACAATATTCTCAATGGTGATTCGTAGCCTAAAGGAGCGTTAGTCAGGAAATTCCTGCCATCAAAAACCAAAGCCGCGCCTCCTAGTATTGAAAGTCAAGCTTCTAATGTTCCTTCCTCGCTATGTCAACAATCTAGTTCGAAGGCAATTCCATCTTTGAATAAATCCCCAAATTTTTTAAACTCAGAGGAGGTAACTCCAATAACGTAAGAGAAATTAGCGTTTATTATCAAAACGTTCGCGGCCTCCGCACCAAGCTCAAAGATTGTTATTTGTCTTGTGCTTGTGAAAATTATGACGTTCTTGTGTTTGTCGAAACATGGTTGACTCCAGCTATTTCTGATTTAGAAGTGCTTGATGATAGGTACGTAGTGTTTCGTAATGACAGGAATTCTGGTAACAGTGTTAAAAAATCTGGAGGTGGTGTTATGATTGCGGTTAAAAGTTGTCTTGCACCGAGTGTATTAAGTATTACCGCCAATATTGAAGAGTTGTGGGTTTCTGTTCAACTTGTTAACAAAAGGTACATTTTTTGTGCTGTGTATTTTCCGCCAGATTCTAACATGGATGCTTATTCTATCCATGTACAAAATGTAAAAAAAAATGTATATGACTACGCTGACTCCACTGTATTTATTTTAGGTGATTATAACTTATGTAATGTTAGGTGGATTCAGGACATTGACACTAATATGTATGTACTTGTCAATATCAAGTCAGAAAAAGACCTGTTAATTCGTGATAAATTTTATTCCTTCGATCTGTCTCAATTTAACTATTTTGTCAATTGTTTTAATAATGTACTTGATCTTTGTTATTCGAACTGTGATAACTAGAGAGCGGATTTTATGAAATTTGCATATCCGTTATTTTTTGCATATAAGTCTTGGTATTTAATATGTGAACGAATCATGCTAATTAAAAATGAATACAGCTATAAAAAAATTGCATATTTGCATATATTTGCCTTCTGCTGCATATTTCACGGAACGGGTGCATATTTTGCATTTTTATCAATTTTTGTGCTAATTTGAAATAGTAATTTACGCAACTAGTTCGGGATAGCCTGCTTCCCGCATGAACGCTTGTTTGAGGCACGACCGAAGGGAGTGCCGCATTTGCGTGAATGCGGGAAGCAGGCTCACGAACGTGTTGTGTACAATATTTTTTGCGACGAATAAACCTTTAAACTGAAGAGATTAACTGTGAGTTATTTATAAACAACGCCATTGACAGCGCCGTCAACACGTCACAATGTTGACACTACCCGAGTATTTTAAGGTTACCATGGCAACGGGAAGTTAAATGCACGTGTGCGGGAAATTCGACCTCCCGCACTCTGGTGAATGCGCGAAAGCTATCAAAAAAGGTCATGAGTGCAAAAAAAAAATTATTGTCATTCTATCGGCATTTATCTAGAAAGACGAAATTTTATGAATCATATTGCAAGTATTGTCCTGAGATTCAAATAACTATGAAAGGTTTGGGTTTTATGGTAGTTTGGAGACACCAGTAGGTGTTAAGCTTTGCTTCCAGGTAAATTCGCGCCCTAATCACTTTTGGAAATACCGTTCATTTCCAATATTTTTGTTCGTTTTGGTACGTTTAGTGGTGGTCGAAGGGACGTTATACTATTATATTTCATCGTGAGTTTGTATTGAAAGCATTTAAAGGGATACAGGTGTATCAATATGTCGAAGATAATTCAAATTAATTTATGGATTAAACCTTTTCCTGAACTTATTCTCCAAGAACGAACTGTGTTTTGTCGCGCCTGCCCTAAATCAGTAAATATCTTTACATCTGTGAACGTAGTACGTAGTTTTTCTATTTACAAATACATATACTTTAGAATCACCGGAAAAACTTTTTGTTAGAATATTTCGAAAAATATTTAAAAATAAATTGTTACCAAAATAGTAATTAAATAGTGGATTACTACTATTTTTTAATTTGTTCTGTTTATATTTATTTTTTAGTATAAGAATATTTCTTTAAAAACGTGATTTATGTGTTAGTGAGATGTAATTAAACACAATACAATGTAAATTATGTATTTTTTGTAATTAAACGTAAGCCCGGGAAACCTGTTTTTGTATTTTATAAATAAATTTTGTTTGCTTATTAAGCTTTTTTTTAATTTTTGTAGCATATGCAACTGCATATCTCTGCATATATTAAGAAAGTTACTGCATATTTGCATAAATTTGGTGCATATCATATGATCATATTTCTCAAAATTTTGCTGCATATTTTCCGCTCTCTAGTGATAACTTAATCATAAGGAGCTGTGTTGCATTAACCAAAGAAGACTTATTCCACCCTCCTTTTAAGTTTACTATTTACGACTGTGATATTTTTTTAGATGATTTCTGTGATACATATCTAGACTTTAAGAATGGTAGTTACAATGCAATCAATGACTACTTGTTATCAGTTAAATGGAATTGTATTGATAATTATTGTGATATTGATGTTGCTGTTTCTATTTTTTACACGCATTTATTTTATGCCTGTGATAGATTTGTTTCTCTTAAAAATAAATGTAGGAAGCGCTTTCCTGTGTGGTTTTCCCAGGAAGTCCGAAATTTAATTAATTTAAAGCGAGCTGCTCATAAGGGCTATAAAATCAGCAAAGGCTTTGATGATTACTTAATTTTCTCCCAACTTAGAAATGATTGTAAAGCTGCTGTTAGTAGATCCTACTCATCGTATGTTGAACAATCAGAGAATGCCATCATGGTTAACCCGAAAAAATTTTGGAGTTTTGTTAAAAGTAAATCTAGCGCATGCAGTAAGCTTCCTTTAAATATGATTTACGACAACATGCAAGTGTGTGGTGCTGAGAAAATCGTAGAGTGCTTTGCTACACATTTTTCCTCAGTATTTACTAGTAATAAGAACATCAATTTTGACAATATCAACTTTCATCTAGATCAACCTGTTGATTTAAACAATATCGTAATTGAGAGCTCCTCCGTTCTCAGTGCGTTAGAAAGCCTTGAAAACAAAAACTGTTCAGGACCTGATGGACTCCCACAATCTTTTTTTAAGACATGCAGCAAATCTCTGGCTGAGCCCCTTTGCCGATTATATAATGAATCTACTAATTCTGGCAAGTTTCCGACTATCTGGAAATCAGCATTTATCATTCCTATTTTTAAAACAGGTTTAAAGGTTGAAATAAAAAATTATAGACCTATAAGTTTGCTGTGTACTCCGTCAAAAATTTTTGAAAGCATTGTAGCTGCTCAAATGTTTGATGTGATAACTCCTTCTCAGCATGGATTTTTTTCAAAACGATCAACTTTAACCAATCTTTTTACTTATGTTAATTATATTTTCGATGCCTTTGATAATAACTTAGATGTTCATGCTGTTTACACTGACTTCAGAAAGGCATTTGACACTGTCAATCATTTTATACTTTTAAAAAAGCTATATTTGTACGGACTTCGTGATCCTCTTCTGTCATGGCTTAAAACATATTTATTAGACCGTTATCAATGTGTATATTTGAACGGAGTCAGTTCAAATGAATATCTAGTTACTTCAGGTGTTCCGCAAGGTTCAGTCATTGGCCCACTTCTGTTCAATATCTTCATTAACGATATAGCTTCGAATATTACATCGGATACGCTTCTCTACGCTGATGACCTAAAATTGTTTAAGAGCATACGCACACTTGCTGATACTGTTGTCCTACAATCCGATATAATTAAAATTGAAGAATGGTGCAAAATTAATGATATGTCACTCAATTTAGATAAATGTCAGGTTATATGTTTTAGCAGGAAATTTGCTTCATCTCCGTGTTCTTATATTTTATGTGGTACTGCACTGTCTGTGGTCAAAGAAATTAAAGATTTAGGTGTTTTACTAGATGCTAAGTTAAGTTTTCATTGTCGCTATGATACAATAATTTCTAAAGGTAGGAAAATGTTAGGTTGTGTTAAAAGGTGGTCTCCTGATTTCAATGATATACGTGTATTAGTCATATTATTTAGTTCTCTCGTAAGATCCTTGTTAGAATATAACACTCTTATTTGGTCACCGTTTTATTCTTCCCACATCAGGCGTTTTGAAGCTGTACAAAACAATTTTCTTAAATATTTAATGTATAGACTCGCTTTAAAAAACATTATTTTAGAGAATACTCAGCTGGTTGCTAGTTATGTATCAATTAGTACTTTAGAAAATCGTCGAATTTATCACAAATTGTGTTTTATCTTTAAGTTAGTAAATGGTTTAGTAGATGCGCCCGATTTATTATCTATGATTTATTTTAATATACCTGTTCGAACTGTCCGTTCCCCTTATGTGTTTTTTGTACCTTGTCATCGAAGGAATTATGCGCTTCATTCTCCCTTGAACAGTATGATTTTACTTACTAACCAATACTGTAAGAACCTAGAATTTTTTGGTGTTTCATTTAATAGATTCAAGAGAGAATGCCGGAAATTGTTATTTGTATAATTTGTTTTTGTTTTTTTTAACTAATTATGTATTGCCTTTTTTTGGCGTAATAAACTTATTATTGTTATTATTATTATTCATCAGGCGGCCTGTCCTGTAGTTGTCCCTATCCTCATTATTCTACACAGATTAATGTATGTAGATTAATTAATTAAATATTAAAATTAATATTACTGACCCCCAACAGCGGTAGTTACTCGCGTACGAATTAAAACTTCGGTAAATACTTATTGTTGAAAATATGTTCAAGATAAACGGGCAAATAATCAATCCAATAATTTCGGGATTATCTCTCTAATACACAGACAGTGAGGCAGACGGAAACATGCAAACGTACTCGGTAAGCAGTGAAATGTCTAGAAAACAAAATTAACTCTTCGTTACAATGATTTCCTAGCTTATGCTCTCAAAATCCCATGATTGTGAAATTTCAAAAACCAAAACTGTAGGCGCATTATCTGTGACATGAGTCTACTTCCAGATGACCTAACAATGACTTCAGAATAAAAAAGTCAGTCAACATACAAACTAAACTGTAAATTAAGATAAAATAACATTGTTTACCATAAATTACTAACTTTAATTATTAGGAGGTTATTCTAAACATGAAGTACTTTTCTAGTTGATAGTGCAGCCTAGCATGAAATAATACATAGTAATACTAATAAGCGAAAAGAGGCAAACTGTCATAAAAGGTTTTAGTTGACGAATTATAATGTAAGTATTCTTACCCATTAAAACGTAACCGAGTATCGTGATATACAATTGATGGACATACCTGAAACAAAGGAATAAAGATTAAACTTAGAATAATATAATAATGCATAATGTATGAAATACAACATTATTAGACCTGACAAATCAAAACATGTTCTTTCTATAGGAACAAATATTTTATCGTTTCTTAACTGACTTAAGTATTAGAAGGGAACTTAGTGAAACCCAGGCCATCAATTTTGCATATCGGTATTAGTGAACTGCAAAACGCACAGGTAAGGTATAAAATCCATTTAAATGTCTAATAACTAATAACATTAGTAATTAAGAAACTAAAACTCACTCTGTTCGTAAGCGTAATAACTCTCAACATTATTCACTAAATGGTTAACAAAAGTAAAGTAATACGTATATTACTCGCAAAAATGTGTCGATCTAGACACAAACACAACACGTTTTTGCATAGTATTTCAACCCTACCATCCTTTTATCCAAAATTAGAGGATGATCTGAGATTTTCGTTCTGTTCCAGTAAGATAATAAAATATGTCCTGCTTCCTTCCTTTACCCTACACACATAATCTTCAGCAGTTCGATATAAAAATTTATGGAGTCTCCGAAAAAAATGTTCAATGACTGGAAATACATTTCTATTAGAAGACGTATTGAATCTCTTGTGAGGTACCCGGGACCTTCAGCTCTCGCAGGAAACAAAGTTATTGAAACATGGGACTCCATCCAAAAAATCGTTTTTAAACTTCAGTGGAATAAAGCTTGGTCGTTGTTGCCGAAGGGAAAATATAACTGCACTTGTTATGAACTATGAAAATATAAGAATTAAAATAAAAGTTGCTGCACCAACAATCCCTGTTTTCTGCTGACAATCTGGGAGGGCATATAAAATACCTTTATGGCGTGGCTAATGGGATGATTACATGAAATAGCCACTCAAATGTCTACGTTGTTTATTTTTGGTTCGGACGAACGTCATTTGTATAAACGTTTTATATGAAGTTGTAACATCAAGTTTATTACTCGCAAATTTTATCGCTTGCATAAAACTTACTATCTAGGTTCTAATTGAATTGTAGAATTAGCAGAATGGCCGAATATAAAACGATCGTTTGAAAACCATCGTAAACAGATAACACTGAAGATCGACCGTGTAGTCAAAGCACTACGATATCTTACGGCTTCCGTGGCGGTGTTCGTTACGGAACTTATGTATCGCTACCGATCTAAACTTTGATATTTTCTCAGTTTATGGCTAGACCATAAGTTTTATTGTTTCTTCAGAATGTTCCAGCGAATTGATTTGCACTTTAACGTCAACACTTGTACTAGAAATTCCAGACATCGGTCGTCCAGTTGTATAAGAACCTCTGATGATTACAAAATATTTAAATTGAATTAAATTAATTGTTAAATCGATGTAATGTACGTCACATTTTATAGTACGTCACTTAGTAAATGTCACTGCAAAAGATAAGGGGAAAATTATTTTTGTTTCAATTATTTCAGGGTTTATTTGAAGAAAATTGAATAAACAGATCATCACGTGGCATCTATAGGAAAAACTTGCAGTGGTCAAATTTTGTTTAAGTACGAGTTGGGCCGAGCTTAATCGCAGTAAATGTACGATGATCGGGTAATCTCCGTTGCGGAAATGCCTCACCGAAAAGACCCTGCCCCTCATGGGCGTTTCCAAGTGGTCTAGCATACACTAAATGCATATCAGCCATTTCAGCATTTGTATAACGTGCCATTTTTTTATTTGACAGACGTCAGTTTTAATTTGTCAACAATTCATTGTTGTTAAACAATAAAAAAAAACTTTTGTTAAGACTAAATGTGGCTATAGAAAGGAAAGATGACCTTTTTATCAGAAGCGTACAACGAATTTGGACATGAATTTTAATGATTTTTATCTCTAAAAAGAGAACACTTTTACCTGAACTTTTTTTTACATTAGCACCCATACTTCGAGACCAATTGCCGATTTTATTTTGTACGTACCTTTCAATAACACGCTGTATATTTCAATTTTTCAATTTTCGGAATTTCTAAATTTTCGATTTTCCAATTTTTCGATGTTTCGAAATATGTACATATAAATCGGCCAAATTCGAAAAATCTAAAAGTTAAAAATGGAAAAATTGATAAATTGAGAGATCGAACAATAAAAACATCGAAACATCCGAATCTCGATTAATCGAGATCTCAAAAAATTGAAATATCGAAAAGTTGAAAAATTGAGAAATCGAAATATAAAACAGTCGAGAAATTGAAAAATCTAATGTTTAAAAAACGAAAAACTGAAAATTCATAAAGTCAAAAATCGAAAAATCCAGAAGTCGAAAAATCGAAAACTGGAAGAATCGAAATATTGAAAAATCTCAAAACTCAAATATCCGAAACTTGAGAAATTAAAAAATTGGAAAATTGAGAAATCGAAAAACCAAAAAAGCAAAGTCGAAAAATCGAAGAATTGAAAAACCGAAAAATCGAAACTTTGAGAAGTCGAGAAATGGGAAAATCAAAAATTGTTTAATTGGGAAATCGGAAACAGAAAATATAGCGACGTTAAAATTTGAAACATTGAAAAATCGAGAAATTGAAAATTTAAAATTTAAAACAATGAACAATTAAAGCATTGCAAAATTGAAAAATCGAGAAATTCAAATATCAAAAAATCAAAAAATAAACATTCGAAAATATAAAATTTAAAAATCTAAAACGTGAAAAATCGGATCCAGAAATTGACGAGTCGAAAGCCAAGATGAAAAGTTAAAAATTGAAAAATTGATAAATCGAGAAATCAAAAAATCGAAAAATTTCATAAGACAAGTTGAAAAATGAAAATTTAAAAATTCTGAAGATTGAAAAATTGAAATAAAGAAGAACTGAAAACTTAAAAAATAGAAAAACTTAGAAGTTTAAAAAATGAAAAATTAAAGCAGTCGAAAAATTGAAAAATCTAGAGTTTAACGAAAAACTGAAAATCAAAAAGTAAAATGGCGAGAAATCAAAAAATCCAGAAATCCAAAAATCGGAAAGTCGCAAAATCGAAATGTTGAAAGATCCCAAGACTGAAAGAAATATCCAAAAATTGAGAAATTAAAAATTGGAAAATTGAAAAATAGAAAAACCAAAAAAGCAAAATGGAAAAATCGAAGAATTGAAACTTTGAGAAGTCAAAAAATTCAGACATCAAAAAATCAAAAAATAAAAATTCGAAAATGTAAAATTTAAGAATCGAAAATCTGAAAAATCGACAAATCAACAAATCGAGATATCGAAACACCAGAATTTAAAAAATTGTAAAATTGAAAAATCGGACAACTGAAAAATGGAAACATCGACAAACTAGAAAATCGAAAAATTGAAAAGCCCAAAAGTAAAAAATCGAAAAACCGAGAAATGCAAAAATCGAAACCTGGAAAAATTCAAAATCTGAGACAATGAGAAGTTGAAAATCAGAGGATCGAGAAATTGAGGAGTCGAAAGCCAAGAAGAAAAGTTAAAAACTGAAAAATTGATTAATCGAGAAATTGAACGATTGAAACATCTGAATTCGATAAATCGAGAAATCAAAAAATTTAAAAATTTTAAAAAGGACAATTTGGAAAATCGAAAATTTAAAAATTCGGAAAATTTGAAAATTGAAATAAAAAAGACCTGAAATCTTAAGAAATAGAAAAACTTAGAATTTTAAAAACCGGAAAATTAAAACAGTCGAAAAATTGAAAAATCCAGAGTTTAACGAAAAACTGAAAATCAAAAAGTAAAATGGCGAGAAATCAAAAAATCCAGAAATCCAAAAATGGGAAAGTCGCAAAATCGAAATATGGAAAAATGCCAAGACTGAAAGAAATATCCAAAAATTGAGAAATTAAAAAACTGGAAAATTGAGAAATCAAAAAAGCAAAAAAGCAAAGTGGAAAAATCGAAGAATCGAAGAACCGAAAAATTGAAACTGTGGGAAGTCGAGAAATTAAAAAAAATCAAAAAATAAAAATTCGAAAATGTAAAATTTAAGAATCGAAAGTCTGAAAAATCGACGAATCAACAAATCGACAAATCGAAACCCCAGCATTTAAAAAATTGTAAAATTAAAAAATCGGATAACTGAAAAATCGAAACATCGACAAACTGGAAAATCGAAAAATTGAAAAGCGCAAAAGTAAAAAACCGAAAAGCCGAGAAATGCAAAATTCGAAACATGAAAAAATTAAAAAACTGAGACATCGAGAAGTCGAAAAATGAGAGGATCGAGAAATTGAGGAGGCGAAAGCCGAGAAGAAAAGTTAAAAATTGAAAAATTGATGAATCGAGAAATTGAACGATCGAAACATCTGAATTCAATAAATCGTGAAATCAAAAAAACGAAAAATTTTAAAAAGGACAAGTTGAAAATTGGAAAATTAAAAAATTCTGAAGATTGAAAAATTGAAATAAAGAAGAACTGAAAACTTAAGAAATTGAAAAGATTAGAAGTTTAATTTAAAAACTGAAAAATTAAAACAGTCGAAAAATCCAAAAATTGAGAAATTAAAAAATTGGAAAATTGAGAAATCGAAAAACCAAAAAAGCAAAGTGGAAAAATCGAAGAATTGAAGAAGCGAAAAATTGAAACTTTGAGAAGTCAAGAAATTCAAACATCAAAAAATAAATATTCGAAAATGTAAAATTCAAGAATCGAAAATCTGAAAAATCGACAAATCAGCAAATGGAGAAATCGAAACCCCAGAATTTAAAAAAATGTAAAATTGAAAAATCGGACAACTGAAAAATCGAAACATCGACAAACTGGAAAATCGAAAGATTGAAAAGCCCAAAAGTACAACCCGAAAAACCGAGAAATGCAAAAATAGAAACATGGAAAAATTCAAAAACTGAGACATCGACAAGTCGAAAAATCAGAGGATGCAGAAATTGAGGAGTCGAAAGCCAAGAAGAAAAGTGAAAAATTGAAAAATTGATGAATCGAGAAATTGAACGATCGAAACATCTGAATTCGATAAATCCAGAAATCTAAAAATCGAAATATTTTAAAAAAGACCAAGTTCGAAAATCGAAAATTTAAAAATTCTGAAGATTAAAAAATTGAAATAAGGAAGAACTGAAAACTTAAGAAATAGACAAAATTAGAAGTTTAAAAACTGAAAAATTAAAACAGTCGAAACATTGAAAAATCAGAGTTTAACGAAAAACTGAAAATCAAAAAGTAAAATGGCTAGAAATCAAAAAATCCAGAAATCCAAAAATCGGAAAGTCGCCAAATCGAAATATGGAAAAATCCCAAGACTGGAAGAAATATCCAAAAATTGAGAAATTAAAAAATTGGAAAATTGGGAAATCGAAAAACCAAAAAAGCAAAGTAGAAAAATCGAAGAATTGAAGAACCGAAAAATTGAAACTTTGAAGTTGAGAAATTCAAACATCAAAAAAATCAAAAAATGAAAATGAAAATCTGAAAGATCGACGAATCAAAAAATCGAAAAATCGAAACCCCAGAATTTAAAAAATTGTAAAATTGAAAAATCGGACAACTGAAAAATCGAAACATCGACACACTGGAAAATCGAAATATTGAAAAGCCCAAAATTAAAAAATGGAAAAACCGAGAAACGCAAAAATCGAAACATGGAAAAATTCAAAAACTGAGGCATCGATACGTCGAAAAATCAGAGGATCGAGAAATTGAGGAGCCGAAAGCCGAGAAGAAAAGTTAAAAATTGAAAAATTGATGAATCGAGAAATTGAACAATCGAAACATCTGAATTCGATAAATCGAGAAATCAAATAGAAATAAAGAAGAACTGAAAACTTAAGAAATACTTAGAAAAACTGAAAAATCTAGAGTTTAACGAAAAATTGAAAATCAAAAAAGTAAAACGGCTAGAAATGAAAAAATCCAGGAATCCAAAAATCGAAAAGTCGAAAAATCCAAATATTGAAAAATCCCAAAACTGAAACAAATATCCAAAAAATTGAGAAATTAAAAAATAGGAAAATTGAGACATTGAAAAACAAAAAAAGTTAAATCGAAAAATCTTAAGCTTAAAAAATCGAAAAATGAAGAATTGAAGAAGTGAAAAATCGACACTTTGGGAAGCCGAGAAATGGGAAAATGAAAAAAAGATTACTTCAGAAATCGGAAAACTGAAAATTTAGAAACGTTAAAATTTGAAAAATTGAAATATTGGAAAATCGTAAAATTGAAGAGGACAAAAATTGAGAAATCGTATCACGGAAACATAGGAAAGTTCAAAAGTCGAAAAATAAAAAAATCGAGAAATCGAAAATTTGAAGAATGAAAAAATTGAAAAAGCCGAAAATTGAAATTTTGAAAAATTGAAACATCTAAAGTAGAAAAATTGAGAAATCGAAAAGCCGAAAAATCTCAATAACTTATTTATTCGATAAAATTGTTAGATGACATCACCAATTCCTGAGGGGCATGAACGGATAAATTTTGAGTAACGATTTCACATACTTCCAATAACTATAAATTGGAAAATGTTGCAAATTTTTTTTCCAGAAATCTTGACGTCTATGTATGTTACGAGAAAAGACATGCCGTTTCTGTCAAATGAAATTTCAATGCTTACTCCGCGTGATTTTTTAATTAAACACCCGTTACTTCAGGGACTATAAACTATAAACCTCCTTACCCTTCTCTAGATTCTAGAAAGTACCAGTACATCAAACATTGTTAACGTCACGGCCGAAAAGAACATTTCTTTTCATCAGATTTCTGGTATTACTTTTATTAATTGTGAACATTTAACAGAGAATTTCAATATAAATATTTAATAATAATTCAATAAATAATATTTCCAGTTTATTTTGTTCATAACGAAAACTCCCTTGGGAGTTTTTGGCAATATTATTTCCCTAGGGAATAATCTGTCGTTTCTGTTATTATTTTCGAACTATATTTCTAGTCTCGCGATTATGAAAAAGATCTTTCGACCTTTTAGTGTTTTTACTTTTTACGAATCTGAAAAAGTCTTGAGAGCCGCATTGTTTGGGTACCCACGGTATATTATTTTGGGAGACCATGGAGATTGTTTTTGTAAATTATTTAAAACAATTTTAGCGGTCTTTCGTGTTCTATTTTTGGAAAATTCTGACCTGATCTGTTTGTAAGTTCATTCTGGGATCATTTGCCAATATCGGTCTTAATGTAGCAGGTACCAGCCACGTCCACCCACCCTTTTTTTCTTAGAGGTTATGTCATTTGCCAAAATCAGTTTTATCTTAGTGCAGATGACGAACTTTTACAAAAATTACCAAAATTTGGAAACATTACGAGCTTACTTATATTCACAAGGCAGAAATTTTGAATATCTTTAATGTTTAGTTGGTTTAGATACCATATTTTTTTCCGACTTGTTACTCGACAATTATTATCACAGATAGGCCAATTTTCACAAAACGTTCATAAATTATACACCTGAACATTCCTCGTGAATCACTCTCTCTCTCTCTTGGTGAAAACCGCATGAAAATCCGTACAGTAGTTTTTTATGTAGAATTAGTTTTATGTTACAATTTTTCGTATGTAGATATTATACTAATTCTAGATTAAAATATATAAAATCAACCACTGTACACTAATTATTATTATTACTACTACCTTTTTGAAAGAAAAATGGAAGCTCTCATAACATTTTGACACCTATGTTTAGTAAAGGAGTTGCATAACCCATCACTACAATGAACGAACGTTGACGTAACTACTAAATATGCATTAGTGAATTGTCTATACCGAGTATTTTCATGTTGAAACAATAGATATTTATTTTGTTAAAATCAATAAGGTGTTATATAACGAACACATCAATCTGTTTACATTTTATTATCATATTTCCGCAACACCACTATGTAGGTACAACAAAAAAATAAAGAACAAAACAACTTACATATTTTACGGTTTATAATTTTAGTAGCCAGATGCAGTGTATGTAATGATTTTAACTACGCCTCTTGCACCCATAAATAATTTTCATTGAAATTCTGTGTCTAGTGATTTATTAAAGGAATCGTCAACGCCGTTTACAACATTGATGGTGATTCCACAGTATGAATGGTGAAGCTGAATTCTGTCAGTGTGCTTTATAATTATCTATTAAGTCGATAAATCTTGTCGGGTAGTGTTTTAGCTATTGTTGACGTGTTTGTTATTCGGATCCATGTCCTGTCGTTTATATTAAAAGCACGCCTATGTAAGTGACAAAACGGCCGTCCATTATTTCGCTTTCTTCTTTATGAGGCCATCTATTTTATTTTCCGGAATGTCCACAACTTTTTAGATACTTTCTTTTCACTCATTAACAGAGTATTTTGCAGATATTCTCCTCACTATTTTATTTTCATTGCATCAGCTTCAAATAATTGAACATATTACATTTCCTCAAGGTATTTGTTCGATTGGTACTCAACCTCGAACACGTTATTGAAAATTCCTCGGTTTCTTTTTTCACCCGGAATATATTTGCCAAAGCGAAAAGGAACTCTTCCACACAGAGAGAGAAAACGCAATCAAACAAAATATTTACCACCAGTGACGTATTTCACGGTGAATGTGGCCCCAAAAAAGCGGAATTCCAATATTGCTGTTGCAAAAAAATACGAATAGCGGGGAACTTAAAGAGAATAATATTCCATATATCTAAATGGTATGAAATAATTTAGCACATATTCTCTTACTTTGGCTCAAAATGTAAGAGAATATAAGCGTAGGACTGTTTTTAATACACATTCTGTGAATTCCGGATTTAAAATCTACCATTTGTTTAGAGACAACTTTAATTAATAACCATCATTTTTTTCTTTTATTGCTTGCAAAAATATGGAGAATGATGAATACGTCGAGAGTTGGGTTTCTCCTTGGGTCACAAGAAAATAAGCTAGAGCGCTAACGAAAACACTCAACAACAAGATAATGCTCATTTTTCCTCAGCTACAAGATTTCCTTCTTGTTGAAAAATCATCACGCACAAACCCAAAGTATTTTCTTTCAGCGGCGAAACTAAGAGCGTAATTCGGCGAACATTCTCGTTCCTTTCGCTGACTTAATCACGAAAAGATAATCCGACAAATCTAGTACATTTTTTAGGGCTCACATTATATTATAAAACTGCTACATATCTTCCGCCTTATTTTCTTTTCGTCTAAACATCTTTTATTTCTCACTTTTCTAAATCCTCATCTAAATCTCGCAATCAGTTTAAGGCCCGTCTCTTTCCGCTACGTGGCAGTATATAACTTTCTCGTAATTATCTTTCTGGAGATCTCATACTACGTTTATCTATCAATTTCTTTTTTTCTTAGGGGAATGTGGTTGTTATCACGTCTGTTATCTTGTTCCTTAAGCTCACCGCAGTGACAATTCGTCGCTATAGCAAAATCCTCCTTTATTATACGTATTTTTTCTTACAGTCTTATCTTGAATTTCACATTTTACGCTTAGCGGGACTCTACTAATATTCAGCGTTTTTATCCACTACTATGAAATTGTAAACATCCCACGATTTCTTGCGTCGATATTTTTCAGAGTAATGCATCTGTCTCAATAAAAACCTGTTTAAAAAGTCTCAAATACCCGTTTTATTACGAAAAATATTACAGTTAATAAAACATTGCCATAAATTTTTAACGACGGAAACCTCATATTTTTGTGTAAAAGTTTCCACCGAATTTAGTAGAGCTACGATAAACGAGTATAATAACTCCCCAGCGCTTCTTTACTTTTTATTAAAATTTGAGTTATCAACTGTGACAACGATATTTTAAATTTATATCCACCAGTCTGGAAGACTTAGAATTAAATGAAAAGGTATAAACAACACTCCCTTTACCTTTCTCTCGTTTTCTCATAATGAAAACTGTAATAATGATTAAAAAACTGTCAGAAAATAAATCCATTCTAATTTCACTAGTAATTAATAACCAAAAACTGTAAAGCAAACTCTCCCCCCCCCCCCTTTACGTGATCAATGTTCTGTCGTACAACTAGATTTGCTAAATTAATAACACCATTAAATTTTTGTATTAATAAACTGATTATTTGGGAGAATGAGTGATATTGCGAGGCCGAGACGCTAATAATCCAGGCGGAGCAGCACAAGTAATGCAAAAACATTTTATAGACGTCTGTCTGACAAGATTTTGTAGGCCGACATGCGTACAAATTTGTCAAATTATTAAATGATTTTAACAAAAATGATTCAAGATAGAAAAACTATTCCGGCAAATTTTGGTTTTTGACCGTTTGAGACGTACCGAAAACCAGTAATACGGGCCGAACGTACCAAAAATATAATAATATTATTATGAACCACTAATAAATCATGCAGCAATAAAATTATTGTGTCCGCAATATTTTAGGCGTTGAAATTTTATTTGACAGAAACGGCATGTCTATTCTCTTGACATCCATTTGGGAGAAACATAATGTTACATCGTCGACCGAGAACTTGTTTGATCTACAGACCAGAACGTACTCAGGCCAAAATGGTCTCTAAGCGATTTATCTATAAGCCGACTTTCGTTAGAGATCAGATCAGCTCGGACTTTACAACGAATAAGTGAACAAAGTTCTTGAAGATTTTAACCATTTAAACATAATATTGCGGAATGACAAAATTTACATTGCAAATTGTATTATCAGACAATGGTAAAACGCTCACCAGAATTTTTCATCAATGTAATTGCAGATGTAGTTTAAATTTTATCTCCTCCGTTTACGGTTTATGAATCCTTGTTGAGTTTTTACCTTAGACGACAAGATTTTTGAAAAAAAAACAACATTTCCCAAATTATACTTATTGGAAGCATGTTACTAAAAATTTATCCGTTGATGCCCCCCCCCCCCCACCCAGGAATTGATTATGTCATCTTACAATTTTATCGAATGTTATTTAAATGTTAAAAAGTAGCATAGTCCTGAACATGTGGTTTATAAATACGCGATTGGAATTTTTCGGCTTTTCGATTTTCCGATTTTTCAACTTTAGATTTCTCAATTTTTCAATATTTCAATTTTGTACTTTTTCAATTTTTCCATTCTTCAAATTTTCGGTTTCTCGATTTTTTTATTTTTCGATTTTTGTATTTTCCTGTTTCAATGACACGATTTCTCAATTTTTGTCCTCTTCAATTTCACGATTTTTAAATGCGTATTTCGGTTTTTCAATTTTCCAAATTTTCATGTTTCTAAATTTTCAGTGTTCCGATTTCTGATGCAATCTTTTTTTTTTATATTCCCATTTCTCGACTCTCCAAGGTTTCGATTTTTCACTTCTTCAGTTCTTCAATTTTTCGGTTTATGTTTATGATTTTTCGATTTTGCTTTTTTTAGTTTTTTCGATGCTCAATTTTCTAGTTTCTTAATTTTTTGGATATTTCTTTCGGTTTTGGGGTTTTTCAATATTTCGATTTTTCGAATTTTCGATTTTTGGATTCCTGGATGTTTTGATTTATCGTCTTTTTACTTTTTTGATTTTCAATTTTTCCTTAAACTTTAGATTTTTCAATTTTTCGACTGTTTTAATTTTTCAATTTTTAAAATTCTAAGTTTTTCGAATTCTCAAGTTTTCAGTTCTTCTTTATTTCAGTTTTTCAATGTTCTGGATTTTTAACTTTTCTATTTTCCAATTTTTCTTTTTTAAAATTCTTCGATTTTTCAATTTTTTTTTGATTTCTCGATTTATCCAATTCAGATGTTTCGATTATTCAATTTCTCGATTCATAAATTTTTCCATTTTTAACTTTTCTTCTCTGCTTTCGACTCCTCAACTTCTTGATCCTCTGATTTTTCGATTTCTCAAGGTCCCAGTTTTTGAATTTTTGCATGTTTCGATTTTTTGATTTCTCGGTTTTTCGATCTTTTACTTTTGGGCTTTTCAATTTTTTGATTTTCTAGTTTTTCGATGTTTAGTTTTTCAATTTTACAATTTTTTAAATTCTGGGATTTTGATTTCTCGATCTGTCGATTCTGGGATTTGGATTTTTCAGATTTTCGATTTTTAAATTTTAGATTTTCGAATTTTTATTTTTTGATTTTTTGATGATTGGATTTCTCGGGTTTTCGATTTTGCGATATTTTAATTGTTCAAAATGTTTAAAATTTTCGATTTTTCGATTTTCGTTTTTTTGAATTGCCGTTCTTCATTGTTGCTAAATTTTATGTTTCCGATTTCCCAATTAATCTATTGTTGATTTTCCCATTTCTCGGGTTGTCAAAGTTTCGATTTTTCAGTTATTCAAATGTTCAATTCACTTTTCTTTTTGATTTTTCCATTTGTCAAGTTTCCAGTTATTTTAATTTCTTAATTTTTGGATATTTCTTTCAGTTTTGGGATTTTTACCTTTTTTTTTCAATTTTTTGTTGAACTGTCAATTTTCCAATTTTCCGCCTGTTTCAATTTTCCAATTTTAAAAATTTCGATTTTCCAATTTTTCTTTGATAAGATTTTTCGATGTTTTGATTGTTCAGTTTCTAAATTCATCAATTTTTCTATTTTTAACTTTACTTGTCGGCTTTTGACTCCTCAATTTCTCGATCCTCTGATTTTTCGATTTCTCGAAGTTTTTGAATTTTTCCATATTTAGATTTTTGGTCCCAGTTTTTGATTTTTGCATGTTTCGATTTTTGGATTTCTCGGTTTTTCGATCATTTATTTTTTGGCTTTTCAATTTTTTGATTTTCCAGTTTTTCTGGGATTTCTCGATGTGTCGATTTTTCAGATTTTCGAGTTTTAAATATTAGATTTTCGAATTTTTTTTGTTTTGATTTTCTGATGTTTGGATTTATTTTTTAATTTCTCAATTTTCGGATATTTTTCTCAGTTTTGGGATTTTTCAATAATTCGATTCTTCCATTTTTTGACTTTGGCCTTCTAGATTTTTCGATTTTTCGATTTTTTATTGTTTGTGTTTTCAGGTTTTCGTTTTTTAACTTTCAGATTTTTCAATTTTTCGACTTTCCGATGTTTTTATTTTCCAATTCTTAAAATTCTAGATTTTTCGATTTCTCCAATTTTCAGTTCTCCTAATATTTAAATTTTCGATTTTTCAATTTTTTGAGATTTCGATTTAATCGAGATTCGGATGTTTTGATGTTTTGATTGTTCAATTTATCAATTTTTCCATTTTTAACTTTTTGGATTTGGCTTATTTATATTTCGAAACATCGAAAATTTGGAAAATCGAAAATTTAAAAATTCCGAAAATTGAAAAATTGAAATATAGAAGAACTGAAAATTCAAGAAATCGAAAAACCTAAAATTTTTAAAACTGAAAAATTAGAATATCAAAAAGCTGAAAAATTGGGAAATCGAAGTATAAAACAATCGAGAAATTGAGAAGTCTAAAGTTTTAAAAACGGAAAATTGAAAATCCAAAAAATAAACAGTCGAGAAATCGAAAAATCTAGAGCCCAAAAAATCGAAAAGTCGAAACACTAAAAAAACCCAAAACTGAAATATCGAAAAATTGAAAAATAGAAGAAAAACTAAAGAATCATGAAACTGAAAAATCACTAAACTGAACGAAATGACCAAAAATTGGGAAGTTGAAAAATTGAAAAATTGAAAAATTGAAAAAACAAAAAAGCAGAATCGAAAAATCACAAACTTAAAAAATCCAAAAAATTGAAAATAAAAAATAGATTAATTGAGAAATCAGAAAACTGAAAATTCAGAAACGTAAGAACTTGAAAAATTGAAAATATTGGGGAACTGAAATATCTAAAAATCGAAAAATTCTAAATTTAAAACATTGAAACATTAAAATATAGTAAAATTGAAAAATGGAGAAATACAAACATCAAAAAACTAAAAACATAAAAATTCGAAAATCTAAAATTTAAAAATCAAAAAACTAAAAAATTGACAAATCGAGAAATCGTAACTCGAAAATTTAAAAAATTGAACAATTGAAAAATCAGATTATTGAAAAATCGAAAGATCGAAAAATCGTAAACCCGTAAAGTAAAAAATCGAAAAACTGACAAATCGAAAAATCGAAAAATCAAAAGATCGAGAAATCGAGGAGTCGAAGCCACAAAAATTATGACTAAAAATATGTAAAAATTAATACAAAATATAACACAATGCTTCTAAAACACAAAAATAACTGTACTTTCACGAAAAAAAATCTATTGCATTATTACGGTTCCACAAGTATTGATAATTATGATATTATGTTTGTAAATAAAAGCATCTAAATAATAACCTTTTCCCGCAGAAATTCTGAACGCTTAGAGTCGAGATTTCCCTGAACGCACTCCGGTCTGTGGATCAAACAAGTTCTCGGGCGACGACTGATTAAAACAAACAGTTTCAGTAACATATTCAACTACTGCAATGGTATGGTAGTTGAACTATACGGTGTGAGAGATTGTGATTTCGTCCCGTAAAGTTATATTCGAAAAGAACCCATTGTCTCGTCGCATTCCTTTCTTATAAGGCTAAATCAGAACGTTCCAACTCTAAATAGCCCAACAGCCAATTCATGAGACTCCATGCCACTTCACACCCTACCTCAGGCCTTACAATTAATGCTGAATGGTCCATGGTACTCATCGAACAACGGCGTGGTATACTAGACGCAACCATTTAGTGCGTTTAAAGTACTTTACAACCCACCCTTCATAAAACTTAGCAAATGCAAACCATCCCACGTGTCAGGGACGGCCGAGACAGTAGTACCCTGTGCTTTTTCTAGAAAAGGTCTTTTCAAGTAGGTTATTAAAGCGGGTTTAAGACATCCGGCTGTGACGGCCTACTGAATTATAATGGGAGTTAAATTGGTGTGAAGCCATAAACGCCCTAAATGTTTGCGTCTAGTATAACTATATTGGCTTCCTTGTACCCGTTATCTCTCCCGAGCGTACCACCAACCGGACACTAATTGCGCCAGAAGTACCTGGACCCGTTGTAATGGCTAGATACATACTGCACCTCTCACATCCCCCGTATGGAAGTAACACTTAGTAATTTCCTGGTTCCGAAAGAACCAGGCTAGATTGTCAGCAGATGAGAATCTCATAATATCAGGTCCCCGATTACCTTCTACATGTCTCTTATTATCGTTTCTACTATGTATTAATATTATCAAAGGACATTAGATTAGAACCACACGATTCACATAAAGAGGTAGAGATCCAATTTCATATTACACATGAACCAAAACGAATTACATTCTGCTGCAATAGCCTTCTTTAATCAGCCAATTTGTGCTTTTTCTGCTTATAAATGAGGAATTAGGCAGATAAATATCTCATGAACGTAGACCAGAGAAAAAGATGTTCGTTTGTTTATTTATTATAAGCTTTAAAAAGACCTGTTTCAGGTTAAAGCATTGCTGAGAAAAAAGCACAACATCTAGCATTAAACAATGAAAAATTTATGACTGCGTCGCTTTAGGCGATTTCAGAAAATTGGGTTTTAGGTAGTCGAGATTTATCCCCGATGAAGAAAAAAACAGAGAATTATTTCTAGCAATGCGCCGGAAGCAACAAGAATTTTATCAATAGTAGGTAAATAGAATTTATCGAATCGTCCGAATAAAACGCGATAAAGTCCGGCCATTGTAGCAGATAAGCAAGTGAACGTTTCCAATTCTACCTGCGGATGCTTTGTCGTGATAAAAAAAAGCCAAATGAGCTTGTTCGTAAGTTGAATTTAGTGCACAGTTTTCCCTAAAGTTGGCAAAATTGTTGTGAAATGCCTCATGCAGACGTTTTTCTATCTTCTAAAGCAAGGAAAAGAGTTGGAAGTTTTCAGCGGTCCAAGTTCCTGATTACGTTTGTTTTCTCCGCAAAGACAACAACAAAAAAGGTCCGAACGGGACCGAAAGCAATCGCCACTAGTAGTAAAATTGTTTTCCAGTTTACCCTAAAACAGATACCTGTAATTTGATTTGTTTTTGCTTTCCTTTTGTTTCGGGCGCTTCCACCAAAATAAATTAGTTGGAAATTTTTATAAGTGCGTTATAAACGAGTTTACTGTTGTTTTCAGTCGTCGATGAAAATATATGTCTTCGAAGTTGAATTTTTTATGAGAGCGCTTATGTAACAGAAAGGGACGCAATGTAAACTACCTTGAAATGTTTACCGGATAAGAAACTTTATCTGCGTATCGATAGCATGCATTGTCACAGAAACTGGGTAAACATAGAACCATATTCTTGATACATTTTCAGATTTCAATAACATAAAGGTATTTCAAGGATCCATGGAAGAATATGTCAAGCAAACAATCGCATACGATGTCAATGGAAAACAGCGAAAATGCATCAAAATATAAAGATGTACTCTAATAATTTACTGTACAACGATATTCCTCAATTTCTAATACACAAAGGTAAGTGTAAAATATGCTACTACTGTCAATTATGTAATTGTTATTTGCGTCAGTCCGGAAAATAAACATTACGTGACAATGAAATACATCTCTTTTTTGAACCGTGAAGTCTGTAATTGAATACAACATTCACCCGTTAAAGTGTGGAAACAGACTATTCATGACAAGAACTTGAAAACAAATCATAACCCCGCGCACCCACCCTATCTCAGTTATGGCCATTTTTCTTTGTTCGTCGTGGGCAAGCAATTCTTATTTTTCTACGAGAAATTACCATGTGAAACGTGGTATTAAGTAATCATGTTGTTGAAAGAAAACTAAATGTATTAAGACAAAAGAAAGCTCCACCTACGTCTCGATCTAAATTGTGATGAATTTTTCATTCTTTCTCAGTCCAAAAGGCGAAGCGTTCCTGCAAAATTTATATTTCCCAACAAAAATGTACCATTTTAAACATGTTTTTAGGTTCTTGCTGTGAACAGAGAACCACGTACATTAAAAAGAAAGGCAAGATATAAACCCCGCCCACGCGCCCTATCTCACTTGTCATGATTTTTTTTATTCGCCGTGAACCAAGCTTAATTACAAATTTGATATTTCTCTACAAAAAAATTCCGTTTTAAACATATTTGAATGATCTTGTTGTGAAAAAAAGACAACGTATATTAAGAAAAGAAGCAAGATAGAAGCCCCGCCCACCCGCCCCCATCTCAAATGTGGTTATTTTTTATTCGCCGTGAGCCCAGGGGCGGAGCTTTACTGCAAAATCTTTATTTCTCTACAAGAAATTACCATGTGAAATATGATAAAAGGTAAAACATCAACATACGTACTGTTCTTTTCACGACAAGATGTTTACAACATGTTGAAAGTGGTAAACTTTTGTCGGAAAACATTGATTCTACAATTAAACTTTGCCCCTAGGTCAGACAACGAATGAACGGTTCATCACAATTGAGGTTGGGTGGGTGGGTGGGGCTTATTTTTTTTAACATACTTAATTTTCTGTCAACAACATGACACTTAAAAACCTGTTTCACATGGTAGTTTCTTGTAGAGAAATAAGCATTTTGCAATTAAGCCCCGCCCTTCGGTTCACGACGAATAAAAAATTGGTCTAAAGAGTTTAGACAGTACTTCCCTCGCTGTCGGAGACTTGACGACTGCATGCCTATTGTGTTTTTTTTCTCATTACATTTTTGTAGTGGGAATTTAAAAAAAAAATTGCGATGACGTCATCAACATTTTCGCAAGGACACGTATATCAGTTGGGATAGATGTAGTGTAATACTAAGAATAAAATTATTATATTCTCAAATTTTCGGGAAAATGAATTGGGTCGTTTTGAATATTGATTTGTAATAATCAATAAAATAACGAAACAATTTACTCACGTATACGTATCAGAGGCAACTGAAAATCGTGTATGTATAAACATTCTTAATTTAAGATGACAGGCGTAACAGCATACGTGAGAGTCAAACAGAGAAACTGTAAACGAAACGACCATCGGTTTTATTGCTTCGACTTCCGCTTATTATATAAAACATTGGGTTTTATTTTAATTCTTGACGGTGAAATTCACAATTGGTTGATTATAAACATGTCTATTTCACATTCGCGGAACCAAGTGAACGCATAAAACAAATGCAGGTCTGTAATGTTAAAGTCGATGTAAATAAGCGTGCTACCCTTATGTTTCAACCGAGTTTTTCCTTTAACAAATTTTGTGTCTACCAAATTGGATTGGTTGGGGTGTAATACTAATAATAAGTGTTGCCTTTAATTTAATCAATAAAATAAATTGACTTCATTAATTTTTTTGAACCACCTCTTAAGAAAATCTAAAAAATATGAATGGAATGATAAATCACAAGTACAAACTCATCATATTTTTTGCATTTTAGATAGGATTTATTCAGCAAAATTTAAGGGTGACGTCATCAATTTTTTTAGGAGGGATGAACAAATACATTTTGAACAAAAGTTTACCATGCTTATAATAACTTTAAAATATTCCCAAGATTTCAAAGCATTCGGTTTTGTAATTCCTGATTAAATCGATAAAATAAATTCACGCCTTCATTAATTTTTTTGAGTCACCCTGCATATGCAAATCCAAAAATATGAATGGAATGATAAATCACAAGTACAGACTCATCATATTTTGTACATTTTAGATACGATTTATTCGGCAAACTTTTGAGCTGACGTCATCAGTTTTTTGTAGAAGATAACCAACTATATTTTGACTAAAAATTTATTATGCTCTTTATAACCTTAAAACATCTGCAAGATTTCAAAGCATTCGGTTTTGTAGTTCCTGATTAAATCAATAAAATAAATTTACGCATTCATTAATTTTTTTGAGTCACCCTGCATATGCAAATCGAAAAAATTTGAATGGAATGATAAATCACAAGAAGAGACGCACCATATTTTGTATATTTTAGATAGGATTTATTCAGCAAAATTTTGTGGTGACGTCATAAATTTTTTAGGGGGGACGACCAAATACGTTTTGATCAAAAATTTACCATGCTTATGATAATTTTAAAACATCTTCAAGATTTCGAAGCATTCGGTTTTGTAGTTCCTGAGTAAATCAGTAAAATAAATTTACGCTTTCATTTATTTTCTTGAATCACCCTGTATATGCAAATCCAAAAAATATGAATGGAGTGATAGATCACAAGTACAGACTGATCATATTTTGTACATTTTAGATATGATTTATTCGGCAAATTTTCGAGCTGACGTCATCAAGTTTTTGGAGGGGATAAGCAAATATATTTTGACTAAACATTTATTATGCTCTTTATAACCTTAAAACATCTGCAAGATGTCAGAGCATTCCGTTTTGTAGTTCCTGATTAAATCAATAAAATATATTTACGCATTCATTAATTTTTTTGAGTCACTCTGTATATGCAAATCCAAAAAATATGAATGGAGTGATAAATGACAAGTACAGACTCATCATATTTTGTACATTTTAGATATGATTTATTCGGCAAACTTTCGAGCTGACGTCTTCAAGTTTTTGGAGGGGATAAGCAAGTATATTTTGACTAAACATTTATTATGCTCTTTATGACCTTAAAACATCTGCACGATTTCAGAGCATTCGGTTTTGTAGTTCGTGATTAAATCAATAAAATATATTTACGCATTCATTAATTTTTTTGAGTCACCCTGTATATGCAAATCCAAATGATATGAATGGAGTGATAGATCACAAGTACAGACTCATCATATTTTGTACATTTTAGATATGATTTATTCCACAAACTTGTGAGCTGACGTCATCAAGTTTTTGGAGGGGATAAGCAAATATTTTTTGACTAAAGATTTATGATGCTCTTTATAGCCTTAAAACATCTGCAACATTTCAAAGCATTCTGGTTAGCAGATTAAAAATTAAATTTCAAAATGTTGTTTTATAATTTTGATTTTTTTTCCAAAAATCTGGACGTTTCGGGTGAAAAGTCGATTCAGAGTTGTAAACTACATGTGTAGGACTATGTTATTTTATACAATTGAAAACCCATTTACTATGTACAATTTTGAAGTGACGTCATCGCATTAGTGGTGGGGATGATTAGACAAATTTTGGTTAGCGTTTTACCATCTACATGATATTCTTAATATAAGTACAAAATTTCACAACAATCGGTCGAGTACTTTCGGATATTATCTGTCTAATAAAAATCCGGGGGGCAGACGGACAGACGGACAGACGGACGGACAGACGGACGGACAGACGGACGGACAGACGGACGGACAGACGGACGGACAGACGGACGGACAGACGGACGGACAGACGGACGGACAGACGGACGGACAGACGGACGGACAGACGGACGGACAGACGGACGGACAGACGGACGGACAGACGGACGGACAGACGGACGGACAGACGGACAGACAGACGGAAATGGGAGACCTATTTCTTCGTCTTCTAGGGGTGATGAAAGATCGAGAAAACGTAAAAGTAGAGAGTCGGCCGACGGACTCGATTACAATACTTCCTTTGCTTACGCTCGGGAAGTAAAAATGCCATTACAACTGAGAGGAGGGCGGGTGGGCGGGGTTTGTGTTTTTCTTTGTTTTCTTAATACATATACGTAGTTTTCTATTCACGACAAGAAATTGAAAACAAATCACAAGCCCCGCCCACCCACCCTGTCTTAGTTGGGGCTGTTTTTCTTTGTTCGTCGTGGGCAAATTAATTGCAAAATCCTTATTTTTCTTCGAGAAATTACCATGTGAAACATGGACTTAAGTAAACATGTTGTATTAAGAAAAACAGAAAACTAAGTTAAGCTCCACCTACGTCTCGGTTTAAATTGTGACGAATTTTTCGTTCTTTCTCAGTCCAAAAAACGAAGCGTAACTACAAACTTCATATTTCCCGACAAAAATGCACCATTTTAAATATGTTTTAAGGTTTTTGTTGTGAAAAGAGGACTACCTACATTAAAAAGAAGGGCAAGATATAAATACCGCCCACCCGCCCTGTCTCAGTTGTGATGATTTTTTTTATTCGCCAAGCTTAATTACAAATTTGATATGTCTTTACAAAAATTTTCCATTTTAAACATATTTTAATGATTTTGTTGTGAAAAGAAGACAAAGTATATTAAGAAAAGAAGCAAAATAGAAGCCTTGCCCACCCGCCCCCTTCTCAAAGTTGGTGTTTTTTATTCGCCGTGAGCCGAGGGGCGGAGCTTAACTGCAAAATCTTTATTTCTTGACAAGAAATTACCGTGCGAAATATGATAAAACTTAAAATTTGCCTTTTTTTCTGAACACACGTAATCTTTTTTTCACGACAAGATGTATAAACATTTGAAAGTTATAAACTTTTGTCGGGAAACATTGATTTTACAAATTAAATTTTGCCCCTAGATCAGAAAACGAATGAACAACTCATCACAATTGAGGTTGTGTGGGTGGGTGGGGCTTATTTTTATTTTTTTTTCTTAACGTATCTAATTTTCTTTCAATAAAATGACACTTAAAAACCTGTTTCATATGGCAGTTTCTTGTAGAGAAATAAGCATTTTGCAATTAAGCTCCGCCCTCTTGGCTCACGATAAAGAAATCGTCACAATTGAGACCGGGTGGGTGGGCGGGGCTTATATTTTGCCTTCTTTGTTTTTAATATACGTAGTCATCTTTCCACAACAAAAACTTATTTTTAAAATGGTAAATTTTTCTAGGGAAATGCGGATTTTGCAGTTACGTTTCGTCCCTCGGTGTGGCAACGAATAAAAAAGTCATCACAATTGAGAGGAGGGCGGGTGGGTGGGGTTTGTATTTTGTTTTTGTTTTCTTAATATATATACGTAGTTTTCTATTCACAATAAGAAATTAAAAACATGTTTAAAATTAAATTTAAATTTATAGAGAAGTGCGGTCTCTTGTTGTAAAGGATATGTTTGTGTATTAATTAAGAAGAAGAAAAAAAGAGAAATCATAATTTATTTTGGCATTTCAATTAGAAAGAAAATATGATTGTGCTAAGTCTATGAAAAAAAACTCTATTAAAAAAAAGCATCAATTATATGGTAGTGCTATTAAAAAAAAAAAAAACAAATTGGCCTTGCATCTCGAAAACAAATGAAGGAAAAAAAATGTTTTCGACGAATTCTCAAAGCACAACTTTGTACCCCTATACCTAATTTTAGGTGATTTGTACAATTAATTCTCAAGATATTTAATAGTTTCGTTACAATTTAGCGACCCTGTATAGTAACTTTCCTGGAGAAATTGTGACGGCGCGAGTTGTTTTTGAAAAGTTGATTAATTTGACACGAAAAAACTCTATTTCTTAGTTATTTTGCGTTTTTTAATAATGAAGAAACCAGTTTGTAACAAAAGATCTTCGAATTTTTCATCGGAGAAGAATATCTTTTGATAAAGATAACAAATAAAGTCACAAAAACATAATTAAAAGCAAAAAGTCTAGACAGTGAATACATTACATGGAGGGAAAAAGAAAATGCTTGCCAAAAGATAGAATATGAATTTAATTCGCAAAATCCTAAAACATGAGTATAGGAACGGTATAGTGTTGAAGGAAAAATACGCTAAGAACAAAGAAAAATGGTGCTTTTTGGCCTGCGAATTTCGTCGTCGTTGGTGAAGGCCTTAATACCATAATGGAGATAAACGTTATATTAGTAATAAAATTCATCTGTTTCTGTACCTTTTTTCCAAATTTTCTTTAACGATCCGTGCGTTATGGGCAGGGGCTCCGCGTTTTGAGCCACATGGGTTTTATCAAATTTAAAGGAACATCTAATAAAGATGGTAAATGGTTTACTAAAGAATTCAAGTTCACTTCACCATTTAAATTTCCATTAAAAGAATAGGATCCAATAATATTATTTTCTATGATACCACACCAAACGTTGATTGAATAAACATTTTAGAAATGGCTCACTGGATTGAGCATTTTACTGAAAGTAATAATATTGCTAAATTTGGCGCCATCACCGGAGAGTTTTTTTTTTTTTAATTTTGATCTTTATTAATTTGATGATAAATAAAAGTAAAAAATTTAAATCTTTATGCATAATCGATTTCCTGTTGTTCTTGCACTAACACCATGTGAAATCTTTGGCAGAAGTAATTCTCGAAATTGAAGACTGGCTAATTCCATTTTGACTGCAAACTCATTTTAAATACCCGTGGCTGTTCAAATATTAACTCGTTTCTAGTGCGGCCAGAGTATGCATTCCGGCATTCACAAAAATGAATATGTATCATAAAAACGACAACGTTCCCATTGGAAATGTATTGTTTTTTCTAGCCTATCGATATGACGACCTGACAAAAACGTTACGTGATTCTAAAAACAAGTCAGCATTATATGAATTTCTGCAAAGAGCAATAAACCAAGTTATTTTGTACTTGTTCGCCCAGGAGACGGTGAACTCAATATCGCTCTTTACAGTCTTGCTACCACCTCCAATATCATAAAAACGTCTCTTTCTATCCCGTACAACTGAAAAAGTTGCGTTGAGGGTTACACTGTGGACTGTAAGTGTCCGAAATTGAATTAAAGCAAGGTTCTTTTGGTGGTAAAAATTAAAACCTTAATTATTTAAATAACCAACACGACATTTACACCATACTACTTGTATATAATGATGGAAACGAAACTATTTACAGCGCTGTTGTGCGATTTTTGTTGTGGATGTTAGTGAAGAGAAAACAAATTAAAAACGGTTTAGTGGGTGAGAATCCACAAATGTGGTTGAACGCTGTATAGAGAATGCAGAGAATGCAGTTCTGACAAAGAGTGATGGGAAATTACGCTTCTAATTGTTCAAAGTCTGAAAGTGTTTCTGAAATACCAATCTGTTAGTTGCTAGTGAAGATGGTGTTGATGTTTGGAATCAGGGTAGATGATGATCTTCCATGAATATATCAAATGTCAAGATTATCAGTATCAATATCAAGGTTTTATACATTATTTGTAAATAAACCTACTCACGATTGTTTGGCTATAACTACATATCAATGATACTCCTTTAAAACACTTTGCGATGTATAATAAATACTTAATAAGGTAAAATATCTAGCTATCTATATACAAGGGTGTCCCAGAAGTTGCGCCATTCTCCACTTCTCTGGTGTATTGAGATCATAAATATCTGCTGTGGTATCAACCATATAGGGAAGATAATGAAAACGAAGAAGAATAATATTGATCTTGCACATGATGATTTAAAACAGTTTCTTTAAAGTTGTGGGTACTTTCAAGAGATTGAAAAGATACGAATGAAAAATGTGACATAAATCCTGTTTTTTTATTTATTTAACAATAGTACAAATTAAACAAGCAACACGAATTAAGCCAACACCAAACTGGACGTAAACGTATTAGAGAATGTGTTCAAAAATTTCAGTTGTCCAGCCATAATTTGACATTATTTTGTCGTCTCAACTGGTCAAGACGATTTTAACATTTGTTTCAAGCACTGTAGAAAAAATATCTTATTCAAATGTTCGCGGTCGCGGACGGACGTGTGTTGAGTGTCTGTGTCAGAAATTTAAATTGTTTATTGTTTGAATCCCTATGGGCGAAGGACCATGCCATAAGCCACTCCAATAATTTTGTCGTTGGTGAAGGGTTCTTTTCGTTTTCGTCTATTTTGTTTTGATTATAGAGTAGTAAGTGGTGGAAATCTCTCACATCTAGTGCAATGGCGAGCTCGTTGTCCAACTATAAAGGCTGTGGTAAAGTTCTTAATCACAATTATATCTGTATCAATTGTTTAAGTGTCTTCCATAAAAGTTGCTTGCCTCGAATTAAAGTAAAACAATTTATAGAAGGCAACAAAATAATTTGTTGCCCCACTAATGAGGTAACTAATATTAGTGAGAGTAATCTTAACTCTAGTACGGATTTAGATTTGTTAAAGAACCAGATTAATGAGAAAAAGGCTTTATCCTAAAAGATAAACAAATCCAAAGAATGAAATCTGAGTTTGAAGCTTTTCAAAATGAAGCCATTAAAATGGAAGAAAATTTGAATGTTCTTTTGTCTGAACAAAAAGCTAAAATTGACGAATTAACATGTTTAGTCAATAATTTTAACGCTAACACTAATACTATGGATTCAGGTAAAAAATATGTTTTTACACAAACTTTTAATACACAAAAATCGCAGCTAATTGAAAAAGCAACTAACACAGATACCAATAATCTCATATCGACTTCTTTTATTGATTTTAAAAGTAAAGATTTTTCAAGTGACTACTTACACGATATCAACTTAAATTCTTCTGTTTCCAATAATGGAATCAATAACACCTACCCATTACAAGGGAAAAGTAGGTTTGGAGACAACGTAGAGGAAATTTCACTTTTTAACGAAATTAGACTGAGCCTATCAAAAGATAGTAAAAATAAAATTTTAGACAATCAATTCTCTCCCAAATTAAATCGCCATAAAATCTTGATTCTGTCCGACGAATCTGGGAAATTATTCATAAATAAAATGCGTACATTTGTAAACAACTCGTTTGAAATCATATCACTCGTCAAACCAGGGGCATTATTAAATAATGTTATTTGTGATATTGAAAAATTAATCAAAGACTTCACAAGTAATGATTTTGTAGTAATAGTTGCAGGGAAGAATGATTTTCAAAATAAACAATACCCAAAACTCGGGAAAATACTACATAAGTTGAAACTGTGTTCGGCAACTAACATCATTATGACATCAGTCCCTACAGGTATTAATCCTCATTTAAATAAGAAAATCACCCTTGTTAAATGTGAAAATGGTAACCAAATACATCGAATAAAGACAGCTAAAGGAATTTTAGAAACAATCGACAAGGAACTGTTAAATCTAAATATAAATTGTCCTTTTTTATCTTAAAATCTCATCTAAACCATACTAAGTCTATGATCTCAAATTGTACAAATGTTTGTTCCAGAACTTAATCCTCGCTAGTTCTCTTCTATATAAATATATCTGTATGTCTTAGAAACAAAATGTACGAGCTTGAAATTTTCTTGAAGGAGAATAGTGTTGATGTCTTATGTATAAGCGAGCACTGGCTAAATTTCGAAGAAAGAAACCTTTATAAGTTTGAAAACTTTTTGATGAAAGCGTGTTACTGTAGAGTGTCCAAGATTTACGGTGGAGTGTGTATATTTGTAAAAAAGTCAATACTTAATGCTAAAGATATAGAACCAGATGCGTACTGTGAAGAACTACAGTTTGAAATTGCTGCCATTCATTTAGAAAAGATAAACACAATTGTGGTTGTCATTTATCGGTCGCCCGATGGAGACTTAAATATTTTCTTTAATAAGTTTGCAATGTTTCTAGAGTCATTAACCTCTAAATACGGAAAAAAACATCTCGTTGTATCTGGAGATTATACTTAACATAGACCTGCTAGTTAGCAGTAATAACAAAAATACATTTATGGACATAATCAATTCCTTTGACCTACATATTACTGTTTTAGAACCAACAAAAATTAATGCAAAAAGCGTAACGTGTTACGACAATATTCTTACTAATAAAATAAATGATTCTTCATCACAGGTGGTGAAGAAAAAATTTGGAGATCATTTCGGCATTATGATGTACTTACGATACAAAGGAGATGTTCTGGGTTTAGACAAACCGCTAATTAAGTTTAGACCTATTACAAATCGGAAGCTGTATCTTTTTTGTGAAAAGGTTTCCAGTTTTGATTTTTCCGAAATTTACTGTAGTAATCTCTCAGGGGAACAAGCGTTCGAGTTGTTCCTAAATTTACTACGATCTTTATTTTATGATAATTTCCCAGAAGTTAATAAGCGTTGTAGCGGCAAACTTAAGTCTTTTAAATGGTATACAGAGGAACTCAAAGAACAAAAACGTGTTATAGACGCTTTAAGGGTTGTGCAAAATTGCGTAAATGATGCCGAAACCGGCCAAGTTATTAATCTGTTAAAGAATGTTTATAGGAAAAATCTAAGGAAAGCCAAAATTTTTGCTAATGACAACTTTGTTATGTCGGCAACTAATAGGTCTAAAGCTGTATGGCATATAATCAATACTGAACTAGGTCGAGAAAAAAAATCCACTAACTGCCAGAACAACATTAGTGCAGATGACTTTAATAATTACATTGTTAATATCCCACTTGAGCTCTCTAAGCAGTTACAACAATCAGCACTTACAAATTTAACAGTAAATAGTTCAGTCGGGATGCGAACTAAATCAATTTTTTCAGAAATACTGATAACGTAGAAGTTTGAAATTTCATTCAATCTTTAAAATCTTCTAAAAGTAGTGATATATATGACCTCAACTCTATTGTCATTAAATCCATTGATCCCATGATCGTAAATCATTTAACTTTTCTGTTTAATAAATGTATTGAGGAGGGAGTCTTTCCTCAATGTCTTCAAAATTCCAAAACCATAGCTATGTATAAGAAAGGAGACAAAAATTGCTGCAATAGCTATCGTCCCATCTCCATATTGCCAGTCTTCTCTAAAATATTTGAAAATATTATTAAGATTCGCATCGTAGATTTCTTAGAATCTAACGACTTATTTGCTAAAGAACAGTTTGGTTTTCGGAAGGGTTTATCCACGACCATAGCAATGATGGATCTCCTTGACGAAATTCATACAAATAATGAAAATAGGCTTATTACCCAGGCAACTCTCTTAGACTTAAGCAAGGCATTCGATTGCGTTCCACACGATCGCCTGTTGGATAAATTGTATAGGTACGGGATAAGAGGCCTGTTAGATTTGATAAGATCATATTTTCAAAATAGATGGCAATGTGTTATTGAAAAAGGGAAATTCTCATCTAAAGAAAGAATCATCATTGGAGTGCCACAGGGCTCGATACTAGGTCCTTTATTTTTCCTGCTATACATCAATGATCTGCCAACTAATGTACCTTCCAAGGGTAAGATCTTATTCGCAGACGATACCACATTATTAGATGCGGCTAAAACAATTGAGGATGTAAACTACCGGTCGAAGAATTCACTAAAATTGGCCGCTAACTGGTTGACGTTAAATCAACTTACCATGAACGAGGAGAAAAATCAAAACATAAGATTTTCTTCAGCAAAAGAGCATACTTCCTCTGATCATCCAAATTGTGTTACTCTACTTGGTTTTGTTTTGGATGGGAAGCTTACTTGGCGTAGTTACATCGACCATTTAGCCGCTAAACTAAATCCTGTACTTTTTCAGTTGAAGAAACTCGTAATGCTTTGCTCCAATTCCATTGCAGAAACATTTTATCATTCTAATTTCCATTCGCTTCTCTCTTATGGTACAATCTTATGGGGAAATTCTGGTTATGCCATTAGGATCTTTAGAGCCCAAAAAAGAGCAGTTCGCCTATTAGCGATGGAGACTTCCCAAATGGCCTCATGTAGGCCGTTTTTCAAAAAATTCAAAATCTTTCCACTGCCCTGCATATACTTATTTCAAATTTTATTACATCCGCATCTACATTCCCATGAATTTCCAAAATACTCATCTCATCATATGTACTCCACCAGAAACGCAAATAAATTATTAGTTCCATATTGTAGGTTAACAAAGACACAGAGTTCTGTAAAAGTAATGGCAATAAAATTATATAATCTTCTACCTGACAACTTTAAAATATTGCCTATCAGAAATTTTAAACTAGAATTAAAACGCTATCTACAACTTCATTGCTTTTATAGCATTGAGGAATTCATAAAATCTTTTAAATTATAAATTTCGCTGTCGTGTATGATTTCCTATATTCTGACATGTCTATATCATAAGTTGATTCTGGACTAGTAGTAAATAAATAAATAAATAAATAAATAAATAAATAAATATTTGGAAATGATGTTAATTTATGGAAAGTGCAATCGTAATGCAGCCGCTGCGAACATTGTAAAGAGTCTATCCTCTTAGGTGGCTTGGGCGTGGCAGTACTAACATCTGGCCTCCTAGATCTCCAGACCTTTCTCCTTTGGACTTTGTTTTTTAGAATCAAATTAAAAATTACGTATATAGCGAACCTCTAGATACGTTAGAAGAACGGGAAGAGAGACTGCACGAAGTCTACGGTACAGTTACTTCTGAGATGTTAAACCACTAAACATTCCTTTTCAGGAAAATGAACATTCGTCGGCGAAAAGAGGGTGCCGTGAAAAATTAGGATATAGTTCATTTTACCCCAGGAACCATTGAGCAAAATGCACTCGTCGCGCATTGGGCTCGTCGCAGATGCTGCATTTTCGTCAATAGTAAGGATGCAGCTTTTTGTCTGTAAGCATACGATGCATGATCGATCTTGAGCATCCACTCATTTGTGCCACTTCTTCTTCACCGTCTACGCGTACAAACCGTAGCCCAGGAAGGTCTTCCCGAATAGGCTGAAAAGATCGATCTTCTTTTGCTCGATGCATAGCATTTACATTCTCCATAAATTAACATCATTTTCAAATATTCTTTATACAGCATGCCGCATCCAAGTCTGGACATAGGGAATTAACATGGCAAATTGGTTTTTATTTTATAATATCTCCCCAGATCACTTTAAAGCTATTATTGAGTGATGCCTTTGCGGAGGTCTATCGGCCAGTATTTTTTTCAAAGGGTTTTAAAAATCGTATTTTGAAATTCGCGCCCGATCCGATTTGTCGCGAAATGATCCGTCGCACAAATGTTCCTCAAAAAGTCCATACGTGAGAAGTAGTCCTCAGGCTTCAATTTTTTGTCATGATGCTTTTTGAAACTCGTCTATCCCATGTGTTTAAGATCCTTAGAAAACGTCGTGCCCACCTGATTTTATTTAATTTTTATCACCTTTGAAAATAAATGTAACTTTGTTTTGTGAAATATTATTTTTATTTTTGTTGTTTGTTTTTTTTTATTTTTTTATTTTATTTTATTAATTACGTCCCCCAACAGGCACTGAGGCCCAATTACAGGGGAACGGGACATATACGTTACACCCAGAGCCATGGCGGGAATCGAACCCACGACCCAAGGTGTAGCGGGCAAGCATGATGCTAACTAGCCCACCCCGGGTCCTTGTTGTAACACAATAAACAAATAAAACAGTAATACAAAAGTTTCTCAATCCCAAAACACATTCGTAATAGAGAAAAACATTTAAAAATGTTTATGAGTCAATATTCTACATTTCTCTCTCAAAAATTTCTTGTGACGAACATGCTTCCAGGCGGCAAAAATTCCATCCCTGCTTAACGAATGTAAAATCAATTGACTTCCAATCTTTAGTGATTTGAAAAAAAAGTGTGAAATTCACCCAAATTACCTACTAATTAAATTAACCGTTGAAGAACAAGCAGGCCCTCGCCTTTTCATCTAATCGCAGTAGAACATAGCATAACCTAACAAAATATTTTGTGCAGTTTGTGCATTTATTCCATTTAAATTGACCTAAATAATCCTCATATTGGAAAAAATAATGCAATTTGAGTCGTTCAGTGATTACTGAATGAGGCAGCGCGGGTACATTCCTAGCTTGACGGGCTCCCACGACATGTCACAATGCTGCCGATGGGGTTTTGAGGAAGAGCAGCTGCTCGAAGTCTTCATCTCGAGCTTTTTGGATACGGCCTGATGGCTCGTTTGACGGGGTCGCGCACTATGACGAATGAATGGATCAATTTGTGCATTTATTCCGTTTAATTTGTCCTACAATAATCATCACACTGGATAAAATAATTCAGTTTGCGTTGATTTCTGAGAATAACTTCTAATTTCACTTTGACATTTGGACTTTGTATGGTTAATCGCAAGACGCGATCACCGAACTTCGACAGTGCGACGGAACATTTCGCGACAAATCGGATCGGGCGCGAATTTCAAATTACAATTTTTAAAACCTTTTTACAGTAAATGAGCGCAATGCAACGATTTGAAAAAAATACTGGCCGATAGCCCTCTTCGACCTCCACAAAAGCATCACTCAATAATAGCTTTAAAGTGATCTGGGGAGATATTATAAAATAAAAACCAATTTGCCATGTTAATTCCCTATGTCCAGACTTGGATGCGCAACCCTGTATATTATGTACTAAAAATAACTGATTATGCGATAGAGCACAGCACAAATCATGCAGTTGAAGCAACGAGTTTTTGTACAAGAGTAAGGAATCTATGGTTATAAATGGAAACATTTAAAACAAATTCCAGTTTTAATTTACTCAGTAATTGAAACAATTCGAGAAAGTACCACCGTAAGAAGAAGATAAAAATGTATAATGCTTGTAAGTAATTACTTAGAAAATGAAGTATCTTCTTAACCTTCCGATCTTTAGAACATTACCTTTTTCACTGTTACATTAATTTGTCATTTGGCAAGCGGATAGAAAGCAAATTTTTGTAGCACTGAAAAAACAATTCCTGTTGCATAACATTGAGTAATAACAAGAGCATCACCACTGATACAAACCAAATTGGAAAAATAGCACTTGCATGTGTCATCTGAACGATATCGTGTTCATCGATAATTTTGAAAGGCTAAAATCAAAACTATAATTTGAAGCTCTGGTCGTAAAAATAACGTACGAGCCCTGATATCGTGCACTGCCTAGCTGAGGGCTCTTTAGGGAATTTAAAACTGTGTCGCGTACCCGATTGAATGAAGCTATGATTTTATTTCCGGTCAATTCACAATAGCCTCTACTTTACTCGTTTGTGTCTGTACAAGCAACACTGGATACGTTTTCGTTTCAGTTTGATGGTTCATTTCAATGCCGAGATCGTAGGACGAAATTCGTTTTTCCATTGGATTCCGCTGTAACGGAATCACCTCATGTTGCGCTAAAAGCCGGGCATTCGCTACGGGTTTAAACCCGGTTTAAGGGCTAAAGCGATGGATTTTTAGTTGCTGGGCGTTTTTTACAAACATGACGAAATTATCCGAAATGAAAAAAATGTCGATTTAAGTGTAATCTACCCAAATTAGGCGTAATGTAGTTCCAGTTTAAAAAAAACGCATTGGAAAGAAGAAATCTCTGCCTTCAAAAATTAGATTCTGAACTTTCGTGAACAGGCCTTACACTAATACGACCTACAGTTTTTTTCACACATTTTGTCTCATTTTTTCCAACGTCCATGACCTCTCCATGATTAGGTTTACCATGACATTCGTTTCTATGACACAACTATTTGTAATAATTAAACTGAATGCAAAAACAATTATTGAATAATTGGCTCATTCCTTCGATGTATAAAACTTAAATGAAATGAAATTGTTAACTTCCAGTACACGATATATTAAAGCAATAATATACGACTAATATACCATTACTGGTTTATTACTAAATTTTTAGCCATAATCTAAAATAAATGATCGAAGATTATTTCGACAGGACTTTTTGGACACTCTTATTTGTGATAACCTCTGCAGATACATTAAAACAAATATAGATAAGTAATACCAGCAACAGTGTAAGAAGCCAAATGTCATCCTAGAAATGTGATGGATCTTTGACTCACTCTAAGAAGTAAAAAATGTATGACAGAAGAATTTAAAAAAACTAAGGCATCAAATTAGTCACCAACGATTGTAAAATATTTCAGCGGAGCTAGGCTTAAAGTGGAAGGAATTAATGCAGATTACTCGCAGTTGTATTTCTTCATCTATCATCTTGTATGCGATATCCACTTTATGGACTTCATTGCTAATTGCATATTGAAAAGCATTCGCTAGTTTATTAAGTTAATTCTAGAACAGCCTCTTGTTTACCCCCTCGACGTAGACCCCCAGTCTGGAAGCTACCTTACATAATGCATCAGTCTTGCTGCTCGAATGCGTGCGAAGAAAACGATTCCCATTCGAATTTCAAATAGTAGTTTTACGCGGAGTTACTATTAGATAATCGCCCCGGTGGGGACGCGGATTTTTCCCTGCGCCCTAATCAATTATTAACGGCAATCCGTCGGTGCCTCTTTGACGAGAATAATTCAGGAATTACTCGTATAAATCATTCCTCGCGATCGATGGAGTCCCTTGTTACATCGTCCAACATTTTTTAAATCGCTCCCGAGAGAACAAGAACTTCCCAAGACCGTGTCATAACACGGGAAAAAAGTTGACAAACCCAATTTACAAGAATTTTTTTGCAAGCGGCGGCGAAGGAGTCGTTGAGTCGTTTTATGGGACGGCATTAAAATGGCAATAACGTACCCAAGGGTTACTTTGATGAGCTGTGTATCCTTGTTAAAGACATTCAGCAAGCATGCATCTGATCTTGGCAGGGAACCCCTTCGAAACCGCAATATAACTGCGAACTTTGACGAGTTTACTGTTCATTTCCCGACATTCTATAAAGTGCATCTAGATAAGTATATTATCTAGAACAAGTAATGCTAGATATATGCCACAATGTGTCACTGGTTGCATTACGACTTGGCGGATTGTAACGACAAATTATTCGTCGTCTTGCTGGAATGCATGCATTTGTGTGCGTTATCAGCGCCATTTGCATGTAAATTGCGTCTAATTATTGTTGAGAGGGTGCAGAGCTATTAATCTTCATCAAGCTATTGTATATCTATTTTCCGTAGTTAGATATCAGATGAAGTCGATACAAAATATTTTATTTATATATATATTATTGTACATCACAATGGATTTTTTTTGTGTTAATTACGTATGTGTGAAATTTTCAAAAAACAAACAGAAAATTTAACCCACCTGCATACGCTATCCAGTGTTAGTAATATTTAAATAGAAAATTTTCAGCAGCAAGTCATAAAAATGACTAAATAGCTATACTTCCTAAGTAAAATTACCAACTGCAGTAAGTTTACGGAACATTGTTCTTCGTATTTTTACGTCGTACACCTACATACTAATATGCAGAGTAAAGCAAAGAAAGTATATTTTGTTAAAAAAGCAAAAATAGTACACTTTTTTAATGATTTTTGGTACACATCTTTAAAAACTTCCTTCGGGAAGGAGGATTATTCAGTCAATCGAGTCCACGAGAGTACAGTCAAGTTGCGCCGAAATTGTTTTGAACATAATCGCTGTGTAATAATAATCAGTCGTGTAATTCGAGTTATGAAAAAATAAATTGTTGAGTTTTACCCACGTCGATTTTATCCACCAATCAACGTAACATTATTTTTGTTTCGTTCCAGAATTATAAGTTTCGCTTTTTGCTTTCGTCCCTCTGATACAAACTCTCTTTTTCTGAGTAGGCTTTAGACTGTGAATTTTTTACATCACTATCCTGTTGAGCTGGAGTGACATTTTGTTCCTTGTATAAAAATTTTCCTCTTCGGCCACTCAATAATCGTTTTTTGTGAAAATATATCTCCTCACAGGACACAGTTTATTCGAAATAGAAAAGAAACACAAACATCGTTTTCACTAACCTAAAAAATGTTTTATCCATAGTTAACAAGTGTTCAACCAGACTCTCCTCCCAAATTAAGAGCTAACATAGGTTTTTTTTCTCATCGCTTTTTTATTTCATATCAAGTGAATTCGCAGTTTTATTCCGATACTAAGCTAAAATAATGTTTTACTCACGAAACACAAAACCATTTTAATACAGAGAGGATTTTTTTCTCTTTTGGCAAACATGGTAACCACCGTGTTTTCTACAGTACCATTCCTGCACGTATCACGCATTAACCAGTCCCTCCCGAGCACTGAAAATATCCACTTTAGCACATACATTATTTTAGGGAGCCATAAACTCGATGGTTTCCAATACAAAACATATAAATATAAGTAGTAACGATGTAACAAAAATTTTGAGAAAAATTACAAATATTTTTTTTCCCTAGCGTAAGCGAAGGAAGTATTGTAATCGAGTCCGTCGGCCGACTCTCTACTTTTATGTTTTCTTAGAGTATGAAGAGACAGGTCTGTCGGTCTGTCCGTCTGTCTGGCTGTCGGTTCGGCTGGCCATCGTCATTTTTATAAAACAAGTAATCTCCAAAAGTATTAGACCGATTGTTGTCAAATTTTGTATTTGCACATGTTAGGACTATCATATGTATAGGTGGTAAAACGCTGACCAAAATTTATCTAATCATACCCACCAATAATCCAATGACGTCATTTCAAAATTGTACACAGTAAATGGGTGTTAAATTTTATAAAATAACATAGTCCTACACATGTAGTTTATGATTCGGACTTGACATTTTTGGAAAAAAAAACAAAATTATAAAACAACACTTTGCAATTTAATTTTGAATCTGCAAAACCGAATCTTGCAGATGTTTTGAAGTTATGATACGCACAATAAATTTTTAATTAAAAAATATTTGCTTATCCCCTTCAAAAAATTGATGAAAATGTGCAAAATATGATCAATCTATTCTTGCAATTTATCATTGCATTCATATTTTTTAGATCTGGTTATACAGGGTGACTCACAAAATTAATGAATCAAATTACGAACGAGCCACCCCATTTTGTCGAAAACGTGAGAATACCCTGGTCTTTATAAAGATAAAATAGTGATAAGGTAAGAATTATAACAATAACATTCAGAATATTTTATTCAATTGAGGCTTATGAATAATTTTAGGCACTGTTGTGAAGCGATAAATTCAAATCAAACAAATGGCTACGTGACATTCTTCCGATGTATACACATCAACATTTTAAACACTACGCATTTTGCTCAGATACCACTATTTCCGTTGATAATATGCTGTAAATATATTTTACAATATCCGTCGCGCAGAAACGGTTTATACGGATATGCTTGTGATTTTTTTGGATGGATAGAAAAATAAAAACTCTTGCTCCCAGTGTGTTTTTGAACAAAAAAAATCAATTTTAATGTCAAATTTGAGTTTTGGGTACTGTCCTATTTAGTGGACGGCGGTCTGTGGTAACAACATTTATATTTTAGAACGGGCGTCCAGTTAAGTAGACGTGTTTTTTTTGATAAATTTCGAAGTCTTTCGGTCAATTATGTGATTATTTACGAGTATATCCTAAAGTAAAGGCACATCAAACTGCACAGATGGCATTTTCTCATTTTTTACAGAAATTTGACCACATACAAATGGGTATAGGAGCATCTGTATCGCCATCTATGCAAAATACATAAATTTGTTTTTACAGAAATCTGCCAATTTTGAATTACACTTTTGAGCCGGTAGAAAATCATGGAATAATCTCCCAGACCGTACGTATTAAATATAAATTTGCGTCCAGTATACTGGATGCGGACTGTGAGTAAAAACTACTGTGTCCAATAAACTGGACGGCGGTACTTAAAGTGTTGGGACCCCTTCTGGCGTAAATGTAAACAAATTTCGACCAATTTTTTAAACTTGTGATACATACATTGGCCATGCCAAGCATGATTATGAAAATTACATCGAGTGGAGTATATGTATAGTTTACCAAATTAAATGCCAAATTAAGGAAGGTGTAGTGGCAACCATTTTTTTAAATATTAACCATCAGAAGGTACTTATGTCACAAGTGACGAACACGTGACACATATTATCTATATACTATATACAATTGTGTTATATTAACATTAATTTTCAGCTGTCACTTTTGGATGATTGATTGCTGTTTTAACAGTCCCGCGTGACTCCAATGAAATGCTGCGTTAGACATAGGAACCTACCAAGTCGTACCTAATGGTTAGTGAATGTTTTACCCTAAGGTGGAGAAAAATACGATGTTAATTTACATGAAATAGATTTAGAAAAATATTACTAAAAATAAAAAAATTACTGTTACTTCAACGATTGGTGAACCTCCATCATTAAGGTTATATTTTATATAACGACTATCCGCTCAAAAAAAATCTAATAGAGCATGAATGCTAATAATTTGTAGATGGTTTCCATTGGCACTAATACTGCCAGATTGTGAGAACCGTGCCTAGTCAAGTTTAACAGCTAATTACTAAAAATTATATCGATTTTACACCATTTGGTTTATACAACTAATGGCCTAGGCACAACCAATATTATGCATTTACGGGTTTAACAAAATATTAGCCCCGTGGATATTTGAAGCACAACTAATTTAACTCGCTCAGATGGTTAAAATACACGTTATATGCGTAAATGCTTTAACAAGATAATAATAATAATACGCTTTATTTTTCTACAGGTTTAAAACACCCAATTAAAGCAAAATTATAATTAAAACTTAATATGACTATGTAATTTGTACCATCCATTTTCACTTTCCGATCCCAAGCTAACGAACAATTAAAATTAAGGTCCATCCAGCGAATGATTACTTTCATGTTTTCTACGCAATTCATGACTCTTGAGCCATGCTCTGTCATATGTCGTCTGTGTCGATTTTAATTAGACATATAATCTTCAAAATTACCAGACCGATTGCTGTCAAATTTTAGATAAATATCGTATAACAAAACGCTAACCAAAATTTGTCCAGTCTTGTCACCAACAATTTGATGACGTCATCTCAATTTTTTAAATAGAAAATAATATTAAATTTTATAAAATAACATGATCCTTATACTTCTAGCTTATGAGTCCGCCTTGATTGTTTATCTGGGCATTCCCCTCTTTAGTTTTTTTTTTACAATGTGTATTACCTATTTTGTTCCAACAAAATTTCGGAAAATCAAAGTAAAACTGTGCTTCAGCAGCATGGGCAGTCCTGTTTAAATGACCTTTGGACGAAGTTATGTAACAGAGTTCCTGGCACTAACGGTGTGAATTTTCAGAATTTTGTGGGTTCAGGTTGATATGATCCGATGTTCGATAACCGAGCTCGGCTCGCGGTTCGTTTCTGAATTAAGTACATGTCAGTAGCTCATGTTGATTCGTTAGTCCACCGCATTCTGTAGACTCGACTCCCGAGTGCCCAATAATGTATTATGGGTTCAGTCCGGTTATTTATCAATTAGCTCTAAGTTCAGGTTGGTTCTGCACAGGGTTAAATAGGTTGCGAAAGCAGTTAGCTTTCTGACAACTAAAAATTATTAATACCTTAAGTGAGCACAATTGATTCCGTCTACTGTTTGTAGTACCGTTAAGAACTGGTAGCTCCAGAACTATTAACATTTTTGATTTTTTTTTTTATTTTACAACATGTGTGGTTTATTAATTAGCGCAAATCTGTTTAGTTACTTAGAGCTATACCAGAAACATACAGATTTGATCAGAAAAATATAAAATATTGTTCAAATAAAACATGTACAGCAGACATATGTAAGTCCTCAAGAACTAAATAACTTCCATGTTTTGTTTTGTATGCACAGTATTGATTTCCGCTGTCAATAATCAAATGGAGAATCTTGTGCCCCAATACTTATACACAGGCGCCGACTTATGGAATACTCTTCACAAATACCACCCATTCAAATTTTAATATTAAAATTTTTGTGTTATAGTTTGTTCACAACTTAACACAAAAGAAGTGGAATCAGTAACTAACTAATTAACAAATAACATGACACATCGCTTTGATCGGTAGTTAATTTCATGTGTTCATTATGTATTTACTAACTGCGCTTAAGGTCGCGTAATGAATGCACAAACTTTGCGACAAACAAACCATTTAAAGAAGGCTAATAAAGTTGTTCGTTAATACCCTGATGTTGAATTACGTCAAGGTAAAGCATTGTTAAGTCACTACAGTACTATTGTGCTTTATTTCATGCATCCTTTGTAATATGTTTAACTTAAATAGTACTTACTAACATAACTGTAAGACAAGATCGTCGTAGGTAGGTACAAGATATCAAAATCAGATTGTTGTTTTTAATAATCACCACAATCTAATTTGTTTTGTTAATTCATGCGATTATTAGACCAAGTATTTGCTGGGTATAAATACAGAAATTGTATTTGAAAAGTTAAAAATAGGAAATTAATTATCAATACCAGACGGATAAACTAATCTTGAAATTGTGTAAAACTGTAATGACGATGAATTAAAATGTTGTCATCGTTTTATACTCTGTTTCAAACAGATAACTTTTAAAGTAATATTTTTGTAATCCATATTTCACAACATCAAAAAAAGAACTATTGGTGATTTTTATTTGATCATTGTAATCGGCTCCATTTGGCAAATGACTAATCTCGTGTTTTCCCAACGTTCCATGATCTCTGAACTATGTTAAAGTGGGTCTTCCGTTTCCGTCTGCCGTTTAAGTCGACTTTTAGTAGACAAATTATTTTGTTGTCAAATTTATGAGAGCGTTTGGTTTTACAGTTACAAAAAAGTTCAAAACGTTTGGAATTCAAGGGTAAAAAATCAAGACGGATTCATAAACCACAGGTGGTTGGTGAGGTGATCAGAAAAGTCTTAGTTACCGTTTTACCACCTATCGCTTACGTTTGGAAGGCAAAATGCGTTCCCGTTTCACCTATCTACAAAAAATATATGATGAATCTTTACTGAAAAATACCTGGACAATATCTGGAAACTTTTTAATGTACAGACCGGCAAAAAAACGGGCACTCTGAAATATTGCACTTTTTCTGTAACTTTCTTAAATTAAATTTAATTCTGTAATTATTTGTCTCCTTTTTTGTTAATTTGTACATCCTGTGTCAACAGTGGATGATTTTTTAATAAAATAACAATCACTAGTTAAATTAATAATTTTTAAAGAGGTGTTAAAAAATATTTCAGACTGGCCGTTTTGTTTTGCCGGTCAGGGTATATAACAGAACCATTTACACTTATGTTAGTGCCAACTCGACAATAATAATTGCATACAATGTGCGAGAGAAAAAGGGATTTACGAGCAGTTGCCTGCGCTTCTAAACTTTCACTTGGGAATTCTACGCTTAAATGTTTGATTACACCAGGGAGATTTCTCTACTTTTGTCTGATACATGCTTCGAAGAACTGTTTTATTTATTTTTTTTTTTATATTGCTTGATTATTTGCCTTGATTTTTACCAAGTTTTTTTCTTAAAAGTGAAACAGTATTGTAACGTGTGACAGATGATTTAAATGACGTGAAAAAATCTTGTAGTCTTCACAGTGGTTCATAGACTGATAAAATTGTAATAATATTATTAAATTAAACAGAAATTTAATTAAGTAGTTTTCAAACATGCATATTTTCCCACAACTGTTAATTAGAAATAATTAACTAACCTTACACTCCTGTAGTAGGATACTCTGTTTCCTTATAATTAATGTGGTATGATAAAAAAATCAGAAAATAGGACACTATGCATAACAAAAGTTTTTGAAACGTCATATTGTATTACATAAAAATAAAAATTTACTGAAAGATACATCTGTAAACAAAATTCTGACGGCCAAAATTCATAGTACAACATTTATTTAATTACGCTTCTTTTAGACGTTTGTTAATATATGTGTAGTATAAATATAAGTATGAATATAAATTTGCAACAGATATTTGTCCAGTCACACTAATGTCAACAATAATATTTTTTATAAAATTATTGTTTCACCGTTACAGATGTCATGTTCGTCCGCATCATAATTTATTCACAGTTGACAAGAGCAACACTTGCATAAAACGATTTAGTTCGAAATACGATTACATGCCTGACATAATAACGCCTGAGTGTAATCAAACATTCCCTGAGTAAAACCAGTGAAAAGTGAAAATCGCAATTATAATCTGTCACTGCAAGTGGACGCTACTGAAAGCCACAATTTCAGCAATTCGGGCCTGAACCCCGGACAGCTATCAATATCAGTAAACATCCCGTATTAGTAATATGTGGTAGGCTTGGGACGAAAGCAAACAAACAGAACACTCGCAACTTTTAATCAAAAAACGGCGACTGCTAATTTTATACGGTGCACCCGACCATTAAAAAATTGGCCGAAGGTTAAATCGACAGAACATTCCTCGCCCCTAAAGTACAAACGCACAAATACAGCTTCGACTATCAGTCGTTATAAAAGTTATAAAATATTTCAAGAATGTTCTCACTCTATAATCGCTAAGGAGAAAATTCAATACCATCAGACACAGGAAAAACATTAATCCGAATATTATACTCCGCATACAATTCAAAGCAGCATTAACATAAGGATAAAAAATACTTTCAACAAAAACTGTACAAAGGACAACAGAAATAACCGTTCCAAAAGCCGCAGGTAATTTCATCAAACGCAAATATACAATTCAAAGCCTCTTCTAAAGACCTTCAGTGAATAACGTCAAAAATACAGGAGTGAAAACACAATGATAAAAAACACAAACATCGATCCACATACCGACGAAAATTATAAGATCAAACGAACTTACCTTAAGTGAAGTTCGATCTTAATTATATGAGTACTGGTCAGTGCCAGTAGTTGAAAGCTCATAGTTCTAAAAGCTTTTATGTTGGTAAGTATGTGCTGAGCATTAGTTAGCGCATGCGTATGATAGTCTTCTCAAAGTGTATTGAGAGAGCGCAACTCTATGCGTTCACATAATTAAGGAACTTTACTTAATATTTTCTTAGGTTATATTTACTTTAACTTAATTACTTTTTCATAACGAAAGTCTACATCTTTCGGTATTTTTCTAATTTAAATGAAACATGTTCCAAGAACATCATATTTTGCGTTTAGATGGTGTTCATTACAGAATTTTGCCAGAGATAAGGCTGTAAATTTTTAACCCCTGTTATAAATTTTAAATACATTCCAGACCTGCTTCAATCAAAGTCAACAGGTTTTGTTAATTAGAAAAGAGAGTAAAAATAAATTTTCCGCTACAGTTTAAAAAATCAACTCCCTAAAACTGGCGGCAGCTTCATTTATTTTTCAACAGTTTTCACTAGCGGACCCACTTTTTTCAAATTTAGTATAAAAACTTGTAGTGGCATTTATGTTTAGCGAAGTAGCGACAGTATTTTGGCAAAAATGTGCCACTCCAAATGCAATTGCGTGAATGGTGACAACAGAATCTTGACTTACACTGATAAATCAGTAATGACTTCAGTCACATTTAATCTCAAAAGTAAGAAGCCAAATCCGGAATGCGTAAGGAATGTTCAATTAGACAAAGCTCATTAATTCTGATTTGCCCTACGAGCTGGAAGGGAGTAAATTCATTAACTCCAGGCAGGTGCGTTTAATTGCACAAAAAATGCCCACAATATGTCAGTATAATGGGTATATATCATTACTAAGTAAGGGAGTTTTCAATACTGGCTGATTGATGGGGCTGGATCCTGAATATTACCCTGCAAGCATTAGAGGCGAAGAAGAATGAGAGTTAAAGTACAGCGATGACAGCATCCTCGTTACTCCACATTACACAGCAGCAGCCTTGTTTGGAAAAGTAATAGGCAGTATCATCTCAGAATTAAAAATAATAAAGAGAAAGCTTTCTTTTATGTGTTGAATACCCGGTTGAAAACTTTATCCTGTTGAAAATATGGTGATCTGCCAGTCCTTATCAAGAAAATAATAAAAAATTAAAGCTCAAGAAATTTTAATTAAAATTATCAAATTGAAAAGTTAATGGTTCGTGAAGCATATTTCAGGCTGACAACTTAAAGCAGATTTATCGACAAAAGAGAGTCGAGTAAATGATTTTGCATATAAACACCAACAAAGATATTGTAAATTACTATTTCGCCAAGAATCTCTATTTTTATTTCGTTCGCCACCAACCAGCGGTAATTATATAAAACCGGCAAAGGGAAGCACCTAGCCATTAAACTTTTATGTTCTTTTTTTACATCGATCCCAGCGTGCTGGAAGTAATCCTTCTTTTTTATTGGCCTCCTAATCGATTAATTATTTACTACCTGTTTTTTTTAATTTGCCTTGGCTAAATCGAAATGTAAATTATACTATTAGCGAGGGTTTCTTGTATTCGGAGGGGCGATAATACAAGCTACAAAATGCTACAAAATAAGAGCAGGTCATGAATATGGGGTTGGGATTATAAGACGCTTCATTGGATATAACGAGAAATATTTAGACGAGATTATGAACAAAAGGTCAAGCCTTAAGTAAAATTTGTATGCAACACACTCCCACGTTTCGTTTTACGGTGTTTTATTTCATGAGTACCTAATTCATGACATATTATTAACATCCTTAACATTACATTAACCAAGGCTCAGATTATATGCAAAGTGCATATTTTTGGATATCGTCCACAATTAACCATTTTTTTTGCCTTTATTGCATATTTTAATGATTTATTCCAACCATTAGTGTTGTTGGACTCATTATTCCAAATTATTTTCGAAATTAATAATGTCAAGCTAAAACAACCAGAAAATCACGATTCAACACAACCACATTTTTTATATCGGTGACACATAATACAAAGCCTATCAAATTCGCAGACATTACAATTACAAAATTTCAGCGATAATTATTATTATAATTACTTTCGTTGTTAATTAATTTTCAACTGTTCCGCGGTTCACGTCGAAAAAACAACCCGCAGCCGACGTCGCAAAGCGAAGCTCGATAGACAAAAGAAGAAATACGAACTCAAGTTACATGCAGTCCCTCCGATTGTCAAATAAGACAAATCCGAACTCCTCGCGTAAGATTTCAATGCAACGCAAACTTGCAAGATCACGCTTTGACACCCTTTTGTGCACCGGCATGAGATGATATAAAATGGTTTCGTCATAATCACGTGTTCCCTGCTCTCATTCATTGTGCACTTGTAGAGATGATGACAGGGCATCAATTGTACTGGTGACGTTACGGATAACAACAAAGGGAGCTCCAAGAAGAAACCCTCCAGACTCTTATTATGCCATGATCAAGGGTAGCCACGCAGCACGTGTTTTGTTATTACCACCCACGCCCCGAATAATATAATTCCCTGCGTTCCACCCCAAAGCTTTAATAAAATAAGTTCAAATGCGCCCAAGGACTATGATGCGAAAGGATATTGTGAAAGGGGATTGCGACTGAATTAATCATTGGGGTGGCAACACCAGGTAAAGGTCAGGAAAATAGTTTCGGAATAAGTAATGATGTGGGAGTGGAATAAAACTTTTGTAGTGGATGTTGTCGATGTTTTCCGGTACAGCAAAATAGAGATGAGTGAAACGTTCACACAACTTTACACAAAATGCAGCAAAGTTTCCATATTATACTATTAGGTGAACATTTATGATAACGTCAAAGTTACAAAGCCCTTTTAAGTATGAGGACAATAAATCTAAAACAGGATTTAGTGCGAATTCAACTTGCATCATGGAAACTAGATGCAGCGTTTACAATTATCAAATCACGTTACTTTGCCTGGGAACACCTGCTTGCCCCAAATTAAATACGATTCAAATGTGCAAGTTAAATGGAAATAAAAGATATAGATTTTTTATCTGCGTGCCCTTCGTTCATTTTCTTTTTAGGTCGGCTGCCTATCAGATCGCTAGGCACATTGAAACTCCTTTCCAGGCAAATGTTGTAAATGCTTCAATAGGAGTTGCCACTTTACTACCCCCATTTTTTTTATAAATTTGTCTCAGAATAGTCATAATCAAGTTGGAGCTACGCTTGGTTAAATAATTAACTGTGACAATTTTTCCCCAGCATACGTAACTTTGTTTTAAACAAATACCTATATGGATAAAAAATGTTATAGAATACATAACATTTAATGTAGGAAATTTTGACTGAACGTCATTATATTGCTGGTGGGGATGATAAAAACAACCTAGGTTAGCGTTCTACCATCAACACGACGTTCCTAAAAAACATATAAAATTTGAGAACAATCGGTCAGCAGTTTCGGAAAATGTGTAATAAAAATCGACACAGACGACGGACGAAAATGGAAGGTTTATGTTTTCATTCTTTAGGAGTCATAAAACATCGAAAAAACTTGAAAGTAGCCATTCGCTCGATGGACCCTACTACAATACTTTCTCAGTTTACGCTCGAGAAGTAAAAATTGTGACAAACATCATTCATCATGCGGTAAATACTTAGAAGTTAAACAAATATCGAAGTCTGCATTGTTCGCTTTGAAGTATGTATTGTCTGTTCGTCGTTACTTCACGAACGTAAGCTAATGAAGTACTGTAACCCTTAGCGGACTTGGTAGTTTAATTTTATAATTTTTCAAAGAAGCTTGTTTTTTTATATCTGTTATTGTTGCAGGTGAGGTTAAAAATTCATGCTGGGATAATTAGATTTAGTTCCCTCTAAGTCGATTTCCTTAAATGTGATCTTTGTTAAGACTGAAGTACAGTACATGATAAATCAAATATTTAAGACAAATTTCAAGGGGTCTACTAGGGACTCCAGAATGAAATATATTATTTACATTTGACTCGAACAAACGTTCTGTTTGAAACATTAATTTTAAAACTTTATTTTGTGCTGGCCTGGTCTTTGATAGAGAGAATATTAACTGAAATTACTTGCTTGCTTGACTTGTCTCATTGGCGTGACCACAAATCAGTTTGATGAAAGTAATTTTTAAAAAGTGTTTCTCTTTTATTTATTAAGTTCAAATTTAAACAGAGTTTTATAATTTAATTGTAAGCGAAAGGTTCCAATTTTGTTTCTAAGTAATCATTTCCTGTTAAACCTGTGGTCATCATGTGGGTGCCACTTTTCACCGAACAAAAAGCTAAAAAGTGGTGTAGTTGTGTATTTTTTTAGTTCTGGAGTTCCTGTTGCAAGATGAAATTGAACATGGTGAACATTTTCAACATTTTACTGTGATGTTTAACCGCAATAAATTTATTTCTTTTTATTGTAATGAATTAGCTTTAGTTGTTAATAAGATATGAAGCATTTAGGCAACCAGCTATACAGATGGGTGTGGTCTGTCATGCGACCTTGGACATTTAGTAAAATTCAAAACGGAGAGGCGGCACGTTTTCTTTAGATTGACGTCTAAGATTGGTTTCAAAATTTAAGGTATATTCCATTTTTTGCATCAACTAAAGCAAATAATTTTAGAACGTAATATGCGGGATTACTTCTCATAATTATATTTGTCGAAAATTATCCCAGGAAACCTTGGATTAATGGTAGAATTTTGCAATTAGTTAGAAAAAAACGTACCCTATGGCGGAAGTTCAAAAAGTCAGGTGAAGCAATCAGTTTGCTAGTAAAGCAGTTATTTCTTTCAAGATATTTGTCACTGGATTGGCGTACAGCCATCGTTCGACCCATTTTCAAGAATGGGGACAAATTTGATGCGAGCAATTATAGACCGATTAGTCTCACTTCAATTGTTGTCAAAGTTATAGAGTCAGTAATTTATTATCAAATGGTTCAGTTTCGATTAGATAATTGTTTAATCCCATCTACCTGGGAAATATATACAAAAAATCTTCTTTTCTGCTTGTTCGAGCGCCTAAAGAACTAGATGTGGGAAACACAATTGATGTTTTATATCTTGACTTCTCTAGGGCGTTTGACAGAGTTCTGCGATATCGCTTGCTGCTGAAACTTAGCCACCTCGGCATAAGAGATAATCTGTTAGCATGGATTGAGGGATTTCTTATAAACCGTACAATCCGTGTTTTAAGTGGGAACATCTCTGAGCCAGCCGGTGCAGATATTAAGTGGAGTTCCGCAGGGTTCCGTTTTGGGGCCTCTGTTTTTCTTGGTTTACACTCCTGAGTTAAAAAATCTTATAAACTCGCCGTTTGCAATGTATGCAGACGACATCAAATTGTATATTATTATTATTATTCTTATTATTATTGAAATACGGGAACTCAACAGGTATGTAACCCATTACCGAGATCCACAACTACCAAAAAGAAAACAAATTTAATGGAATAAATAAAATAAACAAAGAAAACCCAAACACATAGAAAGAACTAGATACCTAATTAAGACAGAGTTTGGAGTTTCTTTTTAATATCATCTGGTTCGCAACAAAATATGTCAATAGTTTCTTCTACATTCAAATAGTTCTTAATTGCCAAATACAAGGGCGAAGATTTTAATATATTAGTTCTAGAATGAGGGACTTCAAAAATTCTGCCACTCCTTAAGTTGGATCTTGGTAAATTTGGCTCACGAGAGCAGGACAATTAATGCCACTATCAACAATGTTTGATAGAAGAACGATATTGTCCACGCTACGTCTTTTTACCAGACTTGGCATTTGAAATCTAAACAGCAAAAGATCATTTGGAAAACCATGAACAGGATAAACGCCATCCTCCAAAAATACAATAAGTTTAAGAAAGCGTCGCTGCACTTTTTCTACATTGTTGATATGAATATTATAAATAGAATTTCAAACTACAGATGCATATTCAAGTTTAGACCGAACAAAACTAAAATATAACATCTTCAACGAATCTGTCACCCCTATTCCTTTGTAGTTGCGAGTGATAAAGCCAAGAGATTTGTATTCCGACGCAACGATATATTCAATTTGCTGTATGAAATTCAACTTTAGGTCAAATGTAACTCCTAAATCTTTATCTTTTAAAACGTTACTAGCTATAGAATAATCAAAATCGATAGTATTTTGCTTTCTTGAATAAGTCATGACATAACACTTACTATAGTTTAGTGGAAGATTATTACTTACAGACCAGTCCCTTAATGTATCTAGATTACGTTGGAGATTAAGGCAGTCACTTCGATTTCGAATTCGAAGGAAGATTTTTAGATCATTAACATAAATTAGGCACTTCGCTGTTAAATGTAAAGTTATGTCATTAATAAACATATTAAACAATAGAGGCCCAAGAACCGAGCCCTGAGGCACGCCTGAAAGTTGTTCATACCATTTAGACCGATAACCATTCAAAAAGACATACTGAGTTCTACCCAAGAGGTAAGAATTTATTAAAGTTCTCATATAACATAAGTAGGAGCAGTATGATCCTCAAGGAAGATCTTGGTGACATATTGAACTGGTCCTGGGACAGGTTGCTTCCTCTTAGCAAGGACAAGTGTAGCGCTCTTTATCTCGGTAGTCAAATATCCTAAGACCGTCTATTATATTGCTGGCAAAGTGGCGAAGATCGTTAAAAAAGCTAACACGATGTTATTCCTTCCAAGTAAAAGTTTTTCCAAGGCTAGCCCTGTTCTCTTTGTAAGACCCATATTGAAGTTCGCCAACTTCATATGGGCGCCTGTCTTACAGAAGGATATTGCGGTGTTGGAGTCAGTTCAGAGCAACGAGAATCCCGTTCGGCAAAGTTCATCCGCAATACGCTAACAGACTTGCACTGATGAGGTCAACGAGTTGGGCAGAAAGACGGATAAGATACGACTTAATAAGAACATATAAAGCTTTATCCAACGAGCAGCCCCCTATTTTATTTATTTATTTATTTTATTTTTTATTTTATTAATTACGTCCCCCAACAGGCACTGAGGCCCAATTACATTACTATTCGACATTTAGTTACAGAGATAAGGGATTGCGTGGACAACGTCTGAAGTTGCTTAAGGATAAATTTCTTACAACTCCCAGACAGTACTTTTTGGTCACCTTGGAATTTATTGCCTGGAAGCGTTCTGGATTCGTAGTCAACAAAAGAGTTTAAAATAACGTATGACGCACACCGATCTCAAACCCATTATAACTGAATTTAATTACGATCATTCCATCATTCAAGGCGCGGGCATATTAGGGTTCGGCCTCTGCCCGATCGCAAACACTAGTAGTAATTAATATGTTCTTATTGGGGCAAATTTGTCAAGTGTTATTTCTTCTATCATCTACGCGCAAATATCTTATCAAGAAGCAAAATCTGCGTCCACTTACACTCAAGTAATAGGATTTGTGACCAATAAAAATCTCTTTCATCTTCATTTCTTTCTTTCTTAATTTTACTTACGACCAACATATGGATCTAACTTGAAAGCGAACGCACTCTCAGAAGACCAATGAAAACTGATACGAAAAATAGATCACCCGTTTCCGTCTGTCTGTCTGTCTGCCTATCTGTCTGTGGTCTATCTGTTGTCCAATTATCGTCTGTCTTCTGCGTCGATTTTGATTAGAGAGATAATCTCCAAAAATACTGGACCGATTGTCCAATTTTATATGTATTTTAGTAAGTAATATCGTCTAGGCAGCAAAACGACAAGTTGCCTAATCATCCCCGTCAACAATGGGATGACGTCTCCTCAAAATTTTGCATAGTACATCTCAAACAAAATCTCATTGCAAAATGGGAGAAATTCTCCAATCGATTTGGGAGTTGTTGCCCCGATAACCCCGAAAATACAAAAAGGAATATCAGTTATCCAAAGAAGAGCAGAAGGAGAGCAAGATAACAGTAGTGACTGGGGATATGATGTTATATCCATGAAAAATCAAAAGATTTAAGAGTGTTACTATCATACTTTTAAATACAAGGTATTTAAATGATAATAGTGTGCACTCAAAGAGGTAGGTACTTGCTAAGATAACACTGACTTTGACAAATGACATATTCTCTAACAAAATAAAGGGCGGGTGGGCGGGGCTAGTAATTGCCAGGATCAGACTGATTTTGGCAAATGGCCTACTCTCTAAGAAAATAAGGGGCGGGTGGGCGGAACTAGTATTGCATAAGGTAAGACTGATTTTGACAGTTTTGACATTTTCGAGCATTTTTCAACAACTTCCGAAAATTTGTTGAAGACATTTGTAGATTTCGATATCCAGAAGTCATTTTTGGCTTCGTTTCTTCGGAAATTCTTATCGCTTTCCCAAAATTCAGCAATTTGTACAGTTCCGTCAGAATAGCTCGTTATAAAAATTTTGTAGATAAAACAGAAAATTATTATTAATTTTCGTTTCATAAAATGTAATTGTTTCAAGAATGTACTTTGTAGTTTTTAGGTATTTACAGAAACATTTAAAATGTGTTTATTTGTTACAATAATTTGTCAGGGTAGGTTAAATAATGTTAGGTCAAATCAGGTCAGGTGCATGAAATAATTAATACATTTTATAGCAAATAGTATAACAAAAAATTTACGATTAGCAATTTATTTTACTTTTTTCACATTCTAGATTCTATTAGGTATCAGTTTCCACTCTCACTCGACAGAAGAACACACTTAACCCCTCCCACCCACCCTGTTTCCTTGTGAGTGATTGTTTTTATCCAATATGAATCAACGGAATGACCTTATACTAAATAGAACTAAAATTAGTCGTTAGAATGTGAAGAGCTGGTGGGCGCGGCTGGTACTTGCTAAGATAAAACTGATTTTGGCAAATGACATACCTTCCAAGCAAATAGGGGCGGGTGGGTGGGGCTAGTCCTTGCTAAGAAAAGAGTGATTTTGGCAAATGACATATTCTCTAAGAAACTAGAGGGCGGGTGGGCAGCACTAGTATTTGATAGGATAAGACTGATTTTAGCACTCTTGTCATTTTTGACCATTTTTCAACTATATCCGAAAGTTAGTTGAAGACATTTTCTTGTTGATTTCGATATCCAGAAGTCATTTTCGGCTTCGTTTCTTCGAAAATGCTTACCGCTATTTTTTATTAAGTGAATCACAATGTTATCGATAATTTTGAGTCGCATTAACTCTAATGCTTATTGAGAGATTTATTGTTGCTCAAAATTATCGATATGTTCAACAGATTATTGCACAAACACAAATATTATTTTTAAATGATTTACCCAGTATGATACTATGACGATGCGGCGTAAACTAGGCCACCGGGCAATTATCATGTATGGTCAGTTGACATCATGTGACATGTGAGTGCAATAATCAAAGTAATCATTTTGGAAAGCGTATACAAAAAAATTGGTCTAAAGAGTTTAGGCAATTCTTCCCTCGATGTCTGAAACAAGACGACGGCATTCCTATTATGTTTTTGAAGCGAAGCATTTAAAAAAAAATGCAATGACGTCATCATCATTTTTGCAAGGACACGTATATCAGTTTGAATAGAAAATTATGAGAAAACTAACGTTAACTGATCGTCAGTTGATGATTTTAAAATCCATATCCACGACATAATAATAATAATAATATTTTTAATAATTTTCAAGTGTCAAAACTATTTCTGTAAATTATTAAAAATGATGCACAATTGGAAAGCGTGAAGCGAGTAAGGCAAGAATGCACGGGGCGCACTTCAGACGGGTAGATAGGATAAATAAATTTCGACCGCCCAGCTTTATTTATAAACAACGAAGTCATAGTAAAACGCATCCGTGCGTGATATTCGCATGCTGTTGAATGCGCCAAGGTCATCAAAAAAGGTTATGAGTGAAAAAAAATTATTTACAGCACATTATCAACGGAAATACATTACATCGGAAGAATGTCACGTAGACATTTGTTTGATTTGAATGAGTTTATCGCTCCAAAACAGATGACTAAAATTATTCAAAAGCCTCCATTGAACAAAATATTCTGAACGTTATTATTATCATCATTCTTACCTTATAATTATTTTATTGATCTTAACTTGATCAATAATAAATTGACTGATTCATTAATTTTTTTGAGTCACCTGTTTAAGCAAATCTAAAAAATATGAATGCAATGATTAAAGGTCTGTTCATATTTGGCACATTTGCGAAAGAATTTATTCTGCAAAATTTTGACATGCCGAAATCAATTTCTTGGGGTTGATAAACAGATACATTTTCATTAAAGAGGTACCATGCTTACAATAACTTCAAAACGTCAAGATTTTAAAGTATTCAGTTTTGCAATTCTTGATTTAATCAATAAAATAAATTGACTCAGTCATTAATTGTTTTCACACACCCCGTATAAGCAAATCTAAAAAATATTTATGCAGTGATAAATCACAATTATAGACTCATCATACTTTGCACAATGCACATTTAAGATAGATTTTCGGAAAAATTTTGGAGTGGCGTGATCAATTTTTTAGGGGGGGATGAGCAAAAATTTACCATGCCTATGATAACTTTAAAACATCTCCAAGATTTCAAAGCTTTTGGTCTTGTAGTTCCTGATTATTTTAATAAAATAAATTTACGCATTCATTAATTTTTTTGAGTCACCCTGTATATGCAAGTCCAAAAAATATGAATGGAATGATAAGTTACAAGTACACACTGATCATATTTTCTAGATTTTAGATAGGCTTTACTCGGCAAACTTTTCAGGTGACGTCATCAATTTTTTGGAGGGGACAAGTAAATATATTTTGAATAAAAACTTATGATGCTTATCAATCTTATCATAACTGCAAACCATTTGTAAGATTTCAAAGCATTCATTTTGCTGATTCGAAATTAAATGTCAAAATGTTTTTTCAAAAATTTGATTTTTTTACAAAAATCTGGACGTTTCGGGTAAAAACTCAATTTGGAGTCATAAACTACATGTGTAGGACTATGTTATTTTATACAATTTAAAATCCATTTACTATGTACAATTTTGAAGTGACGTCATCGTATTAGTGGTGGGGATGACTAGACAAATTTTGGTTAGCGTTTTACCATCTACATGATGTTCCTAATATAAGTACAAAATTTCACAACAATACTTTCAGAGATTATCTGTCTAATAAAAATCCGGGACGGCAGACAGACGGACAGACGGTCGACTACAATACTTCCTTTGCTTACGCTCGGGAAGCAAAAATTAAATATCTTATTCCAATTTTACACATGTGTACAACAACAAACAATGACAGATGTTGTAGAATCCTTAAAAAACATTTTTTTTAAATGTTGTATTTTTGTTAATGCCCAAGTAATCAAAGTGAAGAATTTATTATTTAATTTTAAACAATATTGCGGTATAATTTTCGATATCCAATATCAAATATAAACTGCTGCTTATTTGTAGTCTTAAATCTATATCTTAACCCGTTAATCTTTAACGACGGAGTGACTGACGAGAGAGGTTAAGTAAAAGCTCTCTCAAGTTTGTTCAAGACTCTTCAAAAGAAGAATCTTCCCTTTAACGATAATCCAACGCTAAAGTAATAACCAATAAATTTAGGGTAAGGGCATGAATAATTATTATTAGACCGATGTACTATTATATTGTAGTTAATAATAATTGTTTGAATTAGAACAGAGTAAACAATTTGATGTTTATTTGTGAAAGGAAAAACAACACGGAATAGATGTACTGAATGGAATGTAAAACGTTGATACATTTTGTGTTGTAAATGGTTATAATACGTAAGTACATCGTTACTTTTATACTTTATTAAAATGTCTAGATCTGCGTACTACCATACTTGATATCTAGCTACCATCATACATGCATATATTACATATAGGATCCCGGTCCCAGTACTGAATTTCATATTATTATTGAGAAATTGCAGCAAGAATGCACATTTTGAAAGTACAGCCCGCTAGCGAGTGCACGTTGTGAGCGGGCAAAAACATCAACATTAAATTCCTCGCGCTCCAATTACACATTCTTTCCCCCAGAACATTTCCAATTACCCTTCTCAATTAGATATCGACAATGCCAAAGTTTCGTTGCTCGAAAAGTTGTCGAAGAATTTCCACATAAAGCTCTCCATGCTTTCAGGTTATGTCAGGATCAAGATTGGTCAAGAGAGTTTGGCCATCGATGGAATTCGCATTTGGTCACGTCCTGGCCGAATGACCCGAAGAGAACAAACTGCAAAACGAACTGGAACAATTGATACTACAAACGGTGAATGAAATGGTCATCACCCGTCCTCCAGACGATGCAATGCGCCGGAAACTGCCAAGGCACCTCCGAGTTTTGACACTAAAGAAAAACAACCATTTCTTTTTACAAACGTTGCAGGTAGGATTTAATCCGGACAAAGACGGAATTTCTGAGATGGCACTGCGACAAGGGGTTTGAAGGTGAAATATTCAAAGCGCTAGACGCTATGAATACCACTCGGCAAATATACGAGGATGTTTTAATTAAAACTAACACAAAACAGGTCGCCATCGGAGTCAAAGTGGAATCGTGCATCATAATTTTAGATTGGATTGATCCGGAAGTTTTGGCGAAGTTCCTTCGAACTTTATCCAAACAATTATAGCCAATAAAGAGTTATAAGGTCGCGTTGAACTTTCCAATCGACTCTGGCGATCTGATGGAATCTACTTATTATTGAAAAGAAATTGGAAATATTGGATTTTCGTAAAATCAATTAGTGCGTTACTAGCGGATAGTAAGTAAACTGGTCCTGACTAAGTAAATTCCTTCCTTCAGAGAACATAGCGCAATATTTACTGTCTAAAATAAGTTTGTCTACATTCTCTACAACTCTCCCTACCAGATAGGAGTTTCCTGGTAGAAACCGCTACCGTTTAAAACAATCGCGTAAGAATCTAAATTCTACTGTAATGTAGTTAAACTCCGAAAGAAATTAATGTGTAATGTAGTTACATTTCTTAATTCCCGAGCGTAAGCTAAGGAAGTATTGTAATCGAGCCATCGGGCGACTGGTTACTTTCATGTTTTTTATAATTTCTGTTTGTCATATGGCGTCTGCCGTCTGTCTGCGTTTGTCCCGATTTTTATTAGACAGGTACGTTCGAAACTACTAGACCGATTGTTGTCAATTTTTTTATGTATATTAGGAATATCGTGTAGACGACCAAAAGGACTAACCAAAATTTGAATAATCATCCCAGGCAACAATAACATGTCGTCATTTCTAACTTTTACAAATTATTGTAAATGTTATTTTAAATTGTATGAACTAACATCTAATTACACTTTATAATTTAAATTAATAAGGTAGTCGTCGTGATGACGTCATCTTACAAGTTACAACTTTGGCGAATAAATCGTATTTATATATTATAAAATAACATACTCTTGCATGTGTCATTCATGATTCCATCTTTACCTGCATATTTTTTGAAAAAAAAAATTGGTAGAAGCTTATTTCGATAGAACTTCCCTCGTCCGTGAACTACCACATACACAAAAGTTTAATTTTTTTTTTATAACCTTTACAAGTTAAAATAAAGATTGTATGCACTGTTAAAATAAAGATAAAAAAATGTGCTTGGGATTTGTTTCAATTGAGTTTTTCTTTATAAAATTTTGCAAGGAAATATGGATTTTACAACTATGAGGCGGAGCCTATTTGCAAAACCAATATTTCTTTATACAAATTGTCCATTTTCAACATGTTTTAAGTTTCATGTTGTGAAAAGACGTCTACATATATTAGAACAAAAAGGCAAAATGTAAGCCCGCCCACCCGCCCTATCTCGATTGTGATGATTTTTTTATTCGCCATGAACCAAGGGAGCGAAGCTTAACTGCAAAATACTTATTTCTTTACAAGAAATTGAAAACATGTTTTTGAGTTTCTGGTTGTTCAAAGAATACTATGTATATTAAGAAAAAAGCCAAAATATAAACCCCGCCCACCCACCTCATATCAATTGTGACAATTTTTTTATTCTCCATATACCAAGGGGGCGAAGCTTAACCGCAAAATACTTATTTCTTTACAAGAAATTAAAAACATGTTTTTGTGTATTGGGTTGTTCAAAGAACAACGAAAGTATAAACCCCGCCCACCCACCCCCTCTCAATTGTGACGATTTTAATGAAATATGGACTTTGCAATTAGACGCCGCCCCTAGGTCTGCCAACGAATACAAAACTTCACTACTATTAAGATCAGGGCAGGTATGGGTCCCGGGACCTAATCTTTGGCTTCATTTTTTTCCTGATATACATAGTATTTTTTGAACAACACAATACTCAAAAACATGTTTTTAATGTCTCGTAGGGAAATCGGAATTTTGGAATTAAGCTCACGACGACTAAAAAAGATCATTACAATTGAGATAGGGCGGGTGGGCGGGGCTACATTTTGCCTTTTTTAATATGTGTAGACATATTTTGACAACAATGAAGGTAAAAAAATGTGCTAGGTGTTTGTATCAATTGAGTTTTTCCTTAAAAAAATTTGTGATGACGTCATCAACATTTTTACAAAGACAGGGATATCACTTTGAACAGATAATAATAATTCTAATAATTACAGTACACATTTTCGGGAAAATGGAGTCAGTTCTTCTTGATTTAATCAACATAATAAACTACCTCATTCATTAATTTTTTTGATCACTCTGTGTTTGTAGTTCTAAGACTGTGAGTCATAATGTTTAGCATCTTTCATACAACAAGGGAGAAAACTCAAGACGGATTCATACACCACAAGTACAGGAGTAACTAACTTTATAAAAAAAAAACTTGTAAATTTTGGATGTGGCGTCATTAAATTGTTGGTTGGGATGATTAACCAAATTTCGGTTAGGGTTGTACCATCTACATGCTATTACCAACATACATACAAAATTTGATAACAATCGGCCCAGTAGTTTCGGAGATTATATGTCTAATAAAAATCGACATTGACAGACACACAAATGACGAACAGGCGGAAACGGAAGACCATTTTTTCGGGCTCTTGGGTCCTTAAATGTCTAGAAAACTTGAAACTGCCAAGTCACCCGAATCGCTAAATTTCGAAAATGGTCAAAAATGGGCGAAATTTTAAGATTGGGGGGTAATTGAAAAAAATTTCACTTTTAAAAAAGTTGTTCAAAAATTTCAGGGAGGTAGATCTCGACGTGACGATTACAAAAATACGACGCATGTGTGTTCATCGCGCAAGATTTTCTAGTTGTTGGGTTTCAAAGACAAATTTTCTAAAAATTCGAAAATTTCGATATTTCAACGGCCGATATTGGACAAACTGTTGGATTTATCAAAGAATCGAGGCCGAAAGTGAGTTCTACGGCTCAAAATCTACAAAAAAAATTTTAAGCATAGTTGGCCACTTGACGCAGTAAAATTTAGTCTGGGGTTAGTTTTACTTTTTTGTCTAGATTCCACTGTTTATCTCTATAAAACCCTTTTTTTGTCCAATACAATGAGTGATTACAAAGAAAATTGGGTGGGTGGGCGGGGTCACTTTATATTTTTCTAAGCGCGCAGCGTCGAGCACTTAACACAATAAAATTCACATCTTTACCTGTTCAAAACTACCAATGAAATTCAAAAGTGGAGATGGGTGGGGTTAATTTTACCTTTTCGCCTAGATTCCAATGTTTATCAATATAAAACCTCCTTTTTGTCCAATAAAATGAGTGATCAGAAGAAAAACCGGGTGGGTGGGCGGGGCCACTTTGAATTTTTATTAGTAAATTCGGCCACTCGACAAAATAAAATTCAAATTCCTTCTAATCAAATAAGCCAATGAAATTCAAAAGCGAAAGTGGGTGGGGTTAGTTTTAGCTTTTTCTGTTGTTCAATATAAAATGCCCAAAATCTACAAAAAAATGTATTTAGTTAAATTTCGAAAATCGTCGAAAATGGGTCGAAATTTGCATAAGGGGGTAGGTTTTCATTGTCTAAAATTTCATTTTTGAAAAAGTGGGGTAAAAATTATTATATTGACGTGCTGATTCCAAAAATATAGCGTGTTTAGGATCACGGAGCAATAATTTCGAAATATTCGAAAATGTTATGAATATTTATTTTTGTTTAATAAAATTTTGAAATTTGTTTTTAGCAATGCATGAAGTTGTTATTCAATTCCCTTTCAGGTTTTTGGGAAATTCACTGATCCGAACAAATCACTAACCCGAACACACCTTTTTTACCGCATACATCTAAAAACTCATAGAAAAATATGCATACGATGCTTTTTATGTGTACATACTTTAACAACCCACACATATATTAACTTTAGCTCATAAAAACATTTCTCATAATTTTATAATTTTTCAAAGCTGTGTTTGTTCGTTGTATTAATTTTAGGGGCGAGGGAAGCTCTATCGAAATAACCTTCGATCAATTTTTTTTATACAAAGCGAAAGTTTGGTAGTTAATTTAAATATTCCTACAAAGTCTTGTAATAATAAATGAAAGCCTTCTTAAGTTTAAAGAATCTCCAGCTTTTATTAAGTAAATATAAAGTAAAATTTAGCTGTGTAGAAGTTTTTCTTTCATCTCTAAATTGTAAAAGATCAACTATAAAGAGAGAAATTAAAATATTTTTTTGGAAGAATTTCATTTCATACTCCTGTCGTAACATAAGTGAAAAAATATTACGTGACATTTTTGAAAATATGAAGAGTGAGAGTGCATTTATAAATTATTGTTGAACATTTTTTTGCGGTGTTCGTTAAAACAGTATTTTTTTACTTTCTGGCTGTAAGCTAAAGTAAAAAAAAAATACTGTAAAGTAAGCATTGTAGTAGGCTATTTTTTTGTTTTCACGACGTTCACGACCCCTAGAGGACGAAAAAAATTGATCTCCCGTTTCCGTTTGTTTGTCTGTCTGTGTCGATTTTTATTGGTAATCTCCAAAACAGTTCCACCAAATGTTATTTTAATGTATTGTCGTGTAGATTTATGGATTGCACTTCAGGGTCATTAAGCTTAGACCAATTTTTTAACAAATAAGTTTAATAAAATAAATTAAATTATATTATTTTTTGCAGAGGCTGGATTTGATGGAATGTACCTCAAGAACAAGGAAATTTGGTTCAAATAACCTTAGACCAATTTTTTATTCACTCCAAAAAATTAGTAAAGACGGTATGTGTAATTTATGTCTAATTTATTACTATTTACAGCTTTTACAGAATTAGAACGAAAGCATGCCTTTTTTGTAACATAAGCACAAAGCCGTAGTGAAACGCGGACTTGAAAGGACTGCGGTAACCTAAAATTCAACAACACTTTCACACCACAAAAACGATCGCTAAAGAGCCGTATTTTTAGCGTGGTGTTAAAAAATTCCGTACATCTATCTGATCAATACATACCGTGGTATTTCACATACCACTTTAAAAAATTTTCAAATATTATGCCTTAGCATAATCATGTTATCCTAATAATTTATTGAAGTGCTGTGGAAATCGATGATTCCAAAAACCTTCATCGCATAAAAAACGAAATCAGAATACTGCATTACCACAAACTACCGTTTTATTTTCGAAACCTTCTATCAGATATGTATCGAAAGACAAAACATGTTTGCCTGTATTCAAATCCTTTCATTAAAGCTGAATGTCGAATTTTTAAAACAAAGCCTATGCTTTGAGAAAAATTTACGACTTTCATTCAGTGGTCCGGTCTCTGTAGCTATCGATCGCATCAACGGCAAAGGCAAACTCATGTTTCAGAGAATGTGTTTTTCTGCTTCTGATTGACAATGTCGAATATCTTCCGTCATGGCTCGAAAAGTTCGAATATCGCATTTCCGCTGTGATTAATACAGTTTTCGTTTTGGCTCGGCATAAATATGTATTTAGCCGTCCGACAATGAAAAGTAGATCCAAAGCGCTGTAAATAATTCTCCCCTAAAGCTCAAATACCAGAACTTAATAACCGGCAGGTAATAAATCATACATAAAACCAAGCATACTGTTCGCTCTGCACTTAATTTTCTCAACGAAGCAATAATTGCGGACTTTACTGGAAGAATTCGCATCGTAGTTTGGACATTAGCCTGTGTAATTCAGCGTGGTAACATTTAGTTAAGCAGCATCTAGTGCACTCGCTAGGGAATTAAAACACTTCAGAGACACGCGGACGCAGGATAAGTCCGGAGACATAGCGCAGTAATAAAGGCTTAATGTGTTGTGGTAGCACTGGCGCAGTGCGGGCGGGTAAAGAATGGCCTCTTCTATTACCTTCCACCCCTAAAACGGCAACGACTCACTGACCAGCTGAATTATTATCCTTCGCTAAGGACAATTGAAAAAAAGGACGAATGAAAGCGTTGTTAAAAGTGAAAAATATTTTCGTTTTAAAACCGTCGGCACTGCCGTAATTATCAACACTTCGTCGAACAGAAATGTGAAATGCATAGAAATTTTTAAGTTTGCGCGAGTTTTCTTGTATGGGGGCCGAGGTTAATTTACGCTCAAACTTAATTAAACTTTATTTTGAGAATGAATTCTTACGATATGAACAGACGGTCGAGGTTGTTATTCCCAAGTTTTCCGTTTACATTACCAGAATTGCTATAGTGGAATTTGTTAATTGGGTGTACAAGTCAACAGAATTGGCTCAATAACTTAACGATTGGAATTCAGAAGCGAAACGGTATTTAGGGGTAAGTTGAAAATTCCTCATCGGCCAATTTTCCTTATCCCTAATTCGTTTTTTCAATGACTGGAATAATTTTTCAAACCATTTCAAAACACACGCTACTATATGATTAGCCGCCACTTAAGTTTCAGATTAATAGTCACAATTACTATACAGTTAAACGAGAATAAAACTGTGTTATGATCACTTTTTAACCTATTCAGGAGTAGAAGTGAAAAATGATGACTGGTTTCATTTTAATATTGGAGAAAATTTAAAGCGGCTTTTGAAACATTGTCCTACTTTGACACTCTACAGTGACTAACATGATGACAAAAATATAACAGGATGTGCGAACTGTTAATCACTCAAATCTTGTTTGAGTCAATATAAAGAAGTGTAAGTTAGGAAAAATCATAATTGTCAAAATCGTCATTCACTAAAAGAGAAAATTAAAAATCGGTAAAAGTTTAAGCTCTACAAGATTTTGTTATAACACACTTCGTGGACTGCAACGCTTATCTACCCCTATATTTTACGAAAGAGTTAAAAAAAATAATTGTTAGTGCTCCTGAAACTCATCACTACATTAATTAAGCAGTGAATCAATTTTTTTGATGAATGAATAGTGCAATTGCACTGAACTACTTAAGCCCAAGATAGATTAACTAAATTGTAGTCAAATTTAGCACTCTTACACGAATTATTCCACTGGTTCTTAATTTGATCAATAAAAAATTGGTCGAAGGCTATAAGTATAATCCGAAAAATCCAGCTCTTTAAAAAATTATAAAATTTCACTTTACGATTTTCGTTTTATGATAACCGCTATAAAGTAAAAACCAGAGACATAAATAGCACCCCCTGTTTATTTATGATTATACATCGAATGAATGTCACGTAGAAATTAGTTTGATTTAAATCAGTTCGTTTTCTCGAAACAGAACTAAAATTATTATTAATTAAACCATAATCGAACAAGATGTTCTGAATATTATAATTCTTATTTTATCATTATTATATGAAGACGTACGTATTATTTACATTTCGGGGAAAATAGGGTGACAAATAAAAAATTTGTAATGACGTCATCAACATGGAAAATTCTAGTCACAGGACAAAAGAAAAGTAGTCACAGCGTCATACAAACACAATAAAAAAAATTGGTCGAAAGAGCTTCCGTCGCACTGAAAGTACAATGAAACATATCTAGCGATTTCGAGTTGAGTTTTTATTTTATACAATTTTGTGATCACCTCATCAACATTTTTGCAAGAACACGTATATGAACTTGGATTGGTGCAGTGTACTACTTGCTAAAATATGACTGATTGTGGCAAATTACATACCCCCTAAGAAAATAAGGGTGGGTGGGCGGGGCTGTTGCTTGCTTATAAAAGATTCTGCAGGAAAAAGTTAAATTTAGCCTCGCCCACGCACCCGTTCTCACATTTTTTTCTTCAGAAATAAAAAATAAATGTTATAGCAAATAAGTAGTATAACAAAAAAATTACGATTAACGCTTTTTTTACTCCTACGTTCTATTTGTTCCCATTCACACTAGTACTTGCTAAGATAAGACTGATTATGGCAAACGGAATACCCTCTTGGAAAATAGAGGGCGAGTGGGCGGGGCTAGTACTTGTTAAAATAAGATTGCTTTTGGTAAATAACATCATTTTATAAGAACAAAAAGGGTGGGTGGGCGGGGCTAAAACTTGCTAAGCTAGGACTGGACAATATTAAGAATAGTCACTGGAACAAAGAAGAGCTGCGAGGGGGCATTACTTACTCATCAAACTAGAAAAAAACTAAATTTAACCCCGCCCACTTCATTTCTTCATTTCACTGATTTATTTTATTTAGTGTAAAATGGAAATTTGAAAATAACAGTATTATATTGTCAAAATTTTCTCGGAAAATCGAATGAGCCTTTCCTGACTTAATCAATAAAATAAATTAACTCATTCATTGAGCCACCTCTTTAAGCAAATCTAAAAAATATGAATGCAATGAATTTATTCGGTAAAATTTTGACGAGACGTCATCAATTTTTTGGGGTGAATAAACAGATACATTTTGATTTACCATGCTTACAATAACCTCAAAGCGTCTGCACGATTTTAAAATATTCAGTTTTGCTATTCTTGATTTAATCAATAAAATAAATTGACTCAGTCATACATTTTTTTTAATCACTCTGTATAATCAAATCCAAAAAATATGAGTAAAATGATAAATTACAAGTAAAAACTCATCATATTTTGCACATTCTAGTTAGGATTTCTACGGTAAAATTTTGAGCTGACGTCATCAATTTTTTGGACAATCGGTCCAGTACTTTGGAAGATTATCTGTCTAATAAAAACTGAGACGGCAGACAGACAGACGGACAGACAGACGCACAGAGAGATGGACAGACAGACCGACGAACAGACAGACGGAAACGGGAGACCTATTTCTTCGTACTTTAGGGTACGATGGACTCGATTACAATACTTACGCTTACGCTCGGGAAGTATTGGGAAAAAGTGATGAATAAACCAATTTATTTTATTGATTAAATCACTCAATTTTCCCCAAAATTTGGGAATACAATACAGTATAACCTCGATAATTCGAATTAATTGGGGAAACAAATTAAAAAAAATGAACGTTAATTTTATTAAACAATAATAAATGTTTATAACATTTTCAAATATTTTGAAAATATTGCTCGGTGACCCTAAATACGCTATATTTTTGGAACCACAACGTCGAGATCTATAACCCTGAATTTTTTGAGAATTTTTAGGCCACTTTTTGAAAAACGAAATTTTAGACCCCCTTATGCAAATTTCGACCCATTTTCGACGATTTTCGAATTTTGACTAAATAATTTTTTTTTCTAGATTTTGGGAATTTTTATATTGAACAACACAAAAAGCTAAAACTAACCCCACCTACTTTTGCTTTTGAAATCCTTTGGCTTATTTGATTAGATGGAAATTAAATTTTATTTTGTGAATTTACTACTAAAAATTCAAAGTGACCCCACCCACCCACCCGGTTTTTCTTCTCTCAATTTATTGGACAAAAAAGCGGTTTTATATTGATAAATATTGGAATCTAGACGAAAAGTTAAAACTAACCCCAGCCACCTCTACTTTCGAATTTCATTGGCTTTTTTGATCAGACCGGACAAAGATTGAATGTTATTTTTAGAGAGCGGATTTTATGAAATTTGCATATCCGTTATTTTTTGCATATAAGTCTTGATATTTAATATGTGAACGAATCATGCTAATTAAAAATGAATACATCTATAAAAAAATTGCATATTTGCATATATTTGCCTTCTGCTGCATATTTCACGTAACGGGTGCATATTTTGCATTTTTATCAATTTTTGTGCTATTTTGAAAAAAAAAAAAATGATTGTCATTCTATCGACATTTATCTAGAAAGACGAAATTTCATGAATCATATTGCAAATATTGTCCTGAGGTTTAAATAATTAGGAAAGGTTTGGATTTTATGGTAGTTTGAAGAAACGACTGGGTGTTAAGCCATCCTTCCAGGTAAATTCGCGCCCTAATTACTTTTGAAAATAAGCTCATTCCCAATATTTTTGTTCGTTCCTTCGGTGTATTAATGGTATGTTTTGTGGTGATCGGAGGGACGTTATCCCATTATTTTTCATTTTTCTGGACCGGTAAGTATTTTACATCTGTGGACGTAGTACGCAGTTTTTCTGTTTACAAATACATACTATAGAATCACAGGAAAACCTTTTTGTTAGAATATTTCGAAAAATATTTAAAAACAAATTGTTACCAAAATAATAATTAAACAGTCGATTACTACTGTTTTAATTTGTTCTGTTTGTATTTATTTTTAGTAAAAGTATGATTTATGTGTTAGTGCGATGTAATTAAACACTTTGCAATGTGATTGATGTATTTTTTGTAATAAAACGTAAACTCGGGAAACCTGTTTTTGTGATTTGTAAATAAATTTAGTTCGCTTATTGAGCTTTTTTTTTAATTTTCGGAGTATATCCTGCTGCATATCTCTGCATATATTAGGAAAGTTACTGCATATTTGCATAAATTTGGTGCATATCATATGATCATATTTCCCAAAATTTTGCTGCATATTTTCCGCTCTCTAGTTATTTTGTTAAGTACTCAAGTTTCGCTTAGAAAAATTTAATGTGACCCCGCCCACCCACCCGGTTTTCTTTCTCATCATTTATTTTAATAGACAAAAAGTGGATATTGATAAACAATAAAATCTGGACCAAAAGAGGTAAAACTAATCCCACCCACTACCGCTTTTGAATTTCTTTGGATTTTTTGATCCGATGAAGACTGAATTTTACTGTGTCAAGTGGTTAACTAGGTTTAAAAAAGGTTTTTAATTACTTATTGCATTGGACAAAAAAACAATTTTATAGAGTTAAACAATGGAATCTAGACGAAAAAGTAAAACTAACCCCAGACTGAATTTTACTGCGTCAAGTGGCAAATTAGACTTAAAAATTTTCTTGTAGATTTCGAGCCATAGAACTCTCTTTCGTCCTGGATTCTTTGATAAATCCAACAATTTTTCCAAAATCGGCCGTTGAAATATCAAAATTTTCGAATTTTTAGGAAATTTGTGTTTAAAACCGAATATTTTAAAAGTGTTGCGGATGAATATACATGCGCCATATTTTTGGAATCAGCACGTCGAGATCGACATCGCTGAATTTTTCGAAAATTTGTAGACAATCTTTAGACAATTTTTTTGAAGTGAAATTTTTCCAGCACACTCCACTTTCTTCAAATTTCGCACCATTTTTGACCATTTTCGAAATTGAACTAAATATATTTTGGTGCATGTTTGCAAGTTCAGTTCGGATTGCAGAGTTTTTGTTCAGATTAAAGAGATATCGATTTCAATTAACCTCTGTTCGGATTACTAAATGCTCGTATAATCGTAGGTTCGGATTGTAGAGGCTATACTTTACTGTTGTTATTAATCTTACACTGCACCTATCCAAATTGATACAGGTGTCCTTGCAAGAATGTCGATGATGTTATCACAACATTTTGTAAAGGAAAAACTCATGTGAAACATACACGTAGCACGCTTCTCTACACTTACTTTAACATTACATACATCTCTTTATTTTAACTTTCAATATTAAATCGCAAAATGCTATTACAAAACTTTAATTTTTTTCCCAAAAATCTGGATGTCTTGTGTAAAAATTCAACACGGGTTTATAAGTCACAAGGGCGGGGGTACTTTTTCTATAAAATTCAACTATTGTTAATTTTGGAAATGACCGACAGGCAGACGACCGACAAACGACAGACAATGGACATAATACAAGCGGACGAAAACAATAGACCACTTTTTTCGCACTTTTGGGGTCATGAAACATCGACAAAACATGAAAGTAAGGTAACCAATCGCCCGATGGACCCTATTACAAAACTTCATTCGCTTTCTCTCAGGAAGTAAAATGGAACAAAAATTACTTTAAATATCCACGAAGCCTAGTAGGAAAAACATAATTGTGAGCGAAAAGTAAAGATTGTATTAGATGTAGATATTTTTAATTCCCACTAAATGCAATGCGCTCCAGGTTATTCCCTTGAGCAACCTTGTAGTAAACTGAGCATATTTTTTAAATAATAAAAATCAAACCACAACTTTTTGTTCTCCCCTCCTGGCAGTTTTATTCAGCGCTAATTAATTTTAATTCTGCGAAATGAACGTCAACAACCAGGAACTTTCGAATTAAACTCAATATAAAATTTAGCTTAAAATTCGTGCACAGCTTTGGACACAATTCTACGACCTCCGAACTTTGTTGCGTTATAAAATCACAACAATAAACGCTAAAACAAACTCCGAAAAAGGTGGAATTAATTAAAGAGCGAGTAACCACGGAGGCACAATAATTTTTGCCGTTCCACCGCCGCCATTACGCACCAAATCACCACGAAATTCAATAGCAAACGTAATGAGATGGGAATAGGATTCCCTCAAATGTCAAAGGTGTGGTGGGTCGAATCTAATTGATCCCGAGGAGAGGAATCTGGGGGAAAAACAGGTAGCCGAAATGACACTGGAGACAGCTGCTTTCTTGAATAACTTTAATAAAGAATGAGTGGAGTAGTTGGTTATCTTGATGATACTTTGAATAAAAATTTGCTGCTAATCGATGCTTATCACGGTAAATGCGAGGCATGTACAGAAATAAACGCCGTTCTATCCGCTGCTTGTTTTACCTGATTACGAATCGAGGATAATTGCACATTAATAATTACTGCGACCGCACTGAAAGGACTGAAAGAATTCAATTAAACATGCGACCGCTGCGTTGTTGGCGCCACGGCATCAACACAACAAATTTATATGCGGATTGTTTCGCAACCGTACGCGTACATTTTTACACAAAGTTATACAAGAAGGTGTAAGTGAGAAGATAGAAAATAATAAAGAAACATTCCAAGGCAGCCCAGTTTCTCGACATGAAAGACTGAGTGTCAAACTGGTTAATAAATTTTAGTTCGGAACCGAATCAAGTTTTTGTATTATCATTAATTAAGGTATACCGGCGCGGTACAAAAATTTCAGGGCACAAGACGCACAGAAAATGGCAGTCTGATTAGTCCAGATGAATGACTTATAATAAAACGTTTCGTTGATGGTTGGCAACTTGAATTAACTGGTAGCAAATTCAAACTATCAGACAAACACGTAATGGATGACCCGCGGGATCCGCGACCGTTAAGAAAAAATTGAGATTGTTTAACCCGAGTCTGCATAGCTGACCTGCATAATTTTCAATACCCAACTGTAGGATTTTGTATTTGCACAAAAAATCCAATTTCTTAATAGAAGTAAAACACGGTATTCAGCTTTCTAAAATATACGATCTGTTTGATCTGAAAATTAAAATTTGGTTTAGTGAGTATAGTCGATTCGTCGCTGTGTAATGGAACCTTCCAATTTATTCATAAAGATACAGTAATACGACCTGTACACGTTTTTATCCAATTCTTGCTATTATTTTCAATTTTAGTATAGTGAATTTGAACAAGGAAAGAAGCTGTTTACCAATTACTGTTAAAAGAGTTGGTAAATTCTTCTAGTGAGTTCTTACTTTACATGTTTTTAGATAGTATAAAGGACAATACAAATTATTACGCGTTACTTATTGTTTTTACTTCCCGAGCGTAAGCGACTCTACAGTACGAAGAAACAGGTCTCCCTTTTCCGTCTGTCTGTCTGTCCGTCTGTCTGCAGTCCCGATTTTATTAGACAGATAATCTCCGAAAGTACTGAGCCGACAGTTGTCAAATTAAGAACGGCCAACACCATTTTTCCACACATTTTGGGGGAGGGGAGAATATAGTACGTTACTATTAGTATTACTGGACCAACCAAAGTTGAAATACGTGTTCTTGCGAAAATGATGATTGATGTCATCAGAAAATTATGTAAAGTGAAAATTTATTTGAAACATAAAATTCCTGGGGGTGGTGTTCTAATTGCAGTTAGAAAGGATTTTTATGCATCTGTTGTTTTAGTTGGGTACTCTGTCGAGAGTATTTTTATTCATTTAAAAGTTAACGAGTTGAATTTGATTGTTGATGGAGTGTACATACATCCCGCCGAAGTCTCAATTACGAATAGTATGAAGATCTTTGTAGTGACTTGGAATCAGTTTTGATCAATTTCCTTATTCGTCATATATAATAGCTGAGCTGGTGATTTTAACTTGCCTTTGTTTGATTGGAATAAATATGAAGTTATCATAAATTTACATTCTCATTTGCAGAAATTCCATGATGTTATTAATTCTACTACTTGTGCATTTATGAACCTTCATCAAGTTAATAACATCCCGAACAGCAGAGGTGTATTTTTGGATCCTATCTTTACTAAATATTAGTAATCTTGAAGTATCTCTCGCCGTGGATTTTATATTTCCTCAAGACTTTCCATACTAATGGTGTGTGTCCTCCAAATCTGTTCCACTTTTATCATCCGAATTGCACATTTTTGATTGTTCTAAAGGTAACTTTTGAATAGATATTATGCCTCAGTCTGTTGGGAATCCTACTTAGTTGGTCATAATTTAGATGAAAAAGTAGCAATATTTTATGATACAATCTTTTCAGGTTTCCAAAAGTACATTCCAGTTAAAGTTATTAATAGTTACCCTAGATGGTTCAGTAGTCAACTCAAAGTATAGTAGACCAGAAGCTATAAGGTTATATGGCCATCATAAAATCATCCCATTGTGTCGAAGTTAAGTTGTTTACAATAGAAAAGGTTTTAGGGTCGTAAATAACGTGTCCACTGCAGCTCGACCGGCTGTTGTGGTCTCGTTCAGGGGCGACTTTCACTAAATATGTAAATCCACCACTCCACTATTTCTTTACTACTTGCAGCCGCTGAGGGTTCCGAAATAACCACTCGCTTTGAAAGCCGGCCCTGTTAAATGTGAGCAAGAAATGTTTAGAAGACCATTTATTGCCAACCGGTAAGCTTAGTGCGAATCACACAAAGGGGGTATTTATTTGCCGTCAACTACTTTTATGATGGTCATATAACCTTATACCTTTTGGACTAGTATACTTTGTAGAAGAAAAAGAGCAACACATATGAATTATAAGCCAACTGGCAAGCATGAGACCTATTTATTTTTTAAATCTCTAAGGGCTCGATGTAAACACTATTTCTGACGTCGATTGCAGCATTTTGAACAATCCAAATTTTTTTGGAAATTTGTTTGCGATGATAATAATAATAATAATAATTTATTCACTATTAAATTTGAAGCTCTCTAACAGTTTCAGATTTTAAGGCTAGTCAAAATTACAATAATAACATACAACATCTTCAGTTACAATAGAAAAATTAAAACCTATCTCCTAGAAATTCATCCACAGATTAGTAGCATTTCTTCAGTAGCAAACATTTTGTTTTATCCTTGAATAATCTTGTTGCTTTAATTCATGTGGTAGCCTATTAAATAATATAGTACCAATATATATTGGATTTTTTTGAGAAATTTTTAATCTAGCATATAGTTGATGCAGATTATTCGAATTTCTCAAATTATATTCATAGATTTCCGAGTTTTTTGTGATTTGATTTTTATTTTGATATATATGCAACAGGAGATGCTGGATGTATAGGCATGGCAGCGGTAGTATGTTATTTTTTTGGCAGAGTTCTTTGCATGGGTGGGTTTGGTGTATTCCTTCCATACATCCCACAGCTCTTTTTTGAACTTTAAATAAAGAATCTACACTTGATGATGCACCCCAAAAACGTAATCCATATGAGACGAAATACTGAAATAAACCCAAGTAAACTAATGTTAGTGTATCAGCGTTGACAGTGCTTCTTAATACCCTCATGATGAAACAAACAGCCGACATTTTTTTACACAAGTTACTTATATGCGTGTGCCAAAGTAATTTATTGTGCATTATTAAACCTAAGAATTTAGTTTCAATTTTTTGTACAATTGATTTATTATTTAGCATAATATATACCGACTCATTGTGATTAAGATTTTGTACTAAAAACTTTATAAAGTATATCTTATTTAAGTTTAGTTTTAGTTCATTATCAGCCTTGTTTGAATTGGCGTATAAATTCTTTGTGACTATGAAGTTGATATCGTCCGCGTATTTAATAATTTTTGATGCAGACTTGCAGTGTATGTCTAGGTCATTTATGACGATTAGAAAAAGAATTGGCCCCAAGATTGAGCCCTGAGGCACTCCATATTTTATTTCACTTTGTTTGGAGTTTACTTGACGTATGACAATTGTCTGCTTACGTTCTGAAAGGTAGGATTGTATCCATCTGTAAGCTGGACAACTTCATTTTTTGGAAGAAAGCCTGTGTAACTCCAGTTCTTAAAAAAGGTCATCCTGCTCAAATAAATAACGACAGACCCATTTCTATATTGTGCAACTTTGCAAAAATTTTTGAATCATGTTTGTAAAACCAGATTTATTCAACTATCAAACATATTATCTCTCTTGGTTTTGTGAACCAGATATCGACAATAACAAATTTGGGGTGCATTACGCAATTTATTTCGGAAACTCTTAATAATAGAGGACAGGTTGATGTGATTTATACGGACTTTTGACCGCATAGATCATCACATTCTATTAAATAAATTGTCAGTTCTTGGTTTTTCGAAATCTCTTTCCAGTTTGTTATATTCATACGTGACTAATTGGCAACATTCAGTGAGATATTGGAATTTCTGGTCTGAACCATTTACTCCAACTTCGGGGATTCCTCAAGATTCAAATTTAGGTCCTCTTCTATTTTTACTATTTGTCAATGATCTACTCGACTTTATCAATAACGATAAGTTACTCTTCGCAGATGATCTGAAAACATACGTTAAGATTAATTCAATCCTGGATTGTGAGAGTTTACAGGCTGATCTATGTTCTTTATTTAGATGGTGTGTCCTAAATAAATTATATTTAAATGTATTAAAATGTTTTGTTATATCATATACTAAAAAAAAGTTTCTGTGTTGTATTCCTACAGGATCGATGGTGTCACTCTAAACAGATCTCAAAAGATCAAAGATTTAGGTATAATTTGTGATGAATCTTTTACATTCGTGGACCATATTAACGACCCAGTACAAAATGCGATTTTTCGAATATAAAATCCATTATCCTTCTTTATTATTCATTAGTAAGATCTAAATTGGAATACAGCAGTCTTATCTAGTACCCAATATATTATGTTCACATAAATAATATTGAGTGAGTGCAAAGGAAGTTCTTGAAATTTATTAATTTTTTACAAGATGGTGTTTATCCTATAAGGAGTATAGACAACTCAATTTTACTCTCTAGATTTAATTTTAGTTCTTTGTCTACACGTAGGATATCATTTAGTATTAATTTTCTTCAGGGATTATTAAATAATAAAATTGATTGCTGTTGGTTATTACCTAAATTAAATTTTCTTGTCCCAAGAAAAAATTCACGATTACAGCACTCATTTTATTTTGATTCAAATAGAACCAACACACTTGTAAGATCACCAATTACGATCATGTCGTACAATTATAATAGAATATCGAATGAATTTGATGTTTATTTTCACTCACATAGAAATATTTTAAAATATGTTACTGCTGTGTTCGGTTTAAAATAGTCATAGCTATGCATTTTATTTTGTTACAGCTTGCTTAGTTTTTATATGTAGAATTTTACTTATGTTGTACCTTGATATTTTATGTTGTTATTATAATTTTCCTGTAATTGGGCTTGTCCCGTTGGAGAATAAACCTTATTATTATTTTTCTTTTCTAGGTTATCACAAAGGGATTCTAGAAAATCATTTAGTGCGGATATTGTCGATTTATTTTTTCTAAATCCATGATGGGAGTTATTTAGTAAACAATAATGTTCTATGTAGCTACACAACTTTACTGCAAATGAAAGCTCAAAAATTTTTGCAATTTGACTTTGTAATGCTATAGGCCTGTAAGAAGCATCTTTTGGACCTTTATTTTTATAAACTGGAATACACTTTGTATGCTTTAGCTCACTGGGGAAAATACCTTCAACAAATGATTCATTTATTAGTTGTGATAGTGGTTCGGCTAGAATTGAACTAACTTATCTTAGAACTCGGTCGTTAATTTCATCTATTCCTGCTGCTGGACTTCGAGTTGTCTTTCTTAATAATGTTTCAATTTCATATCTCGTTGTTGGCTGAAGAAAGAATGATGTTGGATTACGTTCTATTTTTGAGGTGTTAAATTCATTATTCCTTGTTATAGTAGTTGGTGTAAAATGTGTAATAAACTCATCACCTACTTCTTTAGGATCAGTTAACAATCCGTTATGAGATTTAGTGCCGATGAGTTTGAATTTTTACCGCTTCGCGTTTCATTGATTATTATCTTCCAGTATTCTCTGGTTACATTATTATCTGAATTTTGTAAACGTTTATTGTTATAACTTCGTTTAAATTTTAATACTTCCCTTTGAAAAAATTTTTTTAGTTTTCTATATCTGCTATTGTATACAGAGTTGTCAATTTCTCTATTAATGCTGGACATTTCGCATAACAGTGAATGTAGTTTTTTAATTTCTAGTGTGTCCATCCAGTCTTCTTACAAGTTATATTTTTCTTACTTATAGGAAAAGATACGTCAAAATAATATAGGCGGGAGTTATAAAAGCTATAGTAAATATTTCGTTAAAAGGTTCACCACTCTATATTTTCTTACTTAAGGTGCTGCTCCACATTTCTTGTTGCATGCTATCATAAAATTGCTGCATATTGCCCGATTTAAAATTTCTAAATATTATTTTTTTATTTTCATCACAACTGGATCTACATAACTGAATATTTGCAATTCCAGCCTTATGATCGGAAAGATAACAATCATGTACACAAGTTTTAACATTGTCTATACTGGTGAAAATATTATCTAGACAGGTTCCACCCTGTGGATTGATTCGAGTTATTTCCTTGATTTTTGGTTTCAAGTCAAATTCTAAAAAGAAATCTAAAAGCGTACTGGCTTCTTTACTATGATCACATAAAAAGTATACATTGAAGTCACCACAGACAACAATTTCGCATTTTTCTTTATCTGATAATTGTCTGAGTAAATCACGCAGTTTGTTAATGAACGAGTTTAAATTACTATCTGGTGTTCTATACACTACTATTATATAAATATTATAATCGTTATGTTTATCCTGTATATTAGATATTGTTACTTCAAGATCTTTTTCGATACATGCGTTAAATTGGATTGGATTTAAATTAAAATTAGTTTTTGCATAAATGCAAACTCCTCGTCTACTATACTTCTACGACTGAAACCATTTACAATTCTATAGTTATTAAAAGTACATGACAGCAATTCATCTAACATCAACCAATGTTCAGTTACACAAAAGACATCGACATTAAATTTATCTAGCATAACTTGTAATTCATTATATTTATTATTTAAACCCTGCACATTTAGAAGCGTTATTGTCATGTGCTAGTTAGGTGCTACTTGCCATACAATATCGGAATTAGAGAATTTTCCGTGTTTAGTTCGAAAAAAAATTTTTTTTTTACTATAATTAGTTTTGGCCAGTTCTCACTTTGATAGAGTTGGACCATGATGTCCGAATCAGCTCCAACTTTAAAAGATATGCTCTTAGCCTCTTCGCGTTTTGGAGGCAGTTCAATTTTAAATTCGTGTTCAGGATATTTAGCCTTTAGGTATGTATTTGCTTGTTCAATTATAGAGTCAGGTCTTACTTTTCCTACATATAGCCAGGCCCTTTTCATCGCTGCTCCGAAAGTTGCAGTTTCGTCACTCGTTGCTGTACCATGGACTATGGTTTGCTTCCCGCTCTTTTCGGCTATTCTTCACGTATATAGTGGGTTTTTTCTTGGTGTGATCGATTTCTTTTATTCGACCTTGTTTCAGTTTTTGCTATGTCATTGATCACCGTATCAATGGAGTCCGTAGATATTTCCAATACATCGATGTTATGATTTTCAGAGTTAATTTTCACTTCAGGTTCATTAACAGTAACATTTCCAAATTTCTCACATAATTGGTCTATGGTTTTCTTAAGTGCTCTCAGCTCCTGCTGTAGCCGAGCAGTTTCTTATGAAATGGCCTTTTAATTATTTCTTTCAATTTTTTCTGAGATATGTATATTGATGGTGTTGATGTTGGAATTGTTACCACTATTCGGCCTGGTTTCTCGTGTCATGGTTGAAATTTGTTTATTTGTTATATTATTAATGCAAAACTTTATTCACAACCGAACTACACCGTGCCGTGTCGGTAGCTATATAAGAATAAAAATACTAATAACATCAATATCCCAATAGAAATGAAGCTAGACATCCAATATGCTAAATGTGGAAACGAAATATGTAATCTTTTTGCAAAATATTTTTCTTCTGTTTATACTAATGATGATTGCAGAACATTTGTTTGTGACTCTGATTGTTTGGGTCACGTGAATGATGTTGGTTTGAGAGTGGAGGTTTCTGATGTATTTGATGCTATTTCTAATTTGAAATCAACGTATAACTCTGGTCCGGACAATGTTTCAAACATAGTGTTGAAAAACTGCAAATACAGTCTAGTTTTGCTTTTGTTGACTTTATTTAAAACTTCGTTACCAGAAGACGTTTTTCCTGCATTGTGGAAGAATAGTTACATTATACCAATTTTAAATCTGGAGAAAATAATATGGTAGACCAACGTTATCGAATCTTCTCGAATACAGGTCTATACTGAACGAAGCAGTTGTTAAGCGTTATCTTATCAGGTAAATTCCGTGTATACGGATTTTGCAAAGGCTTTTGATCGTGGCAGTCATAGATTTCTAATATCTAAGTTACATAAATTAGGCTTTAAAAATGACACGGTTAAACGGTTATCGTCTTTCCTATTAAATAGGAGTCAACAGGTCCGTATTAGCAACTTTGTCTATGCTCCTTTCTCAGTTCCCTCAGGTGTATCTCAAGGTACACACTGTGGACCTATTCTATTCGTACTATTTACAAATGACCTAACAAGCTGTTTTCGACACTCGAACTATTTGCTTTATGCTGATGACTTGAGGCTATTTAAAGTCATTCCTTGTATTCACGATGCGCAACTTTTGCAACTTGTTTTAGAAAATTTATTAAGATGGCGACAGAAACTGGTTGCCGTTGAATTTAAAAAAATGCTAGATTATTTCATTTTGTAACATACAGACAAGCATCAATTTTGATTATCAATTGGAAAATCAGTCAATCAATCAATTTATTTGGCAGAAGAGTTTAAATTAATTTTATTTATTTTTATAATAAGGGTACAATATTATATTATCTATTGTAAACTGGAGCTTTTCAGTCAAATATATGTTATTGTTATATTAGTACAATCCGCAAAAATCAAATTTTATAATTTTCCGAAAATGCTGGATATGTTTCATTGTATTTCAGAAGCGAGGTAAGTTCTCTCGAAACAACTTTTGACCAATTTTTTTGCTGACGCATAAATAACGAAAACCCATAGCAACATGAAAAAATTAAGCTTAACTTTCACATAAAATAAAAATTACATTTAATTAATTTTAATTTTAAATAGGTTCAAGTGTGGGATAAAGTACTATATTGCACTCGGGAGGCACCAGAATTAACCCACTTAAAAAAATTGTATTCACTCGGGCGCTAAGCACCCTGATGGTTCAAACATTTTTGCGTGGGTAAATTCTAATGTAAACCACTCGTATAATAAATAACTACTGTCTGGCGCCGATTAGTTAGCTCATATATCTTGTTAACATTGTTATTAAATTTGTTCTGAAAACGATTATCAATTTGATGATTATTACGCTGTATTTAATAGTTTTTAAAATGACTTAATCAACATTCTAGAGGCAACGAATGCTCTTAATTTTAATTAATATTCAGTTATTATTGCACCACTGTTAGTGTCAAGTTGCATAGTTTATTAAATAAACTGTCAAATTTGATATGAGACAAGTTTAGTATTAACCAGGACTGTGGGAGCACATCCCGTTATATACTTCAAGTGAAGTTTACTTAAGCTTCATCTTCAAGATAATCTTAAAATATTATTAAAATTTCACAGTAGTGGATACGGGAAACCCGCATTTTCATTATCTATGAGCTGTAAAATACCACAGTTCCTTTGGCTTAGTTTCAGACAGGAAAAACAGCAAGAGAGCAAGGAAATTGCAGTTAGTAAGAAGAAAAATCTATAAAGTTTGTTACGACTATTTTTCCAATATCTCAGGAAAGCACTACAACTACGAACGATCTATAGCCGGCGTGGGCGTGTGCCGGCCCGCGGGCCCGTAAGAACATTTAACATGACCCTCTAATACTATGCGTATTAACATAATAATGAGACAAATTAAATAGGCAATATGTTTATTAAACGAATTCGACACAAATTTTGATGACAAATCAAGCAAGAACACATCACATTTCATCCTTTACATTACAGTATTGAAACTACTATTATTTACTTCTTAAAATTATTAAATTTTGAAAGATGTATTTGAAAGCTCTAATTCTCTAATAAATTTCCGTCCGACCCTCTCTTAAAAATAATTACCCAAGCCTGGTCTATAGTGAACCGCTAGTCTATCATAAAGGGCGTTTTATTAATTAATTAAACAGGTATATTTGCAAAATAACCCTTTTCACGTATAGGTGATTAAAACGATTTTCTTAATCGTTATTCCGGCTACCTTGCAGTATACACCTATTATTATCAGGGTAACTTTAGTCAAGATTTTGCGATTAGGTATCCCTAATGCGTTATTAGCATTTAGCAACACCCACTGATCCCTCTCCTTCCACAATCTTAGGGTTTGCCTAAGTAAACGCAGCTCTAATCTGCTTACTGAAGTAAAAATGTTTGATTACGTTCGTAATTGGAAAATCACCCCCAACCGTAGCCACAATTTATTGATTATAACCGTAACCTTATCAACTCTTTTCACCGGTGCAAGGTGTATTTTAAAATAACTTCCTTACACCAAACGTTTTACGCCAGTGACATGCCAAGCTAAATATTTAGATTAAAGACCGGAGAAAGATTGTAATAAAATTTAATTTGTTTCGGTTAGTCAACCCGAACCGAAATGTCACAGAAAATACATCTACGAATTTATCTATATTGTATTCAAATTAGATAAAGCGTTGGCGAATTTAGTGTTAATACTTCGTATATATTTGTTTTAAGTTTGCATCGACTCGAAAAACTGATAATAGTGATAATAGTATGTTATTTACGACTGTTCCGTGTTTTGTTGAAAAGATAGGTTTACCACATACCTATATTCTTGGTTACAAGCGTAGTAAATTTCAACGCTACAGGTTTACTGATATCACACAGGATGTGTTCCGACATACCTGTCAATTTAGAACAGTTAATAATGCAAGTTAGAGAGATCAATACTTCTAACAGATGCATTGCCACGAGCTGCAGAGGTCATTAGTTTAATTGAGGGGACTATTATGAACAATGTTCAGACGTTAGAAAATCAGTTTAATGTAGGTAATTATAATAATGTATAACTTAAAATTATTAAAAACCAAAATGATACATGAAAAAATAGTTCGTTCGTCCTGTTTATCAATGACTGCAAAACTCTTTAAATACAAGTGTCGCAGATAAAATTCTGCAGCTTTATATTTTAAGAACAAATGAAAACACTGCAATCATCTGAACGCTACAACATTTTAATAATTTAATTTTTAAAACTTCAAAATTGAATGTTTTGAAATCTAGTATATATAAGATAAACGAGAAAAAAAAATTATTAAATTAAGGACGGCTCACGCAATTTTCCCGAAGCTTTGAATATACAGTATGTTATTATTAGTATTACACTGCACCTATTTAAAGTGTTGATGTGGTAATCACAAAATTTTGTAATGGACATACTTACTTGGAACGTACACAGGGCACTTCTTTCTCTGGATTTCAACAGTCCAGGTATATACAATTTAAAATTAGCAAAATTAAATTTTATGGTTTTTCAAAAAGCTGTAGACAATTTTTTATTCTCCAAAACATTTATCATGAAAATTATGTCGGCGATCGAAGCCCTACTCGATAACCTGTTTACAGGCTAGTTTTAAGTCCTTTGATTTATTTTTGTGCTGATGCATAAAACATTTAACGTATTTGCGACCCTCGCCTGACTTACGATTTTAAAAGTAAATGAATTAGAAGTCTGAATGCGTCTTTAAGACGTGATACTCTATTAACCGACCCATTTTACGAACTATAAGAAGTTTTGTGTTCAGTGTGAAGATCGACAGTTCGAACAGATGCTTAAATTTTACTGAACTTCAAATTTTTCATATGTATTCATAGATTTCATTTTTGTAATTGCAATTTAACGATCTACCAAAATCCGTTAAAACATAATCATACACATTGCAATTTACAATTTGCGTCGCGACGCCGACGCCATAAATGCGTCATGTTTGTAATGTACTAAATTAAGCTTCCCTATTAAAGCTAAAAACAATGGCGTTTGCAAAATTTCGATATCATCCGCTTGTATAACAATTTGACTTTAAGTGAAGTAAGGTGGTACCAGTCCCAAATTTCAAGAAATTGCGTTACGTAGACTCCAAAGCAGATTATAAACTTTCATTCTTACCCTAACGAAATACTTAAAACGGCTAATATTAAATGAGACAATGTCAAACAACTCTAAAGGTCGATTTATGAACTTGTCGCTGACGCTGCTATAACTTAAGCTATAAGGGCTTGATTTTGATTTTTTTCTTAATATGTGTAGCCTTCTTTTCACAACAAGAAAGGTAACACATGTTTAAAATGGTATATTTTTGTAGGATAGTATCGATTTTGCAATTAGGCTCCGCCCCTGGGTCTGACAACGAATGAAAAATTCATCACAATTGAGCTTGGGATGGCTATGGGTGGGGCTTAATTTCTGCCTTGTATTTTTGTTAATATTATACATAGTATTCTTTGAACAATACGATACTCAAAAGCATGCTTGAGTCTTACAATTTACCATTTTTTCTTAATATGTGTAGTACTGTGTAGTCACCTTTCACAACAAGAAACTTAAAACATGTTTAAAATGGTAAATTTGTATAGGGAAATATCGATTTTGCAACTACGCTCCGCCTCTCGGTTTGACAACGAGTTTCTCATTTATTACATTTTAAAACTTTTTAATTTATTCCATTTTCAATTTTCCGATTTCACTTTCGCGATATTTAGTTTTTCAATTTTTCTGACGTTTCTAAAATTTTTCGATTTTACAATTTTTGTGTTTTCCAAGGTTTCGGTTTTTCGTTTCTTCAGTTTTCGATTTTGGAATTTTTCGTTTTTCAGTTTTTCAATTTTTTAATTTTTTCCAGTTTTTCGGTTTTTCGAATAGAAAATGAAAAAATGCTAACTTGTAAAATTGACATCATCATCCAGATACACTGAAGAAAGGAAAAATTGAAAAATCGAAAGATTAAAAATGGGGAAACAAAGCGAAAAAGTGCAAAACCGGAAAAACAAAATTAAAAATCGGATAATTGGAAATTCAAAAATTACAAAATTGAAAAATTTTAAAATTGGAAAATCAAGGAATTGAAAAACAAACATTGAAACTTATGTATATAAAATCGGAAGTATCATTGAAAAAATTAAAGAATTGAAAAAACGAAAAACTGTGATATAAAATCGAGAAAATGAAAAATAAAATTCAAGAACTTGAAAAATTGAAAAATCCAAGAATAAAAATTGAGAAACTGAAAAATCGAAAAAATGGAAAATAGTAATATCGAAAAATTCGAAAAATTGAAAACTTTGGATGTCGAGAAACTGAAAAAATGGAAAAAACCAAAAATTATGATATCAAAAAATTTTGTAAATGGGACCAAAAGAAAAAACGAAAAATTGTGATATCAAAAAATTTCGTCGAAGGTAAATTTAGATTGTTCATTTTCTTGGCTTTTCATTTTAAATATGTAATCATATTTATAACTTAAAAAATTGTTCACTCTTTCAATTTTTTTTAATTAATTAATTAAGACTTTTCAGTTTTTCGATTTCATTCTTCCGATATTTAATTTTTCAATTTTTCGATCTTCCAGTGTTACAGTTTTTCGATTTTACAATTTTGACGATTCTATAATTTTTCAATTTTATAATTTTTGGGTTTACCATTGTGTTAATTTTTCGTTTCTTCAGTTCTTCGATTTTCCCTTTTTCGATCTTCTACTTTGTCGATTTTGCAATTTTCCGTTTTCTTCTGTTTTTTGAGTTTTCGATCTTACCCGGTTTTATAATTCTTTGATTTTTCAGCTTCGGATAAAAAATGGAAAATTTAGAAAAATCAAAAACTGGAAATCAAGAATCTGAAAAATTTTTAGACACCTTTTTCAAAAATGAAATTTTACACTATGGTAGTACTTGTCATACCTACTCTCTATGAAAATAAAAGGCGGGTGGGCCAAGCTAGTATTTGCCAAAATAAGACTTATTTTGACAAATGACGTACTCTTCTGCTAAGAAAAGGTACTAGTCCCGCCCACCCACCCTTTATTTTCTTAGAAGAGTAGGTCGTCTGCCAAAGTCAATCTTATCTTGGCAAGTATGAGACTGATTTTTTGCAAATGACATATCCTCTAACAAAATAAGGGTGGGTGGGCGGGGCTAGTACTTGTCAAGATAAGGCTGGTTTTGGCCGATGACCCACTCTTCTAAGAAAATAAAGGGTGGGTGGGCGGGGCTAGTTCTTGTCAAGATTAGACTGATTTTGGCAAATGACATCCTCTAAGAAAATAAGGGAAGTTAGACAAAAAATGACAAATTGAAAAATTGGATAAATGAGAAATCGGAAAAATATACAACTGTTTAATATGAAAATCAAAAACTGAAATATCGAAAAATTGAAAAAAACATCTTATAAAATCGAATTTGAAATTCCAGTTTTAATTTTTTATTTTTTAGAATTTTCAACTTTCGAATAGGTATTTCATTTAGTAATTTGTTTGACATTTTGAAGTTTTTAATTCCAATTTTTTGATTTTTCAAGTTTTAACTTTACAATTTTGGAATTTTTTGATTTTTAATTTTTCAAGTTCTCAAATTAAAATTTTTCCTTTTCACGATTTGCCATTTTTCGATTTTTTAACTAAAAGAACAAATTTATTCAAACCGAAATTTTGAAAAATCCAAAAATTGAAAATTAGAAACAAAATTTTCAGATGTTTAAAGTTACATGGCAATCAGTGAATTTCACATCGTAATTTCTCATAAAAAAATAAGGATTTTACAGTTAAGCTCCACCCCACGGCTTACGACGAATAAAAAAACACATCAGAATTTAGACACGGCGGGTGGGCGGGGCTTATATTTTGCCTTTTTTTATTAATATAAATGGTACATTTTGCAAGGAAATATGGATTTTGCAATTATAGGGCGGAGCCTAATTGCAAAATCGATATTTGTTTATTCAAATTTTCCATTTTAAACATGTTTTAAGTTTCATGTTGTGAAAAGAAGTCTACACACATTAAAAGAAAAAAGCAAAATGTTAGCCCGCCCGCCCGCCCTGTCTCAATAGTGATCATTTGTTTTATTCGCCGTGAACCATGGGGGCAGAGCTTAACTGCAAAATACTTATTTCTTTACAAGAAATTAAAAATATGTTTTTGAGTATCGTACTGTTCAAAATATACTACGTATATTAAGAAAAAAAAGCAAAATATAAACCCCGCCCCCCCACCCCATCTCAATTGTGATGAATTTTTTTATTCTTAAAAACTTCAAACACGCCCCTAGGTCTGCCAACGAATGAAAACTTCATTACTATATACATCAGAGCAGCTAAGGGTGGGGCTTAATCTTTGGTTTTAATTTTTTCTTAATATACATAGTATTCTTTGAGTTACACGATACTCAAAACACATCTTACATGGTAATTTCTTGTAGAGAAATAATAAAGATTTTCAGTTAAATTCCGCTCGTTTGGCTCGCAACGATGAAAAAAAATCATCACATTTGAGATAGGGCGGGTGGGCGGGGCTTACAGTTTGTCTTTATTCTTAATATACGTAGTCGTCCTTTCAGAACAAGAAACTTAAAACATGTTTAGAATACTAAATTCTTCTAGACAAATATGGATCTTGCAATTAAGCCCCTCCCCTCGATCTGATAACGAATGAAAAATTCATCACAATTGAGAACTGAGATCGGCGCGGACATGGGTGGGGCCTAATTTTTGGCTTTAACGCTGCTAAAAGTACGCCCATACTATCTACAAGGTACGTCGTGAAACGTAAAAAGATGTGACCTACAGGTACTGCAAGGTAATGAAAATTTATTTATCATATCGGAAATGTTAATTCTTATTAAAAATACCGCAACAATAACTGCATAACAATCAATGTTTACAATAGGTAACCTCAAATGTCAGTAAATTTCTGATTTATCATAAATGCATTCACATAAATTAAGCACGTAAATGAATAATTTTATAATGAAACTTTCAAACGCATTTCAACATGTTCCTGTTGGTACAGTTAGGGAGTTTAATTAATCTTAATGCATAAAATTGAAGTCAAATAGTTCGACATCATATTGGCATAAAATATTATTTTTGTTACTCAACATAATTATTAAAAAAATTTTTGTTAGCGTTTTACCATCCACATGATATCCCTAAAAAGCATATAAAATTTGACAACAATCAGTCGGTTAGTAATAAATGGTAAATATTTGGGTTTGTGACTGTACACCTTTTTACACATAAAAATGTGTTGGTGGAGAGAAATTCCGATAGGATTGTAGTTGTAAATTGTATCATGTAAAATAAATTCAAATAATCCGATAAAAGTTATTCATTGTATTGACACTGCCAATAATTTATTAAATATAATTTTAAGCGGATATGCAAACGGACGATTTACGATCAGACACGATCGAAGATAGAATTAAAGATGGGTGTCCCAACCTATTTGTGGTTTAGAAATATGTATCTGGCAAGATCGCTTCATTACTTAAGTTGTTATTCGCACGTAAAAACACAAAGATTAAAATAAGAATTTGAAGAAATCAAGCTTTTGATAACAGTGGAGAACGAATTATGAAAGTTCTTTACAAAATCTAAAACACAAAAAAAAATGTCGACGCGTTTCGCCAACTAGGTTGGCATTATTTTGACAAAACTCATTTTGATATTTTGATTCAAGATTTAAAAATTAAAAACGTTAACGTCTAAAACACTATTTGGAAGTATGTGACTTTTTAATTTGTTAAATTTATCGCAAATTTGTTGGATCCTTTTTACTTTCCGAGCGTAAACTAAGGAAGTATTGTAATCGAATTCATCGATGAGACTTTCATAGCTCATGACACCAAGACTTCAAAAAAAAATTATATTCCGTTTCCGTCTGTCTGTCTGTCTGTCTGTCTGTCTGTCCGTCCTCCGTCTGTGTTAATTTTTGTTAGATAGATAAATAATATAAAATAATAAAACCGCAGATTTGTGTAACCATGCAGATTTTAATATGAAAAATCTACCAGGTTCCGTAAATTGTTCAAATTGTTTTTTCAATCGTAGGGTATAAATTTGTTGGAAACTGCGTTAAGTAGCATTCACTGTATTTATAACAATCATTTTCGAAACAGAGATAGGTGTCGCAGTCAGTCTTATCAGTTTCTTATCACACTGAAACGTCTGCGGCTCATCTTTCGTTCCATGAGGTTTTTTATAGAAAAAAATTAGTGAGTACTTCACAACACCAGGACTGAAATTAACATCACATCAAATATTATAAGTAGTCAATTAATGTAAATGAAAAATCAATTACTCCCTATAAAGAAAGTACTTATTGGAAAAACTTTTGTTATGATGAAAAGATAAGTAATATCGATACAAATGAATATGTAATGAATAATGGTAACGCCAATATCAAGCAAGCAATAAAACTATGAATTGATAAATTATTATCTATGAAATCTATTTAACACTAATTCGCAGTACAAAAATCCTGCATTTATTTAGTTTGTGCTTATAACCATAATTGGAAGTGATGTTGTTAGTGGTCCACATTTTCTATAAATTAAAACATTTCGTTAAAAAAATTTAAATCAGATTCAGATAAATTTAACAGTCAAGATTATCTATATATGATCGGTGTATTTATTTACATTCATTATTTAAATTTTGACAGTTAGTACAAGAATTCGAACTCCAATCGTCTAATCTAAGTTCTAACAGACTGTTAATAAATACAACCAAAAAATATTAGACAATGGTAGTAAAGTTCCCACCCTATAATCTCCCTTACTACGTATAATGTATACGCTATTGATTTTCCGCCGAATAAAATATTCATCAAATTTCTAAATTAACCATTTGTTATATAAATAACCACAACTGTAATATCTGTAAGCTATAATAGAAACTCAATAATAAGCCATCCTGTTATTTAATTCCACCAAAATAAATTGTCACAATTTGCAGTTACGCATATTATACATCCCGAAAAGTCATACGTCATCCAACATTGTCATTTGAAATGACAAAACCAAAAAAACAGTTCGACATTCGGAGTCATGTCAAAAATAAACATCATCACATCATCCATTCATTCGGAATGTATGCACCATAAATTAAAAATGTATCAATGTATCAAACCCATAAAGCGACCACAGCACTGTCGTTATCGCTGGATAATTAAATAGTAGAGCAATATCTAATCGCTTCAACCTCTTAGAAAATCGTTAAGTGAGCATAACATCTCGTCTCAACTAAAGCTATTATGTCTCAACATTATTTACATCTTCTTTGCTATACCGGCCTTTGATCTGTCATCTCGACCACTGCAGGCGAGATCACCCGAACACTCAAACATTTTATTTGCACGAATTTTGAGCTCGCAAATGTCGAATGTTTATGTGCACTGCCGGGACACTGTGCAGGTGTTGCTACGTTTTTGTTTTTTTACTGCAGTGTACCGGTGCACTTAATTAAACTTTAAAGTGCATTTTTGATAGAACGTAGAGGTCACAATTTATTTTTTATGAGATGAAGTTTTAAGCACTGTTTTAAATAGGTTCAAAGTTTCAAATTACGGGTTTTTTAGAATTCCATCGGTTTCTTTGATGGACGCGTGAAAAAACCGCGTTTTAGCTACATTTCTTTTAATTTTATACATTTTTCGGCATCATTAAGGATCTAATTAAACTTTAAACCGTATTCCTTGCTAACAGAAACTTCTGAGTTCTGCTATTATTTTTAAAATAAAGTTTGACGCTCTTTAACAAACCCGAGAAAGTTTAATCGAAAAGTTCGCGCATTTCTATTTACATACACATTTATTATAAGTGTGACCAAGGTTCATTAATTTTTGATTGGTTAAAATTTTACAAACTAAACTTAACTAAATTTTAGCAAACAACAGTCACAAGCTTTTTTACTTTTCTGTGTCTGAATTTTATATGTTAATTCTTAGTTTGATTTATTAATCACAGTCAAAAATAACGAATTATTTAGTATAATTTGGAATTTTATTTATTAAACAAGTTAAAATAACTGTCGTTATACTGGAAAACGGATTCCGTTGTTAATCCATACAGTGAGGAGAAAATTTGTATATCAACACTGAAATAAAGCGGAACAAGTCATAAAACTTTTAAGGCTGTTGTAGGCACGCTGCTATATATTCGTCTCTTTTTACACTACTAACGTAAGCAGTCATGTCTTGGGAGTCTAGATATTTAGCATTTCATGACTTCGACGGTAAAGCTGATGAAATGTTCAGAATATAAGTTAGATACAGATTATTCCAGTCCTTTTTGTTTAATCAGGAATCAAAGAAAACAAGTTAAATTTTGTGTATTCGTACCAGCGCATTCGGAATTAAATATTAGCTTAGTAATTGACTCCAAATTTTTTTTCCAAAAATATATGACAACAGGATTACTTTCGAGTACAGACTGTGTCATTTCTGAAGAACTCTAATGATCATATGAGTAACAACTACGATCTCAGAAGTTTTAGAACTTCGATGTTTGATTTAATGATGTCTACATTGGAAGCTTTGTTTAACCTGATACATAGAATATTCAATAACGACAAAACTAGACGTCGTTCTTTTTAATTTATTTAATATTAATTTAATGACGAAATTACCGTGTCGTGTTTGAAGGAATGAATTATCAGGTGTTAAGTAATGGTGTCTAATATGATTGGTTTTTGGCGGCGCAGCCCATTTCGTACGAGTAATATCCCATTTTGTCGCTTCAATTCACGAAACTGGTTTGAATGTGATGAATGCGCAACATCCTAATTAAGGAGGTGGTTAAATAATTTGGTATTCCTACCATGATTTCGTCGAATTTGGGGCAGATCCCATGGCTGAAAAACAAGCGGAGTGAAAATACTCTTACCACATTGTTTATAATATTGTCGTTAACAACCCTATGATCACTGCGAAGATCTTAAATCTTTAAAAATTATTATGAACTGATTTAAGTCAGAGTTAGATCCACGGTTTGTAAAGTCAAGTGTCAAGTAAATCAAGTCAAGTTTACAACATGTTGTAACTGCAACAACCTTTGCCTTCAACTAACTTTAATACCGAAATATCTTTCTCCTATAAATGCTGTTGGTTGATGAAATGATAAACCCCCGAAATTCGCCTTATTTATTGCTTCCTACGCTTGCTTCAGAAATCTACTGTTGTATAAATGGCACTTTAAATGTGACCCTAGATACTCTGACTTTGTTTCATAATACCGCTAAGCACTCCGTGGGCGTATTAGAAGATTTTTTTAATACAAAAGAGCGTCGAACTGAGTAATTTCGCAAAAATAAAATTGTTTGGAAAATTTGAATAAATTGTTCCGCACGGATAAAATAAACAGAAAAAAGCTTAAAACCTACATTAAACTGAATAAAAAATGTTCACGACCATTTAAATTTTAATTTAGCTTTAATTCATTCATTTACGGAAAATTTCAATTATATAAAATCGTACAAAGATAACTCTCAAATGCAATAATAGCTAATAGTACCATATGGTTGTATAGCAATCAACTAAAACTCACTAAATAAAATAGTAAGTAAATAGTAAAAATTAATTTTTTTACGCTATTTTATTGTTTATAGTTTTCGAACTCTACATTCCTTTATATTTCATTTCTTTAAATTGTATCCAGGAAAGCATCTTGGAGCGAAATGTCAAGCATAAATATACATCATTTAAATTAAAACCTGGTCCAGAGAAGCACTAATTCACGCTTTTAACTTGACCAAGAGTTAACCGATCCCGTGAACAAATTCAACTACTCATGGGTTAGTCACGCATTAATATTAATTCGAATTAAATATTTAGTTCGTCTGCCTTAAAGCCGCCATAAATATAATTATTTCGACGTAAAAATTTGAATTTTAAACAATTCTGGTTACTGCACGAACAAGCATTTTAAAACATAATCAAATAAATAGTGCTTCATATTCGACAATGAACATCAAGCAATTCCCGGAAAGGTTAAATTAATCGGCGAAGATAAGAATCTGTGATCACTTGATCACTTCCGAGCATCTATATAATCGAGTATCAAGTTAAATAATCGGTGATCGAGGATGATTCTCATTTTATCCCATGACGACGATCCGATCACATTATCGGTATGTTTTAAATGAGATGTCAACATCAGTGTTACCCTTCGTTGTCGCTTTTACCATCTAGAAAAACAAAAGTATCAGCAGGAGCGTTAAAATCGAAAAATTTACGAGAAAACTTGCATGAGAAAGTTTTAAAATTTATGTATAGGCTGCCTGTGCGAGCTCACTGAAATCAAAATAATATAATAATCTTAACTTAACTGATAATATAATAATTTTAAAAAAAGTAGAATACAGTTGTTGTAAATAGTTAATTAATATTAAGTGTATTGTTATTATTACTTTGGTGCTGTATAAAACTTGATTAACAAAGGTAAAAATAAAACAGTAGAGAAATCATCTGACAACAAGAATTGTAAAAACTGAGTACATTGGCTATGGTGAGAAAATCTATTTCAAATTTATAACTGTTGTCTATTTGGAACAGATGTTCACTGGGATTCAGAAATTAACATAAAATTAAATTTATTGATCTGACAGAAGTCGTAGGGCTTTTTTATTTAATTTTTTTTTACCATAAACTAGAACCACTTTTATTCTACTAAATGCAGTTTCAAAGATTTACATGGTCTCGAATATATTATGGACCAAAACATTTGCAAACTGTAAACCGTGAAGTACACTGACATTAAAAAAAAAGTCGTAAGATCTTACAATTTTTAGAAAACTTTTAGACATACACAAATTAAATAAAGTATTAGACATTTAGAATTAGCAGTCATTCTTTTCATGCTCTTAAACTTAGCTATTTATATTCAGTTGTTAATTAATGTGTCGATGAATGGTAATTTCCTGATTTTTGTTTATTAAATTAAAGTTAGAGCTTTTGGGAAGCTGACTTCAAGTGGTATTATGTTAACATCTAAAAAACAAACACTGACAAATTACTCTCCAAAAGTTAAACGATTATTGAGTTTGAGTGTTAGGCAAATGTAACGTTGTTTTAGTGCTATCAGGGTTTTCTCAAGTAACTCAATGTCATCAACTGTACAACGATAAACAGACCTTATTCTAAATCACAATGATTTCGATCTATAGAGTTAACAGCCCCGATAAATATTCTAAACTTCAAATGTATACTGCGTACACAAGTCCAAGAGATCCGTAGAATTCAATATTCAGATGTTATACAACATACATCGTTAATAAAACTTAGTTTGGTGATAACAATAATGAAGTGTTTATCTTTATTATTTCTTAGTAGGATATTTCACTTGACACTCTGTGAACGATGATGAAAATGCCGCGCTCGTAAGGAATGAAATATCTGGTGTTAAGTAATAATATCATGGGTGCTTTCGCAGCGCGGCCCATTTCGCACGAGTAATATCCCATTTTGTCGCTGCAATTCACGAAACTGGTTTGAATGTGATAAATGCGCAACATCCTAATTAAGGCAGCCGTTAAATAATTTGGCATTCCTACCGGGTTCTTCGACGTATTTGGCGCAGATCCCATGGTAGCAAAACACGCACACCCATAGCACTTTCAACACATTGTTTATAACATTGTCATTAACAAACACTCCTCGAGCCATCATCCTTTAGTCACTCGCACTGCGAAAATCCTGAATCATTCACCACCGCCGTGAATAAATCTGGGAAAACAATTCCTCGACGTCTTCGGCAATAACGCGAACCGGCGAACCGCTCTTTGGACCAGATTCCCGCAAGAAGCTTCCAACACAGCGGACGAATCGCCACTGCTGGCGCTAAGATCTAAGCGTGCGCCCGGCCAATAGCTGACGTCCCGACGACTGCCGAGCGCCCCCGAGGCACTAAGGGCCCTGTTGTAGTATCAAGGATTTTAATCCTTAATCAAGGCGACGAGATATTTCCTCACTTTGCGAGACAACATGCGAAGAAATATCGAATTGAGGACATCGCGGAACGATTTGGAGGCGCAACGCCGATCTTGGAAGGGTTCCCAAAAGATCGCGATACCTATCTAATTGCGTTCAAGTTTTTTTTTCCGAGGCTTCATAATGGACATTCAGTCATTTTTATGGGAGATTCCCCTGGAATAGAGATAGGATCGCTGAATTCCCGGCGAGGAGGACGGTTTGTTCATTACTTCCCGATAACGGTTGATTACGTCTGAATAAATAAGCAACTGAGACGAACGAATACACATCGGAGCTTTTATTTATATTTTGTTTCGTCGGGGAAACTAAAGATTTTTGCAGCGTTTTGTTTAATGGATTTTGTTATGTTTCTGATACCTAGTTCGCTGCTACCTACTTGTAGAGTTATGTTATAATGTTGCTTTAACAGGATTGTGAACCGATTACCCTGCGGCGACAGGAATGAAGAGGATTGAATCCACGTATGTAGCTATTTTTGATACGTGGATGGCTTTTTGGAAGGCACAGACAACGAATTTGCGTAAGGTTTGTTGGAAAAGTAATTTTGTTATAGTGCATCACGTAGGAAGGCCGTGAAATACAACTTGATGTACTTATTAATTTATTTTTAACCGCATTCAACTGCGCTTTTGTTCCAGCCGTGTTATCTGAAACGCTTGCAATAGAGATGTTTTTTAAGTACAGAAATATTTAGTTTTCGTACCTACATTTACGGAATAAAAAGTTTTTTTCGTATAAATGGTCTATAAAACACATAATTGAACGCCATGGAAAAACTACAGGATAAACTATGTTCTCGGTAAAACAAGTTAAATTAATACGGGGTAAATTAAATGAAGCGAATCCAAAGCTTGAACATCAATATTTAATTAACAAAGCATTGACTGAATATTTTAACGTTTGTCATCAATACCACAAATTAAATAATCGAAAAATTGTTCAACAGTTTTTTCGTCCCTGACGTATAATCCGACAAATCCCGCTTCTTTGAACACCCATAAAATTCAAAGTTGTGATTTTTTTGTGATAACCCCTATAATTGCAAAAATCTATGAATGCATAGACTCATGATGTTATGTACACTTTAAATGGAATGTATTGGGCAAAATCCGGTGATAACGTTATCAATTTGGGGGAGCGCGGAGATAAAGTTTCACTACTGATTTAGCAAGTTTACTGTATATAAATTTAAAATTATTTTGGCATTTTGAACCATTCAGGTTTGCGCTTCCGAAATTAAATATCCACCGTAAAAACTAAACACGGATTAATAAACTCCAAGTGCAGCAGCCTGTTATTTTATAAAATTTAAATAATATTTATCAAGCAAATTATAACATGATATCATCAATTTTTAGGCGGGACCGTAAACGGATAATTTTCAGTGCATGTCGTTTTGCAGTTTGAAAGTTAAATTGTAAAATTTTGTTATACAATTTTGGTTTTTCTCTAAAAATCTAGGGCAAAAAGTAAGACGGATTCATAAACTATACGTAGAGAGGTATGTAATTTTATAAAATTTAAACAAGACTCACTATACACAATTTTGAGGTGACGTGATCACACTATTGGTGGGAAGGATTAGACTAAGTTTGGTTAGCGTCTCCCCATCTACATGTTATTCATAACACACATAAAATTTGACAACAATCGGTCCTGTATTTTCGGAGATTATTATCTTTCTAATCAAAATTGGCAAAGACGGCAAACAGCCAGACGGAAACGGGTGACCTATTTGTCCCTACCGAAAGATTATGAAATGTCGAGAAAACATGAAAGTAGCCATTCGTCCTATTTTAACGTTTTCGGAAGTTTGTTAAATCGTTATCAAAATTTATCTGTTCTTCATCCGCCTCCTCGGCCCGAATGATGATATCATCTTACGAATTGACCGAATAAAGGTTCTTTTATTTTTAGAAAATAACATGGTCCAGCACTTGTAATTTATTAATCCGTTTTGAATTTTTACCATAGATATCCTTTTTACTTTATTTATGTCTTAGATTCTAGCGCTTGTGAAAATAGAAATCAATACCCATTATACAGTAAATAGACAATGAACTACAGGAAAAAGGTGGGCAGAGCTGAGTTTACTTCTTTCTAAAGTCTTATAAGCAAACAGTAGCCCCGCCCACCTACCCCCTCTTTATTCCAGTACCTACATAATATTGTTCAGTCTTATCTTAGCAAGTATAGTAGCCCCAGCCACCCGCTCTCTATTTTCTTAGAGGGTACGTCATTTGCCAAAATCAGTCTTATACTGCAAGTACTATAGCAAAAAAAAAAATGAATCAAAAACTGAAGCGTCATAGGTATAAACGAAAAAGTTTTAAAATCCAATAATATTTGAAAATTCGAAAAAATCTAAAATAGTAAAATTCATAAAGTGAAATATTTCAAAAATTATTATTAGAATTAATTATTTAAAATGAAAACTAGAAAAACTGCCAATCAAAAATTGAAAAATGTAAAAATTGAAGTATTTCTTTCGAAAAAAAAAGTAGTAAAAATTACACTTTATTAAAAAATTATGTAATCATAGATTCTATTATTTATGGATAAAAAATCCAACTTTAATGAATGATCAAAACGAAATAGACGGGGTGGGTGGGTGGGGTCACTTTTTACTTTATTTTAAATTTTAGATTGCAATTTATAGTAAAAAAAAAAATAAGACAATGAAATACAGAACTGAGTTTGCCTTTCTTCTAAAGAGTTTTATAAGCAAGCAGTAGACCGCCCACCCACCCCTTTTTATTCCAGGGACTACTCTTAATATTGTTCAGTCTTAACTTAGCAAGTAGTAGCCCCGCCCACCCACCCTTTATTTTCTTAGGGGGTATGTTACCTGGCGAAATTAGTCTCAACTTAGCAAATAATAAGCCCGCCCAGCCGCCTTCTATTTTCTTTCCTAAGAAAAAAAAATGAAAAATTGAAAATTTCCAAATAGAAAAATTGAAGAAACGAAAAACTAAAAAATTGTAAAACTGAAAAATTAAAAATTGGAAACTCGAACAGTTGCATATCGTAAAATTTGAAAAAAGGAAATAAAAACCGAAACGAAAAATTGGTGCTTAATTGAAAATTTGAAGAAATAACAAAATGAAAAGTCGTATAAACGAAAAATTTTTAAAATCCATTAATATTTGAAAAATGGAAAAAGTCTAAAATCGTAAAATTCATAAAGTGAGCTCGGCTCACAACGAATTAGAAAATTCATCACAATTGAGATATGTAGGTACATTCACGACAAGAAACTGAAAACTTGTTTAAAATGGTAGATAAATTTTTAGAGAAGTGTGGGAGACAAAATTTACCATTTTAAACATGTTTTCAGTATTTTGCTGTGAAGAGTATGTATATTAAGACGAATAAAGAAGTCAAATCATATGCGCCGCCCACCCGCCCTGTCTCAGTTGCGACGATATTTCTTTATTCGTTGTGAGCAAGCACGCGGAGCTTAATTGCGTTATTATTTTTACAGATTCTTCAGTTTTCGATTTTACGATTTTCCAATTATTCCATTTTTTGCTTTGTTAGTTCTCCGATTTTACAATTTTTTGGGTTTCAAAGTTTTAATTTTTAATTGTTCAACAAAAGGACAAATTTATTCAAACTGAACTTTTGAAAAACCAAAAAATTGTAACACTGAAACATCAAAAAACAAAATAACTGAAAATCGAGAAATTGAAAAAATCTACAAAAAGAAACAATTTTGCAGTTTTTCGATGTAAAATGTTTTAAATTCTCTCATTTTTTAATTCTTTTGAAATTTTGAAAAATTTAAAAATCAGCAAATTGAAACGTCTAAAAATTATAAATTTAAAAAATCAAAAAATTTAAAAATTGAGAAGAATTGACAAAATAAAGAAAAATTGAAAAAACCGATTTGAAAAATGATACTTGAAATATCGAAAATTTAAAATTGAAAAATCTAAAACTGAAAAAATGAGAAATTAAACAAGTGGATAATTGAAAAAACAATTGAAAAATCAACAAATTGTAATATAGAAACATGAAAACCCTGATTAATAAAAAAACGAACATCAAAAAACAAAACAATTGAAAATCGAGAAATTGAAAAATCGACTAAACGCAACGATTCTGCAATTTTTCGATATAAATTTTCGATTTTTATTTCTTAATTACCTCGATTTGTCATTTTTTAAATGTTCAACAAAAGGACGAATTTATTCAAATCGAAATTTTGAATTGAATTGAAAAATCAAAAAATTGAAAAATCGAAGAACTGAAAAAATAAAGAAAACTTGAAAAAACCGAAAAAATGAGACTTATAAAATGAAACTTGAAATATTGAAAAATTTAAAGGTTGAAAAATCGAAAAATGAAAAAATTGAACAATGGGATAATTGAAAAAACAATTGAAAAATCGAAAAATTGTAATATTGAAACCTGAAAACTCGGATTAATTAAAAATCGAGAAAGTGAAAAATTGAAAAAACAAAAAACAATTCTATAAATTTTTCTACAAGACATTACCAAAACGATAGCAATAATATATTTCTGCTTCAATCCCACGCACCCCGTCTTGTCACAACAGGTTCTGGAGGCAACCGACAGACCAGTAAGTCTTCCCGGAAGCCTTGGACCCTCAAATGACCTTTAAGAAATACTTCCCTTACGTTGGAAGTTAAACCATTGACACCTTCATATTGATTCCGGATAACTTCAGCTACTAAAATGTTTGATATATGCTAAAAATTTGCAAATATCATTTTGATGATTTTGGAAAATGACAACAGTTTAATGGGGAATCGCTAACATTTTAAGGATATCGTAAACATGATAAATCACTAATTAAACTTTATCTATATCTATGATTGATCTAAGTATATTGAGACAGAACTTCCCTTGCCAAACTTTTTCGAAAACTTATGAAATTGCGATTTTATTATTTCAATGACAAATTCCACCAGTTAAAATGTTAGAGAGTACTTGTGCAGTGTTAGAGTGAAGTAAGCATGTTATGCTTTATGTTTCAAGTGAATTTTTCAATCAGAAAATTTTGTGATGGCTTCGTCAACATTTTAGCAAGAGCTGAAAGTGTATTAATTTTGATAGATGAAGTACAGCACTAATACTAAAGTTTAGGCAAAATATGATGAGTTGTTTCTTATTTGATTAATGAAATAAATGCCTCTTTCATGTTTTTTAAGTAAGTTTTAAGTATAAGAAATTCTGAAATATATGAATTCAGTGATAACGAACAAGTACTGACTAATAATATTTCGCATATTTTAGATTCATAGATTATTCGGTTTTGCAATTTCAGAAATAAATTCCACAATATTGTTATAGAATTTTGATTTTTTACAAAAATTTGGAGATCTAGCGTAAAAAATGAAGACGTTTTCATAAACCACAAACGTAGAAGTGTGTCATTTTATTAAATTCAAATCACATTTACGATGCAACATTTCTTGGTGGGGATAATTATATGTGCAAATTTTGAAAGTTTTACAATTTACGCGATATTCCTAAAATTCACATAAAATTTGACAACAATCCGTCTAGTAGTTTCGGAGATCATCTGTCTTATAAAAATCGACACACAGAGACGACAGATGACAGACAGACAGAAACGAGAGACCTATTGTTTACGTATCTAGGGCTCATGAAGCGTCGAGAAAATATGAAAGTATGCCGGATGAACCCTATTACAATACTTCCTTAGTTTACGATTTGTCGTTGATGGCCCCTATCCCCCTATAAGTTTAAATCAAACCATGTCTGGACTAGTAAAGTACAGACAAAGCTGCATGCTATGCATATGTTTCAAGTGAGTGTTTTCGCAACAAAATTTTGCGATGACATCATCAACATTTTAGCAAGCACGCAAAATTTATAAGTTGATGAATTCGATGAAAGTTTTGCTATGATTAACATTTTATAATTAAATTACAGTCATATTTTTGAACATGTGCTCATGACAGTAGAAAATATACAAAAGTTAGGTTATAAAAAGTAAAAACATGCAAAATACTCTAAATAATATTATTTGTAGGAGATACGTGACGGAATCAAAGGTATTTGTGATCAGTTGTGCTGGAACTGGTTGTCAATCGGAATGTTAAATAAAAAGAAAAGCCCTTTCGCTTAGTAAATATTAAAGTAAATTTGCCACTGACCCATTTTCACATCAAAGTGAAAAATTGTATGGATATTGAAAGCTAAAATCACATGTTTATATAGAGTATAGTGACTCCACTTTTTCTGCCTCAGCTATTCCGTATTTTTTCTGTCTCTCATCAACGGTAGAAAAAGTGAGGGATACCCGTTTGGCTTGTGATCAATATTCTCTTTGAATTTTTAGACTTAATATTATACTCGTTAGTTATCTTATTAGCGCTTTGACAATTTAAAATAAATCAGCTCTAATTGATCTTTATCACAATTTTTTAGAAGTCACATTTTCATGTCCAATTAATTTGACCCAATTTCACGTTTGAAGAAAAATAGCATGTTAAACCTACAAATTCGCCAGGAAAAGTTATACTTTTGCTCGTGATAAAACAATATACCTACTATTCATCATTTCCACAAACTTGATTGTTAAACCACTATAAAATGAAATTGGAAAAGGGTGGTGTATGAAAAGTGCATGTATGGTTGCATTAAAAGTTCTTTATACTGTTATGTGAATGGCCTCAATATGCGCACTCCAATTTTTAAAATGTAGAGTTCGCAGTATGATTTCGAGGGTAAATTAAATTAAATGCAATTTAATACGACAATATTAAGACACAATCTTTACTCTATAAAGTATAAACAAACTTTAACAATGGCATAACTTTATATTTTCCATGTTCAACATATTTTTACTGTTAATTTATTATCACTTATCAGTATCCTTCGGTTATTATTATGAATAAAGTCAATTAAATACCAGTTTTTTAAAGATTATAAAAATAAATGATTGGATGATTACTGCGTTATGTTCTACGAGCTGAGACAATAGTCCATAGTTTCACAGATGTGGTTTTAATACCCTCCTTGCAGTTCATTTAAAATAATGTAGACACCTACTTGCATAAAATATTTTTTGGTTTTGTAGCCGTTTCAATTTCCATGTTTCTAAACTATTATTATACATGTGGAAGACTTGTTAAGGGATTAATTTACTCACAACGGATATTTCACCAGTTTAGTTTTATTTTGAATTACGAGCATACATTACTTCTCTTTATTTTGATAACGCCATTATTTTACTAGAACTAATTTGCCGTGATCCATAGTCCTACAGATAATGATTTTTGATTATGGCCACTATGTATGGAAATTTATGACGTAGACAAATTTATTTGCACAAATTACCCGAAGGCCATGTTTTATTTTCTTTCAAATAAGATTATTAGTTTACCTTTTGCTGAGGACCTGCATAACCTATCTTGAAAATTTATGTCCTGTAGTTTATTTGTTGCCAACTACTGCACTGTTGTAAGATTAATTGCTTTATGCTGCCTGTCGATTTGATAATAAGCAGATTTATATGCAAATCACTTCTCCTAACAGGAGCCACAAACAGCGTCTGCAACTTTATTGACTCAAAGAGTTTTTATCAGCTTTAATACTTAATTAGAGGTTTGACATGAAAGCAGTTGATATTTTTTTTTTTGCACAGTGAGTTGATAACTGCGATATACATACGAGTGTAAGATGTTCGACGTCTTATTTAACAAACGATATCCTTGTATTTGTGGGTATTAACATCAGTGAAATGATATTTAATAGCATTTGCACAGCATGTGAATGTTGCATTCAAAACACGGTAATATTTATCGTTCTCGAGTTGCTGCTCCGAACTTTTGTCGTTAATTGCAACGATATCACTTTTTCTTGTTTCTTGAAAATAAGAGTACTCATCAGTTACCAGTAGAGTTTGAACTAATAGTTAGGTTAGATAATATTTTAAATATTATTATTAGGTAAACTTTTTGTTATGGTAGTAAAGTTAAAAGAGAAATAGGCATAATAATTTTTTGTGATATATCAGGAGCTATTAAACGTTGAGAAAGATAAAATTAGCTGCTTGTTAAATGTTTGCAATTTATTACAATACTTTCGTAGCTTACACTCGGGAAGTAAAAACAAATTATAGGTTTTTGAATTTCCCAAACTATTAAAAAAAATTACGGTTATCAGAACACAATACTAAAATATAAGAAATGGTTATTCTGGGCATAAATTGTTACTTATGTACATATTTATGTGTTGATATTTAGTACCTTTTTGGATACAATTCCGCTCTTTGGAGATATTACTGTACAAATCCAGTGCCATGTCACGCTAACGATTATTTATTTCGTGTTAGTATCATTCATGTGATTCGTGTAGTAATCTACTTCGCCTGCGTTGAGTACTTGTCTGCAATAACGCATTCCTGAGCACCTTTTAATATAAATTTACAACGTTATTTTGCAGTTTATTTATTAATTTCTTTACATTTAACACTGAAAGTACACTTTAGAATTCTGAAACACATTTTGTGCCATATATGTATTGATTAACTAACTATCCAGCATTTTCAATCGTGATAATTCAATTTTTACTTCTTTAATAATTTGTAGTTAAGTATTGTGGTGGGATAATTTTGATTATATAATTCGTAAGTTTTTAAGACAATCAAAATGTTCAATTTTTTTGTGATATAATCGATTTAGTGTTTCCTTAGAATTAGTAATCAGCTTGATAGTTTCCGCAGTTACGGTGGACGCGAGAAGTAAATAATCAAAAAATTGTGGAAAATGAATCGTTTTGGTAGAAATTCGACCGAAGAAATTGATGAAGCGATAGAAAATTTAAAACCCGCGGATACTGTGAAAACTGAGACATATATGTATTTGGAAACAATTTGAAGAATTTTGTAAACAACGAAAGTATAAGCTGCGAGCTAAGACGACCGATGGCAAGTGGCGAATATTTTGAAGGATTGGGCATTTAATATTAAACGAAAGAAAACTGTCTGGAATGTTACTGCTAAACTTATTCAAGAAAAATACCTTAAAGAGCACAATCGAAAAATGGACTCACTCAAAGATTTAGTATTTGAAGGAGGTCGTAAAGCCCGTCCAACTAGGACAAAACAACTTCAGTCATTATCAGAAAAAAGAAAAAATAGTTCTGCAGCTTTCTGCAGGGTCGAAATTCAAAAGATTTCTCAAAGTTTCGACAAAAACACACCCCAAAACTTGCAAAGAATTTTTTTTTAATTGCAGCTGTACAGGCGCGGCTACAGGATTTCGTTTAAGGGGGGGGGGGCAATTTTTGTGCGATAAATTTGTTCTAAACAAAAAAAACTATAAAATTTTAGCTAGTATACTCTTTTTCACATAACATGGGTGATATCTGGTTGTTTTCGTTACACGTATAGTGTACAGTAGAACCTCGATAATCCGAATAATTGGCAAAAAGATGTGTTCGGATTAACGATTTGTTCAGATCAGCGATTTTCCCAAAAATCTGTATGGAAATTGACTAACAACTTCATACACAGCTGAAAACAAACTTCAAGAAATAAACCTTAATTTTATTAAACAAAATTAAAGAATTCTTAAGCAACAATGGATAATATGTAGATACATTCTAAAAAAATATTACTCCGTGACCATAAACACGCTATCCTTTTGGAATCAACACGCCCTGAATTTTTTCAGAATTTTTAGATGAATTTTTCAAAAATGAAATTTTCCGTGTTGTATGACCTCCCTTATGCAAATTTCGACCCATTCTCGACGATTTTCGAAATTTAACTAAATACATTTTCTTGTAGAAGTCACTTCTGGCTTCATTTCCTCGATAACTTAAACCATTTTTATAGATTCGTTCAGTTCAAATATCGCAATTTTTAAAAATTTCGAAAAAAGTTTACACCGAATTTTCCGAAAATATTGCTCGGTTACCATCAACATGCTATATTTTTGGAATCAGTACATACGTAATATTCCTGAATTTTTTAGAATTTTTAGGAAACTTTTTCAAAAATGAAATCATCCTCATGCAAATTTCGATCCATTTTCGACGATTTTCGAAATTTAACTAAATACTTTTTCTTGTAGATTTCGGGCCTCATTTCTTCGATAACTTCAACCTTTTTTCCAGAATTAGTTAATTAATTCAGTGCATTGAAATATCGCAATTTTTAAAAATTTCAAAATATTCCATACAATATATGAAGAAAGACTATGCGTCATTTTTGCAAATAGGTGCGTGTTTCCAAGTTCAGTTCGGATTGCAGAGTTTCTGTTCGGATTAAGGAAGCATCGACTTCAAATAGCCTCTGTTCGGATTACAGGATGTTCGGATAATGGTGAATTCGTATTATAGAGTTTGTACTGTATTTACAAAATAAAATGCGATTTCAAAATTTTGAAATCGGTCAAAATAAAGTACTTCGGTCGTGTGTCAGCGAGGGGCAATTGTACCCATTGTACCCATTGCCCCCCCCCCCTGGATCCGCGCCGGCAGTTGTAGAACTGGCTTGGCGTGGGACTGAAGCGAAATCATGTGTAGTTGTTTTTTTTTTTTTTCAGAAATAAATAATTATGAGATACCAATGGGTCGCTTAGAGTATAATACTAGAGTATAATACTGAAAAGATTTATGTCCGTTGAGGTTGCTTGAAAAGATGATGGCAAAACGAACTTCGAATGTGAAGACAAATCCCTTATTTTTGACGCCAAATAAGGACTGGAAAGCAACGTGTGCTTGGTACAAGAGTTGTCTCGTTGGTTTAAATCAAACTAGTAAGTGGACACGTTTAGGTGCAGAAAATGTTGGAATAGACACTAAAAAGGCAAACATTATGAACCCATCTAACCGATTTTTGGGTGTAAGTATATTAGCGAATTCTGGTGCAAATTTACAAGAAATAATTAAAGTAACGGGCCATTCCACGCCAAATTCGTTAAAGCCTTACTTAAAACTTAAGATTATAAATCAGATTCGAAGCAATTTAGGTACTCCGTCATCATCAGAAGCATGTAATTTTTCCTAGAACCAGCAGAAATCTTTGAATGCAAACAATGTGTGTTATAATAATTGTACGTTTAATTTTTATAAATAATAAAGAGAAATTAAGAAACATGAATCTCCACGAACAACAAGATAAAGAACCAAGTAGAGCATGTGCTAATAGAAAATAGAGACCATACGGTGATTCACGATTGCAGGAGTTACAAGGGAGCAGATGCTAACAGCGACCACACACTTGTTGTAGCAAAAATAAGAGAAAAACTACCAACCAATAGAAAACTAAAAAAAGAAAGAAAAAGAGTCAATGTTGATATACTAAAGGACAAAAAAATTACACAACAAATTGAAATAGAATTAAATAAAAGACTAGGAAGTAAAGATACAACACAAGAAACAATAGAAGATGAAAGGAGCCAAATTGAAGCAGAAATGGTTGAAACAGCAAAGAAATATATGGACAACACCGAACGAAGAAGTAGAAAGCAAGATTGGTATGATGAAGAATGTAAGAAAGCCTTGATAAGTACTAACATTCCAAAAATAGAAAAAGATCAATAACCAACAAAGGAAGCAATAAAAGATTATGAAGAAAAAAGGAAAATAACCAAACAAATATACAGACGGAAAAAGAGAGAACATTTGAAAAAAAAATGGATACAATAGAAAAATACTACCAAAACAAAAATATACAAAACAACAAGAAATCAGGAAGATAAGACAGACCACGAGCACGAGAACGGTATACTGCAGAAGTAAAGGACAACTGATTGGAGACACAGTAGAAAAACTAGACAGATGGGCGGAATATTTTGAAGACCTACTAAATGATAAGATGAGGAAGAACAACACCCAAAAGTAATGAAAACAAGAAGACAAGAAAACAATGAAAAACAAGAAAAAATAGAAGAACCAACAAGGCAAGAAGTAAGTAGAATGATACAAGAAATGAAAAGTCATAAAAGCCCCGGAGAAAATGGAATACCTGCAGAACTACTAAAAATGTGAGCCGAACAACTTACCAAGAAAATATATTAGAATATGGCAAGAGGAGATAACACCGAAAGGCTGAAACAGCGCCATTGTCTGCCCCATATTTAAAAAAAGAGACAAAACGGAATGTGAAAACTACAGAGGAATAGCCATACTTGATGTAGTATATCAAATGCTAGCAAAAATGATAAGAACTCGATTGAGAGAATACACCACGCAACAACAGGAGAATATCAAGGAGGGTTTAGAGCAGCAAGATCAACCATAGATCAGATTTTAAAAATAGCAGCTATGTACAAAACCTAAGCCTGCACAACCTTTTCATAGACTTTAAACATTGACCGAACAATGGAAAAGCTAGAAATACCAAGAAAATTGATAAGATTAGTTAAAATGACATTACAAAACACGAGCAACAAAATTATTTTGGGAGGAAACATATCAAGAGAATTCTTGGTTAGAAAAGGGCTACGACAAGGAGATCCACTATCAAGCGACCTCTTTAATGTTGTACTAGAGAACATAATAAGGGAAAGCAGAATACCAACAAATGGATTAATATATCACCATAAGAAGCAATGCATTGCATATGCAGCCGATGTAGCCTTGCTTACGAGATCAAGAAAGAAGCTAGAAAGGACATTTAAGCAATTTGAAAAAGAGGCGAGGAAGTACGGTCTAGTGGTAAATGAGCAGAAGACGAAATACATGGAAATGAATAGAGATAACGTAAAAGAAGACAGATATATTAAATTAAAAACAGATAAAAAAGAATACAAGATAGAAAAAGTAAATAAATTTACATACCTAGGAGCCACATTAACAAGTAAAGCCAAAGAAGGAACGGAAATAGAAAAAAGTATGCTAAAAGGCAGCAGAGCAATGGGTTCTCTAACATCAATAATGCAGAATGTACGAAACAATCATAAGACCAGTGGTAAGGTACGCAAGTGAAACATGGACACTGAATAAACAAAACGAAATGAAATTAAGAACATGGAAGAGAAAAATACTGAGAAAAATTTTCGGAGGGGTCAAAAGTACAGAAAGAGAATGGAGAAGAAGAACAAACCAGGAAGTCATGAACCTGTACAGAAGACCGAGGATCACACAAAAAATACGAGCGCAAAGAATCAGATGGTTAGGACACATAACTAGAATGCCAGGACAAAGAATAGTAAAACGAGTATTTGAAGAAGAAAGGGGTGAAAAATGAAGAAGAAGACGCCCAAGAAAGAAATGGCTAGAGGAGGTGCAGAAAGATCTGGAAGCAAATGGAGTGAAAATCTGGAAAAGTGTAGTCACACACCGGAAGAGATGGAAACAAATAACTGCCACCATAGAAACTAAGGGCCTAGAGAGCATGTAACGCTAATAGATATATAAAGAGATAAATTAGGTTGACATTCATTATACCGGGTGTCAAGGTTATAGAAATGACCGACATGGTCTTAATGTACAGTAGAGCCTTTGGAAATGGTCTTGAAGCTCGACGTCTCTACGATGAAGCTATCCCCGGTCGGAATTTACCAGACCATAGAACTTTCAATGCTCAGCGTCTTCGAGAAAATGGAGGATTTTGTCCAAACACTAAATGCGGAACCCGAAATTTTAAATGTCGTAGAAGAAAACCCAGGCATAAGCGTGCGAAAATTGGCGTATCCAGTTTCAATGCTTGGACAGGTATTATTAGAAACTATAATAGATCCATACGTTTTACCACCCCGATGAACAGCGGCTGCGTCGCCTGAGAACTGGTTTGCCGCATAGACCAGGCCGCGTCCGAGGGATTTTCAGATTTTTTACATACCTTTCAAAAACACCCTGTATATTAATTGAAACACTGAGTAATTTTCCGTTAGCACTTGCATCAAGTTAATTAGTGTAAATATCAAGAATATTATAAATTTAAATAACAGTAAAAAAATAAACTTTTTCAATTAAGAAAATTATCTACTGAAAATCGAAATAGTAATTTACAGTTTAATCCAAAATTCATGCCACTATTATAGAAAATACAATTATAAAATATATACGAGTAACTCTGTGGATACATGATCTAATTTTTTTCTTAAAAATTTGTTTTAAACTTTCTGTTTATTATTTTTTTTTTAACATAAGAAGCCTAAACACTATAAAATCTAATGTGAACGGTAAATAATTTCAGTTTCTCTTGACTAGAAATAATTATTGTAGTTTAACTGTATGATTTATTCATTTTTTTAGTAAATGGATTAAATAATGCTTGCCAACGGGAATTTTGTTAGTATTAATTACTGATATTTTTACATGTATATTATGATAATAAATAATACAACACGTGTAACATTAATGCACATTATAACACTAAACATTAAGAAAATTTGTAATGTGCAAGAGTGTGTTTTTTAGTTGAAAATCTAAACATAGTTTACAAAAACATGCAGTTAAGAAGAAGAATATAAATTTTGTCGACAAATTCGTTTATGAATAAAATTTGGTCAATAACAACGGACCCATAATTTATAATACTATTTACCGCGTAAATCGTTAAAGTCGGAATTCGACTACTTACCTAGATTGTTTGGATACGGGCTTGTAAATTCTGTTCTGATCATGGTAATAAAAACTTAAATTGAAAGATGTAAACAGGGAGGGAAGCTTAAGTGTTGCAAGTAGGTACACATGTGCGAATTAAGATGAGCACTCCATGACTTAGCCTGATCGAACGGAAATGAATGAAATTGTACATAACTGTATTTATTCATTGAAATCTGATTAATTTCCGCTCCCGTTTGCATTAAATTAAGTAGTGCAAAATAAAAGGAAATATTATAAATTCAAATGGCAATAAAAAAAATATTAAGGAAATTAAGTAATGAAAATTAAAATACTAATTTACAGTTCATTCAACATTTGTTCACTATTACTAAAAACATAATTTACAAAAATACAATAGTATTTAATTTATTCAAAAATATTTACTTCAGATTTTTTGTTTTTTTATTTTTTCAACACCAGAAGGCTATGTTTGTATTATGAATTTAAAATTACAGCCAAAATTCCAAATTGGTTCAATATTTTCACTTAACACAACTTTCTGAAATGTCTATAAATAAACTGTAATAATGTAAAACAGTTTGTTAAATTATATTCCAACGTTCTAAAAATCTAATGTGGAAAGGTAAATTAATTTCATTTGCTCCTAACTGGAAATAATCAGAATGCAGGGACAGAGCTGGATACATCATAAACATTGCCGTAATTAGATTATTTTGTAAATATTTCATCCAACAGAATAGAACCTGAATTTATGGTATTGTTTCCCGCTCGAATGTCAGGAACTAAAATATACCTGGCCAGATGTTGGGATTCTGAGAATTACTTGGGTTACAATCTGCCCAAGACTTTTAGTTAACGCAAAAACTAGCACTATTATCCTCAAAGTTTTAAACTTAAAATTCAAGGAAGTCGGCAAATATGATTTTGTGATGAACTTGTGTGCATATTGTAAAATTGTTGTTATATAACTAATTTTGATCGAAATAGTCTTCTCAACCTTAATCGATAAATGTAACTTTTTTAATTTCCCAGATGTTTGCAAAATTATAACATGGACGTCTTGTATTCTAAATGAATTCTCAGATTTTGCTGTGCATTCTATTTTAGCATGATAGTTCGGCCGCTCCTTGTTAAAGAAAAAAAACCCAATGTAGCAGTAACCAGTTGTATCTAAATTTTACTTATATAGATAATGACGACTGTTCGGATGAGAAGACTAACACAATCAAAGTCGAGCATTATAAAATTGTTTAACCTGTTTTGCTTTCAGCTACTTTGATTGGAAAAAAGTTCCACAAATTAAAGATACGATTTACCAATTTATTTGTCTTGCTGCTAAAGATAAGCGTCTCTAGTTTCTGAACTAAAGCTTTAAACCAAATTTATTATTAACATTATTATTATAACCGGAAGAGATAAGCCATGAATGATGCCAATGATAATAATATCACTTTTGAGCTGATAACAAAAGAATATACCTATGTATTTTGTGGTGTAAAGGTTTTAACATAATGAGTTTTGTATATATTGTATGATGTGAACAAAATGCATTCAGGAAATTACAGTTGAGGCAAAAATGCATTAATTTTGCTGGAGCCATTCGAGCGTAAATTATTTTAATATTTGTTGGAAAAATTTGCCGGAACAAAAACAGTTAGCTTCACTTTAAAATACAGAAATAAAATGAGTCGTTTATTATTGTACAACACAGCGCTGTTGTAACATATGTATTTTCAAATGTTACTTGTAAACGTAATGTTTTTATTCAATGCGCCATAAAGAAGTTTGAATCAGTAGTTTTCACAAAACATTCTTTAGTTAAAAACTAATAATAAAAACACTGTTTTGTCGATGCAGAGGTAAACAATGTCGATATTTTAAATAGTCTGGAAACTTAAAAACCCTAATTTATTAAGCGACTTTTCCATGAATGTAGCTCTTGTTGTGATCGATTCGCCGCATTAAGACGACATTAATTTTAAATAAACGATACATCAGGTTTAAAGCATCTCCTTTTTTCTTGTTTTTGTATTTACACCGAATTGCTTTAAGAATCACATCGTCGAAAAACTGAAGGCAAAAGCTTGCAGTTTTTGACTCGATTAATCCCATACATACCAGAGACTGTCGATTCGAGGCAGTCCAAAACAGATCGAGCTTTCGGTCTTTTGTTTCGTATTTCGCGGTCACGTACTGGTTCCTTTCTACACAGGCAGACCAGTAAATTGTCCGTGTCATCCAACTAATTGGAATTGATTAGAAGCACTCGGCTTAGCTACAGGAAGACTCACCGTAAACACGAATTGGAGCAATAAAAAATACCAACACACCAATTAGAGACACGACAGGGTGGAAACAACAAACTCTTATTGCGGAATAAAAATACAAAGATTGGACGCAATTTCGAAGGACTCGTTACGCTACTGAATCTAAAAAGAATGGAATTGCTGGTCTTGACGATTACACTCCAAGGAAAGTTTTTGTTTAAATGTGGTCAGTTTTAAAAGTTGGACGTTGATTGCTATTTTACTACAGTTTAGAAACTGAATTAAAAAATTACGGACCCTACTTGCTTAAACGTATAGCCTCCATATCAGAGATCTGAAAAAATTAATAGACACATAATAGCTGACAACTTTTGTCTTTGTTACTTGATCTCATGTAATAGAGATAATTTTAATAAGACTCAAAATAAATAATTATGCATCTAATTTATTTAACAGCATTTTAAATAAATTTAATACTGTCTGTTATTTATTTTAACAATAATTAGCTTCAAATATATATTACTTCTTAGCTAGACAAAGTAATTTCTTGCCTGTCAAAGCCTACAGGAGAAATATGGCTTGTAATTTGATAAAGAACTTCTTGGCATTCTTTATTTGTTTTAAGTTAGCAGTTTTTTTCAAGCAGAATCTCTGCTCCGTCGTCATTGTATCAGTGCCTTGCATTCTGTAGACTTTATCAGGTTCCAGAATTTAATATTCTCAGTCGACTGCTAGCGAAACAATCTTTTGCATATTAAGCATTCACATACATTTCTGACCTCGCTCGTTTTTCAAACTTTAGTCTCTTATCTGAACAGAATTTTCTATTTCTTCGACTGCCGGTGACACTCTAATTCAAGTTTAAGATTTCGGGTTTTATTATATTGAACTTTTCATATCTGGTTTCCAATTACTTTTGGATGTTAAACATCCGAATATATCACAATGCAGAACATCAAATGGAAACATGATCATTTTTGCGGGAAAGTTACGGCAATATTAGTCTAACCCAATCGCTTTTGATGTGTGATAAAAATAAAGTGAAACCCTAAATGAAGCCATTCAAACTGTCAAAAAAGACATTTTCCTGATTTATACATTTACATCTGAACCGATGTGAGATAAGTGATCACTTTTTCATTCCTAATAGTTATTGACTGTTCGGTAAAACAAATGTTTGTTGAATTGTACGCTCCCATTTTCGTTCTAAGTAATAAATAATATATTTACAATGAAAAAATAGCTTTTTGAAGTTTTTGAGCATAGACTACAGTATCCGTTTTTACTTCCTATATTGTAGTAATTGGTTAGTAACGAGTAATGAGTTGCTAGTTATTCGTTTTCCCTCTATTTCTATATGGCACTATCTCTTTAACTTTTTTCACTTCCAATTACATTTTCATATTCAGGTCTTTAGTTGGTAACGCTGTTCCTCTTTCTAACTACACAAACTTACACACTTGCTCTCATTATTACTTATTTTCTTCAAACATAATTATCGAATTAAATTTAAAGACACTTTTCCGAATACCCAACCTTATGTTATTTTTTATCCTCACTTTTTAATACTTCTTAGTTATAAGAAATAACACTTTGCTTAATATTCCGTTCTTTATAAGTTAAAACAATTTTCTAGAAGAACATATAGGCCAGTGCCGATAATTTTTGAGAACAAAAAAAAATTAGAACAGTATGATATCCATTGCAAAAGAAAGAAAATATTACAAAAATAAAAGGAAAAATAATTTACGGGCGATCTGAGGTCGGGAAGTGGAAGAGAGTGAGCTTTTAAGGGTAGAACACGGTTTATCACGATTTCCGGCAAAACTACACGTCCTATCGAAAAAAGTTAAATACCAAAGTTCTAGGTAATAAAAGGATGTACAACTTTTGTATTTAGACTTTTTTTGCATAACTTCAAAATTTATGCGAAAAATGCAAATAACCCAGTTTTTGGTTTTTTATTTTTATCTCCTACAAAAAAAAACAATTTTTTTCACGACATTTGGTGAAAACTTACCTATTTATGTATTATGTCCCAAACTCACTGTAATTTTTTTGATTCAAAATATTTATTTTTCTCCCTTATTTTGATTTAATATCGAAAAACCACCCTAATTTTCAATCGAAAATTCTCACGTCAAAATGTTTGCTTTTTTAAAAAAATCCGTGTGCTTTTTGTTCGTTGAAATCTCTATGGCAAATTTTCACAGGAAATCCAAAAAAACGAAAAAAACTCGAATTCGATTTTTTTTAATAATGTAAAATTTTGAGATATTTATTAAAATTTACACTTCAATTACTCGAAAAAAGTAAGATTCCATGTTACATTGATAAACCAAAAAATTGAAAATCCATGAAACAAACGCCTTCTGTTGGTGGGAGATTTGTCAATATGAAAGATGATTTAATTCTTGCCAATTGATTTTCGAAATCTTAATTGATTCAGGGTTATATTGTCATTTATAAATTTATAAATATATTTGATTAATTGTAATCCATTTTTTGCGATATCTTCTTTGTTTGCATGTTTTTTATAAAACATTGGCCAAATTTGACAAATTTTTATCGTCTAACTAGCAGACCCAGCAAACGTTGTTTTGCCATATAAATTATCTCTAGTGATTATATTAGTAGATAAATAAAAAATTAAATTAAAATAAATAAATAAATTATAATTAAATTAAATTATAAAATTATTATTTATCGTACGACAATGATTATATTCAACAGCCGTCTTTCAACCCTATTGCAAGATGGCTGTGGGGTGGCCCACCCAAATTTTTTTGGGTGGGCCACCCTTATCACCTAGGGGTATAAAAAATGGTTTACGACCTATTCTCAGACCTACCGAATATAGACAGAAAATTTCATAAAAATCAGTCAAGCCGTTTCGAGGGAGTTTGGTTACACACACTTTGACACTAGAATTTTATATACTTATTAGAAGACAATGAATTTACGATGTTTTTCTTCAATTGATTCAAAAGGACCAAAAGATCAATATCTTGATCCACAATTATGACAGTTTTATTAGTATCTCTGGCAGTTTCTATCGAGATCCTAATTATGTCAGCATCAGCATCTTCTTCTGCTTGTTTACAGGAAAATCTTTGTGGCTGTAGATTCCAAAAGTTTCTTTTAAATAAGTCAATTCGTCACGATTCTCTTCAAGTAACTCAGAATGCACGTGTATTTTCATAAACAATGTTGTTCATTCTTCTGATGGGCTAAAATTTTCCGTAGGCCATTCAAGTATATAAGTTATCTTAAAATAGCAATAAATAGGCACCTATGCATATTATTTAAAAATTATCCTACAACTTTAACAAAATATTGCAGATGTCTTATAAAGTATTAAGTTTATTAACTTATTTGGTTGTTAATTATAGTAGTCTATTTCGATTTGCAATTTTTTAATTTATCAATGTAACACGGAATCTTACGTTTTTCGAGTCATTAACATATAAATTTTAATAAATAGCTCCAAATTTTACATAATAATTAAGAAACAAGTTTTTGAATTCGAGTTTCTTCGTTTTTTTGCATTTCTTGTGAAAATTTTCCGTAGTAATGTATAGTTTTTTTTACACCATCAGAAAGTAGAGATTTCAGCGAACAAAAAGCATACCGATTTTTTAAAAAAAGCAAATGTTTTGACGTGAGAATTTTCGATTGAAAATTAGGGTAGTTTTTCGATATTAAATCTAAATAAGGCGAAAAAATAAATATTTTGAATAAAAAAAATTACAGTGAGTTTGGGACATAAATAAGTTTTCACCAAATTTCGCGAAAAATATTTTTTTTTGTGGGAGATAAAAATAAAAAAAACAAAAACTCGGTTATTTGCATTTTTCGCATAAATTTTGAGGTTATGTAAAGAAAGTGCAAATACAAAAGTTGTAGATCTTTTTATTACCTATAACTTTGCCATTTAACTTTTTGCGATAGTTTTGCCGAAAATCGTGATAAACCGTTTTCTACCCTTAAAAGCTTCCCCTCTTCCACTTCCCGACCTTAGATCGCCCGTAAATTATTTTTCCTTTTGTTTTTGTTATATCTTCTTCCTTTTCCAATGGGTATCATCCTGTTCTAATTTTTTTCACTTTTTACCATTTTCAAAGGCTTCGGCACTGGCCTAATATAGCAAAGATGTGATATAACAACAACATAATGTTGTTACAAAAAGTATACCAAATTATATAATACGAGTACAAGGTCAACATAATATCTCCAATCTAATTTCCGCCTCAAGCAACTATGAAGACAACATGACAGATATCTTATATAATTTTGCTATTAGGACGTTATGCAAATGCTATATCGCTGCAATATAACTGCCGCCTATGATACATATATATACTATGCTAGCTATATAACAGGTTACGTAACAAAAACATAGCCTTAACATAACCCCTGTGTAGTAATTTGCGCTTCAAGCACTTATATCAGTTACACAAATTTTCTTATAGCAGTGTTATGAAACTGTTACATTGCAATAGGATAGTTGTATAAGAGTCACCGAAACACTCTGTGGGGAGGGACCCTGAGGTACAAAGCGATACACAGTGTCACACACCCGAGACTCGGCAGAGTACCAAACACTCAAAACGGACACAACACCCAGAGGGCAAGCTAGTTACACCTCGGCCGGGAATCGAACCGACGCCCCACAGTGTAGCGGTCTGGCGCAAAGTTAGCCCCTCCATACGACATGCCTCTCAACTTTCTGTGATACAAAATTAATTCGTATAGAGGTTTCATTGGGCAGAAAACTAATTCATGAAATCATTTCACAATGGGCATTATTTTCCTTGATAACATGATTGAAGTGAACGGTGCGGGTGGAACACTGCGAAGAAGTAAACGCCACCTAGCAGGGTTGAAAATAGGTGCTGGTTGTAGGCGAATTATGCGCGGGTGTGTGACAGAGCGCTGATGCTTACGGTCCTCTTGGGCGCTCATTACATTTTTTATCTTTATTTATACTAGTTTAATTTTAAAATTTCTCGTTGGTCTCGGTGTTAAACTCGGGTTCTGTTATACAGGGTGCCGCATCCAAGTCTGGATATAGGGAATTAACATGGGAATTGGTTTTTATTTTATAATATCTCCCCAGATCACTTTAAAGCTATTATTGAGTGATGCCTTTGTGGAAGTCGAAGAGGGCTATCGGCCAGTATTTTTTTCAAATCGTTGCATCGCGCTCATTCACTGTAAAAAGGTTTTAAAAATCGTATTTTGAAATTCGCGCCCGATCCGAATTGTCGCGAAGTGTTCCGTCGTACTGTCGAAGTTCGGCGATCGCGTCTTTTTATTACCCATGCAAAATTCAAATGTCAAAGTGAAATTAGAAATTATTCTCATCAGGGGGTCGATTCTCGAACTCGTTCGAATAAGTTCCGCATACGCAAGTGGCCAAATTCCGAACGGTTTTGAAGATTCGGTATTCTCGAACCGCGCGCACACGTTGGTATACGCAAATGTTCGAGCGTATACGAACGTCAAGTTACGAGTGGGTAGATGCGATCGCATTTTGGTTTGCGAGTGGTAAAAGCTAACCTAAAACTCTGTTTGGTTTTGATAGTTCTGTTGTAACGTCAATATAATATCTTTAATATGCTGTATCTGTTAATATACATTAATAGAAAGGGTTACCATTCCAAAAATACACAAATTGTAATGTATCAATTTGATTATGGGAATTTTATAATTTCATTTACAATTTTGACATTTGTGATGCAAATTTAAAAATTTTAAATTGAAACAGCCGATTTCTGTGTAGTACACATAATAGCTACATATGTATGAAGAAACAACGGACTATTGCGATATTTTGGGTAATTTCTAATAATACATTAACACGTTCTTATTATGGTTGTAACAATAATTTTTAGGTGACTCTGGCTAGACACTGCGAACATTTCAAATATACGTGCAGTTGTTTCAAAAATAAAAACTAAAATGAATTCTGAAACATCATTTACTGTACAAAACGGTTGTAATGGTATCCATAAATATACCTAAATAAATATCGGGTAACCAAACGCTAAGAATTCTCTATAAAATAGGAGAGTACACGCAGCAATAATAATAATATGCAAATACCTGCTGGCTGCGGTGGTCCCACTCAAAAATAAACATTATTAAGTTTATATTTGCATCATTGTAAAAAAATCACAAGAATTTGTATTAAATACGTAGGGTTGCATAAAATCATAAAATCAACATTTTTTTTTTAATCACGATTTGTTTATGTTTTTGTAGTCTGTCAATTATTTGGGATTAAAATAGTAAGTATCCGACTTAATGTCATCCATGAGTCGTACTTCTTAGTTTTGAACAATAAAGAGAATTTATTGTAATTTACATTGCAAAAATGGAATTGATAGTGTTATTTATAATATTTACTCCTATAATCTTTAAAATACAATTTAAAAGAATTATCGTTCCATTTTGTTGGAAATATTGTATTCTAGTTAAAGTTCAACTTATTTTGATATAAATTTGCATTAAATGGGCCGTAATATGCATTGCATATTCCAAACTGTGAAGAAAACTAAAAAAAACAATAATACTTTAAAGCAATAATTTAAATCGAGTCAATCCTGCTAATACGTGTTTTGCTGCTTAATAAATTTGGAGGTAACAGATTAAAATAGTCCTTCTTGGATTCAAATTCACCCCGCGTGAGTTCTGCCAACCATCGCAGTTACATATCCTCTGTATTTCGCCGCTGTTGCCATATCCTCACTCGAACAGAGGCCTTCGTATGCGCATCGAGTTGCTATTCGCATTGGATCTCGTTCAAGACGACGGATTTTCGTTTCGAATAGCATCTTGGCATGCGCATCTATTCGTACTCGCATGTTTGCGAACGAGTTCGAGAATCGACCCCCAGAAATCAACGAACAAGTCAAACTGAATTATTTTATCCAGTGTGATGATTATTGTAGGACAAATTAAACGGAATAAATGCACAAATTGATCCATCCATTCGTCATAGTGCGCGACCCCGTCAAACGAGCCATCTCGAACTACAATCAGACCGTATCCAAAAAGCTCAAGATGAAGACTTCGAGCAGCTGGTCTTCCTCAAAACCCCATCAAAGCCCATCGGCAGCATTGTGATATTTTCTGGGAGCCCTCAAGCTAGGAATGTACTCGGGCTGCCTCACTCAGTAATCACTGAACGACTCAAATTGAATTACTTTATCCAATATGACGATTATTGTAGGTCAATTTAAACGGAGTAAAAGCACAAACTGCACAAAATATTTTATTAGGTTATGTTGCTGGTGCTGATCGAGTCTTTATTACTAAAATCTCATTAAAATGCCATGTTCTACTGCGATTAGATGAAAAAGCGAGGGCCCGCTTTTCTTATTGTGTGATGATAAGATTTACCATCAAAACAGCTGGCGCTTTTAATGAACCATTTAGATAACCACAAATAACAAAACTTAACAATTGTTGATGAATGAAGTAATGAAATATTGTACGAATCGGGAGAAGTATTGCACTATTTTCAAGAATTGCTCAAAAAGACTGCTGTCAGCAGCTGTACAGTAAGTAATCTTCAAAACTCCTACGCGTGTTGATCAGCATTTTAGTTGAAATCTGAAGACAATATTGCTGGATTGCTTGTTTCAGCGCTTCTCTGTTTGTATAGCTGGTATTGTTTGAATGCAGATGGTCGTGAAAAAATCTCGGAAGAAAAAATTCTCAGGGGTTTAGATACGGCGATTGCACAGGCCAATGGGGCGGTGCAAACTTTCCATTCCAACATTGCGGAAAAATACTGGTTCAAATAAACAACATTTATGCGAGCTGTATGGCTGGAGATTTGGTCCTGGATGTAAAAGACCTGCTGCAGATGCCGCACCCTTCGAGTCCCAGGAACTATTTGCTGAGCTAGCATATTATCCTACTTCTGAGCATTCAATCCGGATTCGATGAAAAAAGGTGCAATGACATGATGTCCCAGAAGCCCCAGTCATACACTGACAATTGCACGCCATTGATAACGAAGGTCATGGACCACGTGAGCGTTGTGTAATGCTCAAATTTGATCGTTCTGACGATTATAACTTCCCTTAAGACCAAATGAACGTCAGTAAAACAAATTTTCCTCAAAAACTCTCCATCAGCCTAGATTCTCTCAAGCGTTTCTTCGTAAAACTCTATGTGAGAAGTAGTCCTCAGGCTTCAATTTTTTGTCATGATGCTTTTTGAAATTCTTCTATCTCATCTGTTTAAGATTCCTAGAAAACGTCGTGCCCACCTGATTTTATGTAATTTTTATCACCTTTGAAAATAAATGTAACTTTATTTTGCGAAATATTATTTTTATTTTTGTTGTTGTTAACACAATAAACAAATAAAACAGTAATACAAAACTTTCTGAATCCCAAAACACATTCGTAATAGAGCAAAATACTTTAAAATGTTGATGAGTCAATGTTCTACATTACTCTCTCAAAAATTTCCATGTAATGAAGATGCTTCATGGAGACAAAAAATCCATCCCTGCTTAACGAATGTAAAATCAATTGACTTCCAATCTTTAGTGATTCCAAAAAAAAGGGTGAAATTTATCCAAATTACCCACTAATTAAATTAACCGTTGAAGAACATGCAGGCCCCCGCTTTTTCATCTAATCGCAGTAGAACATAGCATAACCTAATAAAATATTTTGTGCAGTTTGTGCGTTTATTCCGTTTAAATTGACCTACAATAATCGTCATATTGGATAAAATAATTCAATTTGAGTCGTTCAGTGATTACTGAGTGAGGCAGCCGGAGTACATTCCTAGCTTGAGGGCTCCCAGAAAATGTCACAATGCTGCCGATGGGCTTTGATGGGGTTTTGAGGAAGACCAGCTGCTCGAAGTCTTCATCTTGGGCTTTTTGGATACGGTCTGATTGTAGTTCGAGATGGCTCGTTTGACGGGGTCGCGCACTATGACGAATGAATGGATCAATTTGTGCATTTATTCCGTTTAATTTGTCCTACAATAATCATCACACTGGATAAAATAATAATTCAGTTTGACTTGTTCGTTGATTTCTGATGAGAATAATTTCTAATTTCACTTTGACATTTGAATTTTGCATGGGTAATAAAAAGACGCGATCGCCGAACTTCGACAGTACGACGGAACACTTCGCGACAATTCGGATCGGGCGCGAATTTCAAAATACGATTTTTAAAACCTTTTTACAGTGAATGAGCGCGATGCAACGATTTGAAAAAAATACTGGCCGATAGCCCTCTTCGACCTCCACAAAGGCATCACTCAATAATAGCTTTAAAGTGATCTGGGGAGATATTATAAAATAAAAACCAATTCCCATGTTAATTCCCTATATCCAGACTTGGATGCGGCACCCTGTATACTGCTGGGCATTAAATTTGTTGAAATTAGAAAATAATATGTCATCGAATAAATAAATTAGCTTCCGACTAGTCCGAATTGCGGTGCATTTCTAATCCATGACCAAACTGCGGTACAAAATTTTGTAACTATGTACCTGATACCTTACGACCCCTTGTCGAACTGTGGTGAAATTCTTAGTTAGGGATTAAGCTGCCTCGTTTCAACAAGGTGTGACCAACATTTATTTAATACTCTAATAACTCAGAAGATTGTTAGGTTATGTTTACAATTGACAAGCACAACGTCCAATTTTGCGATATTGCCACATTTCAGTCTGCAGCGGTCTGTGACTTCACAAACTGAACTAAAGTTTAAATATGTTTTGAACAATTATTGTTAACAATTTATACGAAATTTTCAACAGCAATTGATTAATGACATCGCTATCCAAGTATGAAGCCTACAAATTTACAAGTTTTAGGATTCATCCAAGTAATCTGTTGTGTCAAAAACCCTTCTAAGGTCATATCTCGTTACACTGATACCTGAAGTGCCTTAATCCCTCGCCTTAACTTTGGCCCTAATTGATACCTCTTATCAATTGTAAATGTTGCATAAATTTTAGCTGCCCATTTTTAAATTCCAGTTATATATTCCATGGAAACAGAATCAAACATGAAACTAAATGGATTAGAAATTCATGTGTAGTAAGTAAAGTAGTTACACAACGGAAGAATTTTCTATCGTAAAATGAATTGCAATATTATGAAAACTTTTATTCTAATTTAAAATCATAATCTTGTTTATAAGCATCCAAATGCCGGCATAAATTGGCCTTTATGGCATACATCAGTCAAAAATTGCTAGGCAACGATTGATTACTCATTTACATTAATCAATTATTCAAACAAGCTTGTATATTCAACATTTTTATTAAAGTTGAGAAAACAAGATTTCACCAAATCATTTCCTAGCCGACCTAGCTTCTTCAGTTTGCAATTTGAAAATGGAATTATTTAACAAATAACAACATCAAAATAATAGCCAGCTACGTATTAAAGTTCGCGTCGGCACAATTCACACAATCTTGCCGGAAATACTCAATATTTCGTTAAAAATATTTTAGAAACTAAAATAGAATTAAGGGTTGTATGTACCACGGGCATAATTATCCATTGTAGCCCTAGGGAAATTAAAGCCCCCCTTCGTCGGGCTTTAAACATTCCCTCCTACCATAATCTCTCTAAGTATGCTCTTAATACATAAATAACTATTAAGGTATTTCGCTTCCTGTTCCAAAATGAACTGAATGTGCTCCTCTACTAAATAAGGTTAATTAGAGTCAGGTAGACATTTGCAGGAGGGGAGTTAATGCCATGCCAAAGGGGTAATGACGACCGTGGACCGGATTTAAAGTGTCGGACTAGTGAACGCCCGACCTGGACCGGAGTTAAGGTTCTCTGGGTCAGAAGTGTCGTTGATAATTTTATGTTGTCTGTGACACCTTTATGTATCATTATAGATGTCAAAATCTGTCATAAGTAGGGTGATTTCGGCAGATCGTGCCATAATGCTGGAAATAGTGCCGTAATGCTGTAAGATAAAGGTGTCATGACAATTTAAGTAAACTCCCGTCTATTCTTTATTAATGGTTAAATGAAAAGTACAATTTGTATTTCCAGTAATTGTTATTCCAAAGGAGGAAGTTGTGAGGGCAGCAGTAGACTCAGTATTAGAAATACAAATTGGTCCACTGATAGACAGCGGATGACCGTCGGGCCCAGGAAAGTCAAACTCGGTACGGCTCGTGCGGGATGGGAATTCAGTGCAGTTACGGGCTGCATTTCGTTTAAAACTGAATTGAATAACGCTGCTTCGTTCCATTCCACTATCAATCGCTGTTTTCATTTACTTAGCCGTTTTACGAATTAAGTTTTCGTTAATTGTATTTATGAAATAAGTGACGATTGAATTCACTGATTAGCCCCGCTCTGAAACATGGTGTACTGTTAAATCTGCTGCCAGCTACGATCTTCAAGGCTACCGGTTAGTAAGCTCTTTCTCTAGATCAAGTACTACTAGAGGAGGTGTCGGAGTCTGGGTGAGCGATCGTGTGTTCTCTGACTCTCAATGCATCGACCTATCATCGATCTGTTGTGAAAAGTTATTTGAAATTTGTGGTGATAAACTTTGCAATTACATTAATCTAACTTGTTATACAAGTCCTTGTCCGGGTTTTAGTGTTTATTTAAACAAACTAGAATCCGTCCTAAACCAATATTGGTCTTTGAAGAACAAATTTGATATAGTAGGTGACTTCAATATTGATCTACTGATCAATAGTAAGAAAAAAAGATTTTTTATCAATTATGTCATGCTTTAACTTAGTGCAAATGACTGATAAGCCGACTAGAGTAACTAGTCACAGCAAAACTCTTATTGATCATATTTATGCGCATCCGAGTATTGTTAATGATGTTTGGATCAGGTTAAATACAGTTTCTGACCACGAAACAACAGTTCTTCGTGTTACTTCTGATTTACATAAAGACCCTGTAGACTGTTTTTCTTATGTTAGGCATTTTCCTAATATTTCAATTGTCACTTTTGCTGAAATGTTTGAATTTGAATTTTTTCTTAATGTGTTTATGCATCATTTCGACACATTGTTTCCAATTAAGAAAGTTTGGAGAGCTGATTGTCTTAATAAGTCATGGATCACAATAGAAGTTCGTATGTCCAGTGATAGATTAAAATTACTTTTTGAATTGTGCAGACAAAATCCCGAATTGAAACCTTTATACAACACGGAAAAACGCAAGCATCATTATCTCATTAATGTCACTAAAAAACATATAATAATAACCTAATTAATAATAATATGGATTCATCAAAAATGGTTTGGAAAGTTATTGGGCAAATCACAAAAACAACTAAAACTAAATATAAACCTATCGAAATTTTTAGCAATAACGAGCTTTTGAAGAACCCATCTCAGATAGCAAATAGTTTTAATGATTTTTTTATTGATTCAGTTACAGCTTCCGTAAATAATATTCATAAACCTAAAAATTTTAACCCAACAATTAGAAATATATGCTCCAGTATGGCGTTCATACCAATAACTGAGGAGGAGCTGCTTATCATTATTACTAAAAAGTTAAAAAATAAAACTAGCTGTGGTCCTAATGATGTACCACTATCTGTCTTTAAAAGTGTTGCAGCGTCGATTGTCTCACCGCTCACTTTCTTGATCAATAAATCCGTAGAACTAGGGGTATTCCCTGACTTACTAAAAACCTCGAAAGTAATACCCGTCTATAAAAAAGGAGCAAAAAAAGATATACACAATTACAGATCTATTGCTTTGACGTCTGTTTTCTCAAAAATTATGGAATATTGCATATTTGATAGATTAAATAAATATCTCAATACCTTCGACATATTAAGTACTTCTCAACATGGCTTCCGAGTAAACTTTTCAAAAAACACTGCGTTAAATGCATACTACAACAAAATAGTTTCCTACCTTAATAATGGCAAATGCTCTACTGGGATCTTTTGTGATCTCAGCAGAGTATTTGATTGCGTAAATCACACCATATTATTGTCTAAATTAGAATCATACGGAATTCGTGGAAATGATTCATGTGGTTTTCTTCGTATCTTACCAGGAGGTATCAATACGTGGAAATCTCGAAATGTATTAATAAGGGAAATCATAAATTCTTTTCATCCAAAAAGCCAGTGGTTTGTGGAATACCTCAAGGGTCCATCCTGGGGCCAGTGTTATTCAGTCTTTTTATCAAAGACCTTCCTTTATTGGCCGATAATACAGGCTGCATTCTAGTTTTATATACTGATGACACTTCCATCCTAATGCCCAGTGATAACATGCAGAGCACCATCTTTTTAGAAAACATATCAAAATGGTTTGCTTTTAATGGTCATTTAAATGATAAAACTAAATGTATTTATTTTCACAGTCAAAAAAAAGTTGCCAAGACAGCTCTTAACATAGGTACCCAGCGCTTAGAACCTGTAAATAACGCAAAAATTTTAGGAATATGTACTGAAGAAGCTTTGAATTGGAATATGCCGTGTACACAAGTTATCAAAAAAATTAATATAGCATGTTATCAAATACGAACGTTAAAATACATTGTCGACTTACACGTCTTACTAAATTTTTTTTCACTATGGGGTTCTTCGCTTGCGGCTAATGAAGTTTTCAAAGCCCAAAAACGTATTATTCGTAATATAGTGTCTATTGGTTCTGGGTGTTCTTGTAAACCGCATTTTAAAAAATTAAAAATACTAACATTACCCTCAGTTTATATTCTAACTCTTTTGGTTTACACATTCCAAAATTGTAATAAATTTATCTTAAATAAAAACATCCATGAACACAATACTAGAAATACTCGAATTTATTTAGCTAAACCTAATTTGGAATTATATAGACGCTCTCCCAACTATCTTGGCCCTAAGCTTTTTAATGCTTTGCTGGAAAAATCTATCAATAATGTTAAGAAGTTTTGTAAGACTGTAAAAACTTTATTACTCGAAAAAGCATGTTACAGCGTAGATGATTTTCTTTTGTAAATGTTATTGTAAGGTAATTGCCATGATCATGTCAATATACATGTATGAATGTATTTTATATACTTGTTTATTGTTTATTAATTCTGACGTGTCATATACAAAAAATAATGTATTTATTGTCTTTTGGCTAAATAAACTTATACTTATACTGATTCCCGGCGATGCACGTGTCCCTACCTATAATCGTGACATAGCCCGACAAAAATCCGCTCTCTACAGATAGTACTCCTCTTGGTCCTCGTGGTGGTGGAGGCAGAAATACCACTGGTAGCACAATTAGTACCAGTTGTAGTGGATCCAAAAGCACGAGCAATTTTTATTTTGGTCTTTATCGAATCTGGCAAGTATCTCTCACAAAGTAAATTCCCACTAAATTTGATTCAGTCTCTGCAGCTTTTTTTTTAAATGTCGGCGGATAAATCTGTTAAAGTGTCATTCTCGCACATTTTTACAACATTTTTCTTGTTTATTTCATTTATTCATAACTTCATTTATTAAAATTTCACTAACCGAATTTTCATGATTGTGATATCCAAGTCGACGACAAAATAGCGTATGATGCTCGTCTATAATGCGGGATTCTGGCATTCATGAAATCAGCGCATTCGCTGCACTCCTGCGCTAAACGTTCATTTGTGCCATAATCCCTTCCATTATAAACTAATATCATAATATACTATTTTAGATGGCTGCAACAACAACGCCACCATAAGAGTGTTTAAAACCTACAACAAACTTTGCAAAATATAATATAGATGTATCTTCTTCGTATTAACATGTTACGTTGTTTTTAAGAGACGTATTTTGTGGTAATGTACTACCAATGTCTAGAAATTGTTATGTAGAGTATTTTGTTATGTGTAATCATAATATCTTACAAAAGTGCTTCTGATATTTTTATATTTGGGCATTGCTAGATTTTAATAAATATTACCTATTATAATAGGTAATATTTATTAATTCTCAGAAGACTTTTCATTTGCCGAAATAAATCTTGTATTAACAAGTACTAGCCCAACCCACCCACCCTCTATTTTCTTGGAAGGTATGTGATTTGCCAAAATCAGTCTTATCTTAGCAAGTACTAGCCCCACCCACCCACCCTCTATTTTCTTGGAAGGTATGTGATTTGCCAAAATCAGTCTTATCTTAGCAAGTAGTAGCAAGTACTACCCTCTGAGAAAATAAAGGGCGGGTGGGTGGGGCTAGTACTTGCTAATAGCAGATTGATTTTGGCAAATCACATACTTTCCAAGAAAATAGAGGGTGGGTGGGCGGGGCTAGTACTTGCTGAGATAAGACTGATTTTGGCAAATCACGTACCTCCCAAGAAAATAGAGGGTGGGTGGGCGGGGCTAGTACTTGCTAAGATAAGACTGATTTTGGCAAATCACGTACCTCCCAAGAAAATAGAGGGTGGGTGGGCGGGGCTAGTACTTGCTAAGATAAGACTGATTTTGGCAAACCACATACTTTCCAATAAAATAGAGAGTGGGTGGGCGGGTGGTGCTAATACTTGCTAAGATAAGACTTATATCGGCAAATGACATATTCTCTGAACAAATAACCTCCAAAGGTTTTAAAGCTTTCAAGGATACCAAAAACTCTAAGGGCTACAAGGATTTCAGGAATTTCAAAAAATTAAAAAAAGCTAGAGAAGCCGGCAATTTAAAAATTCGAAAGGGGTTTCAGGGATTCCAAAAATCAATCCGAAGATTCTACAGATTTCAAATATTTAAAAATTGGAAAGATGATAAAAATCCTAAAGATCTAAAAATATTTAAAATTCTAGAAATGCTGAAGTATCTAGAAATAATGAAAATCTGAAAGCTCTAAAGATTATAGAAATTCTAGTGATTTTAGTTTCTAGAGATTCTAAAGATTCCAAAGTGGTTTGAAAGATTCAAAAAGTATAAAATCTTTCACGGATTACATACACTAGAAACTGCGAATTGTAAAGACACTTAAGATTCTAAAAAAGTTATAATGTTACAAATAAAAAAGATCCAACAAAATCTTAAAAATTTTAAAGAACCTGGGGGAATAATGATCCTAGAAATTGCAGAAATTTTAGATTTTATAAAACTCCTAGTAATTCTCAAGGTGTTCAAAACTTCCATAGATTGGAAAGGCTCTAAAGAGTCTAAAGACTCTACGGACTCTAAGGGGTCAAAAGCTAAAATTCTGTTTTGAATACTTGAAAGATTCTGAGGTTCTAGAGAAATTCCAAGAGGCCAAAGATTCTAAAACTTTTAAAAATTGCGTGAACTCTTAAAATACCAAAGATTTTAAAAATTACAAAGACTTTAAAGAGAACAAAAATCTTAAAGACCTAAAAATCGTAAAGATCGGAAAAATGCTTTCCTTAATTTTTATAAATCCTAAAAGCACTGAAGGCCTCCTTGAACACCCTAATTATTATTTTATAAATCTGGGAGGCTGTAAAGATTCCAGAGATTCCAAAAGTTCCAAAGATTTAGACTCTTGAGATCTATAAATTTTAGAAAATCTGAAAAAATTTAGAAAGTGTGGGAAAAAAGTGGTAGACCTGGAAATCTTGAAAATATTGGAAAAGGTTGAATTTCAAAATTGTGGTATAACTGGAGCCTGATAATTTTAGAAACTTTGGAAAATGGAAATTCTAGTCATTTTGTGTACTTCGGAAAATCTGAAAAATTGGGCTAATTTGGAAAATGTGAACATTCTGGAAATTTCAAAAATTTTGCAAATTACGAAAATTCCCAAAAATTAAACGAAAATACAAAAATATTGAATCTGAAAATTTCAAAGGTTTCCAAAATCTCAAGATTGTAGATATTGTAAAAATTCCAAATTTTCCAAATGTTTGAACTATGTATTTAAAAAATGGTTTCAAACCCTTCAGAAATTCTAAAACTCTTAAAGTTTTCATACACTAGAATAATAGTAAAGGCATCAAAGATGCTAAATAAACCAAAGTTTTAGATTCTAAATAGAAGAGAGATCCAACAAAATCTTAAAAATTGTAAAGATCTTGGAAATATTAATATTCCTAGAAATTACAAAAAATCTAAACTTTATAAAATTTCTAGAAATTCTGAAGTATCCAAAATTCCCAAAGATTGTCAAGACTTTAAGGACTCTGAAAACTATAAAGATTCTAAATACTCTTAAGACTCAAACGTTAAAAAGGTTTTTAAAATTATGTTCCAAATATTTCAAAGATTCTATAATTTGTAAAAAAAGCATGATCTCTTAACATGACAAAAATTTTAAAGATTCCAAAGACTCTAAATAAAACTAATCCTAATTATTATCCTATACATCTCACAGATTCTAAAGATTCCAGAGATTCCAAAAATTTCAAAGATTTAGACTCCTGAGATCTATAAATTTTGCAAAATTTGAAAAAATTTAGAAAGTTTGGAAAAAATGTGGTAGACCTAAAAATCTTGAATATATTGAAAAAGGTTGCATTTCAAAATTCTGGTGTAACTAGAGCCAGATAATTTTAGAAATTTTGAAAAATGTGGTAATTGTGGTCTTTGTGACTTCGAAAAATCTGAAAAATGGAGTGAGCCGTTCCTGACGTAATCAACAAAAAAATTGAACATCCATTAATTTTTTTGAATCACCTGTACAAGCAAATATAAAAAATATGAATGCAATGATAACTCACATGTAAAAACTCATGATTAGAGAGCGGATTTTATGAAATTTGCATATCCGTTATTTTTTGATATTTAATATGTGAGCGAATCATGCTAATTAAAAATGAATACAGCTATAAAAAAATTGCATATTTGCATATATTTGCCTTCTGCTGCATATTTCACGTAACGGGTCCATATTATGCATTTTTATCAATTTTTGTGCTACTTTGAAAAAAAATGCCATTCGATCAGCATTTTTCTAGAAAAACGAAATTTCATGAATCATATTGCAAATATTGTCCTGAGCTTCAAATAACTGGGAAAGGTTTGGGTTTTATGGTAGTTTGGAGGAACCACTGGGTGTTAAGCCATCCTTCCAGGTAAATTCGGGTCCTAATTACTTTTGGAAATATCGTTCATTTCAATATTTTTGTTCGTTATTTAAGTGTATTAATGGTATGTTTTATGGTGGTCGAAGGGACGTTATCCTATTATTTTTCATCGTGAGTTTGCATTTAAGTGTTTAAAGCGATAGAGATGTGTGTCAATATGTAGATAACTCAAATTAATTTATGAATTAAACCTTTTCCTGAACTTATTCTTCAAGAAGGAACTGTGTTTTGTTGTGCCTGCTCTAATCCGATAAGTATTTTTACATCTGTGGACGCAGTACGCGGTTTTTCTATTTACAAATACATACTTTAGAATCACCGGAAAAATTTTTTTTAGAATATTTCGAAAAATATTTAAAAATAAATTGTTACCAAAATAGTAATTAAATAGTCGATTACTACTATTTTTTAATTCGTTCTGTTTACCTATATTTATTTTTGAGTATAAGAATATTATCTTAAAAAATGTCATTTATTAGTCAGTGAGATCTAATTAAACACTTTGCAATGTGATTTATGTATTTTTTGTAATAAAAGGTAAGGTGTTTTTGCAATTTGTAAATAAATTTTGTTCGGTTATTACGCTTTTTTCTATTTTTAGAGCATATGCAACTGCATATCTCTGCATATATTAAGAAAGTTATTGCATATTTGCATAAATTTGATGCATGTCATATGATCATATTTCCCAAAATTTTGCTGCATATTTTCCGCTCTCTACTCATGATATTTTGCATATTTCTGATAGATTTAGGAATTTAACTCGTTACTATGGAAATTTGTAATATGACACCTCTAAATTTCACACTTTTTTACAAGATTAATAAGGGCAAAATCAGTTTTTTCTTAACAAGTACTTGGCCCGCCCACCAGTCCCCTATTTTCTCAGACGATATGTCAATGGCCGAAATAAATGGTGTCTTAACAAGTACTAGCCCCACCCACCCACCCTCTATTTTCTTGGAAGGTATATGATTTGCCAAAATCAGTCTTATCTTAGCAAGTATAAATTTTGTATAATAATAATTATTATTATACAAAATTGAAACTTTTTAATGTGTAATACTGTGTGTTCATTAATTATTTAGATCAAAGTATGCTGTATGATTTTGAACATATGTCTTTTCGGTTTCAGATACTTTTCAGATTATGCAATTAAACAAACACATGTGCATACTGACATAAATCAATTTACAAACGAAGGTTAGCTCTTGCTTGTTGAAAATTAGAAAAACTGGTGAAAACTGTTGGAAATGGTATCTACGGTATTAAAAGACAGTAGAAAACTATGATGTGGTACAAAATATAAATCTAATCCAATGGCAGCTATGTATCTAGTTAAACGACATTAATTTTTTTTAATGCTGTGCATGATTTTAACATGTCAGAGAAATAGCAAATAATCAACATTAAATTTATTTTAATAAAAATTCAGCTATATGCATTTTACTGTCCTTAAATCAGCGGTCTCATAATGACACCGCCGACTCATTGTAAAGTACACGATAATTCAAAAATTATACACGTTGTACGTCTTGTTTCACTGCTCTAGTCGAAAATTACTGGAGTTAAGTTGAATTAATAATATCCAATGCAGTGCCTGCTTTACACTGTTGTTTGCTTCCACCTATTCATTATTCAAATTAGGACATAACACTGCCGTGTTGTAATGTGTAATAATCATTCTTGACCCTGTGGTTAAAATTTAATCACACCATCCACCTACCGTAAAGAAATTGATTAAAACTATTGAACAATTAATTATATTCGAAACTTTTGACAAAAACATCATCAATCACTTTACGAACAAAGCGACGGATTTTGCCCGAAAGTAACAGTTTATTTAACTAATCAACTTTTTAATCTCAAACAACAGCAACTGCTTTTAAATCACACTCGTTTAAAGTTATTGGAAATCGAGTATTTTCACGAACGAATAGACACCGAGGAAAATATAACCGCCAAAGAGCTGAGAGTTCCAACAAGTATAACGTTATGGCTATTGGTAAAACCGGCTGGCAGTTTGTAAAATTATGTTTGCAGATCATAATGGTTAGTTTGACACGAGCTAAAATTGGTCAATCTTTTGGAAAGAAAAGAATTCTAATAAAAGAGAAGTTGCATCCAGTCCACTGATTCGAACATACCGTCTACCGCTTCCGGAAAGGGATTATGTTGAAAATGAAACCGTTTCTAGGAGAACTTGAATTTTATACTAAAGGGAAAAATGTAAATAACGCCGGAAATTTGCCGCGTTCCAGGTAGATGGTGTGTAATTGAAATGTTTGCTTGAACAACATTAATCAATCAGAGAACACATTATGAAACAAAAACAAAACGGGTAGTGCATTATTTCAACTGGTTTTCTGAGAATTAATTAATTACTTAGATTTTGTTGTTTTGTATATTTTGCTTTTCACGCTTGTGTAATGTGTAATGAATAAGGGGAATTTTGATCTACTTCACTCATTAACGCTCGAAATTGTTGAATGTGGGTGTACCTAGTTAATTGTTTCGAAGTGATGTGTATTTTGCTGATATTGAACACTATTATGGAAAATAAAACAATTTCTTAGCTTGGATTTTTACTCTAAATTTTCAGAAATGAAATGATTTACTTATTTGTACGGAATTATCACTTGGTGCCCACCCCAATTTTTCTAGGAATACTGATGTAAATTTTTAACTTGTTTTGTAATAAAATCTCGAAAACATTTTTTGTACGCCCCGCAAATAAAGCCGGTGCCCGTAGATGATGTTTTCACACTCTGCAAACTTAATAGCCACCATAAAATTATCCAACTGACATATAATGGCGACGGTGACAAGCAGCTTCTTATATGCACTAGTCTAAACAAATGCAGTAGTTGAATAGTCAAGTCGGCTTATTTTTATTACTTTTAAGAAAAAATACGATTGCATACGTGCACGCACATTGTTTTGGATTCAAAAATCATTTTCTTCAACTTCAAAAGCTGTATGATGGGGCAAGTGTAATATGTGAAAATATTTATATCATCTGCATAAAACAAGACCCTGTTGCGTATCACTGAGTGGAAATCGTTGATGTATATTAGAAATATTAATGGTCCTAGAGTTGAGCCTTGAGGTACGACCGACGTTTGAGAAAAATAGGAAGATTTGAATCCATTAGAAAAAACTGTTTGTTTCCTGATGGAGAGATACGAATCAAAGAATTGGATGAGCGCATCACTAAAACCAAAATTTTCCGACCGCCTGAGAGCAATGGAATGGTTAATGGTATCAAACGCCTTAGACACGTCCAAGTATATACAATCAACCTGCCGCTTCTTATCAAGGTGTTCCGCTACGAATTGTGTGAAGCATACAAGATTTGTTAGAGTTGAACGCCCAGGGAAAAACTATGCTGATAGGGAGAAATCATAGATTTTATTGACGGAACTATTTTATTATAAATGACTGTTAGAAAAAGACCTTAGAAAAAGGTGAAAGTACAGCAACAGGCCTATAATTTTCAATATGGCTATTGTCACCAGACTTTGAAACCAGACATATTTTGGCCAATTTCCAATCATTAGGAATTGGTTGAGTTTTCAGCGACAGGTTAAATAGGTAAGTTAAGGGGACCCGCTAGACGAGGTATAACATTTTTTTGTTTTTTTTTGTATGAAAAAATGATATTAATATAGATGTATCGTACATCAAACTGCAGCTTTTTTCATATTCTAGAGCGCAGAGACCAGTTCAATCAACTAAAAAAATATGGCTGAGAAATATCGTAAAAAAAGCAGCATTGTATGTTTTTTTTCAAGTTTTTTGAGTCATAACCATCATAGAATCGCTTGTAAATTTGCACATGGTTAAAACATCACTTTTTACAGGGCGCAGAGTCATTAGATGTTTGTTAGTGGTACAATTTGTTTAAATAATAATGTGTTTATTAAAATCAAAATATACCACAAATTAATGCAAAATACATCGAACAATTTTAACAGGAATATCAGAGGAAAATTAATGATCTATTGGTTAGCAGAGTTTTTAACAAAAACTAACAATTATTGAAAAAAATGGGTATCAATTCAACAGAATTTGAGCAGTTAGTTCAGTACTTTGCCGATAGGAGCGCCACTAAAATTTACGGAAGCGACTTTCCAGGTAAAACCCTTATCGCCTGCTCTACCATAAGCTGATTGTTAGAGTTCTCGGCTGACTTTTCTAATTTATGGCAAGGAACTCAGTTTTATAACAAGCCGCCAGGACCGGCCGTAGTAATCTTTTGTTAAGGAAATTAACTTTTACGCAATGAGGTACTATCATAAAACCGAATTAAAAGGGGGGAACTATAATATTTTTAGTCCACTCAGGATACTGAATTCAATACACATGATTACTAAAAATTCATTGTAATATTATTGTTAATATATATTTTGTTTGTTAATCAATAAAACTAATAAACATATTTATAATAATAATAAAAAATATATAAAATACAGCTTTTGTTTAACACGTATAAGTAGCTAAGTGTATCTACTACTTATCCCAGAAAGGAGGTGTTTTAAAAAAGCCCTACACCCAGTAACTTCTCCCTTCATTGTTTACCCGAAAAAAGTGCTGGTATATGTTTTCAATTGCCGAGAGATCATCATCAAAATATACTTATAATAACAATATGCAAGTTTTGGTGATGAAAAATGTACTCCTAATAAATTATTAAAGTACATAAAAAAATAGAAACAAATTTTATTTATTAAAAAAAAATCTCTCGCAAGGGCAGGTTCCTCTTTCTTCTTGAATCAATTATTTCAGGCAATAATGCGCCAAAGTAAAATCTGCCAAGTTTATCTGCCATCTTTTTACAATTATTTCTTCGTCTTTATACATGTTTTCTATATTTATTCCTTTGGGTGTCCATACAACAAAATAAACTTGTGAAATACCCGTAACAAGCATTTGTCCCTGGACTTGAAAGTAGTAATCAGGATTTTTTTTTAGTTTCAATTCTCTGTCTGTCAATGTACAAAATTTGATTATTTTTTTTCTAACCGCTTCTTCGGGAGACAAATCTTCCGATTTTGAAGGGCATTTAATTTCGACTAATGCACTCCTATCCTCTAGAACCCTGTCTGGACTAGCAGCCAAGTAAGGAAATTGTTTTGAAATAAACAAGCCACACCGCTCAATTTTTATATTTTTATTTATTTCAAAACACTTGACAGCTTTTTCCTCACTTTGCTGTCCATAGTATGTATGACTATTACCTCTAAATGTACTGTACAACAGAGACTCCACAGTTTTAGCTATTGCTGTAGTCGGTCTAAGTTTGTAAATACGTCCAAGATTTGAAGCCGTAACCCTAATTTCTCTTTCTTTTGCCCAAACGTGCTTGTTGCCTAGTGTCTATTTCAATTTGGTCTAAATTCAAAGATAATTTTCTCAAAAAAACCTCTTTGGCTGTCACAAATGTTTCTACCTCCATGACAGGATTTTCTAAAAAATATTTAAACCATAATCGCAGTCGGGATCAGCATACGTAAATTTTTTACGACATATTTTTTTTACGAATACTTTGTCTAAGACGAGCTTGTTTTATAGACGAACAATATTTTTTTGTTATTAAACCAGGACCGTTTTAATCACAATATATTTACTTATCACCTCTAAAAAATTGATGACGTCACCTCCACTTTTTGCTGAATAAATCCTATCTAAATTGTATAAAATATGATGAGTCTCTTCTTGTGATTTATCATTCCATTCATGTTTTTTGGATTTGCTTATACAGGATGACCCCAAAATTTAATGAATGCGTAAATTTATTTTATTGATTTAATCAGAAACTACAGAACCCAATGCTTTGAAATTATGCAAATGTTTTAAGGTTATAAAGAGCATAATAAATTTTTAGTCAAAATATATTTGCTTATCCCCTCCAAAAAATTGATGACGTCAGCTCAAAAGTTTGCCGTATAATCTTATTTAAAATTTACAAAATATGATGAGTCTCTTCTTGTAATTTATCATTCCATTCTTATTTTTTTTGGTTCGGATATACAGGGTGACTCAAAAAATTTAATGAATGCGCAAATTTATTTTATTGATTTAATCAGGAACTACAAAACCGAATGCTTTGAAATCTAATGTGAAAAAAAAACATAATAGGCATGCAGTCGTCACGTTTCCGATAGCGAGGGAAGTACTGTTTAAACTCTATAGACCAATTTTTTTGATTTTCCCATTTTTCCATTTCTCAATTTTTCAATGTTTCAGTTTGGGATTTTTTCACTGTTTCGATTGTTTAATTTTCCTTCCATTTTTAGGTTTTTCAATATTTTATTTCAGATTTGAAATTTTGCAATATTTCGTTTCTTCAATTTTTCAAATTTTTGATATCGTGTTTTCTCGGTTTTTAAATTTTTCGATATTTTAATTTTTCAGTTTTTAAAGTTTTAGGTTTTTAGATTTCTTACTATCTCGACTTTTCGATTTTTCAGTACTGTAGCTGGTTCAGTGAGCCGAAACTCTTTTATTTATAACAATATATACATATAATATCTCAGGGGTTATTAACAAGTTATTGCACACAAAATAATCCGTAAACACAAAAGTCGTTACACAGGAAAAATAGTCCTTAAACACAAGAAAAGTCCTTAAACACAAGAAAAGTCCTTAACCGCGAAAATAGTCCTTGAGCACGAAAACACGAAAGTAGTCTTTGAACACGAAAACACGAAAGTAGTCTTTGAACACGAAAACACGAAAGTAGTCTTTGCACACCGACACTAAACAAACGCGACTCGTCGACCCGGTGGGACCCCTCTGGATGCGCCACTGGATGCTTAACCCGTCCAAGAAGCTGTTCACTCCCGACCACCAAGACCCCTAGGATGCAAGGCGATGCTGAGATGAACAAAATGCTATCGAGCTTTAGAATACTCTAGCATGTACTTCTTGTTGATTTCAGTTGATTTCAAGAGCTTCTTTATAGGGTAGACGGGCGGAAGTGGTGCGAGGGTGTTAGCCGACAGCGCTGCCTTGGGGTGAATTCAGGTAGTGCCTGAGGGTAAATGGTACTGCCTGGGGGGATGCCTGATGCGTGGGTGCGCTAGAGGGCGTTATGAGTATTGTTCGTGTCGCCGGGATGAAAACAGGCAACTAGCGGGGTGCGCAATGCAGGGATGCGCGAGAGGGCGCAGGGGTTATCATTCGTGTTGTCGGGTGAAAACAGACAGCTGGCTGGGGTGCCAGATGTGTGGGCGTGCCAAAAGGAGCAGTTGAACCGAACTTTGTTACAGTACCATGATTTTTCAATTTGTCGAATTTTTAAATTTTAGATTTTTTCTTCTCGATCATTCAATTTTCTGAGTTTTCAGGCTTAGATTTTTTTTGGTGTTCAATTTTTGGATTTTTAAAATTTTTGTTTTTTAAATTTCCCTATTTAACAACTTACTGGGATTTCAATGTTTTGATTTTTTGATTGTTCAATTTCTCGATTTTTTGAATTTTTAGTTTTTGATACGATTTTTTTTTTCAAAAATTTTCAGTTTTTCAATTTATTAACTTTACGATATTTCACTTTTACGATTTTTAAATTTTTTTATTTTTCAGTTTTCAATTTTTGACGTTTCTAAATTTTTCGATTTTTCAATTTTTCGATTAACTGATTTTTTGATTTTCCCATTTCTCTATTTCTTGATTTTTCAATTCTTTCTTCAATTGTGATTTTTCAATTTTTCGATTTCTGGATTTTTCAATGTTTCAGTTTTGGATTTTTTTCACTTTTCCGATTCTTCAATTTTCTTTCCATTTTTCAGTTTTTCGGTTTTTCAATTTTCAAATTTATAATGGATAGCCTTGCATTTTTTGTATTTTCGCCTAAAATTATTCTTAAGCTTTTAAGAGTGGTTCTTAATTTAGTACTATACCACTTGGGAAAGTTTTTGTTGCCAGATGTAAATTTGGGTAGTATCAAAAATGGCATATAAGTATTTTATCATAAAAAGTTTTACATGCCAAATTAGCATCTGTGAGACTATATAATAAGGACCAATCTGTAGTAAATAAGCTATAGTATACAACCGGAAAATTTGCTTTGCGAAAATTGTAGTTATTATGACCCGAATATTTTGAAAATTTGATGAACCGCGCTTCCTTAAGAATTATATTTATAACAAAAGCCGGATGATCCTCCCTTAAAATGGGCTAGACAACTCGTTGGAAAGCTGTGGACTGCAGTTTCGATCTTGTTGGATCTCATCAGTACAGCATATTCCATCGTGTTGTCTACCATTCATTGTGTTTCGTTTATGTGCTTAAAATTAGCAGACACATGTTAGTGGGATCCAAGTGTGGCGACCTATATGTTCCCCACTGAATCGTAGCTGTTTCCGTTCGCTGATTGGTTCCTCAAAGAGCGCGAAAGTACGATCTTTCGACACAGTGGGGGAACACATAAGTCCCCACACTTGCATCTCACTAACAACCGAATGTTCATTGGTTGGCAGAATATTTTTTTGAACAAAATGAAGAAATTGTCAGTTTCCAGAAGATATTTTTTTTGTGATACTTATTGGTAGATCCTGGTTTTCAAAAAGTTATTATTAGAAAAGACCTGGGGATGGCAGTGTTGGTAGTCTGTCAAACGGTACCAAATCCGAAGGAAATACTGTGGTAGTTTGGACGTTGGTATTGTACGAAAATGTGGTCGATTTTACGCACAGATCCCAATCCTTTTGGTCGGTGCTTATGTACATAACCAGTAATTACTCTTTGGTTTACACCTGCAGATTGCTGGTAAGGGACCTGATCTTCCAGAAACAAAGCATCTTTTACTTTGCCTGTTTTTCAGTTAATTTTGGGACCCAGTTTTTTTTTTAATTTAAAACAATCTTGGAGTACTAGGTACTCCTGTTTGAAAAGAATTTGAAAGTGCTTTGGAGGCTAATGTCTTTTCTTATAATAATTTAATTTAATTTCTTACAAGATACGTCATTTGCAAAAATTAATCTTATCTTAGCAGGTACTAACCGCACCCGCCCGCCCTCTATTTTTTTAGAGAGTATGTCATTTGCCAAAATTGATATTATTTTAGCGGCTACTAACCCAGCCCACCCACTCTCTCTTTTCTTAGAGGATATGTCATTTGCCAAAATCAGTCACATCTTAGCAAGTACTAGAACCGCCCATCCACCCTCTGTTTTCTTAGAAGGTATGTCACCCACCCACCCCCTCGTTCCTTAGAGAGTATGTAATTTGTCATAATCAGTTTTATATTACCAAGTACTGACGACTAACTTTCATAAAAAATGATCAAAATTTGGAAAAATTACGACCTTACTTATATGCATAAGGCGGGAATTTTGAACATCTCTAATGTTTAGCTGGCTATGCCTGAATGGATTTTTCTTTTGTTATTTTTGTTTTGGTTAAAATTTATAAATGTCTTATTAAGGGCCGGTTTATAGAACAGCGAGTTAAATATTTAATCCTCGATTAGTTTAACAGAGAATTAAAATGTGGAATATGAACCCGTGATTGGTTAAAATATGCGCGTTGCCTCGCAACGGACCTCAGTTAAAAGTTAATCGCGAATTAACTTTAACTTCGCTTTCTATAAATCGGGTCTTAATGTTTTTTTTGGTTTATTTATTAATGAAAAGTAACAGCTTAGTTTATTAATAATAATGCACGATTAATGACTACTGGTTGTTATGGTTATTGTCCTAAAAAAAAATAAAAGTTGAATTTTATCATCGTTTAAAAAATTAGAAAGTAAGCCGTAGGTACTCACACATTAGGTGCGTGCAGTGTTGTCAATTTTATTTTTTTCGTAATCTACGTCACAAAATTTTTTTTTATTATTTTTTTGGAACTCCCGAAACCCCCGTGCATAACATACTGAAGAGTTAATCCGCCATTTTTCAGACACCCGGTATCCGGTGGATCAAAACAATTTAGACACGAGACAATTTATTTTATTGATCAAATTAAGAATTCTATTTTCCTAACTTTTGGAAATACAGTACTGTTACTATTAGTATTACATTGCGCCTACACAAAATGATGTACGTGTCTTTACTACAATATTGTTACGAAATAAACACATACGCCGCCCCGGTACGACGCCTATGGGTCTTCTAGTATGTATGCGTTTCTTCTAGTGGTAGTCTGACTCATCGATGACAGCGGCCGGCGCTCGCTAGAGAAAAGCCTGGAACCGGATGTCGCGACGGGCCCAGAAAACACTTGGAGCGGCGTTCTGGATCCGTCGAGAAAAACGTTATAGGGTCTAAATAGAGGTCATCATCAGGAACGAGTAACAATATTGATGAAGTCATCTCTAAATTTTGCAATGGAAAAATCCATTTGAGATATTGATATTGATATGGAATGCTTCTTTACCTTTGCTTTAACTCACATCTTTGTTTTCATTTATACAGATTATCATAAAAAAAATTAAATTCGCAATATCTAATTTTATAATAATTTTTAGAAAAAGCTAGATATGTTGTAATTCGCTTCAGGGACGAGGAAAATTTTGTTTAAATATACTTATAGACTAATTTTTTTCATCATGGTGATGTAGGGGTTTCATAAGAGCTATAGTAAGTTCTCCCATCTGTGTGCAACTTCACAAAATATGACATTTAATATGCAGCTGCACTGTCTACAAACCAAACTTAAAACATTCATCTCTGCATCTGATACGGTTATTTGAATTTCCAGTATTTCCCTTTCCAATTATTTTCCATTTTCCGTTCTGAGAAAAAATTATTTCCTCTCGTCAATTGCCAAACTTCTTGCAGCATTTTTATCTGTTTTCTCGTTTTCTGTAGATCTGTAGATTGCGACTTTTCAGTCTTTTTTTTTAATTATAAAGCTTATCCTACACCGATAATAATGGCTGTAAGTGTTGGGTTACGAAAATAAGTAATTCATTTGGTAGGATATAATCGTTTATTCTACAATTTCCCTTTAAATATTTTAATGCGTATCTGATTCTGCATTCACTATAAAGACGAAACATTATTATTATTAAAAGTTTATCAAGTAAAAGAGGCAGATAATTTCCCAAACTACTAATGCAACCCTTATATGAATCTTGCATCTCTAGATGTCAAATTTAGTAAATTAATTTAAAGCAGCATATTTGATTTTTCTGAAGTTCTAAAACAAATTAGAGCTGTTAAGTATTAGTGTTACACTGTTAAGACTGACATAATAATCCTACAAAAAATTAATAACGTCATATTCACGTATCTAAATATCGTTTTATCACATTTTCGTTGCGAACACAAACCTCCACGTATGTGCGACAGAGTAGCTTATAATTTGAAAGCGCTGACTGTTCCAATTAGAATCAGGGTGATTTCTGTGAAGTGACGGTAGGTATTGATTCTGGAAGATTTTGTACAGATAAATTGAAGAGGCGTTAGGACAAAAACATTTCGAAAATGTATTACCATGTTTACTTAATCTAACACTCTCATTGGTATTCTTGTCGTTTTGTTTTAGTGTGATGTGTTCTACACGAGGGGTTGTACGAACTCTTCTGTACGCCATTACGACTTTGTTTGCCGATTGTTGCTACTATTCACCCTGCTCTAATATAGAATTGATGATGTCTGTTATTTTTTCTGCCTTGATACACTTGTTTCTGTGAGGATGATAATGGGGAGTCATTTTTTTTTGGGACGTAAACGCTTTGTAAAACTGTTTAAATTCGTACAAATATAAAACGCCCATTTGAAAGTAAGTACATATTATTATTTGATTATTTAAAACTTAAAGTAAGCAAAGTCGTGTGAGATTTACATCCATTAGTTTGTTTCCATTTAAAAAACCGTGGTTTTCGGCATAATGTTAGAAACAATTATTTTAAGAAATTTAAGTGGTTTTCTCATATTTCAACAATACATTTTACATTTTGTGAAATAGGAAAAAGCGGCATTATATTTCTGCTTATTGCAGATTTCGAAACTATTGTACCACTTAATCCGAAATTCTAAATGTGTTTTATAAGTTCTGTGAAAATGGTGAAAAAACCAAACTGTGTATTTGGTTCCACAACATTAACGACATCACCCCAAAATCTTGTTGATATAATATTTCACTCGAATGCATAGTGTGGAACGCCAGGGACCTACATATAAAAACGGAACATACGCATGCATATAATATATTAATATGTTGTAAAGACAAAAATTTAATTGTCCTTCACCTAACAGAATATTTTTTCCATCATCAATAAATAATTTTACAAGGCCATACTTAGTCTGCATTCTTCTAAATTGCTCTAATATATTGACATGGTTGATAGTCTCGCGCATTTACTATTATTACTGTAAATTTTACGTACTTTTGTAATAACTCTCTATTTCGGAATCCAACTCTTTTAATAGTAACAGTTTTGGGAAACATTATTTTCAGTTTTGGGCTTAAGCAAATTTAATCATCAACATTTTTAGAACGTAGTCACGCGTTCAGTTGCGTACAAATTGAAATTCCTTTGGAGTTTCTAAAGGCGCCATCCTTAATTAACAATAATTCCTACTACGTGCAATAAAACAATTACCCTAATTTTATAAATTTTGTGAGGGCCCGTATTACCTTCGCATTATTATTTTAACGTGCATGCTATATAATAATAATATGTCTAATGCCTCGTACGTCGAATACAAACTTTCTACAAAAAATATCTGTGTTAATCGTGTCTGCTTAACAACCAAATTTTTTTTATTAGGAGGTTATTTTTTAAATTGATAGAGTCGTATTAACTGTCGCCTAATTGTTACGCCTTGTGCTAGAGATCTTCTTAATATAAATACAAAATTTGACAACAATAGACCCAATATTTGCCGAGATTATCTATTTAATAAAAATCCGTGACGGCAGACAGACAGTCGGACAGACAGACAGACGAAAAAGGGAGACCTAATGCTTCGTACGGTAGGTGTCATGAAAAGTCGAGAAAACATAGAAATAGAAAGTCGGCCCTGATATTAAGAAAATTAATATATTTGACAAGACTTGATGACAATTAAGACGACTTGTAACAGAACAACTACAATATTTTTTATATCAAATTCTATATTTTATTTATGTGAAGGAATGTCAGACAATATGGGAGATAACATTCCTCACGCATTGTTAGGAAATAATAAAAGTCACTTATAGTATATCTTATATCACATAAAAATAGAAAAAACTATACCTACCTATTTTCAAGAATCCGAAAGCTCCGAAAGAAATGAAATGTGAAACCAAAGGTAGTAGTATAAGCGTACATATTTGAAAATCGACCACCTGTGTTCATTTAATAGGCATTAAATAATTAAAGCTGGTATCTTAATCCGTCGGCCCTTCTCTCTCGAGTTCGTAGCTTCGGAAGGGAAGCATTTCCTCTCGTTCACCACTTAACATTCAAAGTGATTAAGACAACAGGAACATGTAAGATTTCGGAGATGATTCAAGGATAATTCCGATAAGATAACATCTAGATTTAACCCTTATAGTGGCTGCCTCTTGATTAGGTCTAGATAAGAATGAGGTTTACGTGTTTGGAATGGATGGCTAAGTTTCGGGTTTTATTGCAAGAACCCAGACTCTTTCATTCATTTCAACAAGGGCCGAATTTGTTATGGCATAAATTGGATCGGAAATGCCGTAAAAAAACGCGATAAAATTTAAAGGTTGCCCACGAAATTAACGGAATTAGGATGGGGAGCCGGAGTTATTTACGTGCGTGCTACATGTTTCGCAGCTTTGCAAACAAACAATTTACTTTGTCTTTAATATTGTCGAGCTTTATCACATTCATAAAACAGCGCCACCTCCTGCAAACATTATTTCCTAGGCTCGTTTCGGTTTGGGTGTAATGTGTTGGTGTTTTTATTGAGTAATGCGTGTAGACTTGTTTATTCTCGCCCCAAGTTATAATTAATGAACATTGTTTTACAGGTAAGCCATAAAAGCTCCAGGTTCATGCCTGAAATGCTTTGCTCGATTAGTTCCAACAACCAGGTCCAGAATAGGATTGTTCATTAATACAGTGCAAATTGTCAGGATGCTCCTAAAATCTGTTCACTATTTATTTTGTTAATTAGTTGTATTCAGACAAGGCAATAAACTAAAAATTATGATGTTACTGTGTGCTCTGTGACAATTATAATCATTATTTTGCATAACATTTAGTCTTACAGTAGTGGAATAAAACAGTATTGTTTGTTGCCCAGTTGCGAAAAAATGGTTTCATTAAACAGTTTCAAATTATTCTTATAAAACGTAAATTTTATAATAATTTATGCTTAATAGTTTCAGTTAGTAACAGCCACAAATAAAGACAATAGCAATCTGTGGTGAATTCCAGTTGATTTTGATCTAGAGCTACAAAATCTCAGTTGTTAAACACGCATGAATTTTTTTCAGATATATGAATCCTGTATAATTTGTCTGAAGTGTTCATCGCTCGACATAAACAGTTGTTAAATTCGATTTTTGTGTATTCAATTTCGTTATGAAACGCAATTATTTTGAATTTTCATATTTTCTGAAAATATCTTTTCTTTTTATCACGTCACATTACACACTATATTTGAAATTTTAGTAACTTGAGCGGTAACATAAATATAATTACACATTGCTGATGCTCAAAATAACGTCATCACATGTTTCGTGGTTATAACAAGGAAATTGTATCTGGTCAAATAAAATGCAATTCCAAAAGACACATACCTAATATATTTGAGGACAATCAACAACATCATATTAGACAAATAATAGTCTCCGAGACTATGGCGATTATTATTTGTCTAATGTAATCGAAAACAGACGGACGACTATAGCCGGAAATGGAATACGGATAGTTACGTATTGTACAAAGTGTGAAATTTTGAGATTAGACATAATGGATAAAAATAAGGTTTATTCTCTGCGGCCAACAGAAATCGTAAGTTTATCAGTTCGTCTTCGGTGAAAATCACACAGTGTCGCAATCTTGTGTACCATGTTTCCATTTCCTACCCAATGCGGGCTCGTCCAAATCGTAGCTGTCTTGTCAACCCTGAATTGCCTAACAATGTTACCTATTTATATATTTTAGTTATTTTTAAAATGGTGGTTTCAGTTTGTACTTAGTTTAGTTAGTGTATTTTCTCTTAGGCTGATTAATTATACATATCACTAAATACACAATTATCCATATTAATTGTGCAAATCTCTTCTCATCTGAACATTTCTTTATGTAACTAGGTAGTGCTGAATCGGTACTACTTCTACGCACAAATTTTTAAACTGATCACGTCCTCTGAATAATCTTCTATTTGTTCAAGAGGTAATGACACCAGGAAGTTTGTCCATATTATAATTCTTTAAAATTGCAGGAAAATTTTACAGTGGACCTTCTTTTCAAATACATACAAAGTCATTTCTATAATTATAGCGAAAAATTCTATTATATCAAATCATATTTGATATAATAAAATAGACACACACAAAGCGCTGTGTGGAAATATATGGAAAAAAGACTTAATAATGATTCAGGAGCACGTGGTAGCCATTTTGAATGTTTTACAAATAATTAAAAACTTAGCTTCCCCATTTTGGAAAGTGGTAGACGCGGTAAGGTTAATATGGTATATTCAAAAATTTTCCAGCAAAGAACTAAAAACATTGGTCCAAGATTATTTTGGCAAAACTTCCCTCGACCTTAAAATATAATCCGACAAATCCCGCTTGTGCAAAAGATTATAAAATCTGATTTTGTGATTTTCGTTTTATCATCATTTTCGCTTTCAATCACGGACAATGTACAATGTATTTAAAGCAGATAAGTAACGGGATAAAATGTCCTCTCAACACTACTAACAAGCTTAAGATCTAGTGTTTATGTTTATACATCGAAAGAATGTTACGTAGCAATTAGTTTGATTTGAATGAGTTTGTCTTCTCAAAACAGGGGAGTAAAATTATTAATTAAACCACAATTGAAGAAAGTGTTCTGAATATTTATTAGTAGTATTAATTTATTATTTGTCTTACAGGCTTAATAAGATTCCCAGTAGGGGTACAAATTAACTTAATATATATGATACAAATAAATCAATAAAATAAATAATAAAATAAAATAAATATTCAAGTTTTATATAATAATAATTGTTCTATTCTTTCTGCTTGCCCACCTCTTGCCTTAGTTCCCTTACCTTCCATATTTCTTTCATTCCGTCCAGTCCTCTTCCATCCTTGTTTAGCACTTCTTCCCTACTTTACTCCGATTCTCTCAATCCTTCACAACCTTCCAGCATATGCTCTATTGTTTCTTCCTCTCTCTAACATCTCCTACACCTTCTGTCAGTTTTATCCATCCAAAATTTATTCTCTTTTTCTTCATTTCCACAGCTAAATCTCGCCGTCACTTTTTCTCCTTTATATGCTCTCTCTGTGTTTACTTTGGTACTTCGTCCTTTACTATTTTTCTATACTCTGCATTATATCTAGACTCCGATATTCTCGATCAGCGTTCTTGTTTATTTATATCCTTATCTCTTACACTCAGTTCTTCTTTCATACTCCTTCCCATTTCTTTCATTATCTCTATTTCTTTACATGCATATCCCTTTCCTTCATAATACTTGCCTCTTTCGTTCCAACATGCTTTCCCGCTTCCTTTCTTATTTCTTTCCAACATTCTTGCAATATTTTGCAATCACCTCTCTCACTAAACTTTTCTTCAAATCCAACCGCCCTTTTACCCGCTTCCATTCTCATTTCCTTCCTTTTTGTTTCCTCTCTCATTATATACCCCGGCGTATACTTTTCCAATCCCAATGTCCATTTGAAGTATTTTTCTTGCACTCTCTGTATTTCTTCATATTCCTTCCATTCCCAAATCTCAGCTTCGTACATAAATACATTTTTGATCAACCTATCAAACATCATCATTCTTCTCTTGTAATCGTGTCCAAATTTTCTCTCTACTATTCTTATCACTTTGTTCGCTTTTCGGACCATTTCTTGAATATGCGCTCTATCTGAGTTATTGCTTTTTAATATATATCCTAAGTACTTTTCAATCTTCTTCCCTCTCCATGCCCACTTTTCTTTCTCCTTTCTTACTTTCTTCCCAAACCCCACCATTTTTGTTTTTTCCACACTCACTTCCAATTCCTTTTTTTGTACGTAGGTACGTCTCGAAACTTTTAATCACTGTTTTCATTACTTCTCTTTTCTTTACCACAATCACCAAATCATCTGCGTACGCCAACGACAACACTTTCTCTTTGCCCACCACCACCCCTCCTGTCTGTGCATTTCCCTCGGTAGTTCTTCTCATCACTTTTTTGACCTTTTTTAAATAATGGGATTATTATACCTTCTCTCCACTGCCGAGGAAATCCTTTTCCATTCCAAACTCCATCTACCACTTCCCATATCCTTTCTTTCACACCTTCTGTCCCGAACATCCACACTTCGTTCTGGATTCCATCCCCTCCTGGTGCCTTTCCTCTTTTCAGTCTTTCAATCTGTCTTCCTATTTCATCTTCTGTTATGTCCGGACTTCTCCACATTTCTTCCTTCGTTGTGATTCCTTTATTTATTTTGTAGCATTTTTCCTCACAACCTCCCAATAATTTCATAAAGTGTCTTTTCCATTCATGTATTTTATTTTCCTACTGACTTCTCCGTTCCTGGTTTATATATTTCCATACTTCTTCTTCTTTTTTCAGGGACTTTATTGTCTTCTCTTCTTCTTCTCGTTTTTCTCTTTTTCTTTCTTCACATTTTCTCCTATATTTCTCTCTTAATTTTAAGTACTTTTCTTTCCTTCCCCTGTTAGTCTTCAATTTTTTTATTTTTTCCTTGCTTTTCTCTTTTTCTCCGTTCCATTCATTGTACCTCCCTTACCATATGTATATTTTTTTTTCCTTAGCTTCTACAATTAAGTTGATCAGTTCTGCTATCATGGCTTCTATGTCTTCTTTTACTTCGAATTTATCTTTTTCTAATCTACTTCTGTATCTATGAATTCCCTCTTCATCCCATATTCTTTTTTCTATTTCTTTTTTTTCGTTTCTTCTCTCTTGTCTTTCGTACTCTTGCTCTTTTCCTTTAATTTTTACTTCCCGAGCGTAAGCAAAGGAAGTATTGTAATCGAGTCCGTCGGCCGACTCTCTACTTTTACGTTTTCTCGATCTTTCATGACCCCTAGAAGACGAAGAAATAGGTCTCCCATTTCCGTCTGTCTGGCTGTCCGTCTGTCCGTCTGTCCGTCTGTCCGTCTGTCCGTCTGTCCGTCTGTCCGTCTGTCCGTCTGTCTGCCGTCCTGGATTTTTATTAGGCAGATAATCTCCGAAAGTACTGGACCAATTGTTACGAAATTGTGTACTTATATTAGGAATATCATGTAGATGGTAAAACGCTAACCAACATTTGTGTAATCATCCCCACCACTAATGCGATAACGTAACTTCAAAATTGTACATAGTAAATGGGTCTTAAATTGTATAAAATAACATAGTCCTACACATGTCGTTTACGACTCCAAATTGAGTTTTTACCCGAAACGTCCAGATTTTTGGAAAAAAAATCAAAATTATAAAACAACATTTTCCAATTTAATTTTGAATCTGCTAACCCGAATGTTTTGAAATGTTGCAGATGTTTTAAGGCTCTAAAGGGCATCATAAATCTTTAGTCAAAATATATTTGGTAATCCCCTCCAAAAACTTGATGACGTCAGCTCAAAAGTTTGCCGAATAAATCCTATCTAAAATGTACAAAATATGATGCGTCTGTACTTGTGATATATCACTATATTCATATTTTTTGGATTTGCATATACAGGGTGACTCAAAAAAATTAATGAATGCGTCAATTTATTTTATTGATTTAATCAGGAATGACAGAACCGAATGCTGTGAAATCTTGGAGATATTTTAAAGTTATCATAAGCATGGTAAATTTTTTATCAAAATTTATTTGCTCATCCCCCCTTAAAAAAAATGATGACGTCACCCTAAAATTTGGTGAATAAATCCTTTCTAAAATGTGAAAAATATGATGAGTCTGTACTTGTGATTTATCATTCCATTAATATTTTTTCGATTTGCATAGACAGGGTGACTGAAAAAAATTAATTAATGCGTCAATTGATTTTATTGATTTAATCAGGAATTACAGAATCGAATGCTTTGAAATCTTGGAGATGTTTTAAAGTTACGATAAGCATGGTAAATTTTTTATCAAAATGTATTTGCTCTTTCCCCCTAAAAAATTGATGACGTCACTACAAAATTTTGCTGAATAAATCCTATCTAAAATGTACAAAATATGATGAGTCTGTACTTGTGATTTATCATTCCAATCATATTTTTTGGATTTGCGTATACAGGGTGACTCAAAAAATTAATGAATGAATGAATTTATTTTATTGGTTTAATCAGGATTTACAGAACCGAATGCTTTGAAATCTTGGAGATGTTTTAAAGTTATTATAAGCATGGTAAATTTTTTATCAAAATGTATTTGCTCATCCCCCCTAAAAAATTGATGACGTCACCCCAAAATTTTGCTGAATAAATCCTATCTAAAATGTACAAAATATGATGAGTCTGTACTTGTGATTTATCATTCCATTCATATTTTTGGATTTGCATATGCAGGGTGACTCAAAAAAATTAATGAATGCGTGAATTTATTTTCTCGATTTAATCAGGAATTACAGAACCGAATCCTTTGAAATCTTGGAGATGTTTTAAAGTTATCATAAGTATGGTAAATTTTTTATCAAAATGTATTTGCTCTTTCCCCCTAAAAAATTGATGACGTCACTCCAAAATTTTGCTGAATAAATCCTATCTAAAATGTACAAAATATGATGAGTCTGTACTTGTGATTTATCATTCCATTCATATTTTTTAGATTTTCTTAAGAGGTGGCTCAAAAAAATTAATGAAGTCAGGGTAACGCGCTTATTTACATCTACTTTAACATTACAGACGTGCATTTGTTTTGTGCGCTGACTAGGTTCCGCGAATGTGGTATAGACATGTTTATAATCAACCAATTGTGAATTCCACCGTCAAAAATTAAAATAAAACCCAGTGTTTTATATAATAAGCGGAAGTCGAAGCAATAAAACCGATGGTTGTTTTGTTTACAGTTTCTCTGTTTGACTCTCACGTATGCTGTAACGCTTGTCATCTTAAATTAGGAATGCTTATACATACACGATTTTCAGTTCCCTCTCATATTACACGCCGGCGCCGTATACGTGAGTAAATTGTTTCGTTATTTTATTGATTATAACAAATCAATATTCAAAACGACCCAATTCATTTTTCCGAAAATTTGGAAATACAATAATTTTATTCTTACTATTACACTACATCTATCCCAACTGATATACGTGTCCTTGCAAAAATGTTGATGACGTCACCGCAATTTTTTTTAAATTCCCGCTACAAAAATGTAATGAGAAAAAAAACACAATAGGCATGAAGTCGTCAAGTTTCCGACAGCGAGGGAAGTACTGTATAAACTCTTTAGACCAATTTTTTCTAATATACTTTTGTATCTTTGAATTCCCTCTTCATCTCATATTCTTTTTTCTATTTCTTTTCTTTCGTTTCTTTTCTCTTGTCTTTCGCACTCTTGCACTTTTCCTCTGATTTTTATTTCTAGTGGCGTATGGTCTGATTCTACCCTTTCCCCCACTTTGAAACTCTCTATTTCTTTCCACGTCTCTTCGTTGACAATCCCATAGCCTATAATTGATTCTCCCCTAGCCCCTACGTACATCCATTCTACTTCTTCATCTACTTCGCTGTTTCCATTCAAAATTTCCCATCCCATTTCTTCTGTTATCTTCCACAATATTTTCGATTCTTTGTTATTTTCTTTGTCTTTTGATCCTCTTTTCTTTCCCTTTTCTGTATCTATTGTTCTTGTCCCCTTATCGCCCAATCTTGTGTTAAAATCCCCTCCTATATGTATTTTTACTTCCCGAGCGTAAGCAAAGGAAGTATTGTAATCGAGTCCGTCGGTCGACTCTCTACTTTTACGTTTTCTCGATCTTTCATGACCCCTAGAAGACGAAGAAATAGGTCTCTCATTTCCGTCTGTCTGTCCGTCTGTCCGTCTGTCCGTCTGTCCGTCTGTCCGTCTGTCCGTCCGTCTGTCCGTCCGTCTGCCGTCCCGGATTTTTATTAGACAGATAATCTCCGAAAGTACTCGACCGATTGTTGTGAAATTTTGTACTTATATTAAGAATATCATGTAGATGGTAAAACGCTAACCAAAATTTGTCTAATCATCCCCACCACTAATGCGATGACGTCACTTCAAAATTGTACATAGTAAATGGGTTTTCAATTGTATAAAATAACATAGTCCTACACATGTAGTTTACAACTCTGAATCGACTTTTCACCCGAAACGTCCAGATTTTTGGAAAAAAAATCAAAATTATAAAACAACATTTTGAAATTTAATTTTTAATCTGCTAACCAGAATGCTTTGAAATGTTGCAGATGTTTTAAGGCTATAAAGAGCATCATAAATCTTTAGTCAAAAAATATTTGCTTATCCCCTCCAAAAACTTGATGACGTCAGCTCAAAAGTTTGTGGAATAAATCATATCTAAAATGTACAAAATATGATGAGTCTGTACTTGTGATCTATCACTCCATTCATATTTTTTGGATTTGCATATACAGGGTGACTCAAAAAAATTAATGAATGCGTAAATTTATTTTACTGATTTCCTCAGAAACTACAAAACCGAATGCTCTGAAATCGTGCAGATGTTTTAAGGTTATAAAGAGCATAATAAATGTTTAGTCAAAATATATTTGCTTATCCCCTCCAAAAAATTGATGACGTCAGCTCGAAAGTTTGCCGAATAAATCCTATCCAAACTGTAAAAATATGATGAGTCTGTACTTGTAATTTATCACTCCATTCATATTTTTTGGATTTGCATATACAGGGTGACTCAAAAAAATTAATGAATGCGTAAATATATTTTATTGATTTAATCAGGAACTACAAAACCGAATGCTCTGAAATCTTGCAGATGTTTTAAGGTCATGAAGAGCATAATAAATGTTTAGTCAAAATATATTTGCTTATCCCCTCCAAAAACTTGATGACGTCAGCTCGAAAGTTTGCCGAATAAATCATATCTAAAATGTACAAAATATGATGAGTCTGTACTTGTCATTTATCACTCCATTCATATTTTTTGGATTTGCATATACAGAGTGACTCAAAAAAATTAATGAATGCGTAAATATATTTTATTGATTTAATCAGGAACTACAAAACGTAATGCTCTGACATCTTGCAGATGTTTTAAGGTTATAAAGAGCATAATGAGGCCTATTGTGTAAATTTTATGTTAAAATTAACACCCCTGTTAAAAGTTAAATTATAACATGATCGTTAAAAAAATAACCGCAATCGGTATTCTTTATCACCATTTTTAACATATCTGGTTAAATTTACAATTTATAACAGGGGTGTTAAAATATACAAGGTTGTCAGATCGAGTTTCAATATCTATCATTTTCTATCGCACTAAATGCTAGACTTCCATCTTTGTTGTTCAATTATTTGAAAACTTGGAAATATTGAGACTATCTAATAAATAATAAATAATTTTTGCAGTTTTAACGGGGTTGTAGTGTAATGTTCTGTCTTTTAAGGTGCATCGAAACCTTCCATTTAGCCTTCCATTCAGTACCTTCCACACAATTTCTGCTCCTACGTAATCTTTGGTTAAATATTCCTCGAGGGTCAATTGGATTAATTTGTCTCGGATATTGTACCATCAGCCAAGGGCTCAATGGATATCCTTCGTCGCCTATAAGATGGTAGTCAATGTCTTCATTTAAATATTTGTTTCTTACATGCCTGTTTATATTAGACATCATCCATATAGCGGAATCATGTACACTTCTCGGATAACGAGCATTCATATTTAAAATTTCTAAATGAGCATCTACTGTAATTTGAACATTTATGCTATAAAACCCCTTTCGATTTAAATACAGTGCTGCTGGATGGACAGAATGATTAACTTGAGGGGTAACAAATTGCAACGTGCGTGCCATCAATTGCACCAATAGCATCTAAAATCAGGAAGAAATTGTCTTAAGTTGATGGGTATAATATTTGTTTTTGCACGAGACCCTTACGAGGTAACTGATATTTAAAAAAAAAAATTTGCTCCTTGTAATTTATTTCTTGTACGGTAACAGGAAACTTTTATTTAAAAGATATTCATTTATGATATTTGTTACTTGCAACAAACAGCGACTTACGGACGGTTGACTAATACTAAAATTTCCTCATAACCAAGATCTAACTGATAGCTACCATGGCCAAAGAAATGAAGAGAGCATAGAACTTTAAGATAATTTGGGATACCTCTCTGTCGCAAGACATTATTCATATGGGGTGCTAGTGTGTTTATAAGATATCTAGCAACGTCTTTACTTAATCTGAAAAGTTTTAGAAAAGAAAAATTTGGAAGGTCGAAAGAATTTGCAGCATCTCGTAAGTGACGCCTAGCAAAACGAAATTATCGTCTAAAATGATTTTCGTAGTTTGTTAAGTAAAAGTACAGTATTAGATGTGGTACCTTTGTCGTCTTTCTTCGTTTTGTATTAATAACAACCCTGGTACTGCATCCATTTTTAAAACTTGACATGACAGTTATATTATGAAGGCATGTCATAACTTCCCTTTAAATTATAACTTTAACAGGAAATTTTAACAGGGATTACGATAAAATTTAACAAGATTTGCAGTTACAGAATACGATTACTATTATTAAAGGGGTGTTATCTTTTAACAGACTGTTATAAAATAACATAAAAGTTACAGAATAGGCCTCAATAAATGTTTAGTCAAAATATATTTGCTTATCCCCTCCAAAAACTTGATGACGTCAGCTCGAAAATTTGCCGAATAAATCATATCTAAAATGTACAAAATATGATCAGTCTGTACTTGTGATCTATCACTCCAATCATATTTTTTGGATTTGCATATACAGGGTGATTCAAGAAAATAAATGAAAGCGTAAATTTATTTTACTGATTTACTCAGGAACTACAAAACCGAATGCTTCGAAGTCTTGAAGATATTTTAAAATTATCATAAGCATGGTAAATTTTTGATCAAAACGTATTTGGTCGTCCCCCCTAAAAAATTTATGACGTCACCACAAAATTTTGCTGAATAAATCCTATCTAAAATGTACAAAATATGGTGAGTCTCTTCTTGTGATTTATCATTCCATTCAAATTTTTTCGATTTGCATATACAGGGTGACTCAAAAAAATTAATGAATGCGTAAATTTATTTTATTGATTTAATCAGGAACTACAAAACCGAATGCTTTGAAATCTTGCAGATGTTTTAAGGTTATAAAGAGCATAATAAATTTTTAGTCAAAATATATTTGGTTATCTTCTACAAAAAACTGATGACGTCAGCTCAAAAGTTTGCCGAATAAATCGTATCTAAAATGTACAAAATATGATGAGTCTGTACTTGTGATTTATCATTCCATTCATATTTTTGGATTTGCATATGCAGGGTGACTCAAAAAAATTAATGAAGGCATGAATTTATTTTATCGATTTAATCAGGAATTACAAAACCGAATGCTTTGAAATCTTGGGAATATTTTAAAGTTATTATAAGCATGGTAAACTTTTGTTCAAAATGTATTTGTTCATCCCTCCTAAAAAAATTGATGACGTCACCCTTAAATTTTGCTGAATACTATCTAAAATGCAAAAAATATGATGAGTTTGTACTTGTGATTTATCATTCCATTCATACTTTTTAGATTTTCTTAAGAGGTGGTTCAAAAAAATTAATGAAGTCAATTTATTTTATTGATTAAATTAAAGGCAACACTTATTATTAGTATTACACCCCAACCAACCCAATTTGGTAGACACAAAATTTGTTAAAGGAAAAAGTCGGTTGAAACATAAGGGTAGCACGCTTATTTACATCGACTTTAACATTACAGACCTGCATTTGTTTTATTCGTTCACTTGGTTCCGCGAATGTGAAATAGACATGTTTATAATCAACCAATTGTGAATTTCACCGTCAAGAATTAAAATAAAACCCAATGTTTTATATAATAAGCGGAAGTCGAAGCAATAAAACCGATGGTCGTTTTGTTTACAGTTTCTCTGTTTGACTCTCATGCACGTATGCTGTTACGCTTGTCATCTTAAATTAAGAATGTTTATACATAAACGATTTTCAGTTGCCGTATACGTGAGTAAATTGTTTCGTTATTTTATTGATTATAAAAAATCAATATTCAAAACGACCCAATTCATTTTCCCGAAAATTTGGGAATACAATAATTTTATTCTTAGTATTACACTACATCTATCCCAACTGATATACGTGTCCTTGCAAAAATGTTGATGACGTCATCGCAATTTTTTTTAAATTCCCACTACAAAAATGTAATGAGAAAAAAACACAATAGGCATGCAGTCGTCAAGTTTCCGACAGCGAGGGAAGTACTGTCTAAACTCTTTAGACCAATTTTTTCGTCTCCTTTTTCTTTTGTTTCCTTTTCTGTGTTTATTTTGGTTTCCTCCATTTTCTTGCTATAAACGGTTATTATTTCCCATCGATTGTTATCCACCTGTATTACTTTATTCATTAGTCCGTTTTTATTATTACTTTCCTTTTTCAATTCTTGCATTTCTTTTCGAATTCCCATTACTATTCCTGAGCTTGCTCTCCCCTTTTTCTTTTTCTTTGTCGCCGCTTGACACTCCCACACATGTTCTTGTGGTAGTGTCTCTTCAAATTTCTCCCAGTTTTCTCTTTGTACCCATGTCTCTAGTAGCCCCACCACATCAAATTTTCCCACGTAGTCCCACAACTCCCTGAATACTTATTATAATTCTCATTTTATTATCATTAAATAAAGACGTGCATATTCTCATATTTTTGAGAAAATGGAGTGAAGATTCAAAATTAAATTGCAAAATGTTGTTTCATAATTTTGATTTTTTTTTTTCAAAAATTTGGTCGTTTCTGGTAAAAACTAAACACGGAATCATAAACTACATCTACAGGACTATGTAATTTTATACAATTTAAAACACATTTACTGTGCACAATTTTGAAATGGCGTCATCACATTATTGGTGGGGATAATTCGACAAATTTTGGTTAGCGTTTTACCATCTACATGATATTCCTAATATAAATATAAAATTTGACAACAATCACTCGACTACTTTCGGAAATTATCTGTCTAACAAAAATCGGGACAGACAGACAGACAGACGGAAACGGGGGACCTATTTCTTCGTACTCTAGGGGTCATGAAAAGTCGAGAAAACATAAAAGTAGGTGGTCGGCCGACGAACTCGATTACAAAACTTCCTTCGCTTACGCTCGGGAAGTAGAAAGTAAAAATAGTGAAAAAAAAAAAACTTTCCATATGATTTTTTGACAATTAAATTATATATTCCTTGGAAGGCAAATGAAAATTTACCCACTTATGAAATTACTCAACTCGCTCGCTTTGCTCGGTAAATTAGGTAAACTTTTCGTTCGTGGGTACATTTTCTTTTTATTTTCTTCTAGAATAAATAACAATTATGTTTTACAATCGTTTAAATTTTAAAATTATTTACTTTGTACAATATATAGAATCACAGAAACGGATTATTTGAAAATTCTGGAGCAACACTCGGTTTATGCATTGAATTTATGTAAACTATAGTAAATTGCTGGTGAAAGCAAGAAATGATTAAATAAAGTTTTATTAAACAATATTAATTGGGATGCACGCACTCTTTGCACAAATTAAGCTTAAAAATAAATCAACTTAATTCCAACATTCACCCATTATCCAGCACGTGTATTTACATTCATAGGATTTACATTGATAGTTTAACACAGTTAGTATTCCAAGTTTGCAACATCAATCAAATTGGCTAAATTTGTTAGCACGGTGAACTACGTACTTTGTAACAATAACAATGGGGAACTTTATGCTTATTACTACTATTACTTAATCTGCTTAAGACATATTAAATTTGTTGGAGTAAATTCACTAATTAAGTTACCTATCAACTTGTGGGCTATTATGGAAAATGACAGGACAATTTGCTTAATACAGCTATCAATTAAAATAGTTATTTATGAAAGTAGTTAGTGTATTATAGATAATTGGCAGGGAGATCGTGAAGGAGAATAGTGGAATTAACGAGGAGACTTTACGTAGACCCGACCAGTTGGCTGCATAATGCGGCGATAACTAGGTGGAATGCATCTCAATTCCTCTGCGGCACGGCACATCTCTGAAATGACCGCTCGTTTTCTATTATAGCTGATTTATAGCAGACAAAATCGACCGGTACCGAATACAAAATACGCTTTTTGTTTCATTAAGAACGTCCAGAAAATGCTGCTTTTGCTTCGGTGTCAACAAGTTTGGCTTTGGACACCTGTGCATTCTGAAACGAAAGATGAAAAGTGAGGTAAACGCAAAACAATAATGATATCCAACTTGAACATTATGCTGACAGCGTGAAAATGTAAGAGATTACTTATCTCAAAAGGTATGCGAAATATATTATACAGGGTGCTCCATCTCAAATGATCGATCAAATTACGAGTACTTTTAATCCACTATTTATCTGGATAAGGAAATAATTTTTTCCAATACCGACATGTTTTTATTACATTCAATGTCCGATTTTTGTAAATTAACAGATCTTCTTAATCTCTAGGAATTCAAAAAAAATTAATCCACCATTTGTCAAAAATGAATAAAAAAAAACCAAGAAGCATTAATTTTTTATATTTTATTTATTTTAAGAAAGATCATCAGGAGCTTCACATAAGACCATGTTAACTTCCTTGTCAGATAATATTTTAATCAAAATAATACTGACGTTTTGTTAAACCAGCTAATATCTGTGTTAAATTGCTGATATTCCGTCTCGTATATAAATTTGGATTTCTGATAGAAAATTGTTTAATCCCCTATCAGCTTCTTTTAGAACATCCTCCAGAATAATAAAATAAATAATTCCAAATTATACTGCCACCCACAATGTTAAAAATAGAAATTTATATAGGTATAGGTGTGGCTGCGAATTTAAGGATTAGGAATAAGTTCATTTAAATATTCGTAATCTTTGGTTTATTTTTTTATGCTAAGATAAACGTGCCTTGTTTACGCCCCGAGAGGGATTGTTTTTTTTTGCATGGAGTCTAAAGCCGGACCTGGGGGTAAGATTTAATTCACGTGTTTCCTTTACGCTCTAGCAGTTGAGATATCGTGTAAGACGACAGAAAACTGATTTATTTATCTCTCGAATAATTATTATCGTAACCATATCAATACGTCTCATTCTGTATGCGCTAGTCTGACTAACCGCATCTCTTTTTGTAAAGAACAACATCAATTACCGCTCTGAAAGTATCGTGCTGACATTATTAGATAAGGAGGTGTAGACTCGATAGTCATAAATTTTAATTATTTGATTTAAGCAAGATTAATTTGCTTAGTGGCATTGTGCTTTATAGCAGAGGGCGTAAATAATAACGTTGATTTTGACAAGTTTAGTAAGGTCGCACTAAATTGTACTTAACGAATCTTCTTTATATTTTCTAGTTACGTTTATAGTTGATATTATGTACAGAAACGTTGGTTCATGTAGTTTTTGTGGCACTCATTAGAAAGCTGCGTTCAGCTATGTATGATAAAATACTCTTTCGGCTCCAAATAATGTTTGTGTAGTGTGCCTCGGTACACAGTATTTTTGTCAGACAGTAGGCATACAAAATTTTTCGCATTTTATTAGGAATTATGAAAAGTCGACAGCCAGCTTTTCAAAATAATTGTTTCAGTAGTTTCAGAACATTTCTGTCTAATAAAACTGCCAACAAATAAACAGACGAGACAAGACAGGTAAACGGAAATAGAAGACTGATATTTTTATATTTTAGAAGCGCTGAAACGTCCAGAATGAAATTGGCCTTTCTTAGCTCAGGCTTGAGTAAAAATTACTGTCAACTAAAAAAAATATAGAAAATTATAAAAGTAGGTATTTTGAATAACTACGAGTACAACAAAACTAAATAAATCAAATTTTACCTACTGTTCTTTTCTAAAAGTATTTTTAACAACTATTATCTCGTCTTTAGAGCACACGAAATACTGCACGCAAGTAAAGAAAACTGAAATTGACTTAATAAGGAATGTTCGCGAAAGAAACTCCACATTTAAAAATTAACATAAGAGAAGAAAATGTGCAATAAAAAACAAAAGGGTTTGATTAACTGATCCAACTAGATATTTTATTGAACACATAATGCTTCATTATAATTAAGATTAACAATTTTTAAAAAGATATGTTATTTTTCTACGTATCTCTTTATTTATATTTTACAGACTCCTTTTGCTTTGTTTTATTTCCGCATATTTTGACTTCATCCAAGCTTTTTGCAATAACTCCGTTCTTTCATAAATGTTTTTTGACGTTACCCCAACAGTTTTCAATTGTACGTGATTCTGGGCTATTAGGAGGTTCATTTATTTACTAGTAACAGATACATTTTTTGTTCAACGTTGCTGCCGCATAATGTGACCTAACCAGAGTTACCCAAAATATTGAAGGTATTTGATGTTGTTTGTATACTGGGATAACATATTTTTTTAAACATTAATTGCTGTAAACTACTTCAAAAACAAGACGAGGGACCCTCGAGATTTTTTAACACGACTTCAAAAAGAAAACTTATTAGGCAACACAAACTATAACAGTTATATAACAAGAAATTAACAGAGTTATATCCCACATTTATATTGCTGTTATGCTCATGTGACGCAACAAAATTATAACATAGTTTGCTTGGCGTTACAAAAAAAATGTAACTGTACAGTTATATAACATCAGTATAATACTGTTATATAACACTGTTATGTTGACGTTACGTTGCAGTTATATAACAAGAATATATCAAAATTTGTTGCCGTTATAAAACAGTGTTATGGAGCAGTAGCATTAAGTAAGTGTAACAGTATTATACCGGATGTCTGGAAAATGGCGGATTAACTCTCCGCTACGCTCTTAACAATCAACTGGTGAGTCTGGGAAAAATAGTAAAAAAAATCCTTCTCACATTTTGGTGGAGTTATAATGATTTTAAAATTGGTTCTTTTGCTACGTTTAACAACTAAACAACTCAGTCATTATCAGAATAACTAGTAGTAAAACTTTTAGTTAATATTTTTCTCGCCCATGACCATGTTTAATTACCATTTCAGTTAGAATACACAAAGATATGGCTGTGTTGTTTTTGTAATAATTTGATAAAATTCCCTTTGACAACAATGTTTGCCTGATATAAAGCGAAGGTGGATTTCAGTCACCATCGTTACTAAGAAACCAGAAAGTAAACCGGAAGTATTCACGCATTAGGTGTGTACAGTGTTGCTAATTTTACTTTCATAAAATCACGTTTTTTTCGTAATCTACATTGTAAAGATTTTTTTTATTATTTTTTTGGGACTCCCGAAACCTCCGTATATATCGTACTGAAGAGTTAATCCGCCATTTTCCAGACAGCCGGTATAACACTGTTATGTTGCAATTATATAAGAAAATTATAACAAAATTTGTTATTATGGTATAAGACTTAATAATGTACAGTTACATTATATAAGTATAACAGTATTATATACCACTGTGAAGGTAACGTTATGTTGGAATTAAATATGAAAGTTATAAAAAAAATTGTTGCCATTACATACACTATAAGCACAAGTAACAAAAAGTAAAAACACACAACAAGATTCATACAGCCCCTCTGCTTTGATATAGAGTGACCATGGGGAGATATAACACTCAGCGCCCTCTTATGGACCCTCGTATCACTTGATTGCAATCGCTACCTACTTTCACCTCCACTAGGTGGCGCAACACATTTTCTTTCCCACACAGTTTTCGCCCAGTACCCTGATAAAGGCTACTCAATCGGTGTTACTGTGTGTCGTTTGGAACTCAGGAATAATTACTCACGCAGGTGGAGAAGTGTGTTCCGAAGGAACATGCACGGTGCATTTCATATGATCCTAAACCTAAAGGCATTTAAGGCAGAAATTCCGCCAGAGGCCAGAGTTTTCAAGCGAAAAACGGGGTTTCGTGAAATGATAGTTGTATACAACTTTCCAATTATTAAAATCATATCAATCAAGGTGCTTTAATCTTGAGCAAAGTTAAACAATACCGGTAATCTACTTTAAAATGATTGTTATGTTGCATCTACAATCTTGTAATAGACAGGTTATATAGCGAGAATATAACGAAAGTATAACAAAAGTTGTATAACTGTTACGTTGCCGTTACAGTTGCTTAAAGCGGAAATTGGAATAGAGACGTTATGTTGATGTTATGTTTTTGTTAATTATCTTGTTATGTAACTGTTACAGTTCAGTTACATTTAAAGAACTGTAGCCGTAACATATGTTTAACAGTTATGTTACGGCTACATAACATTTGCAGAACGTTAGAGTAACAAAATTATATAACTGTTATATTGTCGTTATATTAGTTTAAGACGGAAATTGGAAGAGACGTTAGGAACAAAACAAAAGGGATTTCCGAGATTCCTTTAAATTACTTCAAAAATAATACTCACAAGGAGTTTTCGAAGTTCAAAAAAAAGATTCTTTCACACTACGTCAAAACGTTGATCCAAAGTTATTTCGACAGAACTTCCCTCACCTCTGAAATAAAAATAAACGCAATAACAAAAACAAATCCAGCTTTTTCGAAAAATTATAAAATTTGATGATGCGTATTTTATTTTTTATGAGAAGCCTTTTAACTTATATTAAAATAAAGATATGTATGTAACGTTACAGTAAATGTAAAGAAGCATGCTGGGCGTACATTCCAAAGAAGTTTTCCCTTAAGAAAATTTTGTGATTACGTCATCAATATTTTTGCAAAGACACGCATATCACTTTGTATAGGTGCAGTGCAACACTAATGATAACAGTATTGTATGGGGATGAGTAACCAAATTTTAGTTATCTATATGATTTACCTAATATATACATACAAAATTCGACAACAATCGGCCCAGTAGTTACGGAGATTACTTGTCTAATAAAAATCGATACACACAGACAGACAGACAGACATAGAGACATACAGATATACAGACACAGAGACAGACAGATGGAAACGGGAGAACACTTTTTTCGTACTCTAGAGGTCAAACAAAAGGGGTCCCGGAGATTCTTACAAACTATTTCAAAAACAAAACAAATGAGGTCCCCGAGATTCTTTCAAAATGTTTTAAAAACAAGACAAGGGATCTCGAGATTCTTTCAAATTAGATTCTTTTAAAATATTTCAAAAACAATATTTACAATTAGTCTCCGAAATTCTTTTAAACTCTTCGAAAACTAGACACAAAGGGTCCCTGAGATTTTTTCAAACTATGTACTTCAAAAGCAAAAGAAAAGGTGTTCCCGTGATTCTTTTGAATTACTTCAAAAATAAGACCCACAAAGGGTTTCCGAGATTCAAAACACAAGGGATCGAAGAGATTCTTTCACACTACTTCAAAAACCAGACACCAAAGGTCCCCGAGATTCTTTTAAACTACTTCACCAATAAAACACAAGGGGTCTCCGAAAAAGGAAAAATTTGCCAGCGAGACCGCAATATTCTGGTCTAATATCACAATACAAATGATTTTATCAGCAGTTGGAACATTAGACGTTGATAGTTTCTCTACAGGATAGTTCATTAAAATTGTGTTTTCGAGAACATTCCTTAATTTTGAAAACAATGCTGAAAACGTTGTGGGAATAATAAATAAGTACGGTATTTTATGCACCATAACCCTCACTAGGTTAGGTACTAACTGTAAGGGTAGGTCCGAGTGAGCGGCTAGCTACGGTTACTTCAGCCGGTTTATAATTATACTGGCTTATTTAAAATAAGGAAAATGGTAGGTTTCACTCCTCCTGAGCCAACAAACAAAACAAAAAATTCACAAAAACCTGATTACAAGCCAACTTTTCAAATTTCGAAAAATAATGACAGCAAACATTAAAGCCTAGTTGTCAGCGATGTTATGTTACTTTTAATAAACTGAACATTTTTCAAATCTACTGGTCTAAAAAATTGTATAGTATCCGCCACGGTAGTGAAACTATCATAGGTAGACCGTACCTTTATAAGTCTTATAACCAGGTTTCGGCATCAGTCGTGGCCTACAACTTCTGGAATTCTCAATAACAATTACTACTTTTGCTAGATTTTTCTCAGTTATACGAGTTCTCCTAGATGTTAAAATGCTTTAAAAATTAAAAATGACTGTTTAACATAACCTTAATTAGATAAACCCTGAATTGCATCAAATGCCACTGAGGTTGAGACTGCACAGTCGGCCAGCCAAATTTATCGCCTGACGTCGCGCCGTTGTTTTTAATATTTGTCTGATTGATCTCCGATCACTTCGGCTGTGCCTAACTCTGCTTATAACATAACCCTCGACGCAACTAGAAACTGTGTTCGGTCTATAATAATTGTATTCACTACCTTGGCGTATTTACTAATACTAATGTACCATTAGGCAATCATATTTTTGACGTAATCAGCCGAAGCATATTTAACTAACAGGTAACTAACTACTTAACATACTGTTGAGTAGACATCAAGAAATTTTTGAATAAAATAACCACACACATTCTGATTGGCGATCTTCACAATAATTTTAAAGTGTGAGAAATTTCAGAGATGTTATAGTATGGTTACCCAAGGTCTGAAGTTGTAAAAGTGCGGGATCTTCACGTGATTTTTCAAAGTTGCAATCCTATTGGTTAATGGACCTTTGTCATTAACCCCCACCCCGTCGGATTTGCGCAACTTAAATTTTAAATCGAAACGGTCTTTTTTTTTCAAAATTTTGTTTATATAAACAGTTATGATTGTTATGTGCACGTGGTTCTTATAAATGAATTAAATTAGTTGCATTTATCACCAACTGCCAATCAAAATAAAAATGTATATGACGTAGTTGTGTGCTACCTCTTAAAAACAAAACACTCTGTATAGTTAAATAACATTAAAATAGTCCTCAAAAAAACATAGAATTTTGGACTTTGATTTTTTTTCTTTTTATTTCTAATAATAATTAATGAGATATTGAACACCGCGCGCTTAGTGATTCGTCTTTCATAAATGTTTTTTTTTTATTTTTATCATTTGTATGTAGTTCCTTGTCAAAGAGGGTAAATATATATATAACACTTTGTTTTTATATATTTTTTTAAAATTGCTTTCACAACCAGTTGGTATACAATAATAATTCCATTATTACTGCCTTTAGACTTGTAATAAAGTCCTATTTTTGCCTCTTGAAATTTTATTTTTACCATTTAAAATTTAAACAAAAGATGTAGGAGCAGTATAAACTAGATTTTCAAAAAATTAAGATATGTTTAGTAGTTTGACACACAATTACACAGTGTGCCACGCTTAAAAATGAATTTTTAAATTTAAAACGTTTTTTAAAATTCCCGCCGCAACTGCTTTACGTAAAATTAGCGTGTAAACCTAGCTGTTGAACTAGTTGTCACGCGAAGGGCATTTCAGAGCTTGGGTAACCATACTATAGTTGTGTACTTCCCAAGATCAAATTAATTTTTGTGATCTAATCCATCGGACGAATGGTCACTTTTATGTTTTCTCGACGTTTCATGACCCCTACAGTACGAAAAAACCAGTTTCCTGTTTCAGTCCGTCTGTCTGTCTGTCTGTCTGTACCCATTTCTATTAGACACGCATTCTCCGAAACTGCCGGACCGATTGTTGTCAAATTTTGTACGTATATTAGAAATATCATGTAGATGGTTAATGCTAACCAAAATTTGACTAATCTTCCCCACCAACAATTTGATGACGTCACTTCAATGAATGGTATATTCATATGCTTGTAGTGTACGAATTCACCTTCAGTTTTTTCGGTAAACGTTCAAATTTTTACAAAAACATTTGCAAGTTATAATAACGTTTTATTCCCGATACGGTTTGAACGTCTCCATGGCGCAGTGGGTGTATCCAGATAATGGCGACCTGCGATACTGCGATTGTGGTGCGATGCCGAACTTGGCCCTTTCCTTTTTTTTCTTGCATTGGTCTAACGTTGTGACTAATTTTCTTTTATACTGTGACCAGACTTAACCATGTTAATGACGTCATCACGAATTTTTTATTGGTCAAATTAGTAACGAGTGATCTCATTTCCTCGAATACGCACGTCTTTATATAATAATGATAATATATAGGAATTAGAATAAGTATTTACAACATTTTGTGCGATTGTTATTTAATTAATAATTTTAGTCCTGCTTTGAGAAGACAAACTCATTCGAATCAAACTAACTTCTACGTGACGTTCGTTCCATGTATAAACATAAATAAACACTTGTGCTTCAGATTGCAATTATCTACTACTGAAGAATAAGGGATGTTATTTATGCCTCTGGTTTTTACTTTACAGCGGTTATCACAAAACGAGAATCGCAAAATCAAATTTTATAATTTTTTAAAGAGCTGAATTTATGCGTTTATATTTATAGCCTTCGACTAACTAAAGGAAAAACTCAACTCGAAAATGCTGGATATGTTTCGTTGTACTTCAGGCACGAGGGAAGTTCTGTCGAAAGAACTTTCGACCAATTTTATTTTCTATGACTCCTTTTCCAAAAGTTCAAATGCTCTTAAAAATAAAGTCGATCAAAAATTGCATATATGTGGTAGCGTGCATATTTCAAGTGAGGTTTATTTTACAAAATTTTGAAATTACGTCTTCAGGTTTTTGCAAGAAACAAATAAATAAGTCACGATGTTCACGATAACTTTAAAATGAACTTAACAACAAGCATATTCTTTTCTACAACCATAGTAGGTTTTATTTTCACACATCTTCATAACATTTTTAGCGAGGATGGTAAAATTTTATTAACGTTTTACCATCTACATAATAATTAGAAAATTCAGCTAGAATTTTTAACAATTCAAACTTCTGCTTTTTTTGATGCTTTGTCAGCGCTGAAAAATTCATTAATTATTTTGCAGCTTCCAGGTATGTGCTGCAACAAATATAAACACACTAAAATATTTTTGTACTAATGAAACCGAAAAGGCGGTTTATCACGAGACAGAAAAAGTTCCACAAAAGTTCGAATATTAAACGGTTATAAATATTTACATACGTGTATCAGGGGTGGAAGTAACAACCAATAAACCGTGGGAACTTGAGTTTTGCAGCAGGAACATCTGTAACTTGTCAGGACTGACAAATGGAATTTTAATTAGGGGTAAACATGTGATTTTTCTAGAATGGCAAAGGTTAATTACTTTTTAAAAGTAATGGTAGAAAAAAATGAGTAGTATGACATTAGTTTCTTATTAAAAGCTGTTTACAAAAAATTAATAGCAATAATTAATAAAAATATTCACTTTTTGCCATTTAATATTTATAATATCGATACATTATTTACTCTATTGTAGTACTTTATTATCTGCCAGATGAAGGTAATTTGTACAGACGCATTTTGTAAGTGTGTCCTATAAGTAAACTACTGTGGAATTAAAAGTGTGTTTTCATATCTATACTTCTATACTTATATAATAAAGCTGAAGCTTTTGTTTATTTGAACGCGTTAATCTCAGAAACTACTGGTTCAAATTCAAAAAATCTTTTTGTGTTGGATAGTCCATGTATCATATCTACCTATAGGCTATATAACATCACGCTACGATCATTAGGAGCGAAGTAGCAATGAAAAATTCGGAAAAACGGGAAAATTATTCCTCCTTTGACAGCTTCCGTTGCTTACGCTGCTTAAACGGTTAAAGTTACGTAAAAATCATGTATGACGAAATTGTTCCCCTCTAAAAGTTCTAAAGAAAAGTCAGCGACAGCATATGTATATCTTTTAAGGTCAAGTCAGTATAACCTTTTTGATGGTAATGAAATTTGTTCTAAAATAATAATGCATTATGTATAAGATTCTCGCGTCACAGTGTTTGTAACTGAACTTCTCCGAAATTGGTTGACCGATTTGTATGAAATTTTTTATGTATATTCGGTAAGTCTGAGAATAGGTTGTAAACTATTTTTTAAACCCCTAAGTGATAAGGGTGGCCCACCCTAAAAAATTTTTGTCTATTTTTGGGACAAAATGATAAATTACGAAAATATACTGACGATATTTTCCACATTTTAGATAGGATATATTCGGCAATTGAGATGACGTCTTCAAGTTTTTGGGCTTGATAAACAGATATATTTTGATTGAAAACCTACCATGTCAAACAGTAACTTCAAAACCTCTGCAATATTTCAAAATTCAGTTTTGCAATTCTTGATTCAATCAATAAAATAAATTGACTCAGTGATTAATTGTCTTACCAAATATTAGCCCCGCCCACCCGCCCCCTATTTTCTCAGAGGATGTCATTTGCCAAAATCACTTTTATCTTACCAAGTACTAGCCCCGCCCACCCGCCCCTTTTTTCTCAGAGGATATGTCATTTGCCAAAACCACTTTTATCTTACCAAGCACTAGCCCCGCCCACCCACCCCTATTTTCTCAGAGGATATGTTATTTGCCAAAATAAGACTTATCTTAGCAAGTACTAGCAAATACTACCCTCAGAGAGAATAAAGAACGGTTGGGCGGGGTTAGTACTTGCTAACATAAGTCTTATTTTGGCAAATCACACATCCTCTGAGAAAATATGGGGCGGGTGGGTGGGGCTAGTACTTGGTAAGATAAGACTGATTTTGTCAAATCATATATCTTCTGAGAAAATAGGGGGCGGGTGGGCGGTCTAGTATTTGGTAAGATAAGACTGATTTTGGCAAATCATATATCCTCTGAGAAAATAGGGGGCGGGTGGGCGGGGCAAAATTTTGGGCTGGCGTCATCAATTTTTTGGAGGGGATAAGTAAATATATTTTGAATAAAAAATTATTATGCTTATCATATGTTTAAAACATCTGCAAGATTTTAAAGCATTCGATTTTGCAGATTCAAAATTAAATTGTAGGTGAAACGAAGTTCACGGGGTCAGCTAGTTACATATAAATCCACAAAAATTCAAAAATATTTCGTGCAAATAAACATTGATGCATTTTTGCTAAGAAATTTTCGTGGTATTTAACTGTTTATATGACTTTATGTTTTATTGCAACATAATATTTAAAATGTCTATGACAACATAAGTGTAATTACTATATTGTGACAAATAAGCTTTTGCAAATAATGAGCTTTCCAGAACAATCCTTGAATAACGAAACTTTTTATTTTACATTCATGTGTTTATTGTACCTTTTAGTTATATGTAAGTTATACACTTACTCATTGCATATAAATATAATGGTTCGTATTAAAAGAAACCGCATTACAAATTTGTACATCAGTACATCCAAAAAACACGTGTGTATCTTTTGACAGTTACATCCTTTCAGGTTGTAAAATTGATAATAATGTTTTTAGTCTAACACAGATGAATCGGTGTCGCAGCAATTATCACCTCAAAATGAAGAGTTGTAAATTATAAGAATATGTGTGAGTCTTTTTTATTACCTGATGTCAATTACGAGACCTACCTAATATTTCTCAGGCGATGTTCAAGAAGTCAAAGTCGCTGCTATTTATAAGAAACTATTTTTAATTCTGTTTGGGACCCAAAAGTTCGAAACTGTTAATACCTTGAAACGAGTTTTACCCTCACATATCTGAAGCGGCGAGTCAGGTGGGTTTTATATCTTTATTGTTATCGAGACAAGATGAAGTGGTACAAATAAAAACAAGTGGTTATGGCACTATAGTTCACCCTCTTTTATAATTTAAAATATTTGTCTTCTCCAATGGAATAATTAGACATTTCAGAGGAGGGTCATCCAATTGGGTGCTTAATAGCTGAAATAAATAAGAAAATAGCGGTTGTCGACCACCGGAACTTAGAAACTTTTATTAAAGCATTACTCTTCATTAAACACAATTAAAAAATTAATTGTTTTTAATCAGCGAATTGGGCAACTACGTCTTACATAAATTATATCGCTGCTACGAGACCTGGTTATTCACTTAATAGCTTTGCAAACAAATTTTAATACTTTTTTGTAATTAAATGGGACTTTCGTTAATTGGATTCTCTTAGACAAAGCTTTTTTCTTCTTCCAACAAGCTCGTTAGAATTAATCTTTGTTTTCTTTTATAGAAGCATTTCGAGAAATCGCAGAAAAAGATCAATCAGACGCGTTGTGCGCAGAGGCGGATTTTACACAGCTTAACCGAGTTTAAATTATTTATTAAAATGCCAGACTGCGGAAATATCGGAAAATAGAGTTTCGAACGTGACAATGTGGCTGAAAACGCCGCTCAATACAAGGACATCTCCTCCACAATTTCTTCCTCGCTCCTCGCGCATATTAGGGAGCAATTTTTGCACTTTCCCATCAAAAATTTATAGGACGTTGCGCCCTCATTTCTGTATGCCCCAATTTAAGCGTTGGTCGTTAGGTCTGGTGATATAAGAAACTGCGCCGACAAATAAAAAATGTGTAAAATTTAGCACTCTACCTTCTTTTTTATTCAAGATGCGCGCCCCACTCATAACAATATACAGTAATCTTGCTTTGATATCTTCACATATACCATAATACAACGTTCGTTATTTTTTACCACTTTTTGCAAAAATGAACTTTTATGAAAACTCCTAGGAGTGGATCGCCTTCCAAACTTTACGCACATTTACAAAATTAGTTCAGTAAAATAATAAATTTCTAGGTGACTGGGTAATAGTCACGAGTGCTGTCGCAGACTGGGAAGAATGTTTCAATTTACTAAATTCCAAAATAGGGGGAGAATAATGTAAATTTTCTTAACAACGTCAATCAAGAATGTCATCAACAATAATTACTGCACTCACCTTTTATTATATTTTACCTTTATTATTAAAGATGAAAAGTTTTTGTTTACCACATATCAAGTGAAACATTTTAACCTAAAAAAAATTTTAAGGTGTTTGTTTTGGTAACAATAATTTTTTGTTCCTAAACTAATTTAAAAAGAAAATTTAAAAATACGGGTGCGGAGATAATGTGGCCCTGACAATAAAACCTGTTGTTCCGGGAAGAAAAAAAGCCTAATTTAACAGAAGAAGCAAAAAATGTTTTTGTTCAACTAAGAATTAATTCTTTAAATGTGTTTGATACTAACAAAACCTACATTAGCAATATTAGCGGAATAGTAATCATTCAATAGATTTTTTTTTTCGGAAAAATGCAGTTATTTTCATGTTTTAGAAGCATTGTGTTTTACTTTGTATTAGTTTTTACATACTTTTAGACACAATTATGGTGGTTATTTATTTTCCATACTTTTTCGATTTTTCGATTTTTCGACCTCTAGACTTTTCAATTTCTCGATCTTTTGATTTTTCGATTTCTCGATGTCTCAGTTTTTGAATTTTTCGATGTTTAGATTTTTTGATTTATCGGTTTTTCAATTTTTTATTTTTCGCCTTATCGATTTTTTATCCGATTTTTCAATTTTAAAATTTTTTAAATTTTCGAGTTTCGATATCTCGATTTATTGATTTTTCGTTTTTGATTTTTAAATTTCAGATTTTCGAAATTTAATTTTTTTGATTTTTTGATGTTTCTCCATTTTTCAAATTCAGGATATTTTAATTTTTCAGTTATTTAAATTTTTGATTTTTCCATTATTCAGTTCTTCAATATCTTTTAATTTTTCAAAATTTGACGTTTCTGAATTGTCAGTTTTCGGATTTCTCAGTTAATCTATTTTTCAGATTTATGATTTTTCAGTTTTTCGACTTTTTAAGTTTGTGATTTTTCGACTTTGCTTTTTGACTTTTCGATTCGATTCTTCTTCTCTTTCAGTTTTGGGATATTTTTGGTATTTCAATTTTTCGATTTTTTGAGTTATACATATTTCGATTTCTCGACTGTTACTTTTTGGATGTACAATTTTTCGTTTTTAAAACTTTAGATTTTTCAATTTTTCGACGGTTTTATACTTCGATGTCGAAATTATTTCAACTTTTCCATATTTTAACTGTTCAATTTTTAAAATTTTAGGTTTTTAGATTTCTTGAGTTTTCAGTTTTTCTATGTTTCAATTTTTTAATTTCTGGAATTTTTAATTTTTCGATTTTAAAATTTTTCGATGTTTCGAAATATAAATAGGCCAAAATCGAAAAGTTAAAAATGGAAAAATTGATAAATCGAGAAATTGAACAATCAAAAATCTAAACATCCGAATCTCGATGAATCGAGATCCCAAAAAATTGAAAAATCGAAAATTTAAAAAGTCGGAAAATTGAAAAATTAAAATACAGACGAATTTAAAAATTCGAGAAATCGAAAAATGTAGAATTTTAAAAATAAAAAAATTAAAACATCGAAAAGCTGAAAAATTGAGAAATCGAAATATAGAACAGTCGAAAAATTGGAACATTTAAAGTTTAAAAAAACGAACCACTGAAAATCCAAAAACTTAAAAATCAAAAAATGGAAAAATCCGGAAATATGCATCCAAAAATTGAGAAAGTAAAAAATTGGAAAATTGAGAAATCGAAAAACCAAAAAAAGCAAGGTCGAAAAATCGAAGAATAGAAAAACTAAAACACCAAAACGTTGAGAAGTTGAGAACTGGGAAAACCAAAAATAGATTGTTGAGAAATTGGAAAACTGAAAATTTAGCAACGTCAAAATATGAAAAATTGGAAAATAGAAATACCGAAGACCTGAAGAAAATAAAAATCGAGAAATCGAAAAACCTAAAATTAAAACATTGTACATATAAAATATCGCAAAATTGAAAAATCGAGAAATCCAAACATCAAAAAATCAAAAAATAAAAAATCGAAAAACCTAAAATTAAAACATTGTACATATAAAATATCGCAAAACTGAAAAATCGAGAAATCCAAACATCAAAAAATCAAAAAATAAAAATTCCAAACCCAAAATTTAAACATCGAAAAACTGAAAAATCGACAAATCGAGAAGCCGAAACTCCAAAATTTAAAAATTGAAAAATTGAAAAATGAGGTAACTGAAAAATCGAAACATCGAAAAAATAAAAAACCCGAAAAACGAGAAATGGGTAATTTCAAAAGCTGAGACATCGAGAAATCGAAAATTCAAAGGATCGAGAAACATCTGAATTCGATAAATCGAGAAATCAAAAACTGAAAAATCGAAAATTTTAAAAAATGAAGAAATGGAAAACCGAAAACTTAAAAATTCCGTAAATTGAAAAATTGAAATAAAGAAAAACTGAAAACTCGAAAAATCGAAAAACTTAGAATTTTAAAAATTGAATAATTAAAACATCGATAAAATAAAAAATCGGGAAATCGAAAAATCCAGGAGCCCAAAAATCCAAATATTGGAAAATCTCAATTTCGAATTTTCGATTTTTTGAGTTCTAGATTTTTCGATTTCTCGACGTTTTACTTTTTGGATTTTCAATTTTTCGTTTTTAAAACTTTAGATTTTTCAATTTTTTTACTGTTTTATACTTCGATTTCTCAATTATTCAACTTTTCGCTATTTTCACTTTTCAATTTTAAAAATTTTAGGTTTTTTGATTTCTTGAGTTTTCACTTCTTCTATATTTCAATTTTTCGATTTTCGGAATTTTTAAATTTTCGATTTTCCAATTTTTCAAAATTTCGAAATACAAATAGGGCACAATCGAAAAATGGAAAAGTTAAAAATGCATCGAGAAATTGAACAATTAAAACGACACATCCGAAAAATCGAAAAATATAATAAAGACGAATTTAAAAATTCGAGAAATCGAAAAATTTGGATTTTTAAAAATTAAAAAATTTAAACATCGAAAAGTCGAATTGAGAAATCGAAATATAGAACAGTCGAAAAATTGAAACATTTAAAGTTTAAAAAACGAAAAACTGAAAACCCAAAATTAAAAATCGAAAAATGGAAAAATCCGGAAGTCGAAAAATCGAAAAGTCCAAGAATGGAAACACTGAAAAATCTCAAAACTGAAAAATATATATCCAAAAATTGAGAAAGTAAAAAACTGGAAACTTGAGAAATCGAAAAACCAAAAAAGCAAGGTCGAAAAATCGAAGAATAGAAAAACTAAAAAACCAAAACGTTGAGAAGTTGAGAACTGGGAAAACCAAAAATAGATTATAGAGAAATTGAAAAACTGAAAATTTAGCAAAGTCAAAATACGAAAAATTGAAAAATAGAAATACGGAAGACCTGAAGAAAGTAAAAATCGAGAAATCGAAAAAACTAAAATTAAAACGTTGAACTGAAAAAACGAGAAATCCAAACATCAAAAAATCAAAAAATAAAAATTCCAAACCCAAAATTTAAACATCGAAAAACTGAAAAATCGACAAATCGAGAAACCGAAACTCCAAAATTTAAAAATTGAAAAATTGAGAAATGAGGAAACTGAAAAATCGAAACATGGAAAAATTAAAAAACCGAAAACCGAGAAATAGGTAATTTCAAAAGCTGAGACATCGAGAAATCGAAAATTCAAAGGATCGAGAAATTGAGGAGTCGAAAGCGGAGAAGAACAGTTAAAAATTTAAAAATTGAACAATCAAAATATCGAAACATCTGAATTCGTTAAATCGAGAAATCAAAAATTGAAAAATCGAAAATTTTAAAAAATGAAGAAATGCAAAAACCGAAAACTTAAAATTTCGATAAGTTGAAAAATTGAAATAAAGAAGAACTGAAAACTCGAGAAATTGAAAAATCTAGAACTCAAAAAATCGAAAATTCGAAATTGGGATTTTTCAATTTTTTTATTGTTTTATAGTTCGATTTCTCAATTTTTCAACTTTTCGCTATTTTCACTTTTCAATTTTAAAAATTTTAGGTTTTTTGATTTCTTGAGTTTTCACTTCTTCTATATTTCAATTTTTCTGTTTTCGGAATTTTTAAATTTTCGATTTTCAAAATTTCAAAATACAAATAGCGCAAAATCGAAAAATGGAAAAGTTAAAAATGGATCGAGAAAATGAACAATCAAAACGACACATCCGAAAAATTGAAAAATTAAAATATCGAAAAGTTGAAAAATTGAGAAATCGAAATACAAAACAGTCGAAAAATAAAAAAAACCGAAAAACTGAAAATCCAAAAAATAAAATCGAAAATTGCAAAAATCGAAATATTGAAAATTCCCAAAACTGAACAAATATCAAAAAATTGAGAAATTAAAAGATTAAAACTGAAACGGTAAAGTCGGAAAATCGTAACCTTAAAAAATCGAAAAATTGAAGAATTGAAGAAGTGAAAATTCGAAACTTTGGGAAGGCGAAAAATGAGAAAATAAAAAAGATACTTCAGAAGTCGTAAAACTTAAAATTTAGAAATTTCAAAATTTGAAAAATTAAAAATCGAAATATTTAAAAATCGTAAAATTGAAGAGGACAAAAATTGAGAAATCGTATCATTGAAGCATCGGAAAATTGAGAAATTGAAAAATAAAAAAATTGAGAAATCGAAAATTTGAAGAATGGAAAAATTGAAAAAGCCCAAAATTAAATTATTGAAAAGTTCAGACATCTAAAGTTGAAAAATACAAAAATCGAAAATCCGAAAAATCTCAGTGTTGTTGATTTTCCTTCCAAAAATCTTGACGTCTAATGTAAAAACTCAACACGGATTCATAAACCGTAAACGGAAGATATAAAATTTAAACTACATCTACAATTACATTGATGACAAATTTTGGTGAGCGTTTTATCTCTATCTGATAGTACAATTTGAAAAGTAAATTTTGTCATTCGGGTACATTATGCATTAAATCGTTAAAATGTTCAGGAACTGTGTTCACTTATTCGTTAAAGTCCGACCAGATGATCGAAACGAGTTGGTTCTTCATGGTGGATGTGTATCAGATCAGCTCTAAGAAAAGTCGGCTGATACATAAATTGCTTAGAGACGATATTGGTTTGAGCGTGCTCTGTTCTGCAGATCAAACAAGTTCTCAGACGACGATAGATATAAGAACAAACTGAAAATACGAGGTTTACCTTTATCCCCCCCAAAAATTTGTAATCATTTTCTAAAAAAATTAGGGGAGAAGTCCAATGCCAGAATGTGCAACATATTATGCGTCTACAGTTGGAGTTTATTAGTATGCAAATGTCTTTAACCTTCTATGTGTAGAAATTTGGAAAAAAAAATTATTGCTACTGCTGAACCAATTACTCTGAAATTTGGCACATGTTTGGAGTTTATCACTAGCTTAATAGACAGCTGACGAAAATTTATCTATTTATTACCAACAAAATCACATAAAAATTTGCTAAGAAAATCCTACTTAAAATATTTAAATTTATCATAATAATAGTATGGTTTACTAAGTGCTCATATTTTTTGTTTACATATGTAGATCTTATTATAAAAAAATAAAACTTGCAAAGTGAGCTTTTATCAATTATCATTATCAATATCAATAAATTAGGTATCAAATCACTACTAAATTTGTTCAGTCTACTTACAGTAAACTGGTGTAAGAAAACCCGAAACAAAATAATAAAATAAGAATACTACAGCGTTTATCAATCTATTGCTTCACATACGTTTTCTAACTTGAAGACTTCGTTTGAAAAAATGAATCGCTTAATCACTGCAAAATACACAAAAATTCTAGAATTCTGACTTTTGTCACTTGTACTCTACTTTAATGTGTTGCAATACTTTGTCGTTTTATCACTCGACTGCCTACATCCAAACAAACTTGTCGACCGGTACCAAACTTTATGATTTATATGTTCCTCACTGTACCAACTTCGATACTTCAAAATTGCAATCTGCATGAATTGTGGAATCTTTCTCGATTTCGCCTCGCGCAAAAAAATTCGTATCGCCGCACTATAAAGAACAGTTTATAAAGGCGTGGCCACTTGTCGTTGTTTCTGTGCAACGATTTCAAACTAAAACACATAAATCGTCTCAACAATCCCCATGTGAAGTTTCGTCACGATTGGTTCACCTCTTCAACCGTATTACAGAGGGGAAGAAAACCACATAACTCACTAAAATCCAAAATCGGGTGGTGTTTTTCACGATGGAGAGGATAATCGAGGAAAATTTAACGACGGAGAGGGAAAAATGTAATTGTTTTCGTAATTGTACGTTGCAAAGTTTCAGTTTAATTTATATGAGATTGCTAGTTAAAGAGCTATAAAGGCGATAAAATCTTAAGAACCGGGATTTACATCTGTAAAGCATTTAGAGAGCTTATATAAATGCATTCTCTTGAATTAAGTGCACTAATATCTAGGAAGCATGTCGAGTGGCGTCTTAAAACTGTTATGAAGTAAGCGATTGATTGCACGTAGCAGTTAGAAGCTTCTACAAGTTGTAATTTCTACCTCCTAGATTTTGAAATTACAAATGGACGTACGCTGCACATTAATTTTTGTTGCACCATATTTAGCATTGAAACGAATGTTCAGTTTAGCTGAACGTAAATTTTGATTTTACCGCCACATTTTAGCACAGACTTTCCAAAAATGGTCCTTGTTTAGTAAATAATCAAAAAAATGGTCCCAATTTTTTACGCTACTCTTCATGTACACATCTGTCCATACAGATTCATTGTAACACTTTATTTCATATACATACATAAATTAAAAAATATGTAGAACGTTATATTCTAGTAAGTGAGAAAATTTCAAATTTGTGGATAAACGTAGGTAACTTTAGACTATGTAAAAGCTCCCGTACAATAAGGATTTCTTATCATAGAAAATAATATAAATCTACTTTCAATTCCACTACCCATATAATCAAATAAGATATTGGTGAAGGCAACCGGAAGATATGTTCGGAAAAATAAATTTGAATATAGGTATTCAGTTGTAAAATTAATGTAAGTAATGTTCCAATGCACTATTTGTATTCAGAGTATATGACGATATAATCGTAAAACAGAACTTGAATTATTTATTTATTTGTTTACTGCTGATCCTTAGAGGTGGGTTTTAAAGCTACTGGAACTGTTTGATTGCTATTATTGTTGTGAGATGTGTCGTAAAATGTTCAGTGCTACGTGAAAACCAATTTTTTTTATTCCCGTATTTAACACCTTGTTCAGCACATATTTAAATACACGGAGCTAAGTGATTTTTTAATTAATCATAATTTTGTAATCTGTGGCTTTGGACTCATTAACACGGGCCGAAGATGTGTCCGAGCTCATTAGTCACGCTTGATAGGGTTCGGCAGTTTTCGTGTTCATTAAATATGGCTTGGCTAAAACAATTTGAAATCGAATTATTTATGAATAGTGAGATTTACTCTTGTCAGTACTTATCATCTCAAACCGGTATCGGACATCGCTCAAATAAAATGCACTGTTTAATACGTGTTAACGAAGGTGGATATATAACACGTTTATAAACTTTTATAGCCACTCATTTTTTTCTCGGCTACAGCAGGAGCTGAGAGAACTTAAGAAAACCTTAGACGAATTATGTGAGAAATTTGGAAATGTTACTGTTAAACAACCTGAAGTGAAAATTAACTCTGAAAATCATAACATCGATGTATTGGAAATATCTACCGATTCTACTGACACGGTGATCAATGGCATAGCAAAAACTTAAACAAAAGAAATCGATCACACCAAGAAAAACCCGCTGTATACGTAAAGAACAGCCGAAAAGAGCGGTAAACGAAAATTTATTTATTTATTTATTTATTAACGAAAAACTTCATTTTACAATCTTAAAGTTTTACCAAAAATTCACAGAAAGTTATACATTAATTAAATAAAAATTAAAATAACTTAAATTCCTTGGTGGAAGTACTGCAACGTAACTTATCTAATTTAACTAAAAATTAAACTTATATATAAAAAGCAAGTACAAACCAAAATAATTTCTAACACCCATTTTAAACTTTAATCTTTTCGAATCAAAGATTGATATTTGACTATGGCTAGAAATTTTATTAATAGAATTCATCATTCTAGTTACAGGGTGGTTTTGAGCAAAATTTGTTGTTGTTGTCGTAATTCTGAAAATGGTCTTGCTCCTTGTCACACGACTACTCACTGCAGGCACACAGAACGGACGCTTATTAGATAACAAATTCGGACATTCTATAAGTCCGTTAATTATTCCATGTATAAAACGTATTCACCCTTGACATGAGTAGGTATGTCCAACTTTATATTCCCAGGCGCGGAGAATTTTTTTTTTTAAGTTTCTCTAAATAGTCGATGTCCACTTTGTAAATAGGGTTCCAAACCTGAGAACAGTAATCAAAGTCCGATCGTACTAAGGCAAAATAAAGTGTTTTTAAAGACAAACAAGTAAATTCCTTACAATTACGCCAGATGAGACCCCACATACTCATTGCTCTGTTGACAATATGTGAATAATGATTCTTAGTTGAAAGGGCTGTATCGAAAATGACTCCCAAATCTTTACTTTCCGAAACACGAGATATTAAATCATTGTCCATATAATAATCAAAATTAATGTGTGACTTTGTATTAAAAAAAGATATTATATGGCACTTCTTAATATTTAAAGGAAGCCAGTTTTCATCACACCAACTATACAATTTCTTCACATCCAGCTGCAGTTGTTTCGAATCTTGAACAGAACGTATCATTGCAAATAATTTCAAGTCATCCGCATACAACAAATAATTGCAATATTGAAAACAGCATGTCACATCATTAATAAATAGTGTAAAAAGAACTGGCCCTTGTGAACCTTGAGGAACACCAGACGAACCCAAAACGAATCTGAAATAAAATTATTAATGCGAACCTGTTGCCATCTATCATAAAGAAATGAAGATAGCCACTTCACTGTCGAATTTTTAAAACCCAGTTTTTGAAGTTTAATAATCAGTAACCGATGATTGACACGATCAAATGCCTTCACAAAGTCCGCATAAACAGTATCTACCTGAATACGGTTAGATAATGCATCGTTTAGAAATGACTGATATTCTATCAAATTAGACATTGCGGATCTCTTAGGATAAAAACCATGCTGCTGACAAGAAATGATCTGCGACGATGCCCATTGAAGTTGACTTGATACTAGTGAATCCAACAATTTAGGAATTGCGGATTTAAAAATAGGAATGATGTAACTATTCTTCCATAGTTTAGAAAAAATATCTTTGTCTAATGATGATTTAAATAATATCAATAAAGGTGAACAAATAGAGTAGATACAGTTCTTTAAAACTACGCTTGGCACCCCATCGGGACAAGAATTACATGACGACTTTAAGTTGCATATAAGATTATATAATAATATAATCAATAAACCTCTTGTACCTTTCGGTCTTGAGGTAACAAAAATTTCAATAATTCTTAAGAAATTTCAACTAATTAACAATTCAAAAATACTAATTACAGTGTTGAAACGTATTATTTTATATCCCTGATAAAACTTTTCCACTCTGTTCTGTCCCTGCACCGTACTGATGCTTGTTGCCAGGATGTGTTATTTCTTACCAGAATCCTACTTATGGTACCGTTCCAATCTGCTCTGGGTCTCCCTACACGCCTCTTTCCTGTTCCTCTTGCTTCCCAGACTTTCATTACCTGCCTATTTTCACCCATCCTGTTCAGATGCTCAAATCAGCGTAGTTGGGACTGTTCAATAATTCTAATAGCACTATTAACATTTAGCTCCTGTCTTACTGTTTCATTCCTAATCTTGTCTAGTCGAGTTTTTCCTGCGATTCTTCTTAGGAATTTCATTTCTGCCGCCTGTATCTTACTTTTTTGCTTTTCACTTAATATTCAGGTTTCACTGCCGTAGAGGAGAGTAGGCAAGTATATGGACATATAAACAGCTAGTTTTGTTTTTCGACTGACTTCTCTCTTGTTAATGAAACCATTCTTAACACTCATGTAGACTCCCGCTGCTGCCGATAATCTCGCATTAATTTCTCTATCCAGTTTTCCATTTGAATCAATTATGGTACCCAAGTATTTAAATTCTGTTACCTACTGGATTCTCGAGCTCCCTAAACGTATGTCTATTTGCTTATTATCTCTAGCCACAACCATGACTTTGGTTTTGTCTTTATTAATTGCCATTTTCGATTCTTCTAAGACCTCATTCCATTTGTTTAAGGAGTTTTGGAGTTGCTTTTCTGAACTAGCTATTAAGGTGATGTCATCTGCAAAAGTACAATTTCCGATTTGCTGTCTTTGTAGATGATTATACCCGACTGTGGTTTTGTTGGTTTCTTCTTCGCATCTGCAGATGATTTTGTTCATGAAGATGATGAATAGTAGTGGGCTTAGCACTCCTCCTTGTCTAACACCCTTTGTAGTTGCAAATCTAGTTGATTTCATATTGTGGGCCCTAACTATATTCCAATTGTTTCTGTATAACGATTTTATGGCTTTTAATAAGTTGTTGTCGGTGTTATGTTTTTCTAGAGCTCTCCATAGAAGATTTCTTGGGACTTTGTCAAATGCCTTTTGTAGGTCAGTAAAGCATAGGTAAAGTTCTTTGTCATACTTCCGATATTTCTCCATGCATTGTCTGATCGTGAATATATGATCTTGAACGCTGCGGCCCGGCCTAAAACCGCGTTGTGCATCGTTCAGTGAATCTTCTACTGTTGATCTCAGCTTTATTTCCAAAAATTCTTTCGTATATTTTTGCTGCCACGCTTAATAATGAAATCCTTCTATAATTTCCGCATTCTTTATAATTTCCTTTCTTATGTACTGGTATGATCGCTGCAGTGGACCAATCTTCGGGGACTCTCCTTGATCTCTATGCTCTTTGTAGTATCTTGTGTAGATATTTAGTGCCAGTTCTGCCCATATATTTCATTTTCAATGATTTAATTGCCTATGTTACTTCGTCTATGTGGATGTCGTTTTCTGTGATCTCAGCTCTAGGTTCTGATACCGTTGTGCCATCGTAGTTTGATGCTTCCTGATTATTTTCTGTTCCTTCGAGCAATTCGGTGAAGTACTCCTTCCATCTGTCGAGAATTTCCGTGGGGTTGTTGAGAATCTGTCCTTCTTTTTTAATGATTTGATTTATTGATTTGTTTTCTTCTTGTCTCAATCGCTTTAGGTTCGCATAGAAAAGTTTTTGGTTACTTTTTCTGTTCTCCATTTTTTCCCCAAATTCTTTCCACTCCTTTGCTTTTTCGTTTTTAATTGTATTTTTGGCAATGATTCTGTACGTTTTATATTCCTCATATGCTTCTATAGTCCCTAATTGGTGGTACTTTTCCAAGCATTTTTCTTTTTCTTTACTGCTTCTTGTGTTTTTTTGTTCCACCAGTGGGTCTTTTTCTTCCTTCCCCCTCTTGTTACAGTTCCGCAAACTGACTGCCGCTTTATGTAGTATCTTTTGTAGCAGCCCCACATTTGTTCTAGGTCGTAATCACTATCTCTATTTTCCAAATCTATTATCATTGTGTTTATCTGCCTCTGGTACTCTCGTCTTACTTCTACTTCAGCTAGTTTATATACTTTGGTGCTTTTCTTTGCTTTCTTGGAAGTTCTAATCGTTCTTGGCTCTTCCTGGATTCCTAACTTCGCTATTACTAGGTAGTGGTCCGAACCGAGTTCAACATTTCTATTTACTTTTACATCTTTTATTAATTTTCTATGCTTTTCTTCTATTAGTACATAATCGATGATTGATTTTTCGTTCCTACTTTTAACTTCTCTTGTATATTTGTGTTCATCTTTGTGTTCGAAAAAAGAGTTTGATATTATGAAATTGTTGTTTATAGCAAATTCAATTAGTCTCTCACCGTTTACTTTGTTACTTACCCAAATCTGCCCAGCGAGCCTTCTGTTCCTTCTGTAATATTTCCAACTCTTCCATTTAGGTCGCCCAATATTATGACAGGATATTTTGCCTCGTCGCAGACACTTTGGACGTCCTCCCAAAATGAATCTTTTATGTGTTTCGGATCATTCTCGTTAGGACCATATAAAATAATAAGACTGTATTTTCGATCTGTGTTTATTTTCAGTGTTAATGACATAATTCTATCAGATATTTAAAACATTTTTGTTTCTAAATTGTTTTTTGAATGTACAACCCACCCCCGCTTGCGCTCTTAAGTTTTCTTCCACCCCTGAGTATAGTATGACTTCTTCACCTAGTGTGAGTTCACCCTTCCCTTTTTGTTTTGTTTCGGTCAGCGCAATGAGTGTGACATTCGCCTTGCGAAATTCGTCCACCAGTTCTTGTTCTTTCTCAGATAGAGTTCGAATATTCCAGGTTCCTACTCTCATATACGTTATCTTGCTATTCCCTGAATTAATCATTGCCAGATTCTTTGCCAAGTTCGTCGTCATTTTCTCCGTTTTCTTAGATGCTTTTGGTTTTGTGTCTTGGTATTCCTCTCTATTATTTTCTCCGTTTTGCCATCCCAGTCCCATATGTGCTTGTCTAAGATCAGTTTCTGATATCCTACTTTGAGATTTTTTCCTTGGTCTCTTTCGTTTTTTGTCAGCTTCCTTAGGTTGGCTTGTACTCTATTTTCTTCTTTGGTTAAATCATTGTCAATAAACACCTTGCTTCCTTTGAGCTTGGATTTGGCTTGCATAATGTTTTGCTTATCCTCCCAGGTTCCCAGTTTCGTAATAATTATATCCTTTCCTAGTGTTGTTTTTATCTTGGTTGCTCCTATGATTTTAGCTTGGACTTGAATTGCACTTTGTAGGAATTCAGCCACTCCTTGTTTTAGTGGATCGTTCTGAATATCTGCGCCCTTGATTACTATATTGTTTTTCTTTTCCAATTTTTCTACCCTCATAAGTCTGGTTTCTAAGAGCTCGATACGTGTTATCATTTTCCGGTTTTCATCTTTCAATTGTTTTATTTCGGAAATGTAAGTTGTTTGGTCTTTCCTTATTTGTTCAACTATCCCAAACAGCTGATTTAGTAATTTTTTGCTTGTTGTTTGGGTGATGTTTTGTTTTGTGTGTTTTGTGTGCTTTTTTCGACTTCTTGGGGGGCACCTTATGAAATTCGTCTTCCCTTTTCCTTTTACCGTCGTCTGTTAGTGACCCTTCAGTATCCGACATTGGTTATTTTCAACAAACCTTCTCGAGCGGAAAGGCCTTCCCGCCACTTCAACAGTTCGGAGCAGTACGACCTTATCTCGGAGAGTTTTTTCTTCCTGCTTACTCTTCTTGGTTTTTCTTCAGTACTTCTTGTGTACTTTACTTCGCACTTTGACTTCGCTTACTTGATTTTTATTACCGTTATTACTCGATTAATCGACTTAATAATGGGATCGATGTTGATTTCGACCTGTCACACGTCACAATCATATAAGATTAAAAATATCTAAAACAGTAGCATTGGAACCGATATCATTAACTTGATGTGATGAATCTATATTACAAACAAAATTCCTTTGATCATTAACTTCGTAAACAGAGCTAGAGGAAAAATACTGTACAAAAAGGCTAACTATCTCATCTCCACCGTTTCCCGAGTGCTGATCAAGTATCATTTTAGAAAGAATACAAGCATCACTTTTCTTTTTATCTCGAATGTATTTCCAAAACAACTTTGGATCATTTAAGATGGACGCATTAACCCTTCTGACATGCGAAGCGTATAGATTAGCACTTAAATCATTACATCTAGATCTCAAAGATTTAAAAAATAAATAATCATTGAGTCTGCCATATCTTTTATAACTTAAATGTGCTAATTTTTCTTCCAATAAAGATCTTTAAGTTCTTTGTTATACCATACAGGGTAATTGGGCACATTATGTTTAACAATTTTGTATGGAATGCATTTCTCAAAGCCAGCAAATATTATATCATAGAAAAGTGCTACCTACCATTTCATCTAAATCCTTGCCCGCCAAATAAGAATCCCAACATATGGAAGCATAAAAGTCATTTAAAAGCGTAAAGTTTCCATTGGCAAAATCATAAATACGACTTTCCGAACGTAATGACGGCATATTCACAGAAAAAATGCTCCAAGAGCAAGGAATATGATGAATACTTTCGGGAAAAATAGGATCTAAGGCGGAAGAAATTTCAATATTGCTAATGTTTGAAAAAATAAGGTCTACAAATACATTTCTACTGTTAGGAATTGTATTTACTTGTTTTAGATTTAAAAATGAGCAAGTCGTGCTCACAACATTATGCAACTCCTGCGATACAGATGATTGATAAATTTCATTACCGTCCTTAACAAAATTCGACAAATTGAAATCACCAGCGATTATATATGAAGAATCTGGAAACCGTTCAAACATTGATTCTAAATCAGAGCAAAACTCCTCGTAAATATTTAAGGCAGAAGCAGGTGGAATATACACTCCCCCAACAATCAGGTCTGAGTCATTATATTTCAAAGTGTACAAACATACTTTCAACCGACTGACCCCGTAGAGCAACGTAAGAATCTAAATCTTTTTTTACTGTTATTAACACTCCACCACTACGATATTTAGCTGTAAGTTCAACATCACGATCTGTACGAAAAAGGTTATAATTATTTAAACACAATTCACCATTAGAAATACTACTGCACAACCATGATTCTGTAATAACAATAACATCATAAACACAAGAACTGACGTTCAAAGAAAAATCTTTTAACTTAGTCCTAATACCTCCTACATTTTGATAATAAAAATTAATCAATTTTTTGGAAGATTATTACGGGAAGTTCTCTTACTAGTAATATATGCCAGATTGTTTTTATACTTAACAGTTAGATCGGATTCACCTTTGGACAACCTATCTCTAAAATCGTTCAAAACAGATTTGTTAAAATCACGTTGAACCCTGGTGAGATCAGGACGAAAATGATTATTTCGATTGGAGTTGTTTTTATTAGAGCGAAGAATTTCTTTAGCCACCTCTTCATTATTACAAACAATCTTTAAAGGACGAATGCTGTTAGGTTTGTAAGAACCAATACGAATAACTTTTTTGGGTTTAGGGAATGACCTTAACGGAGACAATATATCCATAACTCGATTAATATCATCATCGATTTTTTGTTGAATTGACGATGCTGCAGATTCAGGAATATTATAAATTAATACATTAGAACTACAACGTTTCCGATCGTCCATTTCCGAGATAATAAATAACATTTATATCGCCAGCAGCACCAGTAGTGTTCTGGACTATATTTGGTACTGATGTTTTTAATACATTTCATTCCTCTTGAAATGTACAAACCTTATTTTCTACCTCTGTTAGTCTGTCATTGATATTCTTAAAGTGATCGTCTATAGTTGCTTTAATCTCTTGTTTCATAATAGTTAATTGTTTCTTGATAATGTCTTCAATTAATTCAGCGCATATCACATTAGCAGAACTAGAAGCAGAACAACATTTAGAACATATCCATGGAGATCTGTTATTAACGATTTCGGCAATTTCGTCCTCACTAAGTTTTAAACATTTAACATGTGAATGTTTTTTGCATGTTCCACACTTAGTGGAGGGTGTTGTGGGTGTAACAGGACCCTCACAGTTCATACAGATGACAGTCATTATAAAAAAGAATAAAATAAACGGGATAAACAAGGATACAATTCTTCGCACCTACGGGGTCCGTCGTGGTGACTAACAATAAGACATACAAACTGGACCACGGAATGGAAAAATTAAAGGAAACACAGGAAACAATGTGTAAGCCACACTCTTATGGATATGTGTACAAAACTAATTGAAATAGCAGCAATAATTTTTATCGTGTAGGTAGACTTACACAAAAAAGAAGAAGTCATCGAATATCCCCAGAATCTCAAAACTCACTCAGTTTAACCGCATCAATCTTAGTTCATGAGATACACAATTCTAGTCATCAACCACCTTCCAAAATTCTCGGAAAATTTCCCACTTTTTACCACTTAAAACCGTGAAAAGACAAGAGCACAAACTACGAAGGTTTTTATGAATGTTATCTACCTAATTTAACATGGAAGCAAACCATAGTCCATGGTACAGCAACGAGTGACGAAACTGCAACCCTCGGAGCAGCGGTGAAAAGGACCTGGCTATATGTAGGAAGAGTAAGACCTGATATTACGAATGAACAAGTAAATACATGCTTAAAGGCTAAATATCCTGGACACGAATTTCAAATTAAACTGCTTCGAAAACACGAAGAGGCTACAAGCATATCTTTTAAAGTTGGAGCTAATTCGGACCTCATGGACCAACTTTATCAAAGTGAGAACAGGCCAAAAGGAATTATAGTAAAAAAAATATTTTTTTCGACCCAAACACGGAGAATTCTCATAATTCCGATATTGTATCGCAAACAGCACCTGACTATCAAACGACAATAATGCTTTTAAATGTGCAGGGTTTAAATAATAAATATAATGAATTACAAGTTATGCTAGATACATTTAATGTCGATGTCTTTTGTTAAAGTGAACATTGGTTGATGTTAGATGAATTTCTGTCATGTACTTTGAATAAGAATTGTAAATGGTTTCAGTCGACAAAAACTCGAATCAATCCTGTCTAGATAATATTTTCACCAATATAGACAATGTTAAAACTTCTGTATATGATTGTTATCTTTCCGATCATAAGACTGGAATTGCAAATATTCAGTTATGTAGATTCAGTTGTGATAAAAGTAAAAAAATTATATTTAGAAATTAAGTTGGGAAATATGCAGCGATTTTATTATAGTATGTAACAAGAAATGTGGAGCAGCACCTTAAATAAGAAAGTAGAGAGTGGTGAACATTTTAACGAAATATTTACTAGCTTTTATAACTCATTCCTGTATTATTTTGACGTATATTTTCATATACGTAAGAAAAATATAACTTGTAATAAGGCTCGATGGTACACATCAGAAATTAAAAAACTACATTCATTGTTATGTGAAATGTCCAGTATTAATGGAAAAATTGACAACTCTGTATACAATGGCAGATATAGAAAACCAAAAAATTTTTTTCAAAAGGTGGTTCCAGTGATTTGTTGAATAAAATTAGTGATGAGTTAGTGTGCAAGGGTTGCAAAAGAAAGGCGAAAAATGGTCCAATTTGTGGTGTGTGTGGAACTGTTTTTCATCCTAGCTGTGTGGAAAGAATTCAAAAGTGCTGCGGTGTTAACATTGTGTTGAGTAATCCCAATACTCCATCGGATGTGGATCTGCTGAATGAACCATTAGTTGCATCATTTTTGTCTAGTTCTCTCTTTACAGATATTTTAAGTAAAGTTGTTAGATCGGAAACTGAAAAACTACGACAAGAAGTCGAATTTTTGAGAGCGGATGTTACTAAGCTCAGGGAGAGTCAAAATGATCTCATGAAATTGTTATCTAAGCATGTGTTTTTTAAATCCACTAAAAAGAGTGATGCTGCGTGTCGGATGGATTATGATTGCGATAAGGATGAATCTTCATATAATAGTCACAAAAAATCGTGGATATGTAACCATCAGGACCTGATTCGGTCAGAGAAGAAGGTAACTGATGAACATAATGTGACTCGCAAATATATTAATAATGAAAGTGAAGTTAACTACAAATCCGCGGTAGAAAAACCCTTATCTTCGGTATTCGATAGTAAAAATGCTCAGTCTTTGCTAAAATTTAATCACTCCGATAAGAGAGAAACTTTAAAAACTAACGCTATCCTTGGGGAGATGCCTTTGCTTGATAATAATAGTCTTGCGATTACTAATGCATCAATTCAACATGAGGAAAATAACGGCCATGGCTGGGAGCAACCCAGATATCTACGCAAAGAATCGTCGAAAAAAGCTAATGGAAAATTACGTTTTATTACTGGTAAGAAATCAAATTCTTCTCTACGCACTATTGAAAAAAAACATTTCTATTATTTGGGTCGTATAGATCCAGCAATGAATGTTAATGACGTTGAAAATTATATACATAGTGAACTTAACATTGGCTATGCAAAATGTACTTTATTAAGATCTGATGAGCACTATAAATCTTTTAAACTAGAAATTTGTCAATCTGAATCTGACAATATTCTCAATGGTGATTCGTGGCCCAAAGGAGCATTAGTCAGGAAATTCCTGCTATCAAGAACCAAAGCCGCGCCTCCTACTGTTGAAAATCAAGCTTCTAATGTTCCGTCCTCGTTATGTCAACAACCTAGTTCGAAGGCAATTCCATCGTTGAGTAAATCCCCAAATTTTTTAAACCCAGAGGAGGTGGCTCGAATAACGTAAGAGAAATTAGCGTTTATTATCAAAACGTCCGCGGCCTGCGCACCAAGCTCAAAGATTGTTATTTGTCTTGTGCTTGTGAAAATTATGACGTTCTTGTGTTTGTCGAAACATGGTTGAGTCCAGCTATTTCTGATTTAGAAGTGCTTGATGATAGGTACGTAGTGTTTCCCAGTGACAGGAATTCTCGTAACAGTGTTAAAAAATCTGGAGGTGTTGTTATGATTGCGGTTAAAAGTTGTCTTGCACCGAGTGTATTAAGTATTACCGCCAATATTGAAGAGTTGTGGGTTTCTGTTCAACTTGTTAACAAAAGGTACATTTTTTGTGCTGTGTATTTTCCGCCATAACATTGATGCTTATTCTATCCATGTACAAAATGTAAAAAAAAATGTATATAACTACGCTGACTCCACTGTATTTATTTTAGGTGATTATAACTTATGTAATGTTAGGTGGATTCAGGACATTGACACTAATATGTATGTACCTGTCAACGTCAAGTCAGAAAAAGACCTCTTAATTTGTGATAAATTTTATTCCTTCGATCTGTCTCAATTTAACTATTTTGTCAATTGTTCTCATAATGTACTTGATCTTTGTTTTTCGAACTGTGATAACTTAATCATAAAGGGCTGTGTTGTATTAACCAAAGAAGACTTATTCCACCCTCCTTTTAAGTTTACTATTTACGACTGTGATATTTTTTTAGATGATTTCTGTGATACATATCTAGACTTCAAGAATGCTAGTTACAATGCAATCAATGACTACTTGTTATCAGTTAACTGGAATTGTATTGATAATTGTTGTGATATTGACGTTGCTGTTTCTCCTTTTTACACGCATTTATTTTATGCCTCTGATAGATTTGTTTCTTTTAAAAACAAATGTAAGAAGCGCTTTCCTGTGTGGTTTTTTCAGGAAGTCCGAAATTTAATTAATTTAAAGCGAGCTGCTCATAAACGCTATAAAATCAGCAAAGGCTTTGATGATTACTTAATTTTCTCCCAACTTAGAAATGATTGTAAAGCTGCTGTTAGTAGATCCTTCGTATGTTGAACAGTCAGAGAATGCCATCATGGTTAACCCGAAAAAATGTTGTAGTTTTGTTAAAAGTAAATCTAGCACATGCAGTAAGGTTCCTTTAAATATGATTTACGACAACATGCAAGTGTGTGGTGCTGAGAAAATCGTAGAGTGCTTTGCTACACATTTTTCCTCAGTATTTACTAGTAATAAGAACATCAATTTTGACAATATCGACTTTCATGTAGATCAACCTGTTGATTTAAACAATGTCGTAATTGAGAGCTCCTCCGTTCTCAGTGCGTTAGAAAGCCTTGAAAACAAAAACTGTTCAGGACCTGATGGACTCCCACAATCTTTTTTTAAGACATGCAGCAAATTTCTGGCTGATCCCCTTTGCCGATTATATAATCGATCTACTAATTCTGGCAAGTTTCCGACTATCTGGAAATTAGCATTTATCATTCCTATTTTTAAAACAGGTTTAAAGGTTGAAATAAAAAATTATAGACCTATAAGTTTGCTGTGTACTCCGTCAAAAATTTTTGAAAGCATTGTAGCTGCTCAGATGTTTGAGAAATTTAAGACTGTGATAACTCCTTGTCAGCATGGATTTTTTTCAAAACGATCAACTTTAACCAACCTTTTTACTTTTGTTAATTATATTTTTGATGCCTTTGAAAATAATTTAGATGTTCATGCTGTTTACACTGACTTCAGGAAGGCATTTGACACTGTCAATCATTTTATACTTTTAAAAAAGCTATATTTGTACGGACTTCGTGATCCTCTGCTGTCATGGCTTAAGACATATTTATTAGACCGTTATCAATGTGTTCATTTGAACGGAGTCAGTTCAAATGAATATCTAGTTACTTCAGGTGTTCCGCAAGGTTCAGTCATTGGCCCACTTCTGTTCAATATCTTCATTAACGATATTGCTTCGAATATTACATCGGATACGCTTCTTTACGCTGATGACCTAAAATTATTTAAGAGCATACGCACACTTACTGATACTGTTGTCCTACAATCCGATATAATTAAAATTGAAGAATGGTGCAAAATTTATGATATGTCACTCAATTTAGATAAATGTCAGGTTATATGTTTTAGCAGGAAATTTGCTTCATCTCCGTGTTCTTATATTTTATCTGGTACTGCACTGTCTGTGGTCAAAGAAATTAAAGATTTAGGTGTTTTACTAGATGCCAAGTTAAGTTTTCATTGTCACTATGATACAATCATTTCTAAAGGCAGGAAAATGTTAGGTTGTGTTAAAAGGTGGTCTACTGATTTCAATGATATACGTGTATTAGTCATATTATTTAATTCTCTCGTAAGATCCTTGTTAGAATATAACACTCTTATTTGGTCACCGTTTTATTCTTCCCACATCAGGCGTTTTGAAGCGGTACAAAACAATTTTCTTAAATATTTAATGTATAGACTCGCTTTAAAAAACATTATTTTAGAGAATACTCAGTTGGTTGCTAGTTATGTATCAATTAGTAGTTTAGAAAATCGTCGAATTTATCACAAATTGTGTTTTATCTTTAAATTAGTAGATGGTTTAGTAGATGCGCCCGATTTATTATCTATGATTTATTTTAATATACCTGTTCGAACTGTCCGTTCCCCTTATGTGTTTTTTGTACCTTATCATCGAAGGAATTATGCGCTTCATTCTCCCTTGAACAGTATGATTTTACTTGCTAACTAATACTGTAAGAACATAGAATTTTTTGGTGTTTCATTTAATAGATTCAAGAGAGAATGTCGTAAATTGTTATTTGTATAATTTGTTTTTGTTTTTTTTTTTAATTAATTATGTATTGCCTTTTTTTGGCGTAATAAACTAAACTTATTATTATTATTATTATAACGTATTGTTAACTGATCCTAAAGGAAAAGCTGATGAGTTTATTACACATTTCACAACAACTGCTATAACAAGGAATAATGAATTTAACAACTCAAAAATAGAACGTAATCCAACATCATTCTTTCTTCAACCAACAATGAGATATGAAATTGAAACATTATTAAGAAAGGCAACTCGTAGTCCAGCAGCAGGAATAGGTGAAATTAACACGCGAGTTCTAAGATCAGTTAGTTGAATTCTAGCCGAACTACTATCACAACTAATAAATGAATCATTTGTTGAAGGTATTTTCTCCAGTGAGCTAAGGCATACAAAGTGTATTCCAGTTTATAAAAATAAAGGTCCAAAAGATGAAACATTATTGTTTACTTAACAACTCCTAGCCTGGATTTTGAAAAAGTAAATCGACAATATCAGTACTAAAGGATTTTGTAGAATCCCATCATGATAACCTAGATAAGAAAAATGAAGTTGGTACAATATTTTTTGATTATAGTAGTGCTTTTGACACAGTTGATCACGAACAAACTATAACTTCAAAAACTATACTTTTGGGCATTAGAAGTACAGATTATACAATCTTATTTTTCGGGACGTAAGCAGACAGTTGTCATAGGTCAACTAAAATCCAGACAAAGTGAAATAAAATATGGAGTGCATGAGAGCTCAATTTTAGGGCCAATTCTTTTTATAATCTTCATAAATGACCTAGGCATACACTGCAAGTCTGCATCAAAAGTTATTAAATACGCGGACGAGATCAACTTCATAATCACAAAGAATGTATACGCCAATTCAAACAAAGCGGATTATGAATACTTACAGTGGTCAGCTGAAAATGCACTAAAACTAAACTAAATAAGACATAATTTAGAAAGTTTTTAGTACAAACTCTTAATCACAATGAGTCAATATATATTAAGCTAAATAATAAACCAATTGTACAAAAAACTGAAACTAATTTCTTAGGTATAATAGCCGACAATAAATTACTTTAGCACTCGCATATTAGTAACTTGTGTAAAAAAATGTCGTCTCTTTGTTTCATCATAACGGTATTAAGAAACACTGTCACCGCTGATACACTAAGATTAGTTTACTTCGGTTTATTTCAGTTTGTCGTCTCATATGGATTACGTTTTTGGGGTGCATCATCAAGTGTAGATTCTTTATTTAAAGCTCAAAAAAGAGCTGTGAGATGTATGGAAGGAGTACACCAAACCCACCCATGCAACAACTTTTCCAAAAAAATAACATACTACCGCTGCCATGCCTATATATCCAGCTTCTCTTGTTGCATATATATCAAAATAAAAACCAAATCACAAAAAACACGGAAATCTATGAATATAATTTCAGAAATTTAGACAATCTGCATCAACCATATGCTTGTCTGTGCGTCTCCTGTTGTATTCGTGCGCTGGGGTATTTTGCTTCTCGAATTAAAAACTAAAAAAGAAGGATTGTGTTAGATTCTATTCGAAAATTGATCTTGACCTTTCATAACACCTAGAAAACGAAAAATTATCTCGGGTCTGTCTGTCGTGTATCGGTCTGTGTCGATTTTTATTAGACAGGTAATCTCCGAAACCACTATCCTATCGATTGTTGTAAAATTTTATACGTATGTTAGGAATATAGTGTAGATGGTAAAACGCTAAGCTAAGCTAAATCGTCGAAAATTAAGATGCTTCAGAAACTACAAAAAAAAAATTATAACAGGAACATAATCTAATCACTTTATGTATTAAGGGCATAATTAGGGAGATTATGGCACGAGAGAATGTTTAAAGCCCGACAAAGCAGAACTTTTAATATCCCGAGGGCCACAATCGACAATTGTGCCCGTGGTACATACAACGTTTTATTCTTTTAGTTTCTAAAATCTAATATTTTCCAACTGTGATAATACTACTTCTCAGTCGTGTGATGCTTTAGCAATAAGTATTTCTAACTTTGACGTCCTCTCGCCAATATTTTTTAAATTTCTGTAAAGCCTCTTATGATACTATCAATTATTATTTTAACAATACTAATTGGACTTTTCTACAAAACACCCAGTGTGTAGACGACTGCGTCAATGCATTGTATGATGTGTTGCATACTGCAATCGAAAATTTTATACCACAGAATGCGTTCTAAAAATTATCCCAAATGCTTTGATTATCAAACGAGACTTCTTATTAGCAAGAAGAGAAAAACTCATAAGACATATTATAAACTAATAAGGTCTGAGGAAGACTACATTGTTTTTAGTAACCTAAGATTTGAATGTAAAATGACGATTGCTCAATGTAAAACATCTTATATTAACAATGTAGAATATGATATACATGAAATTTCATTAATTCAAAGAAAAACGGTAGTACATTACCTAAAACTTTGAGTTATCAAAATAATAAAACCGAGAACTTACCTGACGTTTGCAATCTTTTTGCCCACTACTTCGAAAATATTTACAGTAGGTACTGACGATCATCAAAACGAATCTAATATCACAGATAATCACAATTCGGATCTAAATATTAGCAATATTAGCATGATGATAAGAGATGGTTCTTCTAAATTGGCTAACAATAGTTGCTGTTGGAAGGAATGCAAAAAATTATTTTGGCACATTTCGCTATAATAATGAGCATCCCTGGTTACTTTAATTTTAACATATACACGTATCTTTATTTCAACTTATTGAGGTTAACTTACAAAAAAATTAAATTCGGAATTGATATCCTATAATTTTTCGAAAAAGGTGTGTTTGTCCACCTGCACTTCAGGGCAACAGAAGTACTGTCTAGGTAAGTTTAAATAATTTTTTTATTGATCAAATCAAGAACGGTTCACCCTAAGTCTCGAAAATGTGAGAATATAGTAGTGTCGCGCACGCCCATATAATGACCAAAGCTGATAACAAACGAAATCCTAGTCTGCATCAACAATTAATTCCAGAGACTCAGAAACTCATATTTCTAAAATTAAATCTGTTAAACGGGATAGAATTTTAGTAGACTGTTTTATAACCTTACGATAATTCACCTTGAGAAAAATAAATACAGAAAACTAACCGATTCCTATGTGATTAAGGGAGTCAGAAGTATTTATCTGAAGCTGAACTAGTAAGAATGATTGAAAGATACTTCTGCACTCAAACGGAGTTCCGAGAGTTATCTGTGCATCACTTCTGCATCCTGAGAGTGGTTGTGGTCTAGATACTCTTTGAATTCTGGTAGTGGGTGTAGGCTGTGTTCTCTTAGAGCATCCTGGGGCTCCTAAGAGACGGAATCAGTACCACTCTCTGAGACGTTTCATGTACATATTGCTTGATAGTTTATTTTTCTCTCTCTTTCTATAGCGCGGTGTTACATGCCAATGTTTAGACTCAGTTCAGACCGGTCTAGGTGACCTCGACACCGACACCGAGTTCGAAACTCGAACTCGACATCCTATTCCGGTGCGCGTCATCTACGTGTTCTCTATAATACGAAAAGAAAGGAGTTAAAATTCTAAAAAACTCCAATAAATAAATTTTATGTAATACAGAGGACTATTCTGGAAAAATATTAGTTTTCATATTTTTCAGCCGCGTAACCCAAACATTTCGCAAAATTTTAGACGTTCATGATTTTCGACTACATACCTATAAACCGTTTGTAACAACCAGCGTATGACTACCGAACCGATGATTAATTAATTTTCGCCATCCAACTGTTCCTGTATTTGCTTTTCCTGACAAAATGAACTGCATTTCATGCGGTAAATGTGATTTAGAATTTTCCTGCTCTTTGACCTTTTCAATTAAGTGCTCTAACTCGCTAATGCGACTAGTTTTCTGACGTAAACCGTTCCTGAATTAAAAATGACAGTATAATAAAATAATGACATTTTATGTGACGACCACAAATCCAAGTTTATTTGAAAAACGTATTCACGATCAATTTTCATATAAATATGCTGCGACCCATTAAAAAAGATTCTGTATTTTTAACTAAGGTAGAATTCTATACACTTTGATAATTAAAATGTACTTAAGTGGTTTAGTTTAGTTTTAAAACTGATTTAACAAATTTTAAAATTGTCGTAGAAAACTAATTCATAACTCTAAAATATCAAGCAATCTCATTAGATTTAAAAATACCCCTTGAGGTTAATGTCATATGAAGTTTACCCTAGTGTTTTAAGGTTTTATATTATTTGAGAGAGCAGGGAAAAATGATTTTGCTTCACCGTGTTATTGTTTTGTGTATCTAAAGTCGTGAGTCACCTTGTGAAATCGGATCGACGTCTTTCACTTTTACTTATAGAAAACATTTCCCGGCACCAGATCATGTCAAATTTGGAAAACTCTCCACGTTTCGTCCGCTTACGTCGAAGCATTTTTAGAGAATTTCTTTACATGTTATCTTCTCACTCAAATAAAATTCGTCTCCGCTCTCGTCTCCTTCTCGTTCAACTCATCCCTTTTCATTACTTATTACTTTACCAAATATTGTTGAAATATTCTTAACGAAAGTGAACGAAATGTCAAAACCGTTTTTTACTCCCTTTGTGCTTTATCTCCAACGAGACAAAAATGTCTGCAAGTATTCTTTTATTAAAAAATTAATCGAAATTTACTCATTTACGCCTTAGAAAACCCGGGGAAACAATATGTCCTTTACCTTTCCTTGTTGTTAATATTTTGTAGTATCAAATTTTTCATACAAATTATCCCGGTGCAAATAAAAAATAAATGGAATAAACTGCATATGCAAATGTATTTAAAAAGTTAAAAAAGACTATTAAAGTGTTATTGTATATACATTTTTATAGTAATATTTCTACAATTTCACATTTATCTTAAACTAACAGCTATGAAATAAATAAATTAAATAAAATGAACGTTAGTTGGTATTCTAGTAGGTTATTGTTTGTTGGCACTATTATACCTACTACCCTCGGGTGGTATCCAATCTCCACGTCAGTATTAAACTGCGCCGTCGACTATATTTCAGAACTGGCAGGCTGAAATCTTCATACATCTAGACTATCTGAAGTAATCTCTTTGTTAAGACCACCACGCATTGTTATAGCATCCACATTCTCTCTAAAGATTTTATTGAATATCATGTGGTTCCCTTTTGTGAGCGATCTAAATATCTGTTTACATCCTTTGTTAATCTACCACTAAATTAGTTTCGAGTGTTACACTGTCTGATTTCAAACACAATACACCCCATGATTCGTTTATTCGAGAACAAAATGATAATGTCATAGCAGAGTCATTTATCACGCGGTTTTTATTTTTGAATCAGAACTCCCACAGTCGGATACATCTCTCAACTGTGATTATTATAATACCCGTTTCCAAAAGTTTCGACGAATTTGCAGAGCTGGTTACATCCACAACTCCGCACGATTCATCGAATGATTGAGGGCCGCACAAATATATTAGCGTCGGTCGATGATGTCGGACCCGGGAATTGTCGTGTGTCACTTTTGTCACATCCAGAGTTGTACATTTGATAAATTAATACCCTCCTCCTACGGCTTTTGAATTTATATTATAGGAGGCTGACCTATGCATCGTTGCGCTTTGCGGATACGACACATCAACTGGGTGTTTTTAATAGTAGGTCATTAACTAATTTGTGGCTTATGAAATTGTTGCATTTTTAACTTTCAAACAAGTGTGGACGTTGACTCAACAAGTTTCAATTAAAGCAAGTAAATGGAACGTCTCATGAGTGCAATCTTAATTACGTACTTTTTAATTAACGTTGTTACTTAAAAAGTGTAAACAAAGAATTGTAAAGCATGTTTGTTGGTGATGCATTTTCAATTTTTAACTCACCAAGGTTGTGTTTACATTATACTAGTTATTCGTAATCTCTCTGGGTAAAAGCTGGTCCTGAAATGTAGCCACTTTTGGTGGGCTTAAACTTTTTATTTGTACAAAAGAAAATAAAAGGGTTGCTGAATGAAGCGAAGCGGCTTTTATCGATCTAATGAGGCCCGAAATACATTTTTTTTATTAAGAATATTGATGAAATTCCGAAGCGATTTTTTTTACAAAATATTCCTAAAATATAGTGTTTTATTGGTACAGTTGGAGAAAAAAATCAGTTTTCCAAGTGAGATTAAAACTGTGTGTGGTGAAGTCGATCAGATTTTCATCCCTATTTTTGTTAAAGACGCTCTATATACGTCAACAAATACTCGCTGTTTCTCTTAAAATACCTTCCATCTGTTTCTTTAATCATAGTTTATGGCCTTTGGCGGCAGGAGTCACTTATTTGAAATCATCCTTCGTCCTCTTAATATAATGTTTTTTTTAGGGCAGAGTCAATCAATAAACCCAATACTTAGGTACAAAAAAATAAATAATGTAAAATTGTGCTAGTCTTCTCATCCGAATTCTCTTTTTTATTTAATTAGGTAGTAATAGTACAGCAACGTACACGTTTTCACGTATACTTTTTAAAGTAATTACATCCTCTGAACAACGATTTTATCTCCGATTTGTCACCAGAGGTCACCATCAACCTATAAATTGCCACTGCGTTTAAAGTAAATCTGAAACAATATCCGAAGGACTTATCATCCGTGTTTGGGTGGATTTGGAACTAAGCGTTAGAATAAGAAAATTAACGCAATCTAGGTCGAACGTCATAAAATCATTTGGCCTGATTAATTGTGCCACGTCTTCTCATCCGAACACTGATCTTTATTTAACTAACTAGCCCCGCCTACCCCCTTTTTTTTCTTAGAGGGTCAGTATTTTATTCGAGTCGTGCATAAAGGCTGCTCTGGGGTTTAAATATCTATATAGTTTATGTATTTGGGTTTGTAGTATTTATGCTAGACACCCTAAACGGTTTAACTATGGCGTGCTGGCCACCATATATCTAGGTCGAGCTCGGAAATATTTCTAAGGAAAACCCATCCTTCCTAATGGATGTAGAAGCACTAGGCATGAGATTCTGGCATATAAAATTCTCCAAAGGCGTTACAATTTTGGTTATTGCTTTATTAGGTTCGAATAGCTTGTTTCTTCCAAAGGTCCTTCGGTATCATCACCCATATTTGATGATACCGAAGGACGAACATGTTAATTTAACAGTGCGAACATGTTAAATTAACATGTTCGCACTGTTAATTTAACGACCTTAAAATTTTAGTTTTATTCTGCAACTACACAGTTGTGTCTAAAAACGAAGTTTTTTAGGATGGAATTTGGAAATGTGAAGGATTACATGCACTTTTACACATACATAATTTTCAATAACAAAAAATGGTGGTACATTTTGTCTCTTCCTCGAAACAATAAAGGCATTACTGAGTGTTATAAAAATCTATGGGGCCGTAGATTAATCGAATGACATATTTTTTAATATTCTCTCTAGTACTCGACAACTCTGATCGACAGCTATCCTAGTGTAGCAAGCTCTTGTCAAAGTACTTTTTTTCTAGCGGTATTTTATAACCACTATGTTACTTGAGTAATTTAGCAAATAGTATATTAAAGAATGAGTTTCATATGGCAAATATTAAGGCACGAACTGAAGTTTATAAAACGAGCGCCAAAGCCGCGACTTATGTAAAGGATGAATGTCCTTATGAACGAGTTATTTATATTATTTTTTCTACCGCGCACGTTTTTCCGCAAAAATTTTAAATCTGGGGAATTTTGTCGTGGTTGGTCTAATACGAATCACGAAATATTTGAAGTTCGAATTTTCATAACAACAATTGTAATTCGAATCAATTCTAGTTTTCGCAAGTTAAAATTGGTTAAAGTTGAAACCTTACCGATCTAAATTACACCAGATCTATTTCAGAACCCCTTTCCGCTATTAACGAACCGCTTTGACGTTAACACAACTCTACACTCTACATTAAAAAGGCAAAAAAAATAGTGAAGGCAAAAACAACCAGCGGGAAAATTTCGCGACCGACCACTTCAAACTCGAAACAGTAACTAAACTTTGTGACAAAATTTTGCAGACAAGTCGTACCTTCCTGATTAGAGGGGGACATTTTGGCCAATCACCTCCTTTCGGGGTGGTTTCTCTCAGGATTTTTTTTCCGACAGTTTGGCCAAACAAGAGAGCAATGACTTGGAGCGGGTGGTCTGTCGGCAAATTCGTCCAATTCGTAGGAACATGCTTCTCGTACAATAGGCTTACAAACATAAAAATATCCATACTTCACAGAGGTACTCTACGGCCATTGCCAGCGATAAGAATTTCCTATGCTCGAACCCTAATAAAAATTATCCCACTTCGGAACTTGCTGGCGGCAATACAAAACACACCTCTACAAATCCGGAAGCGAGACAATTTCTCCGACCGAAACTAAAACTCTTTCCTCATAACTTATCTTCTATGTATAATAATGATCAAACTACAATCAAGGAAAAACATCTATCTCTACGAATAAATTTCGCGTCAAAGATTGACATATCTGGTGCTTAATGGCTTTCGATCAAGAAAGTTTCAATTTTATGCCTCTAAACAAAGGCAGTCCACGTTATTGCTGGGTCTCATTGTATAAAGCGAATCAAACCGAAAACGTGTCAGTCCATGGGGGTTTTAGGAAACTTTGTATGGCGCGGATGTATACTGCACTCGTAGTTCTCAATATCTCTCTTATGAGCCGAATCTAAATTATTGGCAATATTTTGCTTACCAAGCATTTCTAATTGAATCGGAGAAAATATGTGTTCCTGTGATTTTTCATGCCTTTCATAGCTCGTGACAAATTTTGTAAATTATATAGCCTGTTTTACCCCAAACGGAAGATTTACCACTTATAAATAATACACAATTCCAACAGTATAATTTGTTTCTTAAAACCGAAGCCGTAAAACTATTTAGTTTTAGTATAATTATTTTCATGAAGTGCTCTGTTTTGTTTCTAATTCTACCTGTCATTACCATTAATGGGAGTGATGATGTTGGTCTCCCCTTTTGTACCCTTACCTACGTAAAACCTAAACACCACCACCACTGAACAGGGAGCTCGCGAAACCACCTCAATGTTTTTTCTATTTTTACACCCGATTGCGCCAAATAATAAGAAAGAGATAAAATTATCCGTACGACTTGATCTGAAAAGAGATGAACTATCCGGAGGCTAGCGGCTTGGAGCTGCAGTCCGATCAACGTTTTAGCCAATGCAGTACAGAATGACGATGCCTCAAGGTTACGGTCTGTATTAAGATGCATTGTCGTCCGGAGACTAACGGCTAGCTCTGCCGCTAAAGCCAAACGCAGAGTGGTGAGAATTGTGATTGTAAGGGAGCAAATATAAAGTTTTTCGACATTTTACCCTGATATATGGTGAAAGTAAATGAAATCAAACAAAATATTCTGAAAAATAACAAATGTCTACAAAAATAGAAATTCGTCCATCGTAAAAAAAATTAGAGGAAACTCAGCTACAAAATATAGAGGAGGCTCAGCCTCCCCTGCCTCCTCTTAGGAGCTGCCACTGCTGCAGGGTAATTTAGGAATTCTGGGTAATAAGAGGGGACGGCGTAATAAACCATTATTCAGCAGATATGACATCTCGGTTTTCTGGAATAATTCCCATCAGAAAAATGCGACGGCTGTCTCTGATAAACGCGAAAAGAGTCTATCCGACTATACGGTGGTTTGCACGTGTTACACATGCGACGTCTTCGCACTACGAGGTTCGCTTTCTTGTTTCAGGAGTTCTATCTGGAGGAGTTTTGTCCTTCTCCTTTCTTGTTTTTCGAACTGCAGAGGCTTGACAGAGCAAGCTTTAATTCTCTGCTAACAGTTTCGATAATTACAGATTGACGAAAAAAGAAAAAAGTGCCGCCGATTGATAGTGATCGCACCAACTGCTTTTGCAATTTTCTTTCTCAAAAAAATGAGAGAAAAACAAGACTTCCTTTAAACGTGAACTTATGGCAATTATTTTGCACCTTTTTCAACGTATATAAATCAAACAAGGACAATATATACATTTTTGCTACGTATTCTCATTCGAACACTATTCTTTATTTAACTAGGTAGTAATAGTGCGACGTTCTCGTTTCCATGCACAGTTTTTAAAGTGATCACATCCTCTTAGTAACGATCTTGTCTTCTGTTTGTCTCCAGAGATGTCCCAACCAGTCTACTCCTTTTTTAAGTGTTATACACATTTTCCTGGCGAATGACTAAAGCAAAGGAACTCAATCGATCTCGATCGTCGTCTTCGAGAAACTGCTTCATCATGCCGCCAAACGTGTTTGGGGAAACCTTAGACTCCATAGAGCACCTGACAGTTTGATTTTTGAATAGAGGCCGTGTATTTGCCTTCAAAGATCGAAACGATCAAATTCGGTGACAAGGTCACAATTTCAAGTGAAACGAAATATTTCTCCCGCGGGATGTTTCACTAACATTGTCACTATTGACATTCCAGCGACCTCTAACCAAATGCTACAAATCAGGTTTTCACAAATGTAGGTTTTCATACTTATATGTTAACAAAGTTTTCAAATAGTCAGTTAGGTGGCACAAAAGAAACCCTACTTTCCTCCCATTTTGTTTATAAAAATATGATTCCTTTTGTTGATATTATTCTACGATATACGTATTATTTGGAAAGGACATTGCAGAAGCTAATTTTACAATCCCCATCAATCGCCGACACCAGTGTATCCTCAGGGTACTTGTTAGCACGAATTAGAGCGAAACGTTTTCACCAAGTCTTATTTATCAAAACTGTTGGCATAGAATAAAGCTTGCTTGATCAGGTCTTTGCAGTTCAAAGGACAAGAAGCTAGGCAACCCAACTGAACCACAGAAACAAGAAAGCCCAATTCTTGGAGTACAAAGACGAGGCAGTCAGCGGGATAATCCTTCAAAAAGGAACTTGCCACGACAGTGAGGTAGTTAAGTAGGCCTATAAACTACTCAACTAGAATGGAATAGGTTCCCAACAAACACAAGATTATTGTGTTTCCTGGGTAGAGTTTATGAAATACCGCACTAATTTAACATATTTTTTATCTTTTCATAAAAGTATTTTGCTAAATTATTCAGGTAAAATTAAATGAATTCTTAGCAAACAACGAATATTGTGCCTAACTTCGAAATTAAAAAATATAACTAATAAAGGTATCTACTTTGTCAATTTACTAAAATAAATTAAAATAGATTATCAGCAAACACTTCTTGGACAACAGCCATCAGTTCTTGTCTCCTTTCTGCTAGTTTACAGTCGAATGATTCACTCTATGAGCCCGCAAAGCCAAAACACAATTTTGAAAACAATTTTGAAACCGCAATATTTCTACATCTACCTAGTTAAATAAAGGAGAGTGTTCGGATGAGATGAGGTAGCACAATTAAACACGTCAAACGATTTTATAAAGTTCAATGTCCTTCGAATATTGTTACAACTTTACTTTAAACAATTGAAAATTGACAGGTTGATGGCTACCTGTGGTGTCAAACAGGAGATCAGATCGTTGTTCAGTGGATATAATCCCTTTAAAAATTGTGCATGGAAACAAGTGCGTTGTACTACTATAGTATAACTAGCGCAGAGTGTTCGAATGAGAAGACCAGCACAATTAATGTCGAACGTTATAAAATCGTTTGACCTGTTTAGTTACAAAACACCAATATAGAAAGAGATACTCGTGCAGAATTCTGTTCGTTTGCATTAATTTTTCTGGATTGGGAATTCGTTTTCAAATATAGGGTATCGCAGGTAAAAGTCCACGGCCTTATATTTTTAGAATGGATAGAGATTTTCAAATTTTATAAACACCATTGTTTTTAGATTGAAGGGAAAAACTTAATTTATTACATTTCCAATATGCACAATCCAATAGGCTAAATTAATATTTTTCTTCAAGCTAAAATCAACAGTGTTTACAGAATTTCAGTATCTCTTTCTATTCTCAAAATATAAGGCCGTGGAATTTTAACTGGGACACCTGTGTACTTACAACTATTATGTAGACGAATTCACGTATGTAACGAAGTTGAAATTCTAGACATTTGAACACTTACATAGCAACGTTATAAAAAAAATGCTCTAAGATGATTTAGACGGAGTTTCCCTCACTCTTGAAGTACAGTGCAAAAAATCTACTTTCTCTGAAAAGTTACAACAATTTAAGGTGGAATGATAAACCACAAATGTAGAAACTTAGTATGTTATTTTTAAAAGCAGATAACATTTAACACTTTCGAAATTATTTCGGAGGCTTCTACGGTCGGAATCAACACATGATCGTTTTCTTCCGAAGAGTTTCGCCTCTGGTATGGTTGACATACTGAGTTACCGTGTTCTTTTGCCCCTCCTCCTGAAGATGCCACTTACGAAAGTGTGCGAAACGTTGAACCCAAAAATTCAATTAACACGGTTTCAACCCGGAAAACGATTATAGTTGGATTCATGTATCTTTTGACACACGTGACCGAAGTATCATACAAGCTCAGACAGCACCTATCATAAGGATCTTTGTTTTAAGGATTACAAAAACGAAGAGCCAGACCAATAGTATGTCTACTGAAATTAGGCCAAATTACGCTCTACGTCAGTTATTCTATTTCACAAAGTTCCTTGAATTAGAAAAAGATAAAATACGTAATAAATGCGTCCACATAGTGCGACATGCACTGATGTAGTCAATCTAGTGACTGATAATAATTTTCATCAAACGTCACTGTCATTTTTGGTTTTACTCAGAGTGGTTAATCGCAGTTTTTCGTTGTTCTATTCAAGTTTTCTATTCAGTTCTTCGTAAAGTTCGTTGGTTGTTAGGATTCTTGTTTCGTTGTCCTATTTTTATGTTTTGTTATCTTATTTCTTGTTCGTGTTTGGAGTTTGGTCTACAACATGACGGGCAAACGTTTGAGTTCCCGTGTCCAGGATATCGTGTCCAACTTTATAGAGTATTTTGCTCTTGAGAAGGAAAACGGTGGTTCTTTAATCTCATTAAATGGTACAGAACGAGTAAGTAAGTAAAAACCACTTGAAGGTTCACGGTTAATAATTTCGCTCAAATTTTTAGCGAGTTGAAGATGCTCTAGGCGTTACTCGTCGAACGGTTTGGAAGATTTTTTAAAACTCGAAAAGAAAGACTCGGCGTCCTTCCCAGTCCGACAAAATCACGACCCAATCGGAAAGCACCGAAACCAAAAGACCTGCCTGAGTCTACACATTTGTGTCATGTTGACGTTATGAACATTGTCATCTTTTTGACTAATTACTACAAAGTAACAGTTATTAGTTCGGACGTTAGCTTTTGGTCACGTGTGTAAAAAGATACATGAATCCAACTATATGTAACATTTAGCACGTATAATTTTGTGACGATAGACTCGTACATATTTTGGTTAGCGTTTTACTATCTACTTTCGGAGATTATTGTCTAATAAAAATCTGCACAAAGAACTGTCGAATAGACGACAGACAAACGGAAATGGGAGACCTATTTTTTCATACTTTATGGGCCATGGAAGGTGGAGAAATCGTGAAAAGTAGTCATTCACCCTATGGATCCTATTCAATATTTAATTACGCTCGAAAAGTAAAAACTGACAATAATACATATATATACGTTGGCCTTGGCTGATTTCTCATACTGACAGCTCTAACTACTTTGAATTCGTTTCTCGTTCTTTATAGAAGCAAATAAATGCCACACTGACAAGAAACATGCATTATGTTGTAACCAAAGCGTTAGTAGATATATTATACATTCACCTCATATTAAAATTAATGTAAATAGTTTCTTCATGTGACGTCCAAATATATAACTAATGAGTATATAAATCGAATAAACACTGTACAAAATATTATATTTTGATTCAATTTCATGCAGCCCCCTGCCACTGCATATTAATCTACGGTACTGCATACAATTATCCGTAAGAATATATTGCCCAGAAGCATGCGATAATGCAGCAAATACAGCGGCCGACTTTACTTGATTAAGTTTTAAATCACAACTAAGTTCTTTTACTTTTTAATAAGGTGAGATTATGTTTTCATATGCAGCTAGAACAAAAACTTTCCTTATAACACGACGAAACATTTGATTAGTTGGACGAAATTTCAAAAATTTTGGCTGAGCTTTATGGAGTCTTTATTTATAATTTACACAAGCCCCAAGTTACTTCGTTGCTTTCAGTCATCCCTAGGCACTATTAAAACTTCCCAATCTTGTAATATTGAAAATTTATGCGTAGTATGGATTTTATGTGAAACTGCGGCAGCTACTTTTGATTTTATTGTTGATGCAGACATTTATTAAACATGTATGAAATATGACAGCGATAGTGATCTAACGTTCTTAATTTTTATTATGAATTTAAAAATAGCTTTGAATTTCTCCATAAAAAAGTAATAAACATTCGATAGTATCAAATATGAGGGAAAATAATTCAAAGGGTTAGTTTACCGTGACCACAGGATGAAGTTATGTGTAAAACGACTTAGTCGTTTTAATAACTCACGATTTCTTGTTGCTCACGGCTAAAATGGATTTAAAGGTGACTTGGGATCCCTTGTTTACCGTGCGTGCAAAGGAACCCAAAGCTCCAAATGAAATGAAATTGCCAAGAAAGTGTTAACTTGTAGTCCGACTCGACGTCCCTAATAAACCAGACCAATCTTGAGCAATTACTTGAGTGAATTATGCACAGTTAAAAGACCGTCAAGAATCTGCAGATGACTTCAGAACACAACTATAACACAAAGTATAAATTATATTTAATTTATTACTTTAAATACTGCGAATTATATATAAATTAAATAACGTGCAATAAAGCTGCACACATTAATTGCATGTTTAAACGATTTTAAATAATTAGTTGGAATTAGTGGAAATGGATTTACACCACTCGAATGGTGGTGTAAATCCACCAATAAGTTATAATATTTAACATTGTATTGACTCTGTTAAAACAGTTTTCATAAAAATGATGATTAAAGCCAGTCTTGTCCAAATTTATTCAAAACCGTTCCGTTTATTTCAAATACATACATTATGTTAGATAAAATTTGGTCTAAGGTTACTTTCAGAAAACTTCTCTTTCCCATAAAGTACAGTTCAACAAATTCAGCTTTTTAGAAAAAATTGAGGTGCGGAAATAACAGAAGATGAAATAAAAAGATAAATTAAAAGACTGAAATGAAGAAAGGCACCAGGAGGGGATGGAATCCAGTATGAAGGAGTGAAAGAAAGGATATGGGAAGTGGTAGATGGAGTTTGGAAGGAAAAAGGGTTCATAATTAATATAATAATAAAATATGAATTAATATTAATATATATTTATAGTGTTTGACCAATTAGTAAATTTAAAAATTGGTGCACTGGAAATATTGTCCGTAATATTTTTCAAAACAGATTGGTTTGTAGACTTAACAGACTCAAAAGTAGTGAAATAGGAAGAAATGGAAGTTGACTGACGAGTTAGACCCAGTAATTGAAGCATGCCTTTTTAATGTTGTAATATCCGCACCTGAATATTTACCAACGTAGTTGCTGAGGTACGGCGGAAAGAGTGCTCTGTATGTTCTTGCGGAATTCATAAATTCAGAAATGTGGCAGTTTATTTCGGCAGATTCCCCAGTTTGTTAATTCCAATTACTTGTCGTGTACATTTGTTTTTTTGGAAATTAATAAAAAAATTATCAGAAGGAATATCACAAGGTCTCAGAGCCCAGTATTTCTTTACGATATTATAAAAATCTCCCGTGATTGTAAACTTTGTTGGTTTTCTATTTTTTGTGTCAGGAACTGCAATTAGTAGTGCCGATTCCAAATCTTTAATGTCGGAAATTTTAATGTTGTAAAGCTCAGTCTTGCGACAAGCACCAACAATTTCAATGACAAGAACGAACTAAAAAAAACATTTTATTAAAATTGCTATTTAAATTATAATTTTTATTACAGTTTCAGCCACAAAATCTTGGGCAGTTTTACTCTTGTTGTTAAATTACAACCAACACATTTGCTTCATTTGTTTTATTTAAATTATGGGAACATTTTTAGAATTTATAATTAATTATTTTCGTAACGTATTAATATTGAAAAAAATTGTGACAACATTTGACAAATCGTCAAGGTCTCGAGGGAGTAACTAGGGCCAACATGACGAATAACTAATGGAATTTTATTCGTGCGATGGTGGTGCTGATGATGATATTCCATGAACTCTATGTAAAGGAAGAAGTGATGGATGATAACTGGATCAAGTGGGTTGCATATTGATTTACATGAAAATAGTGCAGATGGAGTGGAGTTGCAGTAGAATGATATTAGTCAATTTGATTTATAGCTCCCTCTTCTTTGACAAATGTAGGTTTATCGAACGTATTCGATTAAATTTATCTTTCTAGTTAAATTATTTATTTTTTCCCTTACGCCGTAACCTTTCTTGTTACGGATGGTCCACATGGGGTTTAATTATTCAATCGCCAATATACTTAAATATTTTTAAGAACAAAAAAATAACGTATTGGATCTTACTTTGTTTCGTTCGTTGTGTAAGCTCTGAAATAAACTGTAAAATTTTATTTTTAAATTATTTTTTTAAGTCAACCAGTAAAATAAAAAATTGTCGGAGCGAAGACTAACCAGTTGTAAATTTTACATTTACCTACTCGTAGCCACAGCGTTTCATGTTTGAATAACATTGGACTAAACGGAAAATAAATAATGTATTGGGCATTCCTCTTCCTTCTTTTGTTTAATAACGAAGCTAAAAACAGAGAACTTGTTCCATTTCCGCAAAATATGCCAGTTTTTGGTATCACCATGTACAATATTTGCGGGGCGTATTCTATAAATAATTAAGTGCTTTATCAATGTTTTGACGATGATATTATTGGCTGTTTTCAAGTCTGTATTAAAATTCGCAGCACGTACGGATTTCGGCTGCAGTACACAGGCACGTTACACAATTAACATCTGACACTTCCTCTCCGTTTTTAAACCACAGTGGATGCAGTTAGATCCTTACGAGGGTAGAAGGGTTTTCCCAGATGCGACCTTCTTTTTAATCAGGGGCTTGCATTAGCGAATACAAGAAAAAGGCGAGGTCAGCGGACGTCACTTAGATTTTAAATTTTAGATTTTACACGATTATATTTAAAGTAACTGGTTTTGTAAGACTGTGAATTTAGATTTTTCGAACTGGCTTGCTATCCACGCGACATTAGTGGCGCATCTGTTAACAGTCCTTTACTAAGCGGCCAAATCAACTTTGTAATTCCCAAATTCTAAGAAATTAGTGATGTTGTCCGGTTGTTAAGCGGATTGGTTTGGTCACGTTAGCTTATTTAGTCGGTTAAAGAGAAACTGCTAACTCTGGGTAGGATTTATTATTTATTAGTAACAGTGCGCTTGCACCTTTAGTTCCCTTAAGTTCTGGCAAAGTTTTTTAATTTATAATTTAACGGATTTAAATTTTACAAATTTTGTACTAGCGTATAGTTCTTAACGATTTAAAAAACTTGGTGGTTGTTGAAACAATGTAGCTGAAAGATTGCGATATGCTAGAGGTTCACCCATTGAGAAATATTTATTCATTCAAATATCAATTTTATTTTTAAGCGTGGTTTACGATATTTTAAACATTTTTATACATGACAACATTTAAAAACCACCTTTGTGTGTACGTATACATAATAAAATTTTAAATAATTTCAGGATCATATATTTAATATAAAGTTTCAAGTATAAGTTAGGAAACTTCTTTACAAGCAACTATTCTGTTAACAAACTTCATGGGAAGGCAAGGCGGTAAAATAAAGTTTTACAATATTCTTTGATGTACTGATGCACTAACTGATGCACTATAAAAAGCTCCTTTACCAAGAATTTTTATTGCTGTGATCAATTTTTGCAATGTACTTACTCTTTTTAGTAACTGCATATCTAGTACCTTTTTACAAATAGCAATAAGTCGAAGTTTCTTTCGCCAGAACTTCCCTCGCTTCTTTGAAAAATAATAAACTTAGATTTTGCGATGTTTGTTTTGTGATAACCTCTGTAATGTAATGTAATGCGCGGACGCACATTGCAAGCGATTGTGCAAACTGTACAAGTACGAACAATGTAAAATAGATTTAAAGTACAAAACCAACGGGAAAAATTGGTCTCTCAGCAATAAAAACAAGCTTTAATTAACGTCAATTGTGTGTTTGTACTTTGGAAGAATGTCGCTTAGAAATTTGTTTTGATTTGAATGAGTTTGTCATACTCACAGATAATACACAGGTTTCGAGCTGAAACCCATTGAGCCACGGTCTGGATATCCTATGCTAATGGAAAATTGTTGTTGCTTAATATACTGTGTTAATTTTTTGTGAACATTCCAAGGTTTAAGCAAAAAACTCAAAGCGGATTCGTCGACCTCAACTAAAAAAGAATATTACTGTATAATATTTAAATAAATATAACATAGAATTCTTTGAAATGATATTAAATTGTTGATCCCCATATTAGCCAAATTTTGGTTAGCGTGTAACTATCTATGTGATATTCCAAATATACAGATTGTTGTCAAATTTTGTACGTGTATACAAGACAGACAGACAGACAAACAGATAGACAGACAGAGAGACAGACAGACAGACAGACAGACAGACGGAAACGGAAAACTGCGTTTTTCGTGCTGAAGGGATCATGAAATGTCGACAAACATAAATAATAATAATGATTTATTTTCCAATAGATGTGATCACCCATTTACAGGAAAAAGAAATAATAATTGTAAACGTATGAATCCAGATATAAGTAAACTAAACAAAAAAAAAATTATTATACAAAACTAAAATATAATTAAATCTAAGAACAGAAAAGTAACAAAAAAGTAACATTTGCTTAGGATAAAGAATTTTGCGTCATTCGTCTGATGGATCCCATTACTATACTTCCTTATTTTACGCTCGGGAAGTAAAAATCGAAAGTTTTTAAATATTTGACGTGGAAAAAATATTTATTAGCTTTCTTCAAACTAACTTTTAACTTCCCTAGCATAAGCTAAGGAAGTATTGTAATATGATCCATCGGATATGATCTCCAGAGTACGAAAAACTAGGTCTCCCATTTCCGTCTGTCTGTCTGTTTGTCGTTTCTCATTTGTACAGATTATTGCTAGACAAATTATTGCCGAAACTACTGCATCGATTGTTGCTACATTTTGTATGTACAATTTCTAAAATGTAGGTATTTAAGGCGCCAGACCAAATGGAAAAGAATTTTTCAGAGAAACTGACGTGTGCGGTACACCTGAGAAAGATAAGTCGAGAAAATACCTAATATAGACACAGAACTTTATCCTTGTATGTATTTTGTTATGGGATAAACCAACGACACCATTCTTGTTGGCCATGTACTCGTATGTATTTTCTAGATTTTTTTTTAATTTTCAAGAAACAGCATTCGATTTTGTGATTAAATAAATAAAATATATTCACGCATTCATTAATTTTTTTGAGTCACCCTGTATATGCAAATCCAAAAAATTTGACTGGAATGATAAATTACAAATACAGTCATCAATTCTTTGGAGGGGACAAGTAAAGCTGTTTTGAATAAAAGCCTATCATGCTTATCATAACTGTAAACGATCTGCAAGATTTCAAAGCATTCGGTTTTGCAGATTCCAAATTATGTAAAAATGTTGTTTCCTAATTTTGATTATTTTTCCAAAAATCTGGGCGTTTCGGGTAAAACCTCAATTCGGAGTCATAAACTGCATATGTAAGGCTATGATATTTGATACAATTTAAAACCTATTTATTATGTATAATTTTGAAGTGACGTCATCACATTAGTGGTTTGGATGATTAGACAAATTTTGGTTAGCGTTTAGCATCTACATGATATAACCAATATAAATACAAAATTTGACAACAATCGGCCTAGTACTTTCGGAGATTATTTGCCTAATGAAAATCCGGGACGGCAGACAGACGGACAAACAGACGGACAGACGGACAAACAGTCGGAAACGGGAGACCTACGACCGACGGACTCGATTACAATACTTCCTTTGCTTACGCTCGGGAAGTAAAAAAACGCACACATGATTGTATACAAAATGGCGGATTTGACCAGACTTCTTCTTTAGGATCTCTAAAGTGCATTAAGCAACAGCACCATCTGGTGAAATAATATTTCTCGAAATATTGTGTAGTTTATATACACTGGTTTTTAGGTCATATATATACATATTATATCTTTAGATTTGGGTTAAGTAGTTTATGACTTCATACACTTTCGCTTTCCCTGTAGTCGAGTTTACCCCGTTGGAAAAGATGTCAATAATAACATCGTTTATTAATATTATTATTATTAGTGTTACACTGCACTCATTTAAAATGATGTGTGTGAGCGTCCTGCGATAAATATTGACAACGTTATCACAAAATTTTATTATGAAAATCTCAATTGACACATACGCATAGCATGTTTTTTAAATGTTAGTTTAATAATTCATACCCTTATCCATCTATTCTTCAACTTATAACATAACGAAAAATAAATAAAGTTCGTAATATAAAATTTTCTAAAAAACTGGATTTGTTTGATTGTACCTCAGGATAAGGGAAGTCCCGTCTAAATAACATTAGACCTATTTTTGAAACTTGGGTATCATATCCCAAATTATACTAAAGTTACAAGTTGCAAGTGTAGGGGTTATGTAACACAAGTTTATAAAATTAACTATACCGGGTGTCTGGAAAATGACGGATTAACTCTCCGCTACGCTCTTAACAATCAACTGGTGAGTCTGGGAAAAATAGTAAAAAAAATCCTTCTCACATTTTGGGTCAGTTATAATAATTTTAAAATTGCTTCTTTTGCTACGTTTAACAACTAAACCACTCATTCATTATCGGAATAACTAGTAGTAAAACTTTTAGTTAATATTTTTCTCGCCCATGACCATGTTTAATTACCATTTCAGTTAGAATGCACAAAGATATGGCTGTGTTGTTTTTGTAATAATTTGATAAATTTCCATTTGACAACAATGTTTGCCTGATATAAAGCGAAGGTGGATTTCAGTCAGCATCGTTACTAGGAAACTATAAGTAAGCCGGAGGTATTCACGCATTAGGTGTGTACAGTGTTGCCAACTTTACTTTTATAAAATCACGTTTTTTTGGTTATCTGCATTATAAAGAATTTTTTTATTATTTTTTTGGGACTCCCGAAACCCCCGTATATAACGTACTGAAGAGCTAATCCGCCATTTTCCAGACAGCCGGTGTATTGTATTTTTTAAATATTTTTAGCACACTGATTTAAAGTGAATAAAGCATCTTACAAAATTGTATTAAATTCAAGAAAACTAACGTTATCACAAGATGAAAATAACGTCAAGGAAATCTGAATGTTTAACATAGTACGTCTTTATCTGAAAATTGACCTAAGTGTAAGCTAAGGGAGTATTGCAATCGAGTCCATCCAACGACTGGCTACGTTCAAGTTTTCTCGACGTTTCATGACCTCAAGAGTATGAATAAATAGGTCTCTCGACTTCGTCTGTCTGTTTGTCTGTCTGTCGTTTGCCTTTTGTTCACATCTGTGAGAATTTTTATTAAACAGATAACCTTCTAAACTACCGATTGTTGTCAAATTTTGTATGTATGTTACGAATATCGTGTAGATGGTAAAACGCTAACCAAAATTTGACTGATCATCCCCACCACCATCAAACATGACGTGATCACCAACTTTTACAACATTAAATGTTATTTAAATCATATAAAATAACATACTCCTCTACTTGTAGTTTATGAATCCATATTGAGGTTTTACTCTAGGGATCCAAATTTTTTATAAAAAAAATCAAAGGTGTATGAGAACATTTTACACTTTAACTTTGAAATTGTAAAACTGAGTATTCAGAAACTATGCAAAGGTTTTAGAGTTATCCCAAAAATAGTAAATCGTTAATCAAAATTTTTCCGTTTACGACCCCCTAAAATTTGATGAAATCTTCTCAAAATTTTGACAAATAAATTCTATCTAACGTGTGGTAAGTATGATGAGTGTATACTTGTGTTTTATCATTCTATTCATATTTCTTAGAATTGCTTTTACAAGGCAACAAAAAAGTTAATGTATGAGTCGATATATTTTACTGATCAAATGAGAAATTGCAAAACCGAATGCTTTGAAATCTTGCAGACATTTTAAAGATATCGTAAGCATGGTAAATTTGTAATCAAAATATAGCTGTTTATCCCCTCCAAAAATTGATGACGTCAACTCATAATTTTGCAAAATTAATCCTATCTAAAGTGTGCAAAATATGATGAGTCTATACTTGTCAATATCAGTACATTCATATTTTTAGCATTTGTTTTACAGGGTGACTCAAAAAAACAAAAAAAATCTGGCAATGCAGTACGGTTCTTCTTACATTATTAAGGTGGATTTATAGCCCGTGTGCACCGCAAGAAACTTGTGTCGGTTACAGACCCGCTTCCGGATGCAGAGTTGTTATAAATGCATGTTAGCAAGACCTGATGTTGAACTTTCTTCCGTTGCGTTATCCGGGCCCGTTTGCGTATGCGGAATAGCTATAAATCAGCCTTTAATACCTACCCAAACTGATATACGTGTCCTTGCAAAAATGTTGATAACGTCATCACAAAATTTTGTAAACGAAAACCTCATTTGAAACAAACGCGTAGCTCCCTCCTTTACATTTAATTTAACATTACATACGTGTCTTTATTTTAACATATATGGCTTCCCAAAAAAAAAATGAAATTCGCGAAATAAGTTTTTATAATTTTTCGAAAAATCTGGATTTGTTTTATTATTGTTCTTCAAGGACGAGGGAAGTTCTATTGAATAACCTTCGACCAATTTATTTCTACTATTTTAAAAATTAATCTGACACATATTACTCTTATCTTGTAATGTTTCTAAATTTATTTTTTTCTGAAAAAGGATCCAAGTGAACTCTTAAAACGCGAAGTCGACAATGGAATCTTTTCGATATTTAGATATTGGACTATGCTGTGCCTTGAATCGTCAAATTTTCAACTCATGAGATGCCTCTGATCTGTTCGTATTTTCATTAGACAAATAATAATCTCCGAAACTTGTCGTCCGCACCAACAAGATCGTGACGTTATCTACAACATTTATATTAGTAAATGTTATTTAAATTGTATAAAATAGGATAATCCTTCACTTGTAGTTTATGAATCCGTGTTGAGTCTTTACCTTAGATATCCAGGTTTTTGGAAAAAACAAATATAACACAATAGTTCAACGTTTTTCATTTATGTCCCTCCCAAAAAACGGTGACGTCATTTTACAAGTTTGCCAAATTTCTTGAATTTCATAGAATTTACTTACTGCTGCATGTGTGATTTATGCATCTGTATCCCTAGACATCCAGATTTTTGGGCAAAAAAATCAAAATTGTGTACCAACAGTTGAAAACTTAACTTTGAAATCTTGCAAATATGTTACTATTATTGGAAGGAAGGTAAATCGTTAATTAAAAGTTGTCCGTTTATGGCCCTCGCAAAAAATCGTGTCATTTTACAATTTTGTTGAATATTAGTGTTGTTTAAATGTATGAATGTTTATGCTAGACATTTAGAATTTTTGGAAAAAAAGTGAGTGTTTTTAATTCATTAATTAGTTTTTTTCTCCGCGTTGAGGTTGTGGGCTCAGAGCGTACAAACTATTTTCTAACTATTTAAATACTACTTGCAAAACCGCAAAAAAATTGTATGTCGGTTTAACTTATAGTCGAAAATAATATGTAATCATAGTTTTATAAAATTTGTTCCTAGTTTTTTAATAAAAATAAAAAATCTTTTCTATTTAATCTATCTTTTGCCTTTTTCTTCTTAATATACATAGCCATCTTTTTATAACAAGAAACTTAAAACACGGTAAAAATGGTACATTTTTGCAAGGAAATATGGATTTTGCAACTATGGGGCGGAACCTAATATAATTTCAAAATCGATATCTCCTTATACGAATTTTCTATTTTAAACATGTATTAAGTTTCATGTTGTGAAAAGAAGTCAACACATATTAAAACAAAAAGGCAGAATATAAGCCCCCCCACCCGCCCTGTCCCAATTGTGATGATTTTTTTCATGCACTGTGAACTAAGGGGGCGGAGCTTAACTGCATAATACTTACTTCTGTACGAGAAATTAAAAACATGTTTTTTGAGTATCGCGTTGTTCAAAGAATACTATGTATATTAAGAAAAAAAAAGACTAGATATTAGCTCCGCCCACCCACCTCATCTCAATTGTGATGATTTTTTTTATTCTTAGAAATTTAAAACACATGGTAAATTTTTCCCTTTTTACTTCCCGAGCGTAAGCAAAGGAAGTATTGTAATCGACTCCGTCGGCCGACTCTCTACTTTTAGGTTTTCTCGATCTTTCATGACCCCTAGAGGACGAAGAAATAGGTCTCCCGTTTCCGTCTATCTGTCCGTCTGTCCGTCTGTCTGTCCGTCTGTCTGCCGTCCCGGATTTTTATTAGACAGATAATCTCCGAAAGTAGTGGGCCGATTGTTGTCAAATTTTGTATTATACTAGGTATATCATGTAGATGATAAAATGCTAACCAAAATTATGTAATATACTATTATTAGCAAAAAAAAGTTTCTATTACAATGTTATTTTCTGTATTACATTAACAGTAAAAGAATTATTACGAAAACTTATTATAATCAATAAATACAAAAAGTGGTTAAAAAACTAAGCTCTGTTCACTGGAAACAAAATGTGGTGTGGTATACTTGTTACTCCGAAGGTAGGTAGAGTGAAAAACTTGGTCTTCTTTACACCAAACCCAGCAAAAAATTAAAAATCTGTTGGTTTCCTGACGGTGGTCATGCTTGCTGAGATGCATTTTAAGACTTCTAGCTTTCTCTAGATTGTCGGTTTCCTAACTGTCTGATAAATCGTTTGTCGTAGATAGAAAATAGTAAGAATACAGTGACGTTCCTTGGAAATAGTTCGTGAGCAAACGTTTAACCGCTGATGGAGTGATGCTTGCAATCTGGACGTGCTAATAATAGAATAATTAGAATTATTTCAAAGTATAATCATAAACAGTCGAAGTTAAGCATGTACTGAGAAATTAAGAATGTCTACATTTTTCCCGTTGGTAATTTGTTTTAAATTCTGTCTGCATTTGTGTGGACTGGTTTTTACTTCACAAAACGAAAATCGCCAAATCAAATTTTATCATTTTTCAAAGAAGCGGGAATTGTCGGACTAACTTCAAGGGCGAGATAAGTTCTGTCGAAATATCGCAATTTTTTAACTTTACGTGTACTATAAAACAATGTATAACAAGACTTTACAATATTCGTTAGAAAGTCAGCAAGGAATTCCTTTAAAACCTTGAGTTTTATGAACATATTTTATAATACAGGTTTTAATGAAGTACTCACTGAACTGGATTATAGTTTTAATATTACGAAAAATATATAATCGCTTGGCCGGTATCACGAGATGCCACTGATTTTAACCCAAAATTACTTACGACTTTCACTTTGACAGAAATTTCAAAGCACTTTGGATACACTTGAGTAATGACCATTAAATAAGCTAATTAATATTCGCACCGTGCCTTCAATACTATCATACAAAAAACCATTAGCGTCCCTAATCAATAACGTCTCTTAACTTGTAATTCAAATTTAATTTAAGCTATTACAGCCATTACTTCATTTCGTGTTTTAATTTTCTATTAAGAGAAAATACCTTTTTCCGTCTGTACCGGCAGCACTTGGTCGCAAGACGGCCGTCGCCCCATTATTCAAATGATCCGGTCAAGTGTAAGCCCCACAGACGTATGCGTGCGTTGGATTGTTCTTAAAAGTGTTGTTCCCGCGTGGCGTTCCATAAAAAGCCAGTTGTAATGCAATTGAAGCACTCGAGCTCCGACCCCCGGTCGAGAGAATGGGTCCGCCAGGGCCCGCTGGGTAACGACTCTATTACGTCACGGTCTGTGGTTTATCGTCGCCATCTTGCCCGCTGACACCCTCAATGGACGATTTCCAACGAATGTTTACTACCACGTCCTGCCGCCAGGAGCCCGTGTCCAGACATTCCTACGTTGTTGGCCACGTTATTGTTCATAGAACAACAGAATTATGTCCGTGCAGGGGTGTAACCGATTTGATCCGGTATTTCCTTATAAATCAGAACAAGATGACGGAATTCCAACGGCTGCGAATTCCGACAGGGAATTAACGACATTTTCGGGACCGATATTACAGAGTTATTAAACCCATGTTACGTTTGTTTACCCGCCAAATAGGGGTTCGCAGAGTAAGGAATGATGAAATTTCAATTGTCATCAGTGTACCTGGTTTGTTATGACTTGTTTGACATCAAAGTTACCGGATCATATAAAGTGAATTATCGTTTATATGTGTCGTAATAGACTTGAGGTAAATAATAGAATAGGAAGCTATAACCGTACGAACTGGTATAATGAAGCTAATAATAGGGGAAATTTCCTTCCGAAAACCAGAAAAGTGTCAATAAAAATCAACAACGCTACGTTTGTAGCAATAACTATCAATCCCGAAGTTGTTTCAAAGAAACTCGTTATACTTATCACTTGGTATTGTTCTTGTTATTGTTATTACACTGAAAGCTGTTCGACTGACTAAGCAGTTGCATCTAAATCCGAGACCTAATAGTGGTGCTTCTAGTAACTACGTGTCAACACAGGATATTTATCACAAGAACAGACATTTGCTACCTGTTGTCCATTACTACCGAAACGTACAGCGTTAAACTAATGTGAAATAACTTTAAAGGGAATAGTATTGATCCACAGTTATTTAAATTAAATATCTCTTCCCCTTGAGAGACAATCAAACGCAAAAATCTAAAAATATGAATGCAAATGCAATAATTTCGAAAGTGTGCAGTATACTTTACTGAACGATAAAAAAAGCAAAATAAAAATGAGAAGCGATATTGCAAACAAAACTTGCAGCTCTTTGTGCAGGTGGCTGCCTGGCTGCAAGTCATAAATTAGTAGAACGACCGGAAGTGGCCAATTTTGCATTTTGCACAATCTCATATGTGTCAACAAACGGTCAAAGACGAAATCGTATTTTTGTAATAACCAAATTAAAAACAAATTAATTTTATTTTCCGTTACATTTAGGCAAGAAGGGGTCCCGTGTCTGCACAAGTATAGACATTGTAAAATATATTTACAACACATTATCAACGGGAATAGTGCTATCTGAGCAAAGCGTAAAATGTTGATATTTATACGTCGGAAGAATGTCACCTAGATATTTGTTTGATTTGAATGAACTTGTAGCCTCAAAACAGATGATTAAAATTATTCATAAACCTCAATTGAACAAAATATTCTGAATGTTATTATTAAAAATTCCTACTTTATTATTTTGTTGTTAAAAAGACGAGCGTATTTCCACATTTTCGAGAAAATGGGGTGGCTCGTTCTTAATTTGATCAATAATAAATTGACTGTAGGGGTCACGAAAAGTCGAAAAAACATGAAAGTGGAGAGTCGGCCCACGGACTCGATTACAATACTTCCTTCGCTTACACTCGTGAAGTAAATTGATTTGCTTAAAATATTATATTCCCACACTTGTGTTTTATGAATCCCCCTGCTTTTGTGTTTTATTATTATTATTGTTATTGTTTAAACATTGTTCATACGATAAAGATAATTCATAAGTGACTTCGCAAACGTGGCCGGTGGCTCAGTGGAGGTGGAGTGCACTTTTTTTGTCCATCAAAGGAAGAACAGCAATTCCAATTTTTTAATCGTCAAATTAACAAAGAGTCACCCCATTTTCTCGAAAATATGAGGAATACGCTCGTCTTTATATAATATAGATAAAATAAGAATTATAATATTCAGAATATTTTGTTTGACTTTGTTTAGTTAATAATTTTAGTCCTATGTTTTGAGAAGACAAACTCATTCAAATCAAACTAATTTCTACGTGACATTCTTTCGATGTATAAATATAAATAAACTCTTGAGCGTTAGATTGCTGTAACCTATTGGTGAAGGTCAAGGATTCTTAGAGATGGATTATTTTAAGTTCAACATGGGGGAAAAAAGGGAGGCAAGAAAGAAGAAACAATTTCATAATTACGGGTATGGAAATAAGGGAAAAAACAGATGCAAAAGAAGTAGAGGAATTTTTGAAAAAAGAAATTGATGTAGTAGTAAAAGTATTGGAAAAAATAATTATAGAGAAAGAGGAAAGCAAGAAAATACTGGTTAAGACGCTTTGGGCGGAAAAACAAGAGGTGATGAAGAATAAAAATAAACTGAGAGGAAAGAGAATATATATTGATAATGATTGGACACTACAAGAGCAAAAAATTCAAAAAGGAATTAGGAAGGTAGCTAAAGAGGAAAGAAAAAAAAGGATACACAACAAGGGTGGGATATAAGAAGCTGGAAGTAGGGGACAAAATGTATACATGGAATGACAATTAAGGAAAATTGGAAGAAAAATTTGGCAAATCAAGTCAGCACTAACCGAAGAAAGAAACACAAGGGGGAGGGGTAGAAATGATAGGACAAATAAAAACTTTAGGTTTAAGAATGTAGAGTTTGTACATAATAGGGGAATGGGAAAGAAGAATGGGGAAAAAACGTGGTTTAAAATTACCCTTTTAGAATATTGCGGATCTGAAAAAGAAAGATAATTTATTTTGGGACTACGTGAAAAATTTTGATTTTGTGGGACTAACAGAAATATGGATACTAGAGAGATACTGGAACAAACTGAAAGACGTGTTGCCAAAGGAATTTCAGTGGAAATTGCAACGGGCAAAAAAAGAAAAACGCAAAGGTAGAGCAATAGATGGAATCATAACAGGAGTGAAGAAAAATATAAAAGAAATAAAAGGGGGGGCGATAGAAATGGAAGGCATGATTGAAACAAAACTGACTGTAAATAAAAAAAGATGGAGAATCTCTACAATATATAGTAGAGGAATGAGAAACACGAAACAAGAAATACAAGAAAAAATCGAAGAGTCCGAAGAAGAATCTCTACTGTTAGGAGGGGACTTTAATGCCAGAATAGGGAACAAAAGCAGGGAACACGACGGGGAAAACACACCAAAATCGAAAGATAAAGTAGAAAACAAAGACGAAAAATTGCTATGGGAATTAATTGAAGAAAGAGGTTGGGAAGTCTTGAATGGGATGAAGGAAGGAGACGAGGAGGGGGAATTTACCTGGATAGGTAAAAGAGGGGAATCGGTAATAGACCACGTAATAGTAAACGGATTAGCAGAAGAAGAGGTAGAAACATTCAAAATAGGACAAAGAGTGGACTCCGATCACATCCCACTAAAAGTGAAATTGAGGGGCATAAGTAGAAGGAGCGGATGCTTAAGTAATGAAGTAGGAAGAGAGAAGAAGATATGGGTATGGAATGAAGAAGGAATTGATCATTATAAAAAAAAATGTTGGAAGTGGAATTAACACAAAAAAGGATTGAAAAGGAAATGGAAGAATTAAAAAGAGAAATTGAAAAAGCAGCCATAAGAAAAGAAATTGTAAGGAGAAATTTTGAAAAGATAAACAGATGGTGGGATAGCAGATGCAGAGATTTAAAAACAGAAGCAAGGAAATGTTTACGAAGGTGGAAAAGGGGAAAGGTAGAAAAGAAGAGTACTGGCAAGCAAAAAATAATTTTAGAAAACGATGTAAAGAAAAGAAAGAAGAGATACAGCAAGAAGAAGAAGAAAAAATTAAAGCCATAAGAACTGAGCAAGAGGCATGGCAGTATATAAATAAAGAACGGAAGAACAAAATCACGATTAGTGAAGACATACCTATAATACAGTAGAAGAAGCATTTTATGGAACTGTTGAATGGAAAGGAAGAGAGAATTGTAGCGCATGATAGTAAAACCGGAAATGGTGGTAGAGAAAGGGAGGCTGAGATTCGAGTAGAGGAAGTAGGAAAACAAGTAGGAAGACTGAAAAGAGGAAAAACACTGGGGAGGGATGGGTTGGTAAACGAAGTGTGGATATTTGGGACGGATGGGATGATTGAAAGATTGAGCGAGTTAATGAATGATGTGTGGACGTGTAAAGGTTTTCCCAGGGAATGGAGAGTAGGGCAAATATGCCCAATTCATTAAAAGGGTAATAAAGAAAAAGTAGAGAATTATCGGGGAATGAAGGTCAAGGGTTCTTAGAAACGGATTATTTTAAATTCAACATGGTGAGCCATCAGAATCTGACAACGGACTGTCAGTCAGTAGCGTAACATGCACACTTCAGAAGGGGGTGGTTTTTAAATTAATTTTTTTAAATCGCAAACAACACACGGAAACATAAACTTAAGTGAACTGGTCAACACGCTCGCACGAATGCGGATGAATCTATTAGGCACTAATCTAAACAGGTACAGATACCCATCCCAGGTAGAAAAGTTCACTATGACAGAGAAACGATGTCGGACGCCTCTATTTCATTGTACCTCAGGAGCGAGGGGAGGTCAGCTCAATCAATTTGCGCCCAATTTTTTTCATTACATCAAAAATGGTTTATCTAGTTTCTCTAAAATTCTGGGACCACAATATTGTTTTTATCAATGGTACGTGTATATACATATCAAAATTATTGCAAATATCTACTTAATTGCTTGAGTGGCGTGACACTAAATTGTTTGTACTTAGTTATTATAATAATACGCAGTTCATACATATAATAATTACTACCTGTTGACATAAACACATTCACTTTTAGGTCTCGCTTATGACACACTGTTGCCTATGTAATACAGATAAGATAATACATTATATGCTGTATTGCGATACCAGTAGTAATTAGACACAATATTTAAACTCTTCGTGAATCGCACACAATCCAGTCTAGTAGCGTAAACCATGGAGAAACAAAACTCTAGTAAGTATAATAAAGAAAAAACTCAATATTTTTCTCCGAGCATTCTCAATACTTACAGATAACATCACCATGTCGATAGACAACATAATAACTACCCCCGACATAGCCATAGAACCTACGCAAAGCCTGGGTAGTTTCATTTTTACTAACATGAAGAAACACAAAGACAATATCGCCCAGGTACTACCTAACTCGTTTACAAGCAATTCCTCAAACGCATTTCCTCTGTTAACAGATAGTTGCCAAAACAGGGGAAAAAGACACATTTGGTCAACTTCTACAACGCTCCATCCGGACAGCTCTACACATGTCAGACAGAAAAATTTCACGTGGTGACGTCATTACCGTGTGCACAAAAAACCACCTAAACGCGGTAGTGCCCTACATAGCAACGCAATTGCTAGGAGCGATCATAGGTTGCATCGATCCTATGTATTCACCGCAAGAAATGAAACATCTCGTAAACACAATCCAACCAAAGATAATATTTTCAGCACCAGAGTCAATACCAACACTGGAAAAAGTACTAGACGAAACTTCAGCAAACGCAGAAATTGTAGTTTTTGGCCAAAGTGATAAACACACCCAGTTTTTTGAGTTTCTTAAACTTCATGCGTGTGAAGAAGGGTTTCAGCCTGTGAAAATCGATAATCTTGATAACACTGCAGTGATACACTTCAGCAGCGGTAGTACAGGCTTACCAAAAGCTGTATGTCTAAGTCATTACGATTTTATTGGGCAAATGCTCAATATGAGACTTACTGATAATCCAGATGAGGCCTACAGAAGGAACGTCGCAAAGTATATATCTTTACCCATAACATATCTCAGTTACTCTTTTCTCTATTGGGGGTCAGCTAGTCTTATTCTGATGAGATCCATAACTGACGGTCACTGCCGGCTAGTGTGCGAAACTTTCGATGGAAAAGAGGCATGGAATTATATTCAAACGTATAAAATATGTTTTGTGATGGTGGTACCAGCTCATGCTATTGAAATCCTCACAAACAGAAGAGGAGACGTTGATGTCCAAAGTGTTCTGTACTTTATGGTACTCGGATCTAGCATTTCAAAGGAATATTTGTTCAAAATTCAAGAGGTTTTTCCTAATGTATATTTGGGCGCGTGGTATGGGCAAACAGAGATTTCTCGGCCACTTACCATGTTGAATCCCAACGACAAACATCACGCAGAACTGCGTAAAAATCCTGAGAAAATCGAAACTGTTGGTATTCCGGTTCGAGGAATTTCGTACAAGGTTTTAATATACAATTTTTCTAATTATAGAGTAGGTACTAACTAGAGTTGTAGGTTGTGGATATCGACACTGGGAAAAACGTGGGTTTCAATCAACGTGGAGAGCTACGAGTCAAGTCGAAATTTATCATGAATGGGTACTACAACATGGATTCGTCGGATGCTTTCGATGAAGATGGGTGGTTGAAGACTGGCGATTGATGAAGATTTTTGCTTCTATGTGGTAGATAGGGTTAAGGAGGCTTTCAAATATCAGGGCTGGTTTATTGCACCTACTTTACTTAAGAATGAGTTGTTGAATCATCCTGCTGTGAAAGAAGCTGCAGTTGTTGGTATTCCCAAAGACAATGATCATCATCCTATGGGTTTGGTGGTACTAAACGACGGTTTTCAAGTCAGCGAGGAAGAAATCGAGAAGTTTATTGAGGAAAGAGTTTCAGATAGGCAGCGGTTACGAGCTGGAATTAAATTCATTGTGTCACTTCCTTTGACGGTGACCGGGAAAGTGAAGCGACGGGAATTGGAGCAAATGATTTTAGAAGGAAAAATATAATTAAAAAAGATACAAGAAAGTTTTCTACTTTTTTTTTATTTTTTTTAATATGTTGAGTACTATATTATTGTTTTATCCTATTTTTATTATTTTGGCTTACTTTATATTTATCCTTGTCTTATTTTCAATAAATTTAGAGTTCAAGAACTCACTAATTTATTTATTACATTCCGAGCGTAAGCTAAGCAATCGAGTCCATCAGGCGACTGGCTTCCTTCACGTTTTTTCGACGTTTCATGACCCGTAGATTACGAAAAACTGGGTCTTTCGTCTGTCTGTCTGTGTTGCATTTTTAAAGACAAATAATCTCCTAAACTACTGGACCGTTCTTGGCAAATATTAGATGTATATACTGTATATTTCAGATAACCTCTCTCCAATTTAAAACACCGACGCCACTGACAATCAAGGTCTGCGCAATTGGTGATTGGTCACTGATCACTGCTATTCTCAAATATTCGGAGTCAACCATGCTAACAATAACCTTAAAACGTTTATACGATTTCAGAGTATTTGGTTTTGCAGTTTCAACTTTAACTTTGAAACCCGAATTCTTGTAAATATTTTAAGGTCATCGTAAGCATTGTAAATAGTTGATCAAAATTTATCCCTTTACCCCCCCCCCCCCCCCAAATTGATGACACCATTTCAAAATTTTGCCGAATACTTCAGATTGAAAATGGATCGAAGAAATTTAAAGAAAAAATGAAACATTTTCTCATAAAATTCAATAAATACAAGTGATGGTACGTTACACAGATGGTTAGGAAGAAGGTCTTGAACAGGCAATCGGATTTACTGCCCCCATTGTGACGAACTCCTAAAAATTACAGTAAGTTCAATTGCAGTTAGCCGAACTATAAATACTGGATTTAGTTGCACTCGTAGCATGATGGACTTGATGTTGTGGAAGATTACAGTAAATGTTTTCCTGTGGTGGAAATCATTTGAAAAGAATAACGGTGACAAATTGAGTAAGCACACGCAATGTTTGGCTAACTCATATCAATAGGTGATAAGTTCTTTAGCACCGTCATAGAAATTGGAAAAATAGTGTAACTTCATTCGAATGTCTAACGATGTCCCTCTCTACTAATGCAAATACTATTACATTGGTTTACGACAGTTTTTGTGGGAAAGCAATAGAGTTGTATTTCTATTGTGTGCTTCAGTACCTACTGATTCGAAATTTGTTTTCAAATTTTTTGATTACGTCTGGATAATTAAATATCTATAGTGTTGGTAAGAATATAACTGAAATTAAAAATGTTGCTTACAAACTTTATTTTTTATACGTAATTGAGGTTTTTCCGTAACTATAGGAGGACAATGATAATCTTCCAAAACGTTTTATCCCACCAGTCCTAATATCGCTCTTCCATTATTGTCAAGTCTTGGTGGAATCTTTCCCCTTTTTTATAATTTCCTGAAAGGTATATTTTTTGTGATACATATGAATTCCGGAACATAAAGATCATTTGGGGGCCCGCGCCACCTCAGCCTTTTCCGCCGTTAGGCCTTAAGGCGTGCCTCGGAGGGCGAACCCTCTATCAAGAAGCTTTTCACTATCCTCTCAAGTCCTACACCTAATGCGGGTCGACACCGGGGTTCGGCATTCCCTGATGGAGCTTGGTGCCCGCCCCAAGGTCCCAAGCTTTGTTAGTTCGAGGAAGCAGATAGGTACTGGTGAACCCTCGGCATTGCCCCATTACCTTGCTCGCTATGGTTCGTCTGGAGTATCAGACGTCCATTGCTAGTCACTCTGTCGGTACCTTTGGAGGTGAGATTGGCTGACTTGACAAGCCTTTTGAAGTAAGTGAGCTGCGCTAGGTTAGGTCTATAATCCCCTGGTTGATGCCTGGGGGATGGTCGCTTGGAACGGGAGTCCTCCGCTTAATGCCTGGAGCTGGAACGGAGTATCCCCTGGTTGATGTCTAGAGGATGTCGGGAAGCCCTCCGGTTAATGCCTGGAGGGCGGAAAGGTATACCCCGGTTGATGCCTGGGGGATGGCCGGTCGGGACGGTAATCCTCCGGTTAATGCCTAGAGGCGGATGAAATATCCCGCGGTTGATGCCTAGGGCATGGTCGGTCGAGACGGTAAACCTCCGGTTGGTGCCTGGGGAATGCCGGCAAGTCCTTCGGTTAATGCCTGGAGGGCGGAAGGGTGAAGGCAAGGTCAGACCGCACTGGTTAATGTCAAGGCACACTCTTCCTTTTCTGCGGAAAACGAACTGCGGCGGCCGGACTAGAACGCATCGTAAGCTTCGCGTCCATGACTTGCCGAGACAGGTGGCTTAGTTGACCGATTATATAAGCCTTCACCTCCAGTTCGAACCGATACTCCCAGTTCTCCCTGAAGACTAGTAACACCCTCTCGCCTCCCATAACTCCGGGACTAAAATTCGTCGTGGGCCCGGTAACCAGTCGTGGGAGCGCGAGCTGCTCCACACCTGGCGCGGGCCCGTTCGAGAAGCTTTTCCTGGACCCGTGGGTACTAAGGTGGAACTGACGGCGTGTTCCCTTTGGGCTCGTCGGTCACATTCCTGGCGGGTCCGGATGCAAACATCTCTCCCGCCCGCGCATGCCACTGGCTTCTTCAGCTCCTTTGCCGACCCAGAGCCTGTCACCAGCCGGGACTAATTGGCAAAGTATCCGGTACCGTATTCTCAACTCGGTTAAGCGAAATTGAAGGCTTTGGTGGGTCTTCGCCAGAGCTCCCGTTAGTTTGAAACAGTCTGTACGACACGGAAGTGAGAGTTGACATTGAGCAAGATAGGCTTCATCGTTCCATAAAGTATACCGTTCCGGTAACTGTACTGGCCCTCTCACGTCCCCCTTGCGGAGGTAACGCTTACCAGCCCCAGTTTCCGAGTGCCGAAGGAGCAAGGTCGAATTTTGGAACAGACGGTATTTGGTAATCAGTTAATAGCTTTGCTGTTATTTAAGGGTATGCCACGTGAACTATGTCCAAATAAAACTAACTACTGCACAATTGAATTCTATCAGAAAATAATTCTTTTATGTTTCTTCACCACATTTTTTTGTTTATCTCGATAACTTTGTCCCATAGGAGATTGTCTTTCTATATTTCTTTAGCCGTGTAGCTGGTGGTAGACAATAAAAACCGTTTATTTGAATTCTTTACCGAAGTATTACTTTATTATTATCGCAACCGCTCACAAGGCCTTCTGGAGATTCGTGTTTTCGGCTTTAGAGCAACCAAGGTATTACCTCTTCCGAAGAGGAAACTGGCGCCCTAGCAAACGTGACGCAGGTGAGCACATCGCCTAAACGGTGTCTTCAGCGGTACTAGTTGGTCAAGGGCACGGCGCCGAGGTACGTCACATATCCTAAGATACCAGTGAGACCGCGGCCCACTGATCCGAGGTTTCCTTACAGTACTTCTTTATTATTTTTAACTACGAAAGATACAAAATGTTTTTTGCGTTTTGTTGTAATTCTAAGGAAGGTTGTAAAGAGAATTTACTCATTTTTTTTTCTTGTTCAATCTGGAAATAGCCTAGCAAGGGTGGCACGTGAGTTAAAAAAAAATAATGTTTTGTTTAGAAAAATTAAATTATCTTAAATCGGGTAGCGTGGTCTTCTACCTTAGAAGTGTTAATCACACATTACAGAAAAATGGGAATTCTCTTACCTTTCGAAACTTTCCTTTTCACTGCTCGAGGGCACGGAGTCACTCACTGGTAACACAGTTTCAAATCACTATTATTTTAAACGGAAGGGTTGGCCGCAAAAGTCTGCGAAAAGAAAGTCCAACTTGGTTGAAAATTGGTCACCCTTATTTAGTTATACACACTAAAGCAATTAAAATTACAAAGAAAGCAAAAGGAACAAATTGATTTCCACAAATTTAGAACAAAACAAATGAGAATTTAAACACTGAACAAAATGAACATTAAAACTCTGAACACAAAATTAAATTTAAAACAGCAAATCTCGCGTCGAGAAGGAACGAGTTGCACACTGCAAAATGCCGACCAGAGAACGGACAAAAATTGACCAGACTACGCTTTTATCATTTCGCCATGAGTGGAAACTCCACTCGGTGTCAGGAGGGCTAACAAAGAAAAACCAATGGGTTGCAACCCTTTCTCATTCTCTCTCGAACTTACTAGTGTAGTCGGTTTTTTAGTAAAAACTAATTTTTTAATCGTGTCAGGTGGGGCAAGAATTTTACCACATCAAAGAGTAGTTAAACGTGTGAATCTTGTAATGTTCTTTTATAAATGTATGTTGTTATTATTATTATTATTTTTACCATGTTCTTTATGACCTACATACTTAAGTGCTAGAAAAGTATAGTAACATGAATAAACTATTATTATTATGGTGCTAGTTTAACTAAATGTGGACCATGTCGCTCGTATCACCGTAAGACTTTATAAGTCGTTTTAATTAATTTCATACTTCCCTTGGCGTGTCAACAGTGAGCAATATCACTTCAACTACTTCTCATACATACATTTATAAAGCCACAATGCGAAATGTGTAAGATGTCTGCTTGAGAAATTCCAACTGTCATCTTAGACTACTTTCGCAATTACCGTAACAAAACATTACAAAATCAATTTAAAATGAAGCTGGCGTTTAATGGGCCATTTTCCTTTAAGTTTAATGAAATGTAAACAAAACAGACTCTAACAGCGTTCATCTAATTATCCAAATCACCCGCCTTTGACCATTTTAAGGAACATTCAGCTTTAAAATTATAATCTGACTGCCAAAATTCAGTAAAGTTGTTGTTATAAATTTAGAAGATCGTCCTCTGCGAGGTGCGTGGATGTTCATTAAATTCTCACCAGGTGGACTGGAAACAATCCGGATTTATCGCATCTCACAATCGACCCAATTAAAAACATTCTAATTGGTTGTGCATCTACATGGATTTGGTGCTTGAATATCGAAACTTGTCATCTGAGTTGTAATTACTGTTGTCGGGACAACTTGTGCAATACACGACGGTCGTAATGCAATGAAGGAATTTACGTGCGGTCGGTAAATTTTTTAGTCTCCATGCTTTAATTTCACGTTGACACATTTGAAAAGATTTAACTTTGGCTTCGAAACACGCTCACCAACCAGAACTAATCAAGAAAAGGGACGTCTGGTCCCAAGTCTTTAAAGCGAAACGTGTTACTAATAGAAGTTTGCATGGATGAAGAGGATATAAACAAAATTTTAACAATGCCTTACGACGACACTTAATGCACGTATTATTGTTCTAAAACAAAATACAAAAGAGTTACAATTTTATATTTTTATTGCATTTCGAACACTGGAGACAAGTTCAGTCGGTGATTCTAAACTTGAGTTTTTAATGGTGTTTGCTACGGTTCGAGAAGACGCAAACATTTCATAGTAATGACAAAAGCCTATTCTTATATTGCTTTCAAAACAGCTTTAAAGGAGATGAAATTCTTGATAGTGGAAGTAATTCTAGAACCTGATAAAACTGGAGATTTTGTCTTTAAGTTTACACACACATTTTCAACTGAAAATACATCGGTTTTCGTGTTTGTGTAGCACCTATTTTTCTCCAATTCAGAAATTTATTATTCCTGTTTTAAAACTTGTTGTAATTGTGTTATAGTGTCATTTAAAATATATACAAGTGACGTTTCAGAACATGTGTGTATAATATACAAGAATATGTGGTGTTTTCAACTCAGAATTATTTGGGTAATCGTGTCTTTAGTTTTTGTTCTATCACAACCAGGCAATAGTGACAACGGCGTGGGTAAAACTCAACAATTTATTTCCCGATCATACGCAGCTGTACAACTGACGATACAGTGTTAACGTGCAGCTCAACTTAACTTATACTCATTAATCAACTGAAAAATATTTACACAGCCACGCGTTCCTTCTGGAAAGTTCGCGATCGCTGCTTCGAGGTTGTTCTGGAGTGCGTTTTGCTTTATTTGAACGCTGGCGTCGACGATGATGAGAGACAGCTCATTGCGGCAATGTACTAGAAAACTCATAGGCGCCGTGCTAGAGCGAACAACGGGTTACTTCGTAACAATTGTATTTATTGTGTTAAACTGTAATTATTGCACGAAATTCGACGAATTTAATAATTGTACCTTACGACAACGAAACCTTACTTTTTTAGATAAAAATTTGAAATTAGTCTTATTACTTATCATGTTCAACTAAATTATCGCTGACATTCAACGTTTATTGGTTGTCATGCAGAAATATCAATGCTTTGATCGTATTAATTTTTTTGAAGGAAATAGTCGTGATAATTTTCTGAATATAATTCTGTGACGTGTAAAACCGCTTTAAGGGTTGTCCGGTCCTGTCGCGGAGAAGCGTACCAGAAGGGGCTACCGAAGTTTGCGATGGTGTCATAAATTTGTCTACTAAATCTGCATTATTCGTTGACAAGGGGGACGTTTATGTAAGAGTCGTAAAACCACTATTTTCGTAGATTAGCTATAACCATAAGTAATCTAGAATATCCTGAAACTTCTCTCTACTGCGTTTACAGTGTGACTTATTACGCGCGCGCTCCTCGATATCTCATTAGTTATTATTAGAAAGAAAAAAATCTGAGATTAAAGTTGTACAGTTTTATTGAATAGCGCACACTAAAATTTTGTTCTTTTTCTAAGGGACAAGACACAACTTAGCTTTTTAAATGGAAGATAGTACGGATGTGTATTGACATATTGTCATTGGTATTTTCTAAGCTTTTCCAAACGTAGTTTATTTTTGAAATTCCGATGCAAAGTTTGAACGTTATTCCACTTTTCCACTTTTCTTGAAATTTTTAGCAATTGAAGGGTTCACAGAAACATCGCTTTAAGGTAATTTTTAAGATCCATGTTTCAATATTTTATGCAAAGATACGTGCTTTATTGTGGTGTTAACACTTGATCCTGGGCAGAGTGAAATTTCTAAGGATAAAATAGGCCGTAATGAAAAATTAGGGATTTATGAAATAAACTGGTCGTTAAGATTGTAATCAAAAATATATTAAGCAAACAAAAATGTAAGTCACCACGCTGCTGAAAAATATATTTTTGAAAATGACCAGAGTGCAGACGTAACCTGTTTAAAATTAGTTAAGTCTCTCAATAATTGTAAATTTTTAGAAAAGGACGAAAAGGGCGAAAAGGACGAAAAGAGATAAGAAGGATAAAAAGGATAAAAAGGACGAAATGGACAAAAAGGAAGAAAAGGACAAAAGGGACGAAAAGGACGAAAATACGAAAAGGACGAAAAGGGATAAGAAGGATGAAAAGGATAAAACGGATGAAAAAGTCGAAAAGGATGAAGAGGACGAAAAGGACGAAAGAGACGAAAAGGACGAAAGTGACGAAAAGGGCTAAAAAAAGAAAAAGATTAAAAAGGATGAAAAGGATGAAAAGGATAAAAAGTCTAGAAATATTGGGAAACAAAAATTATGTAATGAATTCCGATCACGGATCATTGATCTAATAAAGGAGTGGATGGAGCCTTATACACGTTTCCATACGCAGGCGAGTGTAATCAACACAAGAAAGAAATAGCTAGAGCGGTTATGCAAAAGGACGAAAAGGGATAAGAAAGGTAAAACGGATGAAAACGATAAGAAGGATGGAAAGGACGAAAAGGACGAAAAGGATAGAAAGGATAGAAAGGATAGAAAGGATAAAAAGGATAAATAGGATAACAAGGACCAAAAGGACGAAGAGGACGAAAAGGAATAAAGTATAAAAAGGACGAAAAGGACGAAGAGAGATAAAAAAGATAAAAAGGATAAAAAGGACGTATGGACGAAAAGGACGAAAAGGACAAAAAGGACGAAGAGGACGAAAAGGACGAAAAGAGATAAGAAGGATAAAAAGGATAAAAAGGACAAAAAAGACGAAGAAGACGAAAAGAACTAAAGGGACTAAAAGGAAGGAAAGGGATAAAAAGTATAAAAAGGATGAAAAGGGCGAAAAGGGATAAAAAAGATAAAAAGGATAAAAAGGACGAAATGGGCGAAAAAGACGAAAAGGACGACAAGGGATAAAAAGTATAAAAAGATTAAAAAGGATGAAAGGGATGAAAAGGATAAAAAGTCTGGAAATATTGGAAAACAAAAATTATGTAATGAATTCAGATCACGGATCATTGATCTAATAAAGGAGTGGATGTATACGTTTTCATACGTGGGCAAGTGTAATTAAAACAAGAAAGAAATAGCTATAGCGGTTCTGCAAAAGGACGAAAAGGGATAAGAAGGATAAAAAGGATGAAAAGGATAAAAAGGATGAGAAGGAAGAAAAGGACGAAAAAGACTAGAAGGACGAAAATGACGAAAAGGATAGAAAGGATAGAAAGGATAAAAAGGATAAAAAGGATAAAAAGGACAAAAAGGACGAAGAGGACGAAAAGGACGAAAGAGATGAAAAGTATGAAAAGGGATAAAAAGTATAAAAAGATTAAAAAGGATGAAAAGGATGAAAAGGATAAAAAGTCTGGAAATATTGGAAAACAAAAATTTTGTAATGAATTCAGATCACGGATCATTGATCTAATAAAGGAGTGGATGGAGCTTTATACACGTTTCCATACGCAGGCGCGTGTAATCAACACAAGAAAGAAATAGTTAGAGCGGTTATGCAAAAGGACGAAAAGGGATAAGAAAGATAAATAGGATGAAAACGATAAGAAGGATGAAAAGGACGAAAAGGACGAAAAGGACGAGAAGGACGAAAAGGACGAAAAGGACAGAAAGGATAGAAAGGATAGAAAGGATAAAAATGATAAATAGGATAACAAGGACCAAAAGGACGAAGAGGACGAAAAGGGATAAAGTATAAAAAGGACGAAAAGGACGAAAAGGGATAAAAAAGACGAAAAGGGATAAAGGAGATCAAAAGGATAAAAAGGACGAAATGGGCGAAAAGGACGAAAAGGACCACAAGGGATAAAAAGTATAAAAAGATTAAAAATAATGAAAAGGATGAAAAGGATAAAAAGTCTGGAAATATTGGAAAACAAAAATTATGTAATGAATTCAGATCACGGATCATTGATCTAATAAAGGAGTGGATGTATACGTTTCCATACGTGGGCGAGTGTAATTAACACAAGAAAGAAATAGCTAGAGCGGTTCTGCAAAAGGACGAAAAGGGATAAGAAGGATAAAAAGTATAAAAAGGATGAAAAGGACGAAAGGACTAGAAGGACGAAAATGACGAAAAGGATAGAAAGGATAGAAAGGATAAAAAGGATAAAAAGGATAAAAAGGATAAAAAGGACAAAAAGGACAAAAAGGACAAAAAGGACGAAGAAGATGAAAAGGACTAAAGGGACGAAAGGGGATAAAAAGTATAAAAAGGACGTAATGGACGAAAAGGACGAAAAGGACGAAAAGGACGAAAAGGACGAAAAGGACGAAAACGAAGATAAGAACAGAAAGGACGAAAAGGACGAAAAGGACAAAAAGGACGAAAAGGACGAAAAGGGATAAGAAGGATGAAAAGGATAAAGCGGATGAAAAGGACAAAAAGAACGAAAAGAATAGAAAGGATAGAAAGGATAAAAAGGATAAATAGGATAAAAAGGACAAAAAGGACGCAGAGGACGAAAAGGACGAAAAGGACGAAAGAGATGAAAAGGATCTAAAGGCATAAAAAGTATAAAAAAGAATGAAAACGATAAAATGACTACAAATATTGGAAAACAAAAATGTAATGAATTCAGATCACGGAATGTCACCGATAGTCAAATCCATCGGGCGACTGGTTATTTTTATGCTTTTTGGACGTTTCATGAATACGAAAAATAGGTCTCCCTTTCCCGTCTGTCTGTGTGTCTGTCTGCCGAAGGAACCGCATTTTTATTAGACAGATAATCTCCGAAACGATTGTTGTCACATTTGTACGTACGTTAGGAATATTATATACATGGTACAATGCTAATAAAAATTTTCTAATCATCAAAATTTTGTACCGGGCGTTGAATTGAAAAATCACTCAAAGTAGGCGTTGGAATTTAATTTGTCACAAACGGCATGTCTATTCTTATAACATCCACTTGTCACAAACATAACCTTACATTTTACAAATTTTGTTACTGTTGCTGGATAAGAACAGGGGGATAATAGGGTGATACGATGAAATTTGTGGCACTGACCTCTCTGAACCTAAACACCGATTACGACTAGCATTCGACTTAACCACACTCCTAGGTTCGAAAGTATTGCTAAGCAGTTGCGGAAAAATTTGGGTTATCATCTGCCATGGGAATGAAACAACCTGAGTTTTATGAAAATGCAAGTACGGCATGCTCTCTCTGTTAAAAGGTTAAAGAGTAAAGAGATTTATGAAGACATATGCTTAAAACACTTGGCGATCTCTGTCGGTCCTATACAATCGTAAATAATTGGGTTGGCTCTTTTAACAGGGGTTCAAGATGACGAGAGGCCCAGAAGACGGATTTCTATGTCGATGCAGTTCAGGACGTGATTTTGTCAGATCACCGAATTGGGATAAAATATGACATCTGAAGCACTGCAGATTTCATAATTTATTCACTTCGGTCTGGATATGAAAAAAATTCCTGCAAAATGGATTCCTAAATACTGATCAACAGCCAGCGAAAGTGGAAGAGTCAGTCCTGTAAAAATCATTGTCTAAAATGTAGACAAAATAATATGATGAAACTGCAGAAGGTTTTAATCCTAGACATTCAGTATTAAAGATAATAAACGTGTTGTGAATTTTTCACGAGAATTTTACCTTTAACTTGGAATTTCCATAAGATGTTCAATTTGTTGTTTAACGTTAAAAGAGACAAGCAGACGTAATTTTTCCCCGTGTTCGTGTACAGATTGGAATTTCATCGTAAATAAATAACATCCTTCTTAAAATATGTGAATTTAAAATTCCTTAGAGTTTAATATTTTTGGCTGAAGTAACTGCTTTCTGTTGTTGAATTGTTAATAAAACAGTAGTTAAAAAGAAGACGAAAACATGGACGATCCACTAGATTTAATAAAATGTGAACATAAAGCGCGTTTTAATAAAAATGCATATACAAAGCGTGCTACTATCAACAATAATTATTATTAATACTGACTTAAGTACTGAAATGGTTTAATAATATTTAATCTATGATGCTATCCAACAAAAACGAAAACTTACGTACAAAGGACGAATGTTTCGAGTGCATCTAAAGATAGTACTTTATTGTAGAGATCTAAACCAAAAGCTAATCTGATGCATAATAACACAAAGTGCCACTTGTCATGTAACGTGCAACTTTATAATTAAACTTTCAACCGTCTGGAATTTGTGCAAACGTTGGAAATACAAGCAGAGTGGCAAATGTTTTTAATATTACTTAGTTCTTTACGTAAACAAAATTATGTTTTAAGTGTGTTAACTTGAGTTGTATGAATGGATTCACCTTATAAAAAAGTAGAATTCTTTGAATTTTGGCAAGGTGTTTTAAAACTGTACTAGTTACGAGGTTTGGTGGGAAGTAAAGATTTGCTATACGAACTTTAGAGCCCTTGATGATTATGTTTCGTAAAACTAACTACCAATGAAAGATTAATAATTAAGAAGTTTTTTAAGAATACTTTTCATTAATTAAAACAGATATACTGTATGTTTTTAGCGAGTAATCTAAAAATTATTCCTAACGGGAGTTAGAAAATAGAACGAATACTTATAATTTGATGGTCTTTAACTCTTTACGAACCACTCTTTGCCACATTTAGGTACAGGAAGGGAATAAGGAGGATTATTGGTCTTCTCGAGAACTTGTACTGATACTTACATAATGTTAAAAATTATTATTAAAAATTATGCAGCGTATTAGAATACAAAGTAAGTAGTTTCTTATGGAGAATTTCTTGGTTGGGTTTCAGCCCAAATAAACTCTTAACCTAATACTTACTCTACTTTATCCAACTACAAATGTGGAAAACCATTCCCATGTTGCGCGAGCGTAGAATCTGCTACCCCAGTGATAATTAACGGTGCATTTTCATGTTTAGCTTATAATAACTCTCGCATGAATAATGCAAATACGCCACACTAAAACAGTGTACCCCAGTGAAATAAAAATTAATTATTAACGTTTATACCATATGTACTTAACTAGAAAAATTCCCTGAAGCTTCACCATCAAATAATTTATAGAATAGCACACAAACTCGTCTATAATTCTTTTTCTATTAGTTTACGCTCAGGAAATAAGAAGGAAAAAAAATACTTTTAAGTGTTTCACCATGGTTTTGGATGTATAAAAAGACTTGTCAATACTTATTCCCAAATCAATTGCCAATCAGAAACAAATTCAGTCACAACCTACAAACTGCGTTCGTTTGCTGCAAGTATCTTACACAGTTTAAGTTAAATTTGTGGGTTTTTTATGTGTATTTTTTGGCATCTGTTGACTGGCAGTTTTGTTTCAGTAATGTAAATGTTGACACTAAAGTCTCCATATTCTATGACATTTTGTTTACAGGCGTTAATTACTATATTCCAAAGAAAATGATTAAATCTGGTAGTTCTTATCCGATATGGTTTAACAGGCACCATAAAAATTTGTGCTACCAGAAAAGGCTCGCTAATTTTGAATATAAATTGTCTGGTAAATTAGTAGATTATCTTCACTTCAAGTCGATTCGATCTCGCTGCAAGGCCCTTAATGAAAATTTATATTCTTCGTACATTACCCAAGTTGATGTTAGCGTTATATATAACCCAAATTATTTTTGGAAATATATTCGTGATAAGAGCAATGATAATGGGGTTCCTAATTACATGTCATTTAAAGATAAGAAAACGGACAATGGAGCAGATATTTCCAATCTGTTTGCGGAATAGTTTTCTACAGTCTATGTTACTGATCCCACAACAAATTTAGAAAATAACAATTCACTTAATTTAAAAGTCCTTGATAATGGATTAAAGGTAACATTATTGGATGTTTTTCAAAATATTAGCAATCTTAAATCTTCTTATTCCTGTGGCCCCGACAGTGTTCCAAGTATGCTTATAAAAAACTGCATTTGTACTTTGGCTGTTCCATTGTTCCTATTGTTTGAATCATCTCTCATGGAATTCAAAGTTCCTGATATTTGGAAGTGTAGTTGCTATATAATAATACTATAGAAGGGTGAGCAACCAATCAGTGATCCCAAAAATTTTAGGTAACATTATTCGAAACAACTACAGTGGTCTTCTTCAACGATTTTATCTCCTCATCAACATGGGTTTTGCAAAGGTAAATCTTCTCTTACAAACTTATTGTCTTACTACGTGTTTCTTAATAGTGCATTTCAAGATAGGTCGCTATTTACACCGACTTCGTAAAAGCCTTTGATAGGGTCAGTCATAACATTCTGATCTCTAAACTAAGCCAACTAGGGTTTAACAGTTCCACCATAGACTGATTGTTTTCGTTTTTATCGGGCAGATGTCAACAAGTCAGAACTGGCAATTTTATATCCCGTAGTTTTGAAGTCACTTCTGGTGTACCTCAGGGATCACACTCTGGTCCAATATTATTTTTGCTGTTTGTCAATGATCTACAGTTTTCTTTCAAGTATTCTAATTTTCTACTTTACGCCGATGACTTGAAAATTTTTAAACTCATTAAAACAATTTAAATAGATTATATGACTGGTGTGATCGGAATCAGTTGTTTTTAAATACAGATAATTGTTGTGTTATAACATTCTGTAACGTGAAAAATTTATGCCAACATATTTATAAAATAAATGACAGTGTCTTGAAGGTAGTAAATGAAATAAAAGACCTCGGTGTGGTGTTTGATTCAAAATTGTCCTTTAGATCTCATTATGATTATATTTTCAAAAAGTCAATGAGTATATATTATTCACCAATAATATAAGAAATTTAATAGTAGTTTATGTAACGAGTGTTGAAAAACGAGCATTGCGTAAGGAACCTTATGCGACACGAAAGCGTAGCTCGAGTGTTGCATGGAAGTTAGTTACACTATGCTCGTTTTTTTACGAGTAACATACAACATATTTCGTGTTGCCTTATCATAAAATTTTATAAATAAAAAAAATATTTACGGAAAAATGTTTACGTTTAATAAAGTCAGAGCAGGATAGTTATCACGGTGCCATAAAATTCCTCAACCTCCTAAGAGTTAAAGAAATATTCCCCTCTGGAAAATTCATTTTAGTATTGACTACGCAATGCCAACTTGGTTGGCGAAACGCGTCAACAAATATTTTCTGTGTTTCTAGTGTGGTGAACCGTTTGCCCTCCAAAAATTGATAGTTTTATCACATCTTAGACATTTAGTATTACAGAAAATAATGATAAAGAATTAAGTTTCCCTCTCCTTAAATTTTTGGTCTCAGCTAAAAAATTCTCAAATAAATGTTATTCAAATATTCCTCGAAATTCGCACGGTAACGGTTGCATTTTGGAGGTGAAGGGACTGATAATTTTAATTTTTTTACCATCTGTCGGTAAGGGACACAGAGAATATTTTTACGGCGTTACTGTGACAATTTTTTACAGGCAAGCATAGCCTTTAACACATAAAGTACATGTTTTTCTTCCTTGTTTTGAAATTAAACCACAAAGGTGTTTTAGAAAAAAAAACTAAATATTTACACACTTTGCAAAAATAATTTTAATGATAAATCGTCAACATAATTAAAACAACTTGTCTGTTGAGTGAGTTAACAACCTTGTTTCCAGTTACGAATGAACAGAAACATATTCCTCTCCAGGAATAATATTATGCTTTAGTTACCTACAACAAGATTTATGTTACACGAAATTAAATATATTTTTACTCTGCAATAGATTTTCACCTGTTTTATACAACATATTATCATTTGATATTTATTATTCATTAGTGAAATCGCAAGCACGAATCAGTTTTACCCCCAAGAATGGAAACAAGGAACCACGAACAAAGGAGGTGTAATTGTTGTTGTACCTTAATTTTAGATAAGCAGAAATTATTTGAAAGCGGAAAACAGGCGGATAGGTGGGTGGAAAATGTCGTCATATTCATTTAAAAATGCAATTGACGTGAAATGTGTGTCCTTGCGAGATGTGCGTGACATCATAATAAGCTGTGTCTTTGTGTATCCGGCAATTTAGTCAGCAGAGCCTCGCTTCGTAGCCCTTTATCTTGTGTAAATTGCCGGTCCTGTAGGTGTCGCACGCGACTATATTTATACAAAATTGCAACTCCAAGCTTTAGATTTGAATTCCTCTTACGTCAGAAGAATTCTGCATGCGATAATACTAACTACATCAAGCGACTTAACATTAAGAGAGTTAATCAAGTTTCTATGATGAATTGAATTGATCGTGTCGTCGTATATTAACTCACAGTGCACGTAGTTCCATTAGGACGATGTGCACATTTATTGCCATCATTTCTATCGCAAGGATTGATATAATAGGGTTAACTTGCCATTGAAGTTCATTCAACAATTTTTTAGATGTAGCAAACCTTAACCGACAAGTAGGTACACCCATGCGCATTACACCAAAGCGCTAAATAAGCAAAGACAAGGAAATGTTTTCAGACATACATGATGAAGCAACTCGAAGAGGAGAGAGTAAGTAAAAACCAAAATTACTGAGAGGCATGGCTTAGTTTATTAAAATAAATGTTAAATTTCCCATGATACTCGTAGTAAAGATGGTACAAATACAATTAATTGTTGCAGTTTTACATAAAACCTTTCTCAGTGTAAACACACAAACGAAACCTTCACCTCCCTTCCCCCCCTATTTGCCTTGATTTATTGTATTATATAATTGTTTTTTTTTATTTCTTCCTGTTTCGTTTGTGTTTTTAAATTATTCTTCTGTACAATATAAGTAAACTTAAAATTTTACAACCAACATATAACAGAGTAATAATCTGCTTAATGTTTCTTATTTGTAGTTAACAGATGCGCAAACTTACATCACTTTAAAAAAATATATATGGATCTAAACCTCATACGGGTACCACAAGAATATGCATAATAGGAACAACGCCCAAAAAAACTCATTTTTAACACTCAGTACATGAAATAACTGCAAATATCAGAATAAAGATGTCTTTATTTTTAAGTACATGGTACCGTCATTCGTCAAATAACAATTCTTTATAATTACAATAAAGTGATTATTCGTAAGCTGTACTCATCTGAATGTCTCAGTATCTTCTTCTCTCTTCCGAAGCCATAGCCGTGGAAATCTAAAAGATATATCATAATAAATGTAGCTATTGACAAAATAACAACAAACAGTCAAAAGTAAATAGTGCCGTCAATTAATTAGTATGATGTGGGGCACTTTTTCGAGACAGTTCTTGCACTAAAAAATTCACTCTTCGAGATGTAATTTTGAAAAATTTTAAACACAGGCTATTCGTGTTAAAAATTTACAATTGTTTTTCGTTAATGGCGTGTTTTAAAACTACTTACCAACAGGCTTGCCACTAGTGCTGCGTAGACAATAACGAAGATTTTCATTTTGACGGAGATCAATACTTTTTGGAAAATAACCAGGCCAAACCTCCTTATATAGGTGCTGATATCGTGGTAAATCATAACCTTGTAGCTTCTCACCGCTAACATAAAATATATCTACATGAATTTAGCTTTTATCCCTTCATTTAAATGAAAATTTCAAAATATGTAAGTACCCGATAGACATTATAACGCAAAGTTGACCTTGTACTCATACACTTTTGAAATAATTTGTGCATATGTGATATATTGTTCATACCGTAACTTTTGAATTACGTTTTTTTATATCTTTTTTTTCCAAATTTTACACCTTAAAGATATACAGCTCATAGATTGTGCTTAATGGCAGTTGGCGTAACAAATATGTGGTATCCTATCGTATATTTAACTTTTAAATTTAAATAAAATATGAACGGAGAAAAAAAGTATTTTATGTTATAAGTGAGAGAAATGCTGTATCATAAGCGAGTGACAATGTAGGGTCACCAGCTTTTTGGCGCGAGTTTATAATGCATTTCGCTCACATATAGTATACGACGTTTTATCTTAGAGTAGCAGCTTTTACACATTAGATGTATTAGTTAGCAGTATAGTAACCACAGTCACATTACATTACGTCACGTGTGAGCAGTTTAGTTCACTTATTAATAATGTTGAATTTTTGTCTCGTAAAACAGTTGCCTAACGTACCCCAAAAACAATTACTGTAAAATAAAGGGTTGTTTCACACAGTGCACAGGTTTTTCTTCGCTTTGACTGGCAAAATTTATAGTGCTGTTACGAAATAAACCCATAACCGCCCCGATGCGACGCCTATGAGTTTTTCTAGTATGTGTGTCGATGAACGGTGACTCATCGACGGCCGAGCGGCGGGATCTGAAGCCGGTTACCGGAAGTCTCGAAGCGATGGATACTCGAGAAAGATCTCGATCGTGGAAGTATGGGTTTAAAATAGAGGCGACCATCGGGAAGGGATTATTCACCTAGTGGAGTCCGTCAAGAGCGTCCAGTGAAATTTGCCGGAATAATTTCTGTACATAATAATCGTTGCAATAGTCGTGTAAATACCAGTTATTAAGAAATAAATTGTTGAGTTTTACCTCCGCCCGATTAATTATTCGCCCGTGGAACGTAACACTGGTCGGAAGTGAGATCTGTAATTCTGAAGAATTTATGCCTATCGAGACTAGAGCTTAGGCCGCGAAAATGGAGGAAAAGATCATGGCTATGCTGGCAAAAATGGATGAGAAAATAGACGCGAAAATGGAGAAAATGGACGAGAAAATGGACGCAAGAATGGAAAAAATGGGGAAAGAAATGAAAGAGGAGATGGGCGCAAGAATGGAAACAATGGATGCGGAAATGGATGCAATAAACAAAGAAATGGACGAGAAAATGGACTCAAGAATGGAAAAGATAGACGCAAAGATGGACCCAAGAAATAAAGGAATGGATGAAAAAATGAGCGCAACAACAGAAGAAATGAACGGAAAGATGGACGCAAGAGGTGAGAAAATGAATGCAACAATAGAAGAAGTGAACGACAAAATGAAAATGATGGAAGTAAATCAGCCTAACTGAAAAATTCCAAAAGGAAGTGGACGCAAACAAGAATGAGATAGAAGAAATCAGAGAAGAAATTTAGGACGTAAAAACAAATCTGGAAAATATGGAAAATACTGTCGGACGAAATATGATGGCAATGGAGCATCACTTGAAGAGTGAGTTAGAAAAATCAGTGCATGAATGCATAGAAGATCGAATGAAGAAATTTGAAAAGACAATAAAAAATGCAGCAACCACTGGTTCATGTTATGTGGCGTCGGTCCCCAGAACGATTCAACTACCCACCTATGATGGTCAGACACCTTGTTCATCGTATAAAGAGCAGTTTGAGGCAGCAGCGACTACGAACCTTTGAGAAGAAGAACAGCTTTGCGAGGCGCAGCGCTGGAGATACTGCAAACTCTATCCAAAAAAGATAGAAACAGATACAGTGCCCTAACTGCTGCCCTAGAACTTCAATTTGGGGATGAACATCTGAGACAGGTTTTTGCAGCTCAAGTGAAGACAAGAACCCAGAAAGTTGGAGAATCCTTTCAGGAATTTGAAGCAGATGTCAAGAAACTAGTACGTCTTGCATACACCAACGCACCATCAACTTTTCAGGAGACGCTTGCAATAGAAACTTTCGTAAATGGCATTCGCGACGGTAAAGTTAACAACTATCAAGGTACCAGACATCATCGGAGACCTTGATTCGTGCGCTGGAAGTGGAGGCGGCGTACAATTCTTCAAGAACCTGGCACAAGATCAGAGTGGCAGAATTGGAAACAGAGTACAACGACAAGGTAGAAAAGTTGTTGGAAAAATTCTCGGAAAAATTCTCGCAGCGCATAATAGATGGGCTATCTCAAGGATTAGAGAATGGTGTGTCTCGGGAGAGAAACCTAGAATGCTATAGATGTGGGCGCCAGGGACATCTCAAACGCGATTGTCGTGCTCGATCACCAGCTCCGAGCAGAAGCATACGACAGAGATCTCGTCAAAGAAGTCTGCAGGAAGACTAAAAACATCCAGTAGTTTGGGGGATGTGCTGGCTGGTGTGAATAAGGCCCCCAAGGAAGTGAAGATAAGAAGTTTCATCAGAGGCAGTAGTTCAACTAAACCGGGGAAGATTAATGGAACTCCCGCAGCAATCACTTACGGAAAATGCTGCATGACGGCGTAATAGAGGAATCAAACAGTCCATGGTCTTCACCTGCAGTGCTAGTCACCAAAAAAGATGGGTCGACGAGATTCTGCGTAGACTACAGGAAACTAAACGATGTAACCAAGAAGGACCGTTACCCGCTTTCGCGAATTGATGACACGCTCACAACACTATCACGATCCGCCTGGTTTTCCACGTTAGACCTAAAAAGCGGCTACTGGCAAGTTGGTATCCATCCAGAAGATAAGGAAAAGACCGCTTTTTCTGCCGGCAGTGGCTTGTATCAATTTACCATAATGCCTTTTGGACTATGTAACGCTCCGGCTACTTTTGAAAGACCGATGGAGATGGTATTACGAGGGTTAACATGGAAAACACGTTTGGTTTATTTAGACGACATCATGGTAATGGGAGAAACATTTGAGGAAGACTTGACCAACTTAGAAGAAGTATTTAGCCCAATGAAGGAGGCAAATTTGAAGTTGAATCCGAAGAAGTGTCTCCTCTCCCAAAAAGAAGTAGAATTTCTGGGGCATACTGTTTCGTCAAACGGAATTAAGACTACGGAAACGAAGATCAAGGCGATTCGTGATTGGCCAAGACCAAGAGATAAACACGAAGTCCGGAGTTTCTTGGAATTGTGCGCGTACTGCAGAAGATTTGTCAACGGGTTTGCTGACATTGCTGCTTATCTGCACCTGCTGACGGATTTGAAGTCTCAGTTCAGTTGGACTGCTGAATGTGAAGCAGTCTTTAAGAGATTGAAGAACGCACTATGCTCTAGTCCTATTCTGTCCTATCCGCGATCATCGGGAATGTTCATCTTGGACACGGACGCGAGCAACATCGGAATAGGTGCTGTATTCTCACAGATGCAGGACAAGGAAGAAAAAGTCATCGAGTACTTCAGCAGCGTACTTTCGAAACCCGATAAGAACTACTGTGCTACGAGGAAGGCGTTGGTGGCGATTGTCAGGGCTGTCGAACATTTCCATAGGTATCTCTATGGACGCGAATTCCTTATTAGAACCGATCACGCAGTCCTCACATGGCTCCTTCAGCTGAAGAATCCCGAAGGACAAGTAGCTAGATGGCTTGAACGACTCCAACAGTATCACTTCAAAATTCGACACAGGGCTGGTAAGCTCCACAATAATGCGGACTGGGAAACATATCACCATGCAGTTGGTTGTTCCGGCGATTAGAACCAAGGAAGTACTTCGAGAAATGCACAATGATGGTTCTGGTGCTCATTTTGGAATCAACAAAACGCTTGCTAAAGTTAGGGAGAGATTTTACTGGGTCCATTGTCGAGAAGATGTTGAGAGCTGATGCAAATAAGAGCTGGTGCTGTTTAAAACTACTTATTATAAAAGTGTTATTATTAAACGTCGATAGTTAACAGTGCCCGTGTCGGTACAATTTGTAATCACAACATAGTTAAGAACTTGTTGATCTGGCTTGAGTAAAGTAGTATTTAAGTGAAAAGATCTGGTTTAAGTTGTAACCTTAACCTTAATTACATGTAAACTAAACAACACTTTTACTGTTCGAAAATCTGGGCTTCGAAATCCAAGAATAAAAATGTTAGACCTTGAGAACCCCATTAGTGAAGACGATCTGAAAAAATGTGTTATTAAGCAAAATCTAGGCGCAAGTAATATTTCTGTTATAAAATAACAATGGGATACATGTAGAGTATTTGAATACGTCAATGTGTTGAGGTGCTATGACTGTGGTGGCTTCAATCACGTAAGTAAAAATTGTCATGAAAAAATTGAGTGTCTAAAATGCGGAGAAGACCATGCTACAAATGTTTGTACGAAAGAAGATGAATGTTGTATAAACTGCATTAAAGAAAATCGGGTTAATCCAGCTGCACAACTCGACATTAATCATTCAAGGTTTGACTTTACTTGTTCGGTGTATAAAAAGCAAATAAACTTAGCTAAACAAAATATATGTTATCTTATCAGATATAGCAATCAGAGCCAAACAATAGTGACAAATAAGTATCTCTTTTTTTCTGGAATGCACAATGTCTGCGCAACAAAATAAACTTTTTAGAAGGTTTTCTAGTTGACAAAAATTTTGATGGTCTCTGCATTGTGGAACACTGGTTAAATTCTGTGGAGTGTAGTGCATTGTCTTTAAATAATTACTGTGTAAGATCTGAATATTCAAGATCACTTCAAAAACAGGGTGGTGTGATGACTCTTCTGAATCAGCATTTGCGTTGGCGTAATTTAAAAAATATCTCTAAGGGGCCAATTCCAAGTTGGTGGCGCAAGTCACTGGTGCAGCGCAACTTTATAATGCTAATTTGGGTATCAAATGCTGGTTGCTAGGGGTGACGGAATAAACAAGCGCAATTTTTCGAGATAAATTGCGCCAACGTGCACTGCCTACTAGAGGTGCCGCAACTCCATGGTGCAAATTTCAATGGAAAATTCGACAAAACTGCGTTTGTTGATTCCGTCACCCCTAGCAACCAGCATTTGATACCCAAATTAGCATTATAAAGTTGCGCTGCACCAGTGACTTGCGCCACCAACTTGGAATTGGCCCCTATGTTATCATCTGAAGTTGATTGTGAAATATGTGGTCTTTTTAGTAAAGAATTTAATTTAATAATAATAACTTTATACCGTTCGCCTAAAGGTAATTTTAACAATTTTATTAATACTATAGTTAAGCTATTTACAATAATTGATTTTAAATCTAAGTATGTAATATAGGAGACTTTAATTTACATTTTGGTACTTCTGATACTAATATGTTATATTTTTCTGATTTGTTAAAAAGTTACGGTTTCCATCCACTAGTTAATTTCAAAACACACATGAATAATACCATTGATAATGTATTCACTAATATAAATGTCAACTTATTAACTGTTACACCTATTAATATTTCTAAGTCTGATCATACAGCTATCTCTGTAAAAATATGTCTTATAGAAAAAGCTCATGATGACTCGTATGCATTTAAATTTGTTCAGCCAATAACTCAACGAGGAAAAAATGATTTTTTTAACTTACTGTATCATATTGATTGGAATTTTATCACATTAAATCTTGATGTAAATGTCTTGTTTGACATGTTTTTAGACATAGTTTTAAACAACTTCAATTTAGCCTTTCCTAAAAAGAAAATAATGTGTAATAGATGCAAAGTTCATAATATAGACTAGTTTATCCCTGAGTTAGAAAAGATGAGAGAAACACTTCATTTTTTATATGATTTGCACAAGACATACGGAACATTGCATCTAAAAAATGTATATAATAACTACAGACGTCAATACGATGCTGCTATCAAGCAAGCTAGAACTAATGCTAATGATAATTTTATTAGAAATAATTGTAACAATACAAAAGCAATGTGGTCCCTTATAAATAGAAACAAACAACGTAAGATTCATGAAATATCCAAGATAACGCCATCTGAGTATAATACATTTTTTGTAAATATTGCGAAAGACATTGTAAACTCCTTGCCTAATCCTAATGTAGATACTATTAATCGTATGTGTTCATTAGTCAATGCTTCAAACATTTTTTTTTCATTTGAAACAGTAAGCGAAATAAAAGTCCGTGATGTAATTAATAAATTAAAAAATAAAAAAAGTAAGGATATATATGGGTTAAATGTATCTGTCATCAAATCAGTTAAGGACATACTAATTCCACCACCAACTAAATTAATTAACAAATGCATTGATAGTTCTAATTTTCCGGATTGCTTAAAGATTGTCTCGGTCATTCCCCTACATAAACAAGGTGATCTTAATGATATAAATAATTATCGACCAATATCTTTACTTCCTGTCTTCTCAAAAGTTTTTGAATCATTAATGTTTGATCAAATATTAAAATATTTTGATAATAATAAACTATTTTTTAATAATCAATATGGATTTCGTAAAGGTTTATCAAGCGAAAAAGCTGTTCTTTCTCTTATTGACAACGTGATTAAATCTTTACAATATGGTGAATACTTTTTGCTACATTTCTAGACCTTAGTAAAGCTTTTGACTGTGTATCATATGAAATATTATTACGAAAACTTGTTTTTATAATTTTGATCCAACTGCTACTAAATTAGTACTTTCCTATCTCTCCAATAGATATCAAGTAGTCAGTCTAGATGGAAAATTGTCTAACAAAAATAAAGTTATGTATGGGGTGCCATAGGGTTCTATCTTAGGGCCTCTGTTATTTTTGATTTATGTCAATGACTTACCTAATTATTTATCCCACTTTTCAACAGTATTGTACGCAGATGACACAACAATTGGCAAAAGAGTGACATCACCCCAGTCCATAACAACATCTTTAAATAACATCTATGCAGAAGCGACTCAATGGTTTTTATGCAATAAACTTTGTTTAAATAAAACTAAATCAAAAAACATGGTGTTTACTCTAAAAAAAAAACTTATCCCTCAATACTGAATCTTCCACCAAATTTCTTGGCATAATATTGGATTCAAAATTACTGTGGCAGGATCATGTAACTCATACCATAAACACAATTTCCAAAAATATACATTTATTAAGAAACTTGTCTAATTACTTATCTCGAGAAGTTTTGAAAATTGCTTATTACGGTCTTGTGCAATCGCATTTAATGTATGGAATACTTATTTGGGGTCACTATTCATCATTTCAGAAGCTTTTTAGATTACAAAGAAGAGCAGTAAGAATTATTGCAAATATTGGATATAGGGATGACTGTAGGATGTATTTTAGCTCCTTAAAAATTCTGACACTACCGTGCTTATATATTTTTTATTCTTTAAAATATGTCCTTAATGAATTAAATTCTTTTCCTACTTTAAACTCATTCCATGAATATAATACCAGGTCTGTTGATTTATCAATTGTAAATTTAAGAATCTCGCGTTGCAGAAATGCTGTTAATTATTTTTGTATTTTATTTTTTAATAAATTGCCTAGGAGTGTACGATGCTTTCCGCCACGTGAGTTATTGCAAAGAGTTAAAATAGGTCTATGAAGGCTGATTTTTAAGTTGTTTACCAACTTGAACCAAAAGTATATTATGTTCAAATGAACTAATGAAAGCATTTTATTTTTTAAGAGAAAATTAACGTGTTCGTATACGTGTTTAATTTATATAAATTAACAACGCAGAGCTAAAACTCCATCTGTGGAGCCCTGGGTCGACGCACTCTTTTTTTTCTAATATTTCTTCAATATGAGCAACAAATTTTTCTGTATTTTTTTAGCAGCTCCACTTCCGGACTTCCAATTTCTGAGAAGAGTTTCATCATCATGTCCAAAATTGCATGTAATCGATAGCAGCATTTATAAATTCAATTCGGTAGTAACTCTAAGCCAAAAACACTTGGTTTTATAAGTTGTAAGCCATGATACCAAGAATGAAACTCTTGTTGGTTAGTTGTCACACTGATGTTTTAAAGAATTTGGAGGAACAGATGAAACAAACAAGAATAAATGTAATAATGACTCAACGACACACAAACTCAAAAGCAGTAAAATACTCCATTAAAATAATACACAATATTATGGACTAACAGAATACAGACGTTTTTCGCTACGTTTTCTTCTTGCAAAAAACAACGTCAAGTGGATGATTTTTTTCTACTAAATACCCGATATGCTATTTTAATAATATCTAAAACTTAATAGCGATATCTTTCCAAACAATCTATTATTGTCAATTATTAAACTAACGGTTATTTGTCTGATGATGGATAATATTTTTCAAAATAAAACGATTCCAATTTTAGGGAAACTTTTCATTATTTTCTTAAACAGAGTGCAGTCAGTGTGTCCTCAAATTGGCACTGGACGGCCAAGGTGTTCATTGGTTGTTGCTCAGAACGGCGAATAAGAAAGACAGCTAATTACCAGCGCTATCTAATTGAATACGATTTATGTTAATGGCATGTTTCTCGTTTTGAAATCGTTTATTAATTTCAATTATTTTCGAACATTAGTCATAATTCTAAGGAATAAAACAACCTTAATCCCCACATAATTAAAGGATTCGCGTTATAAATGTTATGCGCTTGTTAATATCCCTTTGATCGGTCACACCTGGTAATTCGTCAACGCTAACGAGCTATAATTGTAGTAATAATGACATGTTCTGTTCTATCATCTTAAATATATATGACTGATGAAAATGACTCTGAGAATTCAGTTTACTAAACGTGACAGCAAATATATACGTATTGACTCAAGAATGGCAACATGGTAAATTAGAAGTGACAAATCTAACTTTTAAAGCCTCCCAACATATTAGTATTAATAGTAAAATACACATCATAAGATAATATTCAGCGTTGTCAGAACGACAGGAAGTTATTATGAAGGTTTAAATGTTCTTTTTGCCCAAAATGTAACATGCTAAAATCTATTAGCGTATTTAATAATAATTACTCGAAAATCCATGTCTTTACAAACTCACATAAAATACATGTATCCGAGCAATTAAACAGTTTTTATTTCCTTCGTGTACAGTTTTCCTCTCACAAAAAAATCGAAATATCCCTGAATCATAAAATACCTCTAGAACATTTTTATGTAAAAGGATCCGGACAACCACTACTGTTTTCCAGAGCATTGGATTGCGCTCGTCGACTTGACCTTTTGTTTCTTCGAAATTTATATTGTTTATGATGTACGTTATTCGTCCAAACAAAAAGCTCCACAAAAAAAAAGAATTCCGCTAACAGGAATGGGTAAGCACTGATTTCATTTGTCGTTGGTGGAAAATTCAGTAAAAACGCGTCATTCTCTAAGTGATAGCGATCGAAGGATGGAAGCTAATGTGTTTAAGCGTTGACAGAGCCTTCGCAGGGCTACTAATAGTATCATCGCAGCACTCTAATTCCATTATCCTCAGTACCTTTTATCCGTCAGACCTCGTCATGCTGGTGGATGTCCAGACCCAACTCAAATGTAGGTATTTTAAGCTATGGCAGAGAGATATTTAATTAAATTGGCTCGAGTGATGCCGCGGTGCTAGAGTTCAATGCAACGCATCGATTGATACTTTATGCCCAATATTCATAATATCGTGGATCATACATAACAGGGGATAAAACTAAGCGGAAAGCGCACTGTTGCATAAAATATTATTTTTAAATATATATTATTTACAATGTTAACAAAAATATATCACAAAAATGTATGTCGAAATATTTTAAAATATATGTCTTACAGCCTGTATGGACGTATATTATACCTTATAAAATTTTATTGTCAATAACGAAATGGACAAAAGTACAGTAGTAAGAAGTATTTACAACTACACAACAATAAACTGAAAAAATTAGCCACAAATTCACACTTGTCACGTTACGACGTTTGGTCATGGTCTCCTGGGTAAGCACTGCGTAACGAATTTAATGTATTATTTACTTCATCCCGAGCGTAAGCTAAGTTTGATTGTAATTTCGTAATTATTTTGTTCTCTACGATAAAATGAACCGAAAGTGATTTATAAACTGCTAGTCTAATATTCTGCCAAATTTTACTTGAAAATCCGTACTAGAAAACCCACTCATACGACCAAAAATTTTAACATGTTAACAAAAAGTCACTTTATGTATATACACGGCTATTCGGCTTAAATAATGAATTAGAAATGAGCCCAACATACAGTGCCCCTTTATTCCTTGATTTATACAGGTTTGTATAAATGATTATAGGGTCGAAGTAGGTCATGAAAACGTGCCGTCTATGAGTTTTAGACTTTACTAAATTCCCAAGGACCGACGACAAATACCACACGCACCTGTATAACTGCTTTCCTAAATGCTTCACATCTTATTAAAAAATAAAACTAATTCATTACAATAAAAAGAAACAAATTTATTGCGGATAAGCATCCCAGTAAATGTTGAAAATGTTCACCGTTTTGTTCAAAGCACATATTCACTCTTTTTTTATTTCAAAAATATTGTATAATCCTATCGTCAATACTCATTCAATTTTAGGTTGCAACAGGAACTCCTGACTGCTGAGGAAATCTTGTCGAAGATGTTTGTGGATTCTGCTCAAGTCGTCTCAAATCATCAAAAACGTCCTCCAATACTGAAGGTCTTTCAGAAGATTTCCCTTTGTTGACACTGCCAGTTTGAACAAATCTGATGATTACCTTCTTAATGCGAGCTTATAACGACGTTTCTTGAATTTTAAAATCAGGAGATTGGCCGATTTTCTTGTTTACAAGCGGTTACAGAATACACACACTCTCAGTTTACGAATGTCCTATTGCGATAACAATTTCATTTCTACCATGTGTAAACGGTTCACGAGCTACTGGAGGTTGATTACCCTTTGAACATATTGGGCAACAGGATTATTGAACCCTATTTTTAATAAAAAAAGATGGCGAAAATTATTTAAAATTTTGAGGAGGTACTTAGAACTACAGTTAGCAAATTTACCTCTTCAGATCTGGCGACATGTTTGGTTCCAGCAAGACGGAGCGCTTCCGCACAATTATCATCGAGTTCGTCGCTGGTTGACCAGAGAATTTAGCAACTATTTGGATTGGTAGGAGCTGCAATCCTTGGGCTGCCAGAAGCCCCCCCTGGATTATTTTTTGTGGGAAACCATTAAAAAAAGGTTTATCAAACTCCCTTCGAAGAAATTAATGAACTGCAAGGTAGTGGAAAGACGAATTATTCGGCAAACTTTTGAGCTGACGTCATCAATTTTTTGGAGGGGATAAGCAAATATATTTTGATTAAAACTTTACTATGATCTTTATAAACTTAAAATATCTGCAAGATTTGAACGCATTCGGTTTAGCAGATAAAAATGAAATCATAAAATGTTATTTTATGATTTTGATTATTTTTCCAAAAATTTGAACGTTTCGGATAAAAACTCAATACGGAATCATAAACTACTTGTGTAGCGCTATGTTATTTTATACAACTTGAAACCCATTTACTGTGTACAATTTGGAAGTTACGTTATCACATTAGTGGTGGGGATAATTAGACAAATTTTTGTTAGCGTTTTACCATCTACATAATAGTCGGTCGAAGGACTCGATTACAATACTTCCCTTGCTTACGTTCGGGAGGTAAAAATTAAATCTTTAATATAGTGCGTTTTCTTCTATATTTAATAGCGCAACAGATGGCCAATTTCAGCCTTTTGATGTTATTTTTATATATTTTTATGTATTTTTAAATGATTCTTTCATTTTTAAATTTTTTCGTTTAATCAGTTCTTCAAAGTTTCCATCCTCGAATTTCCAATTTTTAAGTGATTCAGTTTTGCAATTTTTGGATTTTTCAATTATTATTATCCGATTTCTTTAATTGTCAATATTTTGATTCTATATTGCGTTTTTTTGGTTTTGCACCTTTTCGATTTTTAAGTTTCCCAATTTTTATCTTTCGATTTTTCAATTTTTCACTTCCTCTACTTTTCAAGTTTTTCATTTCCAGCTTTCAGATTTTTCATTTTACAATTTTGCAATTGTTCCGTTTTTTATTCGAAACGTTGAAAAATCGACAAACTAAAACTAAAAAATTTGAAACAATTGACAAAACTGAAAAGCCGAAAAATTGCACAATCGAAAATGTAGAAAGTCGAAAAATTGCGAATCGAAGAACTGAAGAAACGATACATCAAAAAAAACGAATCGAATCGAGAAACTGGAAAACCCAAAAATTTTTAAATTGAAAATGATATTAATAAAATTGTAAAGACGAAAAACTGCAATACTAAAACATCAAAAAACTGAAAAATCAAATACAGAAAATGTGAAAAATTGAAAAACGAACAATTAAAAAATCGATTAAATGAAAAAGTTTTAAAGTTGAATTCTTGTAAGATGGAAAAATTTTAAAATCATAAAATTGACAAAGTGAAACATTTTTAAAATTATAACTTGTTATTAGATACATATTTAAAATGAAAACTAGAAAAACTACATATCAAAAATAGAAGAAACGAAAAATTGAAAACTCAAGTTTCTGAAAAACCTAAAATTGAAAAAATGAAAAATTAAAAAATCTAAATGTTGAAAAATTGCAAATCAAAAAATAGAACAATTCTAAAACTGAAAATTTTCACCTTGAAAAAAGAAAAATTAGAAAATTTTGACACTGAAAACCGAAGCGAAAATTTGCAAATCGAAAAATTGAAGAAATGAAAAATTGCAAACTCGAAAAAATGCAAATTAAAGAAATGAAAAATGACAATGTTGAAAAACTAAAAATTGAGAAACTTAAAATTAAAAAAATATATATAATCGGTTATTATAACAGAATGTTAAAAAAAGTATCCTAAAATTTTTCTAATAGTTTTAAAGAGTTGCTTAATACTTTTGAATTTGTTGCAATGTATTTTTAAATTGGAGTTATATTTTGTTGTTTTTATTTTAAAAGAATAATTACAAGTATCTACTTATAAACCTATAAAAAAAAATACAAAAGAAAATCTGAACAGGGAATTATAAAACGAACTATAAGATTTAATGTTGCAACATTATTAAATCTTATAATTTTTCAAAAAAGCTGGATTTGCTGTACTGTACTAAGCGTCAGGGGCTGTTCTACCGAAATAACCTTTGATCAATTTTTTCAATACATTTTGCGGAATTTGATGTTAACAGCTATCCATTTTTTATGCATTCAATTTTGTTTAAAAAACAAATACATCTTCCCTACCGGGTCACGATTAACGTGGTCAACAGAAAATAGTGAATATAACACGTGCATGAACAAATTTATAATTCTCGTGTATTGGAGACAAGTCGGCTGCATCTCATGTTGTCTTGCAGCACGAATTTTAAACTTATCTTCAAGCACTAGTTATATTAACATTTTGTTTTGTCTATTTTAACAATGTTTTTCATTTTTTTATTTTTTTTTATCGACATGAAAGTAATGAAAATACTTAGGTATAAAAAAGTTGTTTCTTTTTTTGTTAAAAGTATATTTTATTATATGTCACATTTTTTTACCGTTGTGAAATGGAGAAACATTCTTATTCAAAAGCGAGTAGCGGAGATCTTTACCAAAGCTTTGTAAAAGCTGCAAAAAATTGAAATGATAAAAAAAGACATTTAGAAGGGAAGAATTTAGAATTTAAAAACGAAATTAACTCATTTATGAAAGTTATTCAGATATATGATTCTCCAAATGGAGAATTTTAAAAATTAGAAACTACTCTCCAATACAATCAGCGCATCAGAGTAAAATCGTTAATACATCATTCACCTTCCTGTCTAGACAACGGTCAACAGCTCCAGGCACTACACACTCTAAAATTTTCAAAAATTCAAAGAAGTGAAAACCGAAAAGTGTATTTATCTCATCTGTAATGTAAAATTGACAGTTTGACAATACTTTTGACTCATCTGTTTAATTTAGTTATGCTTCACTTAACCTATAATACTGTTCCAATACAACAATGTTTTAATTAAACGTTTTTACAGGAAATTTTTAGCAGATTAAAGACATAATATTAACTGTATGAATATCCTCATAAATAGAAAATGTAACACAGGACTTATGTGTATGTATTTTCAAACGGAGCAGAGTTTATGAATTAATCTTTGCTTTGTATGTAAGCCTTTTTTTCTGAAACCCGTCAGGCTTTCCATAAACCCTGTGGTACTTATTCTAAATGTTTTAGTTAATAAATGTGTGGCAGATTTGCAACTTTGGGTATTATATAAGTTTCTGCCGTCAATTAATATAGCAAAATACGACTTAAGTGTTGTATTTGCCACGTTCCAGATAATACCGGCTGCACGCTGTTCATCAATTTCCGACAAACCAAACTTGGCTGATAATTTTTTAAACGATTTTCTCATCACGAAGCCGAACTGAGCTCCTGATGGGTATTCACCTCTAACACAAAATTAATTACACTTTCGCATTTAGGGCGTCAACCCATTCGAGAGAGTCATAAAAAACGCCGTAATAATCCTGAGAAAGTTATCTTCGGCCCTTTTAAACCTATGCACCTGGAATACGTAATTAGACTGTTATTCAGTGATGTTTCCAAATTGAATTTTACGCTCTTGGCAAAGATATGCCACTATTAACTTCTTCCCATTTAAATTAACCCTAATAAATTGTTGACCACCGTCAAAACGAGGCGTCAATGTGCCCGTAAGGCATTATTACGAAAAATGAAAAATCAATCAACTGGATTGATTATGTGTGTAGTGTTTGTGGTAAGCATGCGGCTGCGGTCAGTTTTTAGATCGCTACCACACACGCCGAAGTTTCTGGTGATAGGGGAAAGTTTGGCTATATCTCACCCAGTAAGAACTATATTGCTCTTAGTTTTATTACTCTCAACATGACATGGGGTCACTATCTATAAACAAAATTAGTCTATAAATAATAAGTTGTCCTAAAAATATTACCCTCAAATCTGTTCTCTATTAAAATCTAATAGCTCTTTCCTACAAATGAATATCTACGGATGAAAAAAAAAATAATTATATACTTTATACTTTAGGTAACACTACCGAAGAAGGAATTACTGAAGGTGAAGAATTAAAAGTAAAATAAGTTATTAAATATTATTAATTTGAAATAACTATTAAGTGCTTGTTGTTTACCAAAATAATACAAAAAAATTTTCACTGAGTTACACAAAATGCTAATAAATTTCACCTACACTAAATTAAACAAAATCACATTTAATTATACTGAATATGTGGTTACTGGTTTTGATGAATCACAAAATAAATTACTGTTGTTTACAGTTTTAATTACCATTTCTGTTAATTATTGTCGTGGTGGATTTACTTGAAAAATTGAAATAGATATACATCTGCTAAATTGACAGTTTTATAATAATAATGTTTGTTTATGGCCTTATACAAACCATTCACAAATCATTTACTTAACCTTAACATATTAAACAATTAACAAAAAAATAGGAAATAATTTAGGACATATGCTATGAAATATTGCTTTTAAATGCAGTAGCATTTATTCCTGTAAAATCTACAATATTAAGTGAGTACGTTAATTTATCACAACGACTTAATAAATGAGATCACCTTACAGGGATTTGACACATTTTAGTTATCCGGTTTTTGGAATATAAAATTTCCAAATAAACTTTGCCATACATATGTATCCAATATAAGTATTTTTTTTATTATTTCAGACCTCTTCCAAGAATAGTAACGTCTCCATCATTACACGCTTAATAGAGATCTCTGGATAACGTCTTCTTGATGAACATGTTTTTCCAAGCACTGCTATATTATTGAAAACTCGAGAGTATTTTTTTTCTTTAATATAAACATTAAAATAACAACATGTAGTAACCATGTTCTCAGTATCACATTTCAAAGGCTTTAAGACGCGACGAGATTGCATTTCCATGTCAGTTCAGACGATCTTATAAGTACTTGGAGATCAGAATCCTATTAAGTGTTGTAGTTTGTGCGATGTGATATACGAAATACTCAAAATATTAATGGACGTGTGCTGTTAGAAACACTTAACGTAATCATCGCATACGCTTTCAAATAAATACGGCTAACGAGTTTTGATTTTTGTTCAATAATATTTATATTCAGTACTTTACCGAAATAAATGTATAATTTAAAAATTATATGTGTAAATTATAATAATTAGTTCGAAACATACGTAACAGAGTTAGTTAGTTAATGTGTTGACTGCGTTGTCGAAACTCGCTCATGTATGAAATGAAAATTTTGCTTTTATTGCACATACTGAACAGGCAAAAATTGATGTCATCAAATTTGTTTTCATAAAGGACTAACAGTAGTAAATTGCTGTTAATTTAGGATAATTAACTAGTAACTACTAATACAGTGTGGTTTTTTAAATTTACAACTTTAGTAGCAATGCATAATGCTGAAACAGGGAATATTAATTATTGTCATATACACAAATTATAGTAATTAATGAGGACATGCGAATGAAATTGGATATATTTTTCTATGCCCAAGTTATTTTATTCATATATTTCAGCAAATTCTCATGCAGTTTGGAATTATCCGAAAGTTTAAGGCACTGTATACTCCAGATTGAAAATAAGAAGTTGTGATAGCGAACTTTTATTGCCTGTAAAGTTCATATACATCACCCAATTACAACAAATTAAAAAAATCGTGTTCAAAACAATGACGGTAAGAACTGTCTTCCTCTTCATTTCCACACCTAAATCTCGCCATCATTCTTTTCCCCTTTATAATCTCTCTCTCTCTCTCTCTCTCTCTCTCTGTACTTTGGTACTTCATCCTTTAGTATTTTCCTATACTCTGCATTCTTGCTTATCTATATCCTTATCTCTTACACTCAGTTCTTTTTTTATACTCTTTCCCATTTCTCTCATTTTCTCTACTTTTTCACATGCAAATCCCTTTCCTTCATAATACTTGTCTCTTTCGTTTACCCGCTTTCACTCTCATTTTCTCCCTAAAACAAACAGCTGAAAACTGTCTTCTTGCTTAAAGAGAACGCATTACAACTGATAATAGAAGATGTATCTCTGTTTACATATTGTGGGAACTTCCATAGCAGATAGCTAATGAATTTTCTTTGAACAGATTCCAGCCTAGCTATATAACTTCCCTATATAATAAGGGGACTAGACAATAGAACCATACTCTACAATAGATCCGACATGAGATACATAGAGAATTTTACAAGTAGAGATATTCTTAAAATCCCTGCAATACCTTTTAATACACCCTAAAATTTTATTTGCCTTGCTTAAAATATACTTATAATGAGATATAAAAGTTAGCTTAACATCCAAATATATATACCTAAATCTTTAATTACAGTATTTACAGTCATGAGTGACCCACTTAATGTATAGCTAGGATATAACGGAGAGACTTTGCTACTAAAATTAACAACACAACATTTTGTAACATTAAGAGTCATCTTATTTGTAATACACCAACTACTCAATTTGTTTATATCAGATTGTAGGCAAACAACATCATTGGAGCTTAGGTATAACGGTTGTATAAATTTTTAAGTCATCAGCAAAAAGAGAGTAGTTACTATTAAAATTGAAGCCAACATCATTAATAAAAATACAGAACGATAATGGTCCTAATATAGACCCTTGTGGAACTCCAGAAGGCACATGTTGATTACAAGAATAATAATTGCCAATTTTTACCTGTTGAGACCTGCCCATTAAATAACAATTAAACCATTAATACCATATGCTTCTAATTTTTGAAGCAATAAAGAATGATTAACTTTATCGAAGGCCTTACTGAAGTCTGCATAAACAGAATGTATTTCAAGTCTCTTGGCAAAAGCGTCAATTATAAAATTAACGTATGAAAATAAATTAGTTATGGTAGACCTTTTCTTGACAAAACCATGTTGTTTAGGTGTTATTACAGTTTTAAGATATGGAATTATTTTAGACCAGACTATATTTTCAAATAACTTGCATATTGCTGACAAAATTGATATTAGCCGATAGTTCACAATCTGAGAAGCAGAACCAGATTTAAGAACAGGAATAACGTAAGCATGCTTCCAGAACAAAGGAAATGTACCAGAAGCTAGAGAAGCATTAAAAATAATATAAATAGGTAAAATTAATGACTCAGTACAATTTCTAATAAACAAGGAAGGTATAGCATCAGGTCCTGGACCTTTATTGATATTCAGCTTCCCAATGGCAACGGCAATGTCGGAAATGGTAATGTGAATTAAGTCTAGACATACATTCTTGGCAGATGTAAAGTCACTTTTTACATAAACAGATTTATCATAGACTGAGGAGAAGTAATTACTAAGAGCGTTACAAACATCATGAAAGTTGTTCAAATTTTCACCATTAAATTGCATAGGCAACGGGAGCCCACTACAAGATTTATTTTTTATAAATTTCCAAAAACTACTAGGGTTAGCAAATAGTTCATTTTCAAATTTACGCAGATACTGTTCATACGCAGATTTAATATGTTTCTTACATTGATATCTTCGATTATGAAAAGCAACATAATCTTCATTACTATTAGTTGTTTTAAACTGTTTTTGAGCACACTCTTTAAGTTTGATAAGATTGATTATTTCAGTATTGAACCATTTAGGGTAACCTGAATTAAATTTGAACCTAACAGGTATAAACTGATTAAAAGCAAAATATATAAAATGATAAAAAATATCAACTAATTCATCAACTTTAGAACAGTTAAGAACGTACGGCCAATTAATATTATTGAAATAGTCATTGAAGCCCACATAATTAGCTTCCTTAAAACTGTAATAATTATCTACATTATTATAGTACAAATTTTCATAGTCTAGATCAAAATTAACTAAAAAAAGAGGATGACATAACTTCAGTCTAGACAACGGCTCACATTCTATAACCTCAACCCCAGCATAATTTGAAAAACACAAGTCTAAAATATTACCATACAAATTGGGAATAATATTATACTGACTGAAATTTAATGAGAAATAACTATCACAAACATGTATTTCAATTTCGCTACTCAACTTATGAGGAACAACTCCAATGGTTCCATCTACATGATTCCACGCAATATTGGGTAAATTAAAATCACCTGCTATTATTATATCACAGAAAGGATGTTTAACACAAATAGTTTCAACTGAACTAATGTGATCACAATATTTAGACGGATCTAATTTGGGAGGAATATAAACGCATCCTATAATAATTTCACATTTTGAAGATATAGATATTTTAACCCATACTTCTTCAACAGTATCAGAGGTAGATAACCGCAAAGACTTAAATTTACTATTTGCAGCCAGGAGAACTCCTCCACCCGTAGATTTATCACTATTACTAGTATTTCTGTCATTCCTGTAAACAACATAACTGTTATAAAAAATTTCGTTACTATATATTTCACTAGACAACCAGGTTTCAGTGAGACATATTATACATCATAACCTACATTTAATACGGAACAGAAAAGATGTTTTAGTTTTGACTGTAAACCCCTTGTATTTTGATAGTAGCTGAAAACGTGTTTTTAGTTAATTCTTCCTCGACTTTTCTTCACATTTTCTCCTATAATTCTCTCTTCCTTTTAAGTACCCTTCTTTCCTTCCCATGTTATATTTTCTATTTTATTAATTTTTCCCTTTCTTTTATCCGTAGCTTCTACAATTAACTTGATCTCTTTTGCTATCAGAGCTTCTATATCTTCTTTTACTTCGAATTTCTTTTTTTCTTGTCTACTTCTGTATCTTTGAATTCCTTCTTCATCCCATACTTTTTTTTTCTATTTCTTTTCCTTCGTTTCTTCTCTCTTGTTTTGCGTACTCTTGCTCTTTTCCTTTGATTTCTATTCCCAGTGGCATGTGGTCTGATTCTACCCTTCCCCCCACTTTAAAACTCTCTATTTCTTCCCTTGCCTCTTCATTGACAATCCCATAGTCTATAATTGATTCTCTCCTAGCTCCTACGTACGTCCATTCTCCTTCTTCATCTCATTCCTTGTTTACATTCAAAATTTCCCATCCCATTTCTTCTATTATTATCCACAATATTTTCCCTTCTTTGTTATTTATTTGCTTTGGTTTCTTATTCTCTTTTCTCTCCCTTTTCTTTATCTATTATTCATGTCCTCTTATCACCCGGTCTTGCGTTAAATAAATAAATAGGAGTGTTATTTTCTTGCTATATTTTATTATTAAATAAAATTATTTCCCATCGATTATTATCCAGCTGTATTAATTTCTTCATTAGTCCATTTTGATTATTACTTCCCTTTTCTAATTCTTGCATTTTTTTTCGAATGCCCATTATTATTCCCCCGCTTGGTCCCCCCTTTTTCTTTTTCTTTATCGCCCCTTGACACTCCCACACATATTCTTGTGGTAGTGTCTATTCAAATTTCTCCCGGTTTTCTCTTTGTACCCATGTCTCTACTAGCCCTACCACATCAAATTTTCCGACGTAGTCCTAGAACTCCTTTGCCTTTTTCGCAACCCTTGGACATTCCAAAACAATACCTTCACGCCTTTTTCTCTGAATTTTGTACCAGCTTCCCTTTTTCCGATTTCCCTATGTGCATCCTTTATTCCTATGCCTTGTTTTTTTTTTCAATTTTTCCTCCTTTTTTACTTCCCGAGCGTCGGCCGACTCTCTGCTTTTACGTTTTCTCGATCTTTCATGACCCCTAGAAGACGAAGAAATAGGTCTCCCATTTCCGTCTGTCTGTCCGTCCGTCTATCCGTCCGTCTGTCCGTCTGTCCGTCCGTCTGTCCGTCTGTCCGTCTGCCGTCCCGGATTTTTATTAGACAGATAATCTCCGAAAGTACTCGACCGATTGTTGTGAAATTTTGTACTTATATTAAGAATATGATGTAGATGGTAAAACGCTAACCAAAATTTGTCTAATCATCCCCACCACTAATGCGATGACGTCACTTCAAAATTGTACATAGTAAATGGGTTTTCAATTGTATAAAATAACATAGTCCTACACATGTAGTTTACAACTCTGAATCGACTTTTCACCCGAAACGTCCAGATTTTTGGAAAAAAAATCAAAATTATAAAACAACATTTTGAAATTTAATTTTTAATCTGCTAACCAGAATGCTTTGAAATGTTGCAGATGTTTTAAGGCTATAAAGAGCATCATAAATCTTTAGTCAAAAAATACTTGCTTATCCCCTCCAAAAACTTGATGACGTCAGCTCAAAAGTTTGTGGAATAAATCATATCTAAAATGTACAAAATATGATGAGTCTGTACTTGTGATTTATCATTTCATTCATAATTTTTGGATTTGCATATGCAGGGTGACTCAAAAAAATTAATGAATGCGTAAATATATTTTATTGATTTAATCAGGAACTACAAAACCGAATGCTCTGAAATCTTGCAGATGTTTTAAGGTCATAAAGAGCATAATAAATGTTTAGTCAAAATATATTTGCTTATCCCCTCCAAAAACTTGATGACGTCAGCTCGAAAGTTTGCCGAATAAATCTTATCTAAACTGTACAAAATATGATGAGTCTGTACTTGTAATTTATCACTCCATTCATATTTTTTGGATTTGCATATACAGGGTGACTCAAAAAAATTAATGAATGCGTAAATATATTTTATTGATTTAATCAGGAACTACAAAACCGAATGCTCTGAAATCTTGCAGATGTTTTAAGGTTATAAAGAGCATAATAAATGTTTAGTCAAAATACATTTGCTTATCCCCTCCAAAAAATTGATGACGTCAGCTCGAAAGTTTGCCGAATAAATCATATCTAAAATGTACAAAATATGATGAGTCTGTACTTGTGATCTATCACTCCATTCATATTTTTTGGATTTGCATATACAGGGTGACTCAAAAAAATTAATGAATGCGTAAATTTATTTTACTGATTTACTCAGAAACAACAAAACCGAATTCTTTGAAATCCACTGCGAAAAAAAAAACATAATAGGCATGCAGTCGTCACGTTTCCGACAGCGAGGGAAGTACTGTCGAAACTCTTTAGACCAATTTTTTCTTCTCTATTTTCGAATTCCACTACATTAACTTTCTCTGCAATTTTGTACGCACTTTTAACTTTACTCTCTACTTTGGCTTTCTCTTCTAAAAATTTTGTCATCTTTACATTTATCTGCTTCTTATCACCAATTTGTTTCTTCTCTTTTCTCTGTCCATTCTCTCTTTCCCATTTCCTCCTTAAATCGCTTCCATGCTTCACGCTTATATCTAATTTCTTGATTTTGCTCCTGTAGTTGATCTCTTGCTTGCTTTAATTCTTCTCTTATTGTTTTAAGCTCCTCTTTAAGCTGTGTATTAGATTCCTTCAATAATTGTTTATAACTTTCTCTCATATCATTTTTGATTTGTGTTGCAAATTCGCTGATCATCTTCTTGACCACCTTCATCTCTATATCTCCTTGATTTTTCTTCTTTATCGATTACTGTTATTTTGCTTCTTTGGAAAATCTGCTCGTTCTCTTTCGGCGACTCTACTTCTGTATCCCTTTTCTTTCTTTCTACTCCTTCACTACTCATTACCTCTTTGTCTCTAACTTCCTTCACGGCGGAAGGATATAACCCAGATCATCTCTTCGGAGGTTACCTATTCTCCTATCCGTGTTTACGTTTATCCGATATCTGCGTTGATTCTTCAAATAACAGTTCGCAATTTTTTTTTTAATTTTTCAAAGAAGCGGGATTTGGTGAGCTGTACTTAAGGGGCGTGGAAAGTCCTGTCGAAATAATTTCCGACCAATTTGTTTTATAAAAACTGCTATATGTGAAAATACAAAATAGGCATGTGTCTACTGTTAAAGCAGTAACGAAGCATTCTATGCTTATATTTCAAGTAACATTTTAGATTACAAAATTTGCAATGACATCCTCAATATTTTAGCAAAGACACGCATATCAATGCAGTGGAATACTAATAATACTAACGGTACTGCACGTCCAAAATTTCGGTTTACATTCGCGAAATTTTTACACTCCATTGTTGTTATTATTAATATTTTGCTCACCATATATATCTTAAACTACACACTTAACACAACAATTTATATGTTCAAACTTGCCGTTTACAAACCAAGCCGATTGTGCAAAAAAACAGTTAAACTCTCACGTAAAACATGCACATTTGGTGTTGTTTTTGTCGACAAAATCCAATTATTTCAAGTTGTTACATATTACAAATGGTATTAAAAATCAACGCCTCTACAAGACTCTGAGATCTCTGACTCGAGAAGTCGACTTTTCACTGCACAATTTATTATATTAGTCGCTGACTTCTCATAAAATAAGATTATCGAGCACACATTTTTCCACCCTGGATAATAAATCAAATGATTAGGAATCGATGATATATATTAGATAACGGAAATTATTTAGAATTAGAGATCGTATCTGTAGCAACAGATTGTTCGGGCTTCTCTCCTATTAACCGATCTGACCCAATTAATCATCACGTTCATTTCTCATGCCGATTACTACCATAGCTTTCATCCCGTCGACCATCACCCATTTGCCGGCTAATATACATAGTAGTTACTACAGCGACTAAACATGATTGATTGGTAATAGTTCGTAAGAAATTTTTAAATCTATAATTTTGCTTAAATTTGTTTTCTCTTTATGATTGTCGAATTTACTGTAATCGAAAGTGTGTATGAATTCCCATAAATTATTTTAAAATGCAGTTTAACACTAACGTTTTTCGTGATACGTCACTAGCACCCTCGTCAAGAAAATTCCACTCTCGTGTTTTAGAATACCATTCCGTGCACTATTAACACAAATAACTGTTAGGAGATCGCTATATTTAAATTCAAAAATAGGTGTTTTTAGTTAATCACAGACAAACACGGAAACCTGCTGTGAGAAAGAATATTATTAGCTTTGTTCCATCGTTTTGGAATCTTATCTATATTAAAAGCAAACTTTTTGTAATGCAGTACGCAATTTTTACGACGCACTAAGAGACAAATTTTGATTAACTGTTAATATGTCCAAGATCATCTTAATGTGCATTTAAAATTTCAAAATAATCGATTCTTTGTCGGCGGTTTCGGAGTCTAATAAATTTCCCGCAGATAAACCCAAATGAGAAATTTATATTTTTGTATTCTATATATTTTATGACCACAAAGAAAACATTTAAGTAATTCGACGCGAATTAAAGTAGGTACTAACACAGTTGCATTAGTTTCCTTAGTCATCGTTTCGGAAATAAAACGTACATTTATATGCTCAGAACCGAATTTGGCATATAATTTGAATTTTGTATTTTGTCCGCTAACGATTTTCTTTCAAGAATTTCGTAAAACTACGTTTAAATTTTCTTATAGGCTCGAGATAAATATCTGATGTTGCCGCCTCACAAGGGAACCTATGTAAGACATTATCATAATTTCACAAGAGGGAAGTCACTTGATGAAAGCCCGACCTGACACTGACACCCTCGAAGCGGCAAGGCGGCCGACCCCAAACCTTATACTTCATCAACCCCTTGCCAATCACCCATCTCATATCCCTGACGGCAGGGGGCACAACGTGTTGGACTGAAAGATGGATGACAAAGCCAAAACAAGCTATAATGTTATTTCGTGATGTAATGATGCTGTCCTTTATGTGTGCGGACGTAAATGGGCGGTCAAGCATTTCTTAATTTAATTACAGCGGCACGGTCTCCTGAGCTTCCGACTATTTTATTTCGGTTATAACTCGGTTGTTTTATTTGGCGAAGCATTGTGGAAAAATAACATGATATTTAATTAATCATTGTCGGTCATGTCAACGATAATGTCGTTATTATTTCTGAAGATATTGGCTAGCGATCGACTTACACATGTGAAGACGCCGGGGTCTAATTTACTCATCAAACAATTAGGAAAACGGTTCTTTGACAAGCTGTTGAACACATCGCCTGCTTATTATTCACTTTATAAATCGGACGGCAGCGGAATGTTTCTAATTTCCGGAATTCGAATCCTGGTTAGCGGTATTAACAACCCGACGTTTATAAGTTACCGTCTGTATATTTTAGTTAATTAAAAGTGAAATTGAGGGAAAAATGTGTGTTTATATGCTTAAATACATAAATCATGTGACAACAAGCCCCGGCAACTTAGTTTTAACACACCGAATTTGAATCTCATATTTCAGACTTATTTTTACGAGCAATGTATGTTTTTTTTTACTGCTGAAACAGGGGTACGCTTGACAAACATTTGAAACGTTGAGAAGCGTGTAACTTAAGTGCTTTTGGTTTTAGAAAAAAATCGCTTCTACAATCCGTCGAATCCGTAGAAATGGAAATACGTGTTCCTAATCTGACGTTTTTTGCTGAATGTGAGCCTGCTTTCAGATTTTTTCGAGCACGTATAGATTTTTCAACATAATTATAATCAGAAAATCATAAATAACGCTAATACTGTATATATTTATGCGTGGTTATGTTTTTTTTCCAAAATTCACCGATGCGAATATTTGCAAACCATAAACGTTATTTCTACTATAGTTCGATAATGTAACGTGCCAGAAAAGCTTATTGTAGTTTTAGCATCAGCAATGTCCAACAAGTTGCGGTGAATCGAATATCATTTTTAATAAGCACCCAATAAATAAATATTCCATAATTTCCTTTAGAGTAGGTATAAATAATCCTATGTAAATAAAACTAGTTTAATTCTGACTTATATTCTAAAATGTAAACATGGTACAGTAAATTATAAGAATATTATAAAGTGTTGAGTTTTGCTTCAATAAACGTTATTTAAGTTTGTTTGTTTGTTTGTTTATTTATTTACGAAATTCTCCACTTTTACAATAAGAATTACATTAAATTGCAGAAACTGATACAAACATTCTAATCCTAACTAAAAACATTAGCGTTATATAAATACCCACTTTTAAATTGTAACTACAGAATATTAACTATCCTCTATTTAAGATTAATAAAAAATGTTTCCTAAATAAAATTTTTGACTCTATGAATAAATCAAATGATCTTATAGAAGCTAACCTGTTTCCTAACTCCATAAATCTTTTAATCGGATTATTAATAGATAAATTTGTTTTTGATGAAGAAATCGTAAATATTTTATAAGTACGTGTTACGCATACATCGATTTGAGGCACATAAAATGACAATTTTGATAAAAGGTACGGACAGTTTATATAAAAATTTATAATTCCGTGCAAAACGCACCCGTCTGCTAATGTTCTCCTAAGATCTAAAGATGGTAAATTCATAATTTCTCTAACTATTTCATAATTTCCCGCTTGGTGAGTCAACCGTAGTTTAAATTCAATACAGCGAAGAAATTTCTTCTGGACCCTTTCTAAAAGATCAATATCAGACTTATAGTAAGGGTGCCAGACCGAAGAACAATATTCCAACTGCGATCTACTCATAGCTTTTTTAAAAATATAATTATAATGATTCTTAAAGGTTAACTTAGTGTCAAAGATGACTCCAAGATCTTTTACCTCACCAACTATTTTTAATGAAATGCCGTGTATATTATATGTATGTGCTAGAGTACATTTTAAATTTGCGAACGATATTGAGTAACATTTGCTAGTATTCAAAAATAACTGATTGCCAAGACACCATTCATGTAGCCTGCCCAGGTCTGACTGTAATGCATACGCGTCTTCCACGGAATGTATACACTTATAAATTTTTAGATCATCAGCGAATTGCAAAAAATTTGAAGATTTGAAACAATATTGCAGATCATTGATAAAAAGCGAAAAAAGAATCGGTCCACAATGTGACCCTTGCGGTACCCCCGAAGTAACGTTGAAAGATTGAGATTTAAAATTACCAATTCTAACTTGCTGACATCTACCAGACAAGAAAGGATGCAACCATTTAATAGTATCATGTCGAAAACCCAGATGACACAGTTTTGAAATTAAGATGCTATGATTAACCCTATCGAATGCCTTAGCGAAATCCGTATAAATAGAATCAACTTGCACTTTACCCTGAAAGATTCATTAAGAAACGTATAAGAAGATTTTCCCTTCATAAAGCCATGTTGATTATCACATAGTATGGAATAAGACATCCACTGCAGTTGTGTAGAAACTATCTCGTCTAAAATCTTTGGGATAATCGATTGATTACAAACACCCCTATAATTTTCAACTTTTGTTCGACTGCCAGATTTGAAAATCGGTATCACATAACTATTCTTCCACTAGTCCGAAAACTTACACTCATTAAGAGATGCTTCAAATAATAAAAATAATGGGACCGTTAAAGTACAAATACACTTTTTCAACAGTATGCTAGGCACTCCATCTGGTCCAGAAGAGCATGATGTTTTAAGTTTGTTAATCGCTTGAAAAACATTTGAACATGTAATTTTTAAGCCTCCGTCAAACACTTCTAGAAAATTATGACCGACATAATCCGACCCAACTTTAGAATCAGACACATATACAGACGAAAAATATTCCGCAAACAAGCCCGAGATGTCATTCCTATTGTTCGCAGTTTTATCTTCAAATGTCATAAAGTTAGGTATTGCACTATCCTTACTTTTATCTCGAACAAATTTCCAGAAGTACTTCGAATCATTTGCAACAGTAGCATCTACTTTTGCAACGTAGGAATCAAAAAGGTTTTTACTAAGATCCTTACAATTTGTACGTAGTGACTTGAATTGAAGGTAATCTACCAGTTTCCCCGATTGCTTATACTTTGCATGAGCAAGTTTTTTTTGAAAACACAAATTTTTTAGATCTCTATTAAACTATTTAGGGTATGAATAATTGCTAGACTTGATAGTTATTTTGGGAATAAAGTTATTCATTCCAATAAAAAGAATATTATAAAACAAAGAAACTTTCTCATCAATGCTCAAACCGTTAAAATATGTTTCCCAATTAACGTCCGCCATAAAGTTATTTAAGGAAGGATAATCCCCATTATTAAAATCAAATACAAAATATTCCAGAGGTAAAGTGGCATCTGTCAAAGTTGACAATGACCAAGTATACGCAGTGTGGTGACTGCTTGTGTTGGATAAAAGGTCAAGGGCAGTATGGATTCCTAGAGCAGTGATATTGGAAAAAATAAGATCCAAAAATACGCCTCTCTGATTGGGTATGCCATTAATCTGTTTTAAATTCAGAAATGAGTAGGAAGCATTAATAACGTCAAAACTTCTACTATAGCCCATACATGACATAACCATCTCACCATCCATCTTGACGCTGGGTATATTAAAATCACCTGCAATGACATAATCGAAATCAGGGAATCGAACAAAAATATTTTCAAGATCATCACAATGACTCTTATATACATATTCTTCGGAGTTAGGAGGAATTTATACTCCACCCACAGTCACTTTTAAATCATTTATCTGTAACCTCAAATAAAGACTCTCTACTATCTGACCCAAGACTACAACTGAAGCACCCAGATCCTTTCTAACCGCCATTAATACACTCCCACCTCGAAATTTACCACTAGTTTTAGAAGTTCGATCGACTCGAAAAACATTAAAATTATCTAAACCCAATTCGACATCAGAAATCTGAACATTCAACCACGATTATTATTATATTATTATAATAACATCATAGACACTAGCATTAACATTATCAGAAAAATCTTGTATTTTAGAATTAAGACCGCCGACATTATGCAAATAAAAATTGATTAGTTTTTTGGTCTTCTGTTACATAGGTTCAAAAATTTAACTGGCGCAGTCGGTAGGATACCTGGAGTTTTCAATCGGGAAAAACTTCACTTTTAAGTGTTCATCCGTTATTCAATAAGTATACTACGATATCAAAGCTCCATCAAGGATCGCTACAATTATAATTTCGCTGCATATACAAGAACTCATGAAGAGGACGACACCCTTCTTCTTAATTAACCCCTAATTTTCTTTCTGCCTCCTTTTTCTTTAAAATAACAATGCCTGAATTGACAAGAGCTCATGCTGACATGATTCCAATATTTGAGGGCAAGTCCACAGAATTGAGCTTTTTTATAGAAACTCTGGACAATATTATACGCCAATTCTACGACAATGCAAGCGCTGATAATTTTCAGAATAAGTTTCTATTTTCTACATTTATTAATAAGTTACATGCTGCAACAAGTGATGCTATAAGCATAGTCTGTGCAGCAACAATTGTCGAAATCCGACATGAATTAATGAGAAATTCTAGTGATCATCGCAATGAACCAACATCCGAACCAATAGTTCTACACAAAAATTCTTCTCCTTCGACAAATAAATTTCTTTCAGCCTAGGAAGTATTTGACAAACCCTTGAATGTCTGGCAACCAAAGAAAAAATTCCAACCAACAGAAAAACCAAAACCCATGAGTGGCATTAACAGTTTTCGAACGAATAAAACTGCTTTTCGTGAACCATAGCAAAAAGGGTTAGCTAAAGAATTATTTTTACAAGAACATTATCCAGAAGGTGAAGAAGACGGAAAAGAAGTCTTACGGGCCAATTTCAAGTTGGTTTGCAATTAATTGCAAGCTGCGTTGCTATGGTAACCTCGCAAAAATATAATGGTTTGTATTAAGAGTTCTACGAGATCACCATAGCAACGGCGCTTGCAATTAATTGCAAACCAACTTGAAATTGGCCCGTTAGAATCTTCTCTGCCTAAGGACGAAGTAGATTATGAAGAAGAATACAACTACGACGAACAGGAATTTTACGAACCAGGCCAGAATAGCAGAAATTCATATCGAAACTTCAGAAAATTACCATACATACCTATTTCAAATCTCCCTTTAAAACTGATAATAATAGATTCTGGCTCTACGAAATCGTTTCTGGATCTATTTATAACAGATCGTTATTTTAATTCCTACTTAACAGAAGAACCCTTTAAAGTATGTTCAATACACGGTTCGTCACGTCACAACCTCTCTTTAGTTCCATCATTTACATTTTGGCCCTTTTGTTTTAATATGTGTAGATTTCTTTTCACAAAAAAAACATGTTTAAAATGGAAAATTTGTATAAGGATATTCCCTGCATAAACCATTTTAACCATGTTTTAAGTTTCTTGTTATGAAAAGATGGCTATGTAGATTAACAAAAAAAATGGCAAAATATTACTAAGTATTGTAGTGAAGTCCGTCGGCCGATACTCTGTTTTACATTTTCTCCACCTTTCATGACCCCAGGGTACGACGAAATGTGTGCCTATCTGTCTGTCTGCCGTCTCGATTTATTTTTGTATCTTTTTGTAGAGTGATTCTTCTGTAAGTATTCTCTAACTGTGCAAGTGAGTTGTCGTTGTCACCAAGCACGTAGCCGGTGCGGACCGCCCCCACCGCCCCCCTTGACGCCGCCACTGTTTTCCATGTCACACAAAACTGTATAGATATACGCAGTGCCATCAAGAAGAGACTAATGACCAGATTTCAAAAATGCTAAAATAAGGTATAATACGGCCTTGCATCATCTATAGTAATGGTCGCCAAAAAGCCCGCCGCTTTTGGCAAAAACAACTGGCGAATGGCCACTGATTATAAAGCCCTAAATGCTAAAACCATCGACGATAATTATCTTCTCCCTAACATTACCGATGTCCTAAACAAGTTAGGAAGATGTCAATATTTTACTAGCATAGATTTGGCATCCGGATTTCATCATATCGAAATGAGTCCAGACGATGTTAAAAAGACCACATTTACCAGGATAAATGGACATTAAGTATGTTAGGTTTTATAATAAGAAACACCAGGGAATTCAAAAATACTGAATGTTTGATGTTGTTATATAATACATATGTAAGATCAATACTTGAATACTGCACGATTGTCTGGTGTCCTTACTATAAGGTGCACATTAAGCTCTTAGAAAGCATTCAGCGTAAGTTTTGCAAATATCTGTATAACAAGCAACAAGGGCACTATCCAGAACGCAATTATCCACATCCTAAATTACTGGAAGATTGTAAAGTATTAGAATTAAGATCAAGACGTGAATATCTGTCACTCTTTATAAATTATGGAATGGTTTGATTGTTAGCAGTAATTTGTTAAGTCAATTTAATGTGCACGTACCTCGTACTAATGCCCGTAACCCTATATTTTTTTCCACAACTATTGCCAAAAGTAACCAGCATAATCATTCTCTTGTTTTCGATATGTCTCACGTGTACAATAAGTATAGACAGGCTTTGGACTTATTTTCTGGTTCGTTGTCTCAATTCCGATATTCTTGCACCGACATAGTTTTTAAGTAAATGATTGTGTTATAAGACTGTAATGTATTGTTGTTCTACGGGTCCTTTAAAGAGCCTTGTGCTCGCTGGGCAAATATACTTTATTATTCTGGACCTTTTAGTCTTACTACAGACGCAAGTAATTTTGGCATAGGGGCTGTATTATCTCAAGGTGATCAAAATAACGATTTACCCATCGCATATGCCAGCAGGACTTTGAATGGTGCAAAAATCAATTATTCGACCTTAGAGAAAGAGTTACTGATAATTGTCTTGGCCACAAAATATTTCCGACGTTATTTGTTTTGTTGCAAATTTAATATATGTACTGATCACAAGCCACTTCTTTGGTTAATGTCCTTGAAAGATCCTAATAGTAGATTAACTCGTTGGCGAATTAAATTAGAAGAATTAGACTACAACATAGTTTATAATTATAATATAAATGGTTGTCAAATTTGTCAAACGGCTAAATGCGATAGAAACTCTCCTAAACAAATTTTAGCCTTAACCCTTCGAAATCCTTCATCTAGACACATTTTCTGTAAAAACCAAAAAATTTCTAATCATCGACGGATTTTCGAAATTTGCCCAAGCCTATCCTATTGCAGCAGTTCAAGCCATCCTAATATTTAAAGCTCTAACCATACCTATATTTTTCTCACCATGGCATTCCCAAAGCTTTCGCAATGGAGAGATGCACAGAATTAAAAAACCATGTTATTCAATACATAGCAGCATTACATAAAATACAACTTCATTGGGCAACACCGTTGAATCTAAATTTTAATAGCCCTGTAGAAAAACTACATTCAACCCTTTTAGAACATCTACTAGTCCACAAAACCAAAAGAGAATATAATTGACTAAATGACCTATGCCATACTAGGGTACAACAATTCTAAACACTCCACTATCAACACACACCTCACGATATAAAATCCGGGCATTTAGATAGTCGATGGCCTTTAGAAATAGAAACAAAAAAAAAGATGTATAGTTCATATGTTACAGCACATAAACAAAAAATTGGTCTAAAGAGTTTAGACAGTACTTCCCTCGCTGTCGGAAACTTGACGACTGCATGCCTATTGTGTTTTTTTTCTCATTACATTTTTGTAGTGGGAATTTAAAAAAAAATTGCGATGACGTCATCAACATTTTTGCAAGGACACGTATATCAGTTGGGATAGATGTAGTGTAATACTAAGAATAAAATTATTATATTCTCAAATTTTCGGGAAAATGAATTGGGTCGTTTGAATATTGATTTGTAATAATCAATAAAATAACGAAACAATTTACTCACGTATACCTACGTATCAGAGGCAACTGAAAATCGTGTATGTATAAACATTGTTAATTTAAGATGACAGGCGTAACAGCATACGTGAGAGCCAAACACAGAAACTGTAAACAAAACGACCGTCGGTTTTATTGCTTCGACTTCCGCTTATTATATAAAACATTGGGTTTTATTTTAATTCTTGACGGTGAAATTCACAATTGGTTGATTATAAACATGTCTATTTCACATTCGCGGAATCAAGTGAACGCATAAAACAAATGCAGGTCTGTAATGTTAAAGTCGATGTAAATAAGCGTGCTACCCTTATGTTTCAACCAAGTTTTTCCTTTAACAAATTTTGTGTCTACCAAATTGGGTTGGTTGGGGTGTAATACTAATAATAAGTGTTGCCTTTAATTTAATCAATAAAATAAATTGACTTCATTAATTTTTTTGAACCACCTCTTAAGAAAATCTAAAAAATATGAATGGAATGATAAATCACAAGTACAAACTCATCATATTTTTTGCATTTTAGATAGGATTTATTCAGCAAAATTTAAGGGTGACGTCATCAATTTTTTTAGGAGGGATGAACAAATACATTTTGAACAAAAGTTTACCATGCTTATAATAACTTTAAAATATTCCCAAGATTTCAAAGCATTCGGTTTTGTAATTCCTGATTAAATCGATAAAATAAATTCACGCCTTCATTAATTTTTTTGAGTCACCCTGCATATGCAAATCCAAAAATATGAATGGAATGATAAATCACAAGTACAGACTCATCATATTTTGTACATTTTAGATACGATTTATTCGGAAAACTTTTGAGCTGACGTCATCAGTTTTTTGTAGAAGATAACCAAATATATTTTGACTAAAAATTTATTATGCTCTTTATAACCTTAAAACATCTGCAAGATTTCAAAGCATTCGGTTTTGTAGTTCCTGATTAAATCAATAAAATAAATTTACGCATTCATTAATTTTTTTGAGTCACTCTGTATATGCAAATCCAAAAAATATGAATGGAGTGATAAATGACAAGTACAGGCTCATCATATTTTGTACATTTTAGATATGATTTATTCGGCAAACTTTCGAGCTGACGTCATCAAGTTTTTGGAGGGGATAAGCAAATATATTTTGACTAAACATTTATTATGCTCTTTATGACCTTAAAACATCTGCAAGATTTCAGAGCATTCGGTTTTGTAGTTCCTGATTAAATCAATAAAATATATTTACGCATTCATTAATTTTTTTGAGTCACCCTGTATATGCAAATCCAAAAAATATTAATGGAGTGATAGTTCACAAGTACAGACTCATCATATTTTGTACATTTTAGATATGATTTATTCCACAAACTTTTGAGCTGACGTCATCAAGTTTTTGGAGGGGATAAGCAAATATTTTTTGACTAAAGATTTATGATGCTCTTTATAGCCTTAAAACATCTGCAACATTTCAAAGCATTCTGGTTAGCAGATTAAAAATTAAATTTCAAAATGTTGTTTTATAATTTTGATTTTTTTTCCAAAAATCTGGACGTTTCGGGTGAAAAGTCGATTCAGAGTTGTAAACTACATGTGTAGGACTATGTTATTTTATACAATTGAAAACCCATTTACTATGTACAATTTTGAAGTGACGTCATCGCTTTAGTGGTGGGGATGATTCGACAAATTTTGGTTAGCGTTTTACCATCTACATGATATTCTTAATATAAGTACAAAATTTCACAACAATCGGTCGAGTACTTTCGGAGATTATCTGTCTAATAAAAATCCGTGACAACAGACGGACAGACGGACAGACGGACAGACGGACGGACAGACGGACAGACGGACAGACGGACAGACAGACGGAAATGGGAGACCTATTTCTTCGTCTTCTAGGGGTCATGAAAGATCGAGAAAACGTAAAAGTAGAGAGTCGGCCGACGGACTCGATTACAATACTTCCTTTGCTTACGCTCGGGAAGTAAAAATTGAAGCACTATATAACGAGATTCATGAAAAAACGGCACAATGTAAGGAACATGTCATAGAACATGCGAATAAGAATCGCCATGAGCCAGTTGAATACTCACCCGGACTAGCGTACCCATCAAACTTGAGCATACAGTAAACTCCAACCTTGATTTAAAACTGTTAAAATTGTTGAGGAAAGATTAAGATAAGATAATTACACCTGCTGTTCCCATCATTGAATTTTTTCAATGTCTAGTATCTGTTATATGTATCGTCTATATTCCTCCTAGCATTTCATTTGATGAGTTTGAACTTTTTTCAGATCCTCTTAGTAATGTTGAGGGCATTTATTTCAACCAATTGATCATTATTGGTGAGTTTAATGTTCCTTCCTTTGTGTCAGACAATAAAGAGTGGTTCTCAGTACTGTTAAATAACTTTGCTAGCCTTCTTAATTTATTCCAATATAATTCTATCCGTAATATCTTAGATCGAAGTCTTGATCTTATCTTTGCCAATTTATCTCCTGTTGTTGATAAGTCAATCAATCCTTTAATTAAAGAAGATGATTACCATTCTGCGTTGTAAATTCAATGTCAGCATCAAGTTAATCCTATTAGTAATTTCAAATGAATTCAAATTCAAAACAGTATAATTCCAGAAAAGCTAACTTCATTGAATTGTATAACTGAATTCTAACTACTGACTGGTCAGATCTCCAAAGCATCAAAAATATTAACGATGTGTGTTGAGTATTTTATGAATTATTGTATAAATCATTTGACTCCTTCGTACCTATCTTTAAATTTAATAATATCAGAAATGAGAGGTTCCCACCTTGGTTTAACTAGGATCTTATTAATTGTATCGATCACAAAAACTACTTTCATAAAAAGTACAAATGCTATAAATCTCAATATTATCTTCATAAATTTAAATATTTCAGGTCACTATGTAAAGTTCGAAGAATCACAGCTTACAAAAACTATATGCTTAATATTCAAAATAAAATTTCTTCTGATCCGAAGAAATTTTGGTAGTGCATTCATAATAAGAAAGGGAGTTCGAGAATTCCAGGTCTTATGTTTTATCAAAACTCTGAATTATCCACTCCACTTGACATCCATCGTCAATGGCTTTGGCACATTTTTCAATAGCGTTTTTTTAGTGTCTATAATCCAAATTTAAATTTTAGTTTCACTGGTCCTGATTTACCTAGTCTAACTGTTGCAATCTCACAAATTTCAGAAGATGAAATAGTTCAGGTATTAAAAACGTTTAAGGTATCGTTCACTTCTGGTGTTGATAATGTACCTAGCTTTTTATTAAAAAATTGTGCATACATCTTAGTTAAAACGCTTTATTATATTTTCAATTTAATGTTAACATCATCAATGTTGCCAGATGTATGGAAAAAGCCTTCGGTTACGTCAATTTTGAAAAAAGGTGATCCGACGCGCGTAGAGAATTACAGACTCATATGTATACTTTGCAATTTTGCGAAAGCTTTTGAGTCCACTTTATACAAAAGAATATATTTCAATTAAAAAAGCTTTATATCAGCACGGCTTTATTGAGAAAAGATCTACTGTTACTAACCTAGCTACTTTCAGTCAATTTGTTTCTGAGGCAATCGATCATAAACACCAAGTAGATGTCATCTGCACCGATTTTTGCAAAGCTTTTGATCAGATAGATCACTACATCTTATTAAATAAAATCCGGTGCTTTGGTTTTACTGAACCCTTACGAAGGTTTATGAAACCTTACCTTCAAGGCAGAGAATTATTTGTTAAACATCGCAATTTTGTCTCTAATTCTCTCTCACCTGGCTCTGGTGTACCGCAAGGTTCGAACTTAGGACCATTATTGTTCTTAATTTTTGTCAATGACGTGGTTGATGTAATACTTAGTTACAAGCTACTCTTCGCTGATGACCTGAAACTTTTTTTTGAAATAAAATCACTAAGAGACTGAACTGTTGCAAGAGGACTTAAATATACTAATTTCTTGGAGCAAAAATAACCGGTTATACTTAAATAAAGAAAAATGTTTTATTGTTTCATATTCTAAGAAAGAACACATTCTTTATTTTAATTATTGTATTGAAGGTGGATCTTTAAGTCGTCTGGAAATCTTCAAAGATCTGGGTGTCACTTTCGTTCGAAATTTTCTGTTTACCAACCATATTTCTGAATGTATCTCCCAAGCTTATAAAATGTACCGGTTTATTTTTCGAAATTGCCGTGATTTCTCAAATGCACACATTTTACTCGCTTTGTTTAACTCTCTAGTTACATCTCGTTTAGAATACTGTGCATTGATCTGGTATCCTATCTATGCTATACACATTCAACAATTGGAAAAGGTATAGAGAAAATTTTTGAAATTCGTTTCCTACTTGATAGATGGTACTTATCCACCACAAGGTTTTGATTACTTAATTATCATAGCGACTGTGCATAACTGGTAGAAAAAATATATTTTTTATTACCTAGACTAAATAGTAGACATTCAGTTACATTCTATTCTCCTTTTTGTAGTTCTAATGCTTTAAAAAGATCATCAGTACTACTTATGTATGTGTAACCATTTCAATACCATTTGTGAATACTGTGATATTTATTTTGATTTTTTAATCGCATACGTAGCATCTTAATTAATCATTTAGATAATTTAGGTTAGGAATTATATTTTTTGAATTTAGGTTGATTTTGTATTGTCGTTTTTATAATTTATTTCTGCAATTGGGTGATTTACCCGTTGAAATAAATAAATTAATTAATAATTATTATAATTATTAATTAAGAAATTTAAGGCGACCAACTAAGACTACACCACTGTTACAGAATCACCCTCTTCTGGGTCCTTCGACCAGTGGTTCTAGAGAAACCAATATTTGGAAGCCTTAAAGACAACTCTGGCCTTCTACTTTTCCACCTAGGCCAAGCTATAATACAGAACTCCTATCATACCTTCCTACACTACTTCAATATTACACCAATAAGAATAGAAGCTTCAAATCTACTGAACCAATTCGAATTGCTGCAAAACAAAACCAACCAAGAAAAACAATATGAAATAGAATTTAAACATCAAAATCAGTTTTGTCGTACAAATTTCAACTTATAGAATGAAAATTAACATCAATAACCCCCAATAAAAGACAACGTCGCGGTTTATCAAATGGACTAGGATCAATCGTAAAAGGGATTGCTAATAACCTAGATGCATCTGATGGTGCAAGGTACGATTCCGCAATTCCTACACTACAACACAATCAGAAGACCATAGTGAAAACTTTAAACCAACAAATTTTTTTATGGAAAACACTGATTAAAAAATATGAGGAAATAACATCTTATGTAAAGCCTAATGAAGAGATGTTCGTCAACAAGACCAAAGAACCAGACTGTCTGGACCAACATCATCTTCACAGCACTTGGACTCTTGGACATACTAGGAACTTTATTGATCAAGCTAACCCCTTAATCGTCTGGGGATGCAGGACTACTAGTTACTAGGAAGTTACTCCCAGACGATATCGACTTCACGCAAACAAGTTGCAGTGATTCGAATATCAGTTTTAATAAACACCCAATAAATAAACATACCACAATTTCCTTTAGAATACGTACAAGTAATCCTATGCCAATAAAATTAGTTTAGTTCTGACTTATATTCTTAAATGTAAACAGTAAACTATAAAAATATTACAAAGTATTGAGTTTTGCTTCAATAAACCTTTTTTTAAGTACAGAGATCCTTAAACTTAACTAGCGTAACCTAAGGAATTATTGTATTGGGGTTCATCGGGCGACTCGAAATTTCATGACCCCTTGAGAACGACAAAATATGTGTCCCGTTTCTGTCTGCCGTTTATGGTCTGTGTCAATTTTTTATTAGACAGATAATCTTCGAACCTATCCCAGGGATTGTTATAAACTTTTATATGTATGTTACTTAGGTATTTCGTGTAGCAGGTAAACCGCTAACCAAAATTTGTCTTATTAACAATTTTATAAAAAAGTACTCCTGTACTTGTATTTTATGAATCCACCTTGATTTTGTTTTATTATTGTTGTAAGTTTTATTATTTAATTCTTGCTGTATTTTAGAGACATCGTGCGAACATCGAACAACCGGTCTCCTAAAGAAGAGAGCCAGTTTTTGCAAATGAAAAGCACAGGGCCGACGGAAGTTCTGTAGAAATAGCCTACTACAAATTTTCTCTTCATGACTTTTAGTTATAAATAGACCCCGTGTTAACAGTAAAATTGTCGCTTGATAAAATAAATCTTCCGCACTCCAAATCGGACGGCATTTATTACAAAGGAATAGAATGCATGCCTTATTATAAGTTAGCTGACGGAAAAAATAAATTACCAGCTGAATAAAATATACGATAGCATAAAATATCTCCCCGACGAGCACGCGTGTCTGTATCTCGCTAAACGCAAGCATATGTCGCTCAAGCGTTGCAAATCCGTCCTTCTCCGTGAATTCATGAATTTTGGACGTCAATGCAAACATTCTTCAGACGTCCAAAACCTTTTTCCTTTGGAATCGTGAGTCTGGAATTCGTTGTGATTCTTCGAATATCAATTAGAATTTGAAAACTATAAGTACATGATGCAGAATGTAATGAATTTTAAACAAAATCGCCTATGTCGCCATGGATATAAACTTCTCATTATAATTAGTTCCCCAGAATTCTGAAAAAATTAGATACATAATTTTTTACTTAATCTATAAAATTGATTGATATATTTATCAACATTTTAAATTTAACTACGAAAAAATAGGTCTCACATGTCGTCTGTCTGTCTATGTCGATTTATATTACACAGGCCGCTATGAATCCGTTTTGAGTTGTTATCCTTGACATCCAAATTTTTGGAAAAAAATCAAAATATATAATATTTTGCAATTTAATTTTGAATCTGCAACACCGAATGCTTTGATTTCTTACAAACTTTTCAAGGTGATCGTAAGCATGGTAAATCGTGAACAATTTATCCGTTTCTCCCCTACAAAAAAATTGCTGAACTAATCTTAAAATTTTTCCGAATAAATCCTGTCTAAAATATGCAGAATAATATGAATTTATACTTGTTGGCTTATCAATGCATCCACATTTTTTAAAATTACTTTTCTAAGATGCTAAAAATATTTAATTAATGAGTCAATTTATTTTATTGGTCAAACGAAGAACAACTCACTCCATTTTCCCAAAATTTTGAGTATACGGTGCGGTTATTATTAGTATTACACTGCATCTCTTCAAATTGGCATTATGCATCCATGGTAAAATATTGATGACGTCATCACAAAATTTTGTTAGGGGAAAACTCACTTGCAACATATGCAGAACATGCTTCCTTACGTGTATTTTAACAGACGGATCCGTAGGCGCGGTACTTGATTATGTGAAAAATGCTCGAAAAGGTCGATTTTTCGTTGGGCCACCCTGCATATCTCTTCGGATGTTGGTTTTCAAATATATTGACACCGCTAAATTAGTACAGTTAGCGAAACGCGTCAGCATCTTGTCTCAAGTTTGGTGCTTTGACATCACAACATACACACACGATGAAGTGGATCTTGTCTAGCTGTGCTGCTACAACTCGTTAAATAGTAGTATCGACTTGACAAGAAATCCCAGTGACATATCGTAACATTTAAGGACAATCTTAGTAATTCGAATTTTTTTCAAGTTTTCTAGGTATTACGTGACAGATAAAGTCCGACATTTCCTTATTTTAATTTATTATTGTCTGTTAGGTTAATGGTTTGAACTGAAAATTTAAAGCCAAGTAGAGATAGCGCGTTCCATTCAATCTAACCGTGTACGTCACGACTTTTGTTGCTCAGCTTCTACATTCTCATTTGTAGTTTTCTTGGAAGAATTTGACAAAAACCCAATCCTTTGACCTTATTTTCTACTTCGCGTTTCCGAGAAGCGTTTCAAATCTCAAGTTCACTTTTTTACCAACTTCTTACTTTTCCTTTAAATGTCGAAGAGCACACTCGTAGTTTATAATTTCATTCGTCCTTTCAGTCACAAAGGATTTAATAAAGTATTTTTCCAGGTTTCAATAAGCAAATAGTTGATTTCTCCGGGCGAACTCGCGAGAGGTTCGTGACAACCTGAAGGTTAATAACGTAGAATCAGTGGAAAAGACAAGGTAATTGTACAGACAGTAATAAAAAATGTACTGCATAGAGAAAAAGTCAATTATTACAAATTCAAAAAGAACGCAAGTCATCTGGAGTTTTACACAACTATTTATGAAGATGGCCACAGATTTGCTAAAAATTATTGAACACTGTTTAGAGCAGTTAGTAAAGTTAAAATTATGGATAGTTTTAGGTCACTAGAAATGTTTAAAAATGAGTGTATTTAACGCATTTATAACATTTCCAGATCGCACAATATATGGTATTTGCTTTGGCAAATTTTGTCTTACGTTTGAAACGGACTGCTATATCCACTAAAAAATTTTCTTTGCAATAATAATCTTTATTTGCAGCAATCACTTCCATCTACAGTCGAATAGGACTCATCGTCAACCACAATAGAAACATTATTTGTTTTCTTATTTTCCAGCTGCAAAGGAACAGATATCCTTTTTTTAAGTTTTATGTTTCGTTATTTTAATATTTCGGAGTTTTAACTCCTTTCTTTTCGTACTATAGAACACGTATACGACGCGCGATGGAATAGGATTTCTAGTTCGAGCTGCGAGTAACTCGGGTCGGTGTCGATGTCGGTGTCGAGGTGACCGAAACCGGTCTGAACTGAGTCTGAACCGACTGAACTCGCGGGAAGCCTTTTTTTTTCATTAGATAAATTAAATTTAATACAGTTAAGCACTCTCTAATTTTTTACTGATCAAATTAAGAACGAGTCATCTCATTTTCTCGAAAATGATAAATTAATAATAATAATAATAATATTCTGTACATTTTGTTCGATTGTATCTGTATCTGTTTTAAATATATTTTACATTGTCCGTACAGGCGCTGTGGGTGTATTATTCATACCGCTGGTTTTTACTTTATAGACATTATCACAAAACAAACACTTAGGTTATGTTTTTGATACGTTTTGCAAATTAAATATTTCAACCGGAAATTATGGAAAACATCATGACACCAATTTCAACTAAAAATCCAGGATTGCCAATCACATTAGTCATTCCTGATTACGCGTTATTTACAAAGAAAAATAATACCTCTAGGTGTAAGAATGTAACAGTTTAATAAATCGAATTAATTTACATCAAAGTAATATAAATAACTCTACGCACTCCCCGGGTAGCACCACTTTATCAATACTTGATAAAAAATTGCGGCAGAAAGCGAGGTGGATAAATGTTACAAACTGATTTTGCAGGTTTCCGCATTTTCTAACGCTCAGACAGCTGCCACGTTCCTTGACTGCTATCTGCGTTACATTTTATGTTTGGTCCCCATATTTATCATACTTAACATTTGTTTACTATGTAAATCAGTCCTGTTTATCCTCTTATGAAGTTTTATTTTCGAAATTAAACATTTACAGTACGTATTTTCTAATCCAAATCATTTACTTGAATGAATTGTTGATATCTAACCACTCTATCTGTAAATCAGCTTGATTATTTCAAACGGTTAAAGAAACGAGTGACTGTAGTAAGACCGTAGATAGCATCGGTAACGTATCATTCATGTTAAGAATTCACTTTATACCACGATCCCGTCAATTATTCCCTGTCGAAAAGGAACATCCTCTAGTAGACAGATAAATGGAAGGTATCTCATGAAATTGAAAAGCTTCGAAGATCCTAAACGTATGGACACGACAATCGGTTACTTTCAGAAGAACGGTGCCGCTCTCTTTGAACATACAGATTAACTCATTTCCATAAACAGTTATTATACCCTCCAACAGTAAGTGTAAATTCTTCAATATTTTCACTTTTAATTACTTACGTCTTCATTACGCTTGTTTAGCAGCGCAGGTAATAACAAGCATAATTTATACGATCCCATTTCATTATGTCAATGATGAAATATAATGTCCGTGCTAGATATCATCAGCGACTTTCAGTAATAACTACTAAATTAGAGCACTAACTTTTTTTTATTAGCGACCACATATTATCGGTTTCTACAATTTACAGAACACGCAAATGCAGGTTTCCTGTTTTCTCCTTTTTCTGTGGTTTGTTGGTGGATGAGACAAATTATGTATATTCATTTCTTCCCAAAAATTCTCTCGTATTGAAACACGACCGTACGTCAGGATTTTTTTTCAAACCGATATTCCATTTTTTCAAATAGAATATTATATGTATGTGTACGTAGATGAAAATTATTTTACCCAATGCAGCTAGTTAAAGAACTGTACAATTTTCGTCTTATTAAAATTTGGTTAGCGTTGTATGTACCATCCACGGGAAATCATTCCTAATATACACACAAATTTGACAACAATCGGTCAAGTGGTTTCCGAGATTATCGGTTTAATGAATATCCGGATAAATGGCAAACAGACAAACAGACCGACAGACGGGAACGGGAAACCTACTTATGCTGTCGTACTCTTGATTGTAATACTGCCTTAGCTTACGCATAATAAAACTATTCTGTTTCATATGAATTTTTAATTTATTGCTGAGACATCACGATTGAATTTTACTGAATACAAATAAAAAGTGATCAAAGCTATCAGCTAGACTGCATAAATTCCATTTTAATTTATCAATAATGTCTTAATGAAGGCTAATAAATTAATATGTAACAATTAATTGATACGCGTCCATCAATCCTCGTCATTGTTCTCTGAAATGTTGTTTTAACTGTCAATCGATGAAGCTTAAACTGCTATATTTATGTTAAAATGTAAACTAAATTCATAAACAATCAACTGTTTATTAAAAGCTTCGTTAGTTCAAATTTTCAACAATATTTGGATTATTGTCTTCATATAAATATCATCAGTACTTATTTACTACACAAAATGAATCAACTATTAAGTGTGGACACAAATTACAGTTATTGTTATTACTATTAAGTATAAATTCATATTTTATATTGAAAATGTCATGTCGCTAAAAAATGTTTACGTTGTACTAGATCCCTGTCACGCCTCGGTCACGCCACACATGCTTAGCCATGGAATCCTTTCTTCGTTTTTTTTCTATTTTTTTTTTCTTAATTTTAAGTTATGTTTTAAAACACTATACGTATGATTCTTGAATACAATGTTTTTCCAGTTACTAACACATGTATTAACTGTACATGTTTTTTGTAAATGATTCTAAGGGCGTAGTTAATAATGTTTAACAATAATAATTTATTTTCATGTTTTACTTCACATTACAATACATGTAAAAACTTTGCAAACGCCAAAAGTAGATACAATTATATGCATAGAAAGAATGGTTATCACAATTTTACACATTAAATTAAACACTTTTTACATGTTGAAATAGCAAAAAAATTCTTGAAAAGAATACAGCAAATCTTGAATAATACATTTAAATTTATTTCAGTCCAGATTTTTATACTTAGGAAGTAAAATAAAGTAATGTTAATGTAATGTTAATGTAATGTTAATGTAATGTTAATGTAATGTTAATGTAATGTTAATGTAATGTTAATGTAATGTTAATGTAATGTTAATGTAATGTTAATGTAATGTTAATGTAATGTTAATGTAATGTTAATGTAATGTTAATGTAATGTTAATGTAATGTTAATGTAATGTTAATGTAATGTTAATGTAATGTTAATGTAATGTTAATGTAATGTTAATGTAATGTTATTGGCTGTAAACCTGTTTGCGAATAAATCTTATTATTATTATTAATATTATTAGTAAAACATTAAAAAACTGAATTGTGTGGTATTTATGTGTCACCTGTGTTCTTCTTAGTCTCCCAGCTTCTAAGTAAATTTTATCTTTATTCCTTATATTCTGGTGATGCATATCATTGTTAACAGTAAACTCCTTGATGTGTTTTCTAACGCACAAAAGACATTGACAAATAAATAAACTAGTCAACTTTATTTTAAGTTTTTTAAATGGATGCCCCCACAATAACAAGCCACATAGCAAGTGCGATTGAACTAATGCCATGTAAGCTGAACGTATAGTTCCCTCCTCTACTGAATTTACCAAACTGCGACTGATAAAAGTATTCTTACATAGCTTATTACACAGTCGAGCACCATGTTGCTTCCATATCAGTTGACAGTCAAAGGTGACCCCGAGAAAATTGGTGGATTTGCTTACATGGATGTTCAGACACCTTACATCAGGAACATGTTCGAGAATAAACAAAATTTGCACACACTTGCTTATAACCAGTTCATTGCTATGAAACAATCAAAGGCCAATATTTGGGTTGTTTGTTTGTTCTGTACTACATCTTTGATGGGTTTTCCTCTGTTGGTAATGGTTGTATCATCCGCGAATAGTACGGTGCCTTCGTACAAAAACAGAGAAGTCATTCACAAAAATTAGAAATAAGAATGGACCTAGGATAGACCCTTGAGATACACCACTACTTATGGGTAAAAAGTCAGAATCAGAATTTTCAATAGTGACTCGTTGGGAACGATTTTTGAGAAAAGATGTTATGATATTAATGTCTGATGAATGGATATTACATATAAAGATATAATTTACGAATTAGCGTACTATAGTTAAGACAATCGAACGCCTTTGATAAGTTAAGGAAGCTAGCTATCAAGTATTCGTCATTGTTATAAGCTTGTGTGATGCTGTCCAGTAAAAATACCATGGCATCTACCATGCTTTTTGCTTTCTTAAACCTCAATTTTTGCTTACATACCAAATTGTTGCTCTTGAAATATTCTATCAACTAAATCGCTAGTACTTTTTCAAATATTTTTGAAAATATAGGAACCAGGGTCTATAGTATTTGGATCCGAAGTGTCTCCTTTTGAAACTACACTAATGACCGCGTTCTTTTTTAACATTCGGAAAATGTGTCTTGTACTATGCACCTACTGATTAGTTTCGTTAGCTGATCAATTAAGGTTTCTTTCACACTCTTTATCAAATCAGCACCCATACCATAAACATCCTTAGCTCGACTGGATTTCATGTTATTAATGATGTTCTTAATATGGCACGTATATACCTCAACAAAGTGGAAATAGTCAAGATCATTTACACAAATATTTAAACAAAAATTGACTGGATTATGGAATGCAGGTGGCAGTTTATTGATGAGCGCATCTGGGATATTGACAAAGAAGTCGTTAAGATCATTGGCAGCTAGATCTAACTTTAGTTTAGCTTTAGATGTTTTATGTCTTTTTAATTTATGACATGCTACATCACTTTCATTTATTGCCCACCCCTTAAAGGTTATCACAGTTGGGTTTTTGCTTCGCATGGTACGTTTGTAAAAACTGTCTAGAAATGTTAAAGTATCTCTCATCTTAACTAAATTTTTATTTAACCATCTCATTCTAGAGTGATTTGGATTCTTACTGCTGGGATTGATTTTTGGAAAAGAGCTATTGATAAAATGTTTTGGTTTCAATAAAGATGACGAAGTTGCTCTCAATACCTGTGTCAATTTATCTCTGTCTTCAGGGGTTTTCCCTTCTTATTCGAAGAATAGTTATGCTACACTCATATACCAATGAGGGGATCGTTCTTATGCATTCGATCAGCTTTGCCTAAATTATTAGATTTCTTAATTACTCAGCAGCTTAGATATATTGCTGAACAATCGTTATCATCATTTCAACATGGATTTATTAAAGGAGGTTCGACTTTAACAAATTTATTAGAATATCAAAGTTTTATAATAAACTCTTTTGAAAATGATTCTCAAGTTGACTCATTTTATGGTGACCTGCCCAAAGCATTCGACAGAGTCAATCTTGATACATAAACTGGAGAAAATGAATTTGGATAGCAGGTTTATTAGCTGGATCGGTAGTTTTGTTAGGGATCGCATTCAATATACTCGTACTAAATTCGGTAATTTTATATCCAATCAAATCCTTGTTGCTTCGGGTGTTCCACAAGGGTCACATTGTGGTCCTTTGTTATTTTTGCTTTTTATAAATGATATTAATCAAGTAGTACGGAATTCTAATATACTTTTATTTGCGGTACCACTTCAAAATATATAAAAACATAAGGTCTTACGAAGACTATGTAGGTACTTCTCCAAGACGACATTGAAAAGGTCGGTGTATGGTGTGAGACTAATTTAATGAAGGTTAATACAAACAAGTGTTTCATTATATCTTTTTTCAGAAATAAAACTCCAGTAGATTATCAGTATTCGCTATTTGATCACAAAGTGTGACGAATTTCGAAGATAAAAGATCTTAGTGTGATGATGGACTAAAAACTAACATTCAATGAACAAGTTCAACTTGTTTCTTGGAAATCTAAGAGAGTTTCCAATTTATAGGTTTAAATTGGCATATGTATTGTAACGAAACGAATTTTTCCGGACCGGGGACAGCGACGTGTACCGTGAGAACCGGAGGTAAACTCGCGGGTGCTGCGCCGACGCGGCCGAAGAAGATAATTTTAGTCTGAAGTCTTGAAGGGTGTAGAAGTGCTGTGGTAAAAGGAGTTTTAGCAGTTTTTGACTTTGTTAGTTTTTGGAGAAGCCCTGAGACCACCGTAAGTACGTTCCTGGGTTTTCTGCCTGTCGCTGTACCGGTTTTTTGAATCGTCGCCCCCGAGCGAAAAAACCGTACTACCGTCACCGTTTTCTTTTTTGTCGTCACGGGAACAAGTCGAAACCGTCGTACACGCGTCGTGTACCGCCCCGCGCGGTTTTCAATTTCAAGGTCGCCGCACCCAGGTCCAGGAGGAGTCCGTCTTGAAGGAAGTCGCCCTCCTGGAGGGAACGACCATGCCGGACGTATTGTTCTTTTTCTTTCTTTTGTTAGTTTGTGTTGTAATTTATTTAATAAATTAGCTGTAGGATTATTATTTTAGCTGTGTAGTTGGTGGCAGGGAATTAGCCCGATTTATTAGTGTAAAACATTTCTTGCCATTTTATATTTATTCTCTTGTTTTCGCGGGCGCTCACCACCTGAAATCCGAGTCTCCGGTTTGAGAGTAACCCCGGTACCTTTTCCATATTTCTTTCATTCACTCAATTTCTCTCCCATCTTCACACAACATTTCTTCCCTACTTTCCCATCTCTCTTCCATTTCTGTACATTCGTTCAACATATACTCCACCATTTCTCGCTCTTACAAACACATCCTCTGCTCGATACCTCGCTATCATATTTTCTTCTTTCCTACTTTCTCTTTCAAAGCATTTAGACTTTCGCTTGAAAAAAGTTAATAAAAATGTGACCTTCGAGAACGTTTTCAGGTTTATCAGTTTCATTTCTAGGATCTATTCTTTTTCTACAAACCATTATTATTTCAATTAACTACAGAATTCATGAACCCAAACCTGTAATTCTTCCAAGTGTTTCCTTTGAAATTCTTATCGATGTTACGGGTTTTAAAAAAAATAGTAAAAGTAGTAATGGATATAATACGTTGTTTAATGAGCTGATAGTTCACACAAAAGAATGTTGGTTTTCCTTTCCAACAATTTTTAATACAAAATAACATTTTCTTATTAAGCACTAACATTTTATTTTTTTCTGATTAACTTGAGGACTTCATTTCCGCTGACAAAAAATTTCGCCGTTAAAAATTAAATGATCTTACCGGACGTGTTTGCTCGTACTATGCTTCAGGCATTTTTCTTTGTTTTATCACAGCGTCGGTGAATTTGTTGGCTTGACAAATGAATGCAATAAAAATCACACAAATGTCTGAACGAAATTTTTCAAGCAATTGCAGTTACCTCATATTTTCATTAGATCTATTTAAGAAAGTACAGAAAACTGCGACATGCACAAATCTTTAACGGGTGATAATTTTATTGCACATATTCAAAACTATACGATATTGTGTTACGGACTTCGGTCTTTTCATTTTTGTATCATTTCAAAACTACTAACTGATGATGTCAGGAGTGTAAGTATTATCTCATTATCTCCAAATAAGTTCTCTCCGTGGACAACGTTTCTAATTTTAAGTAAATAACTCGTGGATTATACGATAAATGTTTTATAACTCCTTTCTAATATTGTCAAAAGGAGATCTATAACTTTGTGTTAACGACATAATTTTGCAATATTGTAAACCAGTAAGAAAACTTGTTATAGCTTGCAATTATTAAGTAGACTTGTAACTCTTCTTATTGTATTTGTATCGCTTTGTATCTTCCAGGAGCGCGCTGGTTATAATCGCTATAATGGTTCGTGTAAGCTATAAGTCAGCGTTATTATATATTTACACTGTTATTGAAAGATTTTCGCTCTCAGCAGCAATTTTCAATTAATGGACGTGACCACAGCTCACCTGAAACCGGTGCCAGCATTTTATCAGATTGGAACAAATAAGGCGATTCACACTTAGCTGGAAGCGCAATTGGATGTACAAAAACACTATAAATTCGCTCAGAAGCCATAAATATGTCCAATTTGAAAAGCCCCAACTAAAAAATCCAAACCGCACTTTGTTCGTGAGATTCCTTCCACGGAAAAGCAGAGATTTCCGATAATTTTCCAAGTGTTCATATCGAAGCTCGGTTCACACAACTCAATAATAATTGAATAGAACTTATCATCAGCTAAGTTCTTCGCGTAAAAAATTTGAGGAAATGATAGTGATTAATCTCGTGATGGTTATTGATGAACACGAAGACGCCGCAAAAAACGTTTTTAGTGGAATGGCTGGTTTAGTGCTAATTTTTTTTCGTTATCATTTATTCAGAGTTGTCCTAAATGACTCTAGCCGTGGGCGTTTCAAGAAGTAAACAAGTTAAGAGGTCGTCTGAATTGAGTGTGGCGTGAATCGGACTTCGCGACTTACGCCAAACAGGCTGTAAAGAATGTCAGGGTGCAAAGCCAGTGTCCAGTGCAGGACATCCGGTGCAGTTTTTCTACAACGCCAGGACGATCCATCACACGCCGGCGAAGGTTCCTTCAGGATTAAACTCGAGCAAAAGTATAAAAAGTCATTCTGTCAACTGACAGATAAAAAGTCGTTAGAAAACATAAAGCGAGCGCCTCTCCTTGTCTACTGTTTATCAATATTTCATGCTTCTAGTTAAATAGGGACCATGAATAATTTAATACCCAGCAACTTGAGCTGTCATATTTTATTTATTGTATTATTCCAAATCACCTCCTGGAGCGCGACGGATTAATACGTTCTCATCGCGTTGGAAAAATTTCAAATTTTTACACGAACTGCTCGGTATTTATTATTAGAGAGAGCAATCATTTTCCGAAACAAAACAAGAAATAACTGATTTATTTTTGATATAACTGAAGTCATGGATCTTCTAGATTAATGCGGATGTTTAGGACAGTTTATGATACTAAAACAAAATGCGATATTTGTTGCAGCCAATTTGTGGTATGAGTCGATACGAACTGGTAAACAACTCCTCGCAGGGTACACACCAACTAAAATGCATCATTTATAACGAACGCAGACGAATTGAGCATATTTATCAAACGAACACAAATGCTTTTTATACAGATTTGTCATTTGTCAAAAAATTAAGTTTTTGAAGCTACGATTTGCTGTATTCTTGGCATGCATCCGAAGTGAATAATACTCCAAGTGCTTCTGCAATGTATCACAATAATTTCAAAATGATTAGAGTACTTCGTTCCATGAAATTAAATGGAAACTTGAGAGTGAATACCAGGGAAAAAATTAAAATATAAAACTTCAAATATACCCGTTTCTTCTAAATAATATGTACAACTTGTTACCTGAAATAAAATTCTACAAAACCTGAATCCCAGGATTATTAATTTCTACAATCAATCATCCATTTGCATTTTCAAGTCACTTATTTTCCGTTTCAATGAAGACATCGAAGTAGGTACCCAATTGATGGTTTAAATTTGAATCAACATTAAAACATTCAGAAAAGCTTAAGACATTGATGTAAGTTATTTAGACAGAACTCCCTCGACCCCGCAGAGGAACAAGTAGAATAAATTGAATTTTCCGTACTTTATTTTTTTTATGATAATCCCTATAAGTTAAATAAAAATATGTGAGGTCTGTTAAAGTACAAATAAAGAAGCTTAGGTTTCATGTGAGTTTTTCCATAACAAAATTTTGTAATAACGTCCTCAACATTTTAACAAGTATATAAACTAATTTGAATAGCTGTAGTGTAATACAAACAATAACACTACTGTATACTCGAAGTTTCGGGAACACTGGGTAAGACGCTCTTGGATGATCCTATATAATCAATTTTAGAAAATATAAAGCATTATTTGCATTTGAAGTTTGAATACATGGATAAACCACAATATGGAATCCTGTTTTGCTCATTTTGGATAGGATTTGAAACGTTGAATTGAATATCTGCAAGATTTCACACAATCCGATTTGCACTTTCGAATATAAATTGTAAAACTTCACAAAATTTTTGATTTTTTTCCAAAAACTAGACATCTACTTAGTAGAGAAAATCGAGATGGTTTCATAAATCGGAAGATCGGTATATTTTTTTTTTAAATTTACTATGCGATGACCGGACAACAGACAGACGGAAACGAGAGCCAATTTTTCCATACTATAGCAATCATGAAACATCAACAAAACATGAATGTATCCTGGCAGGATGGACTCTATTACATACTTTTCTAGGTTGCTCTCGAGAAGTAAAAATGGAGTAAAATGAAATAATTTGTGTTATTCTATTGCCAAATTTTATCCATATCTCTAACCAGTATTTCCGATTCAGCCTTTGTTCGTTCATGAATTAGTAATTTCACAACAGTTTAAAGCTATTCAAGTTACGCAGCAACCAATAGCCCATTTCATGAAACGTTATTTTGTTTTTTATTTTATTATTTTCTTCATAACAAAACAGCAATGCCACTGGAATGACTAGAGTCTAGTTAGTTCAATAAACATGTGTGGTAAGCACGGGGAGTATTAGTAAGTAAAGTTCGGCTAAATATATAGTGAAGTTATTTATTTCTCATAAAATTCAATAAATACAAGTGATGGTACGTTACACAGATGGTTAGGAAGAAGGTCTTGAACAGGCAATCGGATTTACTGCCCCCATTGTGACGAACTCCTAAAAATTACAGTAAGTTCAATTGCAGTTAGCCGAACTATAAATACTGGATTTAGTTGCACTCGTAGCATGATGGACTTGATGTTGTGGAAGATTACAGTAAATGTTTTCCTGTGGTGGAAATCATTTGAAAAGAATAACGGTGACAAATTGAGTAAGCACACGCAATGTTTGGCTAACTCATATCAATAGGTGATAAGTTCTTTAGCACCGTCATAGAAATTGGAAAAATAGTGTAACTTCATTCGAATGTCTAACGATGTCCCTCTCTACTAATGCAAATACTATTACATTGGTTTACGACAGTTTTTGTGGGAAAGCAATAGAGTTGTATTTCTATTGTGTGCTTCAGTACCTACTGATTCGAAATTTGTTTTCAAATTTTTTGATTACGTCTGGATAATTAAATATCTATAGTGTTGGTAAGAATATAACTGAAATTAAAAATGTTGCTTACAAACTTTATTTTTTATACGTAATTGAGGTTTTTCCGTAACTATAGGAGGACAATGATAATCTTCCAAAACGTTTTATCCCACCAGTCCTAATATCGCTCTTCCATTATTGTCAAGTCTTGGTGGAATCTTTCCCCTTTTTTATAATTTCCTGAAAGGTATATTTTTTGTGATACATATGAATTCCGGAACATAAAGATCATTTGGGGGCCCGCGCCACCTCAGCCTTTTCCGCCGTTAGGCCTTAAGGCGTGCCTCGGAGGGCGAACCCTCTATCAAGAAGCTTTTCACTATCCTCTCAAGTCCTACACCTAATGCGGGTCGACACCGGGGTTCGGCATTCCCTGATGGAGCTTGGTGCCCGCCCCAAGGTCCCAAGCTTTGTTAGTTCGAGGAAGCAGATAGGTACTGGTGAACCCTCGGCATTGCCCCATTACCTTGCTCGCTATGGTTCGTCTGGAGTATCAGACGTCCATTGCTAGTCACTCTGTCGGTACCTTTGGAGGTGAGATTGGCTGACTTGACAAGCCTTTTGAAGTAAGTGAGCTGCGCTAGGTTAGGTCTATAATCCCCTGGTTGATGCCTGGGGGATGGTCGCTTGGAACGGGAGTCCTCCGCTTAATGCCTGGAGCTGGAACGGAGTATCCCCTGGTTGATGTCTAGAGGATGTCGGGAAGCCCTCCGGTTAATGCCTGGAGGGCGGAAAGGTATACCCCGGTTGATGCCTGGGGGATGGCCGGTCGGGACGGTAATCCTCCGGTTAATGCCTAGAGGCGGATGAAATATCCCGCGGTTGATGCCTAGGGCATGGTCGGTCGAGACGGTAAACCTCCGGTTGGTGCCTGGGGAATGCCGGCAAGTCCTTCGGTTAATGCCTGGAGGGCGGAAGGGTGAAGGCAAGGTCAGACCGCACTGGTTAATGTCAAGGCACACTCTTCCTTTTCTGCGGAAAACGAACTGCGGCGGCCGGACTAGAACGCATCGTAAGCTTCGCGTCCATGACTTGCCGAGACAGGTGGCTTAGTTGACCGATTATATAAGCCTTCACCTCCAGTTCGAACCGATACTCCCAGTTCTCCCTGAAGACTAGTAACACCCTCTCGCCTCCCATAACTCCGGGACTAAAATTCGTCGTGGGCCCGGTAACCAGTCGTGGGAGCGCGAGCTGCTCCACACCTGGCGCGGGCCCGTTCGAGAAGCTTTTCCTGGACCCGTGGGTACTAAGGTGGAACTGACGGCGTGTTCCCTTTGGGCTCGTCGGTCACATTCCTGGCGGGTCCGGATGCAAACATCTCTCCCGCCCGCGCATGCCACTGGCTTCTTCAGCTCCTTTGCCGACCCAGAGCCTGTCACCAGCCGGGACTAATTGGCAAAGTATCCGGTACCGTATTCTCAACTCGGTTAAGCGAAATTGAAGGCTTTGGTGGGTCTTCGCCAGAGCTCCCGTTAGTTTGAAACAGTCTGTACGACACGGAAGTGAGAGTTGACATTGAGCAAGATAGGCTTCATCGTTCCATAAAGTATACCGTTCCGGTAACTGTACTGGCCCTCTCACGTCCCCCTTGCGGAGGTAACGCTTACCAGCCCCAGTTTCCGAGTGCCGAAGGAGCAAGGTCGAATTTTGGAACAGACGGTATTTGGTAATCAGTTAATAGCTTTGCTGTTATTTAAGGGTATGCCACGTGAACTATGTCCAAATAAAACTAACTACTGCACAATTGAATTCTATCAGAAAATAATTCTTTTATGTTTCTTCACCACATTTTTTTGTTTATCTCGATAACTTTGTCCCATAGGAGATTGTCTTTCTATATTTCTTTAGCCGTGTAGCTGGTGGTAGACAATAAAAACCGTTTATTTGAATTCTTTACCGAAGTATTACTTTATTATTATCGCAACCGCTCACAAGGCCTTCTGGAGATTCGTGTTTTCGGCTTTAGAGCAACCAAGGTATTACCTCTTCCGAAGAGGAAACTGGCGCCCTAGCAAACGTGACGCAGGTGAGCACATCGCCTAAACGGTGTCTTCAGCGGTACTAGTTGGTCAAGGGCACGGCGCCGAGGTACGTCACATATCCTAAGATACCAGTGAGACCGCGGCCCACTGATCCGAGGTTTCCTTACAGTACTTCTTTATTATTTTTAACTACGAAAGATACAAAATGTTTTTTGCGTTTTGTTGTAATTCTAAGGAAGGTTGTAAAGAGAATTTACTCATTTTTTTTTCTTGTTCAATCTGGAAATAGCCTAGCAAGGGTGGCACGTGAGTTAAAAAAAAATAATGTTTTGTTTAGAAAAATTAAATTATCTTAAATCGGGTAGCGTGGTCTTCTACCTTAGAAGTGTTAATCACACATTACAGAAAAATGGGAATTCTCTTACCTTTCGAAACTTTCCTTTTCACTGCTCGAGGGCACGGAGTCACTCACTGGTAACACAGTTTCAAATCACTATTATTTTAAACGGAAGGGTTGGCCGCAAAAGTCTGCGAAAAGAAAGTCCAACTTGGTTGAAAATTGGTCACCCTTATTTAGTTATACACACTAAAGCAATTAAAATTACAAAGAAAGCAAAAGGAACAAATTGATTTCCACAAATTTAGAACAAAACAAATGAGAATTTAAACACTGAACAAAATGAACATTAAAACTCTGAACACAAAATTAAATTTAAAACAGCAAATCTCGCGTCGAGAAGGAACGAGTTGCACACTGCAAAATGCCGACCAGAGAACGGACAAAAATTGACCAGACTACGCTTTTATCATTTCGCCATGAGTGGAAACTCCACTCGGTGTCAGGAGGGCTAACAAAGAAAAACCAATGGGTTGCAACCCTTTCTCATTCTCTCTCGAACTTACTAGTGTAGTCGGTTTTTTAGTAAAAACTAATTTTTTAATCTTCGAACGAGCGGTTTTATTATTCTGTTTTTGATGCCCTCTCGTCCCGTGCTGCTTCCTCCTCACTGCTGCCATCTAGTTGTAGCGCCAAATTTGAAATTTGAAATGTAGGTGACCACAATTCGGCCAATCCTGACATTATGATCGTCCCGATCATATACACAAAGTAAAACATAAGGTACATAACATAATAAGTGACATAAAACATAAGGTGCTTAAACTTCAGTCACACAAACATCATAAGTTACACAAAGTAAAACATAAGGTACATAACATAATAAGTGACATAAAACATAAGGTGCGTAAACTTCAGTCACACAAACATCATAAGTTAGTGAAACATAAAATGTTAAAAACATAAGTCACATAAATCCAATACATAATATAACGCCTAAATAACATAATGATAAGACGCACATAAGTATCTAAAGTACATAAATCACATAAGTAATTAGGACACAAAAAAAAATCATAAGGGTATTAGAGATGAATTAGAAAACCCAATCGCTTAAAAGACGGCTTAAAAGACGAACATGTTAGCGTCAAAACTAGAACGAGGTGGAAACAAAACTAAGAAACACAACATTATGAAATAATGAACAAATGAAACTAATCTCTTTGTAACTTATTGAAGCCAAAGCTTCATATTCTCAGGACAACATACTCCCTCAAATGGGATTTGCGTTACTTGGAAACCTTCAACGTCTGTAATCCAATAACGATCATTGCCTAAGGACTTCTTGATTTCGTAGGGACCACGATACCTAGGTAAAAGTTTTTTATTAATACCTGGTGTAACATCTATGTTTTTTATCATCACATAATCACCGACATTGTACGGTTTAGGAGGTCTGTGTTTTTGGTCATACATGCGCTTATTGTATGCTTGTAACTTTTCATTCTGAGACTGAGCCTTTTCTCGAACCTCGGCTAAGTCATCTTCTTTGTCAGCTTCAGCGCCCAATAAATTTCTTAAAGGATCGCTAGGATCGTTTTGACTAATACCGAACAATAAAACGGATGGAGAATTACCAGTGGATCTACAAAACGAATTGTTAATAGCAAATTCAACTGTTCCCAAAGCTTTCTCCCACTTGTTTGTTAAAATAGCCAATTTTGACAACATTGGTGTTAAGTCTCGATTGATTCTTTCGATCTGACCGTTTGATTTTGGTGACCCCGTCGCGACCTTAATATGCTGAATCATATGTTCTTGAACAAACTGTTCGAACTCATTAGAGGTAAAACAGGATCCCTGATCGGATATAATACGTAATGGTACACTATAGTGCCTAAAATAATTTTCTAACTGATTGATTACTTCACAAGTTTTGGTGCTCTTGACTGCATACAGTTTTACGAATTTAGTGAAACAATCAATGATCTCAAAAATATATCTTTTACCTGTCGAAGTTTTTTCTAATGGACCATAATGGTCAATATGTATGGTGACAAAGGGTTTATTTCCCTTAGGGATATTGTGTAACTCACTCGGCACAGCGCCACCAATGGGTGAAAAGGTGATACATTTCAAACAATTTCGAACATGATTTTTCACTTTTTCTTTAATACTAGGGAACCAATAGCTGCGTTTTAGATACTCCATAGTTTTGTCCACGCCAACGTGACCGAAATTATCATGACACATAGTTAAGATCTGACTTTCCATCAACGAAGGAACGTAAAATAAAAGTTTTCCTTTGCTCTTTCTATACACTACTCCATTCCTAAGTTCAAATTTTGTACTTTCGCGGATTTCGAGTTCAGACTTAACCTTTTGAATACTCGAATCTAAATTTTGAGAAATAGCTAAATTTTGTTCCAGTGTATTTTCCTCTAGTAGTAATATATTGTTGGCTCGACTTAAAGCATCAACATGGATCATCCGTGTTCCTGGATGATGTTGCAATTCGTAGTCATAATTTTGTAAGAATAGTGCCCACCTAGAAATTCGAACATTAATATCTTTTTTATTCAGAGTAAGCCTAAAACTATCACAGTCTGTGACAATCGTAAAATGTATACCGAAGAGATATATATGAAATCGTTTAATAGCATAAATAGCGGCTAAACATTCCAATTCAAAGCTGTGATATTTAGATTCGGTTTCGGTCGTCCTACGACTAAAATAAAAAACAGGATGAAACTTTCCCGACGACTGTTTTTGAAGTAAAATAGCTCCAAACCCAGATGTGCATGCATCGCAGTGCAACTCTGTTTGGGTATGCGGATCATACACAGCTAAAAGAGGATAAGAAGCTAATTGATTCTTTACTTGTTCAAATAATTCAAGTTCTTTTTCACCAAACCGAAACTCAACATTCTTTTTTAACAAGTCATATAAAGGTTTTGTAAGGACGGAAAACCCATTTATAAATTTTCGAAAATAACTAGCAATACCAACAAACCTATGAACTTCCTTAGCATTTGTAGGAATTGGATACTGCAAAATTGCTTCAACATTTTTCGGATCAGGTGTGATGTCATCATTGTTTACTAGATATCCTAAATAAGAAATTTCAAACATAAGAAAAGCACATTTATCAATTCGAAAAAGCAAATTGTGTTGGGAGGCTGCACCAAATACTTCTTTCAAAATATCTAAATGTTCTTCGTAACTGTTGGTCGCTATTAGAATGTCGTCTAAGTACAAAATAATTTTGTTTGCTCGAATTAATTTATTGAAAACTAAATTAATAAATCTGTTAAAAACTCTTGGGGCATTAGTTAACCCAAAAGGCATTCTAAGATATTCAAATTGCCCTAAAGGTGTGATAAAACTAGTAAATTTAATCGACGATTCTGCTACACGAACATGATGGAAACCATCCTTAAGATCAAGGATCGTAAAATATCTTTTGTTTCGAAGTCGATCCAGATTGTCTTCTATCAAAGGAGTAGGAAAGTTGTCTTTAATAGTAATTTTGTTTAATTCGCGATAATCAACGCAAAGCCTTAAATCACCTGTCTTTTTTCTTACCAGTACAATTGGACGACAGTAATCAGAGCTACTAGGTCTAATAATGCCTCGTTCTAATAGATCATCTAACATGTTTTGTAATTTTTCTTTTTCAGAAAAGGATAAACGCCGTGGTCTAAAAGAGATTGGTTGATTATTCTTAACACAAATGTTCATTTCGTAATTACAATCAATCTTTGGCGAGTCATTACATAAATAAAAATTATCATACACTTCCAAAACTTCCACTTTTTTATCATAATCTAAACAAGGATTGATCTGTACTTCTTTGTTACTTTTTATTTCTTCACCTACCTTAAAATCGACATGTAAAATTTCGTCAAAGTTATTTACTTTCTCAAATTCGTTTGAAATAATTTTTAAATGATCTCCCAACGTAAACGTGAAACCCTTGGTATTGAGAAAATCTCTACCTAATATAGCGTTAAAGGACATGGTGCTATTAGGAACTACATAGAATTTTATGGGTAAAACAGTTTCATTAACAAATACTTCCGTGTTAAAAATACCCAAAATATCAAGCTTCGATCCATTCACACCCACGAAATTTAAATTTGGATTTAGACCTTCATTGAAATTATTTTCGGTGACATACCGAACTTTTACAACTGAAATTGGGCTGCCTGTATCGATTAATGAATTCAAATTATAGCTACATTCGGTTTGACATTCATCTTTAACATTAATCTTAACGTTTACCATATAGGGATCTTGTGTCTCGGTTGATATTACATTGGTGGTGTTGTCTTCCTTTTTCTTCCCTGGACAATTCCTCTTCTGATGTTCCTTTGAACCGCAATTGTAACAGGAACCCTTTTCCCTCACCGGAATTGGACAATTTGAGGCGAAATGGCCCACACCATTACAATTATAGCATCTTCTAATTATGTTCTGATTTGGAGGGGTTTTACTACTGCCCTTCGCTCCTACAGACCCCGGAGAATAAGTTCCTTTGTTTTTCGTTATGCTTTCGGAAACGTTGACCAACAGATTGAGTCGAAGGTGTACGGGTCTTTCTAATCTTCTCATAAACTTCAATTTTTTTCTTTAAGTCGACATAAGTTTTAGCTTCATACAACAAAAATTTGTGTTCAGGATCATCGTTGATACCTTGAATGACATATTCGATTACTGACTCCTCTTCAATTTGACCCTTTGAAGCGAGTTCACGCATCTTCAACAAGTATTCCTGGAGAGATTCTTCTTTTTTCATTTTTCTATTATTCAGCATGCGATGCAGTTCAGAAGTGCTCACCTTCTTGGAAAATTCACTCAATAACCTGCGTTTCAAGTCCTTCCATGCACCCAAATTCCTCTGACTTTGGATAAATAACTTAGCAAGCCCAGTTAATGATTTTTTCGCAAAAACTAGTCGTTGCAGTTCCGACCACTTCATAAGTTTAGCGATGTCTTCAAAGTCTGCGACCCAAGTCTCGATTGCATAATTGTCATCACCACTAAAAGTGCGTACGGAATCTTCGATGTCTCTGTAAGACATGGTGAACGTCGGGACTGGTGCCGCGCCTGCTCGACCATCATCACTGTCTACCGGATCATCTTCGTCGTCCTCGTCTTCACTCTCTTGTTCTTGAACAACTCTTTCTTGTGTAAACAGATCAAAATCAGTCAACACTGAACAAATTCTCTCGGCCACTTCTTGGTGAGTACCTGCACAATTCAACCCCAGTAGAAGGCCGACTCCACAAAGTTCTGCGATCGTAAAATTCTGCACTACCTCATCCACTTTCTCATTGAAGTCATCTGATGCGATCTCAAAAGGGAAACCAGTCCATTGACACAGCTTCTTTCTGTTCAACCGACTACCGTCGTCAAAGGCAAGGCCGTATAGCGTACGTACCGATGCATAAGGACCATTCTTAATAGCGTCGTCACACAACTCCACTTCTTGGAGGGTTCTTGCCATCTTCTCCTTTTATGAAAAACGTGATGAGTTGACATAACCTCACATTTCCCACGTGCATGACTCTTCTACCATTTATCCGTGTAACTATTCCATGAATCAGCACTTCACAAACACAAATCGGACATTGGTCATTCCGATGTTAAGGTCGTTCATCCCACTCCTGAGATTGTAGTCGGTTTTTTAGTAAAAACTAATTTTTTAATCTTCGAACGAGCGGTTTTATTATTCTGTTTTTGATGCCCTCTCGTCTCGTGCTGCTTCCTCCTCACTGCTGCCATCTAGTTGTAGCGCCAAATTTGAAATTTTAAATGTAGGTGACCACACTAGCAAACAACCCAAATCGCCGTCGATTCACATATTCATACCAAAATTAGTCCCTAACAATGTCATTTACATTATAAACCAAATCTATCGAACAGCTTTTTGGGTGGCCACTGGCTGGCGACTTAAATGGGATAGCAACCATAGATCTCGAACCCGTCAAACTTTCTGTTACCTGTGACTCGGTTTCCCCCAGGTGGAATCGCAAACTTCATTCCACCTGTGGATTTCTCGAACAAAGCCTTTCTCTGCCTCTGTGCCCATCCATCATGGTCGTTATAAAACTGTGCCGTTTTCTTGAAATCCAACAAAAAGAGCTATACACATTTGAGACGCAATTTACATTCTAACGACTCCCTCGAAAAATACTGAACATGTGGTACCATAAAGTTGACCTGAGGGTCCAGTGCCACATGGGGAGAAAACGGGATATAGCGAGATGGGACAGAAGCAAGTATATGTATCTATTTGTTGGGATTTTCTAGGAAGATCCGGAAGAGGTGATCTTTAAGGGGTCGTTAGGTAACAAGAATTCGACCCATGACGGACAGCCGCGACAATACAGCTCGCGATGACGGGTGACAATTGGGGTTGCACGTCCGTTGCACTTGTTAAAAATCCTTTCGCTCAAATCTTAAACGACGTTTTCACTAACTGGAAACCTTCTTGGTGACTTCCATTTAGAAACATTTCCAACGATGAAGTATTCTTTGTATGAGTGTTTAAAAATTCTTCGTCGATGTTTGCATGAGAAATTTTCTCCAGATGCTTATTCACTTTTACAAGCTTGAACAAAATACAACCGAATCCCCGTTAAGTTGTTCGATTTCGATAGTAAGACACAATAATAAACGTATTTTGCTCTAAAGTGTACCCCCCCCCCCCCTTCTTAAAAGAGATTTATTTCAAACTTATTAATACCCATTGATTCCTTTGTAGCTACTTTAACCGCTGTTATGCAATCGTTGTAGGTTATAGTGTTAATCAAAATTAGGTTTTATTCATTTTATAACGCAAAGTCGCGAGAAGGCCTCGTATCCTTCGTTAATAATGGTAGCAAGAAGCAAGATCGCCTTCTTCTTTCCCGACTACTAGTGCGACTAGTGGCGTGCCATTAATTGACATTTGTTACACTTTTTGTTTTATCAGTTAAAATTACAATTTTTTTCTGGCGAAAGTGTTTTCTCTATTTGGTCCAGTAGATCATTGTATAACAAAAACTGACGCCCCAACTAGGGTTGGAATAAAACTAAGTACCACACGGTCTGTTAATTCACAGACGACTTTGAAAGATTAGGAAAACCAAACATCAATTTTGGAGAGAAGAGCATCGAACAAACTAGAAAAAATCATTAGGTTAGAAAAAAAGTCAAAATCAGTAGAAATTTGAATAACTGGGGAAATAGGGTGGTGTTTTAAGTGACTGCGGCATTTTGATTTACAGGAAGTTTTGCGTGCATCTTCCAGTTCGAAACATCACGTGTGGGCGCATCTACACTACCAACTTAGGGAATTTCAGTAAATCTGGGAACTTTTAGTGTTGCAGTTGGATTGTTTTATGTTGTGGTTACGCAATTACATCTTGTTCACATTTACGAAACATGCTACCGTATGAATTGGAACTTGATAAAGTACGCCCAGAAACCAGTAACTTTCAACGAGTTTTGTAACTTCTGTCATTGTCATCTACTTGTCATTTCCATACGACATAACCTCGTTCGAATGAGTGGGAATTTCATTTAAATAAGGGGCTGTATAAATACGTGGCTGGATGAGCAGGAGTACAGAGTGTGTACGCTACAATTAAAGAAGCAACAACAGAAGAGTTCGTCAAAAAGCAGATAAAATCTCGAAAATCTGTAATGGACTATATAATTTCTTAATAATTTTATCCAAATAAGAAGAAGCACACAAATTCAATTGTGTCAGAGCCAGCTTTGACTACAATATTTTATGATGACCTGTACATATGCTAAAGCGAAGCTTAAACTTTAACTTGTCCTGACTAAGACGACGTATACGAGGTATTTCAATCGATTTCCATCCAGTTAGCTTTGGAATTTATTTTTTAAACATAATTCTTGTTGTACTGTTTTTTGAACTTGTCAATCAATAATACATTGTCAATAACTGTTCGAAAGGGCACAGTTTCGACTAAAATTTCCCAACAAAATTATTGAAGATACTTCCTTGTGCATCACGTCTGTCAAATTATAGACAGATTTCAGACAACGGCAAGCATATTAAAAGAAAAATCTACCGAAAGGCGGCAGACAAATAAAAATGTCCCGGAAAAGTGCAGGCGCTTGTTGAAGATTCATCATTAGTAAATCATTACGTCGTCTATCAGCTTGAACTGACGTGTTTTTCAGTACACTTAGAAGTATTCTGAAAAAAATACATAAATCCCATACAACCTCACCCTTACATTATCAAAATCAATACAAAGTCAATAGCATCGATACAAATTCAGATTGTCATCTGTGCAGGATTTATGTGAGCATGACTATACGTCATTAGATGAATATGATGTTTAAAGAGTATTTTGTAGTTATGCAACCAACAGATATAATTACAGTTATCTTTCAGTCATTATCTCGTAAAGCAGATTTTTTTTAATTTGCATGGAAAATGCATAGGCGACTAGATGAAAATTATTTGAAAACACCATATAGAAAGAAAGGCATGTACAACATAGACAAGATACTTTACCAGTTAACAATTTTAATAACCTGAAAATAAATATAAAAATACATACGTATTCGAGATTTCTAACAAATCATGAAATCGTGAAATCTAACGACTTTTTGTGCTGGAACAAAGGAAAGGAAAGATATCTCGAGGCACCTCCAAATTTATTCGAAATAAGAATGAAACAATATAGCTTTGTTTACTGTTTGATACTGAAAACAAACCAAAGTAAGACTATGTATCTGACATATTCCTAAAACTCATTTCCCCAGCGTTCACCAGGAATAAATTTTCGCCTCTAGAGAATCGAAACATCGGCACGCATATTTTAAACGTTACCATTGACGTCCATATGAATATAGATAGCCGTTGGAAATACAGTTCCAGATATACCAAGATGGACGGTTTGCATTAGCTTCTCTTACATATTTTATGTCTTAGACAGGTTCTGATAGTGGCGCCATCTCACGTCTTCCTTCGCTGCGCCGACCTATCGAACTGTGTCTCACCAAAAGAAATGTTTCTTGTCTAATGTTGTTCCTCGTTTCTTTAGTTTTAACAACGTAAACTTGTAATTAAATTACTCGTAAAAATTGTAAAAACGTAAAATCGCTGTGTGATGTATGTATCTAAGCAATTATGTAATAATTTAATTAAATAAGAACCGAGAGAATTATTCAAATGAACCGAGAGCGTGGTTTCAAGAACAAATGGTTAGTGATTTTACGTTTTAGAATTAATAAAACTGAAATATGTTCCTGTGCTAACACGTAGGTACGAGATATAAGTGAAAACGGAGATTAGTCTCTGGCGAATTGTGTTTAACAAGATCTGGCGTGACCTTAAATAATTTCCAAACCAAACGATTAGTTAGAAAGCCACAGAACTTGGAAACTGCCGTCTATTTACATCGTAGAATTCATGATACAAATTAATTTAAAAGTGGTAACATGTGCAACGAAGTTGTAGAAGTTTTCTCGGCAAGGGTGAAGAACGTCCCGTATATTGTATCAATGATTAGCATTAAAATTGAGACTAATAATAATTGAACTAAACTTCGACCAATCTTCAAAAAATGTTAATGATGCTTTGTCTTTTGCTTCACTGTTCTTGAATGTACACCAATCGGTGAACCGTTTATATGACATTCCTCGTACTTAGTTAAAATCACTCATTACTACGTAATTACACTGGTAACGCAGTTTCTTTTGCAAAAATGAAGCCTTGTTTATAACAAATTTGAGTGGTTTGCATAACACTGCAAAAAATTTTCAATTTTAGGCATTTCTAGATTCAATTTTTGTATCTCATACGTGGGCTAGAGAATATTATAGTAACTAGTTAGTGTGAACTTGTCACGTTATTTAAAAATTATGGTTGGTTATTAATCTAACATTAGAGTCTTTTGTCTGCCTCACAATTTTTGAATTAAATTTTCAGTTAGAAAACTAAACGTTTTTTGTTGGTGAATTTGGTTTTCTACTTTAAGTCGGAATACACCTAATAACCGAGATAATCCCTTTCGGAGAATTCTCTCTGTGTTGTTTTTTACTTTGAAGCGGGATACATTTTAATATATTTTTTTAAGGATTATGTTTTGTTGAGCAGTATCAAGAGGATTTTTAAAACGATCCAGAGGTAAGTCTTATAAAAACAGTCTCAAACAGATCGTTTTACAATGTTAATTACGTACTGCCTGTAATGAATTTAAATTGTTTACTTATGAAACATGGGTCGTTTTAGCTTCAACATGCTTTAAATGTTAGTTACAATTTTTTGTAATAAAGTTAGCTCATTACGTGTAGATAAATGTCAAAAAAATATCAACTTCGGTTAAAACTTTACTGAATGTTGCCGCTAGCTCTGTGAATAAAAAACGTAAAACGTGAAATTTTTAAAACTCATAATTATATATCAGTCCTGATTTATTATTTGTTTTTAATTTATTTAACAACAAAATAGATTGTCCGAGTCTTGTGGAGAAATTTAACTTGGTCGTACCTCGTATTAATTCGCTCCAATCTCAAAGTTTTTATAACGTCAGCGTCTTTGCGGTACTTTCCTTAGCGTGATGAAAAACGGAAATGTCGAAAATTCTCCACTCTGGGTGTAAAAACGTTAACCTCCAGATAATCAAATATTGAAAAATCAAGGGGAGTAAGATCTGGTAAACTAGGTGGCTATGGAATATTTTTCCCCTGCGTATTATTCTATTATCATATATAATTTCCCAAGTGCGAGGAAAATTATCAAATAACTACGTGCACTCGTACTTTTAAATGCCCCAGCAAGCACTCGTGTTTGACATTTCGAAATTATTTGATAATTTTTCGAGAAAGAGGGAATTCGGTTAGAGAATTGCATGATGATATTTTTGTAATTGAATTGAAATTAAAAAGATGGTTTTGACTGGGGTTCCCATAGCACTGATGCCGTTTACTTTTTTCCTGTTATTTCGCCGTATTGTCAACGGTAGAAATAATGAATAAGCAATTTAGTAATAAATCTTAATCAGATATTGGAGATAGTATTGAAAGCAGTGTTCCGCAGAATACAAGAAAATCACATTCTTCTGTGTGGAGTAAGTTTGAAAACTTTTGCCCTGAACGGAATTATATTTTGCAAGCAAGTACTACACCTAAAGAAATCAGCAATATTCTAATGGATTATGCATATAACATGAAGAAAGTCGATGGATCAGACTACAAAGGAAGCTGTGTGAAAACGATGTGGAGTGTGATTGCAAAACTTGTTCAGGAAAAGTTTTTCAACGAATATTAAATTTCTATTAACCATTCAATGATTTATGTTTCAAAAAAGCCCGAAATGCTTTACAATAACTGCACACTTTAAGTGACGAGTTGTAATAATGTAAATTTTTAATAAAATTGTAATAAATGTTGTCTAAAACACTTGCAATTTCATTTTTGAAATTTGAATGTCAACTTTGACAGCACTGATAATTTTTTGAAGTTGTCAAAAATTTCCACTTATTAATTTGAGCTACAAGCGTGTTATCGATGTCAAAAAGCAACCAGAACCCCAAAATTATCAAATAATTCAGTATCACGTGATCAAAATTCAGTGTTCTTATTGGAAAATTTCAAAATGCAATTCTCAAAAAAATCTTACAGATAATTCAGTGTTGTAATATTTGCACTATGATATGTTGCTCTATTTTGTTGGAAGAAACGAGCATTGAGTTGATCATCATATAACTGTTGAATGAACACATCCAAAATTTGCTGTTGTTGCTTTGTTGCGTTAAGAGAAAGGTGCCTAAAATGATCCCTCAAGGTAAAATGATCCCCATTGTTTTTGAGAACACAACTAACGCCATTTGTTTAATATGGGTGAAAATCGTTTCCACACATTGTTTTTCGCCATTGCTGGAAGTTCTATGAGTCTGGTAATGTCCTACGCGTTGTGTGAAAATAATTATTAAATGTGCTGTGTCCAATCTAAGGTAAGGTGTGTTTCAAAGTTTGGTTAGTTTTGTTCGGAAAGATTTATTGTGATGGCTGTTTTTTTCTGTCGAGTTACCCACAATTCAACGATAAGTTAACATTGTTTTGTCGCGATTTATAAAAATGTAAGGTTCAGTTTCAACTTGCAAACGTGATATTGCTGTTTAGGCTAAAATGATCCCTTCTTCCTGAACTAAAATGATCCCGGGATCATTTTGGCCACATGGAAATTTATTAGGTATCTAATATTGTGATGTGCTTTTTTCCCTTCTTTAGGTATTGTTAAATGGTTCCATACAAAAGAAAAACAACTCGTCAAAGCTGGAGTCAGGAATCGATGGTATAGGCATTAGATGCTGTTTCGAAAGGTATGCCCTTTGAAACAGCACATAAAGAATTTGGGGTACCACTTATGTCTCTTAAAAGAAGAGCTAAAAGAAAAGATATGTTTGCTTTAGGCGGGGAAAAATTTCTGAGTAGCAAACGTACCGTTTTTACCTGCACAGAAAGGAAAGCAAGCACAATCCTCACAGAGAGCAACTTCGACGACGTGAGAAGAGATTTAAAGTTTTAAAAACCCTTTTTGTTAATTTATTATTATTTAACTTCAGTATTTGTATTTGTATGAGAATGCCATTTAGTTTTACATAAAAGACTGTTTTCCTTCAGATTTTGTTAGTTTTTATGGAATATGAAGGTTAATTTTTGTTTATTTTTGAATAAAAGTTTATAAGTTACCATATTGTTTGAAACTGTCCTCACCTATTGTTCATTAATTTACAATTATATAGGGGATCATTTTAGGAGCATCTGGGGATCATTTTACCCACATGCGTTCCTAAAATGATGCTTTGGTAGGATGTTTTTAAAACAACAATTAAAAATACAAACAATTATTCTTTTTAGTTTAAATTGAGCCAGTAGGTAGTTAAATAGTCAAATTTATAAGTCCTAGTGAAATTTTATGAAAAGAATGAAGAATTGTATTTTCTTGGGTCATTTTCCCTTAGGGGGATCATTTTAGGCACCTTTCCCCTATCATGGAAAAAAATTGGTCCTATTACCTGAGTATCCGCGACAAACTTCTATCCACTGGATTCTGGACCATAGCCAGACGACACTTAGGCCTTTGGGCCCGTTGTACCTTCCTCAAGTCCATTCAGGCCTGATGTTCCCTAGTATGGATTTCCTGTAGGAGGCTAGCGCTGAATACTCACGAAGAATGTGCTCAGCTGTTTCATCTTCTTTATTGCATTCATGACAGATTGGGTCGTGTTACCATTCCTATGGTATGTAATGTTTATTAAACTGGTAATGTCCCGTAAGGAATCCTATCAGTTTAGGCAATTTGCCCCTTGAAAGTGAGAGATAAAATTTCATCAACTGACAGTCTGGTGTCGCTATACAAGCTCTACGCTGCCGACAACGTCGTGCATATTCGCTCATGGCGTATATGGGTATAATGCTTAACTAGTTCGTTCGAGAGGGCAACCGAAGGCATGATTGCCAGTTCGGGTCCCCAGAAGGGCATACGCGGCTCGCTTCGCCATCTCAGCTACACTCTCGTTTTCTTCATTGCCACTGTGTGCTTTGATCCAAGAAAGTTCCACACTATTCCTCTGCGTTACATACCTTAGCGCAGAGCTGTTCAAAGTACTCAAAAAAAGTACTTGAAGTACCAAGTACAAAGTACTACTTGAAATAGTGTTCAAGTAAAGTACCAAGTACTTACTTTCAGCAAGAGTATTTCAAGTATCAAGTACTTTTCAGATGTACTTGAAGTACAAGCCAAGTACATTACTTCAAGTACTTACGAGTACTTGAAGTACTGGAGGTATACTTCAAGTACTTACAAATACTTGAAGTACTGAAAATGCTTCAAGTACTTTCTAATTATTTGAAATATTGTAGAATTAAATAACTTTTCCTGTTTTTTTTAAAAAAGCTTAATATATTTTAGAACTGAATTTTTTAATACTCAGAATTTAAGTATACAATAATACATATTTCGCCACATAAAAAATTGCATAAGCATCAACTTAAATGCAGAATGGTAGCTCACTTATTAATAATACTATGTTATTTATAAACAATATTCTTTTGAAATACTTTTACATCTTTCTGTTGACACAATGCCTTCGACAAAATTAACGTCTATTTCTAATTTAAAATTTAAAATAAAATACATGACGGCGTTGTCTATGTATGTTTACTATTAATTTATAACAAAAACATCGGCACTGTATGGTATTTTCTCAGGCTTCTGTTGCCTTTTTTAATATTTTGAATTTTGGTTCACCACCAAAACGTTCTGATTTTTTAATAAAGTTGTGTTAAAAATATATGAATTTTATGAACCGGTTCCGTGTTTAAGTTTGTGGGTAGTTTATAGCACCCTTAATCATTACCCATTGTGAAAGTGCACAGGGCCGGATTTGTGAAACTGAAATTTTTCAGAAAAAAATTTTAAGAGCAGTGCGATACATATACATGCTCGTGACATAAAAATGTTTAAGACACTATGTTGCATTTTCAAAAAAAACGTATGAATTTTTTAAATAAAAAATAAAATGCCTAAAACGAGAGTCCATTTTCAGCGAAAACTATAACTCATATATCAAAGTGATCAAAGTAATTAGTCGTTTTTTACTTTTGCGGTTACCAAAAATGCTGAGAATTTTCTTGGAATGAATGCCCCATATTCCTGAATATATCTGTCTACCACTTACGTATTTACTATTCTAAAAATTATTAAATTAACCTAAATACTACAGTGACAAAATAGTAAACACTAATCACTACAATATTTGTCTATGTAACTTTACACTGACAAATCACAAATAATGGGTTCGGAGGGCTGTTTCGTCCATTTATACAAAATTTTGTTCCTCTAATGCCACAATATTTTCCCGAATTTTTCTTTACATTTTCGATTGGCTTATTTTTTATTTGTACCTGAGAACCCAAAGAAGATGACATTAGTAACTGAATACTACAATGACTTCAGGGAATGCCTAACAACGGCTTTTGCGAAAATTCAGGTAAATATGTACTAAATTCATTATTGTTAAAATATTTCGTAGGGGTGTATTTATCTAGGCAATTATACTAACTAATCGCGAATTTCATTAACTTTGTATTTTTTTATAATGTGAATATGTATTTTGTTCCATTTCCGGAAGCGCCACTGACCCTTTTGGGTCTCTTTACCTGATATTGTAAATACAAATGTAAATTCAGTACTTCTGTAACCGTCCTGTATTTAAACATCGAAGCCGAACGCTGTCTATTATTTCGTACACAACAAAACAAAGGTCCTTCGAGCAATATCAAAATACAATTCGGTACTCATCAAAACCATACAATCATGGTCGTATCAACTGGATTACAAAAAACATTGGTACTACGAGCCGAGTTTCACAAAACATATTTCATTTTGAACAATATTGGGTTTATGTAATAAGCGATGCAATGTAATACGTAAAGTTGTTGTACGGTAATAAATAAAATCCGCACAGGAAAGACAAATGACACTAATTAGTGTGACTTTTAAAATCATTGTTTTTCTGCATTACGTCTTTTTAAATTGTTGGTGTTCAAATAATTCATACAATTTAAAAGATTATTTGAAACTGTAATGTGAGAAAATATAAGTAGTAATAACCAACTAAGTTTATATGGCTGAACCATGTATAAACAAAAAAAGAAAATTTGGTAAAAAACGAGTGTCTAACATGATAAAGAAAATTAAACTGCAAAATATTTAACATAAAATTGTGTTTAAATTCTACGAGGAAGAGGCGAATATGAAAGTCTGTACCTGCCATCAGCTATTGCTATTATAATAAAAGGGATAATCCCCTGCCGAGTTCTCCGCCCTGACCAGGCTTCTTACTGACAAATACATGGCGGGGTTAAGAAACTAATGAAAGAATAAATATCTTTTTGAACGAGTACTGAATCATTTCTCAAATATTTTCAAATCCGACCTTGCACTTTAGCAGGTACGTCAACAAACCCGATTCCCTTTGGGGTACCGGGAAGGTACTGAAAAACTACCCGCAAAGTTAAGTTCCAGACCAAAATACAAAAAAGACAAAATTCATATATTCACAACTTTACATCGCTGAAAATTTTACACAGATCTCCGACACTTCTGCTGTCGTCATCCACTCTCAAATGACATATTTATGACATTAATTTTCTTACCTACCTATCTATCGGCATTATGCAAGTACCTATGAAATGTACGTCATATTGTGGATAAGATATCCACAATCACAGATCAAAATATAACCTCACAGGAAAAAAACACGATTTTACTATAAAAATACATCTAATCAAATAATTGAATTAATAACTTCAAGTATTTAACAGACCCTATTTTGAGATGTGAAAACTTCGTAAAATAGAGACTAAAGTATTTGAAATTTCCACTTTCATACTTCAAGTAATTCAAGAGTATTTAAAATACTGAGTGAAGTACTTGGAGCAAAGTACTTGGCAAAATCAAGTACTAAACTCAAGTACATTTTAGAAATACTCCAAGTACCAAGTACCAAGTACCTAAATATAAAAGTACTTCAAGTAAAGTACTTGAAGTACTTAAAGTACTTGAATTATTACTTCAAGTACTTTTACTTGAAGTACTGAACAGCTCTGCCTTAGCGTTTGTCTACACTCCCAAACCACCCCGGATCGAACCATGCAGCTGTTCAGGGCTAGTAGTGCAGACTTGCTGTCAGTAAGTATGCGTATTGGTTTGTTGTCGATTTCACGTTCAGCAACGATTTTAGCTCCCAGCATTATTCCCATCAGTTCTGTTTGTAAGACAGACGTGTGGGTGCCGAGAGGTACCCTGATTTGTGCGTTCAGTTGTTAGGAGTAGATCCTGGCTCCTCAACCACTATCTGTTTTGGCACCATTGACATAGATATCGATGTCGGTTCTTCCTTCTGAATTATCATTCATTGATATTCTATATGTCTTGTCATATATTAATTTTGTACCCATTCGGTCACAACCCATCCTTAACAAGGGTATTCTGTTGAACGCCTCCGTTAAGATTCGAGTGTGCTTCGTTGTGCGGCCCTGTTTGTTCCATCTCCCAGAGAGTGAAGTCTTAGAGACGTACTCATTGCCGCTTCCTCTATATAAAGGTTAAGAGGTGCTAAGCAAAGAAAAGTCTCCAGAGCCGCTGTGGGAGTGGTCCTCATTGCTCCTGTAACACTGAGACACGCCATTCTCTGAACGTGTTCAAGTTGCAAAGCTGTTGCGTTTTGTCTGGCTCTGGGCCACCCAACTAAAGCTCGGTACCAAAGCATCGGTCTCTCTATTGCCGTGTAAATCCAGAGGGCGATCTTGCGGTTTAAACCCCAAGACCTAGTAGGGCTAATCCTATGCTTTTGAAGGTCGTTTCATCGAACGCTCCTTCAATGTCTAAGAACATTCCTAAAGTGGAGAGTTTGTTCTCCATCTCCAATTCCATACGGTTTACGACTGTGTGTAAGGTCGTATCCGTGGATCTTCCTTGGATGTAGGCATGTTGGTTCGGATGTAGAGGTTGCTTAAAGCGGTCTCCCGAATCTCTTTTTCGCTTAGTCTTTCTAGCGTTTTCAGCAAGAATGATATTAAGGTAATTGGTCTATAGGATCTAGGCAAGGTGTAATCTTGTCACCCTGGATAAGGTATAAAGATAACCTTTACTTTTCGCCATGCATTCGGTATGTAGCTGAAAACCACACACGCCCGAAACTTTGGCAACAAGCTAGGACATATTCTGCTCATTCCCCTCTGCAGGACTGGAGATTTATATGGGGAAAAGCTGTCAACTGCCCACTCCAGTCTTGCCTCCGTGACTACCTTTGCCTCCAGCGCCCAGTCCTTCGGGGAAGGTTGAGTACCGACTAGGTAGTCCTTGTGCTGCCTGGAAACATAGTCTGTAGCAAAAGTTCTGCGAACTCTTCTAAGGTAGCTGTAAAAGTGCCAATCTTCTTTCTTCAGGAAACCTGTTTGATGTGCGTAGTCCTTCGAGAGAACTCTCTTCAGTCTTGCGGCCGAAGCAGTAGACGTTCTGTCGCTACAGAAGGATCTCCACGTTTCCCGTTTCCTCTTTCTTAATTCTTTCTTAAACTCTTTTCGGTGCTCTTTGTAGGCTTCCCAGTTTTCAGTTTTCTTGGTGTTTTTTGCTCTACTGAAAAGTTTTCTTAGTTCCGATTGAAGTACGCTGAGCCTTCGATTCCACCATATTGTACCTTTACCCAGGCCTTCTTTCTTTAGGGGGCAACTTTTCTCATAAGCTAACATTAGAAGGTCGTTGATAATGGTCAAAATTTTCTCTATGTCTTCTGTCGATTTATATTCTGCTGGTATCGACTGTACGGAGGTGCCCAGTCTATCTTCCAATTCTTCGTTGTATAAAGCCCAGTTCGTCAGCCTAGGGTTTCTATACGTCTTTGTGGTTATGTCTGTACATTTTAATGTATACATAATCCATCCATGGTCTGACACTGACGCCTCTTTAGAGACGTGCCATTTCATTATACGAGTATATTGTGAGATATCCCATGTCGCCAGTGTAATAACTGACTGGCTACGCGATGTTACGAAACTTGGTTCGCAGCCTCGGTTGAGAATCTCTAGATTTGTTGCCAAAAGATATTCAGCTGGAACTGACTTGAGGTAGGACGACGGCTTTAATATTCTGCTGGGAATGTGAATACATGTCCTTGGAGATTCTATTATGGTACCTAAAACAACAATGCCATTTAAACTGCTCAACCCCGAGATCCTGAATTTTACTATCCATAGTTCTATAGTGTTCTGCATCTTTCTAGGCGACGACACAAAAAAGTCGTCGCCGTGCGACAGTGCTGCAAGTTAATCTGTATGAAATTTATCTGCTGCAGCGCCATCTCTGCAACCAAAAATCTCATATCTATTTCAGGAGACATGGTAGAGGCTTCATTTCCAAGGGTTTGTGTCTCTTCCATAGGGATCTGCCCTTCCTGAGTTCTCCTTAAATTTCAGGTTGAAAGAGGACAGCATATAGTTGATCCTGTCTTCTCTCTCTCTCCCTGATTGTTTCTGGCTCATCCATCCCAAAATCAAACACGAAGAGGTGAAGTACGACCTTTGCATCCACCGGTGGTCCCGGTATCCACAGGGTCGCGTTCAACAGCCTTGGTAGCTCAGTCAAGGGGACCACGTTAAGTTGTGCGACTTCCCACAAGGGTGTTAGAAAGCGCAATGTTTTGGCCATTCCAGAGACATCTCGCCTTGACAGGTTATCCTAAGGATTTGCCCTGTGTACTTGATGTCCCCGAAAGTGGCTGCTTGTCTTCCCAATGCCAGGCACTGTTCAATTTGTCTGTCCAGTGCTCCCATCAGGCCATTTTGTACCATCTCCACCTGGTCAGCAGTCAGCTTATCAAGTGGGTTCTGTACGTCAATCACAGCTTCACGGAGGTGACTTGCAGCTACCACCCTATAGCTGTGTTCTTTAGAAGTGGTCTCCTGCCTCCTCATCCTCTTTTGCTTTTGTGCTACCGGAGGTGTGGAAAGTGAAGTTCGCACACTCTTTTTTGACCCTGAGGTGTTTTTCCCCGCACTGCAACCCCACAGTGACTGGGTTTTCAATTCAACTCCTATCCACACACCTACTTTAATTCGAAGCAAAGGTGTTTTCACAAAGTCATGAGGATTTTCAACACTTTAGTGTTGTGCTGTGAATGTACGAGGATGGTCCCAGAAATACCCGACCTGACGTATAGATGCTGTTCATTTGTTGACAAAAATTACCAAGATCGAAAATACCAACCCTATGAACCTAAAGGTTGAAATTTCAAGGTCCTAAGTTATTTAGTATTTATTTTATAGTGACTGATCTCAGTGAAGTTGTAAATATGGAAAAAAGTGTTCATTATTATGTGATACAATACTTTCAGTTGAAAGGTCTCAGTCCAACCAATATCAAAGCCGAGCTGGATGCGACTTTAGGAGGGTCTGCTCCTTCGTTTACAACTATTAAATATTGGGTGGCAGAGTTTAAACAAGGCCGTAGGAGCTGCCAAAATGAACATAGTAGCGGTCGACCAAATGATGTGACCACACCGGGAATGGTAAAGAAAATCCACAAAAGAGTATTAGATGACCGTCCACTAAAAGTGCGCGAGATAGTAGACATGTTGGGCATTTCAAAAAGTGGTGTACATCGTATATTGACCGAAAATTTGGGCATGAAAAAGTTGTAAGCAAGATGAGTGCCGCGTTTGTTTACTATAGAACAAAAACAGAGACGTGAGGGGGGTTTCAATCGGGGGTTTACCAATGTTTCGTAGCACTTCACTCCAGAGACGAAGCAACAGTCAAAACAATGGACTGGACCTGGCGAATCAAGGCCAAAGAAGGCGAAAACAGTTCCGTTTGCTGGCAAGGACATGACGTCAGTTTTTTGGGACACCCATGGAATCATTTTATTGATTTTCTCCAAAAAGGCAAAACCATCAACAGCGAGTATTATGCGAACTTATTGCTGTGTTTAAGCGACGAAATCAATTAAAAACGACCGCATTTGTCGAAAAAGAAAGTATTACTGCATCAAGACAATGCACCTATTAATTAAAATTCTAGTTGCTTCCTCACTCATCCTATTCACCAAATTTGGCCCCCTTTGATTATTTTCTCTTCCTAAGCTTGAAAAATTGATTCGCTAGTCAAAAATTTGCCAACAGTAATACTAATAAGTGGAATCTGCGGCTAATGGCAATTTTGAGGTGTTCGACGATTCTTCCTATAAACAGTGTATCGAAGCCATTGCACAACGCTGGGAAAAATGTGTAGAATTACAAGAGGACTACCTTGAAAAAGCAAGAGTCCTTTTCCCAAATTTTTTGTGTCTTCTGTCAGGTCGGGTATTTCTGTGACCATCCTGGTACATATCCAGATAAATGAAACCACGCTTGGTTACTGAAGAATGATAAATGCTAGATCCAGCATATCGTCATTATTCAAATGGTTTTCGAACTATTGTCAATATTGCCAGCAGGATTCGTAATCTGGTGGACGTAACTCTTGTACACTAGTAAGACGAATATAATTTCAACTTTGGTTTAACAACTTTGTAACAAGTTGACAATGAGAAGCCCAATTGAAGAGATAATCTTCGCATTGATGTTCGTGGGGACTCTTCCATTACTCTCACATTTGTAACAACTTGATTAGACACAGTATGTCATCCAGATGACTTGCTCTCTTTCACACTTCCTGTCGCAGAATCTTCAACTTCAAAATCTGGAAATTCTGCTTTACATGCTGGAATCAAATAAATCCATCCCCTCATTTTCCAAAATCCTACTGCGAAAATAACTCTGTAACTCACCGTCTGAAGAATATTCAAATTTAAACCTTTAAAGCCTTTAAAATAAAAAACTGCTGCGAACTAAAACAAACCGAAATGGAATTGAAAATGATAATGTTCTTGGAAGAAATTTCATATTTCAGGTTGTAGGTAAAACGGAAAAACAATCTGTCGGTGGGATTTTTTGAAAAAAATAACACTCAAGCTGTGATAATCAAAAAAAGGCTAAGAAAATTAGATTTGAGATATATCTAATGCGCTTAGTTGTGGGGAGATGAGGTTATTACATACAAGATTCAAATTAAACATTAAACCAGACACCATCAAAATTTTTTTACTGAGTTGGAAAAACGTATTGCATCCAAAACGTTACTAAGTTAAGGCAACTGAGGATATAGTTTTCATACAACAATTATGGAAACGACGTGGGGATCAATTATGGAAAGGACGCTCGTCCGCAAAAGCACGATTTCAATTTTAAACCCTCTGTCTCTCGGGTGATAAAACCGAGCTGTAGTTAATAAAAATGTTGTACAAACGCCAAATTCGAACTGAAGGCCTAGTAAAAACAAATGCGGTGGCCACCTACAACGTATTTTTTTAGACTTAATAATAGTAGAAAAATTGCCTATACCTCACACAACAACAGCTCAGAAGACAAGACGTCATCCTGGATTTTGACGATTTTCATTTGCTAATAATAGTGACAAAACTTTTACGCAACCGAAAAACGAAACGATTTTCAAAGGAGGTTTCAAGCGGAGTTCTAGAGCAATATAGTTTGAACAGAAGTAAGATCACTTGGGCAGCAACAGGAAGGTAAATCATTAGAATCTGCAAAACTTAATCCGCATCAACTTAACTTGAACCATTAAGAGCTTTCTATATACAAAAAACAGTTTTTCATCATTTTCTTTTTAAGGTTTGGTGAAATGTCTCAATTGTTTACTGAAATTTCTGAATGCGGTGTTCACCACTGCTTTCAGCTTACTTGGTGCTATAAATCACAGAGGAATTGCCATTTTTTTGTGGAAATGAGATACAGTAAACGCAATTTGTTTCGAAGAAACTGTCTTTAGACGACCTAAATAGTACGCATCATGTGTGTACAAATTTTAGAAGAGTATGTTTTGAAAATGGATTCATGATTCTTATAGAAGCATTGTGTAACTAATTTTAAATATACGAAATGAAAATATAAAAGTGGAACTCAAGGAAACCTTGCTGTGTTGAAATATATGCAATATTGTATCCTAATTGCATTGTGCTTCGCTATTGTAGTCGGAAATTGAAAAGTCAAATAAACGAAACTAAGTGGAAACTGTAGCATCATGTTCCCCGCTAAGAAGTAAACAGTTACGAAAGCCTCTTGAATGCAGTGCACACTCTGTCGACGGTCTGGAATAATTTTGCATACCTAATTGAGCTCTCGACTTAATTGCCGAATTTATTAAATGCATTATTAATTAAAATTTTCACTATATTAAGTTTTGTCTCTTAAACTGTGTTAAACTAATATTCAAGACAATTGTTTTCTTAAACTTATATGACCAATTTGCATAATCGATCTGTTGGATATTAAAATTTGTATTCAGAATACATCTTCGAGTAAGCTATCAATAATTGAAAATCGTTAAGGCTCTTTACTACCACTTAACAAAAAAATTAAATTAGCGCCAATAAAATTTACAATGCGAGTGTCTTAGCCATCTCTCATCTTAAAGGAGATTAGTAATTAAATAAACTACAGTCGACTTAACAGACGGCTGAATAAGAACGAGAACATTGTGAAATTTTCTCCAGCACCAGACGCAATAAATTTGCAAGAAAATTTATAATTTAAAATTGTTTATAATTAAACGGCATGGATATTATTTTTAATAACATAAATATCACATAGTTTATTTAAAAACAATTTTTGCTAATACACAGTTGTTAGAGAGCTTTCGTCTAGAATAGTCCTTTTCCAGTATTTTTCCAAAAATGAATTAAATGTAGGATAACTTAACTTATTCGGCTTAGAGACCGGTAAGTAAATAATTCCAGTAATGTGCCTAGTTGGTGATGCCCTTAAATGAAGTCTTGGAAAAACCCGTCCGCATTAGTAGAAAAGGTCGGTACTTGTTTACCTGCATACTCCCAATAACCAACTGTATGAAAACTGTATTAAAATTACGATTAAATAAAAATGCACTTAACATTGAAATATGCTTGCAAAAATACAAAAAAAAAATAGTTAAATATGCAGAATTAATTTCTCCTTTGCTTCCGTATTATGTGTAATAAAAATATTCGGGCTACTAAAAGAACGGTTATAGCTTGCTTGAAATAAACATTTTCTGTTATTAATTTATTAACAAAGTTTCAGATGTACTCGTGGGCATTTTAGAAATAATTTAACAAATGACTTGAAAATGCAATTAATTTTTCAAAAAATTGAACGATGAGTATAGATATTATAAATAAAAACAGAATTCGTACTGCTGACTACCGATTAATACTTACTTAACCTGCAAAAGTTTATTTACCTCCGGCGATCGCGGAATCGTAAAAACGTCGCTCGTTTGGAAGAGTTATAATAGGTCGGGCAAAAATGAACAGGTGCATTTTGCTGCCTTGGCAGAAGCTGACTAGTGCCTGCGTATGTGACATGCAGTACCTACCAGCATTCTCATTACTTATGTCAGAGCAGAAAGACCGATCGCCGAATCGTGGCGTTTAACTGACAAGACAATAAATAACTTTAACTTCGAATTCGAGATCAGAACTCGAAATATTTAAAATCGCATTTTAATTGGATTTGCTTTGGTCGCTCTCTGTAATAAGGAAAGATTTAATTTAATAGAATAGAGGGAGCGAGACAAATGAAAAGGAATCCATTCTTCCTCCATATTATTTAACACAGGCTCCCATTATTTCAACGAGAACATTTGTTTAATGCTAGCCACATCCTTCAGCTTACAGGTCTTCATAACTCATTTCCAAGATAATACTTTGCTTTGTGTCACGATCTCTTCTAAAGGCCTCAGACTAAACACAGCAGGAGGTCAAGTAATATTGCTAATTATCCTTAATTTCGTTTTTTTTTTCACAACGTCGGTGCGTCAGCATTGAAATTGTACAAATTTATAATTCATGATGAGAGAATCATATTAATATGGACTTTATAATTCCGTAATCACATCACTAATAATATTAATGTCCTTTACTGCATTCATAATTCGTTCAAACAAAACAAGAATATAAGTAAAACTTTTCGTATGCACTATAGACCAAAGTTTGAATTTTAGGTCTAGTCGACTCCCAGGAATAAGAAACCTTAACTAAATTTATAAATCATTACGGCAAAGAAAAGCTGGCAGAACAATATCATTTTGTCGACATGGGTCAATTATAGAACGAATCACTTGTTTAATACTGTAATAGAAATTGGAGAAAATTGTACCAACCCTGCTGAGCGTTCTTCAACAAGAATAACCTTCAGTCCTGTATGCCACAGCTTTTCAAATTACTTTGTGTCGCGGTTTAGTGTTTTGTTCTTGTTTTTTTTTTTTGGTTAGAAATTATATTTAATTTATTTTTTCAAAAACTCTGAAAAAACTTTACATTTTTTGACGAAAGCGCCAAGTATTAGATTTTTTACGGTTAAATATTGGATACCGTTGCTCCTGGTAACGTGAAAAAAACGCGGAAATTTCATTTGTTAAAATCGCTTAAAAACAACAATAGAAAAAAGTCTTTAATTAATAAAAATCAAACAAAAAATGATATCTACCTACATTATTTTGATACATTCTTATAAAGGTTGATCGTAACATTCACACAATTGGAAACATCAAGTCTAGAAACGTTTTTTACTATTATTTTCTCTAGTATTTTCTACTTCTCCAATTGAATTGTATTCTGACCACTTGAGATCATTTTGGCTAGTGATACCCAGATCCACATATATTTCGACCTCTGCTATGGGTTCGTCTTCAATTTGATAATTTGATAAGTTAAACGTGGGTTTCTTCCTTCAAGCTGAAGGACAACACACTTTTGTCTGTACAGGTATTAAGTAAATTTCACATGTCATAGTACTATCAGGATCACTAAAGGTTTTAAGGTCATCAGCGTAAATTGTGTGGTAGGATTTTAAGAGCCGACTCAAATCCCATATATAAATATCAAATAAAATGGGTCCGAGAACAGATCCTTGAGGGATACCAGACTTTACAGGGTGAATATCAGAAAATGAGTCAATGATTCAATAATGAGTCGATGATTTTGACATAAAACTGCCGGTTTTATTTACGGTCTGAACAATAAATATCGTAGTCAGGTAAGTTGATTACTCTGCTGTCAACTGAGTTATTTAGCCAAGATTCTGATATTGCCACACATGAGGGTTTTTTGTCTTGCACATATAAAGTAAGAGAGTTTAATTTTGCAAGTAACGAAGCAATATAATATAATTAGCGCTACCTAAATAATTACCTGGATTATTTATGATCATGCAGGCAATAAAGTTAAATTACCTTGATCAGTAGATAATTTTCGTCGTCTGCTTCAGCCAAAAACCGTTGTACATCATCCTTTGTGAAAACTGTCTACCTTTTTGCTCGATATTCAACCGGCTACTTCTTAAGAAAATGCACTAATTTTCTAATTTTGAATATCGCGTAATATCGATGTTTTAATAAATTGTCCACAAGGTTGAGGTTTTTGCGCTTTGGGACCTGTCTTCCAAATAAGCTATAAGACCGTTTTCGGCGTTTTTTTTAAGCACTACTCTTTAAAGTTTTTGTAGGCGATTTCGTATTCTTTCTTGGATTTTTCAGGTAGTAAGTTGGGAATGGCGGTACTTGCTGTCTCGTACACATCTGAGAGGGTACACGAACGCTCCTGTTCACTTTCGCTGGAAATGCTTTGTGAAAATTGCATTTGACAATGATAAAATGGCAAGCTTGTTGATTGTGGTCTACCTCCTTAGTAACAATGAAAGCAAGCCTACTCATTGTTTCTCCCTTTTAAATTTTTAATAAAACTGGGAATTTAAATTGTATTTCGCAGTTGCAGAAAAAATGAAAATTAAATGATTTTTTTTTATAACTGCTGTGAGTAAATCTCGGGTCGGTCGATGCCGGTCTCTTGAGGGTTGTGACGTACCTCAGCGCCGCGCCCTGGTTTGACGTAGGCGGTCTGCTCCATGTTAGGAGAGAGAGCACCTTGGGATACACGTGAGCCGGAAAAACGGTTGTCCAGAGGTTCTCACGAGCGGCCTCGATGTAAATAAGTAATCTTAAATAATATTTAAAATAAAATAACTAACGGGTGATCAAAAAGTTTTCAGATTGAAGGTGGCCATTGAAATATTTGTAATGTGTTTGATTAAACTATAAAAGTCATGCATAACCTTTTTTTATTGACATAAAATAGTATGCATGACTTTTACAGTTTACTCAAAGACATGACAAATATTTCCATAAACATTGTCATTGGAGCCGAATGGGCTTGTCTTTTATAAGTACTAAGAGGGCGCATTGACCGGTGTGACCGTCTGGAATCTCGCCGATAACGTGTGGTGGCGGTGTATTTGGGTGCGAAGCCTTGGGTTCTCTAGTGCCGCTGATATAAAAACATATCTGGCCGACCTAGGCTTATGCGGCGGCCTTCACGCCGCCGGAGGTGGCGCTTTCGGTCATGAGCGACGGTCGCTCGGGGTCAGCTCCCTTTCCGGGGGAGGGAGCGCCGGGGTTACTCTCAAGCCGGAGACACGGATTTCAGGTGGTGAGCGCCCGCGAAAATAAAGAAATAAAATAAAACGGCAGAAGATATTTTACAATAAATCGGGTTTATTCTCTGCCACTAGCTACATAGATAAAATAAGAATTCTTAATTATCTACAGCAATAAAACAACAAGGAAAAGAACAACACGTCCGGCACGGTCGTTCCCTCCTGGACGGAGACTCCCTTCCAGATGGGCTCCTCCTGGACCCGGGAGGGGAGTGCTGTGGCGGTACACGACGCCTGCGCGACGGTTTTGACTTGTTCCGATGACAACAAAAAAAAAATGGAGACAGTGGTACGGTTTTTCGCTCGGGGGCGGCTATTCTAAACCGGTACGCAAACGGGTAGATGATCCAAGAGGTACTTACGGAGGTCGGAAGGTCGAATTGCACTTCGAAAAGTCAAACTTCCAAAAAAAAACAGCCACAACACAGTAAACACTCTTCCTCGAAAAATTCGCTTCGTTACAATGTGTTTAGCTTTGAAAAAAGCTAGCTTGCAAAAAGAGGTGATAGCGGAAAGATAGAAGAAATGTTGCATTGTTTGGGGTGTGGACAAAAGATCATCCCCAAAACAGTGCAACGGTACAGCGTGAAGTGGGAAAATAAAGACTATAGGAAAGATAACCTATATAAAGCTCTTTTCTCAAAACTAATCTTCTATGTACAATAATTATTATCAAACCTACAATCAAAAAAAAACCTCTATTTCTCCGAATAAATTCCGCATCAAAGAGTGATATACGTATATCTGATGCTTAATGGCTTTCGATCAAGAACGTTTCAATCCTATACCTCTAAATAACGGGTTTTCACGTTATTACTGAGTCCCATTGTCTAAAGCGCATCAAACCGAAAACGTGCTTGGTTCATGGGGGTTTTAGGACACTTTATGGTGCGGATGTATATTGCAGGGTAGTTTAGGAATTCTGGGTAATAAAATGGGACGGCATATTCAACAGAAAGGACATCCCCGTTTTCTGGAAAACTTCCCACCAGAAAATGCGACAGCTGCCTCTAATAAACGCGAAAATAGTCTATCCGACAATGCGGTGGTTAGCACGTGTTACACCATCTGGATTGCGTTATAAAAATTAGTGAAAGTCAGTAGATGCTTGAGGCAAAATCCGCGCTAAATTTCTGGTCTTGGTATAGGTATCAATTGACAGTAGAATTGGAAGCTGTCGTCAAACAGTATACAAATTAGCCATAATTTGGTAGCGGGAGTAAACAGATATTAATGGAAACATCGTGATCAGGTTGTTCTTACATAATCCGGTATATCATTTTCCCATATATAAGTGGGTTTCGTTCGTCTTCATTTTATTTTAGTTCCATTGTTTTGGAGGCGAAACCTAGTTCCTAGTCGGCAACCAGACGGAAATTTGGTGCACGTGAAGGAAAAGTTCATGGGCGCCCATAGAAACCTTTCTCAGGGGGGGCCACCCTAAAATTTTTGTAATATACTCTGTTCTTGTATATATAAATAATATAATGATATAAATCTTTACTATTATAAATATATATTTTAATCATTAACTACGTTAATCAAATCTACTCGCAAATAATCCTACAACATCATTATTCTTATTATTAACAAAACAGTGTAAAATATTAAAATTAAAAAGTTATAAAAATATAAAATTAATCAAAAGCAAATTGCTAATTTCTTTTTTCTTGGCCAAAATCGTCAATTACTCTACCAACAGATGTTTCTTCGGCATTAACTCTCTCTCTCTCTCTCTCTCTCTCTCTCTCAAATACTACTGTCAAGTTTTTTTATTTTTACAAAATCCTGCCAATTTTGGATTTCGTCTGATAAATTGTCAGTGGAGTAAAATTCGCCCAACCCTTTAAAGCAACTTGGTTTTAAGTTATGTACATTCTTTGGATGTAAGGAAAATAATGAATATGATGACACTTTTGTTTCGGAAAATCATGTCGTTAAGGAAAGAATGAAATGATCCAGGTATGGAATAAAAGTGCCAAAATAATTTTCTATGCTATCTGTGTTGTAGTTGGCACGCCCACTGGTGAAACAGTTCTGGAGCAACCTAAATTTCCACTCGAAGTCGATGGCTACTCTGAAAACCCGCCATCAGTAGTAATAAATAAATAACACCACTTATTTTATACTTCTTATTAGCTGAAGTATCATCATCAGTATTTGTAATTTTTCTTTTGAAGAAATTTCAAATATCGATATTTCTTTGTTTTTAAATAAAAATTTAATTTAAAATTTAAACAGACATTTAATCAAGAGTACCTACTTACGCTTGTATTATAAATAATAAAAAGTATAGTCAACAAAACGCCGGTTTAACAACTGTTCGTCTTTACACGTCACTTCACCATAGATAAAAAGTGAAAACGGAATGAATTTTTGGACGTAAGCAATAAAATGTTTGCTCTTGTGTTGTAATAACTGTAAAAAACAAACAACGAAACAACCCATAATTCAGTACCGGTTAAAAAGGATAGATTTATGATGTTTCCAGGCAAATCTGGGCCGAATAGAGGGTTTCAAAACCAGATGGTCTAAGTTTGTCACATTTCTGTGTTTGTGTGGCCATAATTCTGAGAGTGTAGGGTATGTACCTACTCTTACAAATGTGCTGAAGTTTAATTTTGACAAATAAAAAGGAAATTGACGCAGAATCTCAGGGGGGGGCATCGCCCCCCCTGGCCCCCTCCCTATGGGCGCCCATGGAAAAGTTCCACCAGGCGCCTCAAATAGGCAACGAGGACATCCATTCGAAAATTCCCCCCTTCCGATAGAGGAATCCAGTCAAACGAAAGAAAAACCTGCAGAGAGAGGAAATCCATCAGGAGGAGAATAAGCCTGTATAAAAATAATTTATTGCTGAACAGTTCAAGGTACAATTTATTAAAGTAGGCAATATAATATAATATTTCATGTACAACAGGAATAGTGAAAAAGGAAGAAAGAGTACAAAAAGAATGAATAACTAAAAACGAAAAGGAAATAAGTCACACATTACTCGTTTTAAATTTATTTATTAGCTACTAAGTAGATTTCTAATGAACAATTAAAGACATTACAATTAGCACTCATCTGATTGTAGGCTCCAATTAGAAAATAGACAGGACATATTTCCAATTGTAGGGGAGAAAATTATTATTAATACGATAAAAACATTTTTTTTTAAACAATAACAAATGGGCGTTACCTTTTTTTTTCATTTCTAACTTTACTAAAATGTCAGGCTTGAGCATAATTAAATCTTAAACTCACTTTTAAGTCGTCAGAGATGATGTCTGGATAATCACAAATATTTCCTTCTCAGATAGGCCGGTGTCGAGGTGAATCGGTTTTATCAACAATTACTCAACCTGCAAAAAATGCAAAGGGGGGTGTGAGCCATCGATCCCCAAGATTGCCAGATGCAATCTGCTACTTCAGTGATATTTATTACCAGCGAGTCCGTGTCTTTTTAATTAATTGATAATCAACAAGTTCAGTACCATTTTATTATGATCTGCATAAGACTGATTTACTTAACAAATTATTCAGCAATGAGCTCTGTCCAAGAAGTTGGAGTCAAAACGGTCTCTATCGTCTGATACGGAGTGTGCAATGAGTACTAAGGGAATAGCGCGCGAAGTACTCACCCTCGTTATCGACAATGGCGACTAGTACTGGGTCGTGCAATGGGGCGAAGGGAAAAAGGCGCACGACGCCCCCGCTCCAGTTACTATCCCAGGTCTAGTATCAAAGAGTGCAGGGACACCAAGGGAAAGGCGCGCGAGGTGCCCACTTTGATAACCAGTCCTTTGACCACGGACATCAAGGGAAAGGCACGCAAGATGTTCGACTGACAACTCTGTCCGCCACAAACAGACACTTCCCCCGCCACAAATGGGAGGCTATCCGCAGAAACAGATAGTTCACACAAAAACGGGTAGTACCGGACTGTGCAATGGCAAGGGGGAAAAGTACGTGCCCTCACCGGCCCCAGATACTACCCCGAGTTGCCAGTTAGGTAACACAGTAAGGTGGACAGCTAATTAAATTAGCTCGACATGACAAGGCTCATTTATCAATTATTATATTCTCAATTTCTCTCAATTTCTGTTAACATTATTTGACAACTGACTCGGTACCACTTATCAATAATCAAGTCAAATACAGCAGTAATGATAAGGAACGAACTCACCGAATTATTGCAGATTTTCCAATTAGATTTAATGATGATTAGCAGTACGGATTACACCTTTGTGAAATCGCGCTCACAACACCACACCCTCAAGAACCGATAACTCAGTGTTAACACTCACCTCAACACTTTTCTTTTATAATAAAAATCACAAATGTCTTTACCCGTTCGCGTCCGGCTTAAAACTGAAAACTGTTCTCCCGGACCTTTTTGGTAAACATCCCGATAAAACACAGGGCCACCCATCTGGGCCAAGTCACTCATCAGTAGAGAGCGGAAAATATGCAGCAAAATTTTGAGAAATATGATCATATGATATGCATCAAATTTATGCAAATATGCAGTAACTTTCTTAATATATGCAGAGATATGCAGTTGCATATGCTCCAAAAATAAAAAAAAGCGTAATAATCGAACTAAATTTTTTTAGAAATTACAAATACAGGTTTCCCTGGCTTACATTTTATCAAAAAAAAAAAATACATAATTCGCATTGTAAAGTGTTTAATTAGATCTCACTGGCACATAAATCACATTTTTAAAGATAATGTTTAATACTAAAATATAAATAGGTAAACAGAACGATTAAAAAATAGTAGTAATTAACTATTTGCTATTTTAGCAACAATTTATTTTTAAATATTTTTCGAAATATTCTAACAAAAAGTTTTTCCGGTGATTCTAAATATGCTTTTGTAAGTAGAAAAAGTGTATACTACGCCCACAGATGTATAAAAATCCTTACCGGTTTAGAGCAGGCGCGACAAAACAGAGTTCCTTTTTGAAGAATAAGTTCAAGAAAAGGTTTAATCCCTAATAAATTAAATTAATTTGAGTTATATTCGAGATATTGACACACCTGTATCCCTTTAAATGTTTTCAATGCAAACTCAGGATGAAAAATAATAGGATTACGTCCCTTCGACCACCAAACAACATACCATTAATATACTTAAGTAATGAACAAAAATATTGGGAACCAACGGTATTTCCAAAAGTAATTAGGGCCCGAATTTACCTAGAAGGGTGGCTTAACACCCAATGGTTTCTCCAAACTACCATAAAGCCCAGACCTTTCCTAGTTATTTGAAGCTCAGGACAATATTTGCAACATGATTCATAAAATTTCGTCTTTCTAGACAAATTCCGATAGAATGACGATAATTTTTTTTTCAAATTAGTACAAAAATTGATAAAAATGCAAAATATGCACCAGTTTGGTGAAATATGCAGCAGAATGCAAATATATGCAAATATGCATTTTTTTTATAGCTGTATTCATTTTTAATTGGCATGATTCGTTCACATATTAAATATCAAGACTTATATGCAAAAAATAACGGATATGCAAATTTCATAAAATCCGCTCTCTACTCATCAGGGTTCGCTAATGGACCAGTCAAGTGGTTATCGCCTTAAATAGCAGATTCAATATGCAAGTGTAACGTTGCACCCTTGGCGGTCAGATTATTAGTGTGAACGGACATAATGCCCTTTTTTTGTGTGTCTGGGATATTTTCATCAGCGGTCGTAAATGCCATAAAATTCTTTAAATACAAAATGTCTTCGTCAATTTTCAAAATTAATTAGAAAATAAATATCAGTCCCAAAACTTTCCTACACAATTAATTCGATTTGGCTAAAACTATATATAGTTGAATTAGAACGAAAATATAGTTTTGATAGAAAACAAAGCGGGTGTGCTTAAGGCCGATTGGCGATAGTGGACAGTTTTATGGCGATCGTAATCATTTCTAATTTAAAATAAAAATATATTATAATATAAAATTAATTATTTTCAATCATAGGTATATTTATTAAATCTCGTAACGATGCGCTGCAGTCCGGCCATCGAACAGCGAGTGATCCCTCTAGCCGGCGCACCAGTCGGTCGCCCCCAGTGTTGCCAACGGTATAGCTTGCATACCCACTATATGGTAGTATAAAAACCACCAGATTCCACTAAATGTCGCAACATCAAAAATTTACGCAAACAAAATAACTGTATTAAAGTTTTTTTATTTTTAAACAAGAATACAACAAAACTAATACGAAAAATTTAACGAAACTTAACATTCTTTGAATAAAAAAAATACATTCTTTGGTTTATAACAAAATATCATTTCTTTTGATAACAGCCGTTTGCACCGGTTCTAATCAAATAAGTCAGTTGCATTGTTTAATAAGTGTAAAAATTCATAGCTACTATCACATTGAGTTTTATACGCTGCGATTGTTCCAATTTTGCGAACTACGTCTACAGGAATTTCAAAATAGTAGCAACATTTTTCGAATCTATTTAGCCCAGACCGAATGGTTAGGATTGCGTCCAGTAGAGGCAGCTTCATTCTGTTTCTTAATTTTGATTTGATGATATTCATTTGCGAAAACAATCGCTCGACTTCTGCATTTGAGTGGGGCAGTGTGAGCAACATCATTGCAGTTTTTGATAGTTCGAAAAATGGATTGTCACCATAGCTGTTCTTATACTGAGTAACTTCTATCCAAAAATCTATTGTTGAATTTATATTTTGCCACTCAATCAAATGAATCTGCCTCCACTGATTTTCAAGTTTTGCTATAATCTCTTCATCAAGTTTTAAAAAATTTAAAAGTTCCACTAAAGTATTTTTGTTAGCTTTCAGAGTATTTTCAACCGATATCATATCAATTTATTTCAATAAGTTAATATTATCTGGTAAACGACTAGAAATTTCTTCAATCAGTTTTATTATAAAATCTATGCATCTTTGACGCATAACTGAAATATCGTTGCTACCAAATTTTACGATTTTACTTCATTTTCGAATCTGTAGCCCAAATAACAATCTTTGTCAACGTAATCTCGTATATTTTGTTTAGAAAAAAGTTTAAATTGTGTATTTGGTGTAGTAACTTTATGAACAAGTGAAGTTAGAAGAATTAACAAGTCTTTGAATAATTTCGAAGGATCAGCTTTTTGAGATTCAAATGCTTTGTTAACTGATTGTATGTCTGCTAATATTGGTTTTAAAAAGCACAAGTAGACATAATTTACTTTGTCCTTATACATGTTATATAACAGTTCAGCTGTGTAACATTTTTCACTTTGCCTTGCAACATCAAAGTGCGCCTTTAATTCATACCACTGCTCAAATATACGATTAACAGCGGATTCTACAGATAGCCACCTTGTGTTACATGACTGAACGATTTTTAATGGTTCGTGTCCTTCATTCATAGTATTAAATAATGATTTGTACTGGGTCTGCCTATAAGCGGAATGTGAAAACCATGAATAAGTTTCCCTTATAATAAATTCCAAATTTCGTGGCATAAAATCTTTCGCTGCATTACTAACAGCTAACTGAAGGGAATGGCAAACGCATTTGACAAGAATTAAATGAGGTGCTAATTCCTTTAACTTCCTGTATACACCATTATCAATGCCAGTCATAACTGACGCATTATCGGTCCCAATTCCCCTCATATTAACAACTTGCATTTTAAATTTTTCCAAACACTTTAAAACAGCTTGTGAAATGCCTTCAGCATCACATGATTCCAAATTTGCTAATTCTAAATATGAGTTGACAATTTTTTTCTTATTTGAACTAAAGTAAGTTATGATAATACCTAAATATTTAAGTACACTTAAGTCAGTCGACTCATCTATAATTATACTGTATGGCGTATCTCCAACATCTTCTTTCAATTCACTTTTAAAGTAAGGTCCCAAGATGTTACATATTATGGAAGTGCATTTAGTTCGGTGAAGTTGTAGATACTCACTGGCAAAACATTTAAAACTATTTATACACACTGGAGACAAATGGTCGATAACTCTAATACTGCAATGACCAGCTACAAATAAACTTAATCGACACTCAGTGACTTTTACTTGCAGCAAATCAGTATCTTTTTTAAAATTAAGTGTCTTTTGTTTATTTGTTTGGGTACCCACAATAATTTTCTCATTTCTTTGATGCTTCTTTGACTTTATATGATTTTTGAGGTCATGATAATGATTCCGTAAAAGTTGTTTACACATTTTGCATTTTGCTCTTTCTCCTTCAGTGGATTCAACAACTTCTAACCAGTCTTTTAAAGCTGGATCACTTAGCCATGATCTTCGAAACTTTTGAGTGTACTGTTCTTTCGGCATTGTCTATAAGAAAATATTTCAATAAAGCAAATTAAAAACATTAATTTACCTACTCTATGTTATTCCGCTCTAATAATGATCCACGGAGGCAAATGGAATAGCAGCATCAGTCTATCAGCATCAATTAGGCACACAATCCGCTCCAGTCACAGAAAATGAGCGAACAAAAAGATAATCACCCATACTTGCATCCTGCATATTGCCTACTCCAGCCTCATACGCGTGATGTGAGTGGACAACTTATAATGCAACTAATCACGCGGGAAATTTGAAACAACTGTGAAGTTCTTCAGAAAATAAGTACCTAATTTTTTTTTAATTCATTAAAATAAGAAAAAATACAGTTTCTTGTTGAAATAAATCCAAAGCTAAAAACCACCATAAACCACTGAAATAATATCAAAGAACCGCTAAAAATTCCACTAACCACTAAATCAAGTTTTTTTCGCGAAAGTGGCATGCGAAACCACCAGATTTAGTGGAAAATCCACTAAGTTGACAACACTGGTCGCCCCTCTTCTCATAGCCGGCGACGACTGACGTCGTGTGACGTGGTGAGTTAAGATCGGCTAAAAATTCTCTCCGTTTTCCGCAGAAAAGGCAGAGTGTGGCTCGGCATCAACCCGTGCGCTCTGCCCTTCCCTCTACCTTTCCGCCCTCCAGGCATTAACCGGAAGACATCCCGACATCCCCCAGGCATCAACCGGGTGATATTCCACCCGCCCCCAGGCATTAACCGGACGGTTACCGTCCCGACTGATCATCAACCGGGGAATATCCCTTTCCTCCCTTCAGGCATTAACCGGAGGACTTCCCGAGATCCCCCAGGTGGCAACCGGGGGATATTTCATCGCCTCCAGGCATCAACCGGGGGATATATCTTTCCGCCCTCCAGGCATTAACCGGAGGACTCTCGTCCCAAGCGACCATCCCCCAGGCATCAACCGGGGATAATCGCCCCGACCTAGCGCCGCTCGGTATTAACCGCGGCGTTCCACCCCACAACCGCCGTCCACCGTTTGTATGTCGACCATATGCTTGCGTCCATGATTGCTGTGTATGTTGTGTGTTGAATAAATATTTTCTTACCACCAGTGGTTTTCTCTGAAGTCCTGGAAGCTACCGTCTTAGACCGACTACCCCAGTGCTTATAATTATATCACAATTACTCTGCTGAATCTTAGTGTGCTAATGGCTTGCTTCAACTAAAATACAAAATATATCTCTATACTTATGAATATGATTGAAATCAATCTAAATATTTAACAAAAACTCCGTCAACTATAGTTCCATATTTTGTGGGGATAGCAATTAAGTCGCCCATAGGCTCACGTCGTCGCTGCATTCAGTGAAAGTTAGGTTGCATTTAAGTAACTAAGCCCGAATTAATGTTATTTAGATTAACAATTATTTCCTCCACAAACTGAGGCTTTAATGCGATGATCTTTGCGTTTTAATATGTAAAATGAACACCACTGCATATGCATGATTTTTTTACAGTACAGTTAGACATTTGAAGGCTAATAACTCCTACGGGAGGTTCAAGTGCACCACTGTACTGGCGGTTTGCCCGTCTGCTCGGCCCATCTGGTCTATGGTTATTAGTTATTACGTATTTGTACCTTTTGTATTTGGACATAACGGACTCGTGTCCAAGCACAACAGTGCACGCTGATGATGCATAGCTGACTCTTTCGCCGTTTTCGCTGGCTCTTTCGGCTGTTGAATCCGAGATTACTCGAATGGGCGATCCCGGAGTCCAAAGGATCAGATTTACTCAGTACCCAAGAAAAAAACCTGTTGAAATGTTCACATGAAAAGTGTGCACAGTGCGCCAACGAAAGTTTTCACTTCAAAAATGCAACTATCCTAAAATACAACAATCGATTTGTGGAAACACTCTGTCCGGATAACTTCCTGTTGTTTTGTACCAAAGATATTTTAAAAACTTACGTTGCAAGTTTTCGATTTGAACTTTATGGAGGCCATCATTTAGTAAGACGAATTTTGTGTAAAATATATTCACACACCGTCGTAGCTGTAACTTACTAGTTTCTCTGGATTTTTCGAAATCAATAGAAAACTTTACAAATTTCATCGCTCAGGTTTATAGCTGTGATCCCAGAGGGACCAATAAATCAAATAATCATTCGTATATTAAACCATTAAGCATAAAAAACAAACACCTTTAAAAATAATGTCAAGTTAATTAATTAACTCCATTATTAAAAATTTTCCATGGACACGTGATTACCGAACGCAATGCGTTGATCTTCGGTAGGGTGTGATTATTGACCATTGTTGTGGCCTCTTGACTGTGTCTGCTTTAAGCCAATTTGCTCATTCAGATGAAATCTCTGCGTTGGGTCAACATTTGTAATTGACCTAACGAATCGGTAATGAGAATGGTTGTCTTGTTGTTGACTTTTGTTCATGTCGTGGTACATTATGTTACATACGAACACAGGCTACAGAATAGTAAAATAAATCTATATTTTATTATCATTAAATATAGACTGGCGCAACATTACAGCATTCTCAAATTTTCGAAAAACACAGTGAACCAATATAAATTTAATCACTAAAAAAGTATAGACAAAAACAGACATGATTTAAGAAAAAATTCACCAGTCTTCGTTTGCTACGAGGAACAAGGCAAGGACGATTTTAACACCATTATGGAAACCACTGTTTGTACTGAGTACTATAAAAAACAGTAGGTAATATTATTACTCCATTATATCATATTTTATATATAACGATTTCGTGTTATGCGTTTTGTGAAATTTTGCGTCTGTAACATTTGCAACAGATCAATATAATAAATTAATAATTATGACGAAGCGCAAAATACATAGCCAAGTTGTAGGAACAAATATTTACCGTCACACTGTATAATACGTTAAAATTGTTTTCTGACGTCAGTGCCGGGTATTTAATTAAATTGACTTTATTTTAATTTTCTCGGAGTTTTCATCATATGATCAAGTTGCAAAAGTGAAAAATGAGTTTATTTCATCTTATTCTATCTGGGACTTGCTTTTCACCTTACTTTTATTGTCATTTCACATCAAAGTAAAATGAAGCTTTCAGGGGGAAATCGCTAATTGAGTTCTGAATTTTTATTGTCAACAAGAGCTTCTGTTACAAGGCAATTTGTGGAGTGCAGAAGTTTATTATAAGGTTGGTTGACACGAGATAAAATTCACTTATGTTGACTGATCACGTTTTCCGCATGAACCCGCTTCTCGTGAGGCGAAGGTTAAAGTATGTTGACAGATAGGATAAACTGGAAGACTCTCTTCCGCCCAGAAACGTGCCAGAACCGGAAGCGGGTCTACTTACGACTGACATCTAGCGTCTAAATACCACATCACCTGCTAAAAATTGCCTTCGATTCTCTAAGTTTATTCCTGCAAAAATTTGCCGATATGCCGAACAGGTAAGACATGTCGCAGAAGTATCAGTCCTTTCAGTTTTATTGTCACGAAGATAAAGGCAAATGGATGAGAAGTTAAGAAAAATGGAAATGAAATGATAGCGGATTTTAAAAAAGGAACGGCGACAAGATATGTGGCTCCTGCAGGATACTGTAGCGCAAAGAGCAATGTGAGACATAACAATTTTAGTAAAATCTGCAGAACTTTTCTCTTATTTGTAAGTATAAGTCTGCGGATGCCCTCATAACAGGGTATGACGTATGGTCGCGACGTGACGCCATTTTGAGCTGTAAAGATGAATGAGTCAGATATTTGAACTTTTTTCAGGGAAGCATTCTGTTCATTGTTCATCGTACAAATTGCACAAACAGAAACTTTATGTCTTTTCGAAAACTTTGGAAATAATTTTCAATTTTATCGACCAACGTCAGACATCATATTCAACTTTGGAATTATGTAGCATTCGTTAGATATGTGAGGCACGTTCAGGTCTAAGCCTAATAAATTTCATGAACTGGATGAAATTGCTGTAAATTTATATTGACACATAGTTCGAAGTAGGTTTTTCCAATCGTAAATGTCTACGATCTCTGACTTCAAAATATTTTTTATAGCAAGGAAAGCTGAACATGGCATAGTATGAAAAATATATCTTATTATTTAGAAAAAAAATCAGTGACGAATAATACTTTAATTCTACTCAAATAAATGTGAAAACATTATTAATCGTATATGACTGTAAAAGATGTTTGTTAACGCGGTAATTAAAGTAGTATTTACAAAATTAAGTTTGTCTTTTCAAACTAAATAAATATCTATTAATACGAGCATCAAGCGGCTAAACACACAAAAGACTCAATTGTATTACTTAAACTAAATGTTTTTCTCACCTTTGAAACATCAGACTGTACTTTACATGTGAACTATATATATTGTGGAAATAATTATAATGTGGAACACGCACAAAATTCTTATCTAACAAACTTTCACGTGTTTTCCCTGCACGTGTTCAAAATATTAAAACGATTATTTAGTATTAAATCAAGCTGATAGTTGTTTAATGTACTATAAATAATACATATGTCTATAAAATTGCCTTAACCTTTTTCAAACCGAACTTCCTCGTCACTGATGGTATTTATTAATTTTTTGTGATGTATGTTTTAAATTTTATTATATGTAATATAAAACTAACAGGTGATCAAAAAGTTTTTAGATTAAAGTTGGCCATGGAAATATTTGGCATGTCTCTGTATTTTAATCAAACACATAACAAAGATTTCCAAGTCCAACTCTAATTTAAAAACTTTTTGATCACTCGTTATTACGACATTATCTTTGTAGAAATTTTAGGAAAATTAAATAGCTGCTTTTTAAAATAATAGAAAAAATTAGATTGACTGCTTCTGAAAAACCTGAAAATATGAATTAGTTCATACTCACAATTATTATTTTTTGAAAAAAATGTTTTAAAATAAGCCTTGATTCTTTTTAAAATTAGCAGTGAAGTAAATTTCGTGGATTCGAAGGGGGAATGGGGATTGTATACTGATTTTATGTTATGTTTTATGTGTTATATAACTCCAATTTTGGAACATTTATACTCGGACGTGCCTCTCAAAGCGACGTGCATTAGAACGACATTTTGTGTTTTTGACCAAATCTAACATGTGTTTTATGTATGTGATGGGGAAATTCGATTCACGACGTAGTCCCATCTTGTTGGCGATGGCCGCTCACGACCATTTTTCAAATTGTCGTGGCTTTTTATAATTTTGTTCATATGTCAATGTTTGGCGGGATATTTGGGTTATCAGAGTACTATTATTAATAGTATTACACTGCACTTATTCAAACTGATGTACGTTATATCTCAAGCTTGATAAAATAAGTAATTAAAAAGTCCTTTAACGAATAACAACTTCTGCAAGGGCTATAACTTCTATGAAGCAGTAAAAGTCAAAACTATGAATTAATGTAATGACGAACTTGAAAGAGAACAGTGAACCTGCAAACTTCTTATTCTTTTCCTAACTTTAACTTTCCAGGAAGTACATTACTGTTTTATGTTAGTGTAGAAATTTAATAACAATAATCAGATTTAAACTTATCCTCCGTCCTCATAATGTAACACAAAGTGAGATGAATATAAACGAATCGTATTACGATTGTTGGTTTTATGATTTAGATTTTCACATCGAGTATGAAAGGTAGAAAGGAAGGTTAAAGTTTAAATCAGATATCCTTTTACCAACAGCTTGACAGGAACTTAATGTAGCTTTCAATTTTTTGTAAGCGATATGAAAACTTGAACTAGGAAAATAACAAGTGTTCGTGCGCTTTAGTTGTTTGATAATGTCTACATGCACTTTTAAACCGGCAGCTGTAGATATATGTTTCCAAACGATTTTATACAAAGACTATCGATAATTTGATAAATTTGAATTCGACTAAGATTGAACACGTAATATTCTCGAAAAACAGCTTCCTGGGAGAGAGTTTTTCCGTTTCGAATTTACAGACAGCGATACGTCAATTTGTAGAATTAAATGAGGCTTGTGTAACTACACTAAATTGTACAAAATTGTAGATATTAGTAATATGACGTCAGAACACACACACAACTTATTCCGATCATTAATTTTTCACCCAGCGCCACATCAGCATCAGCCAGTCGTCATGTATGAAGTTCTCCGCGGGTAATAAATAATAAATCATAGAAAAACAACAACCGAGCGTCAGACCACACAGATTAACGACACCCAAAAAGATAATTTATAAATTTAGAGGGCTGCTGCCGGAATAATTGACATTTTTTTGGTAGATGTTTGTGCGTACAAATTGACATTCTGGAAGATATATGCTTTATGAATTTTTGAATTTTATGTTGTATTCGTCGAAATACTATTCGTAACAACGCTGTTATGGGACGCGATTTCGTGTTTGTCAAGATCAAAATTATGTTTCTGATTTCCTATAAAATCTGACTGGATAGAAATATGCGCGATCATATCCTTTAAAAGTGTGTCGTGAAACGCAGCTCGTAGTAAAAGTACAATGAAAAATGGAAAGTGTTTACGTTTTCACAATCGCTCTCCGGGCGCGAGACTGATAAAAGGGCTAAAAGGGCGACGGCTTGTTTTTCTGGGAGTTTTTTGCATTCGTCCACATAATCTGAGTATTATGCAAACTCTTTTTATGAGCTATACTGCTAGTTGTGCTATTTTCGTTATTTCTAAGACTTATGGATGCTGTTCGAGTTTCGTCCTCACGATTTATGTATCCTCAGCTTCATTAGCTATATTGAACACCGCTATAAATTTTCCAACTTCCACTACACAATAACGGTTACGTGGTCAATGAGGTTAAATAAAGTGCATTAGAGAATACCGGAAATGGAAAAGTTTAATTCTTACAATTTGTCTTCTTTCGCCCTATCGACTCCTCCGACAGATTCAATCCAAGGAAATTAATTAAGCTTTATTAATCCAACACGAACGTGATTGTAAAACGTTACCGACTATAATTTTGTTTTCAGAAGTCGTTTATCATAGAGTGGGACCCACAGCCGAAAATAAATCGGTAAACTGCATATAATTTATTACAAGAAAACTAATGAATTCTTTTAATAATAAAAAGATCTTTTAGACGTACAACATTCAAGAGTTATAATGATTACCGCTGATTATAGTGGAACAAATGTTGCCTAGTAACATGACATTTTGAAAAATATATATGAGGTGCTGATCAAAATTCCTGCTCCAAAAGAAATAAAATGAGCTGTGTTAGACGAATTAAAAATGTCGGTTCCCACTATTTATGGTGGACAACATTCATTAAAATTAAATTTAGGTGAAAAATAGTCCCGAATTTAGTTCATTTCAGTACAAAAAACTTACAAATGTGTACTTCTTTTACAATAACTGGTACACTTACGAAGTTAAACAACTTAATTAGTTAATTTTCGTTAAATATTTATATTAGATAGTTTAAAATCGTTTGGCATGTGAAGACGACAGAATGTAAACTTTTTGTTGTGTACATAGCTCTCGATATAACATTATGTGATTTACACAAATATTTAGTAAGTAAAAATTTAATGCAGGTAAAGAATCCGAAAAAAACAATCGACTATTTGGTTGTCTAAATGTTCCAGGTTCCATGCCAATGTGCGTGGTCTTTTTCTCACCAAGGCGTGCCAAAAAAAAAAGTATGAAAAAAGTATGAAAGTACACAAAGCAATATTTACAAAAAATATATCAAAGTTGGTACCAATCCCAGATGAAAATCTTGTGTTTCCGCAATTCGCGAATTTGCCATCTGAGAACTGGCTCTAAATCACACTATGCGACATCGTTCCTATTGTTCACACAGGTGTTTTAGTGCTACAGTGTTGCAAATACTGTTACAAGGTACGCATACAGATGTAAGAAAATCGAGAAAAAATTAGTTTTCACCACATTAAATTAAAGTCTCAAACTGGTTTCGTTTATACTGTGAAAAGTTTTTAGACTTGACATTTTCGAAATTGGTCACTTTTGATACCAGCTGAGATTAAAAATGACAGTCAACATGATAATAATAAGTATTTTTTGGAGGTTATGCTAGTCAAAAATGTCATCTTCATGGAAGTCAAAAGTCTAGAAATACCATCCAGTCAATCATTATAGAAAATTATGGTTTTTGTCAATTTTTGTCTCACAGTTCTGTGGGAGGATAATTTGGAAGTTTCATGATAACGTCGAATGCCAACGTATTTTTTAGAAAATTTTCCAGAATGATAGTCCCAAATTTCCCTATCAAAAATATGATTACCAAAAGTATTTGATGCTTGGTGCAAGTGGTCATATATTTTCCTCACTTGTAGTTTGAGTAGACTTTTTTACTCAGTAATATATTTAAATATTCGTTACACTTTATATGTTTTCTTATTGAGCGTTTAACAAATCCGGCTAATTTGTGCTGACCGAATTTGAATCAAATTTTTGCTGTGAAATTAATTGACAGCGGAGCGAAATCACATTTGAATAATTTGAATTTGAAAAAAAAATCAATCAAAAAATTGTTAAACATAGGCAACCATATCCACGTTAAGGCTTGTTGGGTAGTTGGTTGCTCGCTAGGGGATTCTAGTTAGAGGGTTGACAGGGTAGAAAGTGGCGGCATGGTGAAAGCGTCATTATTGCTTTGGTTCTGTGTGTGGGAGCATGGTCATAGTTGCCTTGGTAGTTAATAAAAGGGAGGAAGCCTTTGTTTAACGACAATTAATCGTAACAACGACGGTGTCCAGTTTTCCCCAACACGCGCAGCTAATTCTTGCGGCTTTCTAATCGAAAAATGTGAATTTTTGACCGACGCCGACACGTGTAAATTTTATTCATTGTTTGTAAATTCACAGTTCATGTTAGGAGTTTAATCGTTAACTAGTTCTAACACAATTTAACAATTAGGAACTTGCTCAGATAAACACTTACTAGGAGATTTCATGAAATTCACTTAGTCAGGATAACACCCTTTGTTTACAAAGTTATGAATGAGGCTTTTGAATGCATACACTTAAGTGTTACATTATAACACAAGATTGCTCATAGTTCATTTACGGCAGTGAAATAAACAAAATTGATAATATCGTAAACTGGAGGGTGGTTAAAATAATTTCTTTCCTTAGGCAGTTATCATCGTTATTATCATTACATCACCGAGGAATTTCCTCGGAACGTTAAAGATTGATTACATCACTGAGGCATTTCCCCGCAACGTTAAAGATTACATCACCGAGGCATTTCCTCGCAACGCTAAAATTTACAAAACCGAGACGCTTATTCCTCGCAACGCTGACTGGATATTTTTGTCATTATTTATGTGTTTTGTTTGGGATTAGCCGTTCTCGATATAAACCGTCAAAAAAAATTGTGTTAAATAACCAATCACTTGGATCATAGCATAATGTAACATCACATACATTTTTTGTTTGAATCGTTGACAAAGTGTGGCATAATTGAACATAATGTAAACTCTTTGTTTAAATCGTTGATAAAGTGTGGCCAATATTAATCTCATGTAAATTTTGTTAGCTTTGCAATTTTCACTTCATACGTAAACTTCCATGCTCTGCAGTTTCTAACCTCACACACCTAATATTTTTGTCTGCACAAGTTTATTTCAGACCAGATCTTTTGTTTTTATAAATTTTTCCTAGTTTTTTTGTTATGCAAATATTTTGTTGATTAATGTTTCCATCATATAAATTATCTGATGTCTAGTTTTAATCGCAAATCAGAATTATTTGTTATTTAAAATTTCACAAGATTGTATGGCGAATTTAAATGTTGTTTATTGATCTTTTTGAAACTTTAACACTTGTTCAGTTGTCGTTAATATCAGAGTTAAAGAATTGTACATATAAATGTTTCGTAATAGCCGGGACCCAACTACGAGTTTGCGTCCGTAAAGGCTTGCTCGTACGGCTTGTCCGTAATAGAGAATTGTTATGCGGGAGTGCTTGCGATAGGTAGAATCATCGTCGTGGGGGAGAATAGCCACGACCAGGAGCCCCAAACTCCGTAGGGTTCCATTTTTTTCGCATGTCAATTTAAGACGGGATGTTTGGGTTATCACAATATAGACATCGTTCACTGTAAGAACAACACAGCTGTAAATCTGTGTAGAAGCACAAAATCGGTCGGGGCAAGTCCACTTTCAAATTTAAAGGGTGGGCGCACCCTCAGAGGCGTGCGTCATCATTTCTCTGCCATAGTGAACTTTTCTTTCGTGTAGTCTGTGAGAATCCAAAATTCTGATTGTAAATAATCATGTTAAGTAAACGTTGCTTGAAAATTTCAATATTGGTCTCATCGTCTGGAAAACAGTCACCGGCATTACACTGCTACAATGTAAAACTGTAATTCTGTTCAGAGAAATTACGTTTGCTGTAACAGACGGCTTAATCTCTGCATGAATCGTTTGTAACGTCTCTCAAATTCAGCAGCAGCAGTCGTATTGTTGTTTCTCTCTAATCTGTTTCTCATAGCAGTAAAAAATTATTCGATGTGATCTTATAAAAGTTTATACGTTACAAAGTACTTTAAACATTTCTTTTCTTCGATAGTGTGTAATAAAAAAATTGAGAATAACTCACAATAATATTTATTGCAATGTGTAAAGTTAACGTTCCTAAGTGGTAGTAATATCTACAAAAAATTATTTGAAATTAAATGTAGATTGTTATACACGCCACTGGTAGTGTTTCTTGACCTACCATAACAACTATTTAGTGAATGGCACAGAGCAACTAGGAATAAGAACCAAAAAAGCGGCGCACTGATAAGCAACGAGCAAAAACACGATAAGAGCCAGCCTTGTATCAGTTGGTTGCCGTTGTGTGTTCGGTTAACGTCTTGGACAATGGTGAAATTTTTCCAATTCAGAGCTTGTCGACAAGGTAATGCTTTATCGCGTGGCTGATGCAAACGCCAGACTAGCCCGCGTATTGTGGATCAAGCGCTTTTCAAATTACGCCATTCCGTGTGCACGAACATGGACATTATTGGTACAGCATCTCCGAGATCATGGTACCTTCAAGCTCCAAACTCACTATCGTGGCCGTGATAGGACCTTGTCAAAAAATACGATTTCAACGACGGTTTTCCATAAATGTGTGAACCGGTATTGTAAATGACCGCTTAGTTGAACTTGATTTTTTACCAAACAAACTAAACGCAGCACAGTATTTCGAGTTTTTAAATAATGTGTTGGATGATCAGCTAGATATGGAAGTGCCTCTAGGTTAACGAGTTCGCATGTGGTACTTGGATGATGGAGCACCACCACATTTTGCTAGGCCACTAATTGAATGGTTAAATAGCCATTTTCTTAACCAGTGGGTCGGTAGAAACGGTGCAGTGGCTAGGCCTCCGTGTTCATCCGAGCTCAATCCATGTGATTTTTGTCTGCGGAGTTGGATATAACTAGAGAGCGGAAAATATGCACCAAAATTTTGGGAAATATGATCATATGATATGCATCAAATTTATGCAAATATGCAATAATTTTCTTAATATATGCAGATATATGCAGTTGCATATGCTCCAAAAATTAAAAAAAAACGTAATAACCGAACTAAATTTATTTACAAATTGCAAAAACAGGTTTCCCCTGCTTACCTTTTATTACAAAAAATACATAGATCACGTTGCAAAGTGTTTAATTAGATCTCACTGACATTTTTTAAGATAATATTCTTATACTAAAAAATAAATATAGGTAAACAGCACGAATCAAAAAATAGAAGTAATGGACTATTTAATTACCAATTTGGTAACAATTTCTTTTTAAATATTTTTCAAAATATTCTAACAAAAAGTTTTTCCGATGATTCTAAAGTATGTATTTGTAAAAAGAAAAACTGCGTAGTCCGTCCACAGATGTAAAAATGCTTACCGGATTAGAGCAGGCGCGACAAAACATAGTTCCTTCTTGAAGAATAAGTTCAGGAAAAGATTTAATCCATAAATTAATTTGAGTTATCTACATATTGACACACCTCTATCGCTTTAAATGCTTAAATGCAAACTCACGATGAAAAATAAAAGGATAACGTCCCTTCGACCACCATAAAACATACCATCAATACATTTAAGTAACGAACAAAAATATTGGCAATGAACGGTATTTCCAAAAGTAATTTGGACCCGAATTGACCTGGAAGGATGGCTTAACACCCAATGGTCCCTTCAAACTATCATAAAACCCAAACCTTTCCCAGTTATTTGAAGCTCAGGACAATATTTGCTATATGATTCATGAAATTTCATCTTACTAGATAAATGCCGATAGAATGACAATTATTTTTTTTTTTAATTAGCACAAAAATTGATAAAAATGCAAAATATGCACCCGTTACGTGAAATATGCAGCAGAAGGCAAATATATGCAAATATGCAATTTTTTTTTAGTTTTATTCATTTTTAATTAGCATGATTCGTTCACATATTAAATATCAAGACTTATATGCAAAAAATAACAGATATGCAAATTTCATAAAATCCGCTCTCTAGATATAACAGTATCCAGAAACTATCCAAGAGCTTCTTCACTTCAACTTATAACTAAGTAATAATCTTTCGCACTGACCGTTAACTATGAATGAATACAAGAATGAACGAACGATAAGCAGCAAAAAATTGGTTTTACAATTAACTGAAACTGAAAGTGTTTACATCGTTTTTACTCAAATGTTTAACCACCTGCTGTTTAAAATGTGGATCAGTGGTAGCGCATCGAGGATGGTTTTGCCTCATTAGACTTTTAGTTTATTTTTTCTATATTTCCACATTACTACGGTATATGATGCCGTGGTTACAATTATTACATATATTTCGAAATAACCCTGTATGGTGTACCACACGATTCACATCATGAGATGCTCTTTTTATAAATGATATAAAAATGTATGGGCGTATTTATCATTGAATGATTGTCTTGCTATCCAATCTGATTTGACTCGCACAGCGTAGTATGTATAACATGTTCGAATTGAACTTTTTTAAACGCAATTTTATTACTTTTAGTTGTCTAATATGTGTCCACAGCTTTTCCTTCCCCCTGTCAATTACATTCGTTAAAAACGTTTATTTAGGTACCGATCTAGCTGCAATTTTTGATTTGCAATTAAATTTCAACGCTCACATTAATAGAATTATTTCTAAAGATGCTAAGTTTTGTTAAAGAAATTTGTCCTGAATTTTCTATTATTCGGATGCTCCTACAAAAAATAAATTAACAGACTCGGGTGTCGTCAAAAGGAATTAGTTAAATTTATTTGTTTCAGAGCAGAATAATTTCCACTGATTACTATTATACAGTAAGCTGCTTACGACTATTAGTTCAATTTAATATAAGCAGGGAAATGTTTGACTTAATTTTTCCTTGTACAATTTTATGTTCTTTAATGGCTTCTCCAGAGTTATTAAGTTTATTTTCGTTACGTGTACTGGAAAAAAGAAGCTGAAACTTCCACCTACTTACTTTGCCGTTTTCACTACTTGGTATAAAGATTGTTCACTATTTGTTGTTTGGGGAAATTGATTTTGTGGATGGATCATTTGGCTCTTTCAAACTCAGTATAAACTTTAGAAGAGCTTGGACTTACCGTAGTTGCATGTATAATCTTTTTTATTTTTATTTTTTGTTATTTGTAATTATAATGTACTTTTATATTGATATTTTGTATTTAATACTGTTTCGTAAGTGAATATATTCCATAAATAATAAATTATAATTATTACTATAATCACCAAAATAATGTTGTGTTTTATTACAAACCATTCAGAAAAATCCAATTTTTAGATACTACAAAATTTTATCTGCAAATTTAGTTGTCACTGCTGACGTACGCGTCTTGGTCCACTAGAGCAGAAACTTATAAAATCACACGATATTAAATCCATCAAGTGAGAATATTTTAACAAAATGTTAATGGCATCATTAAGTTTTCACTAGTGCCGAAAATCTTATATGTAAACTGCTTCATTGACTATTTTTACAACCAATGCCATTACCTGTCATGGTATATTTTTTAACACATATTTATATGGTAACCTTTCACACAACAGCCATATAGAGGGAAAGAGAAACCTTTTAATATATCCTGCAATCACTAAGTTAGTGTTAGTATCTCACTAGAATTGTAAAATAATTCATTATACAGGTTCCAAAAAAAAATGAAATTCCGTTGAAAAATTTTTATTGTTTAACGATAACCCGTAGGTGTAGGCTAAAAATGTGATAAATTCTGATAATTATTAAACCACACATAAAAGGATAGGTCAGATTTCAGGTGAGATTAATTACTAAACTGTATTCATTGCAACGAGTCATACCGTCAAAATAAACAAATTGGCGTGACCATCACGTAAACATCGGTAGATTTACGTGATGTTATTATTACGTTGAACGGATGATTAAAATCGGCGCGGGTAAAACTCAAGAATTTATTTGGCCTCTATTTAAACCTATACGTTCATCTCGATGGTTCGAGAACGCCGCTTCGAGGGTTTTCTGGGTTGCCCATCGCGACTTCCGCTTCCACATACATACTAGAAGAACTATAGGCTATGGGTTTCTTTTGTAACATCATTTTGGCGAGGCGATTGACACGCATCATACTCACTTTTCTTCTAAATTTATAAGAGCGGATAATTTAATATATTCCATTCTATGTTGTCTTTTGTTAATCATGATTCTACATAACATGTCTTAACAGGAACAGCAGCAATCACAGAAATTCATTCTGTAAGTTCCATAAAATTAATTCATTTTAATAAATGAATGGGTGTTTTAGATAATAAATTGCTAGAGTTTATTGACATTTTAGTCGTATTTAATCATGCAATCAGTCAGAAAAAGACGTCAAGGAGTTAGAGTAAAAAAATCATCAGCATCAGCTTTCTTGACTCATTTCTTGATAACGACTTTTTATAATTTATAAATAATAACAAAAATTACTTATCTCTAACACACGAGTCACCTTTTCACAATCATAAAACAAAATATATATATGGAGCACATTTAATTACTACTGTTTTGTGGTAGCCATTACGGATTAGCGGTTCTGACGGACAACAGATTAACAGAATTTCATTGTAATAAAACAATTTAATATTGACAGCATAAATGCAAGCGTATTACCAAATAGTTTGTGTTGTTTTTAGGAACCAAAAAAATTTTGTCCTTTTCATTATTCATTTTAAACGCACTCTATAAATAAAATGTAGGAATAAATTTCATCAGAGTTACAATAAGCAGTGTTTGTGAAAACATTTTTAGCAACCTTTACTTAACTTGAGAAAAAATTGTAACCACTGATCTAGATAGAATAAATTTAATGCATAATGTTGTGCGTCAACCACCGATAGTAATAATAAGCGATTATGGACAAATGGCTACATCCTTGAAGAAACAAAACGCCCTATAACATTTAATAAGGTGGTAAGGGGAGCCACCTAGCAGATTCTTCTGGTAGTCGTTCATTATGTCATCATAAAAGCGCCTGGGGTGAATACAGTTTGTTACAACTAAAAGAGGAAAAAGCAAAAATATCAAATTTCAAAGGCAAGAATGTCATACACTGTATAACTATAATATTTTATTATGCATTATTCCTTCTCCAGTACTATAGTACCTACTTAAGAGAATTTCTTCGAAATTTAAAAAATTAATCAACCAGTCTTAAATTTTATAATTGTGAAGCTAATGCATTTTTTCAAAAAATTTAAAATCAGTTTATGGAAAATTTTTATAAATCATCAGACACAGTTTTTTTTCTTTAAGAATGCTATAACTACTGATAATAAAAACGTCAGACCATTGCAGTATGGATATGTTAATACATCATACTGCAAGGAGTTCATTTCTAAGTGTAACATCTTGCAAACTAGTAAGCGCCATGTCCAAAGAACATGATGGGTCTCAAAGGCCCCGTTCACTTGCCGCCGACCTGTTTATGACCAGCAGCTCCGGGGCCTCTGAGCGTTCCACTCCTGTCACAGTCCGGATGACCGTCAATTTCGACCACTTCACAAACAACCCTCGAAATTCTATCTCCGGACACGAAAACAATACTCCGGTCCAGAAGCGACCATTATTTTTACAACTCCGGAATTATTGTATCCAAGTTTCAGGCCTCGTTTATTGGTGGTTTTTATGGCTTTTAGAAATCTCGTCGGGGCATGTTTCGCTGAGTTATTGTCGAGTTAGATTCTGACTTTCGAACACGAACTTGATGATATTCCAAGAGCGAGCAGGGATTAAACAAATATCGCTGGTAAATAAAACCCAGCACGGTGAAAAATTGGAATGAACGAATGCGATCAAGATTGTTAGCTGAAGAATAATGGAGGTTAAATGTCTATTTTGATGAAATGTTCGATTCGGAGAATTTATATATGTAGGGGATTCAAACCAGCTTAAAGTCGGACGAATTTAAATCGCCGGAGAATATAGAGGTTTCAAATCAGAATTCTATTTAAATAAGAATGGTAAGAATATTTAATTTAACAAATACTGAGCATGGAGCAGCTTATTTGAAATTCAAACGTCTAAGTGAGTTTGTTATAGATTTCGCAGATTGCTAATTAAATTTACATGAGAACTTGCCATGATAATTACCATAATGGCTGATGAACTTGTTTCACACATCGAGTAATTCAATGAAGATCAAAATAAAGATGCTGGGTGGGTTAAATAATTATGATAAAAGCGTTGATTTCAACACTGCCTTATCTTCAACCAAGAGCTTGTTATCTATTCAATTAAACTGAAACCATCATTTGCAGTTTTCATTACCGTACTCATTTACCTTGAACAATGTTTTTATTTAAATTTAGAGATACTTTCAACTTTTGTTGTAACACTTGTTGTGAACTAGTTCAGTATTTTCTTTTTAATTTATCAGCTCCCTTTTTTAAATGTATTATATGTCACTTCTAAGCAAATACTATTAAATGTAAATAGTATTTGCATGTACTGATTAATTCAGAAAATTTTAACTACGTATTTAAACATTTAAACCATTGTGGAGGGATCAGTTAATCACATAAATTGTCCAAATCCTGTGATGGCAATTTATCTATTTATTTATTTATTTATTTATTTATTTATTTATTTATTTATTTATTTATTTATTTATTTATTTATTTATTTATTTATATTTATTTATTAACTGGGGATTCCATAATTTTAAACTTAATAAAAATACTGAAAACTCCGTAATGTCACAGCATTTTTTCGTAATTTTAATTGGTCAACACAAAGGGTTGTAATTACCATAATTTGTGGGGTGGACAGTTATATAAAACAAAGCAGGCAGGCTAATACTGTGGCCATGGGTATTAAATACAAACATAGATAACACATAGAAACTGCTACACATACTATTACATATTTTATACATAAAACACAAGACAGTTGATGTTAAATTTAAAACATATGTATTTTCTGAAATGCTATTATATATTTTTTCTAATTCACTGATGTGCAATTTATAGTATTGAGATCAAAATAAATGACGCTTCTATAGTTGGCTAAAAATCTAACGAGAGAACAATTTAGTATAGGGTGATTTTTTAAATTTCTGCTCTAGTTGGCCATGACGCTTACGTCAGCCGTTTCATGGCATCATGACGAAATAGAGCAGAAATTAGTGTATGAAACTTACTGTACATATTACGGCAATACATAACCTAACATTTTATTGGCTCTGCTTACCAAATGGTTATTGTTCGGTTGAAGAGACGTGGAAACAGGTAAAGAAAGGAATTCAGAAACTATTAAAGAACACCGGGTAGCGTTGGTGAACGCGAAAAAAAACATTATTATTTCATCATCTTTGCTTCCCATTGGACAGCGTTGACAAAAGAAGCAGAAGAAGCTAGAAATAAAAATATCTGAAAAGCCGGAAATATTATAGGTGTAAATAGGTTTTTCCTGTCAAGTCTACACCGAAAAAAATTAAAAAATACTACCAGGCATTTGTTAGCTTTGGAAAAATGTAATAGAAGAAAGTGATATCGAGAAAACGGAATCGACAATTTCATCCGATGAAGAAATAGTGAAATGAGTTTCGAAAGTGATTACTGAGAAGTGATTTATAATAAATATTAAGAAATATAATTATTTATAATGGTTATTACCTTTTTTCTACATCTGCATTGTGTTATTATCAGTACGCGGAATTCTATCTCAGGGCTGCAGTCCCCCAGTTGAAGTAAGATGTGTTTTACGGCGTGTAGTGGGACGTTTTGATCTGGTCCACAAGGTCGTAGCCAGTGCGTCGCTAGGAGTGTTTACAGCTAGTAAAAAAACTACTTTTATATTACTATATTACTTCAAATAATAATACTCGATGTCCTTTGTAATTTTTAAACCATTATGTTGATATAGTCCAAAAGAAAAATATATTTTTAATCAAACTATCGACGCGAGAGCACTTGGATCTAGCGCATGAGTTATTATTCCGCGCGTTGGTTATTATACACTGACCGGCAAAAAAAACCGGCCACGCTGAAAAATTTCGCAAAACCACTTTAAAAATTTTTATTTTAACTAGTGATCGTTATTTTATTAAAGCACCATTCACAATTGATACATGATGTAAAAATTAGCAAAAAAAGACGTCTTTCAAATTGTCGCTCTGTTTCTGTTATTTTGTTAAATTAAATTTAATTCTGCGTTTATTTGTCTTCTTTTTTTTTGCAAATTTATGGTTCTTTAATAAAATAACGATTACTAGTTAAATTAATAATTTTTAAAGTTTGGTTTTGCGAAATTTTTCAAGATGGCCGTTTTTTTTTTGCCGGTCAGTGTATTTTAATATGTTTATTGATGAGACGTTTACTTGTTTAAACTCAATGTTAGTATTATTATTGAAGTAGAAAACTTTAGTTTTTTAACTGTGATATAGCCAAACACTACTGATTGTAACAATGTAACTGTTACTGTGCTAGTGTTTTTAAATTTCTCTAAAAGAATCCTTCTTTGTTACCTGCACAAAACTTGTATTGCAATTTTTAACAAGCGAGATTTTTTTTGTGATTGAAGATTTTAAAGTCAGTCAATGACAAAGTTGTAAATTATGGTTTGAAATTTATTTTTTTTAATGTTTAATGTCAACCACGATTATTCGTGACAGGGTGGTACAATACTGTATAACCATAATACAATGACCAATCCTTAGAGTAACTGCGAAAGGCCAGCTGTTGAGAAGAACTGCAAAAGGTTTTCTACAAATGGGAGATCGTTCAGGACTTCGGTAAGTGTTGATGGCAGCGACTACCGGGTGCGGTTTTAATGAAATGTTGTACAGTGAAGCAGTGGCGGCTCGTGACTATTTTGGTTGGGTCGGCCAGCAGTGAGTGACCCAAAGTTTTAAGACATAGAATATAAGAAACAGGGACCTCAAGTTACTCATTATCTATAAATTGCTACCTATATGGTGTGATTCATATAGCCCTAACAATTTGGCAAATTGTTCAGCAAGGCCTACGCGAAGGTCTGAGGTCTTCCGGGACTGCGATAAGGATAGATTTGTTGGTAATGGAAGTATGGGATTTATTAAATGTAAAAATAATGAATATCATTAATACGAGAAAAAATCAACTTTCTTCTAAAACGAAATAAAAAATATTCTTCAAATATATATATATATATAAGCCATCTATAATGTAAGCTACTAAAACAGTGGCCGACAAAAAATAATTCCAAAGTATACCAAGCTGTGTTACAAATCGATCAATCTACATACGATCTCATCATGAAAGCTGGAGGAATATTCATTGGGTACGACTACTGTTATGCTTACGACGCAATTGATATTGTTCGCTGCTTCAACTGCAACGGCTTCAATCACTCTTCAAGAAACTGTCGGCAGCCAAAATCTTGTCCGAAGTGCGGGTTAGAACATTCTGTATCTGAATGTAAAGCTCAAACTCTCAATTGCATCAACTGTAAAAAAACAACAAAAGATAGTGACACTCAGCACAACACAAATCATGCCGCATGGGACAACAGATGTCCTGTATATCAAGCTGCAGTAGATCAATTTAAAAAAGAAAACTTCCTACGGCAATAGCAATTACTTACAAACTCATCAACATGTGTACTGGAATATATAAATGCTTCGAATACTAATACTCCAGGTGAGCCCTTACCTAATGAAACTGAAACTGTAACTGAATTAAAACAATTTTCCTTTGCATACACAAATATCGCATCAATAATGGCAAAATTAAACTCCCTAAATTTATATTTACAGAATAACAGAACTTCATGTTTAGCTATATCCGAGACATGGTTAAATGAATCAATTGGTAATAAGTTAATTGACTTGCCTGATTATCATATCTATCGTTGTGATCGAAAAGGAAATGGAGGTGGAGTATGTATTTTACTAAACAAAATTGATTTTCATAATTTTAGAATTTCTGAAATGCATCATAATATTACCTCATCCACTATTGAGTGTCTGTTTCTCTGTATATCTTTTAAAACAGTTTCTTTTTGTGTAGGTTGTATATATCGTTCACCCACCACCTCACTGGCAGATGATATACTACTAATTAATGAACTTAAGAGAATTTCCGATTATTATAGTTGCTTAATTGTCTGTGGAGATTTTAATCTGCCAGATATTAAATGGCCCATTACATATATACCAGAAGGTAATAATACGAATTCACTCTTTGTAGAAATGTATCTTGACTCTAATTATAATCAACTAGTGCACGAACCCACTCGATTTAGACTTGGTAATACCCCGTCACTCTTAGACTTAATTCTAATTAATGATACTACTCTTCTTTCTGATATTAACATTTCCTCTCCAATAGGCATTTCTGATCATGCAGTAATAGAATCTAATATCCAGATAACTCTAGTCACAGCTTCAAAACACAGGAAAGAGTTATACAAAATAATCGACCATAATCAAGTTTCTTTTGTCATGGACCACCTCAACTGGGAAGCCTTTTACTCTATTTCTGAAGTACAAACTTTGTGGAATGTATTCAAAAACACAATACATAGTGTAGTTGCTAACAACAGTAAGACGAAAGTCAAGCAGTCGAATAGTACAAAACCTTGGATTTCAGGGGATTTACTGCGAAGGGTTAAGTATAAAAGAAAATTGTGGAAAAAATATAAACTGACAAAGAAAACAGAAGATTTTGGGTTGCACCGCAGTTTTGCCAATATTTTAAGCAAAGATTTAAATAAGGCCAGACAAATTTATGAAAATTCCTTGTTGAACAGAGGACCAAAAGCAGTGTATAAATATACTAAACGCAAACTGTGTTCGAAAATTTCTTTGCCTACTGTAAAAAACAACGATGGTTATTGTTCTAAATCCAACTCTGAATCGGCTGAAATACTAGCAGAATTTTTTGCCAGTACATATACCAGTGAAGACTCTCAAAATCTACCTAGTTCTCCCCCGACATCATCGTATCTTGATACTATAGAAATAAATGAAGCTATAGTTTATTGTGAGCTATTGAACCTTTCTGAACATAGTGCCCCTGGTCCTGATAATATCTGTGGTTCTTTCTTAAAAAAATATGCTCTGCAACTAGCCAAGCCTCTTGCTCACATAATGTCCCAGTCTTTACTTTCAACTTCTTTACCGTCCGACTGGTCAAAATCCTCTGTCACACCCATTTTTAAAAAAGGTGACAAAACTGACCGTAAAAACTATCGTCCTATAAGTTTGACTGCAGTTTGCTGTAAATTAATGGAACGAATTTTGTGTAAAAGAATAATTCATTTTGCCATTCATGAAGGTATAGTACCTGACGAACAACATGGCTTTCTCCCTGGTCGTTCCACTGAGACATGCCTTTTATACTGTTTAGATAAATGGACCAAAGCTATTGACCGTGGTGATTCCGTTGATATTGTTTATATAGATTTTCAAAAGGCATTCGACAAAGTTCCTCATCGAAGGCTAATACACAAACTGAGAGAGTTAGGTATTAAGGGTAATCTCTTGAAGTGGATATCCGCTTTCCTATCTGAACGTGTCTTTTACGTCAGAGTTGGTGATTCATTGTCCAATAATTATGCTGTAAAATCCGGAGTTCCTCAGGGATCCGTCCTAGGGCCTGTTTTATTTGTTCTTTATATATCTGATTTAAGTCGTCTTCTAAAATCAGATCATGCCTTTTATGCGGATGATCTTAAAATTTTTAACTATCCCAATAGCAGTTATAATATCCTAATCGAAGACCTAAATACTGTGCTACAATGGTGCGATCTGTGGCTAATTCCTATTAACAAAGAAAAGTGCGTCATTCTTCATCTGGGTGCAAAAAATCCATGTTTAAACTATCGTATTGGCAACGATCTCATTAAAGCGGTTGATAAGTATGTAGACCTTGGTATCACGATTCAAAGCGACCTCAAATGGTCGCACCACTCTTTAAAAACTGTTAAAAAAACCAACATTACGATGTATCTGCTTCGAAAAGCCTTCCAAAGTCTATCGAAGGAGTCATTTCTGACATTGTATAAATCTTATGTTAGACCTCAGTTGGAATACGCATCTGTTGTCTGGTGTCCTTTCTTACAAAAAGACATTGAGTTATTAGAGCGAGCTCAAAGACGCGCAACCAAAACGGTCGCCAGCCTACATAACCTTCCGTATTCTCAGAGGCTCCAAGAACTAAAACTTTGCACTCTGTCCGAAAGACGATCCAGAAACGATTTAGTCTGGACATTTAAAATTTTGAAAGGTTATCTTGGGGTCGACTTGTCACCTTTATTTAACATCAACAGTGACGAACGTCTTCGTGGACACAGCTTAAAATTGCGTCATAATCAGTACAAAAGCAAGATCCGGGAAAACTTTTTAAGTAATCGAGTATTTACTGCCTGGAATGCCCTACCCGCAAACGCTATTAATTCTCATAGTATCAGCACATTCAAAGCAAAGCTACATTAACAGAAGATAATAAATTGTCGCCATTGTAAATTACGCTGATTACAATTTGTATTTCTCTGTTTTTAGTAAAATCGTGAGCTTAATAGGCACTGCCTCAGCTCAAAGTATGATAATAATAATAATAATAATATAATAATAATAGAATAAGGACAATAAACTCAAATAAAAATGAAAATAACATTCAAATTATAAAATAACACATTCTAACAAAAAATATAACATGAAACGTCAACAACTATTTATTAGTAAAAAACGAATTAAAAAAGTAAATTAGAAATTTTTATAAACCAATTCAATGCGTCTCGCTCTTTTTCTGTTGCTAAAACGAATAAGTTGGGTAATCGATTTTGACTTATGGAGTTTCTAATAAAATTTTTAATTCGCTTTAAAGCTGAAAAACTGCGTTCAACAGATGATGATGATGTGGATGGTATATGATTAAAATTAAAGACAGAAATAATTTCGGAGGCTTCCACGATCGAAGTCAATATATGATCATTTTCCGGGTTAGGACCGTGTCAATTGAGTTTTGGGCTCAACGTTTCGCACACTTTCGTAAGTCGCATGTTCAGGAGCAGGGTTTATAAATTAGGAAGAAGGCAAAAGAGCACGGTAAATCAATATATCAACCGTACCAGAAGACCAGAGCCAAGACTCTTTTTTTGAAGTTTTTTTGAATTTATTGTCAACATCGTTTCCAAAAATTAAACAATACCAACAAAATAGTTTGTTGACTCGTTCCCCGTCAGTCATTCATAATTTTCATACCATGCTGTATTAAATGCTATTGCGCACGAACTGACGTTATTATTGTTCCGTGCTTCGATTAAATTTTACATGCGCCGTTTCGGACGGCCATTTCTTTTATAAGGAATTGGTCATCGTACGTTAAAAGCCGAAAATCATTATTTAATAGATGTGTGACAGTATCAAAATTTAAATCACTTACTAATTCTCTTAGTGTTGTCATTGTTACTGAAATTAGAAACAAACCTAAACCAACTGTTAATTTCAACGTGAAAACTGCAGAAATTCATAATATACAGATAGCGGCCAGCCGGTGCTGGTAGTGGGGAACCGCATGGAAAACTGCAAGGCAGAAGTGCAATGATGAAACGGAATATTGTACGGTTTCGTCGCTATTGCATTCTAACTTATACAAACAGAAGGTGATAGCGCTATAACAACTTGATGTACTGCCGAAAGGCCGGCCGATTTTAACAGACATTGGACCAATCCACCAATCACTGCTGCAGGCGCGTTAAATCAGAGTGTATCAGTCTTTATACCTATTTCTCTTTAATTCTCCTAAACAGAGAGCGATAGCAGATATGACATTATTCGACGTTTATTCTTGTAGTCGGCCGGCCTAAGCTACTGCTCCTCGCAGTAAAAATATTCAAACTTCCCGCCAAGATTTGCTATCGAACGAAAGTGAATAAATTAGATAACGCATTTTGTAATTAAAAAACGTAATAATAACAGTAAAGTCAGATGATTTTAAAACTAGTTTTAAATTATATTCTTGCGTTTAAAATAAAAATGAATATCGAAAATTCACAAATTCGGTGACAGATTCGGCCTGGCCTAACTGCCCCACCCTGACGAGCCGCCACTGCAGTGAAGCAGAATATGTTCTATGTTAGCATTGACTTGCCCTTCGGACACTGAGGTGGGGAATTACCGAATGTGAACAGATGGGTATGAGTCAATCTGGAATGCCCAAGCCGAAGTCGTGAAATTAAGACTTAGCCTTGGTGGGTACTAGGCAGACGCAACCGTGTTGTGACGTTTGGCTGGATTTTGCGTAGATGGGAGGGTTGCGAGTCCCATTTGCGTTGCCAGGATGCGACATGGGAGTTCGAAAGAAACTTTCTTCGATAGGGTATCTGCCGTATCATTGCCCGCTTTGCCCATATGAGAGGGGACAGCAGAAAAGAATTTCTTTGTCCTGAAGCCGAAGTTGCTGAAATTGCTCTTGGATGCGAACTACGAGAGTGGATTGACTGGAAACAACGCTTTCAAGGCTTGCAGTGCACTCATGGAGTCCGTGAAGAGCACGAAGTGGAATTCTTGCAGATTGGCGATGTGGTTAAGGGCTTCCAGGTTGGCGTATAATTCCCCAGTCAATATGCTGCTGTAAGTTGGAAGTAAAAATCGACGGACGTGGGTTGAGGACATAAAGGTAGAGGTGTGAGAAAGTGTCTGAGGGATAGGTCGATCTGTTGGAGGTCACTACGTAGTCTTTTGCTGAAAGAGCTGAGTCTGGAGTTGATTCTAAAATTGATCATCTAAGAGGATTGTTCGGGTTTCTAGCGATGTGGACCGCATGACTGAGTCGAAGATAGTGTAAACGATCTAAGAGCAGTGTTCTGAATCTTGCGAATAGGGGCAAGGTACGATTTTTTACAGGTGGAATACACAATTGCACCGTAGTCGATCCTTGATCTTATTATCATTTTGTAAAGTTGGAGAAGTGTCACGGTATTAACTCCCCAGTTATGATGGGGTAAGACTTTAAGAGGTCAAGTAGTTTGGAACAGGTTCGTTTAAAAAAATTTATGTGTGGCTTCCGTGTCAAATGTTGGTCGAAAATTAAGTCTAACAATTTATTTTCTTCTACATACTCTAGGTTGTCATTTCCTAGTTTTAGAGTTGGTTTCTCTTGAACTTGTCGTTTAGTGAACAACATACATTTAGATTTAGTAGTCGAAAATTTTAAGGCCCATCGTTGCGGACCATTCCTCCAAATCTTGTAGGGAGTTCTGCATAAGGTTACGCATAGACGCTAGGTCTTTCCCTTTAGTGAATATCACCAGATCATCAGCGAAGAGGTGGGCTTTAATTGGTGCAGACATTTTTTGGAAGAGGTTATTGATGTTTAACAGGAAAAGCGTGACACTAATAACAGAGCCTTGTAGTATTCCATTTTGAAACCTGTTGACAGAAGAAACGGTGTTGTTAATGCAAACAGTGAAACTGCGGTCATGAATTGAAGGAAGTTATTGACATAGTGAGCAATGTTGCCCATAAATCCAAGGTTGACTAGGTTTCTGAGGATGTTATCCCTCTAGGTCATGTCGTACGCTTTCTCGATAGCTGCTTGTTTGGGAATGCTGTGGATATTTCTGACTCTAGATGAGCGATGCTGTCCATTGTGGATCTGTACTGTCGAAAGCCGCTCTGGCAGGGATGTAAGAGTTCCTCTTTTTCGAGATACCAATAGAGGTGACGATTCACAATTTTTTCAAGCAATTTACAACTGCTGCTAGTCAACAATATCGGTCGGCAGGAGTTTACATCACTTTTGGGATTTTGCGGTTTTACGAACGGTAGTATAATCGCTTGGGTCCAGATGTGTGGAAACTGCCGAGTTTTCAACACAACAGAATCTGCTTTCCAACTGGAGAAAAATATTTAAAGAAGACGATAAGGATATCATCAGGGCCTAGAGAAGAATTTCGGGTAGTAGCTAATGCTTCATCTAGTTCTGATAGTGAGAAGGGGGTGTTTATAGGATGAGTTTCCAGATGGTCTGACACGAGTGGCTGGATTCTCTGGATTCTTGATTATGGGGGCTGACCGTAGCCAGCCGGCACTTAGGCCTCGCCTTTATACCTTCTCCAACTCCATATCAGGGTGTTTTCCCGCTCTTCTACTGCTTGAATGTACTTGAGCAATGCAGAGGTTGGAAACTCCCTGATTTTTGCCATACTAGGTCAGATGTCCCCTAGTATGGATTCCCTGTAGGAGGCTAGGGCTGGACACTCACGAAGAATGTGCTCAGTTGTTTCCTCTTCTTCATTGCATCCACGACAGATTGCGTCTGTTACCAAACATCTAACTATATGAGTAGTTGAGATTCGATCTATTTTTTTCAGATGGCGAAATCTCGAGTCGTAATTTAAACCTTGAGAGGACCTTTCAAGTTTTTCGGCGAATAGTTCAACAAGTTCTTGACAATCTCTGGTTGGCGTATTGTGGTGTAATAACGCTCGCGATGTTTGGTATGAGGCGATTCTTTAAGTCTGTTTATCTTATTCCATCGAGTTTTTGCCGGCGTACTAGGAGTTAGCGTAGGAAGATGTTACTTAAACTCGACTAAGTGTTCAACCGTTGGGCGTCGCTTCCATTGTCTACTTCCACAGCCACTGCTTCTATTTCTGTTGTCAGATGGATTTTGTAGGAGGAGAAGGTGGTTTCAACGTATGTAGCGACTCCTCCGGACTATAATCGACATTTTTCTATTTTTATGATATGTGGCATAATTTTCCATGTCGTAGAGCTTATTATTTTTTAAATTAGTTTCCTGGAGGCAAATAATAGAGGGTCGAGTTTGAGTAGTTGCATGGGGATATAGCCCATTGTGGTTCCATTGTAAGATGAATTTTCAAATAACCTTTGTTGCTACGACGAATCAAAATCGTCGTCCACTTTAAACGAGTCTGCAGAAATTCCCAATTGATTTTTAAGCCTTTTCTGAATCCGAGTAAAAGATTTTTCACACTTCCATTGTCGAGGGTGGGGCATGGGTCATATACGAGAACACATTGGTCATGAAGTCGCAGAATTGAATGAAATTAAGGACATAGTGGTTATTATCATTGTGGAGCAGGGATTTTACACATTCCAGTCTTTCTAAGACAGTATACTATACTATACTATCGGTTGAGTCATAGCGTTGCAAGGAGTCAGTTCTTTTTTCTTGAGTCGTTTTCTTTTTTTTGGTCGCGCTTCAGGTCTTTAAAACTTTGTTGTTTGTAAATCATCTGTATGGATCTGCGCTATTACGGACGTTTGGGGGTCAAAGTTTTTGGATTCAGTTGGTCGTTTTTTGGACTGTAGCTTATGGTCTAAAATTCCCTCCAAGGAAGAATTCTCAGTTGGTTGTTTTTCTTTGGAAATAGGGCTTGGTATGTTCTTGCACTGACTTGCTATATGACCCCATTGTTTACATAGAAAACAAGTAAGGTCATCAAAATTAAAAAAAATATATATATTGTCACAGTCACAAAAATATGTAACCTAGTTACGATGGGATTGCCAAACACCCTGCTCGCGATATGATTCCATCGAGGCCATGGAGTGTCGACACATACCGACAGTAGGGATAGTTGCTGACACTGCAAGGGCTTCGTGGGGTTGACGAGAGCGGGTGGACGGGAGTTGGGTTGTGGCAAGAAAAAGAAAAAGTACCTGTGACATGTTTCTCCCAACAAAACAGTAAGTAGTTTTTGTTGTATTTGAATTATCAATAGAAATAACGTAAACTCACGAACTGGACTTTTTTACCCCGCTCTACCAACCCCTTAGAATACCTCAGTCGTGACATATGGTGGAGGCGCCGAAATTTAACTATACGGCTACATATGACTGATAAATTCGGTCAACGTCCAATAACTCGGTTACAAACTAAAATCATCATAGAGCGAGAATACAATTCTTTTAAACCAAAAATCAGAAGTTCCGATATACAAGGCAATGCTAAATTCGAAATCGGAGAAAGCAGTAACAGTACCGCGTCCGCATCTGGAGTAAATTTAGATTCGCTCTTCTTAAGTAATATATCCGGAGAACAAAACACAGACCCAAAAACGATTTTGGAAAATTCCCCGCCAATTATTATAACACCCACTAACGAAAAACCTCGAGTCAAAATGGCTGACGTAACAATCAGTAACGCTTTCGAGAGTAAGAAAACTCCAGCCATTCCGAGTTTTATTAGTCCCGAAATTTTCGATCCAAAACGTGACGACCCAGAACGATTCCTAAAAAATTACGAAAGGGCTGCCGTGGCCAACGCTTGGGACAACAACCTCAAAATTATATATTTCGGCTCATTTTTGTCCGGTATAGCGAACCGATGGTACGAACACCTGGTAGACACAGAAGGAGATAAAAAATGGGAAGACGTCAAAAAAGAATTCTTAAAGGAATTCCAAATGTCAGATTATTCGGGAGATAAAGAAATGCAGTTCGAAAATCGAAAACAAGGTAAAGACGAAAGTGTGAAAGAATTCTTTTTTGATCTACTTTTCCTCGCGCATGAGGTAGATCCAGATATGACCGACCAAAGGTTTATCAAATATTTCGAAAAAGGAATGTTGAACAAATATTTTAGTAATTACAAAATTTTGAAACCCGACGGTGTAAGCACATCTGGCTTAAAACCTATTATCGAGAAACTCGATGCTATCGAGCGGCGGGCGGATGATATTTCCGAAAATCCACCGGAGACTAGCTCGTCGCAACAACAAGGCTGGACAAACAGACAGCCTCGCCCGAATTACGGAAATACGCGAAATTTTATTGTTTCGGAAAACCCACAGGAATCTAGGCTGTCGCAACAGCATTGGACGAATAGACAATCCCGTCCACATTTTGGAAACACACGAAATTCAATGAATAACTCCTCAAATCCGTCGCCACAAAATTTTAGGCGGGGCGTAACCAATTTACCGAGTACTCGTACATTTGACGGACGACAAAAATGCTACCACTGTGGGAAAAGCGGCCACTTTGCTAGTGCCTGCTGGCATAAACAAGAAAAATTCCACCCAAACGAACAAGGACGACGAAATTAAATCTCCCGGTCGTCCTAACACAGAAAGGGGGGCAATCATTAGTTCAGTATCATAATAATAACCATTTCCACTCTAGCATATTAACCCTAAAAATCCAAGTAGAAAATAAGACTGTAACCGCCATTATAGACACCGGGTCGGCTACTAATATTATTACGAGCGACATGGTCTTGACAAATGAAGTACGAAAGTCAAAACAAGCGAAATTTCTGTTGGCTGCGGGAAATACCAAAGTTCCTATTTTGGGTACAACACATTTTACACTAACCCTTGGAAAATTCAAGAGAAAAATTTTCGCATACGTGGTCGAAAGATTACCATATCCGGTCATTTTAGGCATGGAATTTTTGCGTCAAGAAAACTCGATCATTAATCTAAAAAATAACACAATTTCGTTTACGAACGGCGTGTTTAATTTCAATACATTAGGTCATATTTCACAACATACACAATCGACAGTATGTGGGTCAGTTCAGTATTTCAACGCAAACAAAATATGTTACAAGAATCTGTACTATAAACATTGTATTGATGAAATAGCGCAAACACTGAAGAAAATTGTTAACCTAGGTCGAGACACGGCAAATTTGCAAACGCGGCAAGACTATATTAGGCCACAACAAATAACAAACACATACGTAACGCATGATTGCAATTTCCTTACAACTCACAACAAAAATGGCCTTGAAAAAGAGACATATGAACACTATGTTAAATCTAAATTCGATGTTTATGACTCAGTTGTCAAATGTAATATTTGCAATATCAAAACAGCATCAGACGAAAACTATCCACGAGTCACATGGTCATTAAATAATCAAACCAATGACTCAAAACTAAATGAAACATATCTAACTGATGACAAATTCAATTTAACATTAAATATAAAACCAGGTGATTATCACAGTTTGTGGGAAACTTTGAATGAACTAAAACAAAAGTTACATGAATATAATGTGGGGAGACTCTATTTAGAAAAACCAAATTTTGCAAATAGTCTGCTTAAATTTTCTGATGTTAATCGCATGCTTCACTATGTTTTCAAAGACACACAAATAAATATATTTATTTTCCACAACCATAACCAACAACTCAAAGTAGATTCCGAAACCCGCGAATCAGTAATTGTACACGCCGAGTCGGAAGTGGAAGACAATCTTCACCAAAAAGTTACCCCCATAGTAACAGAGTCAAGATTCGATGCCAAAATTCATAATGACGCGACACAAGTTTTAAAATTAACTTTGTCAAAAGATTATAAAATCGATCCTTATACAAAAATTGTAGTTAAACTGAAAGTAAACAAAAACATTGCTGACGATATCAGCTTGCAATCCGTCAATAACGATAAATTTTTGATTAAGCGAGGACTTATATTTAACATCTCAGACGATTACAAGACAGGAACGTTGGAGTCTCGGAACCATAATGCGTTAAAACTGTTTAAAGGCACCACCGTGGCGTATTTGGAAAATGTCATGTACCATGAACCGCTCCTTTTGATAAATCAAATAATAGAAACCGAACGACCAACGGAAAAAAACCCGAATCAAGAAATTAAATTTGATAACAACATAACCGTTGATCAGGAAAAACAAATTAGAGACCTAATAGATGAATATAAGGACGTTTTTGCAAACGATTTAAGTGAAATAGGTTCAACACACGTTGTAGAACATAAAATACAGTTAACAGAAAATACACCTATAAAAAGTAAACCATATAAAGTTTCACCAAAGGAACGCCAAATAATTGGTGATCAAATTGAAGAAATGCTTGAGCAGGGTATCATCAGACCATCTCAATCCCCGTATTCTTCACCAATTGTTCTCGTAAAAAAGAAAGGGGACGATCAAAAAATGCGATTTTGTGTAGATTATAGAAAACTTAATAAAATCACGAAAAAGTCAAGCTACCCATTGAGTAATATCGATGAGATCATGACATACTTTGGTGACTCAAAATTTTACAGTACACTTGATCTCTTTAGCGGATTTTGGCAAGTCGGAATTGAAGAAAACTCAAAAGAATACACAGCTTTCATAACGCCCGGTTTCGGTCTTTTTGAGTTTAACAAGTTACCATTCGGTCTATGCAGTGCACCGTCAACGTTTCAAGACCTGACAGATAGAGTTTTCCGCGGTTTAAAATGGTCGTCTGTACTTGTATATATCGATGACGTTATAATTTATTCTAAAACATTTGAAGAACATTTAGAAAAATTGCGAGAAGTTTTCGAGCGTTTAAGAGCGGATAACCTTACTCTGAAAACAAAAAAGTGCACGTTCGCATCCACACAAGTAAAGGTCTTAGGGCACATTGTTAGTAGCGATGTTATCCGACCTGATCCTGAAAAACTCGCTGCTATTAAAAATTTTCCGCAGCCGAAATCCATCAAACAGCTTCAGAGTTTTTTGGGACTTGCAAATTATTATCGAAAATTTATAGGTAATTTCTCCAAAATAGCTAGCCCTCTGCACAAGCTTTTGAAACATAATTCAAAATTCAAGTGGGAAACAGATCAGGAAAGGGCATTCAATAGCCTCAAAACGGAACTTTGCGGATCCCCGGTGTTAACACATTTTAACCCGAAAATCGGCTGCGAATTACGAGCGGACGCGTCAAAAGAGGGATTAGGCGTAATTTTGTTACAAGAAAGCGGGGGTCAAATGCACCCAATAGCATATGCGAGTAGAACACTTACCAGTGCGGAAAAAAACTACTCTATAACGGAATTAGAAGCGCTGGCTGTTCTTTACGGTTTAACGCACTTCCGACATTTTGTCTACGGGCGTCCCATTATTGTGAAATCAGACCACCACGCTCTGTGCTATCTAAAAAATTCCAACCAGTCAACGAGTAGACTAACGCGGTGGGCTATCAAATTAGAAGAATTTGACTATGAGGTAGTTTATAAAAACGGTAAGGCACACGCCGATGCGGATTGTCTCTCACGGAACCCGGTGTCTCAGGCGCCCAAAGACGAAGTAGATCTTTTTGACATACCTACTTTCCTCTTGGTAAACCAAGATCTTGTTCTTGAGCAACGCAATGATCCCGATGTGAAGCATCTAATTCAAATACTTGAAGATCCTGAGAATACTCCATCAACCATTTCTTTAAGAAAAAAATCAAAAAATTTTAAACTGGTGAACGGTATTCTGTATAAAAAAAACGCGACCGCAATTAACAACGATGATCTGGTAGTTATCCCAAAACATCTCGTACACGAAATTCTTTTTGCACACCATTCAGAACCGTTAGCAGGGCACTTGGGAATTGCCAAGACGTATCACAAGATAAAAAGCCGCTACTACTGGGATAGAATGCAGTCGGACATAGAAAAATTTGTAAAAGGATGTCCAGATTGTCAGGCACGTAAGGGAGCACAAAATCAAAAACCACCCGGGTTACTACATCCGATTCCGGTAGCGACTCCTTTTGAGAAGGTCGGGGTGGATATTCTTGGACCTTTTCGCAGGAGCCGAAACGGTAAAACGGTTATTATTGTAGCGACAGATTATGCGACACGATGGGCGGAAACTAAAGCCTTACCAAACGCCAAAGCGGGCTCAGTAGCAAAGTTTATGCTAGAGAATATAATAACGAGACACGGGGCTCCTCGAGACATTTTGAGTGACCGCGGGACAAATTTTCGATCAGAGCTTATAGGCGAATTGTTGAGAATAATGGGTACAAATCGTCAATTTACCACGGCATATCACCCTAGCTGTAATGGACTGACAGAGAGATTTAATAAGACATTGGCCGACATGTTAGCGATGTATACAAACACTAACCAAACCGATTGGGACGAGTTTCTTCCACACGTGACCTTCGCATATAACACCTCTCGTCAAGATACGACTAAATTATCACCTTTCATGTTAGTTTACGGTCGCGAACCAGTACTTCCGTCCGAAACTAGTCTAAGAAAGAATATTGAAAATCTAGATATAATAAATATTAGGGAAAAAGCGTTAGCGGTTAGAAACATGGCGGTGGATAATATTCGATTAAAACAAAACATCGACAAAAAGCGGTACGACGAAAAACATCGTCACGTAGAATTTCGGGTAGCAGACAAAGTTAAAATATTTACTCCTGTTCGAAAAGTCGGGAAAAGTGAAAAATTATTATTGCGGTGGTTTGCCCCATATTATATTACAAAAAAACTAAGCGACGTTGATTATGAGGTGCAAAAATTGGATAAACGATCTAAAAAAGAAGTCGTACACGTAGGGAGGATATTACCGTATAACGATCCATGGACGGGAAATGGCACATCCGACGAAAAGTAAGAACGCTCGAAAAAACATATACCCTGTTGACGGGGGTATACAAGAATTCCTCAACCGTAGCACCTGCGTGTCGTAAAAGGCGACTAAAAGGAATAAAGTAGGGGCTCCTAGGAAAAAAAAAAAAAAGAATTAAAGATATTAATATTCGTTTCCGTAGGTATGTGCATCCGTGTCTGTTTGCCCTTATCCCATACACGAAGGCACAAGACAAAGTATCAGCTGGAGCTTTTGGGACACTAATCGTGCGAACTTTCAATTATGAGGCCCGATCCTAATAATACATTACCCGCACTTATTATTGTTCTTTTTAGCAAAGTTGCTGAATCGAGTATGGCACTCTATTTTTGGCAGCAAATTGAAAAACTAGGACTTTACCAATACAGCCACATAGTGACAAATTGTACTTTCTACCCCGATTTGAGGAAGATAAGCTGCACGGACCAATGTTACTAAGGAACGACTGATTGAGGAACTTAGTCACCACTGCCCAAAGAAATGTCATGCCTCCGAGTTATTCTCACTGAACTGAGGAAGACTTATTCATCATAACAGAAATAAAAGGTAGAATCATTCGTCCCATAATCTATTCGGAGCACTGAAACCCAAACTTCCCTCTAAATGTTCACTTGACTATGAGCGAGAAGTAATCATACAAGTTGGGTTCCCGTGCTCAGATAAGATGCCCTAATATAGTACGTTAACCATATAATCCCTGGTGGACGCTAAAATCCTTTGTCTTTAATTCGATTCACACCCATTCTCTACCCACATACTTACAATAACCAGTCCATGAACTATAATTGGTCACTAACTATCCGCCTTCTAAACTTAACAACCCCAAATCCAACAACACGTCTAACAATACTTTACAAAATCTCTCTAAGTCGATTCTTAATAGAGAAAATCAGAATTACGATCTCAAGTGAAGAGATCAATTAAAATATATATATGTATGTAAAAAAAAAAATAATTAATAATAATAATAAATAAATGTACTTCCTTAGATAATATAATAATTAAGTTAAGAAGTTAAAATTGTAAGAATTATCAGGGTTAGGATAATCATTAGTAGGTAGTCAGTAATAATTTTGGTTCATATTGTTTCATGATTAATGGTTGCTCCCTGGCCCCTACATCCAACCGAGCACAAAAAGGAGGCGGGAACACCAGTCGATGGCTGTAATCCCCAGAGATCTCTGCACCTCAGTACTCTCGAGCTGTCTCATGGTGCCGGAACTTCCAGAACCGAAGCACTAAGAAGTCCAATTGCCTCTTCATTGTCTCTCAGCAGTGTGATCTTCTGGATAACCTCTTCTTTGGACTTAAAAGCCGTTGGAGGATATGCCTCAAACATTGTGTGTACTGGCGTCCTCTTCTCCGACGATGATGTCTGTATCGGCCTCAGAAATAATACTGGAAGGGATGTCCACGTTGGCAACGCGATTCTGAAAACTGGAATTTTCTGTACGTTCGCTCATTCTGCTGATATTCAGCACGCTGCATTACCACCACGACTGTGCGATTGGACCTACAATTCAGATAAGCTCGTAGGGGAACGGGTGTTCAGGGTCGAGGGGTCACCCACTCCCATGTGTCAGAAGTCGGCCAGGGAAACTGTCATCATTGTGATTTGGTTGCTTTAATTATTGTTACCCTTAGAATATTTATATTGTTGTTATTAGTATTTAAGATTAGATTGTACTAAAGGAACACTGGGGTCCAGTGTTCTCTAGGGGGGGAGATATGTCACAGTCACAAAAATATGTAACCTAGTTACGATGGGATTGCCAAACACCCTGCTCGCGATATGATTCCATCGAGGCCATGGAGTGTCGACACATACCGACAGTAGGGATAGTTGCTGACACTGCAAGGGCTTCGTGGGGTTGACGAGAGCGGGTGGACGGGAGTTGGGTTGTGGCAAGAAAAAGAAAAAGTACCTGTGACATGTTTCTCCCAACAAAACAGTAAGTAGTTTTTGTTGTATTTGAATTATCAATAGAAATAACGTAAACTCACGAACTGGACTTTTTTACCCCGCTCTACCAACCCCTTAGAATACCTCAGTCGTGACAATATGTTACGGTTAAAGTGAATACTCGGCTAGTTTCCAAACTAACTGGTTGTTATGCAAACTAACCAAGTCGCTAGTTATTATAAACGAAAAACTATTTTCTCTTACATTAGCAGGGTTTCTTGGTTAATTTGTAAACTGCCCAGCTAGTTTATAAACTACCGTACAAGTTTGGATAATTTACATACTTTTTTTAAAGTACATAAATTAACCGAAATAATTGGTTAGTTTACAAACCAGCCACTTTGTTCTGGTTAAAATAAGAACTTTTTCTCTAGTACGATAAAATAACCAATGAATTGTATCATATTTTAGGCAGTTAGTATGCAAACAGACAGTTGTTTTAGTGTTCAATGCCGGCAATGATACAATTCATTGGTTATTTTATCGTACTAGAGAAAAAGTTCTTATTTTAACCAGAACAAAGTGGCTGGTTTGTAAACTAACCAATTATTTCGGTTAATTTATGTACTTTAAAAAAAGTATGTAAATTATCCAAACTTGTACGGTAGTTTATAAACTAGCTGGCAGTTTACAAATTAACCAAGAAACCCTGCTAATGTAAGAGAAAATAGTTTTTCGTCTATAATAACTAGCGATTTGGCTAGTTTGCATAACAACCAGTTAGTTTGAAAACTAGCCGAGTATTCACTTTAACCGTAACATATATACTTAATCGGTTTCATCATATTTTACAACTACCGAGGATGTTAATTCTATAGCGGGATCTGGTAGGATGTACAGTTGACGCCGGAAGCTTAAAACATGTTGAAATTTTGCGTCGGGATACCCGTCCTGAGGAAATTTATTGGGGACACGATTTTAAAACCCATGGTTTGAATACCATTTTCAATCACTTCGTATGGAGATTATGATTCTTTTGGCGGGACTTATTAATCGACAGATTTTTATATTCACATTTTAAACAGTCATAGTTGCATGTTCTGAAACGATTTTGTCTACTAACTCCACAGTTGGAAGATAGACACAAATTCTCCCGTTGGATATTCGTGACGCGAAAATAATATTTTTGGTTTCCACAGTGTGACCTATTCGTAATGCTAGCAAGTAATCTCGTAGTTTTAAATCTGCAACGACGTTCATAACGATGGCTTGTTCTTTCTTGGGGAAATTGTTTTGAACATTGGTGGTAGTTTGACTTTGTGGTTGCGATATTGTAACCCCTGTAATCAGAAGTTATAAATAAAAATTTGCGTAAAAAGTGGCGCCACCTTGTCTTCTTGTGCGATAAGCACGAAATACTAAAAAGTTATCAAAACCGCTGTAGCGTTCACTTTCACTGGCACAAGTAGTAAATTGTTAACACTCCGAACACTCTTATTCGTTAAAAGTTGTAGGAAATTTACGGAGACTTGGGAAACGTGTGTGCGTTTCGATGTCTCATCGTCGGTCTCTGAAATCATTTTTGTAGTGAAGTATATTTTATGACTGCCTTTGTTGAGTTAAAAATCTTTCAACTCGATGGATGACTCGGATGGGTCACACTGAGACATGTCGCATTTACGCACTGTTTGACGCACGATTTGATTTCTGATCTAAGTAATTTAAAGAAAAGATTTCTTATTGATTGGCTTCATTTTTAAAAATAATTTCAATGTATTAACCACTATTTTAATTAAAAGAGGTTTTTTTCATTTCTGAAAATTTTTAGAGTGATGTGCGGCAAAGTAATAGTTAATAAGTACACTGAAATTATTTTAAATAATAAAGATAATAATCAATCATAAGTTTTTCTTCCAATTTGGAAGCAATTCGTACCTCAAACAACGCATAAATGCAGCATCTCCGTTAGAGTGTCGCATCCACGACATCGCTCAAGTTTAAAAAAGGTTACCTCAAAGACAAATATCGCTGTCAAGTACTTCTTCACTGCATAAATTCTTTTAGACTGTAATCTACAACTTTGCCTCTGATTGATTTTTGTGCAAAGAACAATGCAAAGAAACATTTTTTTGGTAGAAATTAACAATACTAGTAGGTACAGCAAAAGTTGCGTTGTTAGAATCAGTATTGTTTGAGAATATTGTACAGTTCAAAAACTAACAAAAAATTTTGAAATATGACGATTCAAGAAATAATTCGATTCACTATGAAATTTTAATAATATAAAAATCAAATTTTAACAGGAATAAAAGTGGAATAATAAAAAGTTTATTGTAATTTGTGTACGATTCATGTGTCTACTTCTTCAGAACCGTTGCGAATTCTCCCATAGGTATAAAATGCGTTGCTTACGGGTTTTGTACGCTGCCAAGTTAAAGCGGAATGGACTTTCGACTGAAGTGAGTTCCACAATAAGAATTTAGTTAAACAGTAAAATACATTCTAAATTTGAGCAGTTTATCTTCATGAATATAAACCTTAAAAAATTGATTTATAGGTGAACCGTTGTACTCTAAGTTACTCAGTTGATGATTGCACCAATTTACAGTAATTATCTATAAATAAGTGGTAAAACCTAAATATATCCCTTACGTGTTAAGTCCAGTTTTCTCAAAAAAATAAATAGATAAATAACTGTTCTAGCCGGTATGACTACTGAGGTTGATACCGTAGGAATTCCACCGCTTCCGTCCGCTATTTAATCTACAAAAAAGTGAAATATTCTAAGGGATGGATACCTGGTATGAGATATTATCACAAGCCACTTATATAAATAATAATTTAATTATAGCTGTTGAACGGGAGCATATATTTATATTATTGAAATAATAACAATATGATTTATGGTGTGGAAGATTTCGTGTGAAATAATAGTCTGCAGATAATTACAGCCTATCTACTGGACGAGATAAGTATTTATTTTAAGATCAATCTCTGCATTTACATAAATACGTGTTGATAATGTGTGGATATGCTAATGCGTATACTTTTATGGTACATGCATAATAAAGCCTCTTAGTCAGCGATATGAATAAATTTGGAAATAATTTAGAAAGTAAAACACCCGTTGCCGTTTCGATCTCGCAATTAATTCAAAATTCCTGTTTATTAGAGAAAATAAGAGAGGGCAAGATTTCGTAGCGTGTGTTATGTGTTATTTCGACCTGAGGGTTGTTTGTTGTTTTTCAAGTTAATTGGCAGAGAAGAGAGGGATAATTTTATATAAAATTAACCCGCGGATAACAAGGTCTAAAATGCAGCAAGAGCGTCGCTAACTACTTTATTGTTAGAATGCGGCGGCCGATGAAAGGTGATAATTACACAGGCATTCCTGGCTGAAGGCGGGATGCGAACCCACTGATTACGGCACCCTGCCGACCAACATCTCGCCTTTTTGGCAGCCTTGCTCTCACAACAAAACACCGCATAATGGAAATTTAAATATAGGGGTAAAGTACTCTATAAACAACTTACGTAATAGTTTCTCTGCTCGGTGGAGTTTGTCGGGTTCGAATGTTCCACTCGGTGCAGTTGTTGTTTAGAGGATCTTTTCTTCCTGTCTGGAATGAGTTATGAATTTATTATTGCATACCTGCCGCGCTACCGTTTCAATTATAGGGAAGTATTACGGAAAATCCAAAAAGGACAACGACAAAATAATGAAATGGTTATGTTATTCATTGCCACTATCAACACTATACGAGAACAGGACACCATCAAATATTTAAAAAATAAGATGCCACTTACAGCGGAAATCGTCGACATCTATAAAGAAACCGCATAACAATCTGTTCTCTACCTCGTTTAAAAGTGATCTTTAATTATATATTCCGTTGTGGTGATTTTTATGACCACAGTTCGCATTAAAAAAAAACTCCTATCGTCTATTTATTTTTATTTATAGAATAACAAAAAATAGCTAGTAATTTTGATAATTACGTTTTGGTTTCAAGAAATCGCACGCTATAATTTCACTTCTGCTTATAACTTTTTTTTATGAAACTAACACCATATCTGTCGTTACTAGTTTCAGTGGGGATATTACATTATTATGAATATAAACAAAGCTATCTGATAAAACCAATTGTCAATTCATGTTGGAATAATGTTTAGAAAAATTGTTGAAGATGTCTCGTTAACAATGCAGTTAAAGAAAAACACAGAAATCTTACGATTTCCTTGGTTAAATGTTACTCCACTGTTGCACACAATCTTTTAAGATAAAGCTAGGGATATTGTCAATACGTGCAGTAAACGAGTCTTTAGCTTGTTGTAATTGTTTTAAGACGTCATTTTCATTAAATTCAGTTACGGAAATAGAGCGACAAGAGTTTTGAAAAGCTGATATATTTTTGTCATGACACGGGGATGAAGCGATGAAAACGCTATTAAAGTATTCAGCGAACGCATTAACTATTTGGGGGGTACAAGCCAGTTCAATATTTTTAAAGATCATAAGAGCTGGTATGTGTGTGGTGCATTTTTTGCTTTGTACATAGGCCCAAAATTTTTTTGGATCTCTGGAACATGCAAATTCCATGTTAGCCATATATTGCTTATAGGCTTCATCAATTAGTCTTTTACTAGTAGAACGATATACCTTAAAAACATTCAGGGATGAAGGAGTTTTATGTTTCTTAAATTGTCCAAGCATGGACTTTTTTTTTCGTAAGCAGTTAATGATTTCTTGAGAAACCCAAAGGTGGCTAGTATTGAAACTACTCTTTTGCCTTGAGTATTTAGGAACTGCTAAATCAAAAATATTACTGAGCTGTTGGTAAAACATTGAACAAGCTGGATCAACATTCTTCAGAGATTCAAGAAAGGTCCAGTCAGTTGAAGCTAATGATTGATATAGAAGGGAAAAGTTGGCTTTTTTAAAATTATATGAAATATGCTCTGTATTAAGGTAAACTGAACGAGAAGGTTTGCTGGCTAATCCTTCAAAGTACTGTTATGTTATTTTGGGAAAATCAAACTCTTCGTTGCAAGTCGGACTAACTGTATTTTATTATTTCCAAATTTTGTTGTTTTATACCTTTTCAGACAATTAACAAGTAATTAGAAAGGGAAAGGTGACAGAAATATTTAGAATGTTTAACCTTACACTTAATTTGGAAAGACCCATAACACCTCCCACCTAAAGAATTTTGATATATTTGTCAAAATTTAAATTTTCAACTTTTTTGCAAAATCGTTGGATAATATAGATTTAGATCTTGATCTTGTGAGGATATAACGGGGCTGACGGACGTGGCACGTCCGGTGAATTTGGTTTAATAAACGTTTCTTCATCTTCTTCATCATCTTCTACATCTTCTTTGGCTATTTCTTTGAAGCTACCCAGTTGGATCGGCGTATTAGAACGACGCTTATACACACTGCGACTAAATTTGCAAAACAAAATTCTTCTATACGACATCTTGCAGCAACATTTCCGAATGATGTAATATAATATGGGAATCAATGCAAGGAGAAGGAGAACTCCAATAACAACATTATACCATTCCGAATGTGTCACAATGAACGGATTTTCCATATTCCTTTGTAGAGCCTCTTCGAATTTTTGTAGCTTGTGCTTGGCGTGACGCAGTTCATCCAAATTTAGCGAGTTGATTGACAGTGGAATCATTTTTTGATTCTGCAGGTACTTCATCTTCTCTACACAACAGTTGTCTTCGTTTATATTTATCTTTGGTATGAAATTCGTATAATTGGACGAATAGTTCGAGCTAGATGTTAGCGCTGTCATAGGCGTAAAACATTTACATTTGGAATCCATTGTGAATATTCCGACACCCCTCTCAAAATTGACGTCAAAGATTCTGTGGCTGCCTTCACAACTGATTGTGCCAAATACTGGACGGGATAGGACATATAACCATTGGTTCTTGCGTAACTTGGTCCAATTGTTGTACCTTCAACAGTATTTCACAGACGGGGTGCTGATTAACCATATAAGTTATCGCATCTTGGCAAATAAAATCATCTTCATAAATCGTCTTGCAGGCGGAAAGATCCTTTAGGCGACCGTATTGCATCTTGGTTGTACTTATTAAAAGGTAGGGATAGTCTGTGTCGATGTATGAGAACGTGGATGAGGAGTTCTTATCAAGAGAAGGCAATGGAATTAGGTGATACAAATGAAAGGTTTCTTCGGAAACTAAGGGTATTTGTATAATGTAGATTAGAATATTTCTATCAAAAACAACTGAGAGTTTGCATATTGAGAAATACTTATGAATATGCTCCAGATTATCAGGTGGTATTGGGAAATTCAGATGCAAAAGAGAACTGGCTTTCATAAGCTCATCGCGTAAATTAGTAGGTGAAATAACTGATGGATGTAGAATATTATTCCGAGAAAATAATATTGAGGAAATTATAACGTCATATTCTTCATTTAATTCATTTGTTAATTGTATTAATAAATTGAAATGATCCATAACTGATTGCGAATAAGTTAATGCATTAATGTCCTTTGTGGCGTTTTCTGAAAATTCATTAAATTTGTTTATATTATCATTTAATCGTTGTTGGTTTACTTTCAAAGATTGAGCTGACTTATTGTAGTTAGTAATGGCATCTGAAATAACGTGAATCTGTTGTTTCATTAGCATTTGGGTATCATGATTATTTTCGAGTAACATTTTTATAGCATTTGAGTAGTAATCGGCGTCATCCGAATCAGGGACTCCGAACAACCACTTTAAAGCATAAGATGCGCCATTTAAAATACCACGTTTCTGGCGATGATCATGGCTGATCAAATGAGTAATAGATGTATATTTTCCGTCTAATTTATCTATTTGGGTTTTGATAAGCGATAGAGAACTTGAACAATGAAGGAAGGAATTTAAATAAAATGAACTATTAAAATGGTTAAATTTACACATATTTTCCGATTTGACGTAAATATTCTTTAAAAAATTGTATTTTGATATATAAAACTTTATTACCGTAAATGACAAAAGGGTGTACTGATCATTAGATACCTTTGCTGTGCCCAAGTTATTGTAGAATATGCCACTATGTTCATAGATGTGTTCTAATTTATAAGGATTGCATGAGATGAGAGAGGCAAATATAAAAAGGGAAGGATAATTCTACCCATTTCGGAACGTCCTAAAAAAATGATGTTTAAGTAAATCAAAATGATATTTTGCGAATTTATTTGGTTTAATCTCGATTTTAACAGTGTGATTTTTATTTACTTCTACTATTTTAAATGGACCTTTATAGCTTGGTTGAAGCTTCCGATTCAGATTCCTTTTTTTCTCTTTATTTAAGACATAAACCAAGTCATTGACTTGAAATTCCTTTGGATGTACATTTCTATCGTAATAGATTTTCGATTTTTCTTTAGATTTGAGAATGTTTTCGCGAGCTATTTCAAAGGATCTATTTAATTTCAACTTGAGATTTTTAGAGTAATCTTCATAAGAATATCTGAATTCAGGTTTACTAGTTAATGAATTTGGTATAGCTGCTTTGTGTCCAAAAACTAATTCGTATGGTGTAAAGGAAGTACTAGCGTGAATATGGGTGTTATATGTAAAAATACCCAAGGGAATATATTCATTCCAGTTAGTTTGATTTTGATTTATGTACTGCTTCAAATATTCCTTTAATGTTGAATGAGATCTTTCTAGACTACCATTTGATTTTGGATTATAATAACTAGTTAAAATGTGTTTTATCTTGAATAATTTATTTACTTCGTTTACTATATTCGACACAAAATCGGGAGAATTATCTGAAAGAAGACTTTCAGGTAAACCAAAAATGGTTATAAACTTTAATAAACATTCAGCTATAGTTTTAGCTTCGTGGTTTGGTGTACAAACGGCAAATGAATATTTTGTTAGATCATCTTGCATTGTAATAATAAAACGATCGCCATTTTCGGTAATTGATAACGGACCAACTACATCAATAGCTATTTTTTCAAATGGTTTCGAAGATGTTGTAGTAATCACCATAGGGGCCTTTGAAGGGTGACGAGATGTTTTATTGATTTGACATGATGGACACGACTTAATATATTGTTTGATATCTCTTTTCATTCCCTGCCATTTATAGTTTTCTTTTATACGCTTGTATGTTCTAGAGTAGCCTGAATGACCTGAGATAGATGAATTATGGTTTTCTTCCAGAATTCTACAAATTTCATCCTTCGTTTTAGGACATAATCTTTCTTTTTCAATTAAAGTGATTTTGATATTTGAGTCCGAAAACAGGAAGTGCAACATTTCGTTGATCATACTTAGTTTGAAATTTGGATTATAGTTTAAAGGATTGATAAGAAACATTTGTTTGATTTCTAATTCAGTTAAATTTTCCTTTAATTTCAGCAATGCATAAAACAGATTTTTATATGTAACTTTATCAGAATAGTTTAAGTGAGTGATAAGAAGGAATGTTTGTTGTTTCTGAGAATTTCTTAGATGTATGCAATTATTTAAATCTAGATCTGATCCTGAAATCGCGTCAATATCATATAATGAGTTTATGTTTTGGAAGAATAAGTTGTTTTCATCTAAATCTTTGGAAAAAAGCAAAGCATTTGGAGATTTTTTAAATATGTTTTCTTTGATAATGTCGAATTCAATTAAGTCATTGTTTTTATAATGGAATTCAATAAAGTTCTTGTATGTCTTTTCAGATTTATTGTTTAAAAGAACGGGGTTTCTTGATAATGCATCTGCGTTAGAATTAATTTTTCCCGGTTTATATTGTATTTTATAATCGTATTCTTCTAATTTTAGTCTCCATCTCACTAAACGAGAACTTTGCAATTGAATAACCATGTTAATGGACGATGATCAGTTACAATTGTAAATTTGTTTCCATAAAGGTAATGTCTGAAGTATCGTACAGCCCAAACTATCGCTAACAACTCTTTCTCTGTAGTAGAGTAATTGATTTCAGACTTATTAAGTGTTCTAGATGCATAAGCAATAGGGAGATCTTTACCTATTGGACCTTAAGAAAGTACGCAACCTACAGCGTACTGAGAAGCGTCGCATGTTAAAATGAAATTTTGTTTAAAATCTGGATATTGTAGGATTGGTTGACTTGTTAAAATTTCTTTAAACTTACTGAAGGCTATTTGTTGATCATGTCCCCATATGAATGGGACTTCTTTCTTTAACAAAGAAGTTAGAGGTTTAGCTATTTTAGACAAATCTTCGATAAAATTTTTATAATAACCAATTAATCCCAAAAACTGTTTGATTTGTTTAGCGTTTTTTGGAACAGGATACTCAATTACGGCTTTGATTTTCTCTGGATTTGGAGGAACGCCTTTATCACTAATAACATGACCTAAATAAGTAACTTCTTTCCTCATAAATTCACACTTATCAGGTTGTAAAAGTAGATTATTTAATCTTAGACGACTGAATATCGATCTTCATTTTTCGTTATGATCATTGATAGACTTTGCATAAACAACAATATCATCCATATAAGCAAAACACTGAAAGCCCGTTAAATCCATTAATATCGTATTAATCATACGTTGAAAAGTACTAGGAGCTGTTTTTAAACCAAAGGGCATACGTGTGTACTCATAATGACCATTTGGAGTTGAAAATGCTGTTTTTGGAATATCTTTTTCTGACATTTTAATTTGATTAAAACCAGACTCTAGGTCAAGAACAGAAAAGTATTTAGAGTGACCTAAACCATCTAAAATTTCATTAATACTAGGCAAGGGATAAGCATCACCCACCGTAACAGCGTTTAGCATTCTGTAGTCGGTTACTACCCTAAATTTTCTTTCGCCAGAGGCATCTATGTTCTTTGGAACAATCCAAAGTGGGCTATTGTAAGGTGAAACAGAATGACGAATGATGCCTTGTTTGAGCCACGTTTTTATTTGTTTGTTAACTGCATCATTAAATGAGACTGGATATCTATACATTTTAGAACGAATTGGTGTGTCATTGCTGGTATGGATCTCATGTTCGACTACATCGGTGTTAGTTAATGTGTCTCCATCTAGATAAAATATATCATTGAATTTGTTACAAATTTTTAGTACTGATTCCTTTTCTTCTTTATTTAAATGATCTAGTCTTAAATTTTTCTTCAAATTATTAACCCTTTCAGATAAATTTATAGAATTTTCATTTACTAGAAATAGGTATATTAGATTTGTTTTCATCGAATTCTTCCAGCTCTACATTAATATGATTGATTCTAACGTCTCTCTCTAAAGTGTTAATTATTGTAGTAATTGCTTTCTGATTATTTACTTTAACGATAGACTTAGCCAAATACACACCATCTATAATGGGAGTTTCCTTAATAATACCCTCGTTAAGATTGTCGTTTATTATGTTTACTTCAATTACTGCTTCAGTTCTTGCTTTTAAAATATAAGATTCGTTCTTATTAGGATTGCAATTTAAATAAATTGGAATATTAAATGGAAGAGAATCAATTTTGAGAGTACAATTTTTGTAATCGATTTGGGCATTTTGAGGTTGCAGGAAGTCATGTCCGATTAGTCCATCGAAAGGAATGTTACAATCTTGTTTAACGATGTGAATTTTGATCGGAACTTTATGGCCATAGATCTCACCATCAAATGTCATACTGGCGGCAGTATGAACAGGGGAAGTACCAAGACCCGACAAAATTATTTTTTCTGATGGATCGCAAAAGGTATTGTGCCTATAATTTTTGAATGTTTTATTAAGGAGACATTCGCACCAGTATCTAATAAGAATTTATATTCTGTGTCTTTATATTTTAACTTAATGTAAGCATTATTATTATTGGTAAACAACACAGAGCTGGCACCAAATGTTTGAGTATTTAAAACTTTAACATTCTTACAATTTATGGAAGACTGACATGAACTAAAAGGTTTTAAATCGCTGATTTGGGAATTTACAGAAACGGCGTTTTTCTGAGTCAGTTTCAAGTTTAATTGTACGGAATTTGTTGAACACGGTTGAATTTCAGGTGAAACTTCCGGTAATTTATTGACATCGTTTGAATTTTTCTTTAAATTATTGTTCCGTTTCCAACATTCATGTATCAAATGACCTTTTTTTTGCAATAATTACAAAATTTTGTTTGATATGTCGCATTGAAATGTACTCTTTGATTAGATTTGTTGATTTTATTCCAACAGTTTTTTATATCATGACTTGATTTCTTACAAAAATTACAAAAACTATAGGTTTTGTTAGCATGTGAAATCGTAAATTTTGAAAGAGAAAGAGCACGTTCCTCTTCTAGAGCTTCCGAAAGCGCGTCTTCAATATTTTCAGGTTTTCGACTTCTTAGATATTTGGATAAAATATCTAAGAAGTCGAAAAAACAAGCGCTGTAAAACTAGTTCTTTAATTGTACTTAACTTTCCAGCAAATTCTTGATTATTTGAATCATTATTAATTGACAAAATATTTAAAATTCTAGAACTGATACGATCTAATCGTTCATAAAATGACATCACGGGTTCATTGTTATTTTGTTTAATGGTATTTAATTCTTGCATTAACTGAGTGTAATGTTTTTTATCGGAATAATATTGAACTAATAAGTTCCTTAAATCTGCCCATGAAGAAATTTCTTTACCGTACAACTGAGATCTAACACTACCCGTCAATCTGGTTATTATAAATCCCAATATAAGTGACTGTTGGGATTCATTACCGAATTTGAAAGCTAACTCACAGTTATTTAAGAATTCATTTAGCTCAAGGCGGTTGAATGGGAGTATTTGAGGCATTAGTATTTTCATTTTCTGTCATTTTGATTGTGATTATATATACAGCAAACAATAATTAGAAAATAAGGATTGGAATGAATACCAGGACAGTTCTAATAAGTAATAACCAAGTACAAAGTAAAGTCGGAAAAAAGAAATTGTTCTGCTTACAGTTTGACAGTCCTTGATGATCTTGAACACGGGATGATTTTTCTTTAGTTCTGTGGACGACCTTTCCCAATGGACCAGTTCACGAATCCAATCTGGTATAAATTTTGATCCTTTTCTGATAATGGAAGTTTCTTGAAACCTTCCCAGATAAATTAATCTTCAACAGCTTTTTGGATTATTACGTTTGTGATATCCCACTTCTGACACCAGTTTTTGTTATGTTATTTTGGGAAAATCAAACTCTTCGTTGCAAGTCGGACTAACTGTATTTTATTATTTCCAAATTTTGTTGTTTTATACCTTTTCAGACAATTAACAAGTAATTAGAAAGGGAAAGGTGACAGAAATATTTAGAATGTTTAACCTTACACTTAATTTGGAAAGACCCATAACAGTACATGTAAAGAGCAGGATGATGAACATCTTCCTGAACGAGTGGTTCATGACTTTTGTCAACTATACAACAGAAATTGGCATAAACAAGATCTAACATTCTACCATTGATATTAGTAACTGAGTTATATTGTGTTAAATTATAAAATTTTTTGAAGAAGAAGAGAAGTACAAAAGCTATTCTTACTATGTAAATTGAAACCAGGTGTATTGAAATCGCCAATAAATCACCAAAGCATAGTCATGTTGCGTTAGTTCTACACCAGATGTTTCCGACGGTACATATATGACAAAAACTAGCAGTTTTTTCCCATTGATGGTAAAAATTTTGACACCAACGATGTCGATATTAGGAAAATTTTTATTGAGGCAGCTTAAATTTATTTGAGCACACGTTAGAGAATTCCTAAAGGCTAACAACACACCTCCACATCTTGATGCACCCGTAGAAACAGGGTAGCGAGTTTTTTTAAATACAACAAAATCGGGGGGAAACAATTCACTATCCAGAATTTCTTCAGGAAGCCAAGTTTCTGTTAGGGCGATCAAGTCTGAACTGCTAGAACAAACGTTAGAGTAGAATGTACTGACCTTTGACCTAAGTCCACGGACATTTTGATAGAAGCAGAATAATCTTCGGGATATTATTTATGTGCCGAATTTTAAGGTTTGTCTCGCCGTTTTTAGTTCGCTCGTCCAGTTGTCTCTTGAGATGTTTGAAGTAATTGATTTGTTTTGGAGTACCTACGATCCGTTGACACATTGATGTTTTTGAAACGATCCATAGTTCTTAATTATTTTCAAATATTGGCTTTACCTATATATTTGAAAACATCCGATTCGTCATTAAGGGTCACTTTGATTGGACGAGGATTCGCGTTAGCAGCATTAAGACGTCCCTAAGATTGTAATATCTAAATTTGGTTGAAGAAATGTGAGAATGTCATTGGCGCTTTCATCATCTTTAGTGGAGCGTGAATCAGCTGAAACAGTATCAGGCTGTTCGGGAATACCAAAAACGATAATATTCTTCTTCCTTTTTTCTTTTTCTCTTACTTTTGTTACAGATTTCTTCAAAGTTACCAAAAGGCTCAACAGCTGGTTCAATCGAATTCTTCACCTCGCTTATTTGAGCGGTCAAGTCCTCTTTTAATTTGCCAAAAGACAACGTGAATTGTGCTTGAATTGAATCGATGAGTGTTTTGATGTTTCTAAGTTGGTTTAAATTACCATTACATGTATTTCAAATTAATTTCACGGAGTTAATTCTTTTCCTAGTGATTTTTTTGGGCAGGGCAACCAAACGGTTAGGCGGGTACCAAAGTAGGTAGTTTTTACCAATTTTTTTTAATGGCAAGTCCGACTGTAAGCTGTGCAAATAATATTAGAGAGGTGGTAAAGAAGGTATTAAAGACAATGAGTTTTTGTTTTTAATAAATAAATTCAGTCGCATGGAACTTGATGTTTATGAATTATTTGTTTATAAGTTAAGATCATGTTCCGAAATGAAACAATTAGTCATCACAAACTCTCGTGGCAGTAATAAAAGCTTTAATCAAAGTTCGGACAATAAATATTACCTACCTATTGGTTGATCGATAGTCAAACAACAAACAAAACTGTTCAAATTGTCTGTTATTTAACATAAAATTAAATTACGAACACTTTAGAATTCCACAAGAGGAGCGATATAAAATATATCGCTACTGCTTTACAAAAACATGACCAATCTGAATAAACGCAAATTACTTGGAAAACGAAGTGAAACTATAGAAAATTCTCTTAAATTCGGCGTTTATTCGATATGATAATTTTTTTGGCTACACAAAAACATACATTTCGGGGACAAGATGAATCGCAAATTTCTCTTTAATTCGATGATAAATTTAAAAAGTTTTTGGAGGAGTCTTTGGTAATTACTGGTTCTAAAACCAATCAGAACGATTATTTTGGAATTATTTTTATTTAATTTGTTATTGTTAACTTTGTTAGTATTTTGAGAATTTATTTTTTTGTTTCATTTGGCATTTTTAATTTTGCTTTTACAATAATTTTCCAAATTGGTGCTTTTTCCAAGTGTAGCTTATTTTAACGTTTTCTCGTCATGTTATTTCAAAATATTTACATGTTGGAATAATTATTTTTGAGTTTATAGTTCTGGAAACTCCTAACAAATCCATTTATGTGCTGAACATTTTTTTGCTCCTCTTGCCTCTTCTAGCAAGAATCTTCGACGTTCTTGTTAGTTCTTGCTGAACGACATTGTAAGTAATATTTATAAAATAATATATGTAGTTATCAATGGTGTTATTAAGTAGTTTATATAAAAAGTGAAGGCTTAAAATACTTCTTCTAGTTGATAATAAATTCACATTAAATCTTCTTAGTAATATGTGATGGTCACAGCCTCTTACAGGATATTTGCTGTCAAGGAGAAAACTTACGAATTTTAAAAATTTTCTTTGAACAGACTCGATATGCCAACTATGAGTCTCCTAAATAGGGAACCAGATAACGCAACCGTACTCTAATTTTGATCTTACCAGAATACCAGTCTACAATATAAAGTAATAACGGATTTCACGTTCGTAAAATCTCTACAATTTCTGTATGTAAAACCATAGTTTGCAAATGCTTTTCTGATAATGTCATTCACGTGATTGACAAAAGTGAGTTTTTCATCAAACAGAATACCCAAGTCTTTAAACTCAGTAGTTCGTGTAAAGTTAGTGCCATTTATATTGTATGAAAATTCAATACATTTTTTCTTATTTGAAAATGACATAACTTTGCATTTATCTAAGTTTATAGCTAGACAATTTAGGGTGCACCATTTATATAAATTATGTAAATTGTTTTGTAGTAGTAGACAATCATTTAGACAGTCTTATCCTGTCGAATATTTTAAAGTCGTCTGCGAATAATAACTTTTCACTAAAGATGGTATTTGGTAAATCATTTATAAACAACAAGAAAAGAAGTGGACCTAAGTTGGAGCCTTGTGGTACGCCTGAATTAGGAATAAAAGTTTGAGAGGTAGGTATAATTTCTGTACCTGACGCAATTTGTTCTGCCGCGAAGATAAAATTTTAACGAAAGTATTAGTGATTCAGAAAAGCCGATTAATTTTAGTTTATCTAATAATATGAGATGATCTATTGTATCAAATGCTTTAGTGAAATCCGTAAATATTACAGCAACTTGACTTTTGCCATCTATAGCTTCAGAGACATTTTGCGTAGAGTAGGCTAAGTTGGTAATGGTGGATCGTTTTTCTACAAAACCGTTTTGATATGGTGATAATGAATGTTTCAATGCACAAAATATTTCTTTATAAATGGTTGATTCAAATACTTTTGAGAAATTGCATAAGAATCCAATTGGATGATAGTTCTCAATCTTGGCTGGATTATCCTTTTTAAATACAGGTGCAATACAAGCTTTTTCCAAACAGAGGGAAAATGAGATGTTTTTATAATTAGATTGAATATGGAATGCAATGGTTTTACAAATATTGCAGCACAATATTTTAAAAGAAAATTTGGAATTCCATCTGGACCTGCTGTTAAGTTATTTTTAGTCTTTTTTAAAGTATTTAGTATTTTTTCCTCATTTATATACTTTACATTAACAGAACCTTTTGATACATTTTGTATCATCTGTGTATGTTTACAACTAATTTACTACAGAAGTAATCACAAAAAGCATCTACTATTGTCGTAGGAGTTGATACTTCAACATTCTTGTAGCTTAGTTCACTTGCTATTCTAGTCTTGCTTTTTTTGTTCTGCAGAAAAGACCAAAATTTTTTATTTAGGATTAGTACTCACAGAATTTTCTACCTCTAATACATAATTTTTGTAAGATTGCTCATTAAGATTCTTGCACCTTGTACGATACTGTTTAAATATTTCGTAGTGATTCTCGGAGGGACAGTCTTTGTAGTTTTTATGAGCAATAAACTTTAATTTCGGACAATGTCTAACTTCACTACTGTGTCAAACAGGATAAGCGGCTTTTTGGGACGAATATCTGCGAAACTTTGGAGTTGTTGTTGCAATAATTTCATCAAGTATACTGTAGAAAGCATTGCAGGCGTTGTCGACATCTGTTGCTAAATATACAGAGGTCCAATCAACATTAGATAACATATGATACATAAGTGGCAAGTTGGACTTCTTAAAATTATATTGATCTGTTGAATTGTCAATAGGAAAGTTTTTAATGCGGCGAATAATTTCTGTACATTTGATATTTAATGCGGGATGATGCAAATCTTCATTAACTAACGACCAGTCAGACCTATTAACATGACACTGTATATTAGAGAAAACTAAATCTAAAATATGCCCATACGAATTGACTATTTTATTGTGTTGTCTGATATCATTTAGATAACTGAAGTTGATTAAAACTTGAACATTACTGTTCATTAAGTTCAGATAATAATTGGGGGTGTTAAAATCGCCGAGTAATAAGACTTTACTTGCGTTGCTATTACAATAAAGCCGAAGTAAATCAAGAAATGTTTCAAAATTGGAAGTAGATGTCAATGGTGGAATGTAAACAACGAAGATGTATAATTTCTTGTTGTTAAAGCAGTAACTTTGATTCCTATCGATATCTGTGAAGTTCGATCGTAATTACATGGAGCTCCTCGTTCCGAATAGATCAAATGCTACCAAAAGACCCTAACTGGTCGGTTTATCAGCATTTAGACATAGTTCTCCCATTTCCCCTAGTTGCGATGTACACTTTAAACTTGATGACGCTGCAGTCGTGCACAATGTAAGAGAAACGCGCATGGCAGAATCAGGACAAGCTTTAAATTTTTTAAGGTAACCTTTTACTGAGTGCTGCTTGTAGTACTCCAGATCGAACTTCACAGGTAAGTTCGTTTGATCGAATAAAAAAAAAATGTATAGACAACATCACAGGAACATAAGAAAAAAATTAATCTATTTCGTCTACAAACTCAAATTGTTACCCCACAGGCGTAGTTCCCAAAAACTTTTCCTAATCATCGTGAATTAGTTTTTCATACTAGAAAACATATTTTCCAAATGCTTGGAATGCATAATAGTATGACTTTCAACCATAAATTGCTAACTCTGTTTTTACCATCTATAGGATTGTACATATCCCCTACCTCGCAAAACACTATCCATTAAATACAAAGCCTTTTCAACAAACACTAGAGCTAGTACTACCAAAACTTTATTTATTAACTCCTCTCACATTCTATATATTCCCTTTGTACTGCAATGATTTTATCTCAACGGTGCTGCCATTATTCAAATACATGACCGAAGCCATTTTTGAGAGCCTCTTCAAAATCGCCTCTAAAGCCTTAACAGCATTATGTTTGAAACCGCCGTCTTTTAAACTCTTTCTTTGGGGGAAAAATAGAAGTCGCTTGGGGCTACATCAGGGCTATACAAAGGATGCAGTACACACTTGATATTTTTACTGATCAAAAATTTAGTCACAATCAGCCACGTGCGGGCGTATTCATAATGATTTCAGTTAACGCAACAACTGGAGCACCTGAACCGCTTTGCCCGACCTTCCATAAATTGATTATGCCATCTAAAACAAGCAGGTCTTGCCATAAACGATTCTCCAAAAGCCGTCTTAATCATGGGAAAAGTGTCTGTTGCAGATTTTTCGAGACGTACACAAAATTTAAAATTGTTTGCCTTTATTTCCAGTCTTGGAGGGCGAACTTTTAGATCATCATCTCCAATCCACATCTTGACAATTGAACCATTTTGACAAATCCAGGTCTGCTTAAAGGTACCTATACTAATGAATAAGTAGTTTTCACAAGCTGAATGTAGGTATTTCTGAAAAAATTGGTTCTCGTCGTTATAATGTGTTTCTGCTTAACTGCAATCTTACTTCCATTAACTAATTTGTATCACATCGACTTGATTATTCGATATAACTTTCATTTTCCATGCAGATGGAGTACAGTTCCAATTCATATTTAGCATAATTTAAAAGCATATCAATTGTAAAATGTTCGTTCTTTATTTTCAACATGTGAATTTTGGGTTGCAGATCTTTTTTAAAACAATATTAAAAAAAATTAGATTTTGTAAGTTTGTGTTATTGGGAATTTTCCGGATTTTCATACACGGGATTCATAACATGATGATAAACTTTAGCTGCTGACATCTGTATAAAAATTTTTTTTTTCTTTGAAATATCATAAAATTTGGTTTTGGGTTTTTTTTTAGATGATGTCATCAGGAAAGGTGGAAGATAAAGTTCCATTATCGGTTTAACGTGTATACAATATCCTTAAAACGTTTGTTAGATTTCGAGCTATTCGGTTTGCCGTTCATAAAGTTAAATGATAAAATGTTATTATAACTTTCTTTTTCTAAACATCTGTTTACGTCTGTGGTAAAAACTCAACAGGGATACACAAATCACAGTGCAAAGTTAAATCATAAAATGTTGCTGTACGTACTATAACTTTTAATTTTTTGGAATTTCAGAAACGTTGTTTTTTAATTATTTTTTTTAAGACGTAGTATCTAAGGTCATTGTAATTTTCTGCCTAGAAATAATTTTATTAATCATATAAGTTTTGAACTGACGTATAATTGATTTTTTTGCTTGGTGTAAAGAGCTTGGATCCTACAAATAGCTCGGGCGACTCAACAACACCTGATTATCGAACGTGGGCATCTAATGACAACCTAAAAAAAAAGACCTTATATAACTATACAGTGTCTCTACCTGATTAATAAGTATTTTTCCGGTTTGTTTTCGTTCCACTGTGGGAGGGTGGTTGGAATAACACGTGTTTACCCTTCTGTTCTGTGTTGTTTTGGATTTACGTCGTTTGAAGGCTACAATTGTAGACGGAATACTGCCTTCTCCTATTTTAGAAATAAATAATTATCATTATCATTTCTGCAAATGGATTATCATTTCGTAGTAATTTCAGTAATAATTTAATTTTTATCTGCTTATTTTAAACAATTTTAATTTCGTATTCCATGTTTTCTAGAGTATGTAATTTTGATATAATTAAGTGACATTCTCTTCAGAAGTTATATTTAATTTGCATAATATTTACATTGGTTACGGTGGAAATACGTAACTAATAAGCACGATAATCGTTCGTTAAAATTTATAGAAAATGCGGCGCCTAAAACTCAGCGTGAATATTGAAAATTTAATAACTTTATCAACGATTAAGTGATTAGTGAGTCGGAATAAAACTAATTAATCCTAAAAAAGGAAATAATTTCATGTCTCTGATAAATATACACATTTTGTCTTATAAAAGACATCAAAACAAGTATAACAGAAATTTATTTTATTAGATGTGTAAAACGAGATCTGTATCAGTAGTTATTAACTGAAAGAACGATGGAAGTTTCAAATGTCAGATATCTGTTATTCGTGTTTCTGTTTACTACGATGAATATGTCACCGCTAATATCGTAAATCCGTTAATGTACTTATTAGAAATTCTGCGTAAATACTGAAATTTTCAGTTATTTAATTGTGTAGGTACTTAACGTCTTTTGTAAGTGTTTTTAACTAAATGTTGGCAACGCGAAGCTCCCTGCGCCCCCCATTAGAATCATACTCCTAAAGGTTGAAACTCTTGCTCCGTAGATCATTTAGTTATTCGCATTTGTGCGAGTGAAAATGCCAATAACTAAATGATCCACGGAACAAGAAATTTCACGTTTAGGAGTATGTTTGTAATGGGGGCGCAGGGCGCGAAGCGACATTTCCTTAAAAACACTTACAAAAGACGTTATTATTCCTAATCTTTTCGGTTATTATGCATAATAACTGAACATTTCGGCAATTACGCATAATTCCTCATCTTCTCGGTTATTATGCATAATAACTGACAATTTTAGTACTTACGCATAATTCTAATATGTCTCCGCTGGATACAATGCAATAAATCAGATAAGGAAAAAGCAAAAGATTAATGACTTATCCAATTCTTCACCCAAATAGTTGCTTAACCCTAAATTGCTACCAGAATGAAATTTTTTAATAATATTTAAAAATATGTAGACTGTTTAACTGTGCCCAAAAGCATGGATCCGACTCCATCTGATTAAAGTGCCCGTAAACGTAAGACCTCGATTTTAATTCTCCTACGAATATTGATTTGATTTTTATTGTATTGGAATCAATTAATTAGTGCAGAATTGCAATTGGAACGGAACCAAAAATTAGATTTACATTTGTAGGGTTTATGGTTAGGCAAAAAAATGAAAGGCGGTACGACCTTGTGAAACTCATTTCGCCCAATTTACCTTGTAAAGATTTTAGAGGCAAAGAACACCAAATAATTAATTAACCTCAGGCAAATAAGTTTTTGCAAACATGGGAACGCATTACCTAATAAAATAATCTCCGTTGGTCGTATTTTTGTAGCTTACTGGCTATAGCTTTGATGGGATTAGTTTTTTCTTCTCATCGTTGGTAAGTTTTTTGGAGCTTTGATTTTCCATGATTAATTAATAAGGGCAAACTTTAAATATTTTAAGAATAGTGATAATAAAATCAGTAGTCAAATTCAAACAGCACCTGCTCGGCCTTCAGTTTGAACAATCTCCCAAAGTCTGATCCAATTTCAAGCTAACCAAAGTGGAAATTGTTTTGTTACTTCAAAACTTCAAGTTTTAATTTTCGTAACAATTCAGAAGCGATAGTATTAAAAAAACACGGATTTCGCAAAGATTCCACATAACCGCTTAACGCAATAACCCAAGTTTTAATGCGACAGGGTGACCGCATTTTGTAAATTTGCGATTTTGCATTATTAAGTTATCAAATCGAGTGTATAAGCTTTCCATAACAATTTATCAGGCTTGAGCGTGCGTGTAAAGGCACATCATAAAGAACTCTACGGTATTCATAGCGCACTGTCTGTCCAAATATTATAAATGTAAGGATTAAAGCGTGACTTACGACCAAAGTGTACATGTTATTTGCCCGCCAAGCGAGCTAATATTTCATAGCCGTCGCAAGTGGCGACATCTCTGAAGTGGCAAATTTTTTGTCATATCTTTTAACTTGCTCTCTCTTTCATAATATCCTTCCAGTAAGGATAGATTATGAGCCATTTTTCTTGTTCCGTTAACTTCCTTTTGTTTTGTTCAGTTTGTGTACGTATAAAATCGCGGACAAATTTGTCAAGTGCTGCCGTGGTTTAAAAAAATTGTGGAGGTGACAAGAATAGGTGAGTTTACTGTAATTATATATGTCATTTTATATTATTTTATAAATCGTAGAGTGTTTACTGTGATCAAGCGCACGTGTGGTGAACGGTCCTTGTTTTATTTGTCTTATAACCGTTGGTTATTGTTTATTTTAATTAATGTAAAAGAAGTAATTTTAATAAGTTATGGTTTTGGTCAGAAGTACCTTTTTTTTTTGTTAGCGCAGCGACTGTCTACTGAGCGTTTCCTTTATTTCCTTGTTTTACTTGTGCAAACAGAATTCACAGTAAATGTTTTTAAACTAATGATGCTGATTTCAAGATCCTAAGTATACTATACCAATTTCCGTTTTATGCGTGATAAGTTTCTCATATTGGAGGGATCTTCAAAAGTTGATACAATGAAAGAACAAGTTGAAACATGTCTAACTTATATTGAAAAATTGTAACAAGTGCATTGCACATGGTCCCCGAGCGACACGTCCATCATGGGTCGAATTTTTGTTAACGACCTCTAAAAATCACATCTTTCTGACCTGATTAGAAAATCCCAACAAACACATCCATATATTTGGCACATGTGGCACCAAACCCTTGGGTTAAGTTTTATGGTACCACATGTCCATTCTTTCCAAAGAACTCGTTAGAAAATAAATTGCGTCTCAAGCGTGTCTAGCTGTTTTTGTTGAATTTCACGTAAACTTCACAGTTTTATAACAACTATGATGGATAGGCGCAAGGGCAGAGAAGCGTTTTGTTCAAGAAATCCCGTTATCAAAATGGAGTGATGCGATTTCCTCGCTTTGTAAATATGTAAATAATATGTTTTGATAACAGAAAAGACTGGAAATTTGGATGGATGACAGGCATAGATCTACCCTAGCACAGGTGGAATGAAGTTTGCGTTTCCACCTAGGGAAAACCAACTCACAGGTAACAGAAGGTTTGATGGGTGTGAGATCTATGACTGGCAATCCTAATTAAGTCGCGGACCAGTGCTGGGATCTTATATTCGTAACAGTTCATTAGCACTTATTTCATGCTGAAGATCTGGTTCATTGTGCCTTTTCCTTTCCTGAACTTCGTTTGATACTCGCCTATCTGTGGCTCCACGATGATTTCAATTCTCGTTTTCGTGCGCGTCGCTAATACTATGTAAACCACATTAAGTAGGGACAACTCTCCAAAATTATTATATTCTTTAATAGTTCCTTTTTTGTGGAGAGGGACTAGTTATTGTGGTGCTCTGCCAGCTTCTTGGCATACAATCTTTCCTCCATCCATACGGTTTTAACTAGTTCACATATCCTATGCTTTAGTTTTTCCCCCCAGACCTTATATTCTCCGCTGCTATTCCCTTTCCGCCTGGGCTCTTGTTGTTCTTTAGCTTATTCAAAATGTCATTTACCTCATTCTCAGTTGGTTCGCTACATTCCTCAATTTTATCTTCGCTGTCCTCGTGATCTTCCTCCTCCAATTTATCATCATCCTCATTAAGTATATGTTTAAAATGTTCCATCCATCTTTTCGTATTCTTATCTCATCCCCAATTAACGCGCCTTCCATCCCCTCGATAAGATTCACTTGACGTACCTTTTTTCCTTTATTTACTTCCTTATAAAAATTGCGCATTTCTTTCCTTCTGTAATATTTCTGCATCTTTTGTTCTTGGTAGTTCCTCTTCTTTCTTCTTTGTCTTTTTCCTCTGGTTTCTGTATGCTATTACATCTTGCTTAGCTTCTATTTGTAATGCTTTTAGCCTTAGAATACCCTTCTTTTCTTTCTCTTCCTCACAATCTGCGTCCCACCATTTATAGCATTTGGGTTTCTTTTTTTTTAGGCTCTATATACCTATTGTAAAACTCCTACAACAAGTTGAAGTAACAAAAAGCTTATGTTTCCTTAGGCTGCCAAATCACTAAATATTCCAAAAGAAACGGTAGCCATGATAATCGTATTTTAGAAAAACCAAACAAGAAGTTGCGATAGTCAATAGTTAAATAAATAATAAATAAATAACTTTATTAGTACGTAGTTACAAAATACTTATGTTTCGTACAAATCATATCACTATCTATAGCTATGAACAACTCAGTCTATTTATATCTTTATCTGTAAGAAAATCTTCTTTGTTAAAATATGCTTTTCTACCTAAATATTCTTTGATTTTTGTTTTAAAGTTTGGCATGTTAAGGTCTTTAATAGACATCGGCAATTTATTAAATAATTTTACACAAAAATAATCTACACTATTTTGATTTTTTTTTAATCTAACCTTATTTAAACATAGCGCACTATTGTTTCTAGTGTCATGACTATGTATTTCATTGTGTCGTTTATAGTCTGCAGTGTGAGATTTAACGTAAATAAGGTAATTGAGAATATAAGTCTACTAGGTAGAGTAAGAATATTTAGTTCGATAAAGTGCTTTTTGCAGTGTTCCCTAAATTTAGCTCCCGCCAAAATTCGTATTGCTCTTCGTTGTAGTTTGAACAACCGCTCGAGAATGCACGAATGACCCCATACAAGAATTCCGTATGTTAAATGAGACTGGCATAGTGCAAAATAGGCCATTCTCATCATACGATCTGAAACCTGTCCCTTCAAATTTCTTAACAAAAAAATACTTTTACAGACTTTCTTGGCGGTTTCTTCACCATGAGCATGTCACTGAAGTTTATTGTCTCATGAATTCCTAAGAATTTTACTGAATGAGCAAAATGGATGGGGTTCTCTAACCTTTTTAATGTAAAAATCATATGTTCCGACTTATCTTGATTAATTTGAAGCCTATTGCTTTTGAACCACTCAAAAGCTTCCGACTGCGCATCCTCGCCCATTGCTATGGCTTCTATAACTGATGTCGCCTTGTTTAACAAAGTCGTGTCGTCAGCATAAAGTACTGCACTTGTAGAGAGAGAAGAGAGGAGATCATTTATGAATATTAAAAATAAGAGCGGGCCTAGAATAGATCCCTGAGGTACCCCTTTATGAATAATTAAACTTCTTGACAATTTTTCTTTTTGTTTAACCACCTGAGATCTATTGTTTAGATAAGAAGAAACCATATTGATACTAGACGGTTTTAAATTATAAATGGCCAATTTTTTCAACAAAATATTATGGGAAACGCAGTCGAACGCCTTCGAAAGGTCCAAAAAAGCTGAAACGCCCACTTGTTTCTCTTCTAAACATGTGGACATAAAATCAACAAGTTCTTGTACAGCATCAATTGTGGAAGACTGTTTCCTAAACCCGTACTGGCTCCTTGAGAAAAGGTTATTTGTTTCAAAAAAGCTGTTTGGGTGATTGAACAGTATTTTTTCAAGTACTTTGCCAAATATTGGCAATAACGCTAGAGGCCGATAGTTTGACGGGTTATTCGGATCTCCTCGCTTATATATTGGTACAACAACAGCTTTTTTTAAACAGTCCGGAAACGTGGAACCCGCTATACAAAGATTTATCAGCTTAGTAAGTGGCGATATGATGATATTCTTAATGGATTTTTAATTTTTACATTGATGTTGTATACATCATTAGAGTTCTTACTTTTTAAATTCTCAATTGCCTCTCTAACTATTACACAAGATACTGGTTTAAACTCAAAATTGACATGTAAGGGACGACATTTAAAAAAGACTTATTAGATAGTGGTAAAGCAGGTACATCAATATCACAGACGGAGTTTACATTTTGATCACAGTTAAAATCACAGCCAGTGCCTTTGTCTTCATTATCGTTACATGTGATATTTGATGCAGCATTTACAAAAAAATTATTAAATACATCACATGGGATGCTGCACTTATTTGATTCACTATTTAGGACTGCGTATTTACTACGGTGTTGATTAACTATTGCCCACATTGCCTTGATTTTGTTACTTGCTGTAGCAATCGTTTTTTCATTGTATATAAATTTCTTATATTTAATTTTTTCACGATACAGTAATTTAAATTTGTTTTTGGCTTCTTTTGTTTTATCAGTTTGGCATATTTTGTCGATTTCTGTTAAAGCACGCAGTGTACTGCGCATGTCAATTAACTCCTTGTCAAACCATTTAATTGTGTTCATATTGCTAGAGCTGGATACCTTAATTGATTTTGTCGGTAATGCCAAATTTACATTATGTATTACTATGTCTATAAACTTAAGGAATTTGGTATTCAGTTTTAGGTCTTCTGAAAGAATAAAACTCCAGTCAGCTACACACAGAAAATAAAAAAGATTGTTTTGACCAGACACTGTTATCGGTCGTACTATTTTATATATAGGATTGTTTGTCACATCTGCCGCTAACTGAAGCTCTAGTGCAATTGCCAAATGATCAGATATGCCTGTGTCTATGGGTCTAGTTTTACAATATACTGGATCTAAATTACTGAATATATTGTCTAGACAATTTTGTTTTCTTGTGGGAAAGTTAACCATATGATACAATCCATAGCTGTGCATAAAATCTAATAATTTGTCTTTCTCTGGATTTTTACAATTAAATTTTATGCTAAAATCGCCTGATAAAACTACTGTAGATGTATAGCTATCGATAGTATCTAAAATATTATAAAGAACATCTAAAAACACGTTGCAGTTGCAGAAACATTACTTTCGCTGAGTGAAAGTGTACCCCATCTTGAAATTTCATATAAAGAACTTGCAATTTACGTAAATACGAATATGCTCCATGATGGTTTACTACCTTACAATGCAGCCTGATTTCGAAATATGTGCAATAAAAAAATAGGGAGTAGCTCACAATTATATTATTTCACTGTGTAATATTCATGTTCCTAAGTGGTCGTATGTCTAGAAAAAAAATATTTCAAATTAATAAAATGTTACGCACGCCGCTGGTAGTGTTTCTTGACCTACTTCTTTTAATGAATGGCACAGAACGACTCGGATTAGGAACCAAAAAAGTGGATGAAGTTGCTTGCATCGAACGGTCGGGAGTTAACTTTTAGTGAATTTTTCCAATTCAGAGAGTGTCGATATGGTAATGCTTTATGGTGTGCGCGAACATTTGCATCAGTGGTACATCACCTCCGAGATCACGATACTTTCAACCTCAAACTCACGGTCGGGGCCGTGATAGGACAAAAAGAATACTGCAAGCTGAAGAACAAATTTTGGAGCGCGATGAAGAAGAGCCCGACATCAGCAATCAGAGTGTAGAGTTCATGTGGATACTGCGACAAAACTCGCGGACGGTCGATGACGGTAACGGCTCGGGTTCCTCCGATATCTCAAGTGAAGTTGTGACGCACAGCAGCTCTGCGCTCTGAACTAACTAGTACCAGGAGGCGCCAAATTAACGTGCGGGGTCCAACTCTATACTCATGGTCCGATGTCATTAATGACCTCTGCACTTCATGTAATCTCTTCTCGCACTTCCGAAAAAGTGTCATAACTCTCTTTTCCTTCTTCCACCGCTCTCTTCCTCGCTGTCGTCGAACACGCATGATGATTTTAAATTTACGGTCCCGTTTTTCCTCTTAAGTACGTACTTCATTTTTGCTGCTTGTATTCTCTTCTTCTGTTAGGATCCAGTTCTCATTCCATATAATAAAACTGATTTGTAAGTTGGTTCGAAAACTCGATGATAATATTGTCGAGAACGATACTGAATTACACCTCTGTTCATGGACACCAAATCGGACGTTTCCTGGCCGACCGTGAACGTAGTGCCAGAAGATGTTAGGGTAGTCTTTATATAATTAATAAGAAGAGGAAGTAAGAATCTTTTATTGAGAACATTTAAAACAGCATGATGAGAGACAGAATCAAACGCTTTTGTAAAGTCCATACTCAAGACGGCGGTATTTAGTCAAGCCATAGTCATTGATCAATGAGTCCAAAGCAAGTGAATTGCCCAGGGTGCCGTCCATCTTGACAAAGCCCCTCTTCTTTCAATGGGACTTTTGAGGACTCGATGAAGGAGACGCAGTCCTCTCCACTCAAAGGGTGGTAAAATTGTTATAAATAATGGGTAGTGTGTTATCGCTACATCGAGTTACCGAATCCACTGTAACCCCAACTTTTTCGGGCGCTGATCGGAGCCATTTGGTCTTAGCTTCTCCCAATTCGGTTCTAAGAACTAGAGAGAAACCAGTAGACAAATGCGAGTCCCCCGGTTCTGACGTGGCGTGCAAGGGTGGTGACACGGATCGGAGGACCTCCCCATGGACAGACTTAACGGGCTTAATAGAGGGCTATTCCGCTGGCACATCCCGTGGCTCGCTGGACACGTCTAGGGGGAAAATTGTAAGAATATCTGCTCCACAACTTCACCCCATTGTTTTGAAGATGTTGCCAGCTAAGAAATCCAGGAAGCTAAAACTTTGTTAATTTAACATTTTTACTTCCTGAGCGTAAGCAAAGGAAGTATTGTATTCGAGTCCGTCGACCGACTCTCCACTTTTACGTTTTCTCGACCTTTCATGACCCCTAGAGTACGAAGAAATAGGTCTCCCGTTTCCGTCTGTCTGTCCGTTTGTCTGCCGTCTCGGATTTTTATTAGACAGATAATCTCAAATCTCAGATTGTTGTCAAATTTTGTATTTATATTATGAATGTCACGCACATGGTAAAGCGCTAACCAAAATTGCCTAATCATCCCCACCACTAATGTGATGACGTCACTTCAAAAATGCACATAGTAAATGGGTTTTAAATTGTATGAAATAACATATTCCTACACATGTAGTTTAGGACTCCGTATTGAGTTTTTACCCGAAACGTTCAGATTTTTGGAAAAAAAACACAATTATAAAACAACATTTTGCAATTTAATTTTGACTCTGCTAACCCGAATGTTTTGAAATGTTGCAGAGGTTTTAAGGCTATAAAGAGCATCATAAATCTTTGGTCAAAATATATTTGGTTATCCACTGCAAAAAGTTGATGACGTCAGCTTCAAAGTTTGCCGAATTAATCCTATGTAAAATGTACAAAATATGATGAGTCTGTACTTGTGATTTATCATTCCATTCATATTTTTACTTCCCGAGCGTAAGCAAAGGAAGTATTGTAATCGAGTCCGTCGGCCGACTCTCTACTTTTACGTTTTCTCGATCTTTCATGACCCGTAGAAGACGAAGAAATAGGTCTCCCATTTCCGTCTGTCTGTCCGTCCGTCTGTCCGTCCGTCTGTCCGTCCGTCTGTCCGTCCGTCTGTCCGTCCGTCTGTCCGTCCGTCTGTCCGTCTGTTGTCCCGGATTTTATTAGACAGATAATCTCCGAAAGTACTCGACCGATTGTTGTGAAATTTTGTACTTATATTAAGAATATCATGTAGATGGTAAAACGCTAACCAAAATTTGTCTAATCATCCCCACCACTAATGCGATGACGTCACTTCAAAATTGTACATAGTAAATGGGTTTTCAATTGTATAAAATAACATAGTCCTACACATGTAGTTTACAACTCTGAATCGACTTTTCACCCGAAACGTCCAGATTTTTGGAAAAAAAATCAAAATTATAAAACAACATTTTGAAATTTAATTTTTAATCTGCTAACCAGAATGCTTTGAAATGTTGCAGATGTTTTAAGGCTATAAAGAGCATCATAAATCTTTAGTCAAAAAATATTTGCTTATCCCCTCCAAAAACTTGATGACGTCAGCTCAAAAGTTTGTGGAATAAATCATATCTAAAATGTACAAAATATGATGAGTCTGTACTTGTGATCTATCACTCCATTCATATTTTTTGGATTTGCATATACAGGGTGACTCAAAAAAATTAATGAATGCGTAAATATATTTTATTGATTTAACCAGGAACTACAAAACCGAATGCTCTGAAATCTTGCAGATGTTTTAAGGTCATAAAGAGCATAATAAGTGTTTAGTCAAAATATATTTGCTTATCCCCTCCAAAAACTTGATGACGTCAGCTCGAAAGTTTGCCGAATAAATCATATCTAAAATGTACAAAATATGATGAGCCTGTACTTGTCATTTATCACTCCATTCATATTTTTTGGATTTGCATATACAGAGTGACTCAAAAAAATTAATGAATGCGTAAATATATTTTATTGATTTAATCAGGAACTACAAAACGGAATGCTCTGACATCTTGCAGATGTTTTAAGGTTATAAAGAGCATAATAAATGTTTAGTCAAAATATATTTGCTTATCCCCTCCAAAAACTTGATGACGTCAACTCAAAAGTTTGCCGAATAAATCGTATCTAAAATGTACAAAATATGATGAGTCTGTACTTGTGATCTATCACTCCATTCATATTTTTTGGATCTGAATGTACAGGGTGACCCAAAAAAATTAATGAATGCGTAAATTTATTTTATTGATTTACTCAGGAACTACAAAACCGAATTCTTTGAAATCCACTGCGAAAAAAAAACATAATAGGCATACAGTCGTCACGTTTTCGACAGCGAGGGAAGTACTGTCTAAACTCTTTAGACCAATTTTTTTAGATTTTCATATACAGGGTGTCTCGAAGCACAATATGTTAAATCAAAATGGATACACTTTTGCTATGAATTGAATTGTATACTACATTTATGGTAGGGCAAATCTAAAGCGGCAAATGTAAAGCGAACCACTGTATAACTACGGATCGGCAAGCTACTTTTACGTAATATAACAAAATCAGGGTCCAAATAATATATACAAACTAAACGGAGTGAAACAGGAAACGGGTGATAATTGTAAACTCGTGAGAAACCGATGATGATCCAATAGATCTTTAATGTAAAATGTGTACGCTATTATTTTGTTATATTTTTCTTTTAATTCTATTGTAATATCTATTTCAGTGTCTTCCGCAGGATAAGTATAATTTCTGCATTATGAGAACTAAGACTTCAATATTTGTTTCTGTTTTTGACATCATGCAAATGTTTCATCAATTATAATCAATGGTAATAAAATTGTGAGCTTTGCTGATGTATAACTCATCTCCGTGTGAACAAAGTTAAATTTCTGTAAAACACTCGTAACATTTATTCTCGTACTTTTAAGGGCTTCCCGTATCTTGCGGAAACCTTAAATCACCTAGTTTTATTTAACATTTATATCCTTTAAGTTAGGTTTTGATTAAAATTCCAAACGGAGGCACAGAGGAAAATCAGCTTTTTAAATTTTAAACCTATCTTGATCTAAAACCGTGAAATGCGACGCTAATAGAATTGGTATTGGTAGGAGAGTGAACAATTAAAAAAAGTGATAGGATGCACAAGGGCAATTACAGAGTAAACGAGTTGCTGCAAAAGGCAAAAGGAATCAAGCTTTAGGTCTGGTCCAAATGAAATAGGGACGCGAACTCTATTCCCTCGAGAAATTAGTGCGCTTGTAGAGTTAACCCCATATAACGCGGCTTTAAATTTAAATTTGTATACGGCAAATGTTCTCACTCATTATTGCGTTTCTTTGAGGTTTCCTTCGGCAGCGCCTGGATTTATTGGCAATTTCTTAAATTGATATATTCAACTTATCGAGCGTCGCATTTATTCAATTTTTCGGGTTGCGAAAGCTCCTATATGCCGTCTTGAAAAATTAAAAAATTATACCATCCACAAGAATGGGAGCCTGTTCATGACTGTTAGCAACTTAGCAAATAGCAGTGATAAATCAAAAACTACATAATATAACTGAATGTTCGATGTGATTGAACAAAGGATAATCCCGGATCGGAAGCGTTCCGTGTTCATAGTTTGATTTTACGAGTTACATTCATAAGTTGGAAATGAGCAGAATAAATATACAATGCTTACATTGTAATAGTACTTCGAGTCGTTCATCGTACGAACTTTGTTACGAAATTATACTTCTATTATTCTAGTGGAAAACAAAATTTGAAATTCGGTTAACAAATGTATTAGAAACTGAAAACTTGTGAAACGATTATTATTATTGACTAATTTATCGTAAATTGTCGTTTATTTAGTCTTCAATATAACCTACATTATAGTGAAATACATTTGTTAAGTCATTAGCAGTGTTGGGCAGGATCTAGATAATTGTATCTAAATAAAGTATCTAGATACAATCGAATTTAAGCGCAAAATATTTGTATCTAGATACAAAATTAATGGTGCAGATACAGATACATTTTTTTATTTCACTTTTTTTTCAGTAGTTATTAGTTGAGTTATACTAGTAGTAATTTTTGATACTTCATGTTGGTGATTTTGGTCACATAAACAAAAATAGAGGTAAGAGGTCCACTAATAGTGTTCTGTCACGGAAATTTTTATATTTTAAATTCCATCATTTCCTACATTGTAGGCTTCAGTACTTATACATCTTTAAATATAATCCTGAGGAGTAATAAATCTAAGCCATGGTAAGATGGTATTTTAAAAACCATAAATCACAATTCACTATTCACTGCGTTTTACGCTTATCCGGGCAATGCATTTTATCTGTGTACCTGAGCAATCCGAGTCCGGTAGGCCCGCTGGTTGTATTTGTGTTATTAAATAAGAGTAATTTTAATAGTAAAAATATTTGTTTAAGGTATGTTATTATTTTTAGAAAATAATAATTGCGTGTTACATAATGATTAATTTTTTCAATTAGCACAAATTAGTTCTGTAATCGACTAATCGGATGTTCAATACACACATTTCTCTCGCATAAATCACATATTTGTTATTGTTTTATTCCTTTATTTTTCAGACAAATGTAGCATCTTTTCCTGTTGCCATATGTGTCATTTCTTCACTTTTTCATTGTTGGACCTAACGCGAGGCGGGCTTGGCAGGTCCGTTTTGCGCTAGAATGTCTCGATTAGGTTTAAGTGTAAATCTTGGGCAATAAAATTAATATTTTTACAACCCTAGGTAGAATAATTTATCGTGATATATTCTCAGAAATAGTGAAACGAGATTAAAATAAAATGAGTTTCAACAAAAACCTGAAAATTTAAAGTTGCACTCTGGTGATTCCGGCCTGCCAGGCAGACTTTGATCCTATAAGGAGTTATTTTAACCTTTCTAAGAAATTGTACTTATTTTCCCTTAAACCCGAATTCTTCCTAAAATGTATATACCTGCCGCACCGGGATAGACGATTACCGGACATGGTCATAAAAACATCGTAAGCCGATATTGAAGAATAATAATTTATGACAGGTTGCCGGCAACAGACCTTCAGCACAGAATAATCATTTCCGGTATTCTTTTGAATATTAATTTTAATGCTGGAGATAATTATTAGATATACTCAAACACAATTTGGACACTGTAGTATGGGAATAAAAACAAAAAAATATTCTTTTTAAGCGTATGTAATAAATAATGCACAATTTGCGACACATCAAGCAGCGAAGAGATGGCGTATATGCACGAAAAAAGAAAAGATTTTTCAGTCTCGAATAACTATGCTACAGTAAAATGTTTATTTTTTAAATTTATTACCACAATCCCTTCTTCTGCACCTGTGGAACGGGTGTTTAGTAGCGGCAATCAAATTCTGACACCAAGAAGAAATAATTTAGGTGACAATACGTTCGAAATGTTGTAAATTTTAAAAAATTCATTAAACAATACATAAAAAATACATAAACATGTTTTCAGTTATTTTATTCGTCAAAGCTTCAAAAAGTATCTGTTTTCTTGTATCTGTATCTAGATACATTTCGAAAAAATCGAAAACAATCTGTATCTAGATACTTTTATCTTCCATATATCTATATCTGCATCTAGATAATTTTAAAAGTATCTGTCCCCAACACTGGTCATTAGACATTTATTGCTATTAACTAACAGTGTCAGTTCTTACTGAGTTATGTGCAATTCTAAGTCACAAAAATTACTAGTAATGATTAAAATTATAGTTATTTTATTAGAAGTCCAGAAACTAGGCTTTTGTGAGCCGATAATCGTGGCTTACAAAAAACGAGTGCTAGTAACAGAATGTATCGGATAAACGTAAACAGGGATAGGAGAATAACCTCCGAACAGACGATCCGGCTTATATTTTTCCGCCGTGAAGGAAGTTAGAGACAAAGAGGTGATGGGTAGTTAAGGGACACAAAAAAAGAAAAGGGATAGGAAAGTACTTAGAGTCGCCGAAAGAGAACGAGCAGGCCATCCAAAGAAGCAAAATAACAGTAAGATCATCTCTACAATCGATAAAGAAGAAAAAACAGGGAGACATAGAAATGGAGGAGGTCAAGAAGATGATCAGCGAACTTGCGACACAAATCAGAGATATGAGAGAAAGTAATAAACAATTATTGAAGGAATGAAATCCTCTTTAAGGAGCTTAAAACAATAAGAGAAGAATTAAACAGCAAGAGATCAACTATAGGAGCAAAATCAAGAAATTAGAGATAAGCATGAAGAATGGAAGCGGCCTAAGGAAGAAATGGGAAAGAGGGTGGGTGAAGTAGAAAGTTAACTACAGCCAATGGAGAGAGAAAAGAGAAGAAACAAAGTAGTGATGATGGAATTGGAAATAGGAACAGGAGAGTAGAAACAGATAACTGAAAAGGTGACAACATTTTTAGAAGAGAAAGCCAAAGTAGAGAGTAAAGTTAAAAGTGCGTACAAAATTGCAGGGAAAGTTTATGTAGTGCAATTCGTAAATAGAGAAGAAAAAATAAATGTAATGAAAGGCAAGAAGAACTTAAAAGGGTCTCAATTTACATAAATGATGATCTGACAAAAACGGAAATAAAAATTCTAATCAATAAAAAGAAGAGGCAACAAAAGAGACAAATAAAGGAAAAGTGGTTAGAATGGGATATAAGATGTTAACTGTAGATGGCAGAAATTTTGAAAGGAATGAAGAAGAGGGCAGACTCAAAAAGGTAGAAAATTTTTAGTAAAGAGCCAAAAGAAAAGGAAGAAACGGAAGAAAAATGGAAGGAAACAAGGCAAAGGAAAAGGAATAAAGGATGCAGATAGGCAAATCGGAAAAAGGGAAACTGGTACAAGATAAGGGGAAAAAGGGGTGAAGGTACTGTTTTGGAATGTCCAAAGGTTGCGAATAAAGGAAAATGAGTTCTGGGGCTGTGTGGGTAAATTTGATGTGGTGGGGCTAGTAGAGACATGGGTACAAAGAGAAAACTGGGAGAAATTTGAAAAGACACTACCAGAAGAATATGTGTGGGAGTGTCAAGGGGCGATAAAAGAAAAGAAAAAGATGAGAGCAAGCGGGGGAATAGTAATGGAAATTCAAAAAGAAATGCAAGAATTGGAAAAGGGAAGTAATAATAAAAACGGATTAATGAAGAAAGTAATATAGCTGGATAATAATCGATGGGAAATAATAATAACCGTTTATAGCAAGAAAATAGAGGAAACCCAGATAAACGTAGAAAAGGATACAAAAGAAAAAGGAGATGAAAAAATGCTTATAGAAGGGGATTTTAACGCAAAGCTGGGCGATAAGGGGACAAGAATAATAGATAAAGAAAAGAGAGAGAAAAGAGGATCAAAAGACAAAGTAAATAACAAAGAAGGGAAGATAATGTGGAAGATAATAGAAAAAATGGGATGGGAAATTTTGAATCGAAACAAGGAAAGTGATGAAGAAGGAGAATGGACATACGTAGGGGCTAGAGGAGAATCAATTATAGACTATGGGATTGTCAATGAAGAGGCGTGAGAAAAAATAGAGAGTTTCAAAGTGGGGGAAAGGGTAGAATCAGACCATATGCCACTAGAAATAAAAATCAAAGGAAAAGAGCAAGAGAACGAAAAACAAGAGAGAAAAAACGAGAGTAAAGAAATAGAAAAAAGAATATGGGATGAAGAGGGAATTCAAAGATGCAGAAGTAGACTAGACAAAATGAAAGATATACATACATATGGTAAGGGAGGAATAATGGATGGAACGGAGAATGTAGTGAGTTGAAGAGAAAAGCAAGGAAAAAATTAAGAAAATGGAAGAATAACATGGGAAGGAAAGAAGAATACTTAAAAGCAAGAGAGAATTATAGGAGAAAATGCGAAGAAATAAAAAGAGAAAAACGAGAAGAACAAGAGAAGACAATAAAGTCCCTGAAAACAGAAGAAGAAGAAGTAGGGATATATATAAACAAGCAACGGAGAAGGAAGACTGAAGTCAGTAGCAAAATCAAAATACATGAATGGAAAAGACACTTTCTGGAATTCCTGGGAGGTTGTGAGGAAAAATGTTGCAAAATAAATAAGGAATCACAACGACGGAAGAATGTGGAGAGGTTCGGAAATAACAGAAGATGAAATAGGAAGACAGATTGAAAGACTGAAAAGAGGAAACGCACCAGGAGGGGATGGAGTTCAGAACGAAGCGTGGATGTTCGGGACAGAAGGAATGGAAGAAAGGATATGGGAAATGGTAGATGGAGTTTGGAAGGGAAAAAGTTTCCTCGGCAGTGGAGAGAATGCATAATAATCTCATTACTTAAAAAAGGGCAAAAAAGTGATGTGAAGAACTACCGAGGGATCCCCTTGCTCAATACGGCGTACAAGATATATACGCAATGATACTAGATGAGAGGTTACGAAAGGAGATGGAAGCAAGGGGTATGTTACTAGACAGTTAGGCAGGGTTTAGGAAAGGAAGAGGTACTATGGACAATGTGTACATTGTGCGGCATTTAGTGGGAAGAGACATAAGGAACGAGGGTGGAGGAATGTACGCATGGTTCATAGATTTCAAAGCAGCGTGAATAGAGAGGAAGAAAGTAAGAAAAGAGAAGGAAAAGTGGGCATGGGGAGGGAAGAAGATTGAACAGATGAAAGAATGCCAGCACTTAGGATATACATTAAACAGCAATAACTCAAATAGAGCACATATTCAAGAAATGGTCCGAAATGCGAACAAAGTGATAGGAATAGGAGAGAGAAAATTTGGACACGATTATAAGAGAAGAATGACGGTGTTTGATAGTTTGATCAAAAGTGTAGGTATTTATGTACGGACCTGAGATTTGCGGATGGGGGGAGTATGAAGAAATAGAGAGAGTGCAAGCAAAATACTTAACATGGACATTGGGATTGGAAAAGTATACGCCGGGGTATATAGTGAGAGAAGAAACAAAGAGGGAGAAAATGAGAGTGGAAGCGGGTAACAAGGCGGTTGGATTTGAAGAGAAGTTTAGTGGGAGAGGTGATTGTAAAATATTATGATATTATATGATATGATATGATTTATTTACGGTAAAAACCTGTGCAATTAGAGTTAACAAAAATAAAAACAAAGCACCAACTATATAAAAGGCGCCTAGCGAGTAGTTTAAAATTACTTAAGGATTGACAACGAAAAAAGTCCAGCCTATCACAATATCTGTTACATATTAAAACAATATTATTTAGTGGACATCTCAACATATAGTTACAAGTACATCTAGATGGATCAATATAAAAGATTGGAACATTTCTAACAGGATAAGATGGAACATAAAAAGGCAATAGATTTAGAATATCAGGCGCTTCAATATTATTAGAGAGGAGTTCAAACAAAGCATTATAACTGAATAGAAGATGTATCTCTATTTATATATTATGGGAACTTCCATAGCAGATAGCTAATAAATTTTCTTTGAACAGATTCCTTGCTATATGACTTGTATAATAAGGGGACCAGACAATAGAACCATACTCTAGAACAAATCTGACATGAGATACATAGAGAATTTTACAAGTAGAGATGTTCTTAAGACCCCTGTCATACCTTTAAATACACCCTAAAATTTTATTTGCCTTGCTTAAAATATACTCATAATGAGATATACGTAAAAGTTAGTTTAAGATACAAATATATACCTAAATCTTTAATTAGAGTATTTACAGTCATGGGTGACCCACTTAATGTATAACTAGGATATAACGGAGAGACTTTGCGACTAAAATTAACAACACAACATTTTGTAACATTAAGAGTCATCTTATCTGCAATACACCAACTACTTAATTTGTTTATATCAGATTGTAGGCAAACAAAATCATATCAGCTTATAACGGAAGTATAAATTTTTAAGTCATCAGCAAAAAGAGAGTAGTTAGGTACTATTAAAATTGAAGCCGACATCATTATTAAAAATACGAATAATAATGGTCCCAATATAAACCCTTGTGGAACTCCAGAAGGCACATGTTGAATACAAGAATAATAATTGCCAATTTTTACCTGTTGAGACCTGCCCATTAAATAACAATTAAACCATTTTAATAAGATGCCATTAATACCATATGCTTCTAATTTTTGAAGCAATAAAGAATGAATAACTTTATCGAAGGCCTTACTGAAGTCTGCATAGACAGAATGTACATCAAAGCCCTTGCCAAAAGCATCAATTATAAAATTAACATGTGAAAATAAATTAGTTATGGTAGACCTTTTCTTGGCAAAACCATGTTGTTTAGGTGTTATTACAGTTTTAAGATATGGAATTATTTTAGACCGGACTATATTTTCAAATAACTTGCATATTGCTGACAAAATTGATATTGGCCGATAGTTCACAATCTGAGAAGCAGAACCAGATTTAAGAACAGGAATAACGTAAGCATGCTTCCAGAACAAAGGAAAGCTAGAGAAGCATTGAAAATAATATAAATGGGCAAAATTAAGGACTCACTAAAATTTCTAATAAACAAGGAAGGTATACCATCAAGGCCTGGACCTTTATTGATATTCAGCTTTCCAATGGCAATGGCAATGTCAGAAATGGCAATGTGAATTAATTTTAGGCATACATTCTTGGCAGATGTAAAGTCACTTTTTACATAAACAGATTTATCATAGACTGAGGAGAAGTAATTATTAAAAGCGTTACAAACATCATGAGTGTTGTTCAAATTTTCACACATTAAATTGCATGGGCAATGGGACCCCACTACGAGATTTATTTTTTATAAATTTCCAAAAACTACTTAGGGTTAGCAAATAGTTCATTTTCAATTTTATGCAGATACTGTTCATATGCAAATTTAATAAGTTTCTTACATTGATACCTTAGATTATGAAAACCAACATAATCTTCATTGCTATTAGTTGTTTTAAATTGTTTATGAGCACACTTTTTAAGTTTGATAAGATTGATTATTTCAGCATTGAACCATTTAGGGTAACCTGAATTAAATTTGAATCTTACAGGTACAAACTGATTAATAGCAAAATATATAAATTGATAAAAAATATCAACCAATTCATCAACTTTAGAACAGTTAAAAGCATACGGCCAATTAATATTATTGAAATAGTCATTCAAGCCCACATAATTAGCTTCCTTAAAACCGTAATTACTATCTACATTATTGTAGCACAAATTTTCATAGTCTAGATCAAAATTAACTAAAAAAGGAGGATGACATAAGTCCAGTCTAGACAATGGCTCACATTCTATAACCTCAACCCCAGCATAATTTGAAAAACACAAGTCTAAAATATTACCATACAAATTGGGAATAACATTATACTGACTGAAATTTGGTGAGAAATAACTATCACAAACATGTACTTCAACTTCACTACTTAACTTATGAGGAACAACTCCAGTGGTTCCATCTACATAATTCCAGGCAATATTGGGTAAATTAATCTACTACTATTATATCACAGAACGGATGTTTATCACAAATAGTTTCAACTGACCAAATGTGATCACAATATTTAGACGGATTTTGAAGACATAGATATTTTAACCCATACTTCTTCAACAGTATCAGAGGAAGATAACCGCAAAGACTTAAATTTACTATTTACAGCCAGGCGAACACCTCCACCCATAGATTTATCACTATTACTTACTTTATATTGCAAGGATGTTGGAAAGAAATAAGAAAGGAAGGGGGAAAACATGTTTGGAACGAAAGAGACAAGTATTATGAAGGAAAGGGATATGCATGTGAAGAAATAGAGAGAATGAAAGAAATGGGAAGGTGTATGAAAGAAGAACTGAGTGTAAGAGATAAGGACATAGATAAGCAAGAACGCAGATCGAGGATATTGGTGTCTTGATATAATGCAGAGTATAGAAAAATAGTAAGTAAAGGATGAAGTACCAATGTACATCCAGAGAGAGAGTATAAAGGAGAAAATAATGATGGCGAGATTTAGGTGTAGAAATGAAGAGAAAGAAGATAATTTTGGATGGATGATACATACTGACAGAAGGTGTCGGATATGTTGGAGAGGGGAAGAAACAATAAAGCATATGCTGGAAGGATAGGAAGGATTGAGAAAATCGGAGGAAAGTAGGGACAAAGTGCTAAACGAGGATGGAATAGGAGTGGACTGGATGAAAGAAGTACGGAAGATAAGGGAACTAAAGCAAGGGTGGGCAAGCAGAAAGAACACAACAATTATTATATAAAACTCGAATATTTATTTCATTTATTTAGTTTTATTGATTTATTTGTATTATGTACCTAGATTAACTTAAAATGTACCCCTACTGGGAATCTTATTAAGCCTGTAAAGCAAATAACAAATTAATACTACTAGTAACCGCATTACTGGACAAGTATATACACAATTTTTCGGACCGACTTTGAAATGCTTAAAGTCGTTATTAAATTACATATATTGTTTCTGACGCCACATTATCACGGAAATGAAAGAATATAATATCAACATTACCTCACATGTATCAGAATTCATCCGACGCTAGTAATTTAGTACTGAACATATTTTAATAATAGGCATTATTTATTTTATTTATTTATTGCTAAATAACAAAACTTAGAAAACTTTGTTTTATAGCAAAAACATGCAACAGATCGGTAACCCACTTGTCGGTGACAAAATGACAATCGGTGATGCCAACCGATATCGATAACTATAAAAATATCTCTGGGTTTATAACCGTTCTATCGAAAATCAGTAGTGCAGACCGAGGTTACAAAAAATGCTGTATTTAACCCTTGCAGTAGTGATTTTATTATTTTATATTTTTCGTCTTGCCAAAGAAAAGGAAAATTATATATTAGTTGTGTACAGAAATCGTATAATAAATCAAATTAATCCTAAATCTAGAGTGGCCTGCTCGTTCACCCGATTTGACTCCACTTGATATTTGGATGGATGGAAAATAACATATATAAACATCAATTACATACTTTAGAAGAACAAATGGATGGAATTAATACATTATTTTCAAAATATTGTTCCAATGATACTGGCAAATATTTGTGGACACAAAAAAAGAAAAATGCAAGTAACACAACTGTTAGGAATGTTATTAATTTAATACAGAGTCCAACTACAGTGCCGAAACTAGCTATAGGCGGAGTAGGCCCTTGCCTAGGGGCGTCAACGACAAGGGGCGCCAAATTCGTCCAAAAAATTATGTTGTACTAACCAAGAATGATTTTTTTTGTTTTTTTTTATATTTTATTATAGTATCTGTTTTGTATACTTATTAAAAAATATAAGTAAAATTGTTCTGTAAAATTACATTTTTTATGTGTAAAGGAGGGGCGCCTAACGCAAGGTTCGCCTATACCAAAATATTCTCTAGTTTCAGCACTGTCCAACTATACGACATTCATATTTTTACAATCCATGATTTTTGTTTAGACTACAGGTGACCTATTTAAAAATCCACGGCAACCCGTGGAGAAGTAAATACTCTGCGCTGATTACCCAGAAATTTTCATGTGTTGCAAGTGCAACACAGCAGAGCAGAATATAAACCATGTACCCATTATTCACGAAAACAATCACTCCGGCAACCAAGCACGTGTTTATCAAATACAAATACATAGAGATATTAGATACGGTGTTTGTCCTAAATAACACAGGAAACTGTAAAAGTCAGGAAGCTACACTTTGGTAATAAGTACACTGAACTTCCGATTTCATAGAAATGTTTTTTCAAGAAACTACGTGAGCAGAATACCACCGCACCGTCGCCCGTCAAACAAAACTGCATTATGAACGCCAGAGGAACTAATTGAGTAATACATTGTAATGGCAGTGACTCTGAAAGCTAGATTAAGAGTATGTTAAAATTTATTGCGGTAGCAACTTCATAATTTTCACTGACTTACGTGAATAACGTTAGCAACATGCGAAATGTACAGGGCTGCGTACTTTTAGTTTTAATTAGTGAGAAAAAGCATTTCTGTTCATTCCCGAAAGTTTACTAATACACCGGCCGGCTTACTACTCTGTAATAAGTTTATAAAATGAAGTGCTATTGTAAAGTTGAGTGATATATCTTGTGTTACTGCACGTCACTTTTAATTATCCTTAATAAATTTGGCCACACGCGGATGCTTGAACTTCCCATTTATAAATTTAATAAATTTGAACACCCTGCAGCAGCCATGTCAACATGACCGAGTAAAATTATAACGGGTCATTAGATTTATCGCTCGTTACGTGAAAACCAAATTGAAACTCTTTTTAACTACAGAATAATTAAAATTTTTCATTAGAAGATTTGAGTCACTATTAGAGTGTAGTGCGAAGGGGAAAACCTCGTAGGAGACTCCACTTTCATTTTTCTTGAAAGTATTTACTAAAGTATAAATTTGGTGCTCAATGCGGTGCACGGCTGGTGAAAAACTCTTAAATTTATCATTTCAGCTTATTCATAATATTCAATGTTAATAGGAAATTTTTCTATTTACTAACAGGTGAAGTTTATTTAAACCATAAAGGTAAAAGTGATGGAAATGTTAAATAAATAAAAATAGAAGGGCAAAATACATGTAGACAATTCCAAATGAAATTATTTGCAAAGATACCTATGTTTTGTTTTGAATTTATTCATAAAATTAAATGGATGATTACGAACCGAAAATTTTTCTAAATATTTTAAGAAAAAGTTTGTTTCCGGTAATAATCTTGTTTTGACGTATCATTTTCCCCGTAGTTGTACTGCCATACGTTTTTCCTTTATGTATAGATTTGTACATTATTTCTAATACGTTGGTGTACATTACGTTTTTGTTTACAATTTTGCCAGTATTCGCAACATTTTATGGATTGCTCGAGACGATCCTTACTTTTGGTTCTTATATATTTTAATGTTTCTTTTGTAGTTTCTAGAATTTCGTAAGCTAAAAACATTGGTCAAATCTGTGTTCCGAAATTTCCATAAATAATTGATATATTCATTTTTAAATACAGCTCGTCGCCTGAGAACTTGTTTAATCCACAGACCGGAGCAGGCTCAGGCCAATGTCGACTCTAAGCGTTGGAAAATAGAGGCTTTTATTTGACATTTAACATTATTTTGACATGCAACTATTTTTTTGTTTAACTAAGAATTAATTCTTTAATTGTGTTTGATACTAACAAAACGTCCTAAATTAACAATATTAGTGGAACCGTAATCATGTCATAGATTTTTTTCGAGAAAATGCAGTTATTTTTATGTTTTAGAAGCATTGTGTTCTATTTTGTATTATAATTTTTACATATTTTTAGTCACAATTTTGGTAGTTATTTATTTTTCATACATTGGAAACACTTTTAGCAATAACGTGACGTGCTTAAAAAGCTCTCGGTGATCGAAAAACCGAAAAATAGAAAAACTGAATTATCGAAGAATCAAAAATTTGAAAAATTGAAAAATTAAAATATCGAAAAATTTTAAAGATCGAGGCTCAAGATGGTAAAATTAAAAAATCGGAAAATTGAAAAATAGACATATTGAAAAGTGTAAAATTTTAAACATTGAAAAATTCAAATATCGAAAAATTGTAAAATCGAGAAATCCAAACATGGAAAAATAAAATAAGATAAAAAATGGAATCTAAAATTTTAAAATCGAGAAATTGAACAATCGGTTAATTGCAAAATCGAAACATGGAAAAATTGGGCAATCGATAAATTAAAAACAAATTGGAAAATCAAAGATTTAAAATAAAAATTCTGATAATTGAAAGATTGGAATATAGAAGAACTGAAAACTCCAAGAAATCGAAAAACCTAAAATTTTAAAAATTGAAAATTAAAAAAATCGAAAAGTTGAAAAATTGAGAAATCAAAGTATAAAACAGTCGAAAAAATTGAAGTTTAAAATACGATAAATCCCAAAACGCAAAAATATCGAAAAATTTAAAAATGGAAGAAAATTTTAAAAACCAAAAAACTGAAGAATTAAAGAACTGAAAAATCGAAACCTTTGGAAGTCGAAAAATGAGAAAATTAAAAATAGGTTAATTATTAAATCGGAAAACAGAAAATTCAGAAATGTCAAAATTTGGAAAATTTAAAAATACAGAAAAACCGAAAAATCGAAAAATCTAATGTAAAATTTAAAATATTGAAAAAATTAAATATCGTGAAATTGAAAAATGGCGAAATCCAAACAACAAAAAATCAAAATAATAAAATTTCGATAATCTAACAAATCCAGAAATCGAAACTCGAAAATAAAAAAAAATTTGAAAATTGAAAAAACATGGAATAATTCAAAAACTAAGACATCCAGAAATGGAAAAATCAGAGGATCGAGAAATCGAGGAGTGGAAAGCAGAGAACACAAGTTAAAAATTCAAAAATTGATGAATCGAGAACTTGAACAATCAAAACATCGAAACATCTGAATTCGATAAATCGAGAACTAAAAAAATTGAAAAATCAAAAACCTGAAAAATCGGTAAAATGAAGAACTGAAAAACTAAAAAATCGAAACTTTGGGAAGCTGAGATATGGGAAAAGCAAAAAATAGATTAATTAAGAAATCCGAAAACTGCAGATTCAGAAACGTCAAAATTTGAAAAATTAAAAAAATCTTGAAAAACTGAAAAATCGAAAAATTTAATCTAAAATTTAAAACATTCAAAAATTAAAATATCGTAAAATTGAAAAATGGTGAGATCCAAACATCAAAAAATCAAAAAACATGAAATTTCGGAAATCTAACAAATCGAGAAATCGAAACTTGAAAAACAAAAAAATTTGAAAATTAAAAATCGAATCGTCGAAAAATCGAAAAGCCCAAAAGTAAACAATTTAAAAACCGAAAAATCCAAACATCGAAACATGAAATAATTCAAAAACTGATACATCGAGAACTAAAAAAATTCAATAATCAAAAAATTAAAAAAAAAATGGCAAGCCGAAAATTTAAAAATTCGGAAAACTGAAAAAGTGAAAAACAGAAGAGCTGAAAACTCCAGAAATCGAAAAATCTAGAAATTTAAAAATTGAAAAATGAAAAATTGACAATCCAAAATGTAAAGTTCAGAAATCGAAAACTCGGAAAATCCCAAAACTGAAAGAAATATTAAAAAAAAATTAAAAATGAAAAAATTGAAAAATTGAGAAATCGACAAATTGAAGAATTGAAGAAGTGAAACTCGAAACTCTAGGAAGTCGAGGAATGGCAAAATAAAGAAAAAAAGGTTATTTCAGCAATTGTACAACTGAAAATTTAGAAACGTCAAAATTTGAAAAATCGAAATATTTAAAAATCGTAAAATTGAAGAGGACAAAAATTGAGAAACCGAAAATTAAAAAAATCGAGAAATCGAAAATTTGAACAATGGAAAAATTTAAAAAGCCCAAAATTTACATATTGAAAAATTGAGACATCTAAAGTTGAAAAATCGAGAAATCGAAAAGTCGAAAAATCTCAATAGCGTATTTAAAAGCCACAAGTTCAGGACTATGCTACTTTTTAACATTTAAGTAACAATTCGGCAAAATTGTAAGATGACATCATCATTTTCTGGGGGCATGAACGGATAAATTTTGATTAATGATTTAACATGCTTCCAATACCTATAAATTGGAAAATGTTGATTTTTTTTCCAAAAATCTTGACGTCTAAGGTAAAATCTCAACTTGGAATCATAAACCGTAAACGGAGGATATAAAATTTAAATTACATCTACTATTGTAAAATTTGGGGATTACGTCATTTCATTGTTCTTGACAAATTTTGGACAATTTTTGCCATTTGATAAGATAATTTGAAATGTAAATTTTGCATTCGGGAACATTATGTATTACATCGTTAAGATCTTCAAGAATTGTGTTCACTTATTCTTTATAAAGTCCGGGTTAGTTCTTCGTAGTGGATGTGTATCAGATCAGCTCTAACGAAAGTCGGCTTATAGATAAATCGCTTAGAGTCGATATTAGCCTGAGTGTGCTCTGGTCTGTGGATCAAACAAATCCTTAGGCGACGAGCTACGTATGTACGTGATGAACAACTTATATTTAAAAATTCATACCAATAAATTTATTAATAATGCAGATATTACATTCTGAAAATGTATTCAACATTCTACAAGACCCAAAGTTTAATCAAAATGTTCATAATCCACGCCTTAGTCATTACTGTGCTGAATAAAATTATTTTATTCAAATTCAAAAACAATTTTATGGTTTTTTAGAACAAATTAATCAACACTCTTTTAGCTAGTATTTGCAAATTCTTATAGGGTAATTATTCAATTATTATTTACTTAGACCTTGTTCTGGTCAACAAAATTTTATGCTTGCTAGTATTTACTAGACTGAATAATAGAAAAAAAGTTTTGTAGTTTATCAGTAAATAAATATTTCACAAGTTATGTTTATCTTTATTTTACAACTTTTTCTGTTTATAACGTCCTCAGTTTCGGGAGTATTAATGCTACACAGATTATTCATATTTATATTTTTGAACACTACTTTGTATAAGCATTATATTTGCGTAGATATGATACCAAAATACTTAGTTATCATTAGAACTTTTGTAAAATTGTTCTTTATATGTGCATTTAAGATTTGACTGATACTTTCATTTTAATAGGAGTAATTTTTATAAAATAAAATTTCAATAAAACTACCTTGACGTAGATAAATGTGTTGATATCTGAGAAAATATTAAGTATAAAAGTAAAATTATTAGAAATAAGGCCATAAGTAATAGTTTCTAAGTAGCATGTTGTATATAATAATAATTCATTTGTCAATTTGTAAGTTCTAAACAATTTTCTTTCGCGCTGCCTCTTAAGCTACCTATGTAAAGCTTCGACAAAGAAAACAAGGAAGAAAAAACATACGAATTATTTTGATTGGCCATTTGACACGTCCCAGATACTGCTTAACTTATGTATTTTAGATAACTGAGTTCATATTTTTGTATAAAATTTGATTCCTGAATCCACAGCATTTTACACTCATTTAGTTGCGTTCGTTGGCGGACAAAATTCTATTATTTAATTTAATTATTATCTACACATATAAGTAAAAATTCAGTAATAATGAAACTATTGAAAAGAAATAGAATATTCTTGAAAGTTGTTAAATGAATTTTTTCTCAAAACATTTAACTTTACACGAAAGAACTAAACAGAATCTTAAATTTCACAAGCTTTCTCCTTTGACGGCGATTGTTTTGAAAGCCGAAAACAGATCAGTAGCTTTTATACTTTATTAAAAAGATCTACTGAAGTGATGTCAAAGTCGTAACTTTTTCAAAGTAAAACAAACCTGAAAAGCTAAAGTCTATTGGAAAAAAATTAATAAATATGTATGAGAGATGTTTGGGTAATCCATTAGTATTATTAAGACCAGCAGAATCCATTAAAATATTGTAAGAACTGTTTGCCAGGAGTAGATCAATGAATAATAAATCGTTAATAAGTGGCACTAAATTAAATTGTTTAATAAGATAAAATCAGCACTGGAGCATTTCCAGGTCAGTTCGGCATACACACATGTTTATCAACGATTGTTTAAAAAGATATAAATAAATTCAGTTTGTGTGCAAAAAAGGGTGTAGTGCTTTTTTGCAATAAAGGACACAAAGCAGGTAAAGCTTTGTGGAGAACTTTGATTTTACTATAAAAAAGGAAACGCAAAAGTATCTGTGACCACTCCAGTACACACGAATTCCCTTTGATTCTTGATACGCCTCCGTCCGTATGACGTAATTTAAGACTCACCTTTCTCTACCCAATCACAAGTAAATTGAGCCATAAAAACTTTTATGTGTTCTCATTAGCGTTGCGTTCTCAAAATTGGACACGAACTTCACAAACAAATTTTCTTGTCCGGCACAAGTTAAATAGATTTAAGGCAAAGAGAGCACAGTAAACCGAGGGTGAGACAGGTGGCGGATGAGAAACGACCCTCACAGAAGGTCGAAACCACTGACTTGCGGAGAAACTCATATTGACAATTGACGGTAAACATGAAGGTAAAGTTCATTAGCATAGGACTGTGTTTGTTTAATTACTCGGAGCCTACAAGAAGACCAAAGTCCAATTAACTAGATACACCTCTGAGGCCCACCACCACTGGCTTAATTACAGCCAATCAAGGATTATGTGAAGGGAAGTGGTGCAGCTCTGTGTCCGATGTTAACTATCGTGTCCTGAGAACTGAGTCTAGGTATAAGTGCTTGAAGGCACGGCGGTTTACGGTGCCTTAGATAACGTCGCTCCCATTTAAGAGGCCAAGTTGTTGCGGTTTACCTGGACATCGGTCTTCTACATGTACACCGCTTGTTACACGCATGTCTTAGAAAATGAACGCAACAACAACGTGTGTAGAGTAACTTCCTAACTAACTTGAGTTTTACTTCCGGAACTATAGTGCACGGTAACAATAATAAGGTAATGTTGATCAATAATAATCGATTTTTGTTTATTTTTTTGCTGTTTTATAGCTCATAGGTACAACAACATAATGCTAATAAACTTGTTTAAACTATATAATTACCTTTGAAAGTAATACTAAGCGCAATCTTAGTACTTAAACTATGCAGCAGTTGCACCGCTTGCTACGTGTCTACTTGAGAGTAACTGTCGGGAAAACTCTCGATAGTTACTTTCCAGGGCTTCCCTATACTTTCTTCGATAGTTTTCGAAAGCTTTTACTGGACCGATAAGATTTATGATTTTATGAATCTTACGAGTACATGCATATGCTAATTCCTCTTTCAGGAAATACGATTCAAATATTAATATCAGGAAAACTGTTTTTACTGAATTTATTTATTTATTTATATATTTATTTATTTAGTAAACCATACTCTACAGGACAAAACCCAATTACAGAGCATGGGGTATAGCATAATTAATTAGAAGATATTACGAGATGATTACGAATATCAGCAGGAAAGCAAGAAAATATATCAATGAAACGTTCAATATCGGCATAATTACGTATAATACGAGTAATTGGTGAAGCAACCCCAACGTTTGTACGTGACTTAGGAATGTGTAAAGCACTTTTGCTCCGAGTATTCGCCGAATTAGCCTGTAAAGAGATTTTGGAAAGCAAGTAGGGATAGCCATAAAGGCCGCGAAGTATCTTATAAAGAAAAATGACAGAATGTTGAGTAGGTACGTCTTAACTGCAAAGATGACATACTAGCCATTTGTAAAAGGAGTTCCTGAGGAAATCCTCTAGCCGGATACGACCCATCAATAGTTATAAATGAGTGATTTAAGAAATCGCCGCTGAATCGTTTCTAATGCCGTAATGTTAATATTATACACTGGGGACCAAACAAGGGAAGCATATTCAAGCTTTGACCTGACATATGTGTTAAAAAGGGGTTTTAAAGTATCTGGGTAGGAGAATTCTTGACCGCTGCGAATGACAACACCTAGGGCCGGTTTATAGAACAGCGAGTTAAATATTTAATCCTCGATTAGTTTAACAGAGAATTAAAATGTGGAATATGGGTCCGTGATTGGTTAAAGTATCCGCGTTGCCTCGCAACGGACCTCAGTTAAAAGTTAATCGCGAATTAACTTTAACTTCGCTTTCTGTAAATCGGGTCCTAGTGTCTTGTAAGCCGAACCTACTATCTGATTTACGTGGTAATTAAAAGAAAGTTTTGGGTCGAAGGAAACCCCCAGGTCGCAAATAACATCAGGTTTAACAAGAACGATACCACGTATGTGATAGTCATAGTATGTAGTTTTATTTTTGCGGGTGAATGACATCACTTTACTTTTGTCAGAATTGAGTTAAAAGTTGTTTTTAGAGCACCAGTTATCCACAGCACCTAAGTTTCTTCGTAATTTCAACGAGTCAGCAGTCGAATTAATTATACTGTGGATTTTAATATCATCTGCAAACAGGAGATAAGAAACATCCAGAACATCTGAGACATCATCAATAAAGATGTTAAAGAGCAGGGGACCCAATATGGATCCCTGAGGGACACCGGTCTCCTGTTTGAAACTTGGATCTGAAACCCCTGACATAGACAAATGAGTACCTATCATATAAATATGACCTAAGTAACTTGCAAATGCTGTCTGAAAAACCGAAGTGTTCCAGTTTGCTCAACAAGAGGCTATGGTCGATACTGTCAAACGCTTTTGAAAAGTCGGTAATAATAACGTCAACCTGCTGACAGGTATCTATTGCCTCACAGAGTCATTGAAACTAAATTAGTTTCAGTCGATCGTCCTTTCATGAACCCATGCTGATATTGACTCAATGCTTGCATTGTATGGCGGTAAAGAGAAAAGTGTAGAAGAGTTTCAAAGATCTTAGCAAAGTTGGAAATATGAGCAACGGGACGATAATTTTTCAAATCCGTTCTATTACCTTTTTTGTATAGAAGACAGATCTGAGAAATCCTCCACTGACTGGGAAATACATTAGTTTTTAGGATTAAATTATATATAATGCATAGCGGCTGGCAGAAGACATACATGCACTCCCTAATAATAAAGGCAGGTATCTGATCAGGTCCACATGTCATGGTAGGTTTTAACTCTTTAATAGCGATTAAAACGTCCGATTGGGACACAGACTTGATGGAAAGGGTATCCCTGATCAGATTTGGGGAGGAATAGATTTGCTACCGATTATTGGTAGTGAAGGATTTTGAAAAATAGTCAGCGAAACCGTCAACAATAGCCTGTGGTTTATTAAGTTCAGACTCATCATAAATCATGCCAGAAGGAATCGTACCGGAGTCAGTTTTTGATTATACAAAAGACCAAAATTTCTTGGGGTCTGATTTTAGATTACTATTGGTGATATTTACACAGGATTTATGAGCATGATATATTTCTGATTTAGTGTGGGCCCGTAAAGATTTAAATAATTCATAATCATCTCTTCATCCAGTCTTAATATAACATTTCCAAGCATTATGTTTCCGCTTTAAATTCTTGATTATACTTCCATTGAACCACGGAGGGTATTGATATTTGGTAGCGTGCTTCTTAGGCACGTACTTTCAAATACACGATTCAAGGCTTTATACATAACGGAGACAGCATCATTTATGTCAGAACATTCCGAAAGATAAGCCCAATTAATTTCAGACAGAGCAATATATAAAAGGTGGAAATTACATTTGCGAAAGTTGTATTCTGTATCAATGGCACTGAGAAATGTTTTACATTCACTTCTAAGAATAAATAACTTTATGTCGAGGGTAGGATGATAATCATCTTCTGCAACAAGCGGAACTGGAGATTTACTAACGAAACAATTAAGATTTCTGTTGATGAAGACAAAGTCCAAGAGTCCATCTTTGGAGTTCAATATTTTATTACATTGCTGAAGATTAAAGAAGTTCATAAATTGTTTTATTAGAACGCATCGCGAGGAAGATATACTGCTGAAGGAAGAAAGAGCAGATTCTGGGACATTAAAGTCACCCATTACGAGAATATTGGAGTTACCTATATAGAATATCTAATGACAGTAGCCAATCAAAAAATATGTTAACAGTGTTTAAGTCACAAGATGGTGGTACGTAGTTAAAAACTATATACATAGTTCTCAGTTTATTGTTTTTGAATATTCAGATATTGAATTTGTACCAAATGTATCAAAATTTCAATAACGAAATGCCGTACAGTGTAAAATATATACATATTACAAAATTATATGCTCGCTTTCAGTCGAAGCAGACAAAAAAATTTGCGTCGTGTTTCGAAACATTATCGCTGGGCGCTGCTAGTACTTGTTAAGGTAATACTGATTTTGGCGAATATTATACCCTCGAAGAAAAGAGGGGGCAGGTGGATGGGGCCGGTACTTACTAAGATAAGAGTCATTTTGGCAAATGATACACACTTCTATTTTCCTAGAAGGTATCATTTGCCAAAATCATTCTCACCTTAGGAAGTACTAACCCTACCCACCCGCCTATTATTTTCTTGGAGGGTATATTATTTGAAAGAGTCAGTCTCATCTTAGTAAATAGTAGCCCGGTCCACCCGCCCTCTACTTTCTTGGAGGGTATTTCATTTGCCAAAATTAGTCGTAAGTACTGGCCCTGGTCACCTATTCTCTATTTTCTTGAAGGCGGCTGGGCAGGACTAGTAGTTGTTACAATAAACCTGACATACTGATGACATACCTTCTAAGAAAATAAAGGGCGGGTGGGCGGGGCTAGTGCTTGTGAAGGTAGTACTGATTTTGGCGAATAATATACCCTCGAAGAAAAGAACGGGCGGGCGGGCGGGCTAGTACTTACTAGGAAAAGAGTGATTTTGGCAAATGATACACCCTTCTATTTTCCTAGAGAGTATCATTTGCCAAAATCAGTCTTGCCTTAACAAGTACGGTGTTACGGGACCGGGTCGTCGCGAGCTCGCGGTTCCAGCGAGGAAGCGTCCGGTCCTTAACCCACGTCGGTACGCCGACTTTGTTCCAGGGTGTCGGAGTGCCCTTGGGTGATGGGGTTCTGAAAAGAACCGGTGTGGGTGCTTTGTTTGCTACGGCAAAAAACTGAGCACGGGGTTTTTCGTGAATAAAAGCCTCGATGAAAGAGAAGGTACGGTTTATTGAGGGTTGTCTGGCCGTTTAGCCGCCGGGGCAAGCACTGACGACAACAGACTTCCTTGAAACCCACAACTCAACTGCCTATTGCTCTAATTTTACGTATCTTTATATGCGGCTGCTGTCGCAGCCGCGCTCCGATTAGCGGGCCGCGGTGCCGCGGATCTCGGACCGCGATGCCGCGGATCTCGGACATGCTTAAAAATATTATTTGAATAAAACGACTTATCTAATTCCTTAACCTAATGATCGCACTAATCAGGCCTCCAAATGTTGGCCCGGTAACAACGGTTAGAGAGTATGTCATTTACCAAACTCTGTCTCATCTTAGGAAGTAGTAGCCCCGAGAATTTTATTCTTTTTTTGACGATCAGCTAAAATTAGGAGATGCATAAATTGTTAAAGCACAAGTAGAGAAGCATCGTATGCATCTACTTGTAGTGAGTTTTATCACATAATTTTTTTTTTGATGACGTCATTCATGTTTTAACAAGGAACACTTATATCAGTTTGAATAGGTGCAGTATAATACTATTAGTAACAACACCGTATCCTCAAATTTTTAAGAAAATGAAATGGGGTAGGCAACAAAATAGGTCACCTTATTCATTATTTTTTTTATCACCTTGTATAAACAATTCATAAAATAATAATATTATTCCATTGATGTACCACAATCATAAGCTTTTAATAATGGATCAATATATAAACATGAATAGTAAGGGGCGTAAAACTGTTCCTTGTGAAACCCTACTTAGGACCTCGTGTGAATTATTAAGGTATACATCAATTTTTACTCTAAATGTTCGAAACGATAAAAAGCTTTCTATCCATTTAAGTAATCCATTTCTGACTCCAAAATACTCAAGTTTGTGCACGTCGGGACTTTATTAAATGTCATTCAGGAAACTGAGCAGACTGTAACTACCGATCGGTTGGACACAAATCCGTGTTGTTCAGCAACTTCATCGTAGAATGACTTATAATGGATTGCATCAACTTACTAATTAAACATGTTAGGCTGACAGGGAGAAAATTTCAAGCATCTAGTTGGTACCCTTTTCTAAACATCGGTTTGATAGTTGCTGTTCTCCAATTATTAGACAATTTACCGTTGTTAAATGATTGCTACATGAAGAAACTCAAGGGCTTACAAAAAGAAAGCGCACATTCATTCAAAATGGCAACACTCAAGTCGTTAGGTCCTGGAGATTTAGTTTTCTTCAACTATCGGTGCCTAGTGTATACTTCTTCTTTAACAAACTCAGCATTAATTAGTGAGGCAGTATATCGTGGTGTAGAAACTATAGGGGGATTTGAAGAAGGTTGGTCAGTGCGTGCCTCGGCAAAGTTATCTAAAAAAATATTTGCAATTTTGTCATTATCTGAAATTAATGTACCAGTGGAATCTCTCAACTGTGGCTTGCGAACTGATTCTCCAAGAGTGTCTCGAATGTATTTGTAAAAAGACTTCGGGTTTTTATTTCGAGCAAGTTGAGCTTCATATAAGGATTTATACATGAGATTAATTGTCATTTACATAAAATTGCAACATCTAATACGCTTAATAATATATTCTTTCTTGATGTAAATAAATTTATACTTAAGACAGTTTCAATCTCATATTTCCGATTTATAGAAAGCGAAGTTAAAGTTAATTCGCGATTATTTATACATATTCTGTTAAACTAATCGATGATTAAATATTTAATTCACTGTTCTATAAACCGGCCCTTAGAGAACTATAATATTTTCTGTTGTTAATTAGTTATCTCGAGGCAATATTAATGCCTTAAATACTATAGCTATTTCTCCGATAAGATGTCAACATTATACTTCTGTTCTTAGAAATGAAACATTTACCACTCCAATCAATAATTCTACTTCTATGCACGGTAAATCTAAGTTTTTTCGAGTCGGTTCGTCTGCGTTCTCAAATTTTGAGTAAAAGTAACTTAGTTTCACATCTAACGGCATCCAATTCTCTAATACAAAACACTTCACTTAATAGTACTTTCACCACTACGACCCTGAGCTTTTTATATCAGAATGTTAGAGGCTTAAACTCCAAATTTGACTCATTTTCTAACAACTTGACGAGGTCGACGTTTTAATTCTTCCTGAAACATCGTTGCATGACGACGTTGCAAATTCAGAACTATTTCCTGAGAACTATTGCATCTTTCGCTGTGATCGATGGTATAAACATCTGGATGTTGCCAGAGGTGGCGGAGTTTTGATTGCCATCAATAACAAGTTTTCGTGTTGTACAGTTGACGTTTCCCATATTACCAACGCTATTCCGTCCATCGACTTTGTGGGAATTGAAATCTTTCTCTCCAATTACTTGCATTTTTTTATCTTTACTGTTTATATCCCTCCATCTGTATCTATTACTGATTATGTGGATTTCTTTGATCTTGTTAGCAGTCTTGATCAAATCCATAACAATCTTGTTCTCTTTGTAGGTGATTTTAATACCCCTAAGTTTGAATCCGAATTAAACAATAACTTCAGTCACTGCCTTAACAACTTTGTATCATTTTGCGGCTTCAGCCAGTATAATCATATTCTGAATAACTACGACAGTTTGCTTGATCTTATATTTTATTCGTTTTCCTGCACCGTTTTGAGATCTGATTTTTTCCTGGTACCAGAAGATCCACTTCATCCTACATTATTATTCCATATTGATTTGGTGCCTTGCAAGAAAAATAACGATTTCTGTTTTAACTCTGATGACTCTTAATTTTAGAAAAGCTATTTTCCTTGCCTTTATGACTTATTATTAAATTATGACTGTATATCCTACTTGTATATTGTATATACAATTTTAGCAATGTCGATGACGCCTGTGAACACTTGTACACTGTCTTATATTCTATATTTGATTTGTGCGTGCCCAAAGTTGGCTCTTCCAAGAAAAAACGGAGAATTGAAGCGAATGAAGAACTCAATGACTTTTGGACCTGACAGCATCCCAAGTTTTTATTAAAAGATTGTGCCAATGTTCTCTCTAAACCGCTTTCACACATCTTTAATATTATATTAAAGTCATCTACATTTCCTAATATCTGGAAATTGGCACAAATCTGTCCGGTACTAAAGAAAGGGGATTTCTCCCAAGTCACAAACTATAGACCTATATCCTTCTTATGCAATTTTTCCAAAGTATTTGAGAGCATTTTGTATGCTCGTATTTATGCTTCTATTAAAAATTATATTTCTGAATATCAGCATGGGTTTATGCAAGGAAAATCTACCATTACTAATCTAGCATGTTTCTCTCAGTTCGCCTCTAATGCGCTAGATAGAAATAGTCAAGTTGATGTTATATATACGGATTTTCAGAAGGTCTTCGACCAAATTGATCACTATGTCCTGATTAAGAAACTTGAAACCTTTGGTTTCTCAAACTCTCTTCTTCTGAAACCTTATCTTCTCAATAGGCGTCAACAAGTTGTATATCATAAATTTAAATCCATAGTTTTTGCCTCAACATCAGGTGTCCCCCAAGGATCCAACCTTTGATCCCATTTATTTCTAATGTTCATCAATGATATTACTGACGGGCTGGAACCCTGTAATAAATTGCCCTTCGCTGACGATTTAACGATCTTCATGGAAATCATGTCAATTGCTGCCTGAGTCACGTTACAAAATTGTCTCAATGTTCTATCCAAGTGGTGTAGTTCTAATCGTCTTCGCCTAAATTTATCTAAATGCAGTATTGTATCCTTTACAAAAAAACTCAACTTCAATATATACCCATATTCAATTGAAGGAACAATATTATTCCGCAACTTCAATTTCAAAGATCTAGGTATCCTTTTTGACGCTTAACTTATGTTTAAAGATCATATATTTAATGCTATTAATAAGGCATTCAAAATCTACGGTTTCATATATAGAAACTGTCGAAGTTTTACCAATTTGACAATTTGGAGATCCTGTTTTGCTCATTGGTGCGTCCTCACCTTGAATATGGTGCGTTGATCTGGTACCCCATCTATAGAACATATAATATGTCCATTGAAAAAGTGCAACGACGTTTTTTAAAATTTCTCGCCTTCAGAATGGACGGTGCTTATCCTGTACGTGGCATAGATTACAGTATTCTCTTGAATAGATTTCAATTTTTTTCTCTAGAAACTCGAAGAACGTTAACAGTCTTGCGTTTCCTATATAATTTAGTTCATGGTAAAATTGATTGCCCTTTTATCTTGGGTGCCCTTCGGTTTAATGTTCCTCGTCCTGTACTGCGTTATGATCCGTTGTTCAAGCTCTCTTACAGCCGTACCAATATAGCAATCAAAGCTCCAGTAGCAGTATTGATGTCCACCTACAACGTTCTTTATCAAGATTGTGATTTATACCATGACTCAATAAATTCTATTTTAAGTCATGCTTGTGCCGTTTTAGATGTTATGGAAACGTGAAACGTTCTGTTGTCTTTATTATGTATACCCTGTCATTTTATTGTCTTATTGTATTTTATGTTGTATATGTACATTGATCTCTGTAACTGGGTCTTTACCTGTAGAATGATCAATAAAGATTAAAGATTTAGCGCTTTAATTTTCGAATCTAACTGACTTGAAAAAGTTGCTTTTGATACGAATCATTTTAACTACTTGATCATTAATATTGTTATGTAATTTTTTAACTTGGTTGTGTTTCAAATTAATAAATAATTTGGATTCGCCAAAAATTTTTGATTATTTCTTTAATTTTAGCTAAATAAGGTCATGGGGTCCAAGCGGACCCCACTCGAAACGATGTGTAATTTTTCTCACCCGGTATTTTGAAGGTTAAGTGTTATAGTGTTGTACTTAAGAGTTGATGACCAGTCAACTTCAAGCAGATCTTTCTCTAACATTTGATAATTAATAATGATTTTGTGGTGATGGTTATTTTATATGTAGCCTGTATGTTAATCTGAAGATTCACCAGAATTGTAACATGGTCCGGTTCACCGATTGGGCTAGAATATTCTAGATTAGCAATTAAATAAGGATTAGAGGGGAGAATGAGATCTAACAGAAAAAAACATCGGTTTTTCGATATCTGGTTGGTTCCGAGACTATTTGATACAAATGGGAGTCGCTAATCAAATCTATCCGTTTCACGATCCAGAACACACTAGAGGCCAATTCGACTCAGGCATATTAAAATTTACACAAATGAGAAGATTATTGTAGTCATTAGTTTAAGACGGTCAACGCTGTAAATAACTTTAAATCACTAGATGGGGCTCGATATACACAACCAAAAACAATTGATTGATAATGATTTTCCAGCTACTTTCAGGATTAAGGAGTCGACGTTCGAAGTGTCATTATCAACAACAGAAACCTCCTCCAAAAACTTAGAGCACAAGGAAGCAATATTGGCACACATTAATAGACATAAGAATAAAGAAGAAGTTAGATGATTAATTGGGGTGAATAGAATTATTAATAAGTTTCTAGATCATGTCTTCAATTTAACCTTAAAACGTTTCCAAAGTTTCAGAGCATTGGGTTTTGCAGTTTCAAAGTTAAATTGTAAAATGTTGTTACAAAATCTGAATACCTGGGGTAAAAACTCAACATAGATTCAATAGATACAAGTGAAGGAGTATGGAATACTCCTACTTATTATCAAATTTAAATAACATTTACTTTTGTAAAAGTTGGAGATGACGTCAAATCATTGTTGGTTGGGATGATTGGACAAATTTTGGTCAGCCTTTTATCATTTACACGATATTCCTAATATATAATTTAAATCTCTTGATATTGTTTTGTCTTATCTTAGAAAATACTAACCCCGCCCACCCGCCCTCGATTTTCATGGGGAGTATACCATTGGCCAAAATCAGTCTTATCTTAGCAAGTACTAGCCCCACCCACCCGCCCTCTATTTTCATGGAAGGTATATCATTTTCCAAAATCAAGCTTATCTTGGTAAGAACCGGAAATATTAAGATAAGAGTGATTTTGGCAAATTACATATCCCCAAAGATAGTAAAGGGTGGGTGGGTGGGGCTAGTGCTAGTAAAGATAAGATTGATTTTGGAAAATAATATATTCTGTACGAAACTAGAGGGTGGGACTTCTATTGGCTAAGATAAGACTGATTCTGGCAAATGATATACCCTCTAAGAAAATAGAGGGGGGTTGGCGGGGCTAGTACTTACAACTTAAAATACTTTTATACTTTTGAACTTCACTTCACGAAAACCCAACACGAATTGATACAGGACGAAAACTCTAAAAGAAAATTGTAGGAGGACAACCCTTTTACCCAAAACTCAACTGTTACCTTGATCCCCTTGTTCGAGTGGAATACTGCTGGTTGTATTAACTATCAATTTATCAATTTCTACATGGTCTCTTATAAGCAAGCAATACCTTTACAACTTCGGTCTCAGAGCCGATAAAATGAGTAAAAAAAAACGGAATAGGGGTGGGTGGGCGGTACCGCTTCTCACTTTGTTTTAAATCTTAATTTTTACAGTTTTCCAAAATAGAATTCAAGACAGAAAATAAAATAAGTTAATGAAATGGAGAAAGGAGATGGGGGGAGGGAAGTGGGTTTGGTTTTTTCTACACAGTCTTATAAGCAAGTAGTAGCCCTACTCACCTACGCCTTCTTCATTCTAGTGACTACTCTTTACACGCAAAATTCGGCAACAATCAGTTCGTTAGCTTTGAAGATTATCTGTTGAACCAAAATCGACACAGATTTAGTCACTTTTAAAATTACTTTTAACCCAAATTACAATTATTTTTAACCCAAATACTCACACAATTTGTTAAGAAACCCGGTAACCATAATATACATAAGCTCTTCATCATTTTAAGGGTGAGATAAAGCATTTTCCAGCATAGAGAAATACATGTAAACTTGTGCCCAAGTTTTTGCCAAAAATATAAGTACGTCCGATTGTAATAAACTTCACACCGTTGAAATGGACGTAAAAAACCCAGACTATTTTTCGGTTTTTTAAATTTTGTTGTCAAAAAAAAAAAACTACAACGCGTTAAAATTGTGATGAGTATAAGACTGTCTGGTTTTCGCTATTTATGGAACAATTTTAAATTTTGAAAAAGGTACATTAGTAGAAATTGTATTAAAAATTCCATTGCCCTTTACAGAAATAAAATAACTTAATAAATAATTGAGTAAAGAGGGGCAGAATATTTAAAATTTGTGGTCAAACAAACTTTAGCCATTTTTCTGGTCCACTCAAATCTATAACAAGTAGCCGATAGCCCGTCCTTTCAAACCTCTCAAAATACGACAATTTAATCTGTAAGTCACAACGCCACGTAAGAGGCAATCAAAGAGAGACTTTTAAGTTTACATTATTTTGTAACTCCCTTCTAAGTACTTATAAGGAACATCCCTTTTATTAAAGATTAAAAAATTTGCGTCCGCAGGTAATTACCGGAAGACTAATATTTACAATACACGTAGCCAATAAGATATTTTGAAATCTGCCACCAATGCACATTTTTGTTTAAAAGTTGTTGCAGTTGGCATCGAACTTTTATTTGTAGCTATAGTGGAATGAAATTAGGCAGAAAAGAATCGGTTGTTCAATTTTTTGTAAAATATGTAACATGTTGACCCAGAATTCCATCTAGCGTCGCAGTGGAAAGGATGTTTAGTGTTGGCGCGGATGTTTTTAAGACAAAACGTCATGCCCTACTGAGGAAAATTTTGAATGTCAGTTAATATTGAATTTAAATTATGAATATAGTCCTCTTGCGTGAAGTATTTATTTGTTTTATTTTATTTACCGATGTGAATATGTAACAGCTTACATTAGTAAAATAAATCACTCACTAACTTTTTCATTCTAATACGTTTTTTCTTGACTCTTTGGACCCATACAACAAATATCTAAAATTGTGTCTTCATCAAATTTTTAAGAGTGCAAAAAGTAATTGTTAAGTTTAATTAAGTAAGTAATTACTTTTTAAAAATAAATGTTCAAACATTTGTTTATTTTAAATATTAACCTGAGTATTATTCATTTCTATCGCGACCTTTAGTAACCACCGAGTACCTTCGGCGAGGGAGCTGGCGCCCGAGCAACCGCCCCGTCGAAAGCGCCGCCACCGTGACATTAAAGCAACCACACCGTCTAGACCGGCCAGACGTGTCTCACCGGCACTAGTCGGTCCAGGACGCAGAGGTGATATACATCACAACACCCGAGATATGGGCGAGATCCGGACCTTCACCGGCATCGACCCGCGGGCTTGTGGCTATGTTAAGTAGTAAAACACGATTACGGTTTTTATCATCTTTCGGGTGATGCTTAAGCCAGTTAACCAAAAATTAAATTCTAATAAATTTAAAATTTAATGTTAAACGCAACAGGCATTTAATTCGCAGTCATAAAACTCCTTCCACCTATGTACGTCTTCTTTTTGACGGTGTCTTCAATAATTTATAAGTTATCATTTCAATAATTCATAGATCGTAATGAAAACGGTGTATCGCATAAAGAGCCTAATGATCACACCAGTCCGGTCGGTCTTTGTGGCACCCCTCCGACAAACAGGAAATAAACCATCAACTCTGCAAATTGGTTTAGGGTTTGGAAGTCGTTAAAGTCGCGAATTGACAAAGACGTGTTTATAGTTCTTGGACTTGTTCGAAAAAGGCGGTGATGGTTGAATTTGTTTGCGCGTCGCCGATGATTTCGCACTTTTTACGTCTTAATGCCCCATTTGAGTTGTACTTATTGTTTCTTTTCGACTTTTTACATTGTCATAAAATAAAGAATTTCCTGGTTAAAACGTTGCCGATGATTTTAGACGTTGAGATTTATTACAGCTTGGCACTAGATTACGAGAGAACTACGTTCAACGTTTTATGTGTTTGTTTGTTATTTCTTCTACTCGAAAACTGCTTTCAGTTAAATTATATTTGCAACAATATCATGCAAACAAAGGCAATGGACATGATCGACGAATAGAAATAAAAGTATTCTTTTAGTTTCTGATTAGTATAAATCAGTCATTATTTTTAAGCACACGTCTCTTTGTTCCAAGTAATTTAATTATGGAAGTTGTCCTACTTTAAATAAAATAGGGCGAATGAATTACTTGAAACTGGAAAGGACTCGTTTAAAGTATAATTTCAAAACTTGATAGATACAATTACATGTTGATATGATGTTAATATATAGTTTTCTTTGATGAAAGATTACATTACTAAACAAATCATGGTATTTCTTATCGGCTATACGACCTTATGTGTGTTTAGTTTTCCTTGTCAGTAAATGTTTACGATTGTATATTAAAAGTAATGTCGGTCAGACGGTGGTAAAGGAGACGAGTTATTGGATGCTACAGAAAATGCCCAGTGTCACACCTTGTTTTTATTATTATTATCTAGATCTATCTACGGTTTTAATTCTAGCGTTCTACCAAAGATTATCAATAAAAACATCGTCAGTAAACAGTTAGGTGGCATCATCCACGATCAACAGGCACCTCAAATAAAAATGCTCACAGATACATTTATCAAGATAAAAAATAATTAGGTATTTGTGTTAAAAACCGTCATTATCTCACTCCATAGCAAATTCGAATGCCTCCCGTACGTATTTTCGCAACCGTTGTCAGCTCCAAGATAATCGAAAATACTTTCAGTGTATTTTAAACGAAGCGTAAAACTTTCGGAAATCCGCTATCAATAATGGTGACAATTCACTGAAAGTTGGATTAAATTTTTCCCAACATTCTTTTGAAACTTCGCTACCCAAATTCAAAATGTACAAACTTTTGTCTCATAGAACAAAAAAATATTTTATAAAATTTAGTCTAACATTTTCTATGTACAATTTTGAGGTATCGTCTTCATATTGTTGGTGGGGATGATTAAACAAAGTTTGTTTAGAAGTTTTATCATTCAAAACATACGTATAAATTTGACAACAATTCGACAGTTTCGCAGATTATCTATCTAACAAAAAACGGCAGTGATGGTGGACATACAGACAGAAGGACGGGAATTGTAGACTTAAGTTTTCGTAATCTAGGGGTCACGAAACGTCGAGAAAACATAAAAGTAACCTTTCCTCCGATGGATCTTACTATAATATTTCCTTAGTTTCCGTTTGGGAAGTAACAAGTACTGTAAAGACGGTTGCAAAAATAATTTCTGACATGAGATAACGTCTCCAAGATCATCTATAAAAAGTAAGAAAAGCAGGGAGCCGAGGTTACAGCCTTGCGGAACACCAGAGGTGGGCTTGATAATATTCGATTTGTAATTGCGATACTTAACATATTGTTCACGATTAAGTAAGTATGATTGAAAAAATTTTAAAGTCCTTCTGAAAAACCAAATCTTTTTAATATTTCGACTGGTTAAAGTGATCAATTTGATCCAACGCTTTTTGAAAGTCAAAATAAATAGTATAAACTTGCTTTTGACGTAAATTGTGTAAAGCAAGCTAAGTTTGAAATGGTGGAAAGTTTTTCCATAAATCCATGTTGGTGAGGCGACGAAAACATTTTAATTGAGGAATATATATGTTTATAAATTATACTTAGATTCAAAAATTTTAAAAAAACTGCAAAGAAGCGAGATATGTGTATAATTCTTGATTTCGGATACATCTCCTTTTTTGAATACTGGACAGATAGTTACTTTTTTCCAGATGTTTGTGAAAGTGGAAGAATTTAATATTTTATAAAATAACCTGAAGCAAAGATCTACAAAAATATACACACAACTTTTTAAAGTAGATAAAATTTCTGTTTGTGAAATATATTAATATTCACTAGTAGCCATGGATTGATTTCATAATTGTTGGCAGTTGTATTGGAATTAGAATTTCTGTAGACTCCATTAAAATAATTTGCGAAAACTTCAACAATTGTATTCGGAGAGTTAAGTTCTTCACTATTACATTTTATTAAGTCGGGGATTCTAGAATGGCCTTTTTTGTTGTTAATATACTCCCAAGACTTTTTTTGGATCTATATGCAGTCTATCCTCGATATTTGATATATATAATTTTTGTATACATTCTTAATCATTCTTTTTAGATGAGATCGATGGTTTTTAAAAACATTGTAATAATATGTAGGTTTATGCTTTATGTACTTGTTATGAGCTAAAGATTTATTACGAATACAATTTGGGCTTTCAGAGTTAAACCAGGGAGGATAATATTTATGATAATAACCCTTGAAATGATATTTGGGGGTGGTACGCTCAAAAATTTTATAAATTGTATTATAAAGTAATTCACGGGCAATATTGACATCAGACGTATTATCAAGAAGAGACCAATCAATTTTCGAGAGGAGGTCATAGATTAATTTTTGAAGTTGAAAGAATTAGACTGTGCGTTCACAGAAAATTCTTGAAACTGTTTATTGTTGAGAATTCAATAATAAGCGCTGGATGAAGAAGATCTTCTTTTATAACCGGATCTTCAAATTTTGTGACACTACACTGAAAGTTAGAAAAAACCATAATAGAATTATTTGAAATTATGTATTTAATAATTCTTCACTCTGTATACAATCCAGGTTTATGGATGCTTCAAAAAAAAACTCAACTTCCGCTAGAGTAATTCATGGTGGTATATATAAAACAAAGATTAATAGTTTTTGACGAAATTTACCGGTGATTTTAACACCTACAAAATCTACAACGGGAATCAAGCTTGTAATGGACGAAAGATCTAACTTCGTAGATTTATACTGATTACTGACTGCTAAAATCATGCCACCAGGTTTGGACAAATCGAGTTCGTCTAAATTACGGTCATTACGATGTACAACGAAATTATATGGAAAAAGTTCATTGTCAAAGATCCGCCTTTAACCAAGTTTCAGAAATAGACATAAAGTCAAAATAATTGGATGATACAGAATTAAAAAATTCAACACATTTAGAACATTCTGATAATAGCGCTAACATAACATAACATAACTGACTGAAGTAACCAATTCAAAGCCATTATTTTTGGTGTGTCATTAATATACTTAATTTTTAAATTTGCTTCACCACGATTAATTCTATCTGTCAGTTGTTGTTTGACAGATTTATAATACGCAATCTCTTTAGGTGTTTTGTCATAATTCAATGAAATATTTTTGTAGAGATCTGTATTGCGTAGACTTTTGCAAATATGAATGGAACACAATATGATTAAAATACATACGAATATTTAACTAAACTAACAACACTTAATAAGTCCTACCCAACAAACACAAAACTAAAGCTCCTGACAAAAAAATGAACTCTTAAAAAGTATGAGTTTGGCTGCGACGGTTAATGCGTCCTCACATAGAGAGAGACAGACACAGGCTTCAAACTTGTAATTATAAAACAGACAGACAGACCGATAGATAGACAGACAGACAAACCGACAAAAACTTCAAACTTATAGTAACCGTTGGATGTTAACAACGATGTAATATTGTTACAAAAGGTGTAACAAGTTACATAAGACCAGCATAACATCAACATAACGTTTCTATTCCACTTTCCGTTTTAAACAACTATAACGGCAGTATAACATTTATATACTTTGTAACGAAGTGAATTTTCGCGGGCCGGAAACCGTGACGCGTACCGCTAGAGCCGGGGGTAAATTCGCGATCGCCGCGCCGCCGCGGCGAAGGAAGAGGATTCTTGCCTGAAGTTTTAGGGTGTCAGGTGCTGTGGCTGTGTGTTGAGAAGTTTTGGAGAATTGTGGCAAAGTGAGCAGTTCGACCCTCCGACCACCGTAAGTACTTTTTAGATCGCCTGCCCGTCTTAGTACCGGTTTTCGAATCGCCGCCCCCGAGCGAGAAACCGCGTCGCCGTCACGGTTTTTTTTTGTCACCGTCACAAGTCGTAACTGTCGTGCACGCGTCGTTACCGTGCCAGACATTTAATTTAATTTTGTTTGTAAAACCGTTTTGTAGTTATTTAAGTTGTTTAGCTGTAAGTTTTATTCTTTTAGATCGTGTAGCTGGTAGCAGGGAATAAACCCTATTTTTGTTATAAAATATCCTCGTCGTTGTATTTCTTATTCTCTTGTTTTCGGGGAGGCTCACCACCTGAATTCCGTGTCTCCGGCTTTAGAGTACCCCGGCGCTCCCTTCCCCGGAGCGGGAGCTGGCGCCCGAGCGACCGCCGCTCCTGACCGAAGGCGCCACCCCCGGCGGTGTGAAGGTCGCCGCATATGCTTGGTCGGCCAGACGTGTTTCTGACAGCAGCGATACTAGTCGACCCAAAGCTTGGCACCCAAGTACGGCGCCACCCCACACGTTATCGGCGAGATTCCGGACCGTCACCGGACCGTCCGTCCCAACCGGAATTTCGTCGCACTTAATTTTGCTACTCCGACGTTATGCAAATTCTACATCGTCGTCTCGTTGGCTTTTAATATCTGCTTGTCTGTTATAATTTACAGAAATGAGAGGTTTTTATTATTCTACGGAAAGTTTGTACCGCCTGATCTAGCATTAATGCTAATAGCGTAACTAACTTAAGTGCAAGGAAGTGCAGTGAGAGGGACTTAAATGTAAACTGTTTCGCTAAAAAGCACCAAACGCGGGTCTCATGTAAATGCACATTTTGAAAATACTGGATTTAGACGAAAAGTGTCTTGCCACCTGCCAATAGTTAGTTCTTCCTCCGAATTAAGAGTGAACAAAATGTGGAGAGCGGAGCTATTTAGGGATAAGTGGGATGACTCTTTCATGAACTCGTCGAAGAACAATTCCAGTACCTTTTCCATTTTTGACGGCAAACCCATTGGAGAAGATTCTAACGGGCGGTCTGACAACGAGAGGATACCAGGGCTGGGTTGACCATTTTGGCATTACTAATATCCCCTCTTCCTTTTCTTCTATGACTTTGTGGAAATTCGTAAAATGAGTGAAAAGAGTAGAAAAGCGTAAAGGTAAAGGAAGGTTCAAGGTACCGTGAATGCGTCGCCCAATACGTTTGTAGGACCGTGCCTCCAAGATATAGTAAAAAGATTAAATGCAGCGAGTATTCAGGCTTGACTGTTACTGTTTGACATTCGTTGTAGGCTTAATCTCGAAGATAACGTGTGGTGGCGGCGTAACTAGGTGCCAAGCTTTGGGCCCACTAGTGTCGCTGAGATAACAAACACGTCTTCGGCGATCGCTCGGGCGCCATCTCCCTCTCCGGGGGAGAGAGCGCCGGGGTTGCTCTAAAACCGGAGATTCGGATATCAGGTGGTGAGCGCCCACGAAAAAAAGATAATAAAATAAAACGGCAAGGAACATTTTGAACAATAAATCGGGTTTATTCCCTGCCATCAGCTACACGGCTAAGTGTTAATGAACTACAATAAATTTAAACAAAAAGAATTAAACATCCGGCACGGTCGTTCCTCCTAGGCGGCGAATTCCTTCAGGACGGGCTCCTCCTGGAATTGGGGGCAGCGACCTTGAACCTGGAAATCGCGTAAAGACGGTACGACGACCCGGGAGGGGAGCGCGGTGGCGGTACACGACGGTTACAACTTAGAGTGGGAGAACTCTACCTTTGTGTCCATTAGGTTAATTTAGCTTAATATTGAAATCGTTCTGTTTTTTTTTCATTCATTTGATCCACAATTTTTTACCTATATGTTATTGTATTTTTTTTTGTTTCAAATTCTTATATTATGTATGTATCTTATGAACGCAATAAATTCTATTCTATTCTATTCTATTCTATTGTATTCTATTCTATTCTATAAATCTGAACTGCCACAATGGATGGTATCAGCAATTAACAGTTTACCATCTCGTTAAGATCAAGTGGACATTAATAAAACGGGCAAGTATGAGTCAAAGGTACAGAGAAAATTTCAAATTTTGTATGTATTTTCACTAATTTTTGTAGACGGATAGTAGGCGAAGAATGACAATATGGCTGGCAGTTCGTATCAATATTTTCATCACAGTCTTATATATACTGCCATGGACGATACTGACTTATCTCTTGAAGAGCGAGTGGGCGGGGCTAATCTTTGCCAAGATAAGACTGATTTTGCCAAATGACACACCCTGTAAGAAAATAAAGGGCGGGTGGGCGGTGCTAATACTTGGCAAGATAAGACTGTTTTTTGTAAAATGACACACCCTCTGAGAAAATGAAAGCCGGGTGAGCGGGGGTAATACTTGCCAAGATAAGACTGATTTTGCCAAATTACATACCTTCTAAAAAATAAAGGGTGGGTGGGCAGGGTTAATACGTACTGAGATAAGACTGATTTTGACAAATAACACACCCTCTGAGAAAATAAAGGGCGGGTGGGCGGGGCTAGTATTTGATGAGATAAGACTGATTTTGGCACTTTTAACATTTTCCACCATTTTTCAACTACATATTTCCAAAAATTAGTTGAAGACATTTTGTTGTAGATTTCGATATCCCGAAGTCATTTTCGGATTCGTTTCTTCGGAAATTCCTACCGTTTTTCCAAAATCGCTAATTGAAATACAGCAATTTTTACAGTTTCGTCAAAATAACTCCGTATAAAAATTTTGTAGATAAAAAAAGAAATTATCATTAATGTTTGTTTTACAAAATATGTACATTTGTTTCAAGAATGTACTTTGTAGTTTTTATATATTTACAGAAATGTTTAAATTTTGTTTGTTTTGGACAATAGAGAAGTCAGGACATGTCAGGTCACGTTAGGTCAAATCAGGTCAGGTGCATGAAATAAGAAATATATTTTATAGCAAATGGTATAGCAAAGAAATGTTACGATCAGCGTTTTTATTTTTACTTTTAATGAAATGTTACCAGAACGTGAAGTATGTTCAGCCCACTGTATACAAATAAATACAAGAAAACTGTAGGTGCAAAAGGAAGTGATGTAAAGAAGCAGATCAGTTCACTAAGGTTGAACCACAGGAGAGGTGGATTTAATAACCGCTTCTGTAGTCCGGGTACTTGCGCTATAATTTAGATTTGTAAAAAACTCATTCTGACGATTTTTTTCAAATATGTGAAAATTTAGAACTTTGAATAAAAATTCCTAAACCATTTTGACTTCTTCCGTGGGGATGGTTTAGAATCTTTGGAAAGTTGTTCGGATTTGTCTTGGAGACGAAGCATTCTTATTTGGCTTCTCGAACACTGGAAGAAAAGTACTTTCTTTTATTTTTCAAATATTGGGACCCACGCCGGTTTTGTTATATTATGCAGTAAAACAAACTAAGTTTATGAATGAAAATACGAATGAAATGAATGAAATATTATAAAATATAACTGTGTTCTGTCTCACTAAGAAGTTACTAAAACTGGTAGAAATCTTGTTAGCTCTGTTTGATTTCAAAAAAGAAAAAAATATATAGGTACATATTACAAAAAACAGTGGTCAATTTTTAGTGATTTTTACTATGCAAACAGAAACTTTTAGGGATTCTTAATACAAAAATGAGAATAAATATTATTACACAGTATTTTACACAATTGAAAACTCTAGCGACAAAATTTCAAAGGAAAATATTTTCTAGAAATACACTCAACAGTCCATATGCAATGTCCTTTCGATTAGTTTGATTCAGTGTTATTGTTGTCCAAACTGAGGAGTATTTTAATAATGATAAGATATATCTACATACCAAGGAAAAGTTTCATAATCAAATCACACTTGTAATTTTTAATTACAAAATATATTAACTAATTATTCGTAATTATTAGAGATTAGGTTAGAGAACGCATAAAAATGTTACAACGAGACCGGTGAGCCGGGTTTTCAATTGCTACCAATCAATCTTACACAGTAGTTTTAAAATAATTATAATCCCGCTGTGAATTTTACAGTCCAATGCATTTAGCTAGTGGTTTGAGGTAAAGTCCAACTATTTAATACAACCGGACCGTAAATCGTTTTCTTTCATGAAAGATGTAAATGCCGCTTTTACGGTTTTGAAAAAGCAAATTGCTTTAATAAAAGAAACAAATTTATTCGTGGCCACAATAAAATTTGAATGCTTGCTTCGTTAGCTATTCAACAAATTAAGACGACTTGTGATTCATTAAACATGTAGCTCTGTCCAAATTAAGTCCGTAATTATATATACAGACGCCTCATTTATTATTTCAATCTTGTTTGGGAGATATAACCACCTTAAATAACAAATGTCTTAATATCCCGCTGGCAAGCAACCAAAAAGTCCAATCTGTATTTAAGACGAACCTAAACTATAAATATCCTGTGAAGTACACATGATAATTTGTAGCATTCTTACGAACAAAAAAGACATTAGAGGATAAAAAAACCTCCAGGTATTGCTGCTACGAAAGATAATTTCTAGCCACCAAGCTCGAAAGCCGTGATTTTTTCAGCATAAAAAGACGGATTTTATTGACGAAGTTCATGAGTTATAAGGTGGTGTGACGCTAAATTTCAATTAACCTTATCTCTCTATTTTCGCTCAAAGTCTTAATAAGATTAGACGTTACTTTTATATAATGTAAAAGATCTTGTGAAATTGAAGCTCGCCCTGAAGTTTTATAACGATTGGCCTCATTGAAGCGTATGGTATTTCCTCATTCTGGTGCAGACAAATAAGTGGGAAAATGTGCTCCTTAAAGATAACAGTGAAAGGCCATCCATTCCTTTATTTCACTTGCAAAAATAACGCTCATTTCAATGTTCCGCGCTGAATAAAGCCTTCTTTCTTGATGACGCCCTTAGAAAAAAGTGCCAATATGGCGGAATATTTAAATAAGTGCGAGGGTTGAAATTGTTTTTAAATCTAATTTGCGTTGGTTGTCTAGACGTTGTTTAAAGAAACAGGACCGAAAGATGGCTGCTATCAAGAGCAATTACAATGTGAAAAGTGCATTCTAGGTGGTGATGTGAACGTGTGGATTTTACTCGATTTTATAACGTTGCACAAGTTTATAAAAGCGTCTATCTAAAGCACTCCCTTGAGAACTCAACTTCGTTAAAAAATCATATTCATTTTGTACAGTTCGGTGCAAGTTAAATGAGATTTGCATTATTAATGAAAGTTGAAAAAATTGCTAGCCACAGAGCCAATTATAGAACATCGATTTTATGCAATGACTGAATAAAGCGATAAATTATTTGGTAAGTGTAACACAAATGTGTAAATGTAATTTCAAATATTTATAGTCAAGCCTAGGGAAATTAAAAAAACTTAACTGCGTAAAATTTCACTTGCATAAATATAAAACCTGAGTCGAACTACAACTACCGCATTTTTTTTTTTTTTGCTTTAACACGAGTAAGATAATATGTTCTTGTTATTGTAATTAAATAAACCCTGCGTATAAATGTAATAAGAGTTGTGAAATATTATATTAAAGAATCGTATAACAGTGAATGCAAACATATTGTTTTGTTATTTCTGATGTAATTTTATAATTTTTTTTCTAGGTTTAGATACACATAAAATATCGATTTTAAATACTTTAAGGAAATATGGTAACTGCAGTACTTTATTATTCATTTTATACAAATAATAAAATCTATTAGATTCAGCCTTTTGTGCAACATTTTTATCTGTACAAATGAAACGCTTGGAGGTATAACGTATGTAACAGCAGTTATCGCAAAAAAGTTAAAGTCATTTTACGGCATTCGTTTGTACATAGTATACGCTACCTGAAACCTAATTTTGAATAATATTACCAACTTGCCAACAAACGAAATCCATGTTCCATCATAAGAAGTCATTTTCTCTTGAACGATCGCACAGTCGTTAGTAAGGTTTGGTGGGTTTTGACTAAAATTGTATTTCTAATTTGGATTTGGGTTTTTAGTTTATATTATTCGAAGTCTTTGTGTGTTTTATATAATAACTTGCAGTTAAAAATTTTCGTTGTAAACATATAATTTTGTTTTTCATATTTAATTGAAATACCAGCATGCATGGTACATATTGCATTTTTATTATATTTTAAGTTGCCAAAGCATTGACGAAAGGATATTACAGAACATTTTTGAGGTTAAAAAGAGAAGCTGGACATGTGCCTTGAACAAAATAGTGAATATTTCCAATATTTTTTATGATATTTAACTACAATAAATTTGTTTCTTTTTATTGTAACGAATTAGTTTCATTTTTTATTAAGTTATGAAACATTTAGGCAACCAGTTGTACACATGCGTGTTATATTTCTCGTGAGTCATTAAGCATTTAGTGAAGTCCATACAAAGTGATAGGCGGCACACTTCTGTGACCTACTTCGACCCTATATTTCACTTTGCACTTTCATTGTATAAATTATTATTGTTTTGTCCCCTTTATAGACTAAAGGTACCGTATTTCGGACGGTAACAGTTGCCAAAGTTGACAGTTCTTATTCAGGAGGTATCGGCTCAGATGTCATTTTTCCATTAAGGCAAAAAACAATGGACTCTTAAAACAATTTGAAGGTGTTATAAAAGACACTGAAGCACAGCTGCACAAGAGGTTAACAAAAAACTTTTGCATGGTACATAAGCGTAACTGAAAATGAAAATATTCATCATGGCTTACTTGCAAAAATCTATAGAAACACCAAGAATTTTTTATTATAATTTCAAGAAATATACTGGACATAATACGTCCTCAGCTGAAAAGATGTTTTAAGTTTCTTCTTGCGAAAAAAAGGCTACGTATATCAAGAAAAAAAAAAGGAAAAATATTGGCCCCGCCCATCCACTCTGTCTCAATTGTGATGACTTTTTCTATTTGTCCTGAGCAAAGGGATGGTGCTTAATTGCAATTCTCATTTTTCTCTAAGAAATTACCAAGTGAAACATATCCTAAATACCTACTTAATGATTACCTAATCATGTTGTTTAAAGAAAACATTATGTATTAAGTAAAAAGAAAGTCAAAGATTAACCATCACCTATACCCGCCCCGATCATAATTGTGATAAATTTTTCATTCGTTGTCAAACCGAGGGGCGGAGCATAATTGCAAAATCGATATTTCCCTACAAAAATTTTACATTTTTAAACATGTTTTAAGCTTCTTTTTGTGAAATGGAGACAATGTATATTAAGAAAAGAAAAGAAAATTTAAGCCCCACCCACCCGCCCTATTCCAGTTCTGATGAATTTTTTTATTCGAAGTCGAGGAGTGAAGTTGCAATCCTCATTTTTCTTCAAAAAATTACCAAGCGAAACATAATTTTAAGTAGGTAATCATGTTGTTCAAAGAAAATTATATGTATTAAGTAAAAAAGAAACCCAAAGATCAAGCTCCACGTATATCCGCTCCGATCACAATTTTGACGAATTTTTCATTCGTTGTCAGACAGAAGGGCGGAGCATAATAATTATAAAATCGATATTTCTCTACAAAAATTTACCATTTTAAACTTTTATCAAAAAAAGAACTACGTATATTAAGAATAAACAAGGCAAAATAGAAGCCCCACCCACCCGCCCTGTCTCAATTGTGATGAATTTTTCATTCGTTGTCAGATCGAGAGGCGGAGCATAATTGCAAAATCAATATTCACATATAAAAATTTATAATTATTTTAAACATGTTTTAAGTTTCTTCTTGCGAAAAAAAGACTACCTATATTAAGAAAAAAAAAATGAAGATTTAATCGTGATTCTTGGTTGTAACCGATTATTTAGGGTTTTTAAATGATTCACTACTATTGAAATCCACATAATGTAAACATGAAATTGTATGTAATTTTATTAATAGTGGAACGTTTTAATTAATAGTTCATGGAATTCGTGTGTAAAATAACAATTAATTAATGCAACTAAATGCACATATAAAAAGCGTAACTATTATTAATTTTTCTCAGCTTAATAACATTTATTAGCATTGAATATAATCCTGGTGCATAGATCCACATTAAACAAACTTACCACAAATATTAACTACATCAGTTCATGACTCACATCATTCAGCTTCAATCGTAACCTCAAATACGTTGAAATAAAACGAATTGTTAAAATTTTTCAACTCTCTTCTCTTTTTTGCGATTTATATTAACATTCATTTTGTGTAATGGGCTGAATGTGCGCATAAACAGCACACGAAATTTAAAGTGAACCAATTGTTTTCATCCCTCAGTCAAATATGTTCAGAAAAACTCTCAAAATGAAGTAGCTTAAAGTATGGACAATTTAATGGCAATAAAACTTTTAAATGCGTCGAGGATAAGTCGAAAAGATACAAATCTGCCGTTAGACAGTTGGGGTATGGCATGCAAAACGCCGACGATTATCCTGAAATCGACGATTTCGTATTCTGTAGATTTAGCTTGAAGGTAGATGGATATCTCTTCCATAAAGTTGATTACATTAGCCGTATGCCAGCGATGGCCACTTTAGACTGACGTACGCGGATAAGTGAAACAATTCCTGTAAAATGCTGAAATTCACTTTGCAGCAAAGTAGTTGTTAGAGTCGGGCCCGGAAAGGTTTAATTTAGTACTCACAGATGCATTTAGATATTATGTTTACATTCCATCATCGTGTGCATTACTAAATTTCACTGACGGACTAATACTATTACAAATATCCAACCCGGAAATATTAAAACCGGAACTATACGTCAAGTGAGTTAAAATTAAAAATCTTCATCTGGAACAAGTGACATTTTATGGTACACAAAACATTAAGTAAGTATTCGAGTTTTTTTTTTTAATATAGCACAAAATATTTCAAAGTAATTTAAAAAATACAAGTAACATGTTACATGTTTCAAATTACGTACTTTGAAAGCTTCATTATTCTTTGTGGCTAGCCTCCCAGTACCGGTAACTCATTTTGTTTCGGTAAAATATTCCGACGCCGACGCCGACGAAAGGCCCTCTAGATAGAGCATTCATTATTTTTGATGTGTGATACAATACAATTTAAAACAACATACTTCACAATGTGACTAAACATTTTGACACAAGATTTACAGTTTGCAGCTGACCAGCTTTATGCTAAACTTCAGGTTGTTGTAATATACACTGATTATTCCAAAGTTTTTGACACACTAAAACATAATATTGTGTTAGCGATAATGTTTAACTGTGGCGACTGACTCTCCGAACTTTACTACACAATTTAATTGTGAAATTGCAAAACCGAATGCTCTGCAAAGGTTTTAAGGTTACCGGAAACATGGTAAACCGTTAATCAAAATTCATCATTTATGGGTTCCCAAAAATTGATGACATCAATCTTTAATTATGCCTTAAACAACAGACTTGTAACCATAGTGGACAGAATCCATTATTTAAATTATTTTTTTGCGAATTATACTAATAACGTATGGACATATTGCGATTATGCACAGAATAATTCCGACTCGACTGTGTTCTCTATTTAAATCATCTTGTGTTTCTCTGGACGTCGTCACTGATGATGAGTCACCCGTCATCGCCGTACATACTAGTTCTCTAGCACTATATTTTAATTTTTTAATATCAAATAAAAAAAATTAACACTGGAGACGCACAAAGTACATTTTTTTATTTTTTAAAATTGTATTGCAAAATAATGCGTTTTTGGCTTTCCTTAAAAAAAATACAAACATCATTTTCCGAAGACATATCTGCCAGGGGGAATCCCTGTTAATGATTTGATTTGGATACGGGTTTTATATTTTGCTTACGGGACCTTTCCTAAAATAGTTAACAAATAAGACGGCCTTCATCCTGCGAAGAATTATCTCACTTCTTGCAAGATTTATTAAGCAGTAGGATTTGAACGCAAGACAAATAAAGACGTCATGGAAATTTTTTTAAGGTTAGTAAACTTTAATACCGATTGCTCTGACCTTCTCAACAAATTATGTTTTTTTCGTTCCAAAGTCGTCAACCGTTCTCACCCCTGTTTTTATCTGCCGACACCTCGCCTTAATATTGAAAAACACTCACCTGTTTACGCGAATTATGTGTAATCAATACAAACCGCTTCAGAATGTTTTTCATATATGTAGATAAATTCTATTTATTTTTTTTGTTTCATTTTTCTATCTTCTTATAAGTTTCTTTGCGTTTTCACTACATTTAATATTACAGTTATTTTGAAATTGCTTTACAATTCTTAACTGGGTAAATGAATAATTTAGTTGTTGACTTATATTAGCAATTTGCTGTTGGTCTGTAACTGGGTTATACTTGTCGACTAACGTAACTAGTAATAGTAATAATAATAAATTATCTGTATGTCGTTTGTTAATTGGAAAACTAAGAAAGAAATAATTCCAGAAATGCTGAATCTATAAATTTCAAATTTAAGTACCTTAGTATTGTTGCGAAAGAAACCCATACGACGCCTATGGATTTTATATGTGTGGCGATGATTGGTGACTCATCGTCGATCACGGCGGCCGGATGGCGTTCGCTAAAGAAGAGCCTGGAAGCGGAAGTCGCGATGGGTGCTCCAGACAAGTCTAGAACTGGTGAGGGAACCAAAACAGTGCGCCGATTGGGGGAGGGGGGGATCAGTCACTACTCAGTGGTCAGAAGGAAGAGCTTCATTACAAATAAACAAGAAACCACCATGGATCTAGTTGGAAAAGGCTAGAAGAAAACTCTTCCGTAGAAATCTTTTATTGTTAAATATTTTCTGAAAGGAATTATAGTTAACAAAATGAAAACATTCCTTGGTAATCAGGAGATGGTCCCAAGAGCCTCCTAGAAGCATTAAAATTTTCCAATAATTTTATTTTATCTAAAAAAAAAAAGAACTGAAAAATGTGAATAACAATAAATGTTTATTACGATCAGAAACATTTTTTAGTCAGTTTTGTATAAATAATTCTTCAATTAGTTCGTAATATCACCTTTACAAGACGGTTTTTAAGAAAAGATCTACAGTCAGAAATCTAGTTTGTTTTACTGAATACATCTAATTGTGGGTATGATAATAATTTAGTTTGGGAACGAATATGATCTTATTTACATTTTTATTTTACGTTGTTTATTTTATTTTATTTTGCTACTAGTTAAGTTAATATTGTCCTGTAATTGGATTGTATCTGTTGGGCAATAAACATTATTATTATTATTATTATTATGGATATTATTATTACATCTCTAACGTGATCGATAACAGAAGTCAAGTTGACGTAATTTCTACCGACTTGCAAAAAGTTTTCTTTCGATACAATAGATTTGCTCATTTCACTAAAAAAATTACATCACTTTAGTTTCACTGAGTCTTTAGTTACCTTTTAAGTCCTTCTATTTGATCGAGAAACTGTTGTACTTACTACTCTTCTTCACTTATCCCAACATCAGAGTACCACAGGGCTCTAATTTAGGACCACTATTATTTATAGCTTCTATAAATGATACAGTTGATGTGACATCCTCAGAAAAATTGTTTTGCAGATGATTTGAGGCTTTATATGAAAATCAATTTTAATAAAAGATTGTGAGACCCTAGACCCTAACAAGTGTACTCAAAGCCGTGTATTCTTAAATCATCCAAAAATGCTACATAAACAAAACTATGTACAAAATTCAAGATACTCTTCTAAATCGTATGTAAATGAGCGAGTGAATGAGTGAGCGACTGAGTAGGTGAGTGTATGAATGGATGAGTGGGTGAGTGGATGAATTGGTGAATGGGCAGATGGGTGAATGTGTGAATGGGTGAGTCCGTGAGTCCGTGAGTGGGTGAGAGTGTGTGTGGTTGAGTAATTATATAACAACATCTTATAATTTAATATTGAAATTGCAAAACCGAATGCTCTGGAATTTTGCAAACATTTTAAGATTATCAAAAGCATGCTAAATCCTAAATTTATCTGTTTGCGCCCCCCCCCCCCTTCCCTAAATAAAATTGTTGACTTCTTCTCACAATTTTGCCGAATAATTTTATAAAATAACATACTCCTGCTTGTGTGATTTTGATGGATTGATATCCATCTTGAGGTGGATAGAAGATTGAAAACAAAATTGGTCTAAACAGTTTAGACAGTATTTCCCTCGCTGTCGGAAACGTGACGACAGGCTTATTTATGTTTTTGTAGTTCTTGATTAAATCAATAAAATAAATTTGCGCATTCATTAAATTTTTTGAGTCACCCTGTATATGCAAATCCAAGAAATATGAATGGAATGATAAATTACAAGAAGAGACTCATCATATTTTGTACATCTTAGATAGATTATTCGGCAAAATTTTGAGCTGACGTTATCAATTTTTTGGAGGAGATAAGCAAATATATTTTTACTAAAAATTTATTATGCTTTTTATAACTTTAAAACATTTGCAACATTTCAAAGCATTCGGTTCTGTAGTTCCTGATCAAATCAATAAAATAAAATTACCCATTCATTAGTTATTTGGGTCACCCTGTATATGCAAATCCAAAAAATATTAATGAAATGATAAATCACAAGTACGGACTCATCATATTTTGTACATTTTAGATAGGATTTATTCAGCAAAACTATGGGGCGGCATCATTCATTTTTTAGTGGGGATGAGCAAATATATTTTGATTAAAAATTTACCATGCTCATGATAAATTTAAAACATTTCCAAGATTTCAGAGCATTCGGTTTTGTAGTTCCTGATTAAATCAATAAAATAAATAGGCGCATTCATTAAATTTTTTGAGTCACCCTGTATATGCAAATCCAAAAAATATGAATGGAATGATAAATTACAAGAAGACACTCATCATGTTTTGTACATTTCAGATAATTCGGCAAACTTTTGAGCTGACGTCATCAATTTTTTGGAGGGGATAAGCAAATATATTTTGACTAAACATTTATTATGCTCTTTATAACCTTAAAACATTTGCAGAATCTCAAAGCATTCGGTTCTGCAGTTCCTGATTATATCAATAAAATATATTCACGCATTATTTTTTTCTTGGGTCACCCTGTATATGCATATCCAAAAAATATGAATGTAATGATAAATAACAAGGAGAGACTCATCATATTTTGTATACTTGTCCAAAAGGTATAAGGTTATATGACCATCATAAAAGTAGTTGACCGCAACTAAATACCCCCTTTGTGTGGTTCGCACTAAGCTTACCGGTTAACAATAAATCGTCTTCTAAACATTTCTTGCTCACATTTAACAGGGCCGGCTTTCAAAGCGAGTGGTTATTTCGGAACCCTCAGCGGCTGCAGGTAATAAAGAAATAGTGGAGTAGTGGATTTTCATATTTAGTGAAAGCCGCCCCTGAACGAAACTACAACAGCCGGTCGAGCTGCAGTGGACACGTTATTTAAGACCCTAAAACCTTTTCTATTGTAAACAACTTAACTTCGACACAATGGGATGATTTTATGATGGCCATATAACCTTATACCTTTTGGTCCATTATACATTTTAGATAGGATTTATTCAGCAAAATTTTGGGGTAACGTCATCAATTTTTTGGAGGGGGATAACTAAATATATTGTGATTAAAATTTTATCATGCTTATCATAACTGTAAACCATCTGCAAGATTTCAAAGCATTCGGTTTTGTAGATTCCAAATTAAATGTCAAAATGTTGTTTCCTAATTTTGATTTTTTTTTAAATCTGGACGCGTCGTGTAAAATCTCAATTCGGAGTCATAAACTACATGTGTAAGACTATGTTACTTGATACAATTTAAAACCCAATTACTATGTACAATTTTGAGGTGACGTCATCACATTAGTGGTGGGGATGATTAGACAAATTTTGGTTAGGGTTTTACGATCTACATGATGTACCTAATATAAATACAAAATTTGACAACAATCGGCCCAGTACTTTCGGAAATTATCTTTCTAATAAAAAATCCGGGACAGCAGACAGACCGACAGACGGACAGACAGACGGAAACAGGAGACCTATTTCTTCGTCTTCTAGGGATCTTGAAAGATCGAGAAAATGTAAAAGTAGAGAGTCAGCTGACGGACTCGATTACAATACTTCCTTTGCTTACGCTCGGTAAGTAAATATCAAAATTATACAGTGTGACTTTGAAATAGAGGCGGAAAAGACACCCCCGGTTTCATAAAAATGTGTAGAAGACGTTTTCGTTTTTTTTTTTTTATTAATGTAAAAAGCCCAAAGTCCTGACCTCACTTGGCGCCATTGATATGCACAAAATTACCTTTCCAACACCTACAGGTACAAATTATATGCATAGCAACCTTGTTTAAGACTTGTTTCTGCAATTATTGCTAATAGTTCATAGAAATAAAACTTCGTAAAGTTATTTTGGTTGAACTCGAATTTTTAATAAAGTAAAAAAAATCAATAATTAAACAACGTTAAAGAAACTATTCAAAATGTAAACCGTTATTATCGAGACATGCTCTATCTCTTCGAATCAGCGATTCTTGAACCCTTGATAAAATGGCGGGGTTTTGTCGAATAGTTTGAGCAGTATTTTCTATTCGATTAACTAATTCTTCGACACTGTCGACCGGTGTGGCGTCTAAGCTTTAATGTTTTTTTTTCGCCTCTATTTCAACATCAGGGTGTCTAACATTTTGCAGTTTAACTTTGAAAACTGCAAAACCGAATACTCTGAAGTGTTGCAAACGTTGTAAGGTTATTCTTTTATAACTTCCCAAAAAACGTTGATCACGTCATCTTAAAATTTTACTCAATAAATCTAAAATATACACTATAAAGAGTCTATATTTGGTTTATCAGTGCATTTATATTTTTAGAATTGCTTTTAAAAAAATTAAAGAATGAGGTGATTGTTTCATTAATTATTACCCATCCCATTTTTCCGAAAATTTGAAGAACTGTTATTACACGGCACCTATTCAAATTGATATACGTGCCCTTATTAAAATACTGATGACGTGAAAAAAATATTTTTATATGGAAAAGATCACTAGAAACTTACGCATACGAAGTTTCTTTTCCTCTGCTTTAACAATCCACACATTTATTAATTTTAGTTCATGGGAGTCATGATAAAAATAAATAAATAAATACAATTTTCAAAGTTAAATTTTATTATTTTTCGAAGCTTTATTTGTTTGGCAGTACTTTAGGGGCGAGGGAAGTTCTGTCGAGAAAATCTTCCAACCTAATTGGGACTTTCATGGAACTTTTGAAAACTGAGCTATACATCGGTCACTTTGTCACACGCAGTTTAGCAACCGTTCTAGCCAAGAAGGATGAAAATGTTATTGATCTGAAAGGGTTCAGTGGTTGAAGGAGCCCTGTTGCAGGGTCTTATTTGGAAGAATCCGTGGAACATAAAATCACTATTGCAAAGAAAATGATTGGTCGTGAATCCCCTGGTGCTTGTAGTAAAGATAGTAGTAATAAAAGAACTTTTTAAACTTTTATTTGAAAATCATCGTGGTTGTCAACCACGGTAAGCTAATATGCAAGATTACTTAATAATTTTAGAATATTTTTTTAATGAAGTACGAAGACATACAGTAATCGTTTCAAAAGAATATTAATCGTTTGAAATAAAATATTGTATTTTATTCGGACTTTAAGTAACTTTATAGACTCGCATGTAATTAATGTATTCGCTATCACTTGGCGTTTAATCGGCCATACTTCATCACATAAAGTATCCTTAAACTTCTAATAAAATAAATATCTATTGGAGTATTATGCAAAAGGCGATAAAATAAAATATAATAATAAAACTCATGTTGTTATTTAAAGTTCATTTTTCTTCATTTATTTGAAGGAATGTATTACTTTTACAAGACTTTTAGTAGGTATTTTACTTCTTTTTCTGCTTAGGATATTTTATGCAATTTTAAACTCAGTGATAAAATTTGTAAAAACTGCACCACGCTTATGCAATATACGCGACAGCTGTTTATTTTACATACAACTGTACTATTTTTACGAGACATGAAAACCCAGTTAATCCGATCTCATGAAAACAAACGCGTGATACCGAAAAATAATTTTAGAATGTAAGAGAGTTATGTGGGAAGAAATAATATTTTCTCATTAAGCCAAAAATAAAAATTAATATTTCATTATCGGGACTTTCCACATCCCTCATGATAATAAGCCAATGATCGTGGACCCTTCGTCTCATAACACAACCATGAAGCGCAGGGAAAAAATCCTAACAATTATTTATTACGGAGAATCTTCGTCAGTAAAGCTTCTGGCGATTTTAGATGATAACTTTATTCAGGCCCTTCATCACAGCGTGATTTATGATTCCGAGAAATAACTGGTCAATAACCAACTCGTGGGTGTGGTGTGCACCTGCTAGTAATTTTTGATGATCGGGCATCATCGGATTTTCACCGCATAGAGTAATTAAATTTTAAACCTTGCTAAATCTGATTAGCTTCATGTACGATTGGCTCGGAATCCACCTTTGCAGGAGGTTTTGATTGGATTGCCAATCGAATTCATTAAAATTGTATAAGTGGTCATGTACTGCGATTCAAGTGTCTATTACGTTTTACGCAGCTGAGAGCTGCTTTTGAAGATGTGATTTTAAAATTGTAATGGTATCCGTGCCAATTATGATTTATATGATTCTGTAGAACTCAACTGATTTCAAAGCCCGCCTATTCGGGTTTTGTTTTGAACGTTAATTACTGTACATATAGCTTTCCAGGTAACAAAAGTTTGAAATTCAATTATTTTTCCAATGATCCATTAAACATTTCATGCGTTCGTACTTTTTCAAATAGAACAATGAATTTATAATTTCGCTGCTCTTATTAGTTTTCCAAGGAAACTATTGTTGTCTTACAAGTCAAATAAAAACGAACGCATCAATCAAAATTATTTCGAACTTACTTGGTACCTAAAGCTGGTTCTGAGCAATGCGAATATTTTTATTTATCTGTTGTATTAGTAATAAATAAATATATTCCAACGGATAAATTCAATTGAAACATATCCATAGCATGCGTCGTTACCTTTATTTTAACACTACACAAATTATTTTGCCTTGTCGGGGTTATGATAAAAAAAAATAAAATTCGCAAGACCAAAATTTATAACTTTTCGAAAAAGCTGGATATGTTGGACTCTACTTCAGAGGCGAGGGAAGTTCTATCTAAACAATCTTAGATCAATTTATGCAACTACAAATGAATTAGTAATGCAACTATGCATCATTATTTTAGACTGGTTTTAAAACTGCGTCGTAAATATTGAACGTTCTTAAACATTTTAACGATTTAATTCATAATGTTTCCGAATGACAAAATTTCCATTTCAAATTGTATTACCAAATTGTCAAACGCTTACCTAAATTTGTCACCAGTAATGAAAGGAGGTAATCTCCAAATTTTCCAATAGTAGATGGAAAAAAATCAACTACATTTTCTTGTTTATAGTTATTTGAAGCATGTTAAATCGTTACCCAAAATTTACCGCTTCATGCCTCGCAGGAATTGATGACGTCATCTTACAATTTTGTCGAATAAATGTTATCTAAATGTTAACAAGTACCATAGTCCTGAAATTGTAATTTATAAGTGCGCTACTGATATTTTTCGGCTTTTCGGTTTCCCTATTTTCCAATATTTCAATTTTCGGCTTTTTCAGTTTTTCCATTCTTCAAATTTTCGATTTCACGATTTTTTTATTTTTCGATTTCTCAATTTTTCTGTTTCAGTGATACGATTTTTCAAATTTTGTCCTCTTAAATTTTACGATTTTTAAATATTTCGATTTTTCAAGTTTTCAACTTTTGATGTCTCTAAATTTTCAGTTTTCCAATTTTGAAGTGATGTATTTTTTATTTTTCCATGTCTCGACTTTCCAAAGTTTTTCACTACTTCAATTCTTAAGTTTTCGATTTTTCAGGTTTCTAATTTATCAATTTTCCGATTTTTAAACCAGTTTGAGTGCATCTAGAATGTTTTTTAGCTAAGTCTAAGTCTTTTGCCACCGACCCAGCTGTCGATGCGACCAAATTTACAAATAAAAAAAAACTTCCGAATTTTCGACTTTGCTGTTTCGATTTCTCATTGTCCAATTTATTTATTTCTCAAGTTTTTGGATATTTCTTCCAGTTTTGGAATTTTTCAGTATTTCAGTTTTTCTTTCGACTTTACCATTTCTGGACTCGTGGATTTTTTGATTTCTCTATTTTTTACTTTATGGATTTTCCATTTTAGATTCTTCAATTTTTCGATTGTTTTATATTTCGATTTCTCAATTTGAAACTTTTCGATGTATTAACTTCCAAATTTTTAAAATTCTAAGTTTCTTGCTCTCTCGAGTTTTCAGTTCTTTATTTCAATTTTTTAATTTTCCGAATTTTTAAATTTTGGATTTTTCAATTCTTTGATATCTCGATTTATATAGAGTTCAGATGTTTCGATGTTTTGATTGTTCAATTTCATCAATTTTTAAATTTTTAACTTTTCTTTTCAACTTTCGACTCCTCAATTTTTCGATTCTACAATTTTTCGATTTCTCGATGTCTTAGTTTTTTAATTTTTTGATGTTTCAATTTTTCAATTTCCTAATTTTTCGTTTTGATGTTGGATTTCTCGATTTTTCAATTTGGCGATATTTTAATTGTTTAATATTTTAAATTTTAGATTTTTAGAATTCTTGATTTTTATTTTTCAGTTCTTCAGTATTTCTGTTTTTCAATTTTTCAAATTTTCACGTAGCTAAATTTTCAGTTTTCCGATTTCTCAATTAATCTATTTTTGATTTTCCCATTTCTAGACTTCTCAAAGTTTCGATTTTTCACTTCTTCAATTCTTCGATTCTTCGATTTTCGACTTTTTGGTTTTTCGACGTCTCGATTTTTCGATTTTTGAATTTTTTATTTTTTGGATTTTCAGTTTTTCGTTTTTTAAACTTTTAAGTTTTCAATATTTCGACTGCTTCATACTTCGATTTCTCAATTTTTCAACTTTTCGATGTTTTAATTTTTCAATTTTAGTTTTTCGATTTCTCGAGTTTACAGCACTTCTTTATTTCAATTTTGCAGTTTTCCAAATTAGAAAATTTTCGATTTTTCAATTTTTTGGTTTCTCGATTTATAAAATTCAGATGTTTCAATGTTTTGATCACTTTCTAGATTCATCACTTTTTCAATTTTTAACGTTTCTTCTCGGATTTCGACTCCTCAACTTTTCGATCATATGATTTTTCGATTTCTCGATGTCACAGTTTTTGAATTTTTTGATGCTTCTATTTTTGGATTTCTCGGTTTTTCGATTTTTTACTATTGGGCTTTTCAATTTTTCGATGTTCAATGCTTGTAAATTTGAGACTTTCCGATTTCTCGATTTTTCTATTTCTCAATTTTCCAATTTTTAATTTCTCAATTTTTGGATATTTCTTTCAGTTTTGGGATTTTTTAATATTTCGATTCTTCGACTTTTCGGTTTTTCGATTTTTTATTTTTTGGATTTTCAGTTTTTCGTTTTTTAAACTTTAGATTTTTCAATTTTTCGAATTTTTATATATCGATTTCTCAAATTTTCAACTTTCTGATATTTTAATTTTTAAATTTTTAAAATTTTCAGTTCTATATTTTAATTTTTCAATTTTCCGAACATTTAAATTTTCGATTTTTCAATTTCTTGAAATCCCGATTTATCGATATTTGGATGTTTCGATTTTGGCCCATTTGTATTTCCCAACGCCGAAAAATTAAAAAATAGATTGGAAAATCGAAAATTTAAAAATATCGAAAATTGAAAGATTGGAGAATATAGAGATTGGAGGAATATAGAAGAACTGAAAACTAAAGAAATCGAAAAACCTATAATGTTAAAAATTGAATAATTAAAACATCGAAAAGTTGAAAAATTGAGAAATCGAAGTACAAAACATTTGAAAAATTGCAAAGTCCAAAGTTTTATAAACGAAAAATTGAAAATCCAAACAGTAAAATGTCGAGAAATCGAAAAACCCAGAACTCAAAATATCGAAAAATTGAAAAATAGAAGAAAAATTGAAAAATTAAAAAACAGAAAACTCATAAAATTTAATGATATATCCAAAAATTGGGAAATTAAAAAATTGAAAGATTGAGAAATCGAAAAGTCAAAACAGCAAAGTCGAAAAATCAGAAACTTCAAAAATCGAAAAATTGAAAAATCAAATACATACCTGGAAAATCGTAAAATTGAAGAAGTGAAGAACTGAAAAATCGAAACTTTGGGGCGTCGAGAAATGGGAAAATCAAAAACTAAATTAATAATTGAGAACTCGGAAGACTGAAAATTCATAAATGTTAACATTTGAAAAACTAAAAAATATTGAAGAACTGAACAATCAAAAAATCGAAAATTTGAAACATTGAAAAATTAAAATATCGTTTAACTGAAAAATCGGATAATTCAATTGTTCAAATTCGCGGTTTATCAATATTTCCATTATAAATTTTTCGATTTTTCGATTTTGGCCTACTTTATATTTCGATACATAGAAAAATTGGAAAATCGAAAATTTAAAAATTCCGAAAATTGGAACATTTAAATATATAAAAACTGAAACCTCAAGAAATCAAAAAACCTAAAATTTTAAAAATTGAAAAGTTAAAATATCGAAGAGTTGAAAAATTGAGAAATCGAAGTATAAAATCGTTGAAAAATTAAAAAATTTAAAGTTTTGAAAACGAAAAATTCTAAAAAAAAAGTAAAAAGTCCAAAAAACAAAAAATCTGGAACTCAAAAAATCGAAAAGTCGATATACTAAAAAATTCCAAAATTCAAATATCGAAAAATTGAAAAATAGAAGAAAAATTGAATAATCAAATACCTGAAAAATCGAAAAATTGAAGAAGTGAAGAACTGAAAAATCCAAACTTTGGGGAGTCGAGAAATGGGAAAATCAAAAAATATATCTATAATTGAGAAAATCGGAAAACTGAAAATTCAGAAACGTCAACTTTTGAGAAATGAAAAAATATCAAGTGATCAATTAAAATATTGTAAAACTGAAAGATCGGATAATTCAAAAATTGAAACATCGAACAATCGAGAAGCCGAAAAGTGAAAAATCGAAAAACCGACAAATCGAAAAATCGAAACATCGAAAAAATTCAAAAACTGAAATATCGAGAAATCCAAAAATCAGAGAATCGAGAAATCGAAGAGTCGAAAAGTCGAGAAAAAAAATTGAGAAGGTATGGAAAATAAATAACCACCTAAATTGAACACAATACTTCTAAAACATAAAAATAACTGCACTTTCTTGAAAAAAATCTATTGTATGATTACGGATCCCCTAGCATTGGTAATTTAAGACGTTTTGTTAGTATGAAACAGAATTAAAGAATTCATTCTTAGTAAATAAAAAAAAATGTTGCATGTCAATTTCGAATGAAACATATGAGATGTGATATTATGTTTGTAAATATAAAAGCATTTAAATAATAACCATTTTCCGCAGAAATTCTAAACGCTTAGAGTCGAAATTCGGCTGAGTGCAGTCCGGTCAAAGAAGATCAAAGAAGTTCTCAGGCGACGATTATACAAACAAAATTTGACAAAAATCGACACAGATGAGGACAGACGGCAACGTCAAACAGACAGACGGAAACAAGACACCTATGTTTTCATATTCTATGGGTCATAAAACGTCGAGAAAACATAAGAGGAGCTAGTCGCCCGAGAGACTAGATTACTTGGCTTACGCTCCGGAACTAAAAAGGAAAAAAGTCATTAGATCGAACGTGGTACGTGATTACGGCATTATAATAAAAATGCATTGATAAATTCATAATATTTTGCATGTTTGGATGGGATTTATCCGGAAAAATTTTGAGACGACGCCATCAATTTTTAGGGGGAGGGGAAAACGGACAAACCTTGATGAAGGATATACCATGGGCACGATTAACTTAAAACGTTTGCATAATTTTAGAGGATTCGAGTTTGCTGTTGAAAAATGAAATTACAATTTTGCTTTTTTTAAGCATATTGCGTTATTGCCAAAAAATTTTTACTGTTAATATCATACAATGAAAATATTTAAAAATTCATAGAAAATAGATGACATAATATTTCAGCAAACATAAAAAGAATCACACTTTCTCCAAAAAATCAAAAAATTGCGTGATTACGACCCCAACGGTAATATTAATTTGAGAAATGTTGGTAGTATCGAACATAATTATGTTAATATTCAATTACTTGTGACATTTGTAATTATTTATACTGTTTTCTAATTAATTTCTAGCTTTGAAGAATAAATTTCTGCAATTTATAGAGGGGACGAAAATGTAACGCATTACTTAGATACCAAATACAGAGGTAGTTTCTGTGCTTCTGTTCAAACTACAAATTCCAGCAGGTGTAATAACTTTTCTCATAGACTTAAAGTATGTCTGTGTGGAATTGAACCTGCTTACGGCGTATTAGAGCATCGTATCCTTGGTGGCATACGGTGCCGCTGAAGCAGGAGGAGCTCTGGAAGGCCGTGCAGGAGTATCTGGGGTCTAACGTGATTTACTGCAGCAGTGTATCATCCACACGACAGCTTAGTTATATCCAAGGTCGTAAGCATTGAGGTATCTCTGTATTACTGGCTTTTAGGGAAAATTAATTTCAGAAAGGTTTACCCCCTTTTTTCATGTATATGTACGAAACAAGACATCACAAGAACTTACGACCGTTGCCATAAATTTCTTGATTTGACAAGACCGAAATAGAAGCGGGTTGGTAATTTTAAAAAATATTTTCACGAAATTTCGATGAGAGCTACTTTTCCGGTTGCGTTTTGTGTGTTGTTTGTGTTGTCCTTAATGTGAAGAGCACGAGTCATAATTTATTTGCGAATAATAAATGGATATCTCGTGTAGATACAACTCTAAAAGCTTATATAAAATAAACTAACTTTATCTTGTATTTCTTTATATTACGACGTTTTGCCGCCATTAGTTATATCCGGTTCGATTCACGCGACTTCCGCTTCAAAAGAATTGAGGAATAAAGAATAAAAAACTCTTACGTATAAAAGCTTTAATAAACGAAATTAAATATGAATAATTAAATGTAATGTGTCTACTGTTGAGGTGGGGTTCGTTTCAAAAACCTGTCTAGAGACGAGAGTGTCGTCCAATTTCCATAATGGTGACATGTTTCGAGCTAATTTATGACTCAATTGAGTTTTACAGCGTCATGAAATAAGATGTTCTTTTATGATTTTAATTGTTTACATCATGACGAAGTGCTTGTTTCATGGGGGCCATTACAGGATTAGAATGATATAAAGTGTCTTAATTTAGAGCCACTGCATTTAGGTAGCTGTGTATATCGTTCCTCACTTAAAAGCAAACCGTGTTTGTCATGTTCTGGTACTTCATAAACCTTAATTAATTAAAGACTTAATTATTATAAAACTGTTGACAAAAATTTAGACATATAATCTCTTACTCGAGCCAGACTACTCTTATTAAACGTATCATAGTTATGTTTCGTAACTATTTCGTTAGAATAGCTGCTGCAAATACGTTCATTTGTGGTTGTAATGCATTCATTGTAATTCCAACTGAGCTGATTGGCTATTGTTGCGAATGCCACTTTTTTTGCACAAACGATATAGGTTTTATTTTTAGGTTTAAACTAATAATAATTGCAGATTCACTTCATATCATCTCAATTTTCAAGGTAAACAATTTGTGCTTTTCAAAATGTATCTAAATCTCAGAAAAAAAAATTATTATTAATTTTTATTTCACAAAGTACAACTGCCGACTATTCACAGTTTTTAGAAAAACACAGAATAGTATTTAGTAAATAACTAATTCCTACAAAATGATAATAATTTATAATTCCAATGGTATACCTAATATTGTAAAACATTAGCAACGAATGCTACTTAGAGCTGTCAAATCAAGGTTTAATTGCATTTGAGTCTTTCCTATGTGGTGACCGAATTTGAATCAAATTTTCGCACTGAAATTAAGTAACAACGACGCGAAATCACATTTGAATAGTTTGAATTTGAGAAAAAAATTCAGTAAAAAAATCGTTAAACATAGGCAACCATGTGCACGTTGGCGCCTTTGAGTAGTGTGTAGACTGCTTGAGATTTTAGTTAGAGGGGTGGTTATGAGAGGGCGGTAGTAGTAGACAAGATAGCGTCATTATTGTTTGGTTCGGTGTGTGGGAGCATGGTGAAAAAGACGCTGTATATTAGCTAGGTTAAATTAGTTGGCTTGGTAGTTAAAAAAAGTGAGGAAGGCTTTGTTTAACGGCAATTAATCGTAACGGCTACGTCACAGTTTTCCCCAATACGTGCGGCTAATTCTTGCGGATTTTTAATCGGAAAACGTGATTTTGAACGACGCCAACCCGGGTAATTTAATTCATTGTTTGTAAATTCACAGTTCATGTTAGGATTTTAATCGTTAACTAGTGCTAACACAACGTAACAGACATTTACTAGGAGATTTCATGAAATTCACGTAGTCAGGATAACACCCTTTAATACTTAAGTATTACATTATAACACTTCTTAATTTTTCACACAAGATCGATAATAGTTCATTAACGGCTGTTAAATTAACAAAATTCATTATATCGTGAACTGGCGGGGGGTTAAAATAATTTCTTCCCTTAGGCAGTTATCATCGTTATCATCATTACATCACCGAGGCATTTCTTCGCAACGTTAAAAATAGGTTACATCACCGAGGCATTTTCTCGTAACATAAAAGATTGATTACATCACCGAGGTATTTCCTCGGAACGCTAAAATTTACATCACCGAGCAGTTCACGGTATTATAAATTCTCAAAGTTAATTGTTTTAAGTAACCAATCACTTGGATCAAGACAATTTAACATAATGTATACTCTTTGTTTGAATCGTTGATAAAGTGTGGCAAATATTAATCTCATGTAAATTTGTTAGCTTTGCGATTTTTCACCTCAGACAATTTTTCTCTGTCACAATTTTAACTTAAGTAATTTTCTTTGTTGTATAATTTAAATTGAACGTAAACTTTCATGCTCTGTAGTTTTAACCTCACGTAGTTTTTTTGATAGTTTTTGTTTTGTAAATATTTTGTTGATGAATGTTTCCATCGTATAAATTATCTGATGTCCAGTTTTAATCTCGCATGAAAATTATTTGTTGTTTAAAATTTCACAAGATTGTATGGCGAATTGAAATGTTGTTCAAAATTTGGCAGAAGCGGAGTGCGCGGTCCCTAGTCGAGCTGGTGGAATTTATCGCGCCAGCTGTACAAAAGATGCAGATTAGAATAGAATTCAGGGGCGGTCGAGATGACGTAACGTTGTCGGTTTCTGTACTTAGCCGGCACCCAACCGTGAGTTCGCGACCGTAACAGCTTACACGTACGGCTTGTCCGTAATAGAGAATTGCTTTGCGTTAGGCTTGCGATAGATAGAATCACCGTCGCGGGGGAGAACAGCCACGACCGGTAGCCCCAAACTCCACTCGCGCTACAATGCCCCTATGAGTATTTTTGTTGTACTCTTGTTGACTGCCATAATTTTAAATTTGCTGCCACACGTCTGTAATAACTTCTGTATTTGCATCCACACTTTACTTTAATTCAGATTTTTCTTTACTTTTTTTTTTAAATTTGTGAAAATCAAATAAATATTTGCATTGATTCTGAACGTTCATTTTGATTTCATTCGAAGTTAGGCAAGTTTTTTTTGTAGTTGAGAACTAAGAGGTCTTCAACCAGCGCAACTTAATTGCAGCATTTTTTCTTTTTTTTTTGTCAGTGGAAGAATAAATGAATTTTTGAAATTTGCGCGGGCTTTTCAATTTTTTTTAATGTCAATTTTAAGGCTGAATGTTTGGGTTATCACATCTGCTCCATTCAACCATACGTCGAGATGCTCCATTCCGGCAGTTGAATTTAAAATTATTTGTCTTGGTTTTTCTACTGTTTCTTTCGCTGTTTGCTTCATGTGAGACATGATTTTTCTAAGTTCGCCTTGCTCCACATTTCATGAGTGATTGTGTTCCGTAACAATGTTAAGTAAATCATCAAGTTCCTTGATTCTTCCTCCACAGTTCCTTAGAACACATCTTCAGGAAATGCCGAATCGGTATTGACTTTTGCTTTTCTGTACTGATACCCATCGAAAAGTATTAATGCCACCTTTTTGCAATACGATTTTCTCCATTTCAAGTTTGAAATTAAGATGGATGAAGAACACCACAAATTTCTTGGACACCACAAATTCACGATTTGAATTAGTGAACGACACAACTAATATTGAACGGATGATTACAAATATTTTTAAATGCTAGTCTTTTTAGCTATTTTGGTGGAGTAACTACCTACCCTAGAACAAAGTGGATTGGTAGGTTTAAAGTGGCTCTTTCTCCATTTATAATATTAGATTTGCAAAATCCAAATAAAACAATAATAATTAATTAATTGGAGCTTATTGGCGCAGTTGAATTTACATTTGTTGTGGTACTTTTGCAAGGTCCGCGTTCTTTGTTTCCATGTTGCTGCGTTGTATTAAAGCACAAACTATTTAAATTCAATATCGTAAATGCTTATATTATGCAGTTTAACTACAAGAACGATCTGAATGTGAAGACAACTCTAATCCATTGTGGTTTTTACAGTTAGTATGCAACGCAAAATACATCACTTTCAAGGTTCGATTTCTTTCACTCATGTTCCTGTGTTACTTTAAACAAATTTATACATTTATTTTTATATACGGAAAGTAGTTCGAGCAGTACCATTGTGGTTTTCTACAATTTCAACTTCATTTCATGTTTCAAACAGGAAGTGTGTAAGTATTCCAAATTCTGTAAGATTATTAGATACCAGTAATACTAGTAATAAAGTAATTGAGAGTAACGCATTTTTTGGAGCCATCTCTAGAATGGATGAAAAGAGTACCAAATAATTTTTTCCGTCTGAATCAACTGATCTGGGACCGGGTGTGGATTTACCCTCACATTTCCGGCTTAAAATTACTACCTGCATAATCATGTTTTTCGATTTATTTTCATTAGAAAATACATAGTTTCGGACATCCATGTTGTAAAAGGATTCGCAAACTAAAATTTCCATTGAAGAAACAAACCATTCTAAGAAAATCAACCAAATAAATACCTTGCTAAATTGAACTATTGTAAGGCCGCTCCTGAACGACCACTGCACTGTAGTCGCATTTATACAATCACACTTTTACCTACCCGCTTGAGATTGCTACCTCACCTGATCAAGTACTAAACGAAAAATCTTTGAGCAATAAAAAAATTCAAATGGGGGAAAATGTGATATTCTTGCTCCCTTGTGGAAATTTTTAGATATTGGGCTATTTTGACAGAGTTATTTTGTCGAGGTACATGCTAGGATAGTTACGAAAAGGGCATAAAGGAAGTGAGTTAAGAAGTCTTTCGATTTGGACGAAGCGAGTAGGTATTTCTTCATGTCACGATACTCCGGGGAGGACGGTCCAGAGTTTCACCCATATCGCATGGGGGGCGTACCTCAGAGTCGAGCCCTGGGCTGACTAGTGCAGTTGAAAACACACACGTCTGGCCGACTTAGGCTATCAGGTCACCTTCACGCTACCGGGGGTGGCGCCTTACGTCGGGAGCAGCGGTGCTTGGGCGCCAGCTCTCTCACCGGAGTGGCTCTAAAACCGGAAACATGGTTCTCCAGGTGGTCTCGTGAATGCCCGCGAAAACAAGAAATGACTCCGGAATTTAAACAGTAATCGGGTTTTTATTCCCTGCCACCAGCTACATGGTTAAAATAATCTTATGGTTAATCTTAAAATAAAACTTACAGTTTATTTAAAAAAAAAAAAACAAAATATCCGGCACGGTTTGTTGCGAGTTCCCTGACGGAGGATTTCTTCTAGATGGGCTCCTCTTGATCCTGGGGGTGGCACCCCTGGAACGGGAAATCTCAAGGGGATGGTACGGCGGCACGGGAAGGCACCGTGGCGGCGGAAAACGGTCTCAACAGTTTCGGCTTCTTGCGTTCAGCAAAAAAAAGGTGACAGTACGGTTTCGCGCTCGGAGGTGGCGATTTGACAACGAGCAGAAAACCCAAATGGTCCTTAGAGCAGCATGACGGAACGATAATCAGTCCAACTATCACAAACTTATAGTACACTTCAATATAGGCGAAGACACTTCTTGAATGCCCGTTTTCCGGCCACGCCGGCGTGGAGGTAGCGAATTAACCCCTGCTTCAAACAAACCACCCAAATGAGGAGCCGACGGGAAGTTGAAGAGGCAAGAGATATTTTTCTGTGAGGCGCCTTGACGTGTAGATGTTGAAGTATTCGATGAGTGTCAAATCGTCAAAAGTGGGTATTTCTTCCGAATTATGATGCAGTTCAAATCGAGTAACTAAAGTAAAATCACACTTTTGAATCATAATCATAAGCAATTTTTGAGTGCGTTAAGATTTTTTGAAAATGTGTCAAATAATTCGCGAATTTCCTGGTAGTTATCAAAACTGACTTCTTTTCACTTTCTATACTTCTAGTGAGCTCTTACTTTGGTGTCGGTTTTGATATCAAAAGTGTTGACAAGTTCTAAATAAGCTAGCCCATAATTTTCGGATTTAACTGGAAAAGTTGAACGAAAGCTATGGGCTATCCTTCTAATGAAGCTAACAAATAGTAAAATTTTTCTATATCTGTCAGGTCTGATTACGAATGCATCAAAGAAATAATCAGGTCGATATATCATATGTAAAATTTGTAATATCTCCACTAAAAGCGATTAGATCAGTGGTTGGTAATTTTATGTGAGAGAAGCGTGTCGACCCTACTTTAACAGAGTCTGGTGGGAAAAATTGATTAAATAGACTTCATACAACAGTTTCAAATTGTTTGCGAATGTCACCTTCTTCATTAAATGTTTCCGAATTGTCATCTAGGAGACTAGTAATAGAAATGTGTAAGCGGAAAAATTTGTCTGGAAATTGACGCGCCAATTATGGTCATCTTTCGCGGCTATAACGAACTAACTCATGAATTGCTGCAATGCGCTTTATCTCAGAGGGGCGAAGAAGTCGCAGTTTTCGAAGTTCCTCCCACATAATTAAATTTGGAGTCATGTGTAAGCTGCAAGGGGAGCTACAGTTGATGATAAATGCCATACGGTATGAATGAAATGTACCGATAGATCAAGAGGCCCACGCGATGAAGGTACACAGTCAAGTGGAATCCAGCGAAGTCCCGGCGATATAGATACGTTACGAAATCGAACGAGATAAAGCGCGTTCAACAACAAAACTATTGAAAAGTTACATTGCGGAGGTAATCGAACGAGAGATTTATGTAGTTTCCGCAATTTGACATGAAAATTAAATGATTCAAACACAATTTCCAAATAATATCTCGCCAATCCGGCTCGAAGGATCAAACGTTTCGGACCAGTTTTTGGCGAGATAAGTGGACTGTGTATATAATTTGTTTGTTTGCGATGACGCCGACAACCAAGACACCCAATCAGTTACTTGGTGAAATCATTTTTGGTGAGGTTTCGACGGCCGAACCCACGGGATACCACTTTTCGGGAGAGTTACCTTCCACGAAAAGTATTCAGTGCTTGAGAGCTTCTGCACCATTCGTCGTTTTTTGAAGCGCAAATACGATAAATGACTTTTTTTAGATGGAATGAAACAACTGGAGAAACGCTGGACTAATGTATTAGTGTAGATGGTAGTTACGTAGAGAAATACATTTTTTTGAACACTCGAAAAGTTTATTGCTGAAAAAAGTGATAGATAAATAATAACAATGACAGTGATGATGACACTTCATTTTCGATACGTACATAGGTATCCAGAAGAAAAATGCAGCACAAAAATTTATTTCCCTTTTAATTTAAGAATACAGCTTAAAAACTATTACTCCGAGTTAAATTTAATACCGCAACTACTAGAAACTGTCCACAAATTCTCTAACATGCGAGTTATTGGATGAGTCTTAGATTTCTACGATATCTTGAACTTAGATTGGAACAACAAAATTGTTTTTACCTAATAATAGTCTTATTGTTTAATAATTTTTATAAGAAATATCTGTTACAGCATACTGTCTTCTTAATAAATTACAGTTAAATGTTGACAGTAGAAATTGATGAACAAAACGTGTGTTTTTCAAGATATCGCAGGATTAATAATAAAATGAAAACACTTCCTATGTAAGTAACAACAAGATTTTTTTTAAGAAATTGAGAGGTGCAACAACGTATACATTGACATATAAGCTATCAAAAATTAAAATATGATTTTATAAAAAAAAGAAAAAAATTGTTTTATAGGAGATGAGAATTCGTGGAAAACTACAACTAACAACGAAATTTTAATACATCAGAAACTTTAAAAACGAAAGAACAAAGACTGTAAATTCTACAAAATTCATGTCCCGGCTTCTTCCGAAAATTGGTGCGTTTTTAATAACTGACAATACTACCACAAAATCATTCATTTAAAATGCATTACTTACGGTTTTTATATGCCGCCAATTTAACGTGGTCGGTACAATAGTTGAATATTTTATTAAAAAACGTAATACGGGACAGTTACTGTTACTGTATTCAGTACGGAGGGAGATACATTTTATTACATACATTCGTGTCACAATGAATTGTACTGTAGAGAGTGGTTGCTAGCTTAGGTATGAAACCTGTTAGCTCTATATCATAGTATGTGTAAAACGGAGAATTTTGTTACTTTACTTCCTGAAGGAGGCGCACATTTTGAGAGAAAGGTTTGTAAGTTGATTAGGAATTTTTTTTTTTTGCCTTAACAACCAATCAGAATTTGATTTAGGTGAAAGTTGAACGTTGTTAAGGGTAACGGGCGATTTCCGGAGATTGCACTAGTGCAATTTCCACCAAACTTTGTAATATACAGGGTTAGTCACAAGAAAATTATTTCTGAAAATTATAACATAAAAATGGAACAAATCAGTTAAGTAAGATGTTCAAAATGCTGTCTACCACTCCTTTCGCATCCGTCAAATCGATTCCAGAAAGATCTTTAAACTCTCATAAGCATCGCTAGCGTTACAGATCTATAAGCGACAGTTATTCGATGTTCCAAATCTTCTCTACTCTTAATAGGCTTTGGGAGACACGATCAAGCTGAATCATTCGTACAATTCCAATTTGGATTTGAAGTTATAACTAGATATTTCGTTCCTTCTCCTCCACGCCAAGCCAGTTCGTGGGCTGTGATATGAAAAAACTTCTTTTGCCGACCATCCCGGGTATTTTCATCAAAAGATTGAATGTTTCTACTATTTCTACTATCTGTTATGTGTAGAAAATCAAAAAATAAAAATTCTTCTGAAGCTGATAAAGTTTCAAACTTTTTGCTAAAGAAAGTAATGTCCAACATTGTGAAACCAATGGTTTATCAGGTTAATCTTCCTCACTGTACAGGTCAGTTTCCCACGTGTCTCAAATTAGGAAAAGTGGTTCCTATTTATAAAAAGGGCGATCGTATGCTGATGGAAAACTATAGGCCAGTTAGAGTTTCCTCTGCGTTTTCAAAGATTTTTGAATACTGTTTTTTGGAGAGACTCCTTCTACACATTGAAAGAAACAATATTTTGACTAATAAACAGCATGGTTTCTGTAAAAAGAAATCTACTAACACGGCAACTGTTTCATTTTACGAAGACCTGGTTCGCTTTGTAGAGGCCGGTGAGTGCCCTGTTGGGATCTTTTGCGATCTCAGTAGGGCATTTGACTGTGTTAATCACAGACTGTTATTTAAATTAAAAAGTTATGGGTTGAATGGCACGCCACTGGCGTGGCTGCAAATTTTCTTATAAACAGGATGCAGTATGTTGTCGTTAACCACGTTACAAAGGAATATCAGCACCATGTTCACTTAGATAAAATCAGTATAAATACTGGTGTTCCGCAGGGCTCAATTTTGGACCCTGTTTTGTATATTTTGTATACTAATGACTTGGAAAATGCATTTGACGCAAAGATAACCATGTATACTGATGATACGGCAATTATATTATCTAACAAATCCAATATGCTCCTGGAAGAAAATGGTAATATCATACTTGAAACGATTGAAAACTGGTTTAGCTTAAATTGTCAAACCGGAGGGCGAATAAAAGAGTAGTACCTTGGAAAGCATATAATTATTCCCTTTTGTTGACTACTGACTACAGCTACTTACAAAAAAATGTACAAGAAGGCAAGGCAGTGGATGGAACCATCTCTCTTTGTCGTATCTATGTTGAAGAAGCAAACCCCAAATTCTTCCAAATATGTGTGACAAAAGGTATAGTACAATATTACATTTCTAGGAAGCTTACAGACGATTCGTCAATACTATATAAAAGCGATCGTACAAATAATCATGATAGAAATTTATCTTCAATTGGTAACAACGCTTACGAGATTAGTTTTGTATAGAGTATGTATAACATACCTTCCAAAATATGCGTAGGTACTTTGCTAATTTTCTTTGCACCATTTTTAACGTCACTAGATAAACATTATAATTAATATGGGTCCAAATTACCTAACAATTCTCCAAAACTGTCCTTTTATACGTGTAACCCGGTATAGTGTGGGTCCCGATACTATTTGAAAACCAAACCAAAAGTATAGATTGCTCTCACATTTTTGGAGAAAACTTGTTTTTTTTTTTGGTGGGGGAGGTTCTCTTACGGGGGAGGATTCGTCGACGGACCACCTCAAACTCGAGAGAGGAATTAAACTTTGCTACAAAAGTTTGTAATCAAGTGGTACCGTTCTAATTAGAGGGGATATTCCTTGATCAATTACCTCCTTTCGAGGGTGGTTTATATGAAAAACTTATTGCCACAAAGAGAGCAATAATTCGGATCCAAGATACACTTCAAAATTTGCTGGCTAATTTCTTCAGCCCTGACTCGAGGTGGCGATACAAATAGTATTTGATAAGATAAGACTGATTTTTGCACCACAAATTTTATAGCAAATACTTCGTATAAGAAAAAAAGTTACGATTAGGGCTTGTTTTGACTTTTTTCACATCCTAGATTCTATTAGTTTCCACTCCCACTCGACACAAGAACATAATTAGCCCCGCCCACCCACCCTCACTCAATAAAACTTAAATAACAGTTATTCCATAAGTGTCTATTCCTTTATCTCATGTGAGCGCGGGCAGATTTTAGGAGGAATTGTTGGTTGTATTTAAGGGAACAAATGGCGCCTAATTCAAACTCCTTTGTCATCTAGCGTTCCACCTTAAGTTTAGCGAGACACAGTAAAGGGTTCCGGGATAAAATTAGGACCTCCGGAACACAGTCAGGGCTTCCGGGATACAGTGAGGGTTCCTAGAATAGTATCAGGGGCCCCAGGAACACAGTCAGGGTAACTGGAATAATGTGAGCGCCTCTGAAACACCGTCAGAGCCCTCTGAACAAAGTAAGGGCTTGTGGGACATAAACACAGTTATGTTTTTTTTCTGAATATAGTATCAAGACTGTTCAAACATGACTGGCTTTACAAATTAGCTTGTGAAAATGTGTTTCCCAGAATTTTTGAGGATTTGTAACTTTTCAAAAATGATCCGTTTTTCTATACCCTCCCGTATGAATTTTGGACTTTTTTGAGAAGTTTTCAAATGTTACCTAAAGATACTTCCTTGTTGATTTTGACGAAACTATAAAAAATTGCGATATTCCAATTAGCGATTTTGGAAAAACGATAGGAATTTCCGATTAAACGAAGCCGGAAATGACTTCTGGATATGTAAATTTACAAAAAAATGTCTTTAATTCTCGGATATAGTTGAAAAATGGTCGAAAATGTCAAAGTCAGTCTTATCTTGTCAAATAATAGCCCCGCCCACCCACCCTCTGTTTTTTTAGAGAGTATGTTATTTGCCAAAGTCAGCCTTATCTTAGCAAAAATTGCTATATTTCAATTAGCGATTTTGGAAAGACGGTAGAAATTTCGGAAGAAACGAAGCCAAAAATTACTTCTGGATATGGAAATTTACAAAAAAAAAAATACCTTTAACTAATTCTCGGATAGTCGAAAATGTCAAAAGTGCCAAAGTCAGGATTATCTTATCAAATATTAGCCCTGCCCACCCACCCTCTATTTTCTTGGAAGGTATGTCTTATCTTAGCAAGTACGTGTAAAAATTATTTTCGGGTTTATTCTATAAAAAATTCCAAGAATTTTCCCAGAATTGATAAAATAAAAAATGCCAGTTTTTGATACATTTAAAAAAACAAATCTTTCAGAATCTCAGTTAATAACAAAAATTTGTAGAAATTATGCATTTTTTCTTTTTTTGATTTTTTCAGGCCACCAGATTTTCAAATCGTTTAAGTTCAATCGTTCAAGTTTTTTTTTATCTTTTGAGAATTAAGTCCGAGATTAGATTTTTTTTAAATTTAAAAGTCCAGGCTAGGGTTTTTGAAATTTTTAGTAATAATGATACTATTTGTAAAATCTACAGAATTCAGAACTTTTCAAAATGATAATTCCAATAACGAATTTTTAAAAAAAATGTAGAAATTTTTAGTGCGTTTGAAATACCATCAACATGTGTTTTCCCAAAACTTTTTGAGCATTTAAGTTTCAAGGATGATTCATTTTTCTAACCCTCCCGTATGAATTATTTTACTTTTTTTTGAGCACTCAAAGTATTTAAAGATACTTTCTTATTTATTTCGATTTGTAAGTTATTTTGAGTTCATTTTTTCAAAAATTCCAACAATTTTCTCAACGTGTAAATAAAAAATGATAATTTTTGAGATATTTAAAAACACCATTTTCAAACCAAATTTTGATGAATTACTCCTGTATGAATTTTTTGACTTTTTGAGAAGTTTTCAAATGTTATCCAAATATATTTCTTTGTTGATTTCGAATTTCAAATACCTCTACAAGTTTAAAAGTCCAGCGGAAACTGGATCTAAGTATTTTCTCAATCCCACAATTTCTCCCTGTACAGTTATACCGCCCACCCGCCCTATCTCAAATGTGATGATTTTTTCTATTTATCGTGAGCCAAAACAAACATGTTTTTGAGTATCGTGTTGTTCAAAGAATACTATATATATTAAGAAAAAAATTAAACCAAAGATTAGGCCCCACCCATAGCCGCCCCGATCTCAATTCTCAATTGTGATGAATTTTTCGTTCGTTGTCAGATCGAGGGGCGGTACTTAATTGAAAAATCCATATTTAAATCATTAAAATTTTTAAAATTTACCACTTTAACATGTTTTAAGTTCCTTGTTCTGAAAAGATGACTACGTGTATTAAGAAACAAGGTAAAATATAAGCCCCGCCCACCCGCCCTATCTCAAGTGTGAAAATCGAGGGCAAAAGGAGATGAATTTAATTGCAAAATCCTAATTATTCCTCTACAAGAAATTACCATGTAAGGTAAGTTTTTGGCTATCGTTAAAGAATACCATGTATATTAAGTAAAAATTAAAGCCAAAGATTAAGCCATCTTAAAATTTTGCCGAATAAATTTTATCTAAATTACACAAAATGTTATGGCTCTATGCTTGTAATTTGACAACGCATTATAGTTTTTAGAATTAATCATACGGAGTGTTTCAAAAAAATTAATGAGAGAAGCAATTTATTACTGATTAAATCAAAAACGGTTCACCCCATTTTCCCAAAAACTACTGTTATTATTAGTATTACACTGCATCTATTTAAGTTGGTATCCGTGTCCTTGCGTAAATCTTGATGACGTCATTATAAAATTTTGTCATCAAAAAACTCGCTTGAAATAAACGCATAGCACTAACTAAACGTGTTTGTAGAAAACTTGTTCAACCAAATTCAAAGAGAAGTTGGCAAAAAACTATTTATTTTTTAAAAATAACGGATTCATTACTGAAACACCGTCGCTTATTGTACGGTATTTTTATCCCCGGTGCACGAGTACCTGCAGATCCGGATAAACAAGAACTTTTAATTAAGAACGCGACAGAATCCATACCGAGATTTAGAAAATCCAATCTTTGAGGACGCTTCTTTTATTGTAATAAAACTCCTCAGAGAAAATCTCAAAGTTTATTACCTACTTAATTAATTCGTAATATAGTCATTTAAATCGAATCCGAGTTCAAAGACGAACATCTCCGAATATTGTAAAAAAATATACACAACATTTGAATAATAATCATATTGCGCAGTGGCACATTCATAATGCAAGGCAATAAAATCTAAATTAGACGATGTGGAAGGCAGAATTCCGAGATCTGGCCTATTGTTTGGTCTAGCGTGTGAATAAAAAAAATACGTCTGCTGATGATTTTCTAGCTGAAAATGTAGCTGAGTTATAAATTACACTAAATTCGTCTTTAGGTTCTCTAATCCATCATATAATGTGACGTGAATTGTGACTTGTAGATAATAATAGTGGCTTTTGTATAATGGAAGGTTCTGTTAAAGTATGTTTTCAATGTAACCACGAAATGACTGTTTGCTGAAGGGATGACAGGAACTCAACGTAATTTAAATAATTATTTCAAGCACTCTCACGATTTTGTTGGAGAAGAAAACTATCCAGAAACGGAATTTCTTGTTCCGCACATTGTGTCCAAAAATAAATTTAGCAAATATTTTAAGCTTATGAGCAGAACTCAGATTGCTCAATTTGAACAAGTTTAATCACTTGACTACGACCTACTTGTTTCGTGCGTGCGCCAGACATGCGTTACGTGAAATCTGTGGCAAATATTGCATAAACGTTTTTGTAAAGTAATAGTGATTAAAAATTAACCCGGACTCATAAACTGCAATTACAGGAGTATGTTATTTTTTAAAATTTAGATAGTATTTACCAACCAAAGGCATGAAGTCATAAAATTGTTAGTGTGTTTGTTTAGACAAATTTTATCTACACGGTATTCCTACCACACAGACATGTATGTATCAAATTAAACAACAATCGGTCGGTAGTTTCGAAGATTGTCTATCTAATAAAAATCCGAACAGTTCGAATACGTCCGTTCCGAGCTTACGATCGGCAAGCAAAACACAGAAATTAAATCGTCTACATCGTCAGTATTTTTTGGCAAGTAGAGGAAAAACGAAGTATTAAAACAAAATAACTAGTTGACTTCTAGACCCTTCAACAAAACACATTTTATCTCTCACTCGGTGCCATATGGGTATTAAAATGTGGGATGATTAATTGTTAAATTTTGTTTGCTTATTTTTTTAATCGTTTCTGTATCATATTGAATCATATTTTAACATGAAGCATTTATTAAAACCATCGTGTGTATTTTTTAATGTGGTAATTTAACAAGAATATTTAGTTAACAAATTTACAGAATTCTGGTGCCATCTTTAATAGGTGGGACAAAATATTTGTCAAACTGTTACTACTTCATTGTAGAGTGCTACAAAACTGGAGTAATCTATAAGACGTTATATTGATAAAGTGTGTTTCACACAGTGAATGCAGAAGAGATTGCTTTAAAGTGAGAATCAAGACAAACGTTGTCGGTCTTCTGGTCAGTAGATGGCGCGGCCATACATTATTTTACATTGGCGCAGACATGAAACAAAACGGGATATATTATTTAATATATAATTATATATTCTGTTTATACATACTTTCAGTGTAACGTTTTTTTCTGTTTTATAACAAACATTCAATAATTATTATTTTATTTGTTTTGTTTTTTTTAAGTACTTAGCGACCCTCAAAAGGCAGACAGTTAAACAAAAAATAGATAAGTACATTTGTTAAATATTTTCTTTAGTTGTATACGTAAACAGAAAAACAAATATAAAGCAATTAATGTTACCTGGATATTAATTAAAATACTGCTAATTATTTGTAACCACAGCAATATTCTGAATAATTTTTTATACAAATAAGAAGCAAATTAAGAATCACACATTAGGATATAAAAAAATAACAGGTCGGTAAGCAACATTACCTTACACAATTAATTTATTTAAATTGATGGTTACTTACATACCGACGTCACTAGCACGTTTTTGATACGAGTATTAGGTAAATTATGTTGAAGACCTATGTTCTAGACTCTGTGGCACAACTTTAATTGTGATAAATTCTAATTTTATTCTCAAATCTAACATTATTTTTATATACACTCACCGGAAAAAAATTCTCAGTTGTTAAGATTTTTGTTTTGTGTTTATTTAGTTATTATTATTATTATTAGTACTTTTTTGTATTAATTATTCTTATTTGAAAGTATTGGTTTTGTTTGCACTAAATGTATAACAAATTATTTGTATATAGGGGATATCCCGTAAATTAAATTAAATTAAATTAAATCATGATAAATATTTCGTTAAAAAAAATTGGTTGAAAGTTGTGTCGATAGAACTTCCCTCGCACCTAAAGTACAATGAAACATATCCACCATTTTCGAGTTGAGTTTCTTCTTAACACAATTTTGTGATGACGTCATCAATATTCACCACTCTTCTTATTTTGTTCTTCATTCTATCTTCTACATTTTTCATTCGATCTTATATGCATTCATGGACTGATTTCTCTAACTCACTTTTTAACTGATGCTAAAATATTTTTCATATTTTCGAAATTCGTTTTTACGTCCTTCATTTCTTCTTTGATTTCCTCTATTTCATACTAATTTGCTTCCACTTCCTTTTGAAATTCCTCAGTTAGGCGAGTGATTATGTCATCTGTTTGCATGCCTATTTTTGCGTCCATCTTTTCATTCATTTCTTCTATTTTTGTGCCCATTTTTTCGTCCATTTTTGCAAGCATTGCCATGATCTTTTCCTCGATTTTCGCAGCTTGAACTCCCGTTTCGACAAGCATAAATTCTTCAGAATTCTTGTCCAATCTGCTAGGAACTCGTCGTAAAACCAGTTATTATTCTCAAATCTCATTTGCGACACCGTTGATCGGTGATCGGTGAATAAAATCGACGTGGGTAAAACTGAACAATTTATTTCTTAATGACTCGAAGCTACGCGACTAAGTACACAGCGATTATGTACAAAATAATCTCGGCGCAACTGGATTCTGAAAATGCACTCGACTTGATTGAATAGTCGTTTCCGAAGTTGACCTCTATTTAAAGCGATGCTTCCCTTCTAGGAGTTCCACAGTCGAGGTCTTTCTAGATTGTCGATCGCGACATCCGCTTCCAGGCTTTTTTCCGTCCGCCGTCACCGACAATGAGTCGTCATACTAGAACCCATAGGTGTCATACCGGGGCGGCGTATGTGTTTCTTTCGTAACACTATGCACAGTTTTGAGGTGCTTTATCACATTATTGGTGGGGAAAATTGGACAAAGTTTGGGTAGCGTTACACTTTTTGTTCCTAATACACAAATAAAATTTGACAACAATTGATCCTGTAGTTTCGGAGATTATCTCTTTAACAAAAATTCACACCGACGGAGGACCGATAGACAGACAGACAGACGGAAACGGGAGATCTATGTTTTTGTTCTCTAGGAGTCATGAGTATGACACATTGAGAAAAAATGACAATGGCTAGTCGCCCAATGGACTCGATTACAATACTTCCTTAGTTTACGATTGGGAAATAAAAAATTATAAAAATTTTTGAAGTTGACTCAAAACTTTACACATATTATATCCAAACAAAGTCTCTTCTATTTTGTCTTTGATCCAGTGAAATAAGATTAACTCTGAGCAAACAGAATAGTATTTTTCCAAAATATCTATATAAAACAAGATGCGAAGTAACGACTTTCTGGAAGAAAGATTCTGCACCACATATTTATCTAATTGACACATATTCCAATTTACTGAGTGGGAAAACAAAATATACCTACTATTTTAATTTTTACAGTTACATATTGTGAAATCAAGACATTTATAAGCAGATGACGGAGTTTTTTTGAACATGTTTCGAAAATGACAATTTGAGATCAAATACAAAATATCAAACAAAAAGCGAACCAATGAAGAATAGAGTAAAGCTTTCCGTGCCTAGTCACAGTGGCTTCCCTGATTGACTTGCGCAAAGATGGTGAAATGATCAGCGTATAACAAGTCTTTCACATAACAAGAATTAAGGAAATCATTTATATACTGTTCGAAGAGGAGTGGCTCCAAAATCGAACCTTGAGGCACACCACGTTCTTGAAGGATAACCTCGAAATTTAAGAAAAGATGATGTAACATTTAAATATGATAAGTAGTGCAACTATAGACAAACCGTAATGTTCCAGTTTCGCCAGAAAATTGGAGTGCCTTAGCCACCTCGGTCTAAGGACTCAGATATATTTACATTGAGTTTTACAAAAGAAGTTAGTAATATTGGACCTCTTATTCATAAAATCGTGTTGACTATAAGTCACTACATTAGATAACATTTGTAACATTTCTCTGTAAACTTACACAAATATCAGCCCAATCAATGCTCATAAATAACTTAACACCATCTGCAAAGAAAAGCTTTTCACATAAAATAGCACTGGATAGGTCGTTGATAAAAACCAAGAATAACAAAGGTCCCAGATTGGAGCCCTGAGGCACTCCACAGGATGGTTTAAAAGTATGAGACTTATGATTTCGATATTTAACATATTGTACACGGTTAAATAGGTATGACTAAAATAACTGCAACAGAGAATCTGAGAAAGCAAAATATCTCAATTTATCAATCAGAATAAAAAGATCTATCCGATCAAACGCCTTCTGGAAGTCGAGCTCACTGACAACTAGTTGCTTATGAGTTTCAATTGCTTTTGAAACAAATTATGAAAAATAGGCCAAATTTGTAATAGTGGAGGGTTTTCAATGAGGCTAAGCTGGTGAGGTGATAAAAGAGCCCTAATCGACTGATATTAAATGTTTGTTAATTCAAAAACTTTAGCAAAGTTGCACAAAAGAGATATGGGTCGGTAATTTTTGATGTCAGAGATATTTCCCTTCTTCAAGACAGGACATATTAATGCTAGTTTCCAGATTAATATCTGCATAAAGTCTGCTGTATTTCCTAATGGAAATACAGCAGACTTTAATATTAAATTAAATAGACGGAAACAGGGCCCAACGAAAATGCTTGCATAGTCTCTTAGGAGGAAGCTTGGAATTCCGCCGTATCCTATAGTTAGTGAGTTTTACAGTTACGTAAGACAACAAAATTTCTACAAGGGCCATAAACTTAACAGTAACTAGGTAGCAGGACTAGTTATCATACTATTGAGAGTAGATAAATTAGGGTCTGAGGCTTTGTAGACACTATTGAAATAATTCGCCAAACCACTGATACGATTTTGGTTGATTTTGTTTGTATACATGAAATTGGCCCGTTAGTTGACAGCTCTCATTGATTCGGGGTATCGATATTTTCCCCTCCCTCAATCGATTTGGGTATTTCAGACCGCGCATGCCACAGAAAGGAAAAAAAAACCAGGAGGGACTCCATTTTGATTTTTCGAGTCGTTGGGAACGGGTGCAAGTGTTTTCAGGGTATCCAGTGCGAAGGGGCCATTTTTGGAGGTAGAGCCCTTATTTTAGCCAGTTGTGGCATTACTCTTCTCCAAATTGCGTTAGAGACGATTTGAGGCCACCGCATTTGGGAACGAGGACGTGTGTCCTGTGGTTTTGAGACCCCCGAAAATTCACTTTAAGGCCGCACACCATCAGAGGTAATTACTGGATTGGGTTCTGGATTGAAATTTAGTTAATCTTCTTTTCAGGCCTTTTTCTTTTTCGTCTTCGCTTTACTTTTATCGTTGGGTTTTTTTTTCCTCCTCTTCTCTACGTGTTGCCATCTTTTTGCGCTCTTGGCGTGGAAAGGTTTTTCTGTGTGAAGTTTGGACGAAGGTCAACTAGCCGCCCCGCCCCACCCCATATTCTAAGTGAGGACGCCGTGTTGAACTCCGGAAAGAAGGAGAGGCGTTAGTTATAGGGTATTAGGTATTATTTTATTTTCTTGTATTTTTTTATTATTTAAGTATATTCGCGTTCGGCATCTTCGCCACCGCCAGGAACGGCACTGTTGCGGTACGGACGCGAAGTACTCATAAGGTTAGAATAGTAACTTATTTAAGTTTTTTTTATATTTAGATCGATAGTTTATACTCAGTCACACAGTCACTCACCTCCCCCCGTTCTAAATAAATTTAATTAATTGTAGGCTCCAATCTTTTATTTTTTTTTGTACCATCACCCACGGCCTTCCCGGTTGAGCCTAGTCGCGGTCGAGAGCCTCGTAACACCACCAAGGATTAAGTCTGGAGAATTAAGTTCTTCATCGTTATATTTCGTCTGCCCAGGAATTCTAGAATTCCCTTTTTTACTATTAATGCCCAAAAATTTTTGGGGTTAGTGGACCGTTGGTTCTCGATAATACTAGAAATACATATATTGTTTGTAAGCTTTAAGAAGAGAACGATGTTGTTTGAAGATATTGTAATTGTGGATTGTGCCATATTTTTTATATTGACGATGAGCTGATGCTTTGTGCTGAAGACAAGCTGTGATTTCACTATTCAACTAAGGAGAATAATTTTACGAGAACATGATCCAAAGATATATCACGGCAAGAACTAGCCCAGCTCATCCGCCCTTTATTTTCCTAGAAAGTAGGTCCTTTTCCAAAATCAGTCTTATCATGGCAAATACTAGCCCCGCCCACCCGCCCTTTATTTTCTTAGAAAGTATGTCATTTGACAAAATCAGTCTTATTTAAGCAAATACTAGCCCCGCCCTTCCGCCCTTTTTTCTTAGAGAGTAGTCCTTTGGCCAAAATCAGTCTTATCATAGCAAGAAGTAGCCCATTGTATTTATATTACTTCATTATATTTAGTATTTAGGAGCGCAGATATCACATATCAGATATGGCATACAAAGTTGAAGGTAAGCGGAGAAAAATGTTATCTCGGTAGGAATTGAACCCACGCCTCTCGCATTCCGGGCAAGCATCCAGACACAGTAGATCAGTAACGAAACTTCAGCAATATTTGCGGAACGGGTGTGACCTTGGGAGCCCGTTCCCGGGAAACACGAAGATTCAAATATTTCGTAGCATTCGTATGTGATTCATATAATACTAATAATTGTACACAAAAATAAAAATGGTTGGCATGTACTAGTGACATTGGTCATTTTTTTCTTTCCTATAAATTATTAATATATTCAAGCAAAATATTTTTATTCAATTTTGACGTTTTAAACTGCGTTTATTAAAACCTTAACAAGTCTGACAAATAAGTTGTTATCCACAAGTGAATTGCAAAATTTTTAATTCACTCTTAATATTTTTAAATCACTCACAAAAAAATAAAAAACAACTTCAGGAACATAAACATTTTGCTTATTATTTTTAATAGTTTTCACAGAATACAATTTGTTTACAATTTTCACTAAAAGGTTGCTGCAACTAAATCAGTATTGTTTGACATATTTCTTTGGCTCTGTGAGGCGTCAATTTGGGAATTGTATAAATCCCACACCAATAGAATTCCAAAGAACGTTTCGGAAACTATTTGCTACAGATTATTTCGATACAAGTGCAAGAACCAACTGTGAAACACTATTTTATTTGAAATGAAAAATTTGCTAAGGTGTTCTTTTAAATAAACTTCCACAACACATCTTCCCTGTATTCCGGTCTCTTCAACAATCATTAAGTGATGTGAGTTACCGGAAACTCACCTTGAAAGAACACAACTGTTTATGGTATGTTTGTGGATATTCATTAATACGAAAATTCTTACACCACCACTTCTGCGAAGTTTGTGAGAACTTTGGACATTCTTACGAAGTGGTACATCCTGTTTTAATCCTGTGACATTTTAATTAAGTTTTCAATGAAGATGTGATTTTTGGCGATTTAATGATGGCACCTGAACATTTTTTGCAGTTTATACTCCGGTAGTGGGTAATACATTTTGTGAGTTTTTCCCAATTTATGCACTGTATTCGTTAACTGGTTTGCGGCTAAAAAACGAACCATACAAAAATACCATTCCACCACCCCTGCAAAGACTTTCCTCTTGATTACCTCGTCTCAGTTTTTATTAGAGTTAGAATTTTTTACACACTAAAATTTAAAAATAAATCTTGGACCGCTCAAACACGCACACATCGAAAATTAAACTATTTCGTTTAACCTGCAGTTTGTTGACCTCTTTAGCCTGGAATTTTCTAGTATTTTTTACATGTATCGTAAGACTGTGTCGTAAGTATCTATTACTTTGTTACAATAAATTTTACGTTTGTTTTTAACCCCATAACCCAACATCCCGTATGATTCCGTAAATAATATGACATTTCTTGTTGACAAAACCAGACAAAACATTCACCGAAAACCTTAAAATGAAAAAGAAACTATGTTCTTCAAGGTCGGAGCACCTTTAGTGACGCCAGTGACCTCTTTATGTCGTTCCGTAAGCTCCCCATGTATTTCTTATGGAGTCAGCTGAGACTTTCATAGCCCTGATCCAGACCACTAGACCACGAGGCGACTTACCTTTCTCCGCTTACCGACGTGTTATTGTGCCACCACAAAGTGGTGTAAAAATACTCACAAACAATGTTAACATCCGTTGTTTGATCAAGAAAAGACCAATCAACTTTTGGAAAGTAGGTCATATAAAAAATTGTAATTTGCTTTTTTAACGTAAAAAGACTTTGTATGAGGGTCTGGGAAATTGTTTGTGAAGTGCCTTCGCTAACGTAACCTCAATACAAAGTGTTGGATGATGAGGATCTTCGATAAGCAAGGGATCTTCCATTTTAGAGACATTGCATTAAAGATTTGAAAAAACTAAACCAAGAATACGACCCAGGCCATTACATACTTACTATATTGTGAGATGTTATAGAATTGTTTAAACTCATTAATAACAATACTTGTACGATGTCTAGGATCCAAAACAAAATGAGGCGCATTAAAGTCTCCCAAAATTAACAGTATTTCATGACTAATTATTTTAAAATTTATAAATAATTTAAAAAGTAAATCAAAATCATCAAATGATATGGACGGTGGATTATAAACAATACAAATTTTAGTTAAGTACTTTCGTTTCAAAGTTGACAAAGCTCCAAAACTTCTTACAGTTGATGACATGCCTATTTCCACATTCCGAATAAAGTTTCTGCACGAGATATAAATATAAATATCCGCAGAGAACTATCTTCTTTATAATAATCCTCAGTAACGTTTTTAGTACTTGATAATCCGAAAAGCAATTCAGTGACGAGATTGCATCATAGAATACTCCGTAATAATTAGGATGTAAGCGGACATTATGATACGTATGCACTATAATAATAAAAACAGGTCCAGCTGATAGTTACAGCTTAACCAAAAGTTATTGTTATATCAATATTATCTGGAATATTTCTGAAAGCTTTGTCAAGTGCCAACAGAACACCACCCCTTTGTTTATTAAGCAAATAATATTTGCGATCGGAATGAAAGATATTATAAAAGCTGGTATTAACCAAGTCAGTAAATATCTGACAGTGAAGGATTCAAGTTGATTTCAGCAAACGCACTGATTTTAAACTGATCATTATATGACAGTGTGGCGTTGTGTAAAGCATTTGTTTAAGTATTATTGTTCCTTTCGGTAATAAAGGAAGAAATTATCATTTCTTTTATTAGAACAGGTTGTCTGAAGATTTAACGGGGATGTATCCGGTAATTGTTACTTTTATACATTTGGGCACCTCTCCCGGAGTATAGCTGTGTTACAATACTTCCTTAGCTTACGCTCTTCAAGTAAAAAACGTCAACGAGGATTTGAACTCATGCGTGCAGATCTCATTCGAACTTAGCGTATGATCTTAAGTTGCTCAAATTTAGCAGCGCCTAAACTGACACGGCACGACTACGACCCACTCGTTTCGAAAGTGCGTGGGATATCTTTTAGATGAAACACGCAGCGAATATTATCCAAACATTTTTGTAAATGAATTGTGATTAAATTCAAGGCGGATTCATGAATAACAAGTGCTGGAGTCTCATATTTTACAAATTGTAAATAAAGACTGTTATACAAAATTTTGAGGGGACGTCATCATGATTAGACAAATTTTGGTCAACGTTTCACAATCTATACGATATTACTATGATACATACAAAATCTGACGACAATTGGTTTGGCAGTTTCGAAGATTATCCGCGTCTAATAAAAATCGACACAGACGACAGATCGCAGATGGAGGATGGCAGACAGGCAGACCGACAGACAGACAGATCGAAAGGGGAGACTTACTTTGTGAAGTTTTTTCTTCACATTTTGAAGCTATTTTATGTAAGATAAAACTTCAATTGAGCAACAAATGCTCAAACAATTTTATATATTTTATTCTTAATCATCATTACTTCATATTTTATATGATACAATACTTTTTCTATATGTTTTGACATGAAGATTTCTTAATTCTTGAATACTTAATAGTTTCAATATTGGTTCTTTCTTCAACTTATATCTAAGTAGTAAAATTTCATAAGCTGTCCACCACATATCTGACAATCGGATACGTCCACTCGTCTTTGTTCTCTACACCTCATTTTTTTTCAGAACTTCTTTGCTAAAATCTCAGCTAAACCTCAATGTGCCTATTAATTTAATTATTCTTTACTGCGAGAATGACACTTTTAATGTGTTGATTCAAAGCAATTCGATTGAAGGCAAGAATGGCCGAGTTCCACCCTTTCTTTGTTTCAAACGACACTAATCGGGTCGATCCACCCGCTCTCTGTCGAATCGAACCTCGAATTAAACATTCCAATCACTAACCTTTGACTGATTGATGACATATTGGCATTCCCAACTGTTCTGATACGCATTGCTTCCAATATTTACGAGAGAATCTGCTTTACCGTCACTAGATGTTTGTTTAATGTTTTAATGAAGCCGTAATTAATTCGGCACTAAAGCGTTTACTCAAAGGTCGCGCTGATGATAAAGTTTAATGCTGAAACCGTTTCTCTACAAAAGATTTGGGACAAGAAAAAATAGTCGATGTGTAAAAAAACTAAATTTATGTTTTATTGACGCAAAACGCTCTATCCACGATATAATAATAATAGAATTTTTAATAATTTTCAAGTGTCGGTCTCGCTGAAAATAAAACTATTTCTGTAAATTATTAAAAATGATGCACAATTGGCCGCACTTCAGACGGGTAAATAGGATGAATAAATTTTGACCGCCCTGCTTTATTTATAAACAACGATGTCGTAAACAATTTGACGTTTCCGGGCTACGCTACCGTGCGTGAGGTTATGAGTGCAAAAAAAAAATATTTACAGCACATTATCAACGGGAATACATTACATCGGAAGAATGTCACGTAGACATTTGTTTGATTTGAATGAGTTTATCGCCCTAAAACAGATGACTAAAATTATTCATAAGCCTCCATTGAACAAAATATTCTGAATGTTATTATTATAATTCTTACCTTATCATTATTTTATTGTTATAAAGACGAGCGTATTCTCACATTTTCCTGAAAATAGGGTGTCTCGTTCTTAATTTGATCAATATCAAATTGACTGATTCATTAATTTTTTGAGTCACCGGTGTAAGCAAATCTAAAAAATATGAATGCAATGATGTTCATATTTTGCACATTTGCGAAAGAATTTATTCCGCGAAATTTTGAGATGCCTTAATCAATTTTTTGGGGTTGATAAACAGATACATTTTCATTAAAAAGTTACCAATGCTTACAATAACTTCAAAACGTCAAGATTTCAAAGTATTCAGTTTTGCAATTCTTGATTTACTCAGTAAAATAAATTGACACAATCATTAATTTTTTTCACACACCCCGTATAAGCAAATCAAAAAAATATTTACCTAGTGATAAATCACAATTACAGACTCATCATACTTTGCGAAATGCACATTTAAGATAGCATTTCTTCGGAAAAATTTTGGGGTGATGTGATCTATTTTTTAGCTGGGGGGATTGATACATTACAAGTACAGACTCATCACATTTTCTACATTTTAGATAGGATTTATTCGGCAAACTTTTGAGGTGACGTCATCAATTTTTTGGAGGGGACAAGTAAATATATTTTAAATGAAAACTTATCATGCTTATCATAACTGTAAACCATCTGCAAGATTTCAAAGCGTTCGGTTTTGCAGATTCCACATTAAATGTCAAAATGTTGTTTCCTCATTTTGACTTTTTTTCCAAAAATCTGTACAATTTAAAACCCATTTACAATGTACAATTTTGAAGTGACGTCATCACATTAGTGGTGGGAATGATTAGACAAATTTTGGTTAGCGTTTTATCATCTACATGATATACCTAGTATAAATACAAAATTTGACAACAATTGGCCCAGTACTTTCGAAGATTTTCTGTCTAATAAAAATCCGAGACGGCAGACAGACGGACAGACAGACGGAAACGGAGACCTATTTGTTCGTCCTCTAGGAGTCATGATGGGTCGAGAAAATGCACAGCTAGAGAGTCGGCCGAGGGACTCGATTACAATACTTCCTCTGCTTACGCTCGGGAAGTAATTAATGAAGGAGTCAATTTGTTTTATTTATTAAACTAGGACGAGGTCACTCCATTTTCCAAAAATATGCGAATACAATAACGTTATTATCAGTATTAGACTACATCTATCCAAATTGATATACATGTAGTTGCAAAAATGTTGATGAGGTCATCACAAAAGTTTATTAAGTAAATTGTTGTTGAAATACATATACCCGTAGCACGTTTCTTTACATTTAATTTAACAGTGCACACATATCTCTATTTTTAACTTGTAGGGGTTCTCATAAAAAATAAATTCGCAAAATCAAATTTTATAATTTTTGAAAAAAGCTGGATATTATTTTTTGAACTTTGAAGTTGTGTCGAAATAACCTTCGACACTTTTTTTAAAGAGTCTTTGCACTATAAATGTTTTAAAAATAGACACTGTTAATTTAAAACTTAATTACAATATACAAAGGTTTACATTTAATTTTCATGGACATCAACTCGTAGGACCACAACCCCGAACCTTAACATAATATCGTTAGTTTTATCGGTTTTCTGCGTGGATTACACTTGGCATTTATTATTCATTATAAGTGCAACAAATTTCATCGGAAAAGGTATTATTTACTCAACTAGATTTAATTCGGAAGTTTTTTAGTAAAACTGCCAACCTCATATATGATCTGTTTAACCTTGTAACGTGATCTGCAGAGTTTTACTGGTCGTAAGTTGTCATTTATAATTTGTCGTTAAGTTTAAAAAAAAAATTGCATTTAACCTTATCATAGGAATAACAGTAGAAGGGAAAGCTTCTTCATACTTTTATAACAGTTATTAATACTGTTAGGCGGCAATAAGTGCACAGTTTCCGCCTGTCTCTAGTGATTAGTAAGTGTAGTACAAGACTTGACTAAACATACGTAGTCCACACAGCTATATTCACCGAGACTATTATTTTATTTTTTTGGAAAAACATAGGAGTCCTACTAAACATTTTTTATCCCTAAAATGGAGCAACCAGTGATACAAATACAACAAGGAAAATTGTTAGGAACAGTGTCTAAAGACATGGATGGAAATCCCTTTTACAGCTTTAGGGGGATTCCTTATGCACGACCACCTCTAGGAAAACTGAGATTTAAAGTAATATATTTTAAAATAAGTGATACAGGGCATCATAACAATAACATTTTGTATTATTTAAGGCCCCGCTGCCCCCTGTACCATGGAAAGGAATTTTTAGCGCTACCCAAAACGGCGACTGCTGTTTCTCAGTGGATGTTTTTGAAAAAGTATTTGTCGGGTCTGAGGATTGTTTGAATTTAAACGTTTACACGCCACATGTGAGTACTACTATAAAGGAATTTACAATTTCTTTTTTAAATTTTGAATGTTTGAAGCTGCCAAGATCTGGCACTAATTTGTTGCCTGTCATGGTATGGATTCATGGAGGAGGCTTTGTATGCGGTTCAAACAACTCAGAGATATATGGTCCTGAGTTTCTTATAACAGAAAAAGTTGTTATCGTGTCAATAAACTACAGACTAGGACTACTAGGTTATTAAATTGTTTGTATTCTGCTTGTTGCCTGATTTCTAGATTTTAGGGTTTTTAAGTTTGAATGATCCATCAGCAGGAGTTCCTGGTAATACCGGATTTAAAGATATAGTAATGGCATTAAAATGGGTTCGGCAGAACATAGAACAATTTAATGGAGATTCTAAAAACGTTACTATATTTGGGGCAAGCTCAGGCGGTGCGACGGTCCACTTGTTGACGTTGTCACCGATGGCTCAAGGTTTGTTTCATAAAGCAATAGCCCAAAGCGGGTCTGCACTAAATCCATGGTCCAGAGCGAGAAAAGCAGATGAAGAGGTGTACGCCGCTTTCGGATGCGAAGGAAAAAGCGATTTAGAGTTTTTGGAACATCTACAGAGCTTATCTGTAAAAGAAATTCTTCAAAACCAATATAAACTTGAATATGTAAGCAACCTTATCGTATTATAGGTAATACTTTAGTAGAGTAAGAAATAACTCCAGGTTATAGAGCCCGACGCAATACTTGTTTTCGGATTAATCATAGAGCGACCAATTGAAAAACAAGGGGAAGCACCATTCATGTGTGAGGATCCGCTGAATATAATTTTGTCAGGAAACTTTGATCAAGTGCCTTTTATTATGGGTGCTACAAATTTAGAAGGCTTGGTTATTAATACGTACCAAGCGAAAAGATCATCAAACACGATAAATGATCCTGAATCTAACTTGCCACACTTCCTTGGTTATAAACGTGGTACCCCAGAAAGTCAGACTGTGGCACTAAAGATTCAAGAGTTTTATTTTGGAAACGAAAAACCTGGCGAAGACACTCAAGATAAAATCTATGAGGTAAAAACTGCTCTTGTATTTACAATGACAGTAATATTTTTCTTTCTGTAGATGGTAACCGATAACAGCTTTTTCTATGGAATCTATGCAGCAGCTAGGCTTCACATTGCAACTTCACGTTCCCGTATCTATTTTTACAGAATGTCCATTAAAACCTCCCTCGAATTTCTTCAAGCAATAATGGAAAAAGATAGAGAAAAGGGTACAATACACTTAACATAGAGTAAAACAAAGTTTGGAATTAATTTAGAAGATTGTTTTGCTTTACTCAACTTAAAACAATTTTGTATTCTATATCTTGTAGGAGCAGCTCATTACGATGACGTAGCTTACATGTTTAAAACCATATTTACACCTCCACTGTCGCCCGATTCTGTGGAATATAAATTCATAAAAATATTCGTGAAACTGTGGACGAATTTTGCGTACTACGGAAATCCAACGCACAATGTTTCTTCAATTGTTTGGAAAGAAGCCACAAAAGAACGAATTGGATGTCTTCAAATAGACGAAACATTATTATTTCAACCTACATATTTTCCTAGATGCATCCCATTTTGGGACAAAATATATTCTGAAAGTCCATCCGGACAAAATTTTGCAAAATTTTCTTCTAAATTTTAACAAATTGTTTAATTAATGCATGTTTTTCTTAATCAATTTTAGTAATGTATCTCCTAAAATACAATTAGATTTTTATGTTGGTGTGATCTAAATGTAATCCCGTTTCCGTCTGTCCGTTTGTCCGTCTGTCTGCCGTCCCGGATTTTTATTAAACATATAATCGCCGAAAGTACTGGGCCGATTGTTGTCAAATTTTGTATTTATATTAGGAATATCATGTATATGGTAAAATGATAACCAAAATTTGTTTAATCATCCCCACCAATAATGTGATGACGTGACTTCAAAATTGTACATAGTAAATGCGAAAGTGGTTTATCATTTCATTCATATTTTTCGGATTTGCAGGGACAGGGTGACTCAAAAAAATAATGAATGCGTGAATTTATTTTACTGATTTAATCAGAAACTACAAAACTGAATGGTTGGAAATCTTGGAGATGTTTTAAGGTTATCATAAGCCTGGTAAATTTTTTATCAAATTGTATTTGCTCATCCCCTCTAAAAATATATGTGATGTGTCTATACCTGTGATTTATCACTGCATTAGTATTTTTTAGAATTGCTTATACAGGGTGTCTCAAAAAAATTAATGACTGAGCCAATTTATTTTATTGTTTAAATCAAGAATTGTAAAACTGAATACTTTGAAATCTTGCAAACGTTTTGAAATTGTTGTAAGGATGGTAACTTTTTAAACAAAATGTATCTGTTTATCAAGCCAAAAAATTGATTACGTCAGCTCAAAATTTTGCCTTAACACTTGTTTCATTGCAAAAAATTGCGTGATGTCATAGCTCAAATACGGATGACGTCAGTAAGAAATGAAAAAAGTTAAAACGAGCGTAATTAGAAATATAAATTGACAATTTTTTGTTTTCAACAAATAATTCTTTTTGCAGCTACGGAATTTATTCCACAAGTAAGTTTCACCTTGTATACCCAAACGGCTAAACGCGTGTCTTGTATCGATTAAACTGGACTTGCATCTGTATTAATGTTTGAAACACCAGGATTTAAATAATACAATCTGGGTAATTATTTCATAAGAACACAATTCCTTTTTAAAAGGCCTTTTTTCGAATCATTAAGTGCGAGATTTATGAAATATTACTTAACTCTGAAGCATTGCTGAACACAGCTTTTTAAGAGTTTTTGTCGCTAAATAATAAAAATGTGATTTAATTAGCATAAAACAGTAATATTTTCCGTGAAATCGTGATGGTGCAACGAAAAATACTCGTTCTTGCTGGCAAGTACGATTATGACCGTTCATTTCCGTTAAATTGTGAAGCTCTGATTTAAATTTAGATAAATTCGACTGATTTACTACACATGACTTAATTTTAAAAGAGTTTTATTATGTTTGTCATATTGCAAAAATTTCTCATTTCAGATACGAACATACAGAACATATAATGGAATTTTTCGTGTGATAAGCTGCGACTGTGATAACGGGCAAACTAGTTGCGACATTTAACAATGTTGGCTTACCAGCGAATTACCCATAAAACTTTTTTCCGTTATGCAACAAATATTGGTACTTCGAAGTAAGTTCTCTGTTTTTTTCTATTCCTGCTCATCCTCTTTTGTTGAAAAATAAAGAGATCAAGACGTTCTGATATATTTTATCTTGCAAAAGAGTAACAAAAAAAAAACGACTTGCAATTTTTATATTCTGCTCTTACGAAAAGTGGAAAGCAAATGCACTAAATGCACAACAGTTTAAAAAAAAACTTCAAGTCCCGGAACATTTTAAGTAGGTAGACATGCAAGGTTGATATCTGAGATGTCGGATACAAGATAGCAGGATCAACTGTGAAAGAAAACTACTAATGGAAGCGTGTTTCTCGTCAGAACATCTGCCTTTTATCAGCCAATATCAACACAAGATCGACATTTGATGTGGCAAAAGAATGTAATCAGTAATCACTAATCAAATAGTGATCTAAATAGATTCTGCTTATAGGTTGAAAGAACAAAAAATTGGTCGAAGGTTATTTCTACAGGATTTCCCTCGCACCTTAAGTACAGTCTAACAAATCCGGAAAATCATACTTTAATCACTCACACACTTACTTGTTCTGGAATATCATTGACGTCAACGCATGATAGGAAAAGGATTAACATTTGTTCCAAAAAGCTAAAATTTGTAAGATCATTGAAGAAATCAGTGTTTTTTACTTCTACAAAGCATTTTTCAAAATTCACTAATGACGTTAATTAAATATTGTTCAAAAATGTTATTTTTAAAAGCAATCATGAACATGACATGAGCCATCTCTCAGTTTGGAACTTACTAAATGTCCAAGGGCGCACGACAAATACTACACGCATCTGTATAACTGGTTGCCTGAATGCTTTATACTTAACAAAAAAATAAAACTAATGCATTACAATAAAAAGAAACAAATTTATTGCGGTTAAACATCACCGCAAATGTTGAAAATGTTAAGTATTTTGTTAAAGGCACATCTTCACACTCTTTTTAATTTCAAAAATGTTCTGTAATCCATTGTTCAATTTCATGTTGCAACAGAAACTCCTGACCGCTGAGGAAACTTTGTTAAAGATGTTTGCGGCTTCTGCTCAGATCATCGACAACTTTCTCAGATAATGAAGATCTTCCACGAGATTTTCTTTTGTTGATAGTGCCAGTGCGAACAAATCTATTGATTACATCTCTAATGTGTGTCTCTAACGATGTTTCTTGTATCATTAAATCACGGTATTTGGCCAGATATTCTTGCTTACAAGCGGTTACAGAATACAGAAACTCTTCGTTTACGAAGCCCAATTGCGAAAACAAGACATAACAATGAAAGTGTTTTGTTCAGCAAAATAAACCATTTCACAGTCTTCCCTTCCTTCCTTTCTTGTTATTTTGGACTGATTTTTCCTATTCTCTAAACGTAAAAAAATAAGTGCAACATTTTGTGGTGCAAAAGTAAATTTTGTCGATACAGACAACAACGTTCTTGTAAAAACAAAAAAAATCGTTTGCTCGGGATGAAAATAAACCTACATCAACTTGTCATTTATATTGCAAAGCGATCCATGTTTTAAAATGTAACAACTTGTCACCCAGCCCTTCATTTGAAGGTTTCTATAGTTGGTAATCAGGAATTGCTATTGATTTTTTGAGTGGAATTCAAGAGTCAGCGTTTTTCCAAGGAGTATATTAAAAAAAATGACTCGACGGAAAAACTTTAAGCAATTGTAAAAAATGTGAATACATATTACATTAATAAACCACAAGTAAGTAGTATCTTGTATATTTTAAACGGGATTTATTCAGCAAAATTTTTAGGGAACGTCGTTAAGTTTTTCGGATACGTCTTGATTAGCGTTTGAACATGATTTATGTTAACCTTAAAACATTTACAAGATTTTAGAGCATCTTGCAATTTCTAACTTAAATTGTAAAATGTTATACAATTTAATTTTTTTACAATAAAACACAAAGTACGTAGCAATAAACACTTTATTTTGATATTCTTACCATGTTTACATAAGTTACAGATCCTCTTATAGAGACATAGTAAATTTGAAACATTAAACGAATCGTATATAATTTTTTATACCACACTAGCTCCGATACCGAAGCGTATGATATCACATTCATTAAGATAACAATATTTAAAATTGTGTATATACAATATGATACAGATGTGTGCCTACAGACTCGTCACTCACATGCCACTCTCAGTATTCATTGCCTTTGTTTCGTAATCAGTCTATAAAAAGAAGTCTCTGTACAAAATTTATATTAACATTCACACTATTCTTTTAAAAAGTTTTGGTAATTTTTATGACTAGAAAAAAAAAACGTTACAAGGGCTGAGATTGTGATATGGCCGATTGCAAAAAGTCCAAAACAAATACGTATCGTTGCCCGTGTTTGTCGTTATTTTCAGCGGAACTTTCATAAGAGTTGAGCCCTTCTCTCTTACGAGCTACGTTCGATAAATTACGTTATACAATTGATATACACACAAACATGATGTGATTAGAAAGACACGTATGTATTGTAGATCCGATATGATGGCGTAGACCAGATATGTCATATTCATCGATTCCTTTCATCATGACGAAAAACTATACGATATTCACGTCGCACTATTTACAAAAAAAAAAGAAAACTAAAGGATTTTCAGTCTCTCGTTTTAGACGCAACTTTCCTGCTGGCATCCCATCAAAGGAGTCCGAACTGTGACTGCTTCCCTGTGGTAGAGGTTGGGTTTAGCGGGGAACATCGAAGACACTGGAGAGACCATCGGCGAAGTTACCGAGGGTTTGCCAGGAATAGGGGGAGGCATCCTCCTGCCATGGTCTATCTGTGCGTATATTGTCGAGTCATCTCTGTTGCGGAGAGTGCCATATTGACTGCCACCGTTCTTCATTGTCTCCAGGGAATTGGGACGTGCCAGAGACAGTTCTGCATAAGTCACTTCGTTACCGACCTAAGAGAAATTAATATTTTAGTGGCCCTTTCGGTGTGATAGATGGAATGACCTCGAACAGGCATGCACACTAAGGTTTTAGTGTAAATTATTAACGCCGGCAAAAATCAGAAATGTTGCTTTAAATAGTGCAAAGCATGCAAAAAATGTAGAAACAAATAAAATCGTAAAATAGCCACATATAAGAAAAGGTGTATGATTTATCAAAATATTTAAATTCCAGATTTTTACTTAATATTCAAAATATGGCTCGTATAGTAACAATCTAACACATTAAATGCAGTCAAAATTTATAAATAAGATAATATAAAGCAAATGCCAGAAGCAGTTGTAGGAGGACAAACTAGATGCTTCATTTTTCACTAAATACAGTCGTTGTAGCCGTTGAGATCCTACCGTTGTCATATAAGAAATGTGCGTCATTTAATTTTTAAACTAGCCATTATATGTTTACATAGGACATCATCAAACTAAAACAATTGTTACTAATTTAATTGATGAAATTGTCACGAATTGAATAGGTTTTTCATTAAACACTTGATGTAATGTGTTTTCATAAAATGTATCTCGCGAAAATTACCTCCCGGTTATAAATGAAATAGGAGGATCAGATATAACATATAATAGGCATAAATTTGCCAAGCTTCGAACGTACCCCTGACCAAAAATCGGATACAGCGCTACAGTAATATTCATAATTTATTAAAATTCAAATGTATTCACTGCTGATTAAATATTAAAACACACATACTGTTCATTTATTATTTAAATCTTTTTCATGACTGACATGTAATTGCTTCCTGTAATTTAGGATCGGAGTATTAAAACTTTTCGGGTTCAGTGGAAGCACGGTCCTCTGGATGCAAAAAACCGACTATTAAACGCGTTCAGTTCTAAAAAAAAGTAAAAACCTTTGAACAAATATTTATTTTAAGGTACGACGATTTACTTAATTTGATTTTAGAGTCAGGCAACATTTTTTGTCCTGGGGTGTTTAATGAAATTTTAAAAATGTTAAAATTATTTAGAAGTTAGTTCGTATTAAAATGGAAAATGGCGAAATTAGATAGGTGAGTTTGTAATATGCGAATTTAAGTTTCAAACTGTTTATAAATAAAATTATACCACACTCGTGGCATTATTGTTTTCTTATAATGAAGAAAGAAATAAAAGAATGACAGAAATACGTAAACAGAATATATGTTAATAATATTTCCTTTGTTATGTAAGCAGTTTTATTTGGCGGTTTGTAAAATAAACATTGTCATCACACTTAAATGTTTTTACAATAAAAGATATCAGGCAAATTTGAAAAGTTAAAATTATATGGGGTCCTGGAAAAAATCGTATAACATTTCTTTCTTCACCTTGTTCATTATGTAAAAACACAAGTACATACAGAGTCCAAAACTTAGTAATAACACTAATTTATCTATTTTTAAAAGCAGAAGGAATTATAATTATTAATTTATATGCTACTCTACAGAAATCGTTCATTCTACCATTCCATTCCAGTATGTTTAGCCAAACAAATCAATAGCTGTTGCAAAAAAAAAAAATAAGGCAAACTGTGAAACCTTACATATTGAAATTATTCTTAAAAACCTACAAAAAAGTCTGGTCGTTAATGTGTAATTTTTTACATAGAATTAAATGGCACACACTGACGAACAGAATTTTTGCTCATGGTCGTTCTTGATAAAAAATTTATCCTAGGTTACCTATTCTGTCGCATGTGCTCTTACAAGATTCACTCTGTATATACTAAAGGTGACTCTTCAATCTCTTTTGTTAATGATTTTGACGCATTATTAGTACAGTGAGGTACATTTTTTCCACAATCAACAGAAAAAAATTATTTAGGACACACATGGTCATGTAAAAGGGTTCAATAAAACAGTGGCTTTTTCAATTAAATGTTTTTTAATTACGGTGTAATCATGAAGTCATTAGCTCCAAAAGGTCTCTGGAAATTTTTAGGCTTCTATTTATTCCTGGATAGTATTTGTCCGTTCGTTCCAGAACAATCAATTTTTTTTTAAATTTTGATTGAAAGGGAAGCAAAAATAGTAGTAAGTAATGCTCCTGGATTTATGTTTGTAAATAAATATTTATTAATGGAAACAGCCTGCTAAAATTTTTCTTAGCCATACAAAAACGTTATCTAAATAGCTGGAGTTTGTGCCACTAAAACCACATATAAAAGATAATTTTCAACTAACACAAGCGAGAAAATCTACTCAGCTAACCAAGTAACACTATGTAAAAAGAAAAACGGACTAATATATTCGGTAACAATTTTTTTGGTAATTTCGTTTTAAGTTTATGAAAAGACTTACTGTTTTCACATACCTATCACCATTTATATGTTGTCTATCCCATTCTATTGTCACTAAAAAATAATCAGTAGTTAGACGACTAAAAATAAACTGTTACACACGCGACAGTTTAATACCAAGTATAAATTTCGTCTTGCTGGAATAATTTAAGCAGTATTTAGAAACAGTTTGAAACATTTTCTTGTGTGATGAAATAAGCCCGCAATAAACGAGTTAGCCCAGAACAGCAATAAAGCGTGTTAGCAAATTGATATTTTCTATTTCAATGTACCTATGGTCCTAAATTGAAGCAACCGTACAGTTTAGTATATGTCAGTAAACTGCCTATAGCTACCCTAAAAAATAAAAAATTAAAAACCCACTAAAGTGAATTAAGCTATGAAAGAATAAAAAGTGCGTAAAAAATTCCTGATGGCATCGAAAGTAATTTTTTCCAACATAAAAAAATCGTATAATTCGTTGTAAACATTGAGCAGGTCTCTCTAAGATATGCAAAATATTCCGCCAGAAATTGAATAAATTTGAATATAAGAAACTTTATCGTGGAACTAAATTAAAACAAACATGTAAATTCAGGGTTGGTCCTAATAAACTACATCCCGAACTAGCTTCAAACAACAACAAGTATGCGAACAGCAAGTTAAAAGCTCTCGTAGAATCAATTATTATGCTAACTTACATGTTGGGAAGCGTAAGCTCGATCTCTAGCCATATAAGCTTCTGCCAGGGGTGTGAGATTCTGTTGAGGGGATGATGTTTCGTACTCCGTGGTAGCTGTCACTGAATTATTCAAACCAGGAGTTTGAGCGGCTGACCCCAGCTGATAATCGGAGTCTGGAACAGATGTAATAAAAATTTGCTTAGACTGGGAAGTCGGGCGACATCTGAATCAGAAGTGGTTCAAAATTAATGTAACAACACATTTGCACTAGTTTGCATGATACATTACTGTTAGTTTAAACATTCCAATGGTCAAACTTCTTTCAGAATTTTATGAAAAAAATTCCTTGTTTTTTATCCAAGAAACGTAAATCCCTATGACCAGCATTAAAAACAAGGCACTTGAGTTGTTGTTGATTATCCTAGCTTTGGAAACGGATACTAGTATATTACAGATCAAAGTGGAAAGTGTCTCATTACTTTCAAGAGGAAAGATAGTTTACAGAGGGGTGCAGCCCTGAGGTGTACTATTTCTCTAGAAACGAGTGAAGTTTTCCTCGAGGTTTGTATACTATTTTATTCACAATCGTTTTAAATAGCTTTTAATAAATAATCCAAAAATTAACGATTATACTTGACACGCATCTCAAGGATGGAAAGTGAGATTTACTTCCATCTCAAGGGTGGAAAGTGACAGATAGGTGATATATGTCACTTTCCACCCTTGAGATGTAAGTGAAGTATGTAATAGCTTATTTTCAGTCTTTTAAAAAGCGTGAAAGTGAATATAAATTGTTTTCGGCTTTGAGTACAGTTGGTGTTAATATTTATTTTAATTAATAACAATTGGCGTATCTGATATGATCTAAACTAAAAATCTCTAATTTAGTATGATTAGAATTTATTGCAAACTGTATCAAGGTAATGAGTAATTAACAGTCATTTACTGGTTTCTGCTCTTGTTTGTTCACCGTTATTGATCAAATGGCATCCCTACATCGCACAATACAGTAATTTAATTAGGACAAGCAGTGTTGGCTTTGACACACGCCAAAGCTGAATTTTTCGTTGAAAATAAAATAAATAATGTATGAGAAAAGTCAATTTGCATTGGTCACAAAATGACGTCGTTGAAAGCAAATCCGATATTCCGACAAAAAGCAACGATTTGGCTATTTGCAGAAATCGCCGGCAACGCCATATAAATTTACCTTTATTAGCCGGAATAACATCTGGATTTTTATCGTCTTTCTCAAACAAATCCTCGGATTCGGACCGTAACGGCAGTGTGACTTTCTCCTTGACGGGTAGGAATCCGGGTCTAAGAGCACGGGAACCTTCTCGATGCGCTGCTCGCACTTTGAGAGCCCCCAGAATTACAACCGTCACCAGCAAGAGTGCGGTCACGATGCCAACTAATATTCCAAGGATCGGTGCTATTTCTAGTTGATCTCGTGTTCCCAATGATAATACTGGAACAGAAGGGAATTATTTGGTTTCTAGTAACAACAAATGAAAAGGTTGGTTCTCGTTGGTGCGACCAAAAGTGAGTTATTCATAACGAACCACCCTCACATTTGGAATACAAACAATGCCGGATCAAGTGATCCTGGTTGAAAATGTTACCCAGAAGTTTCATTTTTTTTAATATTTTGTATACAGCAAAACTACTACTAGTTATAAATATTAAATCTTATAAACATTGTTTCGAAGTAAAATTATAAGAATTAATGGTCTCCTGTCCTACTTTCAAAAATTCAAATCAAATTTTAAATGTATTTTCGCATAAATAAGTATGAAAAATATTCTGATTAAAAAAAATAAATGAGTCAGGGGTAGCTTTGAAATATCAAAAAATGTACCTTATTGTGGTAATAAGGGCACAAAATAGTTAATTAAAAAAACATTCCAGAGCCATTCTTGACACCCAAATCATTTATAGACACGCTATGTATACAGTTACATGCAATTTCGCAGTAACATTTTTCGTTTTCCTTCTTAAGAAGTATGTATAACTGAGCAATTACTTCTTCATTCTTCTTGGTATGCAACGATAAATCACAGGTAGAAACTGATCATATTTTGCACATTTAGGGGCGAGATAGGCAAGATTTTGAGATGACGTCATCATTTTTTTGGCGGGGGGGGGGGGAATAAACATATATCTTGATTAACAAGTTACCATGCTTACAATAACTTTAAAACGTCTGCAAGATTTCAAAGTTTTCCAAAACCACCAAGATAATACTTAAAACATGTTTCACATGGTAACTTTTTCTAAAAAATAAGGAATTTGCAATTAAGCTCCGCCTTCGATTGACCACGATTAAAAAAAATCATCACAATTCAGATGTCGGCGGGTGCGCGCTCCTTATATTCGGCCTATTTTCCTTAATATACGTAGTCATTCTTTCACAGCCAGAAACTTAAAAACATTTTTGAAATGGTAAATTTTTGTAAACAAGTATGGATTTTGCAATTAAGCTCCGCCCCTGAATACGATAACAAATGAAAAATTTATCGCAACTCTGATATAACTGCATAAATTAATAAATTCCATTTCCTTTTTTAACATGTTTTATGTTTCTTGTTGTGAAAAGAAGGCTACACATATTAAGAAAAAAAAAGCAAAGTATAAACCCCACCCTCCCACCCTATATCGATTGTGAAGATTTCTTTTATTCGACGTGAGCCAAGAGGGTGGAGCTTAATTGCAAAATCTTTGTTTCTCGACAACAAATTACCATGTGAAACATCTTTTGTTATTGTTGGCATAGTAGGGGAGAGAGGTTGACACAGTCTCCTTTATCTCAAAATGATCTGTTTTGAACAATATGATAATACTTAAAATATGTTTTTGTGAAAAATTCATCACAATGGAGATGGGTGGGTGGGGCTTTCTTTTTGTTTTTTTTTTTATTCTAAATACTTATACACAGGTTTCTTTCAACATCATACTTAAAACCACGTTTTAGATTATAAAGAAATTAGGATTTTGCAATTAAACTCCGCCCCCGGGCTTACAAGGAATAACATCGTTACAACTGAGGTGGCTGTGAGTAGGCGGGTCTTAATTTTGCCTTTTTTCTATGTATATGTAATGATCTTTTCACGACAAGATATTTAAAACGTTTAAAATGGTAAATTTTTGTTTTGGGAAACATTGATTTTGCAATTAAGCTCCGCCCCTCGGTCTGACAACGAATGAAAAATTCATCACATTTGAGATTCGGGTGGGTGGGCGGGGCTTAATTTTTGACTTCTTTTTCTTAGCATGTATAGGTTTCTTTCAACAACATAACAAACATGGCAATTTCTTGTAGAGAAATAAGGATTTTGCAATTAAGCTCCGCCTTTCGGCTCACGACGAATAAAAACAGTTATTACAATTGAGAAAGGGGCGGGCGGGCGGGGCTTTGTATTATGCTTTCTTTTTTTTTTTAATGTGTGGATATAGTTTTCTTTTCACGAAAGGGTAAATTTCTGGAGAAGTGTGGGGGATAAAAATTATGATTTTAAACATGTTTCAGGTTTTTGTTGTGAAGGGAGAACCATGTACATGAAGAAAAAATGTCAAATATAACCCCGCTTCCACCCACCCTATCTCATTTGTAGCGATTTTTCTTTGTTCATCATGAGCCAAAGGGGGCGGAGCTTAATTACAAAATCCGTACTTTTTTGCAAGAATTACCACGTGAAACTTGCTCTTCAGTGATCGTATTTAAAACGTATCAAAAACTAAAACATAAGCCCCACCTATCCGTCTGGATCTCATTCGTGATGGATTTTCCCTTCGTTTTCAAATCGAGGGATGGAGCGTAAGTGCAAAATCCATATTTCCTGTTTTAAACATGTTTTAAGTTTCTAATTATGTATATACAGTTTACTTCCACCAACACGGTACTTAAAATAAGATTCACATGGTAATTTCTTGGTTATTTTTTCTAATTATGTATATACAGTTTACTTCCACCAACACGGTATTTCAAATATGATTCACATGGTAATTTCTTGGAAAAAATAAGAATTTTGCTAAGCTCCGCCCCCGACTCATGACGAATCAGAAAAGATTAATCACAAAGAAGGGCTAAATCTAAGCCCCGCCCACCCGCCCCCACCTCAATTGTGATTATTTTTTTATTCGTTGTGAGCTGGGGTCGGAGCTTAACTGCAAAATCTCTATTTCTCTATAAAAAATTACCGTATGATACATGTTTTAAGTATCGTGCTGTTGAAAAAAAAAAAGTATTAAGAAAAAGAAACACAAAATTAATCTCGCCCACCCGCCCCTAACCTACCTCAATTGTGACGAATTTTTCATTTGTTGTCAGATCGAATCCATAAAATTTACCATTGAAACATTTTTTACGTTTCTTGTTGTGAAAAGGTGACTACGTATGTTAAGAAAAAAGAAAGAAAAAGGTAAACATAGGAAGCTTAAAACATGTTTAAAATGGTAAATTTTTGTAGAAAAATATAGATTTTGCAATTAAGCCACGCCCGTGGATGTGATAACAAATAAAAAATTCGTCACAACTGAGACACGGGCGGGTGGGCGGGGTTTAATGATTGGTTTCTTTTCCTTAATATATAATGTCTTCCAACAATACGATATGAAAAATATGTGTCACATGGTAATTTCTTCTAAAGAAAAAAATTATTTAAGGGCTCAATTTAAGCCCCGCCCACCCACCTCAATTGTGATTATTTCTTATTCGTTGTTAGCCAGGGGCGGAGCTTAATTGCAAAATCGTTATTAATCTACAAGAAACTCCCGTGTGAAACATGCTCGTGTTGTTGAAAAAACCTAAATGTATTAAGAAAAAGAAGCAAATAAATTAGCCCCGCCCACCCGCCCATACCGCAATTGTGAATGTGAATTTTTCATTTCTTGTCAGATCGAGGGGCAGAGTTTAATTATAGAATCCATAAAATTTACCACTGAAGCATGTTTTAAGTTTCTTGTTGTGAAAAGGTGACTACTTATATTAAGAGAAAAGAAAAAAAATCCAGACGGCAGACAGACGGACAGATAGACGGAAACCGGGGATCTATTTCTTCGTACCCTAGGGGTCATGAAAGGTCGAGAAAACGTAAAAGTAGAGCGTCGGCCGACGGACTCGATTACAATACTTCCTTCGCTTACGCTCGGGAAGTAAAAATTGTTCAAGAGTGGAAGGTGAAAGCAGTATTTCTACGACTTAGAACCAAAGCGACAGTCCATGAAGTGGAGACATTCAGGTTATCCAAGGCTCAAGAAGTTTCGGGTGCAAAAATCTGCCAGAAAAGTACTCGCTCAATTTTTTGGGATTCGCGTGGGGTATTGATGGTTGATTATCTAGAAAAGGGCAAACCCATAACAGGAGAATACTACTCAAGCCTATTAACAACGCTGCGCGAAAAAATTGTGAAAACGGGGGGAAAAAATTCCAAAGGGGTTCTGTTCTTGCAGGATAATGGTCCTGCACACAACTTGTGCATTGCAATGAATACAATTCGTGATTTGGGGTTCAAAACACTTGACCATCCTCCTTATTCTCCAGACCTACCTCCCTCTGATATTGTCTGTTTCCTTAATTGAAAAAAAACCTCAAAAGGCCATCAATTTTCTTCAAACAACGAGATAATAGAGGCTGTGGAGACTTAGTGTGAAGAGTAGGAAGAATATTTTTTTAAGAGGGTTAGAAAACTTGCAGGATCTCTGTAATAAGTGTATAGTTTTGAAAGGGGACTACGTTGAATAAAAAAATATTTTGATTTTCAAATTGTCTTTTCTTCGATGGTAGGCTAAGAATTTGTCAAATTACCCTCGTAATGCTACATTTCTATTGCTACATTGCTCTAGTTAATGCTCGGGAAATAAAAATTACGGTGTGCATTCCAGTATGTTATATACTGAAGTAATTTGCTCATTCAGTTAAGAAATATTTTACATTTATTTTATTATTTGATATTTCTAACTATATTCAGTAGGATTTTTCTCGATTGTTATACTCATAAGATAGTTTAAATGTAATTTTAAACAGAGGCACTGGCGTTCCGGAGTTAATAAAAATTAAGTCAGAAATAATAATAGTAAATGATATATTTAATGACTGTTTAACTACGATGGAAAGATGTTCCGGTCGTACAATATAGTCGTTTTATCCTTTCAGAAAACATTCAGACTAGTCACGAGTTTAATGGCAACTAACGCGAGGTTAAAGCATATTTATTTTCAACCAGTACGAAAACTCGATCATTTAAGTAAATGGAATCTGCCTCTTACATTTACGTAGTGTTTTATTTTTACTCAGTGTAAGTACATTTACGTAAAGCGACAATCAAAGCGTTTTATAACTTGGCTGAGAATAAACCCGGATCATCGGTCCCGACGTCCGGATATATTTATCGAAGTTTTCAAGCAAGGAATACCTATTCAAGAAGAGTTCCAAGATTTACCTGTTTGTTTTTCGGCGACTTTCAACATCAACCCCTCTAATAAAACAGTTTCGCTTCTCCCTTTCGAGTTGGCGGCGTACACCACCATTTTGAGTATCTTTCCCGGATCGAGTCCGCTCACAGTAAACAAAGGAAACTTAGCCGACACATTCGCCTGAAGGGCGTCCGTCTGTTGGTCGTAAACTTCAAGCAGAAAAAACTGCGGTTGGCCTCCGTCGAAACCCTCTGTGCACTCCACATCCAGGGATTCGCTCGTCTGGTTCATGATGGTGCAATTGAAGGGCGGGTCCGGCTTGCCGGCGGCGATGACGTGAAAAATGCACGGTTCCACTTGACGTCCCGCCAAATTGTTGGCCCAACACATGACCGTTCCGTAGTCTAGTTCATTCATGGGGGTGTAGGTCAGCGTCGAGGTGAAGTGGTGCATCCCGGAGTGATATCGCATCTGAGGAACATCGACGTTTTCTGCTGAGTTGTTGAAAGACCACTTGAAGCTGTCTGGAGGTGGGTAAGACTCCACCTCGCAGAGGATTTTGGCATTCTCGTGCCTCGCTACGCCGTATATACGCTTTTGTTCCGTTCGGCATACGGGTTTGTCTGAAAAGATTTCCTTCTATTAACAACAGATTCAATTGAAATTTTTAACGTAAGTTTACAAAAGGTTCCTACCCACTCTGAAGGGACTATTATGTCGACTCGAGAGGTAATCAGAATTTATGAAGTTGAAAGGGCAGACGTGATGTGGGGTACACAGTCTAAAAAGTTCAATCCAAAAATTTTTATGTATCTACTGTCAGTCCGTTTACAGATGGGTTATTACTGAAACGCGATACCTATTTATATACCACTGTGCAAAATGAAGTAAAGGAAGATATGCTTAACAATAGTGCATTTTTTAAAGTATGATAGATGAATTTGTATGATTCGTTCATAGCAGCAACTCAGCAGCCAAATAAATTTATTACAGCTGCAGAAAATTAATTACAAGATAAAGAGGTTTACGGATAATATAAGCTGCAAATAGCATGTTTGCAGGAATTATTCGAAATTGTTTCTGTAAGGATAAGGCCCTATATAATATAAGAGAACATAATTATTATGCGAAGAAAGCACAAAGATACACGAAAGTGTTCTTGCGAATTTTTAATGGAAAGATATCGTAGTTACATCTATAATGGTTACTTATTAGCATTAAAATGGCAACTCCGACAGCGACTTGCTAATATAGTTTTTGCCAAAATTGCAAAACTACCACCTGTTAATTTTAATTTTCATACTCTTAGAGCGGCACAACGTTTTATACCCTTGAAACTTCAAGTAACGTCAAGTTGTCTTCACGAAACACGCAAGTACAAACAAATTATAAACCAATTATTTAACCGTTTGTAGAATTTGAATTTATTATCTTTCTTTAAAACGTTTTGAAATGTGAAAACATTTCCAAAATCTGTCATTGAGCCTGCTATCATTAAATTGGATTAGTATTTTCAAAGCAGAATGCTATAGACTAAAATAATATTATTAATTATTAAGTCACATTGAGGCCGCAGAACTCAAGTTGTTCTGATTCATTATTATTCTTACAAGGAATTTCTCACGATGATGCACTATGTTTAATAAAAAGGTTAAAAAAGTCGAAAGCAGTAGGTGATGACAATGTTTTTAAGGTTATGTTAAAAATTTTGGTCGAAAGCTGTTTCGAGAGAAATTCCCTGAAGTACAATGAAACATATCCAGCATTTTCGAAAAATTATAAAATTTTGGGCTAGAAGGTTATAAGTATAATCTGACAAATCTAGGTCTTTAAAAAAATGATAAAATTTAATTTTACGCTTTTTGTTTTGTGATAACTGCTGTAAAGTAAAAATCAGAGGCATAAATAACACCCCTTGTCCTTCCGCACTAGTTAACAGCAACCTGTTTATATTTATACATCGAACGAATGTCACGTAGAGATTAGTTATATGTTTGTATAACATTCAAATTGCTTTAAAATATGGTTCATTAAAATGACGTCATCAAATTGTTGGTGGGGATGATTAGCAAAATGTTGGTTAGGATTTAACCATCTACATGATATTTCTAATATACATACAAAATTTGACAACAATCCGTCTAGTAGTTTCGGAGATTACGTGTCTAATAAAAATGGATACAGACAGACAGACAGACAGACAGACAGACGGAAACGGGAGACTACTTTTTCGTACTGCAGGGGTCATGAAACGTTGAGAAAATATAAAAGTGGCCATTCGTTCGATGGGCTCGCTTACTATACTTCCTTAGGGAAGTAAAAAAAGCGCGTGTATTGTGAAACTTCTTACACACGTATTGTATCACCACAAACGGGTGTATTTCCAAGTAGGCTAAAAATAGCAAATGGACACAACTCCTTAAAAAAGTATTTCCCTACGATATTGTTAATTACAGAGCGATCAGTCTATATTCCAGTGTATTAAAGATTATTGAGCTAGCGATGAAGGAGCAATTTATACATTTTTTTTTTAAATAACTTACTATCATCAAGTCAAGATGGTTTTACCAAAAATAAAAGTATATACGAATATATCAGTTCTATAGATTTTATCATTAGATAAAGGTCAAATGGCAGTTGGTGTTTTTGTAGAATTCACTAAGGCTTTTGAGTGTCACTCATAATGTCATAATATACTTTTGGTGAAGCTTCAGATATGTGGCAGCTCTAAAAATTAACAGTTAATCTTGGGGTCCCTCAGGAATCAATATTAGGGCTAACTTTGTTCGTTCTACATGAACGATTTGTTTAGATATAGCCGTCTCATATGCAGACAGTACAAATTTATTAGTGAGATGTAATACCATGAAGGAAATTAAATCAGTGATGGTATTTGGTAAATTAAATGTTTGGATTGAGCATAACTAGTTAGTCATTAATAAAAGTAAGACAAACTGTTTAGTTTTTAAAAATGCAAATTCAAATACTCAGCTCGTTCAAATAATGAAGACAAATAACAGTGATAACATAAGTTGTCCTTCAGAGGCAAGAACACTTGGATTGATTATAGATAAAAATTTTGCGGTGGTTTGGGCATATAAGTAGAGTACTTATAGGCTAAACTTGAAAAAACTTGTTATTACATATAACAGCAAGTGTGTAGTAAAGAGGTTGTAAAACAATTGTTTTATGGCAGAAATACAGATTCGCAATTGTGCAATAGGAGACTTGGTATTAGATCATCACCAACTGTTAATTTGGCCGAAATTTAGATAAAAATGATGAAATGTTAACTCTCGGAGAGCAGTGTAACAATGTTTCGCTTTGTGGAGTCGCTCTGAGATAGGGGCAGTTTAACTTATCCACTTGAGAGCAGGGGTGCGATTTTGTTTCTCGATCGAAGTGATAAATTATCACTTGAAATAAATGTCATTGCGTATCTTTTAAAGGCAAAAGTTTGCATTTATTCTTTGCATATAAGCTTATTAAATGCTCAAAAGTTTACAATTACCTTAATTTTAAGAACTACATATAACTCAGGATTACAATTTTGAACTTCTATTTTGACATAAATATCGAGGTTATGGTTCCAAAATTTATCACTTTCCTCAGAGCTATCGAGAAAATATCACTCCATGAAGACTTGATTTCGTGACAGAATCGAGAAATGTGACAGAAATGTAGCATCTCAACCAATCAGCAAACGAGATTTTATCGTTATCGAGTTTTTTTTTTTGATCGAGAAACAAAATCGCACCCCAGGCCCGACGACGTTCGCTCCTTGCGAGATTAGCCGAACCCTCCAAAAGTTGTCACATGTGTGTCGACTTGAAAAAACAGCCCTAGAGAGTGTTTCTCTAAAATGGACACGTAGATTTTGTTTCGGCGCAACTGGTAAACTATATAACAAAGGAACTTTTGGTGTGAGAATGGTGTACAAAAGTTACCATTTTGATAAATAATCCTTACAAATTTATACAAAGTGAGTTACCAATAATAAATGACTATAACCTATCCGAAAATGCAACCCAAAATACATTAGTAGTTATATAGTGGGGCTTCTAGGCCAGGTCAAATGAGGTCAAACTGGCCCAGCAGTCCCATTACTTTTTATCGAGCGGTCGTTGACCTCTGAGTTCGGTCATCGTCTTATCCTCTGTTGACATGACCTCAGCCGAGCTCGTGCAGTGCGATCGGGTAGGGTCGTGCTTGGCACGTGTCGGGGAAGGTCGTAGCGTTTGTCCTCGGCTGACCTGGTTCGGGCACAGCGACCTTTTCGGTCGGCACGTGCCTGTTGTTGATCTGGAGGTTTAATGACCCCTTAGGTCGTGTTTTGTTCTCTAACCTAACTATCCTCTCATCTAACTTAGTTGAAAAATATATATTTATAAACAAATCATTTAAATGTAGTCAGGTTGGCCGAGTGGACTAAGATTTAAGCTCTGATTCTCGAAAGAGGACGTGGGTTCGAATCCTACACCTGACAGTTTTTTGCGTTTAAATAAAACACATTCTAATGTTATGTTATTTATTGAGGTAATATAGAATACAGCCATTTGTAGCATTATTTAGTGACGAGGGACATTTTTTATTATTATATTAACATGATTATCACATGCTGGGATTTCTTTGGTCTGTTTCACGCAGTCTTCAATGGCTTCCAAATTCACAATTTTTGGACAGTCTTTTCCTAGGTCAGGTCAACCGGGGACAAGACGATGACAAACGCTCGATAAAAAGTAATGGGACTCTTTGCTCAAATTTCTTGAGCTAGAAGCCCCACTATATAACTACTTATATTCTCGAAGGTTTCATGGACTTATTTTTCAGTTTATCAAAAAAGTCGTCTATGTGATGATGTCTATCAACATTTCAATATCGTTGCCTTAAGAGAAAAAAATGATATAATTTCACTTTATGGCGAATGCAGAAAAAACGCTTTCTTGGCTGTGGAGTTTTATGTTAGGTATTGTTAAAAAATGCTAATACTGAGCATTTTAAAACCATATTTGTCGAACCCACAAATGAAATTGAAATATTCAATATCATTAATAAGTTGAAGCCATCAAATAGCCATGACATATATGGCAGTAACGTTAAAATCATAAAATATATTGCACCAACTATAAGCAAAGTCTTAGCATTTCTTATAAACAAATGTATTTATGAGAAAACTTTTCCAAAAGGTTTAAAAATAGCAAAAGTAGTAGCCGTACACAAGAAAGGTAATGTTGGTGATATCAACAACTACCGCCCAATTGCGATTCTTCCAATCTTGTCGAAAATTTTTGAATCGGTATTAAAATAACGCGTACTTACGATTTTCGAAATAAATAAACTCTTTGTTGCTGAGCAGTTTGGTTTTAGAACAAATAAATCTACAATACAAGCAATACTAAATGTAGTAGATAATGTCCTAAAAGGTTTTGAAGAAGGTAGAATTACTAACATAACTTTAATTGACTTAACAAAGGCATTTGACACCGTTAACCACAATATTTTCTTGTCAAAACTTCAACATTATGGCATTAGAGGCACACTCCATGACTTATTAAAGTCATATTTGACAGATCGAACACAAAGGGTATATGAAAAATCCAAACTATCAAACTTGAAACCTCTAACTGTAGGCATCCCACAAGGCTCTATCCTGGGACCTATTCTCTTCCTTGTTTTTATAAACGATTTACCATCAAATATCCGTGCCCTGAGTACCATATTATTTGCTGACGACACGACCATCATTAGCCAGAATAAAAGCTTAACAAAACTAACAGAATTAGATGCGAAATGTGGTTGAAAGCCAATAAACTTACTCTAAATAAAAATAAAACTCAATCTTTACTGTTTTCTCTAAAAGAAGAACAGCCAACTTATAATAAAGTTAATTACTTGGGCATTACACTGGATCATAAGTTAAACTGGGGGGAACAAATTGATAGTTTGGCGTCAAAACTGAATTCTGCTCTTTACCAATTAAGAAAATTGGTCAACTATTGTACTCTTGAAGGTTCCATAACATTTTATTTTTCAAATTTCAATACTTTAATTAACTATGGAGTGATATTATGGGGAAATTCAACTTACGCCATTAGAATCTTCCGTATACAAAAGAAAGCTATTCGAATACTAGCCAACATTTCAGACCAACGTGTACACTGTAAACCCTTATTTAAAAAATTTGGTATATTACCTTTACCATGTTTGTACATATATAGCGTATCAATTTATGGATACGAAAATTCAACCATTTTTCAGAAAAACTCCGATTTTCACGATTATAACACCCGAAATCGGGATAAATTTATCACTCCCCATTATCGCCTACAGAAAAGTCAAAAGTGCTTGAAGTTTGACGCGATTAAGCTCCTTAACGTGTTACCGCCACACTTCAAAACCTTAAATACAAAAAATTTCAAAAGGGAAATAAAAAAACTTTTAAAAACCGAATGCTTTTATAGCACCAAAGAGTTTATTACCTCATTCAATGTATTATTGTAATAGTTCACTATTCTCGTATTCACATTAATTTGTTTGTTATTTGTAACATGTGTTTATTATTGTATATTGTCATTTTTAAGCTTCTTGTCTATTTTATTATACAATTTATCATGTATTATCCGACGATCCTGAACAAGCTGTACATTGTAAGGGTAATTAAGTATTATTATTATTATTATTATTATGTAGATTTTTGGATAGAAAGTATCAGCGGATACTAGTTTGAGAAAAAAAATGAGGTGGTAAATGAAACTATAATTTTGGAATTAGTGAAAAATAATTCTCACATGTGCACCGAATACTAAATAGATCATATAGCCCTTTGCAAATTTTTATAGCACATCAAAATTTGGTTTATTTTTCAAATGCAGCACAATTTTTAAATAATGGAGAAGTTAACAAGCATAATTGTCATCATTACTACATACAAGACAGCCCCCACTCGATTAGAGAAAGACATTTTCAAACAGTCTACTCCACAAACGTTTGGTGTGAATCCTAGGAAAGCAAATTATTGCTCTCTGTTCTTTTAGAAACAATTTGAACGAAAATTCTTATTTAAATTTTATTCATAGAAGGGTGCGAGATTACCTTGATATGATCCTCCCAAACAGCTGGACTGCAAGGGGGGAGGGTCTGTTATTAACATTTGGCGTCTCAGAAGTCCAGCTATTACGCTTTTGCTTTTTTTTCTCTGGGGTATAGTTAAAGAAACAGTCGAATTCGAATTAACGGGATCGAACATTTGCAAAATAAACGGGTTGCATCACCAATTCAATTGGATTAATTATTACTCGTGAATCACGCGGTATAGACAAACAAAAATTTTCCAATAGAGAGTGGTAGTTTTCTCAAAAACAGTTTACAGTCATTTTTTTTAAATTGTGGTCAAATTTTTCATCACGTTTTTTTTTTAAATCAATAACTCCGTTATTTATGGAAATTTCGAAATGCAGTTTTCGCCACTGTTCTCAACTTGCAAAACTCTAGACACTGCCAAAGAAACAATGTCGACTTTTTTGTTGGAAATGAAATACAGCAAAGGCAGTTCGTGTCGAAAAACATATTTATATTAATTCTGAACTCTGAAAATGTATTGAAAATGCCATGTGCCAAACGCAGGGACTCCTCTTAACGATTAATATGTCAACTTTCACACAACCCTAAAAAATGCGTAATGTAAAATGAGGGCAAACTCCACGGCCACACAATTTTACGAAACGGTAAACAGAAAAGATATGTAACATTTTATTTACTTGGAAATTATATTAAGGGTGAATGAAATACGAATAAAGGCACTATATAATACCGAATTCATAAATATTACGGTAATGGTCACTGTTACCAGCATGAAAAATGTATTAAGGTGGGTTTTAGAAACATAGGAAAACCAGCACGCTACTATGAGCTAAGATCAATAGTCTCAGGTGGCGACGGTTTGAATGTGACACAAAAAAAGAAAGAAGTGTTAAACTAACAAAAACTACTAAGTACTAGCAGATCTGTAGAGTGTATGATTAAAACCTTTTGATGAAATAAGATATTAAGGTAGGTTAAGAGATCAAATATATAGATAAATGACAGTATCAGGCAGTAATAAAAATCCAGTTAAGCGATTCTACACAATAGTTGGAAAGTAAGTCAACGGAGAAAATAACGGTAAACAAAAGTACAATAAACAGGTATCTCCATACAAGCTACATTAAATAGACAAAAAGTTTAGAAAGAATAGTTTATTTTGTTAACAGATAATTACAAAATAATAAAAATATATGCAGGAGGGTAGAGGACAAAAAAAAAGAACTGGAAACTAAGCAATTACAACAGACAAATACAAATGCAAACCATTAGAGACGAATAAAATAACGACGTCGTGACTTCATTAATTTTCGGAGCTTTTGTTAATAACATGAGTGTTGGTCACTTGCGCGCCGCGGTTAGTTTACTCCATGTGGGAGGTTTAATCCATAAACAGGTTATAGAACACTTGCGCGGAAGTACGAGGTTATAAGGTTGTCATTGGGGCAATAAAAATATCTGTAGCTCTGTATACGTATTTGACGATCGATTAATAAATATGTGTGTAATTGTGTGAAAGTTAAATTATTTCTCCGCGTACTTATTTCTTGTATGTGACCAACACCCACGTAAACTACTGCAACAACTGTTCATGTCATTAACCCTTAAAGTTATACGCAAATTTTTTAACCATTGCGCGCAACTGTCCAGTAGTGTTAGGACCACTTGCAGATTTTTGTGACTGTAGGGCGCAACTGACCCATGCCCAGTTATTATACCTATTTTTTGGTAGTTAACCGGGTCATTTTAATCACACTGAAAAAAACAAGAACTAGTAGGAACTAGCACAACAATAAATTCGACAACAATGTATTTATTTCTGGAGGTACCTATATATTCATGTTGAAAAGTTAACACAAACATTTTTTTCATTTGGTTAAGACTTATGTAAATAAGGCAGGAGAAATTATCTCCATTTTATTAAGACAATAATACCTGAAGTTGTTTGCACATTCAAATAAAGGGAATATGAAAATCAAGGAGTAATTTTCCATTAAATATTTTATTTAAGTTGAGAGAACGAACACCGCTGCTGTAATTTCTCGAACAAATAAGGGATTCTAAGAACAAAGGCAAACATAAAAAAATTACACATTCGTGTGTGTTTTTCAGTCTCAGAAAAGCACATATTTCAGACGTGATTAAGAATGTTTTCGAGTGTTTGTTCAAGTCGACTGTTTACAGCGTATTATAAAACAAATACTGATTACAACTTACACATGATTTTCAATTCGACTTTGTTGCTGTCTCCATCCCCTTCAACGTTTGAAGCCACACATGAATAATTTCCTGCCTGACTTCTTGTAACTCCCTGCAAAGCTAGGTCTCCTCTACTCATTATAACGCCGCCCTTTTGATTGTGTTGTATTACTTGATCCTGCAAATAAATGAAATGATTTAAATATTTGCTCCCAACTCAGAACTATTCTTCGGATTCGAAACAGATTTAATTGAAAACTCGATCTTGGAACAGCGAGATGTGAATTGGATAATTGTTGTCTTTGTTCGAGTCTGATGGCGTAAATGTTTGGCGTTAATCCGACGATTTTCCGCTGGGATAAGTGATACAAACATACGTTTCATCTGAAATACAAGTTCGCTCGTGCAGTTAATTAGTAAATCGATTAATTGTTAGTGGTTTTCGTTTTCAATACGAGAACGGCGTGCCTAACGGATCAATCAGTTTAGCTGACAACCTAAAAACCCTCTTTTTTCACTGATACTAATCGGTCCACGTGCGATACTAATGCTTGGTTGTCATATAAAATAAGAATGCGTAGATAACAGTGAAAAACAATTTCAAAAAGTATTTCAATAAATGGATAAACAGATGATTGAATTTTTGCGAAAACCTTGACGCCCGAGTTAAAAATTCAAGACGGATTCATAAACCGCAAGTATCTGGTCTTCCTCAAAACCCCATCGGCAGCATTGTGACATGTCCTGGGAGCCCGTCAAGCTAGGAATGTACTCGCGATGCCCCACTCAGAAATCACGAACGACTCAAATTGAATTATTTTATCCAATATGACGATTATTGTAGGTCAATTTAAACGGAATAAATGCACAAACTGCACAAAATATTTTATTAACGAAATTTGGAATTTAAATTTGGTCAGAGATGAATCAAACATGGATATATTGCTATTGTTCGAATAATCGTTTCTTAAATTTAATTCAGAACTAGTAATGTTATCACTAAGCCAAGTTTCAGAAATAATAATAACGTCATAAACACAAGAGTTAAACTTAATTGCGAAATCCTCTAATTTAGTCCTTACGCCACAAGCGTTTTGGGTGTGATTTCTGTAACTGATTTCCTTCAAATCACGAGCCAGTAACTAAAACATTTAGAAGACCATCAGTGATGATATAAGTTAAATTATTTAAAAGTTGTATTATTTAGCTTTTATTTGCACATTAGCTATAACCACCTCATTTTGTGAAGTAATAAGTATAAGATGGAATTGTGTCGGTATAATTTGAAAGCGAATGCAGAGAAAATCGATGAGTCAAACCGTAAAAAGCATAATCGGCTTAACTTTTCATAACTTCTTTATAAAACTCGTAAATTAAATAAGTTTTCGATTAGCAAACATTCCAATAAAAGTTTTAGATCCACTTTAGAAACTAAAGAGAGTTCGGTAAAATTTTGATGATGTCTCGACTAAATAGTAGGAAGTTTGCTTATCAAATATAGATCAGCGGATAATCCGTTATAGCGGTTGGACGTTTTAAATTAACCCAGAAGTAAAGCTTAAAATAATTTATAAATGTAAAAACAAGAATCGATAGGTCGCCCATAAAAAGGAAAGATAACACGTATTTCCTTTTCTGGTTCTGCCAAAGTGTACATGTACAAAAACTAGAAAATACCAACTTTGTCAAAGCTTGTGTCTAAAAGGAGCTTTCGAACATGCTTTGAACTTCCGTCGCTTTTAATATAAACTTTGTAGTTAATTCTGGGGTAATGTTTTAAAGTTAAATGTTCTATGACGGCGAGATTACCGCTTAAATAATTCATATATCCCGAATCGAGTCGAATCTTCGTCAAAATCGGTAACAATAGAAGTAGCGATGACGAAAGACTCGCCAGAACGGGAACAATTAGTGTTTGATTTAATAATGTCCAGTACTCCAGAGCAAAAACGGTGGTAAGAAACAACACTAATAAAACAGATAGCCAGCTTGCACACAGCTTTATTTTTTGCCGATGTCGAAATTTCTCTTTATTAGGGACGAGCAGCGAGATCTGTGTACTAAATACACAGAAGTTGGTTGCTTATTTGTCTTTTATCTCGAGTCGGAGACCACATACTTATCTGAAGGAGGCCCGAACTACAATTAATAAACGAACTTTAGTCGTAGGAAACTTCTACAGTAATTCTGCACCAGCACAATCTGAAATATTGTCTACGAGGAGTCTTGCCGTTTCTTCCATTGTCTCTCTCGATTTCGTCCATTTTCTTGCGCTGTAAATGAAACGAAACGGGTTGACGTACACAAAACTCTGATGATATGACCCTAGAAGTATCATGTCCGCGCACAGTTTCGGTGTTTATTATATCAGAGCGAAACGCAACAACAGCGTTCAGTAATTACAGCTGAAAGTCTGGACGTGTCTAGAGTTTCTGGAATTCCAGAGCATTTCAGGAAGAGGTGTAGCGTAATTCGTGCATACCGTCCGTATACAACAGCCTGACGTGGAGAAATGGATACATCCATTCAGCGATATTAAAGGGATGCTATGAGACATCAGGAATTCGGTACAATTGTTTCTTTGCTGTGCCTAAACTTCGATGTTCTTCGACGTCTCAAGGCAGTATATTTTCGAAGGACGTGACTACGCTTTATTGAACTAAGGACATCCTTTTTAGTAAACGACGTGATGCGTTTATTTCGATTCCGCACATAAATAAATGTTGCTGTTTATTCGACAACCTAAGCTTTTTATTCATTGTCAATCAGTTAAGGTTGGAGGGTTGCTTAGCCGAAAAACGAGATCGATGCTACATATATTGGACAGCTCGAACAAGAGAGAGGACCTGCGTGGAAAAGCCCTCTTGTAATATTAACTAACGTTATTATTGACGAAGGGTCCACGCGGATGTCCCAGAAGTTAACAAATAACCGGAGGGCACCTAATCTCCTCTGTACCGACACTTACCTAAATGTACACTCCTGAATTCCACTTGCCTTAAGGAGATGCTAGTTTATTAACTAAACCGGAAAGTAGTGGATGTAGCACTTTTGTTGAAACTTCTTTGTACATTAGCATACTTATCGTAACTGAAGTTCACATTTTCGGCATTCAATAATAATGGAAGTTCATATATGTACCGCATCTGCCACAGTTCTTAAAAGTTTATGAATCAATTGTATGACTACCCAAAATACAAAGAATCACAAATTTTGATTTTATGTTAACGTTCAGTGAGCTTAAGAACGAATGAGCAAAACGAAAAACGGAAAAGCAGTTGGTATACACAAGGCTTTAATAAACGGGTGATTGGCAAACAAACTTTGTTACGAAACTCAATGTCGCAACTATAGATGAACCCTAGATAGAAAGTATCTTTGTTTGAGTTTTGCCATTTTGTACCAGGCAGATATGTCTCGTATTCAAGACAAAAGTTCAAATAAGAAGCTACAACAAGCGAACAAGAATAACTCTTTCAGTATTTGTAAAATTGGGATTATTGAAAGTTTAAAGATAAGTACCAATCTGTTGACCTCTTTTATTTGGCTTCAGTCGTCAAACTGTTTGAATTGAGACAATTTGTGAAATATAAGATTCGAAGTTGAGCCGTGTGGACAATGTAATGTACTGTACATACCGAGAAATTTTGGTAAATGAATGAGAATACGAGGGCAGGACTACGTTATTATAATAAAATTTTTAATAGATGAAAATGTTTATTAGAACAAATTTACTTGCATAGTCAGTTTTGGGACAAATGACTCTCAGTTTAACAAATATACATATTTAGACAAGATTGAGAATGAAACACCCGCAAACGAGCATTAGTGTGGACAGGACTGAACACGTTAAAGGGATTTTCAAGATATTTTAAAAATGGTTGCCAAAATAGATACACTGATCTATTAGATAGGTAAGTCAGATTTGCGTACAGGTTAATATGAAGGAATATTCCAGTCGGAAGCCTATTTCTCCTCCAAAACAACACTAGACCATATACTGCGCAGCTGAAAAGGAACGCATTATAAAAATTCGCCCTTAAAACTTTTTTTACAGTCCAGAACCACCCTGCGAGCTTTACTTTTTTGGTTTCTTCGAAGAAACTCTGGACGGTCAGTGGATTGAACTGTCTGACGACATGGCCCAAAGATCTTTCCAGAATGAGAATAGTTACAGCTTTTAGAGAGTTGGTTAAAAGTGGACAGATATTAAATGATAATGCCTAAAAACAATATCATTCACTTTTAGTTTTTTTGTTTAAATAAAATTGAGGTACATACATATTACTAAATTCGCATTCATATGTGAATTACATTGATACCCGTATATATAACTGGGTTACAGCATATTTAAACCAGAATCTAATTAATTAAATCTAAAGAATTAATACGTTAGTAATAGAAATTGTATTATACGTGATCAACGAATTTTATAAGGTTTTATACGGTTCCTTGATACAGTCATTAAAGATGACAAAATAAGGCAAAACGCCAACATTATTTTAACAGTTGAAAAATAGTGTGATACGTATCATAATATAAAAATGTTTGACTTATAGTAATCGTCCATCGGACTAATGGCCACTTTTATATTTTCTCGACGTTTCATGACCCCTAGAGTACAAAAGACGTAGTTTCCGTCTGCCTGTTTGATTGTCTGTCTGTCTGAATCCATTTTTATTAGACGTGTAATCTCCGAAATTGTTGAACCGTTCGCTGTCAAATTTTGTAGGTGCATTAAAAATATCATGTAGATGGTTAAATGCTAACCAAAATTTTGCTAATCATCCCCACCAACAATTTGATGACGTCATTTCAAAGAATTCTATGTTTATTTAATTTAACTGTCATAAATACAACAATATATATATAAGTGTGGTGTACTTATCCGCTTTGAGTTTTTCCTTAACCGTCCAAATTTTTGCGAAAACATAATAAACAGCATAATAACAGTTTGATTCCAAACTTGGGCTTTGGTTTTTTTTTTGTTTTCTCTTTTGCTCTCGCTTTGTGTATTATCTATGTTTATGACGTAATAACAATTTTTTTGTTGATGAAATTACCTCACTTTCTCGAAAAAGTGAGAATACGCCCCTCTTTATTTCAAAATGTAAAACGGACTCAGCGGCGAAAAATCTCTTTTTTTTAATGTGTAACCTTCTCGGGAATCCCAACTGTCTTTTTTAAAAATGTAAAACTTTCTCGAGGGCGCCAGATGTCTTTTTTTATGTGAAACCTTCTCGGGCGTCCCAACTGTCTTTTTTTATGTGAAACCTTCTCGGGGGTCTCAACTGTCTTTTTAAAAATGTAAAACCTTCTCGGATGTCCCAAAGGTATTTTTTTAAGAATGTGAAACCTTCTAAGAGGTCCCAGATGTCTTTTTTAAAAATGTAAAACCTTCCCGATGGCTCCAAACATCTTTTTTTAGAATAAGAAACCACCTCGGCGTTTCCAACTCTCTTTTTTAAAAATGTAAAATCTTCTCGGTGGCCCCAAATGTCCTTTTTTATTGTAAAACCTTCCCGGGGGTCCCACCTGCCTTTTTTAAAAATGTAAAACCTTCTCGGGGGCGCGAAATATATCTTTTTAAGAATGTGAAACCTTCTTAGGGGTTCAAATTGTCTTTTTTAAAATGTAAAATCTTCTCGGAGGCACTAAATATTTTTTTTTAGAATGAGAAAAACCACCTCGGCGCTTCTAACTCTGTTTTTTTAAAAGGTAAAACCTTCTCGGTGGTCCCAAATATCTTTTTTTATTGTAAAACCTTCTCGGGGGTCCCAACTGTCTGTTTCAAAAATGTAAAACCTTCTCAGAGGCCCCAAATGTATCTTTTTAAGAATGTGAAACCTTCTCGGGGGTCCCAATTGTCTTTTTAAAAAATGTAAAATATTATCGGGGGCACCAAATGTTTTTTTCTTAGAATCAGAATCCTCCTCGGCGCCTCCAACTATCTTTTCTAAAAATGTAAAATCTTCTCGGTGGCCCCAAATATCTTTTTTTAATGTAAAACATTTCCGAGGCCCAACTATCTTTTTTAAAATTGTAAAACCTTCTCGGGGGCGCCAGATGTCTTTTTTTATGTGAAACCTTCTCGGGGGTCCCAACTGACTTTTTTAAAATGTAAAATCTTCTCGGGGGCACCAAATGTGTTTTTTTAATGTGAAACTTTTCCGGGGCCCAACTATCTGTTTTAAAATTGTAAAACCTTCTTGGGAGTCTCAATTGCCTTTTTTAAAAATGTAAAACCTTCTCAGGGGCCCCAAATGTATCTTTTTAAAAATGTGAAACCTTCTCGGGGGTCCCAACTGTCTTTTTAAAAGGTGTAAAATCTTCTCGGGGGCACCAAATGTTTTTTTTGTAAAACTTTCCCGGGGCCCAAGTATCTTTTTTAAAATTGTAAACCCTTCTCGGGGGCGCCAGATGTCTTTTTTTATGTGAAACCTTCTTGGGGGTCCCAACTGTCTTTTTTTATGTGAAACCTTCTCCGGGGTCCCAACTGTCTTTTTTAAAAATGTAAAATCTTCTCGGGGGCCCCAAATGTCCTTTTTTATTGTAAAACCCTCCCGGGCTCCCCAACTGGCTTTTTTAAAAATGTAAAACCTTCTCGAGTGCGCCAAATATATATTTTTAAGAATGTGAAACCTTCTCGGGGGTTCCCATTGTCTTCTTTAAAATGTAAAATCTTTTCGGAGACACCAAATATTTTTTTTAGAATGAGAAACCACCTCGGCGCGTCCAACTCTCTTTTTTTAAAAAGTAAAACCTTCTCGGTGGTCCCAAATGTTCTTTTTTATTGTAAAACCTTCTCGGGGGTCCCAACTTCCTTTTTTAAAAATGTAAAACCTTCTCAGGGGCCCCAAATGTATCTTTTTAAGACTGTGAAACCTTCTCGGGAGTCCCAATTGTCTTTTTTTAAAAATGTAAAACCTTCTCAGGGGCCCCAAATGTATCTTTTTAAGAATATGAAACCTTCTCGGGGATCCCAATTATCTTTTTAAAAAATGCAAAATCTTCTCGGGGGCACCAAATGTTTTTTTCTTAGAATCAGAATCCTCCTCGGCGCCTCCAACTCTCTTTTTTAAAAATGTAAAATCTTCTCGGTGGCCCCATATGTCTTTTTTTACTGTAAAAGTTTCCCGGGGCCCAACATTTTTTTTTAAATTGTAAAATCTTCTCGACTGCGCCAGATGTCTTTTTTGATATGAAACCTTCTCGGGGGTCCCAACTGTCTTTTTTAAAAATGTAAAACCTTCTCGGAGGTCCCAGATATCTTTTCTAAACACGTTAAACCTTCCCGAGGGCGCCAAATGTCTTTTTTAAGAATGTGAAACCTTCTCGGGGATTCCAATTGTCTTTTTGTAAAATGTAAAATCTTCTCGGTGGCATCAAACATTTTTTTTTAGAATAAGAAACCACCTCGATGCTTCCAACTCTCTTTTTTAAAAATGTAAAATCTTCTCGGTGGCTCCAAATGTCTTTTTTTAATGTAAAACTTTCCCGGGGCCCAACTAACTCTTTTAAAATTATAAAACCTTCTTGGGGGCGCCAAATGTCTTTCTGACCAATGTGAAACCTTCACGGGGGTCCCAACTGTCCATTTTTAAAGAAGGTGAAACCTTATTTTTTTCTATTACACTGTGACTAGCACCTTCTATATTGTTTTTACTCCATAGAGGTTATCACGAAAAAGTAAAATTCCGCAAAATCAAAATTTTATATTTTTTTAGAGAAGCAGGATTTGTTGGACTGTACTTCAGAAGCTAGAGCAGTTCTGTCGAAATAACTTTCGATCAACTTTTTATATTTTAATAAACGTCTTAATTTTTGAAAGAAAAAATAAAATGTGAAAAAATGCGAATGCGTTTTCAGGGAAAACTACACTGCACTTTCGTAAGCAAAATCGTAGAGAATCTTATTCTACTTTAGGCTACATTTTTAATTTTTTCCCAAAACTGTAACTTTATTAGTTATTGTAGAATAAAGGACAGTGCATTTGAATCAAATTCTGCGAAGTTAGGCAACCCGCAATATTAGAAAGACAGGTTAAATACAAGTAAAATTTTTACCCGGCACCTATAATAATAATTCAGTTAAATAAGATGAAACTTCGGAAAGAGAAATACAAAATTAAACATTTGCATAGACCTTTGTTTTAAGGTGTTACGGACAACCTGAGAAGTTTCACAAGATATCGTGTCCGCTACTCAAAATATCAAAGGTCAAAGGTATTTTCTACTTCCCTTACGTAAGCTAAGATCATATTGTAATCCCATCGGATGAACTTTTATGCTGTCTCGACTTTTCATGACCTCTAGAATATGAAAAAAATGTGACTCATTCCCGTCTGTCCTTCTGTCTGTCTCTCGTCTACCATCTGCTGGCTGCCGATGTCGATTTTTATTTAGACAGATAATCTCTGAAACTACTGGAACAATCGTTGCTAAATTTGATATGTATTCTAGGAATATCGAGTAGATACAACAACGGGTTGACGTAATCTCCAAAATTTACATTAATAAATGTAACTAACAAAAGATACACCTGTAGTTGTGTCTTGTGAATCTGTGTTGCGTTTTTACTTTGCGACCGTAAACTAAGAAAATATGGTACTCAATCGGACGAATGCCCACTGTTACATTTTATCGACGTTTCATGACCCCTACAGCACGAAAAAAGTAGTCTCCGGTTTCCGTCTGTCTGTCTGTATCCATTTTTATTAGACATGTAATCTCCAAAACCTCTGGACCGATTGTCAGGGGCGAGGAAAGTCCTGTGAAAATAACCCTCGACCAATTGTTTATCCTTGATATCCAGATTTTTGGAAAAAAAAACATCCAAATTGTATACATTGTGTCATTTTACTTAGAAACTGCGAAACCGAATGCTCTGAAATCTTGCAAACGTTTTAGGTTATGCACAACCACGGTCAATCCGTAATCAAAATTTTTTCGTTTATGACCCTTCAAATAATGATGACGTCATCTTACAATTTGCCGAATAAATTTTCTTTAAATTTTATAAAATATACTTCTGCATGTATTATCCACTCAGTACAGTTTTATGAATTATATTTTTACCCTAGGCATCCCGAGTTTTGGTAAAAAAAAAATTAAAACTGTTTAACATTTTACAATTTTACTTTGAAATTGCAAAACCAAGTAAATACTGTGAAATATTCTAAAGATTTTATGGTTATTGGAAACATGTAAATTGTGAAGTGTGATTTTGCATGCTTATTATTAGCACCAAAGTGAAGATAAAAGTTGGTCAAAGGTTATTTCGACAGAATTTCCCTCACTCTTCAAGTACAATAAAATATATTAAGCTTTTTAGAAAAAATATAAAATTTCATTTTGCTAATTTTAATTTTTTTTACGAGACGCCCTATGAGTTAAAATAAAGATATGTACGTAATGTTAAAGTAAATGTTAAGAAACATGTTACGTATATGTTTCAAGTGAGCTTTTCCATTACAAAATTTTGGATAAACGGATAAATTTTGTTTGCATTTGGTTGTGCAGTTTCAAAATTAAATTGTAAGAAGTTGTTAAAAAGTTCTAATTTCTTCCGAGGTAAAAATTCAACACAGATTCATAAATCACAAGTACAGGAATATGGCCAACAATGTTCGAATAACTCGCTAGATAAAGATCGTTGGTAATCTGTGATAAATAAATGTATGCTGCTTTTAATCTTTTTTTTATTTATCTAAATATCAGGGTATTCAGAAAAATGGTTCTTCGTCTCAAAATAGTCCAGTGAAACATAACAAAATAATTTCGTAATGTTATATGACCCTTGCAGACAACTCATTGCAAGGTAGAATAGATAAAGTACCTGTTTAGCATTTGAGAATAGCCAAGGTTCGACCGAGAGTCTGTAATTTATTGTTTGACCGACACAGCTTCTTCAGCTTTTAGACCGTAAAACTTTATGAGCATACAAAATTATGTCTTCAATATATAGCGTGCTTGAAAAAATTGTCAGGTAATTAAGTGGCTAACTAAAACAAACATAAATCTATTCTTTAAGCGTAACAACGGCATAATGGAATCGATTTGCTTGAAAAAAAAAAGATGGAAATAAAATTTGTCGCATCTGTGTTTATAGATTATTTTTTTACTTCCTTAGAATAAGAATTGAGTCTTATTTCATTTGATGTGTTTGTATTAAGCAACAAGAAAACTTAGAAACGGTTAAATTTATAATAAAAAAAAACATTCTCTTTGTTCTTTTATAACAGAAATACAATGTTTGATCAGCTGGCTACCACATTCAGGTCAGTAACCGAGTAAAGTTTACATGTGCTCGTTCATAAATAGGGTTTTGTGGAAAAGGAGTAATAAGCTATGAAAAATTCAACGAGATTTAAGTTTTTGTGCCGGATCCAACTGAAGAGGTTTTTTAAGCGAAACGTGCTTTATATATATTCATTACCGTTCATTACTGTTGAAGGGGTGAAAACAAAATAAAATACTGAATCATTTCAACTACGAACTTAGATTTTCAAGTCTTTCGACTATTATAATTTAAAACATTTGGGTATAAGTTTAACATTTTGCATATCATAAAACAAAAAAATACAAATAAATATCAAACAAATTTAAACCTAAATAATAAATGTATTCAATCAGAGCTTCAATTGATTTTGGATTCAAACCAATTGAATACGCGAACTGTGCATAATAATTATTATTATATTATGTCTAAATAACATATTTCACAAATTCGGTAATTTCAGTTACAATAGACAATGAAAATTGTATGCGATAGGATATAGATTGTTATTTACTGCTAGAGACGCAAATTGTGATACATATTAAAAAATAAAAAAACACTAGTAGACCGGAATTATATTTTGCGTCTTTTGTAAAACCTGTTTTGGAATTTAGACAACGCTTTAGCAGGACATTAACTTGACAGTGGCGTCCTGATGCTCGCAGGCTTCAGTATATAATATTCCAGGAATGGCAGTTTGGATATTTTTCTAAATTTGATACACATCTCTGCTGTTTGACTAACTAACTTTAGTAATAGAACGTCAGTTAGGTACTCCCGAAATTTACCATAACTCCACAATAAAGAGACCTCAAAACAATTCAGTTCGCAATTACAGGTCAGAGTGTGGCATCCTTTTTGTTTTCGAGCTTCGGATTCGTCGATATTCACAATGACGTGAAGAAGTAAAGCTCAGATGTAGACTCCGTAATCTGAACACAGGCAGATAACCTTGTATTGTGGTCTGGACACAAAATACACAGAAATTGTTGTTTAACGATGCTTCGTTATTGTTCAGCTTAATTAAAATATAATTTTAAACGCATGGAACATCGAAATTTAGTTTCTAAAACAACGCTTTTGTTCAGCGCTCCAGAAACTGTATTCTGAAAATTTCCTGATAAGAATGTAGGCTGATGCTCGTCGAAACCAAACTTCCTGACTCTTCCAAAGAAGTTTAACTAACAACAACTATAAAACTTTTGCGATTTGACCGGGACCTATAGCGCTGTTTTAAATCAGTTGTGTTTTTCGGGATCCGAATACAGTCATCACTTCACTATAAAATAATTACTGTGGAACGTTCTGGTGGAAGCATAACTTTTTCTCTCGTTGCGAAATTCAAATATGGAAATATAAAACTGACAAGCAAACACATGCTCGTCTGATATCCGACGTCAACTGCTCAACGCTACTCTGTCTTTACAACCTCGGGACTTACATAACTTCAAACAAATTTTTATGTGTGTTCCTTCTGGAGAACGGAAATTGCTGCAGACCCTCATGGTAAATCGGAAGAGGTTTAGATGCTTACTATTTGATCAATGTGGAGAATGAGCGTGTGATAAACGTCGAGACCTACTAAAAAATTGTTTGCGCGGAGAAGTAAATGAGAAAAACTGGCAAATCATGCTTTCTTATTAAGAAGCCTTAATACCTAACCAGGGAAGTAGGAACTCACAGTAAACAAAATTACGAAAAGGTGTAGTGGAACAAACTGGCAACGTAAAAAATGTATGTTGTGTGGGACATTAATCTATTTTCAAAAAGGTCAGCTGGTTGAGGGGTCAAATTTAATAGTTCTTCATTTAGTGATATAACACATGCCTTTCTTTATTTAATAAAATACAAGAATCTATTAGAGTAAATACAGACTTTAGTTGATTCGTCGTAGAAATATAAAACGAGGGCAATGTACAAACTTGACTTCATTTAATTTAGCGATTAGAAATAACGAAATTATTGACTCAAAAATTTGGTATGAAATTCTATTATTTGCTAAAGTTAACCGAGTTAAAAATCCATCCAGTCAGATAGAACCGGACTAAAAAAGTCAAATTTCAAAGGGCTTGGTGCAACTGGGTTAGGTGCTTTAAACACTGTTTGCCTTGTCAAGTAACAAGCAATATTGTTGCCGAGGTGGTATTTATGGGAATTGTTATCGTGTTAGCAATGGTGAGTAAATATAGAAGCAGTTTCTTTCTTATTACAAATTAAAACGTTGAACAGTACATTACCATTCATGCCGTATTAGCGTTTTTTTAACCTAAAATTCCTTTTTTAAATTCTGGCATACACAAGGTGTACTAACCTTTTCAGGCAATACATTCAAATTAAAATTTTAGGACCGCAAATAGTCATGGTTCAAACTTTGTACAAGTGTTTAAGGAAAACGGAACCATCTAAAAATGTATTAAAATTTCGCGTTAGTAAATGTGTTCAGAATAATAAAGACATTTTTGCCAAAGCTGTGTAATCGTTAGGTGAATTTTAGTGTGTTACCCTAGTGCTATGAGATTTTTTCCAGATAAACCGCAGGTATATGTAGCGATATTAAAAGCCGAGGTCAATTATTAAACTACCGATAAAGAAGTGAAAATTACTCTCTGCACACTTCGAATGAAAATTAAATAATATTTTCAGTTACCTTAAACTTTCAATGTCACCGATTCAGTGCAACCAATCAAGTGAAAAAAATTGTAATATTTATCGCTACGTAAACCTAATTTAGCAACAACGAATCTTTTAAATTAAGCACCATATTCTACTAGTGAATTACCTGGCACCAAATTTAAAATGTGAGAAAGTCAAGTTTTTCAGATCTGATAGAGTTAACATTTCACAATGCCACCCTAATCACTGATACTTTTGTTACTAATTAATTTTAATGATATATTTTTATGAATTTTTACGTCCTGAGCGTAGGCTAAAGAAATATATTACTAGAATTCATCAGGTGACTTGGTACTTTCATGTTTACTGGACGTTCCATGATCCCTAGAATACAGGAAAAAGTGGTCTTCCGCATTTGTTTATCTGTCTGTCCGTCTGTTGTGTGTCTGTGTCGATTTTATTAAACAGATAATCTCGTAAACTACCGGACCGAAACTTGGTTATCATGTCTCCAAAATTTACAATGTAAATTAGTTTTCACTTTAATCATCCACATTTTTGGAAAAAAAATCTAAATTCTATAACATCATTTTGCAATTTAAATTTGAAACTACAAAACTTACCTAAACCTGGTAAATCATAAATCAAAATTGATTCGTTTATATCCTCCTAGAAAACTGATGACGTGTCAAGTTTGTCAAAATAATGCTAGAACATCAAAAACCGTCGTTGTATCTAAACGGTCAAAATATATGCACGGTAAAGATCGAGCGCGGTATGAAACAAGGGGATGCTCTGTTCTCGTTATTGCTCGTAATTGTCATGGAACCCCTGAGTCGAATATTAAATAATGTTACGATAATCCGTAATTAAAATCGACGTGGGTAAAACTCAACAATTTATTTGTCAGTGATACGAATTTATACGACTAACGCCACAACGAAAATATAACAGCGAATAATTCTGACTCATTATTGACTCTTGGATTAGACTAAACTCTAATTCTCTCACTGACTCACTTCCCGTTTCCGACGCTAGTCTCCATTTAAATCGCCATGCGTTTTGCTAGAGGGTTTGCTTTCGCCGCCTTCGAGGTTTTTCTGGAGTCTCCACCGCTCATCGGCATATAGGTTTACTTCGTAACAATAGTAACTGTGAAAAAATCTCAAGAAATGATGGTAGTATGAAAAGAAATCATTATAAAATTAGTAATTAAAAAACGAGCAATCCTCAGACAGGTGCGTTAGCATGCAAAAAATGTCTCCGCCGAATGGGGTTGCAAATAAAGCAACAAAAATATGCCAGTAATGTAAATGACGAGAAAGTGTTGGGTTCTAAGGTCGACGGCACAGAAGGAAGAAAATAAAGACAATATCAAAGAAAAAACTAGAGATAGGGCCACAGTGATCTACGAAACAAAATTGAATGGGAGAAACTTGTCAAGGTTAAATTATTACGTAGGTCATTGAATAAGAAGCAAAAGAATTGGAAGAAGTTGATAAAATGATAAGAGAAGTACTTAAAAATAATAACATAACACGAAATTCAGCCAACAATGGACGATTATACGTCACCTTAGAACTGGTTTGCCGCATATCCAGATCGCGTCCGAGGGATTTTCGCCTCTACTGCTTGGTGCAGATTTGCCGCATGTCGCACTTGGGCGAAGCGAAACATAGTTTAGATTCAGTGCTGATTTGCCGCATGTCCAAGCAGAAATCGATACAGTACCGTTATCCGTTTTTACGTACTTCCTTGCTGTTTTGGTTTTCAGCGTTAGGTTTGGGGTTGGGAAAGAAATCGTATTCAACTTCACGCGCAGAACAATAAGAATAATGTGAAATAAATAAAAAAGAGACTTAACAATTTTGATGAATCTGAAATTAAAAAAAAGCAACTGTAATTTGTGCAACTCTTTTTCTGTTGTTATAGATGTTACAAATATTTTCAAATTATTAGATTCGAAATTTTACAAATTTAAATTTCAAATAGATTTGTTGTTCGATAAACAAATAATTTAATTTTTTACTAAACAGTAACATTTTATTAACGATATTTCTACATCAATAATCACAAATAATAGATACATTTTTAATTTTTTAAATTAAAATGTTGTAAAAGTAATATGAAAATTAAAATTTCGAAGCAAAATCTGTTTAGGTGGATTTTGCTTCGAAATTTATTACTGGAACGTTTACAAAAATCAGCTTTTGACATAAAATGCTTGCAAATTTGAAACAGAATTGGAATGTTTCTTGACAATCATGCCTAATACATTTTTGACTTGTATCTTTTAAAAAGAATTATTTCCGAATTTATAGCTATTTACAATTTACGACTTACTTCAAGAACAAATTCCGTATTAGAATTTTACCTATAATAACTAAATAGATGTATGTTGTTAACTTATATAAGGTACCTTACATCGAAACGAGTAATTTGTTTTTTAATATGACATTGCCTTTCTTTATCATTCTATTTGTCTAACAATTATTGTTGTGCAATTATACGCGTGTAAATAAAAATAACTTTACAATAACTTATTTATGGGTAAATTTTTTTACCAATTAATTTAACTGGATGGTTATATGTAATGGTAATAATAGCCGCATAAAATTCACTCACTGTTTAGGTATACCAGATATCAAAAGCTATTAAATCCAAATGTTATTGTTTATTTTTTTTTATGTCTCGAGCGTAAGCTAAGGAACTATTGTAATCAAGTTCATCGGGCGACTGGCTACTTTTATGGCTTCTCAACGTTTCATGACTCCTATAATACGAAAACATAGGTCTCTCGTTTCCAGTTGATAAAACGCTGACCAACATTTGTAATCATCCTCCCCATCATATAACGTCATCTCCAACTTTTACAGCAATAAATGTTATATGATTTTTAAAAATAACATACTTTTTCATTTGTTGTTTATTGAGTTTTTACTCTAAGCACCCAGATTGAATTAAATTACCATAACCCTAATTTCTTGAGATTTTGGAACCAGGATATACGACATAAAGAAAGTTAAAAGAATTTGAAGTAATGTAATGATACTCTTTTTACATCAACATACTATTATTTATCAATTAATTGAGCATCGTCCAAAATACTGTTCATAAATTATAAGTGCAGGAAGTTTATGCAAAAACATGCAAATACATTTTTTGCGTATAATAATATGTATTGCTTTATTATTAAGTATCTACTCATTTATAAGAATTATTAAAATTAGTAAAAAAAAGTATTCACGTCTCTGTCTAGTTCAATACCTTACCGTATTAAAATAATAAGTTTAATCAATTATGTAGTTAGCAAACAATGACGTTTAATTTATACTTAGTAGGGTTCACGGCATGTTTAATTCGGAGTTATAATTTGAGAATATAATTTACCCGTTTATTTATTTTTGTAGTTTAGTAGTACTTCAGCAAATTTAAAAAACTGTATGTTATTTAAAAATACGTGACAAATCACGAGGCCAAGCAATCTAGAGATCTGACTGCTGGTTTGCGCGGGAAATACTGCATACTTTTTAGATAAAAGGAGTCTATGATAAGCGCACGTAGGAGATGATAGACAGAGAGCTAATATTTAGAGCTAACGTATTGGAAAGAAATAGGACAAGTTTACGTGCGCACACCACAGCCTCCCTTTCTTCTCTAAACAGTTTGGGATCATACCATAGTATCATAAATAATAATTGACAAAGAGTTCGCAAAGGAATCCAACGGAAATATTTATACAATTGTTTACAACTACCAGTACAAATAATTCTTTCATTTTCAACTGAAAAGCGTATAACTATATTAAGTACTAGATATTATGGAGTTAGGGGTAATCAAATAGATTTGGGTTGCAGTCAACATAATTGTCACTGATACATAAGACATGGTAACGAATGATTTATTTCCAAATCCAAATATACTGCATTTACAGTTTTAAACAGTATCACTGCTAATTTTCTCTGGTTGCCCGACAATAGCTACTTGTAGTCAATATCCACGTAGTCTAATAAAATACTGGAATCCAATTGTTTGAGACAACAACCTATTTTTACCCGAGTGTTCTTTATCAGTTTGAATATTTTATATAAAAAAATTACATATTAAGCTGCAATTTTAGTAGGACTGCAGCGAGTCAACGAACCGCCTTTACTCCGCCAATGCAAAGAAAATATCATTTTATTATCCTTTGTAAAAATAATTCCTTTCTGTAAAACACATTTAAATTTGGTACTCCGTATTTCGTTCACAATTCACCATTTAACAATGGAAATTAACAATGCAATATTTGGATTCTACAGTTTTTAGGAAAAATGAATGACTGCAATGAGTTTTATCAAATGTAGATTTTATATAAAAATAAAGAAAAATAAGTCTCTTTATTTTAAAAATATTTAGAAAAAATCGAATCAAAACATCAATAACTTGACATTCATTGTTCGTTATACTTAGTTAACTACTTCACCACGAGATTTCTAATATCGTTTCAATTTTTCATTTATTTCACATTATGAGTCCTTGCCGTATTTCTTGTTCTGCGCGTGAAGTTGATTAAGAAATCTTAATCTTAATTATCTCTGAAAAATGTATCTATTATTATCTGTAATTATTGATGTGGAAATATCATTTCCACAAATACGAATATAGGTATGCAGCATTATGAATTTTGTTGACTAAAATTTTAGAGAAAATAAGTTCAATCATTTCCGAGAAATCATTAAATAAAAATGTTACTGTTAAGTAAAAAATTAAATTATTTGTTTAACGAGCAACAAATCTATTTGAAATTTAAATTTGTAAAATTTCGAATCTAATAATTTGAAACTCAATCTTTCTTAAAAAAAAAATCGAAAATATTTGTAACATCTATAACAACAGAAAAAGAGTTGCACAAATTACAGTTGTTTTTTTTAAATTTGAGATTCATCAAAATTGTGAAGTCTCTTTTTTATTGATTTCACATTATTCTTATTGTTCTGCGCGTGAAGTTGAATACGATTTCTTTCCCAACCCCAAACCTAACGCTGAAAAGCAAAACAGCAAGGAAGTACGTAAAAACGGATAACGGTACTGTATCGATTTCTGCTTGGACATGCGGCAAATCAGCACTGAATCTAAACTATGTTTCGCTTCGCCCAAGTGCGACATGCGGCAAATCTGCACCAAGCAGTAGAGGCGAAAATCCCTCGGACGCGATTTGGATATGCGGCAAACCAGTTCTAAGGTGACGTATAAGTATCTGAATAGAAATAAACTAGGACATGGATTGCAGAATATCTAAGATAAATCGTAAGTCCTACGAACAGCTAAGTAAGAACCCAGAAACCAGAGTAATACAACTGGAAGAAACACGGGCGACACACTTTGAGTTTGTCAAAAAATATATAAGAACCAAATACACTCCCAACGAAACAGATGCGATTACATGCAAAGAACTGACAGAGAAACAGAAGAAATAAAAGATGCAGAAAATCCAAGAGAAAAAGATTCACACCATACTGTTCGAAAACGAAGAAAAGTACATTGATAAAAAGCGGTCGTCACTTTAACTAAGAAACGGGAACATATCACCTCAAAAAGAAGGAATGTTGTGTACTACAACAAGAAGTTCCTCCATTGTTAGAAAGGTAATATAAGCGTGGATCATTTAGCAACAAGTTGTGGACGAATGTTGAACTTAGACTTTACAAAACGTCCTAACAGTATAGTCAGAGATATCTACCTTATGGTAGCAAGGAAATATGGGTTCACAAAAACAAGAAAATTGAAGAACTATAAAGCACAAAATGTGGTGTCTAACGAGCGAATAAGAATTAAATCGGATGCCACTCTCCTAACAGAGAATAGAATAGAGAACACCAAACCTAATTTGTTAATTCATGACCTAAGGACACACATACATTCCATGTATACAGGGTTATTCAGCTAAGAGGACCTATTTATATTTTTAAAATAGGCAATCCAAAATACCGATTCCACCTGAATCTGATTACAAAAAATATTTAAAAATTAAATTGTATCAAAGTTTGTCAGTGTTGACGTTGGGTAGTGTCAGAAAAACGTCTATGCATTCAATAACGAGAAAACCGACATGATCCTTAGTTATGGACACGTTATGGAGAATGACACAAAAAGGCTAGCCGTACAGCACAATTGTATGCCGGAAGATACCCTGACCGTGTGGCCCCAACACCCAAAATTTTCAAGAGGCTAGAAAATTTGTTGCGTAAAAAAGTGGTCTGCTAACAAGAGAAAACGGAACCAGACTGCGACTAGCTTGGAAAATAAAGTATAACTTCTTGCACAAGTGGGAGTTATGGGACAAATTGCTATTGCTAAACAAATAAATAAATTTCATCCTAACCGCTCTAACCATCTGCACCTGGAGCATGCACTTCGACCCACAAACCAACCACAAAGATTGGATTTTTATAACTTTATAAGAAACCAAATGCAAATTAATCCCAATTTTATTGAGTACCTATGTTTTGTTCAGTGATGAAGCCAAAGTCAGCAATTTATTACAGTTGCATGACAGTCTTAAATTTATTGAATGTGTTTCGTTCACCTACCAGGCAATAAAAAAACATAATTTGCCCACAAAAATTTCTTTTAGATTCGGCAAACATGTCGGTTTTCTCGTTATTATCGTAAGAATGAATAGGTATTTTTCTGATACTGACGTTTCTATACACTTAATATATAAGCAAACTTTGATACAATTTAGTTTTGAAACATTGTTATTATTATTATTATACAAATATATAGATCGGGCAGAGGCCGAAGCCTGTTATGCCCGTGCAGTTCAGAGTGTTAAATACAGGTTAAATACAGGTCTAGGTACTAGCGACATCTAGAGTATCATATCTAATTTTAAAACTAATGACGGAAGGATTGCTCACAGTTTCGTCGCGTAAAGAGTTCCAGTGATGAAAGACTCTGTTGGTGATAAAAAACTGTCGGATTGTAGTTCTAAAAACCTCTCGAAGCAATTTAAAACGGTGCCCTCGGGTTCTTTGGTCAGTATTGAGAGTGAATAGGTGGCGAATTGGATACAGCTGATTCGCGAAGGCCTGGAAGGTGACAATAAAGTCGCCTCTCAGGCGCCTTTGAGTCAAACTGGTCAAATTCATAAGTGACAGCCGTTCGAAATATTGAGGACGTGTTCTACCGAACGGGACTCTTATTGCTCTTTGTTGTACAAATTCCAGCAGAAGAATGTTTCGTTGTAGAATGGGGGTCCAGACAGCGTTAGCAAACTCAAGGATGGGTCTCACGAAACTTTTATAAAGTTTAACAAACTTGGAGTAACTGTATGTATGTGTTGCGACCAGGAGAGATCTGGACTGACGGTTACCCCCAGGTCCTGACAATAATCCTTTTTCTCCAATTGCACGCCACCAATGCTGTACGTGAACTTGGGATTCTGTTTTCCAATATACAGGACGTTGCATTTTTTAATATTAAGAGGCAGAAGCCAGTGATGAGACCATTTAAGAATAGCGGCAAGGTCCTGTATCAAAAGGGAATTGTTGGTGGTGGTATTGTAAAGTTTGACATCGTCTGCATACATGATAAAGAGGGATGTTAAAATGTTCTTTAGATCGGCGGTGTAGGCCAAAAAAAGTAATGGTCCCAACGTTGACCCTTGTGGTACTCCGCTCTGCATCTTAACTGGTCTGCTGAAAGAATCAGCCACTTTTACAGAAAACGTACGCTTGCTGATGAAAGACTCGATCCACTTGATGAGATTTCCACTTATACCTAGACACTGCAGTTTATACAACAAAAGACGTTTGGGGACCTTGTCAAACGCCTTGGAAAAGTCTAAAAAGATGACGTCGACAGTGTTGCCACGATCAACCTCTCTAGTTCAAACCGATAAACAGGTGAGAAGGTTCGATTGGATCGACTTTCCGGGGAGAAAGCCATGTTGCTCGTTCGGAATTAAGTGGTGATCTATTAAGTATTTCATCAGCTGGTCATATATTATCGATTCCATGATCTTACTGACCACGGAAGTAAGACTAATAGGTCGGTAGTTACTTGCGTCAAGTTTATCCCCTTTCTTAAAAATTGTAACTCTGACTCAAGTGGAATCGGTGTTATGGGTTGCCTATTTTAAAAACACAAATAGGTCATCTTAGCTGAATAACCCTGTATATTACAATTCCGGTACTTGTATCTTCATACCTCACCGGCACCGACTTCACTCTTCTTTCATTCACTCATCCTCTATCACCCGTAACCAGATACCTCACTCCGTCACACACTCTCTCTTCCTTCTCCTTTTCTTAAACACCCTTTCTGCAAATCCCATTAATCCCTCATACATCTCCCTCGATTCCAACAATCGTCTTTCCTCTTCCCCCATCTATCCTGATCATTCACAACTCCGTCGTTTCTTATCATACAATACTCACTCGAAAACAATGTGCGAAACATTCTCTACCCCACCGCAATCACACAGATCCGTATCACTCAATTCTCTTTTATTCAAAAACTCATTCATACTCCCATGCCCCGTAAACACAAACAAATCAAACATTCCTGGCTCAAATCAAATATTATCACTCGCAAACTTCACACTCGGAACAAAATCATCTTCTCTGCCAGATCTTCCACAGTTTCGCATCCAACACACCCTCTTGCTCCAGATCCTCTCCCTCTTCTAACCGAATCTTTAGTGAAAAATGTGCGTAACAATGAAATACTAGAAATGCTAGTAATCTACAGCCATCCCAATTCTCCCAGACTCACTCTCCTTTTCGCTCTAAACGTCACTCCTCTCCTTAAAAATTCCAAATCCCACAGTAACTCTCCCATTAACATTTGCATCGCATTCGTACCCACTGTCCTACATAACACCATACATCCACACAGCATGCTCCTCTGACACCTATTTACCAACTCCCTCGCATACCCAATTCTCAACAAATCACACCATACCCCCACACCAAACGAAGCACACGTAACCACCAATCCTTTATATATCGCACGTACCGTTCGTTTATCTAGACCTCATTCTTTCCTCAATACACGCCTCAATTTCCCCATCATTTCTATCACCCTACTTCCCAGACTCTCGATTTGCGGCCTAAAATTCATACGCTCACCAACTTTTATACCCAAATACTTCACTTCTTTCACATACCTCACACGCTTATCATCACATTCGGCGGCCTCGAGTCAAACAACGATCCCTTCAGAAGCATCAGCGTTTCCATCACTTCCGTTCCCACATCCTCAATCTCCCTCCTATTATCCGCCTCAATCAAACAAACACAACAGATCATCCGCATACGCCACACACAATATCCTTCTCCTTCCAATCTGTTTTCACAACCCATTCATGATCATGTTCCAAACCGCCGGTCCTCAGATAGATCCTTGTGGACATCCTCTACACCTCATTTGGCCCTCCTACCACACACATTTTCCAATCTCTAAAATAATACGTCCAAACTTTGATCTCCTTACACCCGACTTCCATCAATTTACTCAATATAGCATTCCAGCTCAGATTTATCAAACGCTCCTTTCAAATCAACAAAAATTCCCAACACGTACTTCTTTTCCAACCACTCTACGACCTGTTTCACTATTATCCACGGGAACGTCAACTGGGAAAAACTCTCTCAACAATACCTCCATTGTATCCCTTCAAGTATCCGTGTTCTTATCACCAGTCCTTCGTTCTTCTCACTCCTACAGATCTTATAAACTGCACCCCACGGATCTGCATTGCCAACAAACCGGACAAAATTCCTCCACCATAAGACCTTTGTCTACTTGATGGCCTTTTTATAATGTCTGAGCAAGCCTTGGGACTAGAACTGGCACCTCTCGTTTCCGTTCAAATTCCTCTCTCGTTTATGAGTCACCTGCCATTTTTTTGGTGCTTTGGCAACTCGACTTTTTAAATCTTTTCGTTCGTCGGTCCACCAGGCTGTTCTTTTATCTTTACCTTTAACAAACCTTTTTGTCGCCTTATTCGTGCAGACTTTCTAGCTGCTCCCTACTCGGAGTCTCGCGAAGCTTTTAGGACTAGTCATATGGGCCTCCCTTCCCAGTTCCGATTTGAACATCCCCCAGTTGACGTTTCCCACGGACCACCCGTTCCTCTTTTAATCTTCCCTTAGAATTTTTGCCGCACACCTTCCGCACCCCAGTCTTCCTTAATCTCCCACGTGTCACACACAAACCTCTCCAACCAGCTACCATTCACTACCGTGACGTCAATGTCCGATTCTCCCATCGTCCCGCTAAACGTGAACAGATCAGATGGTTAGTTCAAAACCTCCAAGTCCGGTTCCCCAATTAATTTTTCTAATTCCCGACCTCTCTTCTCACTCTCACGACCAGTCCTCACATATTTACTATACCAGAGGGGGGAGATGGCATTGGCGTCCATATTTTATCATCATCGCTTTTCCCTCCCATCCAACTACTACCTTCCTCATCTATTCCAAATACGGTTCAATCTTACCCCCATATCGACAATACACAGACGCCACACACATACTACTCAACTCACAGTCTATATTCACACGTACTCCCAAATTTTAACCTTCAACGCTTATGACCCATCGCCAATGAAATCATCATAATAAAAGTAGGTGTAACGAATAAACGAGTCATCCCAATTACAGAATGCTAACCTCAAGATGATGTTTAAGCCGCCAAAGTACCACTAGTACTGATTTGCGGTGGTCTCGTAGTGCAACACTTTAAGAGTTACATGAACCAACTTAACCAATTGAAAGTACTTGAGAAAATCCAAACTTACATGCAAACACAGACGCTAAAACGAACTTGTAAACGCCTAGTAGATTTTAGAAAAGACAACCTGGACGCAAGCAATGAAAGCAGAGAACTGGAAAGGTTGCTTAATAATTTGTAAATTTTTTTATTGTAACATATTGACTCAATTCTTACATGGCATGCAATATAACTCAATAAATAATGTTTGTATTGACTAATTCCACTCCATTTTTTCGAATATTTGGGAACATAATACTATTATTATTTATTATTATTAGTAGTACAACTGCATCTATCCAAATTGATATACGTGTTCTTGCAAAAATGTTGGGGACGTCGTCACAAAATCTTGTAAAGGAAAAACTCATTTCAGACAAACGCGTATCACGCTTTTTTAGTTTTACTTCAACATTACATATATATCTTTAATTTAACTTGTAACCCTTATCAAAAAATAAAATTCACCAAATGAAATCTTATATTTTTTGAAAACACTGGTTTTATTGTACTCTAACTTCGAGGGTATGGGAAGTTCTGTCGAAGCAGTCTTCGACCGATTTTGTTTAATAGTTAAAAGTTAAATGTTTTTCAAAGCGTTTGTGTTAAAAATTAACTAACCACCACTTTTAACTGCACTGACTGCAATTAAGACAATCATTTAGATTAGTTTGGTACTGTGTAGCTCTACAGATGAATTTTGATGTTTAGTTACCAATAAAGATCAAACCAAGAAGTTATTGTGAAATTTATTTATTAAAATGTTACAAATTAATATAAATTCTTGTCTAAATTGTAGTAACTGCAATTAAAGATGGTGGTAGATAAGTTTTAACATAAATACACTTTGAGAAACACATACAATCAATAAATTATTTAATAAATTAACAAAAATATGCCTACAAATAAAATTCTTCATTATAAAACATCACTGTTCTTAACGTAAATTTGAGTGCGGACAAATATTAAAATTTTTCACTTGATTGGTACCACTGAATCGGCGGCCATCTTAGTAAAAGGTCTATGTAAGAAGGCCTACACTTCTTAGGATTTTAGGGACGGAAAACTATACCTGTGTGCAGAGCTGTTCAGTACTTCAAGTAAAAGTACTTGAAGTAATACTTCAAGTACTTTAAGTACTTCAAGTACTTTACTTGAAGTACTTTTATATTTAGGTACTTGGTACTTGGTACTTGGGAGTATTTCTAAAATGTACTTGAGTTTAGTACTTGATTTTGCCAAGTACTTTACTCCAAGTACTTCACTCAGTATTTTAAATACTCTTGAATTACTTGAAGTATGAAACTGGAAATTTCAAATACTTTAGTCACTATTTTACGAAGTTTTCACATCTTAAAATAGGGTTTGTTAAATACTTGAAGTTATTAATTTAATTATTTGATTACATGTATTTTTATAGTAAAATCGTGTTTGTTTCCTGTGAGGTTATATTTTGATCTGTGATTGTGGATATCTTATCCACAATATGACATACATTTCATAGGTACTTGCATAATGCCGATAGGTAGGTAAGAAAATTAATGTCATTTGAGAGTGGATGACGACAGCAGAAGGGTCGGAGATCTGTGTAAAATTTTCAGCGATGTAAAGTTGTGAATATATGAATTTTGTCTTTTTTGTATTTTGGTCTGGAACTTAACTTTGTGGGTAGTTTTTCAGTACCTTCCCGGTACCCTAAAGGGAATCGGGTTTGTTTACGTACCTGCTAAAGTGCAAGGTCGGATTTGAAAATATTTGAGAAATGATTCAGTACTCGTTCAAAAAGTTATTTATTCTTTCATTAGTTTCTTAACCCCGCCGTGTATTTGTCAGTAAGAAGCCTGGTTAGGGCGGAGAACTCGGCAGGGGATTATCCCTTTTATTATTATAATAGCAATAGCTGATGGCAGGTACAGACTTTCATATTCGCCTCTTCCTCGTAGAATTTAAACACAATTTTATGTTAAATATTTTGCAGTTTAATTTTCTTTATCATGTTAGAGACTCGTTTTTTACCAAATTTTCTTTTTTTGTTTATACATGGTTCAGCCATATAAACTTAGTTTGTTATTACTACTTATATTTTCTCACATTACAGTTTCAAATAATCTGTTAAATTGTATGAATTATTTGAACACAAACAATTTAAAAAGACGTAATGCAGAAAAACAATGATTTTAAAAGTCACACTAATTAGTGTCATTTATCTTTTCTGTGCGGATTTTATTTATTACCGTACAACAACTTTACGTATTACATTGCATCGCTTATTACATAAACCCAATATTGTTCAAAATGAAATATGTTTTGTGAAACTCGGCTCGTAGTACCAATGTTTTTTGTAATCCAGTTGATACGACCATGATTGTATGGTTTTGATGAGTACCGAATTGTACTTTGATATTGCTCGAAGGACCTTTGTTTTGTTGTGTGCGAAATAATAGACAGCGTTGGGTTTCGATGTTTAAATACAGGACGGTTACAGAAGTACTGAATTTACATTTGTATTTACGATATCAGGTAAAGATACCCAAAAGGGTCAGTGGCCGCTTCCGTAAATGGAACAAAATACATATTCACATTATAAAAAAATACAAAAAATTTGCGATTAGTTAGTATAATTGCCTAGATAAATACACCCCTACGAAATATTTTAACAATAATAAATTTAGTACATATTTACCTGAATTTTCGCAAAAGCCGTTGTTAGGCATTCCTTGAAGTCATTGTAGTTATCAGTTACTAATGTCATCTTCTTTGGGTTTTCAGGTAAAAATAAAAAATAAGCCAATCGAAAATGTAAAGGAAAATTTTGAAAGTATTGTGGCATTAGAGGACAAAATTTTCTATAAATGGACGGAACAGCATTACGAACCTATTATTTGTGATTTGTCAGTGTAAAGTTACATACTTAGTTAGACAAACATTGTAGTGATTAGTGTTTACTATTTAGTCACTGTAGTATTTAGGTTAATTTAATAATTTTTAGAATAGTAAATACGTAAGTGGTAGACAGATATATTCAGGAATATGGGGCATTCATTCCAAGAAAATTCTCAGCATTTTTGGTAACCGCAAAAGTAAAAAACGACTAATTACTTTGATCACCTTGATATTTTTCAAGAGTTATAGTTTTCGCTGAAAATGGACTCTCGTTTTAGGCATTTTATTTTTTATTTAAAAAATTCATACGGTTTTTTTGAAAATGCAACATAGTGACTTAAACATTTTTATGTCACGAGCATGTATATGTATCGCACTGCTCTTAAAATTTTTTTCTGAAAAATTTCAGTTTCACAAATCCGGCCCTGTGCACTTTCACAATGGGTAATGATTAAGGGTGCTGTAAACCACCCACAAACTTAAACACCGAACCGGTTCATAAAATTCATATATTTTTAACACAACTTTATTAAAAAATCAGAACGTTTTGGTGGTGAACCAAAATTCAAAATATTAAAAAAAGGCAACAGAAGCCTGAGAAAATACCATACAGCGCCGATGTTTTTGTTATAAATTAATAGTAAACATACATAGGCAACGCCGTCATGTATTTTATTTTAAATTTTAAATTAGAAATAGACGTTAATTTTGTCGAAGGCATTGTGTCAACAGAAAGATGTAAAAGTATTTCAAAAGAATATTGTTTATAGATAACATAGTATTATTAATAAGTGAGCTACAATTCTGCATTTAAGTTGATGCTTATGCAATTTTTTATGTGGCGAAATATGTATTATTGTATATTTAAATTCTGAATATTAAAAAATTCAGTTCTAAAATATATTAAGCTTTTTAAAAAAAACAGGAAAAATTATCTAATTCTACAATATTTCAAATAATTAGAAAGTACTTGAAGCATTTTCAGTACTTCAAGTATTTGTAAGTACTTGAAGTATACCTCCAGTACTTCAAGTACTCGTAAGTACTTAAAGTAATGTACTTGGCTTGTACTTCAAGTACATCTGAAAAGTACTTGATACTTGAAATACTCTTGCTGAAAGTAAGTACTTGGTACTTTACTTGAACACTATTTCAAGTAGTACTTTGTACTTGGTACTTCAAGTACTTTTTTTGTGTACTTTGAACAGCTCTGCCTGTGTGAATATAGTGTGTCGGATAAAAACGGACACAAAAACATACCGTTCTGTAACACCTTCTGTTAAAGGTTTTTGAAAACAATTTTAACTATTAGTAACTTACCAGAAACATTACCTTCAGACGGTATATTAAATATAAACACAATATTGGTAGAGTGAAGTTTGTAGCAGAGTTTTTAAATATTACAGTTTTTTTGTAACTATTACAATCTATAGTCCTAATAATGTGAGGCATAGTAAATATAATAATAACTTACAACTCTTAAAAAAACAACTTTCCCAGGAATATTATTGAAAATTATATTTTGCTTTTTTTTCTTAACATACATAGCCATCTTTTCACAACAAGAAACGCAAAACGTGGTTAAAAGCGTACATTTTTGCAAGGAAATATGCATTTTGCGATTATGGGGCGGAGCCTAATTGCAAAATCGATATTTCCTTATACAAATTTTTCATTTTAAACATGTTTTAAGTTTCATGTTGTGAAAAGAAATCTACACACACTAAAACTAAAAGGCAAAATGTAAGCCCGCCCACCCGCCCTTTCTAAATTGCGATAATTCTTTTATTGGCTGTGAACATAGGAGGCGGGGCTTAACTGCAAAATACTTATTTCTTTACAAAAAATTAAAAAGATGTTTTTGAGGATAGGGCTGTTCAAAGAATACTGTGTATATTAAGAAATAAAACACACCGCCCACCCACCCCAACTCAATTGTGATGATTTTTTTTATTCTGAGAAACTTAAAACATGTTTAAAATGGTAAATTTTCGTAGGGAAATATGGATTTTGCAATTAGGCTCCGCCCCTAGGCCTTGCAACGAATAAAAACTTTGTCACTATTTAGACCACGGCAGGTATGGGTGGGGCTTAATCTTTGGCTTTAATTTTTTCATAATGTACATAGTATTCTTTGAACAACAGATACTCAAAAACATGTTTTTAATTTCTCGTAGAGGAATAAGGATTTTGCAGTTAGGGTCCGCCCCCTTGGCTCACGATGAATAAAAAAAAACATTACAGTTGAGACACGGTGGGTGGACGGGGCCACATTTTGTCTTTTTTTCTTAATATGTTTATACTTATTTCGACAACAAGTAACTTAAAACATATCTAAAATGATAGATTACTGCTAATTAATAATTTAAAATCAAGATTCGCACATTTATAAATACATTTTTTGAAAGATGTTTATGAAAATTATAAGTTATTAATTAACAATTTTTTTTTAGTCGGTTTGTATTATTAGTTATGTGTGACTGGGGATGTTAGCATTTAATAAAACGGACGATGTACTGAGAAGCCGAAACTCCCGTGAATAACTGCAGGAACTTTGAAGGTTTTGCCGAGACATTTTCCGGTCCGGTCGATCGGTTCCTAGATTGCGTTTGGTGAAAAACTACAATTCCGGCATTTGCGGTCTCGAACGAAATTAATTAAACCTAATGCCAGAGCAATGGTAATTCACGGAAGCAATGTGATGAGAAATTAACAGGCAAATTAGACAAAATCGTGTTTTCGGTAAGATAATTCAAACAGATAGCGGGTCTGGCATTTGTTTTGAGTAGAATTATGCATTGAAATTGCGTAGGAATGAACATTATAACTCACGTTGTGCTTCCAGAGTACTTTATATGCCTCAGGGTTCGCATTCACTTTGCATTCAAAGTAAACATCATCTCCTTCTTCGATGTCGTCCGGATTCAGGCTGGAACCCAAAGACAGGTGCAGGATCGGCACATCTGAAACACAAAAGATTTTCAATCCGCTTTTCCTAGATTATCCGACGGTCTTTTTCCAATCGGCTCGTGGCTAGATTTTATATTGGTGTTTACGGATATTTGATTTTGTCAATCGGCCTTTTTTGTTGCGGTTAGTGGGTCGGCGTCAACAAATCGGCAAAATTTATAGCGTCGTCTATAAAGCGAGATATATTGTATCCGTGTCTTGTGTTCGGTGCATCAGGGAGATTTACATATTTTGTGTTTAACAGTAAAAGGGTTTCAAATCTGTTCATTAGTGAGCTGATTCTTTTTAAATTCACCACAAAAACTTACAGAAAACGTTTAATTTCACGGTAGCTTCTTCTACTCCATTCTGTACCAGGTGATTGGATGCTCTACACGTAAGAGTGCGACCGTTATCTTGCCTTGTAGCAACGAAGGACAAGGTGGATGTTGTCACATTACCGTCCGGCGAATCCTAAAGGACACATAAAAAGTTGGTAAGTCTTCCAGTTTTAAACATACTCAGTAGGCGCGAAATTATTGTTCTTTTGGAGAAAATGCAAAAGTGAGAAAAGTAGAAATGCAGGTTTCCGGGTTTTGTGGTTAATTCTACTGAATTAAAATCAATACCTTTCTGTGCCACACTTAAAATAGAAAAATCAGAAAAGTTGTTTTGAAAAGTTGCAGCTGAATTTGATATTACATCTAGAAATGTCACACTTTGCTTCATTTTATGACGCATAGAGTACGTTTTTCGCTCAAAAAATGAATATGGATATTTTCGCTAATCAAGAACCAATCAAAGCGCTATTAATGTTGAATTTTAATGGCATCAACAATTGTCAGACTGATGAAATTTTGTATTTATGTACAATAGTAAATAAAGTTCACGCCATTGGAATTAAAAATATAGCAATAAATTTTGGATTCGCTGAATCTGAAAAGAAAGTTTTGTAATAATCAGGTGGAGACATAAAGATTCTGTATATTACCCTACTCACATATTTTTCTAGACATAAGAAATTATAAGCTGTTATTAAAGCAACGGTGCTTACTGAAGAAACTGTAGTAAACACTGGAAGAATTATTATTTCTACTTCTAACCATCTACAAGTTTCCTTCATTCTTTTGACATACGTTATTAGATACATTTGTAGCAGCATTTTACATAGCCAACAAATTAAATATATATATTATATATATATTACCTTCCTTTTACAACAGATACTCCTTGTAATTTTCGTCTGCACCTCAAAGTCAAAAACAAGTGTAAAATAGCACGCTTTTAACCACAAATTGACACTAACATCAATTGTTACCGGGAGCAGACTAGTTTTTCCCCTACTAGTTAACTTCAGCTGATAGCAATGTACCAAATTTAGTAACCTTAGATTTTCCTTACTAAAAAGCGCTCCTACTTTTAACCTTAATCGTATAAAAGGAAGTTCCAAACCACATTTAGATTGATTAAACACGGTGTTGAGAAAAGCAGTTTAAACTCGAAGGTTGATTTCTATTATTATTTATGAATATTATTGTAAAAAGACTACTTCCAGAGTATGTTTTATATTAAATTGAAGTTGTTAAGATTTAGTTTCATCCACTATTTCAGCAAGCTCTGGTAGTTATATACATACACAAATAGTTAAAATCTGTTAATAAAATTACGTTCTTGGCGATAGCAAAGGAAGGTGTGATACACCCCGTCAAACACAAAAACGTCCTGTCGACCTATCATGACCCCTAGAGGACGAAGAAATAGGTCTCCCTTGTTCGTCTGTCTGTCCGTCTATCTGTCAGTCCGTCCGTCTGTCCGTCCGTCTGTCCGTCCGTCTGTCCGTCCGTCTGTCCGTCTGTCTGTCCGTCTGTTTGCCATCCTGGATTTTTATTAGATAGATAATCTCCGAAAGTACTGAGCCGATTATTGTCAAATTTTGTATTTATATTAGGTATATCATGCAGATGGTAAAACGTTAACTACAATTTGTCTAATCATCCCCACCACTAATGTGATGACGTCACTTCAAAATTGTACATAGTAATTGGGTTTTAAATTGTATCAATTAACATAGTTTTACACATGTAGTTTATGACTCTGAATTGAGAATCAGAATTAGGAAACGACATTTTGACATTTAATTTGGAACCTACAAAACACAATATATTTACTTATCCCCTCCAAAAAAATTATGACGTCAGCTCAAAAGTTTGCCGAATAAATCCTATCTAAAATGTACAAAATATGATGACTTTGTATTTGTGGTTTATCTTTCCATTCATATTTTTTGGATTTGCATATACAGAGTGACTCAAAAAAATTAATGAATGCGTGAATGTATTTTATTGATTAAATCAGAAACTATAAAACCAAATGCTTTGAAATCTTGGAGATGTTTTAAAGTTATCATAGGCACGGTAATTTTTTGATCAAAATGTATTTGCTCATCCCCCTTAAAAAATTGATGACGTTACCCCAAAATTTTGCTGAAAAAATGCTATGTTAAATGTGTAAAGAATTCTATACTTGTGATTTATCACTGCATTAATATTTTTTAGATTTGCTTATACGGGGTGTCTGAAAAAAATTAATGACCGAGTCAATTAATTTTATTGATTAAATCAAGAATTGCAAAACTTAATACCTTGAAATCATTAAAGTCCTTCTAAGCATGGTAAACTGTTAATCCAAATAAATCTGTTTATTTCCCCCAAAAAATTGATGACGTTATCCCAAAATTTCGCGGAAAAAATTCTACCCAAAATGCGTAGCATTCATATTTTTCATTGATCAAATTAAGAACGAGTTATCCCATTTTCTCGAAAATGTGAAAATACAAACGTCTTTATTTGATAAGAATTATAATAATCATATTCCGAACATTTTGTCGATTGTAGCTCACTAGTTAATTGTTTTGTTCCGCCGTTTTGAAGGGTCGAACGTATTCAAATCAAACTAATTTCTACGTGACATTCTTCCGATGTATAAACATAAACACTTTCAAGTTGTTTTTCTTATCGAGGATAATCTAAGGACGTACAGTAATGGAGTTTATTAATTAAATTTTAGCAATTATTTAGGAATTTGGAAAAGTGTTAGTAAATAGTGCTAAGTTAAACAAAAAGTGAAGAGGTTTGAACAAAGCATATACGCAATCTTTGACAAAATAGCTTGGAATTTTATCTGGATCCGCTGTTGATTGGTTTTTTAAACTTTTCAACTCTGATAGAATTTCATCAACACTATATTGGAAACAATCACAGACATATTCGCTCCTAAAATAAGAGGCAAAACTGTTCACTATATCATCAGGAGTTTCATGCGAAATTTGTTTTCCATGAGTTACTACCTTTGGAATTCTAGTAGTTTCCTTTTTACTTTGAATATACTCCAAAATTTTTTTTGGGTCAGCTGAAATATTACCTTGCACGTTATCTTAAAACCTGCAGATTTCATAATATTTCAATTTGTTTTTTATGTTGTTTATTATTTATTTGCTGTACCATGGAAGGTATGAGCGAGAAAAACATTTGTTTCTATAGCATGGCACATATAAGGCAAACACAGAATATATAGAAAAAAAATAAGTACATATAGAAAAAATCACAAGCTTCGTTGGCATCAGTGAATTTTTCTAACTCAAACCAATCAAGATTCAAGACAGCGTTATAGAGCTCTGGGAAGTTTGCTTTCCTAAAATTGTAAACTTTCGAGGTAGAAGCACAAAGACAGTTATTTCAATAGTGTAGAAAGTTAACACTTAAATCAGATTTTGAATCTTTATTTGTGCTATTGATAAAATTTGCTACATTGAAGTCGCCTAGAAGCAATATGTTTTTTTTTATCAAGTACAAATAACTCAAAGATTTCAAAGAAGGACTCGAAATCAATCAGTGAAATATCGGAGGAGATATACCTACACAGTATAAAGCATAAAATTATAAACAATTACTGTTTAAAAAACTAAATTTAAAATGTGTATAAATTTTTGTGGTGATTTATTCCAATAAGACCATCAAATTTATTGTAATGTATCAAAAACGTCAAAATTTGCGATAAATTTAACTTTAGCCTAAAATAACTCTTCAACTATCAGGTTTCTCGCAAAATCATAGGAGACACTTTTTGTAGAGCGTTCAATTCTCTATAAAAATATGTGATTGAATTTTTTTCACGACACACGACGGGTTAGCAATAAAAATCAGAAGGTGCAAAAAAAAATGTTCCCATGTTATTCTTATGGGAAATAGAAAAACGCGATGCGGACCGTCTTAATATTAATATTAAGAGCTCAAATTTTAACTGGTATTTTTTTACGTTGAAAAGAAACTTTTGAACCTCTTTGCACGAAAAAAAAAAAAATTTTTTTTTTTGAATCACCCTAATATATATATATATAGTTGTTATACCGCTTACACAGTCCCGACTCGCTATATCTAGTAAACGTTACCAGACCTTTTGAGACGTTACCAGACCCGGGTTCGGGTCTGATAACGTTTAACCATGTATATCGCCTTCTTGAGCCCAGTACAATTAAAAATTGAAATAAAAAAGTGGGTCTGGTAAAACTGTTGAACGTCAAATTTTATACAGAAATAGTTCATTCCCCTTTTCTGCAGAGGGCGTCGTGTCGCTTAGCTGTATATAATATCTGCCTGCATAAAATCGTCCACATCGGACCAACGTTACCAGATCCGTAAATCTGCAACACTGCATTCTAGCAGATCAGTTCAGTATTTAAGAAAATCATGAGTGCTTTTCTTATTCTACTTGTATCTGACTGCTTGCATTAAGTAAAAATATGTTATTTGAATTAATAAAGCATTTTTACAATGAATCGTTTGAGGAATGGCTAGTTTCATGTTTTCTCGATGTTACATAACTCTTATTAGACCTAGAATATGAAAAATTATGTCTTTCATTGTCATTTGTCCGCCGTTCTTGTTAGAGACAATTTCCAAAATTATATACTATACAGATTATTTTGAAATTATAGATACAGTTTAGGATTATCGTGGAGACGGGGGTAAAATGCTAATTAACTAAATACATAATTCAGCCTTATGTTTAATAAAAATAATAAAGATAAGGTTTTTTAGTTTAAATATACCATATGTTCGAAAAAAAAAGCCCGGGACCGTAGCTATCTTATTTTTTTGAATAGATCAAATTAAATCATTTTAAATGTGTTGCGATCTTAATTGTAAAACTGATTTTTAACTTTCTTTTTTTTGCCTATGACATTCAACTTTTGTTTTTTAAATGACATCCTAGATATTTTTTTTAATTCTTGTGATTTTTTTTTCTGAATACATTGATGTACCATGTTTCGCATTTTGTTAAAAAGTTGTGGTAAAAATTAATTTAATTTTTTTAGCAAGGTAACTGTGACGGAAAAATGTACCAAAATTTTTGTTACATAGCAAGTTTAACACGGTTTATAACACTTATTAATGTATAGGAGTTTTAAATTTGAAAATTAAACTTCTATACGAAAACATTATTAACTCAAGACATTTTATTGCAAATATGATGTATTAAATTATTAATGTTTGAAAATATTAACGTATTATGTACACTATGATACATCAATAAATTTAGAAAAAATCTCTACATGAATCTTAAAAAAATATTCAGAGTGTGTGGTGTCATTTAAAAAACAAAAGTTCTATGTCGTAGATAAAAACAAATGAAAGTTAAAAATTATTTTTTTTAAATCAGATCGTTGTATTTATATTTAGTAGACGATATATGTCAATTTTTTGAAAAATATATAAAAATTATACAACATTTGACAATTAATTTCAGAAATTAGAAAACGACTCCGCAAAATTTTGCATAATTATGCCTTAGTGCTCATTCACAAAGGGCATAAAGCATAAGATGTCATAAGCATTAATGCATATGAATTTATGTTTAGTGCTCTATGGTTGTATTCGTTCACAATGAGCATAAGTGCTCATTCACAATAGGCATAAAGCATAAGGATGTCCTAAGCATTATGCTCATTGTAAACGAATAGAAGCATAATAGAGCTCTAAACATAAATTCTTATGCATTGATCCTTATGACATCCTTATGCTTTATGCCCATTGTGAATGAGCATTTATAGTTATAATGAACGTGGTCAGGTTAGGTCACCAAAGCGTTTAACTGAATGTAATTTGAAAAGTGCAAAATTGTATACTTCTGTAAGTGTAGTTTTTTTTTAATCCTCTCTTATTTTCAAATTCGCTATAATGATCTACGTATCCATATTTTACTTAATTTTTATTTGAAGATAGGAACTTGATTATATTCTAAATTAATTGATTCTCACTTAATATTAATTGACAGAAATCATTTTTTAACTACATCTAATTTGTACATCTATTGGTAGATTTCGACAACAATCTTTTTAAAGCAACATTTAGTTTTTATTCAATTTTTTTTTAATGAATATATTTGTCGGCAAATGTTTTATTTATTTCTGTTCGTTAGAATTTCGCATTTAGTTAATTTTTTACTTACTGAGCGTAAGTAAAGGAAGTATTGTAATCAAGTCCATCGGCCGACTCTCTACTTCTACGTTTTCTCGACCTTTCATTACCCCTACAGGACGAAGAAATAGGTCTCCCATTTCCGTCTGTCCGTCTGTCTGCAGACCTGGATTTTTATTAGGCAGATAATCTCCGAAAGTACGGGGCGATTGTTGTCAAATTTTGTATTTACGAGTATATTAGGAATATCATGTAGATGGTAAAACGCTAACCAAAATTTGTCTAATCGTCCTCACCAACAATGTGATGACGTCACTTTAAAATTGCACATAGTAAATGGGTTTTAAATTGTATGAAATAACATAGTCCTACACATGTAGTTTATGACTTCGTATTGAGTTTTATCCGAAAAGTGCAGAATTTTGGAAAAAAATCAAAATTATGAAACATCAAAATTTTGCGGTATAAATTTTATTCACATTTTTTGAATTTGCATAAACAGGATGACACAAAAAAATTATTGAATGCGTGATTTATTTTATTAATTTAATCAGGAACTGCAAAACCGAATGTTTTAAAATCATGGAGATGTTTAAGATTATCATAAACATAGTAAATCTTTGATCAGAATGTATTTGCTCATCCACCCTAAAAAACAATTGATGACATCACCTCAAAATTTTTGCTAAATAAATCCTATCTTAAATATGCAAAATATGATGACTTTATACTTGTGATTTATCACTGCATTAATATTTTTTAGATTTGGTTATACAGCTGTCTCAAAAAAATTAATGACTGAAAATTAGTATTTTCTTAAAATTCAAAAAATAACGCTTGGCAAACAGGTATCAAATTCCCGCAAGGGTGTCCAAAATGCGAGGATAGCAGTTTCTTGTTCCATAGTAACCTATCCTTTAATAATTTTTGGAATTATTTTCGCAATAATTTATCGGTTTGGCTAACCAGACGTATTTCGGAGATGAAATTTTGCATACAGTATTTATTTTTCATGTTTAATCAAGTGATGCAAATTAATTAAAGTTAATTAATTCAAAATTAAATTAAGGCATGGAAAATTTACTTTTTCAAGATAATGATTATTCTCACCGGTTCATATTAATCCTCATCTATCAAAATACCTACATTTCAAATTTCATAACAATCCGTTCAAAAATACCTGAGTTATTGTGCCCGAAAGCACAGTAGAGATAACAATCAGTAGAGACAGCTCGTGTCGCCGCCTTTGTTCTTTTTGACCCGAATTTTAAGCTGTCATGGGTGGTCGTTGCCTAAACTATTCCTAGATGTCGCCACCCAATTTAAAAAGTATCACTTCATTTACAATTTCAAAAATTGATTCGTGTACGCAATTTATTGCAAACTGTGTAGTTTGCCCAAATCGTATAATCGTGAATCGCAATAAGAAAAAAGAAAAGTCGATATTTAATTTATAAACACGATGATTTGTTACAGTTTTTATTTTATTACTTACACAATTTGACAATTCGCACATTCTTTCCCCGAATACTTGAGGTTTAATTATCATTGTAAAAATAATGTAATAAATTCATCTAAAAAGAAAGAGGTTTATTTAAGAAAAAATAAATAAAATAAAAATTAAATTACAAAAAGGAAAAAAGTTAATGCTGCCAAATTATTTTCTTTCTATTAATTTTTTCACCTTTGGCATTTGTAAATTTAAAGCTAGCATTTACAAATTTTAGTGCATAAAATAATCTCATCCTAGCATACAAAGCAAGCAAATAATCGTATGGAAAGTTTTGGCATGGATGAACAAATGTAGCTTGCTTATATAAATTAAAAAATTTCAACAAAATAGTTGTTTGTAAAATTATATTTTCAAAATTTTCACTAAAAATTTGCTCTAATTCACAAATGTAAAAAAAAAGAAATTATCGTTTGGCATATATAATTTACCAAATAACTCGCAATTCTTCGTTTGGTAGGCTCTGAAATGTGAATATATGCTTCTGTTGTCTAAACTTTTATGTTCATTTGCATATTTTTCACATTCACTACAACTGTGTACTAATAAACATTCCGAATTAGGTAGCCACAGATATATCTAATTGCGTTTTGTTCAGCTGTGTGAAAGTGATAATCACAATCTTTTAAGGTGGTCTTCTGCATCGTGGTGACTGATTCTTCATCATCAAAACGACGACCTACATTTAACTTTAAAATTTCTTCCATATCAGGCTCGCAGTTTTGATTACCTGTGTTCGTTTCATCAAAATAATCTTGTATGATTAATTTTCTAAAAGCCATTTGAAATTGATTAGATGTGGGGTTAATAGAATTTCCATTTTGTTTCCTAATCCATCCAAAACAGTTTTCTAATGCGTCTGTCTTGGCAAAGGCGTCTTATTAATATATAGTCAAACCCATTTTACCTAACAACTTAACCCGTAAGCGTAATATCATATAAAGTAAAATTTTTATTTAAAAAAAATTATTACAAAAAAAATTCATATTTGTCGGCTCACATAAAGTGCAGGTAATTGGTATGGGTCGACGCAGGTAAGAATAATTAAGGAATTCATGAAACCGGAAGTCCATAGGGACTAAGCGAAAAAGGATATTTGACAAAATGTACGGCTTGGGTCATTTTTATCCACGCGCGACTGCTTATGGGTTAAGCAACGTTTCAAAATAAAACTCAAGATTGTGTAGGTCAAAAAAAAATATATATATATACATGATGAATAAAAAAATTGTTTATTGAGAGAAGGTCTGCTTATATAATTTTTTGTTACGTGTAGTTTGTTTCTTATTATTTTTATATTTAATTTTACCACAACAACGGAATCATATATAATAAATTTTTATTATTTATTTCATAACCACCGTTGTTGTCCGTTTGCGACGACTTTTTAAACAAAAAGTGTGTTATGTTTACTATCTTTTCCAAGAATTCCAAACACGATGGAGAGAATAAGGCGCACAACAGGGATCCTGTATGAAAATTCATCGGACAAAGATTTTACCTTTTATTGTGAAAATTACATTTTTACACTATTTGTACAATTCTACCGGAAAATCAGTCTTAAACAAGCAAAACCGGCAAAAATATTGTAACAAAACTGCCAAATTTCAAATATTTTAGACGTCAGTTGGGCGCCCTCATTCGGTCATAATGCGAACGACCACCCACGAAAACGGGTCACGAAAAACGGCGAGCTGTCTCTACTGATTGTTATCTCTACTGTGCCGAAAGTGTTACGTGGGACACCCGGTATACTTAGATGACAGACAATCTAGAGAAAGATGAAAGTCTTAAAATGTGTCTCAGCAAGCATAAGGATTATTTTGCAGAATTCATATGGTTCAGACAAAATATGTACACGAAAACTAAAAATGACACATGGACTTCACATGTACTAATTTCATTGTAGCGTTTGCCACGCTAAGTATTATTAAGGGATCGAGATCCTTCGAGGGCCTGTAAATTTGCAAACGTTTTATGCATTGAGTTTTGACACTAAGATTACCGATAATTCATGAAATTATGTTTTTCTATGTAACAATATAGACAGAGACAAGCTTAAAATTGCATAAAATTATAGAGCATTTTGCTGTGCTTCTAAAGCTGCCAGCTAGGCTTAAAAACATTTTTTGGTGATTCTGTCTCGAAATCATTCATTAATTACGGCTATTAACAATCGATTTATATATTAATGGGTTAATACAGCAATCAGATATACCCCCGCGCACTTGATGTGAAATTTTTTATTTAAATGTTATAAATATCATGAAATTTGGAACTGATTTTTAGTAGTTTCGTGTATGAAATTGCAATCACCGGAGAAGTATTGCAACCAACTCGTTTGTTAATAGGCAATCATTAATCGCCCTTATTAACAAGTATTGATTAAATAATTGCTATGGAGCATTGTAACTCTTTTGAAGAGGGTCTTTTTATTACTAGTTTAGCGTTCTTAAATTTTTTAATTAATAATTTGAAATATTAAAGTTACTCTTAAAGAATATGCAATTTTAGATCTCTAAATCAATCTTAAAGTTTCTAACACATATTGTACCATTTTGTGGTAAAAATTTCGATTTTTTTAGGATTTTAATATTAAAAAATCTTAATTTGTGATTTATGTTATGTGTAAGAAAAGCTTAGATATCATTTAAAAACTTTATGAAATAAACTAGAAAATTTTTGTGCTAACATTTTTTTTACAAATTTGTAAGCCTAAGGTCAAATAAAAATTGCATTAATAAATCGCAAGTGTAAAATTATGTTATTTTATAAATTTTCTTGAAATTTTAGGTGGGAATAGGTATCCAAATTTTGGTTGAGCTAACTCGACAGACATGTACAACTAGTAAAAAGAAAATGTTACTAATGTCTATCAAACTTGCATATCTGTTAATAAAAAAATCGCCTTGGTGTTAATTTTATTAATGAGTTATCCGTTTGTCATGGCACTCATGGCGTCAAAAAGACAGGCAGATAAGATATATTTTTGGTTTTCCTTATTTTCTTTTGTGACACTTTTGCATATCCATCACTGGTTGTAAATCCAACTTTCAAGATACACAAGAAATTTTACAGATCAATACAATGTGAAGCGATTTTCCATAAATTTAATGTGGCAACAGTGTCGGGATTGATAACGTCGGTTTACTGTGTTATTTATACTGAAATGGGACTGAGAAAGCTGTTGGACATAGTGGGTCTGGTAACGTTGGATGAATATGGTGTTAACTTTTTTCAAGGAATAATTTTACCCCTCTACTTTTTTTTAAGTTTGTTATTGCAAAAACCATTAAATTTATTATATTATACTCGGAAAAACAGCCGGGCTTGGTAACGTCTGTTTAATATGATGGGTTTGGTAACGACGGTTGGATACGTATATATATATATATATATATATATATGATATGGTCATGGCGGTCCAAAACTCAGTAAACAATAATAAAAATGTCAGAAAAATTTCAAACCTTTCGATTTTGGATAAGTTAACTAATGCATTTCATAGTTTTGTAATAATCCTTGTAAAACCATAGTATTCTGAATAGTCTATAATTAAAAATATTTTCTGAGATAGAAGACGTATTTTCCATTGTAAAGCGTTAGTTTCGGAGATTATCTATCTGCCTAACACCAGTTGATACAGACGGCGGACAGTGAATTAGACAGACAGACAGATAGACGGACGGAAACGGGAGACCCATGTTTTTGTACGCTAGTGATGATGACATACTGAGAAATTATGAAAGTAGTCAGTTCCCCATCGACTCGATTGCAATACTTCCTTAACTTACGCTCGGAAAATAAAAGTACAACATTTTCCTACTGCCTTGGATTCACATTTACGAATGAATATTAAGTATAAAACATAACATTCCTCTAATTAAACAAAACACATGAATACGAGAAACGAGTAGATTATAGATTACCAAAACTCCGCCTAGGCATAAAACTAAAATTCATATTTCTATTTAGGGCAAACACTTTTCTATTTGTTACTACTTATATGAGGATTGTATTCGAAAATTATTTTTAAAATCTTGCATTTGTATAGAATTGATTTGTGTACAGTATGTTACTTCGTGTATATTGCATGAAGTATTTATCTTATTTATCTATTTTCTTTTTCGGTCTTCTGATTTACCCGTTTGTCTATAAGGGCGGGGTCCTGTATTCCTTGACCAACTTGTGGAATAATAGTAATAGTGATAACTTTTGTTCAATTTTATTTCAGTATTTTTTTTGACTAGTTAATTCCATCTTCTTCGAGCTAACGACAGACGGGCAGACGAAAACGAAAAACATTCATTTTTGTGTAATACGAAATTCCAAAAAACCTTTTGTATTTAAGATTTGTCTTAAGAGACCTACTCACAAAAATTCCGTCAATAGGTAAAATTGTATTAATAAACAAAAGCTAAATTAAGCTGCGGTGAGAGCTTTTTCGCCGGCTTTTATTAGTAAATTGTGTATAAACAATGGCAAAATAAAAGGTTAATTGTAAATGTTCCATGAAATAATATCCATGTTTCTCTTTGCTGCACAATTACCATTATTTAAACTTTAATTACCTAAATCAACATTCGTAACAATCCATCAAAAAACCTACCGTTTGGGAGTAATTATATTTTGGTGGAAGTAGCTCTTTGTTATCCATGGACCAGGTAATTTTAGCCGGTGGTCTTGATCCGAACGTTTGGCATGGTATTTCATATACTCGGTCCGCTGAAAGTGGGTTGTTACTAATCATTATCTCCACATGAAGTGGTCGAACTGAAAAAAAAAAACATAATTAGAATCAAGCGCAACATCCCACAGATAACAGAAGTTTGACACAAAACAACTTATTATTTGTCTTTAATATTATCTTAGTATTCTGTGTAGTACCTAATTTGTTTTTTTGTAAAATAATAAAACATAGAATGCAAAGTTTGCAAAAATTCGTGTATTGTGCTATAATAAGAATTTGTCTCGCCGTTTTCTATTAAACATAAAAACAATCCTAGAATTCAGATTTCTGCAACAGTATACAACCTGCAGCACTAAGCATTACGTTAAATGAAGGGGAAAGTAAAAATATCATAAAAGCAGTTGTTGCAAAGTGCAGTTTAAATTTGCGGCGGCACACATAACACGAAGCGGACACATGGCACAGTTCAATTTAAATATGCAAATAGAAGGCAAGAAATATTAAACAAAAAACAAAGCCATCATAAACACCACCAAATTCTGTTTATTTTTTTATCTAGATGTTAAATTGTAGACTCTGCTACTGGCAGATTGCTGATTTGTCATGTCGGTAAACCCATTTTAAAATGAAATATACGCTATGTAATAAAGCAATATTTCCAACAGCAGCGCGAAATCATAGTGCCATTTACCAGCTCAAAGAGATTAAAAGAAACTTTGAAAGCTTCTTTTGGAAGCCCATTGCGTGCAACAAATTTAATAAATCAAACTCCATGGTGCAACGTTAACAGTTTAAACCGTCTAACTCAATTAATAAATTTGATTTATCCGATAATACTCATTCACATGTTGTATTTATAACGACTCGGTACCTATAACATGCACTTAAACACTTACGTAAGGAAACTCTTTTAATTCAAAACGGGTACGTTTATAACTTTCGTCGCATTTAATATCAAACTCTGGATAAATACTGGAGGCCAGAGTATTCTTTGCATGTAGTCTTGTGGGAGTATAGATGACAGGAAACGCGAAGAATAGTCCCGTAGGACATATACTGGAAATATGCCTTACTATACCTTCCTGACCTTTTATCATGAATCACGATTAAGGCGCTTCTTTTTCAGAACAGAAATAAATTTTAAGTTTCCTCCTGTTATTTACAACGTTAGGAAAATATGAAAGCACTCAAATTTTTGAGGTTTTTAATTAATATACCTCCCGCTGTGGCTTAACTGGTTTAATGTTCTGACGCACGAGTACTAAAGCAAGAAATAAAACACCTTCACCCTATAAAGTTTTACGGTTTCAATTAAAACTGTAGACGTTGGAAGCAGGATCCATGTTTTTCAAAGATATTACAGGTATATGTGCACTGGATGAATGAGTCACTCATGGCTTAAAAGTCCCAACAAGGCTGTTTGGAAGCAAAGATGTTCTGTCTCCTGAATTTTAGTAATCTACGAAGTTATTTTGCTGAATAATGAACATTTATTCCCTAATGGTGGCATTATTTAATATTATTTTTCTACCGTGTAACTAAAACGTTATCTCCATACTTATGCATGACACTAAGGATTATTTCATACTCATCTTCATAACTCGCGACTAAAGAGGACCTTAGTCATAAACCGAAGTTTTATTCATTGACTGAAGCTGCTTCGATAGTGTTTTCGCTTTATTAGCCACAACTTGGTTATTGAAGCCAATAAAAACGAGTTTTGGAGATTTGTTGATTTTGATTTTTGAGCTACGACGCCTACGACTTGCAATTAATTAAGTCAAATAAAGTGATGTTGCTTCCTGTGAACTTCGTCTTTAACCCCAAGCCTAAGACAAAATAAAAAACACGGAAAGTGACAAGGTTACGGTTTTAGAAACCAGATACCTGTTAAAAAAATAACATTTTCTGTAAAATAAAAAACAAATATTTCATAGACAGTACACATTTTTACGTCCCGAGTATAAGCTAAGAAAGTATAGTAATCGAGTCCATCGGACGAATGTCCACTTTTATGTTTTCGCGACGTTTCATGACTCCAACAGTACGAAAAAAGTAGTGTCCCGTTTCCGTCTGTTTGTCTGTCTATCTGTGTGGTGTCTGTATCCATTTTTATTACAAACGTCATCTCCGAAACTGCTGGACCGATTGCTGTCAAATTTTGTATGTATGTTAGAAATATAAATATTTTATTAATAATTTCTACTTTTAAAATGCTTTGTAGTTAATTCCGTTTCAAGACAAATCTGTATGCATTTATTTTTTACGGCAAAACGAATTTTCTAAGTACTTAACTAATTTCATTATCTTCTAACACGAGTATGCTTTTCGCTTAAATACGAATTTAATATTTTAGTTATGCACTTCACTTTTAATCATCCAACCCGTCTGAATTCGGTTATTCCCAATATACCTTAATTTTCCAGGTCCGGTGTTTACCGGCGTTCAGCTTCGATTTTTTAAAGTCAATTTAGCGCCAGGCGTGTGGGATTCCGCCGAAATGATGGGTAAGCATCGTCAATGCTGCCTTTAAACGGAATTAGGCTGAGTCGATTTCGATAATATAAATTTACGTCTCTTTTAAGGGGTCTTTATCAACAGGATAGGCAGTTAAAGAAGTGTAAGAGAGCTGAATGTGACTGGCACATTGAACGGGTTCATTACCGGGCCAACCAGCCGGTTTAGAAAAGATCTTATTCCAATCACACCGGCACAAACAGCTCCAATAATTGCTTGGGAAAGCGGAAATCCTTACGACTAAATCAACTTAGGCGGTGTTAGATTATTTATTAAAACCGAATTAATTCAGTTGTCCTCGAGTTAATTTTTTTGGTACTGCAGGTTTGAAATGCATTTTGACACCTGGAAACATGTGCGATAAATATAATGATAATCGAAATGTACGATGACAAGACACAGCTAAATCTTTAATTCTGTTAGTACCATCAAAAGCTGCATTCAAATTGTTTGAGTCAAGAAAAAAAAATTGGGAAACCAAGATGCAGGGTTAAGAGTCCCAAAACAACGAAGTACTTCAGAAAAGAATAAACTGCTTTGTTATGCCTGTTGGAATCAAGCTGTTTGGATACTTATCTTGCTAGATCTTCTGAAGATATAGAACAATATGAGTTGATTTTGGGTTAGATGCTTTGCAGTCTTGTGAATTCCTACAGCAACGTGGCCTTAGAATCCACGAGAAAGTGATGTTTCTGAAAAGCTGTTCAACTTTAAAAGTGCTTGCGCTAAACTCTAGGAGAGGACGATATTTGATTTTTTTCGTCCAAACGCTTATTTGAGTAAATTTGGAAACGCACCCGGTTTCTTTGACCTAAAAAAAGCCCTTCAAAAATTTACTACTGAACCCTGAAGTAAGAAAGTATTTATTTATCGATATAGAATTGGACAACCATATATTTTGGAAGTGATATTTAGAATTTATGGTGTTCTTTCTACTTCAGGGGGGGGGGGTCTTGTATTTCATAGGATAAGAATTAATATAGGATTTTACTTTATACCGCACAGACAGATTGTTCTCGCGAAATTTTTGTTCTTGCGAAAATATTTGAGTCTTTGAAATTGTGGAGTACACATACAGAAGAGTAAATATAAAATAAATTTTAAATGTTTTCTTCATATTCCAGAATTTCTTTTGTGAATTCAGAAATTTTTGTACCATACGTAAATTGAAAATAAAGATGTTGAAGATCATTTTTTAAATCAGTATGTTTTTGATATTTGTTTCTAAAATTGGTCTAAAGTTATTTAGAATGGAACTTCAGTTGTCCTTGAAACACAAACACCCAAATCTAGGTTCAACTTTTTAGTGGGGACAAACGTATCAATTTGGATAGGTATAGTGTGATAATAATGACAGTAATGTTTTTCTAAACTTTCTGTAAAATGAGGGAAGTAATTTTTTATTGCTTTCTTCACATATCTTTGCTAAATTAAATTATAAAATCTTAATGCTATAAAAATATTTTGTTTTAAATCTAGCTCTTGAAGGCAAAAATACATATATTATATTTATATAATAAATAAGTATATATTAATTAACAAATCAGAACTATATTATATATTAGAAATATTTAAATTGCATTTACCTAGCAAAATATTGAAATGCCGTCATGATGTTGTTAGAACTTTATCACCTTTACGATATTTTTAAAAAACATTGACAATTTCACAGCAATTAGTTCTGTAGTGTCGAAATTATCTCTTCAATAACATCGCAAACAGACAGAAAAGAGAAAACTCTTTTCATACTTTATGGAACGTCTAGACAATGTAAAATTAACAATTTAGCAAATGGATACATTTATATTTTCCTAGTCTGAACTCTGGAAGTAAAAACAAAAATATGCAAAACGTGAAAGAAAAATGCGCTGTTTTTGTTAAGGATGCTGTTTTTAAAAGCAAGCAGTATGCATGCTATTGAGTTTCAGCTGTTATTCTGTTAGTTTCGCAAACTGAATGGTAATTACAAGCTTTATTTTTTAAAACAAAACCTAATTTGTAACTAAATATCTCGTTGTTTAAAGTATAATAAGAGTTGCACGAGTACCTAATAAGTAATTCAAATGAATTGTATTTAAGAGGTAATTGTTCTAACTACTATCGTTCTCATGCTGAAAAACTGAAAATTTTTAAAAATTTAAGGAATGGGATAAAAAGAACATAATGACACAAAACTATAACTTTAGATTATTATTTATAACAAATTTCTATAATTGAAGTTTATAAATTTCTGCATTTGTGAACGAACATTGTTTTACCTACTTTATAAAGAATTGCAATATTTGACAGAAAGCGATTTATTTTTTGAAAGTTTCGTAAGGGGGTTGGCCATGAGTCTAAATCTGAATTTTTAAGGCTGGGGCTGTTGTCATTCGGTCGCTATCTTGAAAAAAAGGTGCAATATTTTTTTGTTCCACTAGTAGCCCATTTGAGGTTTACGAATTTTCAAAATGTTTTTTCTGATGTGCATTAAAGGAGACGTGTACTTATGTCATTTTAGTAAGCTTTGGAATTTTGTTATTTTTTAACAGTCCAAAACTTTTGTTTTAATTTTCTCCATATTTCCCGTTTTTAATAATTTTTTGAGTGAAAAATGTTGGAAAGTGAACCGTCAGGTACCCCTCCTGAAATAAAAGAGGCGGCACTGAGCATGAAAGAACAGCTACTTCCAGAAAAATAAAAAAACTATACCTGAAGGTATATTCAGAATTTAAGACTGGTGCTTGGAAAAACAATTGGAGCAACGTCTGCAAATGTGTTTATGGTCTATTTCCAAGAACAGGCCAAGACAAAAAAGGCATTCACATTATGGGCAACGTATTCAATGGTCAAATGCACAATTTCTCCAAAAGAAAATATTAGGATCGAAAATTATCCTCCACTTATGTCATTTCCCAAGCGACAAAATGCAAGTTACAAAGCCAAAAAATTTTTTGTATTTTGACAAGAAGAAATCACTCGGTTTTTAACTGAAGATAAAGATGTCTTGTCAAAAAAGGTATTTATTTATTTTCTGACAGTTGTGGTTAGTTGTCATATTAGGCGGCCAACTTCACGTTTACATTATTGACCAAGGTTGACAATTTTCCAAATTACAGACCTCTAGACAAGCCGACAATTAGCCATTGTAATGCTACTAGTGGAAAATAGTATGTTATTAACCAAGGTTGTGAAGCGAAGCATTCTAGACCGTGGTTGATATACAATTTTTTTACTAGTAGAAACCGTAAGACTATAAATTGAAAAAGTAGACTTTCAATTTTTTGACGCAAAGAAAACCGTTTACACTTGTCGCTGAATTGATCATTTTATCTTCCACTGTCTACCAACTACCATACTCATCCATTTTTTAAGAAATAATCACATCAAGAATTTCATACATAACCTCAATTTGCATTTTTAACCTTGGTAGCAAAAGTTGAACTTTACTACCTCTAGACCAGTCGACAATTGCATGCTTCATGGCTACTAGTGAAAAAAATAGTATATACTAACCACGTTTGTTAAGCCAGTTCTAGACCTCGCGCTTTAGAGCCCTCCACGCTGCGCGTTTCGGGTTCTAATTTGCGCTCGGTCTAGAATGATTGCCTTCACAACCTTGGTTAATAATATAGCGTATAGCGTGTTCGGACTGGCCAGCACGTAGGCAGGGTATGAATCCTATAGAACATCTGTCGGATAAACTTAAACGAAGAATTAGAGATAGGATCCCGGCTCCTGGGTAACTCCAAGACCTCAGAATAGCCATTAAAAAAGAATGGGCTAATATCCCGCAAGAAGTTGTCGTCACCTTAATTGACTCCATAGACGAACATGAGCGTATTAGAGCTAGGGGTGGCAACACCGAATATTAACATCATTTTCTTCTTTAAATTGTTGATTTTGTTAACATAAAAATTTCGCTATTGAACTATTTTTTTTGCCCAAAAAAGAATATTGAAAAACAATTTCATGAAGTTTTTCGTAACTGTGTTTTAAAGACAAACATCTGGTTTACCTAATGGCTTTTTTAGTTTCTTTAAGTGTAATATAGTTTGGTGGAAAATTTGTTCAAAGTCAGATGTGAATAGTGGCCCGATTTCAATGCTCGCAAGTGTATTATATATATACAGGGACATTTTTTTAACTCTGAACATAGACCGTAAATAGCCAATATTCAGTTTTAAAAAACACACATCAATGCATTGGTAACTATGCAACCAACATTACGCATGTCCGTTACCATGCCGCCTAGAAAATGAAGGTGGTCACTTCGAGTATTTATTAAAGTAAATGTCGTACTTGTTTCTGTTAGTAACTAAATTTCACAAGTTCGTTAATCGTGCTTACTTGGGTCTGCTTGAATGTTGAATGATACTAATGACAGCGCAATGACAGTTTGCAAGTTGCAACACCATTTTGTAATAAAGCATAGTTATGCAACCAATATTACACGTATTGATGTGTGTTTTTTAAAATTGAACATAGGCCATGTACGGTCTATTATCAGAGTTAAAAAAATATCTCTGTATATCGACCGGTGATTCTGCCAAAAAAAATTTATGGAAATTTGTTTTTAGACATTACAAACTATCTACAACTTTTATTCACAAATATTGGACGTAAAGTTAATATTAAAAAAGAAAGGAACAAAAAACAAGAGTCGACCCAGGGACGCACGGGTGGAGTTTTAACTATGCATGTATTTATATAAATTATACACGAACCTATACGCGGCGAAGTCATTAACTTTTTCTTAAAAAATAATAAATTCAAAAATATGTTGCATTTGTGTTTTTTGACAAATCGATGATTAATGATGATAATTGGGTTAATTAAAGGAAATATTCGAAGTACTGTCAATTGTTGTTTGTTATAAAATATACTTTATTTTTTTACTTATCGTATAAAAAAATCATAATTAATTATTATAAAAATATTGTATAAAAAAATTAAAGTACAATGTGTAATTTACCAACTAAAGTAACAAGTAAATACAATTGGTTGTGGCCTATGGGGCCTATAGCTCGAACTCGACATCCTTCCGGCGGGCGTCGTATACGTGTTCTATTATACGAAAAGAAAGGAGTTAAATGTCGAATATGAAAAACCAAGGAATGAAAGTATAACACTATGATTTAAAAAATAAAGATTATGTATGTTAAACTACAAGTAAAAAAGTATGTTATGCATATGTCAGTCAGTTTTTCATAACAAAATTTTGTGGCGACATCGTCATTTTAGCAAGAGCACATTATATGAATTGAGTATATCTATACTCAGTATAATACCAATTAAAACAGTATTTCCAAATTTTTGGGAAAAAGTTTTGAGGTGCTCTTAATTTAAAGAATTAAAATAAATTGTGTCAGTCATTAAAACACATTTTAGATAACACAATCTTGAGATGACGTCATGAAGTTTTGTTTGGAGAGGGGGATAAGTAGATCACTTTTGGTTAATGATGCATGTTCACGATAACCTTAAAATATCTGAAGTCAAAATGTTACACAATTTTGATTTTTTTTTCAATTCAATTCAATTCAACTCAATTTTTTTTAAATCTGGATATGCAATAAGATAAAAAATACTGGTGGATTCCGTAATCCACAACTATGTTACGCTATAAAATTTAAATAGTATTTATTATACAAAAATATGACCGGACATTTTCAAATGGTGAATAATTTTTACCTTCTATACGATATTCCTAAAATAAATATAAAATATTACATATCAGTTCAACAGTTTCACAGATAATAGGTACGGAAAGACGACAAACAGACAACATACAGACGTAAGACAGGCGACATACAGACGCCAGACGGACGACAGACGAACGACAGACGAACGACAGACGGACGACAGATAGACGATACACCAGAGGCGTATTTTTTCAAAATCGCGGTTAAATTTTTGGATGATTGAAAATTTCTTAGGTGAAATTTCGAGTTAGTGATAGCTACGCTGGTAAACATCTTTCGGTAATGTAGTTAAATTGGAACTGTACTTTAAAGGTGTTATCGACAACATCATAAGTAACCACGTCATAAAATAGAAATAAGTATATATTATGATGGTATATTTTTTCGCCATTTGTTGTTTCTATTGACAATGCACCTTTTCCAAAACATTTAAATTTGAGAAAATCTTCAAATATTAGAGTAGCGCTTTTTTATTTATCTGTAATTACATAATTGAAAGTTTTGCAATAGCTTGTTGAATTTTAAAATAAATATTTATTCCATATTTAGTTTCCATGGTAGAATAAACATTAGCAAATGAATGTAGAAATATAAAATACTAACTAATGACAGTTTCAACCCTTCAGTTTCAAGGAGTTCTTCAATACATTTTTTTAGGTAGATATATTAATGAAGATCTTTATTTCCGTTCAAAATCTGTTGTCATGTATCGAGTATTATATTATAAGTTCAATTAAATTAATATTAATGTGTGCCATCTAATTATGTAAATCCACCATTGATTAAATTGTTGTAAATATTACTTACGATAAATAAATTTAGCAGTCTAAAATTTCTACTGCATTTAATTGCATTCATAAATCAAAAGCTTCTGAACTAATTTGAATTGAATCATAATTTGCGACGTACAGAAGACGTTCGAATTTCGGTGGTCTATCTCTAGAAATACAAAGTGGGAAAAGAGAGAATTTACCATTGACAAGAATACCCTATATACTGTTCCTTTTTTATTAAATGAAAGTGCAACTACTATGCACGCCCCCTCGGTACATCACTTGTAGAAATCAGTGAATACGTTTTTGAGAGGGATCTCAAGTGCAAAGTATCTTTCAGCACCAGATCAGACATTGCTGCGGTCTCATTGATATTCTATGCGTGGAAACAGATACCGCGTTCCTGAAGTTCGTTTTCATGGTTTCTCCAAAGAACCGCTGGAGAACTTTCGCAGACAACTGTATCGTGGAAGAGAATCGGCTCTTTCCAGTAGACTAGACCTTCCGTATCAGTAAATTACGAGTTGACAAAAGAAAAAAATCCTCGCGAGCTGACAGGTTAATTCAGAATTTGATGATTAACCAAGCGAGAAGTGTGCGCGAAAGGTTGATTTTTAATTATTTTATTTCACGTGGAATGGATGCCACGAAGTTAGCGAGTTGAATGGCTTCTAAATTTTCAATCAAATTATGCCAAGACGCTTCCAACATCGTTTTTTGTGCGGTTGCGGAGAAGTTTTAATTGGCATCATTTTAAAATTCTCTTGGAAAGTAAATTATATGCATCTATCCGCTTGAATAAAATAACTCACATGCAAGTTATAGAACAACTTCCTCTCATGAATATTCATATTTGGCAGTCCGGCCACTCTACAAAAGCTGTGCAGAGAGAGCTTAAGTAGTAATTTCATTTCGCTAAACTGAATTAACAGGATTTAGTGGAAATCTTCGCTTTTTAAAATGGAACCGAAAACGAATTAAGAAAAATTTAATAAAAGCGAGTAAAGTGGACCATTTTGTCGCTCTATCAAGCTCAGCAAACAGTGATTTCGTAGCCAAAAATTCCTGCTAGTTTAATAAGCAACTACATTTCACGGTGTTCACATTTCTCGTTACTTTTGAAGCCGTAAATAGTTCGGTACAAACACGTAATAAAAAAACATTCAATCAGCCTTTTGAAAACTACGTTCATTGCGGATAAATGCGAAATTCAATTTTCTCAACTGGATATCAGTGGTAGCTCTACCTATAATTACTTGTTCACTCAACTGGTTTTTAATTAAAATTAGCTTTGCCTAACGAATAAATCGGCAGTAATTCGGTGTTTTTTTAAAATTCCGGTTGACCGATAAATGCGATTAAACTTGTATCACAAAAAACATTCTGGCGTCGTTTTATACGCAAGTGATTCACGCTTAATAAATAGAAGTTGAAATATGATGTTATGGACCCTCTGGTGAGTGATTACATAATTAATATAGTACGATGTTAAATTTGGTGATTAGCAATTAAATATGCTTTAACAAATGTTGGTACAGACGTTAAAAAACATAGAAAGTTATAATGGTTTATAACAAATCACACTTAAACTATCTCCACTATTCACGATATGAGTTTTAAATTTAAAAATTGTTGTGTCGTTGGGCATTTAGTAAAGTTCAAATCTGAGAGGCGGCACGTATTCATGACCTAACTAACAATATTATAGCTGTAAGCAGTTTATTACTTTGTGTTTTTATGTCGTGTGCATGATATTTGTAACCTTAACACTAAATAAATTACTTTACGTTACTTTAAATTTCAATAATTTAAGGTGTATTATACGAAAGACAGACACATTTATCCCATACGGCTTTTCGTTTAAATGCTGTATTAAAAGATTACATAAACGTTTGTATTTTGTTTTATAAACAGGTTGACTAAGAATAATAGAGTTCTTTAATTCAAACTTAGGTACTTTTAAAAATTAAAATAAAAAAAACAGTCTACGTTTACGTTAAGGCGTCTTTTTAAGAAAAGTCCATGAGCTTAACGTTTTGTAAATAACATTATGGCTTGGTGCTTATTTTCTTTTATTTGCCCTTTCTTTGAAGTTCTTGGACGCGCGTTTAGATGCGTCTTTCACATTCTCGCCCGCTCCACCAACCCCCATTCCGCCTTTTAGAAGTTTAATCTCTTATTTGAATGTTAATCACTCTTTTTACATCTTCATTTCGTCGCTAAGGCTGCTAATTCATGGTTTATATTTGTTTCACAAACTCAAACATTGGAAAATATTTCACTTTAACTTATCCATGTTTTCTCCAAATGTCTTCTTGTACTGCTTTGTTGATGAAAAGAATCAGACAATTAAGGTAAAATACGAGATATTTGTAGTTATGCGCTTGCGAAATAAAAACCAAGCTCCAAGAAATATTATATTTAAATATTTAAGCGATAATTTGTGTTCTTTGAACTAATGTCTCTATATTATACTGATAACATTTACTTTAGAAAATGGCTACAAACCGTGTCTGTTACACTATTGACATTTTCGATAAACTCCATTGTAATCGTATCAAAATGTTATCTTAAGTTAAATTCTCTGTTTACGTTGGTAAAGAAAAAGAACCAAAGAAGCTTCATTTGTTTGAATGTATTCGTAGCTTTAAAATAACTACACAAGTGATTGATGATTAAACCAAACTACCTTTGAAAATATCCTTTATTTATAAAATTGATTGTTACATTGACTGAGACGAAAAAGAAAAGTCTCTATGCATCACGTCGTACATCACTGTCGTTGCTCCTCTAAGGAAAACATCTTTAATGTGTAGTAGGATCAATAATAAATAAACTTCTGGAATAAATTCACTTTCTTCGAAAAATTATAAAATTTGATTTGAGAATGTTAGTTTTTTGTGATAACAACTATAAATTAAAATAAATATATGTGTGACTGTTAAACTATAAGTAGTGAAGTATATCATACCTATGTATTGCCTCAAGTGAGTTTTTCATATATAATATCATCAGTTTTTAATGTAATTTTACCAGGAAAAATTACATTACGAATGGTATTCGGCATGACTATTACATAAAATATTTATTTAACATTATCATCATGCAAATGGAATGTGCAATTAAAATAATAAATATTTTGCCCGTTTACGTTAATTTGTAGTTCTGGATATGACTTTCTGAATTATTTTTGTTCTATTCCCTCGAAAATTTTAAATTTGAATCTCATGATAATCACTGTCCAGTGGAAGTAAAGTATTGAACCTGAGCTCTGGGCTAACTTTTCTAGTTTCACAATGTTGAACATTTTTCATTTTGCGTTGCAAGCTTCCTTGCTTGCTTAAAATCGTTAATGTACTTCTGCTGTACCATGTGAAAGCGGTTGTGTTCCACCTGGATTTTCCACTAGTTTCCTTATAGTTTTCTCCATTTGTTCCGCATGTTGAACGTTCAATTCTGTAGCATTTTTGGAATCAATGTAGAGGTTGGATGGGTGATTGAACTATGTCATTTATTGCTATATTAAAGAGAGTAGTGCTAAGTACCAATCCTTGTGGAATCCCCGTTTCCAGCGGTCTTTCAGTTGATGTACAACCATTTATGGTGACTCGGAAGCTTCTATTAGTTAAAAAATTGCTAATAAACATGAACAGCTTGCTTTGAATGCTCCAAGTATGCAGTTTTTTGAAAATCTGAAAGCGCCAAGCCTTGTCAAAAGCTTTCTTTAAATTAAACAAAATGGCGAGCACATACTGACTGTCTGCGAAGGCATCATGAATTTCAGTCTCCAAAGTTAAAAGGTTATCAGCAGTTGACCCCGAATTGCGGGAACCGCATTGTGTGGGGTGCAGGAGATTTTGACTTTCCAGATACCAGTTTAAATGTTTATTTAGAATCTTTTCAAATAGTTTACACATAGTGCAGGTGACTTAAATAGATCTATAAGATGTGGCTTCACTTTTTGGTTTGCCTGGCTCTGCAATCGGTACTGTTAACGCAATAGAGCTGGATAAGAGCCCGTAAGATAAAGAGCATTGTATGCCTGGAGCAGATACAGTTTTCCAGAAGAAGGAAGTTTTTTAAGTAGCAAAGAAGAGATATCATCAGGTCCAGGTGCTGAGTTTCGACAGTTGGTAAGGGCAAAGTCGAGTTCCTCTAGGGTAATGGACAGATCCAACGGATTATATTTTGCTAGGGAAAGTGTAAGCTGCTCTTTTTCTTTTCGTTGCTTGAATTCTAGAAAATCGAGACTGTAATTTGGGAAAGAAGACGTTTTTTCAAAAATGACTGCCAATACCTCTGAGATGGCGGAATCTGTTGTCTGAATCAGACTATTACTATTTAATACAGGAACATAAATAGACGTTTTGTTGCCTTTGAGCTGTTTGATTTTGTTCCAGACTTCGGAGGGGGTTGTTATTTTGGAGATATAGTTTCGCCAGGACTCTTTTTTACTTTTTTTGATGACATAACAAGTTTTTGCAAGAATACGCTTAAACTCAATTACATTTTCAGACGTGTTGTGGCGTTTAAGACGGGTGAGAGCTTTTGTACAAGCTGAGAAGGCTTCTTGGCATTCCTTGTTCCACTAGAGCACAGTCCCGCGGTTGACAACGCTTGAGGTTTTGCCCATAGCAGACATTGCAGATTCAGTGATTACTTAAATTTTGAATCATCTCCGTTGGTTGAAGCGAAACATCTGCAGAGGAGAGTTTATTAGGTATAAGGTTGGCGTAAAGCTCCCAGTCTGCTCGAGAAGTTTTCCATCTGGGTCGCACGCGGCAATGTTGACGCAGTGAAGACCCAGATCATTATTACTCAGATCAGGCAGTACTGTTCATTCTAGCAGATGAACCAAGGTCGGATGACAAAAGGTTAAATCAAGAGTGGAAAAATGGCCGATTGCTGAATCAAAACGGGTGCTTTGTCCAGTGTTTAAGAGAACTAAGTCGGAGGTATCTAACAGCTGAGCAAGTATGTCGCGTTAATATTAGTTTGGCAAAAGAAGAATCCACTAAGAGGGTAAGTATTTCAGTATCCACGATTAACTCCCATGATGGTCTTCTGTCTTCTCGGCTAAAATAACCTAAAAGGGCCTGAGAGCTACACACATGATGATTTCATTTTCATTCGTCGTTCTAACAGACTTCGACATTTTAACCATAACCTGACAGTTGCGTAGTAGTATGCCACTTTTAATTTTTCTCCAAGATGGCCAAAAACAAATACTGATTCCAAGAATTTTACCAAATTTACATTGGGAACTGGACTAGATAGAAATGGCCTGGGCTGTATTTCATCACACTTTCTCAACTATAATAAATTTGACAATAACTAATAACTTGATAAACAAATACATACCTACTCATATGAACATCGAAAAATATAATATCTTGCGACTTTTATTCACTTCATTTACTCAGTTTGTGATCTTGTCATAACTAGGTGATAATAATAGTAATAGTAATGGTAATAGGCCTTTATTTCCATTATACAGCAAAGTGTATGGAATACGTCACAAAAAAAAACAAATTGAACATGTTAAAACTGGACAACTAATAATTAACAAAAATATTCATTAATGGAATACAGACTCATGTCTATAAGATGTTTCTTTATCATAGGCTTGAATGCCTTAATATTTGGCAGTACCATTACATTTTGCGGTAATTTGTTAAATACCTTCAGTGCCAGTGAATACAATGAGGTTTTGTACATATTTTTTTTTACTTATTGGAATGTGATACATGTTTTTGTTCCTAGTATTCACATTATGTATTTTAGTATTTTTGCGAAACAGGTGTTTATTTTAAAAAATAAATACACAGATCTCGTATATGTATAGAGAAGACAAAGTGAGTACGTTTAGCTTTTTGAAAATATTCTTACAAGAACATTGTTGAGGAATATTTAACATGACACGTATTATTCTTTTTTGAGCGATGAAAATGTCCTGTGCCCTCGAAGAAGATCCCCAAAAGCAGATTCCGTACCGCAAGTATGACTCAACCTGCCCACAGTAAATCATCAACAAATGATCCAACCTGAATAAATGTCTGATTTTCCGAAGCAAATAACAGGTTTTTGACAACTTACCAACAATTTTCTCACAATGTAGATGCCAATTTAGCCTGTCGTCCAGAACTAATCCCAAAAAGTTGACACTGGGTGTCCTGCTTATTGGTGAATTGTGTATATGACATTTGATGTTGTCCAAGTTGAATTGAATGTTTTTTTGATGAAATCTTAAGTAATGAGTTTTCGTCTTGTTTAAGTATAAGCCATTATGGCTAAATCATCTGGATATTTGATTTGTAGTGTCGTCACAAACTGTTTGAAATAAATTAGAGTTGGAATGTGATATAACTATTGTTGTATCATCTGTGTAGAGTGTAACATGAGCATTTTTATTGATATTTAGACATAAATCGTTGGTGTATATTATAAACAATATAGGGCCTAAGATTGAGGAACGCCAAGTGCTATCTCAAGTATCTCGGAGTTTACATTTTTTAAGATGTTATTTACAGTATCCAGATGTTTTAGACAGACATACTGCGATCGTTGGATCACGAAAGATATCCACGCTAAAGGGAGACCCCGGATGCCGTACGCTTCTAATATTTTAAAAAGTTTTTCGTGATTTATACAATCAAATATTTTGCTCAAGTCACAAAATAAACTGACGGGGTACTGATCTCTCTCCAAACAGTTTAGCACAAAGCTATAGAAATGATTAATTGCATCTGATGTAGACAAATTAGTACGGAAGCCAAATTGATTTGGATTCAAAACAGTATTTCGTTGGAGATGTTTATCTAGGCGTGACAGAAAACAATGCTCATATATTTTTGAAAAAAAAGATGTTCTAAAAATTGGCTTGTAATTGTTTATGTCGTTGAGATCATTTTTTTTGTAAACTGGAATTACTATACTAATTTTGAGTTTTTCGGGAAAACAACCACTTTCGAATGATAAATTAACAAGAAGTGTTAACTGGGTAACATTAATGGAACTATCTACCTACATATGTGAAAAACCTGAATACATTTTTATAAATCGGTTTCTTTTGTCAGTAACTGATAAAACCTCGAAATGAGTATTTCAAATGCAGACCTTCTCAACGAAATTCGTAAATTACGTGAGGATCTAAATCACAAAATTGATCAGGCTGAATCTAGTATATCATCCAACGTAAGTCGGCAGTTATTAAGAGAAAACGAGTACTTAAAAAATAAAAATAAGTATCTAGAAAAAGCAAACAAAAAAAAACAATATCATCATCTTTGGATTGGAAGTGACAAATGAACGTTTACCCTCACCGGAACTAGCATCCTTTGTATGTGAGAAATTAAAGGAGTTTCTACACATTCAAATTGGCATTTCTGACATAAATAATGTCTACTTAATAGGAAAAAACCAAACCAAAAGACCGGTAATTATTGAATTTATCTCACGTATTAAAAAATATGAAGTACTCCAAGCTCGCATAAATTTGAAAGGCTCGAGGATTTATATAAATAACGATTTAACCACGGATGAACTTAAGGAATACAAAATTTTAAGAACCCATCTTAGTTTGGCTAAACAAAAGAAACTGAAAGCTTATATTAAAGGAAATAAGTTATATGTTAATGATGATGTATACACTGCAAATGATTTAGAAGAAACTCAACAACCGGAGATTTTTATAAAGTCAAAAAGTACTCCGCCAACAACGACACCGGATAGAACGGTAAATATTGATGAAGTATTTCCGACCAAAAACAATTTAAACATTGAAAACAATGTCACTAACTTTTCACATAATATAGTTACAGTTCCCACAAGTCCGATTAAGACAGATTCAAAACAAATTCAGAAAAGATACTACGTAGTAATTCAAATAAAGGGTCAAAAATGTAATAACAGTCAAACTTATTGGTAATGTCTTAAATTGGACTGATTCTGCTCGAATATTAGGCATTTCACTTTGATTATGATTTACAATTTATATCACATATTTCTTACTTACTTAAATCGGTCTACGTAAGGTTAAAATATTATGTGCTTCCAGGTTTCTCCTAAACTTCAAAATAAAAAAAAAAAATTAACGGAATCATTAATTTTCTCGGTTTTGTTTTACAACATTACTGTTTATCACCTTTGTTTGTATCCCATACATAAAAGTAGACTGCAAAAGATCAAAAATTTATCACTTTATGTCGAATATCAGAAAACACGACGATTTGTCAAAAAATTTAAACGCTGTTTTAGTTACAATATATAATGATATGTAATGCTGTAGACTGTAACATTAACAATCTTCCCATTGCCCGATTTAAGAAATATGTATTTTCCACCTTATTCAAATCTTATTAAAAAAAAAAATCAATTCTTAAACTATTAGGTTACGTATTAGATTATCTTATACACGTATTAATGAATCATGTGGTTGTTTTTCATATAAGCTTCTGTAAATTTATAATTGTTTTTTTATCTCATTATTTTTCTTTTCTCTTATAATTATCTCATTTCTAGAATTTCTGTTGTATTTTTCTAATGTAAACTGTAGGTTATTTTTGTAAGAGGTTAAGTGTAAGAATAGCTATAAGCTAAACTTCGTCTCCGAGAGGTACTGTATATGTATCTGAAATAAAGACGTTTATTATTATTATTATTATTATTATTATCTTCTTTAACAAGAACGTATGTCATCGAATCCACATGATTTTTTGGTTTTTAGTTTAGCCGAATGTATGGAAATTAATTCTTCTGGAATAAAAGGCAATAAGAATAAATTGTTATGACATTTAATTATGTGCATATTATCGTCAGTAGCACCTGTTATCTGATTGACTATGGCGGTCGGTGCATGTTGAAAGAAAGAGTTGAAGATATTAGCAACTTTCTGAGGGTCCTCCACGTGCACATTTTCAACGTGACTAGAAATATTATGGTGCTTATTATTTTGGTTATGTGTTTCTTGTTTAAGAATATTCCAAGTTGTTTTTGGAATATTAGCTGATACTTGAATTTGGCGGTTGAAAAACTTTCTTTTGGTTTCCTTTACTAATTTAAAATGATTTAATTTTGCATTTGAGTAAAAAGGTTGCAAAGCTTTGTGAGCTTTTTGCAAGACAAAGAGATCACACAGCTTCATGGCAGATATTTTAATAACATCAATAACCCACGTTTCGTTTTTTTTTTTTTGTTTTTTATATATTCAATAGGGAAGTGTATTTCAAAATATTGAGAGAAAATATCATGAAAGTAATCAAATGCCTCATTGCTGTCTTTATACATATACAATGTAGACCAGTCTTTATTCATCAGATCTAGAAGAAATTCTGAAATACTGGATTCACTGAATATTCTCCTATATTCACTGGGATTAAGCAAGTTGACAGGTTTAATTATTAGACCTGTCTTAAAATAAACAATTCTATGATCCGAGGGAACAGTATCCTCAACAGTACATTCCATAGTATTTGCGATATTGGTAAACAGATGATCTAGGATAAATTTGCCTCGGGTAGGTTTTTTACTTTTTCCATTAAATTATATGTAGATAAGATATCCATTAATTTTTTGAATTCTTTATAATCCCTTTCAGGATCTATATTAAATTCTCCGCACAATATTAAATGAATATTTCGTTTATACAGCAAATCAAAAATATCATACAATTTATCACAAAAAATATTGAGATCGCTTTTGAGTGACCTATAACACGTCAGGATTATTGTTTCTATGTTACCGCTTTTCCATGAGATACCACATATTTCGAAGTCTTTTTCAAGGCAGTATTTTGATAAGTCTACAGATTTTATCCGGTGGATGGATTTGCACCATATACCGACCCCACCGCCTTTATAATTAAGTCTCGAGAAGGAACTTACAAGTTCATATTCAGGGATGGGAACTGCACTAATGCTGTGATCAGAACACCATGTTTCTGTTATACAAATGAAGCTTACTTCACGGTGTAAAATCAAAATTTTCTGGTTTACCTAAACCATTGTCATGTTTTTTAGTACTCTGAGTGGTATTAATGTTGGAAAGATCCACCGTTGTTGTGTCGAAAAAATTTAAACTGCTTGATTACGATTCCCGCCGGCCAGTACATCGGATCGTATAACGTACGCAGTAAATTTTCATCGTACTTTGATGCATTTGTACCTTTCGACGGTAGTTTTATAATTTATAAGTTGGAATTAGGCCATTTGCCAGTTACATGCACCTTGACATGTTCGACTGTTGTTGAAGATCTACATCTGCCGATGTGGAGCCAAATATTTCTTTCTGGGGCCATACATTCGGGTGAGTCGGTGTTGGTAGTTTCATCAGTGCCCGTGACAAAATTAGGAATCTTTTCTTTAGACTTTTCGTTGAGTTCTTTAGTACGAGGACGTTTTGAGTTCTTTTTCTTAAAGTGCCTTTTTTCTGTTCGTTATCAATATTGATAACGGTTTCCCCTGAGGATGACTCAGCTGTTTCATCGGAAATCGATGATACGTCCGCTGGAATTACATGATTTGGGGCATTTTCCCCTAACAAATTTTGGTTTAACTGGTTCAAAATTTGATGGTTTACGTCTTTTAATTGGACAACTTGTTCTTCGAGTTCCTCACTTGTTTTAGGTCTCTCAGTCTTACTAACTGATCGTTGTCATTTTTGGCTCCTCTAGTATTGGTCATGTTGTTAAGATTATTATAAATAATACTTTAAAAGAAGCACAGTCGCCACACGACGTCCGTACACTTCAAGTGATGTGGAAGAAATATGGTTACATATAATCTTGACATAACCAGATGACGATGACTACAACATAAAAAGTTGCAAACAACTTTTAATGCAGAAATAAAAGTTTACTCTTTCCTATAAATTTACGGTTAATGTTAGTGGTTCCTCTACCCACGCCCTTTACGCAATTATCAGGCTGTAATTGAACTTGATACTGCTACTTACAAGAAGGCTGTAATCATTGGGCATTGTATAATTGGATTGGATAGCTGCTCTATTCTTTGTGACATTGATGCTTCGAGATGTTACAAATGTAATGGTTATAATCACTCCTCGAAATTATGTAAAAACAATATTTCTTGTCCACGCTGTGCAGAAAGTCACCAATTAAAGGAGTGCAAGGCTGTGAGTTTCAACAATATTAACTGTTCAAATCTAAAATCTAGTGGTAAACTGGAAAATATTAGTGTACATGACGCAGCTTGGGACTATAACAACTGCCGTGCCTACCTTCTCACTGTCAATAAAATTAAACATGACTTGTTTGGCATAGCAGTATAGCAATCAACTTTACCAGCTTATGACGCTAGTAATACAGCCAGTGACATATGTCCACCAATGGCAAATGATAAACTTATTAAACACCTAATAATAATTCTAGCTCTACAGGTGGACTTTCGAAATTATCTATCTATTATCAGAATGTCCGTGGTGTCAACTCTAAGTTAATTGATCTGTATAATTCCTTAGTTTCGTGTGACTTTCAACTCGTCTCTCTCTCTCTGAAATATGGCTCAATGACTCGGTCGTTAGCACTGAGTTTTGCCCTGATAGCTTTGAGGTTTTTAGATCTAATAGGAAATTTGAGCAATTGACTATAACAAGGGGTGGTGGTGTTCTAATTGCTGTTAGGAATGAACTGTCAGCAGTTAAACTTGATCTGTCCTCCAGAGGTTTTGATATGCTGAAAACGATTGATATTGTAGGAGTGAAATGTTGGGTCAACCATTCTTGTTTCTTTATATTTGTTATTTATGTCCAACCTAAAACTTTAGTCCGTGATTATGCTCTACTGTTTAATCTATTAACTGACTTAAATGAACTGTATGATCAACATGTCCTAATAATAGGAAACTTTAACATTCCCAAATATGATGGGGACTTGGATAATCGTGCGATCGGCAACAACAAATTGTTTGAATTAAATACCATGGTCAAATTTTTTAACTTTGTCCAATTCAACAAGGTGGCTAATAACAATGAGACATTCTTAGGTTTGGTTCTATCTAACCAGCAATCTGAAGATTATCTTTTATCTGAAGACTTACATCATCCCTCCCTTTTAATTATTTTAACATATCAGTCGTCTAAAACAAAAGTCATAGCGAAATCTGAGTCTTCAAAGTCACAGTGACATTTTCGCCAAACCGATTTTCATAATCTTTATGAACAGCTTGGTCTAATTAACCGGGACTTTTTGAAGGATGTCACTGATGTCAATGCCATCTAGTCACTTTTCTATAACAAGCTTAACTCAATCCTTGACAGTTATGTTCCGCAAATTCACCGTCGTCGTAATTCTTCTTACCTTGCAAGGTTTACGATGGACGTTATTAAAATGGTTATTCTCAAATGGACACTTTGGGGTAAATATATATAAATCGAATAAGACCGAGACTAACCTCCTAAACTTTAGGTGCGCACGTAGGGAGTTACAGGGTGTTATTAAGAGGGCATCTAATAATTATTGACTAAATTTAAAATTAAATATCAAATCGCATCCTAAAAAATTTTGGGCGCATGTTAATAATCTTAAGAAACGGTCTGGTATTCCCTCTAGAATGAACTATCTGGACAAAGCGCTTTGTAATCCTTCTGACATTGTTGATGCCTTCGCTAGGCACTTTAGTGCTAGCTTCTCTCAGTCTCATCTTCATAGTGATAACTTACAGAAATTTGTTGATGCTTCCTTTAATACGTCTTTCTATGTCTCCTCTGTTAGTGAGTCGGAAGTACTTGATGCCTTAAAGAAAATCAAATCGGGCTTAACTTCTGGACATGACAGCATTCCTGGCTTCTTGCTATCAGACTGTGCCCACATTTTTACCTATCCTCTAACAATCATATTTAATTTAATATTAAACAAAGAATCTTTGACCAATGTTTGGAAACTCTCAATTATCGCGCCTATTTTCAGAAAGGCAGAAGAGATCGAATTCATAATTATCGACCCATCTCACTACTATGCAATTTCTCAAAGGTTTTTGAATATATCTTACATAAATTCTCGCATTTAATCTACATAAGTACATATCGGAATCACAACATGGATTTTGAAGTGGTCGTTCTACGGTAACAAATTTATGTTGTTTTCACTCAGTATGTTTCGAATACTTAGTTTCGACAATAAGGAAAAAGTTGACGTAATCTTCACCGATTTTTCCAAAGCGTTTGACAGGCTTAATTATAACATTCTGCTGATGAAACTTCATAATTACGGTTTATGTCGTCACTTAGTAAAATTAGTTCAATCGTATATTTTGTCACCTAGATTTCAGTGCATTAAATACCAAGTGTTAAACACAATATATGAATTAAAAAATAGCAATTCTTGTGGGCCTGATGGACTATCGGCTATACTTATCAAAGACTGTGCAGCAGAATTGTGTATACCTCTTACAATAATTATTAACAATTCTCTAACAAAAGATAAATTTCCAAGCTCACAAAAAATAGCTAAAGTTCTGCCAGTATTTGAAAAAGATGATCCGACATTAGCAAAAAATTACAGACCGATCTCCAACTTAAATACATTTTCTAAAATTTTAGAGAAAATAGTTGCAAAAAAATTCATACAATTTTTAATTAGAACCATACGCATGAACCCCAATCAACATGGATTCATGGCTGGAAAATCGACATCATCTGCCATGGCCGACTTTCTAAATGCAGTATATAAAAATATGGATATGCAAAAGAGTTCTGTTGGGCTATTTATTGACCTCAGCAAAGCGTTTGACTTAGTCAATCATAACAAGCTACTAGCAAAACTATGGCATAATGGTATAAGAGGTGTCCCATGGAACTGGTTTGAAAGCTATTTACAAAATAGGCAATATTATGTTGAAATGGATGGTGTTAAATCCAATTTATTAACATCAAATAGAGGAGTTCCCCAAGGATCTGTGTTGGGGCCACTATTATATATAATATATGTACTTGACCTAACATATGAAAACACAATAATGTATGCAGATGACACTTCGTCTCTTGTAACTGCTCTTAAAAGGGAAAACATTTGTACAATTGCAACTGAAAGGTTGAAACAGTTAGATGATTTCTTCCAAAGTAATGAATTGTTTATAAATTATAGCAAAACAGCATTTATTCAATTCACCAATGAAGGTAGTGAACAAAACTTAAGCTTACTAATTAAGTCAAAGGCTGGGTCAATACAACAACTAGAAACAACACGATTCTTAGGCATTATAGTGGATAATAGGCTTAAATGGGCAAATCATATAGAGTACTTGAGTAAAAAACTTTTGATACAATGTTTTACCTTAAAACAATTAAAAAGAACAGTGGATAATAACATTTTAAAACTTTATTATTTTTCGCGAATACATTCACTATTAAGTTATGGTATTATAGCCTGGGGTGCATGCTCAGAAACGATTAGACTATTCAGACTACAAAAGAGAGCTATTCGAACTATCGCAGACCTTAGATCCTATAGCAGTTGCAGAACATTCTTCAAAAGATTGAATATAATGACGGTTCCAGGCATCTACATATACAGCCTCATAATCCATACTATACATAATATTGATGCATATAAGCCATTAAGTAACAACCACACTTATAAAACAAGAAATGGAAGCAAATTAGAAATTCCCCTGCATAAGACAGCACTCTATAAAAATAGTCCACATTATCTATCTATATGCTGTTATAATAAATTATGATCACTTAAAGAATATAAATAAAGATAAACAAAAACATTATATAAAAAAGTTACTGATTGAAAAAGAGTACTACTCGTTAGAAGAATTTCTGAACTTATGTCTGCATATCTGTATATATATGTTTATGTATGTACCTATTTGTGATTTTAATGTTTAACCTGTAATTGACTTGTTCTATACATATATATATATATATATATGTCTTAGAGAACTAATAATAAACTTTACTTTACTTTACTTTACTTCAACAAAATTTTAAGACGACACCAGTAACGATTTACTCGTACCAAAACCTGCCAATATTGTATTTATAATTTTGGATAAATCGAAAGCCATAAAACTTTTTTGTAACAGATAGGCGTTCGACTTCAAAATTGTGTTTTCTGTGAATCGTCGCTTTACCCTATTACGCTTCAATAAACTTTTTCATCAAGCCTTATGACCGGTCTTGTTTAAATCGTCCCGTCATTAGTGGAACGAGACAAATCAATTTTTACCAAAGCCTCGTTATCGAGACAAGGCTATGGTTCCAATTATTCCAAATGACTGTCGAATTATAAAAATGACTGTTATTAACCCCCACCGTCAAACGATATTAAACGGTCTTTACTGAAATTACACGTAGAAATAATAATTCCAACAATTACATTAAATAGCACAAAAACATACAGGCATGTACCCGAGCCCGTAACATATCATTTCGATAAACATCTACGATTGCTGCAAATAAACCCACCCCGGACATAATTTTTGTCGTATTCGTGACAACGCCGAAACCGTTTGTGTGTAATTAGTGCATAAGGGTGAGTGTCGATAATTTCGTCGCATTTAAAGTGAATTAGTGGACGAGGGCGTAAGGTTCTGTTCCATTGAACTTGCAGACATAGTAAATCCGTCGGTAACGGGGCTAATCTGCATAATGGCTTGTGAATATTGCCAGTGCTGCCACCGCAGAGAACACGGGACTTCTGTAACCTGACCGATAAATTATACGAAACGTCAAAACGTGGCTTCACGCTGCACCGCCTCATGCCGGGTATTTCCCCGAAGATATTTCAATTATTTCCGCGAGAGGTGTGCGGATCGTAAATAAAACGTGGCGTGTTTGCATCCAATTAAAACACTAATTATTTCGGAATAAAAGATTAAACGTAATTGCCTCGAACATGTATCATAGAAGACGAGAGTGTCGGCGCGTTTCTTTAATTAAAATTTATATCGCTGCATTCAATGGAGCAATATGAGACTCAATTGGGCTCGGTGGCGCGCGATAACAAGCCGCCAAAACGATTTTCGAATAAATTCGCCGACCGTCAGCAAGAGCACCGCACCTCGCCTGCTTACTTAAAATCTTTCGAATAAATCGCTCTCGCAGATTCAAATTTACACAGAATTCACACAATACTGAAGTCCTTTGCTTTGTAAATAAATGTGACACTTATTTGTTTTAAGTTATGCCAAATGCTAGTGTTGTGGTACTTTTTAGTTATACTCAGTAAGCACCACAAGAATAATAATAGAGTAGTGTTCGTTTCTGTTATACCATAATACAATACATAAACACTTTACACACGTCAAAGTTAAAACTAAATATATGTATTTTAAAATTATCATGTAAACATGTAAAACTCAAGGCAGATTAGTAAACCACATGTATAACAGTATGTTATTTTATAAATTCAAATAGCACTTACCATGCAAAATTTTGGGATGACGTCATTAAATTGTCGGCGGAGATGGTTGGACAAATTTTAGTTAATGTTTCACTATCTAAATGATATTCGTAAAATACAAATTTTAATTACAACTAGAATTTTCTGTTTCTCGATTATTGATAATAAAATTTTTCGATTTTTGAGTTTCCCGATAAAAATACGTTTATTTCTTTTATCAGAAGAACTACGACGAAAATAACCACAAATTCATTATCCTGCGAAAATTTTGGATCGGAAAACATCCTTTTTGAATCGATGTGATGAATTTAAATTTTTTTTACAAAAATGGTGGAGGCGCCGGGAAAATTTGTATTAATTTTTTTAATGTTCAAGAAATGTTTAGATTATATTAATTTATCATTGATTTGGGCCATTTTCGAATCGTTTTGACAATTAATAACTATGTAAAGTTTTACTTAAAAAGACATTATTAAAAGAGACATAGTGAAAAGTAGCAGGATTTTTCGACGAATGGAAATCAAAATAACTTCTGGGAATGATCAAGATCTACAAGAAAATAAATGTCCTTGGCTAAAATGTAAAAATTCGAAAAATTGAAAAATAGGACTGCAAAATCGAAAAATTTTAAAATCTAAAATTTAAACAATTAAAATATCGAAAAATTGGGAAATTCCCAAAATTGAAATGTTGAAAAACTGAGAAATCGAAAACTTAAAAACTCGGGAAATTGAAAAAACGAGCCATTTTAAAAATCGAAATACCGGGATGTCAAGAACTAGAAAATTGATAAATCGAAAAGCCTGAAGGTGGAAAAATAGAAAAACCTAGAAATCGGAAAATAAAAAAAAAACATCGAAAAACTGAAAAAACTGAAAAATCAAAAGCCGAAAAGTCCAAAAATCGTAACATCGAAAAAATCATCAAAAAATTGAAAGATCGACAAAACGAAAAATGAAAAGATTGAGAAGTCGAAACTTAAAAAATCGAAAACTTCAAAAAGGGAAATATCGACAAATTTTGCAAATCGAAACATGAAAAGCACGATAAATCCGGAAATAGAAAAATTTGAAAATCGAAAAATTGAAAAACCGAAAAATCTAAACCCGAGAAGTCGAAAAAGCGAATCACCAAAAAAAAAAAATGAAGATTTAAAAATTCGATAAATTGAAAATTAAAAAGTACAACTGAAAAATTGAAAAATTGAAAAATTGAAAAATCTAAATCTCAAAAAATGGAAAATTCAAAATGTCGGCAAAATGAAGAATCGAAAAATTGAAAAATTCACATATTAAAAAAATCCTGAATTGAAAAATTGAGAAATCGAAAACTTGAAAAATTAAAAAATCGAAAAGCTTGAAGCTGAAAAAATCGGAAAAGCTAAAAAAGGAAAATCGAAACTTCGAAAAATTGAAACTTGAAAGTTTGAGAAATCGTAAAATTGAAAATTGAAAAATCGAAAAATCGGCAAATTGAATAGTCAGTCCAGAAATCGGGAGATCGAAAAAATTATCAACAAATTGAAAAATCTATAATTTAAAAAATCGATGTAGAAAAATGAAAGCATCGCAAAATCAAAATAATTGTGAAATCGAAACATCAAAAAATCAAAAAATTGAATAGTCCAAACTCGAGAAATTAGAAGATTGATAAATCGACAAGCCAAAAGGTCGAAAAATCCAAATTTAAAAAAAAAATTGAGAAATCAAAACGTCAAAAACTGGAAAAATTGAAAAATCGTAATATTTAAGAATTGAAATGTTGAAAAATGAGAAAACTGAAATATCGAAAAATTGATAAATCGAAAAATCGAAGAAAAATTGGTGGATGTAATTGAAAAATCCAAAACTCGAAAAGGGGAAAAATCGAAAAATTTTGCAACCGAAACATGAAAAGAACGATAAATCCAGAAATCGAAATATTTGAAAAATTTGAAAATCGAAAAATTGGAAAACCGAAAAATCTAAACCCGAGAAGTCGAAAAATCGAATCAACAAAAAAACAAATATTTAAAAATTCGAAAAATTGAAAAATAAAAAATACAACTGAAAAATCGAAAAATAGTAAAATTGAAAAATCTAAATCTTAAAAAATCGAAAAACCGAAATGTCGGTAAAAAGAAGAATCGAAAAATTGAAAAATCCACATATTGAAAAATTCTTGAAATTAAAATTTTGAAAAATTGAGAAATCGAAAACTTGAAGATGAAAAAATTGGAAAACCTGAAAAAAGGAAAATCGAAACTTCGAAAAATTGAAACTTGAAAGTTTGAAAAATCGAAAAATTACAAATTGAAAAATCTAAAAATCGGCATATTGAATAGTCCACAAATCGGGAGATCGAAAAAATTATCAAAAAATTGAAAAATCTATAATTTAAAAAATCGATGTAGAAACGAAAGAATCGAAAAATCACAATAATTGTGAAATCGAAACATCAAAAAATCGAAAAATTGAACAGTCCAAACTCGAGAAATTAGAAGATTGATAAATCGACAAGCCAAAAGGTCGAAAAAGTGAAAAATTTAGAACTGGAAAAATTCAAAATTAAAAAAAAAATCAGAAATCAAAACTTCAAAAAGTGGAAAAATTAAAAAATCGAAATATTTATGAAATGAAATGTTGAAAAATGAGAAAACTGAAAGATCGAAAAATTGATAAAACGAAAAATCGAAGAAAAATTGGTGAATGGAATTGAAAAATCAAAAAATCGAAAAGGGGAAAAATCGAAAAATTTTGCAACCGAAACATGAAAAGCACGATAAATTAGGAAATCAAAAAATTTGAAAAATTTGGAAATGGAAAAATTGAAAAACCGAAAATCTAAACCCGAGAAGTCGAAAAATCGTACCAAAAAAAAACAAAGATTTAAAAATTCGAAAAATTGAAAATAAAAAATAGAACTGAAAAATCGAAAAATAGAAAAATTGAAAAATCTAAATCTTAAAAAATCGAAAAATCAAAATGTCAGCAAAAAGAATAGAAAAATTGAAAAATCCACATATTAAAAAATTCCTGAAATTGATAATTTGAAAAATTGAGAAATCGAAAACTTGAAAAATCAAAAAAATCGAAAAGCCTGAAGGTGAAAAAATCGGAAATCCTAAAAAAAGAAAATCTAAACTTCGAAAAATTGAAACTTGAAAGTTTGAGAAATCGAAAAATTACAAATTGAAAAATCGAAAAATCGGCATATTGAATAGTCCACAAATCGGGAGATCGAAAAAATTATCAAAAAATTGAAAAATCTATAATTTAAAAAATCGATGTGGAATAATGAAAGAATCGAAAAATAAAAAAAATTGGAAATCGAAACATCAAAAAATCGAAAAACTGAAAAGTCGAAACATCGAGAAATTAGAACATTGATAAATTGACAAGCCTGAAGATCGAATAACTGAAAAATCCAAAATTAAAAAAAAAATGAGAAATCAAAACTTCAAAAAACGGAAAATTGAAAAATCGAAATATTTAAGAAAACTCAAATATCGAAAAATTGATAAATCGAAAAATCGAAGAAAAATTGGTGAATGGAATTGAAAAATCGAAAAATCGAAAAGGGAAAAAATCGAAAAATTTTGCAACCGAAACATGAAAGGCTCGATAAACTCGGAAATCGAAAACTTGAAAAATTGGAAAATCGAAAAATCGAAAATTTGAAAAACCGGAAAATCCGAGAAGTCGAAAAATCGGAAGATCGAGGAATCGACTGACGAAAAATTAAAAAATGTAAAATGCCAATATTCAAACTGCAAAATCTAAAGATAGAAAAATTGACAAATCTAAAATTTAAAAATCAAAATGTCCAAAAAATGCAGAATCGAAAGCTTGGAAATTCCAGAAATTAAAAATTCCTAAAATTGAAATGTTAAAAATTGAGAAATCGGAAACTTGAAAAATCGAGAAATTAGAAAAAGTCGAAACATCGAGAAACTGAAAGATTGGTAAATCAAAAAGCTTGAAGGTGGAAAAATCGAGAAAACTGAATAAAGATCAACAAATGGAAAAATAAAAAACTGAAAATAAAAAAATTTAAAAATCTAAGAATCGGGAAAATAAATAGTCGAAAAATCGGGAGATTGAAGAAATCTCAAAAAATTGATAAATTTAAAATCTAAAAAATCCATGTCGAAAAAATCGCCAAAAAAAGAAACATCAAAAATCGAAAAATTGAAAAACCGAAACATCTAAACCCGAGAAGTTGAAAAATCGAATGGTCAAAACTTAATACTTGTCAAGATACTAGAGACTACTTATTTCTTACTGTAGGGGTCTCGAAACGTCGAGAAAACATAAAAGTGGGCATTCGTTCAATGGACTCGATTACCGTGTTCCTTTACATAATCTCGGGAAGTAAAAAGGACAGTAAACTCAGTAACGTTAACTGAAAATGAATTCTTAAATATGCTACAAACTTTAAACGAAAATACACCGGACGGTTTACAAAAGATTTTTTTTTAATAAAGTCATTTGAATTGGAAAATTACATAGTATTTAGTATGCGAAATTTTGAGATGACCGTCTACAAGATTCTGTAAAATAGATATAAAATATCACAAGAATCAATTCAATTGTTTCCGAGATTATTTTTTCATATTCTAGGCGTCTAGCTAGGAAAAAATAACAATATGGTGCAAACAAAATGCTAAAGATTCCTAGCGATATAAGAATACTAATTGAATAAAAACTTGTAGAATTTCTAAGACTCCCATATTTTGGTATTTTAATCCTCTAGAGCTGACACCTGGAAGACTACTTCGATGTGTGAAAATTACGTTAGAATCCAATTTCCTCAACAATATATATTACATATTTGTTTTGTAGAAACTACGTGTATAAATTTGAAATATGATAGATCCTAAAATTTAAAGCATTCAGTTTTGCAATTTCAAAGTTAAATTGTAAAATTTTTTAAACAATTTTATTTATTTTCGCAGAATCTCTGTGCCTAGCAGTACCTGTGTTATTTTAGTTATAAAAGTTAAAGAACATTTATTCGTATAATACATACAAAATAACCGCTTACGCGTTTCGTCCACCACGTTGGCATTTCTAGATAAAGCTAAAGTAAAGTTAAAATACAAGTAGACGCTTATTTATACCCTAACTAGGAGTCCTTCCACTCCGCCATTGGAGTCTTTACCAATGATGTAGAAGGACGATTTTAATATTAACTACATTTTTTCTTTTAAAAAATTTCAAACTTAATGTGTTTTTTGTTTGTGTGTGTCAAAGGATGTTGAATTACTCCTTGTTTATTAATGACTAGCCGACCCCGTGAACTCCGTTTCACCTACAATTTAATTTTGAATCTGCAAAATCGAATGCTTTGAAATCTTGCAGATGTTTTAAACATATGATAAGCATAATAAATTTTTATTCAAAATATATTTGCTTATCCCCTCCAAAAAATTGATGACGTCAGCTCAAAATTTTGCCAAATAAATCCTATCTAAAATGTCCAAAATAGGATGAGACTATACTTGTGATTTATCATTCCATTCATATTTTTTAGTTTTGCTTATAGGGGGTGTCTCAAACAAATTAATCACTGAGTCAATTTATTTTATTGATTGAATCAAGAATTGCAAAACTGAATTTTGAAATATTGCAGACGTTTTGAAGTTACTGTTTGACATGGTAGGTTTTCAATCAAAATATATCTGTTTATCAAGCCCAAAAATTTGAAGACGTCATCTCAAGATTTTGCCGAATAAATCCTATCTAAAATGTGGAAAATATCATCAGTATATTTTCGTAATTTATCACTGCATTCATATTTTTTAGATCTGCTTTTACAGTGACTCAAAAAAATATATGGATCAGTCAATTTATTTTAGTGAATAACTCAAGAGTTGCAAAAATGAATACTTTGAGATCTTGCAGACGTTTTAAAGTTATTGTAAGCATGGTAAATTGTTGTTAAGAATCTAAACCATTCCCCCCAAAAAATTGATGGAATGGTTCACTCGATTATCGCAGATCATTTCGGGAATACAATACAGTTATTTTTAGTATTACACTGCACCAATCCAAGGTGGTATACCTACGTGTTGATAGTAAATGTTGATTAGGTCATCACAAAATTGTGTGAAGAAAAGACTCAACTCGAAAATGCTGAATATGTTTCATTATACTTTTGGTGCGAAGGAAGTTCTGTCGAAACAACGTTCGATCAATTTTTTGACAATGGTTGATATAAATAAAACTCAGTAGATGCTCATACTCGAAATACGAAGTATCTACCCGAATATCAAATCAAAATATTTCTAGTTTTTCTAGATGATACTAATACTTCAGTAAGTAACAGTTGATGCTCAAGTAGCATCTCGATACAACAAAAAAGGACAACAATGACAGTGTTCAACCATCAAGGCAAAAATCGAGTCACCAAAATATAAGTTAGTATGGGGTAGACACCTTGAGATGGGAATCTCTATGCCCAGTGTTAGAAAAAACGCACTGCACAATTTATGCATAAATAAAAGTTAATTACATGAAAAGTTTTCGAAATTTCTGCTCCTAATGTGTTTTTCAAACTGAATGCACCTTTTGACGACGTTCCACATTCATGAAAGTCACCATGTTTAGTTTAAAATTCACTCTTACAACGATCCTACTGGTTTTCTAAGCTGATTTACAGACAGCTCATTTATTTGCCACGCCGATGCTCATTTCTAGATTAAATGCTCACAAAACGCGTAGATGTTCAGTTTGGGTCCGGGGAGATACAATGTTTCCAAGTAGGTACTCAGTACATAGAGTAGATGCTCAGGTATATAAGAGTAATAATGAAGTAGGTACTTCGTACTTCGAATATGAGTATCTACTCAGTTTTATTCATACCACCCAATGTCTCGCTTCAATGTTTGATTATGTTGATTATGAGCACAACGCTGATCAACTTCCATATCCGAATTACCCATGAAATAAATCATTGCGAACTACCTGAGGTAGTTCGTCGCACAATTGATTGACTTCGTGGACCTATGTGAGGTTGTCGTCTTCTCGGCATTTTAATGAACTTTATAAAACGACACAGAATTATTTTCACAGTCAATCAAATCTGTAAATTTTGTCTTGAGAATTTTAAAATATTGAAAACTTCAAATTAAATCCTCGAATAACGGTAAAGTTTGAGGTTTTGTCGAAACCAACAAAGTGAATATAGGTAAATAGAATGGCAGATCAAAATGAATAAGAAACTTTCGCAATGTGTAATTAAATTCACTTTAACCAAGACTTTTCTTAAAATAAACGCCTTTTTTTTTTTAAGAAAAAACAAAGAACGATTTGAAATGCAATATACTTTTCACAATCGCACGGAAGAATTAGTTTTGTATGACACGTCAGTTAGACGACAGGTCCGTCAGAAACGCCAACTATTGAAAGTAATTCGAAGTGGCGATTCCCATGCAAAATTTTTAGAATTTTTTAATTTTTTAACTGTTCCTTTGTTATCCTTATTTTTTTTATTTATAAAGGATCCCCGTAAGACAAAAAATGTTTCGGTCAAGCCGTTTATGAGTCTTAGCGAGACCAATAGGAACAGCAATTGATTTTTATTTTATAGAAGATTAATAAATGGGGGTTGGTGGTAGAAAGGTGAAAATTTAGGGTTATGTGTATTTTTTGATGTCAAATCTTAAAAAAATAAAAATAAAAAAATTTGTCAAAAAAATTGACAAAAATTTTTTAGGGTGGGCGACCCTTATCACCTAGGGGTTTAAAGAATAGTTTACAACCTATCGACAGACCTACCGAATATACATAAAAAATTTCATACAAATCGGTCTACCCATTTCGGAGAAGTTCGGTTACAAACATTGTGACGCGAGAATTTTATACATAATGCATTATTATTTTAGAACAAATTTCATTACCATATAAAAGGTTATACTGACTCCACCTTAAAAGATAGACATATGCTGTCCCGGACTTTTCTTTAGAACTTTTAGAGGGGAACAAATTCGTCATACATGATTTTTACGTAACTTTAACCGTTTAAGCAGCGTAAGCAACGGAAGCTGTCAAAGGAGGAATAATTTTCCCGTTTTTCCGAATTTTTCATTGCTACTTCGCTCCTAATAATCGTAGCGTGATTTTATATAGCCTATATGTAGATATGATACATGGACTATCCAACTCAAAAAGATTTTTTGAATTTTAACCAGTAGTTTCTGAAATTAGCGTGTTCAAATAAACAAAAGCTTCAGCTTTATTATATAAGTATAGATTTCGTATAAATTTTCAATATGTAAAAGTCATTAAGTTATGAATTCATTACGAGATCTAAACGTTTTGTTTTGTCAGTGGATGCTAAACAAGTGTTACAATGCAGTAGTAGTAGTAGATGGAGTTTAGTATTACGTGTTTTGAAATAAATTGCGATTAAAAAGTTCACTCTGGTTTAGCTTCAGGCGGTTTTTTAATGCAAAAATCTTCGGATTCTATCTTACAGCTATCTGTTAAATTATGTATGAAAATATCCTTACCGTATTTCAAAAGATTGAATGATTGAAATAACAAACATTTTTTCCACGTATCACAAAATTTCGATATAATTCATGAAAATGATGCAAAACAAGGTCTAATAGAAATCGTCGCTTTAACCCCGCTTTATTTCTTTTCTTTATTTTTTATTTAAACCATTATTATTCCTTAATATTTAATTTCGTTGTCGAAATATATGGACTGTATGTTCACATTGTTGCCTTTTAGAAAAATTTAATTTTCTTAAGCTTTCGGCGCTAGAATAGAGACGCTAAGGACGACACCAAGTTCATGCTTAATGAGCCTCAGTTATTTATAAATCATTACTGCTGTATTTATATTTCAATTAAGAGATTAATAATATTGACTTTAATAAAACTCCATTATTGTTCGGTTCTAATACATTTAAGTATAGTTCATAAATCATTTTATTTAGCATTCAGCAGAATTTAATTCAGACGATAAATTAATATTTGTTTCTGTCTAATTGTTTTGTTTCATATTCTCAAAGTGCTAGCAAGAATACCATCACCACGAACTTATAGTAGTCATAGTGTGGGGGCTGTCAAGTCCCACTTGCATGTCGTAAAACCTATCTTTAGTTCACCCTCCTCAGTAATACTTATCCTTTCCCAAATTTCGAATACCTGTCAAGAACCCTTTAGACACAACTGTTTTCACCGCTTTCTACCGACCTTTCTTTTCATTTCAATTTCAAAAACTCCAAGACTCTTATCTCATCTGCCGAACCGACAACATCAAAATAAATACACCAAAACGCAAGTACCGTTTCAATCATCTGATCACCCCACAATAGTATTTGCTGAAGTCAACTGATATGCTGTGCCCCAGTACTGGATTTCGGTTTTGGTCGTTGCCGTGGTAGGTGTTTCGAGAAGTGAAAATTGAACATTTAATCAAATCATCATGGTACTGTGACTCCTTGGATCTGGTTATTTTGGCATGCTAAGTTGAATTGAAAAAGTAAACTATTCCAACAGCATACGAGTTTGTATTATGACGAAGTTTGTCATTTGCTGATTAAATTCATGTTGTACAATTCAACAAGAGTGGAAGCGCGAACGTGTGTAATTTATTTTTTATTTATTTTTTTATTTTTATTTTATTTTATTCTATTACGTCCCCCAACAGGCACCGAGGCCCAATTACAGGGGAACGGGATTTAAGGAAATAAACCTTTTTGATTTACTATTGCTAACTTATGTTGCCCACTTACCTTCCACGATTCAGTAAAAAATTTGAGTATTTGATTATTATGCGTAAAAAACATCAAGGTCAAAAAGCTGGCCGATATAAGACAGAGTTTTAATAATTTAACAATTAGTTGCTTTTAATGCAAGTTGTGATTACGGATGGCGCAAGGTAAGTGACTCGGCGGCGTCCTTGGAAAATAAAATTTACCTGTTAATATCGGAAGGGTGTTCCTACCTATATGTTCGTCATGTTTACGCATAATTACGTCGCACTGTTGTGAAAGCCTTAAGAATTAACTCCGAGTTGATAACAAATGCTCATAAATCTGTAGGTACTGGGAATACGATATTACATGAATTTTCTTACTCTATTAAATAAATTATGAATTTAGGCCTCGCCACTGCAGACGTCGCGTCGGAACCACGACAAATCCGAAGTTATGTGCCTACAAAGTGAATATGCTGATGGAACAGGATGGTTATCCAACTATATTTCATAAAATCTCCTTCGTTTCCGTGCATCTATTATACTTGCCATATGCAGCAACCGCGGCCCTGTAGGAGCCGGTCTGTTTGATAGGGCGCTCGCAGGATATGGATATTAAGGTTGCAGGAATGTATATACTATTTCCGTTATATATGCGATTTGGTGCGGTCTTATCAGCGTTCCTGCTCAACAGTATGAAAATGCATTCAAATCGTACATTAGCATATTCAAATGTACTGGTATCTGGGAAACGGCAAGCAAAAATACAAGCGACTCAAATTAAACACAATGAGCTGCGGGCTAACGAAAACACCAACTACTAAAACAGACGTTTTGGCACACCATATTCGTCTGCTGCATTAATTAGGAGTGCAATAACGTTGATCACAAACTTCAGACTTTCGAAATAATTATTACAATTGTTTTGTTGTTGATAGTTAAACAATTTGACAGGAAAATTTAACACTTAAATTTCGTCTGAGTCTACAGAATACCTTTCTACCTCAAAATTATTTTGAATAATGAAAGTCCAATCGATTTCAGATACCTGACAACGTGGTGAATTAAAATATGGTGAAATTTCCCTTTCCCTTTCTTAGTGGGTGTTTATATTGCAAAAGGAACCTACTGTCCAAATTTCATGTTTCTAGCTTCAGTAGTTTAGAATATATATTGATGAATCGGTCAATCTCTCAGCTGGGACAAAGACTTTTATATAGTGTTCTTCAGCGCTCACCAAGACGGACGTGTGTGTTGTTTGCTCTATAAATAATTAAGCTATAAGTTTTCAATCTGTCAGAGAATGGGTGGAAGTACCACTACAAGAAACACCAAGCAGCTAAGCGATGAACTTCGAAGAGTAATTGAAGAGATAGTGCATGAACATCATCTTACACACATGAGAGAACTGCAGCAGCTCTGCAATGAAGTTCATGGTCTCCGTAAAGCAAATGAACAGCTTGTGAGTAAAATCAACGAACAATCCGAACTCTTGAACAAACTTCTGGACAAAGCCCAAGATGCTGGGACTCTGACTAATCTCCATGACGAGGACACAAGTCTGAATACATCGTATGAAACCGTTATCTCCGCAGAACAAAAAACTAATGATAAGAAAGAAAAGAAGCGTGCGGAATCTGCACATAAAAAACCCGGACAGAATAAACCTTCAAAAAAGAACAATTTCATTATAGGCACTCAATCTTCTGTAACACCGGGAAACGATAATGACGAAGAGAATCCAGACATACTAAGCTTCAGCGCAGTTGCGAGAAAAGCATGGGTGTATGTTGGTAGGACAGCTCTAAAGACTCAACCGGAACATCTTCAGTCTCATCTAGAGGGGAAATTTCCTGGTAAAGCCTTTATAATACAACCGCTGCCCAAACGTGAGGGGGCACTAACACAAGCTTTCAAAGTTGGGACAGATCCGGATGTGATGGAAAAATTATTTAATCCCGACATCTGGCCGGTAAATACACTGGTTAGAAAATTCACGTTTTTTCGGAACTCCGACCGGAAAACTGCTTCCTTTGACATCAAGTAAATTTGGCAAGTATCTAAACATTGTTCATCAGAATGTCCAGAGTCTAGGTAATAAAGTGTTACCCTTAGAGGCACTGTCTACGGATATACTAATCGTGAGTGAGCACTGGATGAGTAAAAGTCGTATTCAGAGCTGTAACATCAACAGCTTCAAACTTGCAAATTCTTTCAGTAGAGAAAACTGCTCTCATCACGGAGGTGTTGCAATCTACGTTAAGGAACATATATCGTATAAGGTTTCTTCTTTTGCGGAGAGCGTTTCTGTCGCGAAAATTATTGAGTGTTGTGCTATTGAATTGTCAGACTTCAATCTTATTGTATTGGGTCTATATAGACCACCTCATGTAGACTGTGTTAACTTGAACATTTTTTTTGAGACACTTGATCTTATATTGAGCCACTATTCTCAGGTAAGAAATAAATCTCTAATTGTACTGGGAGATTTTAACATACACTTTGAAAAAGACGATGACAGAAGCCTTAAATACCTGCTGGATATCTTGAACAGTTATAACATGGCTTACTTAATTAAACAACCCACTAGAATTACTTCTTGTCTCGATAATATTTTAGTAAGTAACGATCACATAAACAAATGTTTTACTCATGTTTTTGAGGAGTATATCTCAGATCACTCTGGCCAGCTTCTGAGGATAAACTGTGAGCAGCATGCACCGCATACCAGAACCTTCACGCTTAAACGTATCTTTTCGTCTGTTAACATTAATAAGTTCATTAAATTTTTATCAGGACAAACCTGGGAAAGGGTCTATACCTCAGATGATGTCAATGCTGCTTATAATATTTTTAGCACTACGTTAAATACTCTATTTCAGGAAGCTTTCCCATTTAAGAAAGTATGGTCTACTTATAAAACTAAAGGTGACTTTACTCATGTAGCACCGGCATTAAGAGATTTACGGGAGCAAGTCTCGGTTCTTGGTGAATTAGCTAAAAAAATACGATGTCTTCAAAGGTATCTTTTCTATTATAAATAGTAAATATCAAAACAAACTTAGTGAGGTAAAACGGGCTATCAATGATGAACGTGTTAAAAAAGCCAACAACAAAAACAAAGAAATATGGCGCATAATAAAAAGCTGTACAAATAAGTCTAACCGGGGTCCCTCTCAGTTACTGGATAATGGTGTAGCTCTGAGTTCGGCTAAAAGTGCAAATAAATTCAATAGCTACTTTGCTGAAAATGCAGCTAAAGCAGTGAGTTCGTTAACAGATACAATTGACTTTGACTTTATTTATAGTAATATTCCTCTGCACTCTAATTCGTTCTTCTTTTATCCAATAACTTTTGTCGATATACATCATGCTATTGAAAAGTTAAAAAAGACCAACTCTGCAGGCGACGACGGCATCTCCAATAACTTACTGAAAAGTATTGTTGACTATGTAGCCTTCCCACTTGTTCATATCATTAACTTATCTTTTGAAAGGGGCGAATACCCTGAAGCCCTCAAGACAGCTCTAGTTTTACCTTTATTTAAAAAAGGTGATCCCAACTTAGTAGAAAACTACAGACCTATTAGTTTATTATCAAGCATAGGGAAAGTATTTGAAACTATTGTAAACGATAAGATATTACGTTACTTCGAAAAACATAACCTGCTTAACTTACAGCAGCATGGTTTTAGGAAAAATTTAGGTGTGGACACAGCCCTAAGTAAATTTATTGACACCATCCAATCGTCCATGGATAACAAATTGGTTACTCTAGGTCTATTCATTGACTACTCAAAGGCATTTGACACTATGTCGCATCAAATTTTACTCCAGAAACTGCAAAGGCTCGGTTTCCATGGCGTGGCCCTTCAATGGTTTACCTCTTACCTTTCTAATCGTACACACAAAGTATTATATGATAATTCATCTGTATCTGACTCAAGAACGGTCAATATCGGTGTCCCGCAAGGGTCCATTTTGGGACCTACTCTTTTTATTTTATTCACGAATGATCTGGCACGATATATAGAAACAGGCTGTAAAGCACTGTAGGTGTACTATGCGGATGATGCTAATTACTTAATAACCGGGTCGGATGTCGTCACAGTTATTAGTACGCTTCAAACTTTATATGAAAGAGTTCTTTTCTGGTCGGTAAAAAATAAGCTAATTGTAAACAACGATAAAACTGCATGTGTTTTGTTTGATAAGAGTAGCCATAGTAAAATATTGATCGATGATGCACTCAAATCTATTAATCATAATCTTCAAGCACAAGCTTCTACAAAAATACTTGGTGTTTACATTGATTACAAACTTTCCTGGGCACCTCATATTGATATCATCTGTGGAAAGCTTTCTCATGTTTGCTATATGTTAAAAAATGCATCGCTGCACTGCAGTAAAGAAATCTTAAAATCCTTGTACTTTGGTTGTTTTCAGAGTATCATTATGTATGGAGTAGAATACTGGTTTAGATCTTCAGAAGCCGAAACAGTCAGAGTATTTAAGCTTCAAAAATGGGCAATAAGAATTCTAGTTAATATAAGGAAACGAGACTCCTGCCGACATCATTTTAAAAATCAGAAAATTTTTACGCTTCCTAGTCTGTATATTTTCAAAGTGTTGTGCTTTGCTTTTAAAAATAAAAGCCTTTTTACTACGTGTGGGGATAACCACAATTACGAAACACGTAACAGACATCGTTTATTACCAGAGAAACACTCTACTGCTTTGTATCAGAAAAGTTTGCATTATAATGCCTGTAAGTTCTTTAATGCATTGCCTCAGGTAATTAAGGATGTAAAAAATGTGCACACCTATAAGAGAAATGTAAAGCAATTACTCTTTGAAAAAAACTGCTACTGTTTATCTGACTACTTTTTGTAATGTATGTAACTATACGTAAATCGTCTTTCTTTTTTTCGTTATTCTGTATTGTATTGTTTTGACGCATATTAGCATATATATCTGTTGTATATGTTTTTTATTAAATATATTATTATTATTATTATTATTATATATTATAAAAAAATATATACTATATAGAAAGTGCACTAAACAAGTGGGGGCAAAGTTTGACAAGTTTAAAGTTTTTCCAAATATTGTTGCACGCTCACTTTAAACTTAATGAAGTGCAGCGCCTACTAGGATCTAGAATAGTAGGCGAGATCGCGTATTCACAGGGCGTGATCAGTTTAAAAATTTGTGCGTGGAAGTAGTACCGGTGCAGTACTACCTAGTTAGATAAAGAAGTGTTCAGATGAGAAGCCTAGTACAATTAAGGTTGAACATCATAAAATCGTGTGATCTGTTTAATTATAAGTTTATTAGAGCTATTGGGAAATATCTTTTTGCAGTATTGACAGCAGGATGTTTGGTTAGCTGTCAGAATGTCAAAGGTCATGTACTTGTTAACCATCGACTTGTGCTGCGATTAAGGTATACTTTCTTTTTGGTTAAAATGGGGTACATTTTTAAACAGAATACGTGTATTATTGTATAAATGGTACTATTTTATTTTAAAACAGTGGCAGCGTTGTGTAAAAAAATGAAATGAGTTATCCGCTACTCGGAGTCATTTATGCTATAACGCTTTCGATACCATTTTTGCATACAAATAAATAAATAAATAAATAAATAAAGAATAAACAATAAACCTGAAAAATCACTTGTTTGGTAAACCTAATACTGTAATATCAGCCCTCGTTCTTATTCTAACATACACATCATCCAACTTTTAACAAGATAAAATCGATTAAACGTAATTAGGCAAGACCACTTATGTAATTTTAATTTCGTCACTAACTTCGATTAGGATACCTTAGTATTAATTTTAAAGTCCCACAGACTTACAACGCCGAGAGTGCGAACGTTGTAACTTTTCTGCTTCTCTGGATATGCATTAATTAATTTTTGCAGTTGCATGGAACTTTGCAGGTCAAGTGTACCATTGACTACAGTAGCTATTGCATGATTTTTATTTTACACGATCGGTTAGGGAATTCTAAGCGAGTTCGTCTCTTCTCGGAAAGACATATTATTTAGAATGTCATAGGTCATGACATGTAATGAGGAGGTTGCGCTTGCTCAGCTTAATTATCGATCGGAGTAAATGGTGACGTCATGTTTAATTTTTAATTCGCTAAACATTTTTTGGTTGTGTGAACAGGCTAGTCGTGTGATAAGTTATTACTAAGCATTTTTCGAACAATCGACTCAATTAAATATTATTGCTATCGGTATTATTATACTATCAAAGTTTTTATTTCTAAAGTAAGTGAAATTGTATCGTAATACAATTGTTAAAAGTTCATATATAGACCGTTGGGCGCGATTACATTTTAAAGTTTTAACAGTTAATCCTTTATTTTTATTTAAATTATAATTAACGTAAAAAAATCTTAATAAATGTATGCCTTAGTATTATTAAATACTTAACTTTACAACAATCAAATTAATAGAGTACTTTAAAATTCTTAACTTCTTGAAGTTAAATGTCTACTATTTTTTATGCGCAAAGCGAACTACGAAGGCATTATAAAATCGTACGTAAAAAGTGCTCAACATATTTTTCGTTTTTAATGTTTATGTTTCAACAAAGTTTCATTTGATTCGGTTAAACATGTGGTTGTGGTAGTGAGCAAGTGGTTATTTTCTTTACTCATCCCTAAAGTTGTTACAACCTTAATTTCTGTCTAAAACTGTGGTGCTTTAAATTGTGTTGGATTTTGAAGTAAAGATAAACGATTTCGATACCAACATCAATGGCATAGGAGAAAAGGCACGGAGCTAATATTTTAATTGAGTTGAAAATATATTTGTAATACTTCATATCGTGTATTTTGCCAAAAGTGGATTTTTATTAATAACGAACTTTTCAGTATCCTCCTGAACGTAAGCTAGACGCCTGGAGTATGAGAAAATAATCGCGGAAACTATTGAATTGACTCTTGTGATATTTTATATGTATTTCACAAAATCTTGTAGATGGTCATCTCAAAATTTCGTATAGTAAATACTATGTAATTTTCCAATTCAAAGATGCTATTAAAAAAATTGTGTGGTGTATTTTCGTTTAAAGTTTGTAGCACATTTAAGAATTCATTTTCAGTTAGCGCTGCTGAGTTTACTGTGCTTTTTTACTTCCCGAGATTATGTAAAGAAGCTTGATAATCGAGTCCATTGAACGAATGCCCAGTTATATGTTTTCTAGATGTTCCATGACCCCTACAGTAAGAAAAAACTAGTCTCCGGTTTCCATCTGTCTGTCTATCTGTCTATCTGTTTGTCTGGCGTCTGTATCCATTTTTATTAGACACAGAATCTTTGAAACTGCTGGACCCATTGTTGGCACATTTTGTATGTATATTAGAGATATCATGTAGATGGTTAAACGCTAACCAAATTTGGCTAATTATCCCTACCAACAATTTTTTGACGACAAATCAAAGAATTCTATGTTTGTTATGATTTGTTGGACTTGCACATCAGAAGCGAGGGAAATTCTGTCGAAATAAACTTCCAACAGTTTTTTCTGGTGGTGCTTCAGCTTCACTGTTGTATTAAAGATGTGTTTGATTACATTTTCCTTGTGATAAGTACCGTTCTTTTTTTTCATGTTAGAGGCTCAACTGTTTAATAAAATAGTATTTAAGCTCTAGTATCTTGACAAGTATTAAGTTTTGGTGATTCAATTTTTCGACTTCTCGGGTTTAGATTTTTCGGTTTTTCAATTTTTCGATTTTTTCATGTTTCGTTTTCGCGATTTTTTCCACATCGATTTTTTAAATTTTAGATTTATCAATGTTTTGATTTCTCCGATCTCCCGAGTTTTCGACTATTCATTCCCGATTCTTAGATTTTTCAATTTTTTTACTTTCCTAATTTTTCAATTTTTTATTTTTCGATTTCTAATCTTTTCAGGTTTCAATTTTTCGAAGTTTCGATTTTCCTTTTTTCGGTTTTTTCGATTTTTCCACCTTCAAGCTTTTCGATTTATCAATCTTTCAGTTTCTCGATGTTTCGACTTATTCTAATTTCTCGATTTTTCAAGTTTCCCATTTCTCAATTTTTCAACATTTCAATTTTAGGAATTTTTTAATTTCTGGAATTCCCAAGCTTTTGATCCTTCATTTTTTGGACATTTTGAATTTTCGATTTTTTAAATTTTAGATTTTTCAATTTTTCTATTTTTCGATTTTGTAGTTACATTTTTTATTTTTCAATTTTTTGAATGTTAACATTTTAGATTTTTTAATTTTTGGTGATTCGATTCCTCGATCTTCCGATTTTTCGACATCTCGGATTTAGATTTTTAAGTTTTTCAAATTTTCTATTTTTCAATTTTTTGATTTATAACTTTTTCCATTTTTCGATTTCACATTTTTTTTTTATTTTTCAATTCTCTAATTTTTCCGGATCAATTTTTTAAATTATAGATTTTTCAATTTTTTAATTTCTCAATTTTGCAAAATATCAATTTTAGGAATTTCTTATTATTTGGATTTTTCAATTTTTCGGTTCTTCATTTCGGCGACATTTTGATTGTTCGATTTTTTAAAATTTAGATTTTTCAATTTTTCTATTTTTCGATTTTCCAGTTATATTTTTTATTTTTCATTTTTTCGAATTTTTAAATGTTAGTTATTTCTTGTTAATTAAATTTTTCGACTTCTCGGGTTTAGATTTTTCGATTTTTCAATTTTTCGATCTTCCAAATTTTTAATTTTTCGATTTCCGAGTTTATCGTCCTTTTCATGTTTTGCTTTGCAAAATTTTTCGGTATTCCCATTGTTAAATTTTTGGATTTTTTGGAGTTTCGATTTCTCAATTTTTTTATTTTTCGGTTTCTCGATCTTTCAATTTTTTCGATGTTACGATTTTTGGACATCTCGGCTTTCGATTTTTCAGTTTTTCAATTTTTCGATGTTTCGATTTTCCGATTTCTAGGTTTTTCAGTTTTTCCACCTTCAGGCGATTTTTATAATGGTTCGATTTTTCAATTTCTCGAGTTTTCAAGTTTTCGATTTCTCAGTTGTTCAACATTTCAATTTTGGGAATTTCCAAATTTTGCAATAGTTTATTATTTAAATTTTAGATTTTTCAATTTTTCAATTTTGCAGTTCTTCTGTTCTTCTATTTTTTCAATTTTTCGAATTTTTACGTTTTAGCTAAGGACATTTATTTTCTTGTAGATCTCGCTCCAATTCCCAGAAGTTATTTTGATTTCAATTCGTCGAAAAATCCTGGTACTTTTCACTGTGTCTCTTTTAATAACGCCTTTTTAAGTAAAACTTTATACAATTGTCAAATCGATTCGAAAATGGCCCAAATCAGTTGTTACTTTTTTTAAGATCAAGATATTTGAAAAAAGTGGGCAATTTCTCCCAAATTTTCTAATATAATCTAAAAATTTCTTGAAAATTTAAAAAATTTATACAAATTTTCCCGGCGCCTCCACCATTTTTCTAAAAAAAAAATTAATTTCATCACAAGATTTGGAAAGGATGTTTTCCAATCCAAAATTTTCGCAGGATAATGAATTTGTGGTTATTTTCATCGTAGTTCTCCTCATAAAAGAAATAAACGTATTTTTCTCGGAAACTCAAAAACCGAAAAATTGTATTATTAATAATCGAGAAATAGAAAACATAAATAATTGCCCCACAATATTTTTGGCTATTTAACGTCCTTGAATTTTTATGTTAAATAAATTATCTGAACTATGGAGTTTAGAATTTTCTACACAACTTTACTTCTACCACTACAAAGTTTCGAAATTTAATGAACGTGCAACAAAAAAGATTAAACGATCAAAATAAATACGATTTTGGAGGAAATATTGTGGGTCCAATATTTCCAAGATAATTGTTGTGTTCGCACATTCGTTTCCATGACCATATGAGACAACGGGATATAACTTTTCATTTAGATAATTTATATTAGGTATTTATAGTTTAAAAAACATACAACATATAAATATCACAGTTGCCATATACTAAATTCATCCCCCTTCAAGCTAAAAACATTAGTGTTTACAAAATATCATATTCCTATCCGTTGTCAAATAAGGCCGCGAATTTTATTTGGGACACCTGATAGTCCCAGCGACATACCGGTTTTTGAATCGCCGCCCCCGAGCGAAAAAACCGTACCACCGCCACCGTTTTTTTGTAAATTTGTTTCGTAATTATTTAATTTAATATTAGCCGTAAGATTTATAACTTTAGCCGTGTAGCTGGTCGCAGCGAATAAACCCGATTTATTGTTCAAAATATTCCCAATATTTACTGTCTTGTTTTCGCGGCGCTCACCACCTGAGATCCGTGTCCCCGGCTTGAGGGCAACCCCGGCGCTCTCTCAATATTTGAAAGATCGACATTTATATTCTGGAGGAGTAACTTCGCTTTGTGAAATATTAAAGGAATTAAGCTTTCGTTTTTCCAAAGACTCCAATTGAGGGGCTTTGATGGAGTATTTGAGACAATTTTTTTTACGAAAATACATTGAAAATATGAAATCAGAGAATCCAGTGCGTTTTCTTGGAAGAAACGTGGATTTTCCAAAATGGTACTACTATCAAATCTTGGCATGATGACAACATTAAAAGTGTCAAGTCAATTAAATCAGAAGGCGGACGATAGGGTAGGAAATAATGCATACATTAATTTTCAATCAACACAAGCGGTTTCATACCAGGGGCTTCATTAGTTTTCCATTCCGAGAGTAACTCCGATGAAGATTATCATGGCGACATGGATATGGAGAACGTCAGCAGGTGGTTAATTGAACTGGTGCCAAAATTGGCTATGGGGAGGAAAAAGCAAGAAATATGTGGAATGAGCCCCTCGAAACATGAGTTAGTATAGTACGTCACATCAGTGACGAAATACTAAGATGGTTCTGACAGTGGATAATTAGAGACTTACAGTGAATAAAAAATAAAATTTATCAACACGTTTTTTATACCCTACAAATTAATGCCATTTTTACTGGAATGTCTCGAAAACCCTATCTGATGTGATACAGCGGAGTTCAAGTGTTCAGTTTTTTAACCTGAATTTGAAAAAAACGTTTTTCAAGGAGTTCATAATTTAGAATTTTCGTATTACGGAAGAATTTAAAAAACATTTTAGTTGTCTCACAGATACGAAGAGATATAGTAATACTGATTATTTTAATTTTAAGCGCGGAAAGAATTAATCTTTAATGAACAGGGAATATCTGTGCCATCAACATTTTTTTTAATTAATGAAAGGTCAATGAGGAATGCTTCGCAGGAAACCGCAAGAGCTAAATAAGGCATTTCTGTAAAAATTTGGCTGAGATGATGGTAAACAAAATATAATTTTATAGCTTATATCGTTCCAAAATACTTATGTAAATATTTGATGTCCACTTAAATCATATAATCTGTTGCCTGTCCGGAAACTGCAAGAAAAAAGTAGATGATGCGTGTTAAAAAGTTTCACTAACTTATAAAGACATATGTACAAGTTGATTATCGCAGATGCATTCAGCCATCAGCATTCTTTAAAATTCTACGACCAAAATGGCCAAGAGAATTTCCTTGACAACACTAATACGATGTTAATATAAAATTTTAATATATTTAATATATGAAACATTTGTGAAAAATGACGACTAACTTTAAGAATTTAGCGATATAATAAAATGTATTAAAATGTCAAAAAATCGGAATAATAAAAACAATGATTGAGAGAAATTTCTGAAATATTTCTTTATTTTGAAAGAAGCTATTTATCGTGTTCCATTCTCCTTTACATACTGAAACTGTAGCAAAAAATTACTAACACTGCATCGGCATCAGCTTCATTCTAACTTTCCAAATAATCTGTAACTCTGCATCACCGAAAACCGTCAATTCCAAAGTTAAACGGAGAGGATTTGAAATACACAGGCTCAGGTTAAAAGTGATCAATTCGAATATTAGAGCGAAACATGCATGCCACTTATCACTGCGGAATGCCATAAATTCGAACTTTTTCAACACATGAATCCGCTCAAACCGATCCTGCGGCGGATATTTGCCGCTTCCTCTCGATGAAACGAAGCTCTGCGCCAGGGGGCGCTCTCTCGGCGAAACTAGCGACGCGTGGCGGTCGTCCACTTTACAATCTGCATGCATTAATATTTATTGCTCACTTTAATCTCTGTCACGTATGTTATCCAAGCGCCGCTTATGACTTATCTTTGATAATTTTCGTTTTGAAAAATTATATCAAGTGCTGTTTTGTACACATTACTGCCTTTTACTACACCCTTCAGCCTGTAAATGAATAACATAAATTAGAACCGCGGTCACAACATAACTCGGTTACAACACCGCTCACAGTGTCATAAAGTCGTAAAAGCACTAGGCGGGTCTGATAATGTTTTCTAAAGATAGTGGTCATAATTTACGTAAATTAAGTAATTGTTTAGAAAATATACGGTACGAGGTAAAATAGATTTTCTTCCTAAAACGACCCAGCGAACACACGCACTTTTAATTAGGTAGAGTCTGGGATGAGGGACTTTATTTTCGTTTCCAACAACACAATTTTACGCATTGACCTGAGTTGGGACAAAATTACCGTATTATTTTATGAAAATTTTCTGCTCTGTTTGATCTTAAAGCAAAACACATCTTTATTTAACATATTAGAATTGCAGCGATTGTCTTAACCATGCTTCCCTCCTTTTTAATAAAACTGCAAATACCAAATTGTATACTTACTGAAAATATTCTCAATAATTATCTAAGCGTTTTATATGTTCACGAAGCTGTTCTAAATTAGCCGCAACCTCCTTTAAAGTTTCTATCTAAAACACTTAGCTGGAAATTAAAAAAGCAACTTATCTTTGGTGAAGTTAGACATTCTCCAGGGTTTTATAGTTGTTTTGATAAGAAAAAGGTTCTCATGAAGACTGTTGCAGTGGTTAGCCAGCTGCCAGACGTTAACCTCCATATTTCCTTTTAAGCTCTTTTAATGTTAGTCTGTGATCCTTGTGTTCCCTTCAAGATGACTACTTCCCTCTCGCTTCGTGCTTCCGGCTTCCCGGTTTTATACTAAGCTTTTTCAGGACGTTTAAAGTGGGATTGTGTACTTAGTTGTTCAGATTTTTGCGTCGTGTTTATTTACATGGAACAAGTTCCTCGACGAAAAATTAATACCTTAATAATCTGCCGGAAATTACCGCTTTTTTTATTTAAGTAGGAAGTGAAAAAACAACGCCGAGTTATAATAATTTCCAAACAAACGTTCGTTTTAAAAGCGCGAAACCCGACATTACACGTTTCAATAAATATTTAATGAAGACATCTTTAATAAAACGACTGTGAATTTCAAAGGGGTGAAAAGGAACTCAATTTTTATTTGCAAAACTCTAAAATTAAACAGAAAACGTGGAACACTTCATGAAATTATTGTTCATTAATTAAAATCTAATGTACATAGGAGTATTTGACTAGCGGAGGCGATGTTTATCGCGGTAACTAATGATCGGATATAGCAAAACAAGTAGACTTTTTGACCCTTCTTGTCATAAATGTTCCGTCTCAGTTCGATCGCGTTCTCGAATTAGTCATGGAAAATCACTGAACAACTCAAATTGAATTATTTTATCTAGAGTGATGATTGTTGGACAAGTTAAACAGAGTATATGCACAAATTGGTCAATTTTATTTGTGCTGGGTGGCAGCAGAGGAATCCCTCCACGAAGCTCCTGGTCGTAGTGCGCGACCGCGTTACACAAACCATCCACTACACCCGGCCGTAACCAAGAAGCCCGTGATGAAGCCCTTCGAACAGCTCGTATTCCTTAACACCTCCATCGGCAGCAAAATCTGGGCTAATGGCAGTGTTGAGGAAGAGGAGCTGCTCGAAGGGCTTCATTTCGGGATTCTTGTGTGATAGGGTCCCGCACTGTCACCCAGCACCAATAAATTGATTAATTTGTACATTTACTCTGTTTAATTTGTCACCACACTGCATAAAATAATTCAATTTGAGTTGTTTAGTGTTTTCTGAGTGAGAATCGAGTAATAATTTCTCAGTAGGGTGTGTTTATCTCTGAAATTATAGTTTATAATAATTATTTCCGTATACGTACTTCCAGTGAAGTAGATGAATGTGGCTTTAGTTTGGGTGTTATTTATTCTCCACGCAGGTACTGTATGAAGTCTTGATACTTTGACAAGAGAATTTAGTAGATGCATAATTATTAGCTCTCGGAATGTAGATTACGATTCCTTTTTTCTTGTCACAGAGACAGTGAGCTAGTGTTGTAGAACTTATTCACAACACCGAAACATCAATCCTTGGCCAGAGCTGTGTTTACGCTGGCTTAGGATCCTCCATCATTAAATATGATACAAGACAATCACGTGATTTAATCTTGTTACGGTATTCTGTTATAATAACCGCGAAAAAACAGTGCAGCTGTCACTTCGCGACAAAGACTGAACATCTTCACAAAGAATAATAAATCATGGTTGCTGTCAGTGGGTACTTACAATATATCTCGATTGACGTTGTTGCGGACACCGGTTGACTGATGTTGTTGTTGGAGGCTTGGCATGTAAAAGCGGCGTGCTGATCGGCCCTCCGCAAGCCTTTGATGACGAGTTGGTTGGAGCGCACATTCTGAAATCCACTGCGAGTCTCCGTCGATTCTATAAGCTTCTCACCACGCCACCATTTTATCGTGGGCTCCGGCTTGCCTGGAAATTGCAAATTGGACACGTTATTACGAGACGCTTTCGCACGATCTTTTCTCGAATTTATTCGAATTAGAGGGAACAACTTATAACTCGGTTTCCTTGCCTGGCCCCAGGGCTTCTAGTGCAGGTCGGCTAACTCAAAAATTTATTTGTTGGTAAACTTGGGAAGCTTGGCAGCGGTTGCATAAGATCGGCTGCCTCGGGTGCCTGCTTGTGTTTCCTATTATTAAAACTTTTCCGGTATTCAAACTTTTTAATAACATACAAGGCTGGGTCTGAACCTATTGTTTAAAACCTATATTCTACCTATACATTCTCGGAAAATAAAAATCATATCGTAAATATTACACATTGCTGAAGGCGAGTAATTTTTCGATGTGTAAGTTATACAGTATTGTTTGTTAAAAGGTTATTATACGTATTACGGGAAAATTTCTCTTTGCATACATCGCTCTTCTTGTACGAGCTACAATCGCTTCCAGTTATGATAAAATTTGATTTAACGAATTTCATTTTTATATGATAACCTCCGTAAGCTACAATAACAATATGTGTGTAATGTAGTAATGGTCAATAAGCATGTTGTGCGTATGTTCCAAGTGAGTTTTAACAATATTGTAGTCCCAAACCTTCGGGAAAATGAATATTGTAGATAAAGACTACACAAACGAGAAAAAATGTCTTAAATAATAACAAAATTGGAGGTTCATTACTAATGTAATAAATTTTCAGTTTTATCATGAACCAATCACCAACTTTTGACAAGTTTATAATTTTTTTTGAAATTATGTAAACCATTAGACGGTTTCAGTGTTTTGGACCGGCACCCTTAATTTTGAAAATACTGAATTTACTGTACAAGCGCTTCCCACACATACACCAAACAAACCGATAAAACGTCAGTGACATTTTAACATACATTTTTTATTTCTATTGATTAATTGTACTTTTTTAGTTTTAGAATAATAGCTGTGAGACGTACTGTAACAGGATCATATCTAATTTAATGTTTACATGGGGTTCCACAACTTGTCTGTTTTCTGTCACATCTCGTCTGTCTGTTAGCAATTCTGTTTTGTAAGGGAGATAATCCCCCAGACCACATCATTGATTATTTTGAAATTTTAGGTGTGCTTCAAAGTTCTCGTGTGGGCGGTAAAGAGCTAACCAAAGCGTGTCCCTTCATCGTTCATGACCTTCAAAAGATGGGCGACATCACATTTCTACCTGTATTTTATAAGTACAACGATTCCCAAATTGCATAGCTGTATCTAAGCAAAATTTATTTTTTATCAATTTCAAATAGTTTGCGCCTTCCAAAAACTATTAAAAGTGTCGATACTGAAAATCTCTAAAATGCGATGTTATATATGCTTTAAATGAGTCTTTATTTTTCAAAATTACATCAGGATATTTCAAACATTTAATGGAGACATCTATTTATTTTCTTTTGTCGATAATTAACTTAGAAGTGAGTTACCTACTTTATTGTCAGTGTAGGTGTACAGTAAAATTATTGCTGTTGTTATTTAAGTTTTCTTTAAGCAATGTCACTCAAAATATAAAATGTATGACATTCCATCGCTTGTGGTTTTGTGAATCCATTAAATTTGTATAAACAATGTTTACAGTTTGTTACGTGGCTCTCGACCGCGACTAGGCTCAACCGGGAAGGCCGTGGGTGATGGTACAAAAAAAAAAGAAAGATTGGAGCCTACAATTAATTAAATTTATTTAGAACGGGGGAGGTGAGTGACTGTGTGACTGAGTACAAACTATTGATCTAAATATAAAAAAAAACTTAAATAAATTACTATCCTAACCTTATGAGTACTTCGCGTCCGTACCGCAACAGTGCCGTTCCTGGCGGTGGCGAAAATGCCCAACGCGAATATACTTAACCGAAAATAATAATAAAAAAATACAAGAAAATAAAATAATACCTAATACCCTATAACTAACGCCTCTCCTTCTTTCCGGAGTTCAACACGGCGTCCTCACTTAAAAAAAATGGGGTGGGGCGGAGCGGCTAGTTGACCTTCGTCCAAACTTCACACAGAAAAACCTTTCCACGCCAAGAGCGCAAAAAGATGGCAACACGTAGAAACGAGGAGGGAAAAAAAACCCAATAGTAAAAGTAATGCGAAAAAGAAAAAAAGAAAAAGGCCTGAAAAGAAGATTAACTAAATTTCAATCCAGAACCCAATCCAGTAATTACCTCTGATGGTGTGCGGCCTTAAAGTAAATTTTCGGGGGTCTCAAAAACACAGGACACACGTCCTCGTTCCCAAATGCGGTGGCCTCAAATCGTCTCTAACGCAATTTGGAGAAGAGTAATGCCACAACTGGCTAAAATAAGGGCTCTACCTCCAAAAATGGCCCTTTCGCACTGGATACCCTGAAAACACTTGCACCCGTTCCCAACGACTCGAAAAATCAAAATGGAGTCCCTCCTGGTTTTTTTTTTTCCTTTCTGTGGCATGCGCGGTCTGAAATACCCAAATTGATTGAGGGAGGGGAAAATATCGATACCCCGAATCAATGAGAGCTGTCAACTAACCTCACAAACTCATGTAAATAACCAAAATCAACCAAAATCGTATAAAAAAATTATTGCTGTTGTTATTTAAGTTTTCTTTAAGCAATGTCACTCAAAATATAAAATGTATGACATTCCATCACTTGTGGTTTTGTGAATCCATTAAATTTGTATAAACAATGTTTACAGTTTATCGCAGATACAGCTTTCGGTGTTGGCTGTGTTTCATTTAATATGTTAATAAATGTACAAATTTTTCCAGTTGTTTCTGATCTTGGGATAGCTGTCTTGCTTCGTTTATTTTTTTCTATTTGGTTTTACATTATTTCCAGTTATTTTTTATTTTTTCTGCATCTGGCTTTATTGTTGTTTACATTATTTCCAGTTATTTTTTATTTTTTCTGCATCTGGCTTTATTGTTGTTTCATAATTGGAAGATAAGCGCCTAAATATTTTTAGATGATCAGCAAGCAGTGACACTTCAGAATCGATTCTTTTCACTACATAATTAATAAAGATGGTAAAAGACAGTGGTCCTACGACAGAACCTTGGGGAACGCTAGATAAGACAGGCACTTTGTCGGAAATGTGGCCAAGGCACTTAACACATTGCATTCTTCCTGTTAAATACGATTTAATCGGCTTCACTAAGCAATCAGAAAACCCAAAGTTGCCTAATTTAATTAATAAGATAGAATGATCAATTCTGTCAAACGCCTTCGAAAAGTCAGTGGACAACACATCAATTTTTTGTTTAAATTCAAAAGACTCAGACACATGTTGGGTGAAATAAACTAAGTTGGTAATTCACTACCTTCCTTTAATAAATTCATGTTGAGAATTACTTAAGCAGCAGTGTCCTGTGGCGCCGCCGTTGACTGATGGCAAAAATCGAGTCGATTTGCGAAAGCGCGGGTCGGGGGCAGGATTGGACGGAGGACGGAGAAGAGAGAGAGAGTAGAGTGCTAACGAGAGTAGGGTAAGAACGATTGGATTGATTAAGATTATTCTTATATACGCTAATTTTACAACCCAATAATAATTTTACAGGATTAGAAAAGTTATAAACGAAATCTTCGTAGGGAAAATTTGAATTCGGCGCCACAATCGTGACGTCAGCGCCACAAATTATCTACTCGAACTTATGAAAATTTGAGCTCCCTCGGTTTGAATAAAGTATCAACAAGCCTGCTTATATAATTTTCAGAAATTAATTTTTAATATGTTGAATTCATCAAAATTATTCGTGCAGAGGATAAAAATAAATTACAGTCTAATGCCCCTTTTCTTTTAATATGCGTAGTCTTCTTTTCACAACAAGAAAGGTAAAACATGTTTAAAATGGTAAATTTCTGCAGCAAAGTATCGATCTTGCAATTAGGCTCCGCCCCTTGGTCTGACAAGGAATGGAAAATTCATCACAATTGAGCTTGGGATGGACATGGGTGGGGCTTAATTTTTGGCTTGTCTTTTTCTTAATATACATACTATTCTTTGAACAACACGATACTCAAAAACATTTTTTTATTTTCTGTAAAGAAATAAGGATTTTGCAATTAAACTCTGCCCCTTTGGCTCACGGGGAATGAAAAATTCATCACAATTTAGATAGGGCGGGTGGGCGAGGCTTATATTTTGCCATTTTTTCTTAGTATGTGTAATAATCTTGTCACAACAAGAAACTTAAAACGTGTTAAAATGGTAAATTTGTATAGGGAAATATCGATTTTGCAATTACGCTCCGCCCCTCGGTTTGACAACGAATGAAAAATTCATCACGACTGAGATCGAACCGGATGGGTGGGGCTTCTCTTTTAGTTTCATTTTTAATTAATACATTTAGTTTTCTTTGTATAACACGATTACTTAAGAACATATTTCACATGGTAATTTCTCACAGAAAAATAAGGATTTTACAACTGAGCTTCGACCCTCGGCTCACGACGAATGAAAAAAATTATCAGAATTGAGACAGGGCGTGTGGTCGGGGCTTATATGTTGCCTATTTTTTTCTTAATATACATAGCCAGCTCAGAACAAGAAACTTAGAACACGGTTAAAATGGTACATTTTTGGAAGGAAATATGGATTTTGCAATTATGGGGCGGTTCCTAATTGCAAAATCGATATTTACTTATACAAATTTTCCATTTTAAACATGTTTTAATCATGTTCCTCTGTCGAGTGGGAATGGAAACTAGTAATAAAATCTAGAGCTAATCGTAAGTTCATTTGCTAAAATTGGGCTCATCTTCCCAAGTACTAGGCCCGCTCACCGGCCCTCTATTCTCTTGGAAGATATCTCATTTGCAAAAATCATTCTTATCTTAGCAAATACTAGCCCCGCCCACCCGCTCTCTATTCTCTTGGAAGATATGTCATTTGCCAAAATCAGTCTTATCTTAGCAAGTACAAGCAACGACCACCCACCTTCTTTGCATTCTAACTACTAATTTTGCTTATGTTCAGTACAAAATTATTCATTTTATCCAGTTTGAATAAAATTAACCACTGAAAAGGAGACAGGGTGGGCGGGCGGGGCTAATTATGTTCTTCTGTGGAGTGGGAATGGAAACTAGTAATAAAATCTAGGATGCAAAAAAAAGTGCTAATCGTAAGTTCTTTTGTTAAAATCGGTCTTATCTTTGCAAGTACTAGCTACGCCCACCGGTCCTCTATTTTCTTGGAAGATATGCCATTTGCCAAAATCATTTTTTGGCCCTGCCCACGCGCCCTCTATTTTACTGGAAGGTATGTGACCTGCAAAAAGCATTCTTATATTAGCAAATACTAGCCCCGCCCACCCGCCCTCTATTTTCCTGGAAGGTATGTCATTTGCCAAAATCAGTCTTACCTTAGCAAGTACTAACAACGACCACTCACCTTCTTCGCATTCTAACTACTAATTTTGTTTCTGTTCAGTATAAAATTATTCATTTTATTCAGTTTGAATAAAATCTCAATCACTGAAAAGGAGAGGTGGGCGGGACTAATTATGTTCTTCTGTCAAGCGGGAATGGAAGCTAGTAATAAAATCTATGGCGTGAAAAAAAAGCGCTAATCGTAAATTTTTTTATTAAAATCGGTCTTAATTTAGCAAGTACTAGCCCCGCCCACCGGCCCTCACTAGCGCCGCCCATTTGTCAGTGAAAACGAGACCGGGTGGGCGGGCGGGGCTAATTATGTTCTTCTGTCGAGAGATTCTATTTTTTTCAAAAACAAACACCAAAAGTAACAAAATTCTTTTGAATTTGTAGAAAAAGACGCTAAGGGCATTTAGGATTTTATAATTTTTTATGAAAATACAAAGACCCCAAAATTCTTTTACATTTTTTAAAAATGCTTTATTACCAAAGTAGCTTTACACTTTACAGAATTCGACCCTAAATAGAAGACAACTTAAATATGTAGAAAGGATAATAATAAGACTAGGCCTAGAGGGAATAAATATTAATATTGATTTACAGTTACAATGTTTCATTTAACTGGAAAAAACCACCAAACCTTAGAAATACCTCCTACATACAGTTCCACCTAACTATTTCCGGTGGTTGCATTTGCTCATACGTTATACCGAAAATAGTAACCAAAACTTTGTCTCAGTATACTTTAATACTCCCTACATTGGGGTATAATTAATTAAATTGAACTCTGTTTCGCATTGTTCTAATAATGTCAACACGATCGGCAAAACGCGTTGGTATGTATTTTGCACGTAGGTGTAGTCTCAGTTACTGCGTGTGATTACGTTCCGAATAATTCAGAAGACCAAAATTCAATTAAATTCTTGCAGCTTATTTTTTGCTGATCCAATTTACATGATTGTAACGATTTGATGCGCATTCCAAAAGACTCTTATTTTTCTATAAAATTTACATTTTTCGAGAAGACATATTAATTATAAACAACAATTTCTCATTTTTTAGTGGTATGTAGGGTTTCATTCATCCTTTTTGTCATCTGTAGAAAATTACCCGTTTTTTCTTAAAATAATAATAGTATTCCCATAAATCGCTATAATATTTGTGAACTTTATAAGTCATCATAAGCAAGACGACTGAGCAAGAAAGGAAATGTTCAAAAAGTATAATACAAAAAATCCTTTAAAATAGCCTGTATATTCGTACGTATTTTTGTAAGATTCGTATTTTAAGGAAAAGTTTGTGCCTTCATGGATGTTTCACTAATACCATTATGAAAAGTTTTATAAAATGTCAGTTAACTATCGAGTGAAATTGAAAAATGTTGCAGATCCGCCATTCTGGTGGAGTTTTAATTAACATGTCATCTGTTAGAATAATTATGAAAGTTTGCTCCTGTTATTTTCGCTTTGGGGGAAAATTGTTCCCTTACTTCATGCTTTTTTTAGATTTTTGTCACTAGCTGTCATCAGCTACAATTCCAACAATTTAGAAAAAAAAAACTAAATTCGTGGCATGGATGCTTTTAACAGTTTTATGTCACTCAAATTCCAGTCCTAGGGGACCTTGTCCTGATTTAGTGCCATTTAGAAGAACTATAGAATTAAATTTCATTCTGTTAACATGAAAAAATATCAAATAATCATGATCATTTTCAATATCGCTTGTAGTGCTTTTACAAGATTTATTTTTGTTTATATGGATATACATTGTTCGCTGTCAAGTTAAATAAAGAATTTATCGTATCATTTTAAGCGAATATACTGTCATTTACTTTGTTTCAACAAAATTGCTTCTTTTTAACTGAGTATTTTGCAGTTTATTCAACCATCTAAACACTCAGCAGCAATAAATGAAACAATTACGCAGTCTGACAGAAACGGAACACATTAGTGCCCATTAGGATGTATTAATCATTTATAAAAGCCCTCTACTTTCCTAATGTATAAGTTAATTGTTTTAAACTAGATTTGAAATATAATTGTTTATTTATTAATTCCACAATTTTAGAGTCAATAGAATTTTATTTATTTTTAGGCGCAATATGCGTGATAATAATAAACTGATTTGAATGTTGGAAAAAGAGCTTAAATTAGCTGATTCAAAACAAGGTATGATAGAGATACTTATATTAAATTTAATTTGTTTAATGATATATGATATACAGGGTGCCGCATCCAAGTCTGGACATAGGGAATTAACATGGAAAAGTGGTTTTTATTTTATAATATCTCCCCAGATCACTTTGAATCTATTATTGAGTGATGCCTTTGTGGAGGTCGAGGAGGGCTATCGGCCAGTATTTTTTTCAAATCGTTGCATCGCGCTCATTTCCTGTAAAAAGGTTTTAAAAATCGTATTTTGAAATTCGCGCCCGATCCGATTTGTCGAGAAATATTCCGTCGCACTGTCGAAGTTCGGCGATCGCGTCTTTGGAATAACCATGCAAAATCCAAATGTCAAAGTGAAATTAGAAATTATTCTCAGAAATCAACGAACAACTCAAACTGAATTATTTTATCCATTGTGGTGATTGTTGTAATTCAATTTAAACGGAATAAATGCGCAAACTGCACAAAATATGTCCAGACTTGGATGCGGCACCTTGTAGCTTTTAATTTGTTGCCCAAAAATAATTAATAATGTTTTTCTCGATATCAATAATTGTCTGTGCATGATCCTTTATATATAGTTAAACCAAAAACTTTCGGATTTATAAAACGAACCCTAATTTTCTTTCAACTAAATCCACACATGTGAAATTAAGCCTGTAAAACACTTAAAGTCCTATGCTATCTATCATTTAGAGAAGTTTTAAAATTCCAGCGTTTCCTATTCTTGCAGTGCAGCACAAACGAATGAAATTTCTTATGTCAGCAACACTTGGCGATTTAAAACAAAGAAATAAATTACTTTTAAACTCACTCTAACGGGACTCATATGTAACAGAGAATGGAAAACAAATAAAAACGGTAGGAGAAAAGTGCGAATCGTTCAGTTCACTTTGGAATGCAAAACGGACACGAGAAAAGACTAGTCGAATAAAGGAGAAAAATACACGGAAAATGTAGGTTTCGTGAACTTTAAAGCGAGTAAATGTACGTATTTGTTCTCAGTTTTTATTTTCGAAATGTTTTTGCAAGTTTATTGCTTGGATAGAAATAAAAGTGTTTGAAATAACTGAAATGCGCGACGAGCTTTTGTGTAGGGCTCAAGTGAAGAATTAAATTGCATTGCTTAGCTCCATTCGTGTTTTTCTAGTGTAAGGAAAATTAATAATGAAATACTCTAGCCTAGCATCTCGTTGCGCTTGTTATTCTTTACACTAAAAGGTATGCATTTGTTCTCGGAGGAAGCTAGAAAGCTACGTTGTTTTACGGTTAATTGAAAATTTTTAAATTCTGTATAACACTGGATGAAAGCATGAAAGTAAACCCTACATTGACACCTGCTACTTTGCATCAATTCTGACAATTTATTTTTTTTATGTTGACAAGATAAGACTTCATATAGATGTAGAATGATATTATAATCAACATTTATTGAAGTAAATTTTGGACAATTTATTTTAATTTCTCTTGCTACTGAAATAAGAAATGAATTTAAATTGAAACAAGCTGCACCAGTGCAGTCTAATAAGAAACGTCTCAATTTTTATTTTACAGTTTTAGAGCTGACACTCATCTTCACCGTTAATTACGCTCCAAGTCGAAATATGGAGCCTTAAAACGCTTGCAAATACGAAGATTACATTTCATACCGTAGCGACACATAAAACAAGGAAATGTGACAAAATTGCATGAACCATATTGCGAGTGCATCTAATTTAGTTAGAGTACTCTAAGCTGGAAACTTCCGAGAAACAGCACTTTATTTATTTCCAAAACGTATTATTCAATCGTCGTTTCCTGTTTTGAACTTTAGTGGCTAAAATTCTATTCATCGCTGAACTTTTGAATGTGAGCTATCGATCCACATATACGTCTAGTGTAGCCGCAAGAAGCGCATAATAACGCCAAGCCATTGCTCTTCTTTGTGATGGTTTCCGACCAATAATGACGCCATATTGGGTGCATTTATTTAAACGGAAATGTGACATGAGGCTGCCGTTATTACAGAAAAAGTGTTCTAGTGGGATTAAAAAAGAAATCAAATACTCTAATAGTGGAAATGTCGAATTTGACTCACACCATTATTTGTGGCAGATTAGTTTTTTGTTCTAGCAGTTGCTACTAAAGTTTGATTAAATTTCAAATGTGATATACGAGGGAAAACTAGAAACTAAGTTGCGTAACGTTTTTTCTCTTTTAAAAAATTGCTGCTTCTTGTATTCCACCTTGTTATAGTCTACCTCGTAGCAGAACAAAACCTTTTACACACCCATTTAGAAACAGGAAACTGCCGTCAGCATATTAAAACAAGAAGATCTCGTAGTAGATTTATTGAAAAACATGATTTTCACTCAGTCGTCTATTCCTAGAACAGAAGAAACTTAGGAAAGCTTCATTTCACAATCAACAGCCGTCGGTTGGATTTAAGCTTAAGTTTCAGTATAAAAAGCAAACGTAATCCAATCTGAATGTAATCGCGTATGTGCTTTTTCTCTGGATAAAGGAAAGAAACTCGACATGCTCAAAGAGATATGTGCAAGAGATATACCCGAACGGAACTTGTGCTCTAGACTGCCTTTGTAATATAATGACGAGGTTATAGTAACAGTAAGAAATGGATATTACGGTGAATGTTATTTTTACGACGAAATTTGAGCTGTAAAAGTTCATTTAGAACAAAATTTAAGGGTAGGATAATCGTAGCTTATAGTTTATAGCACAAATCAATTCTGTACTAAAAATTTATTTCCACTTAGAAAAAAAAAAAAAAAAAAAACAGACAGGAATATACAGGGTTTCGATAAATGATTATAGAGTCGAAGTAGATCATGGATGTGTGCGGCCTACCACGATAAATACCACACGCATCTGTATAACTGGCTGCCTAAACTCTTCATATTTCAAAAAAAATAGTCTAAAGTATAGCCCCATATTTCTAGGGGCTATAGTCTAAAGAGTTTAGACAGTATTTCCCTCGCTGTCGGCAACGTGAAGACTGCATGCCTATTATGTTTTTTTTTCGCAGTAGATTTCAAAGCATTCGGTTTAGTAGTTCCTGAGTAAATCAATAAAATAAATTTACGCATTCATTAATTTTTTTGAGTCACCCTGTATATGCAAGTCCAAAAAATATGAATGGAGTGATAAATCACAAGTACAGACTCATCATATTTTGTACATTTTAGATAGGATTTATTCGGCAAAATTTTGTGGTGACGTCATAAATTTTTTAGGGGTGATGAGCAAATACTTACATTTTGATCAAAAACTTACCATGCTTATGATAACTTTAAAACATCTTCAAGATTTCAAAGCACTCGGTTTAGTAGTTCCTGAGTAAATCAATAAAATAAATTTACGCATTCATTAATTTTTTTGAGTCACCCTGTATATGCAAATCCAAAAAATATGAATGGAATGATAAATCACAAGTACAGACTCATCATATTTTGTACATTTTAGGTCGGATTTATTCGGCAAACTTTTGAGCTGACGTCATCAGGTTTTTGGAGGGGATAACCAAATATATTTTGACTAAAGATTTATGATGCTCTTTATAGCCTTAAAATATCTGCAACATTTCAAACCATTCGGGTTAGCAGATTTAAAATTAAATTGCAAAATGTTGTTTTATAATTTTGATATTTTTTCCAAAAATCTGGACGTTTCGGGTAAAAACTCAATTCGAAGTCGTAAACTACATGTATAGGACTATGTTATTTTATACAATTTAGAATCCATTTACTATGTACAATTTTGAAGTGACGTCATCGCATTCGTGGTGAGGATGATTAGACAAATTTTGGTTAGTGTTTTACCATCTACATGATATTCCTAATATAAGTACACAATTTCACAACAATCGGTCCAGTACTTTCGGAGATTATCTGTCTAATAGAAATCCGGGACGGCAGACAGACGGACAGACGGACAGACCGACAGACAGACGGAAATGGGAGACCTATTTTTTCGTCTTCTAGGGGTTATGAAAGATCGAGAAAACGTAAAAGTAGAGAGTCGGCCGACGGACTCGATTACAATACTTGCTTTGCTTACGCTCGGGAAGTAAAAATTAAACTAATTCATTACTATAAAATGAAATTTATTGTGGTTACACGTCACAGTAAATGCTGACAATGTTCACCATTTTGTTAAAGGCACATATTCACCCTTTTTCTAATTTCAAAAAGGTTGTGTAACATCCCTTCGTCAATGCTTTGAACAGTACGCTCTGAAATCTTGCAACCGTTTTAAGCTTACTGTGAGCATCATAAATCGTTTATCAAACTGATATGTTTATCGCCCCAAAAATTTCATAATATTATCTCAAAATTTTGCTGAATAAATTGTATCTAGAATGTGTAAAAATACGTACTTTGCGGCCAACACTTATAAAATATTAGTGCTTCAAAGTCAATAGTATCAGTGAATGGAATCCACTTCTCAAGCAGCGAAAACGGAAGTTTTGAAAGGTAACACAATTTCCATATTTCTGTGATGTGCAATTAGCAATTCAAGACTTTGAAAATTCATCCCACCAAATCAATTTAACCTAAATTAAATTTTAAACCAAATATTATTGTTTCTGATCAACCCACACACCAGCTTTGCTAAGCTCGTTACACCTATACACTGGTGAAAATTTCAACACAATTTCTTGATCTCAATAGACTTTAGCACTTAATTAAAACATATTCTTAGTGTATCACCAAACCACACTTGCATAGTCAATTTTAGGTTTAACTGGCACAATGAACAGAGGAAATTACGTCTTTATATTTACAAGCTTTTTTGAACTTCTTACTATGGACCCAAATCATTTAGAGGCACCACATATTCGATTTTAAAAAGAAATGCTAATTTACAGTTTAACTCTCAAATCATGCAATCTACAGATGTGTTCACCTTTGAGAATATTTTTAGGTTGTCAGTATATAACAATTAATTAACGTCCAGGTTCCGAATGACATCATTAATAAACAGGCTAAAAAACCGTGGTCCCTGAATTGAACCCTGTGGCACTTCAAAAGTTGGAAATTATCCTTTAACGAGCATCCACAGCAATAGACTAACTATTTTTGACCACGTTATGAGTAGAGAGCGGAAAATATGCAGCAAAATTTTGGGAAATATGATCATATGATATGCATCAAATTTATGCAAATATGCAGCAACTTTCTTAATATATGCATAGATATGCAGTTGCATATGCTCCAAAAATTAACAAAAAATCGTAATAATCGAACTAAATTCATTTACAAATTACAAAAACAAGTTTCCCGAGTATACGTTTTACAAAAAATACATAAATTACATTGCAAAGTGTTTAATTAATTCTCACTAACACATAAATCACATTTTATACTAAAAATAAATATAAACAGAACAAATTGAAAAATAGTAGTCATCGACTATTTAATTACTATTTTGGTAACAGTTTATTTTTAAATATTTTTCGAAATATTCTAACAAAAAGTTTTTCTGTTGATTCTAAAATGTGCTTTTGTAAGTAGAAAAAGTGCGTACTACGTCCACAGTTGTATAAAAATCCTTACCGGTTTAGAGCAGGCGCGACAAAACAGAGTTCCTTCTTGAAGAATAAGTTCAAGAAAAGGTAAACCTTTTATTATGGATTAAAATCCATAAAGTAATTAGAGTTATCGTCGACATATTGACACAACTGTGTCGCTTTAAATGCTCTCAATGCAAACTCAGGATGAAAAATAATAGGGTAACGTCTCTTCGACCACCATAAAACATAGCATTAATACGCTTAAGTAACGAACAAAAGTATTTTGAATAAACCGTATTTCCAAAAGTAATTAGAGTCCGAATTTACCTGGAAGAATGGCTTAACACCCGGTGGATTCTCCAAACTACCATAAAACCCAAACCTTTATACTAACCTCATTTGAGATACACCTGTTAAAACTTTTATGACTCAAGCGGCTTAAGCCAAAGCACCCTATAAGTCAAACTGGCTATTGTAAGCTTTGTGGATCCGAATCGCAAGATTATTACTATCCATTGTTGGCATAATGTTGCTGTGAACTGAATTAAGTAATACAATAGCCAGTTTGACTTATAAGGGTGGTTTGGTTTAAGCCGCTTAACTCATAAAATTTTAACAGGTGTATCTCAAATGAGGTTAGTATACTAGTTATTTGAAGCTGAGGACAATATTTGCAATATGATTCATGAAATTTCGTTTTTCAAGATAAATGCCGATAGAATGGCAATTTTTTTTCAAATTAGCACAAAAATTGATAAAAATGCAAAATATGCACACGTTACGTGAAATATGCAGCAGAAGGCAAATATATGCAAATATGCAAATTTTTTATAGCCGTATTCATTTTTAATTAGCATGATTCGTTCACATAGTAAATATCAAGACTTATATGCAAAAAATAACGGATATGCAAATTTCATAAAATCCGCTCTCTAGTTATGAGTGAAAAAATTCAAGTAAAGCTGGTAAAAGTCCCGTGACTGAATTTAATTTTCATACATTTTTTTGTAAAAAAAAAACTGACATGAAAGAGCATAGCATGCTTTTTACCTGTAATTCAGACATGTTTATTTTTACTTATAAAAGTGTTATAAGGTTTTCAAAATCAAATTTTATAATTTATCTATGGGACTGCAGCTGATTGTAATGAGGTCTTGTGTTCTTCGTGTCGAGCATTCTCTCTTTCTCTATTTTCTTAGCGAAAATCACAAGAAAAAGTACAATTTAAACAGTTGTCCGACCAATCAGCAGCTATAATTACTGCTACCCCCTAAAGGGATTGGAAAACTGAAGATGAATCTTTTTTGAGTAAATGGGCGAGTATTTAAGAACGTCAGTACGTGGAGATGTTGAGACCTAACAGAAGGTCTAGGTACACCAAAACAAAGCTGACCCAGAATGGATGGACAGTCAATATCATTTCGAATGATTTTCTTAAGAAAGAAAAGTGAGGCTTTATCATCACGTTCCGCTTTCAAGTCAACAAAATTAAATCCTTGTAAAAGATCTGAATGAGGTGTCCCCTTTAGCAAAAGTCACTGGATATTTTCGAGAGCTAAAGTGTGGGTTTGAGCAGAAGGAGCCCACACAATGCTTACACATTCCAACTTCGAGCCCACGAAAGCAAAGTATAAGGCTTTCAGAGTGTCTATGTTCTCGAAACAACCACTCGATCGAATAATAAAACCAAGACACTTATAAGCTTCCGAAGCTAGGTTGCCAATATGATCAGCGAATGTTAATTTGTAGTCAAAAGTAATCCCTAGGTCGCAAAAGGACTCAACTCTTGACAACGGCGAGGAGTTAATTGTGTAATTGTACACTATTCTATGATTGTTGTTCATCATTGACATGATACGACGTTTGTCAAAGTTTACTGGCAAGTAGTTAGATGTACTCCAAGTAAGGAAGCTATCAATGTCCTTTTGTATTTCAGCACAGTCACTTATATTAGAAACGCGTTTGAAAATCTTCAGGTTATCAGCATATATCAATACCTCAGAATTTAAGTTCTTGATAATATCATCAATAAAGATTGCGAAGAAAAACGGACCTAAGACTGAGCCTTGGGGACACCCGAATAAACGGGGAATTTACCAGATTCAAATCCATGGTATTTAACGTACTGAAATCTAGATTAGTCTCGGTCTTATTCGATTTATATTTAGTCCAAAATGTCCATTTGAGATTAACCATTTTAATAACGTCCATCGTAAACCAAGTAGGGTAAGAAGAATTACGACAACGATGAGTTTTCGGGACATAACTATCAAGGATTGAGTTAAGCTTGTTATAGAAAAGTGAGCAGATGGTATTGACATCAGTGACATCCTTCAAGAAGCCCCAGTTAACTAGGCCAAGCTGTCCATAAAGTCCATTGGCTTTGCGAAAATTCCACTGTGACTTTGAAGACTCACATATCCCTATGACTTTTGTTTTAGACGACGGTGGCATAAGAAAGAGAGAGCGGTGTAATTCACCACACATAATTTCCGGGAATCCTTCTGCGATTCTAACACTTTTTGGATGGATAATAATGGTAAACACCTCAACAGAACACCCTACTACCTCTTCAGTTCCGTTACTCGTCGTCAACCCTTCACTGGATTTTTTATTAGGATAATTCTGGGAGCAAGAAGAAATTGAGATTTCAAAACCTGTTAATCCTGATGGCGTATTTTGTGAAGAACACTTTCTTCAAACCCACTCTCGTGATACTTCCGAATATCTGTGTCTTTACCCTTCAAAAAAGGATGTACTTCCCTTGGAGTAAATAGACACATTGCTATGAAGAGCTTTTTTAACTTGGAAAAGCGTTTACACAAACAACCCGAAACCGAAGTGCCGTATCAAGCCTTCCTTACTGAATATGAAGATCTACGCCACATGAATGTCATTACAAAGCCATCGTCCTAGATTTTGCCTCACCATTGTGTTTTCAAGCAAACGAGTTCTTCTACTAAAGTAAGAGTCGTTTTCAATGGATCAGCTCTCGATTCCAAAGGAATCTCATTAAACGAACGCTTACTACCCGGCCCTAAACTGCAAAATGACTTGTCCGATATTTTGATATCTTTTCGAGTTCACGAAGTTGCTGTTTGCGCTGATATCCGCATGACGTACCGGCAAATCATGCTAGTACCTCAAGATCGACAGTTTCAGCATGTCTTTTGGAGATCAAAACCCAACCTTCTTGTCAAAGAGTATGAACTCAATACCGTTACTTATGGACTAACCTTATCCGCATATCTCGCACAGAGAGTTAGTTACTGATCAAGGAGCACAATATCCTTTTGCCTCAAATGCATTGATTTCGCACAGTTATGTGGACGATATTGTGACTGGAGTTGCTTCAGTGAAAGAATTCTCTTCCTGCACAGTATTTTGAAAATCTCATCGTATTTTCGACAGAAGAGTCTGCATTTAAAATTCTGGGGCTCATGTGGGAATCAAATTCGGACAATTTCACATATCATACTCATCAATTTCAAGGTCCTTCCACGAAAAGAACTATTCTCTCTTATATCTCTCAAATTTTTTATCCTCTCGGCTGGTTGACGCCCGTGGTTTTTTGGGCTAAACATTTCTTACAACAATTATGACTCCTTCAGTGTGATTGGGACGAACCGCTGAATCCAATTCTCCGACATCAATGGGAGGCATTTGTTGCAGAAATTCACCTTCTCCAACAATTCAAGATTCCAAGAAAATTCCCAAATGATTATCAGCAACGCCGATTAATAGGCTTCTGCGATGCTTCCCAAAAGGGGTTCGCCGCCTGTAGTTACCTCTGTTTCTTACGTGACAGTTCAAACTACACCATACTTCTCAAAATAAAGAACAAGGTTGCACCCCTCACACCGCTAAGCATTCCTCGCCTTGAACTTTCGAAAATCCCTTTCTACTTTCAAGATAGAAGAAACTCTACTATACACTGATGCTCAAATTGTCTTAGCCTGGCTACAAACTATGCCTCATATTCTAAAACCCTTTGTAGCTAATCGAGTAGTTAAAATAATTGAGCCTGAAAGCTGGTATTACATAAGCTCTAAAGAAAACTGCGCAGACGCCGCTTCCCGGGGAATGACTCCTCAACTATTATCTGCTTTTCCTTCTTGGATTTAATTTATTTATGTAATAATAATTTTGAACTTTTTCCTAAAAATCTACATTGCATAAATTAAAAATTAGGGTGTATTAATGAACCACGACTGCATTCTTCAAATTTTTGGGTGGAATGAAAAACAGATTCTAATCAGTGTTTAATTATTTACATGGTAATTCTAAAGTAACACACAATTTTTCGGGTTTGGACCGTGTGAAATTTAAGAAAGGTTTCGACGTTTCGCCCAGTTCCGTAAGGTGCATCTTCAGGAAGTGAAGGGCGAGAGAACGAAAAGTTCAGAGAAGAGAGAGAAACCGAAACTAAACCTTTTTTGATCGGAGAAAACCTCATATTCCAGGAGATATGAGACGTGCAGGAAATACGAAATTATTATTATTATTTATCAAACGCAGTCTATTCCAATATGTTCCTAGCCTAAAATTGAAAAACAAAAACCATCTCGAAGTTTTTGGAAATTTACACATTAATAAATGTTTCAAAGTAAGTTGAAAAAAAAATCAGATTCAGAAGTAAGCATAACAGGGAAGCATCATTACAGAAAAATAAACAATGTGGGCATTTTCTGAAAAAAATATTTCTAACAAATATCGTTGACTTACGGTGGTAAATTATTGGATCAATACATACTTCATAAGGAAAATAGTGTACCCGCTTGGAAAATGACCCCTATATTTAATAACTTATTCGATCTCGTGCTCATAATGTCGCAGAAAAATTTTTAGTCTGCCATTTCAGTGTTACTTCCCAGGTAAAAGAGGTATTTGACACATTTACGTTTTTGAGTGGTCATTCTGATTTCGTTTGGCTTTTGCTACATAATTAGTAACAATAAAAATGTATCTAAATAAAAGTATTCCGAAAAGGTGTAAAAGTGGAAGCAACCAATGCTTCGATTTTCTAACAGACTCAGTTTGCGAGTCCAAAGGTCGGGATCTGGAAACAGTGAAATATGGTTTACGCCCCATTACATCCCTCGACGCTGTTTTGCCTTTTAATCCAGAGGGCAACTGTTATCAGAAGTTTGTATTGTCGGAGGTGAGCTCTTAGTGTTATCTCCGGAACGGCAATAAGTAGTTGCATTTTACGAGATTAAATCTCGCTGTGTCTTTCCTAACAATGACACTAATGGAGGATGCAAATTCAAGCTGTAAGATTCTCTTGCTGAGTTTATAGTTCTGGTAGTGACAGCGGAATCAACAACAACGAGCAGGATGAGACAAATTCGACACCGTTTCTCGCGTAGCTAATGTGCCAAAAGAGCTTTATGGAAATTTGTACAGGCAGCAAGCGTTTAAAGCGACACTACCTATTTCACTTTTCTTTTTTTATTCGTAAAATAGAATTATCTCAGGCAAATATGATGGAATTACATTTATGCATGTTAATTCATTTTCAATTTCCAGAGCGATTGCTAAAGGAACCCTGGTCGTAAATCCTTCTCTTGAATGTTTATTTCTGTTTTATTGGTGTTTCACAGTTCGCATACAGCTTTTCTGTTGTGGTCTGTCTGCCCCCGTTTGCGTCTATTGGACAGTTATTAGACAAATTATCTCTGAAAATACGGAACCGATTACTGTAAAATTTTACGAATACATTTTCATTTTGTTGTGGACGTCGTGAAACGCCAAACAAAATTTATCCATTTTTTAATTATTAACGGCAAAAATGTGAACTTGTGTTTGAATAGATTATTTTGAGAAAATGTTTGGTAGGAAATACATATTTGCATTTTTTACCACCATTGTGTAAGCCACTTACTGGCGTTTTTCTCCGAATTATTGGGTTCTTTGGGTCAGCTTTTTTTCAACTAAAAAAATTAGATTTTGAAACAAAGTTATCTCTTTATATTTGCTTGTTTCTGGTTGCGTTAACCTTGAATGTGTCCTTTGTGTTTAACATGTTGTTGGCTTTTGTGCTTGTATAAATAACCCTCTCGGGACCATGCTCTAAAAGTTTTCTTGCTGATCGAGTACAATATGTTCGATACTCCACTTCATGTTCAATTAATTTTTGTTACATAAACTTCCGTTTGCATAGTCACAATACATTTAACGTATGGAAAAAATTCGTCGAACTTTATTTCGACAGAACTTCTTTCGTGCCTGAAGTACAGTCCAACAAATTCCTATTTTTTGAAGAATTATAAAAAGTGATTTTGCGATTTTTGTTTAGTGATAACCTTTCTACAGTAAAATCCACAGGCATAAATAACACCCTTGTAGCCCCTGCACCGTGGGGGAGCAAATTCCAAGAGGACGCTGGCCGCACAACTACGAAAATGTATAATATATTTAAAGCAGACAACCAAAACGAAAAATGTCCTTACAGCAATACTAACATCTAGTGTTTATGTTTATATTTTCAAAAAATTCGACGATTACCACGATCAGACACAGAATCATTAGCGCCCAAATGTGACTGTATTAAAACAAAAAAGCATACCATGAGATGGTCTAGTTTGCAGTGAATTTTTCCACAAGAAATTTTGTTATGACGTCATAAACATCACCCGTCGCAGTCGGTCGCTACGAATCGGAGGGCAAAGGTGGATTTGTTAACGTCTTTTAATGTAACTTGACATTTTCTGTTGTGTGTCCACGTCTTCGGGGTCATTTTCTATTTACGAAATCGGTGAAATGAGCGAAATGAGGTCAGTTCTAAAGAAAACGAGGTTTACTATGCGCAGCAGTTGCGAGCCCAGACGACGCAGTTCTGAGAATGAGACTGAGACAATTGATCAAATGACTACCACAACTTCCCAAAACCGTCATCCCCTAAGTGAGGTTCATTCTAATGAAAACGAGGTTCAGCAGCAGCAGTTGCGAGCGCAGACGACGCAGTTCTAAGAGTGAGACTGAGAGAGACAATTGATTAAATGCGTGCCAAATTTACAAAAAAGAAACAAAAAACCGACGCTCCAGGTGTTAACCAAACCCAGAGGTCAGTTATAATGAGGACGAGGTTCGTAGGAAAAACGTGTCAAAGATAGAAAGGTCTATGGATAGTACGAAACTAACAGAGGACGAATTAAAGAAAGACGTCTCCAAGATACAAGAAACTGTCGATAGTTTGAAACCAACAGAGGCTACTAGGAAAGTAATAACTGAAGAGTTTTCAGAAGTTGTGAGAAAAGAATTTAATAGGAAAACCAAAGATCTGCTAACAAGTACCTATCATAAAGAATATAAATTGATAATTGTAGGTAACTTCATTTTTCTTTTTGTGTTAATATTATCTTTATAATTAATTTTAATAAAGTGATGCCAGATGTAAAGTGATACCAGTGCAATAGAACACCAGCGGCATAAATAACACCCCCACAGCCCCGTGCGAATAAATCCGTCTAATCTCTCAATAGTGGCCAACTATATCGTATAAGTATAAGTATAAGTATAAGTTCATTTTAGTCAAAAGACAAAAAATACATTTTTGTATAAGACACGTCAGAATTAACAAACAATAAACAAGTATATAAAATAACTACATTCATACATGTATATTGACATGATCATGGCAATTACAATAACATTTGCAACAGAAAATCATCTACGCTGTAACATGCTTTTTCGAGTAATAAAGTTTTTACAGTCCTACAAAACTTCTTGACATTATTGATAGATTTAACATCATCCGGCAAAGCATTAAAAAGCTTAGGCCCAAGATAGTTGGGAGAGCGTCTATATAATTCCAAATTAGGTTTAGCTAAATAAATTCGAGTATTTCTAGTATTGTGTTCATAGATGTTTTTATTTAAGATAAATTTATTACGGTTTTGGAATGTATAAACCAAAAGAGTTAGAATATAAACTGAGGGTAATGTTAGTATTTTTAGTTTTTTAAAATGCGGTTTACAAGAACACGCAGAACCAATAGACACTATATTACGAGTAATACGTTTTTGGGCTTTGAAAACTTCATTAGCCGCAGGCGAAGAACCCCATAGTGAAATGCCATAACTAAGGCGCGAATGCACATGCGCATAATAAAAATTTAGTAAGACGTGTAAGTCGACAATATATTTTAACGTTCGTATTTGATAACATGCTATATTAATTTTTTTGATAACTTGTGTACAATGCATATTCCAATTCAAAACTTCTTCAATACATATTCCTAAAATTTTTGCGTTATTTACAGGTTCTAAGTGCTGGGTACCTATGTTAAGAGCTGTCTTGGCAACTTTTTTTTGAGCTGTGTGAAAATAAATGCATTTAGTTTTATCATTTAATAAAAGACCATTAAAAGCAAACCATTTTGATATGTTTTCTAAAAAGATGGTGTTCTGCATGTTATCACTAGGCATTAGGATAGAAGTGTCATCAGCATATAAAACTAGAGTGCAGCCTGTATTATCGGCCAATAAAGGAAGGTCATTGATAAAAAGGCTGAATAACACTGGCCCCAGGATTGACCCTTGAGGTACTCCACGAACCACTGGCTTTTTCGATGAAACGAATTTATGATTTCCTTTATTAATACATTTCGAGATTTCCACGTATTGACACCTACTGGTAAGATACGAAAAAAACCACATGAGTACATTTCCACGAATTCCGTATGATTCTAATTTAGACAATAATATGGTATGATTTACGCAATCAAATGCTCTGCTGAGATCACAAAATATCCCAGTGGAGCATTTGCCATTATTAAGATAGGAAACTATTTTGTTGTAGTATGCATTTAACGCAGTGTTTGTTGAAAAGTTTACTCGGAAGCCATGTTGAGAAGTACTTAATATGTCGAAGGTATTGAGATATTTATTTAATCTATCTAATATGCAATATTCCAAAATTTTTGAGAAAACAGACGTCAAAGCAATAGGTCTGTAATTGTGTATATCTTTTTTTGCTCCTTTATTATAGACGGGTATTACTTTCGAGGTTTTTAGTAAGTCAGGGAATACCCCTAGTTCAACGGATTTATTGATCAAGAAAGTGAGCGGTGCGACAATCGACGCTGCAACACTTTTAAAGACAGATAGTGGTACATCATTAGGACCATAGCTAGTTTTATTTTTTAACTTTTTATTAATAATGGTAAGCAACTCCTCCTCAGTTATTGGTGTAAACGTCATACTGGAGCATTTATTTCTAATTTTTGGGTTAAAATTTTTAGGTATATGAATATTATTTACGGAAGCTGTAACTGAATCAATAAAAAAATCATTAAAACTATTTGCTATCTGAGATGGGCTCTTCAAAAGCTCGTTATTGCTAAAAATTTCAATAGATTTATATTTAGTTTTAGTTGTTTTTGTTATTTGCCCAATAACTTTCCAAACCATTTTTGATGAATCCATACTATTATTAATTAGGTTATTGTAATATGTTTTTTTGGTGACATTAATGAGATAATGATGCTTGCGTTTTTCCGTGTTGTATAAAGGTTTCAATTCGGGATTGTGTCTACACAATTCAAAAAGTAACTTTAATCTATCACTGGACATACGAACTTCTTTTGTGATCCATGACTTATTAAGACAATCAGCTCTCCAAACTTTCTTAATTGGGAACAATGTGTTGAAATGATGCATAAACACATTAAGAAAAAATTCAAACTGTTTGTTAATATCTGTTAATTTATACATAAATTCCCATGTTTCAGATTCTAACATTTCAGCAAAAGTGACAATTAAAGTATTAGGAAAACGCCTAACATAAGAAAAACAGTTTACAGGGTCTTTATGTAAATCAGCAGTAACACGAATAACTGTGGTTTCGTGGTCGGAAACTGTGTTTAACTTGACCCAAACATCATTAACAATACTCGGATGCGCATAAATATGATCAATAAGAGTTTTGCTGTGACTAGTTACTCTAGTCGGCTTATCAGTCATTTGCACTAAGTTAAAGCATGACATAGTCGATAAAAGATCTTTTTTTTCTTTACTATTGAAGTAGATCAACATTGAAATCACCTACTATAACAAATTTGTTCTTCAAAGACCAATACTGGTTTAGGACGGATTCTAGTTTGTTTAAATAATCACTAAAACCCGGACCAGGACTTCTATAACAAGTTAAAATAATGTAATTGCAAAGTTTAACACCACAAATTTCAAATAACTTTTCGCACGAGATCGATGATAGGTCGATGCATTGAGAGTCAGAGAACACACGATCGCTCACCCAGACTCCGACACCTCCTCTAGTAGTACTTGATCTACAGAAAGAGCTTACTAACCGGTAGCCTTAAAGATCGTAGCTGGCAGCAGATTCAATAGTACACCATGTTTCAGAGCAACAAAGGACGTCAACTTTATCTTCTAACAATTCTTCAAGAATCACGTCAAATTTCGCTTGAGATACACCTTGTATATTTAATGCCCATATGCAGAGCTACTTATTCGAATTGTTTCCTGTTACTGGATCGTCGAAAAAAATTGAATCGTCGAACAGCAACACCTGCTGGCCAGAATTTATCAGAATATAACACATCTTGAAGATCATAATCTGCACCTATCTTGAAAGAACCATTATGTTCAGCGTCTCTAGTAATTTGTTCTACAACAAACTGATGACCACGACATTTACGTTGCAAGTAGTCGTTGATCTTATCTACCTTTATGCCTGGTGCTACTCTACTAACATGCAGCCACAACCGACGTTTCGCAGCTTTAAATTCGGATTTCTCGATTACGTCATCCACGCCTTGCCCTAGGAAAAATTTCTTGTCTGTCGAAGTGTGGTGTTTCTGACCAGAATTTGTATTTATTATTTTGTTATTTCGTTTCTTGCGGATAGTAGGCAGCTTATCGGCAGTTTTTTCTCGGATTTCTTTAGTGACTTCGTTCTCAGTATTGGAGATAACGGTGGTATCACTGCTGGTACTATCGATGGAATTATTTAACGTTTCTGTTGCATGAGCAGAATCACAATCTCACTTTTTTTCAACCAATAGACGGATCAAGTCTATGTTTGACTCTCTAAGAGCGACTACTTCTCTTGTCAAAGCCTGTATTTCTTCAACTAGTAGCCGTGTTTTTTCGTCGATTATGTTGGCGATAAATACACTAAATTCTTCAGTATTTAGCTCTGATAACGATCGCACTTCACTTCCGTTATTAGTTTGTGATCTAGTAGCTTTACCCATGGCAGAGTGGCGTTTCACAATAAAATCAAATTGTACCACTTGTGGGAGCACTGAAAGTACGTGTAAATCATACACTTTCTTGACTTGTTTTTGACGAAAGAATATGTTTGGTTGTTTATATTTACAAGAAATGCCCTCTTTAGGTCTTGCTTTAATTAACAATAATTAAAAAATGGATAGTTTAACAAAAAAATAATTTCAACTCGCAGATGAGCAATAATATTATCTACACTGTCAAATTTTTTTAAGCCAAAATACATTATAGCTTTGGCTCAAAGAGAAAAATAAGTTTTCTGTTTTTATTTTTTATTAAAAAAGGAAAGGCTCTAATGAAATATAAAAACTATTTTCATGAAGATTTTCGTATTAGGAACAAGTAGATATGTCGCACAAGTCTTCAAGTGCTATCGTAAGGGTGATATTGGAAGTGGTGTTTTGCCGTATTTCGGCAAATTTTTATGACTGTAAGGAGGAGCCTTAATGTTTTGCTTTAAAATAATTAAGGGAGCCAATATTTTCAAGTCTCTTTTTTTACATGTAAAAACCCTATGTTCCAAAAACGATTCTACGAGTACAACCAGAGCTGTTCAGTACTTCAAGTAAAAGTACTTGAAGTAATACTTCAAGTACTTTAAGTACTTCAAGTACTTTACTTGAAGTACTTTTATATTTAGGTACTTGGTACTTGGTACTTGGAGTATTTCTAAAATGTACTTGAGTTTAGTACTTGATATTGCCAAGTACTTTACTCCAAGTACTTCACTCAGTATTTTAAATACTCTTGAATTACTTGAAGTATGAAAGTGGAAATTTCAAATACTTTAGTCTCTATTTTACGAAGTTTTCACATCTCAAAATAGGGTCTGTTAAATACTTGACGTTATTAATTCAATTATTTGATTAGATGTATTTTTATAGTAAAATCGTGTTTGTTTCCTGTGAGGTTATATTTTGATCTGTGATTGTGGATATCTTATCCACAATATGACGTACATTTCATAGGTACTTGCATAATGCCGATAGATAGGTAGGTAAGAAAATTAATGTCATAAATATGTCATTTTAGAGAGTGGATGACGACAGCAGAAGGGTCGGAGATCTGTGTAAAATTTTCAGCGATGTAAACTTGTGAATATATGAATTTTGTCTTTTTTGTATTTTGGTCTGGAACTTAACTTTGCGGGTAGTTTTTCAGTACCTTCCCGGTGCCCCAAAGGGAATCGGGTTTGTTGACGTACCTGGTAAAGTGCAAGGTCGGATTTGAAAATATTTGAGAAATGATTCAGTACTCGTTCAAAAAGATATTTATTCTTTCATTAGTTTCTTAACCCCGCCGTGTATTTGTCAGTAAGAAGCCTGGTCAGGGCGGAGAACTCGGCAGGGGATTATCCCTTTTATTATAATAGCAATAGCTGATGGCAGGTACAGACTTTCATATTCGCCTCTTCCTCGTAGAATTTAAACACAATTTTATGTTAAATATTTTGCAGTTGAATTTTCTTTATCATGTTAGACACTCGTTTTTTACTAAATTTTCTTTTTTTGTTTATACATGGTTCAGCCATATAAACTTAGTTTGTTATTACTACTTATATTTTCTCACATTACAATTTCAAATAATCTGTTAAATTGTATGAATCATTTGAACACCAACAATTTAAAAAGACGTAATGCAGAAAAACAATGATTTTAAAAGTCACACTAATTAGTGTCATTTATCTTTCCTGTGCGGATTTTATTTATTACCGTACAACAACTTTACGTATTACATTGCATCGCTTATTACATAAACCCAATATTGTTTAAAATGAAATATGTTTTGTGAAACTCGGCCCGTAGTACCAATGTTTTTTGTAATCCAGTTGATACGACCATGATTGTACGGTTTTGATGAGTACCGAATTGTACTTTGATATTGCTCGAAGGACCTCTGTTTTGTTGTGTGTGAAATAATAGACAGCGTTCGGTTTCGATATTTAAATACAGGACGGTTACAGAAGTACTGAATTTACATTTGTATTTACAATATCAGGTAAAGATACCCAAAAGGGTCAGTGGCCGCTTCCGTAAATGGAACAAAATACATATTCACATTATAAAAAAATACAAAGTTAATGAAATTCGCGATTAGTTAGTATAATTGCCTAGATAAATACACCCCTACGAAATATTTTAACAATAATAAATTTAGTACATATTTACCTGAATTTTCGCAAAAGCCGTTGTTAGGCATTCCTTGAAGTCATTGTGGTTATCAGTTACTAATGTCATCTTCTTTCGGTTTTCAGGTAAAAATAAAAAATAAGCCAATCGAAAATGTAAAGGAAAATTTTGAAAGTATTGTGGCATTAGAGGAACAAAATTTTGTATAAATGGACGGAACAGCATTACGAACCTATTATTTGTGATTTGTCAGTGTAAAGTTACATACTTAGTTAGACAAACATTGTAGTGATTAGTGTTTACTATTTAGTCACTGTAGTATTTAGGTTAATTTAATAATTTTTAGAATAAGTAAGTGGTAGACAGATATATTCAGGAATATGGGGCATTCATTCCAAGAAAATTCTCAGCATTGTTGCTAACCGCAAAAGTAAAAAACGACTAATTACTTTGATCACCTTGATACTTTTCAAGAGTTATAGTTTTCGCTGAAAATGGACTGTCGTTTTAGGCATTTTATTTTTTATTTAAAAAATTCATACTTTTTTTTTGAAGATGCAACATAGTGACTTAAACATTTTTATGTCACGAGCATGTATATGTATGCACAACTTAAACACGGAACCGGTTCATAAAATTCATATATTTTTAACACAACTTTATTAAAAAATCAGAACGTTTTGGTGGTTAACCAAAATTCAAAATATTAAAAAAAGGCAACAGAAGCCTGAGAAAATACCATACAGCGCAGATGTTTTTGTTATAAATTAATAAAAGTATACATAGAGAACGCCGTCATGTATTTTATTTTAAATTTTAAATTAGAAGTAGACGTTAATTTTGTCGAAGGCATTGTGTCAACAGAAAGATGTAAAAGTATTTCAAAAGAATATTGTTTATAAATAACATAGTATTATTAATAAGTGAGCTACCATTCTGCATTTAAGTTGATGCTTATGCAATTTTTTATGTGGCGAAATATGTATTATTGTATACTTAAATTCTGAGTATTAAAGAATTCAGTTCTAAAATATATTAAACTTTTTAAAAAAAAACAGGAAAAGTTATCTAATTCTACAGTATTTCAAATCATTAGAAAGTACTTGAAGCATTTTCAGTACTTCAAGTATTTGTAAGTACTTGAAGTATACCTCCAGTACTTCAAGTACTCGTAAGTACTTGAAGTAATGTACTTGGCTTGTACTTCAAGTACATCTGAAAAGTACTTGATACTTGAAATACTCTTGCTGCAAGTAAGTACTTGGTACTTTACTTGAACACTATTTCAAGTAGTACTTTGTACTTGGTACTTCAAGTACTTTTTTTGAGTACTTTGAACAGCTCTGAGTACAACCGTATATATGATTCTAAATATCCGAGTAGGACCTGATTTGTTCTGCCTCTTTCGAAGCCTCATTACTTATATATTGGGTGTTCATTTGAAAAAGTTGACGTGGTCTTTTTGTAAAAATTATGAAGTATGTTTGCAATAAATTTAAAATTTAATGAATAAAATTTGACAACTCGGAATGTTCCCTAGTAGCACTAAAATACATATGTATTTATTAAATATGTAAAACACCATATTTATGGAACATATATTTTCGACAGATTTTTAAATATTTAATACAGGTCATTTATTTTTCATTTCAATATTACACATACAAACTGCTCCTTTTTGATTTATTTAATTTTGTTCATTTGTATACACATATATATGACAATCCAAGGTGTAGCGGGCAAAATTTGGTGAATTTTGCCGCCGCATTCTAATGATCGATAACTAGAGGCAAATGCTTGCTAAAAATGCTGTGACGGATTTTCCAACAGCAAGTTGATGTACGATCATTTATAATCACCTCGTAGAAAAGGTTAAAGGCAAAGTATTAAAACAAAAAGGTAATTGAAAACTTGAAGTTTGAAATACACCCTTTCAAGAAAGAAAAAGTAATTTTATTCTTTCAGAGAGCATAAATGCTTTTCCACTCTAATTTCAAAGTGGCTCTTCGATCTCAATATGTTTTTATAGCAAATATTTGGACCGCCATTGTAAATATCTCAGTTAATAAAGCCCACTTAGAATCGTCTGACTTTTTAGCGATTCATTTAATCCTTCAAAATTGTTTTCCTTAATGTAAAAAAAGGTAAATTTTCCTAGAATTCCCTGCGATTGAAGTACGATTTCGAAAAACACTATTCAATTTTTCGTGAACCACGAATTTGAGTAGAATCGAGTTACAGTTATTCTCTTTCACACAAAATTTAACTATTAGAGCAGGTCTTATATCAGGTAATGTTTTCATTATTTGAGCTGAGATTGTTTTAATTTTGTTTCAGACAAGAAAAACTAATCTAACGGAATTATTCTAGTCCTGAAACATCCAGTTAGAATTATTACTCTTTTTCATTCTCACAAAACATCTGTAACAACATTACACCGGAAATCAGAGTTCACATTTTACTAATAAAAGACTTTCTAAGTGCTTTAAATTTCTGAAAAAAAAAGAGGAACAAGAAGTACCGAGTGATTACGGATCAGTATTCCACACGATACCGACTTGGCTAAGGATAAGCGAAAACTCATATTATTATTAATATCATTACTATTGTGGATAGGTTGACTAACAGACCTAACTCCTATTATAAGCCAACATAAGAAGAAGCATCTTAATCGTTCCAAGTAGCTAGAAGGATTACTACTGGTTCCTTATTAGAAAGTAATTAAGATGCTCTTTGTTGTTAATGTAGAGAGCGGATTTCTAGGTTTAATGCTTTTTGTGAAAAATGTAAACACTTCAAAACTTTTTTATATCTGTAACTATGATAAAATTTGGAGTCATTTGACAATTTTTTTTTTATGCTTATTTGCTTTTTTTTCAATTTTATGCATATTAAAACTTGTATGCTTATTTAATGCTTTTTTCGACGAATATGAGTTTTAATGCATATTTTGTTCAAATGCCGGCCTTGTCGAGATGACAAATACTTGTTAGTTAGCCGTATCGTATCGTATGCATTTTACTTGGACTTGACCATCGAAGTACACTTACTCAAGACCTTTTCTGTGAATAGGTTCCGGTCGTTTGGGTAATAAAATTTTATTATAGGATTGGAAAAATACTCCATAGATTTTATGACTTTAAATCCTTACTTCCGTTGATAATGAATTAAATCTTTTAACCAGATGTTCTTTTTCGGCATTTTGCGGCAAGACCGTTGAAGATTTTCTAGAAAAAAGGATTATTGTACCCAACTACCTACCTTAAAATTTTTCTAATGGAAACTTTTAAGTAAATGAACCGTTTATTTCACAACCATCAGTCTATCGCATCTGTCGTAGTACAGTGTTATACGTGGTTCTCCCTTGTTACATGTTGAGTTGTTTTTGGAAATATTACTAATATTTTAAAAGAATGTCGAAAGTAAAATCGACGCCGGATGAGTGGATAAGGGATTTTCCAGAATTAAAATTAAAAAACAACAAAACATTCTGCAGAGCTTGTGTGAAAACCGTAAGCCCACTAATTTTTTTTATCTATTTTCCTTTGTTAATCCCGTATATGTACGTTGTTTTAGATTCAAAGTGATAAAAAATATAACGTGACGCAACATGTCAGAACGACTCTTAGTGTAGAAAGGGAGAAAATGTTTGAAGTTTCTAAAATCAAACAGCAGACCATACATGAATCTGTTGCATCTACTTCCACAAAAGATGAGCAGTTTCATTTTAATTTCGATTTATGTAAAATGATGATCCAGTCCAATATACCTTTAAAAAAATTGGAGAAATGCCCTGTTCAAGAATTCCTTGAAAAACACTGCAATCGACATATTCCGGTTGAAAGTACTCTCCAAAAAAATTATGTAGGCCCAGTGTTTCAGCAAATTTACAACGAAATTAAACATCGCATTGGAGATAATTATTTATGGTTCGCTGTCGATGAAACAACCGATAGTTGTGGAAGATACGTGGCAAGTTTAATTGTTGGAATCTTAAATGAAAATTTCCCTAGTCGAGGGTATGTAGTAAGTTTGAAAATGTTAGATAAAACAAATGGCAATTAAAATTAATTGATGATCTCGGATGCAGCTCGTTATATGTTGAAAGCAGGGAATAATCTAAAAATATTGTACGCCAATTTAATTCACTCTACTTGGATTGCCCACGGTTTAAACAGAGTGGCTGAAGGAATACGTTTGCAGTTTCCTACTGTTAATAAATTAGTGGCAAATGGTAAAAAGATTTTTCTTAAAGCCCCACTAAGAGTGCAACATTTTAAGGAAAAATTTCCAAACATACCATTGCCCCCAGAACCGATTATAACGAGGTGGGGAACATGGTTACAGGCCACATTTTATTATGACAAGTATATCAAAGAATTTGAGGAAGTAGTTACGGAGTTTAGCGAAGATTCTTCTCAATCGATTAAAGATTGTATAAATATTTTCGAAAACAAAGATTTGCGACAAGATCTAGCTTTCCTAAGAAGCAATTATCAATTCGTATGTGAGGTAATAGAAAAGTTAGAAAAACCCAATATGTTGTTGGTAGATGCCATAAACTTAGTGGAAACATTTAAACAACAAGCAAACGCAGTAAGGGGTGATATTGGTACTAGAGTATCTCAAAAACTTGACGAAGTGTTAAATAAAAATGCAGGTTTCGGTGTTCTTTCCGACGTTGCTCGTGTTTTACAAGGCCAGAAGGTGGAAAATTTGGAGTTAGATTCAACATTAGTTGCAAAATTCTAATTTGCGCCAACAACGAGTGTGGATGTTGAACGCACATTCTCCAATTTTAAACACATTTTAAATGATCGGCGAAAAAATTTTACAGTGGACAACTTGGAACATACTACAGTAAAATATAAAGTCTACGATTATTGTAATAATATTTTATCCAAAGTTCTAAAAAGTGTTCTTTGATTTGTAATATGATTATGTTTTTAATGCTTTTTTGCTTAAAATAAAACTTTTTTAATGAAAGTGTTATACTTTTTCAATGCTTTTTTGCTTAAAATAAAACTTTTTTATTGAAAATGTTGTGCTTATTTAAGCGCTTATTCTTAATTTTTTTGTGCTTATAAATCCGCTCTCTAATTATCAGAATATTTGTTTTCGGTGTATCACAATGCAAAAGACAGTGCTTTCTATTATTGAAACTAGGTACTCTAAAATAGAAATTTGCCAGCAGTTGAGGACAATCGATACAGTAGTTTAATAATTGATACAGAAATTTAAGGAAAAAATATGTGCGCCTACTAGATTTCCTGTTATAAGCTTCAACCTCCTGCCGAAGTCTAGGATTCTCACTGACAAGATCCGCAATTCTTAAATTCTTACTAGATATTAAATCTGAAAGCGGTTCCACATATTCCTTGACGATACTATCAATCAGATTTTCCAGAGTTTGCGAAGAATTGACTAATAACTCTGCATAAGAGAACGAAGGACCAGATGCCTGAGTACCAACATCAGCTTGAGGAACATTTTTTTGACACAAACAGAACATTTCCATGATCCAAGTGTTCCTTCCTTCTCCACACCACAAGACAAATGAGCATTTTTCGAACAGTGTCTACATGAGATGTAATCATCGTTCTTCCCGATCACCCGAGAACATTTGGCGCATTTAATAGCCATGTTAACTCGAAATAACTAAAACTAATTCATGCAAAAAAAAAAATGAAAAACCAAATTTTCGGTACAAATATAACCCCCACCAGGGGGCTATAAGTAAATATACAACCCGGCTGCCAAAACTTTATCAATAACTAAAAACACCAGCTTATCAGATGAAGCAAAAACTCTGCAGCAGATGTGGCAAGAGAGCAGATCTCCCACGATGTCCACCAGAACGAAGAAACAATTTGTGAAATATGTTTCCCTCTATTTTAGCGAGCATTGGGTTCAATGTAGTGGATACTATAGACAAAAGAAAAAACAAAAGAGTTCAATGAACGATGAAAACAGTCAAAATAAAAAAAAGGAAAATTTTAACAATGCCAGAAATGAACATCCTACAAACTTTGTGCAGAAAAGTGACGACGAAAACTGGAGTACGGTTGTGGGCAAAAAGAGTAGGAAAAGAAAACCTCCTGTCATTGGAAGCTCAACGGAAGGGTCCCCAGACGAAATTAAGTCAGTACCCAAAATGGCATCTTTGTTTATATCAAGACTACATCCTGAAATTACTAAAGAAAAATTGGTGAACTATGTACAAAAGAAATTTCCGGAAGTTGCTTGTGAAAAGTTAATTTCGAAGCACCCAAGCTCATACTCATCATATAAAATCTCGATTTACCATCACAATCTCACAAAAGCAACAGATCCATTAAATTGGCCAAATGGAATCCTCGTAACAAGGTTTTTTCAGAAGAGCCGAAATTTGCAGGAAACCAACTGACTCAATCAATCGCAAAATTATCTTCAGCTAATAAGTCAAAAATGATACGTCCACTACATATACTAGTTATTAATACTCAGTCTTTGAGGTCAAAGATCAACGAATTGGAGGTAATCCTTTCAAACGAAGACTACTCTGTCATAGCGATTTCCGAACATTGGTTGACAAGCTATGAAGCTGAAGAACTTAGAATCCAGGAGTACTCATCAAAATCACATTTTGCGAGGCCATTACCTTACGGAGGTTCCATGATAATGTCCAACAACAACATCACTTGTCTACCACTACAAAACATACAGACATTATCTCGCGAAAATCATTGCGAGGTATCTGGCGTCTTAATAAGTAATTATCACATTTATTTTATTAACATATATCGTCCGCCGTCTGGAGATTTTAACGTGTTTTTAGATGTTCTTTATAATATTTTAGATACTATCGATAGCTATACATCTACAGTAGTTTTATCAGGCGATTTTAACGTAAAATTTAATTGTAAAAATCCAGAGAAAGACAAATTATTAGATTTTATGCACAGCTATGGATTGTATCATATGGTTAACTTTCCCACAAGAAAACAAAATTGTCTAGACAATATATTCAGTAATTTAGATCCAGTATATTGTAAAACTAGACCGGTAGACACAGGCATATCTGATCATTTGGCAATTGCACTAGAGCTCCAGTTAGCGGCAGATGTGACAAACAATCCTATATATAAAATAGTACGACCGATAACAGTGTCTGGTCAAAACAATCTTTTTCATTTTCTATCTGTAGCTGACTGGAGTTTTATTCTTTCAGAAGACCTAGAACTGAATACCAAATTCCTTAAGTTTATAGACATAGTAATACATAATGTAAATTTGGCATTACCAACAAAATCAATTAAGGTATCCAGCTCTAGCAATATGAACACAATTAAATGGTTTGACAAGGAGTTAATTGACATGCGCAGTACACTGCGTGCTTTAACAGAAATCGACAAAATATGCCAAACTGATAAAACAAAAGAAGCCAAAAACAAATTTAAATTACTGTATCGTGAAAAAATTAAATATAAGAAATTTATATACAATGAAAAAACGATTGCTACAGCAAGTAACAAAATCAAGGCAATGTGGGCAATAGTTAATCAACACCGTAGTAAATACGCAGTCCCAAATAGTGAATCAAATAAGTGCAGTATCCCATGTGATGTATTTAATAATTTTTTTGTAAATGCTGCATCAAATATCACATGTAACGATAATGAAGACAAAGGCACTAGCTGTGATTTTAACTGTGATCAAAATGTAAACTCCGTCTGTGATATTGATGTACCTGATTTACCACTATCTAATAAGTCTTTTTTAAATGTGTGTCGTGCCTTACATGTCAGTTTTGAGTTTAAACCAGTATCTTGTGTAATAGTTAGAGAGGCAATTGAGAATATAAAAAGTAAGAACTCTAATGATGTATACAACATCAATGTAAAAATTATAAAGTCCATTAAGAATATCATCATATCGCCACTTACTAAGCTGATAAATCTTTGCATAGCGGGTTCCACGTTTCCGGACTGTTTAAAAAAAGCTGTAGTTGTACCAATATATAAGCGAGGAGATCCGAATAACCCGTCAAACTATCGGCCTATAGCGTTATTGCCAATATTTGGCAAAGTACTTGAAAAAATACTGTTCAATCAACTAAACAGCTTTTTTGAAACAAATAACCTTTTCTCAAGGAGCCAGTACGGGTTTAGGAAACAGTCTTCCACAATTGATGCTGTGCAAGAACTTGTTGATTTTATGTCCACATGTTTAGAAGAGAAACAAGTGGGCGTTTCAGCTTTTTTGGACCTTTCGAAGGCGTTCGACTGCGTTTCCCATAATATTTTATTGAAAAAATTAGCCATTTATAATTTAAAACCGTCTAGTATCAATATGGTTTCTTCTTATCTAAACAATAGATCTCAGGTGGTTAAACAAAATGAAAAATTGTCAAGAAGTTTAATTATTCATAAAGGGGTACCTCAGGGATCGATTCTAGGCCCGCTCTTATTCTTAATATTCATAAATGATCTCCCCTCTTCTCTCTCTACAAGGGCAGTACTTTATGCTGACGACACGACTTTGTTAAACAAGGCGACATCAGTTATCGAAGCCATAGCAATGGGCGAGGATGCGCAGTCGGAAGCTTTTGAGTGGTTCAAAAGCAATAGGCTTCAAATTAATCAAGATAAGTCGGAACATATGATTTTTACATTAAAAAGGTTCGAGAACCCCATCCATTTTGCTCATTCAGTAAAATTCTTGGGAATTCATGTAGACAATAAACTTCAGTGGCATGCTCATGGTGAAGAAACCGCCAAGAAAGTCTGTAAAAGTATTTTTTTGTTAAGAAATTTGAAGGGACAGGTTTCAGATCGTATGATGAGAATGGCCTATTTTGCACTATGCCAGTCTCATTTAACATACGGAATTCTTGTATGGGGTCATTCGTGCATTCTCGAGCGGTTGTTCAAACTACAACGAAGAGCAATACGCATTTTGGCAGGAGCTAAATTTAGGGAACACTGCAAAAAGCACTTTATCGAACTAAATATTCTTACTCCACCTAGTATTTATATTCTCAATTGCCTTATTTATGTTAAATCTCACACTGCAGACTATAAACGACACAACGAAATACATAGTCATGACACTAGAAACAATAGTGCGCTATGTTTAAGTAAGGTTAGATTAAAAAAAAATCAAAATAGTGTAAATTATTTTTGTGTGAAACTATTTAATAAATTGCCGATGTCTATTAAAGAACTTAATATGCCAAACTTTAAAACAAAAATCAAAGAATATTTAGGTAAAAAAGCATATTTTAACATAGAAGATTTTCTTACAGATAAAGATATAAACAGACTGAGTTGTTCATAGCTATAGGTAATGATATGACTTGTACGAAACATATTTTGTAACTACGTACTAATAAAGTTATTTATTTATTTATTTTATTTATTTACAACTATAAATAAATGACTTACGACCACTTATGTCGGAAACACAACAAACATGAAGCTACTGCAATCTCTTGTAATAAAAATTTAAATTGGATATATCCTAGTGTATGTAATATTATTAGTTTATTAGTAGCAAAATGGATTGTGACGTCTGTGGTGTTAGCTGCGGTTCGGTGGTTATAATCACTCTGTATCGATTACTCACAGGTAACAATGAGGAATTCCTAAACATTTTAAATAAGTATATGAAAATCTAAGAAAAATCCGAATTATAGTTATCATATTCACTGTATAGAAATGGAATTAGGTACCTACTATTAAGTTTTAGAGATATTTATAGGTTTGGATATCACACACCTGTAAGAATATATCCTGAATGGAGTTTCTGTTTCTCGTTGTCGTTAACGGGCATCGTATTTTAGAACCGAGTTGCGCATATTCTAAACAATATAAACTGTGTGCCATTTAGGCAGAAACTGCAGTTTGGGTAAATAAATAACGTAAAAGTTCCAACTTCGAACATTAAACAGCACAGCCGAGCAGACAATATTTAACTTTCGCTAGAGGAGGAGTAGACACCGAGGTACCGTTGTCACGTATACGAGCCCACTTAGTTACTTACATGGCACATGTTCTCCCCGGAGGCTCCGGAACGAATGTACGTGGCGCTACGTACAACATAATAACTTTCCTACTATACAACATAATCACGGAGTCACAAACCAGTCAGGGTTGACAACCCTTTCAAATTCGCGCCGTCCATTACCCCAGTCGATAAAAATTGTCCCGCATACAACCCACACGCCGCATTCATAAATTCCTAAGCTATTTTCGTTTTCTTTTCGTATGGATTCGAACGGAATGCGCTCGAATCGACTTAAATATTGGAATTTTTATGCCAGCTGAAACTTGGGGATGTTGGATGTATTGTGGGTGGGTTTTTCTTGTCTGTTACCACTAAGAGGAGAAACCAAAACAATATGTAAAAAGATGTCCAACGAAATGATTTGGATACTTGAGAATTGATATCCAACAAAAAAGGGAAATAATTGTGTAAAAATAATATTTTAAATGTGGTTCGTTGTCGGTTTGTCTTTCCGAATTTACGTTTTTCTATTTTTTATCGCTACACTCTTTCAAAAATTCGTTTTGTTTATAATTTCACTGTTGTTTATGGTCAGTGTAAGACTGTAAGAGTAACGACAATTTGTAAGGGTACTATCAGAAGACACAAAACATATATCATTCAGAAAAATTGCAAAAATCTTAATGCAATAACAAAATGTAATTGCATGTATTAAATTAAATTAATAGGACACCAAACACTTTGAATTCATGGAAGCTTAGTCCCAACAAGTTTAGTGCACAAGTAATAGATCGATTCTATTCTTTATGACTTCCATATTACAGTTTTTATTAGAGGTGTTCTCCCTCGACGACAATAAAAATCGTCAATTCGAACAGTAACCGATGAGTTCGTTCGCTTTATTTCGGCGGAAAATTGTTTTAATAATGCCGTTCCAAAGCTTTCATTACGAATCAGCGCGCTTCGATTATTACAGAAATCGCTTGAAGTTTCACCAGTTCAGTGCTTCTCTTAATGAATGGAGACCGATGTAAAAACAAAACGGTTATAGGTCGGCATGCGCTACCGACCAAACAATAATTATTGTTAATGTCGTAAATCAACAAAAACATTCCGGGACTTAATAAACTCCAAGTTATCTCTTTTTATGTCACTATATAAATTACTGTCTCTAATAATGGCAGCGAGACCTTGTTGTATCGAAGAAGTAAAATCGGTGTGTATAAAAATCAATAAAACGGTGTGGGAAAGAGAAATTGAACTCACCCCCGCTAACAATACAAGTTAATTTCATGTCTCCTCCTTCTTCGTAGGGACCTGCTAAAGATGGAACCTCTTTGCCTCGTTCGTCGATTATCGTCGGCTTTTGTGGGGGAACTATAAAAAAAAAACAAAAATTAGAAGTTAGTTATTACTAGAAAAACGAATCATTAATACCAGTGGTAGAAACTGGCAGACACTTAGCTGGAATATGATTTACCTTTGACTAAAAGTTGTTGATGAAAATATATAATTGAAACGCGTTTATTCTACAACGTATTGATACAGATGACATACAGTAATAATCAACTTCAAATGATACTGCGAAGTATGCAATAACAATAACCAACGAAACTGTACGCATTCTGATAATTAAAACGGAAATATTTTCCTATGCAATTTCAGTAGAGGTAATAATTTATTGCTATGGTAATTTTTTTTCATATAAGCACGACGACCCGTGCTGACTGAATACTAACTGAAAAAGAATATAGTAATATTTTTGTAATTAATATACGTGCATAATAGTAATGGGGCTGTTGGTAGTGGTCGAGAGTACAAACTGCGTTGCAACCTTTCAACTTAAAACTTGTCAGTTTTGAATGTCTTGAATATCGTTGCAGCTTTCCCTATTTTGTACTTCGAATTGCTTGTAATGCCGGAATTTACTTTCATTTTGTATTTATCGTTTGAAGGTCTAAAGTAAATTTCGCTGAACATTTGCTTGATGACAATTTATTTCCTTTTGCCCGTTTTTTGCGCTGCAAGGAAATGGTTTAATAGCTTCATATATATATATATATATATAAATACATTTGTTTGTTTTTTTTTTGAAGAATTTATTTATTGGTTTGATGTGTTCAGCTTTGTCGAGAGACCCTATTGTATTTGTCAGTGAAACAAAAAATCATACACGTTAATACGAAAAATCATGTACAAAATACTCCTATTAGGGGACACAAAGAGGTTCTTTATTCTGACGAAAACAAAGAAATATTATTATACACGGACACTGTGAATTCACAATTGCAGACATCTGTGCGTCACTGATCAAGCTTTTCCTAAAGTTCGTTAGAGAGAATCAACATAGTCTCTGTTTCATAGTTTAGCGACATCAGCAGCTCTACTTTATTGGTCGACTGGTCAATATACTATTTTGTCCGAGCTTTATAATACTTGGCAAGATAGTCAAATCATATCCCCTGTTACTGTGCTTCAGGCTTTTGCATAAGATCGTAGTGTAGTCACTCTTTGGAGCTGTTCATGACAGAGAACATCATAAAAGCTTTCAAGTGCCAGTGCGTTTGACGTCCAGCTTTCCTAACCTCCGTATCAGTTTTTCGTAGTTTATTGTGATTTCACCTTTTTGTATTATTTGCGTAACAAAAATCGGTTCTTTTTAGAACTAGCGTTTTGCTTTTCAGGCATTTTTTAACAAGAATGGCTTTTTCTGAAGAACACAAAATACTCATGGTGTTACTACCGAAACGGTATAAAAGAAGATGGAACTTGGCAGTATTCGATTGAAGAATTTCCTAACTTTGCCGTAGAGTATACGCAATTTCGACGAACTTTAAATGTCTTTTTAAAAAATTTCTAAGAAAATGGATCTGTGACACGAAAACCTGGAAGTGGCCGTTCAAAGAAACGAACTCCAGAACTAATTGAAGAAGCGAGAGAAGTAATAGAGAAATCTCGGGTACTTCTATCCGTCATTTATCACAACAACTTAGTTTGTCTGTTGGGACCTATAACGCTCAAAAAATTTTCATTTGTTTCCTTATCGTCTCACATCTGTACATGAATTACATCCAACAGACTTTCCTCAAAGAGTTCAATACTGTGAATGGTTTCTAAATACTATGGATCTGGGTGACCATCTTGAAAAAACGTTTTTCACTGTTCAAATATCCTTTCATCTTAGTGGCTATGTAAACTCACAAAACACAAGACTGTGGACTTTAGAAAATCTACACTTTTTCATTGAGTCGCCCCAATATCCCCAGACGGTTGGTGTTTGGACTGCAATTAGCCAACGCAGAATAATAATCCAATTTTTTATGGCAAAGAGGTTTTTAATATTTAAAAACAAAATAATGATGTTTTCATTTCAGGAAACATAAATGCTGCAAAATACTGTCACGACTGAGGTGTTCTAAGGAGTTGGGTTGTGGCAAGAAAAAGAAAAAGAACCTGTGACATGTTTCTCCCAACAAAACAGTAAGTAGTTTTATTGTATTTGAGTTATTAATAGAAAATAACGTAAACTCACGAACTGGGCTTCTTTACCCCGCTCTACCAACCCCTTAGAACACCTCAGTCGTGACAATACCGTGACGAAATTTTAACTGTATTCTCAAAAATCTTCAGTCTTATTTTAACAAGCAGTAGCCCCGCCCATCCACTTTGTATATTCTTTGATACAATTATACTGCTCTGAGTGCAGCAACATCGTTGAGCGTTTCATTTGTATATTTATGCTAAACATCACAATGCCAATTAATTGTGCAAAGTGCAAGAAGTTTGTATCCGATAAAAAAGTGCAGTGTGATTTGTGTAAGTGTTTTTTCCACTCTACATGCAGTGGATTATCAGCAACTGAATTACAATGTGTTAAACTCAAAGATCGGAGAATCAATTTTTACTGTGACACCTGTTCTGATATGAAATCCTGCTTGGCTAAAGTTAATCAGATGGAATCAACAATTAAACGTTTAGAGGATGAAATTATTAATTTGAAATCGCATGTTTCTGATAAGGCTGAAAAAATTTCTACTAATGATAGTTATAACGAAGGTCTCGTTTATAATTCGATAGTCACGGAGATTTTGGATAGACAACGTAGAGAGAATAATGTTATTTTTTTCAACATCAAGGAATCAGATAAAACAACATCGAAAGAGCAATCTCAAGACGATTTTGAAATTGTTAATAATTATATATCGCAAATATCTACCGACATTGAAACTTCTTCTGTGAAATGTGTACGATTAAAGAAATTTTCCAATTCTAAAAATAGGCCGATTAAAGTTGAACTTAAGTGTAATTCAGATGTAATGTTAATTCTTCGTAATAAAAAAAAGTTAACAGATGGAGTCAACATTGAGAGCGATTCAACACCGATGCAACGGGATTACCTCAAGAAATTGCGAGAAAAACTGAATGCAATTCAGGAAAGCGGAGATACTGGCAAAACAATTAGGTTCATAAACAAAGTACCGAAAATTGTTGACGTATCAAAAAACATCCGAAAGGACAAGTAACTCTACAAATTTTTTACCAGAACGTAAGGGGTCTTAGAATCAAAGTAATTGATTTTTATCGCGAGACTATTAATCTTAATTATGATGTGATGGTGTTGAGTGAGACGGGTCTTAGTCCTGATATTAAAAGTTCCGAAATTTTTGGGTCAAACTATAATGTATATCGTCATGATAGGGACTCAAGTACTAGTAATAAAGTTCGAGGAGGAGGAGTACTCATCGCAGTTCATTCAAGATATCCATCACTCTACATCAATATGGACAATTCAAGATGCGAGGAAATATTTATCTCCATGTCTGTAGGAAAAAATCAAATTATTTTCGGAGGAGTTTACATTCCACCAGCATCTGATGTAGACGTTTATCTTGACCATACATCTTCCCTTGATAGTGTAAGAGATAGGTTTCCTAATTCTATTCTGTGTATTCTAGGCGATTATAATATGCCAAATATAGAAAGGGTTCATGATAATACTAATTCACCTGCGTTAAGACCTATACATAATAATTCTGAACTGTATAACATTGTAGTAGACTCTTTTAATTATCTCGAATTATATCAAGTAAATGACATTCTAAACCATAATAACAATACGTTGAATCTAACTCTCTCAAATTCTGTAAACTTCAGTGTCCAAAGGGACAGTTATAGTATTGTTCCTGACGTGGATCGACATCATCCCCCTTGTAATGCAAAATTAATTATCCCTTCAGATCTTTGCGAAATCGAATCTCCACCATTATATAAATTTAGCTTTAAAAATGCACCTTACGATTCTATTAATGATTATTTTGGTTCCCTAGACTGAAACGCCCTTCTGAGTACAACGGATGTTGAAACAAATTTTAATAATTTTTATGATGCGATAAGTAACGCCTGCTCTACTTTTATTAGTAAATCTATGATAAAAAATAACAATTTCCCAACCTGGTTTTCTAAAGCTACAAAAATGCTCGTGAAGAAGAAAAATAAGATGTTCGCTACATTTAGACACACGCATAACGCAGAACACTTTACCAAGTTCAAACATCTTCGTTCTCTTGTAAAAAAATACATTAAAGGTGACTACGCAACATTAATATCAACAACAGAAGAAAACATTAACGTCAACAGTAATAATTTATGGAAATTTGTTAAATCAGGTAACTCAGTTTCTGTTCCTAATTTTGTAACCTACAATAATGTAAGCTCTAATGATCCCCAGCAAATCTGTAACTTGTTTGCCGATTTTTTTGAGGAGGTTTATGTACAACATTTCCAAACACCAAGTGATAATACCCGTAATTCGACAACGAATTATTCTGAAATTCTCCAAGTGATTAACAATCTTGATATAAATTTTGATGCTGTTTTCCAAAAATTTGTATCTTTAAAAAATAATTTCAATCCGGGACCTGATGTAATACCAGCTTACTTTTTGAAAATGTGTAGCCCATTTCTTACTCTACCTATAACAATCCTTTTTAAGCAATCATTAAGGTCGGGTTTGTGCCCAGTCCGTTGGAAATCATCGTTTATCGTACCAATTCACAAATCGGGATCAAAAACTGATGTTAAAAATTATCGTCCAGTTTGTATTATTTCATCATTATGTAAGGTTCTTGAATCCATTATAGCTGATAAACTTCTCGATAGTTACTATAATATCCTTTCCACTAAACAGCATGGTTTTATGCCTAAGCGCAGTACACTGACAAATCTCTCAATTTATAGTAATTATATCTCAAACTCATTAAAAAGAGGTTACCAGGTGGACTCCATTTATACGGATTTTAGTAAGGCCTTCGATCGAGTTGATATAAATCTTTTGTTGATCAAACTTAAGCACTATGGTATTGTAGGTAATTTACTTTCATGTCTTTCCTCTTACCTAAATGGCAGAACGCAGACCGTTCGTATCAGTGGACTGTTCTCTCATGAAATAAAAGCAACATCCGGTGTTCCTCAGGGTAGGTAAGTATTGCCAATTCTTACTCTTTGCCGACGATCTGAAACTCTACATGAAAGTTCGCTCGGAGCTAGATGTTCTTAAAATTCAATCTGACTTAGATTCGTTTTCAAATTGGTGTGATATGAACAACTTACGAATTAATCATGATAAATGTAAAATTATTACGTTCCATAAATGCAAGAATCCGATAAGTGCCCGATACTGTTTATGTGATAACGAGATATTGAGAGTTGAAACGGTTAAGGATCTTGGTGTAGTGTTTGACAAATCTTATACGCTCGAGTACCACATAGAAAGTATTCTCAATAAAGCTATGAGAATGTGTGGATTTGTTAAACGTCAATTTTTTACTTTTTAAACTCAACATAGACAAAAATTTGTACACCTGTGAAGAACGGCTCGAGTTAGTAGGTCTAAAATCATTGGAGTCACGACGGAAAAATGCCATAGTTGTCTTCGGCTATAAAGTATTTAATAATCTAATTCATTCTCCTGAAATATTAAGTTCGTTTCGAATAAGAGTACCTAACCATCTTATCCGGGATCCTATACTATTTGAAATCGACTCACACCGGACTAACTACGGAATCCACAGTCCTTTTACTAGAGTGGCACGTGCTTTAAATTCTTTACCATCTGCCATCGACATCTCTAACATTTCATTAAATAGGTTCAAACGGGAGCTTAGGTATTAAGTTAGGTTAAGTAATAAGAGTGTGTATTTTTGGTTAAATATTTTTTCTCGATATTTGTACGTTATGTATGTAGATAGTTATTTTCAGTTGGACAATTGTTAGATGTTGTGTTTTTCAAATTTCTAAAATTGCCTGTATGGTGTAAACTGTTTTTTTTTTGGCAATAAACTAAACTAAACTAAACTAAACTAAAACAACTGGACGATAATGAGTTAGTGTATGGTTACTTTCAGCCAGACCGTGTGACTGCTCATACAACTGGAGCTACAATAGATTTTTTGGCTGAATTTTACACAATAGGATTATTAGTCGCAATAGACCAAACAACTGACCGCCTAGATCATGTGACCGCTGCTGGTGGTACAGACCGTACCAGTGATTATTTATTAATTTTATTTGAATAATCTCCGTCAAGCAGATTTGCATTAAAATGAGAAAATATTTTCCAACCTAAATTATTTGCTGCTAAATGTCATTTTCAATGAAGAATTTTTGGTTTGATCTAATACTCAAATGTGGTAATTATGGTGAACCCACCTATTACATCCCTATTTTCGAGTTGTCAAATTTCACCAGTGAGCAATCATCAGACGCAGGATAGACAACCTCTGATGCATTGTCACTAGGTGGTAGAAAGTGCAAATATACATAATTTCATCACGCTCAATTTTTTTTTTCAAAAATCAATAAAAGTAACAATTTAACGCTCAGGAGGACATCTTCTTCGAGAAAGGTGGTACGAAAATACCCCTCACTATCCACCATTTACAAAAAACATTAATCGGCAGTCTGAGATAGTCTCAGGATATTATTATTGAAAATATTTACGAAATACTGATAAGATTTACATGGTACAAAATAAAAGAACAATATGTTCGCAGACAACGCCGTGTCGTGCAGGAACGAGTTACATGATTCAACGAGGTTGAGGGTTTTATTGGTAATATAATATATTCTGAGTTATTCAAGTTAAAAGTTCATTTAGTTTATTCACCTCCATACCTCAAATTGCATATTTGGAGACAAGGCATACAATTTCGTTTTTATAGTTGCACGTAAGGTATATTATCATATCAAACTCTATTTTTGATAGTTAAAGTTAACGTAAAATGTAACGACTTTATTTAAAAGCTGGTTCATATCTACATAGAAAAATTAAACGGTAAAATAAGCCATTACCACACTATTTATCACCAAAATAATATTTAATAATCGTGAGGTTTGCTTGTTATAATTGAGCGTTATCCCACGTACATTTGTGCTAATTTAACACGAAGAAAGTATAAATGGAATAGGGAACCTTGTCTGTTCATATTAAATACTCATTGATATACAAATTGCAGTCTGAATACGCTTGTTATTAGAACACAGCTGGTGGGATAAATAATTAATAATTATGAATATTTATTGGGTCGCTGAGTTAAAAGCTTTGTAAATAAATGTTTTATTAAGCTCAAGGAGTTTACTCCTGAATTCACAATTTAATGTAGGTAGGCTATTCGGAATATTTGAACACGCTGGAATTTGCTAATTCCGCTGTTTTATTCAAACAAAAATTTGTCGGCATTGATAGTCAGAAGTTATGCAAGTATGAAAATTGCTTCAACTTTTATTAAAAATTGTATTTTTGAATCTTTGGAAAAATGATGTTTCGATTTTTAGATCACTGAGTCCAGATATATAATAATCTAGTTTGAATACTTAACTAATATCAAAAAATAAATATTTGTTTGTGGTAGATTCCACGTTTAATCGTAACGAGAAATTTATGTTGTTTTATGCGGTTCGCGAAAACCAGCTTTAACAAATAAAAAAAGAACTCGGTGAAGTTTGTAAGTAAGCTACAAATTTACTACCTGTGCAAATTTTAATTTCAGGTGATTTTTCTTGCAATAGGCTCCAACTTATTACATCTAAATACATCTAAATTAATTATAAAAAAACACTTCCAAGCACTAGAATAGCATAGAATGCTATTTTTTGTTATTTGTAGATTTAAAAACCCCTCTTTGTTACCCTATTTTTAAAAGTTCTTGAGATTATTAAATTTTTACGCTTCAGTCAAATCTAAAATTTGCGAGTCCGTGCGCGTGAACATTTACATCAGTGGTACAGCATCTGGGAGATCCCTGCAAGCTGAAGAACGAATTTTGGAACGCGTCGAAAAAGAGCCCGACATCAGCACTTGTCGACTTGCAGCTGAAGTTGGAGTTTCAGGCCTACGTCCATACCACGTTCAAAAAGTGCAAGGTTTGGAGTTTGCTGTGCAATTTAGTGCGAATGCTTGTTACAACAATGTCGTGAACACCCTAGCTTTTTAAATTGCATTCTGTTGTATTAATATTACAAATAATATAGTAGCTGCAATAATTCATTACGTTCTTGTCTAGCTGGTCATCCTAAGTTGCATTATATCTTGTCACCAGCTTGTTTCAAGTTTTTATTTCCCTTCATTAGATCGCACTATAAACGAAATATTGCTCGCAAGCAACATTACACTGGTTAAGTGCATTTCTGCAGAAATACTCCACGCAAACTTGGCCGCTTTATGTTGCACTTCAGTTTCATCACGTGATTGTCATCAGTAAGGGACAATATCCCCAGCCCTTAAACACACAACAACTTGTTAACGAGTTTGAGGGATGTGAAGTTCCCTAAATTCAAGCAATACTTTCCAAGGGATTGCATAACACTCGGAAATAATTTCGTTCCAGAATTAAATACTTTTCCAACAGTTTGTTATCAACCGACGAAGTTTCGTTAGTTCCATCGCTATTCCAGGCACAAAACGATTAATACCGTCTGCTGAATATCGCCATGTATTTGCTAAAACTCCCAGTATTCGACGTGATGTTTTAATTTGAATGGCCCATCAAGGTTGTTTCAATATGAAACTTCAGAAATTGAAGCAATTTCGTATCATTTGTTATTTATTAAGTACAAGCACAACAGTTACGATACGGAATACTTAAACTTTTTAATTGGAATTCTGGCACGCGATGCTTCATCTGACTGTACACGCGATTACCCGAAACTTTGGAATTTTCCAGCCTAATAAAATTATACTTGAGTGAGGGGTAATTTTGCGAGAGCGGCTTCCTTATTCGTACGGAGCAAATACAAATAAAATTGGCTGGGCTTACGTCGCGTTGTATTTATTTTTAGGCGATTATATCAAGGGATATTGAGAAAATTACCGTGCTCAGCAAAATTCAGAGACGAAGAGAAATATTTTGCAGGAAAATTCCTGGTGCGACCGCACTATTGAATCTCTGCGCGAGATAGCGAAGCTGTAATCATCAAATCGGAGTGTGGTTTTTTTATCAAGTTGTGCAGGTATTCAGAGGTTTCAGGCGGCGGAAACGTTTGGACTGTAATTAGATTATTACAATAAATGGCATGTCAGCTCAGTGCTATTTTTATACAGTGACAAGGCAAACATTTAGTTGCAGACAACTTTGAACTCCTGTACAAAGCTTTCTGAATTTCAAACAATTATTGTCCATTTTGAGTGTTTGAGACTCTGTGTGGTGTGTGCACGACTCTGGAAGTCACCGCCCCTCCCCACTGAGTTGTTGTGAACTCTGTACTCTAGAGTGACACAGTAGATCTCCAAGTGGGTGACCCTAGCGGTCACTATGTATTTTTTGTTTATATTCATCTGCCATTTTTCAAATAGAAATATACCGGGTTTTTATAAATGTTTCTAAGGGCGTAGTTGGCCATGGATTTCAAAAATCCCGCTTTGCTGAAATTACGCCTCATTATGACAGTTTGTTTGTCATTAATGTCATTTGTAACCTGGCGTTTAAAGTCATCTTTTTTATTGTTTTAACGTTTTTCAAGTGTGCAGTTCTTGTTAATCCAAACTCAAAACAACAAAACGGTCGTTTTCAAAACTCTTAATGCTGGAGTACGAAAATTTGGTTTTTGTGCTACGAAACGAAGACCGTGGAAATGGTTTATTCTGTTGAACAAGACACTTTCATTGTTATGTTTTGTTATCGCATTGGGACATTCCTAAACGAAGAAGAGTGAGTATATTCTATAACCGCAAGAATATCTGCCAAATACCATGATTTAATAATTCAAGAAACATCGTCAGAAGCTCACACTAGAGATGTAATCAACAGATTTGTTCGAACTGGCAGTATCAACAAGGGTAAGTCTCCTGGAAGACCTTCAGTATCTGAGGAAGTTGTTGATGATTTGGGACGAATTGAGCAGACTCCGCAAAAATCTTTGACAAGATTTCCTCAGCTGTCAGGAGTTCCTATTGCAACACGAAATTGAACAAAGGGTATTGACGAAAGGATTACAGACATTAAAAAGAGAGTCAGCATGTGGCTTGAACAAAATGATAAACATTTTGAAGTTTATCTGCAATAAATTTGTTTCTTTTTATTGTAATGAATTAGTTTTATAATTTCGAAGGCTTCCACGGTGGGAATCAATATATGATCGTTTTCGCCGTTGGGACCGTGTCAGTTGAGTTTTTGGGTTCAACGTTTCGCACACATTCGTAAGTGGCATCTTCAGCAGCAGGGTTGAGAAATTATGAATAAGGCAAAAGAGCACGGTAACTCAGTATGTCAATCATACCAGAGGCGAAACTCTTCTGGCAGTAGAATAAAATAGGAACCGTCTTGTAACAAGGAGTGTATTTTGTCGACGTATTATGTTTTGTACAGAATGACTTTCTCAGCGGGCAGGATGACTAGGTCGGTATTAGTTTTAACAGAAGTGTGAGTAGTCCTTTCTTCTATGGACAGATTGGGTTTTGGGGGGACTGCTGAGTGCAAGATTTGGGCTGTTTCGAGGCGAATAGAGTCTGCGTTTTCTCTTGGCAGATTTCTGATAGAAGTTCTGGCAGCACTAATAATTTCCCCAGTTGAAATTTTCTTAGAAGCGGTGACAAAATTAAGGCCTTTTGACAAAAGTGTGTTCTCTGATTCGGAAAAGGAGTAAGATGACAAATTGACGACTGTTTTAATAGCAGGTTGTGGACGATTTTTTGGTTTTGGAGCAAGGGACTGAAATTTTCGGATATGGACTTGTTTTCCCCACCACGTTTCTATAAAAAGGTCACAATTACATTCTTACTGCCAGAAGAGTTTCGCTTATGGTGTGGTTGACATACTGAGTTACCGTGCTCTTTTGCCTTATTCCTAATTTCTCAACACTGCTCCTGAAGATGCCACTTTTGAAAGTGTGCAGAACATTGAGCCCAAAAACTCAATTGACACGGTCCCAACCCGGAAAACAATCATATAATTAATTTTATTTTTTAATAGTATAATCAGCCTTTAGGCAAGCAGTTACACAGATAGGTGTTGTATTTATCGTGCGTCCTTGGGCATTTAATAAAGTCCGAAACTGAGAGGCAGTACGTTTTTACGATCTATTCTGTTCTTGATTTCATCAACACAATAAATTGTTTCATCCACTGATTTTTTCAATCGCCTTGTTTATTAAATGAAATTAAAATTATAACGTTAATCGCCTATAAAGTACGACATCCGAAATTTATACAGTAGGGCGTGTCTTCGTACTTTATTCAAATTGAACTAAAAGTAAATACGGCATCGGTCGTTTGTGGAATATGGTGTTCGACATTCATATGGCTTTCAGAAAGTATATCAATTTGGATAGGTGAAGTGTAATACTAATAGTAACACTACTCTATTCCCTAATTTTATGGGAAAAATAAAATAAAGTGCCTCATTCATTGATTTATTTAAGTCAACTGTATAAGCAAGCCTAAAATATATGAAGGCACTGATAAATCACAAGCATAGACTTATAATATTTTGCAGATTTTAGGTAAAAAGTTCAAATGAACAAGGGGCTGGCGCTCTTCTGGTTAACCTATTCACATAAAAAAAGTCTAGGACGCTTGGATTCTTCCCTCGGCAATTCCGATACCCGGATACAAGAAGCCGTTAAGCCGTCCAGGAAACTTACCCCTTATACTAACTACAAAATGGAGCGCTAGCCGTTACAATTCGGGCTGACCACAGTAGTGCCTATATGGGTAAATATAACTACATCAGGAGACAAATGTTTCGTTTGATCAAACAATCTAATTAGCTAACCGAACAATCCATAATAGTGACAGCTTATGAGATTAATATCTAGTCTATTGGCATTGACAACTAATTAATAACTAAAAGCTAGAGGCGTGCTAGCAAATGAGAAACGATTTAAACACTGCTTAGTTGGCGAAAATGAATATTAAGTATATAGGACTATTAAATAAATATTGGTAATTGAATTTTATTCGTTGTTAAATTATCAAGGACTATTAGCAATCCAGAAATCATTTCCGATATATCAAGATATAAAAACCAAGGACCACGATGGCAGCGATAACAGGGCAACAAAAAAGAATGAACCGATCTGACATAATGACCTTTGCAGGGAACTGTCTGCGAGGGTTACTCCTTTAAAAAGTACTCTGCACTCCTCTATGCTCCTCTAAATTCCTCTTCTATATTCCAAAGGGAGTCCACTCCTGCGGCAAACGGACGGAAAAAGAGAAAAACAGATAGGAAGAAGAAGGCTGACATTTTTGCACCCAAAAATTCGACATTTGTCGACGTAGTACAATGGCAGAAACAGAAAAATATTCAAATGGACAACCTCGAGGCAATGACTACTTCTGTGGGACAGAGTTTGGAGGTCTAATCCCAAATTTGGCGAAAACATATAGCAATGTTTTGAAGAAAAAGTTAATTAGGTGTATTTATCATAGTTTTGTGATTTCAGCCTTTTGACTTCGTGTTAAACGATACATTAATGCGAAAATTGTATTTTTGGAAGTATAACTTTCATACTTCAGGCATCAATCTAACTATAGTCTTCAGACTGAAGAAAATGATAACCATGCCTTCGAGCAATTACACACTTATTTGACGAACAACAGTTTAGTTACGGATTAGCATTGTTAGGTCATAAGTGGGTGACCTGCCGGAAATTGTGACGATCCGGCTCGAAGGACCAAATGTTAGGTCATAATTGGGTGACCTAACGGTAGTTTTTGTGTTTGCTCCAAGGACCAGCGGTCACAAATGGGTGACCACAAATGTTGGTCACAATGGATGACCAAAAAATGAAGTGGTCACAATGGATGACCAAAATGATGTTGTTGAAACTATAGATATAGTTTCAATGAGACACGACCTTTCTGCTTCACGGTTTATTCGAATCTACGACTATTTAAATTTACATATTAACAAGTGGTGGTGGTGGGTGAGAGGGTGGAGTCTGCTGCACCCCTTCTCCTTCGGTCTACCTGACTGGACCGAACAAGCATCAAGTTCAATTTTTTGCTCTTTCCTTTGCTTAAGTTATGTTATTGACTTATCTTTTTACAAGAAAAATACTGACATACAATAGACAAACAGACAGACAGTAATTACGCTGATAATGAGACAACTATCCGTACTATAATCAAATCGTCAAATCATATAAACCAAAAAAGATAAGTTATTAATCCAAACAGATGATTGGTTTATCGCCAAAAAAGTAAAAATAAAGAAAGGCAAAATTCTAGCAAGATCCTTACAACCAACTTTAAAAGAAATTCAAGTAACAGATAAAGATATAAACAATACGAAAATGCGAAATAAATCGTCAGAAATTCTTCTATTATATTTATTATAAGCATCTTCTAAAACGAAAACCAAAAATTAGAAAATAAGGTAGCATCAAGATATTTGAAAGGCCTAAATAAATATAGACGTCTGCGTAAGTGTAAAAGCATAATTTGCTTGCTATAAATGCAACAATGTTTACTTATTTAGGGTGTTGGAGCATTAAATTTTATGAATAAAACTTCCTATTGTTTTGAGTCTTTACATTTTTCAGTTGTTTTTACACAAAAGCCGAAACACCCTCCTCCTAAAAACCACAAGCACGTAAAATTTATTTATTTAGTAGTTTCATTGGTTGCGCGCACGTGTTTTTGCACCACAAATCTCTCAGGAGAGCATTTAACATGACAATAATTCAAATTTGATCTGAAGCACCTTACACTTCTATGCATCACGTCAACATGGTTATTTATTTACCTCTACCTTTGTAACTTCAAAAACTGGGAATTCATTAAATTGTGCACTGTATAGCTGTCCCAGTCAAAAGCTCATGTAAGTATGCTTACAATCATTTTAAGATCGGGAATCTCTAAAAAATGAACAAAACTTTAAAGATAACAAATTATCATTGAGATGCTCATGGTCTTAGCTGCAATTAAACCAAAACAATTAAGATTACAAAATAAAATGTGTTTTCATAGGAATGACAGCTTGGCTAATTATTATAGCCAATATTTCTATGCAATATTATTGCCAATAGTTCAACGCGTTTTTTCCTATGAAATACGAAAATGCGTTTTTTCCTATGAAATATAGAAAGAAAAATAAAATGTCGTGTGATAAAATTAAATGCGGAACCGTAGCGGAGATATAACTTGTTGATAAACTATTATAGCTTTTTTCAAATAGAGTTCAAGTGGTGCACCATTTATCATTTCCAGGATTCGAGGTCAACACAGCTCGAAAAGAAAGTGGCATTTCGTATATGAAAAGGTTCCTCTTATAGAAAAGATGGCACAAAGTCATAAATAACATTAGTCGATTGAAATATTCATGTTTTGTGAAATACCTAGTTCCGAATTACACCTTTTTAGGTCGATGAAATATTGTTTTGGTAAGATAATGCCGGAGATTGGTTTTCAGTTTGCGGGGGATAATCAAATCAGCTACTCCTCGTTAAATTATTGGCGCTTTTTATTACGCTGGGGTTGCGGACGCTATTGTATAACTTAATTCTAGAAACCACTTTTAATTTAAACTCCTTTGAATAAAGTAATGTAATAATAAAGAGATACCGCTTTAAGCGATAGTAAAGTTAACATTGTGTATGTGTGTATAAAACTTCTAGTTCTTTCCGCCAAACCAATTAACCTTTATTTTTCCAGTGGTGTTGAAACGGTTATCAAAATATTTAGAGAGTTTCCACTGTAGAAACAAATATGGAACAGGAATGACTGAAAACTTACATTATTTTGGTGCTGATCGTACTATAAATACTAAGTACCACGAAAATTTTAGGAGTGGTGTATTAGTAACAGTTAACAAGCCCTGTAAATCATTTAATGTTTGCGATGGTCTTATAATAAGGAAAGTGTAATGGCAGGCTGAATATTAAAAATTTAAACTTAACTGTAGGCGGGGTTTACCTCTCCCTTGCTTCTGGGTTTAATATTTACAAAATTTAGCGTAATGACATTCAATCTCTGTTTAATGCATTTCCAGATTTTATTTATGTATTATAAACTTACTTCTTTATTTTTCCTGGAAAAACAATAAGATAAATTTGATATACTTAATTGACTCTTTCAGCGATTACTTATTATGATATTATTAAGGCGACTTGGCCGTTTTTAGATCCCGAGCGTAACCCAAGGAAGTATTTCTTCATTTTCTGAAAATGTGTTGTAAATCGTTGGAACCCCTCTTAAGAAGCACCTGAAGATTAAGTTGTCATTACAGAGCTTTCTTGTTTTTCTAAAATACGAAATTTTGACAATAACGCAACTTTTTCGATCTTGTTATTTTTAGTAAAAACTTCAGCTGTAAGCTGCAGGTGAAAAGCATTGATTTTCTGCCTTGAATAAAGTTCAATTTCATTCATCAAACTTGTTAATTTATTCAAACTTTATTGCGCATACTTTACAACAACATGACGTTAATTTGTTATTCACAACTTCGACGATTTCAACAAACTGATTTAGAATAGCGCTAATTGTGTATTAAAATGTTTACGGTTGTGAGTAAACATTAAGTTTTTGTATGTGAAACGAGCTAGATAAGCCAACACCACTGTGTTATAATTTCGATATTATCTATGAATCAATCTCTAGGGAACAAAGTAAAATCCGTAGTTAAAGTACACAGTGGCAGTTCTCAAAATCAATATAGGGTTGGCGTCAGGTGGAAAATACGCGCCAAACCAGCTTCTCATACAGATCACAGCTTCCATTACTAAACTTTCATTATTTCTCGTTCGTATTCAAATAACAAACTTCTTTTATAGCTAAAATGGAACTTTACCAAGTTTATACCGGTGAAAATATGGAAGCTGTCGAGCGTGATTCAGGAGCCATCACGGAGACGTTTATTTGACTAAAAATTACCTCTGTGATAGATTTATACCCTTGTTGTGACACCCATAATGACGCTATTAAGGTGCGGTGAAATTAATTGAAGCAAGTCTGTTATTTGTTTTTCACTAATAATAAAGAAGTCAAATTGTTACTGATGATGAATGGTGACTGACCTTTTACACTTTTTATGAAATAAGTTATCTTTAGACTTGATTTCTATCTTTTCTTAGTTATATTTTATAACAAACTAAATATGGATGATATACTAAGTACTCGCCTCAAAATCTCTCAACACAGATTTACCCTTTAATTAGAGCGCATGATTACTTGGCAATTTTGGAGCGTGCTGCCAATATTCACTTGTATAAACTGTCTAACCGTTGAACAATTTACATTCAGTATGCATACATTTAACAACAAACAAACTACATCTCGCCCTGCAAATGGGACTTAAACATCTTGGAAGTTAGGTGTTACACTGTCGAATCCTGTTGAAATGTGTTCTGGACTGTCAGTTAGCGATTTGCAGGGTTTACAATCGCCGAATGGCAGAGGGCTTGTAAGGGTAGACACAAAATTTTGCGATGATGGAAGAAAGAACTGTATTGTATTGTCTGTGTCTGTGTTTAACTTCGGCGTTTGATGGAAAGGGATGCACGTAAAAATCTCTTGTCAATCTTTAGTAGCAGTTTTATGGAAAGAGGATAATGGAATCAGTTCCAATGCTTTTTAAAATGAGTTTAAGCTGATGGTGGCGTTAGATGTAACATGAGGCGAGGTGTCGAAGTCTATAAAAAAGAAATTGAAAAGTTTTTACTAGCGTTGATAGTAAGAAGGCTAAAGTAGGTTTTTGGTCCTCTTTTTTGGTAAAAGAGTAATAAAGTTCATACCGATACAGTAATCAAGCGCTGGAAATCAAAATGTGGTGTAAAGCGTGTTTAAAAGCAGCGATTAGACAGATCATAAACAGGACAAATAATAATTTGTGTATCGATGTTATAATTATATATTAGGAGTATCATTTGTCGCCGTTTTTCTACATCGACAATAAAAAACGGCCTCAATAATTGCTTTCAAATCTAACTATGTTTTAACAGGTTATTATTACTTAAAAATAGTTCATGTTTATAACCTACATCACGTCACACATAATTTCTTGATTTTAAAATACACACTTATCAGCTTAACACTGCTTAATTAATGCACTGGTTTAACATAATAAGACTATGACAGTTAACGCGTAACTTAAAAATATACGATTCGTTAGTTCTTTTTCTTTTGAATCACTATTGTCACGTAAGTATCTGAAGTTAAAAATATGTTAACATCGCGAACTGTATTGTTTTTATTTTATTTTAATAGGGTCCATCCTGCGAATCGGTACTTTCCTATTTTTTCGACGTTTCATGACCCTAGAGGTCCCCCGTTTCCTTGTCCGTTGTCTGTCCGTCGTCTGGCCGTAGTTTGTCCGTAGTGTGTCGGTAGTCTGTGCGTAGTCCAACATAATATGCAGCTACTCTTTACGACTTTTCTTTATTTTTTAATTTGTCCACACATAGTTCTAGTACAAATATACAGGGTGAGTTAGTAAGCGCGCGTTCCTCGATATCTCATTTACATTAGATTATATTTTGTCCTTTTCTCATAATATACATAGAATTCTTTGAACAACACCATACTCAAAAGCATGCTTTTAATTTCTTGTAACGAAATAAGTATTTTGCAGTTAAGATCTGTCCTCTTGGTTCACGGCGAAAAAAAAATCATAACAATTGAGACGGGGTGGGTGGGCGGGGCTTATATTTTGTCCTTTTATCTTAATATGCATAGAATTCTTTGAACAACACGATACTCAAAAGCATACTTTTAATTTCTTATAAACAAATAAATATTTTGCGGTTAAACTCTGTCCACTTGGTTCACGGTGAATAAAAAAAAATATCACAATTGAGATAGGGTGGGTGGGGGGGCTTACATTTTGCCTTCTTGTTTTAATGTGTGTAGACTTCACAACATGAAATTTAAAACATGTTTAAAATGGAAATTTTGTATAAGGAATATCGATTTTGAAATTAGGCTCCGCCTCATAATTGGGAAATCTATATTTCCTTGCAAAAACCATTTTAATCATGTTTTGAGTTTCTTGTTATGAAAAGATGGCTATGTACAGTTCCGGCCCCCCAAAAGTGCACAATAATTTTCTCTATTGTAAATGTATCTTCAAATCATGGGAGCTCGAATAACAAAATTTGTCAAATTTGACATTTTGTTTATTCAAAAATGCCACGCCACTGGTAAGAGCCAGACTTACATTAGTTTAAACATTAAGAAAAAAGCCATGACGACGAAAAATCGTGCACTTTTGGAGGGCCGCACTGTATATTAAGAAAAAAAAGGCAAAAAATTAACCCCACCCACCTCCCCTATCTCAATTCTGATGATTTTTTTTTTGTCGTAAGCCGAGGTGCGGAGCTTAATTGTAAAATTCTTATTTTTCTACGAGAAATTACCATGTGAAATATGTTCTTAAGTAATCGTGTTATACGTTATACAAAGAAAACTAAATGCGTGAATTAAAAAAAAAAAAACAAAAGAGATGCCCCACTCATTCGTTTCGATCTCAACCGTGATGAATTTTTCATTCGTTGTCACACCGAGGGGCGGAGCGTAACTGCAAAATCCATATTTCCATATACAAATTTGCCATTTTAAACATGTTTTAAGTTTCTTGTTGTGACATATTAAGAAAAAAGGCAAAATATAAGCCCCGCCCACCCGCCCTATCTCAATTGCGATGACTTTTTTTTATTCGTCGTAAGCCAAGGGGAGAAGCTTAATTGCAAAATCCTTCTTTCAAGAATTAAAAAAGCATGTTTATTAATATTCTATTGTTGAAAGAATAGTATGTATTTTAGGAAAAAAAAATAAGCCAAAAATTAAGCCCCAGCCATGTCCATCTCAAGTTCATTTGTGATGAATTTTTCATTGGTTGTCAGAGCAAGGGGCGGAGCGTAATTGTAAAATCGATATTTCCCTATACAAATTTACCATTTTAATAAACATGTTTTACCTTTCTTGTTGTGAAAAGAAGACTACACATATTAAGAAAAAAAGGCCAAAATGTAAGGCGTTGTAGTATTAATACTGTTATAATCTGTTTTTGTGACGAATGGCAACAAATCTTGTTGACTTAAACGTCGAGAACTATTTTTAACAATGCATAAGTACTGAGAGAAAGTTACAGTGTGGAAAATGATGGCAGCTTTTTAAAATACGAGGGTTTTGGTGAACAGGTGATTAAATGGCTTACTATTAGTGGACCTCATTATCTTTATCAAAATTTTATTTTCGTGGAATTAGTGCTGTCAATCACAAAAATGCACCCCCTTCTTCAGGGAATTTTCCTTCGAGTTGGCAGCATTGCACACTACCGCAATTTGATTGGTTGAAAACCCAGCGTCAGCCGCAACGTAACGCAATGTCATCTCGAACGTCACCCCAACGGCGTGCCAACTTTCAACGGCAACGTCAACGGATGATGTAAACGACGCATACCTTCGCTGCGTATTTATCTTACAACAGCAACGTCAGCGACAAATTTATAAATCGACCTTTAGGTTGAACAACACTAAATGGTACAAGACATTCATTGCCCTGCCATGATGGTCTACTTAGTAAAATTTATCAACACATTATTGTAATCAAGTCCGTCGGCCGACTCTCTACTTTTACATTTTCTTGACTTTTCATGACTGCTAGAGTACGAAGAAATAAGTCTCCCGTTTCCATCTGTCTGTCTGTCTGTCTGTCGATCTGTCTGCCACAGAATTTACATTTAATTTGTTGTTAATTTTACTAACATCTTGACTCTTTCAGATTTTTGGACCCATCTTTACTAATAACCGTCACAATTTTGGAACCCATCATCCAGGAAGATCCGGGTTTATGGAAGAACCTCAAAGAACAATTGCTAGAAAAACGAAGACGCCAAAAAAATTTTTAAACCCAAAACTTCTGCTCCCCAAAATCATAGAGGGATCAGGGAAACTGTCTGGACTAAGAGCAAAGGCTTTATAGTAATATAAATACTCAAGCTAGATACATATTTAGAAAGACATACCTAAATTGTAACCCAAAAAGACAATAAACTACAATTACAAGATTAACCTGGGGATTTCCCTGGGTGGTCGCTGCTCGGATTTTTTAATCAAGCGCACGCACGCTCTAAAAGGCTTTAGATAATTCTTGTAGCTGTTAGGATTACCATTTTCGAATTGATGAACTGCACAAGCCCTGGAGCAGTTGATGTTGATTTAGACGTTTTTTATTTCTTCTGCTAGATCTTCCTCCCGTGTGTCTAACAGTCTTGGATTTAGGTGAATACTGTTGGAACTTATATCTGTGTCTGTTGTGTTGGTTCTTTTTTTCAAAGTTATTTATCCTCGAAATGAAATATGAGTGACTTCACTGTAAATATATACAGTTTATATATATGTTTTGAAGAAAATATCCATTATTCTTACACCTATTACTTTTTCGTACTAATGGGTAAAGTTAGTTTATTTTCACACTAGTGTTTTAAAGTAGAACTTTTCTTTCTCTGATTTCCACTTTCGTCATGCCCGCAGGCTGAGAATCACTTCTCTAAAGAATTTGGGCGATAAAATTAATTAACACCAAATGGATGTCGTTCCAACTTGACATTAATCTCAACCTGAAAATATATTCATGTTTTCTTCATTACCTGCTGTATTCTTAATAATAATGTTACAATGTAAATTTACATTTTTGGTGGGGATGATTAGACAAATTTTGGTTTGCGTTTTACCATCTACATGATACTCCTAATATAGATACAAAATTTCACAATAATCGGTCCAGTACTTTAGGAGATTATCTGTCTAACAAAAATCCGGGACGGCAGACAGACAGGCGGACCGACGGACCGACGGACAGACGGACAGATGGACAAACGGACAGACGGATAGAGGGACAGACGGACAGACAGGGAGATCTATTCCTTCGTCCTCTAGGGGTCATCAAAAATCGAGAAAACGTAAAAGTAGAGAGTCGGCCGACGGATTCGATTACAATACTTCCTTTGCTTACGCTCGGGAAGTAAAAATCATACCAAATTTGTAATCAAACGTGCATTTTCTCAGTTTTTTAACAAATAAAATGTCTGAGAGTGAAAGAGAATTTACTCCTCCAGAGTTGTGACAATCTGCAGAAAATTAACCATCAGCCGCACAGAATGCCGCACAAGACTTTTAGCAACGGCATATGTCAATTGTGTGATTCAGTTATCAATATAATCATGACTTTCATTTGATAATTTGACATTCAAAGTTCGAATCGACATCATTACTGACCGCTTTCAGGCTTTTCCGGCTCGTTGAAAAATGCATTATGGAATCGCTGACTTTCTGACCTTTCAGAGGTCAGAAAAGCTGTATGTGACTAATTGTGAATAAATATTTTTCTACTACGACTAAAACAGCTTCCTCAGACAGGTAATAAAAAATGTCAGCCTCCATAACTATTCCGAGCCAATACAATACGTTTCCGTAAGTCTTAAAACGTGATACGATATTGGATGCCTTTGTTTTGGTTATTTCGGACCACGCATGCCAAAGAGAAAGGAAAAAGAAAGAATGAGACTCCATTTTGACTTTTCGAGTAATCGGCATCGAGTGGTGCGAGTGTTTTTAGGGTTTATCCAGTGCGAAGGGGCCATTTTTGGAGGTAGAACCCTTATTTTGACTAGTTGTGTCAGGGACGAATTAAGGCTACCGCATTTGGGAACGCGGACGTATATCTTGTGGTTTTTTTGTGACCCTGCAAACCCATTTTAAGACCGCACACCATCAGAGGCCTTTTTATTTTTGTCTTTATTTATTTGTGCTTCCTCTTTTTCCGTTTCGCCATTTTCTCTCTCATCGTTTCGTCGTCCTTGGTTTTGGAGGTTTTTGCGCTCTTGGTGTGGAAGGGTTTTTTGGGAGTTTGGACGAAGGTCGACTAGCCATTGCGTCGCCGCCCTTTCTGAGTAAAGAGACCGTGTTGGACTGCTTCGTGAAAATCTAGGGGATTCCGGAAGAAGGAGACGCGTTAGGTATAGGTTAGATAAAGACGCGCTAAGCACTGACCGGTGCAATTAGGTGGTATTTTATTTTATTATATTATTTAGTATGACAACCAAATAGTTTATTTCAGTAACTGTAATCGATGGTAAAATTCATTCTGAGAATGTAAATTCAGTAATTATGCGACATAACATTTTTAATATTTAAGGCCATCCAGTTGCCGTCGCACCACTTGAAAAGTGAATCTAGGTCAAACTGGAGTTACATTGCATCGTAAACAAAAAAAGCTTCACGTTATATGCATATAATAATAAGTAACTCGAATATTGAAAGCATCGAGTCACATAATTCGCAAATAATAAAAAATGCATGGGGTCACAGGGCCTTGTGGTACACTCGAGGGAACATTAAAAAAGGAAGAAATATAAATCCCCAATCGCACTTGTTGCATCCTACTCTATAGAAAAGACGATAACTACTTAATTGTTAGATTTTTAAAGCCTTTTAAATTTTTGCAAGTTCATAATTAGCAATCTGCGACTTACCCGGTCGAAAGCTTTAGCAAAATCAGGTGATTTAAAGAGGTTTAACAAAGGTATCAAAAGAGTAAATAAATAATATACTTAACGCACACAACATAGTTTTTTTTTTCAAAATATATAAATTTTTCAGGTTATCTTAATTGTTAAAAGTTTTCGCAAACACATTTATCCTTCAATTATTTTTTTCAATACGTTTTCATAATGTAAAATGGTATTCAAGTGGTAAAGTACAAAAGTTCTTAAAAGCATCATAAAAGCTGCTGTTATTATTAAGAGTGGCATTCTGATTTTTATTACTGAGGTCTTGTTTAAAGATCAGTAAATTATTTTCACGAAAATAAAAATTCGTAAAACATTTGTTACCAAATTTGTAATTTCATGAGTCTCATTTCATTCATAACAGCCTGATCAACATGCTACTTTTGTGTGAGAAATCGACACCTAGGTACAATTGCGTGATGCTAATACGAGAATACAAGTAAAATTGTTAATTTTATTAAAAGTTTGTTATACTATATACGTATGTACAATTCTGTCACTCATCGGGTTTCTTATTTACTGATTCTTGCGAAAGAGTCATTCTCTACTCTTTTCTGGATAGTATATAGCGACACCAAAAATTGCCAATGAAAAAATGGGGCCGCTCCCCTTCTCAACGGAAATAACAATTTATGTAAGCTCCTGTGTTGCAGTATTCATAAGGCAACGAAATTTGCACGTATCTTGATATTGTACCGAAAATTGCAAAATAACTAAGCATTGATGCTCCCTACTCACCTATAACTGCCAGCTTTACTCTCAAGTTCTTCGTCGGTGATCGTAAATAATCGATGCGGCATCGATACTCCCCTTCGTCCTTTTCGCCGATGTTGTCTATGTTGAGCGTGGCAGGATCTGTCATTGTCCTGAAAAAGGCTCGCTGGCCCAAATTGCTATCCTGCCAGTGCTTCGGCGTGGTTTTGTAGGGTCCCCTCGTGTCGTAACTGTAACACGGATAAAATTGGTGCTAAATCAAATTTGCTTTATAAACTTCATTGCCAACATAAATAAGCTAAGGCGGTTTCCGTCTTTATTACGCGGACTTTTTCGAGTGAAGTTAATGATACGCCCGTCGCGCAGTATTGTTCGTTTCAATATTGATATTTTCCAAGTGTAATAAAATTTTGCGCTTAACGTTGGTCCGCGGCCGTAAAAAACGCCTAAAGGACTTATGAAGTATGCATTAAAAAATAAATAACGCACATTCGAGACACGTTTCATTCGACGACCAATATTTGGCTCAACAAAGTTTGGGTTTGTCTCTGTCCAAGTCCCAGCGGCATTAGTTATGGCGGTTGAAATCCTTTTTCTATCTTTTACTGATAAAATGCGTATATCGTAACTTAATAGCACCTAGAAGCTACTTTTTCTTCCGTTTCGTAAATTGAATCTTAAATCAATAGCCATTTTCTGTTTTAGTAACCTATTATCTGTATCCCTTTCGAAAACCGAAAGCGGCTTGCTGTTTGTTTAAAGTGTATATCAAGACTAAGGCACACTGGGCTAAAATTTAATAAAGTGCCTTTGCGGCGAATAAATAAACCATCGGTTATAAATGAGCAACAAACATTATTTGGAATACGGCGATTTTAAAAACACAAGAGATGTGTTTATTATACAGGGTCATCATAAAATATTGTAGTCAAAGAAGTTTTGTGGAAACGATTACACTAATATTGGAATTTTTATTTTTAACGCTTCATCAGATTGTGTCGATTGTTAATAATTTTTTCGTCTTGTTGTTTTCATTTGCTATCTTCCTCATTGTTCGAACTTTAAGTCAGTTTTATCAAAACTTCAGATTATTGTAGAATAATCTCAGGTAATGAACACAGAGGAATGACAATGGTCAGTGTTACAAATGACTTTTTTAGGTTAGGATGGGTTAATCTTTGGATCAAAACACATTCATGATCATGTCGTATGACCGTAATGGGGTGTTAAATGAGGATGGGGACTGGGTGTACTCTGTGGATGCGTGTAAAGACAAGTATCTGGTGAAATATCCTGTTGTCATCGACGAAGAATCTTTGAAGACACACATATGGCGAATTGTGGCCAGATTTAACGACACTTTAAGACAAACCCAAAAAATTTGTGGGCCTACATTAATTTAAAGAAAAAGTGTACAAGTATTCCTGGAGTAATGTCTTTCAGACACGCCATGCTTAACTCTCCTCAAGATAGTGTTGATAGTTTTGCGATGCACTTCAGTTCTATCTTCGTCTGTGATAATACCTGTGATGAACCAAATGTATGTGATACCATACCGCTTAACTCCAACTTCACACGTGGCCCTGACAACATACCAGCGTTTTTGCTGAAAGATTGTATTTAATTTAATTTAATTTATTTGTAACGGAATCTCCAATTTACATTATGAATTATTAAACTAAATTAACTAAATAGTACACATTGTAACAGAGTGTTCCCTAATAAGTAAATTCAAAACAAAATATTTTTGGCTTGGCGGTTACTAATATGAAAGCAATAAATAATGAACTAATAAATAAAGAACTAAAATCTACTGCTATAAAATATCGAAATTTTGAATTTAAATTTGTTCAAAGGAGAATCAAACATCGATATATTGATGTTACTCGAATAGTCATTTGCAGCTAGCATCATTCTATGTAAAGGATGATTACGACCTATATTCGACGTCGATGGTGCTACCCTAAAAATATCCTTACTTCTAGCTGTGCGGCTGTTGACGGCAGGGTACAAGAAGAATAGTCTTGATAGCAGCGATGGATTGTCAATACGACCATTTATTATCCCGTGCAGAACACAAGCATCCGTTATATATCATCGAATATATAGAGTTGTATATTAAAATGACGTTGAATCCAAATGTAATCGCCTTTAATATGTTTGGAGCCAACTTTAAACTCGAGAGCTCTCAAAAATTTTTTCTGAGCATTTTCTAGCAACTCCCGATCAACATTATTTAAAGGTGACCAAACAGGTGAACAATAATCTAAGTGTGTCCGAACTAAGGAGACATATAAACTTTTGAGGACCAAAGGTAAAGGCTCATGACAATTTCGTCAAATAAACCCCCACATGTTCAAAGCTTTTTTGGATATATAGGATTAATGACTTTTAAACGAAAATGGTGAGTCGAAGATTACTTCTAAATCCTTAATCTGAGTCACACGTTTAATACAACGCTTATTCAGTTGGTACTTAAAACTGATGTTAGATTTTATGTTAAAAGTTGACATAATATAACATTTATCTAAATTTAAAGGAGTAAGTTGTTATTGCACCACTCAAAGAACATGTCAAGATCTAATTGTACATGTTCTAAATCTTGTGTATCTCGAATGACTTTAAAAATCTTTAGATCGTCCGCGTACAACAAATAATTTGAATATCGTAAACACTGCGTTAAATCATTTATGAATAATAGAAATAGAACGGGTCCGCAATGAGTACCTTGCGGAACACCAGCTGGAACAGAGAAAGACGATGAAATAAAGTTATCAATGCGAACTTGCTGGCACCTGCCTGACAGAAAAGATGCTAACCACTTAATAGTTTTATCTTTGAAACCAAGTTTATCCAGCTTTAAAAGTAATAGTTTATGATTAACGCGGTCGAACGCTTTTGCGAAATCAGTATACACTGAATCCACTTGCAAATGATTAACCAATGCTTCGTTTATAAATTATCGATATTCAAGGAGATTCTACAATGTGAAACTCATTAAAGTTGCCTAGTTACAATGGAATCAAGTAATTTTGGAATTGCTGATTGACAACATACACCTCTGTAATTTTCAACTACGTTACGTTTACCAGATTTAAAAATGGGCATAATGTAGCTGTTCCACATTTTAGAGAAAATACCATCCCTCAAAGAGGTTGCAAATAACAAAAACAGTGGCGAACAAAGAGCAAACTTACAGTTTTTTATAAGAATACTTGAGATACCGTCAGGACCTGGAGTGCAGGAAGATTTCAATTTAGAAATTTCATCGAAAATATCAGACAAACAAATCTTTAGACCCATATCATTTACATCGTAGTTGGATTTGCAATCACAAACAAATGTCTTGGAAACATCTTTAACGTAAACAGATGCAAAATATTGAGCAAAAGCATTGGCTATCTCTTCCCCACCTTTAACACATTGCTATCCAAAATTCATTTCGTTAGGGATATTAGATTCTCCATGTATTTTACTATTAATAAATTTCCATAACAATTTCGGATTACTCACCATACTACGATTGACGTTTGAGATGTATTCAGCATATTCCTTTTCAATGAGTTCATTACACCGATCTCTCAAAGATTTAAAATAAAGGTAGTCATCAACTTTACCGGTGTTTTTAAATGTGCAATGAGCTGTTGTTTTCAACCGACATAATTCTTTAAGTTCTTTATTAAACCAATAAGGATATTTACCAGTTTTGCGATTGATCACTTTCTAAGGAATAAATTTCTCTATGCCATAAAATAAAATATCATAAAAGGTAGCAACTTTTTCGTCAAGATTTTGACCCACCAAACACGACTCCCAGCAAACAGATGCGTAAAATGGTTTAAAAGTTCATAGTTACCATTAATAAAATCAAAAATACGAAAATCAGATTTCAAAGAAGGTGCAGATAAACAGGAAAGAGACCAAGAATAAGGAGAATGATGACAACTACTAGGAAATATGGGATCTAATGCATAGCAGACATCAAGATTATCAACGTTAGAAAATACAAGATCTAGGAATACATTTCTCATATTAGGAATTTTATTAATTTGCATCAAATTCATTAGAGCACATGTAGAACTAATTAAATCATATTCAAGAGAACTGTTGAGACCACAATCACCATCATCATTCCAATCAATATGTGGTAAGTTAAAGTCACCAGCAATAACATAGGACGACCCAGGAAAACGATCAAAAATTGATTCTAAGTCTTGATAGAAGATAGAAGAAGTAAAATAACTTGCAGGAGGGATTAAGTTTAAATCATTATATTTCACATGGATGTAAATACTTTCGATAAAGTTTCCAAGAAGAATTACCGAAGATTCCAATTCCTTTTTTACTGCTATCAATATCCTCCACGTATTTTAGTACTAGTATTAACATTTCGATCGGCCCTAAATATATTATAGTTGTTTAAATTTAATTCAGAACTAGTAATGTTATCACTAAGCCAAGTTTCAGAAATAATAAGAACGTCAGCGTTTTCGTAATAAAAACTAATTACTTTTTTGGATGAGTAACCCGAAAAATATGTTTTTCCACAATATATGGCATATTGTTTTTATACCTCAACATAACGTTAGTATTTCCTTGTGCAACCTTATCCTTAAATTTTTGAATAATTATAATCTCGCTGCATTTTTGTCAAATCAGGCCGGAAGTGGTGATTACAATTATTATTATTCTTATTTGATCGTAGAACTTCATTAGCTATTTCTTCGTTTTCATAGACGATCTTTAAAGGGTGAATTACATTAGGCTTAGGCATACCAACACGAATGATTTTCTTAGGCTGCGGAAAAGGACCTAAAGGCGTAACAATAGAATTTACTTGCAAAAGATCATCCTGAAACTTTTCTTCTGAATTCGATGAAATAGATTCACTAAACTTACATTGAACAGCAAAACGTTAGTACTCCGCGACTTACGCTCTTCAATTTCTGATACAACAGTAATAAAGTCCAAAGGATTATCCATTTTTCTGTTGGATTTTTTAAATTCTGCCCACTCGTCTTGAATCAAGCGTACATTTTCTTCAACTGCAGATAATCTATCCTTAATTATTTTAAAATTATCTTCAATGGTTTGTTTAAGCTCAAGCTTAATAGTCATCAGTTGCGATTTAATAATTTCCTCCAAGTTTTCAGCAGTAATAGGTGCACAACTCGAACTAGAAGGTGTAGCACATTTCGAGCACACCCAATGAGACTTTTCATTTATTATATTGACCATATCAGAATCTCCTAATTTCAAGCATTTTAAGTGACAGTATTTTTTATAATGGCCATTATATTTCGTGGAGGGTGTTGTTGGTGTTATGACACCCTCACAATGTAAACAAAAGTTGGTCATATTGAAAAATAAACAAGGACGGGAACACAATTCTTCTCGCACCAACGGAGTCCATCGTGGTGACTAACAGAGTGAGACAAACACACTTGGACTACGGTAGCGTTAACACAGGAGAAACAAAGATTGCAGTATAGACCAAATTATTGCAACTAACAGAGGCTTGATAACGTTATTCGAGAAATATTCGAAAAAGATATAGTAAAAAGGTGAATTCAATTTAGTTTATACTAAAATGCCACAGTGCCACTCTATCAAAAGTGGAAGAAAATCACCAATACTCAGATGCACTGTCCAAAATTCAGCAATTATCAGCGTAGCAAACCACCAAAAATACGGGAAAACTCAGGAGCACATATCACCAAAAACTTTATCGTGTTCGCTTCTCTTATTGTCCGTTTATGTGAATCCTTGTGTTATCTTTTAAATTTAATCATTCGTGCTGCTACTTTTCCGAACGTCTGGAAGCTTACAAAAGTGGTTCCTGTTTTTATCTAATATTGTATATCTAATTTTTCCAAAATCTTTGAAGCTATATTAGCCAAAAATCTTTATAATCATATTTCTTGTCAGATTAGCGTAAGTAAGCATGGTTCCATATAGGGTAAATCTACCACTACAAACCTTTGTGAGTTTACTCACTTTATGGCCAGTGCTTTAGGATCTAAGATGCAGGTTGATGTATTGTATGTAGATCTTTCTAAGGCATTCGACGTTGTTAATCACTCCATACTTTTACTAAAGTTAAGTTCTATAGGTGTTGGTAGTAGTTTAGTTGAGCTGTTTGATTCATTCCTTTCTAATCGCATGCAGGACATTGAGTTTCGCGGTTTTTTTTTTCTGATACTTATATCACTATCAGTGGGGTTACCCAGGGTTCTAACCTTGGACCCATCTTATTTTTATTGTATTTTAATGATGTCCTGTCTAATCTATGTTTATGCTGATGACCTCACAGTTGCACGTTGTATTTCTAGCATAGATAACTGTCTACTATTACAAAAAGACTTCGATAACTTTACTACTTGGTGCTGCCAAAATAATCTTAAAATAAATGAAATTATAGACATACTGAAAATCGCTAGGTACGTATTTTCGAGAAACAACGCATGATGATGAGGATTCACGTTACAATAAGTATATCGTAACTAACGCAATTTAATTATTGCTATTGGTTTATAATATTAGAAGTTGTATAGTCGTAGATATCCTATACATTGTAAACGTTTCATTTTCAACAGCTACTCCACCCTCAAGAGGTTTTTCATTTTGTTAGTCAGAAAGGTATAAATTTAATGTGTCACTATCCAATTGACTAGCTAAATCTTCATCAGATTCTTCGGAGTCAAAATTTGCAAGAGGTATCATAATTGGTGGAATATCATCAAAATTGAATTTCTCCATGTTTTTAGTCCAATCTGATTGGATGATAAGCTTTGCAATAGTTCCAAGCCACTCAATCGAATTTTATTGGCAATGACATGGTAGTAATTTCAGGACATCATATCGATTTAATATTTTTTCATTTCGCTACTAGAAACATTAGGTTTCATCAATTCCCGTAATTGCTTTTTGTTGATTTATTCTCAAATTCAATGTTGGTAATTTTGTAGGACTGATTTTTTAGCAGATTGTGTTGATGATTATTCTAGTTTTACTTTAAGACTTGTGGTACATGATGTCTCAACGATCCAATAAGCGAAGTTTGCGCATTTATTGCGTACCGAGGAGTAAATCACTGAAGAAATTTGGTGTACAAAGTGTAAGATTTTCACGAATTTCAAAAATTCCATAGCTTTATCCTAAATAAAACTTCACGCGAACGCTGAAATAAGTTTGTCATGTAAACAATCGGCCCGCCAAGGAGGTAGCCTAATCTAAAAATAGAGTGAGTGAATCTTCAATGCAGTGATAAGGGTTTTCCGGTGAATAGCCGTATAAGAATGATAACATTTCCTGTGCGTTCTGATTTGAATGAGGGATGGTATAGAGGGTAGATAAACGCGTATATTGTGACAATGAATTTGTGACTGATTAAAATTACCTGGAATGGGAAGGGAAAAACAAAAAAGTTCTCGAAAAGGGCTCTGCACTTTTTTTTTAATCACAGAAATAGAAGGGAAAATCTTACTGTCACAAAGAAAGAAAAGCTTGTTAAACCATATTAAATACGTAACTAGTTGTTTACAAGGATATTCCCAGAGGACCGGCTACACAAGCAACTACAAAAACTTTAAGAACCAGTTCCACTATGTTTGAAAACAATCCATCGCTTTCAGTAATAGGTGTAACGACTCAGTGTCTGAATTTGTAAAAGTGCAAAACTTTTTTTTCCTCTTTCAAGTAGGGAATTTAAATGTTTAAAAGTGTATGTGTGTGTATATACGTTTAAAAAATCGTTACTTTCAAACTAAACGTTCAGTCCATGAGTTCTATCAGACTGCTTCAAAAAATATGTCAGTAATTCCCACAGAATGCGTAACTACTCTGTTCTTGCAGTCAAATTATCTACACATTGATCATTATTTGCGTCTCAAGTATCTATAAGCACAGCATTTGTTACGTTTCAACTTCAAACGAATAGAATATCCAACAAAATTATGTAGGCTGAAGCAATCTCTGCGTTATTTCTTTGCGACGAAGGTAAAAGTTGTGCAAGCGCCGTTTGCAAGTACTATTAAATACAACAGCCGTTTCTAAATTAATTTATCTGCTACAGAAACGATTAAGCGGAACGAATTTATGCAGAGTCCGGAAAGAGCTTACAGAAATTATGTCCATAAAACATAATGAAATTAATAATCTCGAATGCAGCAACTTACTGAACTGAGAAATCACTTAATTTGAAACATATTTCGCTCGGTGAATGGACGAGGGTTTTTGCTGCGTCCCTTGGTCCTTTTGTACGGTTTCAATTACACTTCTGCCAAGCTAACTACCTGAAAAGGTAGATCTATTCTTAATGCTGCACGATAATGTAAACTGCCGACGTTAAAAGTCGTTTGGGTGAAAGCGTTTTATAGTTTCGACCGAATTAAGTTTTTTCCTTAATTAGCAAGAGGCCGTTCTAACTGCCTGGAAATATTGCGGAAATATTACTGCCGCAGTGTCAAGTGTGGGAATATATACTTCCGGCATTACTTTTAACTGTAAAACCCATCTGAAAAATTTTACGTAGACGGATTTTATAACTAGAGAAACCTAAGTACAATATCTAAAATATAATCGACTAAACGTAGACTCTTTCACATATAGGAGTTGCTAACAAACATTTTAGACGAGTTTGTCAGACAACTAAACTCAAATGCATTAGTATAAAAAATTTACGAGGAATATTTACTTTCAACAACATATTCAAATTCTTTACATGCATCCGAAACATGCAAAATTCCAAAGAACTGAAATATATATGTATAAGGAGTTAAGGACACAAACTTAAAGAATTAGAAATTTTAAGTGCGTTAGGACGAATGATATACATATGAAGAATAAGTAAACAGTAGCGTAAAACTTGAGATCTTGGATAGAAAACTAAGCGAGACCCTCGTCGGTGGAATAACACTGGTCTACCATAAAAAAATTATCCAGAAAAAAATTGGAGAAAATCTGTTTTTTTTTTCTGGCATCTCACATTATGGAAATGATAGACATGATTTTATTATTACCGTTTATGGTTAACTGATTAATTACTAATGGATGACTGATTAATTGAATTTTATATTCCTGCAAAGATACTAATGATTTATCTCGTGTTAACATAATAAGTGAAGATAGAGCGCCACAAAAGCGCGAGGGATGCAAAGCCGTTTCGGCGTGAGATATATACAACATTTTTTGTGCTGTGTTTAATTAAAAAATGTTATTTTTGTATGATTATTTAATTATAAAAAGTGTGAAAAAATATTTAAAAAGATCTAAAAACAAATTCGTAGTCAACAAAAAAAAAAAAATAGAAACCTGTATCTTCAATTCTGATCATACAAAAATCTCATTTTGTAGACCAGTGTAATGCAACATAGCTCGGAAATTGCAAGTCAAGAAGCAACAAAAATGCATAAAATAATCTAGTTATGCTAGTGAAATGAAAGAGAAGGGTCACCTAATGAACTTAAGTGGCGAAATGAAGGATATTACACTGGTTTGGTCCAAGAGTCATAGTGCATACAGGGTGCTATTATGGGATTCAGGACCGCAGAAGGAATCCAAATAGCAAAGAGGTGTATCTAACGGGAAATTTTGTACTAATTAGAATTGTTGTCATAAGAGTTATTCAAACTGAATTTAGACCATTACTGAAATTTCACCCAAGAAGACCCGCAATTATGAAAATAGTTAAATGCAGCTTCCTAAGTAAGGTAGTATAACCAAAAATTGTGGTTATTTTCAAATATATCCCTTTCCTATCCTGCGTTTTACAAATTAGAAAAATTGAAAGGATTATATCGACAGATTTGTCGACTATTGGTTGCAATTTTTATACAATTGATTACTTAAAAAACAAAATAAATAAATTCAAAACTCAAAACATGGATTAAATGATAAGGAATATAAATAAATCGTGTAAAGGTCAGAATAAAAAATCGACAGAACTTCCCAGGCTCTTGAAATACAGTCCAACAAATTTCGCTTCTTTAACAAAATATAACAAATTTTTGTTTTCTGGTAACCTTTACTGAAAACCACAAATTCCAAGGACGCAGACATACGGACTTTGAAATATATTCAAAGCAAATAACCAACCGAAAAGATTGTACTTTTATCAGTGTACATGCTTAATTTGGATTGTTTATGTTTACACATCGAAAGAATGTCACGTAGAAATTTGTTTAATTTGAATGAATTTGATCATCAAAACAGGGGACCAAAATTAGCAATTAAGCCACAATGGAATAAAGTGCTTTGAACATGAATATGATTATTCTTATTTGATCGTAATTAAATAAAAACCGTTGTGATAACCGCTGTAAACTAAAAACCAGCGACATAAATAACACCCCGCAGCCCCTGCGCCGTACGGACAATGTAAAATACATTTAAAACACAAAACTACCAGGATGAAATGTCCTTCAGCACTAGGTAACAGCAATCTGAAGCTCAAGTGTTTATTTATGTTTAGACATCGAAACAATGTCACGTAGCAATTAGTTCGATTTGAATGAGTTTGTCTTCACAGAACAGAGGACTAAAATTATAATTTTTATATTATCATTATTATATAGACATTTTCGAGAAAATGGGGTGACTGACTGTAATATTGCTCAAAATTAAATAGTAGTACCATCTAGGTCTTGTGTAATTTGATTCAATAACCACGTCATTAATAAATAATAACGAAATTTTAATTAAATCAAAAGTTCGTTGCATCTCCGATTTGACGTTTGTTGTTCAAATCAACGGCATTTCGTGGCAAATAACATTAATATTCACTCGCTGTAAAATTACGAAAAAAGTGCAGCATGTAAGATATAACTTTGGTGGCTAGAAAAGTTGGAAAACTTTCCGCAAAAAGTTAGGAAATATCAATATTGGTTTTAGTTACGAAATTTCTTCGCGAACTCCTTTAAAACTACCTACAGCTTACTTGCAGTGAAGTAAATTACGTCGGCAAAAGATAAATTTCGAATCGATTCCTAGACACATTTAATACTATAATCTTACTAAGACGGTAACGAAACCGTAGAATCTACTATAAATCTGGCACATTTCGTTTACCCCTCAATTAAAATTTAATTTAGAAATTATCGTACACAATGAAATGTTATAAAATATTAACTGTTATAATTTCCCGAGAAAAAAATAAATACAGGGAATGCCGTTATTGGAATATTGTTGAAATTGTTGATGATATCTAGGTGAGAATAAATAAAATGATTTGTTTTAGTGCCTACAGTGGTCATGTTTAAACGTAAATACATTATGAAATCAATCAATAATGAGTATAATGAATAAAAAGGGAATGTCGAAAATATTGAGTTATTTATATGGTTTATATAATAAAACTGAACACGCAATGCTTGATTCCTCTGACGAATGCCATAAAAGTCCAATCATTTTCATTTGATGGTAAAGCGTTTGTGCTTTTATTGAAATTATTAGTTTATTACACTCTACTAAAAAAATGAAATCAGTTTATTGTGGATAGCGTCAACTTAATAAAAAATATTTTATTATTGAAAACGCCAGTAGGATTACAACTTGTTGTATATCAAACGCTGCTCACGTGTAAACAAATCGGTAAAATAAACTCAGAATGAGACTGAGGTCCGATTCGTACAAAATAAATACGTTTTAGTTCAATTTCTAATGAGAAATAAACAAGCCGAGAAAATACCATGTTTCCTTAAATCGTTTTCTATTGCCGCAATCAATATCAATTTAATGCCGATATTAACGATGGAAAAGTAGTGATTTGTGTAACTAGTGCGCGAAATGGTATTTTAGAGTAAAAAAATGCACTGCGATTGCAAAATTTATGCTGCCGTATTCATATAGTTTATAAACCTTTACCAACTAAATGTGAATTTAAGTGTAAAAGTATCAACGACTTTTGTAACAAAAATCTCCATCACTTTTCGTTTGTTTTGCACTTTTTCGACGTATAATTTTGTCACTAAACATTCCTAACATGCATAATATAAAATAATCATTCCGGTAGTTTCGAAGATTATCTGCCTAACAAAACCTTGACAGATGGCAGACTGACAGACAGACAAACAGGCGGAAACGAGAGACCTAATTTTTCGTACTCTAGGAGTCATGGAACGTCGAAAAAACATGAAAGTAGCTAGTCTTCCAATGGAGGCATTTACAACCAAAACAGTTTTGCCATGACATGAAATTTTAAGTGACCTACCAAAGGAAGATAACAGTGATATTGTGAGTGTTATCGAACATGATTTCATGGACAAATTTCTAATGACGAATCAATTGTAATATTAAATATAATATGAAATGATATAAATCATACACATCCAATTGCTAGAAAAGGTGGTGATCTCATTATTTATAAATATACGAAAATCGTTAAAGTTTGAGGAAATACAAAGCAAAGTTGAAAGCCTTGTCAAAATCATTTGGTGTAAAATTAAACTCAATACGAAATATACGCTAGAATTGGAATACAAACTTCCACAATTTCGAGTTTGTTATATGGAACTTTCATTTATAAAGTTCTGAAATTGATTCTACACTATTAGCTGGTGATTTTATTATTGACCTTTTAAAATTAACGAGAAACATGAGACATACAGCAGAGTTTCTGAACCACTTCATGCAGAGTTACAATTTACAACAGGTGATAAACAAACACACTAGATCCACTTCCACTTCCGCTACTTTACTAGGTTACATTTATTTGGATTTTTTAGATGTTAGATGTATCTGTAGGACACTTAAATTGCAGACATGATTTGATGTACGTGATATATAGGGTTTCTATAAATGATTATAGGGTCGAAGTAGGTCGTGAAAACGTGCCGCCTCTCAGATTTCCGCTTTACTAAATGTCCAAAGGCCACACGCATCTGTATAACTGGTTGCCTAAATGTTTTATATCTTATTAAAAAGTAAATCTAATTCATTACAATAAAAATAAACAAATTTATTGCGAGAATTACCGCAACACAAGTTGTATGTTCTAAGAGACGACCTACGTACTTAAGTGACGTAACGGAGCCAAAACTAGACCAGAAATTTAAAAAATCACCGACTGTTTTATAACGCGTTAATCGAAATAGTTAAACTGTGCAGCGAAATGTATAAATGTTCTTCAAAATTTCAGAGAATTATCGCTCTTAGTTTGTAAGCATAAAATTAGAGAGCTATTACTCAACAGGCGGGTAGACGTAACGAGTGAAGACAATTTATAATTTTTGGTTATGAATGGAAAAGAGTGTTGTGATTAACGATTTATTTTTTACAATTTTTTTTTATAAGTTTCACACCTACCTATTGTTTTGAGGTTCCATTGCAGCGGGTAAAAAGCCATATCTCTGAAAAAAGCACGCAATGAACTGTACTTTGTATTTATCGGATCGATACAGCCAGGACGAAATAATTCCAATGTTGCTTTAGAGCAAAAAATATTCAGCTTTGGACAAAAAATTTAATTGTGTCAGAACCGAGGAGAGGAGGTGAAGCCATGTCTGAGGCTGATGTCTAGCCATAACATTTAGATTGGATTTGTTGCTTGCAAATTAGAGTATCATTCGAAAGAGTCGGCAAAGTAGAGCTGTCATCGCCAGGGTCCATTCAATCTTGCCGACTCTAGCGAAGCCATTATCGTCTCCTTAGAATTAACTTCCTTAAAATGTTCCTAAAATATGCAAATCGTGCGGTATTTGCATAATGGTGATTACCAGCCGGGATGCAGTCTGTACGTTTGTTTGGACTTGTTCTTGCTGGTGTTTCTGCCGCGGCATAATTCGGCCGTTATCACTACTAGTTCTTGCCGACGGATTCCCTCTCTTGCTGACTAATGGCAGTTTGTTTATTTGGTAAGTTGGCAATGCGAGACGGCTCTTCCAATTCGGCGTTATAACCGGTTATAATGGTGGATGCCGCGTGCAGATTATTGCTTTCTTCCAGACTCGCAGCCGTTCACTTTTATGTGTTACATTACAGTCACATTACGGAACTTGCCGGGACACAGTTCGGAACTGATCGTATTCCTGCATTTTCCTTTGCGGCAACAAACTTGGAAACTGTTAAATAAGTTGATACTCGCGGCAGCCTACAAGTCTAATAGTAATAACACCCTAATTCTGTAATAAAATTATTTTATGTTCTCAAGGCTACTATACGGAGAGCTATACAACATGGTTACACAAAATTGCCGACGACACATGTGTTGTTGTTAGTAAAGAATCAACTAGTCACGTGCTTGTTGTATCGGATACTGGAATTGTAGTCCAACAGTGCAGATTACAAAATAACGTTTGTGTGTATGCAAAACTAACTTTTAAAAATATGCAATACAAATATTTTTTCTCAAAGAAACAGAAACAGAAACGAGCAAAACGAAAGAAAAATTGAAGGCAAAACGCGCATAGATACAGTCAAAAATAAAGAGTTTGGACAAGGCGAACATCTGGGCTGGCTAGAACATATATGCATAACGGGAGAACATAACAGGGCCCCAGAGTAATATACTGTAGCAAAACTGGTCCATAACAGAAAAAAGTTGCAAAGCAATGTATCATAGACACTATAAGCTCAACTCGATATTAATCAGTAAAAAGCGCCGAAGCTGTTTTAATTAGTAAGCGTGCACAACTGTATTCGAACGGCAATCAAGGTCTAAAACTCACGACGTCTTTTTTTAAAACTGGATTTACAGCTAAATGTTGGAGTACGCAAAGGCATACATAATTGGAAACGGATACGTAGTAAGCGGAAATTTTTCGAAGAACAAAGTAAACAGTATTTTTTTTTAAGATAAATAATAGACCAACCTTAATTGACAACTTCATTCGTTTTTCATCGTATTTATATTCTCATCGCAACACAACAGGCGCTCTTATTAGTCGGCTGTAAGTAGCGTAAACGGAAAAGATGAAATTTAGTCAACCATCAAATATGTTTTACTGTGATTACGAATCTGCCCCCGGATATGCATCCTAGCAAAACATATTACGTTGCGTTTTCCGGGTCCGTTTGCGTTTCCGCTGTAGCTGTGAATCCAGCTTAATAATCAAGGCGTTTGCGTCTTGCTCAAAAAAGATGTTAACGATTTTTGAAAATTTTGTTATTTCTCACAGTTAAAGCTTATTCACATCCATTTAGTATACGAACATAATATAAAATACATTATATACACAAAGTAGAAAAGCATTAAATTTTATAAATTTTAAAATTGAGAAATCATAGTCTAGCATACAGAAGAATTGCTCGGACTTTTAACTTAAGTGTACTTATGCTATGTTTCCTACGCACAGCCAATAAGCGCGTGAGTTCATCCCCCCATTCAGCTGTACCTGGCTTGGGGCTATGACAATAAAACAGAAACATCACCATTGTGAACTGACAGCTTTGATGGTATGTTTTCTATATTATGTATTTTACCATGTTACTAAGTGGATGTGAATGTGAATGTGCTTTTAATTGTGCATTTTTTAAGTAAATCAATTCACTGACCTACAAAATAAGAGCTTTTGCAATCATTGGAAATGAAAATGCACTTTTTTACTTTAATTGTTTTCATTATCTATGAATCTGCTGCAGATTTTATTTAGCACGTCTATTTTTAACACCCAATTGAAAAAGAGGGGTGTTATAATTTTGACCTCTTTGTCTCTGTTTGCGTGTGTCTGCCACCGTAGCTTCCAAACAGATGAATCTATTTCAATGCGCTTTTTTTTGTTGGGGGCTGGTTCGATTGGGCAGATTTTTAGCTATGTTTGATGGTAATCCTAATAATCAGTAATCAGACAGTCGCTACGTTTACTGCATGGAATTTTCGGGACATATTCATCATTAGCAGACTTATGGCTATCAAATTTTAAATATACGCTATCCATAACTTTCTTTATATGATGCAAGGGCAGTTTTTTTACTAAATTTCAGTTCCAAAAAAAAGTCGAAAATCTACCTGGTATGATTTCTAAAATTTGTAAGCCAAAAACAGTGGTGAAAATAGCGTTCCAAAATTTCCATACATAACTAAAATATTGATTTTTTAAAATACGTGATGCCAAAATTTTAACAAAATTAAAAAAATATATGATAATAAACTATTTTTAAAAAACTGCCCTCGCATTACATAATGAAAGTTGTAGACAGATCACATTTAAAATTTTATAACAATAAGTATGCTAATAATGGAGATATTACCTTGTGAAAATATATTGACAACACCCTAACAGCCAAACATAGCGACTCTTCTGAAGCTATTTTTAACTTTGAAACATTTATCTGTCTGTGGATTTGTGTGCTCCTAAAGGGGTGAACGGATTTCGATGCGTTGTTTTTTAGTTGAATGCTGGTTTACTAGGAATAGTTCTTAGCTATGATCGATAATGATCGCTTCAATCATTTCAAGATCATCAACTGATTTCTCTGTGTCTCTCTGTTGCACCGTAGCTCCCAAACGGATGAACCGATTTCAGTACGGTTTCTTTTGGTTGAAGGCCCGGTCAATCGGCAAGATTCTTGCAAAGGTAGTTTGAGGAATAACTCAGTTCGTATCGTCTTAGAGGGCGAAAGAAGAAAAAGCAGTAACTGCATATGTAGGCTTCAAGTAGGCTTCCCATAGACTAGACGACGTTTCTATCATGTCAGTAATTCTTCGTTTAGGAATTAATTGAATAATAATAATATTAATAATAATAATTTTATTCATACATTACATCCCAGACAGGATGTTTGTACATGTCAGGAAAAGTACATATATTAGATAACTAAATATAATGTAAAATTTATAAAATACAATAAGTACAATGTAAATAAATACCAAACAACATAAATACAAACATTTTACTACACAATAGATTTGTCTTCCAGAAATTCGTCATAACTGTAGTAGGCACTGCTTATTAACAATATTTTTATTGCTTTATTAAAATCCTTTGCGTTATCTTTTTTAAGGTAATGTGGAATCTTATTATAAAACTTTATAGTGAAATAATTAACCGCATCCTGGGACTTCTTTAGTCTTATTTCTTTCGGGCACAAATTGTTTTTATGTCTTGTGTTGTATTCATGAAAGTCACTATGAGCGGAAAATTCATTTTCATGTTTTTTAATGTAGTTTAGGCAAGTAAAAATGTACAAAGAAAGTAGCGTCATTATATTTAGCTTCCTAAATTGTTCTCGGCCATCTACACTGTACTAAGTTTGAAACAATTCGAATTGCTCTTCTTTGCATTTGAAAGAGTCTATGACGTATACTAGTATGTCCCCATAATAATATTCCATATAGCAAGTGTGACTCACATAAAGCGTAGTAAATGTTGCGTAAATATTCTCTGGGTAAATTTTCTTTCAAATGTCGCAATATGAAGATATTTTTGCTGCTTTTCTTTGCAGTATTTTCTCCATGACTAACCCATGAGAGTTTAGAGTCCAAACTAAAGCCCAGAAAGTTAGCGTTCAATTGAAAGCTGGGTGGGATCTCTACTTTCTTCAAAGTAAAAATCATCGTAGTTGATTTGTCAACATTCAGAACAAGATTGTTCGCTGTGAACCAATCAAAGGCTTCCGATTGCGCTTCAGCACTGACCATGTCTGGTGCTACGTCCGATATTAATTTGTTTATCGTCTGCGTATAATACTGAATCAGAGTTTAAGTTAGTTGGTAGATCGTTCACAAAAATTAAAAATAGGAGAGGTCCTAAGATGGAACCTTAGGGTACTCCTTGATTAATCGGAAGATGGTTCGAAAATGTTTTGTTAAATTTAACTAATTGTTGACGATTCTCTAGGTATGATTTTAGTAATTTGCAACTTTCTTCATCAATATTATACCCAGATAATTTTTTCAGAAGGATGTTATGTGACACGCAATCGAAAGACTTCGACAGATCAAGAAATGTCACGATTGCTGTTTCTTCTGTTTCGAAACAGGATGTTATATAATTTTGTAACTTGAGAACAGCGTCTACCGTGGACAAGCTTTTTCGATATCCGAATTGATTTCCCGTGAATAGTTTTTTACTTTCCAAATAGCGGCTCAATTGAAGAAATAATACCTTTTCTATTACCTTCGAAAAAATTGGCAATAGTGCAATTGGGCGGAAATTACTTGGGTTATTCAAGCCACCTTTTTATATATCGGAACTACAACCGCCATTTTTAAACAATCAGGAAAAATAGATTCCCTAATGCAGATATTTATTAACTTTGTTAGGGGGGAAATTAGTATGTTTTTAACTGTGCTCAACAGGTTAGTATTGAGGTTATAGACATCATTCGAATTGTTTTTTTTTAAACTATTTATGGCATCTCTGGTTGTTATGCAACAAATTTCACAAAAACTAAAAGTTTCTGAATTGGATAGCGGGACTTTTTGTGCTAGAAAGTTTAAAGCATCTAAAATTAAAGTCCGGTCCTGGCATAGCAACAGAAACGTGCGTGTGAGAGGAGCTCCGCTTGGAAAAGCAGAATTGCACGTTTGTTGACAACAAGAATATTGTCGGTTTGGTGTATGAACAATAGTTTGAGCCGAGGTGTGATAATAGTGTGGCACACCCGGGCAGTTGCAGAGTTTGAAGCAAAAACGAGGTAAGAAGTGCACGAAAAGAAACAAGAGACGTTGTGTTGTCGCCGGAGAAGGTCATCCTCTCCGACAAGTCGATTGGGAGGACGACCTTATCGCCGGCACTGAAGATAAGATAGGCACAAGTAAATGTCCATATACAGTAAATTATTATCAAATGACAGAGGAAGGAAAGTACAGGAAAGAAAGTAGAAGCCGTAAAAGGAGCCAACCAGACCACGATACGTCACTGGAAGATAAAGCTTTCCAAAAAAGTAAGGTAACAAGCAGGTCACCAACAAAAATCACCCCACTCAAAAAGCAAGAAATGGAAGACATAAAAAAGTTGTTAGCGGAAATGAAGAGAGACCTAAAAAAGGAGATGGAAGAAAATAAGAAAGAAATAAGGGATGGTATTTATGATTTAAAGAAAGACTTAACAGATCTAAGAACAGAAACCCGAGAAAACAAGGAAGAAATACAAAACCTGAGACAAGAAATAGAGAAGAAGGAAGAAAGTTGGATAAAGGAGAAAAACGAATTAAGGGACAAACTAGCTGAAATGGAAGAAAGACTGGAAACCTTAGAAAGAGACAAAAGAAGGAATAATCTAGTAATAACTGGAATAAAAATAAATACAGATAATGAAGAAATATTAAAAGAAATGAAAAAATATGATTGAAAAGGAAATCGGACTACAAATAGAGGTGACAAAGGCATATAAAGTAGGCGAAAAGATATGCTTTATTGAAACAAAAAACTGGAATGACAAAATGGAAATTCTAAAAAAGAAAAGTGAGTTAAAGAACAGACCAAAAGGACAGGAAATATATATTAACCCAGATTACACTGTGAAAGAAAGGATAATTCAAAAGAAAATACGAGAGTTTGCAAAGAAGGAGAGAGAACACGGAATCTCTGTGAAAGTTAAATTTCAAAAAGTTGAAGTAGAAGGGAAATTATGGAAGTGGAGCAAAAAAGAAGATAAACTTATAGAAGATAAGATAAGAGAAGACTCAAAAAACTAGCAGAAATTGAAAAGGAAGGAACGATGATGACATTTGCTACGGAAAAGGAATATGAACAAGAAAAAGAAAAGGGAAGAAAAAAGAAAATCGAACAAAGAAAGAAATCAGGAGAAATTGAAAATACAAAAGAAACCTTGGACGAAGAAAAGGATAGAATAAGTATTATTTTTTGGAACATATGTGGGTTGAAGAATAAAGATAAAGACTTTTGGGATTATATAAGGAAATTCGAGGTGGTGGGCTTGGTTGAGACTTGGGTAGAAGAAAAAAACTGGGAAAATACTAGAAATAAATTGCCAAAAGAATATAGATGGAAATCCGAACATGCGAAAAGAAGCAAGAAGAGGGGAAGAGCAAAGGGTGGAATAATAACAGGCATTAAGGAAGATGTAGAAGAAATAGAGGAAGAGAGAATTAAATCAGTTGAAGGAATACAAGAGAGAAGAATTAAAATAGGGGACAATAGTTGGAGGATAATGACAGTATACAGTCAGAACGTAAAAAAGACCAGTAGAGATTTAGATGAAATAAATTATGAAATAGATGAAAAATATTGCTTGGTGGTAGGCGGGGATTTCAATGCTAGAATTGGAAACAAGGGAGCTGAATGGGAGTGGGACAAGGAAAAGGATGAGGGAAAAAGGAAATCAAAAGACCGAACAGAGAACAAAGAAGGAAAGAAACTGTTGGAGTTGGTAGAGGAAAAGGGATGGAAAATACTGAATGGGAATACAGAAGGTGACAAAGAGGGTGAATACACATATATAGGGGGGCAAGGGAGATCAGTTATAGATTATGTTATCTGTAATGAAATAGCGGACCATGGCATCAGAGATATGGAGGTTGGAATAAGGAGCGACTCAGATCACCTACCAACAATTACACAGGTGGAAAAGACTAAGAAGGAAGAGTTAGAGAACAGAAGAGAAAAAGAGATATACGAATGGAATGAGAAGTCGATTGAAGAATATAGAAGAAAACTGAGAGAGTACAATACAGGAGGAGGAACAGTGGAAGAGATGGCCAGAAAACTAAAAGTAGAGATGGGGAAGGCATCTCGTAAGAAGGTTATCAAAATGGGAGGAATAGAAAAGAGGGGAATTTCATGGTGGGACGAAGAATGCTGGCAGAAGAAAATAGAAGTAAGAAGGAAATTGAGACGATGGCTAAAGAACAGAGGTAATGAAAAGGAATATAGAAAAGAAATTAAGGACTATAAGAAATTAATAAAAGAGAAGAAAGCAAAGAAACAGGATGAAGAAGACCAGAAATTAAAGGATATAAGAACGGAAGCGGAAGCATGGAAATATATAAATCAAGAAAGGAAGATAAAAACGGGACCAAGTAAGAACATCAAGATAGAAGAATGGCGGGAATATTTTATAAGAATTTTAGAAGGCGCAGAAACTAACGAAGAACAGAAGACAGAAGTAAATAGACAGGAAACAGGCACAATAGAAGAAAGGGAAGAAATAGGGAAGGAAGAGGTGATAAGAGTAATAGGGAAAATGAAGAAAGGAAAAGCTGCAGGAATAGACGGCATTCAGAACGAACACTGGATTTACGCAACAGAGAATATAGTTGAGGGACTCACGAAAATGTTAGATAAGATCTGGAAAGGAGAAGGGTTACCAGAAGAATGGAGAGTGGGGTTAATCAGTCCCCTGCACAAGAAAGGAAACAGAGAAAAAGTAGAAAACTATAGAGGAATTACGTTGTTGAATACAACTTACAAGATCTACAGTTCCATTTTACAACATAAGTTGGAAAGGGATATAGAGGAAAAACAACTGCTACCAGAGGTGCAAATGGGATTTAGAAAGGGAAGAGGAACAATCGAATGCATAGCGACCCTGGATCACATAGTAAGGAGGGAATTAAACGAAAAAGGAGGAAAGGTATACGCGCTCTTTGTAGATTTGAAAGCGGCTTTTGATATGGTTAATAGGGAAAGACTATGGCAGATAATGAAAGACATGGGCATCAGTAAAACACTAATAGAGAGAATTAGAGAAATCTACAGAGAGACAGAAAATAGAATCAGAGTTAATGGAGAAACGTCGATGAATTTCTGGACGAAGAAAGGAGTTAGGCAAGGATGTCCATTAAGTCCAACGCTCTTTTCCTTGTATATAGCAAAATTAGAAGAAAATCTTAGGAAGGCACAGATGGGAGGGGTCACTTTAGGGAAAACAAAAATCTGGTCACTACAGTATGCAGACGATATCGTCCTACTGGCAAAAACGGGTAAAGAAATAAGAGAGATGATGAAAACCCTACAAACATTTGTAAGAAGGAGAGAACTGCAAATGAATGTAGAAAAAACGAAAATGATGGTTTTCAGAAAGGCGGTAGGGAGAAGTAAGAAAGAGGTTTGGCAATGGGAAGAAAAGACGATAGAAGAAGTAGCGACGTTTAAATATTTAGGGTATACATTTCAAAGAAATGGAAGAAGAACCCAACATTTGGAAAATACAGTAAAGAAGGCAAATAGATTGTTGAAGGCGGTATGGGGACTGGCAGAGAGAAGGTTGAAGAACGATTTCGTTAGAAGAATATGGCTCTTCGACAGCTTAATAAAAAGTGTTATTATGTACAGTGCTGAAATCTGGGGATGGAAGGAAAGGGAGAGTCTAGAACGAGTACAGGCAAAGTATTTGAAATGGACGTTAGAGTTGGAAAAAGAGACACCAGAGTACATTGTATTAGAGGAAACGAAGAGAGAAAAACTAAGAATAGAAGCAGCACGAAGGGCAATGAAATTTGAAGAGAAGATCAGGCAGAACGTTGAATGCAAAATAATGAAAGAAATGTGGGAAGAGATAAGGGTAAATTATAAGAAGACAGCGGAAGAAAGAAGAGAATTTTACGAAGTAAGAGGTCTAACGGCAGAAGAAGTAGAGAGAAAAAGGATAGAGGGAGCAGAGCCCAGGAAGGAAATTTTAAATCTAGATGAAGAGTTACAAAGAAAAGAGCAAAGGAAAAAAATAGCAGAGTCCAGATATAATCCAAAATATGGAGAAATAATAGGAGGTCTAAAATTACCGGAGTATCTAATAAGAGGGAGAAAGAATGAAGACAGAAAGACAATAGCTAGATTTAGGGTGGGAAATGAAGAAGGAGAAAACTGTTACTGGAAAGAGGAAGAGGATAGAAGATGCGGATTATGTAAGGAATTTCCGGAGACGATTGAACACTGGCTAAAGGATTGTGAAGAGTTACGGGAAGTCGAGAAAGATAGGAATGAGCTATTGAACGAAACAGGTGATGGTCTGGAATGGATGAAAATGATATTAGAAAAGAAACGAAAATAAGGAAGCATTTCGAGAAAGAATATTAGTTTAAGTTAAAATATGTTTAATTGATATATATTTGTACATATATAGATATATTAAGGGAAAAATGTAAACCGGACTTCTTTCAAGTCCCGAATGGGAAAGAAATAAACAGTTACATACAAGTTTAAAGCATCTATTTTTGATGTTGTTGCAGGAAGTTGGGGTACCAGATTTGTAAAGTAACTATTAAATTCAGTACTAGTAATTGAGCTATCTAGATCGTTTATTGCTTGCGAGTATTTATTACGTTTTTCATTAATAATGTTCCACATTGCCTTGTTCTTATTATTAGAGCCTTCGATAGCTTTTTTATTATAGTTAATTTTCTTGGACTTTAGCTTACTTTTGTATAGAGTACGAAACTCGTTTCTTGCTTTTCTAGTTTGTTCGGTTCTTAGAACAGAATCTATTGTGTTTAAAGAATTCAACATGTTTCTCATTTCAAATAATTCTTTGTCGAACCAATTTATTTTATTAAAGCTTTTGCTGTTATTAATTTTTTTGTGAACTTCTGGAAAAGCAAGATTTGCGTAATGCGTAACGATTTCAGTAAACCTAGAAAATTTAGCATTAATATCTAAGCTAGTGTCATCGACAAAACTCCAGTCAACGGTTTTTAGTGAATTATAGAAGTTAATTTTACCAAGTTCAGTAATCGGTCTTATGGTTTTTTGTGTTAACAATTTTCTATTTGAAGCCGTAGAAATCTCCAAATTTAGCTTTATTGCTGATTGATGATCAGATATCTGTACTTTGACTGGACTTACCTCGTAGTGTGATGAATCTATATTGGTAAAAATATTGTCTAAACACGAGCCTTTCCGAGTTGGAAAGGTTACAACATATTCTAACCCGTGACAGCGCATAAAGTCGCACAGCAAGTTTTTTGCTGATTGTCGTAGTCGAACCTGACGTTGTAGTCACCTGCTAATACAACATTTAATTCAAATGAGTTACTTATGCCGAATAATTTGGACAAAACATTCAAAAATAAGTCAAACTCACCAGATGGTGGCCTGTACAAGTTTATAAACACTACTCCAATGATACTATCACTTACTGCTGACACTTCATAGTGATTCTCCACGGAAAGTTGAGTTAGTTGTTCAATATTCTTACAGTTTACGTCATTTCTGGATACTATGAGAGAGCCTCCGTGCTTCGCGGGTTTTCTGGAAAAATACGATTTTGTAGAGAAGTTCTATATAGCCAGAGTTTCCGGTTCTTGGTCATACAACCAATGTTCTGATACTCCAACTAGTGAGCAGTTTTCTTCCGCCAAAAGAACTTCAAATTCTGTTAATTTCAAACGAATTGACTGTATATTAAGAACAAGTATAGTTACGTTAGTTTGCGAATGTTGCGGGGCGTTTGAGGCGAAAAAATTCAAATTTTTTGACTATCACGTTTCGGGGCCAATTTTCTCCCTTGTAGAGCTGGTCAAGGAGGAGGAAATCTGCTCCTCTTCTTGGAAGTGGTTCAACGATAAAATTGTGATTTGAGAACCTTTCTTGGAGATATTTTTCAATATCTTCCGGTGTTGTGTTTGTGTGAGTCCTACCGACATAGATCCATGCGCGTCGTGCTGCTGCATTGAAACTTGATGTTTGATTTTCTGAATCGTGGCAGCCTCTGACGACTGTTTTACGTGCTGTCGTTTTGTTCACTTTTCGCTGTTCATTGCGCTTTTTTGCGGCACTTCTTTTTATCTCTGTTGCCTTGTTTTTTTCTTTTGGAAATTCTCTGATTACCGTCTGATTCGATGACCCTGAATCGCTTGACACATAATCTTCATTGTCACTTTCAAAATCCGTGATGGTCGGATATTCTTCTGTCGAAACTTTGCTGCCTGTATTGCTCACATCAAGATGACGGAGTTGCTTTAGACTCTTAATCTCACTGGATAGGTCACTGATTTGGACCAGCAGTATTTTGACGGATTCTGTTACGATGTTCTGGATCATTTTTTGAAGATCACTCACATTGATCATTACACATTCAGCACTTGAGGTTTGATTTGCCCGAGTTGTTGGCTTTCCCATGATCACAGCAGGCTAATTTATAATAATTCGTGATCGATATCGCTTTCAATGTAGGGAGCCGATGTTCACCGTGCGACAGTCTACGTACAATTCTAGGATGTCCAGTGATTTTTAATTTAAAGAAGAGAAAATTGCAATTCGTAGTGCGCATCACATCTTGGACGATCAAAAATTGCTGTCATACCGGAAATTTTTGATAAAGTTCATAGTATGATTTTGGCCGACAGACAGAATAAAAGTGAGTGAGTTGGCCGAAACTAGCGAGAGATATCTCAACTGATAGAGTTCATTTTATTAATCTCCAACGCAATGGTGGGGAAATTAGCTTTGTTAATTAATGTCAAGGTTATTTTTTTGTCGGGGGACGTTGTTGTGTCAAAGATTCTGTTTGGGAGAAAAGTCTGGCGGATGGAAGTTTTGAATTTTCCTTTTTTGAGCTTCAGGGGGTGGGCTCGAAGACGTGCATCGTCATTAATTGTAAACAATATTTGTAAATCAACTGGAAAGTGACCATAAAGAATTCTAAAAGTAATTATCATGTCGCCTCTTTTGTTTCTTTGCTCAAATGTGGATAGGTTCCATAGCCTAAGTTTATCTTCGTATGAGGGCCTATTCGTTCCAAAGGACAACCTGGTGGCTCGACGTTGCGTAACTTTCAGTCGGTTCTTACCGCTCAAACGACTACAGCACCATAATGGACCTCCAAATTCCAACACGGATCTTACGCAGGTGGTATTAAGTTTCTTCGCAGATCTCGATGTCTTACCAATTAGGTACAATATCTTGTTGGCTATGTGACATATTTTGTTGATGTGCGATGACCAGGATAAACCGCTGGTTATTGTGATTCCAAGATCGACTTGTTCTGCCACAACTTTTATGGTGGTGTCATTTATTTCATAGTTGACACAAGGGTTGTTTTGCCAAGACGAAGTATGGTGCATTTATCTTGGTTTAACTGTAATTTATCAGGGTCTTTGAGTGGACTGGAATAAAGCTTAATGTCGCCGGCAAACATGGCGATATTGGAATGGATTAACTTGGGAATGTCCCATGTAAAAACTAAGAAGAGAATAGGACCCAGAATTGAGCCTTGGGGGACTCCACTCTTACTTTAAATATACGGTTGGAAAGGAATGCCCGAATCCAGTTTACAGAGTTTACCTCTTATACTTGCAGATTGAAGTTTAAAGAAAAGACGCTCTTTGGGGATCCTTAGAGAAATCTAAATATGCGATATCCAATGGTTGTTCAGAATCTAAAGCTAATGTCGAGCCATTGACACAGACTAGCATGTTGGTAATCGTTGAACGTCCAGGTAGATATCCATGTTGACAGTCGGAAATAATCTTTTCGTGTAGTAAAAATATCAACATTTGTTTATATATTAATATATGTGTATAATCGAGTTCTTTGTTGGAAATTTTTTAGGGCAAATTTGTCTCCTTTTTTTGTAGATTGGCGTTAGGTTGGCTGTTAACCACTGACAGGGAAGTGTTGCTTCCTCAAATGAAGGTTTGGGGATTCAAAATATGTGGGTGGTAATTTCCTCGATGCAGGCGTTGATAACCTGTCGTGTAGCTATTTCTTTTAGGGATTCTTTTATCGCTGCCTCTGTAGTAGTTATGGTCGACAAGGAATTTTTGTTTGAAACGATAGTCTCTAAAAATGGTCCATAAGTTTCCAGGCTGTAGTTGGAGTGGAATTCTTCTGCAAGGAGATCCGCTGTTTCTTTGCTAGATATACAAAGGGGTTTTCTTAGTAATGGAATACCAACTTTGAAAAGGATGACCTTATGTACTTGTAGAATTTCTTGAAAGATTCTGATTTTGCCAAATTGTCTTCGAAAATTTTCTATGATCGAGATATTTGTTTTCCGATGGATTTCCCACAAGAAATAAACGGAATTAGAGTCAGGTAGACATTTGCCGCACCGGTTATCCCAAAAGTGTTGTCCCGGTAGAGTCCTGAACTCGGTTTCAAGGAGCTGCGGAGTTTTAAAGAGTTCAAAAAAGTTAATATCGGCCAAATCCACATACATTTTTAGAATAAGGTCGTCTATTGTGCAACGTCGGCGACCTCGTAATAGCTAAACGTTCTTCATAGATGATGAAAGAGAGGATTACGGACTCGTCTTTGTACCCGCTCTAGAATATTTATGTCTTTGACAAAATAGGGGGATCTTATATAAGTACGATCTAATTTGCTGACAGTGCAGGGAATTGGATTCCAGAAAGAAAAGTTTATTGAGGTGGATTAAGTTGTGAGATAATATCACCAAAAACAAATTAGCTCCGTATAAAGCTGATTATAGTGGGTAAAAGGATCAGCATATTGTTTTGTAACATCGGCGAACATAGTGAACATTGTAGATATGTGAGACGGTAAATCAACGACATATGGCGGAAACAACAGGGGACCCAAAACGCAGCCCTGAGGCACTTCTCTCAGAACCTCAATACAGAAGAGTCTATTTTCCTCTAACGTCTAATGTTCAAACGCGGGCAAAATTCTAATAGTCCAGTCATTTAAACAACCTAATAAGTTAGAAATAATCATGAGTAAAGCGATGCTGATACTTAGGTACATATACTAGCTTTTGTTGCGATTTTGGTAATGAGATCAATGCATTTGGAAACATTCTATGATTATTGAAATTCATTTGTTTGAACAAATATGAGTTGATGAATTCGATTAGTAAGTGGTCAATTGACCATAAACATTAATGTACTAAACGGAAATTCATGTAATTCGTTGACATGGTGATATTTTGTTACTGATATACTGATTCGAATATATGTAAATCATCAACGCGTATTAATATAGTCATCTAGCATGTATATAATATGACGTGTTAGAAAAAAACTAACTGCAGTTTAGTAAAGTCGTGTTGTTTCTTTTCTCGACCACTCTTGGTTAATAAATGTAATTAGAAAGACATGAAAATTAATCACAAACCTACAACAGAATGCACAAAAACAAAATATGCACAACTACCCCTGTTAAACATACTTATCTGTTTCACCATAATAATCTAATATATTACAAACACCTTAAAATATCTTGGAAATCACAAAGTTCTTGCACCCTTTGTATTAAATACTCCTTGTCTGCTCCAAAAGACATAAAGAAATCTATCCTGCTTTCCGTATTCAGTATTCACCCTCGGTTGTGTCCATTTATTAAAATATTGATAAATTTCGTCTATGTCAACATCGCTACATTATTATTTTAGTAACACCACCCCAAAATTACATTACTATTTCCTGCGTGTTACAAAAGATAACAGGTTAACGCGCACAACAAAATTTCCGCTGACTTGATTAAATATAAATCTATCCATAGCCATAATAGGGTCAGGGGAGGTTACCCTTTTGCAGATATGACACTTTACGACTTTGATTCACAGTATCAACAATGGCCGCTGATTGAATTCACTTTAACTTTGTTTACATCAAGATTCAAATATTGAAACATAACTTATGTCAAGAGCAGGGTCCACTTCTCTCTTTCTGCTGTGCATCAATAATATGTTGCCAATACAGCTATCTCGGGAAATAGAGTGTCTCGTACAGGCTAAAATCGCTGCTCTCGAGGCTCTATTATAAAAATAAATGTTAAATGAGCAACACATTCCACTTTTTCCTCCCGGAAAAAAGCTCGACAAGCAATTGATGCCCCGATTCAAGAGAGATTCAATACTAAAGAGGATGAGCAAAATGGTATTTGTCATAATCGATTATGATGAGAGTGGAACAACAAACAGGCACTTGCTGGAATACGGGAGCGCAAATTTACAATACATCCATTCAAAACAATCTGTCTTTGTTGATAGATGTTAGGAGGCGAAGCAATCAGGGATCTCTCAGAAATGTCATCCATTTCATTAAACAGTGTTGACTGATTTAAATACGCTTGCAACCGAACAAAGGAAATATTCACAGGATTCAGTTAGAATTAATTTGAAATATACCTTGTGTGGTAACACGTACGTTGCGTCCAATCAGAGCCGCCAATCTAATACCTTTTTATAATCTTTGTGATTCAGTTCAAGCGCAGAACACAAAAAATTCCTGATACTAAATAAACGAAACAAGAATGCGCGGTTTTATCGTAGAGAATGCTTGCGTAAGTCATAACATGTTTATCTGATACATTATGTCCGCATATTAAAGAACAAATTCGATGACAAAATTTGACAAGAACAGAGAACGGGTAAACAGATTTTTATTTGGCGTACGTTAAAAGTAAATTGTTGCTTTGACAGGGAACTTCAATTTTCTCTTAAGAACGTGGTCGGGAATTTTTTGGTGATTTTTTTTTTTATTTTCAGTGTGTTCAGCATTATATTCTAAAGGAAATATTTTATTAATTTTGTAGAAAAACTTGTATTCTGTCTTCATTAGGGATGCTAAAGGGCTAGAGTATCCAATCAAATTAGACCCAATTGTAGATTTAGTAAAGACGTATGTTTTGAATTCATTCACTGTTTTCCTTTTTTAAAAGTAATCTAAATCTTTAAAAGGACATAAGTTATCTTTAAAAAAAAATGCAACTGTGGTGTATCATTTTCAAACGAAATACGTTACATATTTCAAAATAGCTTAAATTGTAACCCTAGGTGAATTCTATTAGACCGTGTAGAGGAAGTTTTTCCATAATTCACAGGAACGTGTAATCTTTTTGCTAGTAGGATACCGTGTACATCAAATTTAATAAATTTATATACATCGCATATTTTGTTATCTCTTAGACGAATTACTGTGAACGAGACCAGTAAAACTTATTTATGGAATGCCCTTTTAGAACGCACAAAGAAACATCAAAGCACCGAAAAGTAGAAATATTTCTTCCTCGGTGTTATTTATAATTTTCTTTACGACAAATTGTGGAGATTTTAATTTTCTGTACTGCTTAAGAAACTAATTGAAAAAAGTGAATGAGCTTTCAAGACTCTTCGTGGAAGTGGCCAACTTCTGTTTCTAATTGTAGAGATTTTCGTCGGTTGCTGTTCGAAATTACTTACTCATTAATTTTTGTTTTAAAGCTTTTTGCCGGAAAACTTTCCATTTAAGGTGGTCGTGAAGCAGAATCAATAGCCACTGGAATTTCATTTATGAAATCTGATACAAACGCCAGGTAAATTCCTCAGGTTTACCTTCTCTCTTGTCGCTGAGTCCTTAAGGACATCGTCGCAAACAATTTTTAGAGAATATTATGAACATTCTTTCACAAAGTAATCACCTTTTAACACTTGCAGCCGGAATTCTTTCTCTCAGACTATTATATAAAAATGTTAATGTATTTGCTTAACGCTTCGTCGAATATGTCTGGTTAATTGTAAAGCAAATACTGTAATATACGTGCAGAGATTTTTTTTATATCTTACTAACTGAAAACGTTAAAGAATAACGATTATCTAGTCAGTATTTGCAAGAATGATGTCTTTCATGCATTTTATGGCACCATTAATTTTGATTTCTCGTGCTTAACCACAAATTCGAAGCTGCAGTCAATACAGTTTTCATAGCCCATTAAATGTATAGTAATTGTGGTACTATAATGTCCATTTCACGACCACATTTTAGTAATATGAGTTGTTTAGACAGCGCAATTTCATTGCTGTGCACTTGAATTAAAGTGAATAAGCTCCACTCTAGACTTTTAATATTCTCCTCGCTTCTCCTCATTTCTATGAACGTTTCCTCTCAGCTCTTTATATCTACATGTGCATGGAAAGCTTAAACGCTAAAATACATATACTCGTTTTATCAGTGACATTTTTTGTTGTAGATAATATCGTAATTACGCACAACATTAAATTGTCGTTATTTGGTAGAGAAAAATAATACTGCCACGTTAGTAAATATTCTCTTGTGGCTTACAAAAAAGATCTGTTATCTAAAAAATGGGTTATTAAATGAGTTAAGTCAATTTTCTTTTTTGTAGAAATAGTAACGAAAATTTACACTGATTGTTATTTGGTTTTACAAGGTTTTAAAATTTACCATTATATAGGAAGAATTTTTGGTGTCAAAAATTCCTTCAGACAGAATTGGTTGTGATATTGTTTAACGCTTTTTTTTAATGCTTAAAAATCAAAATTGACTTATGGACACATATAAATATGTTACCGCAACATGTGGACATGTTATATATAATTTGAGCTTTGATGTTAGGTGATAAAGCAGTATTAATTAACAGAGCTTTTGAAATATCGATTTCGTAGATAAAAATCATTTGAACAATATCTACCCAGTCCGATCTAAAATAAAACCTAATAATGCATTTTATCAGCTTTCCCAATATTAAATTCATTATTTGTCGATATTATTTAGGTAAAACGTATTTGGTAGAAGCGCTTTCAATAATTTGGTACGTAAACCAGAATGCGCTACAACACAACATAATACAATTACTTACGATCATGGGAGCATGTAACACAATTGCAATATAATTTCTATGCACCATTATGTAATGCTTTGTTTTTCACCTACTAATTGCGTTCATAAGTAGCTAACCTCGAGAGACTTTATTTTAAAATCAAGAAAAAAACTTCGCCCACACTTTTTTTTTCGAATGTAATACGATGTTTTTGTTTCGTTATGGTACTAAACAAAATACTAATCTTTTGAAAACCAGTCTCACTAAATAATGAAAAGTCCTAATGAAATCTTAATTTCCTTAATTAGTTTCAACAGAGATGTCTAAAGTCGGTAGCCATAATTTTGGTATAGTGGATGAAAAAAGTCAATTCCTACTTTTTTAATTATCCTCCTGGCACGTTGCCTTTTATTAGGGCGGCAATTTCTGACATTTTTTATCAAAGTCCATGACGCAAAAAATTGTTTGTTAGGCGGATATGATCTGAAGCACACACGAGTGGACAGAAACGTGTGTAGGGAACACGATATGTGGCAAGAGGCATCACCACTGCTGCTGACCAAACGACTGATTTAATGCGTTGTATGTAAAGTGCAGTGACGCGCACACAACGGAATAGGCTGGAACGGGGGTTTCGTCCTGATAATTACCCCATGGGGATGTTCGACCAATTGCGTGACAAGTACGCCGCTGGAGACCTTCGTTTTCAATTACGATGCCTTTTTGGTAAGCCGTTAATATTCTGATTAATTCCAATTAATTAGTTTCAGCAGGTTGCCTGACTAGAGGACGACAGTTGAACGGGACAATAAAAAGCGGCTGGTAAACACGACAGATTAAATTCTTCAGTGGAAAAGTTTAATAATGAGGAGATCAAGATAAAATTAGTGCCTTGCTTACTCGGTAAAGATTACAAGGGTTTAATTAACGTCCAACTACCTACATATGTGTTGGTTGTGTTCCAGGATATATTACAGACTATAGTACGGACGTTGCGCATTTTTAACGTTGCCCAAATAATAAATTGACGGTGTAAAGACTGTAGAATGTCGTTAATTAATTCTTCATTACATGGTAGTGTATGCTATCAAGTCGCATTAAACGTTGATTGTAATTCCATTCAGTCTCTATACGTTGACAAAACACCAGGAGTGATAATATGGGATGCAATGTATACTGGAAACCGGTCATCTCTAGTGTTCATCCCGGGAACTTTAAGTGCTCGTCGTTACATTGACCACGTGCCTATGTTGTTACCTTATCTTGTATCAGTGAACTTTCTGTCAAAATACTGCATTAGCCGCCAGTTCTCCGGGTTTAAACCCAATTGAACATGTATAGGATATGCTTGAGGTATGTCTGCATCGGGAAGTCGTCCACCGAATACCTTGGAGGAACTTCGTCAACAACTACAGATAACCTGGGAGATTTCAACCAGATATACGAGTTACAAGTTTCAATAATCGTAGTGATGTCACTCATTATTAAGTTAGTTATTTTATTTGTTGACTGAAACGATCCAAATGCTAAACATTTTATAAGATTGAGTCGTCGAAGTTTCAATAAAATTCGTCCACTCCTTCCATATCTTGCACTTTCGTTGAGATATAGTGTATTTTACTTTACCTATATGCTATATATTTAACTTAATTATAAAACATATAGAATAAGTCTTAAGTCTAGAGACAAAGGAATATTAAAACCTATCGTTCTCTTTCGAAGAAGGTGATGAACACGTGCCGCCTCTCATTTTGAACCTTACTAAATAGCCAAGGCCGCACGACGAATACCACATGCATCTGTATAACTCCTTGCCTAAATACTTCACACCTTTTTAAAAAATAATACTAATTCATGACAATAAAAAGAAACAAATTAAACCATTAAACATCACGGTAAATGTTGAAAATGTTCACCATTTTGTTCGAGGCACATGTTCTATTTCATGTTGCAACAGGAAATCCTGATTGCTGAGGAAATTTTGTCAAAGATGTTCGCGGATTCTGCCCAGGTCATCTCAAATCATCGACAACTTCCTCAGATACTAAAGGTCTTCCACGAGATTTGCCTTTGTTGACACTGCCAGTTGGAACAAATTTATTGACTACATCTCTACGGTGAGCCTCTAACGATGTTTCTTGAATTATTAAATCACGGTATTTGGCTAGATACTCTTGCTTTCAAGTGGTTACAGAATACACATACTCTTCGTTTACGCATGTCCCATTGCGATAACAAGACATAACAGTGAAAGCGCTTATTCAAGAGAATAAACCATTTTCATGGTCTTCGCTTCCTTCCTTCGTGTTTTGTTGTTTTGAGCTTGGATCAACGATTGCTGTAATTCACACTTGACAAACGTTAAAACAATAAAAACGACGACTTTAAATGACAGGTTACAAATGGCATTAATGACAAGTGCAAACCGTCATAATGAGGCATAATTTCAGCAAAGCGGGATTTTTGAAATCCATGTCGAAATACGCCTTTAAAATCATTTATAAAAACCCTGTATATGCAATTAAATGTAACCAATATGATAAAATACCTTAGTAGCGCGGTTTGGCAAAGGAAAATCAACACCGTCTAATTTATTTGAATTCACACTTTTGGGATTTTTGATGAATTAATTATGTTATTGAAATTAATAATAATTACCAACAGAGTTCAGTACGTTGAATACAATGGTCGTAACTCGGAAAATTTTCAGGGTGGCCAAGACATTGTATAAGGCTCAAATTTGGAACCTTTACTATTCTATTTTTTTCGATAATGTCGATACTAGACAATCTTAAGCGCAGAGCCTTTATATACGTAGATGATATAAACATTGTGTTATAAACTCGATAGCAGATTGTTTTCATTTACAAAAAAAAAGAAGTGGACAATTTGCTGTTATGGTGTGACCAAAACATCTTGGAAATGAAAAAAAACTAAAATAATGAAATTTGGGAGAATTCAAATTTGTATAAATTTTATTAGATAAAAAAATTATTACTTTTTAATGAGCAGTTAATAGTATGCAAAGCGAGATTTCGAATAGTTTCAATTTCACAATAACTGGTATTTTCTCAACTCAATTTTTAATAATGCTTCAATAAAAACCCTCTCTTGGTAAAAAGATATTTAATACAGATGTAATATATGTTGAAATTCATAAATAAATTTATAAATATAAAATGAATGTTATATAAATATTTGTAATATTTGATCAAGAATTAATGTTATAACAATCTTGTATAAATATTACAAAAATATTGCCTGCTACTGGGGATGTAAGATTTTGATGCCATTTTCATTCAGTTAAATTTTTAAAAAGCAAATATTCTAGGTTCACTGGTTTCCACGAAGTCAAACAAGTTTTACCATAAAGAATTAAATGGTAATCAAGCGATTAATTCGGTTTAAACAACATTGAGTAGTGAAAAACCTGGCAGTCCGAGCTCACGCCTTTCCAGCCCTTCGTCTCTAAAATGTCCCTGAAGGGAGACCACCATCGAGTACTTTTTCACTATCCGCTCGAGTCCAACACTAATGTGATTAACATCGGAGGATGGCACCTGTCTGGTGGGGCCCAGGGGCCACCTCGAACAAGTAGGTATACTAACCTCACTATTTTTGGGTCCTAATAAAATTTTATAATCACTTGAGTTCTATTGTTCGAATCATGCCTTAACAATCCTAAATAATATTGTGGTGAACGAATTTGTATGAAATTTTCGCGCTGAAATTAATTAACAGCGGCGCAAAATCACATTTGAATAATTTGAATTTGAAAAAAGTCAATCAAAAAATCGTTAAACATAGGCAACCATGTGCACGTTAGCGCTCGGGGATAGTTGGTAGCTGGGTGTTGTGTGACCATGGTGAAAAGGACGCTGTAAGTTAGCTAGGTTAAATTAGTTGGCTTGGTAGTTAATAAAAGGGAGGAAGCCTTTGTTTAACGAAAATTAATCGTAGCGATGACGTCACAGTTTTCCCCAATACGCTCAGCTAATTCTTGCGATTTTCTAATCGGAAAAAGTGCTAATTTCTGACCGACGCTACACATGTTGTAAATTTGTTTTATTGTTTGTAAATTCACCGATCAGGTTAGGATTTTAATCATTCACTGGTTCTAACACAATTTAACGTCAGGATAACACCTTTTGTTTACAAGTTGTCAATGAGGTTTCTGGATGCTAATATTTAAGTGTTACATTATAACACTTCTTAATTCTTCACACAAGATCGCTAATATTCATTAACGGCAGTTAAATTAACAAAATGCGTAATATCGTGAACTAGCGGGGAGGTTAAAATAATTTCTTCCCTTAGGCAGTTATCATCGTTATCATCATTACATCACCGACGCATTTCCTCACAACGCAACGTTAAAATTTACATCATCGAGACCCTTATTCCCCGCAATGCTGACTGGATATTTTTGTGTTTATTTATCATGTGTTTTGTTTGGGCTAAGCAGTTCACGGTAGTATAAACTGTCAAAGCTAATTCTTCTAAGTAACAAATCACTTGGATCAACACACATTATAACATAATGTAAATTCTATGTTTGAATCGTTGTGGCAAATATTAATCTCATGTAAATTTGTTAGCTTTGCAATTTTTCACCTGAGACAATATTTCTCTATCTCAACCTCAGGAATTTTCTTTGTTGTATAATTTAAATTGATCGTAACCTTTCATGCTCTGCAGTTTCTAACCTCACGTAATATTTTATCTGCACAAGTTTATTTCACAACAGATCTTTTGTTTTTATAAATCTTTGGTGAATTTTTTTTGTTCTATAAATATTTTGTTGATTAATGTTTTCATCATATAAAGTATCAGATGTCCAATTGTAATCTCACATAAGAATTATTTGTTGGTTAAAATTTCACAAGGTTGTATGGTGAATTTAAATGTTGTTTATTGCTCTTTTGAAACTTTCACACTTGTTCAGTTGTCGTTAATATCAGAGTCATAGAAATTGAACATTTAAAATGGAATTGATCTTAAATGTTACAGAAAAACGTGACAAAAAAGGAGTGCGCGGTTCTTAGTTGAGCTGGCGGGATTTATCGCGCCACCTACAGAAAAGATGCAGGTTAGAATAGAATTCAGGAGCGGTCGAGATGACGTAACGCTGTTGGCTTCGTGATAGCCGGGACCCAACTGCACGTATGGCTTGTTCGTAATAGAGAATTGTTTTGCGGTAGGCTTGCGACAGATTTTAATACCGTCGTGGGGGAGAACAGCCACGACCGAAGCCCCAAGCTCCAATTGTACTAGAAACCCCTTATGGGTATTTTTGTTGTGCTCTTGTTGGCTGCCATAATTTTAAATTTGCCGCCACACGTCTGTATTAACTTGTGTATTTGCATCCAGTTACTTTAATCCAGATTTTGCTTTGTTTTTATTAAATATGTGATATTCAAATATTTGCATTGATTCAGAACGTTTAATTTGATTTCATTCTAAGTCATCCAAAGTTTTTTTTTTTTGGGAGCTGAAGAGCGATTGCGAATCGGCGCCCTCTGGGCAGCCTGAGGGCAAGTCACGAGTCACCCTTGCACGCAGCTTTTTTTTCTTTTTTTGTCGATGTAGGAATAAATAATTTTGTGTCCTCCATAAATTTGGTGTTTTATTTAGTTTTATTCCAACCTTGGGGTCCAACATTTGCATCTGAACGCATCCCGCCATTTAACAAAAAACACAACGTAGTATTCCATTTTGTTAGACGATCACAGCCAAGGCTACTGAAGGATAAATAGGTAAAAGTAATTTATTTTAGTAAATCCTAGCAACTATAACAATAAAACTTTTGTCAAGACTAAATGTTGCTATAGAAACGAAAGGTGATCTTTTTATCAGAGGCGTACAACGAATTTGGACATAAATTTTAATAATTTCTATCTCTAAAAGGAAAACACTTTTACCTGAACTTTTTTAACTTTTAGCACCCATACTTCGAGACAAATTGCCGGTTTTATTTTCTACGTACCTTTCAATAACACGCTGCATGTTATCTCCTTGTTATTATTTATCCCAATTCCTATAATTTTTTTTCTTTACTAGGGTTAAACATGTGTAAGTATTTTCGTAGTCTTGAAAAAAGATTAAGCTGAGGCCTTCCCTGCTGTGACCGCCGTTTAAGGAATATTTTTTATCTACGGTGTGGTTTTTCGTTTAAACATGAATTAAACTCTTGTGTTTCCCAATTGAGATTATTATTATTGTGTAATGGATAAGATTTTAATTTTAGGCGAATTAACTGGAATTTGCAAGGGATGGGCACACATTTTAATAACAAAGTTTATATAACAATTGTACTTCCCCACGAAATTTACACACCATTCGTATTTAACCAAATTTTTCAAATTCGTTATATTTATTTGAAAGATTTATTTAAACGATTGACAATATAATGTTTCAACATAATAAATGCTTTTCTTCTATTATCAATTTTGGTTCTACGTACACCTTAAGAATTGTGAAATAATGCAAAACTTACAAAAATCTATGAGTAATTTTCAAAGTGGTGCGTTAATTTTGTGTGGAAGTGTATTATAACCACAAAAGCATTCATTGTTTTTAAGAAGCAGCAAGTTTTGGTCGCAAAACCCATTTAAGTTACACACATTTATAGACACAATACGTATTTTGAAAGAACCTGAAAAATAACATATGGAATTTTGATAATATTTCAGTCAGAATTTAAATCATATTTACGTTATTACGTCATTGATAAAAATAATTTTTTGACAGTTTTAAATTTGACAGCAAGCCTCGCTTCACGAGTTGTAGTACATAGTACAAAACCGCCGACTTGGCAGATTGTTGAATTATTTTGAAGTTTACAATTCGCGTATATTCCCTGTCGTAAACCTAAAGCAGATACCTAAAAAATGAATTAGCTCGCAAATCCTATGCCGCTACCCGAAAATTTCAAATTAAATTTTTAATTTTGTGAAAGCACTTCCATCTACAGAGTTTAAACCCTTTTAAGACTCACGCGAGATTGCCTTTTGTTAGTTCGTGGCAGAGACAGCCCGGATTTTCTAGTTTTAATAATACTGAAACACAAGGACTCTGCTCACCCTGTCTTGTTTCCCTTGACTGGAATGTGTGGTAGGAACACACCTTCGTAGCGATTTTTTATTACGCAGCGACCCCAATTTCCGATGCTCTTACAAGAAGATTTATGGAAAATCATAAAATCGGAGACTTGCAGATTTGTAGCGCGGATTCCTGCTTAAATTATTGCACCAACAGGCTGATAAATTTTTCCTAATGGTTTGGCTTCTGGTTGGTGAGCTATCCGATGATGATGTAGTAAGTAGGTAAAGCTATTGGGTTTGCAACGGGTGCGAAATAATGAGTTGTTTGTTGTTGGAACACTTTAGATAAACATATTAGAGTTAATGAAATTATTTCAATCAATATCGTCAACTGTGCCATAATACCATTAAATTCCTTCGTACTGTATTCCGTAATTGAGTTAGAGAGGAGTTAACATGACTTTCAGTGTAATGACACCGCAAGGGACTTCTCACAGGATTACACGTCTTTTCGCATCATTCTGTAATCCCAGACGACAACTCTGATACCACCGCAATCTATTATCGGCCTAATGAATTATTTAGAGATGATCGCACTCTCTCTTTAATTTACTTACCTTCCTACCTCCTTTCTGCTCTCTTTCATATCGGCTTAATTCCATCAAAGCCCTTGCTTTGACAGCGAAAGTTTTTACTTCGCTTCCATCTCGCATAATTGCATTACGTGTTCATTAAAACAACAAAACAAAATTACTTTCAATTAAAACTAATAAAAAAAAATTACTACGCATCTTCCAGACAACTTGAGCCAAAGAGATAAGATAACTTGGAAAATCTAGATATTCAATCGTTTGAAATCTTTGTCATTGCATATCTATCCAGTAATAATAGGATTGGAGATTGGCACAGCCGAAGTGGCTTTGCCGAGTGAATTGAATGCCCCGAAAGAGGTAATATGGACAAGTTAAGAGATGGCGGACCCGATAACTCGCTAGATGCCCTTACGAAAACACTATAACCGTTTTCCCTCAGTCTGAAAGCGAATGGTTATTCGAAATGGAGGTCGGTCTTTCGCACCATAAAATTCTTGTAAGCCAACAATAGCATTCAAAACCCTAATTAATTAAACTGATGCTATAGATTTTTTACAAAATCACCTAAGCCTCTTTGTGTTCCACTAGAATAAAATTCTAAATACGATGGCAACATGTCCCTCTTTTAAATTCGGCCGAACGAATTCCAATAGTGATTCAATGTTTTGTTGGGTCACGGATTAAACCAAACGACTGTAGAGCATGTATATACCGGGCGATTGCTGATACTTGCAAAAAGTGAAACCAATTAAAATTTATAACAAACATCTAAGATAAAAATCCGATTACCAAGGTTGTGTTGGTTATAATTAACACAGATTCAGATTTTCGATCGACTAAATGCTATCCTACGAGGCTGCAAAGATAGAAAACTTGGAAAATAGCCAATTGACGGATATAATGTACCACGTCGTTGAAAGGAAAACATAATAGATAACGATTTGGAACATCCTAGAGGTCGTTCTAGTCAGCACCAAAGGATAAGAGGAAGTATGACCAGAGAACGTAGAGAAGCCTCATAGTTTAAATTAAATGACGGTTGAGGACTCCTCGACTTATGTTGGCAACAGTGTTTGTTTCTAATTAGGAATAGAATTAACTACAATGGAAAAAATGTCATAATATTTTTAACGACGCGTTTTATTTTCGACACTAGATTTACCAGAATATTACAAGCTGCTTACTATTTCCTTCACTTTAATTCAGCTCACACGAATTACAGTTCATTGTCAGAGAACTTGTTTGATCTACAGACCAGAGCGCACTCAGGCCAATGTCAACTCTAAACGTTTCGTGATCTGATACACATCCTAAACGGTTTCGAACATAATTTCTTGCTGTTTCAAATTTCGAATTCTCAGTTTTTGAAAGTTTAGTTTGAGGACTTTTCAGTTTACTCCAATTTACTATTAAATGTTTGGATTTTACAATTTCTCAATTTTTCAATTTCTCGGTTTTCAGTTTTTCTCTTCAATTTTACGATTTTTAAATATTTCGATTTTTCAATTTTTGACTTTTATAAACTATTTATTTGTCAATTTTTCAATTGACTGATTTTTCAGGTTTTTTGGTTTTTCAATTTTTCTATTTTTTCAGGTCTCGATTTTTCAACTTCACTTTCTTTATTTTTCGATTTCTCAATTTTTTAATTTTTTAATTTCTCAGTTTTTGGATAATCCAATTTTGGGGTTTTTCAGTTTTTTTTTTCATTTTTCAGTTTTTCGATATTTCAGTTTTGGGATTTTGCAATATTTCTGTTCTTCGACTTTTCCATTTTTGACTTTTGGATTTTTCGATGGGTTGACTTTTTACTTTTTCGATTTTTAAATTTTAATTTCTCAATTTTTTGCTCTTTTAATTTTTCAATATTTAAAATTTTAGATTTTTCGATTTCACGATTTTTCATTTCAGCTCTTCCATATTTCAATTTTTCAAATGTTTCGAATTTTCGACTTCCCGGTTTTAGATGTTCTGTTTTTCAATTGTCGTTTTTTCAAATTTTCGATTTCTCAATTTTTCAAATTTGGCATTTATAAACTGTCAATTTTTCGATTTTACAATTAATCGATGTTTTGATTTTTCCCATTTATTAACATTCGAGGGTTTCGATATTCCTGTTCTTCAATTCTTTAATTTTTCGATTTTTCATTTTTTAGTTTTTTTAAGGTTTTGATTTTTCGACTTCACTTTTTGGATTTTTCGATTGCACAATTTTTCGACTTTTGGATATTTCAGTTTTCGGATTGTTCAGCTTATTAGATTCTCAGTTTATCTTTCGTTTTCAGTTTTTCGATATCTCAGTTTTGGGTTTTTGCAATATTTCGATTCTTCGAGATTTAGATTTTTGACTCCTAGATTTTTCGATGTGTCGATTATTTTACTTTTTAGATTTTTCAATTTTTCGAATTTAAATTTTAGATTTTGTAATTTTTAAAATTTCAAATTTTTCGATTTCCCGATTTTTTAGTTCAGTTCTTCGATATTTGAATTTTTCAAGTTTTCGAATTTTTCAAATGTTTTGATTTCTTAATCTTTTGATTTTTCGACCCGGTTTTAGATTTTCTGTTTTTCAATTGTCATTTTGTCAAATTTTCGATTTTTTAATTTTTCAAATTTGACTTTCATAAACTCTCAATTTGTCGATTTTTCAATTAATCGATGTTTTCTTCAATACTTTAATTTTTTGATTTTTCGGGTTTTTGATTTTTCAATTTATCGATTTTATTAAGGTTTCTATTTTTCCACTTCACTTTTTTGATTTTTCGATTTTTCAGTTTTTAGATTTTTCAGTATTAGGATTTTTCAATATTTCAATTCTTCGGCTCTTCTATTTTTGACTTCTGGATTTTTTAATGTGTCTACCTTTTTACTTTTTCGGTTTTTCAGTTTTTGGATTTTTAAATTTTAGATTTTTCAATCTTTTGATATTTTAATTTTTCAATATTTCTTAATCTTTCGATTTTTCGACTTCCTGGTTTTATGTGATCTGTTTTTCAATTTTTCGATTTGTTAAATTTTCATTCCCGATTTATCGAGATTTGATTGTTCAGGTTTTCGATTTATCAGTTTTTCAATTTTTTATATTGGCCTATTTCGGTTTCTCAGCTTTTCCAGTTTTCAATTTTTTCGTTTTTTGATTTTTCCGCTTTTCTAATTTTTCAGCTTTTAACTTTTTGTTTGTCCATTTTTCGATTTTTTGACTTCATCAGTTTTCGATTTCTCGTTCTTTTGATCTTTCAATCTCTCAAGTTTTCAATTTTTCGAAATTTAAGTTTTTTGATTTCTCGATTTATCGAGATTTGGATTTTTCGATATTTTGATTGTCAATTTCTCAATTGATAAATTGTTCAATTTTTAACTTTTCGATTTTTCGATTTTGGCCTATTTCGGTTTCTTAATTGTTCGACTTTTCGACTCCACGACTTCTTGTTCTTTTGATTTTTCGATTTATCGGTTTTTCGATTTTCCAGCTTTTTGATGTTTCGATTTTTCAGTTAACCGATTTTTTAAATTTTCGAGTTTCGATTTCTCGATTTTTCGTTATTCGGTTTTTAAATTTTAGATTTTTCAATTTTATATTTTTTCGATTTTCTGATGTTTCATTTTTCGATTTTCAGTTCTTCGATATTTCGATTTTTCAATGTTTCAGTTTTACGATTTTTTAAGGTGTCGATTTTTCGATTATTGGATTTCTCGAATTTTCGAATTTTCAATTATTTTAATTTTTCATTTTTTTTTCTCACCGTTAATATCATACAGTGTATCGAAAACAACCACAAAAATTGTCACTAAAAACATTTAAAAATTCATACAAAATAGAACAGTGTTTCCGAAACATTTTCCCGAAAAAAATCCATTGGGTTATTACGATTTCAACAATATTCTTAGTTTAAGACGTTTTGGTAGTATAAAACACAAATAAAGAATTAATTCTTAGTTAAACAAAATATGTAAAATCATCTAAATATGTACAAAAATATTCACTTAGTCGTTATAAAAACCGACCAAACAAGTATTTCCCGCAGAAATTATAGTCCAAACGAACCAAATCGCTTCTGAGTCGCTTAGAGTCGACATTGGCTTGAGCGCGGTCTGGTCTGTAGATCAAACAAGTTCTCAGGCGACGCTTGTTTTTGGCGGTTGGGGACTCCAGTGTCAATAAGGGTGGTTTTGCAAAATCAGCCTGTATGTCGCATCTATGTATATTAATCTATGGTATGACACTGCATTTCTTAATTCACAGCACATCAGAAGATCTAAAGAACAAATCCTTATTATTTTCAAAGTATCTAACACGTATAAGTTAAGGAGTTTATACAACCTGTATAACTGTGTACCAACTAAAAAATTATACACTTTTATCATATTTTTCGCAATGACGTTGTTGTTAATTTCAGGTTTAATAAGATGACGTTGTCAGGAAAATGAGTTGTACCTACAGATAATACTGCACTTGATGAATATTTTATGTACCACTTACAGCCACCCTGTATACACAAATGCTAACTTCATTTCCAAAAATTTTATAGCCCTTTGTTTTCCTATGCATACTCAAACGTCGTAAAATTTTATTGCTTTGTTTGATCGATCCGGATTCTGTACGTGAAAATTTATTTTATTTGTTGCGATATATTCTGTTTATATTAGTCAGTGTTAGTAATATTCGAATCTTGAACATTACAGAATAAATGCTGAAACAAAACTGTTACACTCTAATTTTATTCTGAACAATTATGAACTCTTATGTGACAAGTCTGTTGTATTAAAAACTACTATACTGGTTGTCGTATGAAACACATAGGTGTAGCTAAAACTTTGTCAATAATAAAAAAGGACGAACCAATTAGAGCGTTTGAGTGTATAAATATTGAATTCAACACTATCAACCAGCAAACCAAATATTTTGCAAATTTGAAACGAAGTTTATCCAGTTAGAGATAACAATCCTAGATGAACTTATTGTTTGAAATTAATTATCAATTAAGCAAATACGACTAGGTACACGTTTAAATTGTGGGAATGCTGAAGTGCCTCCCAATAAAGATGCAAACAATGGAAGATTGATTAATTATCCCACAATCCACAATGAATGTCACAGATGATACCTGTGTGTGGTCCAATTATACAACACAAAGACTGCCATTATACTTCAGCGCACGTTTCCAGATGAACAATTTATCATTCAATTGTCGAAATTTTTATTGGTACGTGATAATTGTAAAGCGCATGTAATTTTTCTGAACATCCCCTACATAAACGAATGTATTTTTCGGGCTGAAATGGAAGTCATTAAATGGGAAATATACATTGATGCTAAAAATACACAAAAACTGAAACAGTTTTGAAAACAATTTCTATAATTTATGAACTGTTAATTCTGTTGCCCGAAACGCTTTAATGTTACGCTAAACAATGAGTATATGAAAATAAACAAGTAATAATTGCGGGATTATAGACCTATCCATGTCTATAAACATATAAAAATTGCAAGATTTATTATGAGTACAGAAGCTCCTCTGCAGAAACAATTTGACACATACTTAATCGGATTCCTAAATAAAATCTAGTAACATTGTTCCTTGAATAAATATTTGATATTAACTGATAATTAAAAAAGAAGCACTCCTTTATTAGTTCATTTTGACTACAAGTGTATGATATGTTCGTATTAAAATGGGTGAAAGTGTCGGAAATGCCAGAAGAAGAGCATATCAAATGTAGCAATGGGTATTGGTGGCTGAGATAAGGCTCAACTGAAAGTGTTACCCGATGAAATTGTCAGGATTACAAAACACCAAGATCTTGAGTGAACTAATAAAACTTATGCATTACCACAACAAAAATTTTTATTATCTTCCTCAACTTATGCTGGTAAACTTAAAGACCCCACTACGGTTATTTTTAAACCAAAAAATATCACGCCAGCCACTGTTACAACTAAGTCTGATCTTATACATAAAATTGATCAGCAACCTCTGGTTTTGGAATTATTGATGAATGATTACTGGTACAAATATCGAATGTGGATTATCTTACAAAAATGACGGAAGACGAAGAAATTGCTGCATAATATACATACACTCCTTAATTATTATCAAGTGAAAAAGAGATACAATCGTTTTCAAATTAATGTTCAAATTAATATAGTGACTCATAGGAACGCCTTGAATGTTTGGCATTGCCTTATTGGATTTGATGAGTATAATAAACATACAAAATTGTGTTTACAATCAATTTAATAATGTATCTAATGCCAATCAATGGGCAGTACTTGGATCTAGCTATTTAGAACATTAGCTGTTTAGTTAAAAAATCGATTGTTTATTCAAAGAAGTGATTCGTAATTTAGGTCATTTTTTCAGATTGTGCATGTGTGCTAATCCAACTTCTTAATGTTTTTAATGTAAAACTATAGGTTGATGGGGCATATCTGGATTTCTCTAAGGTCGTATTATAAAACTAAAACGCATTGGTTTCTCTAATTGCTTTTCCGAACTAACTCGGTTCTATATACGTGATTCGAGTAGTGGCGGCCTAGCGTGGATTGCCACCCAGGGCGGTTTTCTATTGAGCATCCACCCATATAATAAAACAACAAATACTAAACATGCTTACGCGTCTTTATTTTGGCAAAATATTCTATGACGTTATCAAAATTTACTTTCCTCCCTTTTTCAATTGATAAAATGGAAAGATTGTTTAGTCGCGCTTAGCTCATTTTGGGCCTTAAGCACGATTTTATCAATTTTAATTTTGAAAAGCTTCTTTCAGACAGAATTTCCAAAATTATGTCATCTGCAGAAAATTCGTCGTAGATTTTTGTCAGATTTGGAAATATCCCATGAACATGTTTTTTTTATGGCGTTAGGAGGGATTAATGAACTCACTGAAGTTCCCGTTGCAGTTGCTGTTCCCGCTGACGTTGCTTTTAAAGCTGAAAATTGTCATTTATAAACTCCGTTACCAAATTGTCGCCAATAGTAACTTTTAGTTGATTACTAAAAAAATTTACCATTTTTGACATGTTTTAAGTTTCTTGTTGTCGAAATAAGTCTACACATACTAAGAAAAAAAGGTAAAATGTAGCCCCGCCCACCCACCCTATCTCAATTCTGATGATTTTTTTTATTCATCGTGAGTCAAGGGAACGAAGCTTAACTGCAAAATTTTTAGTTCTCTACGAGAAATTAAAAACATGTTTTTGAGGATCGTGATGTTCAGATAATACCATGTATATTAAGATAAAAATATAGCCAAAGATTAGGCCACACCCATTGCAGTATTTAAAGGGGTTGTAGAAGAAAACTTGAGGATTTACTATAAACATTTACCATTTTAGACATGTTTTAAGTTTCTTGTTGTCGAAGTAAGTCTACACATACTAAAAAAAAAGGCAAAATGTAGCCCCACCCACCCACCCTACCTCAATTGTGATGATTTTTTTTATTCGTCGTGAGTCAGGGGAACGAAGCTTAACTGCAAAATTCTTAGTTCTCTACGAGAAATTAAAAACATGTTTTTGAGTATCGTGTTATTCAGAGAAGATCATGTATATTAAGAAAAAAATATAGCCAAAGATTAGGCCACACCCATTGCAGTATTTAAAGGGGTTATAGAAGAAAACTAGAGGATTTACTACAAACATTTACCATTTTAGACATGTTTTAAGTTTCTTGTTGTCGAAGTAAGTCTACACATACCAAGAAAAAAAGGGAAAATGTAGCCCCGCCCACCCACCCTATCTCTATTCTGATGATTTTTTATTCGTCGTGAGTCAGGGGAACGAAGCTTAACTGCAAAATTCTTAGTTTTCTACCAGAAATTAAAAACATGTTTTTGAGTATCGTGTTGTTCAAAGAATACCATGTGTATTAAGAAAAAAATATAGCCAAAGATTAAGTCAAACCCATACCCGCCCCGATTTCAATTCTCAATGTAATGAATTATTCATTCGTTGTCAGATCAAGGGGCGGGGCTCAATTGCACGATCGATATTTGTATACAAGAATATCTCATTTTAAACATATTTTAAGTTTCTTGGAAGAAAAGAGGCAAAATATAATATTATATTCAGATGACTTTTTTTAATCGTCGAGAGCCAAAGGAGCAGAATTTAAAAGCAAAATTCTTATTATTTCTCTACAAGAAATTACCATGCAAGACATTTTCTTGAGTATCGTGTTATTCAAAGAATATTTTGTATATTAAGAAAAAATTAAATCCAAAAATAAAGCTCCACCCATATCTGCCCTGATCTAAATAGTAATAAAGTTTTCAATCGTTGGCAGATCTAGGGGCGGAGCCTAATTGCTAAATCCATATTTCCTTACAAAAATTTACCATTTTAAACGTTTGAGTTTCTAAGAAATAAAAAAATCTTCACAATCGAGATAAGGTGGCTGGGCGGGGTTTATATTTTGCCTTTTTTTTTCGTAATGTACATAGTATGCTTTAAACAACACGATACTCAAAAACATGTTTTAAATTTTTGTAAAGAAATAAATATTTTGCAGTTAAGTCTGTCCTCTTGGTTCACGGCGAATAAAAAGAAATCATAACAATTGAGATATGGCGGGCGGGCGGGCTTACATTTTGCCTTTTGTTTTAATATGTGTAGACTTTTTTTTCACGACATGTAGCTTAAAACTTATTTAAAATGGAAAATTTGTATCAGGAAATATCGATTTTGCAATTAGGCTCCGCCCTATAATTGCAGAACCCATATTTTCTTGCAAACACCATTTTAACCATGTTTTAAGTTTCTTGTTATGAAAATATGGCTATGTATATTAAGAAAAAAAGGCACAGTATAGGCCCCGCCCACCCGCCCTATCTCGATTTTGATAATTTTTTTTTATTCGTTATAAGCCGAGGGTCGGAGCCAAATTGCAAAATCGATACTTTCTTACAAAAATTTGCCATCTTAAACATGTTTTACCTTTCTTATTGTGAAAAGAAGACTCTACACATACTAAGAAAAAAGGGCAAAATATAAACCCTTGTAGTCATAATACGTAATCTTTTGAGGCGAATAGCAATAAATCTCGTTGCATTAAATGTCGAGAACTATCTTTAACAATGCATAAGTACTGACAGAAAGCTACAGTGTAGAAAATGATGGCAGCTATTTAAAATATTTTTCGGTGAACAAGTGATTAAATGACTTAATATTAGTGGACCTCATGATCTCCAGCAAAATTTAATTTTGGTGGAATTAGTGCTGTCAACCAGAAAAGTGTCCCTCCCTACTTTAGGAGATTTTCCTTCAAGTTGGCAGCACTGCACACTACCGCAATTTGACTGGGTGAAAACCCAACGTCAACGGCAACGTAACGGCGAAAGTTTAAAGTTGGTCATCTCGAAGGTGACCCCAACGGCATGCCAACTTTCAACGGCAAGGTCAACGGATGATATAAACGACGCATACCTTAGCTGCGTATTTTTCTTACATCGGCAATGTCAACGGCGAATAGCAACGTCAGCGACAAATTTATAAATAGACCTTTAGTCTGAACAGCACTAAGCGTTACGAGAATATCATTGAATGCTTTCTAACGATTGTCTAGTTCTTCGTAAAATCTATCAAGATATTATTGTGATCGAGTTCGTCGGACGGCTTTCTACTTTTACATTTTCTCGACCTTTCATGACCTCTGTCTGTCTGTCTATCTGTCCGTCTGTCTGCCGTCCTGATTTTTTTTTTTGTATATTTTTGCAGAATGATTCTTCTGTAAGTATTCTCTAGGTGTGCGAATGAGTCACTCCTTGGTGCCCTCTCTTTACGCCGCCACTGTGTTCAAGTTGTGAAATATCACGGTCATGCATCGAAGAAATTTGCCGCACACTGTGGAATACTTCAGAGTTCAGTCCTGAAACCACTTATCTTTTCATTCTATATTAATGACATTGTAAAAGGTGTTTAATTTAATATTCAGGTGACATAAAGATTTTCAAAGAAAATGCGTGCAAGGAGAATTGTTGAATAATTCAGAGTGAATATGTTAATCATAATTTATTTTCCATCAATTTCACTAAGTGTTATTATTATTATTATTATTAATAATATTAAGACCCACCACTGACCCGGAAATGACCGGCATTCAGGCAAGACTTCTATCATTACGGGTACTAAGACCAAGTAATGATATGCATTGATTACTATTGTGCTCTCCTACAGAGTAATCCAATTATTGGGTAGAATCAATCCTAAGATTCCAGAAAATAAACAAAATAAAAATAATTTAGTGATACAGCAAAAATCCGTAATAAATATGTGTGTGCAAATGGTGTTATTTTAAGCTAAGGTTTTTAATATCCCCAATTTTACAGTCAAAATTGTCGAAACTGTTGTGAAAGACGTTGTAATTTCTACACATGTTAAAAATAGGAAAAAATTCTTGAATGTTAATCTTGGGCGTGTGAACATAAAAACATAAGTGGTCACGACTATTTACTCTAGGAATAAGAAGAGATAGTTTCTCCAGGAGCTGGGAACAATCATATCTACTATTTATGATTTTATGTAGAAAAATGAGTGAATTTAAAAGACGACGATTTTCAAAGCTCTGTAACACAAAAATCTTCAAGAGTTCTTCTTGAGGAAAACCTCTTTCTGGATAAAACCCATACTTCTTGACATGCAAATATTTTAGAAAGCGCCTTTGAACATTTTCAATGTTAACACAGTGAACGTTATAACCGGGAGACCAAATTGTGGAAGCAAATTCGAGTTTAGAACGTACAAAAGAGCAATATAATCTTAAAAGAGTATCACAATTACTAAAATGTTTGGAATTACGAATTATAAAACCCAGAGACTTAGAGGCTGCAGACACAATGTGGTCATAATGATAACTAAAGGACAATTTGCTATCAAACACAACCCCTAGATCTTTTCTTTCGTCAATACGATTTAGCACGGTGTTTTGTAACTTGTAGTCAAAGTTTGAAACATTATGTTTAAGTGAAAATGGCATCATATTACATTTCTCAACATTTAAATGTAATAAGTTTTTAGTACACCAATCACTAACCAAATTCAAATCATTTTGAAGTTTAAGGTAATCAGATACACAGTTCACTCGCCTGAATAATTTCATGTCATCGGCATATAGAACACAAGAAGACTCTATATTTTCTGAGATGTCATTTATAAAGATGACAAACAGTAATGGGCCCAAAATTGTGCCCTGGGGCACGCCTGAAGATACATTGATGTTAACAGAGCTGACATTGAAGCAAGTGACTGAGATCTTCCTATTAGATTCGATGAAAGTAAATTTTTTAAAGAATCCGCAAGACCAAATTTGTTTAACTTGTCAAGCAATATGAAGTGGTCCAGCCTGTCAAATGCCTTTGGAAAGGCAGTAAAAATAACATCCACCTGACTTTCAGACTCGGCAAGAAATTGAGTGAAGCAACAGAGATTTGTGTCAATTGATCGGCCCTTATAAAATCCATGCTGGAAGGACGAGATATAAAGTCGACAGTAGTTAGAAATTATGTCGTATAGAAGAATTTCATAAACCTTCGAAAAATTACAGATGAGACTAATAGGTCTATACTTCTCAATTAACGTTCTATCACCATTTTTAAATATAGGACGAATAACCGATGTTTTCCAAAGTGAAGGATAAATACTAAGCTTGAGAGACAAGTTAAACAAAATGGTTAATGGATATGCAAAGGCATTAGCACAATCATTTAAAATAAAGACCGGAACTCCGTCTGGACCTGCAGTAAAGTTGGATTTTATTTTTCGTAAGGCCTTAAAGACATCTTCTTCTTCAAATTTACTAATGGACAATACGGATGAAGAAGTAACTGTGGATAGTGGAGAAGCCTGGGACTGAATATAAGATTGTTGAAAATGGTCAGCGAATGAGTTCACAATAGTTTTTAAATCTGTAAGTTCGTCACCTTTATAACTCATGATCCCGGGAATTTCTTAAGAGACGAATATGAGATTCGTTATATAAACGCGGTTGACGATTTTGTTTATATTTATTCCAAGATTTCCATTTCAGTTTTAATTTTCTCATCTAATTTAATCATCAACATTATCACATCTTTCCAATAATAACCAATTTTCAATTAACAAAAGTTCATATAGTAAAGGAAAGTTAGCTTAGTTATACTTATACCTTGTCTTATAGTAACAAAAATATCTAAATTTTGTGTGATAGTGTTCGTGATAAAACAGTTTTGGAAAGAATAGATACAACCTGGGGTTTAGGTATCATATTTGACTGTAAACTTACTTTTCGTAATTATATTAAAGCTCTTACTGATAAAGCCTTTAAATCTCTTATTGTATCTACGATTTAAAAGTAGCTTTATTGACATACTTGAGTATGCCAGTATCGTCTGGTTTCCCTTTACACAAATTTACATTGACCTTAAAAAATTATTTCACTCGCAGATCGATTGCTACTTCTTTCTCACTAAACTTTGTTTGCTGTTCCAAGATTGTCATATCGGACCCAACTCTGCTTTTATAATCCAAGTCCCCGTATTGATGTCCCTGAAATATTTTCCAATCTATGATATGTATGTGTTGGGGATACAATCAACGTGGCAAGAATTTCGATTTATTTATGTAATTAAAGCTTTATTTAAGTCTCTATAACCATTAAAACAACCATGTAGTGTTTTACAGACAATGTAAAAAGCGAAATATATTTTAACTTAGTTATAATGTAAGCTATTTTGATATTTGAAGAATGTGTAACATTGTCTAAGAGAAATACATTTATTTACATTGTACGACTAAAGCAGATTTTACTCAATGCAAACTCTGACAAATATAAACGTTTATTATTATTAAACTTGTTTCTAGATGAATGAGAGGGCCCATCTGTATCGCTTTATTTATTCGAGTTTGCTCTACCAACAAAACATTTAAACCGGAATTCCCCTACAATATTATACATACGTGAAATTATTAATTTGCATATACCACAATTTAACAAATGGTATCGTAAAGGAGAGTATATGTTTCTGCAAACATGGTAATCCTATGGCCATTGTAATTTCACAAACAAAATAATCAGCTAAAATGAATAACTAATTAATCGCACAATGTACGTAAAACGCACTAGTGTAAAAAGAGTTAAAAACGCTGATCGGTGTCATTTATTATAAATGTCCCGTGTAATTAAGCGCATGCTTTCTATGTGAAATCTTTTGTGTATTTTAACGGTGGTTGTTATTGTCGCATGTTGAGTGACAGTTTGATTCAACATGCAAAAATGGCTCCATTTAGTTCCGTTTTGTTGACAAAATATCCACATCGGAAATTCAATTCCAGAGCTGTCAATACTTTCATAACTTCATCCACCGTTCTTACTATATTTCCCGTAAAGTGCAATTTAATAAATTCTGTATGTGCATTTATAACATGCACGAGCGAAACAGCAGCAAATGCCGCACACATTTCAAACTAGCTCTATATATAACATAGTTTCTGCATTCTACTTACAGCGATAAATTTTAAACTGTAAAATCTAAAAATTGGAAAAGAGAATTTTGGTGAAACTTCAAAATCACTTATCATGGACAAAATTGTTTTTCTTTTTTTTATTGAGGCTAATTTCACAAAACATATAAATGTTTCCAAACATCTTATACAATATAAAATCATAATATAGTTAATAATAATAATAGAAAAATTCTAACAAACGACCGTTGATGACTTTGTAAAGAAAGTAGTATAAAGACTTTATTCGAACTTGAATTCGTAAACCACAAATATCTTATTTTATAAAATTAATTTATTGCAATTCGACGGTTCCTTTTTCACAAAAGCAAATCAAGGTAACGTCAGTTGCTTTTTAGTAAAATGTGTTGCATTACCAAATTACGTATACTCGTATATGTAATCTACCTTCACTTCAGATTTTTTTAATTATCCTTAATAATCTTCCGTGCAATTACATCGCAATCAACGCAAACCGCACAAACAACAATTTTCCGCAATCTTGACATATCGGTAAATTATAAAGCACAACACCACAAAGCTTAGAAGATAAAAATCCGGAATTTAGCTACACCCCAAGTACGTGTTTTCCGGTGTTTCAATTAGTCCCGGAATGACCCGACACATTACATTATTAACGCTCCGTCCGATTCCAAAAAGCTCTAATTTTTCAGGTTAATGAGCATGGCAGCAGAGCTTTTTCATCACCCATCAAAAGGAAAACTATGATAATTCAGTGTAACAATGGTCCCACGCCGACGAGGCGCAAATTGCTCGAGGGCAGTAATCTCCCAGAACTACCTAGATGATGATATCCATCCTGGTGTATATTTATTTAGGAGTATGAATTATGCATGCTGTCGCATTCATTGTCTAAGCTTCGCTCTGGTGCTCTGTAGTTGTCCGTGTACACACGGCTTATTAGATCTCGCCTGCGGTTACAACCGCTGCCGGTAATACAGGTGCCACGACACATACAATTCGCATATTAGTTGTTACTTACTAGTAATAATTATCGTCTTGCAGTTTTTTAAAATGATCTTGATGACATGCCAATGCAGTGAATTCTACTCAAAGCAAAGATAATCAGAGACCAAAATACGGTCATCCTGAGGCACGTCCTGTTCACATCGATATAATTGCGTTTCTAAGTCGGATGGTAACATAATACTGGAATGAAATAGGAATCGTGAGACATCTTGACACTACATGCAAAATTTTCTGAAGTACTGTAATAAAGTTTATCGGGCAACTGGCTACTTTCACGCTTTTTCGACGTTTCATGGCCCCTAGAGTACAAAACAAGCGGTCTCCCATTTCCGTCTGTCTATTTGAATAGATAAAATAATCTTCGAACTACTGGACCGATTGGTGTCAAATTTTATACGTATTTTAGGAGTACTGTGTAGAATTATGGTACAACCCTAACCACAATTTGTTTCATGATCCCTACCAACAATCTGATGAGTTATGACTTATCAAAAGCGTTTAACTGCGTTTCTGCAATAATAATATCTACTTCTTTATTAAGAAACAATTCGTTAATCTGTCGTGTTCATCTTATGTTCCAGTTACTCGCAGGGTTCCCCAAGGATCTGTGTTGGGCCCGCTCTTTTGTATTATATATGTATGATTTACTCTTTTAAGTCCGAGATGTACCTTTTACCTTATTTGCTCATGACACTACTGTTTCATTGTCATGCAAGAACCTTCCACAATTAACTCTGAACAAACTGTCTGAAGAAAGCGAAATTTCTCAATGAGTTTACTCTAATAATAATTTAATTCTGAATCATGCCAGTACATACCGAGATCATGGTACCGCACTGATTTTAGACGACTTAATAAATCGAGAAAAGCCACTCGATATTACTGTGTGAAATTTTAAATGTGCTGCCTACATCTTTGAAAAATATGATTTTTTTTGCTTTTAGGAACAAAGTTAAAAAATTCTTCTGGACAATGCGTGCTAGTCGTTTGAGAAATTCTTGGAATTCTTTCATCAATAAATGTGGCATTGTATAAACTGTACTTAGCTTTTGCATTTGAGATGACTCATCTTTAAGGTATCAGGTAATTAGTGTGTGAAATCTTATACTTAAAACTTTTGTTAACGTATGTGAAATGTGACTTAAATTACATAATGCATTTCGATAAATTATTATTATTAGCCCAACCACTGATCCAGAAATGACCGGCATACAGGCAAGCCTTCTAGCATTGCCGGTACAAAGACCAAGTAATGATATATATAGAGAGCGGATTTATATGCACAAAAAAATTAAAAATAAGCGCTTAAATAAGCACAATATTTTCAATAAAAAAGTTTTATTTTAAGCAAAAAGCATTAAATAAGCAGAACACTTTCAGTAAAAAAGTTTTATTTTAAGCAAAAAAGCATTAAAAACATAATCATATTACAAATCAAAGAACACTTCTTAGAACTTTGGATAAAATATGATTACAATAATCCTAGACTTTATATTTTACACACGTATTTCAGTTTTCTTTAAAACAATTTATGATTGTAATATGTTCCAATACCCAAGCAGCAGACTGTCGCCTAATTCACGTCAATTTTTGGTCATAACTCGTCGGCGACGTCATTCGCCCAAAAAATCACGTGAAAATGACGAGATTTTTATGACTTACTTCTGACGTCAATTAATGACTTTCTTCGTCATTTTTTATAGATTATATAATCAATTAGATGTGGGTCGCCGTATTCTTTAAAAAGTGGCCTTCATAATGCTTGATTATATTTAGAGCAAAAAACACAACGGCTTAATTAGAAATACACCAAAGACAAGTTTTTTCATTCTAATAATTTCTAATAAAATAATTATTTCTGAAAACTTGTTCACTCTGGAAGTGTTATTTTGTAAGTACAGGTACTTACTTGGCAAATTATAAATAGAACATCTGGGGTTGAGCGAAAAGACCCAACGACACAAACAAAGTCATAAAAATTCTTTGTCCATTGTCCCTAAAACGGGACAAGGTTTTGAAGAATTCCTTCGTCGAATTTTGATTTTATAAAGACGTTTATAAAGTGATGACGGTTACCAAAAAAATTCGAGAGTGATTAATATTCAGTTTTATTAAATTTATTCTTATCCGTATTTACTATACAATACATCAGATGTTTGGGGTGTGCATTCGGACTTTCTCTTTTTTCGGTATTTATGTTTATTGCACTTCACAGAGAAGCATTCCAATATTTCCAGTTGGTTCTCAACCACCGAAACTATCTCGTGTATCCGTTACTCACTTCATTTTTAACGCAGTTTTGTGCAAATTTATGCCATTCAGTGTGGGTTGTACTTATTTATAGTAGGTAAGTTAATGTCTAATAAAGTAATCATTTTAATTCTTACGTGTTTCTGTTATTTTTGACAACTGTACGTAGATAACAAAAGCAGTTTTTTTCAGATAAGCTGAAAAGACCACCATTAATCACTGAAGATACTCCCACTGATTATGAAGAACTTACGGTGATTGTTTTTGAAAATGAGGCGCTATAAAATATTACAAAGGTATGTTACTGCAATTTTTTATGAACTAATGCTAATGAACATAATTTTATTTTAGATTTGAAACAAATACAAAACACATGTGCGAAACGAAAGAAATGCTAAAGGAAACGAGTGAAAAAATCTCCAACATGGAAACGTCATCAAATCTGACAACTGAAAAAGAAAACAAAAACAGAAATTATGCCGCCAAAACCACACCTAAACAAATTTTGACGAATTACAAGATTATGTTTGCATATTACAACAAGCAGATTTCTTTGTAAGTTAAAAAAATACAATGAATTCATATAGACATATATAACATTAATATTGGATATTATATACCGGCAGATGCCTGTAATACTACGATACTTTTTGGTAACTTACTATTTACATATACACATTTCGCTTCATTGTAAAAAGTATTGACAACGAGATTTTCCTGATAGGCTGTCCGTTTTTGTCAATGCAACCATGTTACGATTATCCGTTAGATTCAAGTAAATTTAGCATTTTTAAAATACAGAATTTGTCTTCTGCTTTAAGCTGTAATCCCTTAAATTTAATAATAGTCAAATGCTTGCTATTGCCCATAGATGAAAAAATGATTGCATTTCCATTAATCCATGCACTCTAACGGGTTTTTCTTTTCAGTGCAATAAATTGAGGCAAACTTAAAAAACTTAGGTTATTGATATGATTGTTAAAACAGAATTAATTACATATACTGTGGTTTTACAGTACATTTTCAATCAAGTAACTTCAAAAATGCAATTGTCTTTTCCCTTTATTCTAGTTTTTTTTTAAATATTTTTTGTAAATAGATTTGTTTGTGTTTTTAAGACTGATCTATAGTTTATTATAGTTTTTTTTTTAATATTCTTTGTAACTAAATAGATTTCTTTGTGTTTTTAAAACTGATTTTTCTTTAAATAGCATATTTTATTGCAACGTTTATTTTTGATTATATATTGTACAATATCCTTTTTTTGTTTATACTAATTATACTCGTAATTACCTGTATGTAGATTTGTTTGTGTTCTTAGGAGTGGTTTATCTTTAATTTGTTTAATTGACATAATTTTTATTTGTTTATTGAAGTTCATTGTTGGTTGTACAAAATTGTAGTAAATTTAATTTTTTTACAGTAATTTGTTTTAACTTTAATTAATATTTACTTTGTTTTGGGCTTTACTTGGTGATTATAACGAATTATAATATTTTATTTAAGCTAAACAATATAAAAAAAAATAAAATTATTTCAGCGTTTTATTTATTGCATATTTTTTTCTAAAAATCAAAATATAAAAAACGTCTTAAAATGGACAATAAATGCCGTCTCTAGGACGTCAGTAAATCACGTCAATAATTCGTTACAAAATGACGACTCTAAGACGTCAGTACATCACGCCAATAGTTCGTGAGAAAATGACGTCATCTAGACGAGACATTTGACCGTCATTGGTACGTCAATATCACGTGAAATCTTTGGTCACTATGACGTAAATGATGACCATTTATTCACGTGAAAAAGACGACATCATGTTGCCTGAGAAGTTGTTTACTGTAAATTTTTTTCGCCGATCATTTAAAATGTGTTTAAAATTTGAGAATGTGCGTTCAACACCCACACTCGTTGTTGGCGCAAAATTGAATTTTGCAACTAATGTTGAACCTAGCTCGAAATTTTCCACCTTCTGGCCTTGTAAAACACGAGCAACGTCGGAAAGAACACCGAAACCTGCATTTTTATTTAAGACTTCGTCAAGTTTTTGAGATACTCTAGTACCAATATCACCCCTTACTGCGTTTGCTTGTTGTTTAAATTCTTTCACTAAGTTTATGGCATCTACCAACAACATCTTGGGTTTTTCTAACTCTTCTATTACCTCACATACGAATTGATAATTGCTTCTTAGAAAAGCTAGATCTTGTGGCAAATCTTTGTTTTCCAAAATATTTATGCAATCTTTAATCGATTGAGAAGAATCTTCGCTAAACTCCGTAACTACTTCCTCAAATTATTTAATATATTTGTCATAATAAAATGTGGCCTGTAACCATGTTCCCCACCTCGTTATAATCGGCTCTGGGGGCAATGGTATATTTGGAAATTTTTCCGTAAAATGTTGCACTCTTAGTGGGGCTTTAACAAAAATCGTTTTATCATTTGCCACTAATTTATTAACAGTAGGAAACTGCAAACGTATTCCTTCAGCCACTCTGCTTAAACCGTGGGCAATGCAAGTAGAGTGAATTAAATTGGGGTACAATATTTTTAAATTATTCCCTGCTTTCAACATATAACGAGCTGCATCCGAGATCATTAATAAAATTTTATTCGCCGGTACGGCATTTGGCAAAATTAGTGACGTAAGACTGTCATTTACAAATCTGGTAATCGTATTGCCATTTGTTTTATCAAACATTTTCAAACTTACTACATACCCTCGACTAGGGAAATTTTCATTTAAGATTCCACCAACTAAACTTGCCACGTATCTTCCACAACTATCGGTTGTTTCGACAGCGAACCAGAAATAATTATCTCCAATGCGATGTTTAATTTCGTTGTAAACTTGCTGAAACACTAGGCCTACATAATTTTTTCGGAGAGTACTTTCGACCGGAATATGTCGATTGCAGTGTTTTTCAAGGAATTCTTGAAGAGGGCCTTTCTCCAATTTTTTTAAAGGTATATTGGACTGGATCATCTGCTCATCTTTTGTGGAAGTAGATGCAACAGATTCATGTATGGTCTGCTGTTTAATTTTAGAAACTTCAAACATTTTCTTCCTTTCTACATGAAGAGTCGTTCTGACATGTTGCGTCACGTTATATTTTTTATCACTTTGAATCTAAAACAACGTACATATACAGGATTAACAAAGGAAAATAGATTAAAAAAAAATAGTGGGCTTACGGTTTTCACACAAGCTCTGCAGAATATTTTGTTGTTTTCTAATTTTAATTCTGGAAAATCCCTTATCCACTCATCCGGCGTCGATTTTACTTTCGGCATTCTTTTAAAATATTAGTAATATTACCAAAAAGAACTCAACATGTAACAAGGGAGAACCACGTATAACACTGTACTACGACAGATGCGATAGACTGATGGTTGTGAAATAAACGGTTCATTTACTTAAAAGATTCCATTAGAAAAATTTTAAGGTAGGTAGTTGGGAACAATAATCCTTTTTTCTAGAAAATCTTCAACGGTCTTGCCGCAAAATGCCGAAAAAAAACATCTGGTTAAAAGCTTTAATTCATTATCAACTGAAGTAAGGATTTAAAGTCGTAAAATCTATGGAGTATTTTTCCAATCCTATAATAAAATTTTATTACCCAAACGACCGGAACCTATTCACAGAAAGGGTCTTGAGTAAGTGTACTTCAATGGTCAAGTCCAGGTAAAATGCCTACGATACGATACGGCTAACTAACAAGTATTTGTGATCCCGACAAGGCCGGCATTTGAACAAAATATGCATTACAACTCATATTCATCGAAAAGAGCATTAAATAAGCATATAAGTTTTGGTATGCATAAAATTGAAAAAAAAGCAAATAAGCATAAAAAAAATGTGTCAAATGACTCCAGATTGTATCATACTTACAGATATAAAAAAGTTTTGAATTGCTTACATTTTTCACAAAAAGCATTAAACCTAGAAATCCGCTCTCTTATGATATACATTGATTAGAATAATAAAATAACTTTCGAGATTCTAGAATTATTAATCTTACTCCGTTCCCAAAAGCCTAGCCTAACTACGCAAAAGAAATGTTCAGATGAGAATACGTTTGCACAATTCAAACAATTAAGGTCGAACATTATAAAATCGTTTGACCTGTTTAATTATGCTTTGCTAATATGTTTCTCTTTTCAGAATTCCTTGCAGAAGGTATCTCAAGAATATTAATTAATAAAGAATTATTATTTATTAATTACATCTGAACCGGCTTACTGATTTTACCGAAATTCTGAGAACTGTTATTAGTGCTAGCTTCTATATATCAAAATTAAGATATGCATTACAAAATTTTCAAATTTCAGTTAGGCATGTAGCATATCCTCCCTTACATGTGATTTAATAACGCATTCTTATTTTGCTTGTAACATAAAAGGGTTGTCACAAAATTTACAATCTCAAATTTTACAAACTATCTGCACAACAACGCTTTGGTGGCTGCAGAAATTAACAGTATTGGTGTTGTTATCAAAATCAAAAACATTCAAAATGTTGAGCACTGTATTCAACTGTACAGCACTTCGGCAATAAAACAATACACACCAAAGCATGCTTCCGCCACTGAGGTTTCAGATGACAATAGATTAAAAACAAAACGAACAAATAACACTGTGCAAACAAGTGCGATTCGATTGAAGCTAAAAATTAAAGTTGTGTACATATTCGAAAATCGAACTACCCCAGAGTAAACATTTATATTTAACGTTTACAATTTTTTATACATGTCAAAGTTACTCCATTACAAAACTAAAAGTAGCATAACCGTTTACGGTATGGAATTTACTAAAAAATTGAACTACTTTTTTATATTTGTAATTTTTTTCAAAACCGTCTCCAGCAAGTTATATAAAAATGAGCGGAGAATGCAAATTCTAACATTAGGTAGAGCTTCAAAGATCATTTTATTTATTTTTTTACTATTATAAAAATACGTGGAAAGTTTAATATACGCATCACCTCTGTTGTATGTACTTGACCCTTGCGACATACTAGAATATATGTATTTTTGCTAAAAGAGAGTGAACATAGGTCTTGAATAAAATCATGAACATTTTCAACATTTTCTGTTGAACCACAATAAATGTGTGTTTTTATTCTAATGAATTAGTTTTATTTGTTAATAAAATATGAAGCATTTAAGCAACCAGTTGTACAGATGCGTGTAGTCTTTGTCATGAGTGCTTGGGCATAGTAAAGTTCAAATCTGAGAGGCGGCACGTTTTCATGACCTACTTCGAGCCTATAATTATTCATGGAAACCCTGTATGTATAGAGATAATAGACATATACAAATCCTCTCTTCTGTTCGTATTGTGTTCGTACACATTCGTGAATTGACGAATAAGTCGTTGAGCAATCGGTGAGAACAACTTGGAAAGCGACGTTCGCGTTCTTTCCAGAAGAAATGTAAGGTTGTTTAAATAGAAACCACTGTCGTGAGGAATTTTAGTTGAGTCCAGTACGAATTCGATTGAGTTGGAATTATTTTGTACATTATCGCCTAAATTATTATTACTGAAATGTCATATGTCATATACTTAGGGTCTTATTTTTTCTGATTCTGGTCAATATGTTAACATTATGAGTATTCTCCGTAAAGATATTGTATTACGACAATAAGTAACACGGTCATAACTTGACAACTTTATCGTTATTATTATGTTGGCATCACACCAATGTTTGGTTATAATGGCAAAATCGATATCATTTCCTGTCATTTCTTGAATAAATAAGCTTGTTTTATTTTCCTCCTTTTTCGTCAAAAACTGTATTCTCTTATTACAATTTCTGACTATTTTTTTGGATTTGTTAATTCTTCCATTAGATGGTAATCTCCAACAAGTTTGAAATATTTGTTTGTACTTTTATTGATACTGTGTTCTGTTTTGTTCTAGGAGTGCTATTTGCCCATTACTACGTTTACCTGTATGTCAAAAGGGAAAGGTAGTAAGGGTGACGTTTTCAAATTGAAATTAACGCCGTAAAGACATTAGAAGTGATATTGAAGCGACTTTTAAAGAATGATTCCTCCACGTATAAGATTGCAACGATGGGATCAACTCCCGTCTAGGGGGATTAGAGAGAACGTGATAGAAATGTTAAATTAATAGATTAATTAATAAAGTTTTTCTAGACATAGATATTAACGTCAGTCTGTGTTGAATTACCCTCGTAATTTATACGTTCTTGTTTCTTGACAAAATATTGCAAGACAAAAAGGGAATTATATAAGTGTGAAATATCGATTAAAATCCGATGTTGTGCAGAAATGCTAAAATTGTACACACAATCAAGCACATATGTTCGTACAGTTTGGCAGCAGTATGTATAAAAACATTTTCAACTGCTGAAACAAACTATGGATATTGTAGCTTAAAATTTGCTGTAAATACACTGCGTTTCAAATAAAATGCACCACCTAGAAGGAGTAGGCGTAGAATGTTGAAATTTGGTGGAGAAGACTATTGCACGTAGACAAACATTTGATTAAAATTTCAAAGAAAAAATAAAATGTCTAACACAAGAAATGTTAATAATGTGTTAAAATTCCACGTGCACGAATACAAGACTGTATTCTTCTAGGCATGCTTAAAATGAGAGGATCTATTGCCTGCTGGGGTATCTCATTCCAGGCATTTTGAATTTGTTGTAGACATTCTTCCAAAGTCTTTGGAGGATGTGGTAAATTGCGCAGCCTTCTATGCATTAAATCCTAAACATTTTCGATTGTTGATAAATCTGGTGATAGGGCAGGCCAGGGTAAGAAGTTGACGTTATTTTCGTCAAACACTCTTTAAGTTAATATGGCCACATGAGGCCACGCATTATCTTGTTCAAAAGATGTTCTTCGACGGTTCGAGAGATAAGGAAAAAGAAATTGATTTAACACGTTAACGATGTAATGCCGGGCATTTAGCGTGCCTGGAATGAACACTAAGGGAGTACTTCAACAGATGTGTATACCATCCCATATCATTACTCCAGGTGTTAGAGCGATATGACATCTCTGTACAAATTCCAGATTTTACCTTTGGCCTCAAGGCCTTCGAACACGTATGCGTCCATCAGAGTGCCACAAACAAGACCTAGACTTGTTCCTAAACATTATGACAATCCACTATTACAGCCATTGCTGCCTGTCTTGGTACCAGTGAAGCCTGGTTGTTTTGTGTTCTTGTGGTAAGGGAAGTTTGCAGTTTGGACGATAAGATCTCAAGCCAAAGGAACGAATTTGGCGGTAGATGGTACTCCTCGGATTCTGTGCCCAATTGCTGTCATCCAGTCCATCCCGACTGATCGTTATGGTTACCAAGGGTACTGAATAACACTTCTTCTTAGCAAATGATCTTCGCGTTCTTGGGTGACTCCGAAACGGTCGGTACCCCTGCGACGCATTTGTAGCTCTTCGTTGTTCCATTCTCGACTTGTTCTTAATATCGTAGAATCCGTTGGGCCGAGTCTTCTGGTGATTTCCCGAAATGGCAAACTAGCCTCATGCATCCCAATCATTCGCCCTCTTTCAATAGGTGTTATCTGTTGAAAATTACCTCGTGTGTGAACTCGTAGCATTTTTGCAAGCACAATAATGACAAATGTCAAGTAAAATTGCAAAAGAATCTTACTCAAGTATCTTTAAAACATAATCAAAAAATTAATAAAAATCGAATAACACTCGGTATATTATCTAAACAAGTAGTAGTTTTTCTTTCAAATTTTAATCAATTGTTTGTCTATATGCAACAGTCTTCTCCACCAAATTTCTACATTCTACGCCTACTCCTTCTAGGTGGTGCATTTTATATGAAACGCAGTGTATATATTTAAAACGAAAACAAGTAACTCGAACACAACTCTAAGAACTCCCACACATACTAAGACGGCGCAAAAATTCACCTTTAAATGTGAAGTGTGCAAAAAATCCTAAGGCCATGGACAAATAAAATATCATATTTATTATAAACTTTTTAAGGCCAGTTTATGGATGGAAAATAACATGATATGGGTTATTAAATTCTAGCACGTATTACAAATAGACAGACAAAGTAAAAAAGGGCACAAATCCAATATTTTCACTTCCCGAGCGAGAGCAAAAAAAGTATTGTAATATGGTCCATCCGACGAACGTCTGCTTTCATGTTTTCTCAAGGTTTCATTTCCGTCTGTCTGTCGTCTGTGTCAATTTTTATTAGACGCATAATCTCCGAAACTATTGAACCGATGGTTGTTCTGACCGTGTGGAATCGAATATTATTACCCAATGTTTTTTATTTCTCGAGCATAGGCTAAGGAAGTATTGTAATAGAGTCCACCGGAGGACTTTCATGTTTTCTCGACGTTTCATGGTCCCTACAATAGTAAATATACTTTAAATTTCTTGCACTTGTGGTTTATGAATCTGTTTTGAATTTTTATTTTAGACATTCAAATTTTCACTTCATCGGTGTCCATTGCATAAGTACCTAAAGATGCTTATTATCCGCTAAGTAAATCTAATTTTCGTTAAAATAGTTATCTGGAGTTGAATTATATGTAGTTAGCGATGCTAATAATGATGAAACGGAATATTTCTATACAATTTATTGGACGCTACTGTCCCGAAGTCTCCTTTAAATTTGTCATCATATCTAGTTTAGTACACATCAAAAATAATAGTACAAATTAAACTAAAGCATCTTCTATTGCAACGTTATAAAAAACTCCATCTCTCAAGAGACTTAACTGAAGTAACACGCTAAGGAAACGAACTAAAACACACGTCAGTAAGGCTTACAAAAACTTTGTCATTAAAGCTGAACGTGAAATTAAAACAAATCCCTGAAATTTATGGACCTACGATAATTTAAAGAAGAACTACACAAGTGTTCTGATAGTTAAATATGTCCTTTAAAGATTAATGAGCTAACCTGGCCTCAGGAAATCGTTAATAAGTGTGCAGCGTATTTCAGGTCTGTATTCGTTAGGATAGTGTCTATGATGACGGTTCAATTCTCCATAATTTTGTGATAAACAACAGCGATATTTTATGTGGCATCAAAAAGTTTGAAGCAAATCTTTTATTAGTCAAATTAATTAATTAATTTTCGAAAATGTGACGAATATGCACATATTTACACAATAATGATAAAATAAGAATTATAAGAACATTTTGTTCGGTTGTGGTTGAACTAATAATTTTAATCCTGTTTTGAGAAGACAAACTCATTCAAATCAAACTAAGTTCTACGTGACATCCTTTCGATGTATGAACATAAATAAACTGCTGAAGGACAAGGGGTGTTATGCCTATTAACTTTATAATGTTTTTTTTTAAACAGCAGGATTTGTCGGATTATACTTATGGCCTTCAACCAATTTTTTATTGATCAAACTTAGAACCTCACCTTCAAACTGTGAGAATACCCACGTCTTTATTTAATTATGATTAAATAAGAATAATAATGATCATATTCAAAACATTTTGTTCCATTGTGAGTTAAGTAATAATTTTAGTCTTCTGATTTGAGGAGGTAACTCATTCAAATTAAACAGATCTCTACGTGACATAAACAATCGAAGTTAAGCATGTACTTTGATAATTATACACTCTTTTCCTTTGGTTATTTACTTTTTTTAACAAGGATACACATGTAAAATGTTATTATAATTATGGCTAAAGTATTAAAACGTTGTAAAATTATATGCAGCGTTTTTGCCAGAGTTGTATTCAAAACGAAACAGTTTTTCGATGAATAATTAATAAAAGTCTATTAAAGTAGTTTGTTACGCCTCCTATAAATAGATTAATTAAAATTTAATTAAATTAAAGCACTAGCCGTACAATATATCGGAATATTGCGCTTTAATTACAGGAGTTTTGAACGTTTTATTTAGCAAGCTTAATTTATCGACGTCGAAAATATGAAATTAAAAGTTTGTTCGAGAACGTATGGAAAGTTGGACGGAACATATTTTTGTTATGAAAGTTCTTTCAGCAACTTCTCTACTTCCCTGATATTCGTAACAAGCGAAAGTTAGAGCCAAGATCAGATTGCAAAATAAGCGAACACCATTTCTACTTTGAGATGTAATCAGTTTTCCTAAATTGCCTGTGACACTTTACGTAAATCTAGAATAATTACCTTACCTATTAATATCGACTTTTTTAATTATAGCTCGGATTACCGCCGTGTTATTAAAACTACACCTATAGTGTTTATCCGAGTTTGATAACCCCCTTTATATTCAAATTTTTTTTGCTTCACAACTTCGTAATTTTATATTTTCATGCAGCGAACTATTAACACCAAAATCTCTCTTTGTGTATAAATTGCCGCTGTTGTTAAACAACCTGTTATTAAAAATTCCACTCTATTATCGTGGTTTAAAATCGATATCGTAAAACTTGAAAGACTTCATTGCAAGCAGCGGTACAAGTTCTCGCCTTTTGGCATGCAACAGACCTATGTCAAATATGCAATTACCTTATTCATGTTGAGAAGGTCTTTTTATTAAATTTCAGTTTTCACATAAAGATGCTACTTGCATTTCAAGAAAGCAGTTTGTTTGCTGCTTGTTTTTGCTCTTTATTGTTATTGGAAAATATAAAACTGTTCCTTTGTCGATAGTGGCATATTCTCTAAAAATCTCATCACTACAGTTAATCAAAAAGATATTGCAGAACTTTAGAGTTACATTTCTCTTCTGAAAATTGTTTGATCCTGATGAAGTGATGAATGCTGAAGAGTCAGAGCTCAAGAATAATTGCGTCATTTTTAAATAAGTTCATTCACAAGTAGTGAAGTTCCAGTCAATGTTTTTCCGTATTTATTTTTTTTAAACAGCCCACCTGTACATGTACACTCCACAAATAATCGATTTAATTTGAATAAAAGCATGTTGCCAACATGTTTCGAAATTAAGATTAATTGCAGGCTTGATATCCAAAAATGCGTAAAAATATTCAGGTAAATTTATCTTAATCCCATTTATGACACGATATGACATTCTCCAAGAAGAACAATCAATTGTAAACGTACCTAAGTGACAAAAATTAATGCTACTAAGTCAATGAACTCAATACACTCCTATTTTTATTTACCCAGTGCAAGTGTTTTAGTAGTATCCATTTGGCGACTAGTAATTTCATGTTCTCTAGAGGTTTCATGACCCCTAGAGTATGAAAAAGTATGTTCCCGTTTCTGTCGATTCGTCATGTGTCTGTTGTCTGTTGGCAATTGTGTTAGACTAATAATTTCAAGAAATAATAATTGAATTGAAAGAAGCAGATAACAACTTTTTGAAGTTGCATGATCAAATTATATAAAAATTTTTCCCTAGACATTCAGATTTTTGGAAAAAGAAATCAAAACGCGACAACAATATTTTCCAATTGACTTAGAAAATAAACCGAATACTCACGCAATTCCTTTGGAAGTTTTCTTTTTCTGTGCAAACACGGTAAACAGGCTCTACTTAACTGGGACTCCCTTTTGAATGCTATGTACATGATTAATAATAACAAAATGACAAAAAAAGTTGAAAAAAACGTGCTCATGGGATTCCTTAGGAAGGTTTTTTGTGTGCAAACACGTTAGTAAGATTGTCATTCTGATATCGCTGGGTAATGTTTCCTCAGGTGAAATAAATTAGATTTTTTTTTAACTTTTACTGAACAAAGTTGCCTTTGTTCCACTTACTGGTGGGCGTCGGCTATCTTATCATTTCTCGGGTAATACATCTAAAGTGTATTTCACGGCTATTTGCGAGGACGAGGCAATATTTCCAGAGATGCGTGATATTTACGAGGGCGTCAGAAATCGGTAGGACCGCTCCGGAATATCGTGTCGAAAATTTTACGTTCTCAGATCACGAACGCGTCCGGCTGTTATCCTAGCAGATAAATCTAGGATGGGATGTCAAACAGCGGACGGAGACGTTGACCAACTGCGATAACAATCCCTGTTTCATATTTTCCTCGTCAGCCCAAGAAAATCCCGACCATCCGAATGTCAACTTTTTCTCTTCTTCTTCTTAGCCGCCATCGTTTTCCTAATCCACTTTGTGGCTGGCCAAGATGGATACGCGAAGACTTGCACGGATGAAACGGAAAAGAGCGAGGCTGCTGAGGCGAATTCTCCCTCAGGGAAATCTGGCTTAGGTCTCGTTGAATCGGCTAATCTGCCCGCAATCAAGTGGGTTACACTCGACTGTTGTTATTATTGTTGTTCGATTGTCAACATTAGAGTGCGAACCGGTTTTATTAAATTCTCTGTGGAAAGTGGTACGTGATTTTAGCGATTTCCAATCGGTTTAATGCGGTCGCGAGCTCTGTTTGATCCACACGATTTTATTAAATACGATTAAGTGTGCTCGATTTATCAACTATTCAAATGTTCAAAACAGTTTTTTGGTTTTAAAATTGCACTAAACTATATGCAGGGTTTTTATAAATGATTCCAAGAACGTAGTTGGTCATGGAACTTGTCTTGTCATTAATGTCATTTGTAACCTGTCATTTGAAGTCGTGGTTTTTATTGTTTTCACGTTTTTCAAGTGTGAATTACAGTAATTCTCGTTGATCCAAGCTCAGAACAACAAAACAGCCGTTTTCAAAACTCTTCGTAAAGGAGAGTGGATGTATTCTGTAACCGCTTGTAAGCAAGAATATGTGGCCAAATACCGAGATTTAATACTTCAAGAAACATCGTTATATGCTCACCTTAGAGATCTATTCAATAGATTTGTTCGAACTGGCAGTTTCAACAAAGGCAAATCAAATGGAAGACCTTCAGTATCTGAGGAAGTTGTGAATAATTTGAGACAGCTCGAGTAGAATCCGCAAATATCTTTGACAAAAATTTCCTCAGCAGTTAGGAGTTCCTGGAGCAACATGAAATTGAACAACAGGTATTGACGAAAGTATTACAGCCTTACTCCTGGATGCAAGAATAATTCGTCAAGCAACTTTTGCATTCAGACAGAGTTTCGAGAGTTATCTATGCATCACTTCTGCATTCTGAGGGTCGTTGTGGTCTAGATGCTCTTTGAATTCTGGCAGTGGGTGTAGTCCTATTAGATACGGAATCAGCACCACTATCTGGGGTGTTTCATATACATATTGATTGATAGTTTATTTCTCTCTCTCTTTCTACAGCGCGGCGTTACATGACTCAGACTCAGTTCAGACTGGTCTCGGTGGCCTCGACACCGACACCGACACCGAGTTCGAGCTACGAACTCTACATCCTATTCCGGCGCGCGTCGTACACTTTTTGGCTTCTTATTAGTAGCTAATTTGTAAATTCTTGTCGTCTGGCAAAATCAAGATTTCCATGTCTACCAAAGTTTTAGAGCGTAAATCCTTATCGGTAACATCAAAAAAAGACACTATATATAAATTGCAATTAAACTCTACAACTTAAAGCATTGTTTTAGTATTACAATTGTTGTAAATGTTTATATTAGCCTTCAGTTTAACCTCCAGCAAAAAACACGAATAGGGGCAATATGTCACCCAAACAGATACCTTCAATTGAAAGCCTGTCTATTACTTTTAGTTTAGATTCCGTTTTTTTGCAATATTAGAAATTATATTCGAAATCACGACGTGTGTCAATATTATTTACTCTTTTTAAATTCGTTGACATTTATCTTGTTACTGGTACGCGCAGGAATTTCTATAGACTGGCATACGAATTAGAAAATGTTGGTGTACGTTGAGCTAAGAAAACGCACTCTGAAAAAATTGTTATGAATCGTGATCGTCTTTTATACATACCAAGTCAGCTACGGTTATCCTATTATGAAAAATACATACGTCAAATAATTATATAGACAAATGTAATTTTATAATTAGTATTTCTGTTCATGTTTTCCTTGGCACTCTACAATATTAGATGATGATAAGGCTCGTACGATTTTAAAACTGAAATATTTCAATTAAATCATCATCTCAATCCTATAAAATTGTTTTAAATAGTTGCACTGCTGGTGTACGCGTTATGGGCAACTAGAGTAGAATTTAAAAACTCACACGGTACATCGTCGCAATGAGTGAGTGAAATTATCGGGATTACCACATAAGGTCCCTGTAATTTTTTTCTCGTCTCCAACTTATAGTCTTACCTTTTGTTTGTGTAACAAAGAAATTCCGATAAAATCCAATATTTAAATGATTGGGCCAATGTCGTCTGGAAGATTTTACATCTGGTAATTCTTGTGAAAAAATTTGGAGAATGCAGTAAATCCGGCTATAACAAACTCTTTGAGGTTCCCGGCACATATTACCCATAATCTGTGATCGTAAGCGAAGCATAAAACACGGAAGCGTCCCGTTGTGACAGACAGAGCCATAACGATTTTAAATCCGCTCTACGCAGCCGGGTTACATAAAAGAAAAAAGGCTATTAACTACCAGACTTATTTTTCATGGGGTGCATTTCATTTCAGGGAAAATCTTTGATAAATGAACTGCTATCAATTTTTGTTCGCGTCGGCAATCGCCGTCGTTTATTATGGACGAAGGCAGAGAGGAGTGCCGCCAAACGCACATTCTTTACCCCCCTACAACATAATTGTCACTTAAACTAATTAGGGACATCAAGGAAAACGCTTGCTTTATATACATAGGCAACTGCAGTTGGAACTGTTTGTTTTTCTATGTTGAATATATATAAATACTCAGTTTTATGCTGTGTTTATTTTCCTCTGTGCGCTACCGCAACTAATTAGTCTTATTTTTCTTGTAATTGTCGATGTGTCGCAAACGTACAAAATACATTTATCACGTAGATATACTATACGATAATGTACTGTGATGTGTATGGACACATTTTATTTTAAATACAGGGTGATTTTTTTAACCTGAAACTTTCAAATCTTTCGCAAAATAAGCACTCTGCGAAAAAAAAAATAGTTCTAAAATTAGCTCCCCTCCCTCTCTCCTTGTAGGTGGGATAGGGGGTTAACTTCGAAACCTTAAGTAGGAATTCCTATTTTTATTGCAGATTCGGAGTCTATGGCTCAAAGTACGTATGATTTGTCTGAAACATTTTTGTCGATTCGTGATATGTGGCGCTGAATCGACGAAATTCAAATTTTTCCGATTTGTCCTACTGCGAACCTATGCATACGACTCTGTAATACGTTGGCAATAAAAAATGCCACGTTTTATGTACATACTCGAAATGCGTCGTCAAAAAAGTTTATTTATATTGCAAATTTTGAATAGCTTGTAAATTGTTACCGGTAGAAATGTAAATGGCTGGCGAATAAACTACTTTTAGCGTAACCCAGGAACAACGATGTGGACTAAATAGTTTTCTGTTCCCTTCGGAATGCTTGATTAACATGAGTCCCCTTGCTCCTCCCGTATCAGGGTACTTGATTTAGATGAGTTCCCTTGCCTCTCAGGGTGCTTGTTTTAGGTGAGTTCCCTCGTCTCTCACCTTTCAGGCTGATTCATTTATGTGGGTCTCTTTGCCTCTCATTTATCAGGCTGCTCCATTTGCCTCATCATTTTTCGATTAAAGTAAGTGCTCAAAATGATGGCCTCAGAATTCAATGCATATTGAATGTAAACTGAGACATGTGTCTGCTTGAATTTCGGTACAAGCATTTCTAATTCGCTCAATCATATACACATGTTGTTGGTTCTTGTTTATGAACTTTATTTTTGAGATAGCCAAAAAGAAATCTGGCGAACTAAGATCTACAAATCTAGGGACCATTGAAATAAGGTGACCAGAATTTCAAAACTGCTGAGGAGGACGCGTAATAATAATAATAATAAAATACACATGGATTTTTTTTAACTTTTTAATACTAATTTACATGGGTTAATAAGGTAAACTATAGAAATTACTATGTATACTTATCACTAGAATGAATTTTTTTTAAAAGTACTTCATTTTCTGATAACATTTTAGAAAACTCCTGACATGTCATATTAACGTTACATTTTACAACAGTCATTGCCGAAAGAGTCTCTACTGTTAAGCGCGATTTTTCGGTAGTCCAAACGTCATTAACAATGGAGAAGACTCTTTCGACCGACCCGTTTGTGCCTGGCAAACAAAGAAATAATTCAACTAATATTTTTAAATTTTCACACGGAATATACTGATTTTTAAAATGGTTGAATACATCAAGCCATCTTTTATCACAGTCCATTATTTGTTCGTTCCACTCTTCAAATTTTGTGTTGCAATAAATTTGTATAGTTGGATTCATGTATCTTTTTACACACGTGACCAAAAGCTAACGTCCGAACTAATAACTGTTACTTTGTAGTAATTAGTCAAAAAGATGACAATGTTCATAACGTCAACATGACACAAATGTATAGGTTCAGGCAGGTCTTTTGGTTTCAGTGCTTTCCGATTGGGCCGTGATTTTGTTGGACTGGGAAGCACGCCGAGTCTTTCTTTTAATCTTTGAAACCGTTCGGCGAGTAACACTTAGAACATCTGCAACTCGCTAAAAATTTGAGCGAAATTATTAACCATGAACCTTCAAGTGGTTTTTACTTACTTGTTCTGTACCATTTAATGAGATTAGAGGACCACCGTTTTCCTTCTCAAGAGCAAAATACTCTATAAAGTTGGACACGATGTCCTGGGCACGGGAACTCAAACGTTTGCCCTCCATGTTGTAGACCAAACACGAACAAGAAATAAGATGACAAAACATAAAAAATAGGACAACGAAACAAGAATCCTAACAACCAAAGCACGTTACGAAGAACTGAATAGAAAACTTGAATAGAACAACGAAAAACTGCGATTAACCACTCTGAGTAAAACCAAAAATGACAGTGACGTTTGATGAAAAATCGATGAATTATTAACAGTCACTAGATTGACTACATCAGTACCTGTCGCACTATGTGTACGCATTTATTACGTATTTTATCTTTTTCTAATTCAAGGAACTTTGTGGAAGAGAATAACTGACGTAGGGCGTAATTTGACCTAATTTCGGTAGACATACTATTTGTCTGGCTCTTCCTTTTTGTAATCCTTAAAACAAAGATTCGTATGGTAGGTGCTGTCTGAGCTTGTATGATACTTCGGTCACGTGTGTCAAAAGATACATGAATCCAACTATAATCTCCGTATTTCGTCGAATAAACGATTGTCGTCAATAACACAATTACATTTTTCCAATGCAAATTGTATCGTCGTCTGAACTTCTTCCCACGTAAAATTTGATCTCAGTAAAGTCCAATTCATAACATCAAGATCTTCTGTATGTTTTGTCCATTCACTGAGGTACGTAAGACAGTTTGCATAAAAATTTCGTACCTCAAGCAAAAATTTTTTTTTTAACGCCTGGGGAATTATCTTCCAAGCGAGTTAATAAATTACTGATCATGACCGGCACGAAAGTATGTTCCAGTCTTGACTCTAATTGGCCTTTTAATTCTGTTAGTGCTATATTGACTTCTGCCCAAGAAATATTATTTCCCTCAATCTTCAAAACAGTATTTTGAAAAATTGAAGCTTGAGAGTGAACAAAGTAAAGGTAAACTTCTGCAAGTTCGTTTTCAAAAAAACTTTGTAATATTTTTGGACATTTCTCAAGGCTTAAAAAATAAGATTTTAATGGTTCAAACAGTTTTAAAACTCTCTCGACTGCTGGCAATAAAGCGAGCCACCTGGTTTTGGAGTAACCTAACAGATTTTTATATTGAACGCTAGCTTCCTCACAAAATTCTTTCAAACTTTGGACTCTTACAGTGTATCTATCAAAATATAAATAAATCTGTGGAATAATAACTTCAACATCTACAGCCATTAAATTGGCTGCTGTATTTATAGCATTCGAAACAATATGTGCATTGCATCCAATACCAATAATAGTTCTATTCAATGATTTGTTAAGTTTCTTGTGCAGATTGTTTTCACCTTTCCGATTAAGTCCACCAAAATTGGTATTAGTGTTGTCTGCTGATAACGCAATAACTTTTTCATTTAAATCATGTTGATCAATAATGTTTTTCATATGACTAGATCAGAAGTTTAACCACATATGTCTGTTAAATTCAAGATCTTAACATTTACACCACTTTTAAAGTTAAAGTATCTTACAAGAACTGGATAGAGCTTGGTAGCTTTATGGTTGGAAGCATCGCCCAATAGGCAAACATATTTTGCTTCTTCTAAGTCTTTTTTCAAGTCCTCTTGGACAAAATTTAAAAAAGTGCTTCTTATGATTGCTTCACATTTTGTTCTCGCACAACGAAACTTCTTGTCATATAAATTTTGCAGTAACTTTGAAGTGCAGTCCATACTTCTGAAACTGTGATTATGAATCAATGTGTGGAAAGCAAATATTCCCTCCGCCAGTGCAGTTTTCTTCTCGTCCTCACAAAAACCCTGTTTTGTGAAAAACAAAGGCACTGATTGTGAAGATGATGCTGCTTCCAACAGTTTCTTGTGTTTGGCAGATTCATTATGCTTCGTAATGCTGGCTCTTCCACCTATAGATATGTTGAATGAAATATTGCACACAACGCATTTGACTAATGTGCCATTATTGTCGTTATTTGCAGATTTAATATGCGGGAATTCAACCTTTAGCTTCTCTGTAAAATGACATTTTCTACGTTTTTTCTCAGCCATAATCGTATTTTTGTAAAGAATTCTTTGGGTTCCCAACACCAGTTTAACTTTAACCCTATTTTGCACCAACTTCGGCGAATCCTACTAGGTACCACCACCTTCAACCACCAGTCACCACTTGCAGGCTCAATTTAAGATTTAACTCGCCAACCCCTCTAAGCTAAGCAACACCCAACCTTCAAGCATCATATTTGATTAATTTTTTTATCAAGTAAGCCTAGATGTACTCACCAATATTCTTAGCATAAATTCACTTCTGTTTATTCGAAAATCGTGAAGAAGCGTAGGCGTAGAGAAGCAACACGTGCTAAACGCCATGGGATAATGTTGGGTTAGGTAAGCAGTTCAGTTCGGCAACTAATAATCCTGACGCCAGCAACAGACACAGCGCAAGCACAAAAAAGTCACAGTCACTGTTCTCTGCAGTCACAGTTTAGTCTGCGGTTTAGTTCGTTTAGTCACAGCATATCATTCAGTAAAGACAGCTCGTCAAATATTGGAACAACGTGTCCAAGTAACCAGTGTCAAATTATTAATAGAGTTTTAAGTTGAACAACTTTTGCACATAAATCTGTGGAAGTAAATATGACAGACTACAGACATCTGGACATGGAGGAACAAAATTCTTTAAGTTATGTCTGTGGATACTTACTGAAGAAATGCTTGATGAAATATACCTGTGAAACATGTAGTTATTTTGCCGTTGCACGTAATGTCATCATATATGATAAACTTCTCTGTCACTTCAACGCCTTTGATGATGATCCACCATTTTGGCAATCCTAAAGCTGGCCATTCACACTCCAACGTCCCATTGGATGCAACTGTTGTACAATTCTGTTAAAAAGCGGCAGTACACACACACGTTACGACGTTGCAGTTAAAAATTTGCGATCGTGATGACAACATGTCCGACAAAATGACGAAAATGTACTTTTATAGCTGCTCTCACGGTTTGAATAACATACACTGTCGAGTCATGTCCACACATCATCAAATTTCCATCCAATACAACACGATTGTACTGCTGTAGACAGACTTGTTGTTGTCCACATCCAACCGATTTGCATACACAGACGTTCAAAAACACTTCAATTTGGTCATATCAAACACAATTGTTCTGCGGCGTTGAAACGTGAGTGGCGCGCTTAAGATGCTACATGAAGCATTCACCTTTTATGTTGCAGCCCTAGAAAAACGATTTGCTTCACTATTTTCTACCAACTCAATTTTACCTTCATGTGGCCGATATATAAAAGCAGCCCTCGTAACTGTGTCCATACCAGCATACCGCACCCCTGTGCCCTGTGTACAGTTTCCAGAATATTATTTATTTTATTTATTTGTTCGAACGCGCATTTTCTATTCAGTAAAAATAATAAATCACCGTTACAATATTAAATACCAAACATCTAAAATGTCAAATTTGACGCACAATGTTGACATGGTGGTAAATTTTATTTAGTAACAAGGTTTGCCACTACAGTTTCTAGCCAAAATTCAAGGTCATGTCCTTACCCAACGGTCGATTATTGTTGTTCTAGTCCGTTACGTGTATTTCTTATGGGCCTTTCAACAGCTGTCCTTACTGAATGATATGCTGTGGTTTAGTTTGCACTCGGAATACCAACACAACTACAGTAAATTTTCTAGATTTAAATTAATTTACCATAGAAGTAACGTAAACCGTAAAAAAGTAAAGCAACTTAATTGATCAATCAAAAAGGAGGATATTTTTTATTTGAGGAGGACACGAGGAGGACATTTACGCTAGGAGGACAGCATACATGAAAGGAGGACTGTCCTCCTCAAAGGAGTACGTCTGGTCACCTTAATTGAAATCATCATCAAGTACTTCATATGCAAGCATCGCATAGTGTGCTGGAGAACTATCATGTTGAAACCACATGTTCTGTCGTACTTCTAACCTCAAGTTTTCAAGTAATGTTGGCAGTTTATTTTTCAAAATGTCTATATTTCACCATTCAAGTTGCCTTCAAGAACGTGGACTCATTTTTGATTATTTACATTTGAATGCATAGGTTCTCAGTACGAACAATAAAAAAAAAATTGAGTTTCATTTATTACAGCGTCATCTGTAATGAGGTAATGACTAATGAATATAGAAAAATGTTTTAGACAAACCCTACGTATTTTTAGTCCTAGAATCCGAATCTGTAATAAAAATTCGGGGTTTCTATTTAAGATTTCAAAGTTACCTCCCGCCCCACCTACAGGGAGGGGGAAGGGGGACTAGTTTATTGCATTAAAATATATATACGTTCCTCTCGATGGATCGAGATCGCCGCTTCGACGTTTTTCTGGGCCCCGCAATCGAGACTTCCGGTAACCCGCTCGAGACTCATCTTTATGGAACTAAGTTTAACTTTTTCCTGCAGACTACTCTAAATGCTGCTAATTAATGACAACATTATTGTTTTATTAGTGTCTTACGCAAATCGTTAAACTGTTGGTGAAAAAATAGATAAATTACTTTACTTATGGTTGTATCGAAAGGTTATTTTTTATTACTGTAGATTTTAAAATCAAACGTGCCAAATTTGTAGAGCGGCTCCGCCCACCCACCCTCTATTTTCTTAAAGGATGTCATTTGCCAAAATCAGTCTTGTCGTGGCAAGTACTAGCCCCGCCCACCCACCCTCTGTCTTCTTGGAAGCTATGTTATTTGCCAAAATCCGTCTTATCTTGGCAAGTATTAACCCCTCCCACCCACCCACACTCTTCTTATTCTAAGGACTAATTTTATTTCGGTTCAGTTTGGAATCCATTTTCATTCAAACCAGATAAAATGAATGACTGAAATGGGGACCGGGTGGGTGGGCGGGATTAATTATTTTTTCTTCTGTAGAATATGTGTGGGGCAGTTAAAAAAGAAAAAAGGGCTAACCGTATTTTTTTGTGTATTATTTACTTTACGATTTTTTTCTTATTTTACAAGAAACAAATGAGAGAACGGGTGGGTGGGCGGGGCTAAGTTTAACTTTTTCCTCCAGAGTCTTTTATAGGCAAGCAATAGCCCCGCCCGTCTGCCTCCTCTTCATTCTAGTGACTACTTTAAATGTGCTAATTAGTGACAACATTATTGTTTTATTAGAGTCTTACCCAAATTGTTAAACCGTTGGTGAAAAAATAGATAAATTACTTTATTTACGGTTATCTTAAAAGGTTATTTTTTATTGCTGTAGATTTTAAAATCCATCGTGGCAAATTTGTAGAGTGGCTCCGCCCATTCGTCCCCTCTTTATTCTAGTGACTACTCTTAATATTGTTCAGTCTTATCTTAGCAAGTACTAGCTCCGTCCACCCCTGGTCACCGCCACCGATGAGGGTTCACCCATCATGGCTGCACTTACTTGAAAACTCTCGACGGCCCATAGGCGTCGTACCATGGGTTTATTTCGTAACAGTATTTAAATTCTATATACACCATTGTATTGAGATTTAAGAGGGAAGTTGTACATTGTAAATATGACGAATAACTAGATAAAGTCGACATGTAAGTTCGTTCAAACGGTAAAATACTATATACAATTATTTTTTAAATAATGTGTACGATAAAATAACCGTGATAATAAGGCTCACTGACAGAATTAGCTATAAACGTAGCCCTAGTACAATTAATATAATGCATTCAACAAGATTAATTCCTTCAGAACTGTAAATTAAATTAAAATAATCACTTAACCGAATCGAGTAAACCACCTCAAAACTAGCAAAAAACAGCATTTTTGTGTAATTTGTAACATTTTTTACTTATGTTTTACTGAAAGCTTTGTTCTATACAATTATTTGTATTTTTTTACAGGGTGTCGCATCCAAGTTTGGATATAGAGAATTAACATGGGGAATTTGTTTTTATTTTTTTCGAATCGTTGCATCGCGACCATTCACTGTAAAAGGCTTTAAAAATCGTACTTTGAAGTTAGCGCTAGGTCCGATTTTTCGCGGCACGACGATCGCGTCTTTGAATTAGCCAAGGAAAATCGAAATATCAAACTGAATTTAGAAATTATTCCTCGATTCTCACACAGAAATCAATGAACAACTCAAATTGTATTATTCTCCGACTACACTCAAGCCGTATCCAAAAAATCGAGATGAAGCCCTTCGAGCAGCTCGTCTTCCTTAATACCTCCATCGGCAGCATCGTGACACGTCCTGGGGGCCCGTCAAGCTAGGAATTTACTCGCACTACCTCACTCAGTAATCGCTGAACAACTCAAATTGAATTATTTTATCCAGTGTAATGAACATTGTAGCACAATAATGTAAACATAATAAATGCACAAATTGCACAAAATATTTTACGAGGTTATGTTGCTAGTGCCACTCAATTTTAGTGAGCTTTTATTACTAAAATCCCATTAAAATGCTATGTTCTACTGCGATTAGATGAAAAAGCGAGGCCCTGCTTGTCCGTCAATGGTTAATTTAATCAGTAAGCGCTTGCTTTGAGGACAATGTTGTAAGATCGAGCTACATACACGTTTCTTCATTTTTTGAGCTCGGAAAGAGATAATATTTTAAATAGCAGAGACAATATACGGGAATCAACTTATCGGGCCAAAGAATTTTTGGCAATTTTGGTTAAATTTCACACTTTGATTACGATTTTACATTTGTTAAGCAGAAATTCCATTCCTGCCACCTGGAAGCATGTTCGTTACAAGAAATTTTTGAGAGAGAAATATAGAAAATTGACTCTGATCTTGAACATTTTAAAATATTTTTCTCTATTACTGATGTGTTTTGGGCTTCAGAAACTTTAGTATTGTTCAATTTGTTTGTTTTGTTAACAAGAACAAAAATAAAAATAATGTTTCAGAACACAAAGTTACATTTATTTTCAACAGTTATTAGACATAGTTGCTAAGGATGTCAAACAGATGGGATACAAGAGCTTCAAAAAGCACCATGCCAAAGAATTGAAGCTTTAGGACTACTTCTCAAGTATCCAGTTTTGTAAAGAGACCCCTGAGAGAATCTGGGCTGATGGAGACTATGAGAAACATTTATTTCAGTGACGAACGTTCAGCGTGTGGTTAGGCCTTCTAGGGCATCATGTCATTCAATCTTTTTTCATCGTATCTGGATTAAATGCTACTACCATGATATGCTACCTCAGCCAATACTTCCTAGGATTCGAGGGATGCGGCATCTGCACAAGGTCTTTTACATGCAAGACCAAGGCTCCAGCCATACCTACATTTCCGTAATGTTGAACAGGAAAGTTCGGTACCGACTCATTGGCCTGCGCGTTCGCCCGATTTAAATCCCTGCCTTTTTTTTCTTGGGGATTTCTTCAGGACCCTCGGTATTCCAACAATACCAGCCTTCAAATTTCACCTCAAATGCTGATCAACATGCAAGTTTTGAAGATCGACTTACTTAGGTACTCTACAGCAGCTGAGGGTGGCCTTTTTGAGCAATTCATGTAAATAGTACAATACTTCGTCAAGTTTAGATAATATTTCGTTAGTTCATTCTTTACCTATTCTTGAGTTTTGTTATTTTTCGTTCTCTAAATGGTTCATCAAAAGATGCTTTTCAAAACCGCCAAGTGTAGTTTTTATGATAAATCTTACCATCACGTGATAAGAGCAAGCAGGTCCTCGGTTTTTCATCTAATTGCAGTAAAACATAGCACGTTAATGAGATTTTAGTAATAAAAACTCACTAAAATCGAGCGGCACTAGTAGGAACATAACCTCAAAATATTTTGTGCAAGAACACTGGATAGATAATTCAATTTAAGTTATTCGGTGATTTCTGAGGGAGAATCGAGGATTAATTTCTAAATTCTCTTAGAGATTTAAATTTTCCATGGTTAATCTAAGGACGCGATCATCGAACTGAGACGGAGCGTTTCGCGACAAATCAGACCGACCGCTAATTTCAAAATACGATTTTTAAAGACTTTTTACAGTGAATGGGCACATAGCAAATTTTTGAGAAAAATACTGGCCGATAGCCCTCGTTTATCTTCACAAATGTTTCATAATCGCTTTAAGGCGATCTGATCTTGGTATTTGTATCTGAAATGACCATAACCTAACAAAACGCATGCGCACAAAGTCCTTGAGTACAGAAAAGTATCAATTTAGTCGTTGAAGAACCCACCTAAAACATTGCTTTACAAACGTAATTAGTTATTTTTAAAAACCCGGACAGAAATCGAAAATCCGGCGGGGCACCCCCGGACAATCGAAAAACCAAAAAATATCCAGGAAAATTCGGATGTACGGTAATCCTAGTTGCAGCTTGCATATGAAATGGAAAAAACAAAATAAATATTTCTTCCAAAGTGACTTTAGGGGTCCATTTTTTATTCTTGTAAATATAGCATAATGAATTAAGGGCGTAAATTAATAATTGCGCTAAGTCAGTAGCCGGTAGAATACGATAAAACATTCGAAACAATGACCAATCTCGAGCCTGTTATTGTTCTTTTTTCAAATTGCGGTCCATCTGAGCCCCAAAAATCTATTGTTGTCAAAGGAACAATATTTCCACGTTACGTCCAATCCGGGTCGAAAATTCTTTAAACCCGGGAATTGTCAGCGGTTTTCCCTTTGTTTTATTTACATCCGCTGCGGAAGGAATCTCCATCACTGGCGTTTAGCGTATTGTTCCGGCAATTCCCTTACGTGACCGCCCGCTTCGATAAAATATAAACAAACTCCTCAAACTTTCTCGTGAAAATTGCATCAGTTTGCATTTGCTCTAAATAATAAATTACCTGTAGATTGGCGTGTGCTCGTCTTTGTACCATACGACAAGAACGACGCTGTCGTTGAGCGCCGGAGGAAGAAGGTCGCAAGGCAATTGTGCGTTTCCTTTGACGATCGCCTGGACGTGCGTCACTGTGCCACCTGCAACATAAATTAAATTCTCTTACGACACACACACAAAAACACAAAAAACTTAACGCGTGCGCCTTTTGCATTATTCAAGATATCGTCGGTCGGCGGCAGAAAAGCGCCCGTTGTTTTAGACACACTCGAATCTTTTGTTAGGCAAATATAGAAAATTGAAAGCACACAAAATTAATGGAAATGTTTCATGCGACCAAGAGAATGAATGCTTTGGTTTGGTGGGGACGCATCAAATATGCGAATGAGGTAAAGTGAGTTTTTTTTTTGAATGACGAATGGTGGTTAAGCAGATTCAACCCTGTTTTTAATGTTTTGAACAATGGAGTAAACATTTGGGTGACAGCAATTCGTGCTGCAGAGCTGATTTTGTGTGCGTGTTACGATCTATCACACACAGGTTACTTTCATTTTTTATTCGTACTAGCATACAGGGTGCATCATAAAGTATTTTTATTTTGTTCGGACTTCAGTAATCAACTAAAACAAATTTCAGCGGCTGAGGTCAGATTTTTGAATAAGGACTATGAAAACAATACAAATTTTAAGTGAAAATGTTCCTCCTTGGTATCCAATACCCAAGAAATAAATTTACCATTTTTGTTTTACCACTATGCATGGTTTTAGTACCGAAAAATGTTGTCTTTCAAAAACAGTAAATGTGCCCTGTGTTAAATTATAATGTAATACATTTTTATTGAATAAATTAGTAAAGGAAACAACGAGGAGTATAATGTACTCATTTGTACTACATCTGAAAAAAAGGTGGCAGCCTTAACCCAATGTCCATATGATCTAAATGATAACGTTTTTGGGGCTGTTTGTTACCCAATAAGCCAATATTCCCCAGATTTGATCTTTCATGGCCTTGGGTGGGTAATCAATCCCATTTTTATTTAAATATGCTACCATTTTCCTCTTTGCCCAACTTTTTCGAGAAATTTCTTCCTAAAATAAACTAAAGTTTTATTACAATATATGAATACCTATGAAGACTAAATTGACACCTCAAATCCACTATGACAACTTGCGTTATCTATCACAATAAGAGAAGGTTCCCGCAAACTTGATATTTCATTTTTGCGTAAATTACGTTAATCTTTTAATTTTATTGGAACTGAACGATAAATGTACAATTTTTTTCTGGAAATAGTTCGCAAAATATCCCGTCGTGCATATCCAATTCTGTCCTAATTCTCTCGTGCGTATTCGCGCACTGGAGAAAATTAAATTTGTCGACAATTTGACATGCACTCGGGATATTACTATTGAAAATTTAAACTTCAACGATTCAATCTGACATTTGTCGAATGAACCAAACATGACAAAATTTCCTTCATTTTTAAAAACATCCAGTAGTTGTGTTAGAATAAAAAAAAGGTGCGTATCATAGAAATAAATCCCGTGTTGTAACTAACGGGTGTACAATAAAAAATATATTTGGAGCAGACGGTGAAAATTCAATTGTTTGCGACTTTTTTAAAGTGTAGGAAGAGTCACGTAACCATAGACTAACTCTTCATCATCCAACTGATTTAAGAATACACTTAAAATTTCGTCACGGTAGTTGGAGCATTTATGTACTCTGAAATGAAAACATCATTATTTTGTTGTGAAAATACTAAAAACCCCTCTATCCTTAAAAAAAAATTGGACCAATTATTCTGCGTTGGCTAATTGCAGCCCAAACACCAACTTTCTGGGGATATTGGGACGAGTCAATGAAAAAGTGAGTTTACATAGCCACTAAGATGAAAATATGCTTCATCAGTGAAAAACGTTTCAAGATGGTCACCCAGATCTAGAGTATTCAGAAACTTCTTCTCTAGTTCTGAAAAGACCTGATTTTTATCACGCAAACAAAGAAAAAGATGAAATAACAATAAACTGCAAAAAGGCGATACGAACGTTAGGGTTAGGAAATCTGAACGTCAAATGTAATTTTTTTTGTATTTAAGATGGTAATGATGTACCCATCCATGCTCTGAAGTATATTTGGTAGCCTAATTATGCTCCGAAAATATTTGTCCTGTTACTAAAAATGGCAAATTGTAATTCCAACGCCTACTCCAAATATATATTTTTTTGTATACCCGTTATTGTACTAAAAATGGAGTAGCTTGTTTTTCTAAGATTCAAATTCTGATTTTTTTTCAAGAATTTTGACGTGGTTTTGGAGGGATAAATTTGCTCACTGTATTTTGTAGCTAACGCCCGTATTCTATAGCTAAGAATTCATTTCTAAATATGAATTCTGGACCTCCCGAAATCATTTTTACAATTGATATGATATTTCAAATTAATGGCAATTCAAATTAATTTTTTTCATTCTAGAGTTATTCCTACTTAGAGTTAGAGATTTCATTATTTTGTTTAACAGGTGCAAAGTACAGTCGTCTCCATTTCGATTTGACCACTCCCTAGTGTAAGTCATCAAAAGTTCACTGGTATAAACGGCTATCCGTACCTTTTTAAAGAGAAAATGGCTGACGATTAATGACAGTAGAGTTACTTTTTGTTGACATTTGTTTGATCGGTTTGTCAATGTTTCGACTTTTCAACTTCTCGATCTTTTGATATTTCGATTTCTCGATGTCTCATATTTTGAATTTTTGTCGGTTTTTCGATATTTTACTTTTCGGTTTTTCGATTTTTCAATGTTTCGATTCTTGAATTATCCGATTTTTCAATTTCCCAATTTTTTAAATTTTAGAGTTTCGATTTATCGATTTGTTGATTGTTCAGTTTTTCGATTTTTAAATTTTAGGTTTTCGAATTTTTTTTTTATTTTTTGATATTTGAATTTCTCCATTTTTCAATTTTACGATATTTTAATTTTTCAATGTTTTAAATTTTCGATTTCTTGATTTTTCAGTTTTTCAATATTTTTTAATTTTTCAAATTTTGACGTTTCTGAATTTTTTGATTTTCCCATGACTCGACTTCCCAAAGTTTCGTTCTTTCAATTCTTTAGTTTTTCAATTTTTCCGTTTTTTATTTCCCAATTTTTTGATATTTCGTCCAATTTTGTGATTTTTTCATTTTTTCAGTTGTTCTATGTTTCAATTTTTCGATTTAGGAATGTTTACTATTTCGACTTTTTACTTTTTGGATTTTCAATTCTACGTTTTTTAAACTTTTGTTTTGTACTTCGATTTCTCAATTTTTCAACTTTTCGATATTTTAACATTTGAATGTTAAAATTTTAGGTTTTCGATTTTTCGAGTTTTCAGTTCTTCTGTTTTTCATTTTTCAATTTTCGGAATTTTGAAATATTCGATTTTCCATTTTTTTAAATTTTTCGGCATTATCAAACTGTGGTTTTTTGACAATATGACTGACATGTCGTTAATTGTGTGATGGACAATTAAAGTTGGAGATGTTATAGTTTCTGGAAAGGTTTAATACTGAAAAAATGTTCGCGAGTCATTACTCATGTTCACGCTTGGAAGACGAAGAATATGCCTTCTGACTTGTCGTAGCATTTTTTAGTTTTTTGAACAAAGTTTGTGTTTTTGGCTTCATAACATTTTCAAATAGCCTCATTAAATTGCATAGTGTAATCATACTATGTTCACCATTTCCAATAGCCTCGACTATACATTCAATAAGATGTAAGTGCTCATTCACAATGGGCATAAAGCATAAGGATGTCATGAGCATTAATGCATAAAAATTTATGTTTAGTGCTCTATGCTTGTATTCGTTCACAATGCGCATAAGTGCTCATTCACAATGAACATAAAGCACAAGGATGTCTTAAGCAGTATGCTCATTGTGAACGAATTACAAGCATAGAGCACTAAACATAAATTTTTATGCATTAATGCTTAGGACATCCTTATGCTTTATGCTCATTGTGAATGAGTACTAATAGTGCTTTGGATGTTTAATTATTACATCTGAATCCAAATTGTACAAAATTAAATAACTGAAACCGTTCATAATAATGTTCAACAAAATTACAAATATTTTACAAAAAATTGGGGCAATGCTAATAATAATTTTGCTCACTTTGAAAGAATCAGGAAAACTTCTAAAGCTAAAACATTTATTAATGAAATTAGTGAATGGAGTTAACAATACGTTTACACTAGATTTTAAAATTTTGGCATTTATACCATAAACATCGGTTGAAGAACTAAATGCATTCTGTTTGGCTATCTTAATAGCCTTACGGTAATTAACTCTAGATCTGAGATTATCATTCTTATGATTTATATCATCAGTACAATTTGAAACTACTTAAAAGGCAATTACTGAATCCCTCATAACTTTGAGTTCTTCGTTAAACCAAATAACACTGCTAGCTGAGTTTGCACCTTTTTGTAGCGGAAAACATAACCCATTAAGTGATTTATATGTGTGAATAAGGTAATTCGTAAAAGTGTTAACATTGTAGGGTAAGCGAAGAAAAATGTTGCTTCTCCGGTGGGAATCGAACCGTTTGCCGGGCGGGTGCCCTTACCACTAGACTACGAAGGAGCTTATCTTTCTTCGCTTCCCACTACGTATTATTTTGTCGCCACAACATCATTACTAGTAAATACTTTAAAAGATCAATCAATCAGTTTGTGACGTTCTTTTAATTTACCTAAACCTGTATTATTAATATACCTGGTAGTGAAGAATTTACCATCCACATTGACAGTCTTAGACTAACTTCCAGACTTCCCAGTATATTGCTTGTAAAATTAAACAAATGTACCAAAGTAAATTTAGAAAGACGATTTTAATAAATTTTCGTAGATGTGTCTAACAAGTTTATAACAGACTCATTTACTGATAATATTGCGGCTGCCCTTCTTAAACAGCGGCAAGGGTAAATAATTAGCTACCTCTTGCCTCTCAGACGATTATGACAGCGACTTGTCTGCATTTAACATTTTGATATTTTATAAAAAAAACTAGATTATTACTCACGTTAGGTGGCAGGAATATTTTTTTTAATTGCCGATATTCTTCACCAGTAACTGTTGAACATGTAGCTTTTTATTTCCCGAATATAAGCTAAGGAGGTATTATAATAGCGTCCAACCGACGAATGGTTAAATTCATGATTTCTCGACGTTTCAAGAATTCTAATCTAATCTCAAAATTTTGCCTAATAAATCATCAGATACTGTCAACGCACAATAAAAAAAAAAAACACTTGGCAGTTGAATTTGAATTGTAAACGTGGATTTTAGCAATTTATTTTAGTAGCTATTTTGTCACTTGATATTCTGATATATCAAATCACACTGAGTTTAGCGTTATTAACATTGTTTTCGAGAAGGCAAAAGAAAGCGTATTACGTACAAGCTCACTCACTATTCAATCCTAACTTAATTGTTTGTCAGCAATTATGAATTATGATTAACCCCAACTGTTGGCGACGAAATAATTCTTGGAGTTTTAGAATTCAAATGTCAACTTCATGATAATTAGCAGGCTAACAACATAACAAAAGTTGATTTAGTGGAATTCCGTTACCAACAGACTTTTTCGTTTTTTTTTTCATTGTACATTGACATTTTCCCGAAAATATAGTATTGTCATTGTCAATATTGCACTGCACTCACATACGTATGTGTCTTTACTAAAAGGTTGACAAAATTGTGTAATGCAAAAACTAACTTGAAACATACTCTCGAATGCTTCTGTACCTGTATTTTAACATTCCAGACTATCTTTAATTCAACATACGAGTTATTATAAAAATAAAATTCACAAATTCAAATTTTATAATTTTCGAAGAAGCTGGATTTGTTGAACAATTTTACATTAGCAATATTGCTCCTTCACATTATGTCTTTTGAAAGCAGTGAATGAGCCGATTTTTCAACTCCTTACTCCACTAGTGTCTTAAAGGCATGACAATAAGGTGAAGAAAATCGATTCAGCTAATTAAAATTATGATTCACACGGGGCTAAGTATTCACGAACGCGTGGTATTCAAAATTCGGTAGTCCGTTCTTAAACCGTCCTGGATTTCGGTGAATTAATCAGACATTTTCATGTGGCGTGAACAGAAGCAGGGGAAGTCAGTTAATTGAAAAGATAACGAAATCAATGGAAGACTGTCCAAATTACATCAATTACGGGCAGAACGTCAGAACGAAAAGAATTAATAATATCAGAGCCGAAACAGGAGTAATCCATTCTTGACTTTTACGTGTCTGGAAAACAAATTACGTTCGAGTAATCAATTTGAAAGTTTCGCGTGACGCAATATGTCACCGTTAAAATTTATTTTCACATTAATATTTGATGTTTAGTCCTAAGAATGGTAAAAAAGCCACAAGAAATTCCTCTGGATGTGAATTTTTTATTCGAAACGATCGATTGCAAGGGGATGGCCGAGGTTCAAACAGGTTAACAGATTTCTCGACCCGTCATTTATGAGGGTTGATGGTAAGTGGAATTGAACTCTGCCACCCCGTCGTTAAAGCCTACTTACGCCGGTTTAAACTCTGCTGCGGTATTTATAAACTGCATTTCATAGGCTACTTCGGCTTAATAATTTGTAAGTTATCCGTCATTTCGTTCTTTTATCGACCTTTTTGCCTTGATTTAACGCTTCATTTATAGTTTCAACCCTCCCTTCAAATATTAATTACGTTTTCGCTTAAATGCTCCAGGAAAATTAAAATTTTATAAAATTGATTGTTCTTTAATTGATGCAATACTGATTTAAACACTGGACGTTACAATTTCTACAGTAGTCACATGTTTGCAATGTCAAACACGCAAAATAATTATTACTACGACATTTTCAACTAATAAAAATATATACTAGCAAATATGTATTTCCGGAAAATTAAAAATTTCGACGTAAATAGAGAATGTTTTTTTCGCAGCTCACAGTCAGGAAAATATAAAAAGGCAGGTTTTCCTTTTCTGTCTGTCTGCAAAGCAAAAATATGCATACACTTGCTAATGCAATGATTTCTCTAAGGTCCTACGGATATAAATTAAATCCGTCTCTCTTTGCTTCTCTGTTGTGAGTGCGTTGGAAACTTTTACATTTATAATAGCACAATCAATTAATCACCGAAACTACCGGAATATATTATGTACTTTGAAAGTTAAAGTATGATCTACGATTATAAGGATGACTGTAAAATTCTAACAACACACTGCATCTGTTCATCCAGTTCGAATAAATAATTATATCATCACACATTTTGTTTTTGTTGTTTTTTTTACCTTCGGGGCGATATCGCCATTTATAAACTACATTTTATAGGCTACTTTGACTTAATAACAATTTCTATGTCATCCGTCATTCGGTTCTTTTATCGACCCTTTCGCCCTGATTTAACGCCTCATTTATAGTTTCACGTCTTTCCTCAAATATTAATTAGGTTTTATAACGGAGCGGGACGGCTAGAGCCATTTTAAATGTTCTCACGCTTTCATTATGCGTATTTTTTCAGGCTTCTCCCTTTTCACAATAAATTGCGCCAAGGTAGATAAGCTAAGGCAAGACATCTGCTTCTTCATAATGAAATGCTTTGTTTTCATCGTGTTTGCTGTTTGTAAAACTGAATTTAACAAAAGTTTCTTTGTATTCCGACGCCATTGTGCACGTAATTGCTATATCGTAGGTGGAAGGAAGTGTATAATTGTTTAGCCCTTCGCAAGATATTTCAATGACTCTTTAGCGAACTCCAGTTTCTAATCAACGCTAAATTGATTTCAACATCACACAATACAGGAATTTATCCGTATAATCTATTTTTGATGTGGAACCAAAATCTTAAACATGACCTGTTTTTTTCTTAAATTAATGGATAAGCGACAAGTAAGAAAGGAATTAATGGTGAAACCTTAAGTTTGTATTTATGTTTCATTAATACTCCTAAACGTGGACATCAAATAAGTTTTGATGGAAAAATCCACGGTTTTTCCATAAAAGGTGAACGACCATACTTCATGTTAGTGATATACTTAAAGCTGTGGATTATTACGTGGTGTTTACAGACAATACAATTTCGCTTGGAAACGTGATTTTTGCTTAGGATCTCTCAAACAAGTTTGCATGTACTTAAGTGGTAAAGGTTTGGTTGATGAGATCGTATCCAAGTATTATGCTGTAGTATGTATGAAATATAGAGAAGTTAGAGTCCGCCGTTTACTCATTTCGACCCCTCTAACATCCCTCTAGAGCGCACAATCTTTGAGTAACTGTTTTCAAGCGTTAGGATTCAAGACGATTTTGCTTTTGTCCTTGCAGAAGCAATTATTAAAATTAGACGATAACTAAGTTTTGAGTTTTCGCAAATAAACGTATGTTCAGTAAACACTGCCACCGATTTTCCTTCATCACTTTTGTTAACGTTAGACAATGCCAATTAACCTCTGTTTTTAAGCTTCGACGACGGCTCTTTTAACCATAAAACAAGGGGAAACTTCACGCAATTGCTACACGTCCCTGTTCAATCCAATGTTACTGAAATTCCTCAATGAAATAAGTGTATACTTACTGTCAATCAATTGGGTTGGTAAAAGACAACTAGTAAATAAGGAGTTGCTACCAAACTTTTTTTGATTTACTAATTTTTACTTACTACTAAGTATTGTAATCAAGTCCATCGGGCGACTAGACGTTTCGTGATCCCCAAATTATAAAAAACTAAGTCTCCCGTTTCCGTCTGTCTGCCGTCTGTATCAATTTTTGTTAAAGATAAAATCTTCTAAACTACTGGACCGATTGTTGCCAAAGTTCATATATTTTTTAAAATATCGTGTTGATGGTAAAATGTAAGTTCAGTTAAGATTGAATCATCTCCAAGATTATTACATCCGTCTATATTAATTAAATAATCATCACTTGAATAGTAAGTCTCGATAAGATCCAAAGTTCTAGTGAAGGTATCAAAACATCATTTTTCATAATTAAGAATTAATTTGTGTGTAGCACACCACCTTACAAATATAATTGACAAATACGATTTGATATCATTAGCATACGCTAGTACAGGACAGGATAGTGACAAGAGAAGATCATTAGTGAAAATTAAAAGTGTGATTGTTCTCAGGTTTTTAGAGGTTTCTTCCACAAAATATTTTCCGAAAATTACATATATAATGTTTCAAAATCCCTTGGAATTTCTCGGAAATCTGATGATTGTCTGTCCAATTTTCCAAGGTACGATAATGATAATATTGATAATGATAAGAGCCTTTGTAGAGCGGACTTCATCTTTTTTTATAACGACATACTCCTACTATCTACTGATTGGTCATTATTATCAACTTCTTCCTCTGTAGATCTTACGGTTGAATGTTTTTACAATATTTTGTTTAATTTGTTTTGTAAACATCTGTTGTATCTGTTTTTCGATCAAAAAAGCGGCGTTATCCGCCTTCGTTCAAAAGTGCAATATTAAATAATATCAAACTTAATTTTCAATACCTTAAGAAATACAGAAATTCAGGTATATACTTCTATCTAGTGAAATTTATAGAAACTAGGAGACTTTCAAAAAAAGCTGTTTACGAATCGTATATTAACAACATTGAAATCAACCTACATCATGATCCTAATAGCAATTCGGGGATTACATCAATGCTGAAAAAGGTAAAACTAGAATTCCAGAAGTTTCTTTTGGTCATAACAGGTTCAGAAATCTTATTGAAATTGTAAAATAATGCCTTTGGTGATTTTTTTAAATCAACTTATATTGAATCTAATCCTCCTGATGAACATGATTTCGCTGACAATGAAAATTCTACCTCATTTGTCGTAAATATATTTAAGTTCACGGAAGATGATCAAAAGACTGAAACCAGGTATCACATAAGGCTCTGATCAGATTCCAAGCTTCATTATTAAGGATTGTAAAGTCCACATTGTTGAGACACTACTAGTAATATTTATTAAATCTCTCAACAGGGGTTTTCTCTACAGCGGAAAGAATCTAAGATCTGTCCTGTTTTGAAGTCCTGTGATGAACCTAAAGTTGAACATTAGAGACCGATTTTCCTCCTTTTGATTAGTTTGATTTGTTTGTTTATAATAGCGCTGAAGAAGTCTGAACGATTGGCCGAAACATGTACGCTATAATATAAATATAATTTTAATAAAAAGTAAAGAGCAAGCGGATAACCTCTAAATTAATTGAGAATAACCTCCACGCCAAAAACGAAAAACACATTATATAGTATTTTAGCGTTTTAGTTTTCATTTATAATTGTACATTTTCCACATAAATAACTTGTATCTGTAACTGGTGTATTTTACATTATTGAGCCAAAAAAAAAAAAATAAAGAACCTAAATGGGAACCCCTCTGGTACACCCGAAGTAATATCTATATGTAACTAAAAATTCTTTTGATGCAAATCCGTTATAATATACCTAAATATCTATTTTGCAAACATAAGACTTTTTTAACTTCAAGAGTTTATGAAGTAAACTAAAGTTTCTAAGCTTTTCTAATAGAATGCTGTTCTGAATCTTGTCGAAATATTTAGATAGATAGCTTCATAGCACAGCAGTGCGCATGTTTACAATGTATTTTTCTGATTGGCCCACTTAGTACTTTATGGCTAGAAAGCTTGGAGTTTGTAAAAATTTATCAAGTGTAAGTAGGCACATAATTTATTAAGTATAATTCGATTCGGAACGCTTATACGTAGTGACAGCTGTCGAGCTTGTAATTATAATTAATTAGTGTAGGTATAAGTGACTGGAAACGAGGCGTTAGGCTAAATGTTCATTTGTTCGAAAATGTATCCGTTCTGAGAGCTAGATTGAATAGAACTAATAAAATAGTTTAGCGAGTATAAATCTACAGTCACGTACAAAAGTAAGTCATCACCAGAAGTAAACTTATTTGGAAGCGTAGCCATCATTTTCAGTAGATGATTTTCACAAATAACGGGAAAATCAAACGGAACAATGTTTTCATTAATGCTAATAACTGTTCTTTCATTTCAATAGTTGCAAGACTACAATAGATATCATTGTTTCTTAGAAATAATCTTTGGACAACATATTAATAATAACTGACAATTATTGACAATTTTACCTAAAACTGAAATACACAATTTAAAAAGTACCCACACAATTTTGTATTCCTGCATCATTAACGATCAGTTAGCTGCACCGAAACACAGAGTATAGTTTCAACGGGTTTTATTTCAAAGGATTAAACCCCACAACGGAAACGAATGTTTTATAAATTCATTCTGTTCGTCGTTATTTCACATTTTATCCGCTTTATCACAAGAAAGACGTGCTATAGTTTGTTTTCTTAATAACACCACTGCATATTTTAGTGTATTTTTTCTCATAGTTTTGCTCGCTATTTACCACGAAACTGCATTTTCCTGTTCAGGTAAATTCATTTGTTAACTCCGGCAGCGCTCCGGAAAATTGTTCTGTTTAAACAGAATCCTGTGAACTTACTCCTATACGTGAAATTTACATACCCGGGTTGCTTTTACGAGACACGATTTTCCGATTTGGCCTGATTAAAGGATAACAACAAACACGAAAAGCCGATATATTAATGAATTAATATCTGGCGGCGCTTTTTGCGTTGTATCAGCAAGACTTCTTTCATTCTAGTTGATATGTCATAATGTGTCACGCCTTTTAACGTAATTTAACATTTTATAATATATTGTATGTGAGGGTTTGCCAGAACTTGTGACAAATCGTTTTCAAGGCAGCTCAAGATTAATGACTGGTGGCCTGTTCCAAATACAATCCTTCAAAGTTATTATTTTTATAACAAAGTACCACGAAAATGTGTTTTATGGCACATATTTCAAATGAACAGCCAATGGTAAAACTGGAACACTAGGTAATGAGAATACAATGTTACATTAGTTTTGAACTAGGTGATAGCAGGTAAATTTTTGTTAGAGTTATGCTATAAAAATTAAAAAAAAAATGTCTCCTGTTATTAGACAGAAAAAAAATATAGATAATACCTTCTTATATTAAGTACTATAAAAAGTGTTATACAATTTTGATGTTCTAAGAAAATCTAGATGCCTAGGGTAAAAATTCGAGGTCGGATTCATAAACTACAAATGCAGGAGTTATTCCATAAAGTTTAACCAGCTTTTACCATGCAAAATTTTGAGGTAATGTCATCAAATTGTTGATAGGGGTGATTAGACAACAGACGACAGACAGACGGAAACAAGGGATCTATTTTTTCATACTTTAGGGGTGATGAAACGTCGAGAAAATATAAAAGTAGTAACTGTCAATTTTTTTTCGAGAAACACTTTGTCAAGATTTGCTAGAAAAAGTTTTATTGTCTTTCAGACAACACTCTTTACTATGATGGTTTTGGTAAGATATTTGTGGTCATTATAGGAGTTCATTTTTTCTAGTGTAGTCAATGTTGTCACAATCTATAGCTATAATTTAAGAATAAATTGTCGTAATGTCATATTTAGATGTCAGAAAAATTTTTGGTAAAGAAAACTATTTATTTAAAAAAATAAATTACACCATTCCTTTCTACAAGAATTTATCAAAAGCAGTTTCGTTATAAAATAATTAATTATTCTTAGGCTAAATTAGTACTAGGAATTTATAAACCGTGTGTTATTTCCAAATCAATCTAATTTCAGCGCAAATAACTGTTCACACGTAGCGGCCGAAAATAAATAATGTTCTATATGGCATTTTTGACGTCTTAGATATTTTCTTGATAAAGTCTGTCAGCTTAATATCCGATAGATATCTTATAACTTCGGAACAGGGGAACGGTCAACTAGGTTGTTTGACTTCGATAGACCTCATGGTGGGTTCATCTTAACAACTACTGGATTTTATTGCCAAATTTGACATATTCGTTATACTTTCAAGACGTGGACAGTGAGCATTCAGGGAATTTGAAGTTGAGTGCCTTGACTTTAATAAAACCGTGTTAATTTGTAATCAAGTCTATCGGGCAACTGGCTACTTTTAATTTTCCTGTATGTGTCATGTGTCTGACTGTCCGTCCGTTCGCCCGTCCGTCCGTCTCTCTATCTGTCTGTCTGTCTGTCTGTCTGTCTGTCGTCTGTCTGGAGTTTTTTATGTACAGTAGTAATAAAAGTATCAGAATTTTCAGAACTAATGATTTCTTTCATTTAAAAACTGTAATAATAATCTGCCATGCATTCCTTGCCCTTGCAAAATATCTTGCAATATTTAAATTTCATCCCTTTAAACATGAAATATATACAGAAATAATATCGCTTTATTTTTTATTCAAAGGCAAAAAAATCATTTTACATTTTGTGAGTCATGATTAAAATTTTATTTTTTTATTACATTACAATCATAATAATAAAACCAGTGTGTTTACCTAATAACAGAACTGTCATGTACAGGTTTTATTTTCTATTTTACATCGGTGTTTTCTCAACAAAGAGAACTAGGGTGATATTTTAAAATTTAATAGATGCGTCTTTCAATACTTCAACAGATCTAACCAAACTCACATTTTTTGTGTCACAAAACATCACAAGCTTTCGAAATAATTATCGGCTTTACGAACGTTCCCACTAGAGCTTCTCGGCAGCAAATAGTCTTTATTCTGAACTCAAAATACAACAGCCCTTGAAGTTTCATGCTTCCTATGCTCACTTCTAAAATCAATGTAAGCTCTCATCTGCGATTGAAAATTTAATACAATTAGACGTCGGCTACTTAGAGTGAGTTGTTAGTCTGATATTAAATAAAAGATCAACAGGACCCATTTCATTATAAATTAAACTTTTACTTCACGTCTGTTATAAAAAATTAAAGTCTTTTTCCGACCATTAAACATAAATTTACATAAAGCGACATTATAATAATGTGGCACATTGAAATTTAAATAAATGGAGATATAATATATACGAGACTTACATAAAATGTCGCAGCGCCCACATAAAAGTATATTTTCAGTCATGACGTTAAGTAGCTTCATTTTATATTTAATATGGTGATAAAGTAAGTGATGCTTTTATTAAATTCCGATAATAATAAAGTTTTATGTCATTGTGCGATATCGTATGCATGTCTCACACGCACCTTATGGCTCCATCAGATTAAAGTGTTGCCTCCAACGTCGAAGGAAACCTTACAAAACCTCCAGGATAAAAGCAATAAAGTAAGTGAGGTGGCGTAATTTCTTTCATTAAACGAATTTATTTTACAACCTGGATTCAGGGTGTGTCGTCGCGCATAACGTAAATTCATATTTTATATAATTGTGTGCGAGCTGCGTGGTATTTTCTACCTTTTGTTGACAGTGAGAGAAACTTTAAACACTAATTTCAACTTGAACCTACTTTATTATGGAATCGTCATTAAGTTCCCCGGCATAAGAATAAAGGCTTCCTTGGAAAGTTTCATTAGCAACATCCACCATTAACTAGCACGCCACCTACCTACAGGAAATAAATAGGGTGCACTACTTCTAACAATAAAATTGCCTGTGAAATGTTGCTTCTGTGTTTTTTATTTTTTAATAAAGTTCTTATTTCGAATAATTTACATTTACAAGGGAAGTAATATTAGTAATGTTTTCTACTCTGTGTCTTACCCTTATGTCCCTTTCCTGCTGTTCTTACCGAAATGAGAAAAGCACTAATATAACAAATTTAAACGTAGTATGTTCTTTGTGGTGCGGATTACCCACACTAAAAGCGATAATTCTCAAAAAAGAATTACCGTAGCAAATGTATCAGAATATCAGTCCGCATATTGTAAAATTAGACCACATAGTGTTAACATCTGAAGAAACGTTACATAAGCCAAAAGTTACATTCCACACGAAAGTCCGCTTTTTTGATTTGGAACAACACTTATTCTAGTTACGCGTCAAAAAAAATCATTAATATTCCTCTTCTCATGGTCGAAACATACCACTGTGCTAAATGTTTACAACTAAAATCGTCTTCAAAAACTTGTAGTTATGTATTTGAAAGTGTCAGCTTAAAGTCTGTTTCATTTATTATAACTATTTAATTGAGTTAGGACTATCAGGCGTGGAACAAATATAGTACTTAAATAAAGATTTTTATCTTCCCTAATTAGAACTTCCGTAATTTATGAAGGCAATTAATTATGGGGAATGAGCAAAACCTCTTCCGGATTGTCGCTGCTAAAAATATTGCGATGAAAGCTACTCAACGAGAAATTGTGTTTACTCTGAACTCATAACACAACAGCTTTTCAGTTTCATCGTTCCTGTGCGCCTCCTAAAATCCATGTAAATTTCCACTTACAATTTTCGAAAGTTAATAATGTTAAATATGTTTCTTTCTCGTTACCCTGATATTAAATGAAAGAATAGTACGAATCCTTCCTGTATATTTTAAATGCATTAACTATGTGTCTACTGAAAATTGGATTATAAGAGAATGGAGATCTTTATTAATAGCTGGCACTTAACCACATTATCTCTGCCTTTCTTGATTTTTACTTAATAAGTGCAGTGCTTTTACAGGTCTTTTATTTTCTCTACGTTTCATATTTCAAAGTTAAACTGCAAAATGTTGTTCTACAATTTTGTTTTTTTTATTTAGATCTTTTCCATATATATGTTATTCTTAAACGTATATATATGAAATTTGACAACAGTCGATCCAGTAGTTTTGGAGATTACCTGTCTAACAAAAATTGACACAGACCACAAACAGACAAAAAGACGACGGACAGACGGAAACGTGACGCCTAATTTTTCGTACTCTAGGGGTCATAAAACGTGCATGAAGTCATTTTGTCGACGATGGTAATACCAAGAAATATCTTGTTTTTGCTACAACTTGAATTTGTTGTATTATTTGTGTTTAGAGTGAAAAGCATATTAACTGATTTGTTCATGCTTAATTTTTTGCTGTCACATCTGTTGAGCATGGTGGTGTCGTCGTCGTACAAAATCACTTTAGAATTTGTTAAAATATAAACTGAAGCAGGCCCAATAGAGATCCCTGCAGGATACCAGTTGTAATAGGAACATACTTAAAGGACGCTTCACCCATAGTGAGATTTTGAATCAACTGCTAAGATACTACAATAATAATAAACGGACGCTGTTAATAATAAAGTTACCGAAATGGTACCGAATGGGACACACACAGGCGTTGGTCAAATGTTAGAAGAGTGTTGTGGTATAAATCCGCAGTCTCGTCAACAAGATCAATAATTGCTTTTTATGCGTTTAGTCGGGATCTGAAGCCAAACTAATTGGAACAAATTAAATTAATTTGCTGAAAATAACCACTCAGCTGTACCATAAGAAATTTTAGAAAAAATGAAAGGAGCGATAGCTACTAATAATGATAGATTTACCAGTTTTAAGAATTGGGATAACATTCGCAATCTTCAGGAAGTTATAAATAGTCTTGACTGCTCTGAGAATTTAATGAATTGGACGATAGCTGTATTTAGGAACTAGCGGATTTTAAATATTCATAAAGAGAGCGTAGTGAAGCTGATGGAACTTATGTCTAAGGATACGATTATCAGCTGCTTTAATATGTTGATGCTGGGACATTTTTTGGTATAAAGCTAAACCTGTTCGTGACATCCCTATTATGTTGATGCAACTTTAAACCTGTCTAGGAACTCAAAATCAAAATAAGTATTGTTCATAATTTATAAAATACATAGAACGTGCTATATTTACGGGAAATATAAAATGTTTGTAACTTTTATCCCAGGGATGTCGATTTCTTGGATTTAATCTACTAAAGATTTTTAAATTAGTACGTGTCAATTTCTTCTTTGCGACATACATTGTAGCAATTTTTTCCCTAATAGATATATTCGCGGAAATCCACATTGCCAATAAAGTCATGTCGCAATTATTATCGTTAAAGACTTTAATACTTTGGCAAGCGTAGTGGAGTGATGAATTGTGGTTATGCTTAATTACAAGCTTAAATGATTAATTTTGAGAACTTGACATCATATTGGTTTGAAAATATAGATCTACATTATTATAGACATTAACTCATGACTGACTTGCTTAAAATATTCAATTTGTCTTGAAAGTGTGTCTATTATCGGCCCTAAGGAAGCAACCTGCATAGTTCGATGATATTTTTGAATTTGGAATAGTTATTTAACATAAGTTGTATAATTTTGTTCTATTATTTTGAATTTTCTTCGTATGTGTTATAATTATTTAGAGATTTTTTCAAATGCAGTTCACTTAATGATTTTTGCTAACTGCAATAAAAAAAATAACACAACAATAAAATTACAAAAAAATTGAAAAACCCTTTTCAGCATCTTTACTTAGTTGCAAAAATGTTGGAAATGTTTCTTTTTCCGGTCCACTTCTACCTTTCAAAAAACAAACCCAGGAACAGATCTTATTATTTATTAACGTTCTGCTCAATTAAGTAACCTTTGCATTTTCTTAGTTTTTGAATGTGTTCTTGGAAAATCCTAGGAAAGAGGCTTGTTTCTTCACTTTTGTTACTTATAAGATATAACATTAGGCACTGAAATAAATAATTACACAATTATTGTTTTCCACATAAATACACTTCTTCACTTACGTAGAAATTAAAATTAATTTGAGAACTAAGTAGGTATATACAAACCAACACCGTTAGCACATTTTTGATTGGCTACTGACGTTAGATACAGGGTGATTTCAAAATACATGCAATTATGTATTTTAACCACGGCATCACGTGCCGTAGTAGTGTGGAAATACAGAAAAAATAAATTAAAAATTGAATGGGGCAAAACGGGTTTGGATATGTATCTTCTGAGGGTAAATTTTTTGAGAAAGCAAATTAAAAAAGAGGTTCGTAAGGAATATAATAACTTTATTAAATCAACACAAGTAAATGTTCAAACGAATCCTTCCAAATTCTGGTCTTATATAAACATGAAGAGAAATACTTCCAGTATTTCCGGAAATATGGTGTTGAATTTACTCTGCCGAAAAAATAGTGGAGGGCTTTGCATCTTATTTTAGTAGTGTATTTGTTGAGGATGAGTGTGCTAATTTAACAAGTTGTGATATGGTCTGTGATAATATACGTGTTTTGCATCAGTTTACCATAACAGAATGTGATATCTTAGCTGCTGTGAGGAAATTTAAAAATAATTTGACGATGGGTCCTGATGAAGTACTGTCAGTTGTAGTGAAAGACTGTGTAAATGTTTTTAGCATACCTTTGTGTCACATATTTAATTTGATTTTGAAGTATAAGACTTTCCCGAATATCTGCAAAGTAGCCAAAGTGATACCTGTGTTCAAGACTGTAGTTAAAAGTGATATCAAGAACTATCGTCCTATAGCAATTCTTTCAAACTTTGGCAAAATTTTTGAGTCCATTTTAGCTTGTAAGCTTTATAATCATATTTCGCGGTATTTACATCAAGATCAGCACGGTTTTATGCGAAGCAAATCTATTGTAACAAATCTATGTCAATTTGTACACTTTACTTTTAATGAATTTGAACATCTATATCAAGTTGATACAATCTATACAGATTTGGCTAAAGCCTTTGATGTTGTCAACCGTAACGTTCTTCTGTGCAAATTGCGTGCCTATGGTCCTTGTAATAGTCTTGTTGAAATGTTTTGCTCTCTGTTGTGCAATAGGTGTCAAATATGTAGAATATCAGGGTTGTCAGTCTAATAGGTACTTTACTCCAAGTGGTGTGACCCATGGGTCAAATCTGGGACCCATTTTGTTTATTTTGTTTTTTAATGATGTTTTTGCTCTCTTTGATTGCAGTGTTTCTGGTTATGCTAATGATATAAAAATTGCCAGCCGTATAAGTTCTAATCATGACTGTATCAGATTGCAACATAATATTAACAAGTTTTATCAATGGTGTCAAGTAAATAAGTTGAAAATTAATGAAAATAAATGCAAAGTAATTAGACTTACAAGGAAATCACAGAATATTCTGTTTGATTATAGTATCAATGGTTATCTCATTTCCAGAGTGAGGCAAATAAGAGATTTAGGTGTCAACATAGATGAATCTTTGTCATTTATTCCACATGTGAAAGTTATATATTCGCATGCTATTATGATGTTGGGTTTTCTTAGACGTAATACTACTGGCTTTAAAAATGTAGACTGTCTGCTATCCTTGTACAATTCTCTTATAAGATCTAGATTGGAGTTTGCGAGTGTTGTATGGTGTCCTCACTATTATGTACATATATACTCCATTGAGCGTGTACAAATAAAATTCTGTAAGTACATCTTTTATGTAAAGTATAGAACATACCCACCATCTATGTATAGTATCTGTGATTTATATTCTTGTGTTAGCATAGAATCCTTATATAAGAGGAGGAAAATTGCTTGTTGTGTTTTTATTTTTAGATTGATTCATAATTTAATACAGTGTAGTAGTTTATTAGAAAACATCTATCTTCATGTACCTAGACTAGGCAGTCGTAATGCTTCTGTATTTACGCTACCTATCTCCAGAACAAATGACCATTTTAATTCGCCTATATTGAATACGTGCAGAAATTGCAATAACATCTTCAATGAAGTTGATTTTTTTGGTAGTAATATGAAAATCTTTTATAATTCTTGCAAGCATGCAGTAATAGGTGGTAGTAATTAGATGTCTTGTAGATAGTTTAATTGGGGATTTTGTTATTTTTTTTTCTTTAATGTTTTATTTGTATTCTGGTTTAGATTTTTATGTTCAGGTATCGTATATTTATATTATTTAAGCAGCTAAGCAGCAAACTTTTCTTGTTCTAATTATTCTTGTAAGACCGATGATCTGTTGGATTTTAAATAAATTTATTATTATTATTATTAAAACCCTCATGAACCACCCTCGATACCAAGTCACTGATCCACCTTGTGAACAGTAGGTGGAAAACCTTTCGAATAAAGCGATGTAAACACTTTCAGTTTCAATAAGAAATAAAATCGACTTTTTGCTGCTTATCATTTGTTCATTCATGCATTCATTCATCGTTCAAGGTCACTGCGAAAGATTATTCGTTGTAAAAACAAATGGTGGTTCTGAGCAGTACCGATTTTTGATTCTGACGGATGTTTGGTCCTTGCCACAACGATTTTACATTGTTTATTAGAACAAAAATAAGAGCAACTTAGAACGTTGCTACATTTTTACAAGAAATGTTGAAAATGTGAAACGTCGCAACATGTTTGTTGACCGGGAGTTCCACGACCTGTTTGTTTTTGAAGCTCTTCAATAGTTTCGGAACACTGTTGTTTTCCGTTAACTGTTTCGTCCAACCGATCGTTGAAATCGTACTTCTTGATGAGACCAAATGTGAATGTTGTGGCTGTTGAAAACAGCATTGCGAGTGAATCCTCCTTCATCCGTAAACAGAACGCAATTTAAAAAGTTAGGGCCTTCACGACACTCCGGTAACAACCATTTGCAGTAAATTACACAACGTGGACAATCAGCGGGTTCCAAACCTTGGACTTTTTGAACATGGTATGAATGTTCCTTTGCTCTTTTAATGTACGATGAACAACAAACTGTGAAACTCCAACTTCAGCTGCAAGTCGGCGAGTGCTGATGTCGCGCTCTTCTTCGTGGCGTTCCAAAATTTGTTCTTCAGGTTGCAGTATTCTTTCTGTCCTATCACTGCCACGATCGTGAGTTTGAGGTTGAAGGTACCATGATCTTGGAGATGCTGTACCACTGATGTAAATGTTCGCGCACACCATAAAGCATTACCGTATCGACACACTCTGATTTGGAAAAATTCATCATAAACCAACTCCCGACCGTTCAATGCAAGCAACTTATACATGACTCGCCCTTGTCGTTGTTTTGCACTGTTCTTATCAATCACTTTTTTGGTTCTTAATCCGAGTCCATTCATTGAAAGAAGTAGGTCAAGAAACACTACCCGCGCCGTGTATAATAATTTATATTTAATGTGAAATAATTTTTTCTAGACATTGCTACCACTTAGGAACGTGAATTTTACACATCTTATTGTGAGTTATTCCCTATTTTTTTTTTATTGCACATATTTCGAAATCAGGCTGTATCTTATATAACTCAAATATTCTCGTAATGTGTGACTATAATGAAATTTGAAATTTAAGCGCCACTGACTCCTATCACGGCAGACTAGTGGTTCGCAGCCGATGTTACGTATCGCGAAGAAAATTATGAGAAAACTAACTGAACGTTAGTTCATGATTTTAAAATCCAGATCTACTAAATAACAATAATTTTCTTGATTTTCAAATATTTGTGTAAATTATCAAAAATAATTCATATTTGGAAGGCGAAAATGGAGTAAGGCAAGGTTACAGCGGCCTGCACTGCAGATGAGTAGTGAGGATAAAAAAAATTAGACTGCCCAGCTATAGTAATAAAATATGAACTCTATTAAGGCTCCTCTGCAGTGGATGTGCGTATTCTATGTTTCTATATAAATTTTCATGTGAGATTACGGCTTTATTTTTAAATATGAAAAAGCGAAATTAACACATTTAACGCAACTTGTAAAGCTCTAAGCAGGAGTTAAATTATTTTTTGGCCAACACACATCATTTTTCTTTTAATTGGAAAAAATGTAAAATCGATTTTTCGGGCTTTCAGTAAAAATCGTAATATTTCAGAATTCAGCTTTCGCACACTTGGTTATATGAGTAAAATCTACACAGGTGTTAAATTAATTTTATATTTTTGTCAATGAAGAACCGGTAATTAAGATTTTTTTAATTACAAAAGTAGGCAACCAACATTGCAAAAATTTTACTGACGGCAGTAGTGCACTATGATTTATGAGGGTGCAAGTAACCGGAGACAATGGACGAATTTTGGGTTCTCCCTAAACAGGAAAATTTTACCTGATCGAAGTGCCCTGACCGTACTAGTAAAATTGTAAATGAACAAAATTTGCATTAGTTTATCAGAGTCGTTCTGGCGAGAGTGTTTAGATTGTGTAGAGGAATGTGAAGTCAATGGAAAATATTTCTGTAAAGGTCGAAAGCCAGGAGAGAAGAATCTTTACAATATATTTTCCGAAAGTCCAGGATTTGAATTATTTACTACAGCAATAAATCGAGTGGCAAATAATGCAATAAGTTTGCTGTGTGATGTCGACAATAATTATGTCGAAAATTACAATAGTCAGGTAAATAAAATTATTGGAGGAAAGAGAATAAATTTTTCTCTTTCTGGTGGCAAGATGCTATGCCGCTGCTCTAAATTTTAATAAGGAGCCATTTGTATTTTCTTTGCAAAGAGAAAATAATATCAAGACTGAATATACCCGACAATTTTATGCTAATCGTTCTAAAAAAAAAAACAAACAAATAAAGCAAAATATAAAAAAACAGTAATGGATTGCGACAAAGATTACGGGGGCGACGATGTTGATTTTGTCGAAGATCAAAACGTAGAAGACCTCGATCGAACAACTCAAGAGAGATTTTATAAAAAACCAATTTCAAAATTGGAATGTTGAAGAAATTGAAAGAAAAACACGAAAACAAGTTCTCAGTCCTATTTGGTACAAAGAAAAGTCTGTGCGACTTACCGCTAGTAATTTTGGCAAAGTGTGCCGAATGAGGAAATTGACGTGCACAGCCAATGCAGTAAAAGCAATCCTATATTCGTCTGGCTTGACCACCAAATCATTGGAATATGGAAGAACATATGAACGAACCGCTGTTCTAAGTTTTTAATCCAACTTTGGAAAAAAAGTTGATGAATGTGGTCTTTTTGTCGACAATGAATATCCATACCTCGCTGCGTCACCAGACGGCTTGATGGGAGATACAGAAGCACTTGAAGTAAAATGCCCATACGCAGCACGCGAGATGACTGTTCGAGAAGCAATAGAAAAAAAAGTAATTCTGTATTTATTCATAAACAAAAAAGGCATTATAGAATTGAAATTAAAACATCCCTATATGTATCAGATACAGGGTCAGCTGCAAATAACTCAGCGAGATATTTGTAATTATTTTGTATACACCAAAAAAGATCATTGCTGTATACAAATAAAAAAGTTGGTCTAAAGAGTTTAGACAGTACTTCCCTCGCTGTCGGAAACTTGACGACTGCATGCCTATTGTGTTTTTTTTCTCATTACATTTTTGTAGTGGGAATTTAAAAAAAAATTGAGATCACGTCATCAACATTTTTGCAAGGACACGTATATCAGTTGAGTGTAATACTAAGAATAAAATTATTATATTCTCAAATTTTCGGGAAAATGAATTGGGTCGTTTTGAATATTGATTTGTAATAATCAATAAAATAACGAAACAATTTACTCACGTATACGTATCATGGCAAATGAAAATCGTGTATGTATAAACATTCTTAATTTAAGATGACAGGCGTAACAGCATACGTGAGAATCAAACAGAGAAACTGTAAACAAAACGACCATCGGTTTTATTGCTTCGACTTCCGCTTATTATATAAAACATTGGGTTTTATTTTAATTCCTGACGGTGAAATTCACAATTGGTTGATTATAAACATGTCTATTTCACATTCGCGGAACCAAGTGAGCGCATAAAACAAATGCAGGTCTGTAATGTTAAAGTCGATGTAAATAAGCGTGCTACCCTTATGTTTCAACCGAGTTTTTCCTTTAATAAATTTTGTGTCTACCAAATTGGGTTGGTTGGGGTGTAATACTAATAATAAGTGTTGCCTTTAAATTAATCAATAAAATAAATTGACTTCATTAATTTTTTTGAACCACCTCTTAAGAAAATCTAAAAAATATGAATGGAATGATAAATCACAAGTACAAACTCATCATATTTTTTGCATTTTAGATAGGATTTATTCAGCAAAATTTAAGGGTGACGTCATCAATTTTTTTAGGAGGGATGAACAAATACATTTTGAACAAAAGTTTACCATGCTTATAATAACTTTAAAATATTCCCAAGATTTCAAAGCATTCGGTTTTCTAATTCCTGATTAAATCGATAAAATAAATTCACGCTTTCATTAATTTTTTTGAGTCACCCTGCATATGCAAATCCAAAAATATGATTGGAATGATAAATCACAAGTACAGACTCATCATATTTTGTACATTTTAGATACGATTTATTCGGCAAACTTTTGAACTGACGTCATCAGTTTTTTGTAGAAGATAACCAAATATATTTTGACTAAAAATTTATTATGCTCTTTATAACCTTAAAACATCTGCAAGATTTCAAAACATTCGGTTTTGTAGTTCCTGATTAAATCAATAAAATAAATTTACGCATTCATTAATTTTTTTGAGTCACCCTGTATATGCAAATCGAAAAAATTTGAATGGAATGATAAATCTCAAGAAGAGACTCACCATATTTTGTACATTTTAGATAGGATTTTTTCAGCAAAATTTTGTGGTGATATCATAAATTTTTTAGGGGGGACGACCAAATACGTTTTGATCAAAAATTTACCATGCTTATGATAATTTTAAAATATCTTCAAGATTTCGAACCATTCGGTTTTGTAGTTCCTGAGTAAATCAGTAAAATAAATTTACGCTTTCATTTATTTTCTTGAATCACCCTGTATATGCAAATCCAAAAAATATGAATGGAGTGATAGATCACAAGTACAGACTGATCATATTTTGTACATTTTAGATATGATTTATTCGGCAAATTTTCGAGCTGACGTCATCAAGTTTTTGGAGGGGATAAGCAAATATATTTTGACTAAACATTAATTATGCTCTTTATAACCTTAAAACATCTGCAAGATTTCAGAGCATTCGGTTTTGTAGTTCCTGATTAAATCAATAAAATATATTTACGCATTCATTAATTTTTTTGAGTCACTCTGTATATGCAAATCCAAAAAATATGAATGGAGTGATAAATGACAAGTACAGGCTCATCATATTTTGTACATTTTAGATACGATTTATTCGGCAAACTTTTGAACTGACGTCATCAGTTTTTTGTAGAAGATAACCAAATATATTTTGACTAAAAATTTATTATGCTCTGCTCTTGATAACCTTAAAACATCTGCAAGATTTCAAAGCATTCGGTTTTGTAGTTCCTGATTAAATCAATAAAATATATTTACGCATTCATTAATTTTTTTGAGTCACTCTGTATATGCAAATCCAAAAAATATGAATGGAGTGATAAATGACAAGTACAGGCTCATCATATTTTGTACATTTTAGATATGATTTATTCGGCAAACTTTCGAGCTGACGTCATCAAGTTTTTGGAGGGGATAAGCAAATATATTTTGACTAAACATTTATTATGCTCTTTATAACCTTAAAACATCTGCAAGATTTCAGAGCATTCGGTTTTGTAGTTCCTGATTAAATCAATAAAATATATTTACGCATTCATTAATTTTTTTGAGTCACCCTGTATATGCAAATCCAAAAAATATGAATGAAGTGATAGATCACAAGTACAGACTCATCATATTTTGTACATTTTAGATATGATTTATTCCACAAACTTTTGAGCTGACGTCATCAAGTTTTTGGAGGGGATAAGCAAATATTTTTTGACTAAAGATTTATGATGCTCTTTATAGCCTTAAAAGATCTGCAACATTTCAAAGCATTCTGGTTAGCAGATTAAAAATTAAATTTCAAAATGTTGTTTTATAATTTTGATTTTTTTTCCAAAAATCTGGACGTTTCGGGTGAAAAGTCGATTCAGAGTTATAAACTACATGTGTAGGACTATGTTATTTTATACAATTGAAAACCCATTTACTATGTACAATTTTGAAGTGACGTCATCGCATTAGTGGTGGGGATGATTAGACAAATTTTGGTTAGCGTTTTACCATCTACATGATATTCTTAATATAAGTACAAAATTTCACAACAATCGGTCGAGTACTTTCGGAGATTATCTGTCTAATAAAAATCTGGGACAACAGACGGACAGACGGACAGACGGACGGACAGACGGACAGACGGACAGACAGACGGAAATGGGAAACCTATTTCTTCGTCTTCTAGGGATCATGAGAGATCGAGAAAACGTAAAAGTAGAGAGTCGGCCGACGGACTCGATTACAATACTTCCTTTGCTTACGCTCGGGAAGTAAAAAGATAATCTTTTTTGGGAAACTAATATGGCTCCTCAACTGCGCAGGTTTCAGTTTGGTGCAATTTTGCCAGAATTAGTAGATTTTCGTTTAAAACGAAATTTGCCTCTCCGTGCTGTAAAGGTCCAAGATTTATAATACTCTATTTTCTTTTACCTTTTTATATTTAGGATACACACTACTTGATAATGATGTCTGTGATAAATCGCTCGTGAATCATTTTATCTTTCATTTTTTGTTAACTTTTGTTTGTATTTCATTTTATTTATTGTTTACTATAATGTTTTATTGTTTTCTATGATCTATGATTTTTTTCGACTTTTTTGTATTGAAATTCTTATCTAGACTTTCAGTTATTTACTTAGGCAGGGTGTACGGATTACTTCTAATAATTGCCGGTTTTATCTTTGTACACTCCGCTCCCTTATGTTTTATATATTCATTTTTTATAGTATAATCTTATTTGTACTTTTTTTTTGTCTGATATTGATGGAAACATGCTTTCTGTTGGAAATAAAACTTATTATTATTCATATACAATATTTTAGATTTTTTTTACGGAATTAGAATAAAGTAAAAAAAATCCTTACCAAAATTTAATTTATTTAGAAATAAATTACTTGTGTTATTATTTCAAAATTCATAACAGACTTTTTGGAGAACTTCGATTATTTAGTTACCAACAAATAAAGAAACGATTTTCCGCACTTTTTGCACAGAAACATATTTAAATTAGTTCCCTCGATACAATGACAGCAATAAATAATTTTCAGGTCTGACACTTTTACTACTCTGGTCCTTCTAATTACCTGACCGACAGTTGTCAGATCTGTCTAAACTGGGTTGTCTAACTTTCTTGAAACTCAAATATTTTCTGACTGCAAAGGGCCCTTAATAGACTCTTGGATCTTGTTTTTATCAACCGAAAACTTAATTGTTCTGCTAGTCGATCTCTATTCCGCAAGTTGCAGAAAATGAATACCACGCTGCCCTCAACATACAGTTTTTTCTTCCTAGAAGTGAACACAAAATATCTCTGAGTACCATTGATATAGAATACAACTTTCGTAAATGTAACTTCCACCTTCTATATGGTGCTGTCTGAAATAAATTTGGCTCACCTTTCGCAATGTTCTGATCTAAATGATGCTGTCTTTCTTATATATAAAAGCTTAGATCGTATTTTTGAAATATGCGTGCCAAAGAAAAAATATACCAACCATAAATATCCAACATGGTTCAATGGGGGTATAATTAAGAATTCAAACCGTAATTATATGCTTGGAAAAGTTATATCAAGACTAAATCGAGAAATGATTATGAAGTATTTAAATATTTACGGACCCACACTAAATACGAAATGTTTCACCGCTACAAATCCTGTATAAACATCACCAATACTAATCTAAAATCATATCGTAAGGAATTTTGGTCTTTTATAAAATCTAAAACTGACTCTGGTAGGATTCTTGGTATGATCTACAACGTCTCTGTGCTCAATAAATCGCAGGCTATCGTGGACGGTTTCGCCGACCATTTTTCGAAGTCCTCTACCCTTAACAATGCTCCTCCGCAAATCTGAGTAGGAATACCCTTTGTGTCAAGTCTATGTACGCATCTGAAGTTTTAATCGCCCTTAAGAGTTAAAACGTACTATGACATGCGGGCCTGATCAGATACCTGCCTTTATTGTCAGATATTGCGTGTACGTCTTTTGTCAATCGCTCTGTATTATTTTTACAATTTAATCCTAAAGACTAAAGTATTTTCTTGTCTGTGGAAGGCTACTAAGATCTGTCCTGTTTATAAAAACGATAATAAACTCATTAAAATTATCATCTGGACCGACTTTTCCAAGACGTTTGACCGTATCGATCACAACCTTCTGTTGAACAAAGTCGAACGTTTCGGTTTTTCAGATAGCTTCATCAAGTTACTTGGATCCTATTTACATCATAGATACTTATTTGTCTACGTCAAGGGCTACAAATTCAAAAGCTTCAAACGGGCGATCGGTGTCCCTCAATGATCCACATTGAGACCGTTGCTCTTTAACATCCTTAATGATGATATTTCAGGTGTTCTAGATATTTCCTATTTCCTGTTCGCAGATCTTAAGATCCATAGTGTAATTATTTTTATTGTCGGCTCATTAAATTCATATTTAGACCCCCTGGATTCACCCGGAAAAGCAAAACTCTACCCCACACGCGGCATCGTTCTTGATAAACTTGATGTTGTATGCGATTTGGGAGTTTTCTTTGACACAAGACTTTCCTTCAATTACCATGTAAAGCAAACAGTGGATTCTTACCTACAGGACACTAGGTTTTGTCATTCGTAGTGGTCGAGAATTCTCTGATACAGATATTATCGCAGTGGAAAGCATCCAGTTTCTTAAATTACTGATTTATACCATAGAGGATTTCCATAGGAATACCTTTTACAAAAGGCTAATATGTCATCCTTGCAGGTAAAACGTACCTACTCAACATTCCGTCATTTTTCTTTATAAGTTACTTCGAGCCGCTATGATTGTCCCTACGTACTTTCCAAAATTTTTCTACAGGTTAATTCGGCGAACGCTCCTAAGTAGCTTTTCAACATGCTCATGTAAAAAATGTAGTCTTATTAATGCAGTATTCAGCAAGTAACACGCAAGATCACTAAGGTGGCATTATAAGACTGTTAAACAAGCAGACTTGAAATATATCCAGAGGAAAGGGATTTATTAAAAGCAAACAAAATATATAGCTGGTAAACTACTTAACATGTTGAAATTTTGTGAATAATTTTTTGTAATAAAATTTATTTTAAAACCGGGATACGGATGTATATACATACCTATACTAATTTCAGATTGATCAAAAGAAATGAACCCATATGAAAGTATGGTATATCTTTCTACAGCACAACACGATACATAATATTAACACATTAGAACATTTGTCTTTACTTCTCTTCCTACATAGTCGAGTTGTGTTTGTTTTAAAAACAGACAATAGAAACATGTGTCGTATAGATTCGCACTCGTAGTTAATCAAATGCAAACATATCATTTAGGCAGATAATCGTCAGACTTATCTAATAAGAGTAAATAATAAGCCACTTAACAATTTCAAGCTGTCTTTCTTATTCCTTTACCAGCTGTATCAGAGATAGAATCCCAGAATTTGTTATGGGGACACAATAAAACAGTTTGAGAAACGCTGAGCTAAACTGTCATACTGAGGAAGAGCACTCAGCCATATTCCTAATAACCCTTAGCAATAAATTAATTCCTCGTTTTAGTCGATTTTGCGTTCCGTTATTACTAAAATATACGCATTCGTGTTTATGCCGAACTGCTTTTCAATTAAAACAAATGTACCTAAAAGCTCAACCGAGTAAATGCAGAAATTAGAAACTGCGAGATACTGATGGAAACTACTGAATTGTTTTATAGTTTTGCGGTTACCACTGAGGCTTTTCTTGTACCTCAGGCATTAATTGAAATTCTGATACTCTATGGTCTTAATGGTGACTTGCTCCAAGTTAAATTGATGAAAATTCCCGAGCTCGGCAGTATCGACATAGCAAGCATTTCCATTTTAAATTATCTAAGTCCCACTTTCTTAATTAATTGCAAATTATTTGTTTTGCCTTTTCATTAAGTCAAGCTGTGAATCAGTTTTTAATTATTTCAGTTCGGACGGATACACTAACAACGTAATTAACAGTCTTCGTTGCAATAATAAAAATTTCTGTTTCTCTGCAGGAAATGCAGATGGAAACATTTATACATTTGAGATAATCGAACCAAATGTAAGAAGTGTTCAGTACAAACCGGTTAGTAACAGTGCACTACACTATAACAATTCCTATTTAACCGTAACACAATTCAATTTAACCCTTATTTTAACACAACATTACAACAAGAAAGGTTGCAATTAAGTGAGACAGTTCCGGAACATTTCCATATTTTTAAAACAAAAACTTAAAATTTAACAAAGTTCGTTAATAACAGCCAGTGAGCTGCTTTTAGATAATTTATCGCACGAGCTGTTCGAGGCCGAGACGTGGCTTTTACACATTTTATAAATAAATAATATCAGCAGTTCTTTGTACCGCCGCTGTTTAATAATTGGGAGAGATACGATGCAAACAACATAACTAATTCAAGTGAACCCTCGCCCCATTTATCTAGTTGTTGACATCACACATGGGGTTTCGTGACCTAAAACTACTTGCTTAAAAATTTATCACAACACTAAATTTTCGTCGCGTATTTACTTAAGGCGCAAACGACATTGCTAATATTGCTACTAACGGATGCATAAAAGAGGTCTCGCGATTTATTAAAGTTTAATTGCGTCCGGGAGTAATGAAAACACCATTTAAACTTGGCAGAACATATTTTATTGCTATATTAACTGGCAGTGAATTAAAGTTTATGTTTAAGTCGTCTTAAACCAACGAACATAAAATAATCTTATAAGTTGCACTTATCATTTAAATGACTGTAAACGATCGATTTAATTTAATTTTGATTGAGTTTATGTAACATTGTGAAATGGCGAATTCAACTAAGTAGTAAACTTATTGACATTTATTTATTTATTTCTTATTTTCAAGACAGACATGTAAAAAGCGAAACTGACATTTAGAATTTTTTATCAGTACGCAAAAAACGTAGGCTAGGTTTCTAAATTTTCCATATTTGAGAGGGATGATAAAATACAAGTTTCTAGGACTTTTGTGTGTTGTAGAAAATGTATGTATGAAAAATCACATATTGCAAAGGTAAGGGGTATGACAGATTTAGTTTTTATTTGCAATTTTAAGAAGAAAGATTCAAACAAATATTTCATCACGCTACAGTTGTGAGAAATAAATAATAAGATCACTTCAGTCGACAGCGAATCACCCCTTTACTGCCTCTGGTAATTAACATCACGCCGGATTTTTCGAGTGAGTCGAGGAAAGTTCCATAATTAACAACAGCGGGCATTAGAAGAATAAGTCTTCGCGTTTTAAGTCGTTTATAAATTTTATAATATTTCAGTTTAAGTGTGCTATATCTGCAGGAGGCTTTATCTGCGAATCCTGAAATCCAGGGTCTGTAAAACTTTCAGTAATCTAGATTAGGTGGAATCCGTCCTGCATCTACGATCCTTTCCATTATGTATACCCTATATAAATTGAGCTCGTTTTGCGAACGAGCCATGTCGTTTTTCAAAAGCAGATATATTTTTGATGACTTACGTAATTTAAATCGTGCAAAATCTGCACGATTTTTTCTCCACTCTTATATTTTCAATAAAAACGGTTCTAAATGTGTTCCGGATAGTCGTTTTAATTTCAGCATTAGGCGGAGAAATTCCGGAAATTTGAGACTCAAAGTGCCGTAAGTGCACGGCCCAACGGCCATCCAAACTGGCCGTTCAGGCAACTAGGGGCAATTGATCTCGGCTATGTTGTGTAATATATCATTTTGAGTGACATCTCTGAAATAATTTGTGGACATTTTGTGTTATGTTTCGGAACAGAGTTCATATTACAGGAATCGTACTTGTCAACTCGATTGTCTCATAATCCCAATAATCAGAATTAGGGGGATTTTGCGGATTTATATTCCGAAGTTAAACAATAAATGAGCTCTTCTGCACGACTCACCTTCTTCTCGTTATTGATTTAGGTTTAATGTTACGAAAATCTTAATTCAGATGACGGATGCTGCATGAAGATAAACAGAAAATTACAGACCATATTTTTCATACTTCGATGCTGATATTCAAGAAGCTATAATTTTTCCGAAATCATGTTCAAAATACCGATTAAACACATACAAAAGGAACTGAAAATAATTGGGCGATTTAACCCTCAATTGTAACTCTGCTGTAATACCGTATCATCTCCTTAACATTTTTTAGGATAAAAACAATTGAAATATGGATGACGTTTTATTTATTTTTCAAGAAGTGGATAACTTCAGAACTTTTTTAAGAAAAATGATTTTATTTCTAAAATACAACAATATTCCCTTTACAAACACTTATTGCGTTAAAATTCAGCTGTACAGTTTTCACACATATTTTAAGGTCGAGCAATTCATTTTCGCGGGTTGTAATCCCATATTAATGAAATTTGAATTATGCAAATCAAGCAACGGATGTTTGTGCAGAACTTAAAATATTATGGTAGGGAATTTTACATTTGGCTCAAAAGGGATGTAGAGATTATGTAAATTTCAATGTTCACCAACAATACCTATATGGATGGTGTAAAATATGACGGTCTTGACAAAAACCGGAGTTCCAAAGAAGCCACTTTAATTATGTTATCAATTTTGTTATTTCGTCATTTTACTACCGTGTTTAGTATAAATAAATATTAATAAACGAAAAGAAATACAACTTCTTGAATTTACATGCAGCATCATTTCCATATTGTTTTATGTGGTAGTTTCTTGTCCTGAATAGCTTTATGTAAATCACAATAAATTTAAAATTAAATTGCAAATGAAGCATTTACATGTGTCCCATTACTGCGAGCAATACAACAATTATTTCTTTGAAATGCAAAGTTCTTTTGGGTGAACTTTTGTTACAAAGAAATGAAATTTTCAATTTTTCATTTAGAAACAGGCAAGTGAAACAAAGGTACATTTTCTGCGCACTTTTAAAGATAAATTACTTAAAAAAAGTACGTAGGAAGCTTATTTTACGTCTGCACTCGTCGATAAAAACTGAAAAGCTAAATTAGCTGTGAAAGAATGTTATACGTCGACATGAACATACTTTTTTAAATTGTTGTAAAAAATTTCAAGACGCAAAAACACCATTTTAAAAGCTATCTTTGATATTTCAGATAATTAAAAAAAACGTAAAACATACTTATCGGTTTTGTGTAACAACATTCACGTAGTGTCAAATATCAATATCAATAACGTATACATTTAGATGACATTGCAATATTGAATTTTGTATTTTTTATTTTTAATTTTTCAGAAGTATATATCATGGTTTCTCCTTGTGGATGCAGTATGTTTCAGTGTTGTACAAGGTCTTCTGGTTGTCGGTCCGTTCTTGTACAAATGTTCTATCCACTCGTTATAGTGGTTGGTAAGGTACAAACGTCCATTTACTAAGGTTTTGAGTCCTCTCGGTTGAAATCCTTGAACTGTTTTAGTCCGGCTGGTTTGACGCATCATACGAGCAGATGGGTTTGAGGATCGTTTTGTAAAGGAGGAGCTTATTCAAAAATTGCTTCGTTTCTCGTTCCAGAAGCTAACGCATATACCCGAACTTAATGTTGTCTTTTGTATGTGTTTATTCCAAGTGTTTAAGTCGCTGAGCGAGGTAAAGATCTCAGTGCCTTTGACAATGGGTGTGCTATGAGGAGTTCGCATGTGTTCATATGAGTTGTAAATGTGTAACTTGTGTTGATTTGGCTTCGTTCTTCTCGATACTGATGCAATTGAAGTGTTTCGTACTTCAGACATGTCGTGTCGGCTATAAAAATCATGCAGCGGTTTAAGGACACTTAATTGGCTGTGCATAACTGCGAAATGTCTGCCTGTTAGGTGCGTGTTTGAGCTATTTTTTAGTTTGTAAAGTAGACCTGGATGCCAAATCTTGTTAAATGCTTGGGAACTGTCCAGAAACAGTGTTCTAGAATTTCTTCTCTTCTAGACTGGTAGCGATGATATTAACTATTCTGATGGATGGTGATTTGGGAGAAGTTTTGGAGGTTCGTATTCTTCGTTTAATCTAGTTATTTGTAACCAGCCTACTAAGGCTTAGTTAGTTTAGAAAAATTATATTAAATTGGGTAGCGTGAATTGATCTGATCTTTGACCTGAGAAGCGTTAATCGCACATCACAGAAAAACGGGAATTCTCTTATCTTTCAAAACTTCCCTTTTCACTGCTCGAGGGCACGGACTCACTCAGTAGTACCACAGTTTTAATTCTGTGTTGAAATGAAGTGCCTTGTCGTTCTCTCTCGAACCATGCCAGCAAACCCCCCAAATCGCCGTCGATTCACATGTTCTTATCAAAAATTAGTTCCCTAACAAAATCATTTACCTACATTATAAAACAAATCTATCTAACACCTTTTTGGAGTGGCCACTGGCTCGCGACTTAATTAGGATTGCCAGCTATAGATCTCAAACCCATTAGACCTTCTGTTACCTGTGACTAGGTTTCCCATTGGTGAAATCGTAAACTTCATTCCAGCTGTGGTAGGCTAGATCTATGCCTATCATCCATCCAAATTTCCAACCGTTTCTTTTATCAACATATAATATTTAAAAATCGAGGAAATCGCATCACTCCATCTTGATAACGGGATTTCTCCAACAAAATGCTTCTCTGTTCTTGAAATTCAACAAAAAAAGCTAGGAACGCTTGAGACGCAATTTACTTTCTTACGATTCCCTCAGATAGGATGGACATGTGGTACCAAAACTTTACTCAAGGTTTCGGTGCCACATGGGGAGAGGACGGGAATTAGCGAGATGGGACAAAAGGAAATACATGGATTTGTTTATTGGGATTTTCTATAAAGGTCAGGAAGATGTGATTTTCGAGAGGTCGTTAACAAGAATTCGACCCATGATGGACAGCTGAGACAAATCAGCTCGCGACAAAGAGTGACACTCGGGGACCGTGTGCTATGCACTTGTTACATATGATTTACCAGCAATCGTTCGAATAATTCGCCGAGATCAATGGTTATTCGATAGAAGGTAGGTTCTTGTGGAGGTCTGCCTGCTTAGAGATCTTCGTACTTCCATACTATGGGAAAGGAAGAAAGCTAGAGTTTGCGATTGAACACTGTGAGTAGGAAAACTCTACTTAAGTCTAGTTATTTCTGCTTTCACTTCTATTCAGGCAAACGCCTCAGTAGCTGGGGATGTCTAACAAGGTGCGTTAATGAAATCTTCGACTTCATCGTCTGCAGGTTCTTGTTCCGTTCCAAATATTTTCTAACTGACTAGTAAAGGTATTGGCAGTGTTTAAAACTACTATTTTGTTGTTTATTTGCTTGTATAATCTGTTGTATCGGTCATTTACACTACGCGACCTTTGCCAGACTCTTCTAGCCCTCCTTTTTCGACCACGAGCATTCGAGTATACAACGGCGTATTAAGGGTGGACCTTTCAACTTTTTCGGGGGTGGAGAACCAGGTTGCGGTTTGGATCAACGTGGGGAAATATGGGGCTGCTTCGTCTAGGTTGGTAGAAGATATAAGTCGTAGATGAGAGTTAGCAGTTTTTTTTATCGAATCGGTATTTTTCGAGGTCATGTTTGAAGGAAAAGAATTATTAATTACTGTAACGCCTAAACTGGATGTTACTACAGTGTAACCAGAAGAGACCGGTTTCTTTTAACGTTAATAAAATAAACTTAGATTAATGAATACACATTTCTATTATTTTCAATTTCTACTAGATATACATTTAATATCGCGTGGGCTTATATTTAGAAGGCCTTCTACTCGACACTAACACCTTTCTTGTTTTTAATAAAAAATATAAACTTAGCTGAGACCTACTGCCAACATTTTAATCTTTTTAATACAATTTTAGTCATTATTAAAAAAAGTACCAGATGACTGTTCCCGATTTACAAATAAATATAAGAAATAATTAATCTTATATCTTTAGTAAGACATTTTAATTTTTAATTAATAAGGTGCACAAATACACATACATAAAAATTTTTCGGTGGGATAAAATTCAAATTAAAACTGATGGAGTTAATATTTTACCAGTTGAAGTTTACTAATGGATTAAAAAACGTCAGTTGTTAATTAATGGTTAAATTTCACGTATCGCTGTAAATGGCGATATTAATTATAATTACGAACATCATGAAAATAAAAAAAAAATATATGAAATTGTTGGTTAAGCAATAAAAACTGACTACAGTACTAAGCTTTTTACCAAATTAAAAAAAATCGGTAAAATATAGTACCGTAAGGTGAAACAAAGCAAAATTAGTCTTAACTCTCCATTGAAAGGGCCGAGAGATAGGAGGACAAAGAAAAATGTATACGTACAAAAAAATTATGCGTTCTCCTTTTCGCAAAATAAGTCGATTCTGCATATCGCAAGTAAGTACGTCAAGTCATAAAATTGGACCGAAACAAGATTATTTACAGCTAAAATTTAATGGTTTCCTCGGTATTTTCAGGTCCATTGGCTATCGAAAACACTAGAAAACAAAAGGAAAAGTTCAAACGCAATTAATGGAAAGAAGAGATTCGTTACACTATCAGTAAATTCAGGCAAATATTTTTGGGTGAAGTTCTGACATGTGTTTAACGGTTCTATAAAATTTAGTATTATTTAATAATAATAACAATAGTAATATTTCTTTATTATCCAACAGAATAACCTTCCAATTACAGCATAATATAAAATAACATAATCAATTAACTAATTACATAGAGAGAGTGTTAAGTAATTTACCTAATAATACATTCAGATTATTTCATACGAACTATATATTAATCAAACTTTTTTCTTTTCGCGGGGCGGAAACTGTGACGCGTACCGCGAGAGCCGGGGGTAAAGGCGCGGCGAAAAAATAGGAGTCTTGCCTGAAGCTTCAGGGTGTGCGAAAGTGCTGTGTCTGTTTCCCCTAAAGTGATTTTGAAAGTGCAGTTTGACCCTCCGACCACCGTAAGTACTTTTTGGGTCGTCTGCCCGTTTAAGTGTCGGTTTTTGAATCGCCGCCCCCGCGCGAAAACCCGTGCCACGGTCACCGTTTTTTTGTCGTTGTCGATTTCCAGGTTCAAGGTCGCCGTCCCCAAGTCCAGGAGCAGCCCGTCCTGAAGGAAGTCGCCGTCCAGGAGGAACGGCCGTGCCGGACGTGTCATTCTTTTATTTGTAAACCCGTTTTGTATTGATTTAATTTAAGTTTAGCCGCAAGATTATTATTTTAGCCGTGTAGCTGGTGGCAGGGATAAATCTGATTTATTGTTTAAAATATTCGCGGGCTCACCACCTGATATCCGTGTCTCCAGCTTTAGAGCAACCCCGGCGCTCCCTCGCCTGAGCGACCGCCGCTCCTGACCGAAGGCGCCACCCCCGGCGGCGTGAAGGTCGCCGCATAAGCGTAGGTCGGCCAGACGTGTTTGTTATATCAGCTTGGCACCCAAGTACGCCGCCACCACATCTTATCGGTGAGATTTCGGATCGTCACCGTCCGTCACATCGGAATTTCGTCGCAACATTATTTGCAGCCTTACACATCGTGTGAATAGGTGATCGTCGCAAGACATTGGTTTTTGCTATTGCAAGGAAATGCTACTTCATACCTAGAAGGTAATCACGGTGCATAAAATGGTAGTTTTGACAACAAATCAGAACAGTCTATCTTGCTTTGTAAGAGGTCATAGGCGAATTTTGCACAGCGCAATTCACGACGAGTTTCTAGGGACTGCATGTTATGTAGGTCCTTCTGACCAACGCCCCTCAGTGTATATATGCCATCCATTCCAAACGACAGATACTTCAGGAATCTTCTTTGTATTTTGTCCAATGCCATGCTATGTGATATGTGATATACTGGAGACCAGATTACATGTTCGTATAATGAATCTCAAAAATTGATAGGGAGAGGAACACACGGTTTCTAGCTGCGGTACAAAAGTTAGTTCTGAATCAAGTGTTACACCCAGATCTTTTATAATATTTTTGACTGCGACAACATGTGTCTTTATAATGTAGTTTGCTAGAATCGGAGTTTTACTGCGAGTATACATGACAAACCAACATTTGTTTTCATTAATCGGTAGCTTGAATTGTTCACACCAGGACACCATAATGTCTATGTTGTTTCGCAAGAAAACTACATCATTTCCAGATTTTACTGTGTGATATAACTTTATGTTATCAGCAAATGCTCCAATCGGGCACGTAAACTGTTCAAGGAGATCGTTAATAAATAAAACAAACATAAGTGGACCAAGATTGGAGCCTTGTGGGACTCCGGAGGTAACTGGGAACTTGCGGGATAGAAAACTATTATTACACATAGACGACTGTCGATTCTTCAAATAAGAACGGACCAAATTCGAGGAATTGTCAGAAAATCCATATCTATCAAGTTTTTGCAAGAGAATATTATGCTGAATAGAGTCAAAAGCCCGCGAAAGATCAGTATATACTGCATCCACCTGTCCTCGGCAATCTAGAGTCTCACTTAAATATTGAGTGATAGTAGCTAAGTTTGTTACAGTAGATCGTTCTTTGATCAACCCATGTTGATTTGGGGAGATGCTGTTTTTAACATTATTATATATTGTTGAATATTGAAAAGTTGTTGTTTTAGATTATAAAATAAATCACAACTACTATATTTATGAATTTTAATAAAAACAATGAGTTTGCTTATTATCCACTCTCTGGTTCCGGACTTTCAGAAAACTATTTATTTTTCTTACATCGTCGCGAGTCGCCACCTTTAGCTCAGATGGTGTTCTTAATATATACATTCTCAGAAAGTAATTAATACCTCCATGATCAACAGACTTATCACTAAAAAATTTTAAATATAACCCGTTCACAACTTTTCCATATAACGCAGGAGTAGTTCTTTTAAACAGTATATATCTTCTTTGAGTAAAACCATATTTGTGTCGAAGAAGTTGCTAGTACTGTCTTTCAGTTCCGACAAAAAAGTTGACAATGTTTCCCATATGACTTTTAGATTTTTGCGGATAAATTGCAAACAGTGGTGAAAATCGCGTTCCAAAATTTACATAAATATAAAATTAAGATACTGAATTTTAAAATTTCACCAACATTTTAAGACGATGATAAACTCTTTAAAAAAAACTGCCCTTGCGTTAGATAGAGATAGCTGTCGACCGGTAGCGACTCGCCTTAAGAAAATAAAACACTGCAGAACACTTTAGTTAAAAAGGGCACGACGTAACTACACAAAAAACAAAGGATCAGTGTCACCACCTTCAAAAACATGCGTCTGCGTGTCCTTTTAGTACCCTCGATCCCTACCGCCATTAAGCAACATCGAAGGTATTTTTATATTCGGGGATCCTAGGACTATGACATTGTCCTAAGACCCGTGAAAAGGAACCACAACAAAATTTAAGTTCATCTGCGTTACAAAAACACTCTTCATCTAAAGCTTTTCACTGTGCAAATGCAATATAGATTCTTTGGAAACACCTTGTATGTAAATCATCGGATTTTCGAAAATAGTTGCCTACGACACTTATTAGATTTTTTAATCTAAGAATGTAGACCTAAACACGTATCGTTAAATATGTGGTATTCGTCAACATTTTGTTAGATTCGAGTTCTAAATTCTCGTTACTACTCGTAGGTGGGACCAGATTGTTTACTGTATTAACTGCATTATAATGAATAGTTGTTAGCTCATGAAACACAATTTGTGGTGGAAAAAAACATTATCCGGGTTTCTGACCTAAAAGAGAATTTCGTGAACATTTCCTAATCCAACGTACACACTACATATATGGAAACAATTAAGTAGTCATTTAAGCGAAACGCGTTGACGTCGAAAATAAAGTAAACAATCGTTATATCCTGAAAAACGTAGAAAGGGGAAAATAAATAAAGAGAGCTGGTCTAACAACGGGTGTACTAAACAAACACATCAGCTTAAATCTACAATTCCACAGAAACACCAAAGTCGAGAGACGAGACATAAAGGGGTCGTAGTGCAACGGATTTTCAGCCTCGCTTTTATTCGACTTGTGCATTTTGAGAATGGTGGGTGGGTTAACACGTCGTAAAGCTGCAGAGGGCGTTACTACATCTCCTATATAGGCTGACCGGACCCAAGAATTCCGGATTCTCTGCCGTATATAAACTTAATCAGCAATGCCCAATTCACCATTCCCTTCAACTACAAAACTCCAAATCAAACTCCGGACGTTCTGAATTCTGCACCCTCGACAAAGACCCTTCACACCAAATATTATTCCATGTCATAAAGCGTAAAGTTACGTAGGTATTTGTTAGCGCGAAATTAAATTTCAAGCAATCGGGTTCATGCATGCATAAAAAAATCATGTCCATTCATTGTACTGGAATCTTCTGATCGAAAATGGGGAATAGTTAATTGAATATTTACATTCTTTATTTAAATCGAGTGGTAAAATATTCACAACTAGTTATTCATGACTGCAGCAAATATATTATGGTGTTGGCTCTATATTTATCTCACGGTTGTCGTTCACCTAAACTATAAAGTCAAGTCAGTATCTTTATTTGCTTTCGTTTCAGTTGTTTCTGTGGTAGTAGGATCTTTTTAACAAAGAAATTAATTAAAAAATTAAAAAATATTTGAAATTCAAATTGATTAAACATCAGTATTTAGGGGGTCAAGGTGTCAAAGTGCTTTTGTATACCTGAAATAGTAATAATATAATTATTGAAACTGTATCTTCTAAACGAAAGATAATTCTGCTGTCGCAACTTATACGGAAAGTTCATGGTAAAATATTTGGTTGGTGCGATTTAAGTTCGTTTTTTGTTGCATAAATAGTGATCCATTAAAAATAGAAACACTAGGAGGATATGGATTTGTGAGCGTCAAAATGATGTTATTGGAATAACGGAATTATTATAATATATTTTATAGTAATAATTCAGCAAATCTACTGTCATTTGGTATTCAGTATATCGTAATAAATTCTAAATTTCGATGATCCCGTCTAAATAACTTTTAAATTCTAATCAAAATTGTTAATTAAGTTTCAAAAAATAAATCATCTTGATCTCAACTGCACAAAACGTATTCTCTTAGACACTCCTCTGGAAAGTCTCAAGTTGACTGTTTTCTGTGAGTTTTTCGAGATTTATTCAAAACCATAGAATTAATGTTGAAAAAATTCGCCAAAAGTACTCAAATGTACACGAAAATGTTGCTTTAGCATGTGTTACTTCTTAAATTGGAATTTAGGTAGTTCGAAAAGGTTATGTGGCTCAGAAACAAGTGAAATTTTATAATCTAAAATTTCCAGTATTTCTATCAAAATAATAACACGTTTCTGTGTTCAAACAGGTAAACCTAAACAAAATTGTAACTCATTGTTCAGAAATTATTTATTACCAAGAGAATGACATAGATTTTTTCGACTCATAGACCCAAAAACTCATGAAGGCTGCATAAAAATTACATTTCAAAAGTCTCTGTTCACGTTTAGAAGACGAGATAGAAGAGTGTAAAGTTTTTTGAAACAAAGTCATTGTCGATTACAACTACCCTCCAGCGAATAAACTGAAATTAATTGTATTGACAGTGTGCAATGATGTTTAATTACAGATATACATTTGCTGTGGCAATACTGGTGGACGTTATTTCCTCTTTCTTTTATTTCTGACATAGTAATTTATAAACTAACTCATAAAAAATTTGTCTAAGGATATTTAGACAGGGCTTTCCTGGAAGTTCAGTACAATAAATATTGCAATATTTTATTCATTTTATCGGAGTAACGAATGTGTCTTTTTTAGCACCTAGATAAACTTACGTATCCGAAACATTTTATATAAATTGATAAACAATCATTTAGAATGCTCAATTTTATTACTCAAATTAACTTTAACGGTCCACGTCCAGGTTTACGATCATGTTTAACTTTTCACCATGGTATATACTGCCAATCAATACATGTCGCTTATTACCTGTTACAACTATTGAGTTGTTGCCTAAATTTGGTAGTTTTAAAAAATCACACAAATTGAACTCTTGTAAATACTCATTGCGAATCTCATTTTTTTAACAGAGTATTTATTAACAACACTTGGGCCAGAAGTAGTGGAGATTATCTGTCTTGGGGTTATGAAACGTCGAGAAAACATGAAAGTAACCAATCGTCCGATTATGACAGCTTAGGTTTCGGAAATAAAAATGCAAAGCAAAAGTAGTTGTAATGAAACAAATGTAAAAACCTGAACTATACCTTCTTTCTGAAGCACAAGTGTATATCTACTTGAAAATGCAAGTTTATTTAACAATTCAATTCTTACATGAATTTTTGTCCTTGATCATCAACCAATTTTATTATTATAAGATCTTCAATTTATTTTACAGAAACACCAGGTTTTCATTATTATTCTGAATGTAATATATAGCCACTGATTGCGATTGTATCTCCCACGATATGAATGTAATGCATGATACTAATAGTAGAATAAATCACGTAACATCTTTGTTTATTATTCATCCCTTGGTATAAGAATGGAAATCATTACTATTATCAAGCGTAATGTACAAGAAGATTAAATGGTTTATTTAGGGCAATGTGTATGGTGTATGCTAATATTATGATAATAAATAAATCACCATAATTTGGTTCACTATGTAAAATAAGTAGACTCATTGGTAGAGTGTTTTTAGAAAGTAAGGTTAATGAAATTATTACAAACACAGCCAGTCAGACGAATTACACGTAACAAATCATTTAACGTAACTGCATAATTCGCACAGTTTGTAGTTCTTACTGCAACAGCTTTTCATGAGACAATTACAAGGTTCCGGTTTTTAAAAGCAAACTTAATGTAAAGAAGAGCATTATATAGCGCAAATCTTGGTAGTAAATAAACAACCCCAGCAAAGTTTTTTCATGTTTTAAACACCATTTTAATGAGAAAAATGTAATATAATTCGTTGCTGACGCCACTCTTCGTCACCTATTTAATTTGCGAAAAAAATTCTTATTCTACAAAAAAAATGTGATTCCTTTTTTCAAGCAAAAGTCTGCAAGGAGGTAAACGTACTACATTTTTTGAAACAGTTTCATAATTTGTTATGCGTTCAGACATTTAAATAAAAGAACTATTAAAACGTACATTTTAATTATGCTATTCAAATTAGTTCTTTCAAATGGCTTTTAATTCCACAGCAAAATATACTTTTGCTTTGGTCTGAATACGAGAAGATTGGACGTAACTTTTCTCTTCTTAATATTCAATATTTGTCCCCATCTGTGGAGCTGTTAGTGTTATATATACATAAAAGTAGCCATACGTTGGATGAAACCTGTTACAATATTTCCGTAGCTTATGCTCGGGGGCGAATTTTTGAAAATTTGGATGTCCAGGGGCAAAAATCAAAGCGGATTCATACACCACGAGTGTAGGAGGATATTTTTGTACAACATTTAAATAATTTTAATGTAGAAGTTTTTGAGATAACGTCATCAAATTGGAAAACAAAAATGTTTAAAATTCAAAGCACGATATTCGCCTGCAAATTTTATAAATCATTCCCCCGCTACTCTATCCCTTTTAGTTAAAACTAGTAAAACAAAGTAAAATTTGTCGTCTTATCGGTCTTCCTTTATAATATCTAATAGAAAATTAACCGAAAGTTATATAGACAAAACTTTATCTCTTCCTGATGTACAGTCGAACTAGTCCAGACTTTAAAAATTTTATTTCTACTATGATATTATTGATATTCGTTATAAGTTGAAATGAAAATAGAAGTGGATTATTAAAATAAAATCCCTACTAAATATTTAAACCTTGTAATATTGTCACAAGTAATGCAGTGTTACTGCAGAAAAATTAACAACCTTTTTGTTCTAATCGTTGATATTGATCTTTTAACTTTGAATACGGCAGAAACTTTGTTGAGAAGTAAGTGCTGTAACTAGTAAGCGAGAAGCTATTATAATAGTTAATGTACAAGTTGGAACAGAGTAGATTAATCCATTGTTGAAGTAGAATTCCACATTTTTTGCTAAGGATGTTAATGATAGACATCAAGACAACAAGTGTGTGCTCGGAGATTAAAAAGGGGCGCTAAAAATGCTGGAACGGGCTACCATCACTATTCAGACTACAACGACTCATAACGAAACCACCATATTCGCTGTGCTCGAATTGAACTTGTTGTTGTTGCAAGCTGGGCGCCCGTGATGTAAAACCATGCTGTTTTCGAGTTTTCGAGTAATTTCAATTTAAAAATTTTAGAATAAAAATGTAATTTTTATCGTTTTTTGATCATTTATTGATTTTAAATGGATGATTCAGCCTCGGGCGCCCAGCTGATTTTCAAAGAGCTCTTGTAACTTATTTCGTCAGTTTTCAACACTGGATAAAATTGTCGTCATATGTTGTCATGTATATATGGCTGTTCGTCGAATTATCAGCGACGTCAAAAACAATGCATTCGAAATCGTGTGTTTAACAGTATTTTTTCGATTGAGTTTCTTTTATTTTCAAGAAAAAAATAATCAAAAATATAGTGTGACACTCAGCTTGTCTAGGCAGCGAAATCGATATCCGAGAATTCCGAGTTTTGAAAGTTCAAACTTCAAAAAGAAATCTCAATAGTTTAATGACTTTTTTTTGTCCTAGTTGAGCGTTTTCATAGAACTTAAATACGAAGAAATGTAGTTAACACGTTCCGAATGCGACAATTTGCTATTGTTCATTTGATAATAAAGGTTTTTTGTGCGTTTTGTGACATCTGACAGAGAGGAATCGGTAATACCGACGGTAAACCGTCAGTAACAGAGAGTGGTACCAACTTATAAAATAATAACAAATTGAGCTCCTTAGACACTGAAATAGAAAAATGCTATTTACTGATGTTGACAAGGTATCTGTCGTTTTTATGACAACGAATTTTAAGTGGTGTGTAAAGTCAACTCCTAAGTGTAACTTTTGGAAAATTGTTGGGTGTAAGGTGTTTCTAATTTGGCTGTAAAAGCTCAGTATATTTGTAGCGTCTTGGACAAACAGAGTCAAGTTAACTGTATTTATACAGATTTCTTTCGAGCTTTCGATAAAATAAATCATCGTCTTCTAATTCGTAAACTCAGATATTTTCTAAATTCAGACTCTTTAGTAAACTTAATTACGTCGTATTTAGTAGGATTCAATATGTTTATTGTCTGTATTATTGCTCAGGATCATATACTCAGCTTTGAGGTGTACCATAGGGAACGGTCATGGGACCACTCTTTTTTAATATTCTTATTAATGTACGCAGATGTTCTAAAAATTCTCTTAGAAGTAAAAAATGTTGTCGATTGTGAAGAACTTGAATCAAATCTTAAAAACATAATAAACTGGTCGTCTGGTAATGACTTGGCACTTAATCATGAGAAGTGTTTTGCTATGTCGTAAACTAAAGAAAAATCCAATCAAATTTGATTACAAAATTGGTGATAATATATTAGCCAGGCCACAGCAAATTAAATTTTATTGTCAATGTATATACATAACAATATTGTTACATCTGCTTACTTAGATTTGTCATACGTAATATCAAAGGTTTGGAAGTGGTTGAGTCATTAAAAATCTTATATTACTCTTTTGTTCGTTCGCAACTGGAATATGCCTCAGTTGTCTGGAGTCCTGATTACAACGTACACATTGATAGGTTCGAAAAAATTCAAAGACGCTTCATCAAGCACTTAGCATTTTTAATTGATAATGTTTACCCAAGTCAGGGTTTTCCACAAAACCCTTTGTACTGAAAATGTCATCCCTTTATTTAGCGCTTCAAAATTATTTGTATATTGAACAAGATTTTGATATTTCCATCAAAACTTGTTGACCTTAAAAAGCTCTGTCAAACAAGTTAATTCCTATTTAGTTTATTTACTTTTACAACTCAATAAATAATAATAATAATAATAATAATGTAGATGGTAAAGCCCTAACCAAAATTTGGACCAGTCATTCCCACAAAAATTTGATGACGTTCGATGTCAAACTTGGCTGTTTTCTGTTTTTTCTTCTCTCGCGGTGTATATTATCCATGTTGGTGACGTCATAACAAAATTTTTAATAACGATAAAATAAGAATTGTAATATTCAGAACATTTCGTACGATTGTAGCTCAATTAATAATTTTAGTCATCTTGTTTTGGGGAGACAAACTCATTCAAATCAAACGAATTTCTAAGTGACATTCTTTCGATATATAAACATAAGCACTTGAAGTTAAGCTTGCTATTATTGCTGAGAGGACATTCTTCCCCGTTGGTTATCTGCTTCGAATATATTTTTCTTTGCACTCCAACGGCACAGGGCCTGCGGGAGTGGTATTTGTGTCAATTTTTTTAAAGTCAAGTGTGTCATTTAATGTTAAAAAATAATGCCACAATTGGATTGGACATATAGCAGAAAGCTGGTGTCATAGCTCGGCTGGAAAATGTTTGGTCAGAAAGAAGTGCTGAAAAGTTATATAAACAGCTTATATTTCTGCCAAATGGATGTTGTAAGAACAGACATGCCGTTTGTGTCAAATGAAATTCCAACGCCTTCTTTAAGTGATTTTTCAATTGAACACCCGTTACCAAAGTGCATGACGTAAAGTCTAAATGGAACCACAGATATTGTCTCGAAAGGAAAGCAAATTTTATTTACAATTGTAACGTAACAATTCCAACTTTTTAAAAGTTTGGAATTGGACTATATTACATACTTGACTTCCACCTGAAGGGTCAAAAGTCAAATATGTAGCTTGTCTGTCACTTTCCACCCTTAAGATGGAAGTGAATGTCACTTTCTAACCTTGTCATGCTTGTTAAGTCATCAACGACATTTTTTTAATTAAATATATTTAAAAGCTATTTAAAACGATTGTGAATGCAACAGTATACGAGAAATAATTCACGTCGGGGCTGCGCCCCTCGTAAACTATATTACTTTCCTTTGAAAGTAACGCAACACTTTCCACCTCGATATGTAATATACTAATTCTGGCTTCGGTTATAGGGAAGGTTTAGATTTTTGGAACAGAGAAGTATTTACAGATGAAAAAGTATTCCAGCCTTGTAATAATGTCCGGAATAGAGTATATAGGGCTCCAGACACTCGATATGAGAAATGGTTGCACATGTTAAAATGACCGGACGGTTTTCCCTAAATGTCTGGGGATGGATGACCGCTAAAGGGCTAGGTGTGTGCGCAAATATCGGTAAATTGAATGTAAGCGTTTATATCGACACTTTAGAAAACAGAGAATGCAGAATTTAGGGAACGTAACTTCATATATCGATTGTGCTGTCCATGCAGCCAGTAACTCAATTGATGCAGCAACAAAATATTCAGGTGCTCCTTTGGCCTTCACAGAGTCCGGATTTAAATTCAATTGAAAATATGTGAGGTTCTGTAGTTAAACAGAAATAATGATTTTGCTGAACATTTTTGGGCCAAAATACAAGAAGTATGGAACTCACCATGTTATATGATTTTTACTTTCCGAGCGTAAGCGAAGAAAGTACTGTAATCGACTTCGTCGGCTGACTCTTTACTTTTACGTTTTCGCGACCTTTCATGATCCCTAAAGTACGAAGAAATATGTCTCCCTTTCCCGTCTGCCTATCAGTCCGTCTATCTGTCTGTCCGTCTGTGTGTCTGTCTTTCTGTCTGTCTGTCTTTCTGTCTGTCTGTCTGCCGTCACGGATTTTTATTAAACAGATAATCTGCGAATGTACTGGGCCAATTGTTGTCAGATTTTGTATTTATACAGCAATAATCTGATGACGTCACTTCAAAATTGTACCATCGCTGATCATAAAAAACTGAGACAAATTTGAACAAGTTGTAGATATGAAATCTAGTAATTTATGCTGCGCAAATTGATCTTGGGTGACATTTGTTAAATAATGTTATGTTATCTAAAGCAATTAAGTAGTTTTGCACATAAAATATTGTTAGAAAATATTTAATTTGTGGGAGCATGAGATAGAAATTTTAAAACTTTAAGTACATGAGTTCATTAGTGTTTATTAGGACTGTGTGGCGCATGCTCGTTCACCCCGATGGAAGAGAAATAACGTGAGGTACGACCAGGGGACTTTGCATGTGGACGTCACGGAATAAACTTGTGTTTAAGTACACACATTTTTTCTTTTCTTTACGGCTCGTGGATTGTGACTCTGTAATTTTTCAGAAATTGACATTGACAATTTGTCATTTTGAATGATAGTTCTGTATCCTGATTTGCAGTGTCAAAATTTTGCTTATCTCAGTCTTTTATCATCAACGATCGTACATAGTATGGGTTTTAAATTGTATAAAAAACATAGTCCTACACATGTAGTTTATGACCCCGTGTTGAGTTTTTATTCGAAGCGTTCACATTTTTGGAAAAAAAATCTGAATTATAAAACAACATTTTGCAATTTAAATAAAACACCATTTTGCAATTTAATTTTGAATCTGCGAAACCAAATGCTTTGAAATTTTTCAAATGTTTTAAGGTTATGGTAGGTATGATAAGATTTAAGATTTAAGATTTATTTATTTTACCCAGCAGACGGAAGTCCAATTACAGGATAACAAAATACAAAACAACAATCTTGTATATACTTAAAAACAATACCGATAAACATTAAAACATATTAAAATAGTCTATTCATAGCCTTCTAAATGCGCTAAGCTGAAAACGAAATATATCTATGTCTTTGTTAAATTTACATAATTTGTTATAACTAACACACATATTGTACATTGGCGAATGCAGATGTTGATTCGTATGTGGGGTGTTATAAGAGAAGGTCAACAAATTTCTACACAAAACATTGGGAACACTGAAGTTGAGCTGTTCTAACATATATGAGGACACTGTAATGCCGTGAACAATTTTATATAGGTAGATAATATTCGAAAATTCACGCCTAAGATGTAATGGACACAAACTAAATTCATCTAATAGTTCTTGTTGTGGATACCCTTGAATAGGATAAAAACCATGTGATATAAAATGTAGATATTTGCAAAATTTACGTTGTACATTTTCCATGGAGTTAACATGAACATCATAAAAAGGATTCCATACTCCACAACAATAGTTTAACTTGTTTACGATGTAAGCATTATAAAGTATTTTCAAACATTCAATATCTTTAAAACTAGTGGTGTTCCTTTTTATAAAGCCTAACATGGTATACGCGTCTTTACAGATTTTATTAATATGAGGAACGAATGACAGGAAACTATCTAAAGTTACGCCAAGGTCCTGAATTTGTTCACATTTGTTTAGTAACGTATTGTCTAGGAAATATTGAAAATTAATTTCATGAGTTTTACGAGAAAAGGTCATTACTTTACATTTACTTATGTTAATCTTAATTTTATTAGTTCTATAATACATCACAAAATTATTAATATCCTCTTGAAGCGCTAAAGAATCAAGGTGGTCTTTAATTATTCTTACAATCTTTAGGTCATCCGCGTACAAAAATACTTGGCTGGTGAAGGCTTTCGTAATATCATTGATAAAAATATTGAACAAAATAGGCCCAAGATTTGACCCTTGTGTTACTCCGCTAGTAGAAGAATACACCCTAGATTGATAGCCATTGTGTTCCACATACTGAGATCTTTCACTCAATATTGATTGAAAAAGAGATATCAAGCTGTTACATAAACCAACTTTTGAAAGCTTATTTATTAATATATTATGATCAACAATGTCAAAGGCCTTAGAGAGATCTGTGTAAATAACATCTACCTGATGACGTTTATCTAGAGCATTTGAAACTAATTGGACAAATTCACTTAAATTGGTAGTAGTAGATTTCCCTTTGATAAAACCATGTTGCCTGTGTGTAATTTGGGATGTTACGTGGCTATACAAAATATTAGTTAAGATGCTGTCAAAAATTTTTGCAAAATTGCTAATAACAGATACTGGGCGATAGTTAGTGACATCTGACTTACTGCCCGACTTGAAAATTGGGATTACTTTAGCGATTTTCCATAATTTGGGAAAGGTACTGGTCTGAATAATTAAATTGTACAAATAGCTAAGAGGTTCGCAAAAACAATTAATACAGTCCTTAACAAGGAATGTCGGTATTTTATCCGGTCCCGAAGTAAAATTAGATGTTAACTTTTTCACAGTCTTCTTGATGTCAACCACAGATATATGAAATGTATGGAGCACATTTTGCATATCACAGTCAGATGTATCACAGTTTAGGTTATCCACAATGCCACAGCCATTATTATCACAGACAGAATCAAAAGTATCAGAGATGGGATGACATGTCTTCGACGAATAGACACTGCTAAATAGATCTGCAAATCCTTGGACAATGCTGTATGGCGAAGACAATTCTTCAGCATCAAGAGTCATTTTGCCTGGAATTCTGGTTACATTTTTTTGTGTCAATAAATGACCAAAGCTTGTGCGGATCGTTGCGAAGACGATACTGTGCGTCACTCACAAATTTATCGTAATCTTTTTTGATATTAGACTTGATTTCTTTACGAATTTGATTAACCATATCGAAATAATATTGTAATTTAGTTTTTTTGCAGTGTCCTATATCGATTTTTCATTTCGACTAATTTAATCAGTTGCGGAGTATACCATTTTGAATAGGTACGGTTTTTAATGGGTTTACAGGGCACAAAAGAGTCAACACACTTCATCAGATCATTATAGAAAAAATCCGTGGCTTCATCAACGTTCGATATTTTATAAAGATCTTCCCATGATTTAAAGGCTAATTCTGTATAAGTATAACGTAGTAAGATCACATTTTTTGTAGTTGTAATAGTATTTCGAATGTTAAGTGACAAAAGGTATATTACGCTCAAAATTAGACAGACGTACTAGCAACTCCAAAGATGGTTGATGGTCGTCTTCTTTAACAAGAGGATCAAGTTGTCGAGTGATTTCGAAAACTATATCTTCTGAACAGAGTACCAGATCCAAATATCTACCATTCTTATTGGGTATGTTGTTTACTTGATTCATTGCATTGAAGGCCATAAATGTATGTAACGCATTCACTGTTCCTTTACTGCCTAAGATATTTTGTTCGTAATTATATTCGGGTATATTAAAATCTCCTGCAAAAATAGTTCTTTTAGTGAGATCCGTGGTTAATTCAATATATTCGAATATGGCTTCATACACATAAGATGGTTTAGCAGGTGGGATATAAACTGCAATAATATTGATGTAATTTCCCTGATTTCCTAACTTGACCCCAACAAGATCCACAGCATCATCTGGATTACGCAATTTCATATCGCTCGAAGAAAAACCATTTTTTACGGCAACAAGAACTCCTCTACCTCTATTGCCTCCGTTACGTTGATATACCTCATAACACTCGTCAAAGTATTCTGCAGGTCTGATATCTTCCCGAAGCCAAGTTTCGGATAAAATTATGACGTCACTTTCCGAATTTAGTGCATTCAAGTAAAAAGTATTGGTTTTGGTGTTTAAACCTCTAACGTTTTGAAGTGTGACTGAAAATTCTATTTGACTTAGTGACTGCTGGGTTAATGTACGTTTTTTTTTAACAATTTTAGGTACCCCGTTTGTATATTTAAGGATGATATCCTCTTCTCCGTTCGTTTTCCGAGTTCTAAATTCTTTGCGAACATTATAAGCGTGATTGTGTTGTTTAATCGTAAGATCTCGGTTCAAATATATGTTGTCTTCAACCCTATAAGATCTGAGTATTTGTAATACTTGACCGGATGACGCAAATTGCAACTTAATAGGACGAGGACGATTTTCACTAGCTTTACCTAATCTGTTACATTTAATAAATGTGGTGTCAGGTATATTTTTCCTTAGTATATTAAGACATCTTGTTTGATCATCATTAACCCGTTCATTAATCAATGATTCCTTGGATTCCGGTAAGTTGTAGACAATGATGTTTGCCGCTTTTTGTTGACGTTCCACTATCTCATTGATAATGTCGTCTTCAGATAACGATGGATTGGTTATCGGAGGTGCTGGCACCGATTTTTCTTTTTTTATACTTGCAATTTCGTGCGATGTATGTTCAATTTGATCTTTTAATGATTTTATGATGTTGACCACATCACAATTTTCACAATAAAAACTAATTTTTCGTTGTTTAGCACGTAAACACGATACTTCCGTTCTGGATAATCCAGCACAATCAGGATGTACGAGTAGTCCACAGATATCACACTTAATACCGTGAGGACACAATTCATTACACTTAGCGCATTTTTTATTAATTTTTACACAGTTTTAACGAATTTACAGACAGCGAATAGAAACAAAGTTCTGTACTCTAAATTTTTAATCAAAATATATCCCTTCCAAAAAATGTTGCTGAATGTGCAAAGTATGATAAATGTTTTTTAGATTTGCAGGTATGGGGTATCTGAAAAAATTAATTATTTAGTCAGAGAAATAGTCGTAATAAACGACAGTTTTACTTACGCTTGTATGCTTTGCGTTTGGTATATAGACCATAATATGACATCGCAGCTACATTTAATTGCACAAAATAAAAAATATCCGTACACCCTTAAACAACTTTTGCTACATCGTCTGCAACATAAACTATATAATTTAGGTGGATGTCAAACCCACTCTGTCGAAGTTATGTTTGTGTTTATAAACTGAGTTCTTAACAAACAGGATGCATAAACATTATCATTATTAACTTTTTAACGAAACATACTTCCCCACTTCACCCAAGTTTTTTTTATTTAGTTGTACTAGTAAAATATGCGTCTAACCAGAGCCATACTTGTGACCTAATCGAAAAACGTTGTTCGATAAATCAGAATTTAAGCAATTTCGTTCGACCAAACGATGACAAATCCTGTTGCTACTTCGATGTTTCGGTTCGACAACCGTATAAATCAGATTCGCGAAACTTATAGAGGCCAGAATATTTATACACGCGACGCGCACATATCCGATTCCCTTAAGAACGAAAACAGGTGGAGCAGTCCTAGCTACAGAAATGTAAGGTGTGCTTCAAGGAGCAATTTTTCATTGTTAATTCTGAAGAGTGAGTTCCAGATATAGGTAACAGGAATATGGCGAAATCACATCCTTTGGGGAATTTAAATCGCTTGCAGGTGTCTGCACCATGCCAGTGAATCAATAATGTACTCTCACAAAGTTATTGCTCCGGCCCTCGAGTTTGCTAAGAACTGATAGAAAAATATGAGCGGGGAGTAGTCGCAGCGAAAAATTTTGTATTACTTCCACTTCGGTTATGTAATCTTATGGTCAAAGATCGGATCGATCTGGTAGAAGTTAAACTCGAGCAAGAATGCCGCCGTGCCTTTGTTGTCGATTTTAATACTCGTCAAGCTTTTATCTCACGACGAAATTTTTGTGTTAAAGGTAACCACACCATAATTCGACACCCCACTGGAACCATCCTTTAATTTAATTTTGCACAACAAGAGTAAATTAAAAATGAGCCCTCGCAACGTGACTCGTGCCAGAAAACCCGAAGCTAATTAATTTTGATTCGTATATAAGCCGGTTTCGTTTTAGTTCGAATAACGTTTTTCACTGGATCAAACTAATGTCATTAGCTAACGCTGATAAAACTGTTCGTAAAAGAACTTCCGAGTAGTAAATTTTCAGTTAAAAACGTGGATAAACCTTGCAGAGGTGATGATAATCGCATTTGGGAAGCTACTATGAGCAAAATAATGAACTTTCGGCGTAAAGGACGGGAGTTTAGTTGTGGTAAAGGCTTATTACTGTGCGATACAACGCCTTTGATGGACGACGACACAAAATTATGAAAATTTTTTCCATAATAATAATATTGACGCAACATTTTCATAATTTTTCAATTTTGTCTGCTTCTAAATATTTTACAGTTACACGCGGTTTATAGCAACCCCGCTGAAACAATATTTTTTTACGCACAGATCAACCTTTTGAAATCACAATATCTCTGCATAGCTCAATCTCCCAATAAAAACAATTCTGGAATATCGAACTAGAAGCAAAGAACAGTTTTACTTCCCGAGCGAAAGCTAAGGAAGTATTGTAGGATCCATTTAACAAAAAGCAATTTTTAGTTTTCTCGATGTTTCACGACCCATTGAGACTGAAAAAATAGGTTTGCTACTTTCGTCTGTCAGTCCGCCGTCTGCCGTCCGCGTCAATTTTCATTGGCCTAAGCATCAAAATTTTATATGTATTATTATACAATAGTCAATGTTATTCAAATTTTATAAAATAACATACTCCTCCAATTGTAGTTTATGTATCTGTGTTGAGTTTTTACCAAAGGCATAGAGACTTTTGAAAAAAAAAAAATAACAATTTAACATTTTACAATAATTTAACTTTGAAATTGTAAAACCGAATGGTTTAAAAACTTACAAATTTGTTAAAATTATCGTAAGCATTGTAAATCGTTAATCAAAATTATTTCGTTTATTGCCTCTTAAAAAATGGTGACGTCGTTTTATAATTTTGTAGAACAAATGTTTCTTAAATTTTATAGATTCCGTATGAAAATCTTCAAAATTGTATTTTACATTTTAACTTGAAAATATGCAAAAACGAATGACCTGAAATATTGTAAACGTTTTAAGGTTTTAGGAAAGATGATAAATCGTTAATCAAAATTTGTTCGTTTAAGGCCTTCTAAAAAACGTATGACGTCATTTTAGAATTCTACCGAATAAATGTTCTTTAAATTTTATAAAATCACATATTCCTGCATGTGTGATTTATCAATCCGTGTTGAGTTTTTACCCTTAGCGTCCAGGTTTTTGGAAAAAAAAAACAACATATATAACTATATTTTACTTTGTAACTGTGAAATTTCAAAAACCGAATGCTGTGAAATCGTGCAAATATTTTAAGATTATCTGAAATATGATAAATCGTTAGTCAAAATTTATCCGTCATCTTATATTTTGACCGAATTTCTTCACATTTATGAGTGTTTTTGGGAAAGAACTGAGTATGAATTAGTCACCTAGTCCTTTCGTCTGCGTTGGGGACACAAAATCAATCAAATTTCATTTTCTTTTAATCACTGATGTTTGTACTAGTAGTCGAATTTGGTCGAAGTATAACCATAAACAGTCGAAGTTAAGTTTAAATTAAATCATCGTTGAGGACTCCTCGACTTATGTTGGCAACAGTGTTTCTAAATAGGAATAAATTTAACTAGAAAAAATGTCATAATATTTTTTACGACACGTTTTATTTTCGACAAATTGACACTAGATTTACCAGAATACTACAAGCTTCTTACTGCTCCTTCACTTTAATTCAGGTCACACGAATTGCAGTTCGTCGTCTGAGAACTTGTTTGATCTAAAGACCAGAGTGCACTCAGGCCAATGTCGACTCTAAACCTTCGGAAACGATTTGATTTATAAGCCAAGATCCGTGATCTGATACACATCCTAACCGGTTTCGACCATAATTTCTTGCTGTTTCAACTTTCGAATTCACAGTTTTTCGAAATTTTAGCTTGGGGACTTTTCAGTTTACTCCTATTTATTATTGAATTTTTGGATTTTACAATTTCTCAATTTTTCAGTTGCTCGGTTTTCAGTTTTTCTCTTCAATTTTACGATTTTTATATATTTCGATTTTTCAATTTTTGACTTTTATAAACTCTTTATTTGTCGATTTTTCAAGTAATTGATTTTTCTGGTTTTTTGGTTTTTCAATTTTTCTATTTTTTCAGGTTTCGATATTCTAACTTCACTTTTGTGATTTTTCGATTTCTCAATTTTTCAATTCCTCAGTTTTTGGACATCTAAGTTTGGGGATTTTTCAGTTTACTTATTATTCAATTTTTCGATCTTACGATTTTGCAGGTTTTTGATTTTTTAATTTTTCAATTTTTTTTGAAGTTTCGATATTTCGACTTCACTTTTTTGATTTTTCGATTTCTCAATTTTTCGATTCTTTAGATTATTCTCAGTTTTTTGATATTTCAGTTTTGCGATTATTCAGTTTTTTGATTGGTCAGTTTTTCTTTCATTTTTCAGTTTTTCGATATTTCAGTTTTGGGATTTTTCAATATTTCTGTTTTTTGAGTTTTCCATTTTTGACTTCTGGATTTTTCGATGTGTCGACTTTTTATTTGTTCGATTTTTAAATTATAGGTTTCTCAATTTTTTGGTATTTTAATTTTTCAATATTTAAAATTTTAGATTTTTCGATTTCTCGACTTTTCATTTCAGCTCTTCCATATTTCAATTTTTCGAATCTTTCGATTTCTTAATCTTTCGATTTTTCGACTTTCCGGTTTTAGATTTTCTGTTTTTCAATTGTCGTTTTTTCAATTTTTCGAGTTTTAAATTTTAGATTTTTCAGTTTCTTGATATTTAAATTTTTCAATATTTAAAATTTGAGTTTTTTCGATTTCACGATTTTTTATTTCAGTACTTCGGTATTTCAGTTTTTCACGTTTTCGAATTTTTCAAATGTTTTGATTTCTTAATTTATCGATTTTTCGACTTCCCGGTTTTTGATTTTCTGTTTTCCCATTGTCGTTTTCTCCAATTTTCGATTTTTCAATTTTTCAAATTTGACATTTATAAACTGTCAATTTTTCGATTTTTCAATTAATCGATGTTTCGATTTTCCCATTTCTTGACTTTCGAGGGTTTCGATATTCCTGTTCTTCAATCCTTTAATTTTTCGATTTTTCAGGTTTTTGATTTTTCTTTTTTTTGTTTTTTTAAGGTTTAGATTTTTCGATTTCACTTTTTGGATTTTTCGATTGCTCAAATTTCGGATTTTTCAGGTTTCACATTTTTCAGTTTTTCTTTCATTTTTCAGTTTCTCGATATTTTAGTTTTGGGATTTTTCAATATTTCAATTCTTGATTTTTAAACTTTTAAAATTTTATATTTTTCTATTTCTTGATTTTTCTTTTCAGTTCTTCGATATTTCAATTTTTCAAGTTTTCGAATTTTTCAAATGTTTCGATTTCTTAATCTTTTGATTTTTCGACTTCCCGGTTTTAGATTTTCTGTTGTTCAATTGTCATTTTGTCAAATTTTCGATTTTTTAATTTTTCAAATTTGACTTCTATCAACTCTCAATTTTTCGATTTTTCAAGTAATTGATGTTTTGATTTTCCCATTTCTTGTCCTTCATGTGTTTCGATTTACCCGTTCTTCAATTTTTAATTTCTTGATTTTTCAAGTTTTTGATTTTTCAATTTTTCGATTTTTTAAGGTTTAGATTTTTCCACTCCATTGTTTTGATTTTTCGATTTTTCAGTTTTTAAATATTTCAGTTTTAGGATTTTTCAAAATTCCAATTCTTCGGCTTTTCTATGTTTGACTTCTGAATTTTTCGATGTGTCTACCTTTTTACTTTTTCGATTTTTCAATTTTTGGATTTTTAAATCTTAGATTTTTCAATCTTTTGATATTTTAATTCTTCAATATTTCTTAATCGTTCGATTTTTCGACTTCCTGGATTTATATGTTCAGTTTTTCAATTTTTTATTTTGGCCTATTTCGGTTTCTCAGTTTTTCCAGTTTTCCATTTTTTTCGTTTTCTGATTTTTCCGCTTTTCCAATTTTTCAACTTTTAACTTTTTGTCTATTTCTCTACTTTTCGATTTTTCGACTTCATCACTTTTCGATTTCTCTTTCTTCTGATCTTTCAATCTCTCAATTTTTCAATTTTTCCAATTTTTAAGTTTTTTGATTTCTCGATTTATCGAGATTCGAATTTTCGATGTTTTGATTGTCAGTTTCTCAATTTATAAATTGTTCAATTTTTAACTTTTCGAGTTTTCGATTTTGGCGTATTTCGGTTTCTCAATTGTTCGACTTTTCTACTTCACGATTTCTTGATGTTTTGATTTTTCGATTTTCCAGTTTTTCGATGTTTCGATTTTTCAATGTTTCGGTTTTACGATTTTTTAAGGTTTCGATTTTTCGATTTTTAGATTTCTCGATTTTTCTAATTTTCGATTATTTTAATTTTTAATTTTTTTCTCACTGTTAATATCATACAGTGTATCGAAAACAACCACAAAAATTGTCACTAAAACCATTTAAAAACTCACACAAAATAGAACATAGTTTCCAAAACATTTTCCCGTTAAAAACTCACACAAAATAGAACATAGTTTCCAAAACATTTTCCCGAAAAAAATCCATTGGGTGGGTTATTACGATTTCAACAATATTCTTAGTAGATTAAACAAATTCTCAGGTGACGAGTTGTAAGTGAAACAAGTTTTTTTATTGGTATCGACTATTTAAATCAGCCTGTATGTCGCATCTATATTAATCTACGCATATACTGAGAAATTGAAATTGTCCGGTGTCGGTGTCGGTGTCGAGGACACTGAGTCTGAAAATAGGCATGTAACACCGCGCTATAGAAACAAAGAGAGAAATGAACTATCAAACAATATGTACATGAAACGCCTCAGACAGTGGTACTGATTCCATCTCTTAGGACCCCCAGGATGCTCTAAGAGAACAGTTGCTTGACGAGTTATTCTCGCATCCAGGTGTATTGCGGTGAGGCCATTAGTGTGCGCAGGTGTTGACGGGCAGCTCCTCCTGTTGGCAGCGGTAGTAATTAGCGACTCGAACGAGTGAGCGAGAGGGCGCTACGGTCCATGTTACAGCTATTTAATAAAATGTGTTCGTTTGACTCTTCCAACGATTAAATTAGGTACAATAATTGGTGCAGTTTTCACACGCTTTATTACTTATTTATGAACTGATATTTATACCACTTAATTTAGGCACCATAGGCCACTAATAACTGTTTTCAATGATAGGGATAAAGATACCGAGGGTGATAACGCTATAATTGAACAGTAATTTGTATAAATATGTACTTGTTACTTTAGTTGGTAAATTACACATTCTACTTTAATTTTTTTATACAATATTATTATAATAATTAATTATGATATTTCTGTGATAAATAAATAAAAAAAGTATATTTTATAATAAACAAGAATTGACAATACATAGATATTTACTTTCATTAATACATTCATCATCATTAATCATCATTTTGTCAAAAAAATACAAATGTAACATATTTTTGGTTTTCATTACTTTTTAAGAGAAAATTAATGACTTCGCCGCGTATACGTGTTTAATTTATATAAATTGACAATGCAGAGTTAAAACTCCAACCCTGCGTCCCTGGGTCGACGCACTCTTTTTTATCCATAACGTCCGTTTGGATAATTAAATACAATTAAACTAAAATGTTTGTGCTTGTGAAAATTACGCTTTAGGATGCTGCAGACGCGTGGGAAGTTCTGTACAAATAATTTTTAACATCTTTTATTTTTTCCCTGCAGCGGAAAAAATATGTGTGTATTATAGTTAGTTCAATACATGTCATATGCATTTCAGTTTTTAAGTTTTGTCACGATCAACAAATTCGGTAGAATACGTGAGCATGGCTGAAAATTGTCAATAGCACTTTACCGGCAGACCGCACTGTTCTAAATTTAACTACTCGTGAATAGGTATGACGCTATTCCATTGATGATTATCTTTTGTTTCCTAGTTCAAAATAATGGACTTATGATTCATCATTTGTGACAACTTCAATCATCAAAACGCTGTTTGTTTGCGTACAAAATATATATCGTTATTGACAAACACGTGAGAGTGTTTGATATTATTTCAATTATACTGAACCCTAGGTTATTCTTGCAAGTAAACGACAGTTACTGATTTATTAGTAGAGCTGCCTACTAACAATTTTTATACTCAAGTACATTAGCTTCGATTGTAAAATTATAGGTGCAATATGAACGTCATATGCAGAAACTTTGCAGTCGCAGAAAGCAAATTTCATGAGAGTCGAAAGCACCTGGAAAATTTATTTTCCGATCTCCCTCCATGCCGTCAAAGAACCGGCGTTTCCACCTAAGAGTGGAACGGCACGCCACTCCTTTTGTGCAGCCCGAAAACAATGCGGAAGCTTTTGATCGCAGTTCTAAGTGTAACAATCAATGCGACGAGTTACACGCCAGCTTCCACTTCAAACCGGACTACTTTAAAACTAGCTTACATTCCAAACAATCGCCGGGTTAACCCCGTATTGTGATATATGCCCCACGATTTACACCCCCATTAACTAAAGGTGCACGAGATTTATACGAACAATTTGTACAGAAAATTTAGGGTTGGCCAATTGTGGAATGAACAGACCAGATTGTGGATCGCAGTTATCTTCAAATAAATTTCTAACCTTTTGCTCCGACGGCAAAAAAATTGTAAATATTTCATTGTTGTGCCTTTTTGGAGAACATTAGTATTCTATAGTACGGCGCAATAAATCTCGAGACGAGCGGAGAGAAGGATAATGCACTTAGATTTAATATATTCACTATATAACATATTAGATACAAATTGGCTTGTGTCAAATGCGGGGATTTATTGCAACAAGTTTCTGGTGTTTAAATTTACCGAACTCGTATGTAAATTAACCGAAAGCCACTAACTCAGTTTCGATAAAAATAAACCTTGAATGGTAACTGATTCCGTAGAATTATCACTTTTTCCCCTAATTTACACTTCATCCATTATACTAATTTACTGGCTTGTACAAATTTAGTGCGTGTCTGAACTTTATTTTCAACTGTCAGAAGTTTCCATGGGGTCGCTTTGTTTTAAAATTAACACCTTGCTTCTATTTTAATTACAAAATTAATCGAATTACACTCTAATTTAACAATTTGTCGCTGAAGTGTGACTTAATTTATTAAGTCGTTTTATTAATAAAAACGAATTTCATTCTTCACCCACGTAATTACGTATTTTCACAAATCTTATAAAACGTGCTTTTCACTCGTCACACTGAGTAATTGCGGAACTAATTCTTCATGCAAATTGCTGCTAATAGTTGTTTTGACTCTTAAAGCTACTGTTAAAAGTTTTTCTAACGAAAAATAAAACTCACGCCCTTTCCTTTGCCATTACGAAAACACATCGACGGACATAAATTTTAAAACCAATAAATGTTGAGCAGATTTACTCCGCGCTGAAGCAACAAATTTGTTTTCAACAACTGCAGATATTAGGCTGCAAAAAGATAGACTTTTTATTGTAATCACATTGGCAGATTTTTGATCTGATTTTTTATTCTTTGGACAAATGGAACAGTGATAAATGTCGTACAACATCTTGCAGCCTATTATTCAAATGTTCTTCGCACATTCACACGTTAAGTTTCGTTTTTTTAAGTATTGAAGTCTACACCGTGTGCCCCGTATTTTATCTAACGAGCATCGAATACCATAAGTTTCACTTTTCGCGGTTGGCTGCTCGTCGAGCACGTGTCATGTTGTCATGTTTTACGGTCGCTGTCAAATTAACTTGACATTCATCAATTTAAAACAAACTTAAATGTCAAATTAGTTTTACAGCGGCCGTCGAACACCAAATAACCCGACAACGGACGCCGATCACGCAAGTGAAACTTTTTGTATACATACCTTCTTCGGCGTCATTGCACAGTTAAAATTAAATTCATAACATTGGAAACAATATGAAAAGAACATATTAAAAATATGACATCGCTCGACATAAGCAAAAGAAATTAAGAAAATTGTTGTCCCCGAACCGCATTTTATTTTGCCTGAAGTTTTAAAATGACTGTGTGACTTAAGTTTATAAACAAAAGCAGGATTCTCATAAATTTTTAATACATTCAGTGACCTGCAAAATTTTTAAATTTTGCAAATTTGCTACGTTTTGTGATGACGAACACTTTTAGGGCTTTAATTAAACAGGTCAAACGATTTTATGATATTCGACTTCAATTGTGCTAGTCTTCTCATCTGAACATTTCTTTATCTAACTAGGTAGTACTGCACCGGTACTACTTCCAAGCAACACATATTTTTAAACTGATCACGTCCTCTGAATAACGCGATCTCGCCGCCTACTTGTGACTCTAGTTGGTGTTGCGCTAAGTTTAAAGTGAGCGAGCAACAATATTTGGAAGGGCTCTTCTTGCACGTTAGGGTGGGTGGGACAGAATGTTCAGATGAGAAGAGTAGTACAATTGACCTGTTTAATTGTACAAACGTCTTCTCATCTGAACATTTCTTTATCTAACTAGGTAGACGTTTAGGGAAAAATTGTTGCGGAACTGAAAAGTATGTATGTAATTAATATATACATATTATACAGAAAAAATTAATAAGAGTATATAACATTTATGAAAAGGTGGAGTGCAGAATGGAGTCTGAAAAGGTTGTGTCAGAGACCAGAAGTCGTTGGTAAAAGTTAGCAAAAGTTTTGGACGTAGATGTCCATCCTGCGGCCTGGCGAATAGTATCTAGGGCAATACCTCTGCGAGCGGCGGGGGAAGTGCTGGCATGAATAAAAAGATAATCTTCCTCCCCTCTTTAACTCTGAGTGGCCTCGAGATAGAGGCGAAGGGTGGTAAAGACACACAGCTGCGGCTCTTCTGTAAAAATATTAAATTCAAAATTGGGATAAATCCCATCTCTTAAGGAGGTCTTAGTAGGGTCCACCACTGTGGCTCAAACCTTGGAAGTAATAAAACGCAGACAAAAAACACGAAGCAAAGATAAGGTTTGTATTCTGTGAGCTGTTGTGAGGGCCATTAAGGTACCCAATTTTAAGGGCATCATTTCCAGTGAGTGTTCACTGGTAGAAGGAAGAGCCTTCAGATACTGAACAACTATTGCGGGATCCCAGGTTGTTAGATATCTCGGATACATCATTTGGTAGTAGTAGAGCAAGAACAGAGCGGTGAGAATTAAAGGTGCCATACTTGGGTGCCGATGTATCCAGTAAGTGTTGGAAGAAACTCAAGATTTCAACCTGTGTAGCACAGAATGGAGTTACGCCATTTTGATTACAGTAAGTCCACCAGAGTTTGTAGGTCACCCGATACTGTTTTAATATCGTTGGAGCTAAGGAATTTAACATTGTTTCGATTATTAACTATGGCAAATTTCGTTACTTATATGACTGCCGGAGACAAGTCCTGCCCCGTCGACATAAGGCAATCTGCTACTGGGTGAACTACACTGAAATGAGAATAAAGTAGTTCAGTACTAGATCCCAAATATATAGGATTAACAAGAAACACTTTTTGGAACAGTGGGTACTACGGTTTAGTGGGCCATTCCGAAACTACCAAGATAGCCTCTGCTTTATCAAGAATTATCTTATTTAAGATTCTAAATATAAGCGAAAAACCTGGAAACGTATAGAAAACGAATTGGCTCCATGACAGCGTAAATGCGTCTATCGCGAGCGAACCGGGGTCCAGAGATCAGCAGGACACATATGTCGTGCATGTATATTTTAGGTAGGATACAAATAGGTCTATCTCAGGATTACCAAATGTCACTGTTATGAATCGATACGCCCTTTCAGAGAGTTCCCATTCGATTTCTTTTGATAGAGGCCGAGATGCATGATCTGCTAACTAGTTAACTTTGGAACTTAGGTATGCAGCGTAAATCCAAAGCCCACGAGTCTCACACCACTGCCAGATCTGCCGAGCTAACCCATCCAAATGAAGGTGTTTTATGCTACCCATTCTATTAATGTAAGACAACGTGATTGTATTATGAAAACCTAATAAAATGTTACAGCTATGTAGATCACGAGCAAAGTTTGCAGCCCATAAAAGGCTGCTTTGAGTTCTAAATAATGTATGTGTTCTATTTTCTCGTGTCTGTGCCATAGACCCTGAGCAATCTGATTTTTACACATTGCACTCCAACCCTCTAAAGTTGCATCGGTAAAAATTTCTATACAATAAACATCTTGTCGAATCGTGTTAGAGCTAGTCAGCAGTGGTCCTGGCACCAGAGTAAATCGGGAAGGAGTTTTCTGGAACTATCACGATTTTGTTATAATTCTGTTATTAGCTTGTAATGTCAACACTGTCTGCTTTTCAAAAGTTTTGTGGTGTAGCCTCCCAATATTTTTCTTTCGGACAAATTGACACCAAGGTGCCTATATACTGTGCAAATTATCGCATTTTACATTTCTTCTGTGTTAAGAAAAAGGAGATTAAGCTGAATGCTCGATTACGTTTTTCATCTGGCAATGTAATCTGCATGTTTACGCTGTCAAAGACATAACCTAAAAATGTACATGTTTATTTTGACTGTAAGCAACTTTTTTCATAACTGACAAGAAAACCCAAGTTTTCTAGAACGGAAACAGCTAATTTGATATTTTTCCTACACTCCTGCTCAGAGTTTCCAAGAATATGGAAAGCGTCAAGATATACTAAACAAAGTACACCTCTTATCCTGAGAAAAGCGATGGGGGGCGCGATTATTCAGAGGATGGGATCAGTTTAAAAATTTGTGGAAGTAGTGCTCCCTAGGTATATAGAGAAGTGTTCAGATGAGAAGACGTTTGCACAATCAATATTATGTCATTTGACAGAATAATTAGGACATCTGAAATTTTGTATCTATTGTTTTCGTCTTGGATGGAAATTGCGTCGTTGTTGTATTGTATTCTTTCCATTTTTGTTACTGGCGTTCATTGATTACAAATCAAACATTTTTTGTTTAAACTAGATTCGTGGCATTACGTTAATTCAAACAGTAATTTGTGTATGGAATTAAAACAATCCAAATTTGTCCAGTTGTGTATTGGTCACTTAATATTTTTCTGAATACAGTCTTTTGCTTTTTTTTACTATGCTTATTTTTGATGTTGTTTCTTACCAGCATATTAACTGAGTCGCCCGTGAACTGGTCCCCGTAGGTAACCAAATAGATGACCGTTTTGTCAACAATCTGGTATTGAGGAATTACCACACAACTGCTGTGGAAGCTAGAAATGAATTGCAGAAAGTAGATCCGAGATGTCAAACCTTGAACAGCTGCCATTGGTCCAGAGTTTCTCAGAAGTTTAGGTTTAGGTTTATTTACTTTACGGAAACTCCATTTTACATAAAATTAACTTGATACAAAAAAAAATAAATAAAATTAATATACATAAAATTAAATAATTCAACACAAAAAGTATTCGTGGTATACAACTTAATTATAATTGTTATAAAACAACAAAACGTTATGCCTAAAACTAGAACGTGTCGAATCAAAAATAGAAATCTCCCTACGGCCTGCTAAAGCATTGGCAGCGAGCTTCATTCTACGTTGAGGGTGGTTTTTGACTATATTCGTCAAAGCCGGCGTCATTCTAAAGATGATTCTGCTTCTGGTTAAACGACTGTTAGAAACTGGCACTATAAAAGACAACTCGGATAGCAGATGAGGATTATCGCAAGCATCTTTTTTGGATTTTTTCCAGCATCTCCAAATCAACTTTATATATTGGTGTCCACACCGGAGAGCAATATTCTAATTTCGATCGAACTAATGAACAATATAGCGTTTTTAGTGACAACGGTGATAGGTCTTTACATATTCACCATATGAACTCCCACATTTATAAGGCTTTTTTAGCAATGTAAGAATAATGACTCTTAAACGAGACTCGTTTCAGAAGTTGTATGTTTATTTGGTAATCAAAATTAATGTTCGACTTTATGTTTAAAAACGAGATAGTATAACATTTATCTAGGTTCAGGAAAAGTTGATTCTTGATACACCAAGCAAATAATCTGTCAGAATGGTTCTAATGATCCTAAAGATTTTCAAATCATCACCAAAAAGTAAATGATTCGACAACTGGAGGCAATCGACTATGTCGTTGATAAATAGTAAAAATAATATAGGTCCACAATGAGTACCTTGGGGAACCCCTGATGTAATACGAACTTGTTGACTCCTATCGTACAAAAAGGATGACAGCCATTTAACTGTAGTATCGTTAAATCCCAGCTTATCCAGTTTAAAAGGTAAAAATCTGTGGTTGACACGGTCAAACGCCTTGGCAAAATCGGTATACACCGAATCAACTTGCAAATGATCAATAAATGCTTCAGTTATGAAAGATCGAAACTCTAAATGATTCGATAACGTAGACCTATCAGCAAAAAAGCCGTGCTGCTTCGGAGGAATAATCGATTTAGAGAACCATTGGAGTTGATCAGAGACGATTGAATCAAGTAATTTTGGGATAACCGACTGGTTACAAACTCTTGTATAATTGTCAATTTTGTTACGTTGCCCTGACCTAAAAATAGGGATAATGTAACTATTCTTCCATTTAGTAGGAAAGACACGTTCCTTCAGGGATGACTGAAACAGAGTAAATACAGGCGATCAGAGTGAAAATTTACAGTTTTTAATAAGAATGCTTGGAATACCATCAGGACCAGATTTACAAGATGAATTTAACTTAGATATCCGAAAGACTGACATTTAAACCAGTACCTATCCATCACTTGTAGTTGGGGATCAAAATCACACAAATTTTATCTGATATCATCAATCCTATAAACATAGGAAAAATATTGAGCAAAAAGATTAGTTATTTCATCTCCGCCCTTAGCGGAGAGCTGATCCAAATTCATTTCTAGGGGAAAATTAGCTCTATTATTCTTTTTGCTATTAACAAATTTCCACAACAATTTCGGATTCGAGATTATGTTGTTATTTGCAGTAAAGATATGCCTGGCGTACAGCTCTTCACTAAGACCTTTACAACGAGCTCTCACTGCCTTAAAATACAGATAATTATCAAGTTTACCAGTTCTTTTAAATTCGAAATGAGTCTTTCTTTTAAGACGACACAACTCTTTTAGTTCTTGATTAAACCAAATAGGATATTTGCGAACCTTATGGCATATAATTTTGGTAGGAATGAATTTGTGTAAGGCAGGATATAAAATTTCATAGAAAGCATTTACTTTCTCATCTAAGGTTCCAATGAAATAGGCATCCCAACACAGTGATGCATAAAACTCATTTAAAAGTTCCTAATTTCCATTAATAAAATCAAACACGATAATAAGATTCCAATGAAGGTGCTGAAGTCGAAGAGATAGACCAGGAATAAGAAATATGATGAATACTCTCAGGTAATACAGTATCTAATGCGGTCTCAATGTTCAGTTATAATTTAGCTCGACTAGAATACGCTCGGATCATCAAAATTCGTGGAGTAAGTAAATGACAATCAACGGGAAGATTTCTAGTTTCCGATAATATTGTTGATCATTTGAGATAAGTATCCTTTAAGCATCTCTGGCAAAATTATGCCTGACCAATGGTCATAAGGTTATTAAAATGAGGTTATACATGCATCCACAAAAGATTATTATTGAACTTGATAATTGATACCTAAGAATATCCCTTCACCTTAAGTATTGTAACTAGTTCCGAAATAATCTGCGTGATGACAGAATATAGGATTTAGTAACATCATCTTGTCGTGAAACTTAGTTTTATTTATCTGGTTATGTCAATTCTCAGAATTTTAGAATCTGGAGTACTGTTAACTCACATACCTTTTGTGAGAACCATCGGTTGGAGTATGGTGAGCAGTTTCTCTGTTTATGGAGCTTCATTTATTCAAAATTCAATACTACGCCTACCCGCCCTCTCTTCTGTCAGAGGCAATCTCATTTTAGTAGGTACTAACTCCGTCCACCCGCCCTCTATTTTCTTAGAGGGATCTCATTTGTCAAAATCAGTCTTATCCTAGCAGGTGCTAACCCCACCCACCCACCCTCTCTTTTCTTAGAGGGTATATCATCTGCCAACGTCAGCCTAATCTTAACAGGTACTAATCCCGCCCACCCACCCTCTCTTTTCTTAGAAGATATGTCATTTGCCAAAATCAGTTTTATCTTAGCAGCCACTAGCTGCACCTACCCGCCCTCTCTTCTCTTAGAGGGTATCTCATTTGCCAAAATCAGTTTCATCTTAGCAGGTACTAGCCCCTCCCACCCACCCTTTCTTCTTTCAAAGGGTATCTCATTTGCCAAAATCAGTCTTATCCTAGCAGGTGCTAGTACTTCATAAGAAAAGAGTGATTTTGGCAGATGACATACCCTTTAAGAAAACAGACTGTGGGTGGGCGGGGTTAGTACTTGATAAAAAAAGAGTGATTTTGGCAGATGACATACCCTGTAAGAAAATAGAGGGTGGGTGGGCGGGGTTACTACTTGATAAGAAAGGAGTGATTTTGGCAGATGACATACCCTTTAAGAAAACAGAGGGTAATTGTGGAACAAACAATACAGCCCTGAGTTTTTACAACCATCCATGCACCAAATGGATGATGAAGTAATTCGCTTAAGTTACTTCTAACAAGATGGAGCAAGAGCACACGCAGCAGGTTTAAATTCCGTTTACTTGCAATCGTTTTCTGATAAGCCTGGAACTTAATCCAGAATTGATACAACCTTCTGTTGATCATACACCATTAGGTTTTTCAAAGATTAACTAGTTAAATATGAATGTAATAATTTAGACTAACCAAAGTATGAAATTTCACGTAGCTATGGCAACCTAAATGTACAAATGTTAGTAATAATAATAAGATTTATTCTCCAACGGGACAAGCGCAATATCAATATAGAGAACATTTTCAAAAATGACTGAAAGAGTATTCAGAAAATAACGGTGAACACTTTTAACATGTTTTGTACTGCTGTTTTTTCATAAAATCTCTTATAGTTTGTACATGGAAAAAGAAAAAGATTGAAGAATTTCGTCGAGACGGTGGAGTAGCCAAGCTCAACTCAACAACTTCTACACTGAAGACATTCGTTAGAAAGGAAAGGAGTTAAGTGTGAATAACACTGTCAGTTTTCAGATCAATATCTTGCAGTTTGTTCAACAAATAAGCCAGATATCAGTCGGAAGGAAGCAAAAAAATACGCACTGACTTGAAAGTCTTGTACACAAAATCATTTGGAAGTTTTTAAATGGTTTAGTTAAGAAGATACAAAAGACTAAACATTTTATTGAGTTTTAAAATGCTGTCTTTCAGTGTCTCACATGCCTTTAGTATGTGCCTCAATGGCACCATATCGCTAGAAATAGAAATGAAAAACACAAAAAATGAATACCTGTAAGTTATGTATTTAGGTAAAATCGAAGTGTAAAATCCAACAAAATAGTCTGCGTCAATGTATAGCAAAAGATTAACTCCCTCGTAAATTGTATTTAGAGAGCAGAGGTAAAAGCGCCAAAGAAATTCTTCTGTTTTAAAGTATATAAGGAATTTGTCCTTTATTGTGCTAGAAAGATTCTTGTATAGACTAAAAGGTGGAATTTTCCTCTAGCCGCTTTTGTCGAAATCTTTTGATGAAATTAGACGCTCTTATTACAGACACACGAAACAGAGTACATACAAAGCTCGGGTTTCTGAGTTAAGAATATTAACTTGCAATATTTTTAAAGCATAACTATTTTCAATTTACCTAACATTTTTATGTGTAAACAATACTTTCAATTGTTGAACTATAAAAATCTAACTTTATCCCTTTTGGACATTGCATACTTTGATAAACAAGAAATTCCAACCTTTTCCGAAGGTTTCTGTCGATCTGACTTTCCAGATTACCAACCGGAAATATAATAAAATATTGTTTCATTGGTATATTCTCGCAAAAACAGTCAGAAACGTCAAAAAAGGAAATTTTAATGTAAAATAATTTGTTGCAGCTGAACAAAGCAAATGTTGTCACATAAGAAATTAAAATAGATAACTTTTGACGCGGCATAAAAAAAAAACAATTTATTGTGGACCTACTTTACATAGGTTGCCGTTTATATATTTTCCGGGCCTGTATGGTTATTTATTTGCATTACAGAAACCTAAAATAAAACAATTTGTTGTAGGATTGTGGAAAGAGATAGATGGTACGATTTGAACCTCATTCAAATACTGTCGTTATTAGTAAACTCAAACCATTATTAATATAGACTAAACTGTTGAACTTATAATCGAAATATTCACTATCCTTAATACTTTGAGTTAGAACCAGTCGATATTAATAATTCCTAGGAGGACGTCGTATTCCAGCAAGATAACGTTCGCCCAGATATAGCCCAGGACTCTTTGGCATGCCTCGCAAAAACAGAGTGTGCCTCAAGAAGATATTTCCCACCTAGTCGGCTCAATGCCATGACGTGTAGCAGAATGTGTAGCTTCACCTACACATTACTACGGTCACATACCCCTAAACTGCTGTAATTGGATCCAATTATCACCATCTGCCAATTATTACTACATGACCTCGCCTCAATACAAGCACGATGTTTAATTAAAAAAATTGGTCTAAAGAGTTTCGACAGTACTTCCCTCGCTGTCGGAAACGTGACGACTGCATGCCTATTATGTTTTTTTTTTCGCAGTGGATTTCAAAGAATTCGGTTTTGTTGTTTCTGAGTAAATCAGTAAAATAAATTTACGCATTCATTAATTTTTTTGAGTCACCCTGTATATGCAAATCCAAAAAATATGAATGGAGTGATAGATCACAAGTACAGACTCATCATATTTTGTACATTTTAGATATGATTTATTCGGCAAACTTTCGAGCTGACGTCATCAATTTTTTGGAGGGGATAAGCAAATGTATTTTGACTAAACATTTATTATGCTCTTTATAACCTTAAAACATCTGCAAGATTTCAAAGCATTCGGTTTTGCAGTTCATGATTAAATCGAAAAAATAAATTTACGCATTCATTAATTTTTTTGAGTCACCCTGTATATGCAAATCCAAAAAATATGAATGGAGTGATAAATTACAAGTACAGACTCATCATATTTTGTACAGTTTAGATAAGATTTATTCGGCAAACTTTCGAGCTGACGTCATCAAGTTTTTGGAGGGGATAAGCAAATATATTTTGACTAAACATTTATTATGCTCTTTATGACCTTAAAACATCTGCAAGATTTCAGAGCATTCGGTTTTGTAGTTCCTGATTAAATCAATAAAATATATTTACGCATTCATTAATTTTTTTGAGTCACCCTGTATATGCAAATCCAAAAAATATGAATGGAGTGATAGATCACAAGTACAGACTCATCATATTTTGTACATTTTAGATATGATTTATTCCACAAACTTTTGAGCTGACGTCATCAAGTTTTTGGAGGGGGTAAGCAAATATTTTTTGACTAAAGATTTATGATGCTCTTTATAGCCTTAAAACATCTGCAACATTTCAAAGCATTCTGGTTAGCAGATTAAAAATTAAATTTCAAAATGTTGTTTTATAATTTTGATTTTTTTTCCAAAAATCTGGACGTTTCGGGTGAAAAGTCGATTCGGAGTTGTAAACTACATGTGTAGGACTATGTTATTTTATACAATTGAAAACCCATTTACTATGTACAATTTTGAAGTGACGTCATCGCATTAGTGGTGGGGATGATTAGACAAATTTTGGTTAGCGTTTTACCATCTACATGATATTCTTAATATAAGTACAAAATTTCACAACAATCGGTCGAGTACTTTCGGAGATTATCTGTCTAATAAAAATCCGGGACAACAGACGGACAGACGGACGGACAGACGGACAGACGGACGGACAGACGGACAGACGGACAGACGGACGGACAGACGGACAGACGGACAGACGGACGGACAGACGGACAGACGGACAGACGGACAGACAGACGGAAATGGGAGACCTATTTCTTCGTCTTCTAGGGGTCATGAAAGATCGAGAAAACGTAAAAGTAGAGAGTCGGCCGACGGACTCGATTACAATACTTCCTTTGCTTACGCTCGGGAAGTAAAAATGCATTTTTTCAAAGTATTTAGTTTTTTTGTCATTTAGTATACAATTGACGAACAAACTCGGACTTATACAGTTTAAACTAAAAGTTTCTGACAATGTCAGGCCAATACCGGTAAAACTCATTTTCAGATTTGGGACGTAACACAGCTCTGAATATTTCGTGTCTTGTCTGATGAGATTTAGTTAGCTTGTTAACGTGTGTTTTGTCTAAGGCGGGTACAGCTTATCAAAATGTACATGCAAATAGCTAAGATTAAATGTTTTAAACAATCTTATTTGAAAAACGACGTTCAAAAATTGTCAATAAGTTTAGCACGATCACAGATTTCATTTTCAAGTAATAACTAATGGCAATAATTTACATATTAGAGGAAATATCATGTTTTTGACACAAACTTTAAAAACAAAATATTAAGTAATACTTTTTAATGCAATTTTAATGACAAAAAGGGAGCAAATAAATATTTATCCCCTTTTTGGAAATAAAAATCTCGAATTATTTTAAATTCAATTTAGCAGCATGACATGCAGAACTTAACTACTATGAAGTGATAATGAGAACGTCTGGTATTTTATTGCTAAATTTTATGTAATTGCAGGATATACAATTTTGTTTTTACTTCCCGAGCGTAAGCAAAGGAAGTATTGTAATCGAGTCCGTCGGCCGACTCTCTACTTTTACGTTTTCTCGATCTTTCATGACCCCTAGAAGACGAAGAAATAGGTCTCCCATTTCCGTCTGTCTGTCCGTCTGTCCGTCTGTCCGTCTGTCCGTCTGTCCGTCTGTCCGTCTGTCCGTCTGTCCGTCTGTCCGTCCGTCTGTCCGTCTGTCCGTCTGTCCGTCTGTCCGTCTGTCCGTCTGTTGTCACGGATTTTTATTAGACAGATAATCTCCGAAAGTACTCGACCGATTGTTGTGAAATTTTGTACTTATATTAAGAATATCATGTAGATGGTAAAACGCTAACCAAAATTTGTCGAATCATCCCCACCACTAAAGCGATGACGTCACTTCAAAATTGTACATAGTAAATGGGTTTTCAATTGTATAAAATAACATACTCCTACACATGTAGTTTACAACTCTGATTCGACTTTTCACCCGAAACGTCCAGATTTTTGGAAAAAAAATCAAAATTATAAAACAACATTTTGAAATTTAATTTTTAATCTGCTAACCAGAATGCTTTGAAATGTTGCAGATGTTTTAAGGCTATAAAGAGCATCATAAATCTTTAGTCAAAAAATATTTGCTTATCCCCTCCAAAAACTTGATGACGTCAGCTCGAAAGTTTGCCGAATAAATCATATCTAAAATGTACAAAATATGATGAGCCTGTACTTGTCATTTATCACTCCATTCATATTTTTTGGATTTGCATATACAGAGTGACTCAAAAAAATTAATGAATGCGTAAATTTATTTTATTGATTTAATCAGGAACTACAAAACCGAATGCTTTGAAATCTTGCAGATGTTTTAAGGTTATAAAGAGCATAATAAATTTTTAGTCAAAATATATTTGGTTATCTTCTACAAAAAACTGATGACGTCAGCTCAAAAGTTTTCCGAATAAATCGTATCTAAAATGTACAAAATATGATGAGTCTGTACTTGTGATTTATCATTCCATTCATATTTTTGGATTTGCATATGCAGGGTGACTTAAAAAAATTAATGAAGGCGTGAATTTATTTTATCGATTTAATCAGGAATTACAAAACCGAATGCTTTGAAATCTTGGGAATATTTTAAAGTTATTATAAGCATGGTAAACTTTTGTTCAAAATGTATTTGTTCATCCCTCCTAAAAAAATTGATGACGTCACCCTTAAATTTTGCTGAATAAATCCTATCTAAAATGCAAAAAATATGATGAGTTTGTACTTGTGATTTATCATTCCATTCATATTTTTTAGATTTTCTTAAGAGGTGGTTCAAAAAAATTAATGAAGTCAATTTATTTTATTGATTAAATTAAAGGCAACACTTATTATTAGTATTACACCCCAACCAACCCAATTTGGTAGACACAAAATTTGTTAAAGGAAAAACTCGGTTGAAACATAAGGGTAGCACGCTTATTTACATCGACTTTCACATTACAGACCTGCATTTGTTTTATGCGTTCACTTGATTCCGCGAATGTGAAATAGACATGTTTATAATCAACCAATTGTGAATTTCACCGTCAAGAATTAAAATAAAACCCAATGTTTTATATAATAAGCGGAAGTCGAAGCAATAAAACCGACGGTCGTTCTGTTTACAGTTTCTGTGTTTGGCTCTCACGTATGCTGTTACGCCTGTCATCTTAAATTAACAATGTTTATACCTACACGATTTTCAGTTGCCTCTGATACGTAGGTATACGTGAGTAAATTGTTTCGTTATTTTATTGATTATTACAAATCAATATTCAAACGACCCAATTCATTTTCCCGAAAATTTGAGAATATAATAATTTTATTCTTAGTATTACACTACATCTATCCCAACTGATATACGTGTCCTTGCAAAAATGTTGATGACGTCATCGCAATTTTTTTTTAAATTCCCACTACAAAAATGTAATGAGAAAAAAAACACAATAGGCATGCAGTCGTCAAGTTTCCGACAGCGAGGGAAGTACTGTCTAAACTCTTTAGACCAATTTTTTCTAGATGCTACGCGGTTGATAATAATAAAATTGCTTTGCTAATAGTGCTATTAATTGATCATGTAATCAAATTCTATAAATCAAATTCTCGATATCATTATATATTTATGCCACATTAAACAGTAATACTAATAAGATAAAGTAACTAATTTTAAACTATAATAATTTAAAATTCAAACTATATAAAGTTTTTCCCTCGTCATATTAAATTCCTCAGATAATTATAGTTTTTAAGATATGATACATGCGCCGTAAATTTCATTAATGTTCATCTAAATAAACGAAATATGCACATAAGCTTAGTCTTTTGCACTAATGAATTAACAAAATATGTAAATTTCGCAGCAAGGAAATAAAATTGCCATTGCTATTCACAGCAGGCACAAGCCACTATCTTTCTTTATCTTGCACATTTTAAATTTATGGCTCGATGTTGTTTTGTACATGTATGAGGTCCATGTTATATAGTTATATTTCTTATATAAATATTTGCTCAAATATTATTTTGGACGAAGAAGATAAAAAACAATATTTGTTGATAATATACGGTTGATTGATGCTTAGAGGAACAAATGAAATAGAAGGACAAATAGAAAAATACTAAGTAATTTTATGAAAGGAAAAAATCAAAACAAAGTGATAAAACCTTGGAGAAACAGCTTGAAAACAATTTTCCAGGAGTATAAGTAGTTTGCCAGTTTTTGAGACTGATATTACCACTTGTATTACATTGTTGAGAAGGCTCTGAAGAACGAAAGAAAAGACGTTTAAAAAATGCCTGCACCAATTTTTTTAAATATTAAACTTCAAAATTGAAAATTTCACTTCGTAATTCTAATGTTTTGATGTGAATTTAAGTGACACATTAAAATTCCGATCAAAATGACATCTGTCAACAGTAACAATGACATTCTGGATCGTTTTCTAGCAAATTAAAATTCCAATGGTGACTCATCGTCGGTGACGGCGGCCGGGCAGCGTTTGCTAAAGAAAAGCCTGGAAGCGGAGGTCGTGATGGCTGTTCCAGACTTGTCTAGAAGCGGTGAGGGAGGCGTTTCGAGAAGGACCGCGTGGCGGTTTAAATGGGAACCACCGTCGGGAGCGGGCACAGTACTCCGGGCAATGGGAGAAGTCGAATCAAATTAAATCCATTCCAATTGGAATTATTTTGTACATAATCGTTGTGCAATTAGTCGTGTAAATTCGAGTTATTAACAAATAAATCGTTGAGTTTTATCCACGCCGATTTTAATACCCGTACAACGTAGCAAGAATATATGCCAGTGCATTCAATTGAAATTTTTCGAAATTTTTATCATTTAAACTGAATACTAATACTTATCCTATTAGAGGGATATAATTGTTATTATGCGCTTGGTAAATAAATATTCGGATTATACGTATATTCTATACCTACGTTTTATAATCGATATTGGTTTTCGGAAATTTTCTTGAAATTGCGATTATAATTTTGACGAATGTACGCCTGGATCTTTATACTCAATTCTAATAATCTCATTAGGCTTTGCTGCCTAGATTCCGAACTCTGACTTAAACGGAATTAATTATTCCACTGCTAATTACTCTACAAATAATTAATGGCCCTCTTAATGATTCGCTTAATTTAAGGAAACGAATAAAACGCTCAAATATTTAAAAGAAAAACGTTTGAATTTTTCACGTCTCAAACAGAGCTTGTTAAACCCATTTGCCTCGCTATACCTAGTGCATCAATTAATCACATCCGTCTCGCCTATTCCTCCGTCCTTGAAAAAAATCCAGCTACTTTACAATTTTCAATTAAGTTTACCCCTTTCTGAAAATGCTCCGAATGTATCAACTACAAAAGGATAAACGCAGATAAAAGCAGGCGCGAAATTGTAGGTCGCACGTTCTTAGGTGGGGTATCTAAGACAGTTTCTCAATTCGTGAAGTGACAAATAGTGGAAATCCCGGTTGCAGACTCTAGAAAATTTAGAAACGCTGCTCTGCATTGCCACATGTGTCGTATTCACGGAGAGGATACGGCCTCCTCGTAGACGTTTGCAAGCTACGCGAATCTCGACGTCCTTGCTGAAATTTTATGACCTTGCTTTTCTCATCCTGAAACATATATCCTTACAAGCGACATGTGCGATGTGTGTAAAGGAATCACTGTTCCGGATTTGCAGAATCGAAACTTTTCCAGCCTCGTGTAAGACTGTTTACGATGAATTCGGAAGGATATATAGCATGTTTTATTGCTTTCTGATTACCTCATACATATTTTAATACTCTCTGTTTTATTTGTTTAACCGATATAAAACATTTACTACTCGTATATATAACCAACGCAATGAATCGTCGGATACACACAAGATACGAGCATTACATCCTTTATTCATATATAATTCAATGTAGACGTAAGCAAAGAAAGAGAAAGTAAATTTTTGAGATGATTTAAAGCGGTTTAATGTTTTACCGTGTAAATATAATTAGAACGGGTGGTATTTATTTTTAAAGGCTTGAAAGCATTAGGCAACAATTTTCAACCCTTTGTAAAGCTGTAAAATGCGTTACGCCAAGTTTGATAGATGTCCTAAAATGTTTATTTCGAGAGGAACATCAGTGTCGAAAGGGCTCTAGTTTTTCTTAAATTTATGATTATTATTATCTCATTGTCAAAACAAAATACGATGATGAGAACTCGTCTCCACAAAAAGAGAACACATACATTTAATACACACTGAAATTTGCCGATTCTTAACTCACTTGTGGAATTTATTGAGAAGCTTTAGGTACTCGGATTAATAGTTCTGTATTTATTCTGTGTAACATATATGTTTTGCAATAATAGGATTACTATTTCCAGTATTACATCAACATTATTTCAATTATAATAATTAGTTGAAAATGACGATCGTTACACTGAACCAAACAACCACAGGGTATGTTAATCTTGAATAGAAAAATCTATAGTAGGTCTGAATGGCTGCTTTAAAATTTATCAGATTTCGCGCTTTAGATTTTCGAGCACAATGTGATTGTGTGTTCAGACCACGTCAGTTTATTATTATTTAGAACTACAATAAGAAATTTAACGGCATTAAACTCAATATTAAGTGGTACGCTTAAGAGACTTAACTGTTTAGTCTTACCTTCGTTACAAAGCAATTTATCAGTACCAGATTATTTCGTTATTTTATCACATATACTTCGCGACAACTGATTAAGTAAAGTTATTCACGGTTATTGCAGACATTTTTAATGTTCTCTAGATTAAAGAAACATTTTTTTTATATAAAATTATTTATAAAAATGCGACGTTGTAAACTGGAATATTGCAGTACCATTTGAGCTCCTACTTATGAAGTACAAATGTATCAAACGTTTAGAATCATTTCCAAGGTTTTTTTTTTTAATTCTTATCATTTACATGAGATGGAGTTTATCCAGAGAGAGGATGCGGTCATGAACTTTTGCTTGGAAGATTCAGACTCAACCCTTTACAAACTAGATGTGTTATACCTAGTATTTTTTTTATATAAACTATTGAACAACAGTGTTGGCTGCACATGGTTAATATATACATTAAATTCGCGACAATATTTTATATTTCATTATACTTAGTTCATATAATTAGGACTAACATTTTACTCCAGTTGCCGCTCCATGTAATGTGTGGTACTGATAACACTGATAAGTGCTGATAACATAAATAAGATTTTGCTGTACCTATATTTTATGCCTAATAATTCGTATTTATACTAAGTTTTTCATAAATAACTATTAGGAAATTTCAGTGCTAATTTCTTCTATTCACATACTGTTACGTTGTTCGGTGATTTAAAATCGACGTGGGTAAAACGCAACAATTTATTTCTCAGTTATACTAATTTACACGACTAACTATGCAGCGATTGTATATGTAGATATAGAATAGTTCCGACTGGATGGATTTGACTTGACTCAACTTCTCCCATTGTTTTGATTTCACTTGTTGGATGAGACTGACTCGTTCCCGAAGGTGGCCTCTATTTAAACCCATACTTCCGTTCTAGATATTCTGCGATCGAGGTCTTTCTGGAATACCCATCGCGACATCCGCTTGGATCGCCGTACATACCGGGGCGGCGTATAAGCTTATTTCGTAACAACACTTTTGATTTTCATTGACTTTGTTGTGTTTATTTTCTTTTTATATTTTTCGGTAGCTGGGTTCCAGTGCTGTTGTAACGTGGCAACAAAATGAAGTAAAACAATACAAATAAAATAATTATATAATCGTTTCTCGGCTATGATTCTCTAACTACAAAAACTTGCTTAAAAGAGCCAATGGAAATAGTAATTTATGTGGGCGTTACCATGGTTATAATAGTGTATTGCAGCGGATATATCTTCTCAGGAAGGTTATCAAGTGACAATTTTTAATAAAAGAAATAGAAACATTAAATGTACAATTAGAATTAGAATATTTTCTATCTTTGATATCCAAACCAGTCCCTATTGCTAACGACTTTAGACCTTTACCAATTTTATTAACTCCAACGGGACTAGTTTTCTACCACACTGCATTTTGTTTTTTATCTCATAAAAGATTGGGTGTTGAAAACATTCTGTCGGTATTTATGTTTGGACCAAAAGTCAGAGTTGTCTTTATTTTCTGTCAACCATTTACTAAATATTTTTCAGTGATTTTAAACCAACTTGTGCTGTTTTTGAAAAGACAGGATTCTATTATGTGGTAAGTTCTTTATTGTCAATTTCTTGCTAATTCAAAAGATGCTATTAAAAGCAACATCTTTTGTAAACTATCCGGTGTATTAAACGAAAATAGAAAAGTTTGTACAATAATTAAGAATTCATTTTCAGTTAGCGCTGCTGAGTTTACTACTGTTCTTTTTACTTCCCGAGCGTAAGCCAAAGAAGTACTTAATCGAGTCCATCGGACGAATCGCCACTTTTATATTTTCTTGACGTTTCATGACCCCTAGAGTACGAAAAAAGTAGTCTCCCGATTCCGTCTGTCTGTCTGGTGTCTGTAGTATCCATTTCTATTAGACACATAATCTCTAAAACTGTTGGACCGATTGTCGTCAAATTTGGTATGTGTATTAGAGATATCATGTAGATGGTTAAATGCTAACCAAAATTTTGCTAATCATCCTCACCAACAATTTGATGACGTCATTTAAGAGAATTCTATGTTTAATTGGTTTAACTATTATACAACAAAATAGCCCTATAAGGGTAGTGTACGAATCCGTTTTGAGTTTTTTCTTAACCGTCCAAATTTTTGCAAAAACATAATACACGGTGTAATAATAGTTTACTCTTAGCGTATGGTGGTGACTGACTAGTGAGTACTAGTCAGGAATGCAGACCGGACGTCGCGCGTTCGATTCCAAACTTGGCTTAAGCTCCCCTTTATTTTAAAATGCAAAACCTTCTTCCTGTTTCTTCTTTAATGTGAAATTTTCTCGGGGGTCCCAAATATATTTTTCAGGAATGCAAAACATTCTCGGGGGTCAAAGTTGCCTTTTTTAAAAATGTAAAACTTTCTCGGGGGCGCCAAATGTCTTTTTTCTAATGTGAAACTTTCTTCGGAATCTGAATTGTCTTTTTTAAAAATGTAAAACCTTCTCGGAGATAACAAATGTTTTCTTTTAGAGTGTAAAACCTTCTCGGAAGTCCCGACTGTCTTTTTAAAAATGTAAAACTTTCTCGGGGCCATCAAATGTCTTTTTTTAATGTCAAACGTTCTCCCGGGTCCCAGCTGACTTTTTTACAATGTAAAACCTTCTCGGGGGCCCCAAATGTATTTGTTTTAACGTGAAACCTTTCCGGGGTCCAAACCGGTTTTTTTTTAAGTACAACCTTCTCGGGAGTCCCAACTGTTTTTTTTTAAAATATAAAACCTTGTCGGCAGCCACAAATGTATTTTTGTTAATGTGAAACTTTCTCGGGAGTCCCAACTGTCTTTTTAAAAATGTAAAACCTTCTCGGGAGCCCCAACTGTCTTCTTTGTTGATGTGAAACCTTCTCGGGGGTCCCACTTGTCTTTTTTAAAAATGTAAAACCTTCTCGGGGGCGCCAAATGTCTTTTTTTTAATGTGAAACCTTCACCCGGGTCCCAACTGATTTTTTACAATGTAAAACCTTCTCGGGGGCCCCAAATGTATTTGTTTTAATGTGAAACCTTCCCGGGGGTCCAAACCGTTTTTTTTTTTTAAGTAAAACCTTCTCGGGGGTCCTAACTGTCTTTTTTAAAAATGTAAAACCTACTCGGGGGCGCCAAATGTCGTTTTTTTAATATGAAACCTTCTCCCGGGTCCCAACTGATTTTTTACAATGTAAAACCTTCTCGGGGGCCCCAAATGTATTTGTTTTAATGTGAAACATTCCCGGGGCCCAAACCGGTTTTTTTTTTAAGTACAACCTTCTCGGGGGTCCTAACTGTTTTTTTTTTTAATGGAAAACCTACTCTGGGGCGCTAAATCTCTTTTTTTTAATGTGAAACTTTCTCGGGAGTCCCAACTGACTTGTTTAAAAATGTAAAACCTTCTCGGGAGCCCCAACTGTCTTTTTTTGTGAAACCTTCTCGGGAATCCCACTTGTCTTTTTTAAAAATGTAAAAGCTTCTTGGGGAATCAAATGTCTTTTTTTTTAAGAATGTGAAACCTTATCGAGTGCCCCAAATGTTTTTTTAGAATGTGAAACCTTCTCGGGAGTCCCGAGTATCTTTTTTAAAAATTTATGAAACTTTCTCGGCGGCGTCAAATATCTTTTTTTAAGTGAAACCTTCTCCGGGGTTCCAACTGTCTCTTTTAAAATGCAAAACTTTCTCGGGGGCCCCAAATGTATACTTTTTTAATGTGAAACCTTCCCGGGGGTCCAAACCGTTTTTTTTTTTAAGTAAAACCTTCTCGGGGTTCCTAACTGTCTTTTTTAAAAATGTAAAACCTACTCGGGGGCGCCAAATGTCGTTTTTTGTAATGTGAAACCTTCTCCCGAGTCCCAACTGATTTTTTACAATGTGAAACCTTCTCGGGGTCCCCAAATGTATTTGTTTTAATGTGAAATATTCCCGGGGTCTAAACCGGTTTTTTTTAAAGTACAACCTTCTCGGGGGTCCTAACTGTTTTTTTTTTTTAATGGAAAACCTACTCTGGGGCGCTAAATCTCTTTTTTTTAATGTGAAACCTTCTCGGGAGTCCCAACTGATTTTTTTTAAAATGTAAAACCTTCTCGGGAGCCCCAACTGTCTTTTTTTGTGAAATCTTCTCGGGGATCCCACTTGTCTTTCTTAAAAATGTAAAAGCTTCTCGGGGACTCAAATGTCTTTTTTTTAGGAATGTGAAACTTTATCGAGTGCCCCAAATGTTTTTTTTTAGAGTGTGAAACCTTCTCGGGAGTCCCGACTATCTTTTTAAAAGTTTATAAAACTTTCTCGGGGGCGCCAAATGTCTTTTTTTAATGTGAAACCTTCTCCGGGGTCCCAACTGTCTCTTTTAAAATGCAAAACCTTCTCGGAGGCCCCAAATGTATTTTTTTTTAATATGGAACCTTCCCGGGGGTCCAAACCGTTTTTTTTTAAGTAAAACCCTCTCGGGGGTCCTAACCGTCTTTTTTAAAAATGTAAAACCTACTCGAGGGCGCCAAATGTCTTTTTTTTTAATGTGAAACCTTCTGGCGAGTCCCAACTGTCTTTTTTCAAAATGTAAACCTTCTTGGGAGCTCCAAATCTCTTTTTTTTTAAGAATGTGAAACTTTCTCGGGGATCCTAACTGTCTTTTTTTAAAATGGCGAAACCTTCTCGGGAGTTCCAAGGGTCTTTTTTTTAAGGATCTTAAACCTTCTCGGGGCTCCTAAGTGTCTTTTTTTAAGAAGATAAAACCTCCTTGTTTTCTATTACACTGTGACAAGTACCTTCTACATTGTTTTTACTCTACAGAGGTTATCCCGAAAAGTAAAATTCCGCAAAATCAAATTTTATAATTTTTCAGAGAAGCAGTTGGACTGTACTTCAGAAGCGAGGGAAATTCTGTCGAAATAATTCTCCACCAATTTTTCTCTGGGAGTGCTTGAAGTTTTCTTCCGGTAGTGTGCATGCATTCGAATTTATGGACTTATTTTAATATTCCACTCAAGGAAATATTTCTCTTGAACTAGCTTCGTTGTTGTATTAAATATGTCAGTACCGTCCTTTTTTTCAGGCCCAACTTTTTAAAATAATATTTAAACTCTCAGGTGACGTAGATTGCTTCAAACTGTAGCCCCTTTTCTTTCAAAACGCTGGAAAATTGGCACGATACCAAGTAACGTGAGCGCCAAAATCTTTTTTCTGCATTTGTATATTGGCATGTGTAACTTAATTTTTGTTATTGTTTGGTTGAATTTTTATTTAAAAAAGAATTGATTCATGGAGTAGTTCCTCGAATACTATGCGTAGTCAAAGTTAAGTCGTATATTTTTGCAGTGGCTCCAGTCATGGGCAATACGCTTGGGTTTAAAAACCCTGAGTGGGAGGCACGAGTGCCACCACCAAAAAATATTCGATATAACTTTAACCAAGTACTTATGATATTATGAGAAAAATTATATTGTTAATTCGCATATATCATCACGTATTTCAACACTAAATGTGCAGTGCTGATTGAATTTTAACGAACCGTGATAAACCTAGATATAAAATCAACGAATCGTGTAACGAATAATAAAAAAAATGTTGTTTAACCCTCAAAGCTGCGGGAGTTTCCTGGTTTGGTCGACCAGTTAACTATATAATATATTCCCCCGAATATTTTTATTTATACCTACGTTTGTTGAATTCGAGAATGATTTATTATTCTCAGTAATACCTAAAGTTGTACGTAATATGCAGTTCGGCATAGTGATTAGTATACAGATTCGACCAATTTCAAAAGTGGAACGATAATGTCTTGTGATAAAAAATATTTCATTATTCATGTAGACGATTTGGCTTGTATAACAGCGATGATGCTCATCGCGTTCAATTTAGATTACCCAACAGCAAACCCAAAACATGTTCACTAATGAACCATAAAAAATTCGAAATAACACGACTCGCGTGTGCACATGGAATTTTTTTAGATAATAGATAGAAGTTTTGTATTTCGTTGTAATTATGCAAATAGTGTTAGGTTCAAGCTAATGACGTAGGACTGTATTATTTTTGTAGTGTGCTGGCCCTCATGTGGGTTATTTGGTGTGAATTTAATGTGCAAAATCTCCGTGGCGCTTGCGTTGCGGAAATGCGAGCAGAGTTCATTCATTAAAATTCTTTCCTGTTCAAGTCCGATGTCTGATGTCCATTAAGGAGGCGGTGGTGCGAGGTGGACTTCGAATGTGCTGCCGCTACTGTGTAGCAGTTTACAGTCGTTACAGGCACGCAATGGCCAGCACGCGATTCAGATAAAATGGATAATGTTAGAAAGAAGAAATAATTTTCACTTTTATTCCACAGTGGAACGCATTCATAAATTTTCCAGAAAAACAACAAACTATGAACTTACTGAAAGAAGACAAAGTGTTTCTTGATAAATTGAACATCTGATTGCGTGAAACAAAGCAAGTGGCTTAAAAAGGAGACAAAGAAAAACGACGAGGGTTTTAAGTAGAGGGTTGTGTGCATATTTACTTTTTCCGCCGACTAAAAATCTCACCAAAGACTGTAATTAAATCACTCGTCATGCGACAGTGGAAAATAATGACCTACAGGACTCCCATTTCACGGAGCATACGGGTATTGATGTAATGACAGTATTAAAACCAATAAAAGCACTGTCAGCGAAAACGTCTGATCTCCTGAGGTTGACAGTCATTATCGACGCATTCTCCACCATCTCATTTTTTTTTCAGGCGAAATTGCCTATTATGTGGGACAACATCCAGCAAAATTTACTAAAATACATATAAAAAACGGGACAGCGTGAAACCCGATGGCAGCATTCAGGCAACATGAGATTGCACAATATGTTTTTAGCATAGTTATATCACTTACATCTATTACATCTGTTCTTGGTCTAAAAGTGGAATATTTTTCGCGTAAAAAAACGCAAATCGTCTTTTTCTGATTCTATCACAGCCCAACAAAACGGTGTCACGACCCGACACGTTTTTATTTTTACTATGTTCAAAATTACATACAGCCCACACCTATTTACGAAAATGCGTAGAAATATTATTCCCCTGTTATTGTATTAAGTTTTTACGGTTGTATATAAAAACCCTCATATTTCATAACATATTTATAAAATTATAGGCAGGCATAAAACCGGCAACGGTACCTTTAGCGCGAACGTATCAAACAAGAAAACGCAAGAATCGTAAGGACGTAAAAAAGTTATAAAACAATATACTATCAATATTTTATAACCTAACTCACGGTGAAGCAGCTTACAAGCTCTCTAAGCTCATTATGTTTTATTGGAGGTCGTCATTATCATTCCCATCTTATCAGCCTTTTGGATGGCCTTATCCAACATTTACAAGCATTGGTAATGTATTTTATAGATTATTCGGCGTAAAATTGAAATCGGGATAAGACATGTTGTGTATTGTTTCAGATAAGAAAGACGAATTTTTACAACCTCGTACACACCGGTGACTTGGAAGTTCGGTGCCGACAAACTTTCGGTTTATGCCCGTATAAATAAAGCATCGCAGTAAAGACTTTTTAAAAAATACTTTATTTTGTGTGTGCACGACTCACGTTGTTATGTTCCCATAAAGAGTTTAAGTAATAACGTATAACAACTCTTTTAGCGGTGGAGAAGAGTTTATTAACTTAAAGATAAAACTAAATCTTTTATCGATTGCGATTTGGCTAAAAAGGACAGAAAATTGCTGGCACGTTTATCAGTTATCTTGGCAGGTGACTGAAATATTCTGAAAATAGTTATCGAGTCACATACTGGTTGCTATAGTGCATGGACAGATCAGAATAATTCGATCTGTAGAACAGCCGTAAAAATGTAAATTTTCGTAAAACAACAAGGGTTGAAAGTTTGAAAGTGAACTTTTCTCTGGTAAATATGCTTATCTTGGAGTGTTAAATGGGTGGAGTAAATAGTGTTACACAAACATCGCAGTATTACCTATGTAACACGTAAAATTAGCTAGTCGTTTCCTTTTTCATGTTTTATAACTACAAGACCATATATTAGGGCCTATCCAGCGAACGGTTACTTTCATGTTTTCTCGACCTTTCATGACTCCTATAAAGAAATAGGTTTCCAGTCCCTATCTGTCTGTCTGCCGTCTGTCATCTGTGTCGCTTTTTGTATATAATCCCCCGTAACCATTTTTGCCCAATTTTATATGTGTGTTACGAATATCGCGTTATTTTAGAAAGTAACTTAGTCCTACAGGTGCCGTTTACAAATTCGTCTTCATTTTTTAACTTAGGCATCCAAATTTTTGCAATGTTGCAGACATTTTAAAGTTATCTTTTAAGCCTGGTAAGTCAGGATGTATCTGTTTATCCCTTCACAAAAAAGTGATGACGTCATCTCAAAATTTTGCCCAATAGGTTCACTCTAAAATATGCAAAATATTATAAGTTTATGCTTGTATCGATCGCATTTTTCTTTACCTGTACTCTTCTGTCCGCACGCATATTTATTTCGACTTATAAAGGTTATAATGAAAAAATAAAATTGGCAAAAAATAAAATTTACTACCCTCAAATTAAATCGCAAACAAATTCCAACCATGAAAACTGAAACGAACAAAACATATTTACTAAGCTCGGTCATAAGCTGAGGAAACTTTATTGGCTAATAGGCACACATTCAAAGCTAACTGTGAATAACAACTTATTAATATACAAAATTATACTAAAACCTACATGGACACATGCACAGCAAAGTCCAGTGTAGAAATGATACTACGATTTTTCTCAAAAACTTTAGGAACTAAACCTAGGTTGATTACCAACTAAGTTGTCCATTAAGATCACCGTCAAAGAAGAACGTGCATCCTGGGGTGCTCACAAGCAATATCTAATGTCTAAAGAACGGCATCTTAAGTTTAAGAACTATGCGGACCAGCACATGCGTGCCCATGAAGAGTGCGGTACTGTATTGATTAATTTGTTGACCCTCTGTATTTCATGGCATCGAGTTGTTATCGCGTGTTTTACAAGTGCAATAAGTGTCGAGTACCCATTGCACATGTCGAAAATCTTGAACGACCACTTGTCGTGTATGCAAACGTGCGACCTTGATTACCGTTCGGACATTTGTGCACGCATATGAATTAAAACCGAGTCGCAGCTCTTAGTAATGTCAAATGTCTTAAGTTGGCTAATTAAAAATATATGTACATCTCTGCAAGTCATTCTTAAACAATATTTGAAATTTAATGTAAAATGTAATAAAAAAAAAGAGATATAATAAAAAATTGGTAGGAGTACAACCAACGTGTTTTGTTTTTGTTCACTGTCCCTTATAAGTGTCAACGTGTCGTAGTTTCAAAAAGTAAGTGCAGTATGTGTAGTGTAGTCTAGATAATAGGGATTGTATGAGTTTCAGATACAGTTATTTTTTGCAGAAAAGTATCGTCGCGAATGATTCTTACCATTAGTATACAAATATAGTGTCTGCATTGCTAGTTCCACCTCAAGCGACTAGAACGGCGATATAACAGTTATAAAACTGTTACATTACTGCAACATGACCTTCACATAACTAGATTCAACTGTTATTTATTATATTACTGGGATATAATTGACCTTTTACAAAATTGTGCAAATTATATAACAACATAACAATTAATATTAAACAGCTCAAACAATTAGGTGGTAGTGCAAGGTACTCATTTCCAGAAAATTTTTAAAGTTATCACATCCTCTGAACAACGATCTCACCTTCTATTGCCACCATCGGTTGCCCACAACTGTCATTAGGTTTAAAGTAAATCTGCAACAATCATCCAAGGGCTTATTGTCCACGTTGCCGGGGTGGGATCAAGTGATCGGATAAGAAGATTATCACAATCAAGTTTGAACATCATAAAATCGTTTGACCTATTTATAATAATAATAGTTTATTTACGGGAACCCCCATGATATTACAGAAAAACAAAAATATAAGAATAATACAAAATAACTAAACTAAGTTAAATAAACTTACACCGCGTGTAATTTAATTTAACAGAAACACAATGTAAATAATGGTAAAAATCAATACTGTATATCCCGCAATGAAAGTTTGAATTTTCTGATACCCCTTCGTGAGAATTTGCTTCACGCGTTAGGTGAGCAATAGTCGATGAGAATCCATAATTTGTTCGAAGTAATGGAGTAAAGAAAAGTGGATTACTTCTAAGACTTTTTTTTAGGACAATTCAAACCAAAAACATATAACAAATCACTGGAAGATAAATATACCATTAAATAATTTGAAAAGAAATATTAAATCTAGTTTTAGTCTTCTAGTCTCAAGGAAATCTAAAGACAGTAGATTTCTCATCTGGCAGTAAGTGTAACTATCTTTACTGTAACCCATTTTCCACACACATGTTCGAAGAAAAGAGTTTTGGATTTTCTCCAGCGACCTAATCTGCACCAAATACGTGGGTGACCAAATCACACTGGCGTATTCTAGAACGGACCTTACCAAGGCATAGTAGACAAGCTTATGAGCATCAACGGAAAGACGATATAACGATCCATTAATTAAACCTAACATTTTTGATGATTTACTCAAAACATAATGTACATGTGGAACAAAGCTCAGTTTTTTATCAAAAATTACCCCTAAGTCGCCTATCTCTGACACTGCCTTTATAGAAGTTTTATTAATTCGATAACAGAAATCAGTGTAAGCTGTTATTCGATAAAAAGATATTTTAAAACATTTCTCTGTGTTAACTTTCATATCATTCCATTCACACCAATTATATATTCGATTCAAATCACTCTGAAGAAGGGCACAATCCAGAGCTGACGATATCTCTCGAAATAATTTTAAGTCGTCTGCAAAAAAGAGTTTTTTTGAAAAATATGCCGAAAGATAAATGTCGTTAATGAAGAGATTAAATAATAAGGGCCCACAATGTGTTCCTTGAGGGACACCTGATTTCACAGAAATGGTGTTTGAAGACAAGCTTCTAATTCTAACCTATTTGATATGAAATTTTCAATCCACTGGACAAACATCTCATCAAAATTCATAGCTCTTAGTTTGTGTACTAATATTTTGTGGTTAACCCTATCAAAGGCTTTCGCCAAGTCCCCATAAATTGAGTCAACTTGTTTACCCTTTTCCAAAGTATCAATTAAAAAATTTTGGTACAGAAGCAAATTTGTGGTGGTGGAACGACCTTGACAAAATCCGTGTTCAACCTCACTTATTATGTGCTTAGTTGCCATTTTTAACTGTGTGGAAATTAAATGATCAAAAAGCTTAGATAAAACCGATTGTATACAAATACCTTTGTAGTTTGAAATCAATTCTTTATCCCTAGATTTGTGTATTGAAACAAGGTAACTGTTTTTCCACAGCTCGGGAAATTTTCCAGAATGCAGAGATAAATTGAATAAATAAGTTATCGGTTTGGTTACGCTAAAAACACATGGAATTAGAAACTCCGACGGAATTAGATCAGGACCACTACTGGCCGAATATTTTAACCTTAAAATACTGTTAAATACTTCTTCTTCGGTCAACCTATGAAAAGCAAAGGAGACTTCACCTGAAACACCTATTCTGTTAAAATGTATATTGTCTGAAGGGTCACTATACACCCCTTGAAAGAACTGAGCAAATAAATTAGCTATTGATTCTGGCCCAACGGCTTCTTCACCATCAAATTTCATGCGACTTGGATATCCCAGATTCTTGTTTTGATTCTTCCAGAACTTCCAAAAGGATTTAGAAGGGTCGGAGTGTACTTCGTCCTCAACTTCCGCGATATATTTCTGATAACATTCATTTGATTTGTTTTTACATAAAGCTCTAATTCTAGAAAACTCCATGTAATCCCTGTTTTCGCCAGTTATTTTATATCGTAAACTGAAAAATTTTCATTCGGCGGAATGTATGTTGCTCCCAAAATAATGTCTTCCGTTTTGTTCAGTTTTAATGAAATGTACAGAGCTTCAAATGCTTCATTCACGCTTAATATTTTACTTTCCTGAAGTCTTCGATGAACTGCTATAAGCACCCCACCGCTTCTAGATTTATTTACAAAGTCATTGTTCCGATCAACTCTAAAAATAAAGTAATTTCGTAATCCTAATTCATAATCCATAAAATCATTGTTAAGCCAAGTTTCAATAAATATTATTACATCATAATGTTCATCACTAACACTTTTATGAAGAATATTTAATTTGGTTCTTAAACCACCAACATTATGAAATTATTGATTTAATTTAAGTCGACGGGATAACTTAGTTTTTTTGTGAAGCATTTTATTAGTTAAAGTAGTGATGGTCGGTACGCCTTTTATGTATTTCAATGTTAGATTTTTTTCACCTTTTGATTTCCTTTCCTCAAGTTGATTTCTTAATGTTTTAAGTTTATCACGTTGCGTCGGTGTTAGAACGTTGTTTAACTTGATATTATTTAGACATTTAGCTCTATTTCTTAATAGGTCCGCATCTTTACAAACTATTTTTATTGGCCTAGGTTTTGAACTATCCACAACTTTACCTAATCTAATTACTTTCTTTGCATTAACTGAAAGTCCCAAATCTTCCGTAATAATTTTAGAAATAGCCGTACTATCGTGTAGAATTCTCACGTTTGTTTCTTTAGCTTTAGATTCCGGAACGTTATACACAATAACATTTTTAGCCCTATTCAAACGATCTTGTAGTTCATTAGTTGCAGCATCTTCATTAAATATGTTTTTATTTAACTGATCGTATTTCATTGTTAATTGTTCTACTTGTTGTTTTGATTTTAATTGTGCTTACGTCCTCTCATCCGAACACTCATCATTATCTAACTAGGTAGATGTTTAAAGAAATATCCTTGCATGTATAAAAATATATGCATTTATGATCTAGGTAGAACTAGTTACTATTGCATAATGTTTCCTTTGACAAGAAGCGGCATAACTAGCATGCAAATGCAAATGTTTGGAAAATGGATGTTTATTCTAGAGAGCTTCGAATAATTTCAACACAGTAACCTTTGTGAGCAGCTGCGGAAGTTGTTGTTGGGAAATGTACAAAAAAGAGCAGAATCTACAATCTTTTTTACACTTTTTGAGGTCTCAAAGTATAGGTAAAGTATGGAAAATGCAAAGCTGGGATAGACTCTTCTCTAAACAAATTGACCCTTCGTTGGATTAGAACCTTCCCACTACAATTTGTAAGTTCTTATTCTGATACCGGTTCAAAATCGTTGGAGCCACAGAATTTAGCATGGCTTTAGCGATCAATTCTAGCAATTCTGCTATGTTACTAACTATTGATATGCTTATCCCTAGAAGATAGACTGGACTGAAAGGAAAGTGTTAAATCCTAAATATATGATGAAAGAGTAACATTCTTTGGAATAGACCACTTTGGAACTATCAGTAGACCATCTACTTTTTCAAAAATCATTTTACTGAGTTTTCTCAGTATAAGAGAAAAAGGAAGAAAAGCAAAAAGGGAATTGTATTAAAAAATCGTGAAGATATCTAAGGCAGTAGAACAATTTTTTTATCGCTGAACCAGATTGAGGAATTTTATCTTTTCTCAACTGATTGATCAGGTCATACTAGTTTATTGTAGTTGCAGGAACTAAAACGAAGAGCACTGGTATGTCGATCTGACCGTCCATTGAACAACTTCGGAATAGCATACATGTATAGTAAGAATTCTGCCATCTATGCGATGAACGTATGGATCTCCTTATGAAACTAGCAGTAACCAATGCAACCATCATCCCCTACACTCCTGAGGACGACCCTATTCGAGCAATTGAACACAACATTCCCTCCCCAATATGCCACTTTAGCTACCCACCACCGGTCAACATTTTCAACATCCGAATACCGTTCCATTTCAACGGCTTTAGTCTCTCTTCTCTGAAAACTCCTAATCACGACATTAATTATCCTAGATTCCAGTCAGGCGCATCTTGTCCGTTCTATTTGGAGAATATCCGAGGAAATGCTAATTTTCAGATCTATGGAGCTCGTATTCTTTTGCAGATACCTGGTTTTCGGGTTTAGCTTTGTCACCTCTGTTCTTTGCGCGTGGAACTGCGGTTCACCTTTGTTCGTAAAAAACCCTGGGTTCAAAGCTTTGTGCCCGTGTCTATCTGGCGTCATGGTTTTTTCTTCATGTAGGTGCTGTTTGTAGGATTATTTGTAACTGTATGGAACTGTAAAACTCAAGTCTTCTAAAAAATTAAAAATGTCGTGATTGCAGTAAATTCTCATTTTATTAAATATGGATATAGATCTTATTTTATAAACACAAGAAATTGTTGTAAATACCGCAATGCTATTGTCGTTTATTTTATCTTAAATCAGTGGTTTCTAAAATATGGGACACGATTTTTAATGCTTCAGGGAAAAAAATCAAGAAGAGGGAGCGTATTTAATGGAAACAAAGTGAACAAAACATTTTATAAAACACTACGATAGCTAAGTGCCACTGGAAAATACAAAACAAAGAATAATGAGAAATTTTTCATTCTAAAAAAAGTTTGATTATAACCTACTGTCATTAACTCATAGATTGTAATAATGGCCTGCTTGCAAATGAGGGCATCGACTTCCATTAAAATTTAATATTTTGGACACAAGGAATGGCTGAAGTAAAGTTTAGTTTGAAAAGAGATATATGGAAGTTAAAATTTATCTTGACATCTACAATCCAATGAAACTCCATACTACGCCGATGCGATTTCAAAGAATAGCAACAATATTATTATATTCCATGTAATAAGGTATTAATTGTAAGAAGGAAAGAAAAAGTACTGGCATAAAAAGAGATTACATTTTCGTTTTTTTCTTAGTTAAGACCTTTGGGATTTTAAGAATAAAATTTCATCCTATCGCTTGTTCAGTACATTTTAAGAAATTTTAATAACGATTTATTTGTAGTGAACTGGTTTATATTCGCGTGGCTTAACTTAACCATTGTGAGATTGTGACTATTAATTATTCAAAGTAAATTCGTTAATTCGATAAAATCGTTAAATTGCCAGATGTTGCTTCACACTTTAACTCAATTTAAATTATCCGTGAACAGGTTGTGATCAATAATTTAGACAAGAAAAGCATACATATTTAACTACTATGTTAGTGGTCTACCGTTCGGCATTTGTGATATTGACGCTTTTTTACTTCCTGAGCGTAAGCAAAGGAAGTATTGTAATCGAGTCTGTCGACCGATTCTCTACTCTTACGTTTTCTCGACTTTTCGTGATCCGTAGAGTACGAAGAAATAAGTCGCCCGTTTTCGTCTGTCTGTCTGTCCGTCTGTCTGTCCGTCTGCCCGTCCGTCTGCCGTCCCAATTTTTGAGAAACATTTTTTGGGTGACTTTTATATAGCTGATGTTTTATCGCCTTTAGATTCGCATCAGAGCGTTAACTTATCGTATAAACTTTTGGTCAATTTACTAATTAATAGCCATCTAAATGAATCGGTTTCAAGGACTACAAGCTATAGATTTAATCAAATCGCTATCATTTCTTCTGAGGAAAATTCACTTGATTCCAGTTGGTAAGTCTGACCACGTAATCGTAAAGATAGGTCTGTAAATCTGCTTTAAGCATTATATAAGAATCGAGTTTAAGCGAATTTGATGGGGAGTCGTTCTTTTGCAAAAGCATAAGTATCATATCTACACTAAGACTGGACAATATACGAACACTACCACTCTTAAAAATCGTCCAAAGCCCCTTGGACGAACGGTAAAGTTTAATTTTAAAATTAATCAGGATCAGTTTTCAAAAGATCTGATTCTGAATCTGACTAATCATCCGATTACAGGACTGACATTATTGTTCGTTCAGTTTTTAAAAATAATTTCAAATTTGACGCGGATGTGTGTAAGTTCCTTATCCCCTTGAGCAACTTGGATTTTTTTCCTGAAAAATTTGTTCAGTCGAATATTTTGTTTGTAAAAGACGCCCTTTGTATAAATTTCAGGAGGTTATCTTATTAAATGGATTAACATCTTTTTAAGTGACCTGACTTCTGGCGTTAGGGTTGAGGACATGTTTAGTAGATACATCGATGTTGTAAGTGCAGTTCGTCAGGGTTCCGTATTTGGTCCTTTATTATTTATTATTTACACAGCTGTCGTAAAATACATTTTAACATCGTCATTTACTATTTCCCTCTAGTACTAAATTACAAAACAATCGTGTAGCTTTTATTCGGATTCCCTGCTTGTGTTTGACCTATACTTTAACAGAGTGTTTGATGACTGGCAAATAATACCCATAGAAATCATTTTGGTGGAGTCCAAAATTGCCTCTGCCCGATCGTTTAACTTTAAAAATAATAACAATAATAATAAGTTGTTTTAACAAGATATAATTATTTAAATATTAATGAACTGCTACTTGCTTCCTAGGTCGCTGTAACGTAATCAATATTCGTCGATGGATTAAACAAACTAGAGTGATTAATTATTTCAAGATAATGATGTATAAAATAATATCCTAAAATTTAATTTGATCACAGCGGCTGCGGAAAGATCGATAAACATGAAATTCATTACGACAGGTGACACAACCTTTTGAAAAATCGTTCTTTTTACACGTACATTCACGTCAATTACTCACGTTATACAAAATCTAAATAAAAAATTGCTGCTATGAAAGGCCATTCTAAACTCTCCAAAATAGATTTTACCAGTTTTTCCGTAATTGTTTCATAAATTTATAAACTTACATGTTTGCACAAAACAAGTATCATTAATGTCACCGCTTTTCCCTCTATTAGATCGAGTTCAGATACAAATCAGTCGGATGCGATCACCGACGAAACAAAATCATGTATCGCTGCTGGCACTTTTATTCCTTGCTTTTTATCGATTCTTATTATTTATTCATTGACTCTGTAATGCAGTCACTGCATTTGTGTTTTTTTTCTACCACTAAACATAAACATTGATTTTTTAATTAATTCGAGAAGGTTGGAATTCATGATATACAACTCGATATTTTTAGTACTGTATTTACTGTTTGCAATCAGGTTGGTATAAATTGGTGAGTTTTGGAATAATGTTATTTTATAACTCCTAATAAAAGTGAGTCCGTGGCATTTTATTTGTTAATAAATTGGAGTGATCGATTGGTGATTGATTTTTCATTCAGTAAGTAGTGGTAAACAGCTATCAATTGGTAACGGCGAAATGGTTCATATCCCATGATAAATATGTTTTGATTTACGCGCCGCATTTACATCGACTGAAGTTAAACTAATATTCTGCGTCTGTAATACATTTTGGTGAGTTATCTAAACATTTAATTTGAAATTTGTTCCCGAATAGCAATATAATTTATTACCTCTAACAAAATGTGTATTAGACTAATTTTCAATCGAGAACGCTGTATCAGGAAAGCGTTTTATCCATTAATTGAACTATTAATAAGTAAAACTATATGGTATGCCGTAAGCACCCACTACATTGATTCGCAGTACACTTGGGACATAACTGCTAAAGCATGCAATCTAAAGTGCTACTACGCCATTTGCTAGTCCAGGGTTTACATTTCTCATACAAAATTTTACTCTAAATGCTGGTCAAATCAATAAACGGGCTTGCTGATAAAACCCGTTGTTTATTAAATATAGGGGAGAGCAAACTCGGGAAAAATTAAAAGCAGTCTGTTTACTATCGATCACGCAAAATTAATTTTTGGGGTTATCCAAGAAAATTGGTTTTCCTTTTATTCTACCCTCTCTTTCTGTGTTGTTGCCGATTATCCAATAAATATGTGGATCCACTGTATAATTCAGCCATATATTACCGATAATTTGTCGATCTAAATGGCTCATAACCGCACCGTAAATTTATGAACTATGAGATGCTATCGCGTATTGCAACAGGAAAAACTATTCCGCTTCCTCTCTCGGATTTAAAATTATTTTAAACGGTGCATAAATCACAACACTCAAAGGAATTGTTCCGTGAAATGATATAGGACAAGGCCATCGCAATTACCTTCCAAGTTAATCAATGTTGCGTGTTTCATATAAGATTTGCCCGCGTTATTTTCCTGCTAGTACTCGAAGAGTGATGTATAAATTACGGCCTTTCATATTTCGTGCTATATATTAATTAGAATTTCCACGAATTTTTCATCGCTTTGGATAAAACCACAAAGGTGCAATTTTGGCGATTGATTCGTTTCACAGAGGCACACATGACGAAACTTTTGATTTCAAAATTTAACCGCCATGTGCATGTCACTGTTTATTTTTAAACAGACTGTTTTGAACAAATTCAACTTTATTTACACTTATTAAACTCGGATTTTTTCATGAATAGTAGTCGTACGAGTCAGACGACTTCTACTAAAAGTGCGGTTTTGCAGCCTCTATCCAACATCTTCGTGAGTTTGTGTTGAACTTTTATCTGATTTCGTCCATATTTGTTGTAGAACTAGAACTCTCATTATTAACTCCACTTCCTATCGATACCCGCTTGTTAGTAAAGCGTTCTTGAAGTTGGTTAGCTGCAGAATGCCCTTGTTTTTATTGCGCCGGGTTATGCTGACGACTCCTTCGAAAGTTGGCGAGAACTTGTTGTTATAGTTGCAGTTTTGTCAGCAGTCCAAGCTCGAAATGTCTGTTACAGCCGTTACATCACACGAACAGACATGAAGCTGTTGATTTAGACTCAACAAAACCAGAACTTTTCATCTCCACGTTGCGAACGTAATGGCCAGAAATCACCCGGGATAGATATAATGTCGACGGTAAAATCTTAATTGCATCAGTAGAACGTCACGTTTTATGGTCCTCGGAGAATTTTTGTGTGTGGGCCGTGTGTGTAACCCATCCAAAATTGACGGGTGTAAATTAAACCCTAGTCTTTCTGCGAGACGGAAATAAAGTAATTCAAGAGGGAAACATTATGCAACAAACCATTACAATTCCACAGCACTAGAAATGGGAATAGGAAGGAAGAGGTTGGTCTGTTAACAACGAGTGGCACGTCCAAGGCAACGGCTCGCCGGAGGGTCATCGGGATGTCCATTGTGGCGCACCTCGTTATATCGCGACCGGTGAGGCTTCCAAACACGTCTACGTTCTGACAATCAGATATACTAACGCATATAAGAAAAACTGAACTCGTATTACGACATCATATGACAGTAAAATATTCTGTAGTTTGCGCTTATTTCCACTTTGCAGTTGATTTATTCTCTCTACTAAAAAAATTTTAGTAGGTTACTATCCCCATTTACTTGACCAAATAAATAAAATAAACAAAACCTGCATTATATAACCTATAAAACTGGAGGAAAGAAGTTTCTGGCATCTGCGACTATCATCTTCAATTAATTTCTGTTTGCCAGTTCCAAGCAGGGATTCCTAATTGACCCTAGATTGATTGGCATGTCTCGACCCCAAAAATTTTGGAGGATGTCACTAGCCATTTATTTCATCTGCGCGGCCCCGCTTAATCTATTGGCTCGACTTTCCTGCTGAAGTAAGAGGCGAACAACAATTCTGGAGAACTTATTGGTTTTATACGGGCAATTTTTTCTAATACTTAAGCTGGTATTTAAAAATTCTGTAAATTAATTTGACTGTCCTGATTTCTAAGCGAACAAACATAATAACACGTGTGTCACATCTTGAATTAGTGTTGAAGTTTTTATATGAAATTTTCTTTGAAAATCAATTTCCTAGTTAGCTAAAATTACTAATTAGTCTGCACACAGAACCAGTAGGTTTCTTCGGATAATATAACCTAAAAGGGATGACTTTGTCGCTGACTATTTTGAAAAAGTCTTTTATATCTGTAACCGAGAGAGAAAAGAGATGAAAACTCATGGATTCTTCCTAACTTTTTTTTTATTAATTAGTATCCAATACGCCGAGGACCAGTTATAGGAAACGGGACGTACACAAATACCCAGAGGCAAAGCGGGAATCGAACCGACGACCCAAGGTGCGAAGCCATCTTACCCACCCGGGTCCTCTTCTGTTTTGTCACAAGCCTTGCTGCTATTTCTGTTATAGAATGAGGTGCTAGGTATATTTGTCTATTTGAATCAATCGATTTAGTATTTTCACTATACAGCTCGAAGGAGCAATCCCACGATAATTGCTAGAGTTGTCGAAAATTCTTGTATAAATAAGCGCAACGTATTTTTTACTATTATTTTTTCTTCAAAAAGAGAAATTTTTGTTCGTAAAATTATTAATAAAAAGTTATAAACACCTCTTTGCAGTTTTATTCTATTAGTAATCGTTTATTACACTAGAAATTATTAAAGGCACTACAACAAAAAATCACAAGAAGTGGTAAATCCACACATTAGATACTCTAAATTTACTTTGTTTAATACAATTATTTAATTCTTTTTTTAATAATAATAATAATTTCTTAACGGAAATCCATTTACCAAATGTACATAAATATGTAAATATAATAAGATTAGAGCAAATAAACAATTCATAATAAATAGGCTTCGGACTTTAGGTCGTTAAAAAATGAATAAAAGGAGACATTTTTAGGTCCCAAAATTGACGAATTAGGTTATAAAAATCTTAGTTTAGGTTAAAAACCTGGAGGAAAAAATATTTGCTCAACGAAAAAGCATACATCAAAAAAATATATATTAAAAAAAAACATTAAACAAAACATAGAAACAAATATTTTGTGTAACAAACAAAAAAATGATTAAATAAACAAACTATATACAGTTACGTCCACTAATTCTAAGTTATAGCAAAAAAATGGCGATCAAATTAAAGCAAGTCGCTTTTCCATTGCCGCAAATTACGTTATTCACTGAACATATAAAATCGTATCCTGGATTCTTTTTTAATAGAGAACATAATTGTTCGAATCCCATTTCCCCCACCATTCCTGGTGTGTTTTTTAAAGATGTATACACTTTTTCCACAATTTCCATACCTTATTTTTTCAATTTTAAACCTATAGTTTCTAATTGTTCTATTGCGTCAGCAATAATTTTAAAGTGAGTTTTAATGTACAAGATTTCATTTATAACGTTTGCTTTATTCAGGAATTCTTGAGCTTTTTTAATGCTTTGTGCATCTCACTTCAAATGACATTACAACCTGAAAATATTCAATATAAGAATGATAGTAAAAACCATTATATATTTACTGACTTGTTTTAAAACATCAAAGTGTTCTGCATAAAACAATGCTGCTTGAATCCAAGTGCCCCACCTGGTTAATACAGGTTCAGGTGGGAGAGGTGTATTTGGTAAACTGTTTTTATAAAGCTCTACTCTTATTGGTGCTTTTAAAAAGATTTTCTTAACACTGCTAATTATCCCATTGACATCTGGATAATTCAGTCTAATTGTTTCAGACACTAAATGTAACCCATGTGCCATACATGTTAAGTGTGTTATATTTTGATAAAACACCTTCAAATTAGTACCAGTTTTGATCATGTATGAAACACCATCTTATTCAAACCATTTAACATTTTTGTGTTCAGTTCCTTTTGGCCACAATAAAGCTACAAATTAACAATTAAATAAATTATAATAATTTCAATGCTTAAAATTATCAATAGCACACCCAATGATTCGTTTATAAATCTCGAGATTGTGTTACTATTAGTTTTATCAAGCTGCTTCAAAGCTACTAGAAATGGCGGCGAGCTTCTTCAGAAGATAACTTTCCAATTACTAAATGGGCTATGTATCTTCCTAATCTGTCCGTCGTCTCATCGACGCTAACCCATATATCATTATTGCCAATAGAATTTTTAATTTGTTTAATTACCTGTAAATTATAAAATGTACGTTAAAAATTTTTTAAGTAAAAATTCTTGTGCTCACCATATCGTAATCTTTTGGTAAATAATTTTTTCTCAGAATGCTTTCTGAAGGTAAATGCTTTCCTGTATATTTATGCATAACATTTTTAAACCCAGGACAACTGATTTTATTCCATGGAATATTTGCTGCCCTACATAAATCTGTGCAAAAGTGCGTAAAATCATTGTCGCAATAATGTTTTATAAAATGTGTTTACTGGATTTATTCCCGTTCTTTTTATGTGCATCGCCAATGCAGTGTTGTTCAAAGTGTGATTTTTTTTCGCACTTAAACTAGGAAACACTTAAAATTATTATATTCATTAGAAAAGAATAAATTAAAGACTTTACTATTTCAATATTAATCTTAAATTCTTCTTAAACACTTCTTTTGAACTATCAAATAAATTAAATGTTTCATGCTTAGAAAGGTCATTTACAACTAACATCATTCTGCTCAAGAGGTAATTACGAGCTAAAATTGTGGCGAACGAACTAATTCTAAAAATTTGCTTGCTTATGGTGTTTCTAAGTTCCGGAGCGCTAATAAGGAAGGATAATTTCTCCAGAATGGCGCTATTATCAATGGAACTATTGATGACCCCATGAAGAAATGTTAAGTCACTAGTTAGTCTACGTGTATGTAAAGTTTGCATAGTTGAGTATTCTGCCTTCTGATGTTGCTGTCCAAGTTTAAACTCCATACATCTTAAAAACTTTTTTTGGACTTTTTCGAGAGCAACGGCATCGACGTCGTATATTGGATACCAAACGGATATTCTAAATGAGGTCGAACTAAGGAGCAATAGAGGATCTTCAATACAGCAGGAGATAAATCAGTTTCTCCATAAAAATCCCCACAGTTTGAAAGCTTTGGTTATAACAGTAAGGTAATACACCAAGATCTTTAACTTAATTAACATGATCAATAACAGTATTATCCAGTATATAATCGAAATGTATTATAGTCTTTTTATTACGAAATATAATAGAATGGCATTTGGTAGTATTTAAATGCAATTCATTAAGTGTAGAAACCAAATCAGATTGAACAAGACATGTATCTTGAACAGATCTAATGCAACTAAAACGTTTTAAATCGTCATCAAAAATAGAAAATGACAATGAAGAAATACTTGCGATAGGTCGTTTATAAATAACAAAAACTAAAGGGGACCACAGTACGAGCCTTGTGGCACTCCTGACGTTGCTTCAAAAAGCCCAGATAGAAAATTACCTAAGCTTACCTGTTGTCATCTATCACATAAAAACGATGTCACCCAGATCATCGTTTCCCCTCTAAATCCCAAATGGGACAGTTTTAATAATAAAATTCTCTGATTAACTTTATCGAATGCTTTCGATAAATCGGTATATATTGCATCTACTTGACATCTATTCCCAAAGGATTCGTTAAGATAAGAATAGTATTCAATTAAGTTGGTCAATGTTGATGTCTTCGGACAGAATCCATGTTGCTTTTCAGTCAAAATAGAAGGACTCATCCATGATAGCTATTTAGATACAATTAGATCAAAAGTTTTTGGTAATATCATTTGATTACACACCCCACGATAACTATCAAATTGATTACGTTGGCCTGATTTGTATATAGGGACAATATAACTATTTTTCCATGCATCTGGAAACTTCAAATCAATCAATGACAACTTGAATAAGTTACATATGGGAGGAGACAACGTAAATATGCACTTCTTTATAAACAGGCTTGGAATACCATTTGGGCCAGAATTGCATGATATTTTCAAATTCAAAATACTGTCAAAGACATCAGCAATATAGACATGTAATGCAGGATCATTAATACTGTCGCTAATAAATGAAGAACAATCATAATCACTAAGGTTATCATGGGAATAGACAGATTTCAGCAAATAGTTTAGCGATGTCATGGCCATTTTTAGCAACTTTATGGGTCCAAAACATTTCTTTTGGAATATAACTGCAGCGTTTTCTATCCTTAATAAATTTCCAAACAAATTTGGAATTATTATAAATATTAGTATTAATTTTTCTAATACAAGAATCATAAAGTTTACTACTCAATTCTTTACACTAGGCTCTTAGTGAGCTAAAATGCTCGTAATCATATAGATTTCCAGCTTAAATTTTTGATGGGCTATTTTCTTTTTAAATGTTAAAAGATTTAAGATCTTTATTAAACCATATAGAAATCTCGAGGAGTTTGACCTAACGATCTCCTTTGGTATAAATTGGTCAATGGCACAGTAAAGAATCTCATAAAATAACTTTATCCTGTCATCAAGGTTCAAATCACGGAAATAAATATCCCAAGGAACACAGGCAAAAAACTCGTTAATGAGAATATAATTGCCCTTGGCAAAATCAAAAACTTCAATTTCGGTACTCAAAGTATCTCCAATTGAGCCACTAATCAACCATGAATAAGGAGTATGATTTAAACTACCAGAAAAGGGAGAATCAATCGCAGTTTTGACTTCCAGTTCACAAAAATTGGAAAATACTAAATCTAAAAATATACCTCTGCTATTGGAAATCTTATTAACTTGATACAGATTCAAAAATGAATATGTATTCCCTAACACTTCCACTACAGGAGAGCAACAAGCTGAATTGAGCAAACCAAACCTATCAAAACGAATATGAGGTAAATTAAAAATGTTTCAGTCAACATTCTAGGAGACGTATCACGTGGTAAAAGAACGGTGATACTGAGCAATAATAATATTATTAATAATAATAATAAATAAAAGCAGACTGGATTCACAAAACACAAGTGTGGGAGAATAATATTTTATAAAATTTAAGATATATTAATTATAGAAAAATTTGACAACAACTGGCCCAGCACTTGCAGAGATTATCTGTCTAATAAAAATCGGGACGATATTTCTTCGAACTCTTGGGGTAATGAAAGGTCGAGAAAACGTAAAAAAGTAGAGAGCGGGCCGACGAACTCGATTAAAATACTTCCTTTGCTTATGCTCGGGAAGTAAAAATCATTTGCAAAAAAAAATCCACGAGCAGTGAGTTTCAAGTTTTTGTGGTCTAGACATTTAGGAAACAAACAAAGAAAAAAATTCTTTTCAAGTACGTTAACTTTTCCAGGAAAACAGAATTTCATAATTTAATCAAATAATAAAATACAACATCTTCAAAGAATAATCAAAATTGTAGCTTTCTAGCATTTAGTTTAATGTGAGATTTCTATGAGACATCACAGCAAAAAACCACTGATTCAAAAAACTATATGCTAACTAAGTACAAGATTTTCTATTAAGAATTATAGTGTTACGTTTATCGGGTGATTAAAATCGGTGCTAGATAAACTCAACAATTTATTTCTTAATAGCTCGAATTACACGACAAACTATTGCAACGATTATGTACAGAATAAGTCCGTGGTTCACTCGATTTACTGACTTAATATCCGCTGGACTCGTGGATCCATTGAATAATCGCTGTTCCCGATGGTGGCCTCTATTTAAACCTATGCGTGCCTCTTGATATCCAGAACGCCGCATCGAGAGTTTTCTCGGCCCGCAATCGAGACTTCCGGTAATCCGCTCCGTCGCTCAGTCGCATTGAGGATGAATCATCACCAGCGTAAGACCACACAGTTCTCGGCGGCCATAGGCGTCACACGGAGGCGGCGTAAGGGTGTATTTCGTAACAATAATATCTGATAAGTTACTTTTGTGTAAAGATGTAAGAAAAAATTTAATTAAAATTCTAAGGTAAAACTCACAGTTCTACATGTAATAGACGATGAAATAATTTTTATTACAGTTGCAGTGTATTCATATTCATAATGCAACAAACCAAAAACTTTATTTAATAACACATTCGAAAAAAAAAACATTTTGAAACTTTAAATATTTTCAAATTTGCACGCTAACTCGTTTACTTAGTAACGCGGTGCCTTTAAAACATCTTCCTAATTTAATTTACTTTATTAACAACCCTAACTTTTACAAGAAAATACATGTTCTACTAATACGAATGTTATAATAACAAGTATTTTGAGACCGATATAACCATTTTAAAAGGGATGGATCGAGAAATTTTGGTTAACGTTGGTCACAATAACTCAGTAATGAAACTTTTAGTAGCAATCGCACGAAAGTTGGTGAAGCCACAAAAAAAAAACTTTAGCGTTAAAAAGTAACACAATATTACTCACTATAAAGTTTCAAAGTGTTAAGTAGCACAGGCAGCTTCCATTCTTTACAAAACTGCAACGTTGCGTATAACGTTCTTACAATTTAACTGACCACCAACATATGCAACAATTATTCAAACGTCTAGATGCATAACATTTGTAATGCCTCAAATACTCGTATTATATGAATATTTGAACTCCAGTTGGCTTCATTTAACTTCTACATGTTGATGAAATTTGTAGTAACATGGTTTTAGTATTAACGTCGGAATATTCAACTTTGGTTTGAGCTTCGAGTGAAGTCTTTACTGGTTGTTATTTCGTCGAAAATCTAAACAATATTTGGTATAGGGGTGAGCATATTTCAGGCTTTTATGCGGACCCCCTCCTGCCATCAAAAACGGCCGGTATAAAACTGCGAAAACAGCTTGACTCCGTTAATTAAATCCCAAAATTAATTAGGTTCGCAGTTTTCAACTATTCAAGCCGTAAAGCGAGCTAATATTCGTAACGTATGCATGAAGCGAGACTCAACTAAAGGAAATTTCTTGTCAGGGCTTATCGCCACCGTATACAGAGACTTTTATAACTCTAATTACGTACGATGCATTAAGTATTACAAAGTGCTCTAAGGTACAAAACGATATACATAGTAACAAGTTGAAAATTTGTGTTTCTCTCATAATAAACATTTTTAGATTGTGGTGATCTACAACTTCAGTCGTCGTAAAATATTCCAAACTTTTTTAATAAAACAAAAATCAGACCAGATGCCGTTCGATCAGATGGAGAAATTTAACTGCTTAAAAATGGTTGTTTCGTAATAAAAAGTAGAAGAATATCCACACGGCTTTCAGCGCTCAAAGCCTGCCCAGACCGCTGTTTGCAAAGGCATTTATTAAATTTCTCCATTTATTCTTTGTGTTTGTTCTTTCTTTCTGTGTAACCGTTGTTTATTTTTCCGCTTGACCCATCCATTTAACGCCTATATTTACAAACAAATTGCTACATACGTAAACAAATGACAAAAAATTAGCACTGGACCCGCATTAATGCATAAATTGGGTAGGTACCTATTTTTGAATTATGTGACATTTAAAACGTGGTTGCAGCAGCAACATAAATTGGTTTTAAACAAATCAAGCAAGTTTGGAAATAACATATAAGTACGCGTTTAAACGAGAAAAACATTAGTACCAAATAAAAGCCAAGGCCAGTTGTTGAAGGAGCAGAAACTCAAAGTCGTTGAGTTCGCGTGATGTTTTAAACTTTCAGATATTAAACATACAATCAAACAACTTGACCAATAAAAGTTTGAAACTCCAGGTTTGTAGTACTGTCATAACAATAATAATAATAAACCGAACAATCATTAAAGTTCACAATATCTGACTTTCATACAGCTGTTTCGAATGAAACCTATATAAACCCATTATTACCAACAAAATTTCAACACCGACGCAGGTCTATTATTAGCATTATCTCGATTCATCCATTACCTTAACAACGGGCCCTGATAAAACGATGTAAAAAATTAAATCTGATGTGCTCCCACTTGAAGTTTTATTATTTACAAAATATAAATCGATAAGGCAAATGCGATTAATATAGGGTAGGGTTGGCCGCAGTAAATAACTAGAGTTTGAAAATGAAGGCGACGATAAGGCTTGCGAAGAATTAATCGACCTGGGATGCTTTTAATTTCTCTAATGAAGCAAGTGTGATTGTTTGGCAAATATGTGGAGGAATCTGCGAATTGGCCATTAGGTAATTGAGGCGGATTCGTGAGCACAGAAAGTTTGATATCCAATAATTCTGCCTAATTTACAGGTAGTGTTAGGTTTCTCTTGGTCTTTGCGAGATTATTCGTAATCACTTAAACAGTCCCGTAAGGAAAGCTTTTGCGTTTAGTTAATAGAATTTGCGTTTTCTGATCTATGTTAACAAAACTGTTTGTTCATAGGGTGTGTTCTTTAATCAATCTTTATTGTCATTAAATTTGTTTGAAAGAAGTCAAGAATATCGCGCTTCCATGCAAAATCGATAAGAAAATAAAGTAGATAGGCTAAAAAGCATTCCACTCTCATTTACTCGGCTTATAAATTGTCAACTCAGAACTCTTTGTTATTATAATGGACCGAATTGTTGTGCCATTAGGAGAAGCTACAGTTTAATTTTTATCACTTCCAAAAAAAGTTTGTTCTGTCGATTTTCACGAAGTGGCCTGGAAAACAAATGAGACATTTTCAGTCAAAAACGAATTCATAGTGTGGAATTGGACGAAATTATTGAACGGAATGAATATCAGAATAGGAGGACGCTATTATTAAACCGTTAAATTTGTCAAGCTTGAACTACGAAATCGAATAACACGCGTAACACCTCTTTGGGCATGTTTGTGATGTATTAGTAAACAAGGTGTTGATAGCTGTTCACGTTAGCATAACAAATCGAATTATTATATCCAACTTTATAAACGCTTGTTAGCAGTTGTCAAAGCCGAGACATCAAGCGTCATATTACAAAAGTTCTTCAACGTAAACAATTTTTAAGTTGACAGCGGATAACATCTGGTAATACATAAGATCCTGCCATGACTTGGCAGCTTTGAGAGATCCACTAACTTAACATAATAAACTCAGCGACGATTTGCGAGTGGAAAACTTCTTTTCTCTGACAGATAAGGTTTTAAATGGAAAATCTCTGGCGTAGGCAGCTGCAATTAATTGGCCCTCTTTTCGGCAAGATGCCGATCGTCCGGTTTATAATGCTCGAAACGGGTTAACAGATGTAATTTTATAGTAGCAAATCTAAAATGTAGAGGGTTGTAAATTACGGTGTAATTAAACCCTCGTCCCTAGCGTCCCGCACTGTAATGAACTCCAGTTGAATGCGTTTCCATAATTACGTGCAAACAAGTCACTCGTACACCAACACACGCACCACGTAACGTGCTAACTGCTCTCTCATCTACTAGAGTGCAAAGTTACGAGAGAAAAGTTAGATACACTTATGAGGGAAAAGGTTACTCGTGTTTGAATTTGTGATAAAGGGTTGGAACCTTGCAGTACAGACTCAGTAAATTTTTACCATTATATATTCCACTCTATACGGGATTATTCGCGCATGGTAATCAGTTTGCAGTGATTTTAAAAGTGACCGACAGTAGAAGTCCAATTCTAGAAACAAAATGTGTTGAAATAGTTTGTTTAACTCGAAAAAATATAACCGCCTCAGTTGTGTTACGAATCGAACACATAAACGTAGAAATTGCTGGGTTGTGCGTTTGGGAGATTTGAAGTTTACAATTTATATATACCAATCGGATGCTCTGAATGTTGACAACGATTCTTTATTAGAAGTAAATTGTCAAATTGTTTTTCTGAAACATAATTTGAAAATTCGGAAGTGCTTACGAAACATATATGCAAGCAAATGAAATAAGTGCACAATATTTTGTTACAAGAAAACGTATTACGTTAATATTACAGTCTGAATGTATCTTATACATTTACTTGATCTCCGTCGGGATTATCTGGCACTGGACGACTGTGGCAGAGTTCTTACATTCTACCACACCAACTCCGAGACGATCCGAAGGAGACGATCGAAAAGGTAAAACAAAGTTTAGGAAACTCAATAAAATTTAGAAACTGATGGTTAGTTAGAAAACTGATCGTCATTTAAGCATTTCTTCGTACAATTGCATTGGTCTCTTCACTTAATGCATTTCGCATGCTTTACGGTAATTGGAACAAACTCCCTAACCAAGGTTTGTAAAATAGGTACTTAATAGTTCTATCTACTGTTTTTCTCGCGATCTGATGGAAGGCCATGTCTAATAACCGTAATACACGGTTGTTACTTAAGTTAGTAGCTTAAATAAATTCTGGAAATAAACTATAATACGAGAGGAACAGTGGAGGGAAATATAAAAGATGTTTTATCAGTAGAAGTGAAAAAATAACCCAATATTATTTTCTGTATTATTAAAAATATATATTTATCAGAGGAAATTGTTACCGTACATGCAAGACTGTGAACACTGTTAATCTTATGTAATTTATATATATTAAGTCGTATTATTACTTCCCGAGCGTAAGCTAAGGAAGCATAGTAATCGACCCTATTGGACGAAACGCCACTTTTAAAATTTTAAATTTTGTATGTAATATCATGTAGATGTTTAAACGCTAACCAAAATTTGGCTAATCACCCTCACCAACAATTTAGTGACTTAATTTCAAGAATTCTATGTTTATATGATGTAAATGTTATACAACGATATACTATTATACGTGTGGTGTACGAATCCGCTTTAAGTTTTCCCCTAACCGTCCAAGTTTTTGGTAAAAACATCTGCACAGTATAAGAAGAGTTTACCATTAGCGTGCGATATCCCCTCTTATTTAATTTAATTTAATAATAATAATAATAATATTCAGACCAATATGCTGGACTGTGGCTTTTGGTCCCCTGTTTTGAAGCGACAAACTCATTCAACAAATCAATTCAATTTCGAGGTGACATTCTTCCGATGTATAAACAAACGCTTCAAATTAAAGCTTGTTGTTACTGCTGAGAGGTCATTTTTTTCCGTTGATTGTTTGCTTTAAATATATTTTACATTATTGCATAATCCCTTGCCGTTTGCGCCCCCAAGGCGCACAGGCTGGTGGGGTGCCGCTAGTTTTCACTAGTTTTGTTATCAGTATTATCACAAAACAAAGATCGCAAAATCTAATTTTATAATTTACTAAAGAAGCGGGATTTGTTCGACTTGCACTTCGGGAGCGACGGAAACTTCTACTAATTTTTTCTTGAATTTTCATAATTTAAAAATCGCGTTACATAACGAAAGGTTTGAACAAATTACATTTAAAATTTCATAATGATAGTTTTATTAATAACAAAGATATTAAGATTCTTACTTAATACATAGGTATAGTTTTATTTAAACAACCCGATTATAAAAACATGTTCCAGATGATCATTTTTTGCACAAAAATAGGGATTTTGTAGTTAAGTTCAGCCCCCGACTCACGACAATTTAAAAAAAGTTTGAGATGGGACGGCTGGGCGGGGCTTATATTTTGCTTTTTTTTTCTTAATAAATGTTCTTCTTTCATTACAAAATACTGAAAACGTGTTTAATATGGTAAAATTTTGTAGAGAAATATCGATTTTAAAATTAAGCTCCTCCCTCCACTCTGATAACGAATGAAAAATTGATCACAAACGAAATCGGGCCGGGTATAAGTGAGGCTTAATCTTTGGATTTCTTTTTTACTTAAAACATATAGTTTTCTTTAAACACATGATTAATTAAAAACATGTTTCAGATGATAACTTTTTGTAGAAAAATACGGATTTTGCAGTTAAGCTCCGCCCCCCTTGGCTCACGGTGAAGAAAGAAAGATCGTTACAAATGCGACAGGGTGGGTGGGTGGGGTTTATATTTTACTTATTTTTTCTTAAAATACGTAGTCTTACCTTCACAACAAAAGCTGAAAACATGTTTAAAATGGTAAATTTTATCCCTCACACTTCCCTATAAATTTACCCTTTTAAACATGTTTTCAATTTATTGTTGTGAAAAGAAAACTATGTACACATACTAAAAAAAGGAACCATAACACAAATCCCGCCCACCCGCCCTTTTCTCAATTGTGTCAACTGTTTTTATTCGCCGTGAGCCGAAATGTGGAGCTTAATTGTAAAATTTTATTTCTCTACAAGAAACTGTCATGTGAAACTTGTTTTTAAGTAACGTGTTGTTGAAAGAAAAGTATATATGTCAAGAACAAGAAACCAAAAAATAAGCCCCGCCCACCCACCCGAATCTCAAATGTGATACATTTTTCATTCGTTGTCAGACTGAGGGGCGGAGCTTAATCGTAAAATAAATGTTTCTTTCAACATGATATTTAAGAGCATGTTTCAGACAGTAAATTCTTGTAGAAAAATAAGGATTTTGCAATTAAGCTCCGCCCCTCTTGCCTCACAATGAGCAAAGAAAAATCGTTACAAATGAGATAGGGTGGGTGGGTGGGGTACATATTTCACTTTTTTTTTCTTAATATACGTAGCCTTACCTTTGCAACAAAAAACTGAAAACATGTTTAAAATGGTAAATTTTGTCCGCCCCACTTCTCTATAAATTTACCCTTTTAAACATGTTTTCAATTTATTGTTACAAATGTTTTTATTCGTCGTGAGCCTAAAGGCGGAGCTTAATTGTAAAATCTTATTTCTCTAGAAGAAACTGTCATGTGAAACATACGAGTAATTTCGTTGAAAGAAAATTATATGTGTCAAGAAAAAACAAGCAAAAAATGAATCTCTTAGTTTGCAAAAAGAGTTCGAAATTTTAACAAGGTTTTTTATTATTGAAGCCTTTAAAGTCGACCAGCAACAACGTTGTAGAACATGGTCGGAAATGCTTTTTATAATGCAGAAGTATTTGACAAGGATCATTGTCTTTGAGATAAAAATTTTTAAATTTGAGTCTCAAATACTACTAGCAGAGATATGTCGTATTTATGCATTGTTTGAGGCACCATTTAATTTTAAACATACTTAATTGGAAGAAGAATTGTTATTTTACAAAAAAGTTAGGAAATTTCACATTACTGAAGAGGTGATAAATTGAAATACGAGGCTCTTTGTGATGAGTATTTTAAAGCTCCGAGTCAAGTAAGAGATTTTATTGACGTGTTTTGTATTAATTTTTTTCAAAAATCGTAAAAAAACACGAAATGTAGACATTTTAGAAAAATTTTTTTACAAATTCCACAAAAATCAAGTTTGCCAATTTTTTTGACAACTATAGTTACAAAGTAAACAACATTTAAACAATTTCATCAATTTTGTCGTCTGTTGTGAAAACAGTGTTAATTCATAAAATAATGATGAAAGAAGACGAAAATCGTTGTGACGGCAGTCCATCTTTTTTAGTTTGCGTCTTGTAAAGTCTTTACAGTACTAGTCAGGAAAACTCAATTTTCCTGCGCGTAGATACGCAGGGAAAGGTTGTTTTTTTATGAATTTGGATGACGTTTATTAAAAAAAGAGAAATAAATAATTAATAACATAATAAGTTAATAACCCTAACAGCAATATAAAATAGGTTAGAAATGAATATTTTTTGTATTCCTTTTGTAAACCAAACTACTTGTTTTGATAAATTCTCCGCATATTTAGCAAAACGAATCTGCATCGTGTTTAGAACTTTTTGAAGACATTTTTGTATTTGGCGTCATATGAAATGTATCATATGGCTACCATGCGCACGAGCAAACTGATTGTAAATCACTTGATTGAAATTGCTCTGCCTATTTACTAAACCAATTATTTTATTACTCAAAACCTTAAATATTTATCTATTGCTGTGAAAGTTACAACAGCAAAGTTATCGACAAGAAAATAAAGTTTTTTATGATTTTTCAATATAGAGAATCAGAAAATAATGATTAAAATAAAGACTCAAATTTTTTTTTTTGTCGACTCCTGTAATTTCATTGTTTTAATGACTGCTTTGTCCAGGTCCAAAGTCGTCAGTTATAAAAAATCCTCGTGTAATGAAAATTCTGAAACAAGGTTTGCATAGGTAACAAAGACAGTTTTTTTAAGAAATTTAAATAGATCGATAAATTCGATTCATGTATGTGACCAAAGGCGAGGGTATGAACTAAGAACTGGACTGGCACTTCTTTAAACAAAATCATGTTTGTATTTATTTATAACATCCAGAAGACACGAATGTGGTGAGATGTTTTAGGTTAAAATTCAAACCATACACATACCTAAGTATAGGCTTTTATAAATGATTTTAAGGGCGTAGGTGGCCATGGATTTTAAAAATCCCCGTTCGGTGAAATTATGCGTCATTATGACAGTTCTCACTTGTCATTAATGTCATTTGTTTATTGTTTTAACGTTTTTCCATTGTGAATTACAGTAATTCTCGTTGATCAAAGCTCAAAACAACAAAACAGTCGTTTTCGAAACTCTGTTTTTTGTGCTACGAAGCGAAGACAGTGAAAGTGGTTTATTCTGCTGAACAAGACACTTTCATTGTTATGTCTTGTTATCGCAATCGGATATTCCTAAACGAAGAGTGGGTGTTTTCTGTAACCGTTTGTAAGCAAGGATTCCTGGCCAAATACCATGATTTAATAACTCAAGAAACATCGTTAGAATCTCAAATTAGAGATGAAATCAACAGATTTGTTCCAACTGGCAGTATCAACAAGGGGACGTCTCGTGGAAGACCTGCAGTATCTGAGGAAGTTTTGAGGCGACTTGAGCAGAATCCGTTTTTAATTTGCATATCGTCGTTTATAAAACATCTTTGACAAGATTTTCTCAGCAGTCAGGAGTTCCTTTTGCAACATGAAATTGAACAATGGGTATCGACGAAAAGATTAGAGAACATTTTTGAAATGAAAAAGTGAGTGAACAAGTGCTCTGAGCAAAATGGTGAATTTTGTTTTCAACATTTACTGTTATATTTAATCGCAATAAATTTGTTTCTTTTTATTGTAATAAACTAGTTTTATTTTTTAGTAAGATATAAAATATTTAGGCAACGAGTTATACAGATGCATGTGGTCTTTGTCATGCGTTCTTGGGCATTTAGTAAAGTTCAAATCTGAGAGGCGGCACCTATTCATGACCTACTTCGACGCTATAATTATTTATAGGAACCCTGTAGAATGCTAAGTGTTTGCAGAATAGAGGAATTAATTCATTCTGCAGTCTAATATTGACTATATTACATATAATGTAATAAACTGGATCATGTACCTAAGTCTGATCTGAAATGCAAAGAAAAGATGAAGTTACTTAAAATAAAAACCACTTTAACGATGTCTAAAACTAGTTGAAAGATTTTGCTTATTTACATATATGAAAATACACTAAAATATAATTCATCCCCACTTGTCTCACTTCCAGAATCATCAGGAAATTCAATTGTAATTTCTGGGCGATCCCTCCCAATAATATTTCTTGTTTACTCCATTCAAAATAACTTTTTCAGTTCAATACTTTTTTCCATGCATTTGCATCACATTTTCATAAAGACTACTCCCACACTCTTCGCTTTAAGCTTCTCCACCTACGTGTTTATTGTAGTAAGTCTTAGGAGTTAGCCCAAATTAATTCAATAGCGTTAAACTGACGCTGACAAGGGATGAGGTGTAGTACATTGTGTCTACTTTGTAGTAGCAATCGATCAAAAATATATTCCTAGGCTTTTAATGTAACAGTTCATAAGAATGCACTGACCGTTCATACTTTACACTGTTAACGTCTGGCCATTGTTGAATATCATATTTTCGCCAGAATGTACAAGGTTGTTTTCCAGAAACAGCACTATGGTGTGAAGTATTATCTAGTACCACCAGTGGAGCCTCTAAATTGGCATCAACTTCTCATTATTACTCCGTGAGAGTCCATTTCATTTGATTTGGATGCAACGAGAAATCCAGCATTTTCAATAAATCTTGAGCTACTTCTTGCAAGCAATATGACATCAAAGCTCTTACTGTAACCATTTTGCCAATATTGTATGACATTTCCCTTAGAAAAACCTATGTGTCATGTAAGAATGTCATATTAATCTAGAACTCGGATTCTAAATTTTCTTTGTACTTGCGTAAGAAATCAGCTCTCTACGCAGCAATACGTGGTTTCTCCATTAACACTCTTCGGTTATCAATGTTTCCGTCTTTGGCATATTTGAATTCCAACAGACGTCAAAGAGAGCTCACACTCATATTATTACTTTTCGCTTTAATCGCTAGTTTAACCTTTGTAGAATAATATGTTTTTCTAAAAGTATTAATAACTACATTGTAAGATTGTTTTTAAATGAATTATTATCACCAGACTTCGGCATAGCGGAAGTGATGGTCATTGCCGTCGGACTTCGGGAATTCTTAATAATAATTACAATTTTTCATGGTTTTCCTCAGTTATACAAGTTCCCCTAGATGTTAAAATGCTTTAAAAGATAAACCCTGAATTGCATCAAATGCCACTGAGGTTGAGACTGGACAGTCAGCCAGCCAGCCAAATTTATTGCTTGACGTCGCGCCGTCCTATTTAATATTTGTCTGATTGATTCCCCATCACTTCGACTGTGCCTAACTCTGATTATCAAGCTTGAAATAATGGCAAAAGGCGAATCTGATTAAACATTTCAAAAAAAAATTACAGGTTTTGACTTAAACGAATTTATTTCACAATTCCAGACTTCTTTGTAATTAACTGAAATTTAAATATTACGTGTCCTGCTTGTAATAAGTACCTCATTATTTATTTACAGAATTTGATAGAGCAATAAATTAGGGAAAATTTCATCCTACTCATAAACAACTGTCGGCTGTTCAATTAGTTTAGCAATCATATAATTTATTCTGGTTATTAAATTAGCAGTTGTTAAAATAATATAAAATTATACTTTGAGTCCAACCGAGTCTGTAATAAAACATTTTGCGTAACACACATGTTAAAATTTGCGTATAAAGTTCTTCTTCTCGTCCTTTGGCTTTATTTCACAAACCTCCATACTCGGGGAATAAAATGGCATTTTTATTGGGCTTGTGTAATAAAATGGTATGAAGTAAGTACATAATAGCAGTGTTTGCAGTCGAGTACGAAAATACCAGAAAATGTGTGGTTCGTTTGCCAGAATTATGTAACCAAAGCAGGTATCTAAAAATGTATCTAAAGTCCGAACCTCTGAAGTAGAGTCCAATAAATCATGCTTTTTTGAAAAATTATAAAATTACAAAAATTTTTTCATATTCTTGGGGTCATGAAACATCAAGAAAACAGGGAAGCAGCCAATCACCGCATGCACCCTATTAGAAACCTTCCTTATCTTATGTTCGGAAAGTAAAAATTACAATTTTTAAACACTGTAAGCGAATTGTAGGCTACGTATTTAATAACTATCAGGAAAACGTAGCTACGCTACTGTAACAATGTGAATATATTGTTTAGTTTAATGGATAGTAGTTACCCTTCCCTACCTTCGTCGTGATTTTTATTACTAATACTGTTATGTTATTAATTTTGAGTCTGTTTAATTTCTGTCATTAGTTGGTGGATATTTCATTATTACACATAAATCAACAAGCACAAAGTTGGGCTTTTAACCGTCTCAAGTCGTTTTCAGTATGGAATTAACTTTATTGCAATATTCATCAAGAAATGTGATCATTCAACCTTAAGTATACTTTAATGTTTAAGATCTACATAATTACCTAGTTTCAAGAACATGGTGCATTAACTTAATAACGGTTCACGTTTTGACGATTTACGGATATCGACAACTTAGCTGCCGCAACATTCATTTAGGATTTAACAAATAATTTCAAAGAGATTCAAACTTTAGGAGTTTGGTTTTAAGATACACCTCCAATTGCTTTTAAAGTAATTTCGAGAAATGTTAGACGGCATTAAGATCCACTTTTCTTGTATACTTCACCCAGTGGAAAGCTCCCCAAAGATGAAACGTAACTGTATTAACTTAATTAAATTATTATTTTGCGTTTTGGTGTCTCTTTTAAATACTCACGGTCTTTACGTTTCGTTAGATCTCTTGCAGGGATTCGTAGGGAATAATATTCTGTAAATATATACGTTAATTATCAGTTATTAATTTATCATTATGCTCATTTAGAAACATTCCGACATTCCGAATGCTAATTATGTTAAATTCAGCATGTACTCCAATGCAAAAATTTTTACCGGAGATAACCGGGGACTATTAAAAAGACATTAAGCCGTATTTCTATTCAAAGAAAGTGTTTTAAATTCATTTGCGTAAATTTCGTCGACGATGAGGGTTTAAACCGAATTATAAATGCAAGCTTACTATCAAAATGCAAAGCTGCAGGTTCTAAATGTGTCCCTTAATGCACAGTTTCTTTAATGACCTCTGCTCGGAATTTAATGGAAGCAACTTTCAAATTGGAGAGTTTAGGAGCTTCGCCCTGTTAATATTAAATTAAATATATTGCGTTAGTTCATCTCGTTCCTAGACTAAGCAAAATTTAAAGTAATGATGTTCCACAGCATGAAAATATGCCTTTCAGCAAGTGGATATCATAATGCGGTAAAATATTCAAGTGTCCTACGTGATCATCGAACTCGTTAATATTCTGACAGTAAATTTGCAGGTATTTGATCGGAGAGTATGCATGCCATATAAGTGCGTAAACGTTTGCTTTCGCCCTGACCAAACACCCCCATAGGACACCAGTTCTGCTGACATGGTATCCATTTGACCCCAATTGCCAACACAATCCTGTCCATATTTAAAGTTATCTGTATGCTCAGTCAGAAACGTAATGAGAATTCTTCAAATATGCTTACAAAACATTGATAGCAAATTGGACTGGAGCTCGTTGCTTGTTGCGTATGCCTATTGACGATATACTTAATGCATAATAAAATATATAAAAAAAATTACAACATTGAAACAATCGAAAAAGTCTAAAGTTTCTTACATAATATTCAGTGAATGAAGTTCTTTCACTCGTACACCACTCGCCCCGAACATGCTTTTCTGCAGGCTCGGTCCGACAAATACACTCATATTCCCCAAAGCCTAGTTTCTAGCATTGTGATACAAATAACTATTGGCAGTGCAATTAGCTGAAATTACGCCTCATCTAGCAATTCTTTACACAAACCACCGACGCGTTTCGTCAACATATTATTTAACATCTTCATGGAATATATTTTAACCATTTTATCAAAAAAGTGAAAATAAGGAAATACTTACTCGCTATCGAATTTATAGTTGCATTATGTTATGAAACGAATAATATATAATGTTTGGTGATGACCACCCACCATTGTAAGCTAAACCATGAAACTGTATACACTATCACATGCAATCAGATATAAATAACGAGCATCATAAATTATTAAATGTCATTGTTTGTATTATCCAATTTACATAGTTTATGCCGTTTTATTTTGCTTGATTCGTTTCAATTTACCATTAGTGTGGACTATTCGTTCCAATATTTTATCTATGACAGCTATTAATAACGACAGCGACGGCATTGATCAATTAAAAAGTGGTTGAAAAAGATCATTGTATATTTTATTTTTAGAATGATTAAAGTGGTGATGAACTATATCGATTAAAGCGGCCACGTATACCTGTCTCGTAACTTTTTATATAATTATAAGTCATGTGTTTCGTTCAGGTGACAAAAAATTGAAAATGTCAAAATTAATATATGTAAGGATATATTGAATTTATTTCATTACAATAAATATCCTGATACTACTTTATGGCAGCAAGTAAAATTAAAGGAGCTGTAGCCAATATATATTCATCGCAGACGCCTACGGATTCGTCAATGGAAGGTAAATTCTAAAGACCATGTTTCGACGTTTTTATTTAGGAATGAGAGGGAGGAATAGTTTTGGATTATCTGGTGAACTGAAAAAAACACTGACCTTCCAGGATCTGCAATTTTGCGAAAAGCAGAATGATGACGCAGTTTAATTGAAAAGAAAGGGTGCATTCTAGATATAGGTAATAATGAGAAATACTGGCCGGGGCATTAAATTAAATGCTTCTTACAACACATGCTAAGCCCTTAATCATAAGAAGTCAATTATGTACAGGGTCATCAGAAAATATTGTAGTCAAGGAAGGCTATGACTCTGTTGACATTGTGTGCCGCCTTTTACAATTTTGTGGAAACGATTACACTAATATTGGATTCTTTATTTTGAACGCCACATTAGTGGCTGCACTGTTTCGGCGCCAACGCTTCATCAGATTCTGAAGGATGTCAATAATTTTTTCGTTTTTACTGATTACTGGTGCGTTAATTAATTTCTCTTGTTGTTTTCATTTGCTGTCTTCCCCTTTGTTCAAACTTTAAATGTCTCCAAAAATAGTTTTTATCAAAACTTCAGATTAGGTAATGAACACAGAGGAATGACTACGGTCAGTGTTACAAATAATTTTTTAGGTTAGGATGGGTTATTCTTTGGAGCAAAGCACGTTCATCATCATGTCCCTATTAGCGTAATGGGGTGTTAAATGAAGATGGGGACTGAGTATACTCCGTGGATGCGTGTAAAGATCACTATCTGGTGAAATTCTGTTGTCATAGAGGAAGATTCTTTGAAGACGCACATATGGTGAAAATCATTTTGGTGAATATCGGCACGAGAAAAATTTTAGTTGTTTTTCCTAGATGAATTGACTACAGTATTTTACAATGACCCTGCATGTTTAGAAATGTTTTGTCGCCGGTTAGGAAGTCTCGCAAGGGGGTAACTAAACTTAATTTGAAAGAAAATAACATCCCGACAAGATTTTTTTTAAGCGAGAACAAGACTTTATACGAAAACACATGGAGAAATAAACTAATAGGTCGTTACTTTATATTCAGAACACGTTGGTTGGACTGCTCCAGTAGAACTCATCATTCTAATTCGGTGGTATCCTTAAATTCACAATTAATAACTCATCGTAGGTAAATTAATCACTATTAAATTGTTAAAACCGAACATCTTTCTCTGATACTTCAAGGGGTTTAAAATTCTTCCAAACTGAATGTATCTCAACCGTAACAACATTTGGAAGTGGATAAGAGAACTCTTCAGTTATATTCATTTTCCTGTTGAGTTTCGAAAATATGTGCAGTCGTTAACTGAACAGAAGTTCTCATTTTTTTGTTAGACAGTATTGGAATACCAGAAAAAATAACAGGAGGCATTTACACACATTTCAATTTTTTACTTCGCGAGCGTAAGCGACCTCGTGTAAATTGTGAGTACTAAGTATATACAAAATATTTATTAGTATTTATTTTGATTTAATTTAGGTATAGCTGAAATTTTTGATGAAACAGATCAAATAATTACGTATCAAGGTAGAACTTGTATTACAGGAACACTGCGTAGTTGCCAGAGGAAATGAGGATGTAGAAACGGGTGGGAACATGAAGGTGGTAAAGTTGCATTATGTACCGTTGTAACTTGTACGAGTCACAGACGCCATAAAACATGTAATTTCTAGATCTACAAGAAAATGGAGAAAAGTTAGCGTATATTTGTGAGATACGGATACGGTATCTAAAAATCCGGGTCTAAAAAAAAACGCATAAAATACTTTTCCACTATCGGAAGCCGAAGGTATGTAGAACCAAATTTTTCAATACTAAATATCCTAAACAAATCCGGATCAGCGTTTAGGTTGTAAAATCATCATGACTGAAGAATTTGAAAAAATGAAAGTTAACTTTGTTAGATAACATTTTTAATGGACCCAAGATTTAAAGAAACAGTGCTTACCAAAATTAAAGAAATGACGTTAAAATACTTAAAATTAGTAAACCAACAACTATCCAAAAAATGTTTTACTGTGGAACATTAAAACGACCAAATAATAATAATCAATATCTATTTTAAGTCACTATGTCAAAAAATTCAATGAACAGAAAAAAGTCTTTGGTAAAGTAAGTAAGAATAAACATTTTGTATTACAAGATACTATAATTAGTTAGTTCTCAGTAAAGGAACCATCAAGCTTAATTCTAGATTTCAAAAACATCCATATCTCATGAACACCACCACAATACGCTTGATTACAAAGCTAGGCATGAAGATGTCGGATAGACAACCAGTTATTCTTTCAAATCGTATTGTGGGAAAAACGGTTACCTGCTAGAAGTCAGTTTTTCAATATTATTTGTAATTTGCGTTTTATCAAGGCAACCATATACAGGGTCGCTAGAATGCATAGATACGCTTAAAGATCTTGAGAACCAATTGTTACAAGAGGTTGTGCTCTAATTATTCGCCAAAAACTTTTTTTTGCTTCATTTCGAGATGCAAAGCCAACTTGATTTTTTTTAAATGGCGCTACCATATTGTCTCGTCCCCAACACAATATTTATTTTAGTTTTAGTTTAATTTTGTATCGCTTGGTGCAGTACTGCGCCCGCAACCCTCGCTACACTGGTGGCCGATCTATTGCGGCCCTTTTTGCTTTTGGTGACCGCTTGAGTAGCAACAAGTCGAGTGGACTGGACGCGCATTGTAAAGTCGTAGTCGTACCGGCAGCGACATAACCCGCCATCTTGTAGTTGATCCCGCTTTATGATTCCCGCTATTCTTATAACCCCGCTATTGTAGTACCCGCTCTTATTATAACCCCGCTATTGTTGTACCCGCTATTCTTACCGCTATTATTATAACCCCGCTATTGTTGTACCCGCTACCGCTATAACCCGCGTCAGGGCAGAACCCTATTTCCGCGCACCCCCATGCCGAGTGCTTCCTCCAGAAGCACCCCAGCCATCACCTCCAGGCCAATCTCACTTCGAACGCACAGCTCGGAAAGTCCAACTCATCTCACTCTGGTAAGCTACATATTCATTTTATGGTCCTTCGAGTTAGCCGGATTAGCGAGGGTTGTGTTAGAAGTGATTAGGTTTTTGCGCGTTGGTTTTTCTGCTAATCTGACATTGTCGGGTTTGTATTTGAATCATGGCCAATTCGGAAAAAATTAAAAAGCAGCAACTGCTCAGACAAACCCCTTACAATAGGGTAGTCGAAATGAATACCTTAGCAAAACAGGCCGAACATAACCTAGATGACCGTGATAGCTTCGCAGTAGCAATCGGTGATCTTGAAAAACTGTGCGCGGATTTTTATCGTTATCACAACGCTATCATCGGCTTGATTAACGCAGAGGAATTTAATGGGGAAGATGATATTCGAAAAGTCTTCGACTCCATGGTTCTAGCGATTAAGACCATTCATTTTAAAGTTCAAAAGGCAGCCGAGACCAGTGAGCCCCCTTCGGTTGCTTCCCCCCTTAAATCTAATATCAAGTTACCCAAAGTGGAATTACCTAGCTTTTCTGGTGATATTACGACATTTGTGCCGTTCATGGACATGTTTAATAATCTCATTCATAAATCGAGCGATTTAACCGCCGTAGAAAAATTTAATTATTTGCTTTCCGCGTTGAAAGGAGAAGCTAGAGCGCTAATAGAAAATCTACCAGTCACGGATAATAATTATTTAACAGCATACTCCGAACTCCATAATCGTTACAAAAATGATAGACAAATATTGCAAGCCCATTGGATTGCGATTGTTAACGCACCCAAGATTCATTCGGAGCATCCGCAGGAATTGCGGACACTTATAGACACGTTCTCAACTCATTTGAAAGCTATTCGTAATTTTACCCTTCCTATAGATCTAGCGGATTTTTTATTATTCAATGTAATGCATCAAAAGCTAGACTCGTCATTGATAACGCGATTCGAACTTCACCACAATTCGAAAGAAATTCCCACTTATCATAAACTGTATCAGTTTTTAGAACACCAATGGAGCGCGTTAGGCAATGCCATCCCAGTTAAACCTCAACAGAAAAAGTTCGGTCCACATAAGCCTTTTACGCCACAACCGCGATTTACCACGTCTTTAGTGGCGAAGTCAGAGTCTGTAAAGTGTCCTGTTTGTACCTCGCCTCATTTAATCTACAAATGTCTGGAGTTTCTCGGGAAATCTCCTCGTGAACGCTACGCCATTTCTAAGTCGAAACACTTGTGCCTCAATTGTCTTAGTAATTGTCATGTGAGTAAGGCGTGCCAGTCTACTCACAGTTGTCGTCATTGCGGTAAGAGGCATCATAGTCTATTACATTTCGAAGCGTTTCCGAGCGGCGATGGTCAGGTGCCGAATTCTGCGGAAGCTACCTCCATCAAACCAATGAGTGGAGTTGGATTTGCATCGCCAGCGATGGGAGTTTTATTGGCTACCGCTTTAATAGAAGTTCGCGATAACGGCGGAAATTCTAAGGTTCTTAGAGCGCTGCTGGACTGTGGCTCACAAAGTTCCTTCATTTCGCAACAAGCCTTTCATTTGCTAGGTCTGTCTAGACGACATACTTCAGGTCTGGTGCAAGGTTTGGGTCAAGTAGTTACGGCAGCCAATTTAGGTTCAGTGATAATAACGTTTCGACCGGTAGGCCAGTTAACGCCCACTTTCAAGGTAAATGCGCTAATTTTACCCAAGATCTGTGATGACTTGCCCTGTGCGTCACTTTCGGCCGAACATTGGTCTCATTTTCGTGCCAAGCTACCGCTCGCAGATCCTTCCTGTGTCTCTCGTGCAGGTATCGATATGCTTCTAGGAGCGGATGTCTATTCACAATTGCTTAGTGGAGAGGTGGTTAAGGGTCAGAAGGGAAAACCAGATGCGCTAGGGACAGCCTTGGGCTATGTATTAGTAGGGCAACATACCGCTAGTACTGCTAATACGAATCTTCATTCCTTTATTACCACGGTTAACACATGTTGCGATTTAGAAAGATCTATTCAGAAATTGTGGGAAGTGGAAGCAGTTCCTCGCTTACAGACTTTGTCTCCAGATGAGGAACTCTGCGAGGACATTTACAATAAAACTTACACTCGCACCGACAAAGGTCGGTTCGTCGTATCTCTACCGTTTCGCGATACCCCGCCCACTTTCGAAGACAGCCGGTCAATCGCAATCAATCGGTTCCTTCATCTGGAGGCCAAACTGTTAAAGCAACCGCAGTTGTATGCGCAGTATTCTAAGTTCATGCAAGAATATTTAGAGTTTAATCATATGGAACCTGTTCTTCCTCCGGATGACACCATTGCCACTTATTATATCCCACACCATTGTGTACTTAAGCCAGCCAGTTTAAGCACAAAACTGCGCGTTGTGTTCAACGCGTCCGCACGATCCTCTAATCAAACCTCCTTAAATGAGCATCTTCTTATCGGTCCCAAACTTCAAAGGGATATTTGCACTATCTTATTGAATTTTCGCCTCCATACGTACGTCTTGACTGCCGACATCAAAATGATGTATCGCCAAATCTTAATCAATCCGATTCAGTGCAATTTTCAGAGGATTATCTGGCGTTTTACTCCTGAACAACCCATTCAGGATTATCGTTTAAAAACTTTAACGTATGGAACCTCGCCCGCTCCCTATCTGGCCATTCGTACTCTGTTAAAATTGAGCGAGCAGGATGGTTCGTCGTTTCCATTAGCCGCTGCCGCCCTCCAGACGGACACCTACATGGACGATATTGTTACTGGTAACAATTCTTATCAACAGACTTTAAAGTTGAAAGATGAACTTATTGCACTCCTTAAGGGTGGAGGATTTGAACTTCGCAAATGGGCTACCAATGATAGTTCGCTTGTCTCGGACCTTCCTCCGTCTCATGTTTGTCTTGATGCCATTAATATACGAGAGGAAGATCGTAATGACACTCTTAGAATCTTGGGATTGCAGTGGAATCCCGTATCCGACGCTTTCAAATTTACAGTTCATATTCTTCCCGGCAACTGCACTAAACGCCATCTTTTATCCAGTCTCGCACGCATTTTTGATCCTCTTGGCATATTGACTCCGCTTACTTTTTTCATAAAACATTTAATTCAACGCATCTGGACTCTCAAGTTAGCTTGGGACGACGCCCCGCCGAATGATATTTTACGCGCTTGGAATATCTTCGCTAGGGATCTTTCCGTTCTAAACGATTTTTCGTTACCGCGCCGCCTCCTTTGCGATAATTTCCTCTCGTGTGAAATTCATGGTTTCGCTGACAGCTCCGAGAAGGGCTATGCCGCCGTAGTTTATTTGGTTTTTAGGTTCGCCTCGCTTGAACCACGCACGCAGTTTGTTTGTGCTAAATCTAAAGTAGCACCGCTCAAGAAGATTACGATTCCAAGGCTGGAACTTTCTGCCGCAGTATTGCTAACACGGCTCCTCAATCTGGTTTGCCGAGTTTACAAAGACAAAATTCCTTTTAATCGCCTATGTGCTTGGACAGACTCCCAGATAGTTCTAGCTTGGATCAAATCTTCGCCGCATCGTTGGAAGACATTTGTCTCCAATCGCGTATCATTTATTCAAGAGCATCTGCCCTCCTCGTCGTGGTACTATGTTCCTTCCGGTCAGAATCCAGCTGATCTTGGGTCTAGAGGGGCATACCCTCAGGAGTTACTGGTTAGTTCCCTATGGTGGGCGGGACCCCCTTTTTTGAAGTCCGGCACGCCTCTCAATAATAATCTGACGCCTTCTGTCCCTGTCTCCATTCAGGACGAAGAACGCACGCAATCGTGTAATGCGATAGTGACCACCTCTTTATTGGACGACTTAGTCAATACGCACTCATCACTGCCGAAGATTATTCGCATTCTTTGTTATGTACGCCGATTTATTCGTGGAATGACTAGACCTACAAAAAGCGCCCCCCCGTATATCACTTCATCGGAATGGTCCGAAGCCTTGATGACGGTGGTCCGACATATACAAGCTTTCCATTTCTCTAGGGAAATTGACTTCCTTAATCGTGGAAAACCGCTACCGAAGGGTTTTCAAAATCTCTCCCCCTTCTTAGACGATCAAAAGATTCTTCGAGTCGGCGGTAGATTACGACAGGCTCCGTTACCCTACTCGAAACGCTTTCCCGCTTTGTTACCGTCTGGGCATCGTTTCACCTATATGCTCATAGAATATACGCATCGCAAATATTTTCACGCTGGACATCAGACGGTTCATTACCTTATCGGTAACCAATTTTGGATTATGTCCGCCAAACGCGCGATAAGACGGGTGCTGTCTAAGTGTCTAAGATGTTTCCGTACCCAACCGGTATCCACTCAACCACGCATGGGGGATTTGCCTCCTTCTCGGTTTTCTAAAATTAAACCATTTTTACGAGTTGGGGTGGACTACGCCGGCCCCTTTTCTATTACCATGGCCAAAACGCGCGGTGCTAAAACGCTAAAAGCGTATTTATGTCTATTCATATGCTTTGCGACGAAAGCTCTACACTTAGAGCTCGCCTCAGATTTAACCGCCGACGCCTTCCTAGCGGCGTTACGACGCTTTCTTGCGCGGCGAGGGAGATGCCAGCATATCTATTCCGATTGTGGTACTAATTTTGTTAGTGCCCACAAACAATTAGATCAATATATGCGCGAAGCTGTACAGTCGGAACAGATTCATTGGCATTTCAATCCGCCATCAGCTCCACACTTTGGTGGTTTGTGGGAGGCCGGCGTCAAATCGGTAAAGACCCACCTAGTCCGTGTCATAGGCCACCAAATCTTAACCTACGAAGAGCTCTTAACGTTAGTCTCTCAGGTCGAAGCAATGCTGAATTCCCGTCCGCTTCATCCTGTAAGCAGTGACCCAAACGACTTGACCGCACTGACTCCCGGCCATTTTCTTACGTTTGCCCCTTTAATTGCACTCCCAGAACCGGACCTTGAAGACGTGCCGGTGAACCGCCTAACTCGCTGGCAGCTAGTTCAAAGCTTTGTCAAATGTATTTGGTCGCGATGGAGTGCCGAATATCTCCATACATTGCATCAGCGGTCGAAATGGTCTGCCGAGAAACCTAATTCTATCGCGGTCGGATCCCTCGTTCTTATCAAAAACGAGGTGATACCCCCTCTGCAGTGGCGTCTCGCCCGAGTCCTACTTCTCCATCCGGGACAAGATGGCATAGTTCGGGTTGTCACCTTAAAAACCGCCGGCGGACTCCTAAACCGCCCAGTGGCCAAACTTTGTCCCCTCCCTGCAACTTTGCAGTAAAAAAAAACCCTTTTTGTTTTTTTTGGTGGGCGGAATGTCTCGTCCCCAACACAATATTTATTTTAGTTTTAGTTTAATTTTGTATCGCTTGGTGCAGTACTGCGCCCGCAACCCTCGCTACACTGGTGGCCGATCTATTGCGGCCCTTTTTGCTTTTGGTGACCGCTTGAGTAGCAACAAGTCGAGTGGACTGGACGCGCATTGTAAAGTCGTAGTCGTACCGGCAGCGACATAACCCGCCATCTTGTAGTTGATCCCGCTTTATGATTCCCGCTATTCTTATAACCCCGCTATTGTAGTACCCGCTCTTATTATAACCCCGCTATTGTTGTACCCGCTATTCTTACCGCTATTATTATAACCCCGCTATTGTTGTACCCGCTACCGCTATAACCCGCGTCAGGGCAGAACCCTATTTCCGCGCACCCCCATGCCGAGTGCTTCCTCCAGAAGCACCCCAGCCATCACCTCCAGGCCAATCTCACTTCGAACGCACAGCTCGGAAAGTCCAACTCATCTCACTCTGGTAAGCTACACATATATTTCATGCATTTTTGAATAGAGCTTTTTTTTCTGAATCTATTCATACAGCACAATCATTATTTAAGAATAATAATTAAAGAAATTAATAATTATTAATTCAACTTAGAAATGGGTTCTCGCCCAGGATGAATTTCATTGAAAAGTGTTACTACTTGAGCAAAACTTCGTCTTTTGTCACCGTAACCGATAATAACCATTAATAATTCTATGCACTCGGTCTCACTGTGATGCACCATTTTTGTAAGAAATACCTTACATGTTACAAATTAAATTTATTTTCAAAGCCAACTATGTCATTTTTTCTTTTATTTATTCTTATTTAAAATACATAATTTATTTTGCCTTCAGAAAGAAATAAAGTATGATTGTGCTACGTTAATGAATTAAAAGAAAAGCTCTATTCAAAAATGCATTGATAAAATCAAGTTGGCCTTGCATTTCTAAATCAAATGAAGCCGAACAAAATTTCTTGACAAATAATTAGAGCGCAACTTCTTGTACCCCTATACCTAATTTCAGTTAATTTGTACTTTTGGTTCTTAAAATATTTAACCCTTTCCATACAACCCTGTATATGTCTATAGAGTTCAGCAAATTTTTTTAACTGAATTACAAGCATTTACAGTAATGTGACACATTTATAATAATAATTCCGGACATAAGTCGCAGATAAAACTTCTTTACACAAACATTTTCTGGAGATTCGTCTATTCTAAGCTACACACAGACATGGGTTTAGCCACAATTCAATGTGGTAAACATTTCTGTTAACACCATAGTGTCACTTATAGGTCCAGTGAATATTCAAATCCACATTAGAACTGTTATTTGTGTCATTCTGTTTTGACACTTAATTGTAAGGGACCAATTTCAAGTTGCGATGAAAGTAGTTGCGATCACGAATAGCACTCGTAAATCGCAGGTATTGTCACTGCAGCTTCCGTAGCAGCGAGAATTTGCGACATCGCGTATCCGATATGAAACTGACCCCTAAAATATTTTTTATACAAACACTACGAAAAGTGCGTTTTATCCGTCATAAAGCGTTAAAAGTGTCACTTTATGAAAGCGGTGTTAAGAGTTAATTGCTTTTTTACACTGGTATTAAAAGTAAAATTGTTTATAAAAAATATCGGCTGTAATGGATCTCGTACTAACTGCCTTAACTTGGTCGGGAGTAAATCGAAGGTAGCTTTCTTAGCTGCTTCTGGTAGCTACTGTATCATTTTCGTCGTTTTATTAACCCTCGACTGAAACAGAGGGGTATTATAAGGTTGACCCATTTGTGTGTGTGTATATTCCTCTCTCTCTCTTTCTCTCTCTCTCTTTCTCTCTCTCTCTCTCTCTCTCTCTCTCTCTCTTGTATACTAGTGTGTCGGATGATTTTTATTTAAAAAAATTCAGTTCTTCTTTTTGGAAGGGAGAACTGCAAAACAAATCCAAGGATTTTTCCTACGTCTGATTTCTGGAATCTTTTTTATTTTCAACATTTCCAAGTTTTGCGAAGTTTCTCGCGTTTTGTTATTATTGGAGGGATAGAGCGGCTTATTCCATTATCTAATATTCCATTTTAATGTACTTTAATGAACTTTAATGTGTCTGATAGAAAAATTACTTGAAAATCTTGAAATACATTTTTTGCTATTAAAATAGTACCTAGAATATAATGAATGTCCACAACTGGCACATTGAATTCCGAGTGGATGAGAATTTTAAGACACATAGTATATGATATGACGTTATTAGTCATTACTAGAGAGCGGATTTATAAGCAGAAAAAAATTAAGAACAAGCGCTTAAATAAGCACAACATTTTCAATAAAAAGTTTTATTTTAAGCAAAAAAGCATTAAATAAGCATAACACTTTCATTAAAAAAGCTTTATTTTAAGCAAAAAAGCATTAAAAACATAATCATATTACAAATCAAAGAACATTTCTTAGAACTTTGGATAAAATATTATTACAATAATCCTAGGCTTTATATTTTACACACGTATTTCAGTTTTCTTTAAAACAATTTATGATTGTAATATGTTCCAAATTGTCCACTGTAAAATTTTTTTGCTGATCATTAAAAATGTGTTTAAAATTGGAGAATGTGCGTTCAACATCCACACTCGTTGTTGGCGCAAATTTGAATTTTGCAACTAATGTTGAATCGAACTCCAAATTTTCCACCTTCTGGCCTTGTAAAACACGAGCAACGTCGGAAAGAACACCGAAACCTGCATTTTTATTTAACCCTTCGTCAAGTTTTTGAGATACTCTAGTACCAATATCACCCCTTTCTGCGTTTGCTTGTTGTTTAAATTCTTTCACCAAGTTTATGGCATCTACCAACAGCATGTTGGGTTTTTCTAACTTTTCTATTACCTCACATACGAATTGATAATTGCCTCTTAGAAAAGCTAGATCTTGTCGCAAATCTTTGTTTTCCAAAATATTTATGCAATCTTTAATCGATTGAGAAGAATCTTCGCTAAACTCCATAACTACTTCCTCAAATTCTTTGATATATTTGTCATAATAAAATGTGGCCTGTAACCATGTTTTCCACCTCGTTATAATCGGCTCTGGGGGCTATGGGATATTTGTAAATTTTTCCTTAAAATGTTGCACTCTTAGTGGGGATTTAACAAAAATCTTTTTACCATTTGCCACTAATTTATTAACAGTAGGAAACTGCAAACGTATTCCTTCAGCCACTCTGTTTAAACCGTGGGCAATGCAAGTAGAGTGAATTAAATTGGGGTACAATATTTTTAGATTATTCCCTGCTTTCAACATATAACGAGCTGCATCCGAGATCATCAATAAAATTTTATTGGCAAAAATAGTGACGTAAGACTGTCATTTACAAATCTGGTAATCGTATTGCCATTTGTTTTATCTAACATTTTCAAACTTACTACATACCCTCGACTAGGGAAATTTTCATTTAAGATTCCAACAATTAAACTTGCCACGTATCTTCCACAACTATCGGTTGTTTCATCGACAGCGAACCATAAATAATTATCTCCAATGCGATGTTTAATTTCGTTGTAAACTTGCTGAAACACTGGGCCTACATAATTTTTTCGGAGAGTATTTTCAACCGGAATATGTCGATTGGAGTGTTTTTCAAGGAATTCTTGAAGAGGGCCTTTCTCCAATTTTTTTAAAGGTATATTGGACTGGATCATCATTTTACATAAATCGAAATTAAACTGAAACTGCTCATCTTTTGTGGAAGTAGATGCAACAGATTCATGTATGGTCTGCTGTTTAATTTTAGAAACTTTAAACTTTTTCTTCTTTTCTACATGAAGAGTCGTTCTGACATGTTGCGTCACGTTATATTTTTTATCACTTTGAATCTAAAACCACGTAAATATACAGGATTAACAAAGGAAAACAGATAAAAAAAATTAGTGGGCTTACGGTTTTCACACAAGCTCTGCAGAATATTGTGTTGTTTTCTAATTTTAATTCTGGAAAATCCTTTATCCACTCATCCGGCGTCGATTTTACTTATGGCATTCTTTTAAAATATTAGTAATATTACCAAAAAGAACTCAACATGTAGCAAGGGAGAACCACGTATAACACTGTATTACGACAGATGCGACAGACTGATGATTGTGAAATAAACGGTTGATTTACTTAAAAGTTTCCATTAGAAAAATTTTAAGGTAGGTAGTTGGGTATAATAATTCTTTTTTGTAGAAAATCTTCAACGGTCTTGCCGCAAAATGCCGAAACATCTGGTTAAAAGGTTTCATTCATTATCAACGGAAGTAAGGACTTAAAGTCATAAAATCTATGGAGTATTTTTCCAATCCTATAATAAAATTTTATTACCCAAACGACCGGAACCTATTCACAGAAAGGGTCTTGAATAAGTGTACGTCAATGGTCAAGTCCAGGTAAAATGCATACGATACGATACGACTAACTAACAAGTATTTGTCATCCCGACAAGGCCGGCATTTGAACAAAATATGCATTAAAACTCATATTCGTCGAAAAAAGCATTAAATAAGCATATAAGTTTTAAGATGCATAAAATTGCAAAAAGAACAAATAAGCATAAAAAAAATGTGTCAAATGACTCCAAATTATATCATAATTACAGATATAAAAAAGTTTTGAAGTGCTTATATTTTTCACAAAAAGCATTAAACCTAGAAATCTGCTCTCTAGTTATTACATACACGGTTTGTTCAATACGTTATCGGTTTCTGTAGACTGAGCCTAAAATTTAAAATAATTAATTCCGAAAGTTCGCTTTAAAAACATTGAGTTGATTGAGTTTGAATAATTATATACTGTGTCATAATTACATTTTGTTGTTTCTATAAATGCAAATTTCGAAAGATGAATTCGAACGATGCTGTTTTACCAAAATATGTCTCAAATGAAGCAGAACAAGCTATAAGTAGCTTAATACCAGAAAAATCAGAAACCACACGATATTCACACAACAGCAAGATTTTTATTGTAAATGAAAATATTAATATGTTGGCGTATTTTGATAAATACACTTTTGACACAGTTGGTTATTGACAGTATGCAGATAAATAAGTACCGACCTTTTCTATTAATGCGGATGGGTTTTTCCAAGACTTCATTTGTGGGCATCTCCAATAAGGCGTATTACTGGAATTTTTTACTTAACGGACTCTAAGCCAGATGCTGTAAATATAGATAGTTCTGCAAATGTATGGAAAACCTAGAATGGATTTGTAAGTATTTCACTCTTCGATTTCCCGAATTCATTCATCATTCGTCTACGAAGTTGGTGACAGAGCAGTGATATAACGAATAATTACAAAAGTGTTTTCCAAACTATCATTGTGGATTCGGCCCTACTCAGAGTTGGTTCTAGACGGAGATGGTGTTTTTGCAAACCTTGCAGCAAAGCAGTAAGTTTTTTTTAAATATATTTTCAGTCCTTAGACTAAAGTCTAGGAGAACCAAATAAAAAAAATTTGTTTTGCATGTTATTCAATGTCTATAAAAGCTATCTCGTGCATAAATAATTATTTGTTTTCAATTTTGTTTATACATTTCGAGCACAAAGAAACATCTTATAAACCAACACTGCAGAACGTCTCTTCACAGAAAAAATTGTGAAAAAAGAAACTCCACCAGTGTAACTCAAACATCAATACGAGAAACTTTATCTGCTACTACAGCCAAAAATTACTCTTGTTAATGTGAACAAAAAGTAATTTTTCTTGCATATATTTCTTGCATATTTTAGCAATTTTTTGCGTATAATGTCAAATTTCTCTGCATATATATGCGCATATTTACTTACTTATTTTTTCTGCATATAATTCCAAGCATTAATGATAATAGAAACCGATAAATGATATTTATCATAATCCCTTAGTGTCGACAAATTTTGTCCGGAAACATCTATTTTGAGAGCGAATAATTTACGCACAAATAACTTATAGACTGTCTTAATTCTCCTCGAACTTATGACGCCAGCATGTGGTTGTACATACTTCTCTTTATTGAGTTAGAGTAAAAGGAGGCGGTTTCGAATTCATGTTTAAATGCAAATAACAATTAACACGAATACGTTTCCCATAACCAGCCCCGACACAAGAAACTCCGCTTTCAGATATAGTTCGCAACTAAGTTGAGGGAGAAAAGGTCTCTCATCTTACCGTGCACGTGCTCTCGCCCATTAGCTATAAATATTAATGATGCAGAGTGGCACAATTTACCGAGTTTAAAGTCTAAAATATGGAATAGTTAGAAAAAGTGGCATGCTGCGTATGTACCGCCTCCTGGGGCGCAACTCATCTGCCTGGTTAATCCCACAGCATTAATATTCATACGCGCGGATGAAGCGGGATAAACATTCACATTACTTGGAGATGTGTCACATTTCACCTTGTCACTACCGAGACAAGTTTGGTAAGCTCCATGATTAGCACCGACGAACGACGAACTTGCAGAATATTTACGCCTAACTTAACAACAAAATCAATCTTCTTCCCGCACGATTTGCATACCGGGCGGTCCGATCAAAAGTTACACAGCCCGAAATTATTAAAACTTGCATAAGTTAGGCTCGACTGCGTTTTGAGATAGGTTTTGGTGCTCTAATTGTGCTCGCGTTAGTTGGAAAACTATACGGAGTGGAACTAAAACTTTACCGGAATGTTGGTACACTCAGACAAAAAAGAAAGACAAATGAAAATATGGACCGAAGTTTCTACCTTGACTCCTGAAGTGGCTGGTTAGTAAGCTAAATTTAGAAACATAAAATGATTGGAGTGATTATATTTACTTATTTAAAATTTTTATAATTACATCACCATTATGAATTGCTGCATACGATGCCGGATTTCTAGCAATTGTTTGTATGCCGTTGACCAAATAAATGACCATCGTGATTGGACCCATTTGAAGCTATCAAAAATTTATAAATAAATTAATAATTTTTCCAGTGTTGTTTCTTGTTTAATGAGAAATATTTGAATAACTAGAGAAATATAATAATAATTTATTGTTATTGATGTTGGTGACGCAAAACACTGTCGGATGTAAATGACTGAAACCTAACAATCTAATGAAATGAATAGCTGAGATATTAATAACAGTGGGTGAAGACAATAACTTCGCCATTAGTAGTTGCAGCATCACAAGAAGTGATGGTGCAAAATTAAATATTGAACAGTCTACGTTTTCATTTATTTATGTATTGTTGGTAGCTTTTCCATTACCGCAAAATTACGTTATTTACTGAACATACAAATAAATAAATAAATAAATAAATAAATAAATAATAAATTTATTGTCCAACAGGCATTGTTGCCTATAATGGATACAAAAATTAAATATTAATACATGCGACAAATACATAGTATGATATGATGACATGATAATTAAAATTTATTTGGAAAATATCCTCATTAAAGCTAAGACAATTAAGGTATACAAGCTTATGCTTGTAGTGGACTGTTAAAGTGATGATGTGTATTCGGAATTCTGTAGGTGTTGTATGATCTGGATCCTATCCTAGGAACTAACAAGTTTAACTCGTTGAGGAGCAACGGACTGTTGATCTGTTCATTGAGGACTTTTTGTAAAAATACCAATTTGGAAATATTTCGCCTAGCATATAGTGAACTTTCATTAACAGACCAAATAAGTTTACGCTGTTCATAATGCCGTATTGGGTTAATGTCCAAACATTTTAAAATATAAGTGTTTGCAAAATTTTCTTAATATATTTTCTAGTGTATTAATATGTATTTGATAAAATGGACTCCAGATAATGCTACAATATTCCAGTTTGGACCTCACAAGACTATAGAATAGGAGTTTAATACATGATACATTCTGAAAATCACATGTATTTCGTATAATAAATCCAAGCATTTTTAGTGCAGAACAACTAATGTTTTCTATGTGCGCAACAAAGATTAATTTCGAGTCCATCATAACACCTAAGTCTAACACTTGATCACATAACTCTAAGGGAGTTATAATATTTTTTATTATAATAACATTATAATAAAATTCATGCAAATTCGGAATTCTCCCAAATTTCATTATTTTACATTTTTTTATATTCACTTCCAACATGTTCCTGTCACACCATAATAGCAATCTATTCAAATTCTCTTGTAAATTAAAACGATCTGCTATCGAATTTATAACACTTACAATTTTTACGTCATCTGCATATATAAAGGCTTTACAATTAAGATTCTCGAGGACATCATTAAAAAATAAAACAAATAGTAAAGGTCCCAAATTTGAACCTTGTATAACTCCCTGGCTAATCTTAAACTTTGTCGAGTTATGACCATTGTATTCCACATACTGCACTCTATTAGTAATTATTGATTTCAATAACATGATTAATTCATCAGAAATTCCATAAATTCTTAACTTAGACATTAACATACACTGATTCACTCTATCGAAAGCCTTTGACAGATCAGTATAAATAACATCCACCTGTTTCCTTTGATCCAAAGACTTCGAAATAAAATTTGTAAATTCAAATAAATTAGATGTTGTTGATTTGCCCTTGACAAAACCGTGTTGTTCAGGTATTATCATATTGCTTACATGTGAATAATAAATTATATTTGATACAATGGATTCAAAAATGTTTGCAAAATTTGATAGAAGTGCAATAGGGCGATAGTTTTTAATATTCATCTTGTTTCCAAACACAAGGATACATTGAACATTTTAAAACTAAATTAAATATATAACATAAAGGTACTATAAAACAGTTAATGCAATCTTTAACAAGAAAAGCTGGAATCATATCAGGTCCGCTAACATTATTTCCCTTAAATTTCTACACAGCCTTTATAATATCACCTTCGGTTATTACAAACTTATGTAAAACATTAATATTATCACAGATCAATTTATCACAACGAAGAGAACGGTACCGGATGGAATCACAGAAGTCACAGCTTGCGTTATCACAATTTTTGTCACATACAGAATCTTCATTAAAAACCGATGCAAACTGACATGCAAATGCATCCACAATATCTTGTGATGTGGACAGCTCTTTGTCCTCATACACCATATAACCACGTATGCGGGTAGTGTTCCTTTTTGAATTAACAATTGACCAAAAACTTTTTGGGTCATTTTTCACTGACTTTTCAGCATTTTTCACAAAAGTTGAATATTCAATGCGGATATCACGTTTTATGATTTTTTTCAAACTTTTGATCATATCCAAATCAAAAAGTGATTTTGTTTTTCTGTAATGGTTCCAGTGCCTTCGCTTCAGCTGAATATTATTTATAATGGTTTTCGTGAACCATACAGGGTAACTATTATGAAAACTGGAATGGGAACATACTGGTACATATTGCTCAATTGTATGGTTTACGATACTGTAGAAGCGGTCACAAGCCTGATCAAGATCTTCAATACATAGGATTGAGGACCAGTCGATTGATGCTATTGCTGCGTACAAGTTTTGAAAGTCTGCTTTACGATAATTAAGTTTGTTCATCCGGTTGTTACCCTGAAAGGGTATTTCTTTCATACATTTCATTTCTACGTAGATTTTCAAGCACGGATGGTGTGAGTCTTCCTTCAGTAAGGCCATCACTTCTCTCACTACTTCCACATTTGTATGTTCGTTTGACAGGACTAAATCCTAAAGCCGATTATATGAATTCGTGATTATGTTATGTTGACGAAAATTATAGAATTGCAAAAACCCATTATAGATGTTAAATAGTTGAGAAGTCCTACGCTGTACAACATAGCCCCTCAGCTCTGGTATATTAAAATCCCCACTTTATCCGTTAACCATGTTTCCGTTAACAAAATTAAATCTACATCAATTACACTTGCAGATAGATAAAGTTCATCAGTCTCTGTATTTAGACCCCTAATGTTTTGATACACTATATCAAATCTTAGCAAGTTTGTGGCACTATTATTGGCAACTTCCTGTTGGACAATTATTGGTTTTTTAATGTAATAATTTTAGGTACCCCATTGTAATATTTTAACTTAATGTTTGTTTCATATTTGGTAATGCGATCTTTAAACTCTTTCCCTGCAGAATATGCTTTATTTTGCTGAAGCTGATTAAGTCCCTATTGACATAGACGATATTTCGTGATGATTTATAATTTCTTAAAACAGTTTGAGCATGTTCAGCTGTCGGGAAGACTACTTTTAACAGACGAATTTTTGACTGCATAGGCTTCGGAATACGGAAACATTTGACAATCTCATTTGTGCTTACAGTGTCTGTAATGAGTTTCATAACGCTGTTTAGATCATCTTTATTTTTTTCTTCAGGGGTATTGGCCTGTGATTCAGATATATTACTGACGATAATATTGGTATATCGTCTTTGCCGATTCTCAATTTCATTAAATATTTGCTCCTCAGTCATGCATAGCCCATCATGTCCACTGATAACATTATTTACAGTTTTTCCATTTAGATTAGATATTGTCGTTTTTAGCTCTATTACTTCGGATTTCAATGCCGTTATCTCGGCCTGCATAGTTCCAACAATATTTATGATGTTACATTTGTTGTAAAAGAAGTTTAGCTTACGGTTTGGATTCATCAAGCAGGTGATCTCTTGTTTGCTGAGACCAGAGCAGTTTCCATGTACCAAACATTTGCAGATGTCACAATTAATGCGATCTTCATTTCTGCCCACACTACGTTCACAAACATTACCCTGTTGTGGCATTTTACCGACAACCACTAATTAACAAAAAGAGAAACAATTTACTATGTTAATAACATCAAATGTTTAGAGAGTGTTATCTATATATAAAATCGTATCCTGGATTCTTTTTTAATAGAGAACATAATTTTTGGAACGCCATTTCCCCCAACCTTTCCTGGTGTGTTTTTTAAAGATGTATAACCTTTTTCCACAATTTCCATGCTTTGGTTTAATTTTAAACCTATATTTTCTAAGTGTTCTATTGCATCAGGAATAATTTTAAAGTGAGTTTTAATGCACAAGAGTTCATTTTAAACGTTTGCTTTATTCAGGAATTCTTGAGTTTTTTTAATTCTTTGTGCATCTATGGCTTCAAACGACATTACAACCTAAAGATATAAGAATAATAGTAAAAAACCATTATATATTTACTGACTTGTTTTAAAACATCAAAGTGTTCTACATAAAACAATGTATCTTGAATCCAAGTGCCCCACCTGGTTGATACAGGTTCAGGTGGTAGAGGTGTATTTGGTAAACTGTTTTTATAAAACTCTAATCTTATTGGTGCTTTTAAAAAGATTTTCTTAACATTGCTAATTATCCCATTGACATCTGGATAATTCAGTCATTGTTTCAGACACTAAATGTAACCCATGTGCCATACATGTTAAGTGTGTTATATTTTCATAAAACACCTTCAAATTAGTACCAGTTTTGATCATGTATGAAGCACCAACTGATACAAACCATTTAACTTTTTTGTGTTCAGTTCCTTTTGGCCACAATAAAGCTACAAATTAACAATTAAATAAATTATAATTTCAATGCTTAAAATTATCAATAGCACACCCAATGATTCGTTTATAAATCTCGAGATTGTGTTGCTATTAGTTTTATGAAGCTGCTTCAAAGCTAGTAGAAATGGACCGTCAGCTTTTTCAGAAGATAATTCCTAATCTGTCCGTCGTCTCATCGCCGATAATCCATATATCATTATTGCCAACAGAATTTCTAATTTGTCTAATTACCTGTAAATTACAAAATTTATGTTAAAAAAAATTTAAATAAAAATTCTAGTGCTCACCATATCGTAATCTTTTGGTAAATACTTTTTTCTCAGAGTGTTTTCTGAGGGTAAATGCGTTCCTGCATATTTATGCATAAAGTTTTTAAACTCAGGACAACTAACTTTATTCCTTGGAATATTTGCTGCGGTAAATGCCCTACATAAATCGGTGCTAAATTGCGTAAAATCATTGTCGCAACTAATGTTTAATGAATTCTGTTTACTGGATTTATTCTTGTCCTTTTTATGTGCATCGCCAATGCAGTGTTGTTCAAAGTGTGATTTTTTTTCGCACTTAAACTAGGAAACAAAAATGTGAATATAATTCAAGCTTCAGTATTTTAAATGTTTACTTGGCACTTTTCCACACACTTTGCAAAATAACTCATTGTCTTTGGTTGAAGAAGGAAATTGAAAATTAGTGTCCAAATTATTCCCTAACCATGATTTGATTTTATTTTTCATGGATGATTTTACCTTAGGCATTTTGACGATTCTTTACTGTATGCACAAAAATCAAAACCGGCGGTAAATTAGGGCTACTAATCACTAATCAGAGTCGATTGAAAATATTTTCAAAGATTTAATTTAATATTTTAAAGAATTTTAACCATCTTACATGTATGAACAAAAAAATTTTTATCTTAAAGTCTATCAGACGCATACAATTTAATTTTTACTTCCCAAGCGTAAGCTACGCAAGTATAGTAATCGAGTCCATCAGGCGGATTGTCACTTTCATATCTTCTCAACGTGTCATGATCTCTAGAGTACGAAAAAAGTTTCCGTCTGTCTGTCTGTCTATCTGATTGATTAGATTGACATTAGAATGCATTAAAATTTTTCTTGCACTCTAAACCATTGCCATATGAGTTGTTTTTTACACGATTGTAGTAAAAAAAAATTTTTAAGCATAATGGAAGTTCAAATGCCACTTTACGCAAAAGTCAAAATTTAGTACTATAAAATTGTCAGCTCCTGTTTGAATATATAGTTGCTCTGTGTCTCTAGAGACGCTTCTTGTGTTTTATTTTCGACAAAAGCGATGGCCGTAATAATTTAAAAGTTTTTGATTGATCAAGCTGTACACCGCGATAAATAAATAATGCCCGAAATGTGTGATGGCATCTGTCTTATATATTCTGGAAAAAATAAAATCAACAAAAATTTCATAAGGTTCCCTCCATCACAAGACTTTATATACGGAAATGTTACCAACATTGCGGACCGCTTTGAAGCTGACACCTCCCCCGCTATCATAGCAGATCTTTTCTTTTCGTTAAATGTAGTTTTCTTACGACGGACACTCCTCTTTAGGGTTGAGTTTTCTTAAAGAGATCTGCTCAAACGAGACCTTTGCAGGAACTAAATGAACTAACACCAACAAAAGTATCTCTTCGATTCAGAAAGACACATTTTGAATTTAAAAGTTGTGAATATAACTTACAACAACCGATTTTCTAGACAATAACACAATGTTGCTAGCTTTCCTTGTTCAGCTCAAAATAAAATACTGTTAATATATAGATTAGAAATTTCATTTTTAAATTAAGGAGCGCATACGCATATGACTTTAAGCAAGAGCACCTGATGGACTCCAAGAATTCGCTGCAAGTGGTCCAGCTCTGTTTTAACCTGGACCTCTCTACAAAGATGACTTCCATGAACATGTCTCCAGGGTGCGCTATATAGCGGATAAAACTTATCTCACGTCCGCGCATTACTGGCCAAAGCCAAACTTCATGGCCTTTATTACATTTATTTTATGTGACTTTATGACACGTGGAATTCATTATTTTGAGGTAGCCCACACTACACCCAAACTTTGTAAAAGGAAATGAGCTGTGTTATGTCCTTACATTCATTTATTGTCAAACATGAAGTTTTATCCTAATAGCTGAATATTTGTAGAGCACCTATTGAAACATGTGCTTAATATGCAATGTCTGTAGCAGATTAGGAAGCTGAAGCAGTACCTCGAAACAATGATGCCCCACTCAAACTACTGCAGTTAGTAATGAAGAAAGATGGCGGCACTAATTATGCATGTAAGGCATATACAACTTTAATTAAAAGAGCTTCAGCCCCTTTCAAACTATATTAAAGTAAGTAACATAACGGTAATGTGGATACAAGCTGTGTTTATATCGAATTTTGGATTAAGTTTATTCTAAGTTAAGCTACGTATTAGAGGAGGCATTATGTGCGTAAATGAATAGAAATTCGTACATTGTAAAATAGTTCACTAACTTGTATTCCTTCCGCTGAAACGGTTTTAAGTTGGCGGGACTGGAACAAAGGGGAAACTCCAACTTGTTTCAATTAATTTACCTTCATGCTTTTAATTGATCTCATTTCTTTTGAGCATCTATAAGTTATTTTCTGCACGGTGAATTCTTAATAGTCACGACACTACTCCTAAATTCAGAGCAAACTTTATTATGCACATATTTGAAAAGTTTTGTTTTTCACTCAAATGGGCAGTAAGCGTCGTCATGCATTTCATTCAAACTTCCATTCATGACAAATAAGGAACTCATACAACATTGATTGGTTAAAAATGTTTGCTTCATTCTTTATTAACTTTCGATTTAAGCTTTTCTCCAGGCCTAAAGCATTTTTGTAGTGAAATCGTGATACGCCTTGGAAGATCTTTCTGGACCACAGAACCAACCAAATTAATTTTGCATTAACATATATACATGTGAAAAGGCTACTACTGCGTCCTGCGAATGAACAAATGAACGGAGTCTGCTGAGGAAATTTTTAGTTTCCTTGATTAACTGCAATAAAACCTAATTAAATTAATACTGCATATTATATCCTGTAACAAACGTTACGAAATATGCTAACTAGAATATGAACATAATGAAAAAAAACTCCCGGAAATAAGTGTTGCGTTGAGTTAAATTTAACTATATTTGACTTATTATAGTTTTTACTTCCCGAGCGAAAGCGACCCTATACTTTTACGTTTTCTCAACCTTTCATGACCCCTAAAGTACGAAGAAAGAAGTCTCCCGTTTCCGTCTGTCTGTCCCTCTGCTCGTCTGTCTGTCCGTCTGCAGTCCCGATTTTTTTATATTATGTGAAATATGTAATATATTCTAAAAGATTTAAGAATTGCACTCCCGTCCCCCCAAAAATGAACATGCACAACTACAAAATAAATCGTTATAATATTAACATTATACACTTATTATATTAAAATTCACTTTCTGAATAAATTCTGTTTAACTGACAATTCAATGAAATTTTTAGAAATATCTACCCTATAAAAATTAAAAAAAAACAAAGCAAAACTATAAATCGCTAAAATTTTAATGCATCAAGGTAAAAAGTAAATTTATTTCCCTCTACTAGAGTCTCATTCAGCTTCAAGTGATTTCTATGGTGAGAGAAGCGAGCGTTCCCTGTCTAGTCGGGAAGTTTTATGTACGAGGCGTAGCCGAGTACGCAAATCTCGACGTGACAGCCAAGCTTTCTTGTACGTGGTGAACACATACTTTTTTTCACTAGTACGTCTAATTAAAAATTTTTGAAAATTGTAGAATAAAACTTAAAAAAAAAAATTATACTTTAGATCGTATGAACTGGTTGTGTTTGTTAAGGTGATATTAGTAAGTTAGATATAAGTAAAATTAAAAGTTGTGGGTTAAAAATAGAAAAGAGTGGAAATACGATTGATGAAATCTGAAACGAAATTGTATTTGTGCCTGAGAATATCACGAAACAAGCGCAGCTAGATTAGCAGGTCTGGTACCTGAAAATTCGAAACGCCACTACCTTAGTGACAATGAAACGTTTTCGGAGTGGCGTGTGAAGAAGAATATCAGGGGGGTTAATGAAGAAGTGGCTATGGCTTACTTTTCTGAATTATCTGAAAATCTCAAGGCATAAACTTTATGAAGTCGATAAAATAAAATAAACGTAGCTTAAAATTATCTTGTGTCTTATTTGGTACAGTTACCGTTGGCACGGACAGAGAAGTAATTACAGGCTGAAAAATGCCACTTCTCTGTCCGAAAACAGTTAAAAAATACATGTAGATGGTAAAACGCAAACCAAAATTTGGCCAATCATCTTCACCAGTTGGGATGACGTCACCTCTAAAATTTACAATAGTAAATCTGTTCTTAAATTTAAAAATAATATACTCCTGAACTTGTGGTATACGAATCCGTGTTGAGTATTCACCCTTGACATCCAGATTTTTAGAAAAAAAAATCAAAAGTGTATAACAACATTTTACAATTTAATTTTGAAACTGTAAATCCGAATGCTCTGAAATCGCAAATGTTTTAAGGTTTTCGTGATTATGATAAAACGTAAATCAAAATTGCTCCTTTTATCCTCTTCCAAAAAATTGGTGACGTCATCTCAAAATTTCGTCGAATGAGGCAATTTATTGCACTGATTAAATCAAGAACGACTCACTCCATTTATCCGAAAATTTGGGACTACGGTATTAATACTATTACACCGCATCTATCCAAATTGATATAGGAGTCCTTTCTAAGATGATTACAAAATGTTGTAATGGAAAAAGTCGCTAGAAATAAACGCGTAAGACTCTTCTTTACCCTTAGTTTAACATTACATATATATCTTTGCTGCCTCAGTGGGAATCGAACCACGCGTCACCCGCTTGCCGGGCAGGTATCCTGACCACTAGACCACGAGGTTGCTTATGTTTCTCCGCTTACCAACGTGTTATTGTGCCGCTACATCTTTATTTTAACTTATAAGGTTTACAAAAAAAAATTCAAAATCCAATCTTATCATTTTTCGGAAAAGCTTGATTTGTTGTACTCTCAGGAGCGCGAGAAGTTCTGTCGAAATAATGTTTATAATTTAAATATTAACTTTGGAATTTCGGCTTCTTGAAGTATATGGTTAGAATATGGAAAAAAATATTCCTATGACTTTTTTCATCTCTTTAAATATCATGATATGGAAAATTTGCCAGAATCAATACATGTTAAATTACTGAATTCTTTAACCTTTGGCTACAAATTTTATACACATAGTAAAACCAATTAAAATAAAAAACAAACCCAAGAAGATTACCTACTCCTTCAAACAGTGAATTTTTGTTATTTTACCTTTTTGTCTTCATCTTTAAGCATAAATACTTATATTATTGCTTTTGGTGCTTTAATTTCTATTTCGTAACAAAATGTTTCCACTATGTTTAATTAAAAAAACACATTTTCATTCCGCAACAAATAGAGTTGGTTTGAACTGAACAATTTACATTGTTTTTACTGCCCGAGCGTAAGCAAAGGAAGTACTGTAATCGAGTCCGTCGGCCAAATCTCAGCTTTTACGTTTTCTCGACCTTTTATGACCCCTACAGGACGAAAGAAATAGGTCTCCGATTTCCGTCTGTGTGTCTGTCTCTTTTTCCGTCTGTCCATCTGTCCGGCTGTCGGTCTGTCCGTCTGTCCGTCTGTCCGTCTGTCGTCTGTCCATCTGTCCGTCTGTCCGTCTGACCGTTCACGGATTTATATTAGACATATAATCTCCGAAAGTAGTAGGCCGATTATTGTCAAATTTTGTATTTGTATTAGGAATATCATGTAGATCGTGAAATTCTAACCAACATTTCTCTAATCATCCCCACCACTAATGCGATGATGTCACTTCAAAATTGTACATAGCAAATGGGTTTTAAATTGTATAAAATAACATAATCCTAAACATGTAGTTTATGGCTCCGAATAGAGTTTTTACCTAAAACGTCCAGATTTTTGGAAAAAAAAATCAAAATTATAAAACAACATTTTGCAATTTAATTTTTAATCTGCTGAACCGAATGCTTTAAAATCTTGCAGATGTTTTAAGGTTGTAAAGAGCATAAAAAATTTTTAGCCAAAATATATTTACTTATCCCCTTCAAAAAATTGATGACGTCAGCTCAAAAGTTTGTCGAATAAATCCTATCTAAATTGGCCAAAATATGATGACCCTGTACTTGTAAGTCATCATTCCATTCATATTTTTGGATTTGCATATATAGGGTGACCCAGAGAAATTAATAAATTTATTTTATTGATTTAATCAGGAACTACAAAACCGAATGCTTTGAAATCTTGGAGATGTTTTAAAGTTATCATAAGCATGGCAGATTTTCGATCAAAATATATTTGCTCATCCCCCTAAAAAATTGATGACGTCACCCCAAAATTTTGCTAAATAAATCATATCTAAGATGTCCAAAATATGATGAGTCTATATTTGTGATTTATCATTCCATTAGTATTTTTTGGATTTGTGTACTTATACAGGGTGACTCAAAAACATTATAATTACAAGATTACTTAAAATCAATATTTTGAAGAGAAGAAAGAACACACAAATGTGTGAGAATGTTAAGGAAGAAAATCTATAGTAATAATTCGTCGGTGGAATGTATTATTAAACCTATTAATACTCGTCCATATTCTGTCGATAAGAGACTTAAAATATTGTTAATTGAAGTCTACGTAGGGTTAATCACTTCATTGCCTCTTACTTAGTCGCTTCACTAATAATTATCAATAGATACGCAGCCAACTAATCAATCTACAACAAAACAGTTTTCAAAAAGTTGTAACACCATCACTTTAATACAATTGTCATCAACTGTTACGATCTAACCAATTAGGACGTAAAACAAATTTCTGAATCCCAAAAACAGAGCTCTAGATAATTTAATAGCCAATAGGTATATCTGAAAAAAAATATTTCTGAAATTACTTGAGCCTTGTAAACTCAAGACACTCAGAAATTGTCAAACTCAGATTATATTTGTAATAAACATATGCTATTCTGACTAGACAAAACTGGTGAAATTTTGAACATTTGTACTTTTAAACCCTTTAACATATTGTTACTAAAGAAACCCATATAACGGGATGACGACTCATCGTCGATGAAGGCTAAATAAAAAGCTGAAAGCCGAAGTCGCGAAGGGCAATCCAAGAAGACCTTGACTGCGGAACTTCTAGAAGGGAAATATGGCTTTAAATAAAGGCAACCTTCGGGAACGATTGTTATTCAGTGGAGTCGAGTCCAGCGAATATTGAAAGAAGCCAGTCAACATTTGAGTTACTAAGAAAGAAATTGTTGAGTCCTACCCACGCCGATTTTTAATCACCGATCATCGTAGCAATATTATAGATATATTATATAATATCACTTTATTCATCTAGTCTTCATTGTTACATATTTGCTAAAAGCCTATTTAAAAATGCTTTGAATGCAGGTGTAATATATAAATATAAAACATATATACAAAGGATCCCGAATTAAAACACCCTTTATGTCTATTTTGCAAAAAATGTTCAAATTTAGATTGTTTTATTTCCATTGAAATATGTACGCTGAAAGATCTATCCCTGCTATCAAATTGATCTATCTCAATTAAATTTGAAGCACTGGAACTCTTCCTGGGAACAATGTTGCTGATTTGTCACACTTCACCGATAATCATGGGATGTATTACATCCCGAGGTGGAAGGTGTTTTAAGGAATGAAATTTCCACGAGGTTTGTATACCATTTTATTCACTATCGTTTTAAATAGCAAAATTGACATTTATTCGCAATCATGGGAAATATGATTGAAAAATAAAATTTGGATCCCTATGGAAAAAAAGTGGATAAGTATGTTACGTTATAAAATTTAAATAACATTTACTACCACATTCTTGGTGGGGATGATCGAACAAATTTTTGATTAGTGTTTTACCATTTACATGGTATTCCTAACATACATGTAAAATTTGACAACAATCGGTCCGGTAATATCGGAGGTTATTTAATTAATTAAAATCGACCCAGACCCGGACAGACGGCAGACGACAGACAGACCGACGGAAACGAGAGACCTATTTTTTCGTACTCTGGGGATCATGAAACGTCGAAGAAACATTAATTCCCCATTCCCCGGAGAAACTCGATTACAATACGCTTGGGAAATAAAAAGAAACGTTGCAAGCAACATTTTTTATTGTTCGATGAATACATTCTTGCCATTTTGTGTGTATGTGTTAAAATTTTGAGGTGTGTGTGCCAGATTGTGAATTTATTTTGATCTATGTATATTTAAAATCATCGAAGTGGACATATTTATTTTAATGAAAGCGATTCGAAAACTCCTAAAAGATATTACAGACTTGAAAAGCTTTTAATATTAATTATTGTTACATTTTGTTATATAATTAGCACTGACGCATTGTGCGTTTTCCACGCTTGCAGTTCAATTGCTATTTTCGGTTAGATAAGAGAAATGACTTTCAAACAATAACACTAAGTATGTTCACTGTGATTGTGTGTATTTGAGTTTGTGCGAAACAACTTTGTCTTGAGGGCCAATTTAACACGAATAAATTTGGTGAAGCATCACTCCACGCATGATTAAATTATAAAAATCGACAACATGCTGTACATCATACGGTCATTTTAAAATATTCAGAACTGTTGTTTCCGGAAATCGTTTTTAAAGGGTAATAAACGCCCGACGCATAAATAATTAATTTATTAAAGGTACACTGCCACCAAGAATTCAGCATAAACAGATCGATAACAGAACATATAAAAATTAACACGCAACTCGAGAATTAATTTGTTTACATGAATAAATACGCTCTCGCCAAGAGTTTACAAAGTAAATTTTTCCAAAACCCATTTGGCATCTCTTTTGATTGAGTGCAAAAATCGTTCGTTCCCGGGCGGCAAACAAATAATCTCCATTATTTTTTCTTCTAGGATATTTGTTCAGCAAAAATGAATTCCATTATAATCTGTACTGTGGGTTTTCGTGAGTTTGTGAAATCAGAGTAGCTCGGTAACGGCATGGTGATGGGGGCAAGAGAGAATAACGAGATGTAAATTGATTCCGGCGGCTTCTGGGGTTGAAATTGCTGAACTTTACCTAAGATGAATCATCTAAATTGCGGCTTGGTTAACTTTTTTTCCATATTTTATGCTTGCAAAAAGGACTGCAAGACGCGTTGGCTTGATTGCGGGTCGCAAATTAGTAAACAATTCAGGGGATTTGATGAGCCCTCCGAAATTGGAAAATGTACTTGCGGCTTTCGCCGATCTAATCTGAAGGATGGTACTTTATTTGCTATATATTTGTCGAAAAATCCAACGTAATTGAAAAGAAAATACCCAATTTTCCGCAAATTAGTTTGTGGGGAAAATGAAAAAATCCACGTTGTACTTTAATTTTCCTCTCACGTCTTCTGTCACTTCGGGTTATTATACAGGAATTTAAGTTTAATTTTATTTTCCGAGTATCGCTTAAGTAGGATATATTCACAGGGAGGTTTACCAGATCATTTGAATAAACGTTTTGCAAATTTGGCGGATTTTCAAGGGCCGGTATGTCATTATGCAAAACAGCGCGGACTGCGTGTCCCCACTCTGCGTGATACACATACTGAAGTTCTCGAGAAATTGCTGCACGACATCCCTCTTTTGCCCATGTTTATTATTGCTCTGTACGTTAAAAAAGGACGGATTGTTTCGACGTGGTCCGTGACGGAGCTTTAACAAACAGCGGCTCGACTTTTCAGTTTCGTGCAGGGACCCTCTAACTTGCTCAAAAATTGATTGCAGCGAACGACATGCCATGATCTAAACCATTCAGGTATGCATAGAGCAAAGCGAGTATCTATTTGACCCACAAAAAGCACGGGCTCGAGCTTAATAATGAATTGCAAATGAGTTGGAACGTATACTCCGGAAAGATTAGATGGCCTTGCGAATCGAATTGCGTTGGCAGAAATTAAGATGCAGCATCAGTGCCTACGCGGAGAGAATTTCCTTCTGATTCTCTCTTTGCAATTTGTTAGTGATTAAACTTGACATATTTTCGGTTCTTTAGGTTCCGTCGAGAAGCAATCAAATAAAGTAAATTTTTTCGATAATAATCATTGCACTATTGTAAATTTAAACACATAATGCAAATTGTAGAAAACGAGAAAACAGTGTGTCTTTGTGAGATTATGGAAAGCAGCACCCATCCTGATAAAGTAAATTCGCGTGGTACAATACCCATAATAACAATAATATTAATCTGAAACTTCCCAATCTATATTCACAATAATAAAAAAATTGATCGAGGGTTAGTCCAACTATAAAACATTCATTTTTTCAAAAATTACCAGATTTGATATTGCGAATTTTATTTTTTATGAGAACTCCTATAGGTTAACTTAAAGATATGTATGTGCAGTTATGACTTTCCGACAGAAACGGTAAAATAAATTAACTGATTCATTAATTTTTTTGACTCACCCTGTATAGGCAATTCTAAAAAATATCAATGCAACGGTAAATCACAAGTTTAGACTCATTAAATTTTGCACATTTTAGATAGGATTTATTCAGAAAAATTTTTAGATTACGTCATCCAATTTTTGGAGAGATAAACAAATATATTTTGATTAAAAATTTACCGTGCTCCCGATAACTTAAAACGTCTGAAAGATTCCAAAGCAATTGGTTTTGCAGATTCAAAATTAAATTGTAAAATGTCGTTATAAAATTTTTATTTTTTTTTCCAAAAATCTGGATGTATTACGCATTTACTTTGTACAATTTTAGTGTGACGTTATTATATACAGGGTCATTATAAAATATTGTAGTCGAAGAAGGCCATGACTTTGGTGACATTGTGTGCCGCCTTTTTCAGTTTTGTGCAAAGGATTACACTAATATTGGAATTTTATTTTTAACGCCATATTAGTATGACATTAGCGGCTGCACTGTTTCAACGCTTCATCAAATTCTGTCAGATGTCAATAATTTTTTCGTTTGAACTGATTACTGGTACGTTTTCCCTCACTTTGTGCGTTAATTGACTTGTCTTGTTTTCATTTTTGCTGTCTTCCCTTTTGTTAGAACTTTAATAAGTGTCTCAAAAAACAGTTTTTATCAAAACTACAGATCATTGTGGAATAATCTCAGGTAATGAAAACAGAGGAATAACTATGGTCAGTGTGACAAATGATTTTTTTAGTTCTTTGGAGCAATCATCATGCCCTATTACCGTAATGGGGTGTTAAATGAGGATGGGGATGGAGTGTACTTTGTGGAGGCGCCTAAAAACGAGTATCTGGTGAAATGTTCTGTTGTCATTGATGAAGAATCTTTGAAGACGCTATACGGCGAATTATGGCCAGATTTAACGACACTGGTAGCGTTTCTAAGTGAAAACCGACGGGGAGACCTCACGTTAGTGAAGACGTCGTTGAAGATTTAAGGATGAGAATGGAACAAAGTCCTAATAAAGCTTTGTCAAAAATCTTTACTGTCCGGAGTACCATACAGCACATGTCAGAAAATCGTAAAAGAGAAGTTACATATGCATCCGTACAAGATTTCGTTGGTTCAGGAGCTGCAACCAGCTGATTTTCCTCGCCGAGTTGGGTATTGTCGTTGGTTTCAAGCTGATATGGACGATAACGGGATTCTCGATTTGTCGTTCTTTTCTGATGAAGCCTGGTTTCATCTGTTAGGCTATGTCAACTGACAGAACTTCAGAATTTGGTGTATAGAAAATACTCACGCTTTTGAAGAAACACCATCACACGCAATGAAGGTTGGTGTGTGGTTAGTTGTTTCCAGACGACGATTCATAGGCCCGATACTTTTTCAAGTAAATGAATGTGATCAATAAACAAAATTGGATGTAAAAAGTGTATGTAGGTACTGCAATAAAGTTTTTTATTTTCAGTAACTTTCATTTTTCTTTCGGTGTTAGTTGCATTCTCTTAATTTAAAACTTACTTCAACTTACTGTTTAGTAATAATTGTAATTTTACTATTAGGAAGGTTAAAAATCTTTATTAAACATTTTGTTGTTTCAAGAGGTCTCGTAATCATCTACAGAACTCTTAACACTATGCTCCTGAAATTTTATTGGTTTTTTCATCTTGTTTGTTATAGAAATTTTGAAAAATCTTGATATTAGGATGGCCATGTGGGCGTGTTTTGGGTAGAACCTCTTTGACATTCCTGTTATGCAGATCTGGCATGTTTCAGATATCTAGAAACTGCAAAGCTGAAGGTAATGTTTGGACATAGCAGTTTTCACCTACTGTAGGGATGAAGATCAAGGCTTTCAGTTGTGTTTTTTCAAGAGAAAAGCACCGGTCACAAACCATGTCTGCACAATATTTTGACGATTCCTTACAATTTACAAACAGAACTTTCGCGGGATCACAACTTTGGCAAAATTATTTACTACAAAAACTCATTAGGTACTCCTTGTCATTTTAAAACAGTGGTAGTGTTCGTTAACTGTGATAAGACTTGCTCTGCCATTGTCCATTACGTGATTTTTCACAATTTTTACCTTCAGGGTACCTATAAAAATGTAATTTTTTAATTAATTACCGTGTTCATTGGTTTCGGCAAATTTAACCTCACTTTTTGGATTTCATTATTTGAAAAATTATTGCTTCTTTGCAAAACAGACCAGATGATTTATTCTGTTCAACTCCAATCGACTTTCCAAGGTGTAATTCATGACAAAGCCCTTAAACGTTTTTCTGACAATTTACAATTTTTGAAACTGAAATGTATTGCAGTGGCGTTCACAAATGCTCGATAACACTGCAACCCTTAATGCTCTGGCCTGGCATATTTTCGTGCCTATTTAAAATGAAATTAAATCGCAAACCTGGCATATCAATTTTTGATACATTTGATAGATTTGTTTCGACGTTCGTGACATTTCAAAAGAGTTGAAATCATTTTGGTGATTAGCGGCACGAGAAAAATTTCAATTGTTTTTCATAGGTAAGTTGACTACAGTATTTTATAATGTAGATTGTTAGTGGAGATGATTAGGCACATTTTGGTTAGCGTTTTACCATCTATATGATATTCACAATGGACGTGTAAAACTTTGGGGATTATCGATCTAACAAAAGTCGACACACATGGCGGACAGACACACAGACAGAAACGGGAGACCAATGTTTTCGTACCTTAGGGGTCATGAAACGTCGAAGAAAGATGGAAGTGGCTAGTTGCCCAACGGACTAGATTACAATACTTTCTTAGCTTACGCCCGGGAAGTAAAAACACATCTTGGTTGTTTTCCAGGACTACCGAAGTAGTTACGTTACACTTGATAATAATAAAACAACATTTAGTATTGGAAAAAAGCTAAATAACTCGATAACTGACTTTTAATTAAGGGTAATAATAGCAACAACATAAAATCAATTAAATTTAAACCATGCTAATTAAAAAATTCTAAAAATAATTTTTTGTTTTAACGCTCAAACTAAATTCGATATTTGTTTTCGAATTTTACTTCATCCTTTTGTTTTTGTGAATACGTGAAGGTATTTCTTAAACAGAACTTTTGTTAATATATGCAACTCTGTGTGGTTAAAAAAATAAAATATACTGATAATCAATGTTCAATGAAGTTGTTTAAAACGAATAAGTCTTTTTATTGCTACTCTTTATAGTAAGATATTTCTGGCTTTGCAGTATTTCAAGAGTCAACTTTTTAGTTTCAAAAATATTTTAAAGCATTTCTTGATTTATATTAACGAAGTAGTGAGTAATTTCCTACATTAGTTTATCCACATCCTTCGTTCTGCGCCTAAAAACAGTTCTTAAAATATCCACATATAGAAAATCATGAGAACAAAGATCTGGTAAACCAACTGTCCATGAAATATTCTCTACTTATTTTATTATTATTATTATTATTATTAATAAAAGATAAAAGGCAGAGGGTAAGTCCTGTTGTGTCCACGGAACTGTACAATTACAAACAATATGTTAACAATTTATAAACTATTAAATCTAGATTTCAAAATATTAAGATCAGGACTCTGGACGACTTCCTCCGGCAGCTTGTTCCAAGTGTCAAACACTCTGTTTGTTACGAAGTGTTGTCTTACAGTTGTGCGAAAGTTCTCTTTTTTCAGTGTGAAGCAATGATCTCTAGTTCCGGAGTATGGGCATAAGGTAAATAAATTCTGCATCAATGGATTCTCGAGCCTCAACGATTTCAAGGTGAAAATTACATCGCCTCGAATTCTTCTGTCCTTCAATATGGATAGCGATATTATGATAAGACGGTAGAATAGGACGGTCAGAAAGGGTCATTACCGACCCATGGAGTCATTCTTTGTTGTACTGACACCAAACGATTTTGATCTCCAATGAGCACAGGCCACCAAACATTATTTGCAAACTCCAGTACTGGTCTTACAAAATTTTTATACAACTTTAACGTCGTGCTTATACTTGGTTTTATAAAAGATCTTTGTAGTAAGTACCCAAGGGAATTTGCTTTTTGACACTCACGATGTGATCACTCCATGTCAATTCTGAGTTTATATTACAACCTAAATTCAATTGGAAATTAGTACTGGTTACACTACTCCATCCATTGAGTAAACATATTTGCTGTTATTTGGTCCTATATGTATCACTGAACATTTCTGCTTATTTATTGGGAGGCGCCACTTCTTGGACCACTGATTCACTACTAAAATATCTTTACTCAAAATACTGCAATTCGTTGGACTCTCATTGAGAATTTTTAAGTCATTAGCAGAGGAAAAACACTTTGACTGGATTTCTATTTTTAAGTCCGCAATATACGTTATAAAGAGCAACGGACCCAGCACCGAACCCTGTGGCTCTCGACTGTCGGATCACCGACTTTAACTTCGAAACTTCGATTATTAGTTAAGAATCCTTTAATCCATTCTAGTAACAGTCCAGTAATGCCATAATGTCGAAGTTTCAACAGAAGCTTTGTTATTGGAACTTTGTCAAAGGCTTTACAAAAATCGAAATACACAACGTCGGTAGCAACACCACGGTCGCAATTTTTGGTCCCATCGGATACGGCAAAAAGAAAATTAGTGGACACAGACTTTTTTGAAAAATCCGTGCTGTTCGGTAGGAAGGACGTTGTTCGGAAGCAGAAACTTTCTTATCTCATCGGAAATAATAGATTCCATGATTTTGGCTATGACCGCCGTGAGACTAACTGGTTTAGTCCACAGTTTGAAATTTATCGACTTTTTTAAAGATCGGCGTTACAATGGCCAATCTCCAATCTTCAGGAAGTTGACTGTTTTGAAAAGATTGTGTCATTAAAATCTTCAAAGGTGTGTACACGATTTAGCACATTTATTAAGAACTGTCGGAGTAATCCCATCTGGTCCGGGTGAGGTGGTTGATTTAAGTTTACTCAACTTGATTTTAATTAATTCTTCCGGGAACCCTATATCGGTAAGGACAAAACTGACCTTCGGTGGATAATAGAGGTGTTGTGTTTCTGATTGTCTCTTTAGTAGAAGATTGCGCAAAAGTCTCAGCAAATAAGTTGGCAATGATTTCATCATCAGTTACTGTAATACCATTTTCGTCAAGAAGTTGTGGATTTCTAACAGGTCCGGTGAGCCTCTTACGAATATATTTGTAGCGTATCTTTGGATCTTTGGAATTTGCTACACGGAGTTCATAAGTTTTCTTAGCCGCTTTTATTTCAACACATAGACGGGTTGAATAAGCCCGATGAGCTGTATAGTCAGTGGCAGATCGGCTAATTTTGAACATATACAAACCATCTGGAGTAATTTTTTACTAATCCACGGTTTTTTCGTTGAACGAGTCACAGTTTGTTTAACAGTATTTTGGTCAACTAACTGCACTAAGTGCTCTTTAAATATGATCCAGTGATCATTTACAGACACCGAATTCAGCAAATTCTCCCAGTCTATATTACTGATGTCATGGTTCAGCACTGCATAGTCAGTATACAACTTAGTGTGGACTGTTTTCTTACCCTGAAGATTACAACTGTGCTGACAATGTAACATGGTCAGAAATACCAACAGGAGAGCCGTAATTGAAATTTGAAAAAATTCACGTCTGATAATATTATGAGATCAAGGATCGACGGCATTTGATTCTATCTGTATCCCGTGGGTTTATTCACAAGTTGATAAATGACTATTATTTATGAAATCAAGTAAAAGTTGAGAAGATTGGTTCGGAGCGTAATTAGCGATTGGTATCCATTTTATTTGCGGTATATTAAAGTCTCCGAAAATAAGAAGATTGTCATGGTCATTTGCCAATTCCGTCAGGGTTCGAAACAATTGAACATCGGTCGCATATGTCGTTGAAGGAGTCCTATAAATGCAGCTTAGTACCAAACACAATTGACGATTATAAATTCGACGTTATCAATCACAATATCTAAAGGGGATACAGAAAAAGTGGAAACTATTTTCGTAGACAAATAAATGCATACATCTCCTACTCTTCCTGATTTACGATCTGATCAGTAAAGAATGATACTATTGAATCAGTGATATTTGAATTCAACCAAGTTTTTGTTGTTAAGAGTATAGTAGATTTCTACTGTGTAACGAGAGCTGTTAAATCATCAAACTTTGCGGTTATTATTCTCTCATCTAAAAATTGTTACATTATGGACTGTAGTTCCGTCTTATTGAAATTAGTCACGAGGTATTTGATCATTATGCAATTGCCGTATGAACACTTTTAAAATCTGATTAGAAGATAGATGTAAAGAGGTTTCCACAAAATGATGGAGGATTTTTCAGTACTGTATGTTTCAAAGTTCACATACTTATTCAGAGAGATGGCTATAGTTTCGTAGCTAAAGAATATCAAGCCCAGTAAACTGTCATTTGTAATCGAGTCACATTTTCTCGACGTATCATGACCCCTAGAGTATAAAAAGATAGGTTTCCCATTCCGTCCGTCTGTTTGTCTCTCTCTGTCTGTTTGTTCGCCATCTGTGTCATTATTGTTAAATTTTAGTTTCTTAAGAGATTCCTGTTTTAACTGGAATATGTCATACTTATGATGTATCTGTTGACTGTTTTGGCAATCCTATAGAAAGGCTAATTCTTATGGATACTAGTTTGTTCTAGGTGTTTTCAAGTAAATGAGGTCGTATTTCGAAGATTAGACTTAAGACAATTGAAACTGATTAAACTGAGTAACTCCGAATCGTTTATTTTATCATTTATGAGTTTTACAAAGAAGCGAATGTAAGCCGCACTTATATGACCTGCAATAGAAGAATCAGCAGAAAACTTTTTTAATAGAAGTCTTTTGGAAAACCTCCTTGTGGCTAATTACCGTAATTACCGTGGATTTTGAAGTGGAGATAATTAAAAAACCAACACTGGACATTTTCTATTTCTTGTGTATGTATTTTATAATTTGGGTACCAAATCAAATTTGGATACACTAATTTACTTCTGACGTAGGCAAAGAAGAGCATTTCCAATGTTGTTTCACTTTGGACGTTTACACAGTTTCTAATAATAAATCCCAGCATTTTAATACTATCAGAGGTAATTGTTATATGATCTACAAAAGATAACTTTGTATCATAGATTACACCAAGATCCTTAACGTGGGATGGCCGTGTTAAAATTGTATCATCAATTTTATAGATGTAGTCGAAGATGTTATACCCTAAGGTAAAGCTCAATATGTAACACTTATTGATATTTAAAGGGAACACATTATTAATGCACCAAATGTATACTAAATATTTTTACATCATCAACATATAGCAACGTTGGAGACTCCAAACTTCGAACGACGTCATTAAGAAAAATATTAAACAATAGTGGTCCAACGGCGGAATCTTGAGGTACATCAGAAGTCCCTTAAATTTAAACGACCGGAAATTTTTATATTTCACAAAGTTAACTTTATTTACTAGATAGTTTTTAACAATGGAACACAAACTGTCTGAAAAAAAGCTTTAGAACAATATTACCGGAAATATATTGTGTGATATGCATTAAATTTGTCACAGTTGAACGGCCTTGAACAAAACCATGTTGATTAGCTATCATATGATTTCCAATTTGATGATATAGGACATCAAATATCACCATTTCAAAAACTTTGGCAAAGTTGTTTAAAATGGAAATAGGACGATAACTTTCTGTGTTTGAGCGATCGTCTTTCGTAAACAGTGAGATAATTTTGGACATCTTCCAGCAGTCAGGAAATGTTTTATTATCAATGGCCAAATTAAAAAGAAAAGCTGAAGGTCCAAAAAATACACCCACGTAGTTTTTGATTAAAAATGCAAGAATTGAATCGGGACTAGCTGTGTACTTATTAGGTTTAAGCGTTTGTAGTTTCGTAAACACTTCATCAATAAGAATGTGTCCCACCCGAAAATTATTCTCGGATTCTGCGTAGATTGCGTCAGAAGAATTACATTTATTTAATGACTAAAATGCTGAGATAAAATAGTTTGCAAAAGAATTTAAAACATTCTCCCCGCCAGAAATGTGTTCCTCCCTATATGTCATGTTAGCAGGTATAGATATGCTGTTCTTTTTCATTTTAATAAAATTCCAGAACTGTTTTGGATCAGATGCAATATTTGACTCGGCTGTCGTCAAAAACTGTTTATACGAAAATTCTATTTCACGTTTAGGAATACTCATTAATCTTATTAATTTTTCTTGATCATTGGACAAATGTGATTTTTTAGCTTTTTTCCAAGCTAAAAATTTCCTTTTGATCAACCTGATGATTTTAGATGTAAACGAAACAGGATATGTGGAGTTACGATTTTGATGTTTGGGAACAAATTGAATAAATACGATTTCAAAATGCTAAACTTTATCTACTAATCTCCACTAACAATGTAATGACGTCACCTCAAAATTGGACATAGTAAATGTGCTTTAAATGGTATAAAGTAATATACTCCTACACGTCTAGTTTATGAATCCGTATTGAGTTTTTAGCCGAGAAATCTAGAGTTTTGGAAAGAAAATCAAAATTAACATTTAGCAATTTAATTTTGTATCTGCAAAATCGAATGCTTTAACATATTGCAAATGTTTATCAAGTTATCGTAAGCATGACAAATTTTTAATCAGATTATATTAATTTATTCCCTCCCCCCAAAAAATTGATGACATCATCTACAAATTTTGCTGAATAAATACTATTAATTTGAGTAAAAATCATGAATCTATACTTGTGATTGTGATTAATCACTGCATTCATATTTTTTATAATTACATAGGTACTTATACAGGCTGACCCAAAAAAATTCATCATAGAGGCAATATATTTTATTGATTAAATCAAAAACGAACTCAATGTTCCCGAAAAATTTTAGATACAATTTTGTTGTTATTAGTCTAACATTGCATGTTGACACACGTATACACGGTAGAACGTATCTTAAATACAGATTTATTGGTTAATAGTTACCCTCTCTGTTCAACATTCAGGAAATAATATGTAAGAAAAAATTAGACTGATTAGTTTTGAGTAACCTAAAAACACGAAACACGAATCAGTACCTACAAGCACCTCTTGGAAATATCAGCATATTTTTTAATAAACATTTACAAACCTGTGCCAAAAAGAACTTTAAGTAGTCTTAAATCTAAAATAAGAATTTAAATGATTGCTGATAATCGATTTTATTTTTTTTAATTTTTGCACCCTTTAAAAAATCCATATTTTTCCTCTTTGTTTCAAAGCAGGCATTACAATTTCCCTACTTTTAATAATCTCAATTTTCTTGCTTATTTGACTCAACCTTTTCTGTTAAGTTGAGTTGCCTCTTTTTGGAATTAACTACCTAGAAAATCATTGAATAATTATTAAAATGACATGTAAACATGGCATGTTTACCCAAGAGTGTTTACATTAATCAAATATTGTTTTCGTAAGTATTTAGAATTTCATACTGATTTCAATTTCATTAATACTTTTTGTTGATTTTCACATGTTTCGCCGGAATGAATAACAGCCAGTTTATATTTTTGTGCCATACATATGTATCGCTGTTTTATTTTATTTAGTTATTTATTTTCATTGTTTGTATCTGATAAGATGAAATACCTACAAATGCTGCGAAATAATTCTGAGAAAACCAGTACGAACAATAATTCCAACAAGTTTTCTGTAAATGTTGAAAGCAGAAATAATTTTTAAAAAATAGCAAACATATCTTATTTTTAGCGACCAGGTCATTTTTGTACTAATAATACCCGCCTGATTCATTAAGGGCGCGGTCCTGGACATTTCATTAATTAGAGATACAATAAAAGTTGGCTACTGAAGTTGTACAGTTCTTTGAGTAGAATAAAAAAAAATAGTAAATTAAATTCTATATACGGAGTGTTATGTTTTTGAAGCATAGCACACAACTTAATTTTTCCTAACAGAACAACCTATATATTTTTTATCCTTTTCCTAGATAGTTGTTCCAATTTTTAAATTTCTTTTAGCAATGCAGGGTTAATGTTATTTATAAGACGTGTGCTACAATAATTTATGGAGAGATAGAACACCCTGTATTTTATTACTGTAACTCACTCTATTTTTCTTCTTTTTCTTTTGATATGTCAGTGTCTCTTAAAAAAGTAAAAAGTTACAATAACTACCAGCTTTAAATATAGAAAATATTTACTGATAAAGAAAGAGAACAAAAAGCAGAAAAAGGTGTAGTAATAAAATAAAACAAAAGGGTAAGTATTCTATTACGTTACAAAAGATTGTAGCAACATATTTTAACAATAGCCCTAAACTCTGTAGTACGGTAGGCTTTAAAAACAGAACACTCTGTATAGTTGAAGATAGTCTGAATGAGTAGCCCTCAAAGAACCGTCCAACTTTCGTCCTTAATTTTTTTTTGTTTTTGATAATTAATGAGATCGATATATAACTATTACCAATTGCTACAGAAAACGTATCTCATTTACTTAGTTCAATACATGAGATCTTAAGTACGTTCTCTTCTATCTTGTACGGAAGTTTTAAGTTTTTGCAGATTAATTAATTTGCTAATTCTCATTTAAAATCTAAACTCCGCGTTATTAAGATTGTTTTGTAACCTAAAGATGTTGGTTAATATAAGAAACTGCTGCTAAAGGTTGAAAAATTTGATACGTGCATTTGTCCTTTATAGCCCGTTATTACAAAAGTTTTCAGTTCGTAAAGGTTAGCAAAAAGTGCGCAAGTTGTCCGCGAATCTTCTAAGGTTTTTAATTTTTTTCTTGCTGAGTAGAGGCAAACTTTGTGAAATATCATTGCAAAAGGAAAACGAAGCAGAAATGCTGCGTCGGAAAATTTTAGAAAAATTGCTTTAATATGCAAATGAAAAGCGGAATGTTCAACGTGGGACACACGCGTGTGAGTTCCGTTTAAAAACTTTTTATACTCGGATGCGACATTGTGTAAAAATATTAAAATTACTTGTTTAGCTTTTCGGTTGCTCTTTTATTACTTTCCGTCGTAATTTTTCCAGCTTTAGCTCTCGAAATATAGACGTGATAATGTTCTTTGGAGAATATTACTGTTCGCGGATATTACTCTTATTCGAAACTTTTCTCAACAATGTAAAATCCACGTTTGCGTATGAAGGAGGAAATTATTCACACACCCTGCGCTTCCTGTTCATCACCTAAAATAGTGATATTTCGCGAAATTGTTTTTTCGTCGACAACGCAAGGAAACGTCGATAAGTCGTGGATAAAGCGGAGGAAATTGCAGCTTGTGTTGGATTATTTTATCTCAAAACAGGAATATTCCAAACCGAAAACCCAACATCGCATGTACACAAATATCTAAAAACAACAACAACAAAAATCTCTCCAGCCAGCAGGAAGTTTCTTGTTTAAAGAAAGGGAAAAAGGAACCCTGATCAATCCAATTCGTTGCAGCAACACCGCAATAAAATTGATTTAGAAGCAGAAACGAGACCCGCACATTTTCCACATGATGAACATTGTTCGTTCGCCTACAGTCGGGACTTAATTTCCAATTTTGCCTCTCAGATTCTGCATAAATTAAGTAGGAAAATTTAATAAGCTCATAGGAAAATAAACAGCATTTGTGTCAGAACTGTTATGTTTGTTTTTGGATTTATAGAAACCATGAAAATAGAGCTTCGCAGAGTCGGATTATGGTCCCCTTCTGTATTTGCGCGTATTAAATACACCACTTTTGCCATTATGCCCTTCTTGATGGTTTATATTCATTTTCTGTTTGAGTCGAGCTTATTATCTAAAATTCTCCAATTCATCGTTGCTCGATATTCAGACGTTCCTTCGCTTCTGGCTTTGTAGGCAATCATTCGCTTAAAAAGATCGCTCCTCATTCACCAACCTCTCTTCATTTTAGATTCGCAAACAAATCACAATTAACGTTCCTGTTATAAAATAACGTCTACCCTGACACCCTTAGAAAAATCCTCTTTTTTCATCGAAACGCAAATACTAATTATTTTATTACAATGCTTGATAACACTCCCGCTCCCGCATTTCTCTCTACAATTGTTTAGTTTTCATCCAACGGATCAATACCGATCGATTCCATTCGTTTCTACTATCAGAGCGCAGTTGTAAGTTGGAAATAAATTTGTCGTCACGCATTTGCTAAGACGCGAAAGTGACGGTAATGGAATAAATATTACAAATAAATTATCCGTGTCGACAATAACTAAGTGTATTTAGCGGTTCAAATGACAGGTGACATAATATTGGAAAAATAATTTATCTAGTTGTGTAGTCATGCAATAGCTAACAATAACTTTTTACGCTAACAGAGCTCCGACAGTATTTCGTTTCAAGTTACACAAAATCGCTTTGGTTAACCAGAAGTTTAATCACGAAAAGAAACAACTTAAAAATTACGCAAAGTTAATAAAGTTTTTATAAGATACCGGAAGATACTTTCAGATCATAATTAGTTACGAAATTACAAAAAGTGAAATGCAATTTTGTCCAGTTTTTAAACGTCAAGAAGCTTTCCAACGCAGAACAAGCAGAAGTTGAAATTTAGCCACTTTAGAAATGCCGCAAAATATAGCTGTTATTGATGAGCAATTGGCGACCCGGCGCTTGACGTCTCGAGAAGGATGACTGTTTGTGGATAAAACTGTCAAATCTTGATCATCATACAGATTTAAATTCTACTTTCTGGTAAAGCTATATTACGATTTTATAATGTCAATCAATCAATTTATAGATATTTACAGTTTTCTTCTCAGTTTGCTTGCATTTATTGACTGTCATTACAAAATCGTTATATCTGTAATTATGTATATATACAATTGGTGGAAGGTTATTTCGGCAAAAATTCCCTGGCCCCTAAAGTACAACAAAACCTATCTAGCTTTTTCGAAAAATATAAAATTTTGTTCTGCTATTTTTTTTTAAGAAATCATATAAGAATATATTAAAGTAAATGTGAAGAAGCGTGCTATGCGTAAAATTTTTCCAGAGAGGTGGAAAACAGCCAGAATTACTCCTGTTTTAAAAAAAGGTAGTCCACAAATTTAAGCAACTATAGGGCAATCTCTATTATCCCAAATGTTGCTAAGGTATTCGAACATATCTTTATCGAGTCTTTTACAATAATGTTATGGTGATCGAATTTGAATTCAAATTTCGCGCTGAAAAAAATTAACAACAGCGCGAAATCGCATTTGAATAATTTGAATTAAAAAAAAATGCAATAAAAAAATCGTTAAACATAGGCAACCATGTGCACGTTAACGCTTTTTGGGTAGTGGGTAGTTCTGCTTGGAATTTTAGCTAGAGGGTTGGTCGAAGATGGCGGGTTGGTAGAGAGGAGAAAGAATCACTGTGTGTGCCTGGTGTGAGTGAAAACCACGTGGTGAGTTAGCTAGTTTAAGTTCTAATCTGAAAAATGCGAGTTTTCGACCGCTGCTACACGTTGTGTAAATTTGTTTTATTGTTTGTAAATTCACAGTTCACGTTAGGATTTTAATCGTTAACTGGTTCTACCACAAGCTTAATCGTCAAAGATTGTTCCGATAAAGTACTTGCTAGGAGATTTTTTTTTGTTTACCGAATTATGAATAACGTTTCTGTATGCTAATACTTAAGTGTTACATTATAACACTTCTTAATTCTTCACACAAGATTGCTAATAGTTCATTTACGGCAACTAAATTAACCTAACATTGCCCCATTGTGGAAAAAGACCGTAGGAAAGTGCAGCAGAATTCATGATATATTGCACTGATGGGCTGAGGGATTAATTTTCACCCTTAGGCAGTCATTATCATCATATCATCATCCCATCACCGAGACATTTTTCTCGCAACGTGGAAAGCTATATCACCGAGACATATTATCTCGCAACGTGGATAATTATACATCACCGAGGAGCTTTCCTCGCAACGCCTGATATATTTTGTGTTGTTTATTTATCATGTGTTTTGTTTGGGATAAACCGTTCGCGATATAAACTCTCAAAGCCAATTATTATTGTTTTAATTAACCAATCCTTGGATCAAGGCATAATGTAAATTACATATTTGTTTGAATCGTTGATAAAGGGTGGCATAATTTAACATAACGTAAATTCTTTCTGCTGGCAGCGGCCATGTTGAGAGCGTCTTTTTAAACCGAGTACATATTTGAACTGTAAAATCTCGTTGAACAAATTAACAACATTGTGGGACGTGTAGTTTATTCCTTTGATTTAGACCATTATTTGCACAGTGCCGCAGGATTGATCACATTCCTGGGAAACATAATTTTGACTCATTTTTGAACGACGCATTCGTCCGACGCAATTTTGGATCTCCAAATTGCCTGCTATGTAAAACAATGGCCTATAATGCAGCTGAATAAATTCACTTTTTAAAATTTAACCAAGGACTCGATTGGACGTAAAATATTAACCTCATGTGTTTTTGTTAGCTTTGCAATTTTTCTCTATCTCACAATTTTAACTTCCGTAATTTTCTTTCTTATACATATGATTTAAATTGAACGTAAACTTTCATGTTGTGCAGTTCCTTACCTCACGTCATTTTTTGTCTGCACAAGTTTTTATTTCACACCAGATCTTTTTGTTTTTATAAATCTGTGCTAGTTTTTTTGTTATGTAAATATTTTGTTGATTAGTGTTTGCATCATATAAATTGTCTGACGTCCAGTCTTAATTTCACCAAAGAATTCTTTGCCGTTTCAAATTTCACAAGAGTGTATGGCGAATTTAAATTTTGTTGATTACTTTTTTTTAAACTTTAACACTTGTTCAGTTCTAGTTTAATATCCGAGTTATAGAAATTGAACATTTAAATGGAATTGAGGTTAAATAACACAGAAAAACGTAGTGGAAGCGGAGTACGCGGTTCCTTGTCGAGCTGGCCACTTTTAACTTGATTTCATTCCGAGTCACTCAATTTTTTTTTTGTACCTGAGCATCAAGCGGCACATTTTGCTCCCAGGTTTTTTACTTTTTTTTTTGTTGTGGAGGAATAAATAATTTTGTGTCCTCCATAAATTTTGTGTTTTATTTTGCGGTACTTTTCCAGCCGTGAAGTCCGCCATTTTTCAAAAACACAACGTAGGGTTTCATTTTGTCAGACGATCACAACAAAGGCAAAATATTTGAATTTCTGAATTTTTCGCGGGCTTTTCAAGTTTTTTCACATGTCAATTTAAGGCGGGATGTTTGGGTTATCACAATGTTGATCATCACATAGTTTTGAATCAGCGTGACTTCCTGAAAGGAAGATCCACTATAACAAATTTGGCGGACAGGTAAATGTTATTTATTAGGATTTTTCCCGTGCATTTGCCAACACATCTCATGTCATTTTGCTACATAAACTTGACAGTATTGGATTCTTTTTTCCCCTCCTTCAACTTCTTAGATCTTATCTATCGAATCGAGGTAATTATGTTTTTTACAATGGTTTCTCTTCCCATCAATTTATCTCAACGACCGATGTTCCTCAAGGTTCAAATTTTGGCCGGTCGTTTTTCAATATTTTTCTTAATGATTTACTGTTGTCATTTAATGACATGGTGCTTTTGCAAAACTGTATAGACAACTCCACGAGACTGTGTGCTACGTAATAAGCTTGTTTTAAACACTAATAAGTGTTTTTATGAATCATATACGCGCAAATCCAATCCTATTGATACTTTTTATACTATCAATGGTCTGAACTTAGAGAAAAAGTAAATTGTTAAAGATCTGGGTGTAATTTATGATTCTGAGGTAACTTTTAAGGCCAGTCTCAGCGGAATTTTCGCTCTATTTTCAAAATGTAATATCTCCGTTATTAACAGATCTATAGTTTTCAAATTTTAAATATATGTTGTCCATAACTTTCTTTATATAACGCAAGGGCAATTTTGTTAAAAACAGCTTGTGATCATATTATTTTTTTAATTTTAGTGAAATTTTTGCATAACGTATTTTTAAAAATCAATATTTCAGTTATTTATGGAAATTTTGGAACGGGGTTGTCACCACTGTTTTCAGCTTGCAAAACTTGAGAAATTCTACGAGGTCGATTTTTGACTTTATTTGTTGGGACTGAGATATAGTAAAAATAAAAGTTAGCAACTTCCATGATATACGCTTTTTTTAACTGTGTATCGTTTCTAAAAAATAAAATCGACGATATGTCTCGTATGATTTCTGGAGTTTTGTAAGCTGAAAACAGTGTTGAAAACCGTGTTCTCAAAATTTTATTTAATAATTGAGATATTGATTTTTAAAAATACGTTATGCAAAAATTTCACTAAAATTAAAAAAATAATATGATCACAAGCTTTTTTTAACAAAATTGACCTTGCGTTATATAAAGAAAGTTATGGACAATATATATTTAAAATTTGAAAACTATAGATCTGTTAATAACGGAGATATTACATTTTGAAAATAGAGCGAAAATTCCGTTGAGAAAACGTGGGGACTGGCCTTAAGATCCACATTGAAGACTTAAGTAATTTAGCAAATAAATTGTTGGGTTCTATAATGCGCGTTTCTAAATGTTTTACTAATCCTGATTTACTGAAATTTCTTTACCCATGTACCCCAGCTACATGAATCAACAAATGATGCTTGACAAGATATAAAGAAAATTTCTGAAGTTTCTCTCATTCAAGATGGATGGCTCCTATCCCAGTAGAGGCACTGATATGAACTTAATATTACAACGCCATGGAATTCAGTCCCTTTCGTCTAGACGTAATTTACAGTGTGTTAAATTTTTGATGAAACTGCTTCGTAATAAAATTCTACTCTCTAAAATACAGTTTCATTATTATTATTAAAATCGACACAGACAGCGGACAGACAGACAGACAAACAGACATACAGACAGACAGACAGACAGAGACAGAGACCTATGTTTTTGTACGTTAGTGGTAATGACAAATCGAGAAAATATGAAAGTAGCCAGGCGCCCGGTGGACTCGATTACAAGGCTTCCTTAACTTACGCTCGGGAAGTAAAAGGATAATGTGTGATAATGTTTTCTACTTTGTAAATAATTTTGTCATTCGGCTTATGTTGGTCTCAATTCTCTCAATTAAGGTACATCTCTATACTTTCACCAAAGACTAACCGGCAAAGGACATTTTACGACCTTCACTAGTCCTGCTATTATGCCATCTTCGCGTCACAAAATTTTAGTGGAAACAAAAATAACGCTCTGAACATACACGTTAATGAATAATTCTGAACAGTTAAAATTTCCAGCATCGCCTAGGACTCATAACGAAAGTGTTCTAGATTAAATTTACATACGATTATTTTCATTAATTAGGGTGTTTTGTATATTAACTTAATTTCGACTTAAAACAAATTTGTTTAACTGGTGATTGACGTCACTCCCAGTTACTCTAACACACGTAAAAATCACATTTGGTAAAATGTTTACTCCTAAAAAACTGCGCAGCATACGTCGAGTCTTAAGAATAGCCCCTTGCTGGTGGGAAACTAGGTGATAAATCAGACAAAATGTTTTGTTACAAAGCTTCGTGAAGTAAATATATTCCCTAGGAAAAGAGCATTATGGTGTCCACTAACGTTTGGGTTTTCAGTAATCACGTGTCCCATTGCACACATCTCAAGATACCAGAAATACCATCTGCTTTATCTAAAGCGAGCATTTGAATAATTGCTTAAAATGTTAACCCAACGCAAGTATCTCTATCCAGATTGTTGCTGAGCACAACTTTTGAACAACATTCGGAAATTTTATTGTTTGAAAATCACAGCGGTGATGACTCGCATAATTTAGATGGCTTACCATGTTCTAACTCCTGATATCAGACATTAGAATCGAAGAAAATAATTGTAAGGAAGGCATGATTCCGTAATCCACATCACATAAAGAATAAATGAGTAGCACTTTAAAGATGAAAATCCTTACGCTTACCCTTGTGATTGAAAAATTAAGCAGATAAATACTGCATACATCCAAGCCGAGAAGAAATGGAGGACAAGCTACAGCTGAGCATAAGCTTCAGTCATCAATAAGTTTCACTAATAAATAAACAATTACAACGAAAATTGCTCAAAGTGACAAGCAACGATGGCATTTTTGGGTTAAAACATATTATGTACTGTGGTTGACTTTTGTATAAAATTTCCATATAAAGGAAAAAAAATATAAGTATGATAAATAGTATTTAGTAAGGGTATATTTGTACTTTCATAAATGTATGGTAGGATCTATAATGTAAATTCACATACAACGAAAAATTTTACAACTATGTATATCATATAAAGTAAAAGTATTACTTCTATTTCTAGAAAGCAAGTACAAGTGATTTCCGTTTCATAAACAGAAACTCCGCACTGCTTATTACGAAAGTTTTTTACTCAGTCACGAAAGGGTTGTGGAAGAATGAACCTGATAAACCGTTTTAAATTCATATCTCAAACATTACATACTTAAATGGGGGTATTTATTTCTGTGTTTGACCTGTTTTTACTTCGGTAAAAAATGTGAAATGCGATCAAACCTGTCAACAATGAAATGACCTTTAAATTCCTACATCACAACAATAGTTAAATAAATCCCAAGCCACAATCACGACACAAATATAACCTGTGGTTTAGCTTACACAGCTAAACCGTATTTTCGAGGCATGAGGCGTCAACGAGTAATAAATAATTATCGCTTCTTTTCGTATTTTATTCGAATTTGCATGGCTTGACCGATTGCAAACTCCAGTTTTCCCATATTGTGGTAGTTTCAGACTTAAATGATGTACGAGCTACTAGAAATGACCCGATTAATAAGTTAATTTGTAATCCATTAAATATATCCCCCGTTTTGATGGAAATGTTTTAGCCCACGAAGGTTTACGGAAACTTTTTAATCAGAGTTAATCACTCAATTATGTGCCGCGACTTATTAAAAATACAGGCAGCAGACCATGCTGAGAAATAATTTAACGTACGTTATCTAATTAAGCAAGTTTAAATTATTAATCGTCTAGTTGGAGGGTATACACCCTTGAAAGTATCGATTATAAATTCATAAGGCTGATAACGATACTACAAAGCACCTGGCGGAGCATGTAAGACTAAAGTCAGTGTGAAGAAGTTAAAAAGTACTGCGATATTTTTAAATTTATCCGATTTTGAATTTGTATCATAATAAATTTCTCGAATTTACTGCAAATCTGTATCGTCTATTTCAAAAGTAGTACTTTTTGAAACACAAAATTCCTGAAGTTTCACAGACCGCAGAAAATAAAATATATGTTATTCATTTTCCTGTCTATCTACCTGTCGTGGATGTATATATCTACTTTCATAACGTTCCCTGATTTTTATTTTAATTCCGACATTTTCTGAATAAAAAAGCAAATCTTGTTATTGTCAAATCGTATTCGTTTTCAAGCATTCATAACAATAGGAATAAAAGCATTGTTATATTATTCGTTTCACATTATCTACCTACTACTTATTCATCGTTATCCTTCTTTGTATTATTGACACCGAGAGTATTTGTAACAACAATGTAAATATCATTATTCACAGGGCATACAGATATTTTCAGTAAAAATATTTTCGTTAAATTATTACATCAACCAAATTCAATTCAGCAAAACGAAATATTGAGTTAATTTCCAACAAATTTGTTTATTACATCTGTTTTTGTTATTTATTGATAAGTTTCTGGTTAACAACTGGTTAAAATTTAAACTTTAACAAACGGCTGTTTTTTTAATTTCGTTTATAACACATAAAATATTCCATAAACAAATAATGAATTTCGATATGGTTAAAACCATATGGTTCGATATGGTTTTAAGTTCCATTTTAGTTGCTCTTTTACTAACTACACTAATATTGTAAACACAATGTGCTGCATATCCGTTTAAATTAATGTGTACATATTAAGAAAGCTAGAGCCCTGTACGCATAATTAAAAGTGAATCTTTGACTTGACAAAATGTATACAATTAAGTACTTTAATATAAACAACTAATGTGCAATTATGGCTCATAAAATTGTAAACCATATTTTACCGTCTACTCTAGCGCAAATGACAGTTTCAACGTGTTCTCATTGCAGTGATTACGTTGGTACTCGGTTTCGCAATTAACTGTTTGTGATACCTAATACCTACTGAAATTCTGAGAAAAGCAAAATATCCCTCTTCTGAAGTTTTCTAGAGGCTTCAAAGCAATTTCAGCGCATCAAGTTAAAAATAGTTGCACAAGGAAATACACGAATAAGAAATTCCTTGTTTCTTGTTCGTTATTTTATTATTATTATTTGTTTCAAACAAATTCAGTTATATGACTATAAGAGGTAACATGTTCTTAAAATATACGCACAGCTAATTGGGTATAAATACAAAATATGAAAATAATAATGCACAAAATTTCAGGATATTTAAAAGTTGCTTTCCTTAAATTTGCGACATGTCAGTATTTTTTGTCTGATTCTAAACAAGTACAAATACGTGATTGGAAACGTCGACAAATGGCTGTTGAATTGAATTAAAAATGCAAAACTGAGAATTTGGGCATAGTTAAATTTTATGAAATTTATCGTTTTCACGTCACATTATTTATCGTTAAATTTAAAAGTATTAGTAAGTAAACTGTTCATTGATTCATTGAATACAGTTCAGTCACTTTGAAACTAGCTGCGCGTTGAGATTTTCGATTAGCATTGTTTTCCTTCTTTATTTTTTTTTGTTTGAATTTCAATTAGGCTTCAAATGTTCTCATGTAACCATAATTAAATGTCTGTTTTATACCTCCTCTTACATGCTAAATATTTGTTACACCGTTAGTAAAACAACAAACAACTGTCACAGAACGAGTGAAAAAGTTGAGCATATGTTGGCGTTGAACTTTAATTTTAGTTGATTAAATTTTGCGTCTAAATGACAACATTGGGTATTTAAAATTTCACAGTTTGTTAATTAAAATTTTCTGCTAATTATCACATAATAAATTTTGTAGTTTTACTATGTTTTCTATATTTGTTTGCCGAGAGGCACGAATCCTATTTCAAATGTCCTCTAGAAGGCTTGTTATTATGTAGAAACAATTTGTTTTTAAAATGGTGGAATATTTTGAATATATATATGTGCGTATCGTTGCAAATAATTCCCTTTCAGAAAATTGACAAATAGACAATAATTATATTGCTGCAAAAATAAATAGATGATAATGAACTATGAATTTTAGGAATTAAAAAACTAGAAAAAAGAAATAAATTAGCTTTTCAGTTTTTGTTAAAAGAATCAATATGTTCATAATTAACTCACTAGTATTAAGCAACTTGAAAATTCAGTGTACACTTTTCGCGAAATATATCAAAATTTTTATATGGGAAATTAATTAATTGCAAAAGATAAATAAAGATCTGCTCGCAGTTTAAAAGAAATAATTTAAAAATGAAATAGTTTTATTTTGGCTTTTTTGTGAGTTTTTTTCAATTTTCGCTTACGCTCGGGAAGTACTGTAATCGAGTCCGTCGGCCGACTCTCTACTTTTACGTTTTATAGACCTCTCATGACTCCTAGAGTGCGAAGAAATAGGTCTCTCTTTTTCGTCTGTCGGTCTGTCTGCCGTCACGGATTTATATTAAGCAGATAATCTCCGAAAGTACTGAGCCCATTGCTGTCAAATTTTAAACTTATATTAAGAATATCATGTAAATGGTAAAACGGTAACCAAAACTTGTCTCGTCATCCCCATCAATAATGTGATGACGTCACTATAAAATTGTACATAGTAAACGGGTTTTAAATTGTATAAAAAACATAGTCCTACACATGTAGTTTATGACTCCCGGAACGTCCAGATTTCTGGAAAAAAAACAAAATTATAAAACAACATTTTGTAATTTAATTTTGAATATGCAAAGCCGAATGCTCTGAAATCTTGCAGATATGTTAGCCCCAAGGGCTATAGTTTTAAGGTTATGATTGCCATGATAAATTTTTAATTAAAATATATGATGATCTTGATACTGTCAAGTCAGTACTGCCTTCGTCAGAACCATTTACTCAACCCAAGAAAATCATCCGGATTGGTTCTCGTAAACCTAACATCAATCGTCCTTTGAAAATTGTTTGCGAGAGTGAAGAAACAGCCAAAAACACCCCATATGAAGATTTTTGTAGTGACTTGGAAACAGTTTTTGGATCAATTTCATGATTCGTCATACATAATAGGTGATGATTTTAACTTGGCTTTGTTTGATTGGAATAAACATGCAGTTATCATAAATTTACATTCTCATTGCAAGAGTTCCGTGATGTAATTAATTCTACTTGTGAATTTATGAACCTGAAGCAAGTCAATAGCATCCTGAACAGCAGAGGTGTATTTCTGGATCTTATCTTTACTAACATTAGTATTTATTATATTTCCTCAAAACCTTCATCCCTCTCCATACTCATGAGGTGTGTTCCACTTTTATCAACCGAAATGAACGTTTTTGATTTTTCTAAAGGTAACTATAATCTTTTGAATAGATATTACGCATCAGTCTGTTGGGAATCCTAATTAGTTGGTCGTAATTTAGATGAAAAAATATCAATATTTTGTGATATAATGTTTTCAGGTTCTCAAAAGTATATTCCAGTTATTAATAATAAAGGACCTAGTTACCCTAGATGATTCAGTAGTGAACTCAAAGTACTTTATAGAAGAAAAAGAGCAGCTCATATGAATTATAAGCTAATTGGCAAGCATGAGGACTATTTATTTTCTAAATCTCTGAGGGCTCGATGTAAAGAGTTGAACAGACAGTTATATTCTTCTGAATTTCAATGCTTAAAATTATCAATGGCACACAGAATGATTCCTATATGAATCTCGAGATTGTGTTGCTATTAGATTTATCAAGCTGCTTCAAAGCTAGTAGAAATGGACGGCCAGCTTCTTCAGAAGATAACTTTCCAATTACTAAATGGGCTATGTATCTTCCTAATCTATCCGTCGTCTCATCGACGCTAATCCACATTATTATATTGCCAATAGAATTTCTAATTTGTTTAATTACCTGTAAATTATAAAATTTATGTTAAAAAGTTTTTAAATAAAAATTCTAGTGCTCACCATATCGTAATCTTTTGGTAAATAATTTTTTCTCAGAGTGCTTTCTGAGGGTAAATACCTTCCTCTATATTTATTCATAAAATTTTTAAACTCAGGACAACTAATTTTATTCCATGGGATATTTGCTGCGGTAAATGATTATTGTCGGAACTAATGTTTAATAAAGTTTGTTTACTGGATTTATTCTTGTTCTTTTTATGTGCATCGCCACTGCGGTATTGTTCAAAGTGTGATTTTTTTTCGCCCTTAAACTAGGAAACAAAAATGTGAACATAATTCAAGCTTCAGTATTTTAGATGTTTACTTACAATTTTTCCACACACTTTGCAGAATAACTCATTGTCTTTGCTTGAAGAAGGAAACTGAAAATTAGTGTCCAAATTATGCCCTAACCATAATTTGATTTTACCTTAGGCATTTTGAGGATTCTTTACTGTATGCACAAAAATCAAAACCGGCCCCATCACACTCACTAACACGCAAAGACACTCAGTTTTACTAACAATAAACTTCTAAATTAAATGCAATTGGGTGGTTTAATTAACACTTTAGGTCTCTAACGGTAAATTAGGCATTTTAGGTAGTAATAAATGGGCCTTAAATAAACAGAATTTTTTAAATTCGGATAAATATATAAATTTCGCTGCAATGCCTGAAGTAGATATAAAAAGGCAAAAAACCTAAGATCCGAATTTTCTAATATCTAAGATACATAAATTAGGCTTTAGAAATGACACGGTTAAATGATTATCGTCTTTCCTATTGAATATAAGTCAACAGGTCCGTATTAGCAACTTTTTCTCTGCTCTTTCTCAGTTCCCTCAGGTGTGCCTCAAGGTACATATTGTGGACCTATTCTATTCCTACTTAGGATCGAACCAGCTGTTTTCAACACTCGAACTGTTTGCTTTATGCTGATGACTTGAAACTATTTAAAGTCATTCGTTGTACTCAGGATGCGCAACTTTTGCAACTTGTTTTACAAAATTTATTTAAATGGTGCGACTTTATTTCATTTTATAACATACAGACAAGCATCAATTTTGGTTATCAACTAGAAAATCAGTCCGTGGTTCGTGTTGCTGAAATTAAAGATTTGGATGGGATTTTTGACACGTCTTTATCTTTTAAAAGTCTTTTTTCTCATATCGGTAATAAGGCTTTGAAAATGTGGGGTTTTATTTGGCGGAATTTCAAAGATTTGTCGCTCTGGGTTTTGAAATCTTTATAACGTTCGTTGGTTCAATCCCATTTCAATAATTGTTCGCCCATATGGAGCCCAATTTATAATGTTGATTGTGACAAACTGGAAAAAGTACAGTCATGTTAAGAGTGATAACAGTTGGATAATGGATTAAATGAGAATTCTACCACTAAGTGTTCGTCGACGTATTTATGACACTTGTGTTCTGCATGGTTTAATTAGTGGTAACATTGATAGCCCATATCTCTTAGGTTGTTTTTCCTTTCTACTGCCTGCCGTCTACAGTCGTACTACGAGAAACAAATACATTTTACAGTTCAAGAAGGAGCAGTATCTCAATTTTTGATTCCTCGAAAACGAAATTTAAATCAGCTGTTACCATTTATTTTCAGTTAGAGAGACTTTTGAGTTTGAATTAATTTTATTTATTTTTATAATAAGTGTAGAATATTGTATATATTATCTATTATAAATTGGAGATTTTCCGTCAAATATATATTAAAATCAATCAAATGTCATTTCTTTTAATACATATGCATGGATTTAATGCCATCGATACGTACTTCAATGTCGGCGCTGATACGATATGACGTACTAATGGTCGAATTCTTTCGAAGGATAAATATAAATAAAACAGTTAAAGTTAAACAAGTACTTGGAATTAAGAATACATTGTTTCCCAGGCGCAAGGAATGAGGGGGTGTTATTTACCCTTCTGGAGCGAGGGAAGTTCTGTCGAAATATCTTTCGACCAATTTTAATTTAAATATATAATATGATACAAATTTCGTATTATCACACTTAACAAATAATAAACCCCTTAAAAAATTGTACAAAGGGATGGCACTATGATAAGTTTATGCTATTCCAAAGTAGGCACCACTTGTAGGCGCTCTGTGCTAAATTAGTGTTCTAAAAATCTCTCGGTAATTTTAAGAGATCAATTAAGATGGGACATCGGGTACATAAAACTATTACTTACCAAATTGAATACCTCTTCCGGTGCATTAATTTTATTCATCTATCCATAAAACTCCATCAGTAAAGTACAGACTAGACATATAAGTAAGTGAAGCTAAATAAACCGTGCAAAAAAAGTCTGTGTCGTCTAATCAGCTCATACACAGTTTTAAATGTCTGCTTCACTTGCCATTAAGCTGCGCAAAATAAACACCAAAAACCAACTGCGAAGCTCCTGATGGTGCACAAAGTTCGGAAAAAGCATGAGAACTGTTCCTTGGCAGCAGGAGGTGTTTGTTGGCAAAGAAAACTTTTCGACGTGCGTTAAGTGAGATTGTGTCCCGGTGATTTTTTGCACCGGAACGGTCATTTTCCGGCCAATAAAACCGGCCAAAGTGGCCTCGGCCAGGCAAAGACATCACGTAATTCATTAGGAAAAGACTAATTCGCATTATCCGCAACAATAATTGGTGGTGTGGCCGGGTGCGAGGAAGTCGCAGCTCTGCCGGATGTTGTCCGGTGTCATATCCGAGTTTAGGGGTGATATAGGATGCGGACGAGTGTTATGACGAGGGAACCGATGAGATCTCGAATTAAATCGCCGGTCCAATATGCCCAGATCGATAGCGAAAAATCGCCAGGACGAACACACATTAGAGTTTTCGTTTGGCAAACAGGACGCTAAAATAACGCTACGACACACGTGACGATTTTTTAATAATGTAAAAGTCGAATGTAATAATAAGTGACAATGTCATTTGATATGTTTTTCAACTTTTCAAATTAATCTCATAAATGTGATAAGAATATTACTTGATTTAACACTAAACTCTGACTGATAATTTTAAATTTTGGTCCGAAATCCCCAGACGAAGGGACATAGCCTAAAATCAAGGATGTGTAAAGAAACAAACCTTGAACAAGTGTTAGCTCGGACTTAAAATAGATAGCTCAGGAAATATCAAATTTAAAAAAAAACACAAAATATGTCTCGAGGGAAATTATTGATATATTTTTACAAAATACGTCGTTTTGTTCCATTTCTTCTGCACTTTTTAAAATTACATTAATACAAATGCTGCTTCCTGAAAGTATTTTTTCTTTTATTTCAGCTTCGTCCCCCTATAATCGAGAAACGTTTATTTCCTTGAAGTCACTCAATTTTTCAATTACCTTCCGTTGCAATTCAAGTGATTAGTTGCCACAAATTTTAGACCGATATTTATTTCTGAATTTTAATGCTTTCATACCTCAGTTCCATCACTTTTGTACGTTTATTTCCTTTTAGTTTCTTTACTTTCCCTTTAAAAAATATATTGAATTTATAAACACGATCAACTAATTTCAGTTTTTTATTAAACATAGTTTCACTACATAGCTTCTCAGCATACCAAGTACTGTGATCCCATTTATAATAAAAGTTCCCATGGGATGTGCATTAAATCGCCGGTCCAATATGGTCGGATCAATAGCGAAAAATCGCCAGGACGAACAGATATCCTTTACGCAAAAATCCCGTCCTGATCCTGCAGGGATACGTAATGTCGTGCTTTCATATCTGCGCTTTTGCAACGTCAGATTTTTATTACACTTGCGATATACTTTCCTCAATCAAGATTTCATTATAGATAGCGTAAATTTTAATATCGGATTCAATTTCGTTTTGACGGTTCGGATTTAAAATGAGACGCATAAATTCGCGGTGATAATTGCGTCTTTTAAGGTCCACATTCATTCGACTTCCGCAAAAATAATAACGAGTGCTTTTTTCTCGGGGCTTCCATTGTTTGTATAGAATCGGCGGCGAATTTGATACAACTTCAAGAAAATACTCTTTGTTCGCAACCGCCTACATAAAGAATGCTTTCATGCCTTTTCTTTTTTTGCGATTTTTACTTTTTTCACAAATTGTAAAATCCGATATACTTCAGAGAATATTGTTAGATGCTTACAAAGGGTGCGACTTTGCTACTACACCGTGAAAAACGTTACTTTTTGAGTGTGTTTGCTAAAATTAGAAGATGACGCCATGCTGGCACTTGGAAAATTACAAAATTTCATAAACAACTCAATTTTATTAATTAATAAAATTCATTTGTTGCTTGCATAAACACCGTCTTATTTAATGATGGTGTTTTAATTAATGAATTCTGTTAATGAAAGCTCACCCACACATAATTTCGTCCACAAATAGTAGCTGGTTTTTAAAAAGATGGGTAATTTTTAACCGTGGGAAAAAGACAAAAAAAACTCACGTCACATTCCTAATTTAATAACAATTAATTTATGACAGGTGCCTATTTTAGACAGAATATAAGGTACATCAGTTATTAGAACTAAGCTCTGTTACATGTTCTATTTAACTATTTCTTTACTAATTTAAAAATCTAGATTGGTAACAACCTTCGTGGTTTGTGCTCTTGTCTTTTCACGGTTTTAAGTGGTAAAAAGTGGGAAATTTTCCGAGAATTTTGGAAGGTGGTTGATGACTAGGATTGTGTATCTCATGAACTAAGATTGATGCGGTTAAACTGAGTGAGTTTTGAGATTGTGGGGATATTTGATGACTCCTTCTTTTTTGTGTAAGTCCACCTACACGATAAAAATTATCGCTACTACTTCAATTGTTCCTCTAATTTTTACCTTCCGTGGTCCAGTTTGTATGCCTTATTGTTAGTCACCACGACGGATCGCGTAGGTACGAAAAATTGTATCCTTGTTTACCCAGTTTATTTTATTCTTTTTTATAATAACTGTCATCTGTATGAACTGTGAGGGTCCTGTTACACCCACAACACCCTCTACTAAGTGTGGAACATGCAAAAAACATTCACATGTTCAATGTTTAAAACTTAGTGAGGACGAAATTGTCGAAATCATTAATAAAAGATCTCCATGGATATGTTCTAAATGTTGTGCTACCTCCAGCTCTGCTAATGTGATATCCGCTGAATTAATTGAAGACATTATCAAGAAACAATTAACTATTATGAAACAAGATATTAAAGCAACTATAGGTGATCACTTTAAGAATATCAATGACAGACTAACAGCGGTAGAGAATAAGGTTTGTACAATTCAAGAGGAATGGAATGTATTAAAAAAATCATTACCAAATACAGTCCAAAATACTACTGGTGCTGCTGGTGACATAAATGTTATTATCTCTAAAATGGAGGATCGGAAACGTTGTAGTTCTAATGTATTAATTTATAATATTCTTGAATCTGCAGCATCGTCAACTCAGCAAAAAATCGATGATGATATTAATCAAGTTATGGATATATTGTCTCCGTTAGAGTCATTCGCTAAACCCAAAAAAGTTATTCGTATTGGCTCTTACAAACCTGACAGCATTCGTCCTTTAAAGATTGTGTGTAATAATGAAGATGTGGCTAAAGAAATTCTTCGCTCTCATAAAAACAACTCCAATCGAAATAATCATTTTCGTCCTGATCTGACCAGGGTTCAACGTGATTTTAACAAATCTGTTTTGAATGATTTTAGAGATAGGTTGTCCAAAGGTGAATCCGATCTAACTGTTAAATATAAAAACAATCTGGCATATATTACTAGTAAGAGCACCCGTAACAATCTTCCAAAAAGTTAATTAATTTTTATTATAAAAATGTAGCCGGTACTAGGACTAAGTTAAAAGATTTTTCTTTGAACGTCAGTTCTTGTGTTTATGATGTTCTTGTTATTACAGAATGATGGTTGTGCAGTAGTATTTCTAATGGTGAATTGTGTTTAAATAATTATAACATTTTTCGTATAGATCGTGATGTTGAACTTACAGCTAAATATCGTGGTGGTGGAGTGTTAATAACAGTAAAAAAAGATTTGGATTCTTACGTTGTTCTAAGGGGTCAGTCGGTTGAAAGTATATTTCTACACTTAAAATATAATGACTTAGATCTGATTGTTGGGGGAGTGTATATTCCACCTGCTTCTGCCTTAAATATTTACGAGGACTTTTGTTCTGATTTAGAATCAATTTTTGAACGGTTTCCCGAATCTTCATATATTATCGCTGGTAATTTCAATTTGCCAAATTTTATTAAGGACGGTAACGAAATTTATCAATCATCTGTATCGCAGGAGTTACATAATGTTGTTAGCAAGACTTGCTCATTTTTAAATCTAAAACAAGTAAATACACATTCCTAATAGTAGAAATGTATTTCTAAGCCTTATTTTTTCAAACATTAGCAATATTGAAATTTCTTCCACCTTAGATCCTATTTTTCCCGAAAGTAGTCATCATGTTCCTTGCTCTTGGAGTATTTTTTCTGTTAATATGCCGTCAATACGTTCGGAAAGTCGTATTTATGATTTTGCTAATGGAAATTATACGCTTTTAAATGACTTTTATGCTTCCATATGTTGGGATTCTTATTTGGTGGGAAGGATTTAGATGAAATGGTTGCACTTTTCTATGATATAATATTTGCTGGCTTTGAGAAATGCATTCCATACAAAATTGTTAAACATAATGTGCGCAATCACCCTGTATGGTATAACAAAGAACTTAAAGATCTTTATTGGAAGAAAAAATTTGCACATTTAAGTTATAAAAGATATGTTAGACTCGATGATTATTTATTTTTTAAATCTTTGAGATCTAGATGTAATGTTTTAAGTGCTAAACTATACGCTTCGTATGTCACAAGGGTTAATGCGTCCATTTTAAATGATCCAAAGTTTTTTTTGGAAATTCATTCGAGATAAAAAGAAAAGTGATGCTAGTATACCTTCTAAAATGATACTTGATCAGCACTCTGGAAACGGTGGAGATGAGATAGTTAACCTTTTTGCACAGTATTTTTCCTCTGTTTACGAAGTTGATAAGTAATCAAAGGAATTTTCTTTGTAATATAGATCCATCACATCAAGTCAATGATATCGGCTTGAATGTTACTGTTTCAGATATTTTTAATTTTGTATGCAACTTAAAGTCGTCATGTAATCCTGGTCCCGATGGGGTTCCAAGCGTAGTTTTAAAGAACTGTATCTACTCTATTTGTTCACCTTTATTGATATTATTTAAAACATCATGAGACAAAGGTATTTTTCTTAAACTATGGAAGAATAGTTACATCATTCCTATTTTTAAATCGGGCCAACATGATAAAATTGAAAACTACAGGGGCGTATGTAATCGGTCCGCAATTCCTAAATTGCTGGATTCACTAGTTTCAAGTCAACTTCAATGGGCATCGTCGCAGATCATTTCTTGTCAACAGCATGGTTTTTATCCTAAGAGATCCGGAATGTCTAATTTGGTAGAATATCAGTCATTTCTAAACGATGCATTATCTAACCGTATTCAGGTACATACTATTTATACTGACTTTGCGAAGGCATTTGATCGTGTCAATCATCGGTTACTGATTATAAAACTTCAAAAACTGGGTTTTAAAGATTTGACAGTGAAGTGGTTATCTTCATTTCTTTATGATAGATGGCAACAGGTTCGTATTAATAATTTTGCTTCAGATTCATTGTGGGCCAGTTCTTTTTACACTATTTATTAATGATTTGACATGGTGTTTTCAATACTGCAATTATTTGTTGTATGCGGATGACTTGAAATTATTTGCAATGATACGTTCTGTTCAAGATTCGAAACAGCTGCAGCTGGATGTGGATAAATAGTATAGTTGGTGTGATGGGAACTGGCTTCCTTTAAATATTAAGAATATACAGTCACACATGAATTTCGATTATTATATGGGCAATGATTTAATATCTCGTGTTTCGGAAATTAATAATTTGGGAGTCATTTTCGATACAGCCCTTTCATTTAAGAATAATTATTCACATATTGTCAACAAAGCAATGAGTATGTGGGGTCTGCCGTAATTGTAAGGAATTGTCTTGTTTGTCTTTAAAAGCACTTTATTTTGCCTTAGTGCGATCGCACTTTGATTACTGTTCTCAGATTTGGAACCCTATTTACAAAGTGGACATCGACTATTTAGAGAAAATTAAAAAAAAAATTCCTCCGCACCTTGGAATTTAAAGTTGAACATACTCATGTCAAGGGTGAATACGGGTGGGTCATGGTTACTTTTGATATCCAGTCGCTTGGCTCTCGTAGGAAAATTTCTGATGCCTGTTTTATACATGGCATAATTAACCTTCAAACTACCTATTTTTTCCCGTTATTTCTGGTTTAACGAGAGTGGTATTTTTAGTAGCTTCGATTAAGGCCTTTTGCTATGCATTCAAAAAATATCAGTTGTATAGGTGTAACAGTTTGTTACAAAAAAAAAATTAGTCTCTTGGGGTCCGCATGGACCCCACCTGGTTCTTTATGTTGTCATTTTTTTGTCTATATTTTGGAGATTTTATTGCACCTGCAGGTCTTATTCTGAGAATTTAGTCTTACAAAAACCATTGTTTTATTCTTTACTAGTTTATAGGCGGCGTTGCAGTTTTGATACAGACTTGCAGGTGTCAGTATCGGTGTCAGTCTGACAATGTAATCACTGTAAAAAATTAAATTTTGTTTTATCAATGGTACGTTATCAAAATCGATATCAGTACAATCCCCCGGACGCTGTTTCGTCTATATAAGTAGCAGGGACAGAAATCAAGAAATTTTTGCATTTCCTGCAAAAGATTTGTTTGCCGAGATCATTCTACTCGTACCGTTGAATGTCAGGAATGCTGGAACAAAAAACTCTAACGAAAAATGCTTATTTAATATTGTTATGTAATTTTTTTAACTTGGTTGTGTTTAAAATTAATAAACAATTTGGATTCGCCAAAAATGTTTTATTAATTCTTTAATTTTGGCTAAATAAGGCCAGGGGGTCCAAACGGACCCCACCCGAAACGATGTGTAATTTTTCCCACCCGGTAGTTTGAAGGTTAACGGACTTATAGACTGTCCGAATTTGTTAACTAAGCTTTCGTTCTGTGTGCCTGCAGTGAGTAGTCGAGTGACAAGAAGCAAGACCATTTTCAGAATTGCGACAACAACAACAAATTTTGGTCAAAACCACCCTCTAACTAGAATGATGAATTCTATTAATAAAATTTCTAGCCATAGTCAAATATTAATCTTTGATTCGAAAAGATTAAAGTTTAAAAGTGTTGTTAGAAATTATTTTGGTTTGTAGTGGCTTTTTATATATAATTTTAATTTTTAGTTACATTAGATTAAGTTACGTTGCAGTAGTTCCACCAAGGAATTTAAGTTATTTTTATTTTTATTTAATTAATGTATAATTTTCTGTGAATTTTTGGTATAATTTTAACTTTGTAAAATTAAGGTTTTCGTTAATAAATAAATAAATAAATAAATATATATATAAATGAGTGAACAAAAACCGCTAACCCAAAAATATACTTCCGAAAAATATAAATGAAATAAAACAAGGGAAGGACACCTGTTCTTCGGTTATTAAAATTTAAAAATAAATATGCTGACACGTTGAGTATCCACTATTGTACCAACATTTTCATGTAGTTCCAACGTTACTAGTTTCTAGCAAGTCGATTTAAATTTTGTGTAGTATAGTCGTGGAAATACCCCTAGTCAAAAACACTAAAAATGTAACATTTTTTAGTAACTTTTCGTAGATGATTTCTTATATGTTACGAATATGTTGCTGTGGATAAATCTAAATTTCAAATTAGCAACTAAAAAAAAAAGTCATTAAGAGAAAATTTTTGTAAATAGAATTTTTAAGTTGGGAGACTCATTAATTAGTAGCGTACGTCCTCTGTTTCCAATTTTTATATTTCGTACAACAAGTTTATTTTGAATGAATACAGTACACCATCAAAAACTATTATATTCTGCTATTATGTTAAAGCCATCAACTTTTTGGACTTTTCTTTTTTATAAACTGGAACATTTAATTACTTAATTAATTGAACTTCATTAAAAAACGAAAGAAACGGAAGCTTTAATGAGAAAAAGTTTCAAGTTATAACATATCGACATCTAAATCTTCAAGGCTACTGTTATCAACCTCACTTTTAGTCTCACTATCATCCGAAGTATTAACATTAATAATAATAGGTTCATTCTGTTCTGAAATATCTAAATGCTTTTCATTTTCCAGAGCTGGTTCTTGGAATGATCTTATCATAATTTCTTTTAACTTCCGACCCTGCCATTTCAATTGCGTTGAAATCTCAGTGCCAAGGTGGCAGCCTCAACACCCCATGCCTATGATGTTGGGCGCATAAATCTAAATGATAACGTTTTTGAAGTTTGTTTGCCAATATTCCCCAGATTGGTCTTTCATGGCCTTGGGTGGATCATCAATCCCATTTATGCTATCAGTTTTGTTTTTGTCTAACTTTTTCGAGGAATTTCTTCCTACAAAGGAAGTAAAGGTTTATTACAATATATGGATACCTATGAAGACTAAATTTACACCTCAAGTCTACTATGATAACTTGCGTTATCTATCACAATAAGAGAAGCTCCCCGCAAACTTGGTATCAATTGTCCTTTGAACCATTTTTCAAAATTTTCCTAGTTCATGTTATCATCATAGTCTCCAGATTTGCTATTAGCTTTAAAAGTTTAAGAGGCTCCTTCAATAAAACCGTTTTTAATTCCAGCGTGAACCACAATTTATCTGCACCCTTCTCCAGTTTTTATAATAGCTGTGTTTACTGAACCGTCTTGCCAAGTTTTTTTGCATATGCTACCCTTACTAAATACCCACGTTTCACCAAGAAAAAAAGGTTCACATAAATTTTTTCCTTTGTGTTGGTGGTATATACGTAACACCTTGCTAGGGTTTTTGGGATCTTTTTGTGAACTACCCTGACTGTGATTACGTCCTGACTACAAAGGTTTTGTAAACACAATGTCAGTTTCGACCGTTTTGGCAAAATCGCGCTTGCAATGTAATGGAAAAAAGTAACTAGATTTCAAATTACCCGCGTAAGAGGTACTTTCTACGTCATCAACATGTCTCTTCAAGGTCATGATATACCCTAACCTAATCACTATAAAAGGATCTTGGAAACAACCATTTTATAGATAATCTCCCGGTATGACATTAAATTTATAGAACTCACTTTTGTCTTTATGTAACTAATTCTAGACAACATATTTTTCTTGTATTCAAAGTCACTAAAACTTGGACTTTTTTGTAGCTTGTAGACAGATCTTTCCGAAATTTTCAACATTTCTGCGGCCAGTTATGTCTTCCTTTTTTTCTTAAATTCCAAACCATCTTGGTTTCTATCAAGATAGTCTAAAATATTTAAATTTATTTGTTTTACTTGGTCGTTAAATCACTTAATTTTTGACTGGGACAAACGACAAAATTTCAAATTTGACATAAGGCTCTACGTGCTACTCAAAATTTAGTAATTTTTTGTCTCACACAAAGTGCATAAGATAGAAAGACAAAAAGTTTGACTTGCGGTAATTCCAGGACTTTAGCAGCAATTTGCTACAAACTAAGGAAGAGTATGTAAGAAAAAAATACGAGCACAGGTTTGTACGTCCTCGGTGTACGCTAGGAAAATATTTTCCTTCCGGTGAACTACTAACTTCGTGATTTCTCCACGACTAGAATATGAAAAGATACTCGTAGATCTCCCGCTTCCACCTGTCTATCCATTTTATTAAACAAGTAATCATGTATGCGTGTCCTTACGCACAACGTGCGTAAGAAAAGCCTATCGCACAGTTAGGGATTTTCCGATTTAATTTAGAAGGCTACCACGGTCGGAGTCAATAGGGAGTCAGTGCCACTTTGTACCGGGTGTAAGGGCAAAATCACCAAAAAGTGTCAAATATAGTGACTTTCATGTGGTAAAGTTGTCCCTCTATATGCGGCGGATATATTAACAGTAAATTTCTATTCAAATCAAACAAAATGTAAAGTTTGTCCAGAATTATAAGAATTTTATGGACTCCCAACGTTAATTCGTTTTACAGCCCAGGCATCAATTCTATTGTACAGGTAAAGAGCCTGTCAGGGGAAAGCCGATGCTTACTGTACCTGAGTTCGTCCCGCTCTTCAGCTGTACAATAAAATTGACAACAGGGCTATAAAACGAATTAACTTTGGGAGTCCATAAAATTCTTATAATTCTAGACAAACTTTACGAAGACTGATTAACCAAAGCAGCTGACAAATACACAAAACACAAATGTCAATTGGGCTGTTGCCAACCTTTGGTTACAAATTCGTGCCCCTTCGGCGGTGGCGACATCTACTTTAGCTTTGCGTGGAATACCCTATAGATAATCGTATAGCTCCTAGAAATACATAGTATCGTCATCTATTGTTGTATGAGTAGAGCAAATGCAGTTGGTAACGCAAAAATTTCCCTGGTTTCGAACCAAATTTTGTCAACAGTGTGTTGACAGCACATAAACCGTTGTTGTCACGTGGTCGTGACGTGTACGTTATTGTTGTTTAAAGTTAATTAACATAACTAATAATAAATTATTAAATAAGATTTTATTGATTAAAGTTTATAATTTATTAATATTTATCTAATCAAAATTTGTGTATAAACGTCAAACTTTACACCAAACATAAAACCATTTTAAATTTTGAGGTCTGTCAAATGGTGCCAGTAATTTTTGTTTTTTTAGATTTACGCCAGATTTGTTCCACGGTGGCGATACTATGTGTTTTCTAGGGGCTATATACCCGATACATGATCGTTTTCCGGGTTGGGACCGTGTTAATTGAGTTTTTGGCTTCTGGTATGGTTGGCATACTGAGTTACTGTGCTCTTTTGCCTTATCCTAATTTCTTAACCCTGCTCCTGAAGATGCCACTTACGAAAGCGTGCGAAACGTTGAGCCCAAAAACTCAATTAACACGGTTCCAACTCGGAAAACGATAATGTATTTTTTTCACTAGCAGCCATGAAGCATGCAAATGTCGACTCATTTAGAGGTATCAAATTCAACTTTTGCGACCACGGGTTCAAAAAGAAGATTGAGGTTATGTACGCAATACTTGATGTGATTATTTCTTAAAAAATGAACACATGTATGCTACTAACATTACTTGAGTATACGCATGGTAGTAGACGGTAGAAAATAAAATGATTAATTCAGCGACAAGTGTAAACGGTTTTCTTTGTGTTGAAGATTTAGATCAAGTTTGATTAGAAATTAAAACAATCATGTTGCGTCAAAAAATTGAACGTTTATTTTTTCAATTTATTGTCTTATGGTTTCTACTAGTGAAAAAAATAGTATATTAACCACGGTTGCAAAACCACTTCTAGACCTCGCGCTTCAGAGCACTCGACGCTGCGCGTCTCGGGTTCTAATTTGCGCTCGGTCTAGAATGCTTGGCCTTGCAACCTTGGCCAATAATATACTATTTCGATTTATTCAATTTAGGTTGGTAGTGAAAATGACAAGACTGACAGGTAAATACAAAATTGTGGATATTGTTAGCGTTGCTGTTAGTAAAAGAGGAATAAATAATCAAAGAATTTTAAAAGGAGAAAACGAAGAAGGTAACATTAACTACAAAAAACATCTGTATTTCTTTCTTTTTACGGATTATACACTGACCGACAAAAAAACCGGCCAGCCTGAAAAATTTCGCAAAACCACTTTAAAAACTATTAATGTAACTAGTGGTCCTTATTTTCTTAAAGAACCATTTACTATTGACAGGTGATGTACAAATTAGCAAAAAAAAAGAAGACAAATAAACGCAGAATTAAATTTAATTTAACAAAATAACAGAAACAGAACAAGTAATATATTTTCTTAATCAAAACAATAAAGGAGGCTGTTGTTGTAAACAGTGTTTTTCATCATTTGATTATAAGTTTGACAGTTAATACACGTTTTCACGCGAAAACAATGCCGCGTCTCTCAAATTCTCGCTCTGTTTCTGTTATTTTGTTAAATTAAACTTAATTCTGCGTTTATTTGACTTATTTTTTTTGCTAACACTATAAGAGCCAAACGTAGCGACTGCTCCTAAGTACCTGATGTACATATATGTATAATGTGTGTATTCCAAATATAATGTTAAAAAAAGATCGAAGGGAAAGGGTGTGAACTGTTTTGTTTTGTTCAGACCATTTGTCCACCTTTCAAGTTTCATATGTGCTACATCAAAGCTATGCAAGTTGCTCCAACTTTTGCATCGCACAAAAGAGAGCATTTGCGGCGAGTTCCCGACGTAGAAACGAAACGAGAAATTAACACATTGCTCCTCTTATTATAATGGCTAAAATGGTAGTTAGAACTGAAAGTTTAAATGCAGATTAGGTATTTTTTGTGCAATAACTTAAACATTATTTGCAGTTTTTTTGTTATATCTATTTATGAAGAAAGTGAAACAGTTTGTAAAACAAAGACACATAAAAAATAAAATTATTGACCTAGGAGAAAGTGGATTTATGAGGAAAGACTATTTAGAAGCACTGTGATAATGTAAAATTGTGCTTTTAAGAAAATTTCTTTGTTCATGTCTAACCGCTATAACCAAAGTGATTTAATGTCATGCAACTGTGGCGCTCTTAGAACTATCAAATTCTTAATAACTAACCCGACGATAAGAAAAACAGTCTAAGTAGCCGTAATAAAACTAAGATGGTGTAACTGGCATGTAAGATACAAGAAAATAACTTTAAACTTTACATGCGATTTTTAGGGCAACTGTGTCTATAATGTTAAGAACTTTGCACTGAAGAATGTCCAAAAAAACTGCTGTTATTACGACACCACCGTACGTTGGTTAGTATTGCAAATACGAAATAATGTTGCACGTTTTATTGTTTCCTTTCATATTATGTTCAAAATTCACCTGAGAAATCAGTACACGTAAAAGATTTAATTAATACACGTTAAATGTAAATATTAGTTAAGGGAATATCTGAAAGTTTACTTTTCAAGTTACGTTTAAACTGAATTGCTCTTTCAAAGTCATGGATGTTTTGAGGTGCTAGATTAATTACATCGTTTACAAATTATTACATTATATTGGTGAAGACTTTATTCAATGATTGTTATTAAATACTAAAATATCGTTCAAATTATAAAACGTCCATAAACCACTAATCCTTTCACTTATACAAAGTATCCCCTGTTGCCAAAATAATAAAGTTATCGACAGTTATGATTTATTAGCTTTGACTAAATCAATAAAGTGTATTTCATACATCACAGAGATGCCATATATCGCAACCCTTAAGTAAATTTGCTACTTCGTCAAAATTTTTCTTTTCCTTCAACAACCCATACACACGCAGACAGAATTTACTTACGGTTCGTCTGGTAATCTCCCACTTGGCCGCCGAAGTGATTGATGAATTTCCCTGGAACAACATTTAAATTTAGTAAAACTCCAGCAGGAAAACAGGAAAAAAATCGCCCTAGTGTGTGGCGCAATTACGCCGACTTTAAACGAGTGAATTCCGCTAAATAAATTAGCACTAGGGTCCAGAATCAAGCTGCGGCCCCGATTTTTTGCGGCTCTTTTACCTGGTAATTAATAACAGTCCGGCCCAGAATTTTCATAAATTAATTTGACGCTTTGTTGTATTTTTTAAGAGACATAGAGGGGGGTCAACGTTTTATTACGGCCTTTGTGTGCTAATCTCGGTCATTTAGTATCGCTGGAAAAATTCTGGGTTTTTGCTAAAAAATTCCATTATATAAAACTCGGTAATGAGAAGAACTTTTCATTAGTCTTGCGTGTTGACATTGCGTGAGCTCTCGGTGCTACTCTAACGCATGCCCTTTGAACTGCATGATTTTTGCTCCACGATTCAATAAATAATCCGCTTAGATAGAGATTAATTTATCACCCGTCTGGGTAAATTTTAACTAGAGAACGCGAACAGTAGCCGAATATCAAATACGCGTTTTTCGGTTTGGGCATATAAAAAGTGTTTAAATTTATTTCGGGGTGAAAGTGGGGTGTTGATAGAAGGTTATACATACAGAGTTTAGCGGAGACTGAATCAATTGTTATATATATAATTCTGTCGACTGTTAATTTGCTCATTTTGACTCTTCATTGAATTTAATTAATTAAAGTTAACCTGATTTAACTGTCTGAGCTGCCAGTGTCACAAAATAGTTGGTCAGTTTTCAGCATTCGGTAAAAGTTAAACGTTATTTAATCTGTAATATATAACAAAATCGGTAACATAAATATTAAAACACAAATTAATAAAAATCAAAATTGTCAAAAATAATTACTCAAAATCCGCTAAAATTAAATAAAAATTCTATGTTTGAGAATTGCTTAGCCAAATATTTCTCTCGGACTGATCCGGATTTAGCAACTGCTTACCCGTAACTGCCCATTTATTAATTTTACTGTCTAATTATATTTTCACGTATTCAAATACATACTGAGCGAGCTACTCATTTCAAGATATGTTCTCCCCGTCTCCAGCTTTTTCACTGTTCATATTTTATCAGCCAATGTGTTATTGAACAGTCAATTTGTATTTTCAAACTGACCGAAACTGTAATATACTACAGCCCCTTTAAATCATAGCCATTTTATTTTGTTCGTGTGTTCCTGTGTTCCATTTTTAACACTTATATCATAAATAACTATTTTGTTCTTCTAAAAGTATAGAAATCCACATTCGTGGCTTCAATATGGTGCCGACGTATCTGTACAGAGATAGAATTTTTAAAACCATAATGTCAAAAATTATTTTAAACAAGGTATTAGAAATTTAGTACGATACAATACGTCGGCTGTAACTCACATTTGTGTCGCAAATATTGCTGCTAATTGATCCAAACCAGTGGGTAGAAACAGCTACTTCCCGGACAAGAGCCCCATCCGATTAAGCATGTCAATACTGACGTCATTCCATTTTTTATGAAAACCGTCAGCCGCTGATGAATTTATAACTCTAAACACTAGATAACTCAATGACGAGCTCTTCACTGCAGTTTTAACCTCCTTTGTTCTCATCAATAACCACATTTCAACGAAAGATTGCAATTTTGACCTCACTTGATCTCACCACTGGCACTGGTGAGTGCTGAAATCAATGGAGGTCAAAACTGCAGTCTACAAATGTTCATTGAGTTGTCTAGCTGTCGCCTTATAATTCTCTAGGGTTAGAAATTGAACAAGATTTGAAATAATTTGGTAGCTTAGGCCGCTTCTGTTAAGTTTTAGGTTATCGTAATTTTGTTTGTAACTGTAATTGCAATTATTGTATTGTATTCCGCAGATACTAGTTACACAGCTACCGGATATATAGATAAACCGGAAAATACATTGACCGGCAAAAACAACCATCCAAAATTATTAATTTAACTAGTGATCGTTATTTTATTAAAGAACCATTCACTGTAGATACATGATGTACAAATTAGCAAAGACAAATAAACGCAGAATTAAATTTAATTTAACAAAATAACAGAAACAGATCAAGTAGGTACGATATTGTCTTAATTAAAACAATAAAAGAGACTGTTTTTGTAAACAGTGTTTTTCGTCATTTGATTATATAAGTTTGGCAGTTAATAAACGTTTTCACGCGAATTGTAGCTTTGTTTCTGTTATTTTGTTAAATTAAGTTTAATTCTGCGTTTATTTGTCTTCTTTTTTTTGTTAACTTGTACATCATATGTCAATGGTGAATCTCTCTTTAATAAAATAACGTTCAATAGTTATATTAATAATTTGTTACAGTTTGCCTTTGCGAAATTTTTCAGGGTGGCCGGTTTTTTATGCCGGTCAGTGTATATTGTTACGTTGTACGGGCGAATAAAATTGGCGTGAGTAAAGCTCAACAATTTATTCCTTACTAACTAGAATTTACACAACTAACTATCACAGCGATTATAAAATAATTCCGACGCAACTTCTTTTGTCTCAACTAGCTGAAGAATCCGTTCCCCAAAGGTGGACAGCACGCGGTTCTTCTCGAAACCCTGCGTCACCGCTTCTAGATTTTTCCAGAATCCCCATTCGCAACTTCCGTTTCCAGGCGTTTCTTTAGCTCTCCGTCGCTCAGTCGCATTGAGAATGAATCATCATTGGCGTAAGACCAGAGAGTTCTCGACGGCCATAGGCGTCGTACCGAGGCGGCGTAAGAGTGTATTTCGTAACAATATTATAGATGTTTTGTATGCCCTGTTTGTCTCCCCCTCTTATGCCACCGACTGCTTTGTAACAAGAAATTTGATTTTGATTGTATCCTCCTTGCTTTGTTTCGTTCCTCAGACATGCAATTTCAGTTCTATCGCAATATTATCAAATAATATGTATTCTTTAAAAAATGTAGTAATATTTTTGAATATTTTACAATTTTTTTACAAAATTAAAAATCTGTCTTCAAAACAAGGGTGTTTATGCGGCAAAAAATCGGGAAATACTCGTTGGATTATTTGAATAATTTTCGGAAAGATGCTTTATTGTAATGTGACAAGAAACAACCCTGGTATTTTTGAAAAAATTCGGCAACAAATGAGAAGAAAATTGAAAGCATACATATATCTTTTCAGCAGTTTTTGTAGATTATGAATCTTTACAGGTAATGAATTAATAAAGAGCATTTTTTTAATTTTCGAAACAAACCGTCTTTCGGAAAATAATCCAAAGACAATCAAATTCTTAAAATAACCCAATGTCTAAAAAACAATCCGTATATTAATAACGACTTTTGAAAAATATTAATCAGGACCAGGACGACTAGGTAACTAAAATTGTTAATAGTATTCGTTGCAGGGAACACTGTGCAACACTATAAATTAAAATAACAGTGATATAACTACGCAGACAAAAGTAATAGAACATGATTTTTCTTTTAAAACTAATAATTCTTTCGAATTCTACCCAAGATTTTTGTGAAGAGGAACAAAACAAACGAGTCTAAAGAATTTTTTGATTTCTCGACGAACGTGATGAGTTAATTCGGGGTTTAATTGGGTTACCGCAAGGACCGGTGCTGGCTCCTCTGTTGTGTTTCACATTCACTGCTGATATTGTTAAAGGACTAAAATCTTCCTTCATAATGACGGGTGGTATATTGGCAATCAATAAATGGCCCAATGGGTGGTTGTTGCTATCAAACACTAAGAAAGGGATCGCAATCGCGGACAATTACACTTTTGGGAGTGAACAACTGGTCAGACCTACCTGCTTTACGAACTTGGGGGTTCTAATAAGTTTTTAAATCTTCCATGAGAAATGCTACTACAGCTCTCCAACTACTTAATGTCTGTGTCAGATCAATTTTAGAATTTGCGATTGGTGTTTCGTCTGCTCTATTATCGAGATATATCAAGCGATTAGAGGCTGTCCAGCGCTGGGTTTCCAGAATATCCTTCGGTATTAAGTGTCCCAAATCTCTAGAAAGATTTACTTTGATGGGTAGTTCTTCGTTGGTGAAAACTCACGAAACTTCCTTACCATTGCACGCGAAAATTTTATTCCAAGAGATTTGCACTTTGGGACTTCGAAGAGTTGTACAATATCCAGGCAAATTTTGGCGACGTCATGATTTCTTTCGCGTTCTTCTACTGTAGATATAATCTTGTTGACTATTTTCTATCTTCCATAACAATATCAGTATTGTCAGTTGGCAGTACCAAATCTAATATTTTTAGATTTTTGTTTTTTATTCAATATTGTTGATTTAGGTTGTTCAGAGAACAAAATTTCGATATATATTGTAATGAAGCGAATTTTCGCGGGCCGGAAACCGTGACGCGTACCGCGAGAGCCGGGGGTAAAGCCGGCCTGAAGCTTCAAAGGATGAAGAAGTGTCGTGGCTGCGTTGTTTTTGAAAAACCGTACAACCGTCACCGGTAAAAGTCTAAACCGTCGTGCACGCCTCGTGGTTCCAAGGTCACCGCCCCCAAATCCAGGAGAAGCCCGTCCTGAAGGAAGTCGCCGCCTCGGAGGAACGACCGTTCCGGACGTTTAATTCTTTTTGATTATTTAATTTTTTGTAGTTAATTAGGACTTAGCCGTAGGATTATATTTTAGCCGTGTATCTGGTGGCAGGGAATAAACTCGATTATTATTTAAAATACTCCTTGCCGTTTTATTTTATTCTCGTGTTTTCGCGGGCGCTCACCACCTGAGATCCGTGTGTCCGGCTTGAGAGCAACCCCGGCGCTCCGGAGTACTTCATCCGTTAACCACGAATTCTGTACGACTTATTCAAGCACATGGCATATTCTTTTACAAATTCTTTCATCACTACTGACGTTATTTTTGCAGACTTTACACGCCATTATTTATTGTTATGAATAATAGTAGTACTTTACCAAAGTCCAAATTAATTTAAATCTTGTGTTGTTAATAGTTAATTTTTTCAGTACATTTAACATGTTCAATATTCTACAGGGACGCTTTTTAATGATGATGACTGCAATCATTTACTTGTTCGTGCTTATTTGCATTCTAATCCGCATCTAGCCAAATTAGAATTCTAACAATCCGTGATTATTGTTTTATTGATGTAATCTTTTGAACATATTTTTGTTCCGTCTAGCTTGTAATGTATGTAATTCAAGCTAGCTATGAGTCATATTTTTCTAATTAAGGTAATTCTGAAAACTGTTAAATGTATGATGATAATTAAAATATGAAAGCATATTCCGTGAAAGTATTTTTGTTTACTCTCTGTCTGAAATCATTGAGTTGTCCACAATGAATAAACTTCGCGTTATTCAAATTTAAGTGCAACGACCAAAATGTAATTTTAATGTAGTTTCACTTTGGCATTTGAGCTCTCATATAGACTAAAAGCGACATCAAAGGTAAGTAGACCGGGAATTAATTAAAATAAACCAGCAAAGTAATTTTGGCAGTGAAAAGCCAGTTTTGCAACCTTGATCCAGGTTAATTTAAACTGCATAAATCAGTAAATGTATTGCAAAGTTTCAAACTCGCTGCCTTGTCATGTAGTTTACCTATTTAGGAAGTTTTATGGAACGTATTGATTAATTTATTATAGCCGCTTTTGCATAATGTTGACTTAATAAAGGTAAACATCACCGTTCCATCGTTGAAATTCAACAGGGATAAAAAAATAGCGCGCCGCATAAAACGATTTGAAATCCATAGCACCATAAAAGTATACGTGTATAAATCCATTCCATACAAAAGCGTTAAGTATAAAATCGTATTACGCCATTTTTTGTAACATAAATCGCCTTTTAAATGCCACGTTACCAGCACCATACGCCGCAAAGCTTTCTAACTTTTTGCCCAAGCCCAAGAAGTCATTCATCTTGCCAAGTTTCACGATGCGACGGGAAACATGATATTCAAGATATAGATTACTCCTTCTGCGTTGAAACTCTGCTTCTGTTATGAAACGGATTACATAATGATTATTTTAATTGCCACAGTTCGCGTGCCCAAACACTTACCTGATTGTGGCTGTAACGCACAATGGCAGTGATATACGACGAAAAAGCACAGCTCAAGGTTGTAATGAAAATTCGAAGTAACATAAAGGAGAAAGCTCCATTTAATACGAAAAAAAGTTATATTTTGCAAATGTTTGTTGTCTAAGGATACAATTATCTCACTCGGTCAAACTATAGACTAAACTTAACGAGCCGTTAACTGAAGAAACAGCCATTAGACTGATTTATTAACTGATGAAATGTAGAGATCAATTAGAATAAATGCAGGCTGCGTGAATTTCGATCCTTTAGCACCTATCAGACGGAATTATTTAATTACTACTCAGGGTAGATAATGACCCCATTTGATTATGTGAACCCACTTAATTAACGCTAAATAATTAACAATACTGTGACGGTTATTAACCACACTTAGTATTGATCTGTCTCGGATGAGCCTACGACTCACGACAACTTTTAAATTGCCAATTAAATTTCTTTGTAAGATATTGATGACTTTCATAAAATTTATTGCCTAACTTTACAAAAAATGGTTAAAAATTAATATCTGAACTTGCTAGAGCGTATGCTGTAAAATTCATAGGAGACAAAGTAAAATTGATGAAAGTATAATGATACAGTTAAACGCATGAGTGATTTTCAGAAAGTGAAAAGTATTTTATGTACAAAGTAAGAGACAAGTTTTTCGCAAGCAAATAAGTGCAAAAACTAGTCTAGATTCGTTGAAACAGGTCTACCCTCGCTCATGAAGTACACTAGTTTACTAATGAAAGGTACCGGTTTTTGGTCACGACTTTACAATTTTCTAAATAGGAAAAGACTGACTTGAATAATTGTGGGGTGATCAGATCATTAAAACATTACTTGCGTTTTGGCGTATTTATTTTGTCGTTGTCGGTTCAGCAGATGAGGGAGTTTGTGAATTTAAAATGAAAAGAAAGGTCGGTAGAAAGCGGCGAAAACAGTTGTGTCTAAAGGGTTCTTGGAAGGTATTTCAAAGGATAAGAATTATTGAGAAGGGTAAAGAAAAGATAGGTTTTACGACATGCATGTGGACGAAGAAAAAGTGTCGGGGTGATACTGGTTGGAAGTAATTAAATACAGCTTATATACAAATATACAAATATTATACAATTTTGTGGGACTTGCCAGCCCCCACACCTTTCTCACCAGTTAGGATTTTAAATCAAGGTTGAAAACGACAGTGTTTCTACTAAAGTTGAAAATGGCGTTCACAACAGATCTGTCTTCTTGTATAAGGGCCAGTTTATACAATGTTTGAATTAAGCTAATCACGCATTTAACGAGGGGTTTAGCGACGTCTGATTGACGTAGAGTCAGTCACGTGGTACTTTAACGCAGTGATAAAAATTTTATCGCAATCAAATATTTAATTGAGCTTCTGTAAACCGGGTCTTAATAATCTTACAGCTTTTCCTCAGTTTATGCTAGCGATTTAAAATCACTACATAATGGAAGAGGATTTGATTAGAATTTACTTTTCTTATTAACTATAAGGAAATGCAAGTTGCTAAGTATCGGAAGAAATAATAGGTAAAGCTAAAACTGATTCAGTCGCAACAACATTGTTTATGAAAAATGTGTATTAAATTAAGAGGTTGAAATACTTTGCTTGTGTGTAGCTTCAAATTATTCAGGGTGTATCGATTTGGCCAGAATTATTGACCACACCATTGATGGAGACTAAAACCTTGTTTAAACATTAGTTGAACTCATGGGAATAGCTTAATATTTGATTGAGAATAGATCCATTAATACCACACCGTAATGTCTCCATCCATCAATTTGTAGACGTGAGCCGGATTTTGTGACAGTCTAACCAGAAAAAAACAGATTACTTACTGTAGGTATGTCAAAACAGAGATTATCTAAGATCAATACGGATATTTCATACAACGAAGTAGACTGAAATCCAGCAGAAAAAAACGAAAGGAAACGAGGGTTCAACGGTTGTTTGGAAGAATCTGGAGAATAATAAAACTGTGTCAGTAGAATTATTTATTTATGGAACTGATTCACCACTCCCGAGCAGCCCATTACTATGGCTCCTCTTTTCATTTTAAGAGCAGTCGTAGACGGACTATTAGAATAATTCTTTTATTTTGAATAGCGACTTCTTTGTAAACTGTTTCGCTTCGAGCAAATCAGAAATCGAATCGAAAATTTCAAATTATTCAGCCAGGAAAAAATTAACTTCTGGAACTGAATGAAAAGTAGAAACCCACTAGGGATTATTCCGGTTAACTAAATTTAAGACACGAAACCGACATTGTATTTCTATCCGTTTCCAATCCCATCAAATGTTGTTCAGTATCTCGGGATAGTCCCAGATCGGCCTATCGGACTCATTTGGTCCTTCTGAAAAGAAAATACGAGTTTACACTTTGATGAATCGAAATAAACATTTAAAAGTATTTTATCTCGACTTCAAGTTCGTTTTTCCACATATGACGTCCTACGAGTATATATCATACATGATGTTGAGTAACTTTCATTGCTTTGTTAACAAACCTACACGAAAACTTTCCTTTTTAATAAATAACCCTACCTTAATTTGCAAATAGTTATTTATGGTACAGCGAATAAAGACAGATTCGACCGACGAGTGGAAAGTTTATTACATCGGGCGCTTAGCCAATAAATAATTTCGGCGAGTAAATAAATCTTTATTCACGTGTATCATCCATTTTTTCCAATAACAATAACTTTTATAACCCATTTAAACCAAAAATTATTAAAAAATTATATTTACAACAAATTGCTAAAATTTGATTGACAAGTTTCTCTGGGTTAATTGCGAAAAATCCAAATAGGTTTATTTTTTTGTCTTTATTTGGTTACGTCTGTTATTACATCCAAAGTGCTCCTGGGATAAAAAATAAATAAAAATAGTAGTGGAAAAATTAGACTTTCTACAAATATAGGGTGTCTAATTAAAAATTTGGTCAAGAGTATTATGTTCACTTGTCCACATCGACTGTTGTGAATTAATAACCTTTAACATAGCCAACTAAGATCGGGTGTCCGCTGCACTCCCTAGGGACGTAACAACACAGGTTTTTGATTGATTCTGCTAACCTCAAAAATTGGTTGGGTAATTAGTGCTTTCTATTGTAATTTGCTTTAACGAAACAGAGTAAAAGTTGATCTTTTTATTAAAGAGGCCGTGGTTTTGATTGATTAAAGGTGACAATTTTGCCAGTTTTGAAAATTCTACTGATTTCGAGTTGGTGCAAAATGCGAATTTAATTTTTTACGATAATCCCTATGAATTAAAATAAAGATACGCATGTGTGTAGTGGTAAAGTACAGGTAAAGAAACAAGCTATGCGTATATTTCAAGTGAGTTTTTTCATATCAAAATTTTGTGATGACTGTTGAATTAATCAATATTTTAGTAAAGTATGTCATTTTGGATAAGCGCAATGTAATACTAACAACAACAATATTTGTATTTCCAAAATTATAGGGAAATAGGGTAAGCCGTTGTTCATGTGATCAATAAAATAAACTGTTTGATGCACGAATTGTTTTGGGTCACCGTGTATAAACAATTCTAACCGTCGTGTCACTAACAACTACACATCGAAATATCAGAGATAACAGTGGGTTGTTAACGGCGTCTCTGCTATCAAGAGGTGCGAAGACCCGATTTTATTCTAAAACACCATAAACTCAGAACAATAGGAATTGGAAACGGTGGGCAATAATTTACGACTGTTTTTGCTTGTTTGATAACTTGCCTAATTCCTTGGATGCAAAAAAGTGTTTCTAAACAATTTGAAATTAAACTAAAACTAATTTTCGTAATACAAAAAAGAAGCATCCTGTTAATATGTTTCAAGTGAATTTTATCAACATAAAACTACTGTATTGTCAAATTTTCTGGAAAATAGGTTTGACCGCTCTTGATTTCAGTGGCGGCTGGTGGGAGTGGGCAAGGTGGGCAGAGCCCAACCTAATTTTTTCGAGGTTTTAAAATTAATAAAATATGAATTTCTCAAATTTTATACAAAATAAATCCAATAACAAATCCTTGCAATTATGTTCCTTAAAATTCCTACGTTCAACATGCTCGTTATACTCCTTATTTTCGGATAAAAGTGATCTTCGGGCTAGCCCGAGACGCCTGAATTAATCTTTACGCATCTACCATACCGAGATTAGTCTGAAAAACAGAGAACACCACATAGTCGCAGGCTCTGTTGCGTTGGCTAGCGTGGAGTAGGGATACACCACGAGTGACCAAGCTCGGGCTTGCCCAGAGCTCACATATAAAGCATATAAATAATACGAGTACATACTACGCACTGGATTAGGGCTTCGCTGAAAAATGTAGTTGCTATAATGAGAATTTAAAAATGGAATTAAAAATTATAGGTACATAATTTCTTTCAAGTAATCAGTAATATCATTTTTTTAATAAAATCAATTTGTTTTATAGTGTAAATGATACGGACAAAACACGAACTAAAACAATTTTCATTACGGCTAATCGTTATAGTGAAAAATTTTTCCACATCTTGGCTGAAAAAAAAACCGATTTGTGTCAGATTCGTATTTTATCTACTATTTCGAATGTCGTAACATTGTATTCGGTAATGCACACAGCCACCGCTGGTAAGGCTGACGGGTTGACGATACAGGCTGGGCTTGCCCAATCGGATAGTTTCGTAGTTGCCTCGTGTCACATCGTGAACCGTTAAATATTACAAAATTGTTTAGTGTTCTGAGGGGTTGTGGTGATTTAATTTAATTGTTTTGTAGTGCAATAATCGTAACATAAAAATCATGGCAAATGGTAACAATTTGACAAGCTGTAACAGCAGTATTCTGTCATCGTCAGCGCCTTCAACATCAGGTACAGGTATTAGTTTAAATACAAACATCCGGGAGGTGGTCAACAATAATGATGATGTCGTAAATTTCTTATTGGAGACTAAATTTAGCAGACTAAATTATGATGATAAACTTTTTATAGTAAAATTGAAACCACGTCCACAAATGAAAAATTTAATAATGAAAAATAAAGGCAGCAGAGGTAACAGAGGGTTTAATAATAATTGGTACGATAAGTATAACTGGCTCACGGGAAGCGAAAAGCGAAACAAACTTTACTGCTGGAGTTGTCTTTTATTTTCTGAGACTAAGCAAAGTCCTTGGACTAGTGGCTACGACGACTTAAAACACTTATCCGAATCGTTGCAAAAACATGGAAACTCAGAACAACATACTCATGCGTCTTTAAAATTTAAATTGTTTGGAAAAAATAATATTCAAGATTCAATAGATTCAGCCCATGTTCAAAGTATTTTAAAGCATAATGAACTGGTTAAAGAAAATAGAGAAATAATAACGAGGCTGATTGATATGATCATTTATTTAGCAACCCAAGAACAAGCATTCCGCGGTCACAATGAATCAAGAGATTCTTTAAATCAGGGAAATTTTAGGGAATTAGCGTCACTGCTTTCCAAATATGATAATAAATTTAAGGTATTTTTGGATGAATCTTCGGTATTCACTGGGCTTTCAAAAACTATTCAAAACGAGTTAATTGAAAGTATTAATAAAGTAATTAGTGAGATTATAGAGAACGAAATTAAAATGAGCCCCTTTTTTTCGTGGCAAGTTGATGAGACCACTGATATTAATTGCCGATCTCAAGTATCTGTAATTTTTCGTTATGTAAAAGAGGGTAAAGCTGTTGAACGCTTTATGGGATTTTTTGACGCTAGTGAAGGTAGAACCGCTGCCGATTTATTTAATTTGTTAATAGAAAATTTTAGTAAATACGATATCACTAATAAGCTAATCGGTCAAACTTATGATGGTGCTTCCGTAATGTCTGGTGAATTGAATGGGTTACAATCAAGGGTTAAGCAGATAGCTCCTCAAGCTCTGTTCACGCACTGTTACGCTCATAGGTTAAATCTCATATTACAAGACGCATCAACATCTATTAAAGAATGTCGAATTTTTTTTGCAAACATAAAAGGATTTCCCACATATTTTTCTAAATCAACAAAAAGGACTAATATTTTAGATCAAATGTGTACTAGGAGAATACCTAGCGGATCCGACACCAGATGGAACTTTAAATCACGTTTGATAAATGTTATAATTGAAGAAAGGGATAAACTTGTACTTGTTTTTGACAAAATTATTGATTCCGAAGATTTTGTAAGAGACGGCGATGCGATTAGAGAGGCGATAGGCTTTAAAAAAATCCTGAAAAATTTTAATTTTTTAATATTGCTTCATATTTTCAGTCTCATATTTGAACAAACAGAATTCATTTTCGATATAATTCAGTCCAAATCGACAGACATATCATACTGTAAGAAAAGAATAGAAAATTTGCAGCAAACATTAAATAATTTCAGATCAAATGACAATTATTTTAATAAAATATATAATACAGTTTCCAATATTACTGAGCCACCAAATTTATCTAAGAAACGTAAGTCGAACTATGATGGAATTGATGATCCTAAAACGTATTTCAAACGCGTATTTAATGAAATTCTTGACATAATAACTACTCAAATAGAAGTTAGATTTAGAGATATGGCAACTTTAGATTTTCTAGATTTATTGAATAAAGACAAATTTATGTCATACAGACAAACGTTTCCCCAAAATTTAGTTAATTCCTTACTTAAGAATTATAAAAATATGTTCACCCAAGCTAAGTTGCAAAGTCAGTTGCGCGTGTGGTATTCAGATATAGACCTACTTGGAGATTCTTCAAATTATGCCGACATTTTAAATTTCATTTTTATTAATGATCTGCAAAATGAGATTTCAGAAATATATAAATTGCTTTGTATCGCTTTATGTTTACCCTCGACTTCAGCTTCAGTGGAAAGAAGCTTTTCAACTTTAAAAAGAATAAAAACTTTCACTAGAAATTCAATGACTCAGACGAGATTATCTAGTTTATCAAAGATTGCCATCGAAAGGGGTTTGATCAAAAAACAAGTCCAAACAACACAATTTTATGACAGAGTAATAGACCATTTTGCCTTACAAAAAAATAGACGCATTGACTTATTTTATAAAAATGTGCCAAATACCAGTTCATAATTTTTTTTATCTCAAGAGTTTCAAAAAGCATTACTCTAGAATATTTTTTATTTTGTTATACTGTTAATTATTATTTAGAGTTTATTTTTTGTTTTTTACGATTTTCTATTTAAGAATTTTTTTATGTTTTGAGAATTTTTTATTTTTATTTTTATTATTTGTTATATTGGTTTTATTATTTTTTATGTAGAGTTTATTTTTAGTTTTTTTTACATATTTACTAACCTTCAATGCCCCACACTAACAATGACCTTTCATTTTTTCCTTCCCCGGCAAGATATCGCTCCGAACCTTCACGTGGTTCTTGCCGAACGGTGTATTTTTCAAATTTTGGAATTATGCTGGCTAAAACGGAGCTCAAACCAAAAAACGTACAGAATAACTACGCTGCAAGAACCTCGTGATACATAAAATACTTTTGATTAGGTACCTACCGCTTCACCACCTTGCCCAACCTACCAAAAATCTCACGAGCCGCCACTGCTTGATTTGATCCAGAAGAAAAAGGTTGGGGTCCGCCCCGCCTTTTACCCGAGGACCTCTCGTTTATGAAGTTGACGCCTTATATCATTAATTTAACTCCATATGTTAGAGGTTCTATTTGTCCATTTATGTGGTTGAGTTAGCTTTTATCTGGGTTTAGAACTTTTTAATTGACAATCGCGGTTTGCAATTTTGTGTTCCATTTAATCTACAGTTCACACTATTTATGCCATTGCGTTAAAAATGGAGCAAAAACTACCACCTACTGCTGCTCAAAAGATATTTGATGGGGCCACTGGCAAACAAGCACAAATTCGGTTCAATGCAGACGCAATAATTTTATATTTTATGCTTATTCTTCACTTTCTATTCCATAAACGTTTAATATACCACAAAATTTTTTTAGAGAGGCGTCCTATATCCTGAGTGCCTCTTGTAAATAGGGCATAAAAAGCACTAACATTCTTACTTAATGTCAATAAAAAATATACAAATTAAAGTGTTTAAATCAAAACAAAATATGTACCTTATGAATTCCACTTTTATCTCATTGGTGTTGCCAGAATAAAAAGTATTCCCGACTAACAGTAACATCGTTAATATTACTACGTCCTACGTTTATTAATAATAATATTAAGTTTCTTACTCGCTGAGTTAATTTATTCGTTATTTTTGGAATTAATTCCACAATATTTTACTTAAATGAGGTAAAACATTTAAACGAACTCATTAAGTTTATTCCGAGATTTCATAATTCGAAATACTGATTCCATATTTGATTCGTTTTCAGTTTTAGTTAGGCGTAACTTAGGTTTGCGTTCACGTATATAAGTTTGTAAGATTATGATAATGTTATTTTGTAGGAATATTTTACGAAATTTATGCAACTTACATTTTATCTAATATCGTACATTTTCACAATCTATAAGTTTATACTCAAGCAAGCGTGCAAGAATTTGTAGTCTAAGAAGGAATTTAGATCATTTGCAGTTAATGAACAATAAACCAAGTATCAAATAAAATTGTAACTTAAAATAAAGCTCCTTTTCTTTGCCGTCACTATGAGAGTTCTGATGAAGCTGGTAAATAATTTTAATAATTAAAAAATATTTAACAAATAATCAGGTGTGTCTTGAATGTATATTTCGTTTCCGTAGTAACAAGTTGTTTATACTCATGACATTACTAAAAAGTAATTCTTAAAGTAAAAAACGAGTTTGTCAAGTGAACTAAGATCAATAGAAGAGGCTGCCGATCGTGCCTGTGCCTCTCTGTTATCAGAAAAATTAAAAATCTGTTATAATAATAATAATATATATATTTACAACAGGTTTACAAAACCCAATTACACTGGCAATTAACATGGCAAATTGGTTTTTATTTTATAATATCTCCCCAGATCATTTTAAAGCTATTATTGAGTGATGCCTTTGTGGAGGTCGAAGAAGGTTTTAAAAATCGTATTTTGAAATCCGCGCCCGATCCGATTTGTTGCGAAATATTCCATCGCACTGTCGAAGTTCGGCGATCGCGTCTTTGGATTAATCATGCAAAATCCAAATGTCAAACTGAAATTGGAAATTATTCTCAGAAATCAACGAACAACTCAAACTGAATTATTTTATCGAGTGTGATGATTATTGTAGGACAAATATAGTAAAACATTGTATAATATAGCAATCGTTGACTGTTTCTATTTTTCCATACATCAGCAAATGAAAGTGTCTGACATGAAAACTCAAATAGCAAGTCATTTACAAATAAAAGAAATAATAGTGGGCCTAAATTTGACCCTTAAGGTACACCAGAGGTTGAGTTAAAAGATTTGGAAAGATTGTTCTGATATCTTACGCAGTGCTCTCGATGAATAAGTAAGACTCAAAGAGAGCGAGAAGAGAATCGGAAAACCTTATCCTACGTAGTTTCACGAGCAGTATGTAGCAATCAACTTGGTCAAACGCTTTTCTAAAATCTGTGTATACGACGTCAGTTTTTCCATGGTCATCAATTACTTCCGATAAATCCTATGTGGTACAAATCAGGTTAGTTAAACTCGATCTTCTCTCCATGAGTCGACACTGACTGGGCGAAATAATGTGTTTTATCAATGGATATATTCTTTTATACAATACTTCTAGTACCTTGCCAAAATTACATAAAATAGAAATTGGCCTGTAGTTTTCAATCTCAGTTGAATTTCCAGTTTTGAGAATTGGGCAAATGACAGATTTTTTCCATACCAAATGAAAGGCACTTTTTTTAATATCAGGTTAAATAATTAGATAACATAGTGGATCAGCAAGCAGTGATGCACAGTCTTTTAGTAAAAAACTTTGAATCTCGTCAGTACCAGAAGCTAATATGTTTTTAGATCGCTTGAGAACTTTCAGTACTTCTGATAAAGTCAACTTCTCCAGTGACATATAGACGGAGTCACATCTGACTGAAAAGCTGCCAGGCGGCACAGGATTTGACTGAATATGTACCCTTTTAAAAAAGAATTTTACTTGACTATCTGTAGAAATGAATTGCTTGAGATTAATACTTTGTGAGTGAAATAAGCTTTCCAAAGGGGGATGATATTTATCTTCTCTAACCGCAGGAAGGTCAGATTTTCTTGTGGAAGAATAAAAATTTGCAAAAACAAAGTCAAACTTTGTATTCTAAGAGTTTCGTATAGTGTTATATTGAGAAAGGTTCAAGTAGTGAAAGAAGTTATTCAGGGTTGAAGTAAATCTATTGGGTTGTCCGGAAACAAAGGATGAACAGTTAATGTCACCAATTATTATTATATTACTGCAGAGATCTTTAAAATTGTTAGAAAAGCGTTCAAAAAAAGATCAAAATCATGAAATGTATATAACAGAAACAAATATGTAGTTTTGAGTTGTTGCAATTTTTAATTGAAATTGCGACGATGTCAACGGAATATACAACATTAGTAATCATGAAAAAATCAAGAAGAGTATGTTGAAATTTGTTCTTTAGCGCCAAAACGACGCAACCTCCCAAAGAAATACCCAAAACTCTAAAGTTCCTATCGTTTCTATGTACACTGTAGTTGTTTGAAAAAAACTCATTGTTAGTATTACTAATGTCCTCTGATAACCAAGTCTCAGTGAACGCTATCACATCGAACGGTTCAAATCTGCCCTTGTGATGGTGCGAAATATTTCATTTCTTTCCGCTTGTTTCAAGAAATACTTCTTCAAATCTGAGATTTGTCTCTGATGTAAGTTTTCTAGGTTCTGGAAACCCCTTCCTCCATTCTGTCTTGGTAATGAGAATCTTTCAATCGACGATTTTGGATGATGCCTTCTATACTGTGTGAAGATTTTCCTTGTTGCGATGTTTAAATTTTCAAGATCAGTTTTGGACCATTTAATGACTCCCAAAGAATATGTTAGCAATGGAACGCAGAATGTATTTACTGCTTTCATTAAATTTTTTCCATTTAACTGTGTCTTCAATATTAATTTTAATCTCGCTAGGTATTGATTTCAACTGTGTTTTCGTTTTGGTATGATTGATGTGGGAGGATTGACAGAAACCCAGATATTTGTATGTATCGTTTCGTTCTTGGGCTTCGATTATTTCGTTATTTTGGGTTATATGTGGTACTTGGTGTTGGACGCCTTTTCTGATTGCTTGGGTCTTACATTTCTCAATACCAAAAGACATACCAATATCACCGGAAAATTGTTCAGTCAGATTTAATAGCTTTGTTAACTGATTTCGTGTATTTGCATATATTTTTATGTCATCCATATACAGCAAGTGACTTATTCTGTTTTCTCTTTGTTTGTTAATTCTTATATTGAACCCATAATTGCAGCTATTCAGGATATCGGAGAGGGGATTTATTGCTAAACAGAACCATAACGGGCTAAGAGAATCGCCTTGAAAAATTCCTCTTCGGATCATTATTGGATCTGACTGAATTGTTTGTTCATTTAAGGTTATTTGGAGGGTGGTCTTCCAAAATTCCATGGAACATTTGAGAAAAGTGCAGATTTTAGTATTAATTTTGTATAATTCCAGAATTTTGCATAGCCAGGAATGAGGGACAGAATCGTAAGCTTTCTTATAATCAATAAAAGCAGGATATATGTTTCGATTTTCTTTTCTAGCTTGTTCACAGATGATGGAATCTATGATTAGTTGCTCTTTGCAACCAAAGGATCCTTTAATACATCCTTTCTGTTCTTCATTAATGATGTCAGAGTTAAAACAGTGTTGATAGATTTTTTGTGTAATGCGTGAGGTTAATATTTTATAGATTGTCGGTAAACATGTGATAGGTCTGTATTTTGATGGATTTTTTGTGTCGTTATCTTTAGGTTTTAGGTATGTTACACCATGACATAAGAATGTTGGAAAGGAGGATGGGTCAAGAAGGAACTGATTTAAGTGATGTAGTAAATGAATATGTACCTACACAATTTAATTTTTTTATCCAAAAATTATGGATTTTGTCTGGTCCTGGTGATTTCCAGTTGTGTGTCTTATTGATAGTATTTATTAATTCGGCAAGTGTTATCTGATGATCATTCATTCATTGGTGTGACTGTGGATAGTTTATTAGATATATGAGGAATCCATTTGGCAGATTGGTTAAATTCAAATTCTTGAGACCAAAGTTTTGACCAAAATGTTGTTACATCCTGTGAACTTGGTAGTTCACCGGATAATTGAGTTTTGCTTGAATTAGTTAAATGTTGATAGAATAGTTTTTCGTTGTTTAAAAATTTAGTGTTATGAATTTTTCTGAAATGTGATTGTTTGTATCTTTTAAGTCTTTTGCTATATAAGGAAAGCTTTTGTAATAGTGTATCTTTAATTTCGGATAGTGTTGTGTTGTACTCATCGTGATCAGTTTGATGAAAATTATTGTTGGTCAGTATCGAATGCATACATGTGGATATGTGGTGTTTTAACTCCTCTAAGGTACTGTGTTATTTGACCTAATTATTATTAATGATATTATTACAATTATTGCATACAATGTTGATTGCTTTAGATTTGGAGAGAGTCTATTTGATGTCATTTTCAGTAAGTCCTGCGCAGGCGACGTGGAGATGCCCTTGACATGCATCGTAATTCATAAAGGGTGCATTCGCTCTACCGATGTTACCACAACATATAATATCATATTATATTAATTACTTATTATAATCACACATACAACGCACTTTCAAGTTGGTCAAGATCGCTAAACATTGAAGATACTAATGAAACCGTAATGCTGGCCTATTTTTTGTCCTGGCAGAGTAAGTAACACTTACGCGTTTAGCAACTACTTAGGAGGCTAGCAACAAGGTTGCCCTATCTACTTCATTTACGTTTACGTTACTGTTATTGGAGAAATAACATTCATTTACGCTCTCAGTGGCCGAAAAATTATATTTTACTCCAGCTGCCTTAAAACATGACACTTTTAATAACAATTTCAACATTAAAAGTAGACATTTTTGTAATTAGGAAAAAAAACTTGCGTTACTAAAGCAACATTCACTTTTAATCCTAGGATTTTAAAATCTTTTAAATGCTAGGATTAAAAACAAACAATAACTAAACTCAAACTAAATTATTTCGTCAACTTTGAAAATATTAATAATGTTGTTTTACTTCATTGCTCTTCGGCGGTTTTTGGGATCACTCCACTCGTACTCGCTTCATGTAACTGAAAAATTTTTCGCGCCACATCTTCCTTCAATTTCACTGATTACTCCATGTACCCCTCCGCTACACTATTCGATTTACACCTTCCGTGTCTCTTGAGAGATATAATGTCGCCTCCAGCATCTACAAAGAGAGTGGCAGACGTACAACGTAAACAATGTCGGCTATATTCATTGGGATTTTCCAATTTCAATAATTTACAATAATTTAGCTACTTCTCGTGGCACATCGCTAATCTTGTGAATCCCAACTACTTGTCGCGGACAATTTCCATTTAGGTATTTAACGAAACATCGACGTTCATGAAAATTTTTGGTCGAAGAGCTACATATTTCTGGTGAATATTAAAATATTTTTCCCCCATAACGGTAAATGATCTTGGCTTTTTAATTTTCGTATGAGGAATCGTTACAAGTAAACTTGATTTAACATTTTCAATATTGTCTATTCATAATTCCACCAATTCCTAACAAAGGCATGCGCCACTCACTCCGAAGAACGACCTGAAGGACAACTTAAAAAGTGCAATCATTTCATTAATTTAAGTTGTAAACCTACTTTCGTAAAAAATATTTTTCACCTGGAGCATGGTTAAAAAAAAATCTTCTATTTCGTCATTTGTTAAAACTTTTGATTTCTTTGGCTTGTAACCTTCCGCTTGTTTCTTAAAAAACGCTCTTAGTTTTGAAAATGTTTCTATATCTATGCCATTTTTTATATTTAAACTCGCCTTTACCATTGAATATTGCGACCATAGTGGCAAAATACACCAGCAAAACGTTCTTGGAATAGATTTCAATGTTTATTTCTTACACCATTTCATGAAGCGCTTTTAGGCAAACTCATAGATTTCACGCAACTTGGTTGGAAGTAAGTCTGGAATCACTATTTGTGCGTTTTCGACAACATTTGGAGGCAAAAAATTAATCAATTTTCGATACTTTTTGAAAATGAATGACACAACGTAAATAAAAAATAGGTAATGAAGACTACGTATATACCGGACTACTGATTCCATTGTCATTGTAATTTTATTTTCAATTTAATTATTTCCTATTTTTGTGTTACATTAATGATCGCCAAAAAACATCACTTTTAATCCTAATAAAACAATATACTATTTCCAATTCTAACATTCTTCAGTTTTTACCGTTATTATATACATACTTACTATATTAAACATAGTTAGCTCTTGGATTTTGATAATTTGGCAGTAAACGTTAATTATTAGGTTAAAATTAAAAACAAACACATTCGAAAGAAGAGCTCGTCAGGAAAGCTCCACATCAATCTTTTCGTCGTTTGAACACACTCTGCATTAATTTGGATGAAACGTCAGTTTTAACATGATAGTATCTGACAGTACATCTACGTCGTTTCACAAAACTGATAACTAGGTATGCTTTACTTGAAAAAAAAAAATGAAATTTTAAAGATGGTTTTGAAATTGTATTTTTAGTTTCGTTTTGAATTTTTCAGGCGTGGAGCTTCACGTGAATAAGCCTGTAGAGTTGTTGCTGATCCGTGAGCTTCACTGCATAAGTTAATCAATTTGAGTCTTGTTTATAATTTGAATCAATATTAAGCTAGTCAGTTAAGAGAAACCCTAAGTGTTGCTAACTAAATTTAGGAACTGGCCGAGGAAATCGGGCCAGAATAGTCGAGGTGTGCGGAAATTATAGGAGACAAGATTTACGACTAGATGTTTGTTTCTTCCTTAATTAAATTCTAATTAAATTTTACTATGGTAAAAATAATTGAATAGTAGATTAAGTATGTTTAAAATTATAGAATACCTATAAGCGATTGACGCAGAAAATGTAATGTGAACCAAGTTTGAAATTATAGCGTTTAAACAGTTGCATGTGAGTAGCAAAGTAATTAGAATTACTGAAATAACGAAACTGGATCTAAAAATCCCTCCTTGGAATGATTGTTTCTTTGGAGAGGCACTTTATCGCTTTAAGAAGAATTCCTTTCGTTGCCGGGCCAGTAAATCTGTCACCCCAAGAGGCGGATTGTATTGAAATTGTGAATTCATCATGAAGGATTTGGTATCATTTGTGTGTTTAAATGGTGGATTTATACCACGCGTGAAAGGAATAAGTACGAAAAAAGCCAGAATAATTTCATTCCATTCGGTAATAAATTGAAAGTCTGTAAATTGAAAAGTTAAGTACGGCTTTTTATATGAAATACGTGACCACAATCGTTGAATGTAAAAAATTTAAGCCGTTTCCTGACCGGTCCTGTGCCTTCTATATATCGAAAAGTCCGGCCTCAGAAATGACTAAAACATAAATCATGGCCCGGATTCGTGTGGATAATCGACAGTCGTATGTGACAGCTGAACATAATTCCGCAGAAGGACCGAGCTTCCAAATCCCTGGAGAAAAAGCTCAAAACCAAATGCAAAAGCGTAGTACGAGATATGTATAAAACTTGTTCTCGACGACTCGAGATTTATTTTACAACTTTTGCCTCGATCATGTACAAAACAAAGAAAAATGGTGCCGTTCCGTTGCGAGTACATTGTCTTCCTGCAGCCATTTTTATTAATAACACAACACACAAAGAATTCGAACGCGTGCATTACAATAAATTACTATCAAAATGGATGCCCGCTGGGCTTTTGTGGCAGCTTTTGACGACTTAATTGCATTAGGGCAACGTGACTACCTACCCTCCTTGCCGAATACACAAATGGACAACATTTACATCGTGGGACGAAAATTGCACCTCTGGGCATTATGCACTCGACACCTGCGTGGAATGAATACATCGCGAGGGTGAGGGAACATTACAGTAAATCTTGCTTTATTTTTGAATATTTTATCATGTGGAACGACGAATACTGATTGCACTGAATGCAATTAACGTAGCTGGTAGTCGGAGTCGTGCTTTCTCAAAAAAATCGCAGATTATTCCCGGATTAGCAAAATAATTATTTATGTATTTGACGCAGTTTCCAGTTTAGATGAGTAGCTTGTTTCAATACAAAAAGTGTTCTCACTAGGGAGTAGTTATTTTGTAGATTACGCCAATGAACTTCCACAACAATATTTTAATAACTTGTACTAAGAAAAATTCGGAAAAAACCAGTACTGCAAGAACCATATATATGCATGCTAAAGTAGAATCTGCTACATTTGTTGCAAGAGGCTATGAAACTCTAGAATATATTACCCTCAAAATTTATCTTATACTGCTCCGTTGCACAAAGGGACAGGAAATGCTGCAATGTTGCACTTTGTTTCACACGAAATCAGCCACCTAATTTACGATTTTATAGCGACTTTTATACGTTTCGTCCTAAAAATTTTAACCGCGAACTTCCATCTTCTGTCGGTATTCGTCAAAGTATAGTTTCCAAAGCACTGTCGTAAACAATTCTGGCTCTTTCCCCACAAATAATGGTCCTTCGCTAAAACACATATTGACACGACGTCGAAGGCTGGTTTTGTCGATAAAACATTTCAAGTAAATTAAGCGTAACATAAAAGACCAGTTATGTTAAATAAGGTTTTTTTGTGAAGTTGCCCTAGTAAAGAATAATCACGATTTATTTCCTCTGATGAAGCATGTTTGTGTTAGGAAAGTAGAATTCGTTATATAAAAAAAAGAAAGGGTATTATACCATAAAAGAAAAATTACAATTTCGCGTGCTTTACTTTGATGCGAGTTTACGAAATAAGTAAAAATTAAATGCTGAATGCAGGCGAGTAATTGCTTTTTGTAGAGGTAATGTGCTACCTTTGTGGATTAAATGTAAGTTATTTCTGGTTAATGAAATAGCCGGCCTTGGATAGTGTCGTGGCAGGATTAGCAATGAAAGGGTTATGGATTAGACACTACTAATGTCTTCATGTTCCATTAGCAAGGTTTTCAAATATAAATATTTTCGACCAAATATCTACGAGGCTATTGCAATATTAAGACAGTCAAGAGCAGGTTTAAAATAGGCTCGTTTTTCTAGTGTTGTAAAACTTGTAAGTTTTCCATATCGGTATATTTGTTTGTTAGAAATAACAGAAAATATATGGTTTCCTGAAAACCGAAGCGACATTTTTATTTAAAATATTCTTAAATAAATCTCATTCTAAGCGTACAGCAAACATTTTCTTTCATATTTCTGTGCATTTAATCCAGTTTTGTATGTAACTTTGTGTGCAGGAGTTCTTCCAAAGGTCAAAAGTGTATGCTTATTGACAAGCACATTTTCAAAATCCAATTTTCTTGTGAATTCGTGTGTTATCATTATTGTTGGTGTTACTAATAAGACATATTTCAAATCAATTTAATCTTAAAGTACTCACTACATTTTTCTTACAAAATAAATTAAACAAAAATTAAAAATAGATATACAAAATAATAAAAACAGAAATGTTAAATAAAATAAAAAAAGCCTTGTCTCCGCATATTCTCTTATTTATAATTCAAAACACTTTACTTATTTAAGTTATAAACTCTCTATATTGCCCTTAGACATCTCAACTTGTTGAAGTTGGAAACTTTTGCTCTAAATGGCATAATAGAGGGAATCACATAGAGGAAGGGAAGAAAGAGAAAGGCGTGTAGACGGTAAACTGACAGCTAAACATCAGGCGTCCTATTATGGGCAATGTCCTTATTGATCGTGATATCTCTGTTGAAACATTTCGTTTACCAAGACTTTAATACGATAAAATATATTTGTACAATGCAGAATATTTTTACCTTATTTCCAACGGAAAGTTACAAATGACCCTATTAAACAATTTCCGTCTATTCACGGATAAATTAACACAATTTTCTTAATAATATTAGAGTGAGAAAAAAAGATAATTGAATCAAACCAATAATGTAATACAATAACCACACTGGCTCATTCAAATTAACCAAAAAGTCGTAATCAATATATAATTTACTTTGCTTAACGAACTTGTGCTTGAAATATAAAAAATCCAATCTATAGTAATAAATAATTTAGGATTGAGATGTAATAATACAGGTTGTTTCATGTCTCTACAAATTAAAAAGGCGTGATGTTGCTTTGGTTGAATATGTACAAAATTTGTTATACAAATGCCTCATATAATGGATACGTATAAATTATGCAAGTAACAATTAGCTAATAACGGTATAAATTTACTGCATTTAATTATAGTCGAACATGAGTCGGTAAAACATTTCTAAATTAAATATAAGATCATTACATTCATACTGATTAATGTTGACTTTGCTCAGAATATTTAGAACTTTCGCCACAATACTGAGTGCCAACACAGATCTCATTTATACCGCTTTCTAGCATATCCGTAATCTGTATAGTATAGTCAAATAAAAAAATTAAGCAAAATGAGACATAACACTAAAGATAACATCACCAAATACAATAAAAAAACACAACATACGGATTTCGAATAAGTCTACTAATGCACAATTCTAAAATACTTGTCAATTGTGTAAAAGCACTCAGATATCAAATAATGTTTCAACAAACTTTTGAATGCTTGAATTGTTGCCAAACTCTTTATATACTCAGGGAGCAGATTGTGTGTTCTAGGTCCCATCAGATGTGGTGATCTAAAATTGCATTCATACCTGCTGCTATCAATGTAAAAATTATGACAATATCTTGTATTTAAACGACCTATATACCTATATATACTTGGAAGTCTCATAATTTGATACTTCCTAAAGAGTTCTTTACAGCCGAAAGCACTAACAACCCCAGCAATAATCCGAATTACCCGCTTCTGTCCAATGAAAACTTTCTGTGCCAGTGTCGACCAGCCCCATAACAGAATACCATACCGCAAAAGAGACTCTACTTTTGCAAAGTAAGTAGATCATTGTCAGCTGGCCCTCCACAAGAATATTACGTAAATTACGAAATGCCTGAACTGGGCATTCGTCAAAATGTATACCTAAAAATTTTGTAGAGCATCCATTAGTAATGAGAACCTTATTGTTGTAGTTAAAAGTAATTTCTGAACAGGCCTTTTGACGATTAAGAAATCTAATGACTTTGGTTTTACTTATATTAAGAAATAAGGAATTTAAGCTGAACCAGTTGTCAATCTTTTCAAGTATGATGTTACCATTTACTTCCAGGAGCATATTGGACTTGTTAGAGAATATAGTTGCCGTATCATTAGCATCTATGGTTTCCAAGTATACAAAATTTACAAGACTGGGCCCAGAACTGAGCCCTGCGGAACACCAGTACTGATTTTATCTGAGTAAACATGGTGCCGATGTTTTTTTGTAACGTGGTTAACGACAACATATTGCGTCCTGTTTGTAAGAAAACTTTGCAGCCACGGCAGTGACGTTCCATTCAACGCATAACTTTAACAGGGCATTCACTTGCCTGTACAAAGCGAACCAGGCCTTCGTAAAATGAAAGAGTTGCCGTGGTAGTAAATTTATTTTCACGGAAACCATGTTGTTTATTGGTCAAAATATTGTTCCTTTCACTGTGTAGAAAGAGTCTTTTCACAAAAGAGTATCCAAAAATTTTTGAAAACGCAGAGGAAACTGTAACTGGCCTATAGTTTTCCATCAGCATACAATCGCCCTTTTTATAAATAGGAACGACATTTCTTAATTTGTGACACGTGCGAAACTGACCTGTACAGTGAGAAAGATAACCAGATAAACCATTGGCTTCACAATGTTAGAAAGTACTTTCTTTAGGAAAAAGTTTGGAACTTCATCTGCTCCGGAAGAATTTTTATTTTTTAATTTTCTACACATAAGTTGTAGAAACTCTTCCTCATTGAAAGGATACAACAACATATCATGATCAGAAATATTTGGATTGAACGTATCTTCAACACTATTAATTGAAATAACCTGTATAACTTGCAACGGGGTATTCTTAAAAAAAATATTGAAACTATTACCTAAGAGATATGGATCTTCAACAATAATATTGTTAATATTCATAGTAAGATTTTATTCTAGTTTTAAACTAGTCAGACTATTAACTATAGTCCATGCAGATTTCATTTTGTTGTCAGAGTTTATAATTTTGTTTTGAAAATATCTCTTTTTAGTTTCTTTAATCAGTTTCTCATGTTTTTGTTTTTCAAATTTATACACTGGTTTTAAATCAGGAAAACCACTCTTTAATGTAAACATATTCTTCAGTTTCATACTGGACAGTTTAACCTCATTATTAATCCAGTCATTTTTATGCGAGTCCTTATATTTATTTCTCTTCTGTAATGGAAACATCTTGTCAAAATAGCAGGGGCGGCTGGTGCCTGGGGGCACAAGGGCACGTGCCCCCCCCCCCCCCCAAAATTACAACCTCTACAAACACACTGGACATAGCAAAATAGTAATTTTCAATATTTAAAAAAATATCCTGAAATTTTTGTCATAATTATCAACACTAATTTTTGTATCTCGCTTCACTTGGATAAAATGACTGACTTCCACTTACATCTAAAGATGTGTCTTGTATATATGACATCTTATTTCTGATGAAATTCTGATAAAATCCGGGCACAGAGGCCGAATCATGACTGATTTAGACGTTTTGTTTACACTGCTACCATGAAATCCTCACGTCCTAGCCGTTTGATTCAACTGGACTGGCGGTCCCATTCCGACAGTGCTCGGGAGGATTGAGTTACTATCGCAGCTTTTAATTTTCACAACACGAATGATAAATATTCTTGGATAATCTTTTCGGTAATACAGACATTCAAAAACAACTACACACTGCTTATATTAATAATATTCGGGCAAATAACGCAAGAGTCGACAAAAATCGCCATATATTACGCCGATTGATAATATACATAAAATTTTGTGGAGTTTTGGAATTTGCTTTACGTGGACATGACGAAAGTAGGGAATCACAAAATCCAGGTATATTTCGAGGTCTGATTGATTTCATGGGTGAATTGGACTTTATCAGATCATTTGAAAGAAGCAACGGTTTTTAAAGGAACGCCTTAAACTGTCCAAAATGAATTTTTAGATGCCATGAACGGAAAATTTTGACCGAAGGCAAAAAGGTATGTGGAGAAATGCTTTTTTATTTTTATTGAATGTATTTTTGTATTTATTTCCGTCACACAATTTCGTCTATTAATTGGTAATAACAACCTGTTTTATATTTTCATATTTAACTCATCAAATAAATTATGTCCCCCCATTTCAAAAAGTTACGAGCCGCCACTGCAAAATAGTATAAAAACGTATTATAAAAACATTCAAAGGATGAGTTAAAATCTAGCTTGAATAAGATATAATTCATCCCAATTTGCCGTAGCTAAAGCATTCTGAAAATTGTATAAAGCAGTCAAATCGCCGTAATTTCTCGAGGTATAAGATATATTGGTATTTTTAGTTAAAAAATAATAGTCTACGTGACACAAAACCGTTCTGTAATCAGAGATAGGTTGTTATCGAAATCATATGCGAACTGTTCGCAGTGTTCATTAACTCATACGTGGTCTATTGTTTAGATTGAAGTTAGGGTAACATGCGTTGGTCAAAATACTATATTTTTTAATTTATAAGTAGACATTACTTCGCAAATTATACTTAGTACAATCATTATTAGCTTTATAGCAGTCGATATTAAAATCACCACATACAATAATTAAATGCTATACAGAGTTATATAGCGAATTCAAGGTGTCATTCAATCTAGTCAAGAAGGCTTCCACATTACTAGATGGAGACCTATAACATACGACCACATTATTATCTTAGAATTATGCTGTTTTAAGGAGAGTGCACATCCTTCGAAAATTTTTTCCACTGTAAATTTTTGCAAGTCTACAGATTTATAATGAAGGTCATTCTTCGCAAAAATTGCAATTCCACCGACCCTAAAATGAAATCCGTCAATTTGAGACCAGTATATAGACGCCTCACTGGCCCAAGTTTCAGTTAAACATAGAAGCTTACGTGGTTGTAGGAACAACTAAGTATCAGATAAGATTACCTATATTTTAATTCATCCACTTTGGTTAAGTTAAGTCCCTGTACGTTCAGTAAAAGTATTTTTGGTCGACGCTTTACACTGGTGTCTGTTGCCTGGTCCTCAGATAAAAAAACTTACGAACACATGCATTTTTTGGCCATACAGGAAGATTCATAGCCTTGTCGAAATTATCCCTATAAATGCTCACTTTGAACGATGAGTATATTGCTTCGTTTCTGGACTCCCATTTCATACATGTAACCTCAGAGAAATGTGGTCTTAGATCTTCCCGAAGTGCTTCACAACTTGTTGGATCCATTCTGTAAACACGCAGATGCACACATTTTCGAACACCTGTAGTGTAGTAGTGGAACTAGTGCCGATGTTGTTTGTACGGCTTCCAACAATCATAGAACATAGAACGCTTTGTACGAGTAGGAGTTTGCGCAACCAGATCTTCCGTATTTTTTGGATCTTCCAATTTTTGTTGTTCCTGCTTTTCATCTTTACGTGTCTTTATTTTTTTTTTCTTAACAATTAGCTTCTTTGGCGGCATATCAGCTGTTTTTTCTTTATCGGCTACTTTCGATAAGATAACTTTTTCTTCATTATTCCTCTTCATACTGTTAATTTCGGCTTTCAAAGCCGCATTTTTTCCCTTAACTGGTCGATGCTAATCTTCGCTGCAGCTAACTGTTGGTCATCCCTTTTTTGCAAAGTCTTCTTAATTTCATCGCATAAAAAATTACAAAATTTTTCTTTGAAGTCAGTGCTTACAAAGATTTCATTAACAACTAACTTTAGGTCACTAGCACTTCTAGTCTTGACTTTTTCCGCCATGTTATAATTTTTTTAAACACCTTTACTCGAAGAGCGAACTCATTGATCTCAATGATGGTTGCCTGATGTATATCCAAAATCGAGTGTTGATTAATTGATTATATATTGTAAAAAAAAAAAATTACATTTTTTGGTATTGAAAGGAAGCCAATTATTGGAGCACCAATTAGATAACATGTCAAGATCATTTTGAAGTTCTAATGCTTCATTAAATGAATTAATAGTTTTATAAATTTTTATAAAGGGGTTATAAAAGGAAAGATGAAAACTTAAAAGGATAAGTCAAGTGCCTTGAGGAACACCAGTTGGGACATGAAAGAAAGTGAAAATGCAAGAATCAATTCTGTCTTGTTGGCACCATAGTTTAATCAAGCCATGTTTGGTGATTCACCCAATCAAAAGCTTTGAAGAAATAGTTATATTATCATCAACTTGAAATATTCGGAGTCTACATCAAGAAGGAAAACTATATAACACTGAGCAAAAAATGGAATGACCAAATACAAGTAGTCTTGGTCTAGGTAAGATATTCTGTGTTCAAAAAAATTTAAAATATAGGTATCTTCAGAAGAATGTCGAAAGATCTAGAAGTAGCGAAAACTATAAAAAATGATTAATTAAGCTACCTGTTAAGCAACAAGAAGTACTATACGTTACATTTAATTAACGAAGCAAAAATGCAAGGGAAAACAACTAAGGCAGAAAGAGGTCAGGTTCAACAATTTCAGCAAAACTAAAATTGTCAGGACTATTACCAATCTTTTTTAGATTACGACACATAGAGAAACACCTAGGGAAGACGTGATATTTTATATAGTACCATATCATGAAAAAAAGTCGTCTAGTAAACCATGAAATTTGTTTTTAAAATAACGTTGTCACTGTTATTATTTGCCACTTTATTTGACAGTTATGTAACCGTAAATCGCAAATTATTTAATTAAAAATGACAACATAATTTTTTTATCCATCACCTTGTGCGAATTTGTTGCATCATCCATCTTAAATATTACTCAAATAGATCCTTATTCAAAGTTCTGAGGAACAATGAAGGTCAAGATTATGTGATGTGAACTAAGTTTTTTTTATTGGAAAATATTTGTGTACAGTTCATAATCTTGAAAAATAAAGTCCTTTAATAAGAGTTCGTCATCAGGGAAAAGGGCAAAATGTAGATGCGTCGAGCTGTTTTAAATGCACTATTTTTACTGCTAGACAACTCACAGCATAATATGGCTGCCACGTCCTGACTAAAACTACATATCCTTCACTTCATTCATCAAGAGAACCACAGCTATTGATTTAGATCTTCTTTTAGGCATTTTGTTGATCTTTCCTATCACAGAAACGCGGAGTAGTATGCTTTACAATGGTATTGTTGTCAGTTTAGACATGAATAATTAAATTTCTTACAAAGTAGCTACTGCAATAACAAATTTTATTATGATTAAAGTTGCTTTGCTTGCACACACAATTGTAAAAGTTACTTGTTACAGTAAAATATGTATAAATAATTAATAGCAGGTATGGTTAACAATGTAACAATAATAATATTTTAATGCCGTTTTAATTGGTATTTTCAATTATCATAATAATAGTCCTTCTATACCAACTAGAACAAAGCTTTGTAACTTTACTCAATCCGCTCGATTTCTGTCTCTCATTGTACTTCCATTAGAATTACAACTAGGCAAACTAGCGAGACGTCACCTTCAAATAAAATACAAAACATCCGTCAAAGAACACTAAACAAACTTACTTCAGCCGTAACAAAGACTAAATTTGTCCTTGCAGAGACGTTTTCTTAGAATCTGTGATAATTTGTAAATTGCGCTATTTTACTCTGTTTCTTTAATGGCCGGCGTCGTTAAAAGAATGTTTGCAATTAATGCCACTTCTTTCTTCCAGCATCTGAGCAATGGAAACGGCCTCCGCGTCATTTCAGTTTCAAGAGTGCCAGGCCATTATAAAGGGTGTTAAGTAAGTGTCAACGTAATAACAGAATAGCTTCCCTTAGTTTTGGCCGCAAAGCGCCCAGGGCCGCGAGTCATCGTGACCACACGGGGGTTCCCGCTCTCGCCATAAACGATGGCATTGTCGCGCGAATGGGAGGCGTCACAGATGGGGTAACGTGAATAACGGACTGAACCCATGCGGAAGATGGAACATAAAGTATAATTGAAATGCGAGGAGGCGACACATTGTCGGAGGCAACACGGGTGCGGTGCTTCGACAATTGTTGCCGCTACACGGCGCGTTGCCAGTTAGCAGCTCTCTTGCTACATATTAAATTTATTTCGGAGAGAAAGCCACTCACGGTGTCACTTTTCCACCCAGATACATGCAAGTCGAAGACACCTACCATGCACTTGATATTTGCTTCGTTGGCATATGAATTTGGAAAAAAAATGTCATTTTTATATGTGGCATGTGCTATTTACTATTGCGATCTTTCGTTCTCTTCGTCCTCATTAACTGACGTTATTAACTATTTCGTGGAGATAGATATATATTTAAGTACCAATTTTGAAAAATGTATTCGAAAAAACACTTTCTGTGCTGTTTATTGTTTATTAATAAAAAAGGACACAGAAACTTGGTGTTTTTATTGCCCCCGGAAACTAACAGTGTAAAAGCCTTATTCGAGAAAGTATTTCTTTGTTGCACACTTAAAAGATTTGGTAAAAAAACGTTGTGTGTACCTCGGCAACGTTTTGTTCTTGACTGAATTATAGGCCTCGGCTACGCCTCAGCCTCTAACTTCAAATGGGCCGAAAAGGTTCTCCTTTATGATACACAAATAACTATAATATTGGAAAATACAGGATTTCTAGAAATTATTGTAGGGTCGAAGTAGGTCGTGGAAACGTGCCGCCTATCACTTTAGAAGAACTTTACTAAATGCCCAAGGACTCACGACAAATACCACAGGCACCACACTGGTTACCTAAATGATTAAGATCTTATTAAAAAGTAAAATTAATTTACTACAATAAAAAGAAACAAATTTATTGAGGTTAAACATGCAAGTAAATGCTGAGAATGTTTACCATGTTGTTCAGGGCACATGTTCACTGTGTTTATAAGTTCAAAAATTTTCTGTAACATCGTTTCGTCAATGCTTTAGACCCATTGTTCAATTTCATGTTGCAACATGAACTCCTGACTGCTGAGACAATCTTGTCAAAACTTGCTCAGATACTGAAGGTCTTCCAGCAGATTTCCCTTTGTTGACACTGCCAGTTCGAACAAATCTGTTGATTACATCTCTGATGTGAGCGTCTAACGACGTTTCTTGAACTTACAAGTCAGGGTAATTGGCCAGGTATTCTTGCTTACAAAATCTCCGAAACTACCGAAATGATTGTTATAAAATTTTAGACGTATTTTAGAAATATCGTGTAGGTGGTGAAAACCTAACCAAAATGTGGTTAAATATCCCCGTTAACAATGGGATGACATCATCTACAAAATTTACAATAATAAATGTTATTTAAATTTTATAAATTGGGATAATCCTGCACTTGTAGTTTATGAATCCGTGTTGAGTTCTTCCACTAAATATCCAGATTTTTGTGAAAAAACTACATTTATGACTACATTTTCTAGTAAATTTAAGTTTGAAATTGAAATTGCAAAACCAAATGTTGGAAAATCTTGCAAACGTTTCACGGTTATAGGAAATATGATTACTCGTTAATCAAAATTTATTTGTTTATAGCTTCCCCAAAAAATTAAGACGTCATTTACAATTTTTCCGAATAAATATGTTTCAGATTTTATAAAATTACATTCCTGCACCTGTGATTTATGAATCCGTGTTGAGTCTCCAGATTTTTGGAAAAAAATAATCAGATTTGTTCAAAGTATTCACTTGTGCAGTTCTTGATTTGATCAATAAAATAATATGTATAAGTAATTCTAAAAACTGAAAATTCACTCATAAATCACAATTATATACTCATAACATTTTGCGTACTTCAGAGAGTATTTATTGTCACGTCACCATTTTTTTAGAAGGGGATAAACGAATCAATTTTGCTTAACGATTTATCATGATTACCTTAAAATATTTACAAAGCTTCAGAGCATTCGGTTATGCAGTTTCAAAGTTATAATAAAATAAAAATTGTTAAGTCGTACGGTTTATTAAAATCGGCGTGGGTAACTCAACAATTTATTTTTTACTAACTTGAATTTACACGATTAACTATTACAGCGATTATGTACAAAGTAATTCCGGCTAAACCTCACTGGATTCTCTTGATTCAACTGGGTGAATCATAATCGTTCCCGAACGTGCCCTCTGTGTAAACCCATACTTCTGCGATCGAGGTCTTTCTCGAGTACCCATCGCGACTTCTGCTTTCATGTTTTTCAAACGATGCTCGGCTGACGCTAATATCGATGAGTCACCCGTCATTGTCGTACATACCTACTAGAGAGCTCTCGACGGCCCGTAGGCGTCGTACCGGGGTGGCGTATGAGTTTCTTTCGTATCAATATAATAAAAATTTTTGATGTCTAGGGTGAAATTTCGACATGGGTTCACACACCACAAGTGCAGGAGTATCTTAGTTTATAAAATTAAAAACACTTACCTACTATGTATTATAAATTTTGGAGATGACTTCATCCTATTGGTGCCGGGGATGATTATCCAAATTTTGGTTAGCGTTTAACCATCTATATGATATTCCTAATACATACACACCAAAATATGACAGCAATCGGTCCAGTAGTTTCGGAATAAAAATGGATACATACACCAGACAGACAGACGGACGGAAACGGAAGACCACGTTTTTCGTACTCTTGAGGTCATGACACATCGAGAAAATATGAAAGTGGCAATTCGCTCGATGGACTGGACTTTTCAAATTATTTCTCTGTAACGTTTAACCTATAGTGGGTTATGTTGTGGAATGATAAAATAGTAGGATAAAATTTACAATCAGTTTTTAAAACAAATTCAAACAATTTAAGTCTGGAATTTCAAAACCGAATTGAGATAATTTAAAGTTATTGTAATGTCGTAAATTGTTATACAAAATTTGCCGGTTTATGCCTCGCACCGCAAAAAAATGACGACGTCATCTTAAAACTTTGCCGCATTTTTTGAAATCTTCAAATTTATGAATTTATGAGTCTTTATTCTAGACATTCAGTTTCTTGGTGAAAAAAAAGAGTGTCTTTAATTTAGATTAGTCATCCTCATCTGCGTCGAGAAGACAAAATCAATCAAATTTCATTTTCATTCAATACAATGATGCTTTTTATCTGAACGTGTTAATAATCAAAATCCTTCCAGGTATAAACATAAACAGTCGAAGTTAAGCATGTACTGACAAGATATGTTGGTCTTTCTCTAGACAAAACTAAACCGATATGAATTAAACTCAGTTTACTTGTGTCTGATGAAACCGTTGTCAGCGAAATATGTCTACAAAAATTTTGTGTGTGTTTCGGTATTGGGGGAATTATTGTTACGTTTATCGGTGACTAAAATCGGCGTGAGTAAAACTCAACAACTTATTTCTTAGAAACTCGAATTTACACGACTAACTATATAACGATTATGTACAGAATAACTCCGACTCGACTGGAATTAATTTGACTAGATTTTATTTCTCTTCTCTGACTGCTTCCGACTCTGGTTCCCATTTAAACAGTACGCAGTCCTTCTCGAAAGGTCGCCGTCACCGCTTCTAGGCGTGTTCTGGAGCACCCATCGCGACTTCCGCTTCCACGCTTCTTTATCGAATGCTATCCGGCCGCCGTCACTGACGATGAGTCACCCATCATTGCCGAACATACTAGAAGACCCATAGGCGCCGTACCGAGCCGGATTATGGGTTTATTTCGTAACGCACCTGTCGTGAACGCATTATCACCGACTACAAGAAGATAAGAGATATTTCTGAAATAGAAACACAGTTTTGAAATAAAATCCACAACTCCATTTCATCATACGACATCTGGCTATTGTTCGAATAATTCTAGATGTCATCTCAAGCTTGTCGCCTACTTCAGCCTACTCAAATCGTCACACTTAGTAAATACTGCTGCTGATGATTGGTAACAGCGCGATTTAATAAACCATACGCATAGACCACATGACGTCATTCCACTTCGTGAATTGGCCCACACTTCGCTAGGTATTAAATTTATTTCTGCGAAAAAGCCACTTTCAGTGTCACCTCGATACATGGAAGTCAAACACGCCCACTATACACTTGATATTTGCTTTGTTCGGATATGGATTTTCGTCTCTGAAGCTGACAGTCGGATACAATTAATCCCTACACTCATACAACGAAATTTCAACACCCGAGTGTTTGACTTCGGTCGTATTTCTCCGTGGGCGTTTTTTCTTCAACAGATTTTTACTGCGCCACATTCAATGAAGCTGCACAGCAAAAACGCCCTATACATCATGATCCAGGGCATTATAAATAGCTTAAAATTCACTCGGAGCAAGGACGCTGCTCCAAACTCTTCATTATCCATCATGAAAAACGACAAGATTGGAGGGTTTAGGGTTTGCGATCCCATGAAGTTAGATCGTGTCCGCACAAATTGATGTCAAATTTGTGTCAGTTGTGGCGCAGTGTTTTTATTAAACTTATCATATATTGGGAAATGTTTTAATATAAATCGCCATAATTATCATCACTTGTTAGTAAAGTGATAATTTTTGATGGATTTCTAAGAGATATTTTTATATTCAGAATTTTAATTTTAAAAGTAATATCTTGACACCATTTCTTTCACTCAAATCAAAACGATCTCTTTAACCAACACTATAGTAGATAGAACATTTATCGCCCTTGAAGTCCAGTCCAACAAATCCCGCTTCTTTGTTAAAATTATAAAATTTTAATAACCTGTATAAGGCAAAAAACCGTGCCGTAAATAACACCCCCGCACTCGCTACGCCGGGGACGCAAATTTCAAGGGACGCAGTCCGCACGTATCCGCACATTATGAAATATATTTAAAGGAGATAACCAACGGGAAAAATGTATTCTCAATTTTTAAGGACAGCTTAACTTCGACTGTTTTTGTTTAAACTTCAACGGAATTCGACTATTCGTATGTTCAGAATCATAATAATAATAACCATCACCAATTTTACTCTGTGGAAGCAATTAATTAAAGTATATGTGAACCTAAACTGAAACAAAATTAATATTAAAAAAAAATGTTTACGTTGGCTAAAATTATCGTGTTATCATTTAGCCTTTCCAGTCGATATAAATGTAGCTTGGTAAAGTCCACTCCCCGAAGGTCTAAAATATATAAATTCTTCCCTTCAAATGCAGGGCAAACTCATTATTTGGTCATAATTATACGACAAAGGGTGTTTACCCTCTGAGGGCACCATATGCGTTTTATAATGGGTACGCTCTTTTGACTTATGATTTATACGTCAGTAAGGGTTTCGATATCTGTGTCATATGCAGAAAATCGTGTCGTAATGTAAACTATGAATTCCCAGAGGAATATCGCATCTGTTCAGCAGTGCAGAAAAATATTCGTTTCGAATAATCCAGACTTTGAGCTTTAACTAATCGACCTCAAGGCCTGGATTTTAATCACGGTTCAGTCATCTTCAGAAATATTTGAGCCGTTATTTTCAAGATTAATCTCATCGTGTTGACATTTGTCGCCGAACTGTGCAGATTTCATCCGTTTATTTATTTGGCAATTTATAAGATAAAACCGTGGTCTTTAAAACGTCGCCTGATATCATTTCTACCGTAGTCATGAATTTTATAGCATTGTTCTCGCGTTTAGTTCACGATTCGAAACTTTGTATTGTTTTCCCTCGAATGAAACGTCATCCTAAAAATTCACCAACTGCTACATTTTATTTTTACGCTGTCAAAAACAAATCACAAAACTACGTCGCAGCAAAAATGCCGGGTATATTTTCTAGTCCGAGTTCTGGTTTAATTTATCAAAAATGTATGAGTTACAGGTTCTACGCTTTTTTGTGGGAGGGAAGCGAAACGTCTTTTTGAAGTTAGTCGAATTTCCATATAAATCAATCACCGCTGTACAACAGACACTTTTCTATGCAGATAGGCATATACATAGCGCGATTTATCTTCACTGTATTTAAATAAAGTAAGTCGTCCGTGAGATTCCATCAAGTTCAAGATGCTCGCTACCAAGCCGAGCGCGAAAATTACTTCAGTGGCTGCAAGGATAAAACAAAGCGTATAGACTTGTCCTACCTACAACTTCCCCTTTGGCTCGACATATTGATACATCGAATACCCTGCAGAAGTCAGGCCATGCAACACTCTAACGCCTATACATAAAGTAAGTTCATGCTATAAGGACTCTTGAGGCGGATTCGTTACAAGTTATCTCATTTAAATGTTTGTAAGTACATTAAATCTGGGTTTGTATTTTCCATCCATACATCAGGTAGGTGTAAATTTGCCAAACAACCTACGAAATATTATTAAAGCCGAATTTTGACCTGACATTTACATACCACGATATTCCTTTAGAATAAATCTCCTCTGACAAACAGAGAAGGAACTCTAAGACTAAAAATCTATTCTCCGCTGAATAGATAGTAGTGGACGAAAGATCTTTTTTATCTTTTTTGAAAGTGGCATTTAAGTTTTACTGATTATTATAATGACGATGAGATAGGTTGTAATTGTGTAAACAATACTTTTTCTTTATTCAAATGTTTGTATCACTGGCGCAGTGTTCTAATAAGTACACATTTTGCTTTTTTAGCACCTTCTTTTCGTTGCTTTACTATCATAATTTAACGTTTAAAGTACTAACTTTATCTCGGAATATCCTTTGAAATCCCCTGACATCGAGTCTTCTTTCGATGTTGAATTTTCTTTTAGTATCCTTGCACAGCCTCAGTTTTTTCGATTCCATAATATTTGCTGAACGTTCTTGTACCGTGACTACTCCGTAACAATAAGGCTCTCAGTTGGGAATATCCTTGTACGAGTTTAAAATGGAAAAAACGAAAGCTTCTTATCTATAATTTTCAGTTTTTTTACTAAGACTTTACGGGTAATTAACAATTCCAACCAGCTTAAACACAGAAAAAGCTTAATATTTAAAACACATCCTTCATTAAACACACGACTATAAGTAAGGTAGAATCTATGTTTTTTGAAATACATTTAGAACTAAGAATAACATATAACCATTACAACGGGTAGTGTTGCATTAATTACTAGAGAGCGGATTTCTGTCGGGCTAGACAAGGCCAAACTCGGTACGGCTCGTGCGGGATGGGTATTCATTGCAGTTACCGGCTGCACTTCGTTTATTTGAGATTAGAATAACGCTGCTTCGTTGCACTCTGCTGTTAATTCCAGTTCTCATTTACTTAGCCGTTTGATTAATAAATCGTTAATTGTATTTATGGAATCAAATGACAATTAAATTCAGTGATTACCTATCACCCGCTACTGAGTCCCGGCGATGCAGCGCGTCCCCACCTATAATCGTGACGTAGCCCGACAGAAATCCGCTGTCTATTAATTACGCAGTGACGTATCGTCTAAGGTTTTAATAATTTCCAAAGACAGGACTAGTACAAAATTACTGTGATGGACACAGCTGCCACAAAAATGTTATACAGGGACATCATAAAATATTATAGCCAAGGAAGTCCATGACTTTGTTGACATTGTGTGCCGCCTTTCACAGTTTTGTGGAAACGATTACACTAATATTGTGCGTTAATGGACTTGTTTTGTTGTTTTCATTTGGTGTCTTTCCCTTTGTTCGAACTTTTAAGTGTCTCAAAAACACTTTTTATCAAAACTTCAGATCATTGTGGAATAATCTCAGGTAATGAACACAGAGGAATGACTATGGTCAGTGTCACAAATGATTTTTTTGAATAAGGATGGGTTATTCTTTGGAGCAAAACACGTTCATCATATAATACCGTAATGGGGTGTTAAATGAGGATGGGGACAGGGTGTACTCTGTGGATGCGTGTAAAGACGAGTATCTGGTGAAATATCCTGTTATCATCGAGGAAGAATTTTTGAAGACGCACATACGGCGAATTGTGGCCAGATTTAACGACACTGGTAGCGTCTCTAAGGGAAAACCGACGGGAAGACCTCAAATTAGTAAAAACGTTGTTGACGATTTAAGGACGAGAATGGAACAAAGTCCGACGAAATTTTTGTCAAAATTCTCTTTAATGTCCGGAGTACCATACAGCACGTGCCAGAAAATCGTAAAAGAGAAGTTACATATGCATCCATATAAGATTTCGTTGGTTCAGGAACTGCTACCAGCAGATTTTCGTTGCCGCGTCTAGTCTTGTCGTTGGTTCCAAACTAATATAGACGATAACAGGATTCTCGATTTGACGTTCTTTTCTGATGAAGCCTGGTTTCATCTGTCATGGTTACGTCAACTCACAGAACTTCATAATTTGGAATAGAGAAAATCCTAACGCTTTTGAAGAAACACCATTACACGCAGTGAATGTTAGTGTGTAGTTAGCTGTTTCCAGACGACGATTTATAGGCCCGATATTTTTCCGAAAAACAATTAATGCGACGAGATACAGGGAGCAAATTTCGGATGTGTTTGTGAATGAGTTATTGTCCGAAGATTAGAGTCCGGTTATTTTAAGCAAGATGGTGCATCAGCTCATACGACAAGAGAAAATTTAAGATATTTGGAAGAATTTTAAGCCGACGGCATAATAAGTTAAAAAAAACGTCTGAAGTGCGTCCATACGTGTCTCTTGAGTTTGCTTTTCAGTGATGTAAGTGGTTTATATCTAGAACTAATTTGTGTAACTGGCTTCATTTTGAAGTGCTAGTTAATTTGGCCCTTTTTTCGTAATTACATGGAAACAGTGACTTAATTGCGAATTAAGGTGCATCGCTATCTATTACTGATAACTTATCCAGTGTTTCTTTTATGTCCTTACTGTGGTCTATCAGTGTATGTCATATACAGTCGCTTTGAAAGACCGCAAAGCGTGAAGAAAGACTTTCCTATTATGTATCAGATTTACTCTCTATAGATTGGAGTTTAAGATTTAAGATTTAAGATTTATTTATTTACCCAGCAGACCGAAGTCCAATTACAGGATAACAAAATACAAAACAACAATCTTGTATATACTTAAAAAGAATACCGATTAAAACATATTAAAATAGTCTTTATATAGCCTTCTAAATGCGCTAAGCTGAAAACGAAATATATCTATGTCTGTGTTAAATTTACATAATTTGTTATAACTAACATACATATTGTACATTGGCGAATGCAGATGTTGAATCGTATGTGGGGTGGTATAAGAGAAGGTCAACAAATTTCTACACATAACATTGGGAACACTGAAGTTGAGCTGTTCTAACATATATGAGGACACTGTAATGCCGTGAACAATTTTATATAGGTAGATAATATTGGAAAATTCACGCCTAAGATGTAATGGACACAAACTAAATTCATCTAATAGTTCTTGTTGTGGATACCCTTGAATAGGATAAAAACCATGTGATATAAAATGTAGATATTTGCAAAATTTACGTTGTACCTTTTCCATGGAGTTAACATGAACATCATAAAAAGGATTCCATACTACACAACAATAGTTTAACTTGTTTACGATGTAAGCATTATAAAGTATTTTCAAACATTCAATATCTTTAAAACTAGTGGTGTTCCTTTTTATAACGCCTAACATGGTATACGCGTCTTTACAGATTTTATTAATATGAGGAACGAATGACAGGGAACTATCTAAAGTTACGCCAAGGTCCTGAATTTGTTCACATTTGTTTAGTAACGTATTGTCTAGGTAATATTGAAAATTAATTTCATGAGTTTTACGAGAAAAGGTCATTACTTTACATTTACTTATGTTAATCTTAATTTTATTAGTTCTACAATACATCACAAAATTATTAATATCCTCTTGAAGCGCTAAAGAATCAAGGTGGTCTTTAATTATTCTTACAATCTTTAGGTCATCCGCGTACAAAAATACTTGGCTGGCGAAGGCTTTCGTAATATCATTGATAAAAATATTGAACAAAATAGGCCCAAGATTTGACTCTTGTGTTACTCCGCTAGTAGAAGAATACACCCTAGATTGATAGCCATTGTGTTCCACATACTGAGATCTTTCACTCAATATTGATTGAAAAAGAGATATCAAGCTGTTACATAAACCAACTTTTGAAAGCTTATTTATTAATATATTATGATCAACAATGTCAAAGGCCTTAGAGAGATCTGTGTAAATAACATCTACCTGATGACGTTTATCTAGAGCATTTGAAACTAATTGGACAAATTCACTTAAATTGGTAGTAGTAGATTTCCCTTTGATAAAACCATGTTGCCTGTGTGTAATTTGGGATGTTACGTGGCTATACAAAATATTAGTTAAGATGCTGTCAAAAATTTTTGCAAAATTGCTAATGACAGATACTGGGCGATAGTTAGTGACATCTGACTTACTGCCCGACTTGAAAATTGGGATTACTTTAGCGATTTTCCATAATTTGGGAAAGGTACTGGTCTGAATAATTAAATTGTACAAATAGCAAAGAGGTTCGCAAAAACAATTAATACAGTCCTTAACAAGGAATCCCGGTATTTTATCCGGTCCCGAAGTAAAATTAGATTTTAACTTTTTCACAGCCTTCTTGATGTCAACCACAGATATATGAAATGTATGGAGCACATTTTGCATATCACAGTCAGATGTATCACAGTTTAGGTTATCCACAATGCCACATCCATTATTATCATAGACAGAATCAAAAGTATCACAGATGGGATGACATGTCTTCGACGAATAGACACTGCTAAATAGATCTGCAAATCCTTCGACAATGCTGTATGGCGAAGACAATTCTTCAGCATCAAAAGTCATTTGGCTGGAATTCCGGTTACATTTTTTTTTGTGTCAATAAATGACCAAAGCTTGTGCGGATCGTTGCGAAGACGACACTGTGCGTCACTCACAAATTTATCGTAATCTTTTTTGATATTAGACTTGATTTCTTTACGAATTTGATTAACCATATCGGAATAATATTGCAATTTATTTTTTTTGCAGAGTTTCCTATATCGATTTTTCATTTCGATTAATTTAATCTGTGGCGGAGTATACCATTTTGGATAGGTGCTGTTTTTAATGGGTTTACAGGGCACAAAAGAGTCAACACACTTCATCAGATCATTATAGAAAAAATCCGTAGCTTCATCGACGTTCGATATTTTATAAAGATCTTCCCATGATTTAAAGGCTAATTCTGTATATAACGTAGTAAGATCACATTTTTTGTAGTTGTAATAGTATTTCGAATGTTGAGTGACAAAAGGTATATTACGCTCAAAATTAGACAGACGTACTAGCAACTCCAGAGATGGGTGATGGTCGTCTTCTTTAACAAGAGGATCAAGTTGTCGAGTGATTTCGAAAACTATATCTTCTGAACAGAGTACCAGATCTAAATATCTACCATTCTTATTGGGTATGTTGTTTATTTGATTCATTGCATTGAAGGCCATACATGTATCTAACGCATTCACTGTTCCTTTACTGCCTAAGATATTTTGTTCGTAATTATATTCGGGTATATTAAAATCTCCCGCAAAAATAGTTCTTTTAGTGAGATCCGTGGTTAATTCAATATATTCGAATATGGCTTCATACACATAAGATTGTTTAGCAGGTGGGATATAAACTGCAATAATATTGATGTAATTTCCCTGATTTCCTAGCTTGACCCCAACAAGATCCACAGCAGTTTCTTAAATGGACGTCAATACGGCTTGCACACTATTTTATAAAAAATTAAATGACGTATTTAATACTACTGTACCGAAAATGCGATATAAAAAGCACCGCTACAACTATCCTCCATGATATAATAAAGAAGTTATTCAGTGTATTCGTATGAAGTTCGCTTACATAAAAAATATAAAAACTTCAAATCATCGTATTATTATAGTTTATTCAAAGATTGTCGTTCACGCTGTAAAAGTCAAATTGCGGAAGCCTACAAAAAGTATATGTCCGATATAGAGTATTCCATTTCCAAAGATCCAAAAAAATTTTGGTCATATGTCCACATGAAGAAAGAGGTAACGCGTATTCCAAGTTTAATGCATCACTTTTTGTATTTCATTATTTGAAAAATTATTATTTCTTTGCAAAACAGACCAGATGATTTATTCGGTTTTCTGATAATTTGCAATTTTTGAAGGTATTGCAGTAACGTTCACGGATGCTCGACAATACTGCAACCCCTAATGCTCTGGCGTATTTTCGTGTCCATTTAAACCGAAATTAAACCGCAAACCTGGAATTTCAATTTTTGACACATTTGACAGATTTGGTTTGACGTTCGTGACATTTCAAAAGAGTTCAAATCATTTTGGTGATTAGCGACACGAGAAAAATGTCAGTTGTTTTTCATAGGTGAATTGACTACAGCATTTTATGATGACCTTGTATTATTATAACGTTGAAGGTTAAACAAGTTTCAATGATATTTTCATTTTCTTTGAAGATGTCGTGTTTAAATATCGAGATATTCTTCAATTCTTAAGAATGCTCACGCCACTTTAAATTAGTCCGTGTCCATAGTTTCTGTGGGTTGATAAATTGTGAACCGCAGTCTTTGCGGCTGCTCCACTTTACTTTTAGATTTTTGGCTCTTAAAGGAACAACATGTAAGGTATAAAATCGGGTTTCATAAGGTCCTTGAAGCGCATGTGTTAACAAGAAAATAATAGATAACTTACTTTGTCGAGCTTAGTCAACTAACCAAGAAATTTAACCATCAAATATTCTTAACTCTAAAATGAAATACGCTTATCCAAAACTTTTTTTGTTTAATTACAATGTCTTGTTTTAATCGAAGACTTAGATACCGGGCCATCAAGTAATTAAATTTTCCTGTTATAATTTTTTATATTATAACAATACCGCGTAAGTTTTTTTTTTAACTAAAACAATAACGTATTATATCAAAAAATCATTCAAGCTTGTAGGTAACCGAAGAAAACTGTTGTAGCCCCGGTGGAAATCGAACCACACGTTTCCCGATTGCCGGGCGGTTGCTCTGACCGTTAGACTACAGAGCGGCTTATCTTTCTTCGCTTACTTAAATGCAACCAGTAATACGATATTTACTATCAATATTTTTTCAATTTTGGTTTGATAATTTGGAAATAAGCATCAATTGTTAGGTTACAACAATTCAGAACAAAAACTCGTCAGAACTTTTTCTTTGCCGATGGCTAGAGTTTCACTTATTCCGGTATTGTAGGAAGAAACTCTTAGGGTAAACATACCAACAATTTTTGGGCAGTCGATTTTGCTATGTAAAGCTTTATACTCAAAAGTTATAGCTTGACACTGACGACGAGTTTGGAGTGATTGAAGGCCAATTAGTTGTAGCCTCTCAAAATACGTATAATTGCTTTTGCTAAGGTCAAGTTTAAATAAAATAAAATTTACCATTTTCTCTGAACTTTTTCAATCCTATCAGGGATTCCAAATTATGCTACCGTACTCAAAGACTGGTCTCACTAACGTACAAAATACTTTAATAGTTACTATTATATTATTAAAGTTAATGCAATGTCTTTTGACAAAACCACACAGGCGACAGTTTTTACTTAAATTATTTTAAATATGGGCGTTGAAATTCAAGTTGTGATCCAATGTAACACCAAGGTCTAAACCTGTGTCAATTTTTAATAGTACATTGCTATTGGTATAATGTGACGTATTATTTGGTTCATTATTACAGTTATCGATGTTAAGAATCATGGAATTCTCAATACACCATTTCCAAAAAGAATCGATATCACTTTGGATTTTTAGGGCATCGTCTACATTGACAACTTTAAATCGTCCGCGAACAGAAAACGATTGCAATAAGAAAACAACTTGTAATGTCATTAATAAATATTGAAAAAAGCATCGGACCAAGGTGACTGCCTTGTGGTACGCCTGAAGTTACATTAATAACTTTCGATTGATATTTTATATTTATACAGACCACCTGCATTCTCTTCATCAGGTAGGACCTGATTCAGGATAGAACACTTTCGATCACACCATAACACTTTAATTTATTTAAAGAAGTTGTATATCGACCCGATCAAAAGCCTTAGAGAAGTCAGTATAAATGGCGTCAACTTGGTTTAGGGACAAAGGTTTCAATAGCCGTTCTTAAAATGTAAAAAATTCTAAATTTGGTAGTAACAAAATTAATTGAAAGCAAAATATTCCAGTTGATAGTACACCGAGCATTTTTAAAGTTAAATTTATATGAAAAATTGTTACAAAGAGCTAAATGGGCAAAAGACAGGGGAAATTTTATGTTGAGAGGTGGATGATGTGCGTCTACATTGGGTACAATGCTGTAGATGTCTTTAAGTACTTTAACATTTAGTACATTTGAAAGTACAAGATCAAGACAAGAATGATTGCAGTTTAAAACATGGTTAATTTGACGAATATCAAGATATAGTTAAGTGAATCAATAAAAATGTTATCAATTATAAAGTTATATTTTAAAATAGGAATGAGGCAGAAATTATCGCTAGAGTTAGGTAACCAGCTAATATTGGATAGGTTAGCGTTACCCAAAAGGCATATATTATTACTAATTAGATGATGATGATTACTAATAAATTCTACCGAAGACAGATAATATAATTAAGATAAACATTAACATCTGAAGAAGGAGGTATATATGTTGCCCCAATAATGTAATAAAAAGTACTTTCGCACTGGTTTTCAGGAACATTGACGATACTTGAGGAGTATTTAGAAAGCACGGCAATAAAAACACCACCGCCACTAACTTTAACACTTGTGGATGGATTGCGATCTTGTCTATAAACTGAATAATTGTCACAAAATAATTCAGAATCAGAGATGTTGTTGCAGAGCTTAGTTTCGTTCAAAACGATGACAGGTTAATAGTTTCATGCAGAAAATCAGTTAATCTAGTCCTTAAACCCCTACCGTTTTGGTAAAATCAGTTCAGATATTGTTAATAAATCGAAAATTATTGTTTATTATGCAGTAACCCGACCGTGTAACCCACCACCCGATTTTCAGATAGTAGTTTCTTTGTGCCTTCTATTGTTAATTTTACAAAAATTAAACAGAAGAAAATATTAAATACGGCTCTAAGTCTGAAACCCGTAGAGAAACTAAAGCTAAAGCTTGTCCCCTTTTCCTATAATAATGAATCGTTAAAGATTAAAGTATGTCTCTTTCTTGTTAGTTTGTTAAAGAAAGTGTAACATTTTATACAAACACTCCATTGCATAAGTACACCAGATTTTCCGAAACACGGATTTTGCATAAAATTCAAATCCTGTCATTAATACTGTTCAAATGTTGAAGTTGAGGTAGGTTTGATTTATCATAACCACACTCATTTAACAGGAAACAGAGTGATTTTCAGTCGATGGTGAATCACCATATCATTTTAGAGGCGCGGATTATGTGAACCTTTTCGCATTCATCTACGTCGAGATCTGGGAACTGAAGCGTATACGGGTTTTCTGAAAAGGAAGCAATACTATTTCTCGCCTGCATAGATTTGAAGAGAAGAGACTGAACTGCATGTCAAAGTAATATTTATGACGACGAAGCTGTGCAGACCGGTAGCAGGTCGCTCGCCTGCGGCTGCTTTCAGAATTATATTCATCTCATACATCATTCCAGTCTTCTTATCCCACATATAATGCTGAAAAACCTTCTAAACTTGCTGTTGTCTCTGATTTATAAACAACGACCTTACCGTACAGCTCCCTGACAAAACACAACGAACTAATTAATGATCGTCCTCCCTGCTGACTGGTAAATAATAAAATTTCATTTTCGTATTGAAATGCAGCCGCAATTCTCCGCTCGATTTTCAACAAAAACGCTAATTCTAATTATACGTGTATGCCCAAATCGGAAATTCCGGTTACTGAATATTAAACAGTCGGTATAACATTTTGAAGCCTCATCTAAATTAAAAATAATATTTTTAAAAAGGCAGCTCTTTTAAAAACCGCATTATATTCATCAGGTATAGAGATAAAAGCCCGTATAGTGATAAAAATTTTAACCGCTTTTAAAAGTCCACACATCTATAAAAAATAGAAATTTTAGTATACTCCATTAGGACAAATAAAAACATGTTTAACAATGCACATATTTAACAGCACGCGGTTTTATCGGCAAACGTTTTTTTTTAAATCACACGGAATGACATATCTACAAACAAATTCATGTTCTGGCGTGTTAACTGCTAAAAAAATATTTGACAGTATACAGGTAATGTAGAGGGGTGACCCAAACTCGTGTAGTTATTGTACGATTTGTTTGTTTTATTGGGATTTGGTACAAGCTTTTTATTATTCAGCCTGGAATCTACATGAATTTTAAATTGCTTATATTTGGTGATCTGATTTATCAGCACAGTAAATTCTTTTATCGATTGCAAGCGAAAAATCCATGTAACAATGTGAGGGTTATTTATTGCTACAACTATCTTGATGTAATTTGAGCCTAAAACAAGCCACTCCCTTCATATTCGTATTTAAAGGATTCCTGCTAATCAAATCAAATGTCTTACACTCAAAAGAGCTAAAATTAACACACTAATTTATAAGAGCTTTCATAAGATAAAATTTAAATTAGTTGGTAGACAGTTGATCGTTCGAACCAAGTGAATCGATAAGATGTTAAAACTTTTCACTGATAAGGTGATAATGGTCATTTTTCGACAGCCAAGAGGTCGAATGAGAATACAAAACTGCATCACTGTTTCACGACTTTTCTTGTTTGGAAATGTCAGATTTCTTGATGAGCCATTTCACATATTGAATCTAAATATTTACGTATATAATTTTCCTATACGTGGCCAATTGTTTAACAAAATCGAGCCACTCGGTAACGTCTAGTTACACAGTCACGTTGTCCAATAAATTAAACAAGCCTTGGTCCGGTGAATATTTGAAAGGAACACTACCGATGAGTCTACGATTGTAAAATCCAAGCTCAACGTCAATATGCTGAAACAATACTCACAATATTATATGTATAAAGTATTTGAGAATTATATATATATGTAGGCAAGCATAGTATGAAAGCTAAGTTACAGTTTTAACAGCAGATGTGCTGTGAATATAATTATTGGTATTTTGATCCTCAATTCCACATAAACCTTCTTTAATCCCTACTGAATTATCTAATACGATAAATACCCAGTAAATTGGTGAAATTGTCGAGAATACCGCAGGCGTAGGCGTCAAAAAGTATTAATTTTTATTTTTGTAATCTGAACGTTCATGTTTAAATCTGTCAAAATTTCGGACATTTTGTAACAATTCAAGATTTTATCTCGAAGATGCCAGACATTAAGCAGACATTAATAAGGATTGTAAAGATGTTTTAATTAACCAGTGTCTACAGAAGTAGATGAATTTTATTAAAATACACTTTTAAAACATATCACAGTGTATACAATTGCATCAAATTGTCAATTTCGTTTGAGAAAAATGACGGGTTATTTAAATGACCTGGATTATAAAAACTTTAAACAAGCAATTAATTCTCTTTCCGATCAATGGACTGTTTAGAAGGACGGAAACTCGGTTCAATTTCTTTGAATTTAGTTGCGATCCCGAAAAACCGCTTTCTCAAACAACACTATAAAAGATGTTGAAAATGTTACCGTTCTTTTCTAAACACACTCCAAATCTTTTAATTTTTTTTGAGAATATTCCTTAACATTTCTCCATTTCTTTCTGAGAGCAATGTAAAATGTCATTCTATAGTTCTTTGAAATTATTAAATTTCTATTTAAATGCTTAATCTTTAAAGCAACGAAATAGTGAAAAAGCTAATGGAGTAAAATCAGGGAAACGTGGTGGAAATTCTCAATTAAACTTCAGGCTTATCATGAAATTGTTGCAAATAAAACAGTTGGTGAATGAATGGTTGCAAAAATTCTTGCCTGTACCGTACTCCAGTTACTGAGCATAGACTTTTCTTCGAGAAACTGCTAACTATAATATAAATCCGTCTTTGTTAGAATGCAGGGGGATCTCAAAAAAAGTATTTAGATCCTCAAGATTGTAAAATTCGGGAAATTAACGTAACATGATTAATTGAATCAAGTTTCATTCCTAAAGAATATTAGATTCAATATTCTGCCACCATTGAGGTTATTTTGAAATCAATTACAATACCCAAAATGGCTAGGGATATCTGCAGATACAAGTTCATGCATATTTTATATGGATGCATGTGCAATCTTTTTTTAATAACTTTGTGACATAACGCTATACCAGATTTTGGTAGCGACGTTTGAGGAGTCTGTTCAAATTATGTTCTCAAATAATAATCTAGAATGTAGTCTGAAACCCCACGCCTTTCCGGTGATTCACCTTTATTTACGCTACCAGTTTTCACAAATTTATTAATTACGTTCCGAATGTGGTTTAATAAAGAAGCCTGCTGAATTTCTATTTCCGAGAACTTTGCAACGTACTCGTCTCTCCAAACCTACGTTGAGTAGATCCATTCACCATTTTGGAGTGTTTCAGTGCGATAATAAGATTTCACAATAAATATGTCTTGTTTCAAAGAATACAACACAACTCGAATAAGTTGAAATGTTTTGGAATAATTTCACACAAATTATTCTTTGAATTATCGGAGTGCCACCAGTTTGGTTTTAAAAAAAGTATTGGTTAAAGATTATTTCGAGAAAACTTTCCTAGCCCTTGAAATCAGTTCAATAAATCAACCTTCTTCGAAAAATTATAAAAAGTGACTTTGCCATTTTTGTTTTGTGATAACCTCTATAAAGTAAGCATAAATAACACCTCCGCATAACTACGGAAAATATACCGGGTGTCTGGAAAATGGCGGACTAACTCTTCAGTACATTATTATTAATAAAACCAGCTGTTATGTTTTATTAATAAATAAACCAAAAGAAAACATTTAATAAGGCATTTATAAATTATACATAAAAACAAAAGCAATAAAAGAAAAATCCATTAAAACATAACCAACTAAACACTATAGAAGATGTTCAAAATTCCTGCCTTGTGCATAGAAATAAGCTCGTAATGTTTCCAAATTTTGATAATTTTTGTAAAAGTAAGCTGAATTTAGCTTTTTCTAGCTTTATGAGCAACCAGTAGCTCCGCCCACCCACCCCTTCATTATTCCACTCTTAATATTGTCCACTTCTATCCTAGCAAGTTTTAACCCCGCCCACCCGGTCTTTATTTTCTTAAAGGATATGTCATTTACCAAAATCAGTCTTACCTTATCAATAGTCGGCCCCGCCCACCCGCCCTCTATTTTCTTAGAAGGTATATCATTTGCCACAATCAGTTTTATCTTAGCGAATACTAGCACCATCCACACGCCCTTTATTTTTTTCAAGAGTATGTCATTTACCAAAATCAGTCTTACTAGAACCCGCCCCCCACCCTCTCTTTTCTTAGAGGGTATGTCATTTGCCGAAATCAGTTTTATCTTAGCTAGTACTTACTTAGATAAAACTGACTGTGGCAAATGACATACCCTCTAAGAAAAGAAAGAGTGGGTGGTGGGCGGGGCTAGTACCTGCTAAGACTGATTTTGGCAAATGGGATATGACTTAAATGACGTATCCTAAGAAATGTAATTAAATTATTGTAAGAAAAGACACTAGAAAAGCACTTTCAAATTTTTTTTTTAATTTTTGGAGATCGATTCTATTTAATCATTAATCATTAATTTTAATCGTTGTATTTTCGTAAATTTTTACATCCACGTTACTAGTTTGTAAAACAAAACCTGAAGACGCTGTTAATTAATAAAGTCGAAACATGTCGTAACCAATCTGTCTCCTAATGGAAAACTTCGCAGGTTCAAGAGGCGGAAAACAACCTCACTTTCAAATTCTTTCCAAACAGGAATACCTAGCATCCCAAGATTGTTTAAAATTTTTCAAAAAAAAAAAAAAAACGGAGTCCCAAAATTTACTCAAAAATGGGTCAGCCCAGAATTCTCCAAAATAGAACACCAAAGTTCAGCAACAAAACACCAGATTCCTTTAATTTATCCGAAAATGAAACACCAGGAAAAGGGAACAGTGCGGCTCAGATAGCCCCTAGCGCGGCGCAGTGGTAATGCTTATGAACCAACGCTGTCTGCAGTTCGACCCTCCGACCTCTGTAAGTACCCTTTGGGTCGTCTATCTGTCGGTGTACCGCTTTTTGGAATCGCCGCCCCGAGCGAAAAATCGTACCAACGTCACCGGTTTTTTTTTTGTCGTCACCGTCGCAAGTGGAAACCGTCGTGCACGCGTCATGTACCGACACCGCGCTCCCCTCCCGGATCGCCGATTGTCTTCGCACGATTTCCAGGTTCAAGGTCGTCGGCCAGGAGGATCGACCGTGCTGGACGTTTAATTCTGTTTGTTTATATAATTTGTTCTATAGTTAAATAAGACTTAAGTAAGATTTATTATTTAGGCGTGTAACTGGTGGCAGGGAATAAACCCTATTTATTGTAAATATTCGTGTCGTTTTATTTTATTTACTCTCTTGTTTTCGCGGGCGCTCACCACCTGAGATCCGTGTCTCCGGCTTGAGAGCGACCCCGGCGTGCCCTCCGCCGGAGACCGTGAAGGTCGGCGCATAAGCTTGAGTCGGCCAGACGTATTTTTTTATATTAGCGACACTAGTCGGACCAAGGTTTGGCACCCAGGTACGCCGCTACCACACGCTATTGGAGAGATTCCGGACCGTCCGTACGTCACACCGGAATTTCATCGCAATATTAACTAAAAGTTTTATTACTAGTTATTGTGATAATGAATGTGTTGTTAGTTGTTAAACCTAGCAAAAGAACCAATTTTAAAATCATTATAACTTTACCAAAATGTGAGAAGAATTTTTTTTTACTATTTCCCAGACGCAGCAGTTGACTGTTAAGAACGTAACGAAGAGTTAATCCGCCAGCATTAATGGCCGCATGCGATTGTGTTAAAACAAATAGCGGCATAAATAACACCTCCGCTGCCTCTGTGCCGTATTGCTGGAAATTCCAAAGGGACGTGGTCCCCACATGTAGGGACCATAGATATTAAAGCAGATAACCAGCAGGAAAAATATTCCCTCGGAAATAAGAACAAGCTTAAATTCAAGTGTTTATGTTTATACAGCCAAAGAATGTCACGTAGAAATCTGTTCAATTGGAATGAGTTCGACTCTTCAAAACAAACTACTAAAACTTTTAATTAATCCAAAATCAAACCAAATGTTCTGAATATTATTATTACCCTTATTTTATCCTTATTAAATAAAGACGTGCGTATTCATTCCTAATTTGATCAATAACCAATAGCGCTACAAAGCCTTATATCCCGTTATAGTAGCAGAATGTCATTGTATTTTGCAAATGTTTTTATGAAAATTTGAAAATTTAAGGGAAAAAACTTAAGGCAGATTCGTACACCACAAGTATAGGAGTATATTATTGTATAGCTTTTAAATAATTTTAAAATAGAATTCTTTGAGATGACGTCATCAAATTGTTGGCTACAAGATGTTTTTAATATACCTACATACACATTTTGCAACAATCGATCCCATATTTTCGGAGATTATGTGTGTAATAAAACTTGAGACAGACAGACAGACAGACGATAAACAGACGGAAACGGAATATCACTTTTTTCATACTCTAGGGGAAGTACAAAATTAAAAATAAAAACAATAAAACGACTAAACGAGAATTTTATCCATGACGAAATTGACAGAAATTCATATGTAATATTTATTTTGAGATAACGTATTAGTTAAAATTCTAAAAGTGTCCATCTTAATGAGGAGTGACAAATTTGCAATATTTTTAAATTTCAGAGGTCACTCGATGTACAAACATTTATTAATGTCCTGTATAACTTGCATATATTAACCAAATGTCACATCAAATCAAAATATAGAGCGGTATGAAATTAGCCACTGTTGATAAAACTCCTTCAACAGTTTCAGTATCTTAGGTTCTTTAGAAAACGTTTTGTTGTAGACAGTATGGATGAAACTGTTATTAATGTTATATTCATAAGTTAGAGCGTTATACTTCAACTGTCCAAATCTATTTATAATACTTATTTTTTATGGTTGAAGTCCTAGTTATCTATTAAAATTATAGTTAAATGGCGACATGTTTCTTTCGGGAAGTCTTTTCGAGTTATGGGAAATGGAAATGTTTGAGAGTCACGGAAGCTTTCCTGAAAATATGTATAAAACATCACAACTGAAAAGCTCGTTACATCACAAACGAACGAAAGAGGTCGGAAAAAGGAAAAGATTTGTTACCATTTATTAATTAAAAATTACTAGTTTCTTATTCACACTGAAGGAAACTAATTCACCTACCTGACCGAACTTTAGTAACGTAAATAATTTTCATCTCATACGCGAAGATGTTAAACCAATTGCTTGATGAGCAAAGAAAAGTTTGCAGGAAAATTTTCCCATAAATTCGTTATTTCCTACTTTTTGTGCGTTGCATAAAGTGTATGTAGATACAAACATGGTTGGTAATTTTGAAAAGCTCTGGCTCCCGTATTTTGATCAGGAAAAACTCGAATGCAAATTACCCTGCTGTGAGCTTCGAGGCGAAGAAAGCTTGATGAAGTTCTGGGAACTATTTAACCGAAGTGAGCGCGAGTGAAAAATGTAAATCAATAATTTAATATTATTTTCCTTTGTGATAACATCGCGAATCTGAACTTCGGAAAGGAACACGTATTTTTCTTATCTCGTAATAAATTTCGACGTTCGCTTCATCTGTCTATTTCTATTCGGCTCCCCATTTTGAGTTTAGTGCCTAGCAATATTCTCCGCCACTTTCATTACATATGGTTTTGTCGTCAATTTTTTTCATTTCGGCGTGTATTCTGCGTTTAGAGCATGTCTCCCTCGCGGATTATCGCCCTGACGGCTCTGAATAAATTGCAGAAATGATGTAAACATTGTTGGATAAATTTCCTTCGCTTGTGGATGCTGAATCTCTTTAATGAACTCAATAAATATTAGAGAAACTGTGGCATGAAATGTTCGAATACAAAGAAACGAAATTGTCTCATTAAATTTGAAATTATGAAATAAATTACTGAACACAGGCCATTTTTCCTTCAATAAAAATACCCGTCATTTATGTCTTCTTCCGCTTCTTATAAAACGACGTTGAAAATAATTTAAGAAAAAGTAGGTGCGGCAGCTGCTTAGCTCTCAAGTAGAACATTTATTATCGCCTTTTTATTATTTCGCGAATTATAAAAATGTTCGTTCTCATAAAATACACTCAACTTAGTTGTTGCAGGTAAAATAAAAATAAATTAAGCAGAAAAACATCCTTGATGATTTTCATTATGAATCTTCCGTCTGCCTGAAATAGAGGCACATTTCTGTTGTTACGGTATCAAGCAGCTTGCGAAGCTCAAAAGATTGTTATTTTTGCGAGTAAATAAATATATATATACTTAATACAGAAATCAATAATGTTTTTTCAATAATCTTTCTAAATCAAACCACTAGCATTATGTAATAATCACTAATATAATCAGTCGTATTTCGTTAATACAAAACTCAGTTAGAAACTGTTGGCAAGTGCAACAATGGTAACATTTAAGCTTATAAATAAATTCAGCCGCAGCCAATTTTGGATACCACGAAGCACTATTTTTGGAATTTATTTAGGCGTAGTTTTACATACTAGAATATTCAGTAATTCTACAATCTGTTAAAAGTTTGCTCGTTAAGGTATCGATTGAAAGCTTGGCAGTTTGTTCTTTTTTACATTTATAGCCGAAATGTTTAGGCTGGCATTTAAGGTAATAAAGGGAAATAACATTTTTGTGTAAAATTTACTCACACATAACTCTGATGAAATTTATGGAATTTCCAAAAAAATATTTGATTGTGGCACGACTCGGCAAATTGTTCAAATAGCAATAAACACAGATTTATTATTATCGTTTTTAAACAACATTGAACTCGCGACTCCAATTCACAATATTTTATAATTCCGTACATGGACTTATCAACTGTAAAAAAATCATGTTGATAAATGACGAGTTCGACCTGAAAATCTGTGAAAAATAAAATTTTATGACTGTGCCATTAATTTATTCGTCAGTAAATTTCTCTCCTTATCTACCCTAAACATCAGGTGCCAAAAATGAAGAAACTTCGCCGATAATGAGAAAAGTTTAATGGCTGTAATATGCATTAAAAAGAGATCGTTTAATATTATTCTTTTTCTTCCATGGAGCATCGTCGCTGTTTCCAATGTCGTTTAAAAAGTTTCTTATGTCGTGCTGTAATAACGCATGGCGTGCCAGCAAACGGTTTACTTAACGGATTGCCGAGGAATAATCTGCCATATTGCACAGACTGTGGACTTGCAAAATTAGGGTTCTGAAAACTTGTTCTGTTATTTTAAGAGGAAATACAGAGGGAAATACACATTCGAATTAACATAAAATACGTATTTATTATGTTCATGGCTTTTCAGCGCGTTATTGAAGAAAAAAATAACGACAATTTTATTTGCATGTCAGGAAGAAATGTGATTATACATTCCACTTTTACTTAAGGTATTACCCACAGCAAGGTTAATTTAATAAATAGGTCAAAACTGTCAAAATTATAATATGAAGTCAAAATACCGACATTATTTTAATGCTGCGGCCTAAACAAGAATTGTTATTTTTTGACCAGTGATTGATTGACAAATAATGTAAACGCCACAATATTTTATGCATTTGGATTATTAGGACAAAACAATGTTACATCACATTAAAACTATTTGTGAAATAAACCCAACGGAATTTAAAATATAATGCAAAAATTCTCCAACACTGCATTAATATTTTAATTCTGTTGTATAACCAACGTTGTTAATGTATGTGTGATGTATCAATATTATCTCTTTTTTTATTAACATATAGAAAACCACTCTACTAAAGATCCTTCTTTGAAATTGTGTAAGGAAATATAATCGTGATAGGACGCTATTTTGGAAAATAAGCAACAATTCCATCCAGTAAAATCCTCTGAACATAATGTACACAACCATAAATATTTGCAAACATTTTAGGACACTTACACCATTTTATGTGCAAGGTAGTTCTGAGAAACTTAAAACACATTGTTTTCACCCAACAGTGCGGAAATTACTTTTCATAAAATGGTATTTATCAGACACGAACACCAAACCAAGTGGATATTTCAGTTGATAACTTGTTATTGCTCGACAACAACTGGAATTTATTCTAATATGTCTGTATCTGATCATCTCTTTATTCGAAAAAGATAAAGTGGTGAGATTTTCTAACGCCCAGTTGCCATTAATTTGAATCGTTATAAGACATACGAAATCAAGACACTGCTTTTTACGTTGTTTGCAGTTTAACTTGAGTTTGTTTTTTTTTGTTTTTAAGTCTACACTAGTTGCTAAGGTAAGTGAACCAGAAAGTTATTGCTTTGAGGGATTTATTCAGCAAAATTTTAAGATCACATCATCAATTTCTTGGGAAGTGATAAAAGGAAAAATTTACCACGCTTATAATAATTATAAAATATTTGAAGATTTCAGAGCATTCGGTTTTGCAGTTTCAGAGTTAAATTGCAAAATATTGTGATTTGACTTTTTTCCAAAAATTTTGATGTTTAGGGTAAAAACTCAACACGAATTCATAAATCATAAGTGCAAAAGTATTTTATTAAATTTAATAGAGATTAACTCTTGTAAATTTCGGAGATCCCATTGTTGCTGGAATTGATTAGCTAAAGTTAGAGTGCCTTGACAGAATATGTCGTTTTTAAGAGGGTGGACACGACTGACAGCGATGTCAAGTTAGAAAGAAACGCAGATATGGTATTCCTTTACCAGCTTTGAGAAAAGTATAGATATAGATTTTAATAGAGTCCCTGCTAATTAATCTAAGTTTTTAGCAAATGACATACCCTATAAGAAAATAGAGGGCGGGTGGATGGGGCTAGTACCTACTAAAATCACTCTTATCTTAGCAGGTACTAGCCCCGCCCACCCACCCTCTCTTTTCTTAGAGAGTATGTCATTTGCCAAAGTCAGTCTTATCTTGGCAGGTGTTAGCCCTGCCCACCCACCCTCTCTTTTAAATGGTATGTCATTTGCCAAAATCAGTTTTATTTTAGCAGCTACTAGCTAGGATGAGACTGATTTTGGCAAATAACATACCTTCTAAGAAAACAGAGGGTGGGTGGGTGGGGATAGTACTTGCTAAGATAAAACTGACTTTGACAAATGCCATACCTTGTAAGAAAATAGAGGGCGGGTGGACGGAATTAACACTTACAACTCCAAGATCGATTTTGGAAAATGACATATACTCTAAGTCTCTTTTCTTTTTTGTAAATTGTTTAAAGGAATTTTGGGGGACTTTGCTGTTCTATTTGTGGAAAATTCTGAGTTGACCTCTTTTTGAGTCAATTTTGGGACTTTTTCCTTTGAAAAATTTAAACCAATCTTGACGTTCTAGGTATTCCTGCTTGGAAAGAATTTGAAAGTGCTTTAGAACCTCAAGTGTCTTTTCTTATAATAATTTAATTAAATTTCTATGTCATTTGCCAAAGTCAGTCTTATCTTGGCAGGTGTTAGCCCCGCCCACCCACCCTCTATTTTAAGCGGTATGTCATTTGCCAAAATCAGTTTTATTTTAGCAGGTACTAGCTAGGATGAGACTGATTTTGGCAAATGACATAACTTAAGAAAACAGAGGGTGGGTGGGTGGGGATAGTACTTGCTAAGATAAACGTGGCTTTGGCAAACGCCATACCTTCTAAGAAAATACAGGGTGGGTGGACGGAATTAGCACCTACAAATCCAAGATCGATTTTGGCAAATGACAGACCCTCTAAGTTTCTTTTCATTTTTTTAAATTGTTTAAAATAATTTTGGGGAAGTTTGCTGTTCTATTTGTGGAAAATTCTGAGCTGACTTGTTTTTTGAGTAAGTTTTGGGACTATTTTCCTTTGAAAAATTGAAACCAATCTGGACGTTCGAGGTGTTCCCGTTTGGAAAGAATTTGAAAGTGCTTTAGAATCTCCAGTGTCTTTTCTTATAATAGTTTAATTAAATTTCTTAGGATACATCATTTAAGTCATATCTTATTAGCCAAAATCAGTCTTATATTAGCAGGTACTAGCCTCACCCACCCGCCCTCTCTTTTTTTAGAGGGTATGTCATTTGCCACAGTCACTTTTATCTTAGCAAGTATTAGCCAAGATAAAAGTGATTTTGGCAGATGGCATATCCTCTAAGAAAAGAAAGGGTGGGTGGGTGGGCGGGGCTAGTAGGTGCTAAGATAAGACTGGTTTTGGCAAATGACTTATTCTTTAAAAAAATAAAGGGTGGGTGGGCGGGGCTAGTTCCTGCTAAGATGAGAGTGATTTTGGCAAATGAGATATCCTCTACGACAAGAGAGGGCGGATGGGTGGAGCTAGGTCTTGGTAAGGTAAGACTGATTTTGACAGTATATATATCTAGGGACTCTAGATTTTAGTTTTCTGTCTCTGTCAGCCAAATTATCAGTGGTGGTACGTACAATGAAAATAATTGGGAATAACCAAAATAGGTTGATGCTGTGAATGACTGGTAAGAGATACAAGTATCAAATTATGCTCCTAGTTCTATGTTTTAAGGCATGCACCAATAAAATATATTACCGAAGAACAAAATTATACATCAACTTTCAGGTGTCAGTTAAATATGTAGCGGGAAATCACTTCGGAAATCATGTTTTACATTTGTGATGCAGTCTTCAAGAAGTTGGAAATAATTATGCGGCACTTTTTTGTAGTATTATAACTTGCTTCCAAAATAAGGGAATGTCTTGAGAATGGCCCAAGAAAATAACAGAAATCGGAAACTATAGAAGAAGTCAGTGTACAAAATTTGGTCTACTCACTGAAAATCATCAAAATTGAGGCATCAAGAATCAAACCCGTTAACTTCCTCACACTATGTTTTGAGAAAAAGGCAAAAAACTGTCACACATTTGTAAGTCCATTTAACGTAAAGTTCTTAATTTTGATTGGATGATTTATATTATTTTAAGTCAAAACAACAACAAACACCAAATGCTTCGTTGTTGCGATGGTGAAATCATAAATGTGAAAATATAGTTGTCATGCTTTGATTCCAACCTGTGGATTTATCGCAGTGTGAGGGTCAAAGGTAGGGATTTGTCGTAATTTGAAACTGATAAAACAAATATGTAAATGATTAATAGATAGATATTTATTTTATTAGGAGTTTAACTGATACTTTATGTGTCAAGTTTGGACGTCTCAGTCAATGAAGCATACATTTTGAACAAGTTGTAACTCAAAATTTACAAAAAGTGGATTTAACGGGTTTTGATTCTAGACGACTCCTTTATTGATTGGAAGTAACACTAGATTTGGACAAAAATAAAATCGATTTAATTATATATTACTTAGCTATTAAATAATATATTATTCCCAGCTTAATTGAAAAACTTCCATCAAAAATTTTTTACATAAATTAAAAAAATATCTCCTAGAAAAAGCTTTCTACGATTGTGTTGAATTCTGAAGAAATAATTTTAGTGATTTAGTTGCAGAGGATTTGTAATCTAATTTAATTTAATTTAATATTTAAGATGCTAATTTTATTTTGAAGATATAAGTGATGGTAAGTCTGCAATAAGTAATTAAATTGTTAACCAAAGGATCAAAACTAATTAATTTTTATGTGCTTACAAACTGATTATTTATTGGATTATATGCATTATGTATAATACATATATAACAAATTAATTCTTTATTTTATTATAAGAAAAATGTAACGATAAACATAAATTATTTTGACGTGTGTAAATACTCGTATTTTAACACAAATATACTATCAATCTGTCTATCTATTTACAAACTAAAAAAAGGGAACTAACTATCAAAGACAAATAATGACTTAAAAAATTAGTTGGAACTACTGCAATTACAGTACAGCAAATTAGAATCATCCAGTCAAAGGGAAATTAAAATATTGATGGACGAAGTTGCTTCTCTAAAGTTGGAAAATGATAATTACAGCAGTGGTAACTGTGAATTAAATAAAAATTTGGAGCTAGCATAAGCACATAATCAGGATCCAAAAAATGAGGTAGCCATGAAAAGTGTTATCACAGTATTAAAAGAAGAACTCAGTGCAAATATCCTTAATCTCTCAAAAAAAGAACTGAATAGTAGTATAAATAATAAGTTCATTGAACTCCAAGAAAATTTATTGTTCGAATCTAAAGATAAAAAGAAATCCATGAATCAGACTCCAGGCAAATCATATAGTGAAATCGCTAAAAGATCTAAAGATGTGATCATATTAAAACTAAAAGAAACACTGGAATCCGCGCAATCAGTGGAACTAATAAAAAAAAGTATTAAGCCCAATGAAATAGAAGTTGGCATTACTAACATACGGTACCTAAAAAAATGCGGTATTGCCATTGGATGCAATACTACAGAACAGATGATCAAGTTGAAAGCGGAAGTAAAAGCTAAATTGGGTAATAACTTTATTGTTAAAAAATCGACATTACAAAACCCGAAAATTAAAATAGTTGAGCTTTCAAACTGATTACATGTAAACGGATGAGAAAAAAATATCTAGCTATTATAGAAGTAGACCCGAAAACCTCGGAAATAATGATGCTAAAAACGGCATTCATTCAATGGTGCGAATGTGCAATTTACCGGTACATTAGCATTTACAGATGTTTTAAATGTGGAGTGTACAATCATACGTCTGAAAAATGTACTGAAATTCCACCCAAATGTTTAAACTGTGGAAAAGATGATCACCCTGAAACAGATGGCATAAATGACTCAATTTGCGTTAACTGTTTAAAAGTGAACAAAAATCAAAAATTAAATCTCAAAGTTAATCACTCTCGATTTGATTAGGATTGTGAAGTATACAAGCGATTATGCGAAATAAGCAAGAGCAAGACGAGATATTCTACATAGCAATCAAATAATAAAAAGGAAATAGGAGACCTTAAATTACTCTTTATAAATGTTCAGGGTCTACGAAATAAAGTCAACATTCTAGATGCAAGTTTGATGGACAATAATTAAAAAAAAAAAAAATACAAAAAGAGTTCTAATGCCCTATGTGACAGATGGTTAATTCTAAATTAAGAGAAATGAGAGAAACTTTGAGATTTATAACTGACACTTGTCATCTACACAGAACATTAGAATTAAAAACTTTACTTAACCAGTTTAAAAGCAAAAATAACTTAGCTATTAGAGAAGCAAAAGTAAAAGCTAACGATAAATTCATTGAAGCTAATAAAGATAATCCAAGAATCCTATGGAAAGTAATAAATAGCAATCGGTCTATCCAAAGCTCCAGTTGTAATAGTAAAAATGCAATAACTCCCAATGAATTTAATAGCTTTTTCTCAACTATAGCTAGCGAAATTAAAACTAAATTACCAGCTCCAAATTTTGATCCGATTTACATAATGAAAGTAAATAATACAGGTGGCAAAAATATATTCCTATTTCACAGATTGAGGTGAGAAATGCTATTAATAGTTTAAAAAATAGTAATTCTAAGGACATTTTTGGCACCTGGAATTTTAAAAGCTGTTAAAGAAACATTAAGTCCTCCACTTACAAAGTTCAACAATAAATATTTAAAATATTTAAATTATTATTGTACATATGTCTTAGAACTCAGCGAAGGTTCAAAGTAGATTATAAATAACGCCAATCTTGAAATGTTACAATCTCTAAAAGAGAGTAAGTAATACAATTTTTTGAAAATAGCACAACGAAATTTTAATATTTAAGCCATTAACAGAGTTTTTATAGGACAACAGTAGGAACTAGCAAGCTTTTTAATATTGTAATATTAATGTAATCTAAGACTAACATTTTCCTCCGAAAACAAAATTGTGTGTTCATTCAGTGCGCCAAGAAGGAAAAATAAGAGTTTTACAAAAATTACCACGACGGTTTAAAATTGATCTAAGAATTATCAGGATTAACTTGGCTCCATGAACTCTCGTACGAAATATGAATTTGTTTGCAATGCATGAAAACCCACAGGCGGAATCTAAAAATATTATTCAAATATTGTTTTTTTATTGTGATGAATTATTATCAGAATCTTGTATGACAAATTTTCGTCATGTTTAACTATACTCGAAGAAAGTGAGTATGAAAAAGGATTTGTTCTCGCAAGAGTTGTATTAGAAAATTAAAATTAATTCTAAAATTGAAATCAAGATCAAGATACTCTTCTGTAAAGAAAGCACAAAGGAGTTTTTACATGGGAGATGTCTAGTAGGTACTTAAAATAAATTAAAATTGTTTCTGCCGCTAAAAATTAAGTTTGGTATCATTATGGAAATTTCTTCCAAAATTAAATCTGAAATGTACACTAGAAATCTCATTATGGTTATTTATTGCTGTCAAGTAACGACAGAATTTCACATCTACTTTCAGGTTTAGTCTCAAGTATACGTTGGGAATAATCAAAGTTCGCTTAACCGAGTGCTTAAACTGATTACTGCCTGTCTACTCAATGACATAATCTAATAAAAACTTGGCAAGTGAGTTATTATCCTTTAATGAAAAATTGATGAGACCGGTTTACTTAATAATAAGATTTATTAAAAAATTACAGCGTCGCTCGACGCCAAAGAAAGACGGATGTTTCCGATTTAGAAGAATATCCTGACAAAATATTTGTTTTGAGAAAATAATTTTGTAAGTCAACAAAGGAAATTCAATTTTCTAAACAAATACATTTGTAACTCTTCCAATATATTTACCCTGAAATATCGAATAATTCCACAATTGAAACTAACTAAGCGGAAAAATATGCGACGAGGGTTTTTCATTACGACAAAAACAAAACGACCCCATTTCCGACAAAAAGAAAAAAGATAAAAAATTATTACATGATCATAGAGACGAAAGGGCAGTAAAGAAAGGACAAAGATGGGAGGGTACGTGTATTAGCTAAGCCTTCCAGATATTTATGGCAGCTATTTGCGAGATGTGAAGCGGCCAGTGTGCAAGCTCTATTTACTATTTATCTGTCCCGGTGGTGCCATTTGACTTTATCAAGATGGCGGATCTCACTATCATACACGCTTGTACAGACCGATTCCAACAACCGTCTGAGTCTTATAAGCTTATATGTCATTCTGATTAGGGACATAAAAGAAAACGCTGAAAGACCAAGCCAGTTTTCTCTATTCATAGAAATGAGATTTTATCGCGAGGGTAGATGCGCGATCAACCCCTTTAAATTAAAAATGAGATTTGGATAGGGATGACGTGCTGCATAATCTAGAATGAAGGAGAACCAGCACACATTTGTGATGCAACCAACGTTCATAACATATTTCTCTCCATTCATGTACCTACTGTATGAAAATGTATTCGAAATAATGCACAATAGTCCTAATGCAATGCATTTTCCTTCTGCTGTAAATAAACTGCAGGAAAACGCGTTCAAGGCAAAAAATAACAATGCTAACATTATTAACGGAAAGCCCGATTTCAGTAGTCTTTTTTAATGTTCGTAATCACGCTCTATGAGTCCTTTTTGTAAAGTTGAAATGTCGTCTTTCATTTCTGCCTTGAATAAAGAATCACATTTACAAGCTTTTGTGAGTGCAAAAGAATCATCGTCAATATAGAATTTATTGAAGGATGAAGATAATGAAAGATATGAAATATAAGCCAAAATTGTGAATCTGGAAGCTGTTTACAAAGGGCTGTGTTCTATATTTTCTCAATAAATAACAACATTAAAATGTATTTTATTTAAACACAAAAAAAGTGTCAGGTGTGGGATTCGAACCCACGCTTCCTTTCGAGAATAACGCTGTAGACCGCTCGGTCAACCTGACTAAACTTAAATGTTTTGTTTATAAATCTGTATTTTTCTACTAAGTTATATGAGGAAATAGAATAGAGAGTATGTGCAAAACACGACTTAAGGGGTCATTGAACCCCCAGGCCAACAACAGACATGTACCGACCGAAAAGCTCAATGATCCCAGTGCACGATACTACCCGAACCTGATCGAATAAAGGTCAACCGAGGGCAAGACAATGACAAACAGATTTCTTGAGCTAGGAGCCCCACTATACAACTACTATTTGTGATGGAACATTTCGAATTTGCTTCCCATAGAACGTGTAAACGTATATTACTTTGAAACTCTGATATAACGCCTGGAATATGTGTGTATAACTATTGATTGTCTTTCAGAAATTAAAACAAAATATTTAAAAACTACTCCTGAAAAACTATTTGTATATATATAAAGTTGTCGAGAGGATATATTTAAAATTTTTTAACAATAAGTATGTCAACAACGGAGAATAAAGGCCAAACGCAGCGACTGGCTTTAACGCAAAACGCTACTTTAATTGGTACAGTTTAATATCGTGGTAAATCTAAAATAATAAACCTTTAAACATTTAAATTGTTTGTCGGGATCCTACCTGTACACAAACAAAATTTACGTCCTTGCTTTTTTTGTCAATTTTCTAACAGGTCGATATATCCAGCTATCGCTTTATCTTTTAAGGAAACGAGTTCCTGGGGATCTACACCTGCAATTTTACCACACCGGTGATAGGTTCCATACAAGGAATGGAAATGCAAAGAGACACACAGGAAGAATAGAATTTTCCGTTGATTCAATCTTCGGGATGGTTCGTCGCAAAATCATGGCCTTTAACATAAAATCACTGCGAGGAGTGCGAAATAATGAGTCAAAAGCAAAATACCGATATGAAAAATGAGACCTCATTGTCTCCTGTAATGAATGGCATTTTTGTTTACGGCATCGCATCGAGATGAAAGATATAAGGTGAAGTAATTTTCAGAAAACTTCTAATTCCAGCGTGCTTGTGCTATTTCAAGACAAGATGTCTTCTTCAGATTTTACCGCGCAATGGTACACTAAATAACTCTAATACTGAAACACATCTAAAAAAAATATTGTCGAAAGTTGGGATAATTTAAACTTAATAACTAGAATTAATGCAAAGTGTTTCGAAAAATGTACCTGCATCTGACGCGGTGTCATGGACTGCAGAAAATGCACCTATTTTTAGTGCGAGTTAATTAAACTCCAGTTATAAACATCTCACATTTACTCTGTTTTCGTAGACACATCTGTCAGAAAATGACATTATTCAAACATAAATCACATTGAAAATGTATCGGGCAAACTCTAAATAGATGATAAGTAAACAAAATTTCTATTAAGTCCTGAAAATTGCTCCAGTTATTGACAACTTGTAAGTGCGGTTATTTTTAGACACGTTGCATATTTGTCGAGAAATTCCGACACATCCATTAAACACTGCGTAGCTCAATTACAGATGAAAAATTTACGAACTAGGTTTATGCATTTCTTGTAACTTCTGTTTAAAATAAAATCACCTGTCCATCAATTTAGCTCTATCATCGCAACTTACCTATGAATTACGAATAAAACAGGAACAGCACGTTAACGACGATTGATTTACATTTACGTTTGCGTTCAGTACCTTTCGTTTTTTTATGCTGTTTAAAAATGCAGTAGCTAATGTGGATGGGAAATATCGCAAATAGAGTAATCTGTTATTAATATTTTTTTGGACTTTAAAAATTTTACGACTGGATTGTAAAGAAAACATTGAACTCAAATTTAATCCGTGATGTATAAGCTGATTAATATTGAAACGTTGGATTTTAACAGCTGACAAAATCCAGTCAATGTGCTTGTCAACCCATGTTTTTTATTCGCGTAAAGAGGGCAAAGTTGTTACTTTCCCACCCTTTTCCCACTTTTTAGTGGATTGTAAATTAGAATAAGCAGTCGTTCCTATATGATTACGAACAGCGGCTTATGATAAAAAACTAGACTTATCTAACCATACGTTAAACGGAATTATAAAAACACTGACAACCTATTCGTCTAACCGCCACTAAATACTTTCTCCATCTAATAAACTGTTTTTATAACAAACGTAACGTACATATTAAATTTTCAGAGATCAATTCTTTAACACTAGAACAGTACTAATTATTCACTGTTTGCGATTTTAACCTTTAACATGTCATTTTCTGACATGAAACAATTTTTTCTGCACTAAAATAATGGGACAATCTAAAATGATCCAACAAACTGAATCCGTTCATAAATATTATAAAAAGACGAACATTGATCTAATTACATAGAACTTTCTTCGCCTCTGAAGTGTCAAGCGAACAAATATAACTTATAAGAACCCTTACAAGTTATTATACAATTTTATTTATTTACTTTTTACGTCTGGATGTCTAGAGAAAAAACTCAACACGGATTCAAAAACCACAAATGCAAGAAAGAGTATGCAAATTTTGGAGATGACGTCATCTCAATTGGGGGGGGGGGGTCTTTAGACAGATTTTGGCACATAACATCTGTATATCGTTCGTTTTGTTCCTGTCTCTATAGTTACAGAAAATAAACGTAGAAAGAACTTAATAAAGGAATTATGGAATGGTTCTTATAGCAGAGAACTGAGGGATTACCGAATTCTATGTACCAGACACAGCATCGTTGATTCCATGGTTTAAAGTACAGTTATGGGATATGGGAACTATCGAAATTAACTTTTAATTAACTGCAGAAGAACTGTCAGTGGTTGAATTCTTTTATCAATTGTTTCAATTTAGTTGTAGAACATAACTTAATCGATCGTCTGGAAAAACGAAAAACAGCGCTTGTGTTTAAAATAAAAAAAAAATGTTGTGGTGATCATAAGCTTAAGCTAATAGTAATAGGAAATCTAAGAAGCTTGGATGATTTAAAAAAAATATTTGAATATCGAATTTGCCCTCGCACATCATAATTAAGCTCCGCTCCTTTGGTCCACGGCGATTAAAAAAAATCATAAGGCGGGTGGGCGGTCTTACACTTTGCCTTTTTGTTTTAATATGTGTAGACTTCTTTTCATAACATGAAACTTAAAGCATGTTTAAAATGGAAAATTTGTATAAGAAAATATCGATTTTGCAATTAGGCTTCTCGCCTCATAATTGTGAAATCCATATTTCCTTGAAAAAATGTACCATTTTAACCATGTTAGCATTTGATATTTTAAGTATTTTATTGTTGAAAGAAGACTGCGTATCTTACGAAAAGAAATTCAAAGGATAAGCCTCCACCCACCCGCCCCCCTCTCAATTGTGACTAATTTTTTATTCCTCGTGAGACGAGGGGCGGAGCTTGATTACAAATTTATATATTTCTGTACAAGAAATTACCACGTGAAATTTATTAATTTAAATTTAACATATTTTACCCTTTTTTGTTAATATACGTAGTCTTCTTTTCACAACAAGAAACTTAAAACATGCTGAAAATGGTAAATTTGTATAGGGAAATATTGATTTTGCAATTATGCTCCGCCTCTAGGTCTGACAACGAATGAAAAATTCACCACAAATGAGATTGTGGCGAATATAGGTGGGGCTTAATCTTTGACTTTCTTTTTTACTTAATACATATGTATGTTAACATGTTTAATACGATCATTTCGTAGAAAAATAAGGATTTTGCAATTATGCTTCGCCGTCAAGCTCAGGACGAATAACAAAAATCATCACAATTGAGGTAGGGTGGGTGGGCGGGGCTTATATTTTGCCCCTTTTGTCTTAATATACGTTGTATTCTTTTTACAACAAGAAACTTAAACCATGTTCAAAATTGTAAATTTTTGTGGGGGAACATGTATTTTGCAATTCTGCTCCGTCCGTCTGTCTGACAATGAATGAAAAATTCATTACAATCGAGATAGGGTGGGTGGGCGGGGTTTATATTTGGCTCCTTTGGCGCTTGTTGAAGGAAGACTATCGATCTTACGAAAAGAAAGTCAAAGGATATGCCACGAAAAGACTACGTAGATTAAGAAAAAAAAGGCAAAATATAAAATCGTACGGACATATTTTTTCTTTACTACCAAACGTTACTTTCATCGCAGAACATATTGTTTAGGGCATCATTGAACCCATGAAAAGATTCTACAGAAAAACTTAATGATAAGCTTGTTAGCCGACTTTGATCTATTGAGTTTTTGGAAATTTCTAAATGTGAAAGATTTTGTATAACATTTAAATAATTTTAAGATAGAATCTTTAAGATCAAATTGTTGGTAGGAATGGTTAGCCAAATTTTGGCTAGCGTTTTGCCATCTAAATGATATTCCTAATATTTTATTTTCTTGATTTTTTATTTTATTACATTAGTTTCCAAAGGCTGAGGCGCAGTTATAAGAAACGGAACGTACAGGCACACCCACACGCAGGGCGAGGATTGAATCCACGATCCAAGGTGTGCGGAGCCAACTCATCCACCCGGGTCCCCTTAATGTGCATAGAATTTGGTAACAATCGGTCCAGTAGTTTTGAAAATTATCTCTCTAATAGAAGTCGACAGAGACAGACAGACGACAGGTAGACGGCAATGGGAGACCCATTTTTTTCGTAATCTAGGGATCATGAAATGTAAAGAAAACGTGAAAGTAACAATCGCCCGATTATTTTTTATACAAAATCATCAGAAATTCCGGTTGATTTTCCTTTACCCGATTATGAAATTGACAAGTTTACGTCAATTTGTCAGACAGTTGCACAGTTGTAAGTAACAGAAAATATGCGAGTAATCCTTAATACAATATTGAACAAATTAGTATTGTAAGTTCTGAAAAAGACAATGGCGTCTGATGCAATTCAGGGTTTATTTGATCAAGATCTGATGTTGAACAGTCATTTTTTATTTTTAAAGCATTTTAACATCTAGGAGAACTCGTATAACTGAGGAAAACCTAGAAAAAATAATCATTGTTATTTAGAATTCCCGAAGTTGTAAGCCACGACTGCATTAACGCTGGCGATTGGACGGCAATGAACATCACTTCCACGATGTCGAAGTCTGGTTATCACAATTCTCAGCCGTGAATCGAAGTCAAACAACTAATGATTTCGGCTTTTATTTCATCAAAGGAATAATTTCAACAAATTTGGTTATATGAAATGTCAATTTTGACAAGACTATGTAAAAAAATTTGTCCACGATATGTAAAAATAGTATCTTTCAAAGTGAGTTCGTCATGCGTTGGTCATCACTTTTTATATCAAATGTGGAAAAACTTATTTGTTTCGGTTTTTACGGAACTACAAGTAGCACCTTTTGACGACAAATTTTATTTACAATGAAATTACTTTAAGCGTTTTGAACGTAATTGTTTGACGTTAATGTTTTTAAAATTTTATTTGATTAACAAAAGGGAAAACACGACACTGGTACCTGAAAGGTGGCGAAGATACATTTCAAAAGTGACAACAAAAACAAGGTCTAAAAAGGTCGTAAATATAATATATTTACGTAAATAATAATAGGCGAATTCTATTACACGCTATATACTTAAACGATATGATAAAATGTTCCATTAGAGAGAATAAATACATAAGTTGTCGTCATAATAGGGAGAAGCCATTTAATGAATGGAAAATAACGGTTAAATTATACTTGCTAAACAACTATTTTTTACTTTTTTTCTGTAGAAATGCAAAAGCTATGAGTTATATACATTACATTTTCATTATCCTATACAAAAACAAAATGGTCTGAAAGAGAGAATAAAGAATGAATACATAAATGCAAGGCATTTTCTATAAAAGTAAATATTTCATTGTACGGGGTTTAACAGCGATTACCTACAACCCGGAAAAATATTTATTCAAATGAATTTAAAAGCATCCTCGTTTCGATAAAAAATGCACCAGTAAAATAATTTACCGTAGTAGAACCATTCCAAAATACCAAATTCACTTCCCTTTGAATAACAAATAAATAAATCTTCATCCACGGAAAAACAAATCCTTTGAAGTAAATGTCAAATCCCCGTCAGGGTAATAATTGTAGCCAATTTTTTATTCCGCTCAAATATCAATATGACATAAAATTCGAAATTGAAACAAACATGCCCGTACGCTTCAATTTCTATTCAAAGCACACAGAACGTATCTATAAATGCAAATTGCAATAAAGGAATAAAAATGCGACGTCGTTTGCTATATCACATACTCGGAAATATATGCATCTGGAAGATCTTTTATTGTCTTTTTATGTCCATAATAGCAGAATTCATGAAACGGCATGGTAATAATTTTTATATCTCATAAAAAATGTCTCTTTGTTTCATTCACTGACGTCCCTACCGTTATCAGGGTTGGCTGTGACATGATAAATCCGTGTTGTATACTATATTTGACATGGGCATCAACTCTGCACAAAGGTTTCACGCCATATTCCACGTGGAATAAATTAATTATGCTATTAGTTTATTCTGTTCTCTAAACATTGAGTTATTAGCGATGACTGGGGAAATCTGGACTCTCGTAAATATAATCTCTGGATGCAATATCTGTAGGACTTTGAGTTAACTCTTATTGTAAAACCAAACAAAAGATCATTTCGATGTTGATTTATGCATACTGATACTATTATACCGATACTTCCAACTATGGCAATTAGTTTTCTACTTTTCATTGGGTTAAGTAAATTATGTTTTGTATCACAATCCATTATTAAAGATTACAAAAATTCAATTCTGTAGTTATTCTTTATGTATGTTTATGTGGCATTAGATTTTTTCCACATAATTGATTATACTGTCCAAACAACAATTTAAAAACGTAATTTGAATTAATTTAAACAATTTGCACGGCATCAGTTATTCTACTGGACTCAGGGGCTTAAAATTTTCTTACGGCTTCGTACTTTCAATGTGCTTCTTCGTTCAGTAAAAGATAACTTGGAAGAATTGTTATGTAAATAACTAGTTTTGAACTGAACTCTGCCACTATTTGAAACAACCTAACCAAAATACATACCTTTATATTTAAATTGAGTTTCTTATTTATTTTGCCATCTTAAATAAATTGCACACAATTCAGCAGTTGATTGCAAATGGAGATCAACTACTTATTACATCAAGGTTTCGTAGAATTAATTGCGTTGGAGAACAACGAAACAAAAATAGATCTTCGAAGAAAACTAAGCTTGGAACTTATTATTCAGTCGATTAGGACGGCGAAATAAAAATTTGGAGTAAAAATTGAGACTGTTTTTGATAACTTTGGAAGTCATATAGTTACACTAGGGAAAGAAGTGGCTAAGAACAAAGATTCTGAGGAGTTCTGTGTTCCGGGTTAAGCTGAAGGTGTTTAATACTGAAAAATATTAGTGAGTTTACCATAAAAGACGGGTCTTCTACAGGGTGTTAGGGAATGCTTGCAACAAAATTTGAAGGTAGCCTCCTGAAGAAGAGAACAACAAAAAATGCTAGTAACACTTTTTTCAAAGGTTAATAGTTTTTTCTAAAAAGCATATCGAAAAATCAGTCCCCACATTTTGAGAACTGCCGACGTTGTCTTTTTTTTTCTAAGGTAGTTGTGAAAATTCTGGAACTAAGATGATTATTTCCTTAGAAACGATTAAATCTAATTTGTCAAAAATTGACAAAAATGTCACATTTACATCAATACAATAAACACCTTTGAGTTTTAAAATGTTTGATTCGGACGTTTAACGAAATAGACGCGGTTCCGACACGCTAATAAGAGTACCAACGTGGTTGTTAACGGAGATTTCAGAAAACACCACAAACGGCCTCTGAAAACCTGCAGTGATACCAGAAAGAGGGGGTTTTGCGTTTTCCCCTGAAAAAAATCCCGAAGGAAAACACTAGAAAGATTAGAAAAATCTATCTTTCAGCAGTGTGGTAAATGAAATGTTGAAATAGTTCGTCAACTCAAGCGCAATAGCGCTCCCAGTTGATCTAATACTACGTCAAAAAGGGACAACTCATGGCACCCAACCTCGTGATAAAACTTTTCATCCTCCTCACTACCCTTCGACTTGATTAGTACAGACCCCTGTTGTTCGATCTTGAAAAAAGCGGCTATGGTTAACTGTTTGATGAACAAATGAGGACGCTCCACCCAAGATTCGGAGGAGTCTGTAGGACCTAAGTTCGTCGGTCCATATTTCCGAGTCCGGTCTGATCACTCGCCTAATGTGGTCCATTAATGTAGCAGCGGAACGGTTGGGAATGTAGGACAACTAACTCCGCTTGTTGATCGTTCGTATACCACTCGTTATGAAAATTGCAACAAAATAATTTGCCGCTTGTAGGTAAAAATCCGAACTTATACAATGTACATGAGGCTCCTGGGCAAGAACAAGATGAGCAAACAATCCCGGCGCAAGCCGTGTACTCGAAAGTGAACCGTAGCAAGGAACACTTACTACTGAAATGACAGAAAAACTCATTTTATATGCACTTTCATTTGCCCTTTGTACGATAACTGTCGGGTTTCCTGCCAATTCCCTCATATTAAACTGTGTTTACTATCCCCTTTGCAATGGAAGTGATTTCATTATTGATAATAAAAAGGTACCCTTAGAGTACTGAAATCATAAAACGCTTAAGGTATTTTCTTTGTTACTCCTTAATGGTTAACCATATACTAAATGTTCTTGTTTTTAAGAATTTTTTTAGTATTAGGAAATAAAAAAAGATCCTAGAAATAGTCTAAGCAGTTGAAATATTCTCAAAAATCAGGTAAAAATTGGTGTTAAACACTGCTTAGCACTCCAACGTCCAACATTATCTTTTTATTTTTAGATTGTCCAGCAATTATCTTTTCTTAATAAATTTATATTCTACTTTTGCTTTGCGGAAAAAGGTAGAATACATAGTTTATCAACAAATACAAGAAATGTATTGTATAAGTTATAAACTTTGTTCAAAATCTTCCAACGATTTTAAAATTTAAACCAATTTGTTAAATACAATTTTTAACACCTTTAATTATAATAAATAAACAAAACGAATAAGCGAAAATAAAAAACAAAAAACGCAAAAACAAAACAAGTAAATTAAAGCAGATGTTGGAAGTGAGCACCATTTGCACGAATACAAGCTTCTTCTCTCCTGAGTAATGAGTTACTGACTCTATTTAATTCTTCAGGATCGTTTCGAATCCGTTCTGCGGCCATCATAACTCTTGCTTCTAAATCTTCTAAATTATTAACTGGAGTTCGATAAACAATTGATTTCATATAACCCCATAAGTAGTAATCACAACTGTTAAGATCGGGAGAACGGGGTGGCCAAGCGATGGGTCCACCTCTTCCAATCCATCTCTCACCATAAACATTCGTCAGGAATTGTCGCACTTGTAAACTAAAATGCGCAGGAGCACCATCGTGCATAAAGTACATCCTTCGTCGAATGTCTAAAGGTACATCTTCCAATAACAACGGCAAATGTGTTTCCAAAAAATGAAAGTAATTGTTTCCGTTCAGTCTTTCCGGTAGAACATATGGTCCTATCATTTGATTACCTATTATTCCGGCCCAAATGTTTAATGAAAAACGTTGTTGAAAGTGCGTCTCGTAAATCGCGTGAGGATTGGCATCTGCCCAGCGGTGAGTATTATGAAAATTAAGTATTCCATCCCTAGTAAAACAGCATTCATCTGTCATCAGTATGGAAGAAAGAAATCCGGGAGTTTCATTATTGCTGTTCACTATCCATTGGCAAAAGTTTTGTCTAGGAATGAAATCGTTCGGACTTAAATTCTGGACCCGCTGGAGGTGGTACGGGTACAAAAGAGATTCGCGTAGCGTTCTCCACACAGTCCAGTGATTAACACCTACTTCTTGAGCAATTTCACGCGTACTAGCTGACGGGTCTTCTTCAACACGATTGATAATGTGCTCTTCAATGTTGACCATATCTGGATCTCGACCTCGTCCAATCTCCTGATTTTTAGGTAAAACTGATCCTGTCTCCCGCAACCTTCTATCCACGGCTGAAAAGGTTTCGCGATACGGTTGTCGACGCCTAGGAAAACGTTCAGCATACCGTCTTGCTGCAGCTCTAGCATTGCCTCCACACTCCCCATAAACAAAATGCATGTCTACATATTCTTCTATGCTGTATTCTGGCATTTTTTCTCAATGAGTATTACTGACAATGACAGTTATAAATCTAACAATAATATTTGAAACAATTTGAACAATGTTAGTGTATCTCGGTAACTAAGCAACGATGCTTTTTTTTAACGATTCCCTTGATAGATAGAAAGCAAATTGCCATTCCTAATTCGTTGCTAAGTAACAATAGAAATTTTAATAATGGAACGTATTATTGAAAAATTGGCCTCCATGCAGTTCCAAAACGGTGTGATACTTATTTTTAAGGGGATTTAAAAGAAAAACTATACATTTTTGAAAAAAGTTGTACATAGATTTTAGATTCCTTTTTTTGTAATGCCTTTGCTCTGAAAGTTTGTTGCAAGCATTTCCTAACACCCTGTATATATCGATGTTGGTAGAAATATCAGAAATATAGGTAGCCAATGAGAATAAATATTAATTATTCTAATAAACTGGTGGAACATATCCACGTTGAAAATAAATCTGTACAAATTTTTTGTATTTATTTGTTCACGCAGCAATTCGCTACCATTTGTTCGTAAAAAATTCTCAGCAATAATTGTCACGTACACGAGATTATATGTCATCATCAGTTCGTGTGTCAGGATACCTTGATGTTTTACAAATTCAATTTCTCCATGTTTCCATACTGGTCTGTCCTTTGCTTATGTTATAACCACTGCATAAATAGTTCACAACGCAATTTTATGTTCTAATATGTGGCTTCTAATTATGTAATTCAAATAGTATTTCCGAGAAATTGTATTTCTTCTCAAACGTGACTTGAGCCTTTTAAACTACTTAAATGAAGAGAAATTAAAAATTTCATAATATAATGAATGACACAAAGAGATTGTAAACTTTTCATATTTCAGGAAATTTCTAATTCGAACCTGCTACGTCTTGGTGGTATTTTTAATCATTTTGCGACTTAAGATCGCTGTCTTTTTTTCTTAATATGTGTAGTCATCTTTTCACAACAAGAAACTTAAAACATGATGAAAATGGTAAATTTGTATAGGGAAATATCGATTTTGCAATTACGCTCCGCCCCTCGATCTGACAACCAATGAAAAATTCATCACGTTCGAGATCGAGACGTATGGGTGGGGCTTCTCTTTTCGTTTTCTTTTTTAATTAATGCATCTATTAATTTTCTTCGTATAACAGGATTACTTAAAAACATATCTCACATGGTAACTTCTGGTAGAAAAATAGGGATTTTACAATTAAACTTGGTCCCTCGGCTTACGACGAGCAAAAAAAACATCATCAGAATCGAGATAGGGCGGGTGGGCGGGGTTTATATTTTGCCTTTTTTTCTTAATATACATAGCAATCCTTTCACAACAAGAAATGGTTAAAATGGTTCATTTTTGCAAGGAAATATGGATTTTGCAATTATGGGACGGAGCCTAATTGCAAAATCGATATTTGCGTGTACAAATCTTCCATTTTAAACATTTAAACATAAACATGTTTTAAGTTTCATGTTATGAAAAAAAGTCTACACATATTGAAACAAAAACGCAAAGTGTAAGACCGCCCACCCGCCTTATCTCAATTGTGATGATTTTTTTTATCCGCTGTGTACCAAGGGGATGCTTAAATGGAAAATACTTATTTCTTTACAAGAAATTAAAAACATGTTTTTGAGTATCGTGTTGTTCAAAGAATACTATGTATATTAAGAAAAAAAGGCAAAATATAAACCCCACACACGCCATCTCAATTGTGATATATTTTTTTTAATTATTAGAAACTTAAAGCATGTTTAAAATGGTAAATTTGTATAGGAAAATATCGTTTTTGCAATTACGCTCCGCCCCTCGATCTGACAGCGAATGAAAAATTTATCACGATTGAGATTGAAAGGGATTGGTCGGGCTTCTCTTTTGATTTTCTTTTTTAATTAATACATCTAGGGCCGGTTTATAGAAAGCGAATTAAATATTTAATGCTGGATTAATTTAACAGAGAATTAGTTTTTACCGAAAGATCGAAAAATAAATTGGTCAAAGTTGGCTATGCACAAGCCGATTGTCAAAATTTAAATTTTTTTATTAAAGGTCAAATTGATAGTTTAAAATTAGAATTATGACACTTGCTTTTAAAACACATAAAAATGAATCAAAAACACCGTTTTCCAATTTTGTCCCATTTCTGAAGTAAGGTTCTAGCAACAAAGCTTTTATTTCGTTTGATAACAATGCAAATTAGTTTTGTCAACGTGACGTTTAATAAAAAATTATTTTAAACTAAGACAAACGGCTTTTCGTGCATGGCCAACTTTGACTAAATTCTTTTTCGATCTCCCGGTACAATACGAGTCCGTGATTGGTTAAAACATGCATATTTTGCAATTATGCTCCGCCTCTAGGTTTGACAACGAATGAAAAATTCACCACAAATGAGATTGTGGCGAATATAGGTGGGGCTTAATCTTTGACTTTATTTTTTACTTAATAGATATGTATGTTAACAACATGTTTAATAGGATCATTTTGTAGAAAAATAAGGATTTTGCAATTATGCTTCGCCGTCAAGCTCACAACGAATAATAAAAATGATCAGAATTGAGATAGGGTGGGTGGGCGGGGCTTATATTTTGTTTTTTCTTATGCATAGTCGTCTTTTTAGGAATAAGAGACTCAAAACATGTTTAATATGGTAAATTCTTGTAGACAAACATGGATCTTGCAATTAAACTCCGCCCCTCGATCTGACAACCAATGAAAAATTCATCACAATTGAGAACTGAGATCGGGGCGGTTATGAGTGGGGCTTTATCAAAATATATTTTTAATGTCTTATAGTAATAAGAATTTTGCAGTTAAGCTCCGCCTTCTTGACTCACGACGAATAAAAAAAATCATCACAATTGAGATAGGTCGGGTGGGCGGGGCTACATTTTGCCTTTTTTTTCTTAAAATGTGTAGACTTATTTCGACAACAAGAAACTTAAAAAATGTCTAAAATGGTAAATTTTTGTAGTAATCAACTTAAATTCTCCACTTTTCTTTTACAACCCCTTTAAATACGCCAAGAGTTGAACATCAGAGTCAAACAAAAATATAACAAAAAAAAATCAAAATAACACGCAATTGTTTTAATTCAACCCGTGAACGTGACGATTTTAACGATACAAACACAATCAAATATAATAATTATACATGAGAGAATAAAGTGATAAACCTTCAGAATGTTAGTGATCGTATTGCACCTCTTTAACACTAGCAGATCCTGGGTAGTAGGAGTTAACTCAGCAGTTGACTCCCTAGTGAAAATTCTACAGCGTTATCACGTGTATTTTCATGTGCAATATTAAATTATAACAACACCGCTTGGTGTAGTTGTTATCGAGTTTAAATTTAACTGATGGATGTAGAAGACTTAAAAATGTGGAACTGTACATATTCTCTTATACAATGACTGCATTATTTTAATATCACTGAATTTTACATACCTGACGACTTCGGATTTCAACAACCCAAAAAAATCTCCTACGCCAAGACTGAACGAGGGAATGAGATCTTCTTCCAAAGAACTTTCTTTGAGAGGACCATGTTTATAAATTTAAAAGTTTGCATAAAATATTAATAATTACCAAGGTGTCAAAAAAGAGTAGATTAATTACCCAAATTTCTTAACAATGGAAAAAAGGGTAGCTAATTCGTTAAGTGTCAAGTTTGAGGATGGGACTGAAATGACCATAATAGGTACACTTTGGAACATCTGCTCAGTAATTGAAATCCGATTTTTACTAGTTGAAAGATGATTGCATTCATGAAGCCGAGCTAGGGATTCCTCAAGGGTCAGAACGGGGTCTTCCTTTGTTAATAATGCAATTATTAGTGTATAATTTATTTAATTGCGCCGGGTGTAAATTATGATAACGTGCATTATTGAAATGATTTAATGGACCGTCGCGTGAGCGGTCGTGTATTTGGTGGGTCAAAGGGTGGATCACAGACAAAGGCGTTTTAATAGAATTAATTATCCCCTTTTTCGGTGCTTATGACAATTCAATAGTCAGCCACACAAAACATAAAGTAAAATCAGCGCAAACCTTTTAACAAAACGGCTTGACATTTACATCTTTTTACAGGGAGGGCGAGCGTCGACGACCCTTCGCAACAAAGGGCCAGATAGAATTGAGAAGAGGGTAAACACAGGTCGAAAGAGCGGAAACAACCATTTGTCTCAAGGTTACTATTTTGTGGTCTTCATAAGTAATTCCGAATTCTACAGCACCCTAAGGTGAAAAGGGAAAAAATAAACTCGCTCCGACATATATCAATGGGTTATAATCATATTTTATACATCCATTGTGTGCCACGAGTAGGGGTGAATATATAAATTATATATTTGTGAGTTTTTCAAAACATTCTCGTCATTTTGAATTCTCAGAGAACCGTATAAAATCCAATATTTATGCCGGTTTTTATGAAAAATCCCATTTGGCGGATGCTATTTTTTATTTATTATTGAATACCTGCTTCATGCCTTAACCGCATCCTATTGAATACTCTCCTATAAATATATCGACTCAACACTCCACAAACATTTTATGCACAGATATACTCAACATCGACGCAGAAAACTGGTTCGAATGCTAAATAAATATCGACACAAACAAACTCTTCAGTCCAATATCACAGTTGGATATGAGACAACATTGCTCAAATAATGCTTACGAAAGAAAACAAAACAGTCCATGTGCTGGGGGAACTAAATTAACAAAATTATATATAAGTTTAGCGTTATCAATGTTATCATTAGAGAGTGGATTTTATGAAATTTGCATATCCGTAATTTTTTGCATATAAGTCTTGATATTTAATATGTGAACGAATCATGCTAATTAAAAATGAATACAACAATAAAAAAATTGCATATTTACATATATTTGTCTTCTGCTGCATATTTCACGTAATGGGTGCATATTTTGCATTTTTATCATTTTTTGTGCTAATTTGAAAAAAATTGGTCTAAAGAGTTTAGACAGTACTTCCCTCGCTGTCGGAAACTTGACGACTGCATGCCTATTGTGTTTTTTTTCTCATTACATTTTTGTAGTGGGAATTTAAAAAAAAATTGCGATGACGTCATCAACATTTTTGCAAGGACACGTATATCAGTTGGGATAGATGTAGTGTAATACTAAGAATAAAATTATTATATTCTCAAATTTTCGGGAAAATGAATTGGGTCGTTCTGAACATTGATTTGTAATAATCAATAAAATAACGAAACAATTTACTCACGTATACGTATCAGAGGCAACTGAAAATCGTGGATGTATAAACATTCTTAATTTAAGATGACAGGCGTAACACCATACGTGAGAGTCAAACAGAGAAACTGTAAACAAAACGACCATCGGTTTTATTGCTTCGACTTCCGCTTATTATATAAAACATTGAGTTTTATTTTAATTCTTGACGGTGAAATTCACAATTGGTTGATTATAAACATGTCTATTTCACATTCGCGGAACCAAGTGAGCGCATAAAACAAATGCAGGTCTGTAATGTTAAAGTCGATGTAAATAAGCGTGCTACCCTTATGTTTCTACCGAGTTTTTCCTTTAACAAATTTTGTGTCTACCAAATTGGGTTGGTTGGGGTGTAATACTAATAATAAGTGTTGCCTTTAATTTAATCAATAAAATAAATTGACTTCATTAATTTTTTTGAACCACCTCTTAAGAAAATCTAAAAAATATGAATGGAATGATAAATCACAAGTACAAACTCATCATATTTTTTGCATTTTAGATAGGATTTATTCAGCAAAATTTAAGGGTGACGTCATCAATTTTTTTTAGGAGGCATGAACAAATACATTTTGAACAAAAGTTTACCATGCTTATAATAACTTTAAAATATTCCCAAGATTTCAAAGCATTCGGTTATCTAATTCTTGATTAAATCGATAAAATAAATTCACGCCTTCATTAATTTTTTTGAGTCACCCTGCATATGCAAATCCAAAAATATGATTGGAATGATAAATCACAAGTACAGACTCATCATATTTTGTACATTTTAGATACGATTTATTCGGCAAACTTTTGAGCTGACGTCATCAGTTTTTTGTAGAAGATAACCAAATATATTTTGACTAAAAATTTATTATGCTCTTTATAACCTTAAACCATCTGCAAGATTTCAAAGCATTCGGTTTTGTAGTTCCTGATTAAATCAATAAAATAAATTTACGCATTCATTAATTTTTTTGAGTCACCCTGTATATGCAAATCGAAAAAATTTGAATGGAATGATAAATCACAAGAAGAGACTCACCATATTTTGTACATTTTAGATAGGATTTATTCAGCAAAATTTTGTGGTGACGTCATAAATTTTTTAGGGGGGACGACCAAATACGTTTTGATCAAAAATTTACCATGCTTATGATAATTTTAAAATATCTTCAAGATTTCGAAGCATTCGGTTTTGTAGTTCCTGAGTAAATCAGTAAAATAAATTTACGCTTTCATTTATTTTCTTGAATCACCCTGTATATGCAAATCCAAAAAATATGAATGGAGTGATAGATCACAAGTACAGACTGATCATATTTTGTACATTTTAGATATGATTTATTCGGCAAATTTTCGAGCTGACGTCATCAAGTTTTTGGAGGGGATAAGCAAATATATTTTGACTAAACATTTATTATGCTCTTTATAACCTTAAAACATCTGCAAGATGTCAGAGCATTCCGTTTTGTAGTTCCTGATTAAATCAATAAAATATATTTACGCATTCATTAATTTTTTTGAGTCACTCTCTATATGCAAATCCAAAAAATATGAATGGAGTGATAAATGGCAAGTACAGGCTCATCATATTTTGTACATTTTAGATATGATTTATTCGGCAAACTTTCGAGCTGACGTCATCAAGTTTTTGGAGGGGATAAGCAAATATATTTTGACTAAACATTTATTATGCTCTTTATGACCTTAAAACATCTGCAAGATTTCAGAGCATTCGGTTTTGTAGCCGTCCCGGATTTTTAATAGACAGATAATTTCCGAAAGTACTGGACCGATTGTTGTGAAATTTTGTACTTATATTAGGAATATCATGTAGATGGTAAAACGCTAACCAAAATTTGTCTAATCGTCCCCACCACTAATGCGATGACGTAACTTCAAAATTTTACATAGTAAATGGGTTTTAAATTGCATAGAATAACATAGTCCTACACATGTAGTTTACGACTCCGAATTGAGTTTTTACCTCAAACGTCCAGTTTTTTGGAAAAAAATCAAAATTATAAAACAACATTTGGCAATTTAATTTTGAATCTACTAACCCGAATGTTTTGAAATGTTGCAGATGTTTTAAGGCTATAAAGAGCATCATAAATCTTTGGTCAAAATATATTTACTTATCCCCTCCAAAAACTTGATGACGTCAGCTCAAAAGTTTGCCGAATAAATCCTATCCAAAATGTACAATATATGATGAGTTTGTACTTGTGATATATCACTTCATCCATATTTTTTGGATTTGCATATACAGGGTGACTCAAAAAAATTAATGAATGCATAAATGTATTTTACTGATTTACTCAGGAACTACAAAACCGAATGCTTTGAAAACTTGAAGATGTTTTAAAATTATCATAGGCATGGTAAATTTTTGATCAAAATGTATTTGGTCGTCCCCCCTAAAAAAATTTATAACGTCACCACAAAATTTTGTTGAATATATTCCATCTAAAATGTACAATCTCTTCTTGTGATTTATCATTCCATTCAAAATTTTTGATTTCCATATACAGGGTGACTCAAAAAATTAATGAATGCGTGAATTTATTTTATTGAGTTAATCGGGAACTACAAAACCGAATGCTCTGAAATTTTGAAGATGTTTTAAAGTTATCATAAGCATTGTAAGTTTTTGATCAAAATGTATTTGCTCATCCCCCTTAAAAAATGTATGACGTCACCACAATATTTTGCTGAATAAATCCTATCTAAAATGTACAAAATATGATAAGCCTCTTCTTGTGATTTATCATTCCATCCATATTTTTTGGATTTGCATATACAGGGTGACCCAAAAAAATAATGAATGCGTGAATGTATTTTATAGATTTAATCAGGAACTACAGAATCGAATATTTTGAAATCTTGCAAATGTTTTAAGGTTATAAAGAGCATAATAAATTTTTAGTCAAAACATATTTGGTTATCTTCTCCAAAAAACTGATGACGTCAGCTTAAAAGTTTGCGAATAAATCCTATCTAGAATATACAAAGTATGTGTCTGTACTTGTAATTTATCATTCCATTCATATTTTTTGAATTTGCATATACCGGGTGACTCAAAAAAAATAATAAATGCGTACATTTATTTTATTGCTTTACTCAGGAACTACAAAACCGAATGCTTTGAAATCTACTGCGAAAAAAAAACATAATAGATATGCAGTCGTCACGGTTCCGACAGCGAGGGAAGTACTGTCTAAACTCATTAGACCAATTTTTTAATTTGTTCTGTTTATATTTATTTTTTAGTATAAGAATATTATCATTAAAAAAGTGATTTATGTGTTAGTGAGATGTAATTAAACACTTTGCAATGTGATTTATGTATTTTTTGTAATAAAACGTAAGCTCAGGAAACCTGTTTTTGTAATTTGTAAATAAATTTAGTTCGCTTATTAAGCTTTTTTTTTTTAATTTTTGGAGCATATGCAACTGCATATCTCTGCATATTAAAAAAGTTACTGCATATTTGCATAAATTTGGTGCATATCATATGATCATATTTCCCAAAATTTTGCTGCATTTCCGCTCTCTAGTTATCATTTCATCTAATCCATTTTTGAAGTGTCTTTTTAGTCTCTTTAAGAATGCTGTTTGAAAACAACAAATGATATTTTTTGACATGAAAAAATTGTTTGTTAATAAAATTTCTCGATGCATTTTATTACGTTTTTTTTTTAATTTACTAGCTTTTATTAAAACGATTCTTCTCAGTGTATACAATATTTTATTTACAACTGCTTTACAAAGGCCTTATTACACGACTCATTCGGCACTGCTTGAGTTGAGTAGTAGGCCCTATTATTCTACTAGTGATGTGATACAAACATTACACCACTTAGATCAACTTGTATTGGTGCAGGGTAATACAAAAATAACTCATTCATTAATTTTTTGAGCCACTTCTTTAAGCAAATCTAAAAAATATTAAAGCAATGATAAGTGACAAGTAAAAACTCGTCATATTCTGCACATTGTGGGTAGACTTTATTCGGCAAAATTTTGAGATGACGTCATCAATCTTTTCGGGGGAATAAACAAATAGATTTTGATTAACAATTTACCATGCTTACAATAACTTTGAAAAATCTTGCAGATTTCAAAGTATTCAGTTTTGCGATTGTTGATTTATTCAATAAAATAAACTGACTGATTCATTAATTTTTTGAGACCCTGTATAAGCAAACCTATAAAATGAGGTTCTTAAATTGATCATTAAAAAATTGCTCGACGGCTATAAATATAATCCGACAAATTCAGCTCTTTAAAAAATATATAAAATTTGACTTTAGGATTTTCGTTTGATGATAAAAAGTAAAGTAAAAACAAGAGACATAAACAACACCCCTTGTCCTTCAGCACTAGGTAATAGCAATCTGACGCTCATTCTATTTAATGCCATGCTGTTGTTCATATTTACGATGGAGTTAACTTGTAGTCCAGAAATTGAAATTCAACGAATTGTTCTCTAGGATATTAAAGTCACCATCAATAATAGTTTTAACATAATTTAGCGAATATTCGTGTCCGCAAAAGACTAGTTTCTAGCCTTGTGATATAAATAACTACGTATTTTTTAAATCTCGAACTTTTACGTGGTAGAATATTTAAATTAATATCTACATGAAAGCAGACGTAACAAATTTTTTCCCATTCATAAATTGAATAAAATTAGCGTTGAGAAACACGAATTATGAGTTCGAGTGCTGTAAAGTTAATCAATCTTACGTTAAACGTAAGCTAACAACGAAACTATTCCTTGCAGGATGGTTTTAGCATTTCGAATATACAGTTTTTTATCGTTTTAACTACTTGATTATCGTTAAAGTCCTTTACATGAATGGGTTCGTACATATTTAATGCTAAATATAACCCACCGTGATGTTAGGAATGTTAGTTATTATCCACTGTAGGTACATCTAGATGTTCGTAATTCACTAAAATTGCAGTGCTTGGTAAATGATAAATTAATATTCTATAAACACAAAAGAAGCAAAAAACTATCTGGTGATCGATTCATCAAAACGGTCGATTTTATGTACAATGATAATTACGAATGAATAAACCATGAGCCACGAAAAAGTATTCGATAAATCCATAGTTTGTACGTGCGTGTCTTCTTTAATGGTTTCTTATAACTATGTTGTTGCAGAAAAAGGAAGCTCTCTCATAAATATTTAAAAAGTGGGCCAAAGTATAGATTAAGAAACAACCCCTATCGGCCATAGCCGAACAATTACGGACAAATTTATTAACGGTGAACGATTCTATCCTGAGTATTGTTACATAAATAGCGAAGTGTTTGAGAACAATGCTATTCATGGTGTCTGTTATATTATTGTTTGCCATTCGCTAACGTCCTCCCTTGAATAGACTGAATTCAAATCCAATCGATAAAATTACTCTTTTATATACGCCTAACCCAGACACTGAAGCGATGCGGTTGGATTAACGGATTGAAAGCATTTTAGAGCAATTAAAAATCAATGATCTGAATTGTACTACAATGTCCTTTGAAAAGGATAGGTTCTCCGGTTGTATTTTTCAGAAGCGCTGAGATTAAGTGCGAAACGGGAAACGTTTTGCGGCATGAGTTCGTTTGAAAATGAGAATCGAGGTGCTAAGTAAAAACATCGTTACAAAGGATGACGCTGCCTGTTCAAGTGCTCAGATTTCGAGCGTGTAACACACATGTTTTAACAGTGCAGAAAACAAACAAACTTCACATTATTCTTTACGCTTTTGTTACTTTGTTACAGGAACCCGCTGCCTAGTAAAGTAACATTCATAGATGAGTTGTGCGAGGAAAATGGGATTTTTCTGCTCTGGTTAAATAACATGTTCGTTTTAAGTACGTTTTTTAATGGGTAAATTTACTTCACTTGCGGGAATGAGTAATCATTTATTAGCCACGGGTTTTAATTGGAAAGCTGCAATTGTAATATCACCTATTCTGGTAGGACGCAGATATGGCCAGAGTAAATGTTATCGTTTGCATCATCCCTCGACCATTTTACTGAAAATATGTAAAATTATTTAGGTACAGTAAAAAATAGGAGTTAAAATTTTGTAAGTTTTAGAGATCATGTTATCCCGTTCTTAGTGGAGATGATCAGCCAACTTTTGGTTAGTGGTTTACCAACACACTTGATCCGGTACATTTTTCGTGCTCTAGGCGTCATGAAACGTCAAGAAAATCTTAAAGGAACCAGTCGCTCCACGGAATCAATTACAATACTTGCTCAACTTACGCTCGGAAAATAATATTAACTTTTAGTTGGGAAATTATGTACAGGGTGGGTTAGCTAAAAGGGGGCACCTCGAATAATTTGTTTAACGAGTTTTAAAGTAAATAAATTATAGACAGCAAAATATAAAAAAAAAAATATCGTTAGAAATTTTTTTTTTATAAATCTGATTTTTTTACTATAAAATTAACAAAAACATGCTCTGCAATCTTTTATATGTATTACCTTTGATACGTTTTATTTACTTTTGTAAAATATTTTCTTAAAGCATTTTCTGCTCTTTGTTTCCTAAACATGTTTTTACGTAAGTAATGGAGCATTTGTTTGCGAGTCTCACGAAATTATTTCATTTATTATGCTTTTCTGAACAATCCAATCCAACACATTTTACGTTAATTTGCACTAGCGAACAACGCAACGTCAGTCAGAAAACTAATTATTTTTTTGTTAATTGCAATTATTTAAGAATACTAAATAGCGACGCTAATAAAGCTAATTTTTTACATTTCTTACAAACTTTTTGAAATAAAATCTAGCAAAATCTGAAAAATTAAAAAATCTAAATGTTATTCCTGCAACATACGTTTTTCATTGCTTTTTTTAAAGCAGTGAATTTATGTAGGCACGCGGTCTATTATACTCCATTTGCAAATTTGAAATATGGGTAAAATGGTATATTTTTGCAGGGAAATATGAATTTTTGAAATTATGGGGCGAAGCCTAATTGCAATATCGGTATTTCCTAATACAAATTTTCCATTTTAAACATGTTTTAAGTTTCATGTTGTGAAAAAAAGTGTACACATATTAAAACAAAAAGGCAAAATGTAAGCCTACCCCCCACCCACCCTATTTCAATTGTGATGATTTTTTTTATTCGCTGTGAACCAAGCTTAACTGCCAAATACTTATATCTTTACAGGAAATTCAAAACATGTTTTTGAGTATTACGTTGTTTAAAGAATACTGTAAAAGAAAAGAAAATATAAACCCCGCCCACCCACCCCATCACTATTGTGATGATTTTTTTTATTCTCAGAAACTGAACGTTTGAACGTTTATAATGCTAAATTTTTGTAAGAAAATATGGATTTCGCAATTAGGTTCCGCCTCTTAGTCTGACAACGAATAAAAAATTCATCATGATTGAGATCGAGACAGATGGGTGGGGCCATGGTCTTTTGGTTTTCTTTTTTAATTAATACATTTAGTTTTATTTGCCTAATACGATTGCTTAAGAACATATTTCACACCAGAGTTTTTTTTAACTATTAATAGTTTGCTGAAAGTTCTTGGGAATTATGTTTGTCGTAATTTACAAGAAGTTTTCTCTAAGACCAGTATGCTTTTATCCATTTAGATGGAGACCGGTTCAAGTTTTTTTTGAAGATTTTTGGAATAATTTTCGTAATTTTGTGAGGTTATTTCAAGAAGTAGAACAAAAATGGCCTTAGATTATTACGAAGATTTCTCTATAAACCAGTACTTTTTTCCCCAGCAGAGCCATTGGGTTAACAATTTTTGGACTTTTTGGAAAATTTTGGAAAGTTACTTTTCCAGTTCTCTCGATTATTATTATTGAAACGCTCAAAGAAAAATATCGTCGAATTATTAATAATCTGCCAGGAATTCTCTATAAATATTAAGCTCTCTTGATTCACGACGAATAAAAAAAATCATCACAATCGAGACAGGGCGGGTGGGTGGGCTTAGATTTTGCCTATGTTTTTTAAATATGTGTAGATTTCTTTTCACAACATGAAACTTTAAATCATGTTTCAAATGGAAAATTTGTATAAAGAAATATGGATTTTGCAATTAGGGTCCGCCCCATAATTGCAAAATCCAAATTTCCTTCCAAAAATGTATCATTTTAACCATGTTTTAAGTTTGTTGTTGTGAAAAGATGGCTATGTATATTAAGAAAAAAAAAGGCAAAATATAAGCCCCGCCCACCCGCCTTATCTCGATTCTGATGATTCTTTTTATTCGTCGTAAGCCTAGGGGCAGAGCTTAACTGCAAAATCTTTGTTTATCTACGAGAAATTAAAGACATGTTTTTGAGTATCGTGTTATTCAAAAAATACAATGTATATTAAGAAAAAATAAAGCCAAAGATTAAGCCCCACCCATACCAGCCCTGATCTAAATAGTAATGAGGTTTTCATTCGTTGGCAGACCTAGAGGCGGAGCCAAATTGTAAAATCCAGATTTCGTTACCAAAATTTACCATTTTAAACGTGTTTTAAGTTTCTTAGAATATAAAAAAATCATCACAATTGGGATAGGGCGGGTGGGCGGGTTTTATATTTCGCCTGTTTTTCTTAACTAGCTTTTGCCCGCGGCTTCGCACGCGTTAAATTCGGAGTAAAGAACAAAAAATTGTTATTGTGGCTTTATTCATAAGAGATAGACATCGGGGAGTTTTCCGTAGACTTTTTCAAGGTGTACAATACTTAGTACATTATTTTGATAAATCTCGTAGGGTTCAGCCTGCGTTTGCATGTAAGCGGAAAAAATGTAATTATTTACTACATCACATTAGAAACCTGAAAAATAACAGTATTTTTCTGCTATATAATGGATGTTATTATACATATAAACCTTCCTTTTGAATCACTCTATCTATTAAAAAAACCGCATCAAAATCCGTTGCGTAGTTTTAAAGATCTAAACATACATAGGGACAGACAGCGGAAAGCGACTTTGTTTTATACCATGTGGTAATTTCTCGTAGAAAAATAAGGATTTAACAATTAAGCTTCGCCCCTCGGTTCACGGCAAATAAAAAAAATCATCAGAATTGAGATAGGGCGGGTGGGTGGGGCTTATGTTTTGCCTTTTTTTTTTTCTTAATATACATAGCCTTCTTTTTACAACAAGAAACTTGAAAAATGGTATATTTTTGCACAAAATGTAAAAAAAGGATTCTCGGAATTATGGGGCGGAGCCTAATTGCAAAATCTATATTTTCTTATGCAAATTTACCATTTTAAACATGTTTTAATTTTCTTAGTGTGAAAAGAAGTCTACACATATTAAAACAAAAAGGCAAAATGCAGGACCCGCCCTATCTCAATTGTGATTTTTTTTATTCGCCGAGAACCAAGAGGGCGGAGCTTAACTGCAAAATACTTATTTATTTCTTTACAAGAAATTAAAAACATGTTTTTGAGTATTGTGTTGTCTAAAGACTACTATAAAACATTTACATTTATTTTCTTTACAAGAAATTAAAAACATGTTTTTGAGAATTGTGTTGTCTAAAGACTACTATAAAAGACAAGAAAATACAAACCCCGCCCACCCACCCCAGCTCAATTGTGATGATTTTTTTTATTCTTACAAACTTAAATACGTTTGAAATGGTGACTTTTGGGTAAGGAAATATTTATTTCGCAATTAGACCCCGACCCTCAGTGTGACAACCAATGAAAAATTCATCACGATTTAGATCGAGATGGATGGGTGGGGCCATGGTGGGGCTTGTCTTTTGGTTTTCTTTTTTAATTAATACATTTACTTTTATTTCACTAATACGATTACTTAGGAGCATATTTCACATGGTAATTTCTCGTAGAAAAATTAGGATTTAACAATTAAGTTTCGCCCCTCGGCTCACGACGTAAAAAAAAAATCATCACAATTGAGACAGGGTGGGCGGGTGGGGCTATATTTTGCCTTTTTTTTCTTAATATACGTAGTCATCTTGTCACAACAAAAATTGAAAACAGATGACTACGTATATTAAAAAAAATTATATTATATCATTATTTTTGGTTAATAAATAAAAAGATTATTTCGGATGCCCCTTTTAGCTGATTCAACTTGTACACAAATAACAAAAGAGCGAGTACACATAAATACATAATACCATACGATCGAAAAAAAAAACATCAAATAATCAACTATGAAATTCGTTAATGAAAATGTGTTGGCACAATCTGCACTACTGTCCGTTTTTGAGGTTATAGGGAAATGCTCGCTAAATTCTTCTATGCAACACTTTAGAGAATTCGAGCACAAAACTTTGATGTTCCGTTCTAGCATTTTTTTATTACACTGATAGTATAAATGTCAAACTGACACATAACTTCAAAAACAACAATACTACTGCTACAGTTTTTTAAAAAATATTTCCATGGTTGACTAAACGACGTTTTTTTTTTATATAGTATAGATAAATAAATGTCAGGAACTGGTTTTCCACTTAACTACCACAGTGAAATAATTCCTAGTGATTTAGAAAAGAAATTAACTCAATACAAAACGTCAAGAGTAGGTGACATTTTCAACAAAAAGAATATCCTGATATAGTTATACAGGTTTCCACTCAATGAGCAGTCAAAAATGCCTACTGTCCAGTTCACGCAACTGCCACCGTCTGAACGCCGTGACTAATGCATTTTACGTGAGAGATTTCCGAGCGGTTTTATTATTTCGCCAAAAACACACTGCATTTTATACAAAATCCGGGCAATTTATCACAAACACTTTATTATTCCGGATCTCTTGGTGTTAAATTTCGATTTTTGCTTGTCAAAATGTTGCTAGGAAGTATAGGTAATTTCTTTAATATTGTTAAATTTGTTAAAATTACATCTTTTTATTTTTTATGACATGATAATTTCAAATAAATTAAAATTTAGTTTCTTCAATTTAAAAAAAAAGTGTCGAAGAATTAAATTAAATAATCACTTAAAAATTGGTCGAAGGTTATTTGAACAGAAGTTCCGTCCCTCCTGAAGTACAATTCAATAAATCTAGATTTTTCAAAAAATGGTAAGATTTGATCATTCTCATAATATTTTGCATATTTCGGAGAGGATTGATTCGGCAATTTTGTAGGACGCGATACACGAATACATTTTGATTAGCTATTTAACTAACCTTAAAAGGTTTGCAACATCTCAGAGCATTCGGTTTTGCAGTTAAAAGTTAAATTGCAACATGTCATACAATTTTGATTTTTTTTTTAAATCGGGATGCCTAGGGTGGAAATTCAGCACAGATTCCTACACCACAAGTGCAAGAATATCATATTTTATAAAATTAAATATAAATTTAATAAATAAACATAATATTATTAGTTATCCTATTTTAATTAAATTAAACATAGTGCAGTTACAATGTTGATTTTCATACGTAAAATATAACATAAACCATGAAACCACAAATAAAGCTTTATTGACTATAGCCATAGATTCTAGTTTTGTGCGGTATATTGTCTAAAAAGATACAGAACAATTCTTTATTGTTCATTCATTTCACACCTAAATAATCAATGTTTACAACTGTGTTGAAAATGTTGAAGATATCCAATTTTAATTAAATTTACCTACGACTTAATGTATGGAAGTTTTCTCACACTTCGCTAGAAAGTTATCCACTCAAGGATGTTGCTTTTTGAAAATCCGACATTTATTTTATGTAACTACTGCAATAATGCTTTTAGTGTTGTTTCACTAAAGTTATTGCAAATAATTGAAGCGCCTATAACATGCGCTGGAGTGTTTCTTTGTTTGATTTTAAAATCTGCATGTTAGTTATGAGAATTTTAATTCTGACGTTTATGTGAGTGAACTACAGCAGCCGACACGGAAGTGTGTACCCTTAAAATGCTTTTTTGTGTGAAACAGGATTTAATACGAAATTAAATCAATGGTAATAATTTATATAATAAGATAAACAAAATGAGATTTGGGACAATTTAGTTAAAGTGGTAAATGCAATATTATATTTCGAAAAGCTAGGGAGGGTGTAAATCGGTGAATAAATATTATGAAATTGGATTCAAAATGTATGATCCGTTAATAAAAACAGTGCAGTGGTTGCTTAATTTAAATATATTTATTAGTCGTATTGGCTATAAAATTTTTAGTGAATAGTAAATTAATTTTTTTCACTGGTAGCGTAAAAATGCACCATTTATGCTTATCTGTGAGTTGTGAATTCGTTTTTCTCTACTAAAGTCATTAATGATAATTAAATTTCACCAAAGCTAATAATGGAAGTGAAGTTATTATTGACCAAGGTCAATAATAAATATTGAGGTTATGTAATCCTTGGTCTTACTACCAGATTTTTTAAATTATCTTCACGAGGAATATAAATGTGTTAGCTGCCATAACATTATCTCGAACGGGCTACATAGCTCACTGTCTGACATATTTTCAATAAAATTACATGAATTAATTGACAATTTGCTATTACAAGCCTCATTACAAAGTAACTTTTCAAACGTCGGAAAATAATGGCGTAAAACATCAAAACCATGTTAAGTGATGTCAGTGATGTTGTGTTACTTTTTTTAAACGTCAGTGATGTTGTGTTACTTTTAATAAATCGAAAATTTTACAAATCTATGTTTTGTAGTGTGCTACTAGTGAAAAAAAAACTGATGAAATTGCAGTCAGCCAGTCAAATTTAATGCCTGACGTCGCGCCGTCGTATTTAATATTTGTCTGATTCCGATTGATACCCCATCACTTCGGTTATTCCTAACTCTAATTATCTTATAACCCTCGACGCTTCGCGTCTCGGGCTCTAATCCGCGTTCAGCCTATAATGATTGTCTTCACTACCTTGGCGTATAATATAGGTACTATATCAAAATATACCTGCTTATCAACCCCAAAATTTACTACATCATCTCAAAATTTTGCCGAATAAATTCTTTCTAAAATGTGCAAAGTATGATCAATCTATACTTGTAATTTATCACTGCGTTCATATTTTTTGATTTGCTTATACAGGGTGACTCAAAACAATTAACAAATCAGTCAATTTATTTTACTGAGTAAATCAAGAATTGGAAAACTGAATGCTTTGAAATCTTGCAGACGTTTCAAAGTCATTATAAGCATGGTAAATTGGTATTCATCTATAATAATAAATCTGTTTATTCTCCCCAAAAAATTAATGACGTTATTTCAAATTTTTTTGTTTTTACTTGTGATTTAGACAAGTTCCAATTAACCAAATGTGAATTACTAGATCGAAAACCAAAATAAAATGTCGTGTTTTATTCAATAAACAGAATTCAGAGCAATAAAAAAGTCTGGACCGTCGGCATTGTGATCCGCTTATTGCAATTCGTAGAAAACATGTTTTAGTTTAGTTTCTGTTCCACTGTCACGTCTACAGTTCGATAAGTGTTATCGCTATTTGTCCTAAATTATAAGTACCATAAATGATTTTCAAACAATCGCACCTCTGTTATTATTATTACATACGGCAGACGTGATAAAAAAATTGTTTCTTTATTTTATTGATTATAAATTACTATTCAAGTATAACAATAATACAATACTTTTATTATTAGTATTGCAATGCATCTATCTAAACTGATCTATGCGTCCTTGTAAAAATGCGGATAATAATAATAATAATAATGACTTTATTGCCCCACAGGTTGTCACCCACTTACAGGACAATTATAAAAAAAATCACATATACATAAATTAATAGTGGGTAGAATACTAATAACTAACTACATAATAAAATCTACATGTAAAGTAACAAAAAAAAATAAATATAAGTCAAATAATTTTAATAATATTTAATAAAATTACTCACTGCTAGTGAAAAATATCCAAGTAAAAATTGTTAGCGTCCCGACATATGGTTGTTAAGGGTGCTTTTCTGAGTAAATTCGTCCTCGTAGTTGGAATTCTAAATGTAACAGCATGACGAGCATTTGGATGAGGAACTTTAAAAAGCGAAGCTGTATTTCTTCTAGCACTAATTGGTGACAAATATAATAGGGAGACCAAATGTTGGAAGCAAATTCAAATTTTGACAAAACAAAACAAAAATACAAGCATTTTAACACTAGTGGACTATGAAATAGTTTAACAGTTTGCATAATGAAGCCTAAAGTCTTAGAAGCAGCAGAGGCAATACTGTCAATATGATTTACGAAAGTCACATTAGTGTCCAATAGTACTCCGAGGTCTTTAATGACGCTTTCTTTTGTCACCGATCTTATAAGAAGAAGCAACACTATATTTTTTTACGTGTGTACGAAACTATACATTTGTCAATATTTAATTTTTGCTTATTACGAAGAGTCCAAAGTACAATCTTGTTGTGCTGCACGAAATTCTAGAGTAAATCTTCAAATCATTAGCATAGGCAAGTGCATGACAAGACAATGATCTAAGAAGATCATCAATGAACAATATGAACAAGAGTGGTCCAAGATTAGACCCCTGAGGCACGCCTGATGTTGAGACATATTCTTGTGACTTATAACCATTGTAGGAGACGTAATTAATTCGATCTGATAATTTGACATTATAGGGGCCAGGAATGATTGAGCAAAACCGAAGGAACTAAGTTTTTTCTAAAAGAATTTGATGATCCATGGTATCGAAGGCACTTGAAAAGTTGATGTAAACCACATCAACTTGGCCGTTATTATCCAATTCTTCACAAATAAACTGGATAGTTGTAACAAGTTTGGTAACTGTTGATCGTCCAGATATAAACCCATGTTGATAAGGAGAAATGTAGGATTGAATATTATTAAAAATTGATTTATATATAACTTGCTCAAAGATCTTAGCAAAGTTGGACAATATTGCGATTGCACGGTAATTTTTCAATTGCGACTGTTCAGATTTGTAAATTGCACGAAGTCGCTTAAAGTTATCAAGAAATACAGTACTATTAGTTGAGAACCATGTTTTTCTGTAATAGTTTTTATTTTTTATGTGTGAGATTATATTAGGCGTAAATCAGGGAGTATAACAGATTTATATGGCTTGTGGTAAGGTACAGAACGTTCCAAAATATCAGTCTGATCTAAAATGCATCAAGTGTTTGATTAACATCATCAAACTTATTTAAAAATGTCCAATCAGTATTGATGAGATCATCATATAAAATAAGATTAGCTGTACGAAAATTGAAGGTTTTATTAAAAGTAGATGGAAAGGTAGAACGCCCAGGATGAGATAACATTTTGATCGACATGGATAAGGCTGATGATGTGGATCTTCTGGAACAAATGGCTGTTGATCATGACTGACTTCCACTTTATGTTGAAAATTTGAAAAAACTAAATCAAGTTGGTTATTATTACTATTTACAATACCACTGTGTTGTATTAATTGGAGGGGTCACAAAGACTGCGGAGTGAGCAAATTTTGGAACATGCATAACGATTATTATGAAAATTCGGCAGATTGAAATCGCCAATTAGTAAAACGGTTTTATCACAAGGGGGAAAGCCTCAAGACCTTCAAAAAATAGTTCGTAAAGTATTCAGATGACATTTACAAAAATGATAAAATCAATCAGAGGTACAAGATTTGAGATGTTCGTAGTATTTACCGTTTCAACAAGAATATTTTTAGAGTCACCAAGGAGGACACCATCACCATCAACTTTGCTTACGATATTGAATTTGCTGAAAAGATTATAGCTAGAAGGAAATAGTTCAACACTCTAATTTTTCGAAAGAACTTCGACTAATTTAAAAAAAAAAGCCCTGCTTACTTCGGTATAAAATGTTTTAAGAAAATTCCAAATGTTACAAAAAAATTAAATGTAAACAAATTTAAGATAGCATTGAAAGCTTGGCTAACAAATAAAGCTTATTATTCTTTAAACGAATTTGTCCAAGATAAAATGTTTTAATGTAAAGTATGTTTTGGTGCATTGGAATATACAAACATAATTATGTATAAAGAGATATATAATTATAATACAATATTGACGTTTATGTATTTATATATTTTGACTTCATATCATATGTATAAACTTGTAGTTTTCGTAGGAATGTCTATATATTATTATTATTATTACTATTAATTAAACAAACTGAAGCACAAAACATTTGCACATTAGCTACTCTTGATTATATTTTTGTTATGGTCACTCGTAAAGAACACTAGCATTTTGTGTCTTAGGTAAAACTTTGCAAGTACTAGCCCTCTATTTTCGCAGAGTGTATGGCATTTGCCAAATTCAGTCTTATCTTAGCAAATGCTAACCCCGCCCACTCGCTCCTATTTTCTCAGACGATATATCATTTGCCAAAATAAGACTTATCTTAGCAAGTACTAGCCCCGCCCACCCACCCTCTATTTTCTCAGAGGGTATGGCATTTGCCAAAATCAGTCTCATCTTACCAAGTACTAACCCCGCCCACCCGCCCCCTGTTTTCTCAGAAGCTATGTCATTTGCCAAAATAAGACTTATGCTAGCAAGTATTAGCCGTGCCAACCCGCTTTTATTTTCTCAGAGTACTTGCTAGTACTTTGCTAAGATAAGTCTTATTTTTGCAAATGGCATATCCTCTGCGAAAAATAGTAGTAGGCGGGCCTAGTACTTGCTAAGATAAGACTGAATTTGGCAAATGCCATACCCTCTGAGAAACTAAAGGGTGGGTGGGCGGGGCTAGTACTTGCTAACATAAGACTTATTTTGGCAAATGACATAGCCTTTGAAAAAATAGGGGTGGGTGGGCGGGGCTAGTACTTGGTAAGGTAAAACTGATTTTGGCAAATGACTGTTTTTGCCCTATTAAACTTTGGCAAATGATATAAACTCTGAAAAACTAGGAGGGGGGTGGGCGGGGCTAGCAATAGGGACAACATCAGTTTTATCATAACAATTACTAGTCCCGCCCACCCGCCCCCTATTTTTCCAGATGATGTCATTTGCCGAAATAAATCTTATCTTAGCAAGTACTAACCCCGCCCACCCACCCTCTATTTTCTCAGAGGGTATGGCATTTGCCAAAATCAGTCTCATCTTACCAAGTAGGTACTGAAACAGTAGAAAAGAAAATTGTAATCAGAAGCGACCAGAGTCTAGCATTTTGAAGTATAAAATTTTGAAACATTGACTTAAAAAATCTAGATAGTACCACGATTTAGGCATATTAGTTTTCTAGTATCGCTATATTTTAATGGAACAAATCATCTTCGAGCGATTTTCTCCTCATTTTGATCTTACCTCTTCAAAAAAAAATCTCAAAAATTTAAAAATATTCTTGAATTTTAGAAAACGACGTCAGGATTTTCAAAATGATTAAAATCTCTATAAAAAAGAAATTCTCAATAGAATTTGTTGAAAACCTCGAGAAGGGACAAAGTAGAACATAAGGCAACAAGAATCTCGCGAATCTAAATTGAAATCTAAACACACCAAAATTGTACATTTTTCTTTCATATTTTCTCGATGTGTCATGACCTCTAGAGTACGAAAAAAGTGGTCTCCCATTTCCGTTTGTATGTCTTGTCTGTCTGTCTGGTGTGTGAATCCGTGTCGAATTTTCACCCTAGACGTCCAGAATTTTTCGAAGAAAATTTAAAACTGATTAGAATAATTGTAATGTAACTTCCTTAGAAAATATGCCATTTGCCAAAATCAATCTTATCTAAGTAGGCACTAGCCCCGCCCACCCACCCTCTCTTTTCTTAGAGGATATGTTATTTGCCAAAATCAGTCTTATCTTAGCAGGCACTAGCCCCGCCCACCCACCCTCTCTTTTCTTAGAGGATATGCTATTTGCCAAAATTAGCCTTTTCTTAGCAGGTACTAGCCCCGCCCACCCACCCTCAATTTTCTTGGAAGGTATGTGATTTGCCAAAATCAGTCTTATCTTAATAAGTACCTGAAGCGTGAACAGCGTTTTTGTCTCTTGCTATAAATAGTTAAAACGTCCATAATGTTAGTATAACCAATCTGATAAATAATTAGAAAATTTACTTTATTCGAAATTTTAGAACACATGACCTTTAATATCTGGAAAAAGGGTACTGTTATAACCTGTATAATAGCCAGACGGTAAACCGTATTGCGTTTGTGACATGGAAAATGATGACTTATTTATTAACTTTAACCGGTTTTGAATAAACAGAAGAATGTTGGCGTCTCCACAAACATTCTGCATTAATTTTAATACAGTATTGGCAAAGATATAATACTTTTCGGTTTAAACTAAAGCTTCAAGGTGATATAGTTTATAGATTGGTCTTTCTACTTTAATCCAATGGAAATTGTTAGTACATTGGTTTTATGGTTTTAGCTTTTGCAGTCGTAAAATCACTATTTTCGTAGATGCCCTGTAGCTGATGGAACATTGCGCTTGTCTTCTATTGCATAGAAAACACTAAAAGCAACAAAACTGCGCAGGGATAGTAGCCACGTTATCACAAATTTTCATCTTTGAAAAAAAACGTATCTAGGATATTGATTAAAAAAACTGGACAATCAAAATAAATGTACTAAAAAACCAAAGGTTAATAACGAAACCTTTATGTAATCATGTTGGTTAAGTTAGATATTACTTTCCGAACAGGACTGACTTTTGCAATTTCAATCGTAATGTCGCTCCCTCAAACCAACCAAAACAGTGAATCTGTAAATTCAGTTAATTTTACACAGGTCAGCTGTTTCGAAATCAAGGAAGTTAAGCTGCATCAAATCTTGGTGCACAGGACAAAGTTAATTTTCCCACGTAAGGGTAGTTTCTGAGTCAGTCAGCCGGTATTCTGCGTAGAGGATGTTTTTGGTGTGGTATTAATTTAAATTTAATCTCTTGAGGGTGATGTTTTTGCGGCCGAATCGTGACCGTTCATAGAATAATAATAATTGTTTCGTCGATTTTATCATCCGAAACTAATGGGTGCTTTAGATGGAACAGTGATGGCCCGAAATTAATTCGTAAAAGTTGGGGAAGATCGTCGAGCTCTAATTAAATTACATATTCAAATTAAGTTAAAATCGCACGTTGCGTGTTTGCTTTACATTATAGCGAAAAAATGCAATTAAATGCGCTGTACAACCTGTAGAATAACAAAATAAAAAACATGTTAAGAGCGCAAGCTTCAGAGATAAGTATGATTATTGCTTTACAATAAATAGTGGCAATCAGATATAATAACACTAAGTGATTGATTTTGAAAAACTGGAAGGTTAATTGCTCATAACAGAGGTTCGGAAAAATAGGGCACACGTGCCATTTGTTGACCAACGCAGAAATGGGTTTAAGAGACAGGTTTAAATGGATTGTGTTTTGGTTAATACACCGGGTGTCTGGAAAATGAACGAAAACTCTCCGCTACGCACAACAATCAACTGGTGAATCTGAAAAAAATATTTAAAAAAGCCTTCTCAGATATTAGCAGAGTTATAATGGTTCTAAAGTTGGTTCTTTTGCTACATTTAAGAACTAAATAATACATTAATTGTCACAGTAAGTAGTAGTAAAATTATGGGTTATTATTTCTCTCCCCCATGACCATGTTTGGTTACCATTTCAGTTCGAATGTGATGTAAGATACGATTGTGTTGTTTTTGTAACATTTAAAAAAAAATCCATTTGACAACAATGTTTACCTAATGTAAAGCAAAGATAGATATCAGCGACTGAGTAAACAGTTAAAAATGTTTGCCGTTATAAAAAATTGATGGAAGATTGCTTCGACAGAACTTTCCTCGCCCATAAACTACTTGTCAAATCCAGCTCTTTCGAAAAATTAAAATATTAGATTTTGTGAATTTATATACCCTAGCATCCCCCTAGCTACGGTTTTGAAACATCGAGAAAATATTAAAAAACCAAATTGCCCGATGGACTCCATTACTGCACGTCCTTAGGTTATCTTCTATAAAAAAACAACTTACTCTACTCACAGTTTAGATAGAATTTATTCGACAAAATTTTCAAATGACGTCATCAATTTTTTGGGGGATAAGCAAATATCTTTTTATTAAAAATTTACTATGCATATAATAACTTTAAAACAGCTGCAATATTTCAAAGCATTCGATTGAGCAGATTCAAAATTAAAGTGAAAAATTTTGTTAAATAATTTTAACTTTTTTCCAAAAATCTGGACGTGCGAAGATAAAACGCAAACGGACTCATAAGCTACACGTGTAGGACTATGTTATATTGTATAATTTAAAAACCATTTACTATGCACAATTTTGAGGTGACGTCATCATATCATTAATAGGGATGGTTAGAGTTTTACCATCTACATGATATTCATAATACACGTATAAAATTTGGCAACAATCTGTTTAACAAAAATCGTCACGGACGGCGGACAGACCGACAGACAGACAGACGGAAAAGGGAAAGTCATTTTTTCGTAGGCTAAGGGTCATGGCCCATAGAGAAAATATGAAATATTTTCCCCCAACGGACTAGATCACAATACTTCCTTAGCTTACGCTCGGGAAGTAAAAATAGTAGTATAGGTACAACTTGTACTGCGTTAGGGAAATTGTGAGGATACAGTGACACTATTTTTTTTTGCGTATATTTATAAGTGTTTTTATTGCTACAACAGTGCTGTTTTACAGTACATAATCAGAAAATGGTCCGAATGTGATAGATATTTATACTTTTTCAATCAGTTTGGCATGAGTAATTTTTCTATAAGAAAGTAGGTAAAACATCGTAGTTAACTTTTGAATTTGAAATAAAAATTCGATAAACTCTATTACCGCTTAATAGTCAACCATTGCTTTGCTGGAAATGGGTATAGTGTAATAATAAGATTAAGAAAATATTCTCTGATTTGTCAAAAATTTTTAATCTAAATTATCGATTACAATTTATTTCAACTAGTTTCTGACCAAACAGAATTTCGCTACAGAAAATTCATGCTATCAAAAACTCTTGTTTCATTACGAAATTAAAACAAGTGTAGTTTTATACATCACGCACATGTCTGGGGTGAAGGCACTTTATGGCAGTTGAAAAAAAAATGCACAAAACATAAAGTAAACAAATTATTTTACCTGTTTATGCTTAACGTGCTATTAAATCCATTTTTCCACATGTGGATTAGTATAGTGAGAATTGCTTTTAGAACACGACTAACGACACGCACCTGCTTTACTTTCAAAACTGTTGAGCAAAGGATGCATATCTATTTTGCAATCAAGCAGACGTAATAATAATTATCTATTTTATTTACCTTTGTAAATTTTTAGAGGCATATTTTCTACTCACGCTAAAAACGGAACGTTTTAGAAGTAAAAACTACGTTTTTACAAAATTTAAAACTTCTTTGCATGGAACACATTTCCTGCTTTATGTCGTCTTGGAAGTTCATAGTTAAACTTCCCCACTGATGAAAGTTTACTACCCGCAACTACTTTAATAAACCGCCGCAAGACTTGCTGCTGATAAATAGGAGTGTCTCTATCCAAAATACACTAAGTCCTTATTCTACGGCCAAGAAAATCTTCTGAAACATTTTGTGGAGAATATAACTTTTCATAGAACTCTCCGGTTGAACGTGAACTTTATAAAATACAGTTTTGCTGATAGCAAACTAATAGTAAATAATGCGCGGCTGCAAGCGATACTATCCTGGAAAAATATGTTCGTAATACGTTATCCGGTAAAAATTTTATGCGAAAATCGTCCGAAGCTTTTAAGACAAAGATGTTTTACTCAAATGTTGTCACATTGAGGAAAACTTAACACATCAATCTATCACGTTCGCTTCGGGAGTTGTTGGCGGAAGAATCTGAAAGCCAAGGGAATAGAAGGACTCAGGCAATTTTAGAATAAAGAGTTTCGCTTAAGCGAAATGTCTGTTTTTTACTTCTGATTGATTTGCATAATTTTCACGTAAACCTCTCGCTATTAAAATGTTTTACGATAAGACCGAGCGAAACAATGAGTCTTGAACGTGTTTCTTATGGCACAGCAAACTGAACAACGAACCTTAAGCTCAATTTTATGTTTTATGAAGATGTCGGAGTATTTTGTTTTAATAAAACGCTTACAACTCCTTACCTATTGCTCTCAAATTGATATAGAATTACGGAGACTCGTATATTTTTCGTTAAAAGCATTTTTAAGTGTCATCTGGCATTTTCTAGACCGAGTTTCTACTGCTATAATGAGATTTTGTGGCGCACTTCGCAGGATACAGCAGAACTGTAAACCATCTTATTGAAAAATGTACAAGACGAGAGGGCTGACGACGCGCCCATTATTTTATTTTATGAAACTGGAAAGATAAAGCGAAATGACAAATGCAAAGAACAGAATACTTATGAACATGATATTTAGATTGAGATCTTGTAATATGACGCTATTTCATTCTCTGACGGTTTGATGTTGGCACGTCTCTTAAGCTTTCAGCAAGCTGAAAACTGGGACCTTAAAACAAATATACGGGGAGACGCTTACCGCTCAACTCCTACAATAACATCCGTCCCACGTACCTGCAACAATAACATCATATTAGATTCAACTCGATTACTTTGCCAATATTTTGATAATCCCCAAAGTGGAAGGGTACATAAATTTATGTTAATTTCATAAAGGTGTTTCAAGCAAACTAACTGTTGAAACAAGCAACAACAGAATAAAGAGGTACCAAGTGATTTCCATATAAAATCATAGTAAGAACGGTATAATTCAGAAGATGCGGAATATACACAGTGCTTCTTGGTATCATGAACTTCTATCACTCGTGCTTAACTCCTACAAAAATATTTTTTTATTGGGAGTTATCAAACTTGTCTGTCAAGTTTAAAATGAGGTTATGAACTAAAAAATTGTTTTTCCATCTTGAATTTCCTACAAATATTCAAATAGTTTTAATCAGAAACTTTACCAAGTTTGATACTACCTAGAAACTCCATTACGACGAAACATATTCTCATCCAATTTCAAATTAAAAAATCAATTTTTCCAGATGTTATTACTAACAGTAAATATAAACTCCTACACAAGCTGGCATTTTGTTTTAGCGTTATACAAATACGTAAATGTTCCCGTGGCGATAGTACTAACTAATAACGTAAGGAATTGTGGTGATGGTTATTATTATCACAGGCACCCCTAGGAGTCGAGAAAGTTTGCTGAATCTGACACGTAAATAACTCTTTCAACAGATTTAGGTGGCAAACTTTCGATCTTCCCCTAGCAAGTTAAATTTGCAAGTAAACAGGATATAGATAACTTTTGATGTGTAGAATGATACATGATGCACACACCTCCATGTTCGATGTGTATTACAGTACTTTTTAACAATCATAGAGGTAGATTCGTATGTACAGGGTGCTGAAAAAATGGTGTACCAACTCTGTGACACATCGTTGAGGACTGATTACAGAACAGAGAAAAAATAATTTTAAAAAATCTTGAGCGCTAATAGCCCTTTAAAATTTAGCTTTTATTTTCAATATTTCGCCATATTCTAATTCACAATTTAGTGTTGGATACATGAAAACAGTTAAACTTCCATTATCCAAAATAATTTATTAAAAATTGTTTAGGAATTTAGGATGAATTAGATTTATGTTGTCATTGATGTTGGGAATGATCAGACAAATTTTGATCTGCGTTTTACCACCTGCATAATATCCTAAAATATTGTTACTAAGAAACCCATACGCCGCCCCCGTACGACTGCTATGGGTTCTACTATGTACGGCGATGATGCCTCATCATGGGGTGTCAGGATGACCAAGTGGCGGTCGCTAAAGCAAGGCCTGAAAGAGGAAATCGCGATGAATTCCAGAAAGACCTCGATGACGAAACCTCTAGAAGGAGAGTATACGTTTAAATAGAGGCCACCTGCGAGAACGTTTATTGTTCAGTTGATTCAGTCAGCGAGGGGTCCATTGAACGAGTTCAGTCAAGTTGCGCCGGAATTATTTTGTACATAATCGCTGCGTAATAGTCGTGTAAATTTTACACGTCTCAATCAAGAGGATGAAGTGTGCATGACCGATATTTGGGGTGAGCGGTTAGATAAAAAGGTAGTTTAGAGGGGAAGGTGTATGAATAAATGTAAAAGAAATTCGATTTTTCTACTTTCCTATCTATTGATCTATAAAATTAACCGAACAATAATTTGGTAAAATAGTTAATTTTTGCAAACTATAAAAAATTCTTAATATATAACAAGTTGTGTAATCCCAAGATTTTCTTCTGGTTTGTCTAATGCTGAACTCAGTCTGGTACTTTTAAGAGCTGTGAATATGTTCCTAATATTTGTAATATTATAGTTTAAGTAATTTTCTCCATAAGGACATATCATAAAGTTAATGTAAACACGAGAAACCAGCTGATCAACTAACTCGTTTCATTCGACGAAATAATTCAGTACCGATATCGAAATATATTTTCTTCTTAGCAGATGTAAAACGCAAGAACGATGAGAGTTGTTTTTGTAACACAGAAAATAATTGTTTGGGTTTTCACTAAATTTCTTTCTTTAACCATATCAAAACCTACACTGAACTTAAGTAACACTATATGAAAACTCTACAGACAAAATACAATTTATACCAATTACTGGTGCGGCCAACATTTAACAATACTCAAATACCTAAGAATTATTTTATTATATTTTTAATCGCCTGCTCTGTTTGGAGTAGAGAAATTTAGTAAAAATCTTGCGCATACTTAATCTGATCAACCAGCTTGAAACGTGTCTAAGGGTCGCATTCTTTAGATAAATAGTCAACGTTAAGCATGTACTGATAATATATTTTGTCCCGTTTACGTTTACGTGCATTTACGTTATTTACATCTGTACTTGTAGGTCACACATATTGTTATTTTAAAATGTAGGGGTTGTCATAAAAAAATAAAATTCCCAAAACTAAAGTTTATTACTTTTCGACGAAGCTGTATTTGTTCGATGTACTTCAGAGGCGACGGAAGTTCTGCCTAAAGAACATTCGATCAATTTTTACTTTCCGAGCGTAATTTTTTTAAACGTTTATAGAAAATGCCTCAAAAAATTGGTCAAAGATTATTTTGATAGGACTGCCCCCGCCTCTGAAGAGCTTAGCAGTCCAACAAATCTAACTTCTTTGAAAAATTAAAAAAAAAAACTGATTTTGTGAACTATTTGTGATAACTGATAACCTCTATACATTAAAATGAATATTAATGAGCAATACCAGTAACAGTGTAAGAAGCTAAATGAGACGTTATACGTGTTTTGAGACCCTATAATTTTTGTGCTGGTCTACGTCGCACTTTTTTTTAATAACACTATATATTTTTGGGTAAAGTTTGTTTTTCTGAATTCATTAATATATCAATGCATTTTTACGAAAACACATTTGTTTATATTTGATTTGAGGTGTGCCTGTCATCAACCCATAATAGGAAACGGATTAACAAATGTTCCAAAATACGAATGCATTAATAATTTTTGGAAAATTCTGACATGACCTGATTTTGAGTTCATTTTGGGACCCCGTCTTTTTTTGGAAAATTTAAAACAATCTTGAGGTTCTAGATATCCCTGCTTGGAAAGAATTTGAAAGTGCTTTGGAGCTTCTAGTGTCTTTTCTTATAATAATTTAATTAAATTTCTTCGGGTATACGTCATTTGCTAAAATAAGTCTTATCTTGGCAGGTACTAGCCCACCTACCTGCTAAATTAAGACTACTAGCCCCGCCCACCTACCCTCAGTTCTCTTAGAGGATATCTCATTTGCCAATATCAGTCTTATCTTAGCCGCTACTAGCCCCGCCCAACCACCCTTATTTTCGCAAATGACACACCCTCTAAGAGAGGGTGGGTGGGCGGGGCTAGTACTTGCTAAGATAAAACTGATATTGCCAAATAATGTACCTCTACCCTTCATTTTCTTAGGGAGCCGGTCATTTGTCAGTCTTATCTTAGCAGGTACTAGCTACCAGTATTTCATTATTAGTTCCCACTCCCACTCGACAGAAGAACATAATTCGCCCCGCCCGCCCACCCTGTCTCCCTTTTCAGTAATTGATTTTTACGAATCTGAATGAAATGAATGATCTTATACTGAACAGAAATAAAATTTGTTGTTAGAATGAGAAGAAGGGGGGCGAGGGTGGCCGGGACTGGTACTTGCTAAGATAAGACAAATTTTGGCAAATGACATACTTTCCAAAAAAATAGAGGGTGGGTGGGCGGGGCTAGTGTTTGCTAAGATAATGAGATATTTTCCAAGAAAATACAGGGAGGGTGGGCGGGGCTAGTATTTAATAAGATAAGACTAATTTTGGCATATTTAACATTTTCGACCCTTTTTTACTATGTCCGAACAGTAGTTGAACACATTTTCTTGTCGATTTCGATATTCAGAATTCATTTTCGCCTTCGTTTCATCGGAAATTCCTACCGTGTTTCCAAAATCGCTATTTGAAATATGTACAGTAATTTTTAGAGTTTCGTCAGAATAGATTTCTATAAAAAATTTGTGGATGAAAAAGGAAAATGTTATTAATTTTTGTTCCATTATTCTGTTATTAGTTTCCACTCCCACTCGACAGAAGAACGTAATTAGACACGTAATATCCGAAATCATCTCCACCAAAAATTTGATGACGTCATCTCAATGAATTGTATTTTAAAATGATTTGAATGTTATGCAAAAATATACTCCTATGCTTGTTGTGTACGAATCCGGTTTTAGTTTTTTGGATAAACGTTCAAATTTTCGCAAAAACCTTTGCAAGTTACAATAACGTTGTACATGGACGCGTGCTGCCGATCACTTTATGTGAACTTTACTAAATGGCCAAGGATTCACGACAAATACCACACACATCTATATAACTGGTTGCCCAAATGCTTCATATCTTATTAAAAAATTAAACTAATTTATTACAATAAAAAAAAAATATTGTGGTTGATCACATTAAATGTTGAAAACGTTCAGTTTTTTGTTTAAGGCACATGTTCACTCTCTTTTTAATTTCTAAAATGTTCTGTAACATCCTTTCATCAATTCTTTGGAGCCATTGTTCAATTTCATTTTGCAACTCCTGCCTGCTGAGACAATCTTGTCAAAGATGGTTGCGGATTCTGCTCTAGTCGTCTTAAATGGTCATCTTTCCTGAGATACTTAAGGTCTCTCAGAAGATTTCCCCTTGTTGACACTGCTAGTTCGACCAAATCTGTTTATTACAACTCTAATGTAGTGTACGCATCCACTTACAGTTTTTTCGCTAAACGTTTATTTTTTTTTCGCTAGAACATTTGCAAGGTATAATAACGTTGTATGACCAACACGGTATACAAGACTTCGTAGCGTATATGGGATTTCTAGGGGAACGGCGACCTGCGGTCGTGGTTTTGATACCGAACTTGTCCCTTTCTTTTGTGCTACGACTAGTATTATCCTATTATCCATGTTGATAACGTCATCACAAATTTTTTATTGGCCAAATTAAGATCGAATCACCCCATTTTCTAGAAAATGTGAGAATACGCACGTCTTTATATCTTAATATTGATAAAATAAGAATTATAATATTCAAAACATTTTGTTCTATTGTTTTTAAAAGACAAACTCATTCAGATCAAACTAATTTCTACGTGACATTCTTTCGATGTAAGTATAAACATAAATAAACATTTGAGCATCAGATCGCTGTTACCTTGTGTTGAAGGACATTTTATCCCAAATGTTATGTGTTTTAAATATATTTTACATTCTCCCTGCGGCTCAGGGGCTGGGGGGATGTTATTTATGCCGCTGGTTTTTACTTTACAGAGGTTAAAATTGACCTGACCTGACCTGACCTGACCTGACCTGACCTGACCTGACCTGACCTGACCATCCTTTAAAACTAGTAAAAAGTAAGAACAAGTTGCGCATCATATTTAGACAGAAATTTATAACTAATAGGGTTTTCGATTAGTGTAGTTCTCTACCCAGAGACATTCATTGTCCTGTCTGTGTCAACACTATCAAATCAAGATAGGATGTGTATTGTACTAGTACTTGATATGGCTCGGGCATAACAGGCTTTGGTTCTGACCGACTACTTCGATTTAATAATAACAATAACAGTAATAAAATGTTGACGTATATTAAATGTCATTGTCAACCTTGCCAGTTTTGACAACCGGGGTGACAAGTATACCAATTTCAAGCAAAAATCATTGATACCAACTGAAATAAGTACTTGTTGATCACACTGTAATATTTCGATTTTTTGGCGAAAATTTGCATCGCTCGGGGAAAATCTAAAAACGGATTCATAAACAATAAGTACATCATCTGGGGATGATTAGGCCAATTTTGGTTAGCGTTTTACATTCTACATGATATTCCCAACTTACATATAAAATTTGACAACAATCAGTGTGGTAGTTTCGGATATTATCTGTATAATAAAAATCTAAACAGACGGCAGACAGACCGACGGACAAATAGAAAGACCGACAGACACACAGACAGAAACGGTCGACCTATTTTTTCATACTCTTGGGGTCATGAAATGTCGAGAAAAGATAGAAGTAGTTAGTCGCCCGACGGCTTCGAGTACACTACTTTCTTAGCTTACGCTCGGAAATTGTTTTAAAAAATATAGTTGGAAGTGTGTTTTAGTGTTAATTTAATAATATAGTTTTAATTTGTGTAACTGTTTGCAAAGAGAGTTTTGAAATAACAAATATACAGTCCGACTTATACATTCACTTTTCTCAAAAAGAATTTTTTATTTACTTTAAAAATATCAATTTAATTTCCCTAAAATGTAATATATGAAAAATTACTAAGTAAATATTTAGTGAAGATTACGGTCTGAAATTCGTTCAGAATTGGTTGCTACTCAGGGGAAGGAAAGTTATATTTGAATCAAACTTTAATTTCTGTCGCCAATGCAATTTTTTTGATTATTTGTTTATTCATTTACTTTATAAATTAATCTGTACGGCCAAGATGCTAAAATTTTTGTGTATAATGAGACAAATTATTATTTGTATCTACAAAATGACATGTTTTCACTGTTATTATTGGTTATATATTTTTCTGATAAAGAAAGGATATGGAATATTAAAAAAATATAGATATAATAAGGCTAGACATAACAAACATTTAACAGTTCGTAGAATATGTCAGATAATAAAGGTTTTGTTGTAAATATATTTACAAAAAATTATTTGGGTAGCCATTGGCTCATAACACGACAAACATCATTTAAATAAAAATTTAATAGTCCTACAATGTGTACGTTCACAAACGACAAGCGCACACAATATTAGCGACCACATGAAAGGAAAAACTAAACGAGTGATTAATGTGCTAGAACATCAATCAGTAAGCCATACAATCATTATGTCTTTGATCAAGGCTGTCATAAATAATAGTCGCAATTTGTTTTTTTATCATTTATACCAATAGTTACTTTCAATTCATGCCAGTATATCGACATTCTTTAAAAATTTATAATCCAAAGCTTGTTTTCCCAAATAACCGATTCGACGGTAAGCCAAATTTGAAATTGTAATTTGAAGAATGCAGACAACGAGCGTTAAACGACAAACTCAATAGGAAATAAAGAAGGAGCTTTTACACCAAGCGGTTCCGCAAAATTGTCCTTAACATAAACAATTTGCATACTAAATTTACGACAACGAAAAGGAACAATAAAAACATTTAATATCATAAATGCAAATTGGCCGTAATACTGGCAAGTATAATTTAAATCGAGATTATGCGACTGCTTAGGTAATTTACAACATAAAGCAATTGTATTATTCACTTAGCTGATTTCAACGCCGCCAGTTAGTTAGCGTCGCGACGTCGCATGTTTATTCGACTGGCCATGACCGTTTCGCGTGCTTTCACACTAAAAATCCGCCTCTGCAAGGCCACAACATTGTTATATTATAATTTTGAGGCTCCTGAAAACACCAAGGAAATTTTCACAAAACTTTGAATTATAATTTGATGAATAACACCTACATCTGCAACGTGAACTTCGCCAGAAAAATTGCCTCTTCTACATTATTCAGGTCGATGCTTCCGCTTTAATTTGTAACTCGTGCTTATTATTCTTTCTTTTTTTTTGGCCAACTTCCACGTACAAAATGTCCCGGCGAAAACTTTTAGTATGAATAAAATTTGTGTAACTGGGAACCGGAACAAATATATACCTAACAATTGACCATTTGCAAGCAACCACACCAAATAAGTTTTTTAATAGATTTATAATTCATTTTCCGATTTCTTGTTCTAATTTATAAATTACGGTTTCTATACATGATTATAGAGTCGCAGTAAGCCATGTAAACGTGCCGCCTCTCAGATTTGAAATTTGCATATTTGTGAACAACGACGTCGGCAGCGCTGCAAACACGTCACAATGTTGAAGTTCCCAGGATATTTTACGGTTGCCATGGTAACAAAAATTAAAAAGCACGCGTGCGGGAATTTGACCTTCTGCGGTGCACGAAATTCACCAAAAAAGTAATTAATGCAAAAATAATTTTTAAGTAAAAACCCACAGACGATTTTTCACTCCTTACAAACTAATCTAGGGCTACAGGAGCATTTTCACCCTTTGACCTATACCGTTTATTTTAACTGTTATAAGTTCTCATAAAAAAAATATGTAAAATCTATATTTTAGTCATTTTCTTTAGTCCCTTATAGAATCATTCGGAACCTTTATTTATTTCAGTTGTAATTTTGTCAACATACGTAATACGCATACATTTTTATTATGTTTTTCTCTCGTAATTATAGCTTTTCAAATAACAATAAAATATCAGTATAATAAACATGAATCGTTTCACCACTTTTCATGCACTAGATATTTCAGATATCTATAAAAAATAATTTCATATTTTACCCTACGTACAAAGAATATTTGCATAGAAATCGATAGCAGTAGGTATTTTAAATATTAAACGATTCAGCGAAGCGCGGCATTATTATATTCCCATACTCCACTGTTTGGTTTTAATCATAAAGGCTATATTCGAAAAAATTGGATTGTTTGAAAACTTCACCCTGTGTACCTTTTTTGTGAAACTGTTGAAAGAAATGAAATAATGAAGAACATCAATTTGTGATGTTATTGTACACGAAGATTTATTGTTTCAGTTTGTACAGTCTTCCTTATTTATGTAGATAGGATTTGTCAATCGTCTAAAGTGGAAGTTTCCTTTGTCGTTATATCCTGAACGAATCTTTTGACAGGTTCTAATAAAATATTTGAAAATATAATATGTAAATATTATAATGATAAATGCAAACTATTACAGCGTCAAAAAACTCCTACTAAATTTCTTATTTATCGACAGTGAAAAAAGAGAGCTTAATAACAAAACTGAATGAAGGTGTTTATGTTTAAATTCTAAATGAAAGTGTTACATATAAAAAACATATTTAAATTATTTTTGTTAAAAAGCTTGGTACTCTAACAAATTTTCCAATAATTTAAGAAACTAATACCACAGAATACGATTTTGTTATAAAACGAAGTGAATTTTCGCGGGCCGGAAACCGCGACGTGTACCGCGAGCCGCGCCGGCGCTGCCAAAAAAGAAGAAGGCGAGAATTGCTGTGGCCGTTTAAAAAAGAGTTTTGAGTTTGAGTTTTCCAGGGCCGCAGTTTTTCAGATATTTAAGAAATAGCCGTGTAGCTGGTGGCAGGGAATAAACCTGAATTTTTGTTCTAAATTTCTTTCCTTTTATATCATTTTCTTGTTTTCGCGGGGGCTCACAAGACTCCCTGGAGATCCGTGCCTCCGACTTTAGAGCAACCCCGGTGCTTCCGCCCCGGAAAGGGAGCTGGCGCCCGAGCACCGCCGCTCCCGACCGAAGGCGCCATCTCCGGTGGCGTGAAGGTGTATGTCCGCATAAGCCTATATCTGATTAATAAACTTCTTTGTCCGAGATGCACACACAGTAAACCACAAATCGGTAAACGAAAACAAACACGCATTTTCGTATTCTACAAAGGGCAAAGTTCAAGATAGACGAGAAATGCTCACAATTGTTAAAATAATTCAAACAGGCAAACGACAGACGATAGAGAGACGGAAACGGTAGGTAGTTTTTTTCGTAATCTAGGAGTCATGAAATATTGTTATTATCGTTTCGTTTACGCTCGGAAAGTAAAAAGGATAAAAGCTTCTGACTTACGCGCTTAAATATTAATGGCATCAGTAACTAGTTTTAGTTTATTCATTTAGTAGTATAAAGCATGAGCGCATGGATTAATCCATCATCTTCTAATCCCACACAAATTCAATTGGTGACAAATCGGCGTCCGCCTAGGTCAAGGCACCACATTAATTTTAATTTTCTGAACTGGATCATCATTATCTGGGTTGTGCAAGGACCAGCGTTGGCTGTTGTGTTTATAAATGACGTACGATGAGAATCCAAGTGTCTGTAATGAATAGCAGAGGATGACGAAGCATCGTAACTAATGGCTCACCAAATCATAACACCCTGCTTATTGCCGCATGAGACTTGGAAGCACCAACTTGATTAGGCTTTTCATTCCTGCGGTCGTATGCTTTAATGAGGTTATCTTCTTTGACCCAAATTTAATTCTAAATACGCATAGTGAGTAGCGCCTTGGAGGTATGTCATATTTGCTGATTAAAACCAAGGCAGACTTGTTTAATGATGTATACATAAATTATGGTTTTATTATAATAAGTATTTACATAGCAGAATTGTACAACTGAACTAATTTGAAATAAAACTTAATAAAAAGTTGACATAAAACCACAATGATATATGTAAGCGGAATTTTTAGTGCAGGTCTTTAAGTCGACAAAACCAATCAGATTTAATAATTAACCCCCACTTAAGACACATATCTCAGATGCAGAGGGTGCATTTTGAGGGCAGTTAGTCCGAGTTAGTCGGAGTCCGTGAGAGTGTGTAAAATAGCGGTGGGCGTGAAGGCCCAGCTGTGTGGTGACAGGGCCGGACTCGGGTTGAGTGTTAAGCCCAAATAGTTGGGTGTTAAGGTGTTGATAAGAGAAGGTGGCAGGTTAGGGTGAACCTGGGGCCACGAGAGTATTGTGAACGCGTAAAATCTCCGGCAGATACCATGGTATGTACCTGAGCACTGAGGGCGTACTCAGGTGGGGCGCCTTTGGCTCATGACACGGCAGGTTGGCGAAAGCCGTGAAAGGGGTGTCCTGGCTGTTGACCGACCGGTGGTGGCGGTGGTGGCAACCGAATGCAACAGAGAATACGTTTGCTGGTTAGGTTGGGAGATTAACCCGGTTTCTGGAGGAAACATAGTGACGTATGGACGTGGAGGTGTCCTCTCCACTTTGGCCAAGACAGCGCTCCTTCTGAGGGGGCTGTGGGCGGGCAGTACATCCCAAACTGTACGGCTAGGGCGATTACAGGTAACTCGACAACATCACCAGAAGATCGCGCGCTGAAGACGACGCCGTGAGTTGGAACCGCTGATCGACAAGGAGTGGGCTAGGGGGTGGAGACCCCCCGGTGAGTGACCCCATTCTTAATCATTAGCGACAGATAAGTCAGGTGTGTCTGTTTCCATATTCGTGATTGGGGCCGAATTGTCGCGGGGCCGGACCTGTACTAGAGCGTCACATGTAGGGGTGAGTGAATCTGTAGTTTGCAATTGGCTGTAGCCGTTTGACCGTCATTGATAATGAATATTTGTTGATAATTTGCGCTAAAGCCGCTATCTGGCCAGGGATCGTCTTACATATATAATATTATAATTTCATTATTCCACGGCAAAACTTTTATAAATGAACTAATTCGAAATAAGCTTTAATAAAAACTTAATTCAAAAGCATCGTAAATCACTGTTATGACTAAAACTACTGATCAATCTAAGATATGTTTATTTATACATTAGCAAAATCTATATATTTAACACGATTTTCATTTAGATTAGGGGTCGTAGGTAGGTGGAATAACTTTTCTTAAGAAAAATAGGCGATGGACTAAATAAAGAAATAATTATATTTCTGTACAATATGAACTGTTCTCGAAGTTGTGATTAATGTTTTACACAAGCACAACAGTAAAAGAGAACGACACAATACCACAGGCCGTTGAGATTAATTAGGGCGTCCAAGGTTGTTTTCCAAAAACTAGATTGCTGCTTAGATTGTTTTCTTTTTTCAACTGGCAATACATTTTATAAAGAATCATATCCACTACCTTTTCCTTTGATAAATTGACATCCTATAGAAACTATTATCATAAAAAATTCTTTTAGTGTCTTTTTTTATATAAAAAATAAGTTTCATAACAATTTTTTTAGAGAACGATTATCTTTGTAGAACTAAAAAATAAAATTGACTTTTAGGATTAGGACACAGGTTAAATTTCATTTTGATATAGACATCAATTTCTGCTTAAAAAGCAAGTTATATCATAATAATCCTACCACACAGCTGACACCTTTTCCTGGCTGTACATTACGACATAAACAGGCCACTAAAATAAACCAGTGTAATCGCAATGTAACACCTAATTAGTATGTCTTAATTAAGAAGATTATCGGTGTTACGGTCATCAGTCTGAAATTATTAATGAACATAGAGTGTTAAACTCAGATCAATAAAATATGAATTAAATTTATATAAATAGATCGACTCTCCAGCTAAACTGAAAGATTATTCATTTATACATTGTCGCGACCTTAGAGATGAATAAGTTTTGTTAAAAATTAAATGATTTTGTTAATTTTGATTATTATTAATGCAGCCACGTAGTTAATAGCATTTATCATTTTATACTATGCACCTCCATTAATTTCGATATGAAATTAAAACTGATTTAATGTATTGTAGGACGGGCTAGACCACTGTGACAGTTTGTCTTTAGTTTGCATTTAATTGTTGCAATTACTCACATTTCATCGTACTATACTGGAGCGCTATAAATTCATAATGCAATCGGAGAAGTGTAATGAAATATTCATATAGCTGTGCATTTGCTGAATATCGGAAATATGACAGGATATTGAAAGACGTCGGTATAAAACGATGTAACGCATTGAATCTGATCCGAAGTATGAGAGTTATTAACCAAACTCGTGTTTCTGTCATTTCAAGCAATTTCTCTAAAACTTAATTTTGGAACGGTGTGTCATAATTTACGATGAACTATAAATTTCTGCAGTTATCTTAGTAAATCTTGCTTCGAAAAATGAAAAATTTGTGCGAAAATGTAAACTGTGTGTGGTTTATAAGATTTATTGTAAGATTGTAATCAAAGGAGGCTTTGAAATGTCAACAATATATGGCTCACTATGTTAATGAGGCGGAAAAGTAATTAACAAAAGATATAATAATACGATAAATAAATAAGACGATTGAAATCTTTATTTTCCCAGTGTTCAACTACTTTCTTGTTTTCTCGACATTTCATGGCTACTAGAATAAAAAAAATAGGTCTCCTATTTCCGTCTGTCAATTTGTCTATTGTTTGTTGGCGATTTTATTAGACAAATAATCTGGATTGTTGCAAAATGTAACACCTGTTTTAAAACTATAATGTAGATGGTAAATCATGAACGAAAATTTCATCCCTATCAAAAATATGACGACTTTATATCAAAACTTCGCTAACTAAACGCGATGTACGTAAATGGGAGTCGATCTGCGAATATTAGCAACTAAAGAAACTTGTCAAGTTGTATATTTTATGTAAGTTGTATTTTGTTTGGCAAAAAAATTTACTTTATTTTTACAATTATTTCAGTACTTAACACATACAGCTGTTTTACTTACGCTCAAGGTAATCACTAATCGTATAAAATTTATAACACAAGTACTTATTATAAGCTTGTTACGTTTGTTTCAAACTTTCCAACTAGATTACGTCAAAACCATTTGTGTTAGAAGTTTTTACCTCCATATAAAAAACGTTTACCAGGTTTGGTGAGTTAATTTATTTGCTTATTAAATAATGGTTTCATGACCAATTAAATATCTGACTAATAATCAACAGCATTTTTCCTTAATTAAATAGACAGGATTTGATTACATGAAACTATTCGACTAAAAATGTGTGCTCATATGATACGGTACAAATAGAAACGTACATTGCGCTCTCACGAAAGAATGCAGACATGTGCATTTTACAAAATTAAATTCTCTCTATGAATCAATTAAGCTCGTGTTAACTTCGTGATGAGTCATTATTCCAAAACAGGAAATTCAGTTATTTTGTTTTTTTTTCCAATTAACACTTGCACAATACAAATTTACGCTCAATGGATTGTGATGTGTTCATCAGAGCAGGAAGTATGCGAAGACTGTTTTACACTCGACGAGATGCATTTCAGGTCCAAGATATAACATTTTTCGCAGTCAAGGAGGCGGATGACACACATAATATTACATCGTTTGGTTTAAAGAAAATTTTCGTGTCGATAGATGAAGCAGGAAAGTTTCAGTAGCTGAAACTGGCAACACTGAACTTTCTTGAGCAGCCACTTTCATAGGGTGAAGTTGATCAAGGTAATTTTCAGGCTTAGTTGTGTAAAAAGAGCTACATCAGCAAGAAAAAATATTTGCTGTTTTTTAAAATATTATAGCTTTGTAAGGAACAGTACGATGAAACTTATTTATAAATTATCAAACTTGTCTAAGGACCTGGGTTGTATCTGGCTATGTATACGTTCTTAACACTCCCACCTCACTTGAAACCTTCCGAAAATGAGAGGGAGGAAACTTCTTGTAGACTTTCATTCGTCAAGTTGTAAATTTTAGTAGCTTAGATTTTTAACGGTAACAACAGTATTGATTCTAACAATGTAACTGTGAACGTATTCGTGCCTTTACATTTGTTTAAAAAACTCTTTTGTTACGTACACGTAACGCATGTCGAAATTTTAATTAAACGAGATTTTTTCATCCCAGAAAATTTTGAAATTGATATGTGGCATGATTTTTGAATAATGAAGATAATCAATAACAAGTCGTCCAATTAGTAAGTATGTTTGAAAGCAATTCGTACCTCAAACAACCCATAAAGGCGGCATCTCAGTTAATGTGCCGCATTCCAGACATCGCTATAATTTAAAAATTGTTAGATACTTGATAGACAAAGATCTGTTAATATATACAAATAATACAAACATTATTTTAGACCATCATCTACAACTGTGCAGCTGATTGATTTTAAAATCTTGAATAGTAAAAAAACCTCGCATTGTTGAAAATTTCAATACATCTTTTGTGTAAGTAACAAAAAGAGATTTTTTTCCCAACAGCGTGCGGAAAGTGACTAGTTTCCGCATACCAACCCGTGTGGAAAGTGATAACTTTGTGCACTAATGCGGGAAGAAAAAATTCAAAGATGTATTGATTAATGTACGATAGCTACGATGAGTAAAGACGTACCGAAATTGTAATACGGAAATATTATTGATGAAACTAAATGAATTATTCTATGTAGTGGGCTGTGCAACCAAGTGTATCACCCTGATTGTACCAGTCTTAAGAAAACTGAACAAAAACTGTCAGAAAATGACAAGCAATTGAGGCTTTTTTCAATATACGTCTACATAACTTTATCCTGAGTGTAATATTGTATATTAACTATAATTATTCTGTGACGAGTGTAAATTTACTTGGTAAATCTGAACACAATAAATATATAAGACCCAACCCTGACCCGGAAATGACCGGTATTCAGGCAAGACTTCTATCATTACAGGTACTAAGACAAAGTAATGATATGCATTGATTAGATTAACAAAACAACTTTCGAGATTTTAGTATTACAGCATACAAATTAGTCTGCTATTATTCTCTAATCTCACCCCATCCCAAAAAGTCTAGCGTAACTACCGATCATTTATCCGCACATCACTTGGAAAGTGACCTACACTACTCTGACCTACTGGTGCTAATCTAATCTGACTGACATGATCAGACTGTTCGAGAAACAATATGACATGTTCCTAACAAAACAGCTTTTTGAATTTTGACAATTATTGAATCATTCAAATGCAAAGACTTTAAATTCTCAACTAAGCTATTTGGGACTACACCTACATTAGAGATAACTAAGGGTAGAATTGAATTTTTTTTAAGATTCAACATGGATTTCATTTCTATCGATAATTGTAGATATTTTGAAATCTTGGTGTGGTATGTTTGAATAATGTTGTTTGTGTTAGGAATAGCAATGTCAATGAGAATGGCTTCGTTCGTGTGTTTTTTTATAAGTATGATGTCTGGTCTGTTAGCTGTAATGTTTAAGTCTATAAGTATTGTGCGATCCCAGTATAATTTGTATTTGTTATTTTCAAGGAACGGAGATAGAATGTAAGTGTAATAAGGTGTCCTATCTTCGATTAAGTTCATAAGTGTTGCTAATTCTTTGTGAATGATTTTGGCTGTGTTGTCGTGTCTAGCTTTGTAGTCAGTTTGTGCCAGGATGCTGCAGGAGAAGATTATGTGCTGGATCGTTTCAAGTTTTGCTTTGCAGAGGCGACAGCAGTCGTTTCTTATATTCGGATCTTTGATGATGTATTTTCTGTAATTCTTGGTATTGATTACTTGGTCTTGAATAGCAAACACAAATCCTTCTGTTTCGGCATACAAACTTGATTTTTTTAACAAAATCAATTACATCTTCTTGTTGACATGAGTTTCTTCTAAGTCTTTGTAGAATTTTCCATGTAGTTGTTTTTGTTTTAGTCCACTTATTATTTTGTCTATTGTGTGGGGGGTGTGGATTTCTTCGGTGTTTGACAGATTTAAGGGTGTGCGGTTCAAATCTGCCCTTGTGATGGTGCGAAACATTTCATTTTTTTCTGCTCGTTTCAAAAAATACTTCTTCAGATCTGAGATTTGTCTCTGATATAAGTTTTCTAGGTTTTGGAAACCCCTTCCTCCATTCTGTCTTGGTAATGAAAATCTTTCAATGGACGATTTTGGATGATGTCTTCTATACTGTGTGAAGATTTTCGTTGTTGCGATGTTTAAATTTTCAAGATCAGTATTGGACCATTTAATCACTCCTAAAGAATATGTTAGCAGTGGAACGCAGAATGTATTTACTGCTTTCATTAAATTTTTTCCATTTAACTGTGTCTTCAATATTAATTTTAATCTCGCTAGGTATTGATCTTTCAACTGTGTTTTCGTTTTGGTATGATTGATGTGGGAGGATTGACAGAAATCCAGATATTTGTATGTATCATTTCGTTCTTGGGCTTCGATTATTTCGTTATTCTGGGTTATATGTGGTACTTGGTGTTGGACGCCTTTTCTGATTGCTTTTGTCTTGCATTTCTCAATACCAAAATCACCGGAAAACTGTTCAGTCAGATTTAATAGGTTTGTTAACTGATTTTGTGTACTTGCATATATTTTTATGTCATCCATATACAACAAGTGACTTATTCTGTTTTCTCTTTGTTAATTCTTATATTGAACCCATAATTGCAGCTTTTCAGGATATCGGAGAGGGGATTTTTTGCTAAGCAGAACCATAACGGGCTAAGATAATCGCCTTGAAAAATTCCTCTTCGGATCATTATTGGATCTGACTGAATTGTTTGTTCATTTAAGGTTATTTGGAGGGTGGTCTTCCCAAATTCCATGGAACATTTGAGAAAAGTGCAGATTTTAGTATCAATTTTGTATAATTCCAGAATTTTGCATAGCCAGGAATGAGTGACAGAATCGTAAGCTTTCTTATAATCAATAAAAGCAGTATATATGTTTCGGTTTTCTTTTCTAGCTTGCTCACAGATGATGGAATCTATGATTAGTTGCTCTTTGCAACCAAAGGATCCTTTAATATATCCTTTCTGTTCTTCATTAATGATGTCAGAGTTAAAAGAGTGTTGATAGATTTTTTGTGTAATGCACGAGGTTAGTATTTTATAGATTGTCGGTAAATATGTGATAGGTCTGTATTTTGATGGATTTTTTGTGTCGTTATCTTTGAGTTTTAGGTATGTTATACCATGACATAAGAATGTTGGAAAGGAGGATGGGTCAAGAAGGAACTGATTTAAGTGATGTAGTAAATGAATACGTACACAATTTAATTTTTTTAACCAAAAATTATGGATTTTGTCTGGTCCTGGTGATTCCAGTTGTGTGTCTTATTGATGGTATTTATTAATTCGGCAAGTGTTATCTGATGATCATTCATTGGTGTAACTGTGGATAGTTTATGCGATATATGAGGAATCCATTTGGCAGATTGGTTAAATTCAAATTCTTGAGACCAAAGTTTTGACCAAAATGTTGTTACATCCTGTGAACTTGGAAGTTCACCAGATAATTGAGTTTTGTTTGAATTAGTTAAATGTTGATAGAATAGTTTTTCGTTGTTTAAAAATTTAATGTTATGAATTTTTCTGAGATGTGATTGTATCTTTTAAGTCTTTTGCTATATAAGGAAAGCTTTTGTAATAGGGTATCGTTAATTTGGGATAGTGTTGTGTTGTATGTACTCATGGTAATCAGTTTGATGAAAATTATTGTTGGTCAGTATCGAATGCATACATGTCATGACTTGTGGTGTTTTAGTTCCTCTAAAGTACTGTGTTATTTGACCTAATTGTTTTTTAATGTTATTAATTTTATAATTTAACCGTGTTTCCCAATGAGGAGCGGAGGGTATATGATTGGTGTTTATATTTATTATGTTATCTTTACATGTGTTAATTTGAGTAAAAGTTAAAGCTGCACAGTAGATAATTATATGAAGTTTTTCAAAAGAGATCCAATTTGTTAGATATTTTGCTAAAATGAAGGAGTTCATTATTTCTACAATTGCCAGAAACTTTTTAGAATAATACTGGCGGGGAAGTGAATGTCTATCATTTGGTTTTAATTTAGAACATGTTTCGAAAGTTAATTTAAATTGGTCTTCAATTTCATTTTGGAAATTAATGTGAAATTTAAAATTGTTGTTTACAGTTTCGATTAATATGTCTTCGGTGTTGTAGTACGTGTTTTGTAGATTATCTGGGATGTTAATTTGGTTTTGGATTGTTCTTGATAAATTGTTAAGTGATTTGTCAGTTGTCTGGCATCTGTTTGATAGTGTGTTGGTATTATTGTTTTGATCTTATTTTGAGATGTTTTGTTTAATAAATCTTTATTAAATGTGTCAGTCGGTGTCTGTGGTGTATTTGATAGACTACTGTTACTATTTTGTGGTATATTTGGGATCTTATTTTGAGATGTTACTTTTGACAAATTGGTGACAGATGTGTCAGTCAGTAATGTATTTGGTAGGTTTGTTGTTGATATCTTCAGGAAGTGGATTAATGATTTTGGAAAGTTCATTTCTTAATTGTTCTAGAGTAAGTTGAGGTATGTAGTTATTTTCAATTATAGCTCTACGTTGATCTGCTAAATTTTAAATGGTAACTGAAAAATTTGGGTACTCACGGGTGAAGGTTACGTGTAGAGCTGTACGATAATTACTTACATCAGTTTCATTGTTTGTAATTTTATAATATAAGCGCATAATATGTAAATTCATGTCTACAGACCACGTTTTACGTTTTTTTGGTTCTTCTCGTCTTCTAATGGTCTGAGGCTGATTTGTCTGAGAAACATTAGAGGCTAATAAGCTGTTAATTGTTCTTGTAGTAGTATTTCCCGAGGTGATGCCACTTTGTTATTGTTATTATAATGACTACAACTATTTATATTAGGTATAAAAGATCAATTTTTATAGTTATTTTTCTTATTGCTTTCGTTTCTTCTGTTGTCTTCATCTCAAACAATTGATAAATATTATGATGGAAATATTAATCGCTGAAAGACCTCAAGACGCCTGCGATTTACTATGAAATTTTGATAATAAAAATCAAATTTAGCACGAAAAAAATGCAATAACAAGAAATTTTTGGTAATTTGTGTAAAATTCACGTATCGACTTCTACAGAAATCGGTAGGTTTTTAGATAATTGACAACACCGCCTCGAATTCTCCCATATAAAATGCATTACTTACGGGTTTTGTATGCTGCCAGGTCGAAGCGGAACGGACTTTACACTTTTTTGTGTAATGTGACTAATGTGTGTTTATTATGTGTATGTATTTTAAGAGTGGTATTATTTGACTTTAACTTCAGTGGTCTAAATTAGTGTGGAGTCACTGAAAATAATGTGTGTAGTTAACAAATTGTCGATCGTTTATAAATATTAGAATGTCTTTTAACTGAATTTATTTTTATAAATTTTACTGACGATATGGTATATTTTTCATTTATTTATTGTTTACCTCTTGCCTTAAATAAGTTGCTAATATCAACTGCATCGTACGATGGATCGATCAAATGCCGCATGCACTGAGTTAGTTAACATCATTGTGAATTCACTAAGTATATATTTCGAAATTACACTGACTATTATTTGAATATTAAACCGATTATTGTTGTTATAAATCAGTTTATTAGATTATGTGTGCTGCATAGAAGTTAAAACCAGCCTTTATTTAAATCAATAAATAATTCTCTTCTCATTGTATTTTGTGATTTCTTACTGTAAATTGTGCCAAGGTATTTTTAATACATCAATCTTTAATAGTTCCTTGCTTTGTGTTATTAATTTTGGAAAAATTTTTACTTTCAATCTACTAAGTATGTACTATTAGCTTATTTGGCACAACTACTCGTAGAACCAAATATTCTGTCACGGTAGAATTACAATGTAAGCATAAACTTTTTAATATATGCAGAGTGTTTTTGAAAGGTAAGCAAAAAAAATCTAATAAATCTGACCATTTCGGACAACCATCTGAAACTTTTTTCATTGTATAAATCTGACAAAAAAAATCACCCCTGTCCACACTTTTTCTACGCCATTGACAAATATTAATTATGTGCAATATGCACATAATTAATTTATTCTTAGCAGCTAACGTAATGGTCGACAGCACGTATGTCGCAGTGACAAGTTAAAAGTTAAAATTTATTTCTTGCCTGTCAAGCTCTTTAGATGAGAGATTGGCAAAGAAAACTGAAATATTGCACAATGTGCATTACCATGTGTCATTGTGGGTTTTAATGGACGAGAAATAATTACACAGGCCTGCGATGGTTTTCCCCCAACAAAATCTAGTAGTAATTTCGGTAGGTCTTAGATACTCATGTATAAAAAAAAATTGCAAAAATTTCTATCACGTACAGTTTCTGCAAAAAATATTTTTTTCGGTTTTGTTCTTAGTACTATAAAAATTAACTTCTAGATTTTGTGGTAATAATATGTATGGATAATGGTGTTGATATTTCATTTCGTGTTCAGCTTAGTAAGAGTTATTTGTGTCAACTATGCGCTTACTACCCTGAATTTAAAGAAAAATTACTAATGTCTTCTCGGAAATGGGTTAATTCTTCAGATAAGTTTGCTGACACCAATGATTTGGATGGAGCCACAAAATCATACAGACGATTGTTACTTTTGCTGTTCAAATATAAAATGATATAATGCGAAAAATGTAACAGCAATAACATATCCTATCGTGAATACAAGAGAAAACGCTTAAATCAGAGCTTTGAAGAAAGAAAAAAAGAAGCATCTTGATTTATTTGTTTTTTTAAGTATTGTTTATAACTAATTTAGTTCATTTAATAAATAAACATTCAATTTTATATTCTTTATATTTTATTTTTTCATAAAAATTCTTTGAAAAACTATGAATATTTAGGCCTACATAAAAATAAATCTCGATGTGCTACAAAAAAACTAGAGTTATATTTTAATTCGGCATACATAAATATCTAAAAAAAAAACAATATTATTTAAAAGGGAAATTAAAAGTTATATTTCGCAGGCCTGTGTTATTTAACAATTTCTAAAATGTAGATATTTAAGACTAAGTGGCTGGGGTACACATCTGACAAAAACCCTTTTCTAGCAAAATACAGTAAAAAATAAGGTGTGAAAGTGCTTAATAAAGACAAAGAAATTCATTATGGGATTGTTTTTATGGGGATAAAAAAGTCGCAAGGTAAAATTGACATTGTCTACTACAATAAGTGTCCGCAATGACGTTCTCGTTCCCAATGTTTGTTGCAACTTCCTCAACGCGATTTCTTAGCTGTCCAACGGGGTCTGATATAGCAACTGCTTCATGTACCCCCACAAAACGAAATAGCGGGGATTGAGGCCCATTTCTACCTATCCACCGTCCTGCGAAGTTCTTGTTAAACCACGCACGCACTTAACGCCAATCTTCGCACGCTTATGCCTGGATTTTCTCCTACGACATTTAAAATTTCGGATTCCGCATTTAGTGTTTGGTTGGTTCTTTGGCGACCCTAGCCCGACGTACGTGGACGAAATCCACCATTTTCTCGGAGACGCTGAACAACGGCGTTGAAAGTTCTATGGTCTGGTAAATTCCGACCGGAGAAAGTTTCACCGTAGAGACGTCGAGCTTCAAGACCATTTCCAAAGGCTCTGACGTACCTACATTAAGACCACGTCGGTCATTTCGGCACTTGTATAACCTTGCCTTTATTAGGAAAACCTCTTTGAGAACACTATGGCGAAAAACGTCAACAAATTTTCTTTTTTTTTGACATACCTTTCAAAAACACATGGTATTCTCGTCTTGAGTTGATCAGTCTAGTTAAAAAAATGTACAAACATTTTTGATACGTAAAAATTTTCACAAATTAACGTGAAATGTGTTTTGTATTGTACTTTTATACAGAAAAGTGGGCTTGAAGAGTAATATGTGTAACAACGCACGACACGTTTGAATCATGAAATATTGCAGACATCCAGTTTGATCCCAGCTTCTTACCTTGCTACCAGTTCTTTGGTAAAATTAAATTTTGCAATAAGCTCGGGGTCCGTTTATTTCGAAGACGATGCTAAAAATTTACAAGCAACATGATGTGCGAGAACAATAGCTGTTAAATTTTCTTATACAGTCGAGGGAATAAAGTTTGTTTGGAGAATATGCCCCGACTCGGTAGATTACAGTCCCGCCAACACGATAATGTTCATATCTTATCACGGGCAACACAAAAAATACGGGTACGCTGGGTAATAATCAAGATTAAGTCGGGGGTGAAAGCAGCCCCGCTCGGGGATGGATAAATTCGAAGAGTAAGCCCAGCAGATCGTAAATTCAACGCTCTTCCCCCTGTTTCGGCCTAAATCCAGTTCCATAAGTTTCTCCAACGGTCAGGTATTCGCTAGTCAGCTCCGGTAGCCTCCGGAGCCGAAGCGGACAATAATATTACTCTCAGGACACATTAGTGTAATCCGTAGTCGCTATAAAGCGCCTTTTTTCTAGAAGGGCACCAAATTGATTTAAATCGGTGCGCAATGAGCTGGAATATAGTGCTCGAACGATGATAACGGGGATGATGAGCCCACTCCGGTAATGATTTGCATGCAAATGGTTACCCACTCTAAGCATGGGATTTATATCCTAAACACAGATTACTGCTTTATTTTAGTGGAGTTTTAGTAGTTTCTTGAATATGCTTCCAGTGTAAATAACACTAAAGTCCGCTCCTTTTTAATATTATCTGCAAAAACTGAACGGCAAATGTGCAGCGAGGATGACTTCGATTCTATTAAATTCAGATATGATGTCAGGTCAGTCAAAATCCAGTGAAGCGAACTTGAATTTTGTATGACTAATTAATCAACAGTTCTGTTTACAAATAAAGTATATTATGTTAACTAAATGTATTTTTAGTTAAAACTTAAACGTATTACATTAGAGTTAGAGAGTAATAAACAGCAACTATTTATAAAAAATACTAAATATTAAATTATAATTGTTAATTCATACAAACTACAGAGCAAACATTTTAAAGCAACGTGTCAAAAGGTTATTTTCCTCCACCATATAAATAATTATGTAAAAAAATCAATACAATGTCCTGTCCGAAACCACAAAAAATATGGAATTTTTTTGTCTAATCCAAGTTGTATGTATCTTCTGACATTTACGAGAACTCGGTAATGGAACATAAAATATTACAAAGCATGTGAAAAATGGTATCCGGTTCAATAGTTCAATCCACAAATGCAAAATCAAATGCGGAGCATACACAATACTTAATAGTGATGTTTTCTTGACATTTGTGCCTGTATTGTTTGCATTATTGATAGAAATTTTAGATCAATAATTAGGTTGCTCGTATAAAAAATTCAACTGGAACTGTACGTCTCTTACCGTAATTATCTGTGAATTTTCGTTTTCCTATCTCGTTATTTTAATTATTCACTATAATTATACGGAACGGCTGTCTCTACCAGATTGTACATTTTTCTGGCACGATAGGTTCTGTGGGTGTCGCCCTTCGAAATTAGTTAAGGAATGTTGTAAAATAAAAACAAACACTGGGATATTTAAGTGAGAAAAAATAAAATTATTTTTAGAGATCACATTTTATGGAAACTAAAAATTGGGTTCCGTACTAATATTCCGGTAAATATTTTGTAGGGAATGCAATCTAACTACGTCCGGGGATATGACTGAATTGGATTGAATTGGTTCCAATTATCCCAGGCGTATTTTTCAACTGCTTGCTGCTACGAATTTCACTGAAAAACTTTTTCTGGCATGAACATGTTTCAGTATTTTGCATCAGTTTCACCATTCTGTATCATAGCAGAATTATGCAATACTCGAATCAATTAGGCACGAATTCAAATTAAGAATGTTTTAGATTAAAATAGAATAAAATATACAATGACTTCGTTGTAGACATGTGTTAGTAAATGTAGATAGCTATATTTATGGCTGCACCAACCAACAAAACATTTAAATAAATAATTCTCCTAGTTGGTAAAAAGATGAGTAGAACAGTTGAAGGACCACTGTTTCACTAAAACGGCGATGGTTCTTCAGACAATGATTTCTGTTGCCATGGCGTAAGTAAGATCTACTTCAAGTTGTGCGATATTTATATTTCACTAACAATAAGTACAAAAAATAGGGTTTGGAGTGTTTACATAACGTTTAAATATTATTTCATTACCTAAATGCTGGTTTCAAGCAAATTCAAATATTATTTCATTACTTAAATGATGGATTCAAATTATGGTGTTTGCTAATTTCTGCTGAATACAAACAAATTCTACCGTTAGTAGAAACGTTGCATTTAGAGTGCCTTGACAGAATATGTCGTTTTTAAGAGTGTGAACACGACTAATCGCGATGTCAAGTTAGAAACAAACACAGATATGGCATTCCTTTGCTAGCCCTGAGAAGAGTATAGGTATATATTTTAGTTTTTGCCTCTGTCAGCCAAATTTTCAGTGGCGGTACGTACAATTAAAATAATCGGGAATAACTTCGTCACTAAAGTAGGTTGAGGCTGTGAACGACTGGTGAGAGATACGAATATCAAATTATGCTCCAATTCTATGTTTTAACGCATGAACCAGTTGATTATATTACCGAAGAACAAAATTATACCTCAACTTTCAGGTTTCAGCTAAATATGTAGTGGTAAATCACTATGAAAATTCATAGTGTGTTCATTGTGGTAAAGCCAAAACGTGCCTCTCTACTACAAAATGTGATGGCTGTGGCGGAGTGATCCCCCATGCTTGTGTTGGGCTATCTGAATCCGACACAGTCAACACTGGCGCTAAGTCCCGCGCTATTACAGTGGTATGCCAAAATGTAATATTAACTTGATGCAGTGCGCTGGATTGGAGGATTTAATGCAAACCATGATTGATACATTGAAAACAGAATTTCTAAATGCTATCGAACAACTAAAGACCCAATTTGAGCAAAAGTCAAATGAATTATTGTCGAACAAGTCCAATATCCCTGATGACCTGGATAGTGAAACCATTCTTATTGATGAACTAGCCGACCGTCAGTCAAGAGCTGGCAACATTATACTTTACAATTTGCCAGAATCTGGAAATGATGTATCTCGTCAAAACAATGATCTAGACGGCGTAAAAACGATTCTGAATGAGCTTGAGATTGCGGACAAAGATAAAATTCATACGTTGCGTGTTGGTCGCTGAGGTGCCAATCTTAGACCGCTAAAGGTATTTCTTGGTAGCCGCAGCAATGCCCTTCTTGTCTTAAAAAATAAAATTTTGATTTTAGAAAAAATTCCGGTATAAAGATAACGAATGACGAAACACCCATGCAACGGTGTTTTTTGAGCTTTGAGCTTACGGTTTATTACACAAATATAGCATCCCTCTTGGCCAAATTTGACGAGTTTAATGACAGATCTTCAACTCTTGATTTAATATTTACGAATGATCGTCAGCTTGTTTCGACTACGGAATATTTTCGTCCAATAGGTATAACCGATCATGGCGTTCTTTTTTCAAAGTTACAATTCCTCCTGGATAGGAATCATGGTAGAAGCTGAATTTGAAGTTACAAAAACCTATTTATCTGGGTCTGAATTGGATTTCATTAACTTCCATGCATCTTGAAATCATGTACCTACGTATGGATGAGCGCTGCGCTCTCACAGCCCTCTATCTCAAAAACGATTGATCGCATCAAAAAATATTTCAAATAAAATTTGTCCCAAATTTTATGCTCTACAATTATTATAATAGACATTAACATCATTGGAACAATAGAAACCGAGATAATCGCGAAAAACTCTTAATTTTGACTTTTGACCTTGAATAACTTACGACGCAGACACGAGATTTTATGAAACTTTTGAGAGAACTTTTAGAATGCCAAAATTAAGGTATATACGAAAATTCAGCTTGTTATCTCTCATTCCGAGGTTGATCTCTTTTTTATGCTAAAGTGACTGGACTATAAAACTTTGATTTTAGAAAAAAACTCCGGTATAAAGATAATGAATGACGAAACACCCATGCAACGCGAGTGTAAAGCTAAACTTCGCGCAGAACTTGAACAACGAAAAACGGCCGATGAAGAAAACTTAACTATCCGCTATGTCAAAGGTAAACCGAAAATTGTCCCGTTGTCACCTCTGTTGAAAAAACAAACAAAAAACTAAATTCTAATCTGTGCACCTTCTTTGAGCTTAGGGTTTATTACACAAGTATGGCATCCCTCTTGGCCAAATTTGACGAGTTTTTCTTGTCAGTTTCAATTTATCTCCTAGGTTTATCCTCATAACGGACTCATATCTTAATTCTTCTATTCCTGATTCTATAATACATATCCCTGGTTATTCGGTATACAGGAGTGACCGCACTTACTGCAAATGTGGTGGAGTTTCCATTTATATCTTAAACACTTTAAATAAAATCCCAATAGATGTCGTTCTTTTGGACGAATATTCTACAATTCACATAGACTCCTTATGGCTAAAGATTACATTTTCTAATATCACACTCCATCTGGCCTCCGTATATCATTCACCTTCATCATTATTTGATAATGATTTATTATTAAGACTGGCTCTAACACTTGCCAGTGTAAACCTTAATAATTTAATAATTTGTGGAGATTTCAACTTTCCAACGCCCAATTGGCACATGCCCCTCCTAATGCTGGTACTCAGGCGGAAAATTTTATGAACTTTTATCTGAATTCTAATCTGCACCAATTAATCCTTGAACCGACTCGATTTAGGAATAATGACAGACCTTCAACTCTTGATTTAATATTTACGAATGATCGTCAGCTTGTTTCGACTACAGAATATTTTCCTCCAATAGGTATAAGCGATCATGTCGTTCTTTTTTCAAAGTTACAATTCCTCCTGGATAAGAGTCATGATAATAATAATAATAATAATATATATTTTCCAACAGACATATACGTCCACAGTGGAAACACAAGGCAGTAATACATAAAAAAATAAAATAAAATAAAATAATATAAATACAAATACAAATGAAAGAAAACATAAACTAAAGAAAATTTGTATCCTAATTAGGAATAATATGCCAGAATTGTTTGTTTTACACTTTTGTTAGTAAGCTTGACATGAAATATATCTAATTTAACACCAAGACAATTGTATAGCCTAAAGCATGTTAAGAGCGGACAGTTATAGTGATGGAAAGTGTTAGGTACATTAAAAGTTACTGGTACTCTACAACTTAGTCTTGGAACATAAAATTGTACCTCAGTTAATAAATTAGCACACGATATTTCTCCTTTTACAATTTTTTGTAAAAATATTAAGCAACTTAAGTTACTTCTTGACAACATAGAGTATTCATTAACAATACTGAGAAGAGCACGCTGCTCACAGTGTCTAACCGGGTACGAACCAAACATCTTATAATAGGAGTATGTGCAAAATTTGCGTAAAACATTCTCTAAGAGATTTATGTAGATTTGCTGACAAGGTTTCCAAATAACACTACAGTACTCCATTTTTGATCTTACTAGCGTATAAAATAGGAACTTAATGCAGTAAATGTCAATGAAATCATGTGTTGCCCTTATAATTAATCCCAAAGTTTTTAAAGCAGCATTGGTGATATATTCAATGTGCGAACTGAAAGTTAATTTTTGATCCATTATAACACCAAGATCACAGAATTGACAACATAGTTCAAGAACTTTACCACTTATGTTATAATAGAATCTTATAGAACTTTTCTTTCTCGTAAAACACATAGCTTTGCATTTAGAATTATTCAAAATTAGTTTGTTTCTTGTACATCATAATAGAAAATATTCAACATCTTGCTGCAGTATTAAACAGTCATAATAATTCTCTATCACATTTGCTATTTTCAGGTCATCAGCATAAATAAATGTACGACATTTAAGACTACTTACTGCATCATTAAAAAATAGTATAAATAACAATGGGCCTAAGTTACTACCCTGCGCAACTCCACTACCAACATCAAATATTGAGGACCTGTGACTACCAAATTCAACATATTGTTGTCTATCTACTATAACTGACTTTAACAACAATAATAATTGGCCACTAATACCAAACGACTTTAATTTATACAAAAGAATACAATGATGTACTGTATCAAATGCTCTAGGCAGATCAGTATAAATAGTATCAACTTGCAAACGCATTGGACACATACTGAGTAAATTCACAAAGGTTCGTCATTGTTGACCGACTTTTCACAAAACCATGCTGTTCTGGAATAATATCTCTACAAACATGAGAATATATAATACCCGAAGTAATTGACTCAAATATTTTTCCAAAATTTGGTAATAATGCTATAGGTCTATAGTTTTTTATATCACACTTTTCTCCGGACTTATAAACAGGACTTATTTTAGATACTTTCCACAGAACAGGGTATTCAGATTTTGTTAAGGTTAAGTTAAATATGTACAATAAAGGCTCTATTAAATTATTAATGCAATCAACAACTAGGAAAGCAGGTATGTTGTCAGGTCCAGTTACAAAGTTGCTCTTGAGTTTTTTAACAGAATTCAGTATATCACAACGATCGATGACAAATTTTGACAATATAGGATGAGAATCACAGGAGTTACAAAAATCTTTACTAGCACAACAACTTTTATTGCAGAACTCACAGAATGTACCATTCATTTCACAGTTGGAATCACATTTATGATTAGCACCATTATTTGAAAAGACACTGGCAAATTGATCAGCAAACGCTTGCACAATATCCGCTGATGTGGTTAATTCGTTCCCATCATGTGTCATTCTACCTGGAATGCTCGTCGATTTTCTCTTAGCGTTAAAAAATGACCAAAATTTCTTCGAGTCATTTTTGATAGAGTTTTCCGTATTCCTGATGAACATTGCATATTCCTTTTTTACTTCACGTCTTATTTCTATACTTAACGATTTTATCCTGTCATAATGATACTGTGCCTTTGTTTTACGATACTTATTCCAGTGCCTACTCTTCTGTTTAATTAGCTGGATAATATGTTTAGTGAACCACAACGGATATTTTGACGTTTTGTATTTTGCTAATGGTACATATTGTTCAAAGAGACCATATATTGTATTATATAGATTATTGCAAGCATCTTCAACATCAACACAATTTAGTAATTTTGACCAGTCAGCAATTGATAATGCTAAATATAGACCTTCCAAATCTGCTTCATAAAAGTTAAATTTTGTAAAATCTGTTTGTCTTTGAAACATCACATCTGGCTCCCCCTGTGTAGTTACATCAATTCTTAAGCAAGGGTGATGTGCGTCTTCATCAACTAATGGATATTCATCTCTCCAAACTTCTAACGCCAAAGAATCCGTTGACAAAACTAAGTCCAAGAGTTTAGAAAAATTATTGCAAAGTTTATTTCTCTGTTTCAAATCGTTTAGTGATAAAAAGTGGCTATAAATATTAAACATTTGAGTTGTTCTTGTACCTATTTCACATTCAATAAGTTCCGGAATATTGAAATCCCCAATGATAAGAATCGGTTCCGAGAAATCAACAGTATTTTCCAAGTATTCAAACATTTGTTCATAACAAGATATAGGTAGACCTGGAGGAATATACATTGTAATTATCAACATGCCATCTTTTTTCAAGAATACCCTCACTCCAACCAAATCTATTTGCTGTACCGGGGAAACAAGATTTAGTGGTTGAACTGAGATCCTTGTAGTATTAACAGCAATCAGAGTACCACCACCTTTGCTATACTGACGATCACATCGGAAAACATTAAATTGGTTAGGAAATAATTCACTTGACGAAATACCAGAATGTAACCAAGTTTCAGTTAGTATAATAATATCCATTCCACAGGAACAAACGTTAAGAAAACAATTCCGTGTTTTTGAACTTAAACCTCTAACATTTTGGTACAAAATTTCAAAAAATGCTACATTAGAAAAATTAGTCTGTTGGAAATCCACTGATTTTTTGTAGAAACAATTTGGGGTATACCATTCATGTATTTCAGTTTTATGTCTTTATCACCAACACTTAATCTTCTTTTGAACTGCTTCCTTATTGTGTAAGCTCTATTTTGTTGCATCTTAGTTAAATCTCTGTTAACATAAATTCCATTCTGAGCTTTGTACTTGACAATTACATTTTTTGCTGTCATCGCGGAGGAGAGAATTACACGGATCGGGCGAGGTTTGTTAGTTACAGTTTTTCCTATCCGAAAACAATTTATAATCTCAATATTTTCAACAGCAGGGAGCGAAATGAGTTTAGTTACAGAATCTAAGTCATAGGTTTGCTTGTCATTAGCTGTAACGGTACTTTCATCAGGTTCAGGCAAGTTGTTAATAATAACATTACATCCACGTCGTTGCCTTTCCTCAAGTTCATCAAACAGCTGATTGTCACTGATGGTCTGACTCTCATTGATAACACCAAGATAAGAAGTCTCACCTTGCTGTTTTTTATCTCGTTCACTGAGTTTTTCTTTCAGTTCCTTAACATCATTTTGTAACATTTTTAAAGTGTCCAGCAAATTACAGTTCCTACAAAAGAATTGTAGTCTTCTATTTACCCCCCTCAAATAGGCGACTTCTTGACGGGAGAGATCAGCACAAGTACCATGAAAATGGGCATTGCATAAGTCACAGCAAACACGCTCATCTTCTTTAACTCCATTATGACAAACTTCACATTGCGAAAAATCCGGCATAGTTATTTTTAATTATTCTAATCACAATTCACATCTTAATCACAACACAATTGTTGGCATCAATGATTTCTAGACTCGGTGAGAGAAAAATGGTAGAACTCTATGTAAAAAAATGTACCGTCTAGCTGATTTTGAAGCTATAACAACTTACTTATCTGGGTCTGAATTGGATTCCATTGACTTCAATATGTCTCTTGAAATCATGTACACTCTCGAGCGACTGTTAAACGTTCCGGTTGAACGCTTTGTTCCAGATCATAATATCAGAATTAGGGATAAACCATGGATTTCTAACGCCATTGAACATCTAATTCGAAAAAAGAAAAAAATGTGGCTTAAATATAGGCGCAGTAATGACAACGAACATTATTCGCAATATCGTGCGGTTTGTAATAAACTTACGACAGCAATTCGATCTACAAAATCGAGCTACGAGATGAATTTTGCAACTAAAAGCAGCAAAGAATTCTTCAAATATATTAACAGAACAAGTAAAATACGTACACCTCGTTTAAGATCAGCTGATGGTGATGTATTGACATTACCATCAGTTATAGCTGATTCATTTGCCATCGAATTTGGGCATAATTACGTGTCTAAACCACCCGGTGCTTTGTCTTCTTTATGTCCAGATACCCGGTTAATTAACAATATTCATACCGTTATCTTTACGGAACCAGAAGCTTTGAGAGTACTCCAGTCCTTTAAATTGGACTCCTGACCTGGACCAGACGGTTTTCATGCAATTTTACTGAATAAATGTGCTTGAGTTTTATCTAAGCCAATCGCTGCAATAAAGCAAGAATCACTTTCTGTAGGTTCTGTACCAAATGTTTGGAGGTCTGCTACAGTTATTCCAGTCTATAAAAAAAGTGATAAACTTAATCTAGCAAACTTTCGACCTATTTTTCGACATCGTTGCTTTGTAGATCTATGAAAAAAATAATTACCCTACACCTAACTGAGTTTTGTATAAACAATAATATCCTCAAGCCCAACCAGCATGGTTTCCTTCCCGGTAGATCCACAATATCTAACCTTCTTGAGTGCCTTAAAAAGTGGACCAAACTGTTGGCAATAATCAGACATTGTTTATCTAGACTTAAAAAAAAAAGCCTTCAACCGTGTTCCTATTCGCAGATTACTACTAAAACTAGAACATTATGGTGTGCGCGGTGACTTACTGAGGTGGATAGCGAAATTTCTTCAAAATCGTACCTTGACAGTTAAGTTCCTCACTGAACATGCACAAGCCACACCGGTTCTTAATGGTGTTCCACAAGGGTCCGTGTTTGGACCCATCTTATTCAACATCTATGTTAGTGACCTTGCCTCCTTGTTTAATTGTTCGTCCGCGCTGTTTGCTGACGATACAAAGATATCTTCAAATCCTCTCGAAAATCCCGATGCTCTTTCTAATGATCTTAAACTTGTGGAAGATTGGTGTGACAAGTGGTTACTATCCACAAATGCACTGTATTACATCTTGGGTCAAACAATCCACATAAATCATATTATCTTAACAGAATTGAATTAAAATCTGTAAATCAACAAAGAGATCCAGGAGTTATTATATCAAGTGACCTCAAATGAGCATCCCACATTGGTACTGTGGTTAAAATGGTTAACACGCTGCGATACTTAGTTGCGTTAGTTTTAAAAATATTTATTCTGCTTTGCTAGAACGCTTCTATAAATCGTATGTCAGACCAATTTTTGCTTATGCCGCCCCAGTTTGGAATCCTTACTTTGGTGGTGATATCCATGTCCTTGAACAGGCACAACGTCGTTTCACTAAACTATCACCTGTTTTAAAACATGTCCCCTATGAACAACGACTCACTGCCCCTCACTTTGACTGTTCGACGAACTCGTGGCGATTTAATTGAGACATACAAAATATTGCAGAAAATATTTTCAATGTTTGACTTTTTACTTCAAAAATGACAGCTTATAAAAAATCACAGTCAAGTGGAGTGCTGCATTTTTTTTTAGGAAACTGGAAAACCCTTTGAGACGAAGGTTCATGATAAATTTGACAACAATTTTGGCATACACGTGTTTCTGACAACCAGTCATATAACCTAAAATATTTCAAATTGAAACTGTCATTTCGTGTCAACTCTCTTAAAAACGACATATTCTGTCAAGGCACTCTAGTGGCACCGGGTGTACACATTTTGCACATTTTACTTAAGATTGTTTTACACAGAAACGGGAAATTCACTTTTTTATATTCTAGCAAAATTTTATCGAAAAATTATGAAATCCGCATTTTTCAAATCAACTTTATTACAATATTTCCTTGGCTCACGTTCGGCTAGTAAAAACATGGAATTTGAAGAGCATTTCTTTTCAACAAATGCTTATGTAAACAATTTTGCAATTACGTCATTAACTTATTACAAGGAATGGATAAGCAAATTTTAGAATTTGTTTGGTGATCATTAAATCAATGTTAGTATCTTGCCAAAATTTCAAAAAGTGCATTTCGTAAATTCTGGGACAAACTGTACAATTTGCCTCAATAAACTTTATTTCTCTACGACAACTTGGATATGTTTGTACATTATCAAACCACAACTGAAGCAACATGTTACAATATTAATATCACCAAGTTTTCGGAAGGGACCAAGAGTTGAATCCTGATTAGCAATTCACCGTGTTCACAATAACCCTAAAGTGTTTACAAAATTTCAGTCGATGTTGTAAGTTCTATATTAAATTGTAAACTTTTGTTATACATTTTTTTTTATTTTTTGTTTTCTAACATCCTATATTAGATTAAAAGTAAAATGAAACAATAAAACTATTTTAAAAATTATCGTAAATGTACCCTACTTCGACCAAACAATACTGTTTGTCACCGATACTTTATGAAATTTCGCAACAGAAAGTGTCACAATCAAGCTGTGGCAAGAAATATTCTTAAAAATTGGCCATCAAAAAGGGTAAAATATTTAAATCTTTTTAAACTGGTCAAGTTTTCGAAGAACCTCAGCAATGCTGCTAGCCAATAAAGGCATAAAGGTTTTAGGACTTGAACGTCACGGAGGTAATGTAATTCGTAGTCTTTATAAAATTTGTACTTTCAACGTTGGTATTAATAAATAATTTTTCTATTCAGTCTCAACTTAGCTTTGCATTTACGGCCCATGGAAATAAAAAATCCTTACCGATCAGCTGTTGGTAAATGTACCTTACCGCCTTGGAAACAGCGCATATCCTCGAAGAAATTATAGTAACTTTGTTAGTACGCCCTTTGTTTTACAAAATCATAAAGTGGACGTTAGAAATTTGAAGTAAACATTAATTACTCAACATGTTTAAGTCAAACGCTACGTCATTGTTTACCTAACTCGTATTCAACAACGTTTACGCTAGACCAGTTTACTATTACGGAAAAGTAAATGCAAAGATGCCTGAGAACGCTACCACAAAGCAAACTAATACGGCGGTTAAAAGCGACAACAAAAATAAGTCTTTAAATTCCTGAATTTTAGGAAAATTAAATGTGTCAATTTAAGTAGAGAATACATGTATAATACATATCACTAAAACGTCACTTTAAAGCATACATTTTTATAAACGTATTATGTCGGCCCTCGTTTCCAGGTGGGATTCATAGATGCTGCACCCAGCATTAATTAATGCACCAATTTGTGCATTTATTCCGTTCAATTTGAGGTGTTGAGTAATTTCTGAGTGAGAATCGAGGAATAATTCGTAAATTCGCCTTGACATTTCTATTTTCCATGGCTAATCCAAGGACGCGATCGTTGAACTGGGACGGAAATCTTTGCGTCAAATTGGACCGAGCGCAAAATACAAAATATCTTCACAAATATATCACTCAATGATAGCTTTAAAGTGGACATATTATAAAATAAAAACCAATTCTCCATGTTAATTCCCTATGTCTAATTTTAAAAAGATTATTATTCAGATGCTGTCGTGCGTCCTTAGGCATTTAGTAAGGTCCAAAACTGAGAGGCGGCGCATGTTCATGACCTGCTTTGACTCTATAATCATTTATAGAAACTCTGTAGGTATATGTTAAAATAAAACCAAAATCGAACTATTAAACCTCAAATAAAAGAGTCTATAAGAAAGAATGTTTGAAGAGAATGAAGCAGAACTCAAGTTTAAAGCGGTGGTCCTTTTTCACCAGCAGAGTTTTGTCTACATAATATTCTTGTAAGTATATTACTTGTGATCTGTACAATGTAATACGTTTTAATAACAGTAGCACGGTGTCTCCACAACTTCGAAACAAGTTTTTGGGATTTAACTATGCATTTAAATAATATTTTTTAGATTATATGCCTATCTGGTATAATGATAAATACTGAAGTAGGATAAAAATAAGCACGAATTTTAAATAAGTACGTACTTGCTAAAAACTTAGCTAAGTGAGTAGAAAATAAAATTAATAGATTTTATCACGAATTCTTTAGTAATAATTCCTATGTTGTATAACATTATCCTCTTTGAAAGTCGTCTGTAGTCAACTTATACTGTAATATCGCTTCGTTTAAACGAAATATTTACGAGTAATTTAGAAGCTACTGATATGAAAAATTTTATTGTGGCCTAAAGTCTGCGGTAATCATAAACTATGCTCGAATACTTCACAAAAGCATGCTGCAGTAGTTTTTAACTCTTTCACCTAAAACTTTAAGCAGAGGTAATGTATATTTCAACAAGATAATCAGGGTTTGCCGCCAGGATTGCGGTCATTGCTATAACGTAACGACGGCAACGCAAAGGCCATAAAACTAGGTCCACAAAGTGCCGCAAACCACGTCCCTTGCGTTCCATTTTAAACCGAATTAAAATTTTCATAACCTAGACCATCTGTGACATTGCAACTGCATCAACCTTAAGTTGCTCGACCAGATTTAATAAAACACATTTGCTCCATTATGGCTCGGTGAAGATACAAACCGAGCGCATTCGTGGGTAAATGCAGTGGCAGTTTATTCCCGTCACCATTTTATTCGGAATCTTATTCTCGTTGGGTTTGTGGCAGAATGCGAGCGTTTTCGAGCTGATCCAATATATTCTTTGAAAAATTATGTGCAGACTGAATTTGGAATTTCGCCCAACAAACCGTCTCTGCCATCCTTGATTCGCACTCTTCATATTGCCGCGTTAAATTTCAGATAGTAAATTTGACTGATGCCGGTGGCTACGTGAACTTATAAGCGTCTCGAATGAAAAGAGCATTTGGTGTGAGTTCGAGTTTGAATGGCAAATGTGACTCCAAGTGGCTCATCCTTGACAGGGAACGCCCGCGGGGCATATTCATCGAACCTTTTCCTCCACGGATATAGCAACGTGACTGCCTTTCTGGCCTCTCTTTGGCTCTACGCGTTATTAAAATATACACACATGTGTGAGTGGAAGTTTAGTTTTGCTGCGATTTCTCGCTGGATGTGATGTGAACATTTTAACACGGTAAGTAAGATAGTGCTATATCTGGTTAATGATGAGGGTCATAACTCTAATCAACCAATCGTTATTATGCCATTATATTTTAATACGTACAGCTTAGTACTTCACAAAACAAACTGCTGCTAAACGTTAATGATTAAATTATTGTAAACATAGATTTGACGTTCTAAGAGAAGATCAAAAACACTTTGAACAAATCGTTTCGTCCATGTCCAGGGAACATTATAGAGATATTTTTTAAACACAATAAATACATAGGTTGGTGGCCATGTAGTATCACAAAAACTTGCAAAAGTGATGTGCAAACAATCAAAAATTCTCACACGTCTGTCCGTCTGTCCGCCTATCCGTCTCCCGGTCTGTTCGTCTGTCCTTCTGTCCGTTTGTCTGCCGTCCCCATTTTTATTAGACAGTACCGAAAGTACTGGGCGATTTCTGTATTTATATTAGGAATATCATGTAGATGGTAAAACGATAACCAAAATTTAGAATAGAAACCGTTGTGTTATTTTGACGACCCGACAATCATCCACCAAAAAATTTAAAGTATAGTGACTTCAGTGGTACATCCCAGTGCCGGAATCCAAATTTTCTATGATTTTAAATTAAACAAAATTTGTCAAAAAAAAGAACTCATTCAGCCTTTTAGTCAAAACTGTGCACGTCACTCAGTTATCAAAATTTGATCTTGATATTATCAAACCACGTAAAAAAATTAAATTTTTATAGCGTGTGTCAAAAGTCGAGGTCTGATTTTGTAGAGGCCGTGACTACTTCATTCCTAGAAACGAAAATGCTAAAAGTTCAAGTAGCAATAACAATAAACAAATGATCGAAAGTTTTATTTATTCCAAAATTGAGAATACTAAATAATTTATAACATGTTGTTTTAAAATTTTGTTTTTATGAAAACTCTGTATGCTGAAAGAAAATATTATTTTATTAATAACTAAACTACAAGCAAAGGAACACGGTATCATAATTATGTGTTTCAGGTGAGATTTTCCGGGTTTTCCTGACAGACTTTTGTTATATTGTCATCATATCTGAATAGAGACAAATACGCCAATTTTGGTAAGATAAACGTAACATTAATAATAACAGTGCTGTTTTCACGAAATTTTAAGAAAATTAGATCAGCTTTTTATGATTCAATAACATAAAGTGCTTCATTAATTAATTGCTTTAAAATCGTGCAAGAGGAATTAGAAAAAATGAGAGCAAACAAGGATTACACCGAGATTTTCTTTGCAAAATTGTAAGACGTCAACGACCCTTAGAAATGAACAAATAAGCTTCCTTGGTGATTTATCACGTTAATGATGGGTAACCTTAGAGTATATGCAAAAGTTCAAAGTAATCGATTTTCCAGTTTCTTATCGGTCATTTTTTTTTTCAATAATCTACATGAACTAGATTAAAATGATAATGATGGATTAAAGAGCCGCAAGTATGGACGCATTATATTATTTTAAAACTTTTAAATTATATGTAAGTACATAGCAAATGTGTGAACTAACTTCGGGGCCGTATGTGTAAACCCATTCGGGTAATCGGGAAATATAAATCAAGCCAAATTAGCAGTATGAGGTTTATAAACCTAAATGCAAAGTCCATAATTTGTCTATAATTTGATAGATGGTTTGACTGCTTTTTCCATTCACACTTAGTGAGATTTTTTGACTATTTAACATTTTGTAACTTTACTTCTTTGCTTTATTTCACACAGAATGTTTAAAAATTTTTGTAGTAGTTTGTTGCTCGCCGTTTGACCGGATTGGAGAGCAACTCTCAAAACGTTAACATCAGCTATCTAATCTAGGAATAATCCTTCATTGTGCTTCAGCATTTTTTCCTTCCTTGCTAATCCAGAACCCTCCCCCAGAAATAATTCTTGTTTAGACATAATCCAATTTATTTTATACTAACAAATTCCTTCAGTATGGAGCTAGTGAGGAAGTAATTTCTATATCCTTTAAAAAACCAGTAAAGGCCGCTGATTTCGAGGACACGTAGTAGTGCTTGTTTCAGTAATCACTAACGTATTTTTACTGCTCCTTTTTTATGTACCATTCCGCATGATATTAAGGTAGGAACGCTTGGCATTAAATTTTCACATCTTTGTTGCTTTTTGCCTTAATTGCCCTTTTTGAAATTTATTTACTTATATGACAGAACTTACGTAAAAATTTAGCCACTATATTTATGTGTTAAAACAAAATGACAGTTATAAAGTTGATTTGAACATTTACTTGACGTATAAGTAAAACTATTAAGCCTAAAGGTTTACCACATTGAATTGTGGTTAAACCCATGTCTATGTATAGCTTATATAGAGTTGTTATAAATGATTCTAAGGGCGTAGTTGGCCATGGTTTTGAAAAATCCCGCTGCCCCGAAATTATACCTCAATATGACAGTTCTCACTTGTCATGAATGTCATTTGTAACCTGCCATTTAAAGTCATAGATTTTCGTGTTTTAACGTTTTTCAAGTGTGAATTACAGTAATTCTCGTTGATCCAAGCTCAAAACAACAAAACAGTTGTTTTCAAGACTCTTGGTGCTTGCGTCCGAAAATTGTGTTTTTGTGCTAGGAAGCAACAACAACAACAATACACTTTCATTGTTTTGTCTTGTTACCGCAATGTGACATTCGTAAACGAGGAGTGAGTGTATACTGTAACCGCTTGTAAGCAAAGGGATCTGCTAAATACCGTGATTTAATATAATAATTTCAGAAAGGTCGTAAAAGGCTTACATTAGCCATGTAATCAACCGATTTGTTCGAACTGGCAGTGTCAACAAAGGGAAATCTCCTGGAAGACCTTAAGTATCTGAGGAAGTTGTTGATGTGAGACGACTTGAGCACAATCCACAAACATCAAAAAGATTTCCTAAGCAGTCAGGAGTTCCTGTTGCAACATGGAATTGAATAATGGGTATTGACGAAAGGATTACAGAACATTTTTCAAATGAAACAGAGAGTGAACATGTGCATATTTTTCCTTTTTTTTTCTTAACATACATATCCATCTTTTCACAACAAGAAACTTAGGACATGGTTAAACGGAGCCTAATTGCAAAATCGGCATTTTCTTATACAAATTTTCCATGTTGTGAAAAGAAGTCTACACACATATTAAAACAAAAAGGTAAAATATAAGCCCGCCCACCCGCCCGATCTCAATTGTGATGTCTTTTTTATTCGCTGTGAATCAAGAGGGCAGAGCTTAACTGCAAAATACTTATTTCTTTACAAGAAATTACAGGTTTTTAATTTGTCGTAGAGAAATAAGGTTTTTGCAGTTAAGCTCCGCCTTCTTGGGTCACGAAGAATAAAAAAAATCATTACTATTGAAATAGGGCGGGTGGGCGGGGTACATTTTATAAATCCCACTTTAGACTTTAATCATATTAGACTTAAGTTAAAATTTTTGGAAAAATTACAGTTTTCAAGTAATCTTCCTACAGCAGACCACAATTTTATTAACTCTTCAAATGTTAATATTGGTTCTACTATTTTCATACGAAATAAAAAGAAAAAGAAAAATATTAAGAAAAAAACAGAAACGGGACTAGAAAAATTTGTACCCACGCAGCAATGACCAAAGGCAAAAGTATTCCGGTTCAAAAAATTCCAAAACTTTTTTTGGATATTACGAGTATGTCCTGAAAGAATTTTAAAATGGAATCGCTTATCTGCTTGAAATGATAAAATTTAAGACTTAGTTGTTATAGGAAAGTTTAGATTTCCAAATTTTTGAAAAACTCAATTTTCAAATAATGTTGCTTTAGCGGATCAGAATATTATCCTTAATATTCTAAAATTTATATTCCGAAATTTTAAAAAATCCTCCAGTATTAATTTTGGTTTTGTTTATACAAAATAAGTTTACGTGGTTTAGCAAGAAAAATTTTCTTCCTTTTTTATTTGCTGAAAAATGCATATTTTTGAGGACTGAAGTTAAAAGATTTTTATTTTCACACTTGTTTGCCATTTCGCAGACTAGAGAATACAAAAATACCGATTGAACATTTCCGTCTGTATGTCATCTGTGGCTTTTAAATCAACTGCTTTATGTTCCGTCTACTTTGAAATAACTTAAATTATAAAATTGACCTGTATTTTCGATTTTTGAATTTCCAAACAAAATTGGGCCTGGTTTTCAGTTTATAGAGAAATTTGATTCAGAGTACAAAAACACTTTGAGTAATCGCAATTTATTAAAGAAATTATTTTGCAGAATTCTGGTTTGGAGTTGGATTATTCGCAACTCTGGAAGTTGTTAGTAAGAACGTCGATATTAGGAAGCGGCAAATATTAACCTCCGTAGTAATGACCTAAAACCACGTTGGCGGCACTCTACATTACTTTCAATGACGTTGCACTTTTATGACCCAAAGTTGAGTCAATTATTTTTACTATTATTTCTAAACTACTTGATTATAACATTAGCAATTCCAAGGGCGTTTAAATATCCTTATGAATTACACATTTGTTTAATTTTAAACATGAACACACACAATAGGTGAACAATTTACTAGAAAGTGATGTCATAAAAATAAAATAAAAAAAGAATAAAATACTTTACCAAAAACAGTTAACATTCACGTTTTTCAAATTTTATAACCATCTAACTGCTCGTTGATTAAATAAACGACAAATGTGAGAGGCAATTTACATTTTATTTTATTGTTTTTCCAAAATAGTTTCCATATTTCGAAAAAAACGCCCCCACTCACATTCAACAAACAAGTCAGTCCGCGAGTGCATAAAGTTTAATTGCCTTTTTTTCCAACAATGCATTAACAAACCATCGGAAGAATTGATTTACCTCGTTTAATTAATTCAATCACTTAGTGAACAAAATGGTGAACATTTTCAACATTTACTGTGTCCTTTGCATTTAGTAAAGTTTAAAACTAAGAGGCGACACGTTTTCATGACCCACTTTCATCCTATAATAAAATTTTGTCTGCGACTTTATTACACGTCCGTTTCCTGTGAAAATATCAGTCTAAAGTTGTAAGTGGGAAGCATATGTATATCTATTTAATATTAAAATTGTCATTAATTGTTTATTTCACGCACTGGCGATCTATCTAGTCTGTAGGTACTATAGCAACATCATACTATTTATTCATGCTGTAATCCAGATAATACCAGTTGATTTAGCACAAATCGAAAAGAAGGAATAGGACTGTCAACAATTATAAAAAATGTAAATAAAAAACTACAACAAGCAGTGTATGATGGTCCGATATTGATAGATACACGAAAACATTCTTTATGATTCGGAAATTCGGTTGCAAAAGTTGTTACGTACTTCTCTGCTTGACAAACCATGGATACAAAATGTACAAATTTTACTTTTTCTCTTCATGTGTAAACAGACGATGTAACATAAAAGTAATACGAGTAAATTATTTGCGGTTTTGCAAATTATTATTTTGAAACTTGGCCGTGGCCTGCTGCTAGCATTAGGTAACGAATTTAATGTACCATTTTTGTTATAATTCCATAATTAGTTTGTTTTGTGCGATAAAATGAACTGAATTTGATTTATTAAATGTTAGTGTAATATTTTGTAAAATTTCACTCGAAAATTCCTCTTAAATAAACGTATTAACACCAACCAAATTTGTTTGCACGTTAATCGCTATGGGCAGCGTTAAAAAAAAGCCCCGTATATATTGACGATAAAGTCATAATTTTAATTTAATAAGCAAAGGTCGATATGGGTCCCTATTTTTTGCTTCCGCTAAAGTTTTGATAACTTTGTTTTGGAGTAAAAGTAAAAGTACTAGGTACTACTAAACTACCAATATTTATAAATTTACAAATAAATAATGGAACATACTGTTCATTAGGCTACTACTGAGTACATTCAGGATAAAACTGGACCTATAATTCATAAAAAAAATAGTACAACCAGTAAAATTAAAGATACACCTTTAAATGTCGAACAAACAATTTATTTTAGGACAAAAAATGTGTTAAAATACTTATTTATAAATCCCTGATAGACTGCCAACAAGTATGCGCCTCATAAATAATTTAAATATTGCGCATATTTGCTGCAAACTTTTGGAACCCATTAGTATAAATTAATCAACAACTTCGTAATTGAAGAAATAAATGATTGAAATTTTTCATTTATTATTTACAAAGTCGATGCTATAGCTTCATGAATTCTTTCGATATTTATTTAACAACTATACATCCAGTACTACTCTGAAATGATTCAATACATCTTAATTATAAAAATTGTGTTCATTACTGGTATAATTTTCGAAAGAAGCACTTAAATAATTCATTACTAATTCTTTAAATTATTATTTCTTTACTTTTAGTTCCCATGTTTACGGGTTTGTACCATAAGAGAATATCAATTCCCGTTTCCGTCTATCTGTCGTTTGTCTGTCGTCTGTTCGTTAATTATATACCTAGTATAAGAAAATAGATGCAATGCATAAGATAAAATTGTTGAAATGAAAATATTCTGTTTCGAGAGAACAGAATTCATTTACTTCGAAAGCTTAAAGAGCAAAAACTTAAAACCGCAAAAAAGATCCTTTGACTCGGCCATTTCGTTAAAGTTCGACATCCTACAGCTAGCTAAATAAATGTAGAAGATTAAAAAGTAAACTCGCGTATATACGTAGAACATGATTAAATGTTGAACGTACTTCATAAAAACACTTAGCTGTACTTAACTGATTTAAAGATTCCAGGATGGTTTTCGTTGAACGCTTCAAAGTCTAGGATTTGTGAGCATGCTTTTAATAAATTAATATCTAATGTACTTTAAGCAAGTTTTAAATCAATTTTCATTTATATATCACTTACTTTTGTAAAACAACCGTGACCTGAAATGTCATTCTTATTTAGAAGATGATTTTCAAATATGTGTTAGTAGCTGAAAATACTTTCGGAGAATAAGCGAATAAACTTGTAGCTTCAGTGTTTTTATTTTTTCTTAAATGTTAGACGATTTAGTGTTTTGACAAAGTTGTGTCGCGACTGTAATTATAAACAGTGTAAAGAACAATGAAATTGAACCTCGAGGCTGTTTCATTATAGGGTGATGCAAAAATAAGTGAAATTTTTATAACACTAGAACCGTTGCGCTTGTTTCAAGCTAAATGAAAATGTAAAATAATTACCATAAGAAATTGTGAAGCTGAAATGAGAGTAGCCAGAAAGGAGTTTCGTGTTCAACGTGCGCCTTTACATTCAACAGTTTATTTTTTATTAGTATGAATTTTAAAGAAAAATAAGCTGTCTTAAAAGCTAATCCTCTTCAATAATGCATAAACAAAATTTGGTAGATTCTCTAAAATTTGTGTAACAAAACGAACACAAAACCCCAAAATACAAGTTTAAACCGAATGCAATACTTGAACGTAGCAAGAATTTGTACCAAGCGCCAATAAAAATTTTTAAAATGGAATTCTTTTATTCATAAAATTTATAGAAAGGAAAATGATATGAACACGTACAAGACCTAATATGATTTCAGCATACGATGAATGTCAGCTGCATGATAAGCAGAGCTTTTCCCGAATTTCTTTACCGACTTGAAGTAAGCGCTTTTCTTGGCAGAATTTTCGTAATAAAGTATTGCCGTCTCTTTACTGGTCGAAGATTAGCGAAAGAAAAATACTTATTTGAAATGCCTGGTCCCATATTAAAAAATAAAAGCTGCCGACAAAGTCGTAACACTTATGATCGCTAATGAAAGACGATAATATGAAGAGGCGTATATGAACGCAGAAACACAACGGAGGCGTAACTTTAACACTCAAGTGTGATGTCTCATAATAAAGTTTACGCAACCCACGTTACAAATGTATCATAAATGAACTACAGAACGATTCAAACACACAGTAATTCCTTTTCATGTATTCACAGAGGAGTTATCTGCGTTATCATGTGAAGGGTTCATTTCGAAAAAGATCCCGAATCTCGTTTGACCCCCATAATTAGAAAAGGATATTAATGTGTTCAAGCTGAGCCACAAAATCTTGAATACGAAGTAAAAGAGCAATAAGAGGATCCGCTGAATAAGGTTTCCATTTACATCCTTTTAGTGTTTCAAGCAAAGCCGGTCTTATAGTGGAGACGGAATAATGAATAGGGCAGTGCCATAATGAATCTAGGAATAGAACGAAATCCAGAATTGAAATAAATAAAACATTAAATCAAGAACCGAGCAAAGGAAAATTAATCGTAGAGCGGGACAAATGAAAAAAATTCTGAACCCTTGAAATTGACTTTGAGATAAATTATTTAAAGGGCTTAGAATAAAGAAGTAGAAAATCCTTGAAGTAGTGCAAGTCTAACGTACGATTATAGATGACGGAAGCGGAACGAGTAATATAGCACGGATGAGGAGTGATAGATTATCAAGAGCGAGCATTAAGATGCTTCAAAAAAAGAGCTTTTGTAGACAGAGAAAAAGTGAACGGCTATAGTGGTAGAGTCGGCAGCTTTAAGTAAAATAAAAAAGGTGGTAAGTTTTAGGGATGTTAATGCAACGGAAAATGAACGTTTTTTAGTCATAGATTTTGTTAATGTCATGTGTAAACTGTCTATGATTTCTATATCATAAATAAATTGCAAAGAACGATTACATCACACTAATAATATGTTTATCTGGACGTTAATAAAAACTAAAACGGTTCTTTAGGACTAAGTTCTGAGCTTAATAACTTCCCCGACAACTGTTAATTGTTGTGACAATCAAATTTTAATAATATGTCCACACCAAAACCGAAAATTTATATGATTAGTCGTTACTTTGTTAGAGTATAGGCAATAGTATTTAAAAATCTACAAATTACAACAAAGTTTTATCTTATGCTATTAGGTATACCAGAAAAATTGCAGCAGTTGGTGAACGTTATTAGGTTATTACATAAAAGCAAAATTATGTCCGGCAGGATAACACTTGGACAATAATATTGAATTTTGTGTCAATAAAAACAAAAATATTTTAACAATATATTTGTTTTTACGAAAAGTTATCTCCACCCGAACCAAATTCATCTCGTCAATATACGTTGGTTGTGTTTCAGAGTTTATGCGAACAAATATTCTGCATTCAGCAAACAATCGCCAGGGAATATTAAATCATAGAAAACGTGTATTCGTCCTGGAGTTACATAATATTAGATTCTAGAACAAAATTGTGTCATTTCTGTTTGTATCGACTAGAATTCAGTGATTTCTGGAAAACATCCTTTGATGCTTTTGTTTATTATAATAAATACTCTTCATTACTGTCATGAATAATTTAGACGCTCAACGCAGCTGCATGAGGTTTGTAAGACGAAGCTCGCTAAATCTATTAAAGTAGTAGCGAACCACGACTTAGAAGTTTTATGCAAGTTGCAGTAGCAGCGAGTAGTGGCGTGAATGGCATGAACTTTGATGCCGAACGAATGGGAGATAAATCTTCAATAACAGCTTTTTTTGTTGACTTGGTACATAAATGGTTTAAATTGATTAGCTCTAGACTGAAGATGCTTTTTAAAATCTATTAGAGACTTTGGAGTTTTTAAAAGATATTACAGATTTATTTTCAACGCTGAAAATACGTAGCTCCCAATCAATTTGGCAAAACTTCCTGGAAATCCGTGCAAACGGGTGTGATGCTAACTACAACTTCAATTTTGAATCTACAAAATGTATTTTTAGGTATTAGTAACGGCTAGATTTTCGCAAGACGGTTTGGAAAATCTTTTCACAAATTCGAACTCGCCATCCCCTACCAAAAGCAATTCAATTTAAATATGATCTAAAACTTTTGGCTGTGTCACATGATCTTGATACATATAATACAGAGAGCAGTAATTATGAAACCAATGAAAAACAAACACCCTTAGCTGTTTTTTTTTAATTATAACAGAAATAAAAATAAAGATGGCGAAGAAGAAAGGAAAGTCAGTGATTTCCCTCCGTATTTACCTTTGGATTGGAACGTAAATAGAATAGAACTTTCGAGAAGAGAAAGAAATGCACTTTACGATTGTGCTGGTTATGTTGTTAGCAGTATGAGTAATATACCGATTTGCCAAAGTTGTTTTAGAAGTTTAGGATCGAAGACTAAAAAAGAATTATTGCTGCGATGGGAGCATATACACAATTTGTGGCGTTAACAGAAAATAAAGTTGGTCCTCTATTTTATGTATCAGCCGCCAGTTTTTTTTTTTTTAATTTAAAACAACATTTAAAAATCAGTAATATGGTAGTTATTCGTCTGGAAACATTGTCAAATCTCTGAGAAAAGCATTAAATTACGACCCGCATTACAAATCAAATTCCCAATTTGCTGCAATGTGAAATCAAAATTCATAACTAGAGAGCGGATTTTATGAAATTTGCATATCCGTTATTTTTTGCATATACTCGTAAGTCTTGATATTTAATATGTGCACGAATCATGCTAATTAAAAACGAATACAGCTATAAAAAAAATGCATATTTGCATATATTTGCGTTCTGCTGCATATTTCACGTAACTGGTGCATATTTTGCATTTTTATCAATTTTTGTGCCAATTTGAAAAAAAAATTGCCATTCTATCGGCATTTATCTAGAGAGCCGAAATTTCATGAATCATATTGCAAATATTGTCCTGAGCTTCAAATAACTAGTAATGGTTTTATGTTTTATGGTAATTTGGGGGAACCACTGGGTGTTAAGCCATTCTTCCAGGTAAATTCGGGTCCTGATTACTTTTGGAAATACCGTTCATTCCCATATTTTTGTTCGTTACTTAAGTATAAAAATTATGGTGGTCGAACGGAATTTATCCTATTATTTGTCATCGTGAGTTTGCATTGAAAGCATTTAAAGCGATACAGGTGTGTCAATATGTCGAAGGTAACTCAAATTAATTTATGGATTAAACCTTTTCCTGAACTTATTCTTCAGAAAGGAACTCTTGTTTTGTCGCGCCTGCTGTAAACCGGTAAGGATTTTTACATCTGTGGACGTAGTGCGCCGTTTTCCTAATACACAGTTTAGAATCATCAGAAAAAATTTTTTGTTAAAATATTTCGAAAAATATAAAAAAAAATGTTTACCAAAATAGTAATTAAATAGTCGATTACTACAATTTTTTTATTTGTTCTGTTTATATTGTTTTTTTGTATAAGAATATTATTTTTAAAAATGTGATTTATGTATTTTTTGTAATAAAAGTTAAGCTAGGGAAACTTGTTTTTGTAATTTATAAATAAATTTAGTTCGGCTTTTTTTATTTTTGGAGCATATGCAACTGCATATCTCTGCATATATTAAGAAAGTTACTGCATATTTGCATAAATTTGATGCATATCATATGATCATATTTCCCAAAATTTTGCTGCAGATTTTCTGCTCTCTATTCATAACTAAGTTTATTGTACACCATTTAAAAACTTATAGCAGAAAGTTAAAAGATCAGATAAAGAAACACAGAAACTAAAATGGTACAGCAAAAGCCACGCAATGCGAAATTCCGAGAATTTAAGAAACCGAACTAAATATTATTTTTTTAACATTTATTTGACGAAATTTTGGATTATAAACTGCCGTTATGTGTCTTCGTTTACCGTATCCTTATTTCTATATTATCTAAATATATTAATAAAAACTAGCCATAGCATATTTCATCGTAAGTGATAAGATAAGACTGTTTTTGGCAAATGACATATCTACCAGGAGAATAGAGGGCGGGTGGGCGGGGCTAACGTTTTATATGATATGACCATTTTCGAATATTAACTAGACATTTAATTGTGGATTTCGACACCCAGAATTCATTTTCGGCTTCGTTTCTTCGAAGATTTCTACCGTTCTTTCAAAATCTCCAATTGAAATATAGCAATTTTTACGGTTCCAGCGGCAAGTTGTATAACAAAAATTTTTCAATTAACGCTTTTTTTACTTTTTTCATATCCTAGATCATATTCATTTCCACTGCCCCTCCATGGTAGAACATAATTAGCACCGCCCACCCACCCTATCTCCAATTCAGTGATTAATTTTATTCAGTCTGAATGAAAGGAATGATCTTATACTGAGCAGAAATAAAATTAGTCCCTAGGATGAGAAGACTGGGGGTGGGCGTGGCTAGTAGTTGCTAAAATAAAACTGATTTTGGCGAATGATATACCCTCTAAGACCAGAGAGGGCGAATGGGCAGGGCTAGTACTTGATAATATAAGACTCTTTTTGGCAAATGATATATTTGCCAAGAGAACAGAGGGCGGGTGGGCGGGGCTAGCATTTTATATGGTATGATTGAATTTGACACGTTTGACATTTTGGACCATTTTTCAACCATTTTCTAAAATTAGCTAGACACTTTCTTGTAGATTTCAACATCCAGAAATCATTTTAGACTTCGTTTCGTTGAAAATTGCCAATTGAAATACAGATAAAGAAGCACAAAAACTAAAATGGCACAGCAAGAACCACGTAATGCGAGATTCCGAGAATTTAAGAAACCGAACTAAATGAATTTATTATATTTTTTAACATTTATTTGATAGAATTTTGGATTATAAATTGCCGTTGTGTCATCGTTTACCGTATTCTTATTTCTATATAATCTTAATAGATTAATTAAAACTAGGCATGGAATATTTAATCGTAAGTGAGCAAAATAATCTTATAAAATGATGTCATCTCACTTTTTGGTGGAAATAACTATACTAATTTTGGTACATGTAATGTAACAGCAAACAAAACGTTCCCGTTTTTTAACTTCAAAGAAACGTAAATTAAATGTTCTTAAAATTTTAAAATAAATTAGTTCATTATTTTACTTTCGAGATATTTTGCATAAACAATTAAATGTAAAGAAGCGTGCTACGCGTATGTTTCAAATGAGTTTTTACTTTACAACATTTTGACAAAGTCACGTACATCAGCTTCGATTGGTGCAGTGTAATACTAATAATCCGGGTCCGGATCTACATGTACAACATTTTTCTGAAATATGCAATATTTGGCATATGACAACCTTTAAGAAAATAGAGGGTGGATGGGCGGCGCTAGTCCTTACTAAGATAAAACTGCACAATATTAAGAGTGAAGAGAGAGCTATTGCTTGATTATAGAAATCTCTGCAGGAAAAAATTAAATTTAGCCCCGCCCACCCACCCGTTGTTCTTTTCCCTCTAAAATAAGAAATAAATCTTAAAGTAAATAGTATAACAAAAAAAAAAACAGCCCCACGCCTATTCTGCACAAGAACGTATAATTAATATCGCCCACCCACCCCGCCTATAATTCAGTGATTTATTTTATATGGTTTGAATGAAATTTGATCCCAAACTGAACAAAAATAAAATTATTCTTAGAATTAGAAGATCGTGGGTGGGTGGGCGGGGTTAGTACTTTCCCAAATGACTGATTTTGGTAGATGACGTAATCTCTAAGAAAACAGAGGGCGGGTGGGCGGGGCTAATACTTGATAAAATAAGACTGAATTTGGCCAATGTCACCCTTTAAGAAAATAGAGGGCGGGTGGGTGGGCTAGCACTTTCTAAGATAGCACTCCCAAACTGAACAAAAATAAAATTATTTCTTAGAATTAGAACAACGTGGGTGGGGGGCGGGGCTAGTACTTGCTAAGATAAGACTGATTTTGAAAATGATGTAATCTCTAAGAAAACAGAGGACGAGTGGACGGGGCTAATACTTGATAAAATAAGACTAAACAATATTAAAAGTAGTCACAAGAATGAAGAGACGGCGGATGTGCGGGGCTATTGCTTGCTTATAAAAGACTCTGCTGGAAAAAATTGAATCGCTTATATAGAATCGGTATTATGGGTTGCTTATTTTAAAAACACAAATAGGTCATCTTAGCTGAATAACCCTGTATATGCACCCAAAAAGGCTGAAATATGCATGTATTTTTATAAACAATGCATGATTTTCAACGCTCATTACGATTCTAAGTGAAAAAGGTATTAGTCTCAATACGATTGATGTTAAAAAAATATCTATTTTTATTAAAATGTAGACATTTTTTTTTTAATTTGGTCCCAAAAAGTTTTAATTTATAAATTAAGTAATTTTGGAACTTATTTTCTGACTGCATGCTTTGCAGAAAATTTTGTTCTCATTATAAATTAGTTCTGCATTATCTTCAATCAATGATAAAACCAGGATAGTTTTTCTTCCAGCATTTTTTTTAATGCTTTACGCCATTTAGATAACCAGATCATAAAAATATTAGTCTTAACCCATATTAGATGGGTTAAACCAAGTTATTATAATGGCAATAAATGCATTGTATTACTGTCTCTGCGAAAAACATGAATAGATAGCCGAACAATATCCGGTTAAATATCGGGATAAATATCCAGCTATTAAGGCTAATAATAATAATAATTTAACAAGATTAATGAAAGTATGCATATTTACAATGGAAATATTTTAAATATTGGCGTGTTTTTTTTCGAAATATGCAAAAAACAGAAGAAAATGGCAAAATATGCTAAATATGGATGCATTATGCATTTTCCACAGAATCCGAAAATTCGGGAAAATGAGGTGAGCTGTTCCTGATTTAATCAATAACGTAAATTAATCAATTCATTAATTTTTTAGCCACCTGTTTAAGCAAATTTAAACAATGTGAATAAAATGATAAATGAAAAGTAAAAACTAATCATATTCTGCACATTATAGGTTGGATTTATTAAGCAAAATTCGAGATAACGTCATTATAATTTTTTTGGGGGAATAATCAGTACATTTTGATTAAAAACTTGCCGTGCTTACAATAACTTTAAAACGTCTGCAAGATTTCAAAGCATTCGCTTTTACAGTTCCTGATTTATTCAATAAAATAAATTGACTCATTCATCACCCTGCGATGATAAATCACAAGTACAGATTCATCATATTTTGCATATTTTAGATAGCATTTATTCGGCAAAATTCTGAAATGACGTCATCAAATTTTGGGGGGAATAAGCAAATATATTTTGATTAAAGATTGTGATAACTTTAAAACATCTGCAAAATTTGAAAGTATTCGATTTTGTAGATTCAATTTTGAATTTTTTTTCCAAAAAGCTAGACGTTTCGGGTAAAAACTCAACACGGATTCATAAACTGCAGGTGTAGAACTATGTTTAGACAATTTAAAACCCATTTACTATGTACAATTTTAAGGTGACGTCATAAAATTGTTGGTGGGGATGATTACACAAAGTTTGGGTAGCGTTTTACCATCTACATGATATTCACAATAATTATAAAAAATTTGACAACAACGGGTCCTGTAGTTTTGAAGATTATCTCTCTAAAAAAAAATTGACACAGACGGCGGACCGACAGACCGATAGACAGACGGAAACGGGAGAGTCATTTTTTCGTACTCTAGGGGTCATGAGTCATGACCCATCGAGAAAACATGAAAGCAGCCAGTCGCCCGATGTTATCTTACGCTTGAGAAGTGAAAATAAACGATTGTGGAAATACAAGGAATGCGGATCTCACAGACAAGGTTTTCTTTAATTCTGAACAGTTAGTTAAATAAATTTTAGTTAATACTCTGTAAACCCTAAAGCAATGTTAGCGTCTTAGCACGACGCCTGAAACGTCCATTATCTAATCTATGAGATAAATTGTACAGTTTAACTGTAGCAGCTTATTTTTTTGCTGTACGCTAAAACCAACACTTAAGGAGAACATCAATAAATCACATGTAAAACAGTATATGTACTTATTTCAAATAATATGTATATAACAGTATTTAATATTCCGTAAGCAGTTTGTTAGAGGAAATGAATAAGGAAATTCTTGTTAGTGTTTTATCAACTTCTCGCTAAATTTATAAACGGATACGCAAATGGAAACCTTGAATTTTTGTGTTCTACGACGAACGCCAAGATTAACATTTACCTGACTAATAGTCGAAGCTTAAAAATACTGCAGTCATAAACTGTTTTTTTAATAAGTAAGTAGTATTTAATTGTGGACAATGCTAAAAACCTGTTGTATTGGAACCCCTCTTGTGATAAGTTCTTATCAAACTGGCATGAATGCTTTATCGATAACGTGCGTGTTGTCGTTCTAGCTCTTGGTTTGTATTTCATTCCTAACTGGCAGACATGATCGGAACAGCCCGATCCTTGTCAAGGAAACATCGTCGTGTAGATTAAATTCCAAAGATCAAAGATGTCTTCCGAAAATAGAGCTGGTGATTTATGTTTATGAAGGTAAGCGCGAGCACAATGCTTGTCCTAAATTGAATCAGGTTTGATTAGAACAGTTGCGTAAGTTATTAATTACTAACTTATCGCAGTTAGTTGTGAGTGACGGGGGATGATTGAATCAGGATGGTCGGAAAAGCGGATGAACAGTGGAAACATTACAACGGAGCACTAAAAGGCATTACCAGCAATTTTCGTTCGTATCTGCGGTCGCAGACCGAGGATTAGTTCAGTCAATGGTATAGCAATCTATCTTCGCACCAACAGATTACAAGCGGAAAGAGACATCACGCCGTGAAAAGGCTGCTTACTGTCTGCAGGCCGCTCTCTTTACACACTCAAACACATATACTGGTGGACTTAGAGGGAATCGGATGATGAGTAGATGGGTGTTCTTTGTGGGAAAGGGGTCTTCATGCAACCGACTTTTGTTCAGGTTTATATACTTTCGACTAGTTGCCGATGTAAATTATCCCATCTCTAAGCTAACGGCACGCCAGGGCAGAATAATGACGCACCTTCTGGTGATTATGTGCGCTCGGTTCCTTCACGTTGATAAAGCAAAGCTGTTAATATCTCACAATATTTGTCAAACGAATTAATGGGTATATATTATTATAAAGAGCTCCTTCGTGGCTTCTTCTATGAACTGCGAAAATTTGCGAGCTAATTACAAATGTCTTTGAACGAAGAGATTCGATATAGGATTTCGCTGTAAGAGATTTATTGAGAAATCTTTGAAATAACTAATAACTTTGCGAAAATATACGTAGCTATGCTACAAATATCGTTCAGTACGTAGAAATGGCTGAAATTGCTCTTTGCAGATGACTTTGTTGCAATAATGACTGCATTTAAAAAAGCAGATTCTATTTCATATCATAACATAAAATATTTTACTGCTCATTCGAGCAATAACGATATTTTTATTAACTTTGGAAAAATACTCACATGTACGTGTATTTGTTGATATACAAAAGATGAAAATGCAGTTTTGCGATTTAAGAATAAAGCTTAAACTTACAACAATAGCGTGATTTACCCACTTTCGGGCGTGATACTCACAGTTTTTTTATACGATCGCGTGTCTAAATTTACCAAACTGATTGCTGTAATGGTACTTAAATTTCAAGTTTAATGTACACTTCTACCCTTGTTCGTAACTCTCGAAAAGGTAACAACGAAATAATAAAATAATGAACAATCAGAACTTAAAATTTCCATTCTGAAAATAAACGAAGTTCAGTTCAAATGTGGACCATTGCTATACATATTATCCGTTCACGATCTTTATATGGTAGGGTTGGTCATGAAAGTCTAGTGAGTGTGTTGGTGTTCGATTCAGAAGAATAAAAATTCCCTGAACTTTTTTCGTTAGGTTATGTTTTATTAAATTAAAGGTTAAAAAATATGCCAGAAATATAAACATTGTTGCCGATACTTTCAGTTTTCAGTAGCAATGACCAAGTTAACGGTATCCATTTCTTAGAAAGCATAAAACTTTACGCTGTTTAAAAACAGTTATTCAGCTTTTTGTAAGTGTTTATTTCATATGTAAAGAACAAACACTAAAATTTCACTTAAACATTGTCTTTATATGAATGGGGGTTCTACATACGACTATTGTCGCATGCCACATTTAGCATCTCATCTTTAATTCTCAATCATCAGTTCGTTCCGCTCGCCCACTCTCTTCCAACTTCTTTTTTCACTTTTCTAAGATTACTAAAAGGGTTGGTAAAAGACAACAACCTTGCTCTAGTGCTTTGATGGGCTTAGCTCTTCTGAAACATTTTTCCGGCCTTAAATTGAATGATTTATCTATATAGCTATTACTAATGCTTACGTAAGTGCTCTTTATTTGCTTTTACTAAGTACATCCAAACGCTTATTAATAAGAACGTTATTATACTGCCTTCTCCAGGTCCATGCAGAGTTACAAAAAAAAATGAAAATGCTTAAAATTTGGTGCAAAGTAACAACGTGGATGATCTAACTAAAATTATCCTTATTTTGTTGTACGTCAGGTAGTTTTTCACATACTACCTTGGTAAATTTAGAACGAAAGATGCGTAAAAATATCACCCCCCTACAAGCTTCAATTCACTCCATTTCCATTATTTCGCTATGAAAATCTGCATCATCACCATCATTTTCAAATTAAGATTCTGAATCAGATTCACCTAGTGAAATAATGAATATAGATTCGTATGAAAGATTTCCCATATTTTTCCCCATCTGCCAAAATAAGTTTTTCACAGTTTACAAAAATTTTGCCACATGCTTGGAGTACATTTAGAAAGCACCTCAAGCCATAAATTCTCCACCCTATTTTTTAATGAAGGTTGAGAATTTATACGCTTGTTGTAATAGTTCTTACAAAATCCCCACGCCATTTCAATTGGAGTATACTGGCAATGGTACGGAGGTAATCTAAGACCTTCATGGCCACTTTCTCTTAATGTCTCGTCTACCAAACATCTTTTTTTCTATTGTTTCTGAAGGGTTTCATTAAATCCCACAACTGTTTCTTCGAACATTTTTTGTCAAATTCAACACTATGTTTAAAGAGCCATTCCTGCATTTCACATTTTTTACTAGAAAAGGTGGGTGGTAACACGCTAATCAAAATTTGGCCAGTCATCCCCACCACCAATGGGGTGACGTCTTCTCCATAATTTACAATACTTGTTCACTTGTGTAAGAATTCGTGTTGAGTTTTCACCCTAGACATCCATAGATTTGGAAAAAAATAAAAATGTTATAACAACATTTTGCAATTTAACTTTGAAACTGTCAAACAGAATGCTCTTAAATCTCGCAAACGTTTTAAGGTTAAGTTCTACTCCAAGAGCGAGGGACATATAAACTAACTGAGTTAAACAATTATTCCGCAGAATGGCCTGCTGCTCCGCAAATTGCTCCATTTGAATACTAGATTATTTTGCTTGATATACTAGATTATTTTGCTTGATATACAAGATGTGGGAAAAGTACGTTCAGTCATCAATATAACTGTTTTAGAAATATGAAATCGATCGTGTGTGAATGGTTATTTACTCGTACATATTTATTTATGAAATGCAGAATGTTATTTGACGAGTCGAAATGTTTACCCTTGTTATGCAAGCCATATAATTATAGCATAATATACCTACTTTATTTAATTTATACAATTTTACCTGCGGTCATCAGTTTACAAATTTTCAAATGATCTGGTAATCTAACTGTATCGAAGTCATTTAAATAAGAAAATTCGGTCATACCAGTTTGTCATATATTGAAAACACTCAACAATTTATTTCTTAGTAACTCGAAGTTAAACGACTAATTACATAGCGATTATACACAAAATAATTCCGGCGCAACTTGACTGAATTCATTCACTGGACTCGACTCGCTAGCTGAATGGATTTGACTAGACTCTACTACTTGTATGGAGTCCACTGACTGCTTCCGACGGTGGTTCCCATTTAAACAGCCACGCGGTCCTTCTCGAATGGTCGCCGTCACCGCTTCTAGGCTTATTCAGGAGCACCCATCATCGCCGCACATAATAGAAAACCCATCGGCGCCGTACCGTCGATGTAATATAATATTGATTTTTTTTTCAAAACCTGGCTATCTAGTGTAAAAAGTTAGCACGGATTCACCACAAGTGGTGGAGTATCTTATTTTATAAAACTAAAAATATTTTTACTAGTGTAAATGTTGGAGATGTTTTTGATTAGCGTTTTACTTGATATACCTAATATACATACAAAATTTGACAACAATCGGTCCGGTAGTTTCGAAGATTATCTGTCTAATAAAAATCGAGAACTATGAGAAAAACAGTTTCATCGTGCATGTGTTCTAGCTTGTGCTCCTGTAATTTAGGTTCATTTCTCTAGTTTTTTCTGGTGATAATGTTTTGAATTTTGGATTGGTGTTGTCGTATTAGGTAAGCTAAGCTACTGATAAATTTCAATAATATCGCCTTATGATTGGGACTGCTGTTGCAATCAGTCTACCAAGTGTTCAACCTTACGGTGGTCTACCTTGTATGTTTGCTGGTCAGTCACCACGAAAGACCCCGTCGGTGTGAAGCATTGTATCCCAGTAATAAGTGTGACAAATTTCTGCCTTGTATGTGATAATGCAATCACTCCTACCACTCCTTCAGTTAAATGTGGCGGTTTACAAAATGTTTAAACCTAACCGAAGGTAAAATTTCTGCAATTATTGGCAATAAGTCTCCTTGGATGTGTAACAACTGTACACGCACTAGTAATGACCCTCCAGTGACAGCTGCAATTATAGAGGGAATAGTTGCTAAATAGCTAGAGTTGTTAAAAAATCAGTTACAACAATCATTGGATGATCACTTCAAACGCTTAAATGATCGCATTTCAACTATAGAGAATAACGTTAAGGTTATTCAAGACGAATGGGACGATTTCAAAAAATCCTCTGCTAGCTTTGATCTTAAGCTTAATGATGTCGTATCTGAAATCGAAGAACGGAAACAACGATCATGTAATGTTATGCTATTCAACATACCCGAATCATCTGCCACTGATATAGCTCATAAAGTTGCTGAAGATCTCAGTCAAGTTCTGAGCATTCTATCTCCTTTAGGAACTTATCCTCAGCCCAACAAAATTATTAGACTCGGTGTAAAAAAACCTGATACAAACAGACCCCTTAAAATTATATATGACTCCGAAATCACGGCCAACAATATACTAAAATCCAATAAATTAAATAATAATAACCGTGATCATCATTTTAAACCGGATTTAACGTTAATGCAGCGCGAGTATAATAACCGTATTAGAAAAGAATTTAATAACAGAGTTGCAAATGGGGAAACCGATATAACTTTGAAGTACAAAAATAACACTCCATGTATTGAAAAGAAAAAATTTAGGGGAAATACTTCAAAAAAGTAATCAATTTTTAGTTTCAAAATATGTTTGGCATACGGACTAGACTTCAAGATTTCTCTTTAAAGGTTAATTCTTGTGTTTATGATATTACTATTATCACGGAAACCTGGTTATGTGACAAAATACGTAATGAAGAATTATTGCTAAGTAATTACAATATTTACCGTGCTGATCGCACTATTAACACTAGTGGGAAATCTAGGGGAGGTGGTGTACTCGTAGCGGTTAATAAACTTTTTAATTCATCCTGTGTTTTTTCTGGTTATAACGTTGAGAGTATATTCATTAAGATACAGGTTAACAATTTAAATTTAATTGTTGGAGGAGTTTACATTCCCCCTACATCTGATATTATCATTTATCGGAACCACGTGGCCGATTTAGAATCTATATTTAATCAATTTCCTGATTTTGCATATGTTATAGCCGGTGATTTCAATCTTCCACAACTTATCTGGAGTAATAACAGTTGTACCAATACTGAATTAATGGGTTCTTCGAGGGATTATTTTGATGCGATTAATAACACTTATTCATTTTTAAACCTAAATCAAGTAAACAATATTCCAAATAATCGAAACGTGTTTTTAGATCTCGTTTTTACGAACATTCTTGATTTGCAAGTTTCATCCGCAGTCGATCCTATTTTTGCTGAAAGTTAGCATCATATTCCTTATTCGTGGTCCATTTTTTATATTCCGCCTTCAAAAAAATTATCTTCACAAGCCAATGTATTTGATTTTGCTAACGGTGATTTTCAACAGTTAAATTACTTTTTAGCCTCTATTAATTGGGTCAATCTTTTTTCTGGTCTTGAATTAGATGATATGGTTACTGCTTTTTATAATGTTGTTTTTTTTGGAATGGACACATATATTCCTAAGAAAAGGGTACATTATTTTTCATCAACTTATCCCCGATGGTTTAATAAAGAGTTAAAAGATTTGTGTCGCCTTAAGAAAATTGCCCATTCAGTCTATAAGAAATCTGGCAGATATGATGACTATGAATATTTTAAAATCTTAAGGACCCAATGTAAAGAACTTAACGAAAATCTATATAATTCATACCTTTCTAAAGTCAGCGACAGCATTACAAATAATCCACAGTTCTTCTGGAAATTCATTAATGATAGGAAAAAAAGTAGTGGTATTCCTTGTGAAATGCAATATTTCCAGAAGTTTGCCAAAACTGGCACAGAAATTTCCAATTTGTTTGGGGAGGTTTTTTCCTCGGTCTACGTAGAAGACGCCAACAATAATTTTGATCAAGAATTTGATGGTATAAATGAAGTAGCTGATTCTGGATTGAAAGTTGAGTTATCAGAAGTTTTTGAAAATATCGCTCGTCTTAAACATTCCTTCCATCCTGGAGCTGATGGCATTCCAAACGTTCTGCTGAATAACTGCATTTACACAATTACAATGCCCTTGTGTGAACTGTTCAAAGTGTCTTTGTCTCAGGGTAAATTTCCTAAGACCTGGAAAAATAGTTACGTTACACCTATTTTTAAATCTGGGGATCGTAATAAGATCGACAATTACAGAGGTGTTTGCAATGAGTCTACCATTCCTAAAATATTTGATTCCATTGTAGCCAAACAATTGGATTGGATTTCTTCTTCTATCATCTCCATCAAACAACATGGTTTCCACAAACAAAGATCTACTTGTACTAATTTAATGGAATATTATTGTTATTTAAATGAAGCTTTTCAAAAGCCTTTGATAAGGTAAATCATAGGTTATTATTCTGTAAATTGCGTCACTTAGGGTTTAACAATAATACCGTTAAATGGTTAACATCATTCCTGTCGGAAAGATCACAGCAAGTTAGGATTGGTAGTTACATGTCGTCTCCTTATTTGGTTCCATCAGGCGTACCTCAAGGGTCGCACTGTGGAGACTGTGGACCAATTTTGTTTTTACTGTTTATTAACGATTTAATGCGTGGCTTTCGTTACTCCAATTTTCTGTTGTATGCGGACGATCTGAAGGTCTTTAAAACTGTTAGTTCCATGAAAGATGAACTTGAATTACAATCAGATCTTAATATCTTATACGATTGGACAGAAAACAACTTATTGCCTTTGAATGTTAACAAGTGTCTTATTATATCATTTCTTAATATCAAACTGAGGGTGAACTTTGACTATTATTTGGGTAATTCTATCTTGTCTCGTGTTGAGGAAGTCAAAGATTTAGGTGTGGTTTTCGATTCTAGATTAACATTTAAGAATCATTATTATTTTATTTTTAATAAATCAATACGGACTCTTGGGCACATTTGGAGGCATTGTCAACATTTTTCGATTTCGACTCTTAAAATATTATACTTTTCTCTTGTTCGATCTCACCTAGTTTATTTTTCTTCCATATGGTATCCTAATTATAAGACAGATTGTGATTTACTGGAGCGAATACAGAAAACAATTCCTTCGCTTATTAGAGTTTAAACTTGGTCGAACTCATATACAAGGAAATTACACTTGGTTAATGTGTAATTTTCATATAATTCACTCGAAACTCATCGCATAATTTCCGATATTTCATTTCTTCGAGGACTTATCAATGGTGAGATAGACGATGCCTGCTTACTAGAAAAATTATCTTTCATTGTGTTGCCTGCTGATAGCAGATTGACTCGCAGTCAACTGATTTTCAGAATTCCTTTGTCGATAACAAAAAGATCGCAAAACCATCCAATTAGACGAATGATGAACACAGCCAACACACTCGCAGAAGACCAGAGGTTCAACATGTTTAATATTAATAAAACTCCGTTTAAGAATTTGATCAGGAATCTAAGCTATTTTGTAAATTCTTAATTAATAATTTTTAATTTTATTTTGCACGTATTTATTTATGATTTAATATTTATTATGCATATTTAGTTTTGTAAGTTTGTTTTTTGTATTATTAATAATTTAATTAATATTGTAATAGGGGTATCCCTTTAATAAATATTCTATTCTATTCTATTCTATTCGATACAGACAGACGAACAGACGCACAGACGAAAACGTGAGGCCAGTTTTTTCGTAATGTAAGGGTCATGAGATGTCGAGAAAACATGAAATTGACAAGTTGCCTCATGGACTCGATTACTATACTTCCTTAGCCTACGAGCAATTTTTACATCATTTTATTATCATTTGTCTATCGACACATTAATTCCCAGCGTTTATTGCATTATAAATTATTAGTGAAGGCGTTAATTAATTTATTAAGTTAATCGCTTCGGGCAGATATAACGGAGTAATAATATTGTTTCACTCGAACACCTGAAAAATCTAAAAGCAGAGAAGTTTCGAATTAAACTGATACTACACCAATACGTTGAAGCTTCTCTGGCTAGCAATTTTTGTCCATATTTTTGAGATTGGCTTTCCTTTTTCTAAATTTTTGAACTTATTGACATGCAACGGAAAAAAGATATAAAAGTATGTCACTCTTTGCTATTTAAATCGCTAGAAAAGAGGACAGGATAAATCATTATCCTTTAAAACTTGCCCAATCAGACATTATTTGTCCATTAAGTTTCCTGTTGTGCTGTCATAATGTTCCCCGTAATTGTAAATTAATGATAACAGATCAGGTACGTTCTCAAAACACGGGTGTAATTAAAAGCTTTCCTCTGTTTCTACCAAATTGGCCATTTCCTAAATTGTAAGGTCCCGTTTATGTATCTGTTATTAAAAACAAAAACCATTATGAAAGTTCAGTGTTTTTCACCCGTCATAAAAATTTGAATAATTACCGAATTACCAGCATGTGAAATGTGTATAAAGTTTGTAACACTCTCTAAAGCCCTGTTTAAGCTGACCTAAACCAAAAAGCAGTCGTATCGAAATTTAAAGAGAGATAACCTGAGTACGCATCCCCATAACTCCAGTTTGTCATATCGAAAACTCGGGGGAAAAATTTCCATGTATAACACTGGGTGGATAACAGCAAGCTTAAAAAATAAATATAATCGAGATCATCCCATAGAGCTCGTTAAGCTCACAAAATTAGGGATGTGTATGCAAATTGATAAAATATATCCTCTTCTCAAGCAAATCGTGTTGCGTTAATTACAACATAGCCGGAAAAATAACTTTTTGTCATTCTTTTCGAGGGAGCATTCCTAGCTCTCGCTCTCATGAAACGGTTCGCAAACCAATATACACATTTCCGACATATTTTTGTTAGTGGCTATGGAGTTGTTAATATTCTTCACATTTACACGAACGAAATTCAATTTTCTAACAAACGTGTTCAATGTTGCGAACAATTTTCTACTCTGAATTTCAATTTAACTGAATAAGTCAACTGTTTCCTCTTAAAGCAGGAGTATACCTAATTTAGATTTGGGTTTTGAAACTTTAACAATAGCATGATGTTGCTGAAACTTTAAGAAAAATAAACTTTTTTTATTATAGCGGTACTAGATGCGAATAGCAAAGTGGAGTTTGTGAAGAGGAATAAAATTAAATATAAAATTTAGACAGAACTCTCACAAATATAAAACCTAGCTTAGCTACATGAAACAGTAAAGAATTGTGAAACAGATACACAAGTGCCGAGTTCATACCTAACGAACGATATACTCGTAATTCTCATTATATACTGTTGTTTAAAAATTGTAAACTGAGAAATTTACAACGCAAGAAAAGTTCACATTTTTGTTTAAAAAGTACTACCAACAGACTTATCTGATCACGCGATATTTTAAAACTAAAATCGCAGATTGTATTTGTTTATTAATTATTGTTAATAGTAATATCCCGAGTTCATGTCAAATTGTCGACAATTTTTTATTTTCTCGAGTGCGTATGAATTCACGCACAAATTATGAAAAATCAAATGTTTTGTGGATCTCTATCTATGCAAATTTTTGCATGACAACGTAAACAACGAAAAGTAAAAATGCATTCCGACCGGTTTAGCGAAAGCTACACGAGTAAAATCTATATGGAAATAAATAGTGTGAGTCCAGTTAACACTAAAAAATCAAAAGGATCTGTATGGAAGCATCTTGAACAAGGTGGCAAGCGGGTATGTTTTTGAAAGAAATACAACTGCATATAAACTCGCTTTGACATTAAAAGATTTTTCTTTGAATATGAGACGATGTAGTGGTACAGAATATAAAGAAAATGTAATCAAGACTCTAGGGAACATTACCGCAAAAGATCTGAAGTGTAATAGAAAAATGCAGAGGTCGTCGTCGTCGTGTGTACAAGGCAAAGAATTAGGTGGCAAAAGTTTCCTTACTTATGAACGTCAAATGTGATAATTTGCACTGGTGCAAAATTATGGCTGAAATTCAATTCTTACGACATGACGAGCATGCAGAAATGTAAATGATTTCATTGGATCAATTTTTTTTTAAGGAAGTAGTCATTATTATTATATCCATTTCTACAGTTCCTATTTTGGGAAAATAAACAATTTAAACCTAGATGTTAGTGAAATGTAAAAGAGAAAACGCAATGAAAATCTGTAGTATGTAGTTTCGACCTCCTTGGTCTCATCAGTACAGCATATTTCAATGGTTGTTTTAGTTTGAAATATACGATTTTATATGGTGAACAACAGGCTACTTTTCCATTGTCTCGTGTGAGTTATTTTTAATTTCTGCTCTAGTTAGTCATGGCGCGTACGTCAGCAGCGCAACTGAAACAATTGACGTTTTATTTGTTGCGTTGAACTCCACTATACACATGTAAATTTTACAGAGTCAATATTCCCTGTTTTAAAATAATGAATACTGACCAAATAACATGTGTTGGGTTTATTGGGGAAGCAATTGTTATAGTTTAATTAACATTTTATGAGATAGACAAGCTAAAAAAACTTAGCGAAATATAAATTGTTTAGCTACTTAATTGATCTTTTTTCTAAACTCTAAAATTTAGATAATTTTTTCCACCAACAAAGACTCGACTTTACATATGGTTCTTTGCTTTTGATCAAAATTAACCATATCAACTCTTGTAAAGGTCGTCAGTCTTTAGCACATATAAAGACGCATCCAGACATGTCTTCATTATTAGATGAGGGATTAGAAACTTTTTGCTCAGTTCTTCCAAAGTATTTTTTCCAATTCCACGAATTTTTTATCTTCAAAGTCGCTAGCTATAAATTCGCCCTCTGAATCGCTGAATCCTATTGTTTTGTAGGCTTCAATGTTTTACCTCAAACACTCAATATTATGAGGTGACCCTGAGAGTAGATAATATATCTGGTATTTTTACGAACTATTATAACCGTCATATTTTAATTTCAAAATTTTCAACACGTTTCGTTCCTTACAACAGACTATACACAAACGTCAGTGCGCAATGTCAATTTTGTTATTAGGTATTTTTGTTGCATTGTGTTGCTACTGTTTATTCAAGAATTAAAAAACCACCACCTGTTGAATTAAGTTGGTATCAAATAAAATTCACTGGGGACTGGTGAGTTGGTAGTACAAAAACCTCCAAATTTGAAATTTCGTAACCAAAATGTCAAAATAAAATAAACAAAAACAATGCACCAAATATCTCCCTAGACAATGTTGTCGCTTGAAATTTCCTCCTATGTTGCCAGTTGAATGGTCTCTTGATTCTTGAATAGATAATATATTCCGAATACAACTCTTGGTCAGATTCTTTTCTGCAATAATTGCCGCGATAATATTTATTCGCTTCCGTTTTCTTTGTAAAATTTACATCGCAAAAACGCAACTCGTTATGAACACACGGTAAACATTGCCGAAGCGAATCTAACCACTCGTATTATTATATTCGAAGGCATGTCATTTGCAGAAAATTCAACCAAGTAGACCAATCAATGTACAGCCATTTTACTGAATTTTTCTATTCACATTTCCAACTGCTATCTTTTTATTACTAGCAGTCCTATCTCTTCAAATATCTGATCTGAGATATTTGAATGAAAAAGGATTGCCGTTACATAAGCATTTTTTAAATATGAAACCAAGTGAGTTTCGTTCCAATCTACACAACTGAAAAAAAAATTGATCCAAGGTTACTTCCACGGATCTTCCCTTCGCCTTTGAAGTACAATCCAACAAATTCCGCTTTTTTGAAAAATATAGAAAATGTGTGTTTTCTGATAAGTTTGTATAGTAAAAACCAGTGGCGTAAATGACACCTCGACCCCCCGCGCCGCGGGGCTTGAAATTACAAGGTAGTGTCATTCGCAGATATACAGACAATATGAAATGTATTCAAAGCAAATAACCAACGGAAAAAAGTGTATTATTAACAGCATACATGCTTAACTTCTTTTGTTTATGTTTATTCGTCGAGAAAATGTCACGTAGAAATTTGTTTAATTTGAATGAGTTGTATTCTCAAAACAGAAAACTAAAATTGTTAAGTAAGACAATGAAACAAAAAGTTTTGAATATAATATATAATTATATGTGGGTATTCTTACATTTTCTAGAAAATGAGGTTCTTAATTTGATCAATAAAAAATTGGTCGAAGACTATAAGTATAATACGACAAATCCAGATCTTTAAAAAATATATAAAATTTGATTTTACGATTTTCGAAAACCATCAGAGACATAAATAACACCCCTTGTCCTTCAGCACTAGGTAATAGCAATTTGAAGCTCAAGTGCTTATTTATCTTTATACATCGAAAGAATGTCACGCAGAAACTAGTTTACTTTGAATAAGTTTATCTTCTCAAAACAGGACCAAAATTATTAATTAGGTATACCGCAATCGAACAAAATGTTTTGAATATTATGATTGTTATTTTATTATTATTATATAAAGACGTAGGTACGTAGGTATTCGTCACATTATCAAAAAAATAGGGTTAGTCGTTCTTAATTTGATATAAATAAAAAAATTGTGATGACGTCATCAACATGATGCTAATTATCGTTACCAATTAACTATGTACACGATATTTCTAATATATGTACAATTATATATACAAAGTTTGACAACAATCGGTCTAGAAGTTTCGGAGATTACGTGTCTAATAAAAATGGATACAGACACAGACAGACGTAAACGGGAGATTATTTTTTCGTACTGTAGGGGTCATGAAACGTCGAGAAAAGATAAAAGTGGCCATTCGTCCGATGAACTCGATTACAATACTTCCTTCGCTTACGCTCGGGAAGTAATAAACGAACATACAATTAACTTAAAAAATGTACGTCATTAGGTGCGAAAAGAAAGTATAATTATGTCATTTTCGAACAAATGAAAGGTGATATAATGTTAACAGTAAATTTATTTTATATGTTTCTTTGCCTTAATTAACCGTTCAAACCGTTTCGGTTTGACTTGGTAGCGTACAAAACTCGTAAGCAATACATTTTAAATGGGAGAATTCGCGGCGATGTTGTCAGTTATCCAAAAACCTACCGATTTCAGAAGAAGGTGATACATGAATCTTTCACAAATTATCATAAAGTTTCTGTCGTTTCGCTTCTAGTCGTGTTAAATTTTGATTTTTGTTTATTAAAATTTCATGGTAAATCGAATTATTTCTTGAAATTTTCATAATTTTAAAATTACATTTTTTGGTTTTTTATCACGCGATATTTCAAAAACTGTTGAACATTTTCTCCTAGTTTTTTAACTGTAATATAACCAAACGCTATTGATCCTAACAACGTAACTCTTATTACTGTATTAGTAGAAGTACGTTTTAAAATATTGTTACGATGATCGGTGATTTAAAATCGACCTGATGGGTAAAACTCAACAATTTATTTCTTAGTAACTCGAATTTACACGACTAATTACGCAGCCATTATGTACAAAATAACTCGGACGCAACTCGACTGGCTTCTCTCAACATTCGCTGGATCCAACTCGAATGAATAATAATAATCGTTCCCGAAGATGACCTATATTTAAACCCACACCCCCCTTCTAGGGATTCCGTGATCGAGGTCTTTCTGGAATACCCATCGCGACTTCCGCTTCCAGGCTTTCCTTTAGCGAACGCCGCCCGGCCGCCGTCACCGAGGATGAGTCACCCATCATTTGCGCACATACTAGAAAACCCACAGGCGTCGTATCGGGGCGGCGTATAGGTTTATTTCGTAACAATATGTTGTGATAAATGCAAAAAAAAACTTAAAATCTTGTTATCTTCCCTGGTTTACGCCTAATATAATATATATCATACATAAAAAATAAAAACTATTACAGAAAAAAATGGCTCTCAACTAATAGTACTGTATTTCTTGATAACTTTAAGCGACTGAAATAGCTGAAGCTTATAATTTATATTTGCATAACGTTGAGATGTCTGCTCAGCGTAATCCTAAGGAAGTTTTCAAATTTATTCATGTAAAACAAGGTACCGCCAGAATTCCTGGTAAAATGCACGATGAGGATATAACATACGAATCGGCTGAAGACATTGTTAATGCGTTTGAAAGAGTCTTTTCTAATAAATACTGTCCTTCGTCAGACCTATCAGTTAATGATATTCATAGTAACCTACCAAGTTTTAAACTTATACCCGTCTCCGAAGAAGAGCTTCTTAAGAAAATGTCAACCTTCCCCATCAAAAACACTGCAGGTGAAGATCAAATTCCAAGTTTTCTTATTCATGACACTAGATTTGCGTTAATTAAACCTTTCGTTGTGATCATTAATAAAGGAATATCCAGTTCTACTTTTCCAGTTAGGTGGAAACGAGCTAGGATAATTCCGATCCACAAGAAGAATGAACAGTCGCAATTGAAAAATTACCGTCCAATCGCAATATTGTCCAACTTTGCTAAGATCTTTGAGCATGTTATATATAAATCAATTTTTAATAATATTCAATCCTACATTTCTCCGTATCAACATGGGTTTATATCTGGACGATCAACAGTTACCAATCTTGTGACAATTACCCAATTTATTTGTGAAGAATTAGATAATAACTTTTCAAGCGCCTTCGATACTGTGGATCATCAAATTCTTTTAGATAAACTTAGTTCCTTCGGTTTTGCTCAATCATTCCTGGCCCTTATAATGTCATCCCAACTCTGACAATACTTCAAATCACCCAACTGATCTCGTACCGACTGTATATCTTCAATTCATGCCTGAGGTCACCGACCGTCTGGCCAAAATAGCCAAAAGGTAAAAAGTTAAAACAGTCTTCAAACCTGCAACTAAAGTTGCACAAATTCTTCCTTCCGTCAAAGATTCTCGCCAAAGGTTTAGACTGTAAAGAAATATACAGCATTTCTTGCCCCTGTGGTATAAAATATAGGAAAACCAGGTCGGTGCATAAAAATTCGAATTCAAGAACACAAAAATTGTCTCAATATAGGTCTTCTCTCCCACTCTGCCATAGCTGAACACCAACATGAAACCGGTCAGACCATTCTGTTTGAAAATTCCCAAGTTCTGTCCAAAATACCACATTTCTATGATCGGAAATTCCGTGAACATATTGAAATCCATAAATGTCCTCATAATCTCAACCGAGACAATGGTTATTATCGGTCAAATATTTGGAATGCAATCGCTCCTTTATATCCCCCCACTCCACTCGGTGCCAGCGAATCAGCTTTAACCACGACGGTTTCCCCCACCACGTCTCTATAAATAAGTAGGTCAAAACCACATTCTTCCCGCCAGAAGAGTTTCGCCTCGGGTATGGTTGACATACTGAGTTAACGTGCTCTTTTGCCTTATTCTTAATTTCTTAACGCTGCTCCCGAAGATGCCACTTACGAAAGTGTGCGAAACGTTGAACCCAAAAACACGGAAAACGATCATGTATTGATTCCGACCGTGGATGCCTCCGAAATTATTTCTAAATTTTCATTTTTCTGTTATTAATCGCATCATATTTTAGAATGTACCCATACTTCAAGTTTTGCTTTAGATTTTTAACGGTAATAACAGTACTTATTCTAGCAATGTAACTGTAATAATTGTATTCGTGTCTTTATATTTTTTCATTACTGAAAATAATGGTTAATACACTGAAATTATTTTTAAATAGTGAAGATAATAACAAGTTCTTCTTCTTATTAAGCATGTTTGAAAGCAATCGCTCATGTTTAAAAATTGTTACCTCAAAGACAAAAATTGCTGTCAAAAACTTTTTTCCTCTGACTGACTTAATAATCTTCAGTAATAAAAAAAAGCTCCCATTTTGAATAATTCAAAACACCTTTTGTGCATGTAATGAAGAAAGATTTTTTTCATAGAAATTTAAAAACACTAGTACAGTAAAAGTTATATTGTTAAAATCAGTATTGTTTGATTATACTACACTCAGAAAAACTAAGAAAAAATTTTGTGTAGTTTTTGACAATATGTGAAAAAAAAAAAACAAAAAACACAATTTTAAAATTACGAAAATTCAAGAAATAGTTCGATTTACTATGAATTTTAATATATACAAATCAAATGTTAACACCAATAAAAGCGGAATAACAAAAACTTTATGATATTTGTGCAAGATTTTAGTATGAAATTTTTCAAAAATCGGTAGGTTTTTGGATAATAATCGACGACCGCTAATTCTCCCATATAATGCATTGCTTACGGGCTTTGTATGCTGCCAAGTCAAAGCTGAACGGACTTTAGACTTTAAAAACTGAAGTGTTAAAATACCCGGTATTGTACTCAAAGTTTAAAAATGTAGGTAATCTATCAAAGTGAGCAGCCGGAGAATAATTTCGCTTGAACGACAACAATAAAATCTGATTATGTCGTAAATCACCAGTTGGCCATTTAAGCCATTAACTAGCCATTAACATTATTTCTAAAATTTACTACATGAACTGTAACATATTAGTACATAATATGTATGACGATACAATTTTCTAAAAATTCACACTAGGAATAAAACGACGCATTTCATTTCAAACTTAATTAAAAATTTACTCCATTAATTACGTCTCTTAGATTTACTAAACACCTAGGTGAATTTTAATCGAAGTCTCAATATCATTAAAAAATTTATTTATTGACATGTGCTTTCTGTACTGAAGGATTAAATTTTAGTCTCTGCGATTTCATCTGAACAACACGTCTTAACTGACCTATTATTACAGCATTAATGTAAAGATGACCAATAAACGTCGAAAATTGTCTGATTCAATTGTCACGTAAAGGTATCATAGTTGTCGACTTAATACAGGCAATTTATACGGGCTTTTAGTGACTACGGAACCTGCGTGCAAGGCGATATTAAAAATGCATTAGGCGGTGATTAAACTCCTTCAAGAATTAGAACATGGTAATCAAACTACCATCACAAACAAACTATGTATCTAAATAACTGTGGCAGAAATTCCTGCAATATCGGAAGTAAATATAAGCCGGGACAAATTACATCTAAATTCCTCGAAACATCTTAGCGTAGAAGGGAATTGAGTTAACACCGCAACGAGCAAACCACGGCCTGCCGGTTATAACCGCTCGGAATACAGCACAATGTGTCGAAATTCATATCCGGTTCCAGGCGTTTACCGCCAACTCTAGGCACTTCTTTGAGATTCGGGATGTGTATTTTATGTTATCAGTGGAACATAAATGTAATATCGTCGCGCTGAATCGCAATGCGACTGGTAGAGGTGCGACTCTACCCCTTTTTAACATATATTCTAAGCATTAAATTCAATTCGCATTGTAAACTCGTTTACACTAACGGTGTTATTCGTTGTATGTGTATAAAAAATTCCACGTGAATTATGATTAGGTGGCGTTGACTTATTGGTATACACTCGTGCCAACGTGTGTTCGCCTGAAACGCCACCCTTATTTACAATTTCAATTGGATTAAATCGATTTCTACAGTTAAGCGGGATTTATGGGTTAAAGAAGAAACATCACTTTAATCGAAGTGAGATTAAAATATTCAAAGAGATTTAGTTTCTTAAAATTTTTTAATTCTTTCTGCTGAAAATGCTTATCTAAAACGTTCAGACAGGCTTGAATTTAATAAAATATTACTGTATAAAATGGAATAAAGTTTATGAATTTATTAAGCAGTTATCTTAATATTCTTTTATACAGTGGCTTTCAAAATATATATGTAAGAGGTACATCAAAGAGTGTAGGTTAAAATTTACCTTACATTTTCGTTTGTAAAAAAAAATACTTCAAACGCTAAAAATTATCAAATAAATTGTGAACCATTTGATACATTAATATCCGATAGAAAAAGACGAACTGGCACTGGCTGCTGACCTAACAATGTATATACTAGCTAATTTTAACAGCTGTTACTATTTGAAATAGAAACTGAATAAATCGATAATATAGGGAAATACGTGAGAATTGTTGAAATATGCATGAAAAAAAGACCATATCGCCCTCAGCGATGTAACAGCGCTCATGAAGTTTTTTTTAGGTTAGCTCATACCAATCTAATCCTTATGATTATTTGCCTCCATTAATCTAATTAAAAAAAGCTCGTCAACTGAGTCTAGTGAGTCCTTTGAGGGCATGCAGCTTTAATCAGAAGTCTCCTCAAGCCATAAGGGCACTATTCCCATTTCTGGTGATTACACGTTGTAGCTTCGAGGACAGACAATCCAGGCTCCCGATGTGATCTCCCTTGGCGTTTGTATTTTATTGGGCACCGTGTGTTTCTCAACAACAACATTGACCTCGTCCGACAATGACGTAGAATTGTTCGTTCTCACTTTTGTTGACGTCGTTATTTTCTCTCCTTTTGCTAATAGTTTCCGTTTCGTAATATCGGAATCATATCTGAAAATCTAGATCGCAATATCCAGGGGCCTTTGACCGGGTGCCGATTTAATGTCGTCGATATGGATGGCGGGTCTGAACAGTTTCTTCCACTAGGATTTTGTCATTGTAACTGGATATTCAGCTGAAACCTGACCAAATTACAACACGATCTCGAACCTGTCACACAGATCTTTTGTCTTTGTTATTAATCTCGGAAGTAAAACGACACTACAGAATTCGCACCTTTGAGAAATGTATCAAATTGTCTACTTACGGAGGGCGAAAAAAATCTTTGTAATAAATATACCACCCACTAACTCGACGGATGAAATGAGAGTTGTACGTAAAGGCTGAATTTAAGTAATGGATATATATGAAAAGGCGTTACAGCGTCCGTTCATATTCACAATCACGCCTTCATTTCGGATACAGGCAACAGCAGTTTCCCCCTTTCTTTGATTTCTTAGTAATGCTTTGCCTTTTACATACTGCTAAAGTTAAAGTTTGAGCGGTAAACCTAAATAACTTTGAAACTTACAATTAAATACTCGGAATAACTCGGCAAGAATTTTAACAGGCGAACGTTAAAAACTGGACAACTTCCATTAGGAAAATTCTTTGGCAATACATTTTTTGTTTTTGCTTCGGGAGAGCGGGCTAAGAAAGTAATGAGTTCATGTTTGATGTTTTACGGCTTGCTGAATAAGACCTAAAGAATAAAATTGGTAAAAGACTAAGCTTTTAGTTTAACATTTACACAACAATATTTAAATTTGTCCATAGTAATGGTATTCATGAAGTCAGGATTTTTTGCAAACGGGATTTAATACGTACCAGATCCAAATTTTAATTTCTGTAAAATTCGTACCGTGGATCCGGATCTAGGTGAATCTGAATTCGGATATACGCCCAGATAATAAATTAGTGTATCAGATTGTGGATCGCTATCCGAGTCCAACATATTTACCTTTATGGACTACTTTCAAATACAAAATCCAGATCCAAAATTAACAAGTTAGTACTTCCGGATAGATTTTCTCCGCGCATTGTTTCCAAGAAAAGAGAGTTGCTGGTGCAATTTTTTAATATCTTGTTCACTGAAAGAGAAGTTGTACTGAATTTTTCAGTCATTCTCATTCTATATTGCGAATGCTGATTGCTGATCAGGATCTACTCGGATGTGGTGTAGTGCTTCGAATAGTGGGAAACTCTTCTGTTCTGTTTTTTTACACCCGGATTTCAGTATTACAGACATACACACATGTACATTTACAGTATGTACAATTTACGTTACCATAGAATGGTTGTTTAATTGAAAAAGGTCATCAAGTTGGCTTTGCTTTTTTGACATAAAAAAAGTAGCGAAAAATGAATGAGTTTTATTAATCCGTACTGTTGTGTATAATTGACACTTCCGCGTGTCAGATGTCATCGAACAAATTTTAGGTTCATTGTAGAATTTGTAGACAGACTTCGTAATGTTTACAAAAAATCAGGTTTGATGACTTTATCAATTGAACACCCGGTGTCGCTGACCTTCCAGTTACACTCGAAGAAGAATTTTCTATGATTGAAGAATTTCCTTTCTTTCATGATAATCAGTTTTTGCCAAACATAAATGTTATGGAACCTCTAAAACATAATCCGGAACCGTACATCCAAATATTTTATTGACCTCCTTACATTTTATTAAAATTATTATTCTTAATTTAAATGTACCACAGTACATACATATATTATATATATTTTGTGTGAAGTGTCCAGAAAAATTACTTAACAATGTTCATTAAAAGAGCGCCGTGAATCATCACTTAAACTTCTCAACGAAAAGTTAAATGGCGAAGGTATCTTAGTACGTCATAATCCCACTTAATCAATTAAATTAATTACAAACGCTGAAAATTACTACTTCACATATGAATTAGTAGGTTAGAAGCAATGAAAAGAGACCAATGATTTACATTTAAAGAAAAAAAAATTTGGAAAAAAAAATTAACAAATTATGAAAGAAATATTGGTGTAATTTTTACACTACCAATCATGATACAATTTTCTATTAATGTTGGTTGTATAATTTGCAATCACCATTTAATTATTCACAATTTTATCAGAACAATTATTTTCATAATATTAAGTTCTTATGGGAATCCCTTAGGCATCACCTCTTTGATACTATAGTTCTGGTGGCTTTTGCTAGATAAAGCAACTGAGAATTATCTAATTTTTTGTTAAATTTTGAAAATTAATAATAGTAATATGATACTTCTAATTTATTTAAATTTTGTAATCGAGTCCATCAGCCGACTCTCTACTTTTACGTTTTCTTGACCTTTCATGACCCCTAGAGTACGAAGCAATAGGTGCCCCTTTTCCGTCTGTATGTCCGTCCGTCCGTCCGTCCGTCTGTCTGTCTGTCCGTCTGTCTGTCTGCCGTCACGGATTCTTATTAGTCAGATAATCTCCGAAAGTACTGGGTCGATTGTCGTCAAATTTTGTATTTATATTAAGAGTATCTTGTACATGGTTAACAGCTAACCAAACTTTGTCTAATTATCCCCACCAATAATGTGATGACATCACTTCCAAATTGTACATAGTACATGGGTTTTAAATTGTATAAAATAACATAGTCTATATGTAGGACTATAACTCCGAATTGAGTTTTCACCCGAAACGTCCAGATTCTTGGAAAAAGAATCAAAATTAGGAAACAACATTTATTTGATTTAATTATGATAAGCATGATACATTTTTAAACAAAATATATTTATTTATCCTCTCCAAAAAATTGATGACGTCAGCTCAAAAGTTTGCCGAATAAATCCTATCTTAAATGTAGAAAATAAATATGATGATTCTGTACTTGTAATTTATCATTGCCTTAATATTTTTTAGATTTGCTTATATACGGTAACTGAAAAAAATGAATGAATTAGTACTATTTTGCTATTATGTAGGTATAATTTTTGGGGAAAAAACCCAGTATGCTTACTTAATTAATTGGTCCTCTCTTCTGTGTTGAAAAGATAAAATCAATCAAATGTCAGTTTCTTTTAATCCATATGCATGCATTTAATGCCACCGTTACGTACTTCAATGTTGGCGCTGATACGATATGACGTGCTATTGGTCGAAATCTTTGGAAGCATATACATAAACAAAACAGTTAAAGTTAAACAAGTACTTGGAATTAAGAATACATTGCTTCCTACTGATTATCTTCTTTAAATATAAGTCATATTGTCTGTATTTGTTCAGACCTTGCCCCCTTGTAATTTGCACCCTCGAGACGCAGGGATTGAGGGGGTATTATTTATTCTTCTGGAACGAGGGAAGTTCTGTCGGAATAACCTTCGACCAATTTTTTTAGCAGTAATATAGGTAAACAATTCTGATTCTAACAATGTAACAGTAAAAAATATAAACATTCAAGAAAATTAAGATATACATATACGAGTCGGTATATATCAAATTAAAACTAAATCTAAACAATAGATGAAAAATCATCGTCAGGAATATGTTTAAACCAAAATGGTGACCAATTTTCACACAGTTTGACGGATTGGTGTATACTAAAATTAATTAAATTAACCACGTTTGTTTTTAATTCAAATGAAATAAGTAAATATTGCATTGGCTAATAATAATTACCCGCTTTAAATTTGTTGTATTATTAAACCAGAACTGCGTCAACATCATGGTAATGAAAATATTTGCGTCATCAGCAATTCATTAGTGAATCAACTCAACTATTTAATATCGTTCATAAGCTCATTCCAGTAATATTGGGTAGTTAATGAAATAGATTCACATAGATTCATAATCAGAATTGTTCAATTCAAACATTGCCTCATTTTTACTTCCATTTCAGTGTGGCATTAATAATTCCTCCAGTCATAATTTCAATGTTTCAAGTTTTACCCGTACCATTTCATAATTTTGAACTATACCACAATAATCAGCGAATTCTGATATAATGTTCTCAAAAATCTGAACACAAGTTCTTGATAAGACGGTAATTATAACGAAGATAGCACTTTAGTTCTTAGTTCTAATTTCATTCCAACTTTGGTAGCAAACTTATTTACTCGTTTAAAGATCCACCTATTAAAGTCCTTGTGAAACATGATAAACATCATCACGGACTAAATTATACCTGCACCATTCTAGCTTTCTTTGCCAACCTCTGCTCTAGATGAGTTCCCTTAAAATCACGATAACGAAATTAATTTCACCGAAGTTTTTCATTAATTTGTATAGAAAGACGAGAAAATTATCGTATCGCCAGAACGATTAAACCGCAATGCTTTGGTGCTTAAAGTATCCATTTATTTTGATGATATTATATTTTTTGGTGGCTTTGAAGACATGATCTCTTTAAGGCAAGTCTCTGCGTTTCGATGTTATGAAGTTTTCAACAAATTTTCAGAATGTATTATCTTAATTAATAATTATTATTAAAAGGCTTAGTGTACTTAAATTTTAGGTATAACCTGTCAACAACTTTCTCTACGTAAAGCCATGTTTGTGTCTAAGCTGCTTGCTTATTGTCTCTCATTTCCAACAAAAAAAAATTTCCTTTGAAAAATTATAAACAATTTGCATGTATCCGATCACATAAATTTAATTTTGGACAATTAATTGGGCAAGTGTATTCTCAAAATTTAACGCCAAATACACACCCAACTGAAGTGTAACAAACATTTGTAATTTTATTCTGTAAATAAAAAACTTCTAATAGACAGATATTACCTGTTGCTGTTTTCTGTTAGCAACAGGTAACATCTTTCTTGTGGCTGAAGATGAGGACTCAAGTCCTCGAAACATGTCCCTCCCTGATTAAATAAAATTAATGTTTAAGTAATGGAGACAGACTTCGATCCCTAACCTAAATTTCTACAACCTCCACTTCGTGTAACTGAATCGACATATATCAATTATTTGTAAAAGTTCACCTTCCAAAACGGACAAAGAAAGAATATTCGTTGTTAAGGGTGAAGTAGAACAAGGATTCAATTTGATTCATATTTACACCAAAATATGCTACACAACTTTGGTCAATATTTTTATAGTCTGTAATGAAACAACTTATTGTACAGTAAGTTAAATGTTAAGTGCTATTCTACAACGAGAATTAATGCGTAAACAATGGAATAATAAATGAAATATTTTTATTTGCATAAAAAAGGTATTTTCAATTTTCAGTTTTCAAGTGTTTACAATTATTCATAAATTCCTCAGACGTTTTTTTTTATTTTTGAATATAACGCAGTTATTTCATGAAAGAGAACAATAAAGGTCGGATTTTATTTATAATTCTGTGAGTGAATATTCAATTTAATTGACGGAATACCACAAACCTAACCCTACAATGGCAATGGTACGTATGTGCGAGTTATCTGCTAAACATTTCTAGAGCTAGCAACCTGATATTTTTTAGTTTATTTATTAAACTAATCAATAATAGTGCCTCTCTAAATAATGAATAAATCAGTTAGGAATTAATTATGTATTAACAAACAATTAAATATCGTAGTGATAAATTAACGTGAAAATATACGTAATTAATATTTACTGCTGATTGACTTTTCACTCGCATTATCATTTTCCCTCATGCAACCTACGTAACGTGCGATAATTTAATGTTTAATTATATCCAATGAATATTTTTGTAAAACTGTTAAGAAGCAGGTATGTTTACTGTTATATGCATCTTGCATTGCAAAACTGCACCAAAATCCTGGTCCGTATTATATGTGGTCGAGTCATACCCATAACTATTGCTCATAATCATAAGATTATTTTGTGGGTAATTTAAAATGTATTTCGTATTCGTTTACAACAAAATGTACAATAAATTAAAAGTTGAGAACACTATACAGAAGCTGATTTACAAATTTCATTTAGCAACAGGATTTTATCAGAAATTAATGTACTTGTAACAGCAGGAATTTCCTGCTCAAGTATGACTGTATGAGTACAAAGAATGCAAAACAATATGCTTTGACACCAGTGGTTTACATAAATATACATGTAGGCTTTTTCCAGAAAAATCATTATTCTGGTTATATAATGTGATCAGAAATTTACTTTACTTTACTTTACTTTATTTATTTATGGAAAACTCCATTTAAAAATATATATATATATAAACAAGAGAAACTAACAAAAGTAAACAATCATTTCCTACCATTACTACAAATACAAAATGATATAAAGAAGAAATAAAACTGTCATACTGAATACAACAAAAAAGCTAAGCTAAAATAAAATAAAATTAAACAAAACTATAACTTATTATAATATAACGAAATCTGAGACCTAAACCGAGTTTTCGACAATTGAAAAACAGAAATTTCAGATCGATTTGAATATTCGTTAGCAACTTTCATCATTCTTTTCAGCCGGTGGTACTGGGCTAGAGTTGTAATTGACGCTGGAACCCTAAAAATGTTTTTACTGCGTGTTATCCGGCTACTTACTACAGGCAACAAGAAAGATAATTTTCCTAACAAATATGGTTGATCAATATTCCCATTGATAATGCCGTGAATAAAGCAGGCATCAGCAACCAATCTTCGACTAAATAATGACTGAATATCTAACATGTTCATTATCCAGTTGTAACTACCCTTAACATGTCGGTGCCCAGATTTGAATTCAATTTTTTGGACTTTTTCTAACCTTTCAGAGTCTACCTTATAAATCGGGGACCATAGAGGAGAACAATAATCAAAATTCGACCGAACAAGTGAACAATAAAGAGATTTCAATGCTGGGGGTGAAAGATCGCCAGAATGACGCCAAATAAGTCCCCACATGTGTAAAGCTTTTTTAGTAACAAAGAAATATTGATTTTTAAACGAAAGGGAAGTGTCAAAAATCACTCCTAAATCCTTAATTTCTGAGACACGTGAAACACTATGGTTTTCTAAATGGTAATCATAAATAGTGTATGTTTTCGTTGTAAAAAATGAAATTACCTGACATTTATTAATATTCAGAAGCAACTAGTTTTTGTCGAACCAGTCAAATAGTACATTAAGGTCCATCTGAAGTTGTTCAGCATCTTGAACCGAATTTACAGATTTAAATAATTTTAAGTCATCTGCATATTAGAATAACGGAAGCCACAAGTCAAATCATTTATAAATAACAAAAAAAGAACAGGTTCACAGTGTGTGCCTTGAGGAACACCAGATGTGACGCAAAAAGGAGTCGAATTATAATTCCCAATGCGAACTTGTTGAGATCTGCCAATCAAAAATGAAGATAACCACGGAACCGTTTTGTCATTGAAGCCTAATCTGTGTAATTTCATGATAAGTAAACGATGATTCACACGATCAAAAGCTTTCTCGAAATCCGTATACACAGAGTCAACTTGAAACCGATTAGCGAGTGCTTCATTTAGGAACGTCTGATATTCAGTAAGATTGGAGAATGTTGATCTACCAGGGCGAAAACCATGTTGTTTATAAGAAATTACCGACCTGGATGGCCATTGCAACTGGGTAGTTACAATAGAATCAAGCATCTTAGGAATAACAGATTGATTACAGACACCTCTGTAGTTGTTGATTTTATCTCGCTGTCCCGATTTAAAAATAGGCGCAATATAACTTCTTTTCCACAATTTCAGAAAAACACCTTCATTTAACGAACTTTTGAATAGAGTGAACAAAGGTCTACACAATGTATATATACAATTTTTAAGGACTATACTTGGAACACCATCTGGACCCGAACTACAAGACGACTTCAAGTTAGAAATATGCGTAAAAACCTCAAGGAGATTAATAGTTAGACCGGTATCATTAACTTGACTAACAGAATCAAAATCACAATTAAAGTTACGGTTATCATCCACAATATAAACTGAAGAAAAATATTCAACAAACTTGCAATTTCATAACCCCCTTTTGCTGAACGCTGATCCAGAGACATTTCTTTTGGGAAAGTACTAGCATTCCTCTTCTTGTCACGAATAAATTTAGGGTTATTAAAAATACTAGCCTTAACGTTTGAAATGTATAAATCATAGAGTTGTTTGCCAAGTTCCTTACACTGCGATCTTAACAATTTAAAGTACAGATAATCTTCAAATTTGCCGGATTCTTTATATTTAGAATGTGCTGATCTTTTCTTTCTACAAAGATCTTTAAGCTCCTTAGTAAACAAAATAGGATAATTTTGGGCATTATGCTTTACCATTTTATATGGGATATATTTTTCAACACCAAAAAATATAATGTCGTAGAAGATTGACACTTTCTCATCAAGATTAGTACTAGTCAATAAAAGATCCCAACAAATTGAAGCATAATATCCATTCAAGAGGTTATAATCGCCCTTTGCAAAATCATAAATACAAAATTCGAAGCGTAATGATGGTGCAACACTGGTGGACATCTGCCATGAACAAGGAGTATGATGAATACTTTGTGCAAATATAGGATCTAGCGCAGGCGAAACTTGTATATCAACCACATTTTAAAATATTAAATCCAAAAAAACGTTTCGACTGTTAGGAATCATGTTAATTAATATCATCTCAGTTCCAGATAAGATCGGGGAGATTAAAATCTCCGGCGATTATAAAGATGAATTGGGGAAACGATCAAATATTGACTCCAGATCATTGCAGTATTCCTCATAAATGGAAAGTGGTGATGCAGGAGGAATATATACCCCACCCACAATCAAATCTGTATCGTAAGTTAAACGAACAAAAATACTTTCAACAGAATGCCCGGATAGTATAATTTGAGATTGAAAAAATTTGTTAATGGCAATCAACACCCCACCACCACGTAATTTACCTGTAAAATGAACATTGCGATCCTCACAAAAGATGTGGTAATTATTTAAACCCAACTCGTTATTACAAATACTACTACATAACCACGATTCTGAAAAAATGATAACGTCATACACTGACAAATTAACTTTGGAAGAAAAATCTATTATCTTAGACCTAAGACCGCCAACGTTCTGGTAATAGAAATTTATTACTTTTTTGGAAAAGTGCCTTTTTTAACAATGAAATTGTTAAACCGATTAAACTGATTTTATTATTTTTTAATCTCCGTATTACCTCCATTATCTTCTCTCTTTCTTGTCCACTACCGTTTTGCTGTCGTTGTCACCATTTACTAGTTTCTCGAAATAATTCGCCCACCCTTCCATTAACTCTTGTTCAACCCCAATCCAATGTCCTTCTGTATCTTTGCCAAATATCATGTGTTGTTTTCGTGCGCCCCTTATGTTTTTCACCTCCTGGTAAAAGTTTCGTAATTCTTTATTTTTATACTTCTCTTCTAAATTACGCAAGCGTTTCTCTTCATAAATTCTCTTTTTGGTTCTGTATAACAACTTACACTTCTTTCTTTGTTATTTATATTTCTCCACTACCTCCATACTACACGTGTTTCCCAAAGTCAATAAACGTAGCTGTTTTTGCATTTCGTTCCTACATTCGTCGTCAAACCAAGTCGTTTTCTTTACTTGGTTTTCTTGTGCGATTTGTGTTTTTGCTTCTTTAGTAGCTTCCTTAATGCTTTGCCATCTCGTTTCTACTGCGCTTCCATCTCCTGCCATTGTTTTTGCCAGCTGTTTTTCTAATTTCACCCTATACTTCCTTTATTCCTCGTCGTTTTGCACCAAACTTGACGTTCTATCCTCGTTGTTTTAATGTTCCCTCTGTGGCATTACATGGTATGTTCTGCCTCATTTTAAAACCCACCAAATAGTGGTCTGAGTTTGGCTCCAGCCCTCTGTATGTTCTTACATTTGTACTGCATCTTTTCTTCCTACTATCTACATGGTCTATTTGATTTACTACTCTGCCATTCGGAGTTCTCCAAGTCCCTCTATAAATTTCTTTACGCTGAAAAAAGTACTATTCACCTTTATATCTCTACTTCTTGCAAATGAGATTAATAGCTTCCCATTTTCATTACTCACTGGGTGCTTGTTAAAATTTTCTATTGTCGATCTCTACGCCCCTCGCTTTTTTTCTCTTCTTTTCTCTTTAACCTTTTCCCTTGTCCGTGTCCTTGCCATTGTCATCTTATTTGTTTCTGCAACTACTGTTACGGCTGTTACCAGTTTTTTGCTCGTTCGTCCGCCTTCTCCCTTACTAATGCCTCATCCACCGGATCCCATTTCCAGCCTTCCCCATCAATGATTATTTTGTGGTACATGAGTTTCACTGTTTTCTTTACTTTCTACTTTCAGTTCCAGCGCTAATAGTCTCTCTCTCAATTTAGCATTTTCTTCTCTTACACTTCTCATTTCTTCTTGGTACGCTTTTTGGTCTGTTTTTATATCCTTTACGTCCTGCATGACGGTTTTTAACATACTCTTTAACTCCTCCATATCGTTTTCAATGCTTATTTTCTTCGTGTTGGTTTTTAGCGCTTTTTTACTTTGTCTGATCTCCCTCGGGCTGTTCGCAAAGGTGTATTCTGTGTTATCTATTTGCGGACAGGTTAGTTTCCAAAAACTTATCTCTCTTTTTATTACCACAGCGGAGATAACTCTGACTAACCTTAAATCGCTTGTCCAGCCAATTATTGTGTGTTCTTCCTGGTTGTCGCCCTTACTGCTCACCCTGAATCATCAACACCTTACTACAGTAGTCTTCCTGTGTGACCCTCGTAATCTTCTGTTACAACAAGTTTAATTAGTTAATTACGGAGCGCTATTCACACACCTACGGCCGACAAGCGTAATTTTAGTTTTAGTTTTGTAAAAAATTCGATCCTCGTGTCAAGAAACTAGACAGTGGTGAACGCTACATGCTTTGTATATAAAGATTTAGCAATTTTCCAAGCATTCCTTATCTGCAATAATTTGCATAGTACTGTGGCACTCTCATCTGGTTATTTATCCAGTGCAACTATTGCACTGCAACGTTCCTGTTTACCAAAAGTGTCTAAGTTTAACAGTTGATTTGCTTAAATTGATAATCAAGTCCTAACCCTAGGCTGGAAATTCAACACTGCCTGTCCTGTCAAGTAGGTAAAAAGAACCCTGCGAATGTTCCAACAGTTTCCATAAATTAATAGTAGAATAATCTACAGAAGAGGCACTAGCCACTATAAGGCCAAAGTATCTGAATAAAACACCAACTGATCAAAGTTCAGTTAACTCCAGTAAAGTGAGTCGCATCCGAGCGTAGAAATAACCTTGTTAAATAGTCGAAATGAAGTATAAATCAGAAAGTTTTCTCCAGCGATTTTAGGCCAAATTATACAAAAAAAAAAGGAAAGCGGCTATTATTAATTCTTTAAACTTTCTATATAATTTCATCAACCAAAAACCCTAACTTCTTTGTCTCCATTTTCTACCTCGACTTTATTATTTGATAGACACATTACCAGAGACACTATAAGAAGAATTAATAATTGAGGACTAAATTTTTGGCCTAGATAATACTTGTGTACATACTTCAATCACCCTTTAAAAGTGATATATCAGTAGATGATAACTTTATTTGTACGGCAAAATCATTCAATTACCAAATGATTTTGTTGAAAAATATAAACGAACTTCTGATTTGGTTAACGTGCAACACATTAAAGATTTTTGTGAAGAAGAAGAACGCAAATTTGAGCAGCAATTTGCGTCTAAATTAAATGTGGATCTTTTACAATCTAACTATTTTAACAAACTGAAGATGTCAAATTCTCTAAACGTTTTGAATCGAAATGTTAGTGGTGGAATAAAATTTGATGCGGAAGAGGAGAGAGAAGACAAATATTCTCTAACGACAGCTGTTTTTATTGATGTTGTACATAGGTGGTTCCAGTTGATTAGTTCTAGATCAACTATTTTGGCTTTGAGCAAGTTTAATATGGCTGTCTATAGGGAAACTATAGAATTCCTTCAAGAGTTCATTAAGTTATTTTTAAAGTTAAAATTCGCTACTGACAAATTTGGAAAAGCAGTTTGGAAGCCTATTCAGACAGGCATTATACTGACTACAACATTAATTTTAGACCTGCAAAACTTGTTTTTGGACGAAAAAAAATCTCATATTTATTGACGTCGAGATTTTCTCAAGATTGTCTGGCCATTCAATTTAAATATGACTTAAAACTTTTAGTAGTATCTCAAAATTTGGACGTTTCAAATAACTCAAGTTACGAAATCCACAAAACAACACCTTTAGTTGGTTTTTGAGTTATATTAAAAATAATAACAGAAAAGAAACAAAATTTACTGCTAGAATGATAGTTTACCGTCTGAAAATCTATACCAGAAAAGCTAAAGAAGAAATAAGATAAAAACAAAGAATAAAATAGTCCAGCAAAAGCCATGCAATAAAGAATTTGGTTGAAACTGCAAATCAAAAATTTGAAAAAAAAATAAAGAGTAATAGTTTCGTTGGCCAAAATTTCTTGAGTTTATATTAAAACTATTGTCTTCGATATTTTGTTTATTATTTTATGTAAATAAGCTTAATACTACCACTAATTCAATAATAGCCCCTATTTAAAATTTTCCTAGTAACGCCGCTGACCTTTTGATATAAGTTTTGGATCAACAATTGCTGTCACTTGTCAGCATTTGCTCTACTCTTATCCTTATATTATTTAGGTACACTAGGTAGGACTACATAGTTCTGCTAAAATACATCACATATCACAAGATCTATCGGAGGTTTAAAATGAGGTACCGCAAGAAATATGAAGTACTTCAGGAGAAGCGTTCCACTCTTCTTCAGTTCCCATCAGAAATTGTTTCTTCTAAAACATAGTTAGCTTCGCATAATAAGTAATGTTTACTAAAATTTCATATCATGTAAAATAAAGTGTTATATTCGAAACATAATTAATCAATAATTGGGTATGAATATTGAGATATGTGTTCTCTGAATTATTGATAAGTGACATAGATACGCTAAAACATGAAAACCGCTTCATTAAAAACGTTTCTCATTTCTCGAATTGCCCAGAGAATTTTTTGTGAAACTTTGTCGTTCGCATCTCATTATATAAAAAAAAAACACGAAAGTTTTATCCCTACTATGTACTGTATTTTACATATAAATCAAGGAATAATATTCCGGCTTGCTCATGTTGATAAAATTCACTTGCTTTTCCCAATTTATTTGCTTGTCTTGCTCATCGAGCAGTAACATAATAATAAATTTTCAACTAAATTAGAGTCTTAGCTCTGAATTTGTACCGAGTGATAATTTACGAAACCGGCTAAAATTCGTGACACCTTAAACCTGCGGCGTACACAAAATCTTCCCTGAAGCATTACTTAGAAATTTCGAAAAAGCCGCGAGTGCTGTTAATTACTCAAGTGAAGCGCTACTAGTAGCGCCTCCCTTAATAAAAGGGCGTCGTGAGAGTGGAGCAATTATTTCTGCGGCGACATTAAAGGTGCGTTGTTTATGAAGACCAAAGGTGCGAGGACTGAGGCAAAAGAATTGACAAATTGGCTCCGTAATAAATCTACGAGGTAACGATAACGAGACACTGTCAGAGGAGCAATAAGAATGGGCAAATCCCCTTAACAACCCTGCAAGACAACGAACCGTCCGGAAAGAAAAGCGAAGAAAATTATAAGCACGCAGATCAAAATGAAATTCAAATACCTATTAAGACTCTTATTGCCTCAACTAATATTTCCTAACACAGTAAGCCGAAAGGTACAGTCTCGACTGAAATATATTAACTGCGTTAAATTGGGCTACGTTTCTTACCCGGAATTCCCTATATATTCTCTAACAATCAGAACGCTTCGCAAAGCGACGTAATAAGTCCAGGATATCAGAGCCCAGTTTATCCTGGTCCTTATTGGGTCTGTCTCTTTCCGTCCAAGAATCGTAATCAGTGTAACTGACTTCCTTCTACTCAAAAGACTACAAACGCAACGAAATGAAACTCCATAAAAGTTTCAAAATGGCGCTTGCATTTCGTTAGAAACAAGCGCTTTTCGACTGATTACATTAAATTTATTATTTAAATGATTCGATGGCAACGAGGAAATGATATATTTAGCTTCAGGAAAGTCTCTCCTTAATTTGGAATTTCATGATTGCTCCTGAAAAAGACAGCGTTTCAACGACTTTGAAATATTATTCTTAAAGTCATGAAGCCAATTCAATTAGATTTAGGCCACCGGATATTCTGAATGAGAGAAGGAGATATTAAATATATATAGTAACAAAGACGAAACATAATTGTTCTCTTTCATTTTAGTTTCACTACTAAACATCAAAAGTTGGAATATCAATTAAATTTTGGATTTAATACTGCTAAATGCAATAATGATTTATTATCTTCATTCCAGCGAGACGTTACATCATTGATGCCTAAAGGTAATGCAAAAGGTCAGAACGGGTCAATAGGGCAAATTACATATTTCATTACGTTGTTACACATAATAAGCTTACAGAACTAATAATGCATTGCTGAATTTCGTCACAGATATTACTCAACACAATGCTTAATTTTTGTATATATTAATTTTTTTTAATTGAAAAAAATTTGTTTTAGAAAATATTAGAGGACACTTGAAACGATATATTACATTAATCAACGAAACCTTAACCAACAAAATAGATAAATTAGTTTGTATATTTACTAATTCCATCCACTATACTCGTACACTACATACTCTGACACTGCAAACCAAATTACTCCAAGGTTTTACACTATAAACATAATTTCCTCGTTTCCGTTTTAACTGGATTTCTTCAAATTTACATTTTCAATCTGTCAGTGCATTAAATTTTGCAAAAAGGTCAATTAAAACGGCATTTTAAAAAATTAACCCGTAAACTCGAATTATCAATCTGAATTCCAACGAATTACAAATTAAATAAGAGGGGTTCGATTCGAAAGACAAAAAATTATTCTTGTTTAATCTAAGTGAAGTTAATTTAAATTCTGATCGATTCTTTACCCTTTCAATAATGAACTGTGTTCCAGTGACATTAAATTGAACGGTTCGAGAGACAAGAAAATTAACCACGTAATAATGTCGATCATAATGATCCTACAGAGACTACTTTTCGATCCAGACAATTTGCTTGCCTCTTGTCTGTCATACCTGAACAGAATTGGTTTAGGAAATCTGAAAAGATTTTTGGTGTCAGTGGGGGTATATTTACGGTTAAAGTTTATTTTATTCCATATTTCGTTCTATGAAGTATTAATGACATTCAATTCGACTAAAAGCTTTTAAACAACAGTTCTCTTTAATGGACTCTTTTTTCTTTTAACCATTGTTATGTTAAATACGTGTTTTTCTACCAATAATAAAACTACTTCGCGTTAAAACTATAATTGAGTAAACAGGTGTAATATTAACTACGTAAATATTTATAAACAATTCAACGATCGCCTTTTTTATACAGACCCTTCTTTCTTCTTAGGTTCATTTGATGAATAATTTTAAAAAGTTGTCGTATTACTTATAGTATAGTAAAACATTGTTGGATTCGTGGTAACCAATATGACAAATAAACTTAACCTAAACTGTCTTTGTAAATAATAAATGTTACGTATTACCTATTTAAAAATCTGTGCATTTTAGTACCTACTACGGCAACTAGTTACAATTGCAACATTATAATATTTTGAATTATTTTTGAGAAAACTTCGCTAGAGTCAGTCAGGTCGAGGTAGACAAAACAATTTTTTAGCAGTTTACTGTAACAACATCTTCTTACCAATTCAAATTAAACACAAACTCAAGCTGTTTATAATATGCATAAATTAACATTTATATCTACCAGGAAATTAAAAATTTCTTTGTACGGAATATCAACAATGCAATGCTGTAATTTTAATTTATCAAAAAGTTTACGTTAGTAAAAATTTTCATTCCTACGAAAATCGATAAATATCTTGAAAATAAAGTAAAAGTGAAATTTTCAAACTTCGTAAGGACAATAAGCAGTGACCATTTTGATGAAACATTCTTAATGATTTTGCAAAAATAGGATTATTCCTTTTAAAAAGTGCGTTGTCATCTTTTGTAAGTGACATGATAAGAAAAATATAATCACAGATACTGTTCTTTCAATATGTTAAAAGTGAAGGAGTTCAAAGTTTGAAGGAGTGAAATCCTGTGCCCTGTGAGAAAAGAACAGAAACTCATAATACGTTAGGTATAACAATAATCAGACTAACGGTGGATGCTGCCTCTATAAAACCGACAATTCCGGTACTATAATCCTAATTTCATAATATACTTCTCAATGCCTAATAAATATAGTTTTCTTTGAGCAATACGATCACATGGTAATTCTTGTAGAAAAAGATTTTGTAAATAAGCTCCACCCCCCCTTGGCTCACGATGAACAAAGAAAAATCGTTGCAAATGAGATAGGGTGGGTGGGCGGGGTTTATATTTTGCATTTTTTTTTCTTAATATACATAGTCTCCCCTTCACAACAAAAAACTGAAACATATTTAAAATGGTAAATTTTATCTTCCACACTTCTCTAGAAATTTACGATTTTAAACATGTTTTCAAATTTATTGTCGTGAAAAGAAAACTGTGATCACATACAAAAAAAAAGCTTAATACAAACCCCGCCCACCCGCCCCATTCTCAATTGTAATAACTGTTTTTATTCGTCGTGGCCCGAGAGGCGGAGATTGATTGTAAAATCCTTATTTTTCTACAAGAAACTACCATCTTTTTAAGCGTCACGTTGTTGAAATAAAACTAAATATGTCAAGAAAAAAAGAAGTCAAAATTTAAGCCCCGCCCTTCCACCCCAATCTTAAATGTCATGAATTTTTCATTCGTTGTCAGACCGAGAGAAATTTGGCATTTTAAACGTTTCAAATATGTTGGCGTGAAAAGGTTATTACATATATCTAGAAAAAGTGCAAAATTTAAGCCCCGCCCACTCACCGTCATCTCAGTTGTAATGATTTTATCCCTTATGAACCCGGGGGCGGAGTTTCATTGCAAAATCCTTATTTCTCTACAAGAACTTATCGTCTGAAACATGTTTTTAAATATAGTGTTGAAAGAAACTTGTATATGTTTAGAATAAAAAAAAAGAAGGCAAAAAGAAAGCCCCACCCACCCACCCTTATTTCAGTTGTGATGAACTTTTGATCAAAACATGTTTTAAGTCTTCAAAATAGATCATAGGCTCTCTCCCCTACTTTGACAACAATAAGAAAGATGTTTCACATGATAATTTTTTGTGGAGAAACAAAGATTTTGCAGTTAAGATCCGCCCTCTTGGCTCACGACGAATAAAAAAAAATCATCACAATTGAGATAGGGTGGGAGGGTGGGGCTTATACTTTGCCTTTTTTTCTTAATATATGTAGTGGTCTTTTCAATTATAATATAACAAGTGATATGATTATTATCGATAATATTTCGAGTGAAACCGAGCTGCAGATTCAACGAGTGCGAAGCACGAGTTGAATGTGCTGCTTCGGTTTCACGAGCCATATCTTCGATTATTAATCATATCACGAGTTATATTCAACATGAGAATATAATAAATGAACACATTTTTTGATAATAGAATTGATTTCGTCGTTTTGAGCTTGCCCCCAACGTTGGCAAGCCATAAAAGACAAAAAAATTTATGAAATTCTAAAATTTGTCAATTTGACAGTTTTTAAATTTAGGTAGCAACAGACCACAATAAGGCAATAAAATTATTATCGCTGTGATAGACATGTAACTAAGGGCATGAACAAATTCTATTGGAAGAAATGGGATCATGTGTTACATGAATTATATTCTCACAACAAGAAACTTAAAACATGTTTAAAAGAGGAAATGGAATTTATTAATTTATGCAGTCACTCTAATAACAACAGTATCTTGTTCCCAAATTTTCGGGAACAATGGAGTGAGTCTTTCTTGGTTTAATTATTAAAATAAATTGCGTTATTAATATATTTTTTTGGTTAATTATAATTTGTCTAGGTCTAGGGGAGGTAAAAGTTTCTCAAAGTGGGGCTCAGATTCACTGCTCTCCTGTGCACAGATGAGAAAATATGAAAGTACCAAGTCGCCCGATGGACTCCGTTATTATACTTCCTAGTAATCAATTAACTAAAATCTTGCAGTTCTGCTATTAATAAATTAACAAACATATCCAGCTCAGTACTATCAAGTTCTGGCGATAAATGGCCAGAACAACCCTTAAAACATTATATGTACTAATTGAAGATCACCTGAATTATAACCTTACTTTTTATAACCTAAAAATGTCTAAGTTATCTTAATATTTCTTTGAATCAATAAATAGCTACCTAGTTACCTATATTTCAGTGTTTTATTTGACAGTGACTATATATATATTGACTGTAACAGTAGAATTTTCGCTCGTTGAGATTTGAATTTTAGGAGAAGATTGTGTCGATGAAATAAAGTTTTGGTTCTGAGCAAGAGCTTCGCCTCGTATTGTTTCCACATTAATTATGTTATCTTCCACAAGTAGTGTTGGCATAGTGAAAGTAGATTCTTCAAGTTGATCAGGTTAGGATTTTAATCGTTAACGGGTTCTAACACAATTTAACAGACGTTAGATTTGCTTAGACGGGCATTTAATAGGAGATATCATGAAATTCACTTAGGACAACACCCTTTGTTTACACCTTATGAATAAGTTTCTGGATGCTAATACGTAAGTGTTGCATTATAACACTTCTTAGTTCTTCACACAAGATTGCTAATAGTTCAATAACGGCAGTTAAATTAACAAAATCCATCATTCGTGAACTGGCGAGGGCTAAAATAATTTCTTCCCTTAGGCAGTTATCATCGTTATTATCATCGTTATCATCATCACATAATCGAGACGCTTATTTTTCGCAACGCTGATTGGATATTTTTGTGTTTATTTATTATGTGTTTGGTTGGGGTAATTAGTTCACGATAAACTCTCAAAGTTAATTATTTTAAGTAACCAATCACTTGTATCAAGACATAATTGAACATAGTATAAATTCTTTGTTTGAATCGTTGATAAAGTGTGGCAAATATTAATCTCATGTAAATTTGTTAGCTTTGCAATTTTCACCTCAAAGAATATTTCTCTATCTCACAATTTTAACTTCAGTAATTTTCTTGGTAGTATAATTTAAATTGAACGTAAACTTTCATGCTATACAGTTTTAACCTCACGTAATATTTTATCTACACAAGTTTATTTCACACCAGATCTTTTGTTTTTATAAATTTTTGCTAGTTCTTGTTTTGTAATTATTTTGTTGATGAATGCTTCCATCGTATAAATTATCTGATGTCCAATTTTAATCTCACATAAGAATTATTTGTTGTTTAAAATTTCACAAGATTGTATGGCGAATTTAAACGTTGTTTATTTGCTCTTTCTGAAACATTTGTTCAGTCGTCGTTAATATCAGTGTCATAGAAATTGAACTTTTAAATGGAATTGAGGGTAACACCGAGACCGTGGCAGAAGCGGAGTGCGTGGTTCCTAGTCGAGCTGGCGGGATTTATCGTGCCACCTGCGGTCGAGATGACTTAACCCTGTCGTCTTCTACCCCATAGCCGGGATTTAACTGCGAGTTTGCAACCGTAACGGTATGTTTTTCATGCTGGGCGGCAGTGCTTGCGATAGATAGAATCACCGTCGCGGGGGGGAACAGCCCCGACCGGTAGCCCCAAACTCCTCTTGTGCTAGAACGCCCCTATGGATATTTTTGTTGTGCTCTTATCGACCGTAATAACTTGTATATTTGCATGCAGTTACTTTAATTCAGATTTTGATTAAGAGATTAAATTTGTGATGTTTCAAATAATTGCATTGATTCAGAACGTTTAATTTGATTTCATTTAAATTTCATCCAAAGTTCAATAAGTTTTTTTTTAGAGTTGAAAAGCGATTGCTAGTCGGCCCCCATTGGGCAGTCTTAAGGCACATCACGACTTACCTTCGCACTTAGTTTTTTTTTACTTTTTTTTTGTCAGTAGAGGAATAAATAATTTTGTGTTTTCCATAAATTTTGTGTTTTATTTAGCGGTACTTTTCCAACCTTGGGGTTGCTTTTAGACGCATCCTGCCATTTTTCAAAAAAACAACGTAGGGTCTCATTGTGTTAGGCGATCACAGCCAAGACCAAATTCTGAATTTTTTAATTTTGCGCGAGCTTTCAATTTTTTTCAATTTAAGGCGGGATATTTGGGTTATCACACGGTTGTATAAATAATTAAAGAAGAGAGCCCAGAACAGATCGTTGTCGAACTCAGCTTATAAATTTCCATGAACAACAAAAGGAACTACCAATAATTCAAGATACAAAAATTTAAATTAAACCTTAAGTTGAACAACTGTAAAAGTAATATGATTGTGCGATTGATGCTGAATTTTGAAGAATCCAGAGAATAATAATAAAAATCCAAATTGCCAGCGATATCACTAATTGATCTGGATATTACATGGATAACCTCATTTCATACCGCAATTAGTTCTGTACCACCAAGGATTTAAAATGGTGGGTAGGCTTGAATTAATCCCTGGTGCTTTAAAATGAAACGATTTGGTCAGTTCCACACAATTAGTGATAGTATGAAGAAAATAAAGCGAAACCCAAGGTATACGCATTTCTATCCACCAAAAGGACACAATATAAAAAAATAAATATCAAATTTGAATTGGGTATTGAAAGTGAGGCCTCGATCTGTTATGTATTATAATCAGGATAAAGTATGAGTAGGAAATCTTTACTTGGTGGTTAAAGTCGTTAGGTAGTACTTTGATAAAATTAAATCACCTAGAAAAAGAAGATTTGGAACGGAAGGAGATAATAAAACGATAATAATACCTCTAGACTTTTATATATCCTAACTGTTTTGGTTCAACAGTTACACAATACATATTGATGAAGTCCAAAAGACGTGTCAATTCATTTATACGGGAAGATGGACACAATTTCCAAATGTTTATTTAACTTTGTTTTCAGCTTTAAAGTAAACTTAACCACAAATTGTAGTGTCAGCGCCCCGTTTCAGTTTTCGAGCGAATCTCCGAAGTCTCCGCCGTTCTCACGAGAAGAGTCGAGCATACCCTGTCAACGCAGATGTCGGTGATTCCCGTCCATCATCAACTTGCCTAGGTACACCGCTAGTGCTCCTGCCTGGTAGTCGTGTATTGTTCAAATATCTTGTACCAACTAGTCTAAATATAAACTCCCTGTATTTTGTGAAATTACTTAAAGTAGATTTTTTTCATTGGTGTTAAAACACGCAATACTGACTGATTTATGTCAGTATGCAACCAACATTACACATGGGTATTCCTTGCATAAAAAAAAATATATTCTAAACCGAGAGACATACGTTCAAAATCTCGCGGCATTCTTTGATCTAAACAATTAATTAACGCACGAAATCAATGTCATAAACGCACTATATCTTTCGCAAAACTTTATCGTACTGTGACAAGTTACACGTAAAATCTTTATGATTGTTGCGATAAAGTTGGTCTTGTACTTTATATTGTGAAATACAACGCTTTTGAAGTTCGCCGATTCCTGTCAAGAGGACCTTCTGTTTGGTAAAACTTGGCGTTGATGGGAGGTCCTGCATGGCTGTGACGACAGCGCCACCTGTCACTTCTACCTCAAAAGATGAAGTCGACGATAAAAGCATTTACCTCAGGCTGGATCGTTGTTACCGAACTGTATAATATAAACAAATCGACAATGGACGCGTTAAGCCCTCCAGGATTTGAAAGTTTGCCAGGGCCGTTCGTCCGTGCCTAAATAAGTTAGTTCGTCATCCGTGGGGACGTAGAGCACAGTGCCGACGACTTTGATCTGGCATGTATTCCATTCGCTCTGTACTCCTTCACGATGTTCCTCATTGTTTATTCATTTACAGAAGGAAGTCTAGTCGTGCACACCAAAGACTGCGTCCAATTTCACATTATTTGATTTGCGACCTGGCTTAATTAATTCCGCCGCCGAGATCGGTTCGTGCCTTAATTAAACCGAACCGAATTTGTCGTTGCGATTCATAATTACACACGCGCCAAATCAGATCAGGGAAGATTTTTCAGATGGGAATAAATCAAATCGGCGCTGAGACAAGGGGCGATAATTTTCCAGTCGCGGGAGGGTTAATAAAGTGCATTTGAAAAGGGCGACATAAAATTCCTTCAATTATCTCTTTTCAAAAAAGCATCCATTACGAGTTTTTGCTCAATTCACCCGGCAATAAAGCAAAGTTATTGAAGTATAGCACCTAGAAACTGGGTTTTGCTGTCGCGCCAGAATTGATAGCGGAAAGGTTACGAGAGAAAATTATGAAGCAATTTTGTGGGTGCTGGAGTCATTAGTCTTTCGTCTCACAATTCCGGTGCGCAAGCGCTTGGCACTTTCAAACCGCAGGGTGCTTTATAACGTCACCACTTGCCATTCCAGATGTTGGCTTCCTTTTAAACTGCCAAAAGTAATGATAATTCCTATCACGGTTTATCTTTCAAATCGGATAGAAGGAAAGTTAGACGGTTTTCCCGAGAGGAGTAAACACTGAAAAATGTATGCAAACATTGTAGAGGTGCTTGCGGTGTTGGGAGATATTGAAACTGAAATAAAACAAACATCCAAATAAAATCAAACAAACAGAATACTCCCAGAAGAAATAACACATTAGTTCTCCAAAAGTTTAATATTTTGACCTAGTTTAGGGAGAACCGGAATCTTAAACAATTGTTGCAGTTGTATTAAATATATAATTCAGGAACATATTTTTATAATTTCAATACACTACGTTAAACGATGTTTTTTTTAAGTTCATAAAAGTATCAAGGGAATCAAGAATGTGACTAAGAGATTGTTCTACCTCTCGACTCTGCAGTTAGAGTTTAGATCAAAGTTTAATTTCTGATGAACCAAAGAGGTTCAACTAAATTAACTTTACCACCAAATAAAACAATTTTTTCTAATATTTCGGTAAATATTTCTAAAATAATAACAAGATCGTTCCTATTAAATTCGCTGAAATCACAAACAGGTTGATCTTATACAGAAATAAAATTAGTCGCTAAAATGAGAAGGGGGAGGGTGGGCGGGGCAAATACTTGTTACCACAAGACTGATTTTGGCAAGTCGTTTATCTCTGAAAAAACAGAGGGTGGGTGGGTGGGGCTAGTTTTTGTAACAATAAGACTGAACAATATCAAGAGTAGTAACCGAAATGAATTGAGGGAGGGTGGGCGGGGCTATTGCTTACCTATAAAAGACTCTCTAGGAAAAAGTTACACTTATTCCCGCCCACCCGCCCGTTCTCTCATTTATTTTTCTTCTGAAATAAGAAATACATTTTATAACATATAATACAACATAAAAAGTCACGATTAGCGTTTTTTTACGGTCTAATTTCGATCAGTCCTCACTCCCACTGTACAAAAATGTGAAATTGCAAAATCGAAAATTTGAAAAATAAAAAAAATATTGGAAAACATAAAAATTAGGAAATTGAAAAATCGAAAATCGAACCATCAAAACTTCTAAAAGAGAAACAAAAAAACAGGGAACAGAAAAAAAGAAAAATCGGATAACTGAAAAAACGAAAACTTGAAAAATCGAACATTGGAAATTTGGAAAAATTTAAAACTCAGGAAACTGAAAGATTGGCAAAGCGATAAATCTATGAATCGAAAAATGGGAAACCTGTAAAACAGAAACTGAAAAAACCGGAAAAATTAAAAAATCGAAAAGTTGGATAATGGAAAAACCCAAAATTTTCAAAATTTAAAAATTATAAAACTGTAAAATTGAAAAGTCAAAAAATGGAATAATTGAAAAATTAAAAATCGATCAATCTAGATTTTGAAACACAGAAAAATTAGAAAATTGGAAAATCTACAAATCGAACGATCAAAAATTCTAAAACAGAAACAGAAAATACCGAGTATCTGAAAAATTAGAAAAACTGGATAAACGAAAAACGAAAACTTGAAAAAAACAACATTCGAAACATGGGAAAATTGAAAAATCGGGGAATTGAAACATTGATAAATCGATAAATCTAAGAATTGAAAGAAAAATCGGAACACTGTAAAAGAGGAACTGAAAAAATAACTAACCCCGCCCACCCACCCACCTCAATTTCAGTGATTAATTTTATCTGCTCTAAATGAAAGGTTGATCTTATACAGAAATAAAATTAGTCATAAGACTAAACGATATTAAGAGTAGTAACTGGAATGAAATGGGGGAGGGTGGGCGGGGCTATTGCTTGCCTATAAAAGACTCTCTAGGAAAAAGTTAAACTTATCCCCGCCCAACCACCCGTTCTCTCATTTATTTTTCTTCTGAAATAAGAAATACATTTTATAACATATAATACAACATAAAAAGTCACGATTTGCGGTTTTTTACGGCTTAATTTCGATCAGTCCCACTCTACAGAAATGTGAAATTGCAAAATCGAAAATTTCAAAAGTAAAAACAATTAAATCATTGAAAAATCGAAAAGTTGAAAAATGAAAAATCTATGACTCTAGATATTGAAAAACATATAAATTAGGAAATTGAAAAATCGAGAATCGAACCATGAAGAATTTGAAAAGAGAAACAAAAAAAGACAGGTAACAGAAAAAAGAAAAATCAGAAAACTGAAAAAACGAAAACTTGAAAAATCGAAATTTGGAAAAATTGAAAACTCAGGAAACTGAAAGATTGACAAAGCGATAAATCTAAGAATTGAAAACTTGGAAAATTGTACAACAGAAACTGAAAAACCCGGAAAAAATGAAAACATCGAAGAGTTGGGTAAAAAATAAAATCGTAAAATTGAAAAGTCGACAAATGGAATAATTGAAAAATCAAAAATCGATAAATCTAGATTTTGAAAGAGAGAAAAATTAGGAAACCGTAAAATCGACAAATCGACCGATCAAAAATTCTAAAACAGAAAAAACCGAGTATGCATCTCAAAAATTTGAAAAATCGGATAAACGAAAACTGAAATTGAAACACTGACAAATCAATAAATCTAAGAATTGAAAGAAAAATCGGAACATTGTAAAACAGAAACTGAAAAAATAACTAACCCCGAACATTTCGGTGATTAATTTTATCTGCTCCGAAAGAAAAGTTGAGCTTATACAGAAATGAAATTAGTCGCTAAAATGAGAAGGGGGAGAGTGGGCGGGGCTAGTACTTGTTAAGAGAAGACTGATTTTGGCAAGTCGCATACCTCTGAAAAACAGAGGGTGGGTGGGTGGGCCTAGTACTTGCAACGATAAGACTAAACAATATTAAGAGTAGTAACTAGAATGAAATGGGTGAGGGTGGGCGGGGCTATTGCTTGCCTTAAAAGACTGTAGGAAAAAGTTAAACTTATCCCCGCCCACCCACCCGTTGTCTCATTTATTTTTCTTCTGAGATAAGAAATAGATTTTACAACAAATAATACAACAAAAAAAAGTCACGATTAGCGCTTTTTTACGGCCTAATTTAGATCAGTTCCCACCCCCACTCTACAGAAGAACATATAAATAACAAATCTGACGATTCGTTATGTATGATTTAGGCAAAACGGACAAAAGATTAAAGTAGAACTTGTTAATTATAACTGTTCAGGTTGTGTGAAGAAATAAATGGAGTTTGAATTAAAAATGTTTAAAGTGTATATAAATAAAGGGCGGGTGGGCGGGGCTAGTACTTGTCAAGTTAAGGCAGACAATATGAACCATATTCAAAACAAATAACCAACGGAAAAGTGTGTATTATTATCAGTGAACATGCTTAACTTTGATGGTTTATATTTACACATTTAAAAAATCTCGCGTTGAAGTTTGTTTAATTTCAATGAGTTGTCTCCTAAAAACAGAGGACTAAAATTATTAATTAAGCCACAATGAATTAGATTAGAACGTTTTGAATATGATTATTATTAGTTTTACTTGATTGTAATTAAATAAAGACGTGAGTCTCACATTTTCTAGAAAATGAGTGTCTAAATTTAATCAATAAAAAATTGGTCGAAGGCTATAAGTACAATCCGACAAATCCAGCTCTAACAAAACTAACGGGATAAAATGTCCTTCAACACTAGGTAATAGCAATCTGAAGCTCAAGTGTTTATTTATGTTTATGCATCGAAAGAATGTCAGGTAAGAAATTAGTTCGATTTGAATGAGTTTGTCTTTGCAAAACTGAAACCTAAAATTATTAATTAAACCATAATCGAACAAAAGGTTCAGAATATTATAATTCTTATTTTATCATTAATATATAAAGATGTGCGTATTCTCATATTTTCGATGACTCATTCTTAATTTGAGCAATAAAAATTTTTGGATGACATCATCAACATGGATAATGCTATCCACAGTGCATTACCAGTGCAAACAAAAGGAAAGGGCCAAGTTTGGCACCGAACACACGATCGAATGTCACCGCTTTGCCGAGAAAGCCGCCCACTGAGCTACGAGGGGTTCTATTCCGTGGGGATAATGTAACGTTATTATACCGTGCAATTGTTTTTGCGAAAATTTGAACCTTTAGCGAAAAAACTGAAAGCGGATTTGTATAATATTAAAATCACTTTAAAATACGGTTCTTTGAGATGACGTCATCAAATTGTTCGTGGGGACGACTGGCAAATTTTGGTTAGTATTTAACCATCTACATGATATTCCTAATATAAGTACAAAATTTCACAACAATCGGTCGAGCAGTTTCGGACAGTACGTGTCTAATAAAAATGGATGCAGACACCAAACAAACAGACAGACAGACGGAAACGGGAGACTACTTTTTTCGTACTGTAGGGGTCATGAAACGTCGAGAAAACATAAAAGCGGCAATTCGTCTGATGGACTCGATTACGATCCTTCCTTAGCTTACGCTCGGGAAGTAATTATAGCAACTGTCAGTTAGAAAAACATATGGTGTCCTATTTGAAGAAATTGAAATTTAACAATTTGAAAATCATAATATTTTAGAATATTTTATAAATATACTTGTTACACTCATTGAATACTACAACAAACAATATGTCATATAACGTTAGAGACTGTGGACGACTAAAGATATCGTAACACGAGTCTTAATATGAATTAAGTATGTAGTATAATACTAGTGCTCTAAAACGTGCTAGGTCATGACATAAGAAAGGAAATTCTGTTACAATGAAGTATTAACTAGTATGTTAAATATTATCACTCATAAACTCATAAGATTATAAAAACTACAACTCATGACTAAATTCACGGAGCTTTTATATGCAATGAACGATACAAAATTCCCATCCACTACTGTTTCTCGCGCTTTCATTTCACCAAGTCATATCTAAAAACATCTAAAGTCTTTTCAAGTATATCATAAAATGTTACGATGTATTTAAGCGATAAGCTCTAACTGTGCGAATTATATATATTAAAAGCTACAATTAGTAAGATTTTAAACCTTAGAGGGCAGTCCACACACGCCTGTCAATTATACTCGAAATGGAATATTAAAAACTAAGTAATCCTAACCTTAATTCTCTGAAAGCAAGTCCATGCTGCTGTCAACTTAGTTAAAACTGTTGACCTATAATTTAATGAGAACGATTTTTGCGGTAACTTAAAATGAAGCTTGCATGTGCGAATCATATTGGTTCCATTAGAGTGATGTGCATAATCCATACACAGGTCAAACGATGAATGCTTACTTTACACGCAATACTATAAAACTTGCCACAAATAAATTATTTTAACCCCAACGAATTGACAGCACATTATCATGCGTCAAAGACCAACTCGATAATAGCTCCAAGTTAAAGCTTCATCAGAATATACAAAACCTTGGTTAAAACACGTTTAGTAGCTGTATTCTTGGACGGCTCTTTGTTGGTAACATGATATCGCATTCAATAAGCTATCAGATTATACCATGTAATAATCACGTTAACGTTGATGATTTAATGTGCTTCAGTAATTACTTCTTTCCGAACGATGCAAGATAAAGCTCCGGTTGTGATTGTCATCATTAAAACAAGCTTTAAATTTAAACTAAACCAATAATTTAGTGAATATTATTTTGTCAATGCGATAGCTTGGGGAGGTATGAAGGGAAGATACAATATCTACCTGTATGTGATCTGAACATCTATTGACTATTCACAATTATTACTTAAATACTGACTGAAATGTAATTTTTCTGTAACAACTATTTTAGTTTTTGTATTTCTACATCGGACAGTAGGCAAATGGCCGAGAGAAGGAATACTTTTTAAGAAAATGCGCATCCACAGGTCCAAAAACACGTGCATTTATTAAGCTGACTAAAATAAATTCGCTCGTCCTGTGCTCTTCATTACAATGCGTCTACAATCCCCTACCAGCATTTATCATCCCGCTTTTCTTACATTGTACACATCGCTTTTTCTTCCGACGACACATTTTTCTATTCTTTTCTTTGTGCGCCGGAAATATTTTAGTCTCTCGAGAAAAGCTGGTGCGAAAAGTCGCTAGATATATTTCAATCTCTCGGCTCCGGGGAATTCGTGCTGTCTGATTGAAAATTAATCGATAGGCTTTTAATTGGTTTGTATGAAAAACAATCGAGAAGATTAAGATCCTTTCTCTCGGTTCACAACCCCTTTTAGAATTGATTAGCCGGTAGAAAGAACTTTCGACACGCGGAAAAAACACGATTATTTCTCAGGGTCAAATTTTAGGGGTTGTTTGAAGCAATATCTTAATTTCAAACGCTTTAGACGTCTTACGACTCCGGTTGAAGTGTAATGGCGCAATATACACAGTTCCCGCTCTGGTAATCCGTGTACTAGACATAAATCATCATTGTCTTTTGTGCAAAGACATTTATCTACAAATACAGAGCTAAACCGGAACTCCCTGAACTCCGGGTTTTAACAGGAATGATGTCGCTTGCCGCTACACACTACTTGTCTCTTGACAACCTCTAAGCAACTATAACAACAGATAAATCTACCCAAATTAGACGTAGACATCTAATTCACTGCTGCCTCCTAAAATAAATTTCATTGATCAATTCACTGCAGGGTTTCTTCCAGACGTAGGTAAATCTGGACATGCAAAATGCTGTCATAATATCAGCTATAATCTGGCTGCACGACCTAAAGCGATGAATTAAACATCAGCTCCACGATATTCCACATGAGAATTGTTTTCTTTTTTAATGCGTCTAAAACTCGGTCACAAGTTGGAGCTCTCGACAGAACTGTTGGGAAAATTTAAATATATGCGTTAGTTGGGATAGTCCCAAGACGGTCGGTGAGTTCGCGCATTCAAAAGCTCTCGAGAACCGAAATCAACCAACTTGATTTATGTGATTATCTCTTACACTCACACCTTCTGGCGGTTCATTCACACGTTCATCGCATCACCTGTTATTCTGCAAAATTAAACCACAAACAAACTTTTGCCACTGAATTAATAACAAAAAACAATGCACTGTTTGTACACGCTAGAATAAGTGTTTCGAATAGACAATTATCACTTAACTTATTGCTACTTGTGTTTCACTGGCAAAAATACTTTCTGACATGGTATAAACACATTCCTTGTTCTGAATGAAAATAAAAATAAAAATATTCAGACAAATTGAAAAGCTCAATATAGTGTAGTAAACAACATTTTGATTCAGAGCTACCCCTAGTTAGCTTACTCCAGACGGCATCGATGATTTAGTTGACACGCGCTTTAGAGACAGCGGCACTTACACCATTATCCATCAATCAAACAAAGATATACATATCTTGAAGATCACGTCACGTCGTTCCGAAATCAATACTGTTGGTTGAAGTAGGTACGTGTTACCCGCAGCCAGCTATAACCTTTAACAACAATAATAGATAACCCATTAAATAGAGGTGTTTTCCAGAACAGCTCAAAGTGTCAGCAATATCCAATCTAGAAACAAGTTCATCATCAGATATGCCTCAAGTTTTTATATTACAAAAACCAGCTCTAAGAATTATTGTAGCAATAAGTAGTAAATCCAGGGCCGGATTAACAGGGGAGGCAGAGGAGGCACTTGCCATAGGCGCCAACTTGAAACAGGCGCCAAATGTGGCTAAATTCAATTTTAAATTATTGAAAATATTTGAAACATGCATTTTTGTCTAGATTTCGGAATCGGGTAGTAAACGCCTTCGCTAAAATGTAAGCGATATCTTTATGCTTTAAACCGGCCTGAGGGTAAAAGCCTGGCGCCTTGGCCGTCAAGACCGGAAGTTGGACTGTCAGACGCCGAGACCCAATATATATTAGGCACTAATAAATAAACACTTCATTTGTCGGGATCTTTGTTTGGTAATGTATACTTTTTATTTTAGGGGAGAAACACATGTTCTGTCCCCGAATTTTCGCAAAATAAGTTTAGTCACAGTTTAGTCTTGTCTTTGCAAGCATACGAAACAAACAAAAACCAGATTGTCGTTCATTTCTGCTTTCTTTTAATAACATTGTATTATAACGTGAATTCTTTCAGTGTCAGTGATTTAACAAAGGTAAGAAAAATAAAATTCAAAATATAAAATTACATCCGCCCACTGAATGTGTATAAGAAATTAAAAAAATATGTCTGAAATTAACAGATGTCCGGACTTGGAATGAAAAGAAAAGAATCTGGGTGGGATAACTACAAAAGAAAAATTGCAAAACAAGCAGAAATAAAAAAACAAGAGGGTTCCTTGAAGAAATTTTTACTTCCACCATCGGACAAAGTGATTCACGATGAACCTTCGACTTCTCCCACATTTTCGGAGGTATCCGTATCACCTTCAGCTATAGCAGCAGAAGAACCACTGGAGGAAGTAGCTGCAGAAACGCAATTAGAAATTACGGAAATTTCTGATGATCCGTCGTTATGGCCATCAGAGGTTACGGATAACATAAGATTAATACTTGTAAAAAAAGGACCTGTTCAAGTTAAACAAAGGGACTGTTTATTTCCGTTAACAAATGGTAGGCGTTTTAGTGAAAATTATTATGAACGAGTGCTGTGCAATAACCAAAAAATTGAAAGATCGTGGCTTTTGTACTCTTTAAAAAAAGACGCAGTGTTTTGTTTTCCCTGCAAACTTTTTAATAGTAGCAGTGACAACAATTGGTGTAGTGACGGTTTCTGCCAATGGTAAAATCTTGTGCGTGCCATACAAAGACATGAGATCAGTAAAAATCATACAACAGCATTTAAACAATGGAAAGAATTGGCGCTTCGCTTGAAAACACAAAAAACTATAGACAGTGAACATGAAAAATTGATTGACGCCGAAAAACGGCACTGGGAAAATGTTTTGGAAAGATTAATTATTATTGTAAGATATTTAGCTGGTCAGTCATTAGCTTTTAGAGGAAATTCAGACAATTTATATAATAACAACAACGATAATTTTTTGCAATTAATTGAAGCCATTTCAAAGTTTGACGAAGTACTATCTGAACATCTATTAAGAATAAAAAATGACTAATGTAGAAATCATTATCTAAGCAAAAATATCCAAAATGAATTATTACATTTAATATCCGATGCAGTGTTAAAAATCATTGTCCAAAATATTTTGAAAGCAAAATACTTCTCCATTATTTTAGACTGTACTCCAGATAAAAGTCATACTGAACAAATGACTTTAATTATTCGTTTTGTAACTTTCGAAAATAATTTTTATAAAATTAACGAACATTTTTTGTGTTTTCTCCCAGTTCACGATAGCAGTGGAGTAGGACTTACTGAAGCAGTTTTAACAAAATTAAAAGAGCTTGGTTTGTCCATTAATGATATTCGAGGGCAAGGTTATGACAATGGTGCGAATATGCGGGGCAAAAATGTTGGAGTTCAGCAGCAAATAAAAAATTTAAATCCGAGGGCCTTTTACGTTCCTTGTGCCAATCATTCACTTAACTTGGTTGTTAATGATGCAGCTTCTTCGACAGTAGAAGGAATTTCTTTTTTTAATCTTATTCAAGAAATTTATGTTTATTTATCTGCATCAACTTCTCGCTGGAATGTACTTTTGAAACATGTTTCAAATTTAACTTTAAAACCTTTATCAGAAACACGTTGGTCAAGCAGAATTGATGCTATCAAGCCGTTTAAGTTTAACTTGGGTGACATATACGATTCATTGTTGAAATTATCCGCAGAAGACAATAAAGATCTAAAATCTCGTGTCACTGCAGAATCTTTAGCCCGAAAAATCATTTCATTTAAATTTATTTGCTCGGTAGAAATTTGGTACAACATATTAAGTAAAATACATGTTGTTAGTAATTTATTACAAAAACCAAATTTAAATATTTTAGAATGTTTGAGACTCCTACAGGATATTAAGCGTAATTTAGTTCAATGGAGATCTGATAGTGAGTTTTTATTAGTGTTAAAGGCCGCTGCAGAAAATTCTGCAGCTTTAAACCTGGACATTCAACCAGTGTTTAAAAATCATTTACCTTTACGCAGTCGTAAAATAAAACCAAATTTTAATTATGAGGCTAAAGATGAAAATATTATAGATCCCCAAAAAAAATTCGAAATTGAATTTTATTATGTAATTTTAGATGTTGCAATAAATGCGGTTTCAGAAAGGTTTCAGCCTCTTCAGGAACACTGTGAGCTCTTTAGCTTTTTATATAATTTTAAAAATTTAAAAGGGATACCACCAAATGAGTTGTTAAAAAATTGTATGGACCTTCAACTGGCATTGACAGATGAAGAAAATAAAGACGTTGATGGTAACGATTTGTATAGGGAGTTACAAGATTTGTTGTTACCACCCAGTGTATTCGCACCAATAGATGTTCTAAATTATTTGCACAAAAACGAAATATTATCATTGTACCCGAACATTGCAATTGTCCTAAAACTTTTACTGACCATCCCAGTTTCAGTCGCTTCAGCAGAGCGAAGTTTTTCTAAATTAAAAATAATAAAAAATTACCTTCGGTCAACAATGACACAAGATAGGCTTAACGACCTCGCTATTATATCTATTGAAAAAGACATTGCCAAAGAAATAGACCCTCGTAAAATCATTCAACCCGTAAAATTAATATAAATTAATATTTTATAATTATCTATGTAGGTATTTTTTTTATTTGTTAGTTGTAAAAATAAAACCTGTTTTAAATGTTTCATTTGTTTTATAACACCTACAAAAAACCCTTTAGGCACATCTACATAGGCGCTTTTGAAAATGTTGCCTCCGGCGCCAAAAATACTAGGACCGGCCCTGAGTAAATCAAGCTGCAAACAGTATTAATTTGTAATAATAATAGTAATACTTTGTTCCCAACAGGTATTAATACACCCAGTTACAAGGAAAAAATTAACAATGAATATGAAGTAAAAAAAAATATTAACTAAAATTTTTAACAGTAGACTTAATAAATGGGTTTTATAACAGTACCTAAAGAATCAGCATTTATGTCGCAAAATTTCGATATGTGATTAAATAGTTCACACATAAAAATTATAGGTGATCTACGTAAGACATTTGTTGTGGTTGCTAATAAGTAAAATGTTAAAAACTGTCGAGAATGAACACGAGGTACATCGAAACGGATCTTATCTAGGAGAATTATACAATCTATTTTGTTATTAACTAACTTATGTAAAAAGCTAATTGTATGAATAATACGCCTAATTTCTAAGGAAACAAAGATGAATTGATTTAACAACTCTAAGTGATTAATTAGTGATATAATGATATATCCTAGATGAACGATATGACAAAAATTTCAGAAACTTACGTTGGACGGATTCGATATTTTTATACGGATTTCGTAAATTGGAAACCATATTAATACTCCGTATTCAAGTTGAGGTCTGACTAATGAATAAGACAGATTGCAAAAAGTAGAAAATATGATCATTAAATATTAGTCTACTTTCAAAGGTAAATCCAAGGTCTTTATACTTTTCTCCACGATTTAGGGTAACTGTATTGATACTATAATCGAAGATAATAGGTTCTGTCTTTTAGTATACGAAACTATAAAAGGATTGGTGTTGCACCACTCAACGACAATATCATTGTTGGTTTGAAGAATGCTACAATCATCAGCAGTATTAATTTTTATAAACAATTTCAGATCATCTGCAAATAACAACTTTTAAGAAGATATAGGTTCAGCAATGTCATTAATAGACGGTAACGACAAAAGTGGTCACAAATTAGATCCATGAGGAACTCTAGATGTCGGCGAATATACTTATGAATAAAAGTTACGATATCGTACTGACTGCACAATAAGGTACGACCTGAATAGTTTAGCTAATGACTCAGAGAAGCGCAGATTGGCGCAGTTTCTCTAGACTAGTATTATTATTATTATTATTATTTTATTATTTAATATACGATCGGGCGGAGGCAGCTGCCTGTTATGCCCGCGTGCAATTACTATTATGTATTGTAACTTAAATAACAAACAGTATCAAAAAATATAAACATTAGAAATGTTGGTGACTACAATAGGAATGATAATTAATTGGCCTTAAAACCTAGCAGCGTTTGACTCCGGATCCCTTCAGCAGGCAACAAATTCCATGCATCCAACACTCTATTTGTTTTAAAATACTGCCTTATGGTGGAGTTGAATTTACCCTTCAAGAGTTTGAAGTTATGACCTCTAGTCCTGGTGTCTGTGTTTAAACTGAATAAATGTTTAATTGGAGAGTTCACGTTCGTAAGTGCTTGAAACGTTGCAATAACGTCTCCTCTTACGCGTTGGCAGTTTCATCATGGATAGCCTGTCGAGATATCTAGGCCTATTTCGTCCAAAGGGTAATCTTGTTGCTCGACGGTGAATATTTTCTGTAACACTGGTGTCCAAACACTATTGCCAAACTCTATTATGGATCTTACATAAGTTTTGTATAATTTAACAGCTACCGTAATATTTGTACTGTCGAATGTCTTAGCAGGTACACCATCTTGTTAATCATGAAGGATTAGACGTTACCGAGATACCTAAATCTAAGTATGACTCTGATTTTTTGAGTTCCGCACCTCCAATGCGATATGTGTGCTTACAATTTTTAGAACCTAGATATTAAATGGTACACCTGTCTCTATTTAATGGTAATGCCCATTGTTCCGACCATTTAAGAACAACTGAGATATCATTTTTCATAATAAGCTGATTGCAACTTTCATTATAAATTTTAAGGTCGTCCGCGTACATTGCAAAGTGAAAGTTTATAGAGAACTTTAAGTCAGCGGTATAAACTAGAAAAAGAAGTGGACCAAGTACCGACCCTTGAGGTACACCACTAATTACTTGAACTGCAGCACTCAAAGCACCTCCTATTTTTACGTTAAAAGAGCGACCAGTAAGGAAAGCATCGATCCAACGAAGACGTTTACCTTGATTCCAAAATGTCGTAACTAATATAATAAAGAACGTCTACGCACACGGTCAAAGCCTTCGAAAAATCAAAATATGCCACATCAAAACTTTTGCCCATATCAAGTGCCCGGGTCCATTCATCAAGGCTGCATAACATATTGGTATTTATAGATTTTTCCGGCCAAAACCATGTTCTTCACATGGTATGATATTGCATTCCATAAGAAAATTCATCGTTTTGTCTTAAATGATCGATTCCATAATTTTTACCACCACAGGTCGATAATTTGACGTATCAAATTTATGTCCCACTTTAAAGATAAGAGTCACAGTCGCTGTTTTCCAATCAAGAGGTAATACACCTGATTGAAAAGACCGATTAATGAGTATGCAGATTGGACGAGAAAGATTTGTAGCACAACTTTTTAAAAGTTTGGCAGTAACTTTATCAGGGCCCGGAAATTTTGGGTGAACCCATATATTTTATTCTCAGATTCGTTTCCTCGTTACTTATGCTAATACCACGTTGTTGTTTAACTTGTTTATAGGATGCAGTTTGCTTGGAAGTACGATCGAAGGACAGAGTAACGTTATTGTATAGTTTGGGTTGCTTTTCAGTACTTTGGCATTACCAATACATTTTTGAACCACGAATTCGTCATTCAAGATAACTTTTATGGCCTAGGCTTATTATCTGGATTTTGTTGAGAAAAGCGACGCAAACGTATATACCTGGGTATAAACTGTTTCCACAGAATTTCTAATATCGATTACACAAAGTAACGAACTCTTTTGATAGGAAATCATGAAGTAATTAAGGCATTACCCTGCATAGGCGATTAAGCTCGTCGGAAATGTTATCCATTTACCATTTGAAATGTTTATAGTGTACTTAAGCTACTATCTGAAGCTATCCGAAACCTAGATTGCAGTGAATATTCAAAACTAATTATTTTGTTATTAAGTTCATTGTAGGGGATATTCTGCTCTGGAAGCATAGTTTTAATAATAATTATTAACTGAAGCGAGATCATAAAATTATTAGGTATGTGGTTGTGTTAGACATGTGTCGCTTCAATGCAACAAGGAGAATTAACTGGTTGTTTACAGCAAGTTTTTTATATGTTAAGATATGGAGAAGGCGTTTTTGACATTTTTTTTGATAAACACAAAATTCGGAAACAATCACTGATATATCAACAAGATGACTTAAAATTTTTATATTTATTGATGACAATACGACCGTTCGTCACAATACTCATAGGTCACTAAACTCATTTTACCTCTAAGTAAGAAAAATTATAAATTTTATAATGAATTTAGCCATCTACGTAGCTTGACTAAGACTCTGATTTCTGATTCCTACATATCTTACATAGTCAGCGTGGAAACTAACATTAAATCTAATCGTGCTGAGATATGGAAATTCTTAAACAGCAGACGAGAACCAACAAGAATTTCAAATACTCTCCACGATGAGCAATTCGAGTACTCGGAGCCTTACTCTATCGTCATCGCTTTTGCTTACTATTTTTCAAGTTCGTTGTTATTAAATGATCCTGTTCTAACAAACTGATTCTGTAAATTCTACTATTCCCTTTGGGTTTCCTCTAATTTGTGAAGATGATCTTACATCTGTAATGGCACGTTTCTCAAATAAGTTTACTTCAGGTGATGACTTAATACGTGATCGCAAGTTAGTTTTTGCTAAACCACTGTCTATTTAATTTAATCTTGCTATAAAAACTTGTATTTCTCCAGGTCTCTGGAGACGTGCACGTATTTCCTCTGTGTTCAAAAATGGTGATAAATCATGTATTCCAAATTATAGATCAGTATGTATTTTGTCCGACTTCACTAAAGTTTTCGAAAAGGTTCTTTATCATGTTATTTAGAATGAAGTAAAGAGTTACGTTTCGCCTTACCAACATCGCTTTGTCTCTGGACGATCCACTGACATCAATCTTGCAACCATTGCACAATATCTAGCTGAGGAAGTTGATAACCGTGGAAGAGTGGATGTACTTTACATCAACTTATCGAAATCTTTTGATAAGATTCAGCATAATATTCTAATACAGAAGCTGAATAATTTTGGTTTGAACACCGATGCTTTCGCTTAAATTGAGTCTTATTTAAGTAGCAGAGTTTGTTATGTTTATTACAAGGGGTTTGCTTCTAGAGAATTTATTGCTGCGTCGGGGGTTCCCCAAGGATCCCATCTCGGTCCATTAATATTTGTTTTATTCATAAACGACTTGCTGCTTACACCATCTTGTCCGGTCTTGGCTAATGCTGATGACATTAAATTGTATATGTCAATTAATTCTTATTACGAAGTTCTTTTATTGCAAAGTAACTTAAACGTATTGACCCATAAACTCATTCTTAATAAACGAAAATGATTTTTCGTTACTTTCACCAGAACTCATTCTCCTATACCGACACAATATATGATTGACGGTTACCTTCTCGATAAGAAGGATTGTAACGATTTTGGTGTTGTTTTTGATGCAATATTAACGTTTGTTGAACCCTTTAATTATTGTGTTTGCTCTTGTGCGTCTAAGTCTTTGGGCTTTGTCATGCGCAATTGTCGCAACTTTAGTGACTTAAACTTAATGAAACAGCTCTAAGTAATATAGAATATGGATTACTAGTATGGAGCCCCATATATCTCATGCACTCAGGTTAAACAAAATCTATCGTAGTTTCTTGCATGTCATCATTGGCCGAAGTCAGAAGAAAGAAGAACTCGACTTACTGCGATTTTTTTTTTTTTTTTGAGCAAGATACCTTTCAATGTTCCTCGTCTTACGTGAAGATCGGCATCCAATTTCCGCTTACCTACTCCTCGTACAAATGTACTGTGTAGAGCACCTGTATTTATTATGTGTAAGGCTGCTGATGTTATATTTGATAACTTCTTAGTTTAAATAGTTGTTGTATTTTTTGTTATATATTTGTCTTATGAAATCAATCCAGGGAGTTAAAGTAAAAAAGGAAAGGAGAGGACATCTGAGAAGAATGTGGGATGAAAACGTGTCCAAGTAATTAATTACAGATTGAAAGTGTGAGCGGAAGAGTTCGGTTAATATAGCTAAAGACAGAAAGATGGGGAAGGAATTTGCTAAGAACAGCGCTCAGCTCGAAATTCTCGCTGCATGGAAAGTAAAACAAGTCCATACAAGAGACTAAAAACGTAACTGTAATATACCTACATACCTCACCATGTACAACATTATTATACAGTGTTATTCCCCAAAAGCTCCACGCCTGAAGAATTCAGACCCTACAATTTCATAGCAGTTGTTGATATTTATTGTACCATCATTTCTGTTTTAAGTTAAACATAGTTAGCTGTTTGTTTTTGATAATTTGGAAATAAACGGCAATTATTAGGTTTAAATTAAAAACAAACAAATTCAAAACAAGGGTTCGTTAGGGAATTTCCTGTACGGATAATATTCGCCATACACCGTGAAGCCGCCACCATATATCAAAATCACATCAGTCTTTTCGTCCTTTGAACACACTCTGGATCAATTCTGACGAAATGTCAGTTTTAAAATTATAGTATCTATAACGTTGCTACACAAAACAAACTAAGTAACTATGTATTACTTTTTTTAACAAGTGATATGAAATATCAAATATTGTTTTGAAATTGTATTTATAGATACATCTTAAATCTTTTAGGCGTGGAACTTCTCGTGAATGACCTTGCAGACCCCAATTCAGCCGATTATAAAATATCGTACATCAATTTGGCTTTGAAATTTCGCAACTTTTGCCGCCTCGTTGTGATTATTGATGACTACTCGTCGCCTGTTGTAAATGTCAGTCATAACTTAACGATTTTAACCATTTTCGGTGTATTTGCTCTCTAATAGGTAGGCAACCAATAATTCAACTCGGATGATAGCTTTACTACTCATCCCAGTGGAACGGCAAATTCTTATGAAAAAATATGATAGATTTCCCAAAATCAAGCTGATGCACGATCATTTAAATCGCCTTTCATAATTCACAAGTAATTTTTTTTTTTCATATAATACCCACATTGTTTAATTTCTACTTGTGTCATTAATACTGTTTTCGATTAACTATAATATCGCTGCATCACGATAAAGTTCCTGCTATAAATGAATCAATTTCTAAGAAAAATGAGTTATCGTTAGACCAAAAACACTACACCAGATTTAAAAAGAGAGTTTTAATTCTTTATTTGAAAATCGCATTTCATTCGTTCCAGGTTAAAGCAGGGTGAATAAAACAAAACCTAGGTAAAGAAATTTTAATGAACATTTTGCCTAATTTGAAAAGAAAAGCAAGTAAGTGGTAACAGATAACACGATAAATGATCATTACAGAATTTTTATTTGTTTTTCCCCTCTTTCATTTAAGACCATTTTCGCAATTGCATGTTTGCATAATATACTTCCTTAATTTCTTATTCAAATATTTTAATATCGGTTTAGCAAAATTTATATCGAGAGCGTATAAACTGACGAAACATTAAGACATCAAAGCTGCACTAAGTCGCTAAAGCCTTTAATGTCTGAAACATTTGCACAAGTTCAAGACAATGACCGCAATATTACCCCTTTTCATCTACCTTACTATCAATTTAAAATGTCGACAATTGTGTATTATCTAGGCGACTACAGAATGAAATTAATTAATATGTAAGTAGTCTTTACATTTCGTTATGAGATAATAAAGCTAGGTTTGATCATGGCCGACTAGTATAAAGATTATGGCCTGTCCAAGAGGTACGATACGTGTTGCCATCTATTAATAATTACACTTATTAATTTAGCAAAATTTTAATTTGACTTGACATTATGGGACTTCAAAACGTGTAATGGTGGTTTGTTTCGGTATGAATGCCTTTGTGCCTTTCAAAAAGTGTTAATAATTCTTTTGTCGTTTTTGAATTATTAAAGATGGCAGCACGTATGGTACCTTTGGCATTCCTTTGGACAGGCCATAATCTTTATACTAGTCGGCCATGGGTTTGATATACACCAAATTTAAATTACCGAGCACCTGAAATATTTCTTTCGCGGCAAAAATAACAAAAGGAAAAAGAGCTTTTGTAGCGATTTATAACCTACGGACAAAATTTTGTTCCACTTTATATGGCGAACTCCAACAATTCAACTTTTAGAAAATCGATTCCTCAATTTACTTGTACTATAGTGTCCGGCAAAGTGCATTTGAAGTTTAATATAAATTCAGATTCAAAAGAAATGTATACAAATATTGGCAGATCTTTACTCACTCTGGTGTTAACAAAAATGTTATATCAGTTATAAGAAACTAACTCTCAATGTTAAATTAAGGGGAGAGAATCCTGAACCGAAAACTGCCTCCCCGGAAAAATACGACTATTGATTAAGTTTAACGAAATTTGTACTGATATATTTCCACTAATCAGAAAATTTAAAGTTATTTTTTGTATTCTTGAAGGTAAAGTTTATCCCTATGAAAAGTGAGTCTCCGTTCAGCACTGAAGTCTGCATAGCGAAGTTTACTTTCATAGTTTTGATATATATTTCCCAAGTTGAAAGAAATTTGAAAACCAAGTTTAAATAAATTGCTTATTGGAAGGTATGTAAAATCTATAAGAAATTTATTGACCGTCTACGTCGTCAACGTGACTTCAGAAAATTGCCCTAAAACACTCTGGTTGGTAGAGAAGATGATCCATTTATCATGAGAGAGCCTTTCATAATGTCATACACTCAATGTCTCATTTACCTCAGGTCACACTGTGTTTATATTTAAAATTAGTTTTTTAAAATGGAAGAAGTTTAAGAGACAACTCTGCAAACATTTTTCATAAAAGCGCTTGATTATTTAAATTTTGCAGAGTTATTTAAACTACCCTTGTTTCATGCGCAAACAATATCCAATTTTGCGTGGGCTTACGATTATTATTATTCTATTAAATATTATTAAATGAGGATTATACACACGACTCTATTAGCATAACAGAATTAACCACCTGTGTTAACATGTACATCGCTAACCAATGAAGCGCTACAATTAACGAAAGAACAGTTAGCGACAAGACCCCAGGTTTGTTATGGATTTAGTTAAACTGTTTCTAAAGTTTCTCAAACGCCATGTTCAAATTATTATTTCGTGATTATTAAGCCGACATAAGTTCCGGGAAGAAAGTTTTAAGTTCAACTAGCAAATGTGGTTAGACATGTAAGGAACTTCCCCACATATCCACATCTCGTAGCGGAAGATGCAATAAATGGGCCCATGAATCATCCTGTTAGATATAAACTTGATGACAAAATGATTAACTTTCATAAGACCGAGCATTTGTACCCCAGGGGTGATTTTTTCTTTATAAATGATATCCTATACGCTCGTCGGTTTAATTAAAAAGATTGTGCGCTAGCAATAACGTTCAGATAAGACTTCGTCTTGCATTACAAAAAATCATTTTGTTTTTATTATCTACATAGACGTTCTAAGTTACAATTCAAAATAATTTAAGCCTTTAATCATATTAGACTTTTTGCTGTAGAAATGAACATAAAGATCCCCAGTTTTTTTACTGTTGCTTAGTTTTTCAATTATCTAAGATACTTTGAACTTTCACAACTTTAGTGCCAGTACGTTTAGTGACATTTTATAACAGGCGAGGCGTATTAAAATACTGGCTATCTTGGATGTTAACAACGCTATATTTTTTGTTAGACAGGACCCGTCAGAAGCACGCCTAGAGGCTGAAAATTGTGTTAGGTGATGGAATAGATTTTTCACATTGGGTCAAACTCCGTAATGATGTCGGTTTAGATATCGCGCAGACTGACGATATTCTAAAATGTTAAATATGCAGCGAATGCAAATCGTTCTGCACAATGCTAAAATTAACATTTTCTTACTTTTTTTACCTATGGTTACCAAAGCACGAAAACAGAACTAAACCATAAATAATTTCGGAGGCTTCCACGGTCGGAATCAATACATGATCGTTTTCCGGGTTGGAACCGTGTTAATTGAGTTTTTGGGCTCAACGTTTCGCACACTTTCGTAAGCGGCATCTTCTTGTTGAACGAGAGTTTCGCCTCTGGTATGGTTGACATACTGAGTTACCGTGCTCTTTTGCCTTATTCTAAACCCTGCTCCTGAAGATGCCACTTACGAAAGTGTGCGAAACGTCGAGCCCAAAAACTCAATTAACACAGTTCCAACCCGAAAAACAATCACGTATAGAACTAAACCGTTTTTAAAAAATCTGAGTCCATTAAGACTGTATTAGTTGTAATAATTTAAAACATTTTACTGTCTAAAAAGATGAACCCTAAAAATGTTTGTGATTATCTGCTAAAGTTGGGGAGACTTGAGAGTTGAGAATTCTATAAAAATAACAGAAAACACTTGAAAATGCGAGCGCAGCGAGCATGTTTAGGTATTGTAAATGTTTTTTGACACTAAACTAATTACAGAAAAAACAACAAGAATGCGAGCGCAGCGAGCACTTTCAGGTACCATTAAAAAATATATTCGCTGGTGTCCCCGAGAAGCTAAATTTATAAGAAAAATTTTATTGTCATTGAAATGTGAGTTTAAAGATTGTTTGTATTCAAATCACTAATGTCTGTGTTAATATGAAGCTTTTGCTACAAACCTGGGTTTTTTACTGCTGAAAGTTTGTCGCGTTTTTTCGTTTCGTTTATAAGGAAGAATTCGATTGTGATAATCTCGGATGACGGTAAAAGTCGTTAAGTATATTAATTTTGACGTCATTAAATGTGTAGCGCAGTGTTGCCAGATGCTTCGAATTAAATAAAACACTAAAAATATAAAATTTTGCACATAATTCTAACCTCAAATTCACCCTTTGATAGATACTTTAAGTATTTTGTTGATGAACGAAAGCTACTACATATTTTGTGAAAAAAAAGCCCCACCCACCCGCCCCGATCACAGTTGAGATGAATTTTTTATTTGTTACCACAGCGAAGGGCGGAGCATAAGTACAAAATCCATATTTCCCTCCAAAAATTTACCAGTATAAACATGTTTTACGTTTCTTGTTGTGAAAAAAAGACTATGTACATTAAGAAAAAGAAATGCAAAACATAAGCCCCGCCCACCCACCCTGTCTCCATTTTGAAGATGCTTTTCTTCGTCGTGACCGGTGGGGCGGAGTTTAATTGCAATCCTCACTTTTCTCGAAGAAATTACCATGTGAAACATGATCTTAAATAATTGTCTTGTTCAAACCAGACTATATGTAATAAGTAAAAAAAGGCAACAATTAAGCCCCACCTATAATCACTCCGATCTCAATTGTGATGAATTTTGCGTCATTGACAGATCTACAGATTCGCGCTACACATTTACAGCAAAGTCAAGTTGTGAATATTGAAATTTTAATTTTGTATAATTCCTTCACTCGATCTCCTTTTGCTTTGGACACAATAGAGTATTCATTCTCATTTTTTCTCAAAATAGTCTATTTTCTACAATCCGATCACGCCTCAAACATATGAATTTTGCAGTTAAGCTCCTCCACCCGATTTCACGACGAATAAAAAATTCATCACAATTGAGATCGAGGCGGGTGGGTGGGGCTTAATTTTTGACTCTTCTTTCTTAATATGTGTTGTTTTCTTTCAACAACACGATACTTAGAACATGTTCCACATAGTATTTTCCTGTAGAGAAATATGAACTTTGCATTTAAACTCCACTCTCCGCCTCACGACCAATAAAAAGATTAATCACAATCGAGATGGGGTCGGAGGGTGGAGCTTAACCTCCGGTTTTCTTAGTACATATACATAGTCTTCTTTCAACAATAAAATACTTAAAATATCAAATGGTAAATTTGATTTTTACGCCCCACCTAGACCCGCCTCAGTCTCAATTGTGATGGATTTTTCATTCGTTGTAAGATCGAGGGGCGGACCATAATTGCAAAATCCATATTTTCCTACAAAAATTTACCATTTTAAAAATATTTTACGTTTCTTGTTGTGAAAAGAAGACTACGTACATTAAGAAAAAAAAATGGAAATATCAGCCCCGCCCACCCGCCCTATCTCAATTGTGATGATCTTTTTTATTCGTCGTGACCCGGGGCGCGGAGTTTAATTGCAATCCTCATTTTTCTCCAAAAAATTATCATTTGAAACATGTTCTTAAATAATGGTGTTGTTCTAAGAAAACTATAAAAATTACTTTTGATTTATTTTCCCGTGGAGGTGAGTATTATGTAAAAAGAAAATATGTTTCTTCTTTTTATATATAATTATTAAATAAAGAAAGAAGTCACAGTTTCAGCCCCACCAAGACCCGCCCCCATTTTGGGGGTGGGGCTTAACCTTCGATTTTCTTAGTACATATACATAGTCTTCTTTAAACAATAAAATACTTAAAATATCAAATGGTAAATTTGAGGTTAGAATTATGGTTTAAATATCATGTTGTCAAAAATAGGTGCAGATTAAGAAAAAGAAGGCAATAATTAAGCCCCACCCACCCGCCCCTATCTCAGTTATAATGAATTTTGTATTCGTTGTCAGACCGAGGGGCGGAGCATAATTGCCAAATGCGTATTTCCCAACAAAAATTTACCGATGTTTGACGTTTCTTGTTGTGAAAAGAAGACTACGTACATTTAAAAAAAAGCAAAATATAACCCTTACCCACCCGCTGCATCACAGTTGTGATGATTTTATTCGTCGTGAGCCGGGGGGCGGAGCTTAGTTGTAATACTCATTTTTCTCCAAGAAATTACCATTTGAAACATGTCCTTAAATAATCGCGTTGTTGTAAGAAAACTATAATAATTAATTATGAATTATTTTCCTGTGGAGGAGAGTATTACGTAAAAAGAAAATATGTTTCTTCTTTTTACATAAGTATAATTATTAACTAAAGAAGAACGCCAAAGTTTAAACCACACCTAGACCCGCCCCAATCTGAAGTGTAGTGATTTTAGTGAATTTGTCATTGGTTGTCAGGCCGGGGGGCGGTGAGTCGCTCCAGGTACTCAAAAATACACAGGTGTTCTAAAAGTTTTTGAATTCTTAGATCAAGTTGTGTGGCCACAGATAAATAATTTTTGACAAATCTGTAACGTTTTTTCAGTCCAGTGGGAAGAAAAACCCTAAAAAAACGTTCAAATTTGAGGTATGAGTGGTCAACACAACAGGGACAAGGAAATGGTCGAAAATATATGAAAAATTCGTCTAATGTTATTTAGGCAGAATTTTCCTCGCCCCTGAAGTAACAAGCACAACGTCTTCGAGAAATTATAAAATTAAATTATTTGATTATGACAACCCCTACAAATTGAAATAAAGATGCGTGATACGTACAGAAGAAGAGCATGTTATGCGTAAGTTTCAAATGAGTTTTTCCATAACAAAAATTTTGTAAGGACAAGTACATCAGTTTATCAAAACTGAGTGAACCGTTCTTAATCTGATCAATCCTACAAGTTAAACTGCAGAATATTGTTATACAATTTTGATTTTTCTTCCATAAATCTAAATCTAAAGTTAGAAGAAAAAAAAAACACAAATTGTGAAGAAACTTTACGTGATTGAATGTTTTTAATATTCCTTCACTTCACTTTTTGGAAAAGAAGAACATCAAAAACTTAGTCGCCCTATAGCAATGACCCAATATTTGTAAGATCTTTTGTTCGGATTAGTGTATATGAACCTGTTTTCTTTGTTTGTGTTATTACTATGCTTCAGTTAATTGAACTGGCTTTGACGTTCCATTTTGAGCCTAATTCTATCGATTCTGTTTAGATAAACGACAAAACTAGACTTGACCCTAATACGAATAATATTCTTCTGTTAAAAGGAATACATTAAGCAATACTGAACTCATTTACATGCAACACCGTTCCTAAAACAAAGAGCTTCATTTAAATGATACAAACATTCAACGAAAAATACGATTCAGTGAAAGTAAGGCAATAAAATACAATTAAATAATTTATTCTATTATATATTGCGGTACTAACACACAGTAAATAATTACACAAACTACTAACGGAAATGTAATCTGTGCAACAGGAACATATTATTTACAAGCAAAAGCAGCCAATCGATAAAATACCGAAAATGTTCAAGCACACCCAAACGAATCAACCGATAAAAAATTATCAGTTAACATTTGCATTTTAAAACAGAGTAAATAACATGATAACCTATGTAAAAGAATCCTAAACAAATTTTTCTCGCGGTGATACACTTATCTGCCATCTCAAAGGAACGAGAACATCAAAGGTCTAAAATTTAATTTATTTCCTTTCACCTTTTTGTTTCTAATTTGTTGAATTTCTTCTAAATAGATTTTTTTGAGGTAACACCAAAAGCATTTTTGCTTCAATCTAAAGCTGTTTATTGGGGGGAATTTATTCTCAGATGAAATCATGTAATTAAGTATGCCGGGGGCTGTTGAGCGAAAACTGTAGTTATTAAACATAAACAGATCATCAAGCAGTGGAACTAAGAACTAATAATATGTGTTTAATCAGACATACGCCAGTCGATTAAACTTTTAACTTTCAAATAAGTTTTCGTCTAACAAATCAATAAGTGTAATTAAAATATTTTGCGACAATGTATTCAACGTTTAATTAGAAATTATTGGATGTATTTCTGTGATGTCGAACAAGCGTGAAAATTAATTATTCGTGATCAAAATCTAATTCGTGTCTCCATGTGCATTGGTACATGAAACATTTTACTTTCTGTTGTATAAGAGTGCAAATGAACCAATTTCTACAACAAATCAGATCGCTTAGTTAATCGGAATGCGCCTAAACACTAATAAGTAATAATGAACAATCATTATTTAACTTGACATTAAAAACCGATGCAACAAGAAAGTATTTTGGTGCGAATGTTTTCACAATACGTGTGGTTATTTACTTCTATTTATTTTGTAATTGTAATCAAGAAAAATGGCGAAAAACCAGTTAAAGTTATATTAAAAATCGATTTTTTAATTTTCGTTTAATATCGAAGGAAAGTACTCAATTACTGTTGCGAGGACGTATTTAAAAATATTGAAAGAATTTGTAAATGAAAACGGATTTTCATTAAAAAGTTTTGTGGGATTCTGTTTAAAAACCCAGAGAAAACTCAATTTTATCGGAGATAAAAAAGTGATGCCGGTTATTAGAAAATACTCTAAAGCAATTAGACGTTAATAATTGGAAATTTATACACAAAAATGTACTTTATATATTATTTAACTTTTGGTATATTTTTACCGTGGAAAAGGTAATATGACTGATATATCATTTCACAAACAGCGGAAAAATAAAGTTACTAAGCTATTGTAAACGTTCACTCCTTTAATGAGTTTTTATTTTACTCGAATTTTTTTGTGGCGGTTTAAACTAAAGAAGAAAAGCTTAAAAACTAGTTACTGTTTTTAGTTCGTTTCTAGACTGTAGGAACGTACCTACGTGTGATCAACAAATATCCTTCTTTAATTGATAATGATGATGAATTGCCTTATGTACATATTTACTTATTAAATTAAAGTAATCAGTTTTATTTGTTGTAACTCATCGTAAAAGATCCTAGTGTAAACTTGTTTCCACGACTGACTATATAAGCACACGTCTCACTGACTAAAGCTAATTTATTAGAATACTTAAAAGCTCATTAGAGTAATTAAATGATGACATGCTACGGTCTGTAATAAAGTGGACTGATTTTCATGGAATTGTACAAAATTAGTTATTTAATGAAAGCAGCAAATTGAAATTTTATCAATAATCTACCCAAAATGTAAATGACATGGAACATTATCTATAATAAAAGACTGAAACATTATCCACAATAAAATGCTTAACATTTTACTGCAGACAGTTTTGCTAGCCTTAAGGTTTTCTAATGTTCCAAGAAAACTGCATCATCTCCATCGCTCTTCGTCCTTTGTTCCTAGGAATAGTCAAGCAGCTTCTGCTCAATTTGTAATACTATTTTGGACTTCACTGTTGTCCAGGAAACCAAGAAATTCAGTGTTACTGGTGGAAATAATGCAGACTTTCTATAGAAGAGCACCCCCAACAAGTTCACTAATTTTTTGACTCACCTTGTATAATTAATTCTAAAAAATATTGATGTATCGATAACCAAAGATTAATACCTGCCCTGATCTAAATAGTAATGAAATTTTCATTCGTTGGCAAAGCTAAGGGCGGAGCCTATTGCAAAATCCACATTTCATTACAAACATTTGCCATTTTAAACGTGTTTAAAGTTTCTAAGAATAAAAAATCATTACATTTGAGATGGTGTGGGTGGGCGGGGTTTTATATTTTGCCTTGTTTCTAACTATACACATTATTCTTTTTGCACTCATGACCCTTTTTGATGATTTTCGAGCATTCACCAGGGTGGGGGAGGTAAAACTTCCCGCACACGTGCATTTTAACTTTCCATTGCCATGGTAACCTTAAAACAGTCGGGTAGTGTCAACATTGTGACGTGTTTACGGTGCTGTCAACGCCGTCGTTTATAAATAACTTACAGTCAATCTCTTCAGTTTAAAGGTTTATCCGTTGCAAAAAATATTGTATTCCCTTCGGTCGTACTGCAAACAAGTGCTCCTGCGGGACGCAAGCTATCCCGAACTAGTTTTGTAAATTACTATTGAACAACACGATACTCAAAAACATGTTTTTAATTTAAAGAAATAAGTATTTTGCAGTTAAGGTCCGCCCCCTTGGTTTTCGACGAATAAAAAAATCATCAAAACTGAGATGGGGCGGGTGGGCGGGCTTAGATTTTGTCTTTTTGTTTTAATATGTGTACACTTCTTTTCAGAATAAGAAACTTAAAACATATATGATCGATTTCCGGGTTGGAATCGTGTAAATTGAGTTCGTGGCATCTTCAGGAGCAGGGTTAAGAATAAAGTAAAAGAACACGGTAACTCAAGTATGTCAACCATACCAGAGGCGAAACTCTCTCGAAAAAAAGAAAGAGTTTCGCCGCTGGTATGGAGGTTGACATATTGAGTTACCGCGCTCCTGAAGATGCCACTTACGAAAGTGTGCGAAACGTTGCGTTGAGCCCAAAAACTCAATCTACACGGTTCCAAACCCGGAAAACGATCATGTATTGATTCCGACCGTGGAAGGCTACGAAAATAAACTTAAAACATGTTTAAAAGGGAAAATTTGTAAGGAAATATCGATTTTTGCAATTAGTCTCTGCCCCATAATTGCAAAATCCATATTTCCTTGAAAAATATACCATTTTAGCCATGTTTTAAGTCTCTTATTGTGAAAAGATGGGTATGTAAATATATAAAAAAAAATAGGCAAAATATAAGATATAAAAACTGGGACAAACTTGAATTTGCTGTAGCTTCGAGATAATGGTTAGTGACATTATGGTATTTTTTGACACTAATCAAAAATTGTTACCGCTAGTTCCTCTTGGATCTTTCATTATTTTGTGTGATAATGGAACTCTTAAATGAAAATAATCGTCAAACGATGATTGCCGAATTTTATAGAGGCCATATAAATTTAAAATGACCCTTCACAGTTAATCACTTTTCCAAATGGGGATATCAAGAAACAGCTTGTAGCAATTCTAAAAGACTCGAGAATGGAAATTGAAAAGAGAGATAAAAAGTGGAAATTCAACTTACGATAGACCTAAAATGTTTGCTAGATTTTACAGTATTGGTTTTACAGTTTCAGACTGAAATTGTATGCATTTTTTAAAAAATCTGGATGTCGGGAAGAATAAAAAATTGGTCTAAGATTATTTAGATAGCACTTACCAAGCTCGAGCACATACAGCTTCTTCTAAAATTTATTTTTATAAAAACCCCTATGAATTAAAATACAAACATGTATAGGCTGTTAAAATATAGATTAAGAAACATGCCATGGATATTTTCGAGTGAGTTTTACCTTGTGATGACACCATCAATATTTTAATAAGGACACATATATCAGTTTGAATATGAGCAGGGTAATAATAACAGTACTGTATTTTCAAATTTTACAATTTAGACTTTTTCGCCCAGGATAAAAAATGGAAGCAGATTCATCAACCACAATTACAGGAGTATGTTATTTTATAAAATTTCGATAACACCAAATGTTAGAGTGTTACAAGACTGTCGAAAAGACAGTTGATTTATTTTGTTGTAGAAGTTTGGATATTAGGGAATGTTACAACATATAGGAACTTATTATGTATTGAAAATGTGTTCAAAATAAGTTGGAATGCTCTAGGGGTCATGAAACATCGAGAAAACATGAAAGTAGCAATTCGTCTGATGGACCTGTTGCAATCCTTCCTTAGTTTATTACGATCGGGAAGTAAAAACTACTTATAATAAATAGAACATGAAGATTAAAAAAAATATCGAAAACTTTTCGATATTTATTATTTCAGTTGATACAATTCTCAATATATTTTAGAAAATAATTTTTTCCCCGAACATTAGTGAATTTAATAATTCCAAAATCAAAATATTTCAATATTTCAAGGTACAACATCTTCTGTACCTAAGAAATCGAAGATTTTTTCAGAAGAAAATATTAACCAATTCTTAAGAAATGTTCCGAATGAGATATATTTACACACAAAGGTATTAAAAATTAGGAGTCTAATTTAAACAGCAATTTTAATGAAATGTTTTTTCTTTAGGTCGTTCTTGTCATTGGTATTTTGGGTGCTTGTCGCAAGAATGAGCTTGACAACATTAAAATTTCCGAAAGATTTGAGATCGGCACTACTAATTGCAATTCCTAATACAAAAAATAGAAAACCAAGAGAGTTTACAATCACGGGATATTTTTATAATATTGTAAAGAAATACTGGGCTTTGAGACCTTGTGATGTTCCTTCTGATATTTTTTTAATTAATTTCCAAAAAAATAATTGTACACGACAAGTAATTGGAACTAACAAACTGGGGAATATGCCTAAACAAATTGCCATATTTCTGAATTTAGAAAATCCACAAGTCACTGGTTCCGCCGTACCTCAGCCACTACGTTGGTAAATTCAGGTGCGAATATTAGAACATTAAAAAGACATCCAGGCTGCAAATCTTCTCAAGTAGCAGGAGGATACATAGAAAATTCTTTGCACATCGACTAAATGTAGCAAATCAATTAATTTCTCCAATTAGTGGGTCTATTTCGTAAGTAGATTTTTCCTCAACCTCCAATTCTTCCTGCTGCATTACTATTGAATCTGCTAAGTCTACAAACCAACGCCAACGCTCGCGTTCGGATTTTCCACTCGTATGAACCAAACCTAACATATCAGAAGTATAATAGTGCTAATTGTTGCAAATTTCATTGTTATGTTACTGTTAGCAGCTGTTCAAATAACTACTAATATCGAATATTAACTAGTCCAATCCACCCTTCAAATTACTCGTAATTAATGCAATTCTCAATGCATGTAATCTACAAAGTAATATTAGTGATATAGGTGCGACCTGTCTAGAGTTAGAATACTTCCTAATTAAAGTGCAAGTTAAGTATTTGTCTGTAATTTATGCTTATTACAAGAGAATGAAACAGTGAATTAATTATTCGTACACAGAGATTTCGTATTTAAAACAGAATGCTTTCAATGCTGCTACAGCAGCTATAATCTCGTTACTGTAATGATGTAAACATTTTTGTAGAATACATATTTAATACTTTCCTTCCTACTTTACCATTTGAGTAAAGCTTTTGATGTGACTACAACTGTAGTTCAACAAAAATTGTAAACTGCCACAGAAACCTTAATAATATAGCAAAAGTTCTCCGATATTCACCTAAATTGGTAGCTCTAAAAGACGCAAACGACGTTGGATAAATTTTCAAATGTATGCGATTTGAAAAGCTTACACTTATTTACTGTGGTTCATATAAAACTAAATTTCAAAGTAAGTAAGTATCTATATTTTAGTAACATTATTGATTAACATTGTTAAAAGTTTTGAAGTCAACCTCATCAGTATTTTAAAAGAAGATTGAATAATAAATTATAACAAATCTTGAAAGGGGAAAAGTACCTGATTCCTGATAGTTGCTTTGTCTTACACATGGACAATATTGTCTCTATCTACACTTTTGACGAAGGAAAATGCTAGTTGGTCATCTTTGTTTCCTTCCATTTATAAGATAAGATACATAAAGGTGGGTTTCCTTAAAGCTATATTTATTTGGATATATTTATTAAACTCGACGCTTGAGGGATTTTCTCATTTTAATTTTAAAATCTAGCAGAGAAAACAATTATTTGAAAGAAGACCCCTCCCGACCGTACTTTCCACTCGACGCATCTTTATCATAGCGTCGCTGTGAAAAAGGAAACGGCTTTTCTCTCGGTGAATAAATCAAACCTTTTCATTAGAACACATAAATATGAAAAGCTATAAATAAATCGGCATTGCGTGCCGATCTTGATGTGGAAGAAGACTGCCATATGGTCGATACGTCAAAGCGCTCCCATAAAAATCGGCAGAAGACGATGAAAAACTAACCTTATTTAGCTTAATGACGGCGAAGTCTTCACGGCTTACAGATTTATTGATTAATTTGGCAATTTATTTTTTAAATAAGGCGGCACCGAAATTTCGAAACTTTTGCTCAACTTTGCGACATTTTTAATTAACTTGTCTAAAAGCGCATTTGTGGGATGATTGACAAGCAAATAAATAAGCAGAAATTTTCGCAGTTGGAAAGATGGAAACGCTAAGTTGGGGGAGAATTTTTGTAGACCGGAAACGACAAAGTACGGAACAATAAAAATAATTAAAGAGAATGGAAATCTCTTCGCATTTTAATGCGACTCGCTATCATCGAAAGTGTTTCGACGTTCTGATGGTTTGCATTTTCTATACAAAAACTGGGGGAAACCCTCCAGTAGCAACCTGTGTTTGTGAAAATATACGGAATCGGGTAGACTTCCTTCCCGTTTCAGTCGTCTTTATCGGTCTTGTCGTTAATGATGTATGAGGTTGGGTATTTTTCAAAGGAGGAGAATGTAAAGAGTTTTCTTCAGGCTTTAGTAAATCATATGGCTTTTTGAACAGAAAGATATAGATTAAAATCTTGTTCCCTGTATATACCATTCTGCTTTATTTGGCATTGCCCATTTTAAGGCAATAATATGCGAGGGTTCCGAACCTTTTCTATGACGCTTCGACGAACATCACTTTGATATCCCTCTTACTAAAATTTAAAGTGGTTTAGTAAATTTTATTAGTTTTTGAGCGACAGCTCAATTACACGTCACTCAGAAAGACTCGAATAAACGATTCAATATTTTGTATCCTTAAAAGTTACTGCAGCTATATGATACGATATCAAGCCACTTTTGGAACAAAAAAGTTTATCAATACTTTTCCCGCAAAAATGGGTTGTAAAGTATTACATATACAGGGGGATTCAAAGATGGCGCACTAATTCTATGACATGTTGTTGTACTTGCTTCAAAGTTTAATTTTGCTTTTAAATATTAGACAATATTTTAATTCTTAGTGTTAGTAGGAAAGTTCAATGGAATCGAAAAGTGTCAACTAAATCAGTGAATTCAAACGAATAGCTCTAAACTGAAATAATTCTCTTAAATTCTTCATAAATTTCAATTAGGAAGAGTTTACGTTATTCTTAGAGTAATTAAAAAATTAAAGAAAAAACATGAACACTTAAGTAAAATGTCGCAGAAAGAGAAAATATTGTTCCAATTTCGTAATAACAAAAAATCCTAAATTTTATTGTATAACGACCACCTAATCGCAACTTTATCGAATTACGAACCATATATGTAATATTTTGCAAAAAAAAAAAATCAAATGTATTCCAAAATTAGCATGTCAAATCTGATGCATCACTAAAAAAATATTTAGTCAAATATTACGACGGCGGAAATGATGTCTAAAAGAACAATATCTTTACTTATTCTTATAAATATTATTTTTTATGGCTGATAAATTATTGCATATATATTACTTAGAATTTAATTTTCTGCTCTTGAGAAAATTAACGAAAAACAATAACTGAGTTTGGTTAAATGTAAATTTTACCTCAATCTATCCATAAAAAATTAACACAAAAGTTTAAATTAAAAAAATTATTTTGTATTTGAATGAATTTGGTTCAATACAAATTTGGCGTTAAAAATAAAAACAAAATGATGAAAATTCAAAATACTTCGAAGCAGGCTGGCTGGTAACTTTAAAAACCACTTCACGTTTCTAAACAAGGAAAGTGGCGCAGTTTCAAACATGAACTACAATTTGAGATTTTACTGCCGGTTTGCGTAGTAACCCGTTGCATTTATAATCTAGTACATGCATTTTTATAGTTTAAATTTAACTGCTGTTAATTTCACAGGTTTATAATCACCGCAAAGGATCATTAAAACTTGGTCATGCAGTTTCAACACGCTTGAAAACAAATTTGACAAATTTGTCTCGCCGGAAGCAGCTGAATTCTTGAAATGCTTGCAGACTGCAGCTTACTAATTTGAGGAAATATGTAAACAACTATTACTGTATAAGAGATATGTTAAAAACTTGCAGAATAATTAACTAAAATTTAAATAAATCCTAAACAAAAATTTTCAGCAAGGCTGGCTTCAGCAGTCTATTGTTGTATTGTCGCTATTTTACTGAAATTGTTGTTCTAATTTCGTGCCGACGTCTTGACCACTCGAACAAAACCGGCAACGAATGACACAGATTATCCAGATTTCATCCGCAGCTTATCTTCACACATAAGTCTGGAGGGTGAGCAAACCTTGGATGAAACATTATATGTACGTACACAGGATATCACATATGTATTAAAATCCGGGGCAGGTTTCAACTTCTAAAATCTCAAAGTATTTTTATTTATTTAAAATAAACTTGGTTTTGTTTTATACACTTTCCTAGAAATATAATAATATATAATTATAACCCCAATTTATTAAATAATACCCAAAAATTGTCTAAAGGAGCTTATTTCCGTAAAATAATTTTAATATACTTATTTCGTATTGCAATGTACCACATTATTTTAATATTTTGTGGATGACATAAACTTAGTGGGTATATTTATGTGTATGTAAATAAACCTATTAATAAAAGTATGACAAAATAAATATTGATTTGAAAAATGTTGAAAGTTGAAAAAATAGTAATAGGAGTATATACACCCCTCGTAGAATATTTAAGTCTATCACGCGAGAAGTGTCGATGTGAATTTGTTCCGTCATCCCTGTAATAAGATCCATTAGGAAAACTGATGTCTAAAAATATACCAAACATGATATGAAACTTTTTACATGACTTGGTGTAACAACAAAGTATACAGTCTGTCATGCGTTTTAATACCAATACTATAAATTGCTTATTTATTATTTACTGTTACTATATGATAATTAGACTATTCATTAGCCAAAAGACTCACGAAAAATGTCTGATGAAATTTAAAATGTCATATGTCAAACTTTCCACTGAGATTAAGTTACTTTAAATTCATGACTCAACCCTAACACACTGAAATTTATTTTAAGATTTATCTCCAAAAAATAACAAAAAGTCAAGCATCCCTTGAAGCGAATACCTTTCACCGAAGAAAATCTTTTATTCGATTGTAATCTGCAGCGTTTACATACCCTGCACATTTTTCTCTTCCCTGAATAAATTGTGAAATATTAGAATAAACTCGATCAAATTCACCATCACAATTACAGATAAAGAATAAATATTTATGTATTCATTAAAATGTTATTAATAAGTCAGCGCGCAATTTAATAAGTTGTTTTTCCATTTCGTTTCACTGCTCAAAACTTCATTTTTGTTAGGAACCGTTTTAATATTTATTCCTTATTTTCTAAGTTTGAAAAAGTTTTTTCAGCAGATGAATAAAAAATCGCGACATAGCCTTTCGAAAATCTGGCAACCTAATAAAATATTTAGGGTGGTACTCCGGTTTTGGCGATTGCGTTTGTAAATTATTTCCAGAGCGGAACTTTTGAGTGCGATTTTCGCAATATCGAATATCTCACAACGGAGAATTTCGGTGTCATTACATCGATGCGACATTGTAAGCACCTTCTGAAGTAAGTTCAAGTTGTAGCGTCGGAAATACCCCCTGTCAAACGCACAACCTCTTACCTTGTGTTGTCACCCTCGGCAAAATCCCGACAACAAGGATGATCAAGAATTTTTGCAAAACCGCAACCATGTTGATGTGTTATCGACACTCAAGCATCCCCCAAGCACTCATCCAAGCACAGACCGAACTCTGTTTTAAGAAAACTCAAAGAAAAACAAGCACAGTACACCATCAATCGACGAGATTAATCACTCAAGTTTCAGCGAGTTTATCGTGTTCCGGAGCGAACGTCTCTGGAGCGCTCCGGGAAACTTATCCGCAATTAAAATCCGGTTGACGTGCGCCGGAACATTGTCAGATATGTAAATAACAATCCAGGAACACGGAATTTATGCAAATCTCCCTGTAAACTCCGTACACATGTACAGCGGAGGATATGTCACCGAAGGTGGGCGGGTCCGGACTCAAAACACCGGAATTGTTCCGGAGCGGGTCGTTTGTTGCTGCAGGTCTCGCGTGCTACTGACTGCCGTCTACTTGAAAACGTTCAAAGCGTGCGCGCGAAAACTCCCCACCATATCGCACCCTCGCCTGCTTGATGTCGCGCGATGCGCACCCGGACCCACCTGAATACAACCCTGAAGTATTTTCGATGTTTACCGGTGAATGCCTCAAATTCTTTATCAATCCGTAACATTACCTACATTGATCCTGGCGTTCTCGCAGAGGAATGGATTGATCGCACGATCCTAGACCGATCTGGAGGGTGGTATAATTATTGCGACAAAGCGCTGCTCTAATTAGGGTCTGTTTGACCCAGTTTGTTGAGTACCTCTGGCAATATTCATTCACAAGTGTGAGACTGCAGGGATACGGAATCAAACTATGACCCATTAATAATTAATAATTGATTATTAAGGGGTTTGATTTATACTTTATTCATATAAACACTTTTTAATAATAGAAAGGAAACAATTTGACGAATTAGTATTTATCGTTCGAATCTAGGTAAATAGCACAAAATCAACATTCGATTGATACAAAATAATTTCAAATTTTTTCTATAATCCATAATTGACACTTACGAGATCGTGTGAATAATACTTATTTAAAGACATGTACCTATGAAAAAGTAAAAACATTAGCCAATATAAATAATAATAATAATTCAATTATTATTTATTCCATTTAATCATAATAATGTAATATGACGTCTTCACAAATTTAACAATTTTAGTCTTCTGTTTTGAGAAGACAGACTCATTCAAATCTAACGAATTTCTACGTGACATTCTTCGGATGTATAAACATAAATAAACACTTGAGCTTCAGATTGCTATTACCTAGTGCTGAAGGACATTTTATCCCGTTGGTTAAGTGCTTTAAATATATTATAGAGGTTATGACTAAACGAAAATCGTAAATCAAATTTTATAATTTTTTTAAAGAGCTAGATTTGTCGGAGGGAAGTTTTGTCAAAACAGCTTTCGATCATTGTTTTTATACAAATTGTTGACCTGGAAGCATTTGTAACTTTACACAAGTTGCAAGTAACCATTTTAAAAGTTTTTAAACAAACACTAAATACTTAACACAAATCCAAAACAAAACGTTCAACACGAGATTAAGAGCGAAAATGTCAAAAATATAATCATACGGCACTGGCCAGTGCTGGCTTGATGAAATTATTAAAGTAAGTATGCACGCTCTAATTGAAAATTTGTGGTAAAAGGTGCTTGCATTGATACCAGAAGTTTACATTGCTGAAATATGGCGCGCTTCCTTCTTTATGTTCCTTCCTCCATTGTCTGTGCCCTTTTTTATTAGGCAGATGATCTCCGAAACTACAGAACCAATTGATTTGTTTAACGATCCCCACTAGAAAGCGAATGACGTCCTCCAAAATTTAGTAATTAAAAAGCTCACCTGTAACATGCATGGCAAAATTTTATTTTGTAATTTTTCGAATCATTTGTATTTATTCTCTCTAAATGACTTCAGAGCAATTTTTTACTATAATAACTAAAATTATTATTGCCCACAAAAGTGCATTCTAAGTGCTCGTGTTTTTGTTATTTCGTGCAAAATCTAGAAAACAGTATCTTTAACGGCTTGTCTGTGTAACTAACTAGTTCTTGAAGCATAACAATAGCATGCAACATTTTAAAACATGACAATGCTATACATGTAGGAAAATGCAACATCACGCAAATGAATCGTTCAGATATTCACAACGTTCGTCATTCATAAGTGATGGATCCCTGTCCTTCTTGTTTGGAAGCGTTTCAGTCTTTTCAAGCAACATGATAAAATAACAAAAAACTTAATGCGTTTGTCACATATTGATATTACAGCAATAGTTATTAAGTACTTATTTAATAAACCCAATAACTTATTGAGACAGGACATCAAACACTAGTTCTTTATTTCAACCTCGTCACTCCATATAGAAGAGAATCATGAGGCATGACTATGCTTCGCCGGCTTTAAGTGATTTACTCCCACCACTAGTCTGCAGAGGCGTGCGACAGAACAGAACGCGGAGCGCATAGTGGACATACTAGACATCAGTACTTTCTGTTTCAGCAATTCGGCAGTTGTTATTTGCCTGTTGATTGGTAGTGTTTGCTGTCAAGACTTGCAGGAAAGCAGCAGCATTTACCCCAATGTTATGAACATATTATGGAAAAAATAAAAACAAGTATTGGTGACAATTATATCCGGATCTCCACGGATAAAACCATCAACACGTTGGGACGCTGGGTTGTGAATGTGGTTGTTTGAATATTATATCTAACAATACCGACGGCTAATTGTACAGTATTTATGACAATGCAGACAAAAAGTACAAAAACGTTCTGTTATTTGTCAGTGATGCCATCCCATATATGATCAAAGGCTGTAAATTATTAAAAGTCAAATTTACAAATATATTATATATCACCTGTTTTGCTCATGCTACACCGCATTTGCGAATTTATTATTGATTAGCACTTGTAAAAAAATATTTCTCAAAGCGCCACATAGAGTAGGGTTATATAAAGATATGTGTCCACATCTTCCCTTGCCGCCTGTACCTGTCATTACACGTTGGCGTACATAGTTGCAGACCGGGTTGTTCTATCCCAACAATTTTGAGGTAATAAAAATTGTTGTTTTAAATATAAAGGAGCAGTTGAAATATATTGAAGCTCAATTTAAAGATTTACCACACACCACGAATTTACTCAGATACTCCTGTGTTAAACTCAGGAGTATCTGATTACGGATCACAACGCTGTTACTTGCTAACTCAATTTATATATGGAAAAGCAAAAACCTTATTCTAGAATCAGTCGCTGTTTCAAAAATTTCAACCTTGAATTCTTTACTAGAGATGCATCCACTATTGACTGGAATTACGTATACACGTTACCTGATATTGACTCAAAAATCGAATAGTTAAATGAATCAATTCTTTTTCTTTTTAATACACATGCTCCGCTGCAAGCAGTAAAAACTTCCAGTAGAAAACAACCTTGGTTCACTGAAATACTTGACTTAATCCGAAAATTAAAGTGTAAAGCATGGCTTCGCTACAAAAATACCAGAAATTTAACTCACAAAAAATATTTCTGTCAGCTGAGAAACTATTATAATACTGCATTACTCAATGAAAAGAAGGCATATTTCCATTACAAATTCAATAAGTATGGGAATAATAATAAAAATATGTGGCGGGAAATAAAATCTTTGGGTATTGTTGGATCAAACAGTAAACTTCCCTCTGACTTAACTGATGTGGAGGCAATTAACAAACATTTTCTCTCAATTGTTCCTAATAACCTAACTCCTGACCCTAATTATAAAGCTTCTTTTTTGTCTGGTTCATTCTCGTCTCAATATTTTAGATGCTACAAATTAGTTTATACTGGATTCTGCGTCCATTTACGCATATTATCAATTTCTCGTTCGAACAAGGACTTATTCCTAAATTGTGGCACCTTTCTGTTGTCACCCCAATTCCTAAAAAATCTGACCCCAAATCCTTAAATGATTTGAGACCCATCAGTCTACTATGTAATACCCTTAAGGTTGCTGAATCGGTTTTCTTGGAACAAATGAAGGAGCATTTCAATGAGTTGGCCATTGTACCTAATGTTCAATCAGGGTTTCGAAAAAATTATAGTACACCCACTCTTCTGTCTTCGCTAACAGATGATATTTTAAATGGTTTTAATAATGGTCACATTACATCTCTTACACTTTTAGAAATGTCAAAAGCCTTCGACAGTTTGGACATAGATCTGCTTTCAGTTAAACTGGCGTACTATGGTGTTACAGGGCAATCCATGGTGTGGATGCAAAATTATTTGCATAATCGTTCCCAAATTGTTCATTATGAAAATAATTTCTCTTCTTCTCTTGATCTGTTCTCTGGCGTTCCTCAAGGCTCAGTACTGGGGCCCTTTCTTTTTTCCGTTTACACTTCAGACTTACCAGATGTAGTAAAATCCTGTTCTATTCATATGTATGCGGATGATATACAAATTTATTACACTTTTCCTCCTGATTCTGCTTTTATGTCGTCCAATCTTATCAACCTGGATTTGAAAAATATCCATCTGTGGTGTCAAGAAAACTGCCTGGGATTAAATTTTGCGAAATGTGAAAATATAGTTTTTGGTACTGCTGCCAATTTGAACCAATCTAGAGATCTAGTCTCTGTAATAATAGGTGATAACGTACTCAAACCACAAATTTCTGTAAAAAGTCTGGGTGTCATCCTTGGTCATCAACTAAAATTTGTTGATCATGTTGACTTTATTTGTAGGAAAGTTTTGTCTCCTTGAAACAAATCTCCTTTCTTAGAAGTTTTCTAAACACGAATACTAAAAAACTTTTGTCTGATGCACTAGTATTATCCCATTTAAATTATGCTGACGTGGTTTATGGCCCTTGCTTTTCTATGGCGCAGAAATATCGTTTGCAGAAGGTACAAAATTATTGCACAAGATTTGTTGTCCAAGTACCAAGGTTCTCACACATCACACCATTATTTATAAGACATCTAAACTGACTCACTACAACTGAACTACGCTTTGTCCATTTCAGTATGTTTGTTCTGAAAGTCTTAAATACTTCTCGTCCGGCATATCTTCGATAGAAAATCATTATGCGATCGATGATCCACAACAGATATCTTAGGTCAATAGACTTTATGGCTGATGTGCCTGAACACCAATTGTCCAGCTTTAAATCTTCGTTTGCTTACCTAGACTCACTTATTATTAAAAAGATTTTGATGAGGTATCGAGACCGTGGGAGTTTCAACACAGTAAAGAAGCATATCTGTGAAGATCTGGTAGCAGGTGTCACAACCCAACTTGTTGACTTGAAACTATTTTAATGTATGTAAATAATTTTAATCGATCCTTTATATCTCTGTATTGTAAGAAATTATTTAGATTACTTGTTAGAGCAAAATTATATCAGTTTTAAACTGTTTTTGTTCCTTTTGGATCTCTTTTTTTTTTATTCAATAAATGTATTATTATTATTATTATTATTAATTTTTTGAAACTCAAAACCTTCCTATACGCGAAAGTATTGCCAAATTAAAAACCACTATTAAACATGTACAAAGTCTTTGAAATGAATTTGGTGGTCAACTTAAAACAAAAGTACAAACTGTTTCCACCAACAATCATCTACCTGTCAGTAGCGTCGATGTTGAACGATCATTTTCATTATTCAAGGACTTTTTCACATCAAACACACTCGTCTGTCCCATAAAAATGTAAAATGATTGGTAATTATGTATATAAATCTTTCACTTTTCTTGGACGGGAACGGATAAATGATTTAACAGGTAGATATGTTAGCGTCTTGCGTTATGCTGAATCTCGCACGCCTATGAAGGGCAGTGTGTAGTTGTATTGTACTGGGGGTTATTTGGCGAGTTTTCACTTAAAACCACCGAAGCCTGGTCATGACACTTAGAATGGAAACTATCAGTTAAAACTGTTGTAATTAACCATATTTTATTGAATTCTGTTGGTGAAACATTCAAATTTCCAACCAATTGATATTTTGATACTGGTAATAGTGCTTAGCAGTTTTTCTTTCATATAAAACTATTCAAAATTAATCGCGATCAATAAAATAAATTGATTCATTTTAACTATTAATTTCAGTTTTCTTTTCAAAAAGCGTTGACGATTCTGGTCAACATTCTTTACATTTGTAGATTCAAGAATTTCGTTAAAAAACTTCAGAAACATTACTTTTCAATCTTATTTTTGTCGAACTTTATGAGTTCTGAAGTATATTTCGATTTGTTTTGATGATTCTGTTGTTGTACATATTTGCGGTATGCAGAAGCAATTTTATTTTTACATATGTGGCATATGAAAATACTTCTATAGCATTTTTGCACACGACTTTTGTGTTATAACATAGTTATTTACGTCATAAGTCCAGGGAGTAATATTAAACTATGAATTTCGATATTTAGAGACGAAGTGACGTAAGGCGCCATGTCCGGAATTTCTAAACGAATGCTTTAATAATCGCTTCATGTTCGGGTATGGTATAAAATATAAATCTGCCAAATTAAGCATTCCCTGTTTGTATTTCCGTATTAACCACTTTAAATTCGCTATTTAGCTATAAATAGATGTGTATTTATTTTGTTTATTTATTTGTAAAAAGTAGCAGCGTTGTGTTTTATACAGGTTTCTCTAAATGATTATAGCGTTGAAGTAGGTCATGAATACGTGCCGCCTCTCAGATTTGAACTTTACTAAATACTCTTCGTTTACGAATGTCCCATTGCGATAACAAGACATAAAAATGAAAGTTTCTTGTTCAATAGGATAAATTACTTTCACAGTCTTCGCTTCGTAGCACAAAACAAAATTTTCATACCAAGAGTTTCGAAAAGGACGGTTTTGTTGTTTTAAATTTCGATCAACGAGAATTACTGTAATTCACAGTTGAAAAACGATACAACAATGAAAGGCATGACTTTTAATGACAGGTTACAAATGACAGTAATGACAAACGAGAACTGTCATAATGAGGCACTGTAATTATAGAGTTTGCACAAGAATTTAAGAAAATCTAGCTAAAATGTGCCCAAGCAATGACTAAATTAATTCCAACAAAATCTTTTGCTCTTCGTAACGTGCAAAAAGTGAAAGCATTCTCTTGGCGTATTTTCTAGATGCGGTAAGAGAACAATCTATAAGATAGTTTTTGTTAATTTCAACTAAACTACTTAGAAATTATTTTTAGTCAAAAAACAATACTCCATGCTGAAATACATGCTAATGGTCAAAGAAGCTGCGGATATATACAAAGTGACCACATTTAAAAAAACCAATCAGTAGATCATCAGCCGAATAAGTCCAAAATCCTCACCATAATGCCTAATATTAGTGTAAAAGGAAACTCAAATTGTACAATTAGAATTAATATTTATAAAGTTAAACTCGTTTATGTCTGTTCTTTCAAATTAGATATTGGTTTGAATATAAATCAGTTCAAAAAATGAAGTTACAATTTCTCTTCAAACAGTCTGGAAAGGGTTGGTAAGCTACACTTTCTGCCTTGGCCTGAAATATGCCATTTTCTTGATTCCAGTTAATAACGTAAAGTAGTATATAGCAGAGAGTATGAAAAAAAAAATATTCGATATTAATGTAATTAATTTCGGCTAATAATATTTGAACAGCTACTCCGAACCAATTGTTAGTCGGCTAAACGCTGAAAGTCAACAACGTAACTATGCATATACAAATACAAACAATAAGCTAGTATTCCATCACCATCCACGGCCTCCGCAGATACCCCACTAAGCCTCGAATGATATGCAAAATGCATATTTTTGCATATGCTGCATATTAAACTATTTTTTTGCATTTATTGCATATTTTAATCGTAAATATATATTTATTATATTGAAAAAACATTTCCACTTGAGAAATATACACAACAATTTTCCTTTCGTCGATGAAACATCTAAACAGAATACACAATTTATGGTTTATACAAACCTTATTTATGTATAAAGACAAATCTATCATCTTCCAACAAATAATAAAAAAAAAAAATTAAAAATTACACTGGATTTATGTGCCTTCTTTCATGAAAAACATAAAAATATTTCTCGAAAACACTCAATATTCCACGGTTTAAAAAAGTCACACTCCACAAAACACATTAAATATTCAACTTCCAACACGAGATGCAGAATTAAAAAGGTAAAAGTTGTAAAATTTTCATTAGAAACGAAGCGGAAAAAGCAATGTTAATGAACTTTTATTATGTACATCGCCACGTTTATGATGATACGAGAACAAATTTTTCGTAAAATTAAACGACATCAAAGTTACGATTTCATCTTATTTGCCCCATTGTTTCAATAACAGAAAAGCACTTTTTTATAATAATAATTGTGCTTAACATGTAGCACTTTGTGTTTGTCGTAACAATTTCTTTGGATATTACCTAGTGGAAAAAGCTTCATTATTAAGTTTTTTTAACTCTAACAAAATCTAAATGTGTTAATTACTACTTATTACCATCTTGAATTTAAATTGGAAGATCAACCTTGTAAACATTCGAAAATAACGATTGTAACAATTTTGTGGTCCACTAGTTTGATAATTGCCTTTTGACACATTCAAATTTGTTTATAATCCATCACATTATGGCAGGATTTTATTATTACAGGCTTTATAGCTAGTGCCATATAGTCGTCATAACAATCAACATAAATTACCATTTGTATTGTTATTAAAGCGAGGATAAAAGTAAGATTTAGAAATCAGAACTGATCTTCCACTATCTTTATTTCGACCACAAAATTAGTGTATGATATTCGTTTACAATGCGGGATTGTGGCATAGGGTATCAAAACGAATTTATGTGATGTCAGTTACCTTCTTAGGTGGTTACTAATATTACTTATCTATATTTATTTTAATATATCTCAGAGGTTATCACCAATACAAATTCGACCAATTTTTAATATTTGTCCGAATAGTCTAAGAGCTAGCAACATTTGAAAGCATCTGATTTCATCAAGGAAACGTCTACCCTCCCTTTCAAGCATCTTAGTACAATAGTGCTAGACTGGCTGGCGTGAGAGGTTTTCCGTCCAAAGATGTTGAGAGAGAAATCACTGAGATATTACAAAACATTAAATCAGTTTTTCATACTTAAGTATTATTAGTTACCAGCTTTTTCTAGACCGTTTTAACGGTGCAAATCCTTTGTCACACTATGGTATAATGAGTTTCCAAAAATTCTTTTTTCCGGAGTAGGTATAGGACGGCAGTGACAGCAGTGATGATGTATTATTGATTACTGATAGGAAAAATAATTTTTAGGAATTAAATATAGGCCCGGTCAGAAAATCTTGGACGTTACTGGGGTCAGAAAGGGTAAAACAACTTTAAGGTTTATTTATGCAACGTGATTAATCTTTTAAACTTCAAATGTCAAACTGACAATAAGGCATAGACTATTAATACATGAAAATGTAAACAGTGACTCTATATCATAATTTACCAAACCATCAAAACGATTTGCCTTATTTAAATTAGTATTGATTACTGAAGGCAGAAACTGCTAACTAATAATAATTAAGTAAGATAAAGGAATTTAATTTTCTTACATACATATTTCAGTATTTCGCTTACAGCATCTCTGGATCATCAACATCTCACGCCAACTAGACCACCGTTTTTGTCATGACATGCTTGAAAGGTCAGAAGTTTTAACAACATCAAGTGCCTGCAAATGTTACTAGCTGTCCGTCTATAATTTTACAACCAAATATTGACATAAGAAATTACTTTTTAAAATTTATAGTGTTTTTCTTCTTAACACTGTATTTACTTTTTCTGTGTCATTGACAAATATTTCAGATTAAAGTAAAGTGCACCGATTTTTAAAATAATAATTACAAACCTGTTAAATAAAGCGTCCTAGAAGGGATGTTATAATTATCGCCATGGTGGTATGATGGCATAATTTGCGTAGGTTCGACCCAATGCCTTTGGCCATATTCTGATAGGTACAAGTGGTCTACTGTTGCGTGAAACTGAATGGGGGATGATTAGTTAATAATTAGGTAAGTGTGTTTGAGGTTGATGTAAATTTTATTCGCACACGGACACACCTACCAATATTTAAAAAATCCATATTTGCTTGTGGGTAAACTATTATTATAAGGAAAAACATACATATTTTCATTTTACTTGCTAATTACACAAACCTGTAAATTACCCAGAAATGTTTACTTTGTCTAACAGAAATGTTAAAAAATAAGGAACACAAATAGCTTTGTAATCAAAACAAATAACAATATGAGTGCCTGTGGACCTTTAAAACGCTGAAATTACATTATTCACAGTTTCCAACAAGTAACGAATTCCCAGTTAGATGGCAATAAAAATTAAATTTGCCAGTGAAAATAATGATAAAGGTATGGTTACTTCCATGTTTTCCGACCCTCCTATAGTGCGAAAACAGATTATCTCCGAAACCGCTGGGCCGATTTTCTCAAATCACTTGAAACATACCCATAGCATGCTTTTTAGCTGTTATTTAAAAGTCCACACATATCTTTATTTTAACTTATAAGGATATCATAAAAAAATAAAATTCTCAAAGTCAATTTTACAATTTTTCGAAGTAGCTATAGAAGAGGATTTAAAAATAAATTGTTCATCCGAACAACTTGTTGCTATTTGCAAATATCTGTGGTTTTTTATTTCAGTACAATTTTTTAGTTTTTTATTGTCCAAAGATGATTAGGGATTATCAGGAATATGTTGTGGCAAATCCAAGAACCAAAAGCTCGAGCTAACTTATTTAATTTCGCAACAAATTGTGCCTTTGTTGTAAACAATACTGACTAAAACAGTGTGTGGTGCAATAATTTGGGAAATAGTTTTGTATTTATTACTTAATTGTGTTTTATTTCACTTAATTTTCTTTTAAAACATTTGGCGAATGAATAGATATACCGTTTTAGAAAGCGCTATTATGTAGATATATTAAAATCGTTTTATGAAACTTGAAACTTGTTTGTTGTTTTTGTAATAAAGAACAGACACCTGTGGACCGACAAAACAAAACAGTTATTAATTTACAGCCATTTTTGTTAACAACAGTATTGTTCAATTGTGTGTATCCAGCTGTTATATATACATTTCAATTTACATAAAATCAAATTTAATCGAAAGCAAAAGCAGGTCGTATATTTATTAAAAAAAGATATTTCAATCTAAACATAACCCATTTATTTAGTTCCGAATCATTTTATTTTAATTTCAAATTATAGTTTTATAGCGCGATAAAAGCCAAGATTTCACACATTATAAAAAATCATTAACAATGTAAACTTGAACTCCCCTCAATGCGTGTACAAACACATTTCAATTTGTATTGATCGCTTAAAGTAATCCTCAAATTAATCGCACAATGCTTTAATGCCGTGCTCAAAATAATCCATTTCTAAAATGTTTCCAGTTTTTCTCCATCCCACTCCGGGCTAATTCCCACGGTTGGGACTCGCAAGAACTTACATTTTCAGCCACCTTTTTTCTTCTGTTTCCTTAATTTCGTTCCGCAATAAAGCATTTAATCCTGTTTTTGATTTTAAAATCCTCTTTTGTTTCACTTCGTAAAAAGTGAACCGTTTTTATGTTATAGCCAATTGGAACGATCTGTGAAAAATTACTTAAATTAATTGTCACTCAAAAAGATTATCAATCACCGCCCTAAATGGATGGAACAAATTCCTTCCGACGTTCCTAGTAAACAGCACATTTTTTGCTCAACGGAACACCTGACACAACGAAATATGTGTAACGATATACGGAGAGTAGACCGTATAGGGAACGGGCCAAGTGGGAAGCGTATTTGCCTAGTTGCATATTATTTCTTGAGGATGTCTTACAACGTGACCGTTACGGTTAGTGCTATCACAAAGTAACGACAGAGATGAAGCTGTCTTCAAAACGAAATATGACCTTATGTGGAGGCTATTTCAACAGGACTACCCTCACCCTTGCAATATAATTCGACAAATCCAGCTTTAAAAAAAATATAAAATTTGATTTTAGAGACAATGTAAAATATATTTAAGGCACTTAACTAACGGGATAAAATGTCCTTCAGCACAAGGTAATATCAATCTGACGCCCAAGTGTTTATTTATGTATATACATCGAAACAATGTCACGTAGACATTAAGTAGTTTGAATGAGTTTGTCTTCTCAAAACAGAGGACTAAAATTATTAATTAAACCACAGTCGAACAAAATGTTCTTATTTTATCATTCGGAGTTCTTTTAAATACCAGCTTACGGCAATTTTGTATTTAATAGTTCTAACAAAAGCAAAGCACGTTGAAAAATAACCAAACATGAACTAACGATAACAAACGTAGCTTTATATTTATCTAATAAACTAGTTTGTTAATGAAAGCGATTATTAATCGGAACTGTTTAAAGCCCGAACGAGCGATAGCGATTGAGTGACTTTAATAGTGGAGATTAGTATTCGCCCATTAAAAAACGAGTTGATTACAATATTTTTTCGTAGACCTCATTTTTTCTATTCTGATGACAAAATGGCCCATTTTAAATTTTAAAAAGATGACATGCGAATTTTAACAAAAAATGTACAGAATGTAAAATGAAAAGAGGTACAAACTTTTTAAAACTTCAAACTAAATCACAATAATTTTATATTTTTGGATGCTGATGAAGTTCTTAATTGTATCTTCAAACTAAAGTCTTCTTCTAGTTGTGACATTTCTGATATGAAGGTTAAAGTTATTAAGCTGAAGGCGTCGTTAATAGCCGAACCATTATCGTTTTTAATTAATGAATGCGTAGATAAACCTGCTTTCCCTAGTTGCCTAAAGTTAAACAACGCTGCACTTCATAAAAAAGACGTAACACTAAAAGCATTAAAAATCATCGCCTTACATCCATCCAACCTTCAATTTGAACAATTAATTAGGAACCGCTTAGTTAATGGCTACAATTAACAAAAATGAGTAATGTTTTTAAGAGGGAGCTGAAGAATGGTTTAAATATGTAAAGTGTAACTATTGTTATGATTTGTAATGGTATATTCCGTAAATAAACTATTATTATTATACTATTAAGTAGGTACATGCTGATCAGTATTAGCATCTCCTGTTTAGCATTAGCATGTAGTATTAGGATCTACTAAAATGCATATTAATCTCTGTGAATCAACTGTCACTGATTAGTGATTACACCAGTGCAGTTTGGTTTCAGGGAAAATGAGTCCACTGTACAAGCAGACAATTTTGTTTTGGCATGGGAACAAAACCTGCAAAATGCCTAACGCACAAAAATTGTAATCAATTTTTCCCCCAACACTGATTTTATTTTAAATCATTTTATAAAAAATTAACTTTGCAAATTTTTCTCTCGAAAAAATAAACAGGCGTCGAGTCAAAATGTCAAAATTTTTAAAATGTCGGAATCTTCGCTTTCCTGTCGAGTCTTTCGCGCCTCCTCAACTGCGTGCACAGGCTCAAAGTGCTTGTGGGCAACAAATTGTTGCTAAACAAATCAAAAAGCAAGTATGAGGCACAAATATTTTTAATTTTTAAACGGTAATGCATATTGAGTTACTTTAATGAACGCTTTAACGCCGAAAAGCGGTAAACCAACGGTAAATTGATGTTTGGTGCGTAAAGCCATTATTACGCGGCATGTCAATCATGTATCAATGTCTTTTTTACATGTCAGAGGGGAAAAATATTTTGGTTCTTTGGTTCCATTTTTTACCAAAATTTGGTCGAATTTGACTGGATCAAAAAATCGATGAATAATACCTAACATTAAAAATCGATTTTTAAGTCATAATATTTTAGTAATAAATATAATGAAATTTAGGTCAAACAACATTAAAATTAATTGAAAGTGTGAAAATATTTTTGTCTTCTTTGTCAGAAATTGTTTCATTCTACAATTTTGGGTCGTCTATACTTTCTCATTTGTGTAACGAATTTATTATATGAATTACATCTTGAGGTATAAACAAGTTAAAAACATCCAACAGTGTGGTAATTGTAGAACTTCTATCAGTAAGTCCGAAAGAAGTCGTCACTATATTAGCAGCGCGTGTCTTTCTATCCCATGAACTTGTTGGTTATATTCCAAAGCCGATAGACATACTCGTACCACACGTCGTTTTCAAATGCAGCGTTTCCGATTTCGTTGTCACATTTTTCGACATTTCCGACGCTTTCCAAAATCACGTCCTCTTCATCTTCTGAAGGATCGATACAATGTTCCATTTCCACGTCATCATCGTCTTTCACCAACTCTAGATAAATAAAGCTCTTCATTTGTCAGTCCCTTTTTTACACATTTTGTACTTTGGTGTTTTATGTTTGGAAAATTCTGACCTGACCTGGTTTTGAGTTAATTTTGGGACTTCTTTTTTTTTGAAAAATTTAAAACAATTTTGAATTTCTAGGTATTCCTGTTTGGAAAGATGTTGAAAAAGTGCTTATCTTATTTCAATTGCCAAAATCAGCCTTATCTTAACAGGTACTATCACCACCCACCCACCCTCTCTTTTCTTACAGGGTATGTCATTTGCTAAAATCGGTCTTATTTTAGCAGGTACTAGCCCCACCCAAACTACGTTTGTTCCGAACGATGTTGCTGAAGTGGCTGAAGCGGCGACAAAGAATTTGCTTTCAGAAACATCAAGAAACTTGTATGAAAAAGAATACACGAAGTTTTGCAACTGGAGAAGTAACAAAAGGCCAGAGGCTTCAATGTGTATTATAATCCTCGCCTACTTTTATTTTGAGTTGTGATTCAATATGAAAAATGGAATAGGTTCGGAAAAGTTATTGCATTTCTGAAGAATCAATCATCAGGTTACAGATCAAAGAAGTAAAAAATTCTTAAGGTTGAGAATGTCAGTATTATCCGTTCACGATCTTTATATAGTAGAGTTGGCCATGAAAATCTAGTGAGTTTGTTGGTATTCGATGCAGAAGAAAAAAAATTCCCTGAACTTTTTTTGTTAGGTTATGCTTTATTAAATTAAAGGTTAAAAATATGCCAGAAATATAAACATTGTTGCCGATACTTTCAGTTTTCGGTAGCAATGACCAAGTTAACGGTATCCATTTCTTAGAAGACAAAAAACTTCACGCTATTTAAAACAGTTATTCGGCTTTTTGGCCAAAGGCATTGGGTAGAACCTACGCAAATTATGCCGTCATACCACCATGGCGATCATTATAGCATCCCTTCTAGGACGCTTTATTTAACAGCTTTGTAGTTATTATTTTAAAAATAAATTGATAACATTTGGTGCACATTACTTTAATCTGAAATATTTGTCAATGACACAGAAAAAAGTGAAAACAGTGTTAAGAGAAAAAAAACTATAATTTTTAAAAATGTAATTTCTTATGTGAATATTTGGTTGTAAAATTATATACGGACAGCTAGTAACATTTGCAGGCACTTGATGTTGTTAAATCTTCTGAACTTTCAAGCATGTCATGACAAAAACGGTGGTCTAGTTGGCGTGAGAGGTTGATGATCCAGAGATGCTGCAAGCGAAATACTGAAATATGTATGTAAGAAAATTAAACTCCTTTATCTTACTTAATTATTATTTGTTAGCAGTTTCTGCTTTCAGTTATCAATACTAATTTAAATAAGTCAGATCGTGTTGATGGTTAGTTAAATTAGAATATAGAGTCTCTGTCTACATTTGCATGTATTATCCATTCCCGATCTTTATATAGTAGGGTTGGCCATGAAAATTTAGTGAGTTTGTTGGTATTCGATGCAGAAGAATAAAAATTCCCTGAACTTTTTTCGTTGTGTTATGTTTTATTAAATTAAAAAATTAAAATAAAGCTTTCAGTAACAATGACAAAGTTAACGGTATCCATTTCTTAGAAAGCATAAAACTTTACGCTGTTTAAAAGAGTTAATCGGCTTTTTGTAAGTGTTTATTTAATATGTAAGGAACAAAATCTGATCCAAAAAAATTCTGGGATTTTCTTAAAGCCAAAAATAACGATATCTCAATCCCGGCAGTAATGACCTACAATAACTACAACGTTGAAAGCCCATTGCAAATTGTTAATTCATTTGCAAATTTCTTTACCAAAACATTCATTCAGAATACATCTCCTGCTAAAGATATCCGTGATCAAGACTTGTCAGCATTAAATATCAATATGCTGCATGTACCTCAGTTTAATGAATCTGTTGTTCAGAAAGCTTTAAAGAGATTGAAGCCATCAATGACTGCTGGTCTTGATTCCATACCCTCTTTTCTTTTAAAAGACTGTGCCATACTACTTACTGGACCCTTGACTTTGATTTTTAACTTAATTCTTCAAACATCACAATTTCCTGATTTGTGGAAGGTTTCACGTGTCTCACCTATTTTTAAGGCTGGAAATCGTTCTGATATATCTGATTATCGTCCGATAAGCATAATTAACAATTTCGCTAAAGTGTTTGAATATATTCTCCATCATATTATTTATTCTCACGTCTCCAATATGATAACAATTAAGCAGCATGGTTTCATGAAAGGTCGGTCGACAGTCACTAATCCCACAATATTTTCTCAATTTATATCTGAAGTTTTAGATCGACGAGGGCAAGTTGACTGTATTTATATAGATTTTTCTAAGGCCTTTGACCGCATTGACCACCATACATTGCTCCGTAAACTCTCAAGCTTTGGATTATCAGACTCTCTTATCGCCTTAATTAAATCGTATTTATTTGGTAGATCTCAGTATGTTTCATTAAATGGTTTCGACTCTTATTCTTATGCTCAAACTTCAGGTGTTCCTCAGGGCTCGGTTTTGGGTCCTCTGCTTTTTAATATGTATATCAATGATATAACGAAGTACTTAACAGTCGACTGTTTAATGTTTGCTGACGATTTGAAAATTTTTGTAAAGATTAAATTGTTCGAAGATTGTGACAGGCTTCAGAATAATCTTGACATTATTTCTAATTGGTGCCAGGAGAATTTCTTTTGCATCAATGGTGATAACTGTTATATAATGTCCTTTTCCAAAATTATCAACAACACTCATTACGATTACTGTTTTGACAATTTCAAAATTCAAAGGCGTTTCCTAAAAGACCTTGCCTACAGGATTGATGGGGTTTATCCGAATCAAGGTTTTCCACATGACCTACTTCTAAAAAGGTTTGAATTACACAGTCTTCAGAGAAGAAGAATGGTGGACTCTGTTTTAATGCTGGTTTATTTAGTGCGTTCCTACACAGATTGCCCACAGTTACTGAGTATGTTAAAGTTTCGGACAGTAACAGCACGTTTTCGGAATACTAATCTATTTGAAATCGCAACACCGAGAACTAACATCATGAAGGCCTCCCCTCTTTATCAGGCTGTTAGGAACTACTCCTCTATTGGTCACAAAATCGACATTTCTTTTACTAGCATTAGTCAGCTTAAGCTTATCTTTGAAACTATGGAAATTTAATTGAGTATTTACTATCTATTTTGCGCTGTTCATTGTTATTATTACTATTACTGTTTACCTACCTATTAGTGATGTAATCCAATAATTGGGCTAATGCCTGTGGGATTACTTTGTGTAAAAAAAAAATCACTTAAACATTGTTTTTATATGAATGGGGGTTCTACATACGACTATTGTCGCATGCCACATTTAACATATCGTCTTTAATTCTCAATCATCAGTTCGTTCTACTCGCCCACTCTTCTTAGAAATGGAAATTTCGACTTTTGTCTATCTCCATATCTTCCAACTTCTTCTTTCACTTTTCTAAGATTACTAAAAGGGTTGGTAAAAGACAACAACCTTGCTCGAGTGCTTTGATGGGTTTAGCTCTTCTGAAACATTTTTCCGGCTTTAAATTGAATGATTTATCTATGTAGCTATTACTAATGCTTACGTAAGTGCTTTTGATTTGCTTTTACTAAGTACTTGTAAACGCTTATTAATAAGAGCGTTACTATACACCTTCTCCAGATACATGAAGAGTTACAAAAAAAAAAAAAATGAAAATGGTTAAAATTTGGTGCAAAGTAACAACGTGAATGATCTAACTAAAATTATACTTATTTTGTTGTACATCAGGTAGTTTTTCACATATTACCTTGGTAAATTTAGAACGAAAGATGCGTAAAAATATCATTCCCCCGACAAGCTACAATTCACTCCATTTCCATTATTTCGCTATTAAAATCTATACCATCACCGCCATTTTCAAATTCAGATTCTGAATCAGATTCACCTAGCGAAATAATGAAAGGAGGGATAGATTCGTAGGAGAGATTTCCCATATTTTTTCCCAATCTGCCAAAATAAGTTTTCACAATGTTTACCAAAAATTTTGCCATATACTTGGAGTACATTTAGAAAGCGCCTGAAACCATAAATTCTCCACCCTATTTTTTAATGAAAGTTGAGAATTTATATGCTTGTTGTAATAGTTTTTACAAAATCCCCACGCCAATTCACTTGAATTATATTGACAATGGTACGAAGGTAATCTAAGAACTTCATGGCCACTTTCTCTTAATGTCTCGTCTGCCAAATATCTTTTTTTTCTATAATTTCTGAAAGGTTTAATTAAACCCCACAACTGTTTCTTCTATAATTTTTTGTCAAATTCAACACTATGTTTAAAGAGCAATTTGTGCATTTCACATTTTTTACTAAAAAAAGTGAGTCGTTTATCCAACTGAACCGAATGATACGGTGCATTGTTTAAAACCACCACACATTTTTGGTTCAATTTTGCCAAAGCAAGAATGAGCTGATTAACCATCCAATTTTGAAAAATTGTCCCGTCCATCGGTTTACAATAGTCTCTATCGTTATTTTTTGAATTTATAAAAGTGTTACAACCATTCAAGAACCTCGTTGAACAACCCGCGTGGAGAATGGTAAACCTTGATCCTTCACTTTTAATTTTGGTGGGATTGCTTTTTGGATCAGTATCGTGCACCCAGCTACGAATGGACGAACCATTTTGATAGATCCATGTTTCATCCAAATACAAGAAAGTCAAATTTTCACAAAAATTTAGAAACTGTAAATATGTTCTCAAAAAACTAATTTTGGCTACAACGACATGTTTTTGTTCACATAGAACTTTGCGACCATTTACTTCCCTGTGTTTATAACCCATTGACTTTAGAATTTTGTATAATGTAACCAAGGGGGGCGTCCTCTGTTTTACAGCATATTTTTACATTACAGAAAATATGGTCGAGACCGTCATAATTACCTCTTCGAAAGAAAAATCGGGCCTGTCTTTTCGAAACTGCAAAGAACATCTTGTTATTGCAATTTTTTGTTGCAGTGAAACTATTTTAGGCATTTTCTTTTTAAATAATGTCGCAATGATCTGTGAATCTGTCACAATGACAAATTATCTATGCTGACAAAATTAAAACATGTGGTTGCTTGACTAAAAAATTGCGTCTACTAATTCTGATCTAATAAATGAAGTAGAAAAGTGGTAATCCAGCTCAAAGCAAATGTCAGTCAGCCTACTGACAGACAACAAACTAAATCATCAAATCAGTTTATTCAACTTAAAGAAAAAATATCAAAACCTAGTTTACTATATAAAGATCGTGAATGGATAATAGCGAACCATCAAAACGATCTGACATATTTAAATTCGTATTGATAACTGAAAGCAGAAACTGCTAACTAATAATAATTAACTACGATAAAGGAATTTAATTTTCTTACATACATATTTCAGTATTTAGCTTGCAGCATCTCTGGATCAGCAACCTCTGACGCCAGGTAGACTACCGTTTTTGTCATCACATGCTTGAAAGGTCAGACAAGGTCACATCAAGTGCCTGCAATGGAATGGATGATACCTTCTGGAATGAAGCTACCGACAAGTATTACTTGCTAATAATGGTGGATACAATAATGGGTATCGCAGGAGGTTGTAGAACTGCCGAGTTAGTTGCAGATGTGTCATATAGAAGATCGTGGTTCTGTTCCTGTTGTGAGAGCAAGAAGGCACGTTATTTACAATCATATAGGATGTATAAAGACCTAAGACCAAAGAACGAGCTGCACAATAGATTTTTTATTAATCAATGTTGTGGGCACATTTAACCTGGTGCCGAACTACCTACTGGTAAAAAGGAAAGGAAAAGCGAAAGCATTCACTGTGAGCTTGAAATCTCGTACCTATGTAAATCAGCGTTCTTCACAGGACACAGATATTAGTGTGGGTAACAGTGTTATGTTAACAACATCTATTACAACTAACTTCACGGTGGTTAGATTAAGACTTCATAGGTAGTTTATAATAGTCTATCAATTTAAAAATAAAAGGTCAAAAAGCACAAGAAATATCTGAACCATGTGGAGGCGTATTTTTTAATACGGAGTTTGTAGTTTGTCTAATAATTCCTTAGACTAGGACCATCAGCTTGGGGAATAATATTTTTACTAATGATAAGAGAGAAATACAAGCAATGACATACGTCGCAGCGTACCTTTCAACAACATTTGATTTAATAATCCTCTCAGATGACAACTTTTTCAGGAGATGAATAAACAAATTGTAAGATAAATGGTGTAATCCATAAAGTAATTTTAACTTTAAAAAGTTTGCCATCTAATGTTCCAGTAAAGCGTACACTTCGAGAGTTCATTGTTCTTACTTAAAAGTAAGAGTAAATTTTTAAACGATATGTAAACTTGTAAGTTATTTGTGTTAGTGTTCTCATCCAGTTTCAATTAAGTTCGTTACCAGGATTTTGTACCAGTGTATAAAAAGAACAGAAATTACATCGACGTTTCTCCGCTATTTATTCGGTGGTTTCTTGAACAAATGTTCACACAAACATGAGGTACTTATTTTTATATAGAAAAAACTTGGATCTTCCAGCATCCACTCATAGTTTTGGTTCCTTCAGACAGACAGTCAATCAATCAGTCAACTACCTAGTTAAATATAGTCAAACAATCCAAAAAAAAAAAAAGAATGGCTAAATTTCTGCGGTTAAATTAAAAAATCGAACCACTACATCATTTTTCTTACAATAGCAACAATAGAATTATACTGAGAATCTTATCAAGTGTACGTACGTAAAATTCTTGCTGGTGAAATCTTCATAAGTTTCAGAAGTTATAGTGCGAATTATTACATAAAAATTACATATTCAGATAGTGTAAAATCTTCTGAATTTTGTGATGTGCATTTGATTGTCCCTTGATTTGAAATAGCTTGGTAATTTGGCTGGTAAGTGAGCACTTTAATTCACAACTTCTATCAGTGAATGTTCTTGTGTTCACTTTTTATTGCTCCTTAATTGAATGCCAATGAATGCTGTTATTGATTATTAGTGCCTTTAAAATTTCTCTTCTCAATTGGCTTAACCTTTGTACTCAGTCGCTGTTCCCTGCCGTTGTCGATCTTTCCTTGTGTGTGAATATTTTTTAGAAAGTCACTGAGACCGACACCGCCAGTGTGAAAAAAGTGTCCCTATTATATCCAACTTCCTGAATTATGAGCGTTATAAATTGTAGTTGTTGTAATGGTCCTGCAGAACCTCATAAAATTGTGAACTGTTGTGTATGTAACAAACCCTATAAAATTGATTGTGTGAATATTTCATCAGGGGAGGCCAGAAAAATTCACTCAAAGTCCGGCTTGACTTGGACATGCAAGAATTGTGCCCAGTTGGGAAATGATATCAATAGTTTAAAGAAAATCATTATTGCACTACAAAATGATATCAATGAGTTGAAATCAAAAATGCTGACACCGGATGCTACAAATTCACAGGCTAATCTACTTGATGTGGAAAAGATTGTTCAGGAGGTAGCCGATAGAGAGAAACGTAAGTTTAACATCGTTGTCTTTGGTCTCAAAGAAGACAAGGATCTTAAGACAAATAACGATCAACTGAACGCTGATAAAGTTATACTTCCAAAAATTCTTTCCGCGGTTGGTTTCAATGAAAACGATTTAAACTTTATGCGGTTGGGAAAATTTGATTCTTCTAAACAAGAGCGTTGTCGTCCTGTGAAGGTATTTTTGTCTTCGACTGGTAATGTTATTGACATCTTGCGTAATTCTTTTAAGCTTAAACTTATTCCTGATTACAGTAATATTTCTATTTCGTCTGACCGAACACCAATGCAGCTTCAGGCTTATAAAGCTGTTAAAAATGAATTATCTAATCGTTTAGCCAATGGAGAGTTGAATCTTAAAATCTATATATATAAAAATGGATGTTGGTATATATATATATCTGTGATCGATAGACTCCGAAATCGTTTGACCGATCACCATGAAATTTGGTACATGTAAGTGGTTTTTCATGGAGAAGGTTTTTGTGGTATCCGCTTTGCTGTAACTAGCCACTAGATGGCGCTACAGCACATCAACTTCTACACCGTTCAACCGATTCTCATAAAAATTGGTACACGTTGGCATTTGACTATCGAGAATATTTTCGCCCTATCCATTTTGCTGTAACTCGCCACTAGATGGCGCTGCAACACATCAACTTCTGTACCAATCAACCGATCCTCATGAAAATTGATATACGTTGGTATTTGACCATGGGGAATATTTTCGCGCTATCGATTTTGCTGTAACTTGCCACTAGATGGCACTGCAGCACATCAACCTCTCTGTTAAAATATTATGAACTTAGAGAATCAGCGGCACCCATATATCTAATACTACTATATTGCTATCAGGCCTCAAAAGAGTCCGAAAATACAACGGCAGAGCAATATATCGGACCTCTTTGTCTCTCTATAATACCAAACAGTACTGCTCATATAATCGTACTTGCTTGATTTTTAGTTGATAACGTGACTAGATGTGTTTTGACATTTCATACGTTCGCTTCTATTTTGTGTACGTGCGCACAGACCCTCGGTACTTTTCTAGACAGAAAACAATATCTTCCGTCTCCCTTTGTCCGTGAACACCGTTTCTATGTTACTTCTGAAGAGTTAGCAAGTATTAGATATATGGCGACACCAATGACAACATTGTTTTCGTTGGTTTTACAACAAAAATCGTATTGACCGCAAAAGAAAATAATTAGTGATGTTCACTGTCTACAATCCTCAGTAATAACAAAAAGTGACTTACTAGAGATTATTGAAAATGCCACCCAAAAAATCAAACTGATTCCGCGCATTCCAATGGTTCCTACTGATTTGCCCTTTACATTCAAACGACTACAGTTTCCTGTGCGTCTTGCTTTCGCGATGACAATCAACAAAGCCCAAGGGCAGTCTCTGCGCGTTGCCGGATTAAATTTAGGAAGTCCATGTTTTTCGCATGGTCAACTGTATGTTGCTTGCTCCAGAGTAGGAACTCCAAAAACTCTGTACGTCTATACACCAAATCGAAAAACCAAAAATATTGTTTACCCACTAACGTTACGATAGATGTTAGTATTGATTAAAATGTGTTCAAGTTGTTTCAGTTATATAGCGAATAAAATAGTCAAAAATTTTGTTCATTCACGTGAATTACTAAGACAAAAATGTGTACATTGTGTATACTAATGAAAATAAATGGAATAGCATCAATATGAGTTAACTTATTATTCAGTTTTCTACAACGCATTCTGCGCTCCAGACCATACATTTATATCCATATATATACAAAGTAAATATATACACCAGCAGGACAACGTCTGCCGGGTTCCGCTAGTCAAATATAAAAGTGGAATTCCTGGCATTGTCTCAAATTTAAACTAAACGCGCCCAACAATAACCCCACCATCATTAATATCTACTATCAAAATACAAGGGGTCTTCGATCTAAAACACATGACTTTTATCTTGGCGTCTGTGAATCCTCATATGATATTGTTATTGCTACCGAATCATGGTTAAATAACTCTATTCAGGATTATGAATTATTTCCTTCTTGTTATAATATTGTTCGAGTTGACCGAAAATTTGATGTTGTTAACAAATCTGATGGTGGAGGTGTTGTAATTGGTCTTATTGATAAAATATTATACACTGTTGTTGACGTTTCGAACATTTCTCAACTTGTGCCATTGATTGATATTGCTGTATGTGAATGTCAGTTGTCTACTACACATTTTTTCCTTGTTGTATTGTATATACCCCCGAATTTATCATCTAATGACTATGAAATCTTTTTTGAAGCACTTGAAATATTTCTTGCTAATAAATCTGTCTTAATAATTGGAGACTTTAACATAACATCTTATATTGATAAAAATACTACATGCACTAGTGCTAGATCTCTTCAACACTTATGCAGTTCTCTTGGTCTTGCGCAATTTAATGGCATAATTAATACAAATAATAGAGTTTTAGACTTAGTATTATCCAATCCAAATTACAGTATTGAGGTTATTCGAAATGATCAACCATTTATAATTGAGGACAACCATCACCCTGCCCTGGCAATTTCAGTTCAAATCCCGGCCAGTTTGAATTCACTTCCGTTTCCGTCTGCTCAAAATAAACGATTCAACTTTAGAAAAGCGAATTTCATTACATTATACAATGATCTTCTTAACATGGACTGGTCCTGTCTTGAAAGGTACTCTGAGGTAAACCAAGCACTTCATGCTTTTTATAATATTCTATACGGAATTTTGGAAAACTCAGTTCCCCAAAATAAAACACAAAAGTGTCAGTATCCTCCTTGGTTTTCCTCTAGTATTATATCTAACTTAAAACTCAAAAATTACTACAGGCGGAAGTGGAGATCTAGTAAAAATGTTATTTATTTAGAGAATTTTAAAAGATTACGCCGTCTTTGCAAGAATGATATCTCTACAGCTTATGCTTCTTATATGGATCGAATTGAACAATCCCTTCATTCCGACCCCAAGGAAGTATTCAAGTACTTACACATGAAGCAAGGCACAACCAGGATTCCGGGCAGAATGTATGATAATGTATGACTCTGCAAGTGAAATTGTAAATGCTTTTGCAAGCACATTCTCTCAATCTTTTGGTGATTCATCAAATGTTCCAGTTGTTGATACTCACACTTCTTATAATACTTTCAATTTACAAAAGGTATGTGAAGAGGATTTAATAAAAATAATGTCAACCTTTTCAAACAAAAATACAGCAGGTGATGATCTGATACCCAGCTTTTTAGTTCGTGATTGCAGATACGTTTTGGCTAAACCTTTATGTACAATTATTAACTTAGCTATTTCTTCATGTTGTTTTCCCATATTGTGGAAACGTGCTAGAGTTGTTCCGATTTATAAGAAGAATGATATCTCTCAACTAAAAAACTATAGACCAATAGCTATATTAAATAACTTTTCGAAAATATTTGAACAAGTTATATACAGTACCATCTATCTTAATACTCATCTTCACATCTCTCCTTATCAACACGGTTTTTTAACTGGTAAATCGACCATTACAAACCTCATGATAGTAACGCAATATATTTCTGAAGAACTAGATAAAGGTGGACAAGTGGATGTAATCTACACGGACTTTTCTAGTGCGTTTGACCGTGTTGATCACAACTTGCTGCTGAATAAGCTCAGTTTTTTTGGCATGTCTCCATCATTTATTAAACTTATTGAATCCTACTTGGTTGCACGAATTAACTATGTCTTTTATAATGGTTACTTATCACATGAGTATGTGTCAACGTCAGGTGTACCTCAAGGTTCCAACCTGGGACCTCTTCTTTTTATATTATTTATTGATGACTTATTGAGGGCACTTACATGTCCTAGACTTGGATTTGCTGATGATTTAAAAATTTATTCTTCCATTGATAATCTTAATGACATGAAGCTTCTTCAGGACAACCTAGACATGATTTACAGATGGTCTGTAGAAAATAAAATTCTTTTGAACATTATTAAGTGCTGTTTTGTGACTTTTACTCGCAAAATAAATCATTTGTTTTCTGCTTATTACATCAATGACCAAAATCTTATTAAAAATGACACTGTTAAAGACTTGGGCGTAGTCTTTGATTCACAGTTAACTTTCTCAGAGCACATTGAAACACTTGTATCATCTGCCTCAAAATCTCTGGGATTTGTAATACGCATTTCGAAATATTTTAGAACTCCAGCTTTATTCAAATCATTTTACTTTTGTTTTGTAGTCAGTGAACTCGAATATGCTGCAGTAATATGGTCACCTTATTATTTACAATACGAACTTATTATTGAGCGTATTCAACGTCGATTTCAGAAGTTTATGTCTTTTAAGCTGTATGGTTATTTTCCTGAAAGAACTATGGAATATAGTGCTCTTCTTGATCAGCATAAGTTTCAGTCTTTGGTCATGCGAAGAGATATGCACTCTGCGAAATTTCTTTGGAAAATTGTACATAATAGAGTTGATTGTCCTCACATCCTATCGATGATCAATTTCTATGTGCCACGTCTGAATAATCGTCATGCGGTGACATTTTATTTACCCAAACCCAAGACTAATATGTTAAAAAAATCTCCAATAACTAACCTATATCGTTGTGCTAATAAGTTATATGATGATATTTTTGCTAATGGGATCAAACAAATAACTTTTTAATTTATGTTTTTGTAATATTTAAGTTTATATTCTTCTATTATTGTAATTTAATTTATTTTAAGTTAATTTAATTGAAGTGAATTTTATTTTATTGTACATGTACACAAATATGTATTTTGTCCTGTTAATGGGAAACTGTTGGGCAATAAAGTTATTATTATTATAATAGCTAAGTTATTCAGCATATTTAAAGTTTGGTCTGCCTACTTCATTTTAACATTTCTAGTAGAGATGTACCGACTATAGTCGGCCAACTGTTCCGCTTTGCTAAAACCGGTTTATAAATGCAACAGACAGTGTGTTTTTTTTTCTATTTCTATGACTACCTTAAAAACTTGTTTTATTTTAATAAAAGGAATAACTAAAGTTTCTTTGTTTTCCAAAAAATGTGTTAAATTTGTTTGGATAATTTTAACATTTAATTTTTTGTAGTAACTCAGTACAAAAATAAAGAATAACACAATTTAGGGCAGTTTATACAATATTTAACCAATTTTAACCACTCAGAATCGTAACTAGCGGAAGATTATCTACACTTTGACACCAATTTTTGGTCGATTAAACCAATTTTAACCGGTTTTGACAAAGCCGACTATAGTCGGTACATCTCTAATTTCTAGTGTTTTCAACTGACGTCATTATTCTGTTTTGGCATAATAAAACAAATTTTAGCAGCTTTGAGAGTTCTGGATATATATGGTGTTATATTTGCCTATGACTATGGAACCACAAAAAATTCAATATGATGAGTGAAGAGACAAGAAAATACTACACAAAACCATCAAATTATGAAAAAATTGAGAAAAAATCATTCACGCTCTGTTCAAAAGATAAAATTCGAAAAGGGACCCAGGTAATAAAGATAAGTAGTTGTTGTTTTTGAAACGTCTCTTTCTTTTTATTTTTGTAACTGGTAATACCGAAGAATTTGTTCTGCTATATTAGATCTGTATTTGAATATGAATCCGTCATCTGAAACCCTTATTAATTATATATCACTTCGTTGGACAGAATTCAGAAAAAAATTGTAAATGTTAATTTTAAAATTCGTGGCTGCTGTCCTGTTAAGAACTTCTCATACCACGACTTGTTGAGTGTCATCTTATACCACTACAAACTAGACGATATTACATGACATATGTAGTTTTTTGTGTGAGCTATCGCATGGTATTTTTCAAGAAAATAATTTATTTCAGCATTCCATTGAATTGTTCCTCGACAATATCATATCCATCTTACGTGTTCCTTCAGAAACATAAACAGTATGAAGCATATATAAAGTAACTTTACCGTTTCAAGAACAATATTGAGCTATATACATGAGTTTTATGCCAGCTTATAGTATTTTTTTTCTGTGTATATGGAATGTGGATTAAATTTGCTTTTGTCTGATACTGATACCAGATACCTACCCACCTGTGATTTTTTCGTAATGTCTGATGAATGTTTTTTGAGATGTCTGATTTTATTTTTGACGTTTTCTCACTGCAGTGATTATATTTATGTTTAGTAACATTTGATTCTAGTGAAAATGAAATGTATTTGTTACTATTATTATAAACAAAAAATTGATACCACTGAATAGATGAAAAATGTGAATGAATCAACTGCGTTATTATGATACCCACCTCCAACAATAATGTTTAAAAAATAATAATTTCTGCAATCCTCAAGACATCCAAGGGAACCGAAACATTATAAAGCAGGTGATAAATTGTTCGTGGAAAATGTACATTTTCATTCAAATAAGTTCAACAGAATTTTCACATCGAATTACCTAAACAAAACGGAATAATTAAGAGATGTCGACAAGTTACATATTTTTTTTGGTAATGTTTACAAGAGCAAGACAGCGTTTGTCGCAATTTTTAGCAGGATGAATTTATGATTGAGTAAAATTGTTTTCTTCGTGTTTATATTTCTGTTATAATTATTGTACAAAATTTAAACATTTCTTGCGGCAATAACCTATTAACATAGGATTAGCAAAAAAACCAAAATTTGAAGGTATCGTAGAAGTTATATTATTCAAAAAGATAATAAATGGAAGTTGCTAAATTCTGATTTTATTTAAATAATTTACAAAAACTGAATTAATATGCTGAAACAAATGCAACACTGTGAAGGTATCTATAAATTTGGTACATAGGTACTTTATAGCGTACTGTGGCAAAAATTATTAAAATATTCATGAAGAAATAAAATACAATCTTGAAATTACATGTGATATATTTTAACACATTATGATGTTCCTTTATTTTACTGTCAAACACCCACACTAAATCTCTTCATTTTAAGATGTTGTAAAAGCAACTGGCTGACACACCTTTATTCCCGTAATCACATGTAATTTACTGGAAATTTCCTTGATATATTTTATTACTTCATTTATAGTTAATAACGGCGCACAGCATTGTGGTTGGTTCACAAGAAATAATTTTTAGAACACAAGAGAACGTAATAACATGAGAACTGTATTTGTCGTTTTGTATATTTAAGCTTCTGTCTTAACTAGTGCTTAAATTAATTTATGGCACATTTGGATTTTATGAAAAAGTAATAGTCACTAATTCATCATACAAGAAAAAACACGTATACGTGAATGTGTTAAGCATATCTGGACAAAGTGGAGCAAGTTTACCGGATGCTACTTTTTATTTTGACAAAACGGTACCTGTTTGTTAAATAAATAATATAAAATATTGTTTTTTCTGTTGCCTTGTGAGAGTTACTAAACGTAGTAAACCATACTGATCCTTTCTTGAAACTTAACGGTAAAGAAGTTGAGTATAAAGTTTAGATATTCTTTGACAAATCTCTTTTCTATGAGATATAAAAAACATCTGTCGCTGCGCCACTACGACAAACTGAATAATAATGAAAGGCACTGAAAAGAAATAAAGGCCATGTTTTTGTAACTTTAAGACTTTATGGTCTACTTCTTTTTTGTCTCGAATATGTAAAACAGAACTCCAAGTATTGCCAAGTTTTGCGTCAACATATCCCGCATAAATACCCGCCTCTACATTTCAAAATAGTCAAGAGCGGTTTAAAGGAAATTTTTATAACTTGAGAGATTATTATTTTGCAAAAAACTACATATTAATGTCAGATTTACTATACATAAACAATATTTGTTAGAACATTGTAATAATTGTAAATCAACACCTACGTTTTGCGAGTGCGTGAGTTGTAGGGAGGGGTGCACTCTCTGAATCCTCTTTCGTTGGTTAAGTGAGCTATTTTGCGTTATAAAATTAAACGACCCACTTTACGTCGATCATCTGCGTGAAACACACCGTATAATAAAATCATACAAAATTCATAACAGTGCAAAAGATACACAAGAAAAATTTTAGGACCCTCGTCTGCATGGAATAGAAAATGTTATCGACTCTGCCAACTGCATTGCAGCGTATAAGATTTTAAACGTCCATGCATCAAGTTTACGTAATTCAGTGTCCTAGGTAAGAGAAAGATGGTCCGTTTGAGTAAAATAGTGGCGCTTCTTCGCTCTTTATCATACCAAAATTCTCTGGCGGTTGTAAGGCCACGTCAATTTCTAGGGCGTTCCCGTCATTTAGGGGAAGTGCCTTCTATTTATTTGATTTTCCCAGTCTATTTATTCGGATACATCGGGGAAAGAATATGTCTGACATTACATTAAACGACTTTACTTTGTTTTATGCGTCACGGATGCGTGGGTACATATTTTTATGGCTTCTTTGCACTGGCAGTCATTTGCTCCCCTAATTCCGACCGATTTGTGTTTGGCTATGAATATAAATTTTCGCACAAGCGTGCCCTCGCGAAATTGATTCTTCTGCAACAGTTAAGATATTCCTACACTGTCATCGGCAGTCTTAATTCACGTTCTTATAAGCTCACAGAGTACTAAAACAATTGCGCTTAAAAGTTCTACAAAACTTCTTCTGATGACGTTATATTCGAAATTTATATGTGGTCATTCTTAATTTTAATCAACCACTTCTTACGAATAAGGCAAACATTATCATATCTTGGCTTTTTAAAATTTTTTTAATAAGTATGGATAACTTGAGGCATTCGAAGTTTCATGGCTCGTACAGCACTATAATGTCAATTTTTGATCTCTAAACTCTAAAATATTTAATAACGGAAATAGAACAGTCGGTATTAGTAAAGTTATGATATTTTGTAGAAAATTATGTAGATCAAATTTTGGTTTGTAATTAAAAGAAGAAACATAATTGAAACATAAAAATAAAAATATGGAAAAACGTTTATAAAAAAATCACATATGTAGTGTACCCTGCTTCAGCATAGAAAAACACACTAAAGCAAAATACATTAACATTTTACCTATTAACATAGGTAAAATTAATTAGCACTATAAAAGTGTTTACTAAATTGACATTTCCTCTAAAAGGATACGAATTTTTGACAACGTATTTAAAATGAAACGGGTTAAACCATAAACTGTGTTTCGCTGAGTGACGATACATAATAGATAACTTTCGTGATTTAACGGGAAAATGTCAATAATTTGAAGTTCAGGGTTGATGTTAGAATTTATAGCTTCGAATAATAAAACAGTAAATTCAAACTGTCGCAGAGGACCAAAGAAGTTTCGAAATGCATCTATACTTTTGTTGTTTTATATCCCTACACACACCGAGTGTCTTAGTTAATACTCCGCCCTAATACCGGGTGTCTATTAATGATTGAAGCAAATTTTTGGGTTAGCAATTCTGAATTATTGGTATCAACATTAGCATGCCAGTTTGCTTTTAGCGCGCCTAGAAGACCAATGAGAAGATTGTAGCTACTGAAATTGTGTCCAAAATTTCAATTTTACATCAGGTATGCCATCACAAAACTTTAGATATGCTGCTAAACTCACCAAAAAATCACAAACATTAATAGTTACTTGGTATCTTGAGAACGGATAGAGGTATTGAAATTCTGCAAACACCCTTGTTAAGGGAGATGATGAACAATCAGTATTAATTATTAAACTTACAAAAGTAAGGACTTATCTAGGAAATCTCACTGTTTGAAAATCGATGATTATCCCATAATAATATCTGATTTGTTAATTGCTGGATTGGGAATTTGTTAATTATAGTCATGCCTCGAAGTTTTGCAAAAATAAGGAGTGTTGTCCAAAATGTGCGGGAGATCATAATATTATGGAGTATGCAACCGACGATGTATAATGTTCCAACTGTGTTAACTATAATAAAAATCTAAAAGCTGAAGCAATTGCCAATACTAATATCCGTACAGATTATGCGGCCTGAAATCATAGTGGTAAACTTCCAATTTACCATCAAAATGTTCGTTGAGACCAAAATTAAAAATTCGTTTTTGTAACTTACATGTTGCTGAGTATGATATTCTCATATTTACGGAAACATGGTTGACTGACGAGTTTTTTATAATATTTATCGTTAAGATTGCTGTTCTTCCACTAGTAATGCAAAACGAGGAGGAGGGTTCTTATTGACGTGAATGAGAGATTATCAAGCAGACGTCTTTCTTCTTCCAATAATTTTGAACACTTATTTATTGTTATTAGTAGATATATAATAGATCCCTGACTTCAATGAAACTTTATTACCAAAATGCACGCGGTATAAAATCAAAACTACATAAATTATTTCTCAACTCATCTGAACTTGTCTATGATATCATAATTATTACTGAAACGTGGTTAAACGACCCCGTATATGACTCTGAAATCTTTCCTCCATTTTATGAAGTTTTTAGGTGTGATCGCAGATTTTCTGCTTTGGGGCGTCAAAAAGGTGGTGGTGTTCGTATTGCCATTTCAAATAACTATTCTACAGAAATGGTAGATGCATCTTCTGTCACTACAATCGTGTCGGCAATTGATTTATTTATCGTGAAATGTATAGTCAAGCTTGAACCTCTACTATTAGGGAAACCCGTCATTCTTGTTGGTGACTTTAATATCCCACAATTCAATAATCTTCCATCTAATTCATCCTTGAGCAGCAAACTTCAGACATTCATTCAGTTTACTACACTACTTAAATTTATGGAACATAATCATGTTCCTAATTGTAATGGACGTTGTTTGGACTTAGTATTTACCAACTTTGAGGTGTGTGCTGATGTTTATCATGAGGAGTTATCACTCTTGAGGGAAAATTTATATCATCCAGCCCTTGGAATTACTGCTGAATTTGTGTTGTCCTCTAAGCCCCCGCAATTTCCATCACTTGGCGCTAAATGCTACAATTTTAAAAAAGCTAACTTTGTTAAGCTATATAATGATATTTTTGAAACTGAGTGGTCATTTTTGTCAGCATATAGTGATGTAAATGATGCTGTAACTGAGTTCTATAGAATATTTTACAATATACTTGACTCTTCTGTTCCTCTGTACTCGCTTAAAAAGTCTAGCTACCCAGTGTGGTTTAATAAACAGATAATTGAAACTTTAAAAATGAAGAATTATTACAGAAAGAAATGGAAGAAGACGTCCAGTGCATTCTATCACATTGAATTCAAAAGGCTTAGGGCATTGGCAAAACAATTAATCAGGTCAGGTCATGATAATTATCTTAGAGAAATTGAACAGTCTATTCATTCTACACCCAAAAATTTATGAAAATACGTGCGGTCCAAGAAAGGTACAACTCGTATTCCTGGCAAAATCACCTACAATGGAAATGTCTCAGATGATCCCCAGAAAATTGTGGATATGTTTGCCGAAAAATTTTCAAATGTGTATCTTTCTGGTGCAAACACTGGCATTCCTGACATCATTACAAATAAATTATCTTTTAGTATGCAGCCTGTTACGGAGGAACAGTTAGTAGAAGTTATCAGTACTTTAACAAACAAGCTTACTTTTGGTGAGGATCTTATCCCCAGTTTTCTTGTTCGGGATGCTAGATTTGTGTTAGCTAAACCGTTATCAATCATAATCAATCTAGCTATAAAAAGTTCTGTTTTTCCGGATTCTTGGAAATGTGCTAGAATCACACCAATTTTCAAAAAGGGAGATAAGTCAGATGTTAATAATTACAGACCCATTTCAATTCTTTCTAACTTTGCCAAAGTATTCGAGTTAGTCATTTGTAGAAACATCTTGTGCAATGTTCGTAGTCATTTGTCAACACACCAACATGGATTTATTCCTGGTTGCTCAACTGTTACCAATCTGGCTACCTTCACCCAATATCTCAGTGAGATTCTTGACAATCGTGGGCAGGTTGACGTCATTTACACCGATTTCTCCAGTGCTTTTGATAGCATCAATCACAGTATTTTATTGCAAAAGCTTAGTGCATTCGGATTTACGTCTAGCTTTTTAAAACTCATAGCCTCTTACCTCATTAATAGAATCAATTTTGCTTTTTACAATGGTTTCACGTCGTTTAGTTATGTTGGATCTTCTGGGGTACCTCAAGGTTCTAATTTGGGTCCGCTAGTATTTACATTGTTTATCAATGATTTGGTTGCGTCTATGAAGTGTAAAATACTAGCTTATGGTGATGATATAAAACTATATGCCTCTATCAACAGTGAATCTGATTATATTAATTTTCAAGCTCAATTAAATCTGTTTATTGATGGCTGTCAGTTTTTACAATTAAGACTAAATCCTAATAAGTGTTTCTATCTAACTTATACAAAAAAAGTAAATCCAATTCCTACTTCTTATGTAATTTGTAACCAATCATTACAAAAGAGAGAAATTGTTAAAGATCTTGGTGTTACCTTTGATCCGCAGTTATCTTTTATTGAGCACATCAGTGATATATGTTTAACTTCTTCCAAGATGTTGGGATTTATATACCGAACAACTATTGGCTTTATGAACCATTGTTTAATTAAAACTCTATATTTTGCATTTATAGTCAGTAAACTGTAGTATGCTTCTATTGTATGGTACCCAATTTATGTTACACACCAGTTCGCAATTGAGAAAATTCAGCGTCGCTTCTTGAAATTTTTGACTTTTAGATGTGAAGGTATTTATCCAGAGCGAAATGCTGATTACAATATGCTGATGCAAAGACATGGGCTCATAAGTCTTGCCAGAAGAAGAGAAATACACAGTGCCAGCTTTGCACGGAAATTGGTGAACGGGAAACTTGATTGTCCTGATCTCTTGTCGTCGTTAAATTTCTCTGTCCCACGGATTGCAACTCGTCATATGTCTACATTTGATTTTCCAACTCCTAAAACCAATATTCTTTCGAAAGCTCCCATTACTCACATGTCTAGCACGTTAAGCGCCAAAGCAGACACCGGTGTCCGACCACTGCATTCCGTATGGGGCCAAAGCAGTCACCGGTGTCTGCTTCATATTTTCTACTCCTGGGCCACGCAGACTAATAATTCAGCATTATGTAAGGGATATGTGTCTGCCATGGCATGAGCAAACTTGAGCTCACAATTGGTTTGTTGGTTGCATATCTCAGATTAATTTTACAGCGTGTGTCCGCTATATGTGTCTGCTGTGGCCCCTTTTCGTAACTCAATTTGTTGATATGTGAAGGGGCCACGGCGGACACCGTTATTCCAAACAAGAGAAAATAGTTTTTCTAAATAATGGTTTATTTAAGAAAAAGGGCTAAATATGACAAATCTTTTTATTATAGGTAGAAGAAATTCAATTTATTTTGTGCGCTGTGTTAAAGCAATCCAGACAAAACCTTGGTTTTCCCTCGCAGTCATCGCAGTATGTTGTTACCTTGCGAACACAACTTTTGGGGATTTGTCCTTTCGATTTTTTTTCGTAGCATCCTCTGCAGTATTTTCTTCCTATACGGGAACTGCCAGGAATTCTCTTAAACGCATGTTTCCTTATACGTTTATTCCGTACTCCTTCGGCTTCAAACTCCTCGTCCAAAATTTCTTGAGGACCCAAAAGTTGTTTTACAATAGACTCTCTAAATTGGATAATAGACATAGAATTGCCTGTCGTCAATTTATAAAGGAAATGTGCGTTAACAATTGCTGTTCCCAAAATCACCTCAACTGCTACCTTCCGATACCACTTTACAGTTTTGCGTAAACATGATCCGTAACTAGAGAACTGATCTGATAAGTCAATTGACATTTTTCCAGAGTTATAGTCGACAATCATTTTTGGTTTGTTACTTCTTTGCCCCGTTTTGTAACAGTAATTGTTTCATCGGTGTTTTTGGTCGAAAGCATTAATACATCGCGCTTGTCCTTCCACATTAAGACAGTTATTCCTCTTGAATTTTCTTCGGCAATTAGTTCTCCTTTTTTTAGTTTTTGCTGCAAAAACTCACACTACACGCACCACCTCCAAACGCGAAATGATCGATATTGCAAAATATGAGATTATTACCTGAACAAGAATCGACGTGTCCGCCGTTAGCAACGTGTCCGCTATTGTGACCGCTGTGGCCTCTTCATTGTGTAGAAATGTGTCTGCTCGATTAGACCGCTGTGGCCTGATGAGGTAAAAATTGCACAAAATATAATGTAGGGCCAAAGCAGACACCGGTGTCTGTTTTGGTTTTTTCGCAAAATGTGTGTCAAAATTTTCGAGTTTTCAAAAATAACCTATGTAACTATACATAGAATTTCATGTAGAATGCGTACCTGTCAATGGCCCTATGACGGTATCTGCATGATTTTGGCTTGGCGCTTAACGTGCTAGAAATGCTAACAAAGAATATGATTTTAATAATAATGAAAAAACTTTCAGAGTTTAAATAATATATTTGTAGTCACTGCTACACGTGTTTCTCTTCTGCCTGAAGACGGTACTGTGTACCGAAACACGTGCAGCAGTGACTACAAATATATTATTTAAACTCTGAAAGTTTTTTCATTATTATTAAAATTAATATGGAGTTTAAACACGTATCAGCCTCATCAATACAAACAAAGAATAGGTATGGTGAAATTTTTGCTATTACGATGTAGTTTGCAATTTCAGCTATTTTATTTCTTTATTTTGTTATAAATTATTATTAGTAACAGTTACGTTTAGATTTAGATTTTTTGCTTGTTGTATTTATTTGTATCTATTTTACGTTGTATTACTTTTTATTTTGTCCTATAATTGGTGTCTGTTGGGCAAATAAATTCTATTATTATTATTATATATTATTCAACAAATTTTTGGCTCTATTATCTATTCCTCCGCGTTCTGCACTTGAAGCATAGTGTGAATTAAGTGATGAGGTAGATGCATTAACTAGTGAGTTTTCCTCTGCTAGAGTTAATATTTTTGGGGACTTTAATTTACCCAATAAGGTACGGAGCACCGACCATTTAGGTTCATTGACAACTGCGTCAACTGGTGCTTTTACCTTTGAAGTTGAAGCAATATAGTAATTTTCAATATTTAAAAAAATATCCGGAAATTTGTGTCATAATTGTCAAAACTAATTTTTTTATCTCGCTCCACTTGTATAAAATGTATCAAAACTTACATCCACTTACATCTAAAGATGTGTTTTGGATACATGATATGTTATTTCTGATGAAATGCTGATAAAAGCCGGGAACAGAGACCAAATCATGGCTGATTTAGACGTTTTGTTTATACCGCTGCCATGGAAAGCTCACGTCCTAGCCGCCTGATTCACCTGAACTGCGGTCCCGTTTCGAGAGTGCTCGGCAGGATTGAGTTACTATCGCGGGTTTTAATTTTCATTCTGGGTGAACACGTATGATAAATATTCTTGGAAAAATCTTCTCCGTAATACATACATTCGGAAACAACTACCGCTTATATTAATAATATTCGAGCACATAACGCAGGGTCGACAGAAATGTATACGTTTGTATAAATAATTATGTATCCTATCCCATTCAAGTAATATCCGGAGTTTTGCAAAGTTCTCATTTGGGACACATGCTTTTCAATTTTTTCACCAATGACATTTGGAGGTGTTGTCATCACTCAAGGTTCTCACTGTTTGCAGATGACCTAAGATTTTACTCGGTAGTAAATAATATAAGTGATTGTTATCGTCTCCAGGTAGATTTAAATAATATCATTGAATGGTGTCTTAATAATGGTATGGAACTTAATAAGACAAAATGTTATGCAATACCTTTTTTAAAATCAAGAACCTCCGTGAATTTTGATTATCAGGTCGGTCGATTTATAACTATGTAACAGAAATCAAGGATTTAGGAATCATTTTTGATCCACAACTAACTGTTAATTTCAAAAATTATTAGAGCTAAAAAATTGTCATTTATACACTCCGTTCCCAAGTTGCCGTTGATAGTACGAGTAACTTTGATATTCAACGTTTGCCGTATTTAAAGGGGTTTTAGAAGAAAAGTGGAGGATTTAAGTTGATGAAATAAGTCTACACATACTAAGGAAAAAAGGCAAAATGTAGCCCCGCCCACCCGCCCTGTCTCAACTGTGATTATTTTTTTTATTGGTCGTGAGCCAAGGGGACAAAGCTTAACTGCAAAATCCCTAAAAACATGTTTTTGAGTGTGGTCTTGTTCAAAGAATACTATGTAAGTATATTAAGAACAAAAATAAAGCCGAAGTTTTAAAGCCCTACTCGCCCCAACCTCACTTCTCAATTGTGATAAGTTTTTCATTCGTTGTCAGATCGAGGGGCGGGGCTTAAGTGCAAGATCGATATTTGTCTACAAGAATTTACCGTTTTAAACATGTTTTAAGTTTGTTGTTCTGAAAAAACAACTACGTATATTAAGAAAAAAGCAAAATATAAGCCCCGCCCACCCGCCCGATCACAATTGTGATAATTTTTTTAGAATCGTCGAGAGCCAAAGGAGCGAAATTTAAATGCAAAATTGTTCATTTTTTTGAGTATCGTGTGATTAAAAGGATACTATGTATATTAAGATTAATTTTTTGTTTACTACTAAATACTAATGAAGTCTTCATTCGTTAGTGGACCTAGGGGCGGAGGATAATTGCAAAATCCAGATTTCCTTACAAAAATTTACCATTTTAAAAGTGTTTTAAGTTTCTAAAAATAAAAAAGATCTTGCCAATTGAGATGGGGTGGGTGGGCGGGGCTTATATTTTGTGTTTTTTTCTTAATATACATAGTATTATTTGAACAACACGACGTTCAAACACATGTTTTTAATTTCTTGTAAAGTAACAAGTATTTTGAATTTAAGAGTAGTCCTCTTGGTTCAGGGCGAATGAAAAAAATCATCACAACTGAGATAGGCTGCTTAGTCGGTCTTACATTTTGCCATTTTGTTTTAATATGTGTAGATTTCTTTTCACAACATGAAACTTAAAACATATTTAAAATGGAAAATTTGTATAGGGAAATATCGATTTTACAATTAGGCTCCGGCCCATAATTGCAAAACCCATCTTTCCTTGCATAAACCATGTTAACCATATTTTTTTAAGTTTCTTGTTATGAAAAGATGGCTATGTACTTTTACATTTTCTCGACCTTTCCTGACCCCCAGAGTACGAAGAAATCGGTCTCCCGTTTCCGTCTGTCTGTCTGTCCGTCTGTCCGCCTGTCTGATGTCTCGATTTTACACAGTTTTATTTCCTGTTATTTTAGATAGATTCCTAGGAATTGATCATATCCATTATTCCACGAAAGGGATGTGTTTCAACAATATTTTCAAAACACGATTTCCCTAGTTATTTTAGAGTAATTTTCTAGGGGTTTATTAACACAAAAATTAATTTAGTAATTTTGATGTTAATTTGAATTTAATTTTTATGCGAGTTTTAAATGTTTAACGGAACACAAATTTTAAAAGTATGTCCCAGGCACGGGATTCTGCATGCTATTGGTACAGTGTCACTCAGAATCTCCTTATATAGTTATTAGCGTCTTTAACTTAAAGAACAAAAAAATAGTGGCCCCGAAAATTACGTTATGAGTTTACAGTGATCTTAGAATCAAATCGGATGACATCATCCTAGACAACAAAATTTTGTTAAATTTAATATAGTAAAATAATAGACAACAACACGGTCTAACTACACTGCTTAGCCAAATTTATAACTGCAACTGTCCCAAACGCCTTCCTTAGGTACATCTATATGTTTGATGACAACTTCGCAGGTAGTAGTGAACATTTAACTAACAAGAGTTGCAACTTTGTCCATCAAATTTTAGATTGAAACTGGCTCCTCCTTAATTACGAGTACGGCTATTAATACATAGATGACGTATTTAGATTCAGCGCTAAACAATATTTCGTCAGTTGACACTTGAGTCACTGTCCTCAAATCAACTTGGTAATGAAATAATTTGAGTGCGCTAATTTAATTGAGGCCAGACATTTTCCTTTATTGTTTTGGTTACTATAGCAAAAAGAAATCGCGTAATGCACCCGCAGTAAAACAGGAAACAATAACTTTTAATAATGCTAAGAGGTTGGTGGTTTTAATACATAATGAATTATCTTGGAGGATGTTCTACCAGAACTTAATGTAATGTTTTGAGTAAATTTTTATTAAGAAAAGCTAACACTTTATCTGCTTATTTAAGCTTCGTCGGGGCATCCACCTTCTTCAGTTTGCATCAACATACCATACCGTTAATTACAACCAATGTTGCATAGACAAGACTCAATCAATTCTGTTCAATAAATTGTAGACATCATAATCAGCTTTAGTTAAAAGCGTCGAATAATTAGAGTACTTAATAATAAATCTTTTCTTACGGTTTTTGTTTTATAACTTGTTCTATTGTGCTTGCTATTTTAATACTTAAATTGACTATTGTTATATATTATTTACAAGTTCGAAACTTTCAATGGATTTAATCTTTGATCTTCAAACATTTAGCCACGTACTCCTTCCTATTTGAAGGGTTGGATCGATACGTTTTTATTTATTTACCAAGTGACGTCTTATACTAAATTTAATTTAAGTCAATCAATTTAAAATTATTATTGGGAAACTACCTTCATCTGACAGCACCACCTCGAATTTCACGAGAAAATTTCATTGTTTCGGACAGTTTCTTTCGTATCTTCTGGCTATTCCCACTCGTTCTCCTAAATAACAACAATTTGTATTTTTTTTACTGTCTATGTCTGGAGGAATATGTTACATCAAACCTGTTTCAATTACAAAATAATCTTTTTTTCGGTGATTTGTTGTCGGTTTTATAATTAAAATCCACAAGTAGGACTCGCCTTACGACTCTTAAGAAAATAATTTATTTGTCAAGTTTAATTCGGAGAGTTAATGTAACGCAATTATTATTCAAATGACGTTATAAGTACGCTTAATTGTGTGATGCCGCCTGCTCAAGTAGATATAATGTTACATTATTAAGGTTAGTAAATTTTCACGGGTCAACAGATGGCGGTTACACTTAATTAAAATACCTATCTAATTAGATCTCATTAGGTGCCTCTAATGACCAATGAGCGTCGACATGTTGAGCTTGTTCTGCGTTTTATTGGTGCACGATTATGTTGTATACGTAACCTAGGGTGGCCTTCTTTATTAAAAGACATAACTAACACTAATAAAAGCACACATTTTGTTAATAAGGTAGCGGTTGTCCTCGCAGGGTCAGTTCTGAAGTTTTCCAAACAGTTTGGTTTCTGATCTTGTGGTTATTATAGCCGCACTTTTAATTAGGAAGATATTTATCAAGTACTTACTGTGTGGATTATGCACACACGCAGTCTGAAAAAAAAAATTGATAGCTTGATCTGTATTTTTATTTTATGCTTGCTTTCTTATAAATTCACTGGTTATATATATTTTAATATCTTCTTCCTATAGCAGTTTATTAGTTTCTTTTTATTTTACTTGTCTTTCTACCCTAGCAATATACGAAATTTTCTTTTAGAATATTTAGTAATAGCGTTTAGTGTAGTATCTGTAAAATATAGGACGTTAATAAAAAAAATTAGGGGACTTATGTTAAGCGTAGTTTAAGTTCGTATGTACTATGTGGAGTGTGGTTATTGTATCAGTAATAAGGTGTTACTGACAGTATCAGATTAAGCGGTAGTAATGCCCCGAATTTACTAAAGACATGCATGTTCAATTATGACTTGATTACAAATTATCTTGATCATAGTACGTCCTTTTTATATTCAGTTAAATTTTATACAAACTGAGACTTCCCAACGTGCGCTAATCTAATCACCGCCTGTAAATCATTCGAGTTACGAAATAGTGCAGTGAAGCGCTCTGTACAGACTTAACACTTTCTAAGCTTGAATAAAACGGCAGTAACCGTTTAAATTCGCCTCTTAGTAAAGAACGGAGTTAAACTCAACTCGCCGACGAGTTTGTTGAAAAAAAGGCACGCCATTTAGAATTTTAGCGACGTCGGGAATTTCGAGGCCTCATACTGAAACATACCTGACATAAACAAAGTTATTCCGTTTTAATGGCAGCCACCGCTATATAAATTTTACAATTTAGCAGAGAGTGGCCGAGAATTATCTTCTTCGTGCTGCATTTGCGAAACCTTTTTAATGCAGGTAGCAGCGAAAAAAATTAATGGTGTTTATTATTCTTCTCTGGTGAGCGCAAATTGCTATCCATTATCTTTGTCAATGCGGGGGAGCTCTATGGAGAAATATGACATCCAGGTAACAGCTAAAGTAAGCGTGTACATGTTTTTAGGGGAAACCGCCGTACGGCACGCTTCACAGACAAATGGGGGCGCAGCTGTTGCAAGCGCGGGTGTCTAATAGGAGACCGGTTGAGAATTAGTCATGCCACGTGAGATCGATGGCGTTAATGGCGCCCCCTATAATCAAACACAATACCATACACAAACACACACCCTGCCAGTTTTGTCTTTCAAATTAACACCCGCGACCCATCCGCAAGAAAAATGGCCTCGCATTTGCAGAACGCAGGGCCAGCGGTCAGTTTGCAGGAAGGAGATAAAACGGAAGCGGCGACAGGGACACATCTTGTCAATTGCGGGCTGTGAAAGGGAAAACCACTGAAAATGACTGAGATTCATCTTCAGCTTGAATTCTGCACCGACTCTGACGCAGTATGCGGTGGCCACATTTCAAACTCGGGGATGCTGATGAAAATTTTCCCAAACCACGATCTAAATTGCACGTTTTTTTTATATTACTTAGTTAGCAAACAATTATGGAATACCATACTGGTTGTACAACTTCATGATATTTGTTACATCCTCATAAAACTGAACAAAGAAATTAAGCTGGTTTAAAAGAATGTGGTAATGTATAGCTTCATGAACAAAGCGCGGATCGTAGCAAACCGCGGGTGCATCTCAACCTCGCGTCGGAGTGATTAACTTCCAAGTAACTAACTGTACGATGCAAAATTCCTTTCATTCGAATTCACGCATATGCAGCGGCGTCGATACTACCTATTAAACATAAAACACTTTTAGAGAAAACAGTAATAGCGTCATTTCAGGGTTCGTTAACTAAACTGCAATTCAACCCTCACTTCATGCAGCTAGGACAGGATTCTATAGACCACTGAAGACTACTCACTCTCGTCTGGTCTCTGTTTATGAGAAATTTATAGATCTCCGTGCTCATACAAAATATTTCATTTGTTGTGAATATAACAACATTTTCTCATCCATGATGTATATATAATACCAACTTAAATAATTTAAAGATATTTATCACATGTTTGCTGACTCTCTAATTTTATGTTTTCTCGACCTTTCATGACCCTAGAGTATGAAGAAATACGTCTCCCTTTTCCGCGTGTCTGTCTGTGTGTCCGTCTGTCTATCTGCCGTCATGGATTTTTATTAAACAGATTACTAGTTTTGATCATCTGTTTTGAGGGGCGAACTCGTTTAAATCAAACTAATTTCTACGTGACATTCTTCGGATGTATAAATATAAACACTTTCAAGTTGTTTTTCTTATAGAGGATAACCTAAGGAGTAAGTAATGGAGTGCGCCGGGAAATTGGGTACTTTTATATTTTCTCATAACCTCTACACAAGGCCGTAGTTAGGGGGAGACTAAGGAATGCTGAGCCTCCCCTAGATCTAGACAAGTTATAATTAACCAAATGTGAATTACAACATCGAAAATCAAAATAAAATGTTGTGTTTTATTCAATAAGCGAAAGTCAGCGCAATAAAAATATTTGGACCGTCGGCGTTGTGATCCGGTTATTGCAATTCACTTTCATGTCTACAGGTGGACAAGTGTTATCGTTATTTGTCTTAAATTACGAGTACCATAAATGATTTTCAGTTCAGTTTTCAGTCGCACCTCTGTTATTACATGCGGCAGACGTGATTAAGTGTTTCGTTGCTTTATTGAATATAAATCACTATTCAAGTATAACAATAATACTATTGTAATAGTATTCTTTTATTATTAGTGTTCCAATGCATCTATCGAAACTGATTCTACAGCGTGTTATTAGAAGGTACGTACAAAATAAAATCGGCAATTGGTCTAGAAGTATGGGTGCTAAAAGTTAAAAGAAGTTCAGGTAAAAGTGTTCTCCTTTTAGAAATAAAAATTATTAAAATTTATGTCCAAATTCGTTGTACGCCTCTGATAAAAAACATCATCTCTCGTTTCTATAGCAACATTTAGTCTTGACAAAAGTTTTATTGTCACAGTTGCTAGGATTTATTAAAATTAATTAATTTTACCTATTTATTTTTCAGTAGCGCCTAAAAAGGTTGGATAAGGGTTAATTTTCCCCTTATAATTTTGATAACACAAAATAAGTTTTTCAGACTTCTTAGACCTCGCGAAGAACTGTCACTTTTGTTGTACGTACCTTTCAATAACACCCTGTATATAGGAAAAACCCACTTTTAACAAAAGGTTAGCGCATTTCTTTACCTCTACTCAAACATTAAATACATATTTATATTTTAGCTTATAATGGTTGCCATAAACAACAATAAAACTCCCAAAATCAAAACTTTCAATTCTTCGAAAGAGCTGGATTTGACAAACTGTACAAATATCTTTTCCCTTACTTATGACAGGTCCTATTTTCATCAAAACCACGACATTTAATGTCAAACTGAAAAAACTAACCACATATTTAGTTATTAAAAAAACTACTACGGTATAAAAGATTACCTCTTAAAACATTGTAATATTTGTAGCCTTGGAAATAGTCGTATGCTATGTTATGTTATGTTATGTTTCTTTATTTAGAAAAGACAGCAAATTTGACATTACAAACTGTCTTCCTATTTGTATTAGAGCTGCCCTCTGTAAATTTCTTGAATTAGTTACAATAATAATTGATAAAATATCTTTTCTAATTTTGAATCTATAATCTCAACACGGCAATATGAATTATTTCCAAGATGCGGCACTGGTAGTGTACAAACTTATTTCTCGTCACTGATCATATTTATGAAACTTTAGAAGAAAACTTAAGTTTTTCAACATTTTCAACGTATTTGGTTGTAAGCTTGCGAAAAAACTTCGGGGCGGCGGGTCGATGACGGTCCGGAATCGCTTGGAGGTGGCGTACCTCAGTGCCACTGAAGACAAACACGTCTGGCCGACCTAGGCTATGAGGTCTCCTTTAAGCCAACGAGAGTGGCGCCTTAGGGAGGGAGCACCGGGGTGGCTCTCAAGCCGGAGACAAGGATCTCCAGGGGTCTCGTGAGGGCTCGCATGAACAAGAAATAACACTCCAGAATTTTTAACAATAATCGGATTTTTAACCCCCGCCGCCAGATACACGGTTAAAATAACCTTACGGCTCAATAAATTAAAATTACAATTCAATTTAAAAAAAGGACAAAATATTCGGCACGCTCGTTCGAGGCTCCTGAAAGGCGGCTTCCTTCTGGAAGGGATTCTCCTAGTCTTGAAGGCGAAGACTCTGGATTGGGAAATCGCGTGGGGACGGTACGGCGCCATGGGAAGGAAGCGCGGAGACGGCGGTACGATTTTTCCCTAGGGAGCGGCGATCGAAAACGGACAGAAAATCCAAAACGGTACTACGGCAGTACGACGGAATGATGATCGGTATCAAATGAATTTTGTTGTTTACGTTGTTTGTTAAGTTTACGTCTTCAGTATGCATACGCTCGTATTAATTCTAAAATATCGCTGGTGCCCAGGGCGTTGTCCATAAACTCCGTCCCTTGATCGTAGTTCAATGGGTGTTGGCTGGGCTACTTATCAAGTAAATCGCTTGCTGGAGTTAAAGTTACTCAGGAATCGCACGATTTTGATTTTTTTCCCCAAATGGTCTACCAGAAAAATCCAGAGTTTCAACCACCGATGAGGAATTTTCTTCCAGTTGCCTCTTTCCAGCTTAAGGATAGTGTAAGGTAGATTTTGTAACCGGAGTCTAAGGACTAGCAACTTCCATTGGGCAGTCGTTGGTAAAACGACCAATTTGTCCCAAGATTTAATTGTTGATTTTGTTTTGATAATAAATATTTATTTACTCTTGTGTGAAAGTTGCATGATATTGTTACGAAAGAAACCCATACGCCTCCCCGGTACGACGCTTATGGGTCTTCCAGTATATGTGTGTTTATTCTGGTATATACGGAGATGACTCATCAATGGCCGGCGGAATGCTAAAGAGAAAGGCCTGGAAACGGAAGCCGCGAATGTGTTTTCCGGAGAAGTCCAGAAGCGGTGACGTAGGCGTTTCGAGAAGGACCGCGTGCTGTTTAAATAGAGTCCACCTTCGGGAAAGATTACACCGGTCAACATGAATTTTGAGTCTGGGTTTTGTATAGCTGATTCTTGTTCTTCCAACCCTGCTAAATAAGGAAAAAATTGTTTCATTAGAAAAAATTTGCGTTTGTAGCTTTCAGAATGAAATTAAAATCTAGAAAATTTTCCTAATTTTACACATTTATTGCGTGTAAAAATTAAAAAAAAAATTTTTTTATTAATTTGGATTACGTTTATTTAAAAAAAAAAAAATTATAAAATAATTAATAACTCTAACAGCACATATAAAATACTTAGTTTAGAAATGAGGTACTTTTATTTTGTAAATACACTATACGTGTAACGAAAACAACCAAATGTCACTTTAGCCATGCTATGTGAAAAAGAGTATACTAGCTAAGATTTTATAAATTTTTTTGTTTAGAACGAATTTTCTGGGAGATAAGGTAAAATCGCACAAAAATTGCCTCCCTTTAAACAAAATCCTGTATCCGCGCTTATCTCGAAGACATTTTTGTATTTGGTGTCACATGAAATGTAACGAGCACGCGCATACTAATTATAAATCACATGATTAAAATTGCCTTAAATATTTATCTATTGCTGCGAAAGCAAAGTTATCGACAAGAAAAGTTTTTCCTGATCTTTCAATATAGAGAATCAGAAAACAATGATTAAAATAAAGACTCAAAAAAAAATGTTTTCTTTGTCGACCGGTATTATGATTCAGCCAATTCAGCAAGTTGAGTGAACGAATGCATAATCGCTGTAATAGTTAGTAGTGTAATTCGAGTTATTAAGGAATAAATTGTTGAGTTTTACCTACGCCGGTTTTTATTCACCCGTACAACGTAACAACATTATCGGATTTGCTGGAAGAACTTTTTATTAAATAGAAAACTTTTTTTAAGAAAATAATGAAAAGTCTAGCGTTACAACATTTGGGGGTTTCGCATTAAAGTAAATTACAGTGCCACCAGATCTACACGTAACGTCATAGCATCAACGATCAATGTGAAATGTGAGAGCTAAAACTCGTGCTTACCATTAACGAAATGTGCGACTAAAATTGTTGCATCGAACACAGTTATCTCTTCTCTACGATATTTGCAAGAAAAAAAACGGTTTATCGAATTTTTCTGAAAGGAAATGGAATCAAAATGCTAGCATTTTTATTAGAGATCGTATTTTTGTAATGCGAAAATAATATTTTTTTTAACTTTCGAATTAACAGCTATTGTATGATTTTATATGTTAAAGTCAAAAATACTGATCCACGACCTTTAGTTTTTCTTCCAACATAATGTATTTCAAAAGTAACTCCTGCTTCAACTTAAAGATATCGAGAGCGATTTTTACAATTTATTGTTTCCAAGTTAAAGTGGAAATTCTTATTTAGCATTTACACAAAAAACGATAACACAACAAACTATTCTTTGGATGTACTTTGTTTTTTCAGAATTCGTTGAATAAAGATTTTCTAAAACGTTCGAGTGTATATATCTTTATAAAGATTAAAGTGCCACAGAAACCTATCAGCTTTTTCGGTATTAGTTCTACATAATGTGTGAAAATATGTTCTCCAATTATCATTTTTCACTCAATTCTTGTTGTTGGTCGTGCACAAAGTCGGCTAATTCAAGTGCAGTGTGGACAAAACAAATAATCCTTTCATGAAAATCATCTCTGGTAGAGTAAACTAGAATTTATACATTTAGATAACGTCCATTGTGAAACAGTAAATATGGTTCTGTTAGAATTACCTATATTGTGTGCTATGAACTGGACTTTGCCTCTTGTTGCTTTTGTTTCCGACTACGATACCAAGAAATATTGACATACATATAGTGTCTCCTTATTGATTTCTTTAGAATTCTTTGGTCGTCTAATATATTTTAGAACAGTTCGATAAGGTCTACGTCTTCTAATTTTTTATGTGTTTGCAATTTCAATAAAGAATTCCAATGTTTAGAATTTAGTGTTTTAAATCAGATCTTTGAAAATTAAACCAAGTTCTTGTTATAAAAAACAAATTGAAGCTACCTTGTTTAAGCTCAAGGGACTTTAGTATTTATGATGAAAACAGGCCTAACTTTATCATTTCTAAAGGACCTTTCAGCTAATTTAATTAATTATGGATACGAGGGTGATTTATTCCATCCTACTAGCACTAATAATTAAAATTTCATTCAGGACAGTATACCTAAGCCTAATGAGATAAATTCGACAAAATATTTAGAGCTTGACAAACATTCTCGTATATCATCAATAATAAATATCTGAACCCAATAAACTTGCAAATTTTTATTGAATGTAGTATATAACTTTTTCAAACAATAGTAAAAGAATGATACTATATTATACTACATATGCAAACAATTTTGTCCTCTCCAACAATAGCTTTTTAACTTTCTCTCTTGTGTAATTCCTCTTTTGCATAACAAGGGTTTATTGTTTATATAACCTCACTTTTTTTTGACGTACCCTGTCGATGTTAATGAGGCATACGTTTCAGAGACAAAGGTCGGTCAACAAATAACTAAAGAGTGTTTTTTGCTAGCTTATTATGAGTAACAAGCAACTTGAACGATCATGTAAAATGAAAAATAAAAAAAAATGGGAAGTATTTTTTTCATAAAAGTATAATTTGGGTTACAATTAGACACAATCAGAGTAACTTAAAAAACTTTGCTAAAGTGCCAATTTTCTAGTTTTAACTAGTCATCATACATAAATTGCCTTTTACCCATTCGTAAAACTCTTTAAAGCCAAACCCTAATTGGTAACTTAACTCCAAAATTGGAAAATTCAAATTACTCAGCGCCGCTTCAGAAATGTCAAAAACTCAAGCCAACTCGATTTTCTCGTTTCGGGATAACGAGACCAACTTGCATCCATTTTAATTTATGTTTTATGGAAAGCCGTGTGACACAATTACCTCCATTAGCAGTGAAAATTAGGGATTCTACTCGTTTCGCAACAAGTCACTCGCGTTTTTATTACATATTTCTGACCGGTCAGAACCCATGAAACATGTAACGGGATGTTTATTTCTACCGCGTTAAGGACATAATTACAGAGATATGGTATCGCGCAGGCGATTTACGTACATTGATAATATCGTCAGCTGGGGGTAAAACCTCATTAACTAACACTCGGGTAATTTCTAGAAACTAAAATTTGTAACAACTGCAACATTTCAGTTTGGAGATTTTTTTTGTTCAAACATGAACTCTCGCCAAAAAATTACAGCAAAATGTATGTATAAATTTAAAAAAAAGGGTCCGAAGTGACTTCGACAGAACTTCCCTCGCCCATGAAGTACGTTCCAACAAATTACGCTTCTTTATGATATACTATATAGAAAATTTTTGTTTTCTGATAACCTTTATATAGTTCAACAAATTCCAAGGAGGTGTTTCCACATTTATTTCCATCACATTATGTGGCAGCTTAGATATATCTCTTCACCTGCATAATTTATTATATTACTTACGACAGAATACTATGCAAAACAGAAACAAGTATCTTATATCACTCTGATCGTAATTTAATGATTGACTATCAAAATTCATTTAAAAAATATACATACGACACAGTTTAAAAAATTTAGGTTTGGGTTGCGACGTCGGTTGTGGAAGTGAGGAAAAATGTCACGGTCTGAGTGAAATTCGAACCTACGTCTTCCATTTGATGAGTTGAGGGAACGGCGGTAATGCGAAAGTGGTGTAACAGAGAGAGTTTTATTTAAGGTTGCCAGTTACAAGATGTAAATATGGATATTTGTTAAAATCACAGTTGTCTGAAATCTTATACGTTAATAACTGAATTAGTGTCAGTGTCAATACTCTGCTAGACATTTTAGAATCAATAATTTTTTCTACTTCACATTCATGACCGAGCTATTAAAACTAAAATGAGCTGAATTGAGTCCCTTAATAGCACTGGTGTAAATTATGTTTTCAGTATTGGTTGTCATTACAAGCGTCATTGTCAAGCAACAAATAAAATAATCGTCAAAAGAACGAAATGATATTTTTAATTAGAATTAAATTTTACCATGAAATGTGCAATTGTTATTACATTATTTAATATTTTGCTGAAAATTACTTTCGCCGGGGTCAAACTGGCTTTTGTCTGGATAGAGCTAAAATAAAGTCCCTTCTTGTTTGTACTTTTACACAGGACACCGTATTTTTATTGATATTAAAATGACGTGCAACTGATAGTATGGATCAACTTTCTTCAAGCTTGGTTACAATTCAAGCTTTCGTGGTTGCTGATAATGATTGAAAAGACATAGGAATAAATAACCATAGAATTAGTTTATTAAAAAACACGTTATTTTAAAATACGAGTCCCAAAATTAGAAAACTAGTCACCAAACGAGTTTTCTAAGGGATGAACGATTAAACTATTCTTTATTATTAAAAATTAAACTAAAGAAAATAATATCGCGCGTGCCGGCCAGGTGCTTTGACCACTAGGCTACAGAGCGGCTAATTTTTACCTCGCTTACCCTGCTATTATTGTGCCTCCACAAATGTAATCATGACGCGCTGGATCGCCGGGATTCAGTAGCGGGTGATATTCACTGAATTTGATCGTCACTTATTCCGTAAATACAATTAACGAAAACGCAATTAGTAAAATGGCTCAGTAAATAAGAACGGAAATTAACAGCAGAGTGCAACGAAGCAACGTTATTCTATTGTCAAATAAACGAAGTGTAGCCCGTACCTGCAATAAATTCCCATACCGTACGAGCCGTACCGAGCTTGACCTTGGCTAATGTTGTCAAAAAATACAAATGCAACATATTTTTGGTTTTTATTATGTTTTAACAGAAAATTATTAACTTTGCCGCGTGTACGTGTTTAATTTATATAAATTGACAACGCAGAGTTAAAACTCCATCCGTGCGTCCCTGGGTCAACGCACTCTTTGTTTTCTTACTTTATTAAGACATAGGTCGACATATTGAAAGAAAGGGCACAACGAATAGAGTAGAACGCAATAATAATTAAAAAAAAAACTGAAATAACGATATTTATTTTGAAAATTGTAACCTGTTAAAATATTTACTACTACGTAACCTTTAATTTGATTACATCTAAAAACTCTTTAATCTGTTGACTACAAACAGGCCAAATAGCTAACGAGCAGTTACTCCCCGAGCGTTATTCTACAATTAAGTGTTAGTAAGGTGTACAAGGTAATTATTGTTAGTCACAAAGATTGTTTTCGTGCACAAAGGGCTGACTGAGATGGTGGTGACGGTGATTTTCGCAATTTTTTTGGATTAGGCTGAAAATTTCTAGAGAATTTCTAAATGTTCTGAATAACGAGAATATCTAATTGATAAACAAATTTAACTACAGATTATAGAATATAGAAAATACAATTCTTTGTTTACTGATTGTGAAATGTACCAATATATCATGTTCCTAATCATAAAAACCACTGTCTACACTTTTGAAATATAAATGAATAATAAAAGTATCAAAAGCGAAAAAATAAGGAACGAAAAAAATTTGGGGATAGAATAAGCAGCTTAATAAATACCTAATCCTTGGTTTACATGTGTTACTTTATTTAGATAACACTATAATTAAAATAATATAGTGTTTGTCTATAAATGATTTATATATTTAGCATTCGTTAAATAAAAAACCGATTTATCTTAGATTAAAAAATCTGGATGTCTAAATTTGAGGAATTTAAGAATTTATTCGAGAAAATTCTAAATTTATGTCACCATTTTTTGGGAGGGTCATAAACGAAAAAATCAAGCGAAAATTACCTATGTAGATATTTATGTCAACTTATTTCGACTCATCATCAATATTAGTTTGATACGTATTTGTCCACAACTTGCTAGCACTACCTAGTTAGAACAGTATTCGGATGAGAAGGCGTAAGCACAAGGTATAGTTTTTTGTTCTTTATTTTGACATTAAAATACTACATACTGAATTTCATTTGCTAGCGCTAGTGAGCATTCGCAGTAAAAGTTTATGGATACTGCAACATCAAAGCACAAAAAATTGTAGCGAATTGCTTAGCAAGAAATATAGATACTATAACATAAGAAATAATTTAAATAGAAATTCTTGCTGCAAATAACAAAGATAAGTAAAACAAGCAAAGTTTTTTTAGTAATACAATTTTTATTAATTAATTTCAGAACTATTGACAAATTAAAATTCTGTCTAATCAACTTTTAACTGTTTCTGATTTGGTTTTTAAGAGTTCTGTATTTGTACCAGAGTCAGGCGCGGATACTTTATTTTGACCAATTTCAAAAACTCTGCAATCCGAACTGAACTTGGAAACACACACCTACTTGCAAAAATGACGCAAGGTCTTTCTGCATATATTGTCTGGAATATTTTGAAATTTTTAAAAATTGCGATATTTCAATGCACTGAATTAATTAACTAATTCTGGAAAAAAGATTGAAGTTATCGAAGAAATGAGGCCCGAAATCTACAAGAAACAGTATTTACTTCAATTTCGAAAATCGTCGAAAATGGGTCGATATTTGCATGAGGAAAATTTCATTTTTGAAAAAGTTTCCTAAAAATTCTGAAAAAATTCAGGGATATATGTACATATATCCCGACGTGCTGATTCCAAAACTTTAGCATTTAATGGCAACCGAGCAATATTTTCGGAAAATTCGGTGTGAAATTCGAATTTTTCCAAATTTTAAAAAATTGCGATATTTCAACTGGACGAATCTGGAAAAATGGTTTAAGTTATCGAAGAAATGAAGCCAGAAGTGACTTTTGAGGCCCAAAATCTACAAGAAAATGTAATTAGTTAAATTTCGAAAATCGTCGAGAATGGGTCGAAATTTGCATAATGGAGGTAATACATAATGGAAAATTTCATTTTTGAAAAATTTATCTAAAAATTCTGAAAAAATTCAGGGTATAGATCCCGACGTGTTGATTCCAAAAATATAGCGTGTTTATGGTCACGGAGTAATATTTTTTTAGAATGTACCTATTATCCATTGTTGCTTAAGAATTCTTTAATTTTGTTTAATAAAATTAAGGTTTACTTCTTGAAGTTTGTTTTCAACTGTGTATGAAGTTGTTATTCAATTCCCTTTCAGATTTTTGGGAAAAGCGCTGATCCGAACAAATCGTTAATCCGTATACACCTTTTTCCCAATTAATTCGGATTATCGAGGTTCTACTGTACACTATACGTGTAACGAAAACAACCAAATGTCACCCATGTTATGTGAAAAAGAGTATACTAGCTAAAATTTTATAATTTTTTTTTGTTTAGAACGAATTTCTGGGAGATAGGTAAAATCGTACAAAAATTGCCCCCCCCCCTAAACGAAATCCTGTATCCGCGCCTGACCAGAGTGAATGTACTAATTTTTAAACACCTATTATTATCATTTATCAGTTCGGCACTGAGTTTTTTATTGTAATATTTTACTAATATTGAGTTAACTTATACGAGTGTGTAACAGTCTTCTATGTGTAAAGGATTCATCGCAACACTTCTTCGACAATATAATAATGTGCACCCCACCCTCAACCCCTCACGATTCCAAATAAAGTCATTACTCGCACGTTGGGGGCAAATAATAGTTGGCGGGGTCCGCCCAGTTTTATGATAAATGCGTTACTTCCTGTCATGAGTAACATTTTCTGAGAAGCAACAAATTTTATTTTAAAGGTAAACAACGTCTGGAGTAAAAGACACCCTAACGAAGGGGTGACACTGCATCCACAGCGGCATAACATGTAGCGGATACAAATACGAACGCGTTTCTGAGGGGTGAAATGTGAATCATATCCCTGTCAAAATCCAAGAAACTTTGTGTTTACTGTAAGGTTAATACTCGAATAACGGATAGATTGCATTTTCACGGGGAACAGCGGGGCGCGAAACGAGACAGATGTACGTGGCGTGAAGATGGAAATCTACGATAAATACGTATCACGTCGACGTCAAAGTGACAGATGCCTTCAGGGATGATTCATAGTTAATATGGAATAGGCAAATTTCAACTGCTCGGTTGTTGTCTTGAGAATTGTCGTAATTGCCGGAGATGCGTATCTCCGACGTGTCTGCTGTTGTGATGAAACTAGCAAATAAAGAATTTCGCTCTCTGGCTGTTGCTGTTCAGTAAATGGAACGAGTGGAAAATTTAATGCACTTTGACATCGATCTTTCAAGAAAAATTATACTGTTTTCAGATCCCGGTGTAGAAAAGTAGAAATGAATATTAAAACTGTGATATGGGAAAATGTAATTATAAATTTTAAGGGTGACATCCCATCTGGAGTATTTTTTTATTGAATACCGAAGAAGTTGTAGATACAAAAACTGAAAACAGTTTTATTTTCTAAAAAGTATACCTAATTAAAAAATTTAGTCAAAGTTTGACATACATACTATCTTTTGTCTGGTGAAGACTGGCGCTTTAATTTTATTATGTGTTGCGATGTTAAACTTACTTACCAAAATTTAAATCTTTATTATCCAACAGGAATATACTAATGATAGGACAATCTAATATAATATAATTAAATAAGATTTTAAAAATTTTCCTATTTTACTTTCCCAGTGACATATGTTGACACATACATGTATATTGGATACCAAGTTATTTTATATGACACATACGAAATTCTTCTAGAATTATTTTATTAAAGAGATTCCGCATCAAAAGACGTAGTTAATATCAATATTAGACTATTAATTTACGAAAATGCTGCTTTAAAATAATATTAAATTTTTTAAGTATGCCAATATTCCTCCAACACAAAACTGACCAATGTTTCCTTATATTTGATCATATTTTTTTTTTGTCAAGAAACTGAGTTTTTAATTTAGTCATTTGGAATATGTAATTAAATTTGAAAATCTTAAAATTTTAATTTCAAACTATTAAACTAAATAATTTTAGGTATAATGGTAGTTCACAGATGTCTATTACAGACGATACTTGCCTTCCCGTGATTAATTTAACAGCGGTGATTAAATAACATGGTCAAGCTAGCTAGATACATTTCTAGTAATTAAAACTGCATGAACTCGCTTTAAGTCATCTAAACCAACAAGGTTTATGATAATAGTCTGATTTTCTGTATTAAGTTGTTAGAGTAAATGCACTTTTTATAAATCGACTGATATTTCTGTGACTAAACAGTAAAATTCGTTAATTTCATATTTATAAATAATATTTAAATCGATCAAAAAATTTGTGTAGTAATTTATTTGACATAACTGCACTTTTGTTTACTCATTTCAACGTTATAATAAAATGTCAATTGTTAAAAAAAACTATTTAAGCGGGGCTTTGGAAAGTGTTTTCTTTATAAAGTAACTGGGAACTTTATTTCCAACAATGTTAATTATGAAGCAGCTTGAGATGTACTAAAAGAAAACTTTACGTTAACAGAATTATATTTGATAATAATTTAACAAAACATTTAAAACTTTGAAGTCTTCAGGCCAACAGAGAGTGGCAAACGTTTGGATACATTGAGGTACATACTTTATACAATAAATTTAATAATATATTATATATACCTATATAAAACGAGTACATTTATGAATTTTGCTGATTTCAATAAAAATCCGAACACCTTGAATTAGTTGACTGAAAGTTTCATCAAAGGTGCATTAAATCGGCCAAATAAATGATTAAAATAACAGGCCCAAAACTTGTGAAATAAAGATTTATTCAATAATGTGTGGGTCCACCTTGATTGCTAATGCACTCAAGTACTCGGCGAGGCATGCTTGAAAAAAGATGGTTTATGGTGCCCTGTGGGATCTCATCCCAAGATTCCTGAAGCCGGATACGAAGGTCATTTAAATTATTCGGTGGATGCTGCAAGTTACCTAGACGTGTGCCCATGATACCCTACACATGTTCGATTGGTGACAAATATGGTAAACGAGCAGGCCAGGGGAGAACTTCAACATTATGTTGTTGACTCTTGCCGTATGTGGGCGTGCATTGTCTTGCTGAAATAGGGGTCGATCTAACCCTCTGAGATAAGGAACTGCATTTGGCTCCAGTACTGTATCCATGTATCCTCTTGTATTCAAATTTCCCTGAATGAAAACTAAAAGGGGCCTGCCACCCTGCGTTGTTGCCCCCCAAACCATCACGCCTTGTGTGAGACCTGTATGGCGTTCAACAGCGAAATGCAGATTTCGGCGTTCTCCACGTAATTGCCTCACCCTCCTACGTCCATCGTGAGCCCAAAGACAAAACCGGGATTCGTCTGAGAACACTACCCGATTCCGTTCGTGGTCCCAATTTGCTCGCTTGCTGCACCATTGCAACCTACGAGCACGTTGTCTTGGTGATAAACTGATGACATTGAGATCTTATGCTCCAACGCACCCATCAGTTGCAATTGCCCAAGTGGTAGAACGTTTGTCTCGTAGGGCAGCAATTCGTAAATGACGATCTTCGCGTACTGACGTTCTTTGAGGACAACCAGATCCACGAATTTGCTCATGCACTCCTTCCTCAGACCACCTCCTCCAACACTGTAACACCGTTGAAACACTACGGCCTATACGGTCCGCAATTTGGTTTTTCTTTCAATAAAAACCGGCTTCTCTCATACCGACAATGCGACCTTTTTCAAACTCACTCAGTTGATGAAAATGAACCGGCTCACAACGTCTTGGCATTTTTCACTTTGTTTTCTACGCGATAACCCTAAAATTTTCTACACAAGTAATCCACTCATATGAAACGAAATTTTTCTAAAAAGCTGGACTTGTTTTATTGTACTTTTGGTTCGAGGAAAGTTGTCTCGAAATAACCATCGACCAATTTTTTTACCTTCATATGTGTCACACAACATTAAAAAATGGAAGCAGTTTAAACGCTTACTATAATAATAATAATAATAATAATAATAACGTTACAACTTGGCATCATCAGCATACAGTAGAAGGGGGCATTTTGATATAGTTGGTAAATCATTGATAAACATTATGAACAATAATGGCCCCAGATTGGCTCCTTGCGGCACACCGGAATGTGTTTCATATGTAAAAGAAGAGAAACCATTGTAGAAGACATACTGAAACCTATGAGAAATATATGATTTTAAAAGATGTAAAACCAAACCTGTAATACCAAATGCTTGATGTTAAAATTTTGCGATCAATGCGGTCAAAAGCTTTTGAAAAGTCTGTATATGTTACATCTACTTGTGATTTGTCATCAATCTCTTCAGCAATAAATTGAGATATACAGAGTCATCAAAATTGATTGAGAGAGTTGGTACTCCCTGCTTTTGTCGTGAAGTTTGTCAACCTTATGACAGATTTGTTTAAGGTTATATGGCAATGAATTCAGTGGCGTGACAAGAGAACTGGGGGTTGATTGTCGAACTCACCTGAATCAGTTACGAATAGGAAAGTTACCTTCTTGCAAAGTTGCGAAGGGTTTTAACGTTTGTACGAATCGCCTTGGTCGATGCGCACCCTATACCTTATTGCTACTTGCATCTTTGAGAACAAATTCCAGAAATGAAAGGATTTAAAATTCCAAACTTCAAATCTGACAACTAATATTTTTTACCAAAAAAAAAAATCTAAAAAAGACGCCACTGAGTTTTGAAATTTGAAACTTGAAACTTCAAATCTGACAGCTAATATTTTTATACAACTTAATAAACCAAAATATTCAAGTTCAGGTTTACCAACTCTCTCAATCAATTTTGATGACTCTGTACATGCTAGGTTTGTGACAGTTGAGCGTTTATCAATAAAACCATGTTGTTGTGGTGAAATAAAGTTTCTCACATGAGGATATATGTAAGAGTATAAAATAATTTCAAGAACTTTGGAGAAATTACATAAGATACAGATCGGATGAGATATTGACACATCAGCTTTGTCTCCAGATTTAAAACCAGGTATAACTTTAGACAACTTCCATTTCGATGGAAAGACACTATTCTTGAGGGCGGTATTAGATATTGCTAATAAAGGCTGAATAAATACATATTTGCAGTCATGTACGAAGAAACTAGGTAATTCATCTGGACCGGCTGTAAATGAATTGTTGAGATAATTTATGGCAGTAAGTATATCATGCTCAGTAATTTCTTTAATATAGAACGTTGGTGTGTTTAAATTCTAAGTATCTATATTGGAGTCATTGTCAGAAGATTGAGTATAAGAAGACTGAAAATAAGAGGCAAATGCATCAACAATATCAGAAGGAGTATTAAGGGAATTATCATTATAGATCATTCGACCAGGAATTCTTGTTAGACCTTTTTTGGATTGTACATAGGACCACAACTTTTTGGGATCGTTCCTAAGATCAGTTTCTATATCCGCGAGATATTTTTATGTGAAGTAGCTATTTGGTTTTTCAGCAGTTTACGGTAAAATTTGAACTTGGCGTAATAAAATGAATTTTTATATTTTTTATATTTCTTATGATAAGTAATACGATTTGGATTTAATATTACTGATTATGTTACTATCAAACCATGGTGGAAATCTAGTTTTTTTGGAAATAGCTCTATATGTTGGCACATGTTTGCTTAATATTTTATATAAATAGCTGTAAAAATGTTCTACTATGGCATCAGTGTCCTTGAAATTTCTTAAAAAAGACCAATCCACATTACAAAGTTCCTGATAAAGCAAAGGAAAATTAGCTTTACGAAAATTAAAAGACTTTGATTGACTTACATTATTATTTGGAAAAGAGTTTGTGCTATCACTTGTCAAATCAATTAAAAGTGAGAGAGCTGGATGGTAAGAGTCTTCTACAACGATAGGAACTAAATCATGCATGACCTTACAATTAGTATTTGAGAAAACAAGATCCAGCAATCTATCACTAGAGTTTCTGATGATGTTATACTGAGATAGATTCAAAAACTTACTAAAGTTGTTAAGCGTAAGAACAAGAGTGTCATTTGTATCAGTAGTGTATTGTAGAATATTAAAGTCTCCTATTATAGACAAACTATCATCACCACTAAAGTTATCTTCAAAATAATTACAGAATATAAGTAAATCATTATGGGAAGGTGTTCTTGGAAAATAGACAACAAATATATAGAATGGTAGTCTGTTTAGATAGCATTTACACCCTACAATCTCAACATTGATCAATTCATTAAGTAGATTAGTTAAATCAATATTTTCTACAGTGATAGAGCATTTTAATGCCAAAAGAACACCCCCACCTCTTGAAGTATTTAACTGATTATAATTACGATCACACCTATACACATTGTATAAGTGACGGGATATTATTTCTGAATTAGAGACAGAATACAAATGATGTCAAAGCTCATGTCACTAGTGCCATTAAAAAAATCATTTACTTTATTGCGAATACTGCTCACATTTTGATAATATATTGAGACAATTGGGACGTAGGGAGATATTAGTTTACATTATTGACCTTTGTAATACTAGGAATACCATTGAAAAACTTAATACGAAGATTAGCCTCTCCACTTGCAATTCTCTGATTTAATTCTTCTTTGATTCGACGAAAGTAGGTAATCTGTCTTGGTGTCCTATCCGTTGAAACTTTTATATTCCTGAATTGCTCATCACTTTGAATTTGGGTACGATTAGATTTCAATTTATGGAAAAGTGTTTGTGCATGTTGAGCGTTATCGAAACGAAGCTCTAAAGGCCGAGGATGTGGACGCGAAACATCGAGTCTACCTAGGCGGTTGCACTTAAAATTCATTGATATTATGGAATCATCAAGTCCATATGATGTTAAAAATTCAGTTATACAGTTCTTATCTTTGGCATTTTTCTCAGAGGCAGCTAAACGGACAGATTGTTAGGTTAATCCATAAATTATTAAATTGGCTTTACGATTTTGACGATCATTCCCCTCCTATATTATCTCCTCAAAATTCACATCAGTAAGTTTTTTTGCTTCAGATAATTGAACCTTCAGCGATTCCACTGATTTCGTCATATCACTGATTATTTCTTTTAACTGTGGTATTAATTCACAACAATAACAAGTGCCATTAGGATCCTTTGACAAGTTGATATTACGGCAATCAGACAATTTCCATTCTATACCTTCAGTAGATTTGATTTTTGATGTGAGAGAGAAAATGTATTACAAACTAAACATTTCAATCCCGGAACAGTAGGGGTAATTGACACCTTACATTTTGTGCACACAGCAGGCATTTTCTGACACTATTGGTACTTATTACTCACTGATAACCGGTAAAATTGTATTAGAATCACAGAGATATTTAAGACACGTATTCTCGGTACGATCTCTAATATAACGAACTATAATATACTAATCTCTTTATCAAATAGTCGTTTTGGTGAAAGAATTTGTACAAAGAACTTATTCGATATTTCGATACAAAACATATTTTGATATTATTTAAAATTTCGTGTTATACTGTGATAAATAGAACAATCTATCTATACTTATATAAAGCTGAAGAGTTTGTTTGGTTGAACTCGCTAAACTCAAAAACTACTGGTTCGAATTAAAAAAATCTTTTTGTGTTGGATTTATCGTATCTATATATAGGCTATATAACATCACGCTGCGATCAATAGAAACGAAGTGGCAATAAAAAATTCGGAAAAACGGGAAAATTATTACTTCTTTGACAGCTTCCGTTGCTTACGCTGCTTAAACGGTTAAAGTTACGTAAAAATTATGTAGGATGAAATTGTTCTCCTCTAAAAGTTCTAAAGAAAAGTTTTAAGGTCGACTCAGTATAACCTTTTTTATGGTAATTAAATTTGTTCTAAAATAATAATGCATTATGTATAAAATTTTCGCGTCACAGTGTTTATAACCGAACTGCTCCGAAACGGGTTGACCGATTTGTATCAAAGTTTTTATATATATTCGGTAGATCTGAGAATAGGTTGTGAACTATTTTTCATACCCCAAAGTAATAAGGGTGGCCCACCCTAAAAAATGTTTGTCTATTTTTTGGACAACATTTTTTATTTTTATTTTTTTAAGATTTGACATCAAAAAATACACATATCCCTAAATTTTCACCTTTGTACCACCAACCCCCATTTTTTAATCGTCTATATAATAAAAATCAATTGCTGTTCCTGTTAGTCTCGCTAAGACTCAAAAACGGCTTGACCGATTTGAAGATTTGTTTATATTACGGGGATGGTTTATAAATAAAAAAAAATAAGGAAAACTTAAAAGAACAGTTAAAAAATAAAAAAATTCTAAAAATTTTGTATGGGAATCGCCACTGACGTGTCATACAAAACTAATTCTTCCGTGCGATTGTGAAAAGTATATTGCATTTCAAATCGTTCTTTGTTTTTTCGTTAAAAAAAACGTCGTTTATTTTAAGAAAAGTCTTGGTTAAAGTGAATTTAATTACACATTGCGAAAGTTTCTTATTCATTTTGATCTTCCATTCGACTTACCTATATTCACTTTGTTAGTTTCGATAAAAGCTCAAACTTTACCGTTATTCAAGGATTCAAGGATTTAATTTGAAGTTTTCAATATTTTAAAATTATCAAGACAAAATTTACAGATTTGATTGACTGTGAAAATAATTCTGTGTTGTTTTATGAAGTTCATTAAAATGCCGAGAAGACGACAAGCTCACATAGGTCCACGAAGTCAATCAAATGTGCGACGAACTACCTCAGGTGCAAGCCGCAATGATTTATTTCATGGGTAATTCGAATATGGAAGTTGATCAGCGTTGTGCTCATAATCAACATAATCAAACATTGAAGCGAGACATTGGGTGGTATGAATAAAACTGAGTAGATACTCATATTCGAAGTACGAAGTACCTACTTCATGATTACTCTTATATACCTGAGCATCTACTCTATGTACTGAGTACCTGCTTGGAAATACTGTATCTCCCCGGACACAAATTGAACATCTACGCGTTTTGTGAGCATTTAATCTAAAAATGAGCATCGGCGTGGAAAATAATTGAGCTGCCTGTAAAGCAGCTTAGAAAACGAGTAGGATCGTTGAATAGTGAATTTTAACTAAACATGGCGACTTTCATGAACGTGGAACGTCGTCAAAAGGTACATTCAGTTTGAAAAACACATTAGAAGTGGGGATTTCGAAAACTTTTCAGGTAATTAACTTTTATTTATGCATTAATTGTGCAGTGCGTTTTTTCTAACACTGGCCATAGAGATTCCCTTCTCAAGGTGTCTACCCCATACTAACTTATATTTTGGTGACTCGATTTTTGCCTTGATGGTTGAAAACTGTCACTGTTTTCCTTTTTTGTTGTATCGAGATGATACTTGAGCATCAACTGTTACCTACTGAAGTATTAGCATCATCTAGAAAAACTAGAGATATTTTGATATGATATTCGAGTAGATACTTCGTATTTCGAGTATGAGCATCTACTGAGTTTTATTTATATCAACCATTGTCAAAAAATTGATCGAACGTTGTTTCGACAGAACTTCCTTCGCACCAAAAGTATAATGAAACATATTCAGCATTTTCGAGTTGAGTCTTTTCTTCACACAATTTTGTGATGACATAATCAACATTTACGAACAACACGTATACCACCTTGGATTGGTGCAGTGTAATACTAAAAATAACTGTATTGTATTCCCAAAATTATCTGCGAAAATCGAGTGAGCCATTCCATCAATTTTTTGGGGGGAATAAATAAATATTCTTAACAATTTACCAATCTTACAATAACTTTAAAACGTCCGCAAGATCTCAAAGTATTCATTTCTGCAACTCTTGAGTTATTCACTAAAATAAATTGACTGATCCAAATATTTTTTTGAGTCACTGTAAAAGCAAATCTAAAAAATATGAATGCCATGATAAATTACGAAAATATACTGATGATATTTTGCACATTTTAGGTAGGATATATTCGGCAAAATCTTGAGATGACGTCATCAAGTTTTTCGGCTTGATAAACAGATATATTTTGATTAAAAACGTCTGCAATATTTCAAAATTCAGTTTTGCAATTCTTGATTCAATCAATAAAATAAATTGACTCAGTGATTAATTTTGTTGAGACACCCCCTATAAGCAAAACTAAAAAATATGAATGGAATGATAAATCATAAGTATAGTCTTATCCTATTTTGGACATTTTAGATAGGATTCATTTGGGAAAATTTTGGGCTGACGTCATCAATTTTTTGGAGGGGATAAGTAAATATATTTTGAATAAAAATGTATTATGCTTATCATATGTTTAAAACATCTGCAAGATTTCAAAGCATTCGGTTTTGTAGATTCAAAATTAAATTGTAGGTGAAACGAAGTTGACGGGGTCAGCTAGTAGCAAATAAAAAGAAGCACAATAAAGGGCAAACATATTATCATTTGCGCGATGTTTTTTCGGTGTTTAAAAAGCATTATTTTTTGCGCCGCCTGGCTTACTCCTACATCGTAGAACACACGCAGATTAACTATTAATAAGAATAATTGGATTTGCTCAAACTTTTCCTGAAATATAAATAAATAAGGAAGCAATTTAGCTTCCTTAATAATTAATTAAGCAAAATGTACCATGTAAATTGAGTTTGATTGAAAATTCAATTCTATGAAAGATTGCAAAGTTTGATAATGTAGAGCATGAATTTCGTGTCGAGCTTTTTGTTTGAGTTGCGACAAATATTGGCGCTGTTAATACTGAAAAATTGATTTTAAATTGGCGAGTAGAATCTACAGGTACCAGCATTACTGTACCCAAGATAAGTTCCGTTTGAACAAAAATTATACTTTCCTGATTTCTGTAATTGATTTAGTGATAAATTACATCAACTTTGATTGAATTTTGTTCACGTTTCCAGCCGTAAAACTCCGATAACGTAATATCTTTATAACAGACGGCCATTAATAACATTGCTAACGCTATAATGCATTAATCCTTGCTACTTCTAAAGCCTCCAGTGTTTAGAATTCATTCCCGTATCAACGAGGGTTGTGCGATCTTTAATAATCCTATTATCTTAATAATTAGGCGCCATATGGGATATATTTAACACGTTATAACTACGGAGATCACTTTTTTAGAGCCGCATAATACGTTGGCGAGTTAATACTTTCACCACCAATTTGCAGTGCCATTAGACCGTAAGTAAAGTTTATTACACGATTAAAAATACTTATATGTACATTATTAATACTAAATAGCTTAATGTCAAAGTTAGATAAGAGTGTGTTATTAAAGTCCATTTTTAGGCAAACTCTTTTGAAATGTTTACATTTGATTTGTATAACGTAGGTATGTTTGTGTTAAAATGATTTTTGCTTTGCATTTAACACCGACGTTATCCAGACATTTCAATAATGTATTCAATGATTATTATCATTTAACTCTCATGATTAGAGTGAGGCATCATTTACTTTTTAAACACTCGTGCACTGATCTGTAAACACATCGGAAAACCAAACATCAATGGACTCGTAATATTGTAAATTACAGGCCCTTGCCTCAAATAACCCCATTACTGCACCACTATATTTGCCTTATGAAATTTTATTCTAATCAATGCGCATAAAATTATTTTTTTTCTGAATTTATTATTGCTATAAAAGAATTACACTCGCCTTACCTCGCCGGTGGAGCACAATAAAATTTTGTTAATATATTACAACCGCCAAATAATTTACTTTATACAGAAAAAAAAATTGTGTAAACTGATTGCCCAATGCAATAAAAGAGTTTGTATTTAATTTATTTTCTTGATTTTTACAATTTTTCAATTTTTCAATATTTCGATTTTATAATATTTTGTTTTTTCAATTTTTCGTTTCGTCAATTTTCCCATTTGCAATTCTTTAATTTTTTGTTGTTTTTTTTTTCTACAATTCTGCTATATCTCTTCGAGTTTTCATTTTTAAATTTTTCACTTTTCCGATTTTCCAACTTTCGAAACTTTCAATTTTTAGTCTTCGCAGTTTTTCGATTTGAAATTTCGCGAGTTTGGAATTTTTATTTTTTTAATTTTAACATTTTTCATTTCTTCAGTTTTTCGAAAAAAACGAGAAAGTACAAGTTATTCTACGTGGCTTACAAGAAGTACAATCCACAATTATTGAATAATATATTGACCCTATGTTTTTTATTATAATATCTCTTGAAAGAAAACTATGTACTTGAAGAAAAAAAAAAAAAGATTAAGCCCCACCCGCCTGCCTCGATCTCAATTGTGATGAGTTTTTTATTCCTAATTAGACCGAGGGGCGGAATTTAATTGTAAATTCTACCCTTTTAAAAACATGTTTCGTATGGTAATTTCTTGTAGAGAAATGAGGATTTTGCAACTAAGCTCCACCCTTTAGCTTACGATGAATACAAAATTCATCACAACTAAGAAGGGGTGGGTTGGCTGAGCGTATATTTTGTGCATTTTTTCTTAATTAATTTTGTTAACTATCCTGTTGTTGAAAGAAAACTTTGTATACTAAAAAAAAAAGAACAAACTCCACCCACCCGCCCAGATCTCAATTGTGATGAATTTTTCATTCATTGTTAGACCAAGGAGCGGAGCGTAATTGCAAAATACATATTTCTCTGCAAGAATTTACCATTTTCAACATGTTTTAAGTTTCTTGTTGTGAAAAGAAGGCTACACGTATGAAAAAAAAGGCAAACAAATCTATGAAATTAAAAACGCATAACGTTAATCAGGTGATTAAAAGTACGGTACAAACGGGCACTGCAAATCGAATAACTACAAAATCGAAAAAACAAAATATTATAAATTCGAAATATTGGAAATTAAAAAATTTTAAAATTGGAAAATCGAGGAACTGAAAAAAAAAATTGAATAATGAAATAAAGCAACGAAAAATTGTAAAATCCGAAATGACATTGAAAAAATTAAGGAAACGAAACACAAAATTGTGAGTAAAATCAAAAAATGAAAATCAAAAAATCGGGAAAACGAAAAATAAAAATAAAGCGTCGCCTGAGAATTTGTTTGATCAACAGACCAGAACGCACTCAGGCCAATGTCGATTCTAAGCGTTCAGAAACGATTTAATCTATAAGCCATTATATTTCGATTTTTGATTTTTTGTATTTTATAAACTCTCAATTTTTCGATTTTTCAGTTAATCGATGTTTTAATTTTCCTATTTTTTGACTTTCGATTGTTTCGATTTTTCAGTTTTCAATTCTTAAGTTTTACGATTTTTCAGATTTTTGATTTTTCGATTTCTCAATTTTTCTTTTTTTAATTTTTTGGTATTCCAGTTTTCGGAATTTTCAGTTTTTCTTTAATTTTTCAATTTTTCAAAATTTCAGTTTTGGGATCTTTCAGATTATAGATTATTAAATTTTTCCATTTCACAATTTCTCAAACTTTCAATTTCAAGATTTTAAATTTTTTGATGTTTCGATTTTACGCTTTTCCAATTTTTCTCCTCTACAATTTTACGATTTTCAAATATTTGGTTTTCAAGTTTGACTTTTATAAACTCTCAGTTTTTCGATTTTTCATTTCTTCAATTCTTCAACTTTTCAGTTTTTTTTGTTTTTGATTTTTCAATTTTTCAATTATTTAAGGTTTTGATTTTTCAACTTCACTTTGTTGCCTTTTTGATTTAACAATTTTTCAATTTTTTAATTTCTCGGTTTTGGGATTTTTCAGTTTTTCCATTGTTTAGTTTTTCTTTCATTTTACATTTTTTCAAATTTTCTGTTTTGGGATTTTTCAGATTATTATTTATTATTTAATTTTTCGATTTTCTAATTTCTGAATTTTTCAATTTCTCTGTTTTCAATTTTACGATTTCTCAATTTTCCGATGTTTCAATTTCACGTTTTTAAAATTATTCTCTTCAATTTTACGATTTTTAAATGTATGGTTTTTCCAATTACTCAAATTTGACATTTACAAACTTTCAGTTTTTCGATTTATCATTTCTTCAATTATTCAATTTTTCAAATTTTTGGTTTTTCGATTTTTCCATTTTTTAAGGCTTTGAGCTTTCGACTTCTCGTTTTTGACTTTTTGAGTTGTTAATTTTTCAATTTTTTAATTTCTCAGTTTTTGGATATTTCAGTTTTGAGATTTTTCAGTGTTTCCATTCTTCATTTTTTATTTTTTCGAAATTTCAGCTTTGGGATTCTTCAGATTATTATTCAATATTTCGATTTTTCAAATAATCGATGCTTTGATTTTCCTATTTCTTGACTTTCGACTGTTTCGATTTTCCTGTTCTTCAATTCTTCAATTTTTCGATTTTTCAGGATTTTGATTTTCCAATTTTTCGATTTTTTGAAACTTTCGATATTTCAACTTCGATTTCTCAATTTTAAATTTTTTAATTTCTCAGTTTTTGGATATTTCAGTCTTGAAAATTTTCAGTTTTGCCATTTTTCAGTTTTTTTTTCATTTTTCAGTTTTTCGATATTTCAGTTTTGGAATTTTTCAATATTTCGATTCTTCGACTTTTCGATTTTTGACTTCTAGATTTTTGGATGTGTCAATTTTTTTTAATTTTTCGATTTTTCGTTTTTTGATGTTTTAATTTTTCAATTTTGAATATTTTAAATTTTTCGATTTCTTGATTTTGCATTTCAGTTCTTCGACATTTCAATTTTACAAATGTTTCGATTTCTTAATCTTTCGATTTTAGATTTTCTGTCTTTCAATTTTTCGTTTCTTCAATTTGTTGAATTTTTAGTTTTTAATTTTTTTTAATTTTTCGACTTTTTAATATTTTGATTTCCCGATTTATCGAGATTTGGATATTTCGATATTTTGATTGTTCCGATTTTCAGTTCGTCGATATTTCTATTTTTTAATTTTTCTATTTTTTTAATTAGTACATTTTTCGATTTTTCAGTTTTTCTGTTTTACGACTTTTTTGTTTCGGTATTTTTACATCTTGGTTTTTCGATTTCTCGATTTCTCGATTTTTCAGGTTTTCGATTTTTCAAATTTTCGATTATTTTAATTTTCCATTTCTTTCTCAGTGTTACTTAATATCATACAATGTATCGAAAATAGCCACAAAAATTGTTAGTAAAAACATTTAAAAATTCATACAAAGTAGGACACAATGTTTCCAAAACAAAAATGACTATATTTTGCCGAAAAAAATGCATTGGATTATTACCATTTGAACAATTTTGTTTTTTTATGTCAAAATCGAGTGAAACAGTGTCCAAACCAACCAAATCGCTTCTGAACGCTTAGAGTCGACATTGGCCTGAGCGCGTTCTGGTCTGTAGATCAAACAAGTTCTCAGGCGACGAAAGAACTTGAAAACTGACGAAACAACAAACTGAAAAATCTAAAAATTAAAAATTGAGAAACTGAAGACGCGAAGAATGAAAAATTATAATATCGAAAAATTAGAAAATTGAAACATTTCAAAACGAAAAATTCAAGAAACGAGAAACTGAAGGATGAAAAAAAATGAAAAAAAAACATCTCAAAAATTGGTTAAAAATAAATCCAGAGTTTCCGAAAAATTAGCAGATTTGATTTTGGGAATTTCAATTTTTTATGACAACCCTTGTAAGTTAAAATAAAAATGTGTATGTAATGTTTAAGTAAATGTAAAAAAACGTGTTGGGCGTACGTTCCAAATAAATTTTCCCTTAACAAAATTTTGTGATGACGTCATAAATTTTTTGGGGGCGATAAACGAATAAATTTTCTTTAGCGATTTACCATGATTACGATCACCTTAAAATATTATGTCAAAGTAATCGGTTTTGCAGTTTCAAAGTTATATTGCGAAGTATTGTTTATTTTTTCCAAAAATTCTGGATGTCTAGGGTGAAAATTCGCCACGGATTCATACACCACAAGTGCAAGCGTATCTTACTTATAAAATTTAAAACTTTATTATAAATTAAGATAACGTCATCCCATTGGATGATTAGCCAGATTTTAGTTAGCGTTTAACCATCTGCATGATATTTCTAATATACATACAAAATGTGACAACAATCGGTCCAGTAGTTGCGTAAAACCCTTGTAATGCACCGAAAGTGCTACTACGTCTGTTTTATAAGAACGTAAGTATGTATAGTTTGTTTTCTTGATTCTAACAGTATACGTTTTTAGAGTTTAGTTCGTTTTATATATATATTTTAAGTTAAATTAAAAGCAATACGTCTTTTAAAGAAATAATAAAAAGTATTTGGTAAAATTGTCTTGATTCTTGTCACCGAACTGTCTCTTCGAACCTTCTCAACATGATTTTATTTTAAATTTGATTGCATCTATTTTCGCTAGTAAGTAAGTGAAACAATATTGGATAAATAAAATATAAAGTATTCTATTCAGACATTATATGTATATCATGCACTGAACATCACTGAATATAAAACAGTTAGGAAAACATGCACTAATACATAAATATTGGACAAAGGTGGTGGAGTGTTGTGGAATAAATCAATAAAATATTGTAATCTAAATTAATCAATAAATGCCGCATATGATGGGGTTCTATAATTTCGAATAATTTATCGACATTATATTATATTCTAAAAGAATTACACCATTAACGAGTTTACAATAAAATTATGAAAATACATAACTCCAGTTTAGCTTTATTCTATGGATGAATATTTAAGAATGCACTAGGTTTGTTTTACAAATGAAAATCAAATTTTTATGATTATCTCTTTCTGTAAATAAGTGAAGTTATTTTATTATTTCCTTACTTGTTTAAACGACCAGCTCGATTTTTCTTTGAACTAAATATTGTCACAAATAAGATCTCCGATTCATTTTCTGCGGTAGGTGTACTCGGTGCACCAGCCTATCTCGTGTGCACATATTTGGTAAACATTCTGCACTCGCACATGTTGAGTATCCAAGTTCGCAATAGCTTTTTATTGGAGTAATCAATCACCTTTCACGCCGCACTTATTTTTTGGTCAATCTAATTCAATACATACTGAACAAAGTTGGTATAGTGTTTCCCGGAAAAAAAATGTACATATCATCAATCAAAATGCGAGAGAACTTTGGCGGTACTTTGAGGGTTGAATGAGGAGAACTAGCGGTTGCCGACTTTCATGTTCTTAATTAATGTGTTTGCCTCCTACACTCACCACAAGCTTTTCAAGCGCCAGACGTGGATGATATATATGCTTTTTGAAAGTAGCACATCATATTCGCAATTAAAAGCGAATTAAAATTACATTTGTACCTCTTTTTTATTATCATCAGGTTCGAGAGCCGACAAATGGTTACGACTGAATACACTTGGGCTTCATTAAAAGAAAATCAGGAACTCCAGTTTCTGTAACTCTAATAAAAAATGTATGTATTTATCCGGCTATTTCTGAACTAGCTTGAGAACGAAACTAACTCTGCGAATTTTAACTGTCATAACTTGAAGTAATAGCGCTAAATTTATCGAATTGAATAAATACTATTTTGGTATTCCGTAATCACTAAATAAATTTTGTTTGTGTTTTACTAAATTAGATTTTATTTTTTGTGTGTATCTACGAACATCGCATTTCACTTATATTACTGTTTGTATTCAAAATTGTTTTTATACCTAGGTAAGACCATAATAACAAATTTTGAAAACTAAAAGCAGGTCATTGATGTGTGATGAGTCTTTTTCGCCATCACAAAGTGAATAAAAAACGCTAGAATTTTATTTGTCGTACACAAAATAATACAATGTGTTTCAAAATGATTTTCATCCAGTGGCCTGTGGATTTTTCATATATATTAAAAAATCCCACTTCACGAAGACAATGACTGGAAGCTAACTGTAATTCTTGATTGCATAACTAGATAATGATTGCAAGATAATTAGTGTAATTATAATTGTTGATTGCATAACTACAAAATACTCTGGGAAAGTGATGTAAGTATCGAAGTTATATAACTCAAGCGTTGGAGGGATACATTTGACTCAAACTCCGCTTAATTTTTCTGTTTGTTGTTTAAATTTCGTCCCTGCATCTAAAAATTAAAAAACAGACACACTACGTTTCATGTTGTTAAAAATGTGCTACAATGTGTCTGGTGTTATTTCATCGCATATTAAATTAATTTCTTCCATTAATTCTTTCAGATTATTAATTTGTTCTTTTATAGACTGATCTTTGATGAATTCCAAAATTGAGAAATCGAGCCAAGGAAAAACTCTAGAAATCCTAAATTTTCCTAAGTATGAACTGTAGCTCTATCTTGTTGGAATAAGCCACTTTCAAGTTCCTCCGGATGCACCTGTTCTAAAAGGAACCTCGATGAAATTGTGTGGATTGACGATAACACTTCATGTTTTGTAATTCTGTTTGTTGATATAGCCGCTCAAGTGAAACCGCACCCGAAAAGAAGTTAAGATCAAGAACGTCATCGTGGTTTAAATTTTCTTAAAATAAATTGCAATATTGCATCCGACTATTGTGATCTCGTGTTTAAGATTTCTTGCATCAGGGTGATTTTATATGGATGCATGTGCAAACGCTGTTTCAGAATCCATCTAACTGTACCGAACTACACGTAATGACATGACGAATGCGGAATTTCTTCAGCAAGCGCCTGCACTTGTTCCGTGACGTTTATTTGTCTGTGGGCTTCCAGTCGATTTCCCTTTTAATAAGCTTCCCGTTGTCTGAAATCTATCTATAATTTGGCATACGTGATGGTGCAAGGCAGCATTTTCAATAATTTTGTTGGGAAATTTTAGTCGACTGTGGCTTGCATTAAGAATTGAATATTGCCAATCTTCATTTATTAAGTTTCCGCTTCGAAGATAAGGTTCAATAATGAAAGTGTTTTTTGTACGATATACATTTTATTTGCTTACTAATATGAAAGTTTTTAATAAATACTGAAGATGACTGACAATGTATTTAATGATTGACAGGTGAAAATAACACTATTGATTGACAACTGGCATTATTGACGAAAGTTCAACGCGAGCTGCACAAAAAGATTTACATTTAAATAAATTCCAAAGCTAGATGAAAGTCATTTTGAAATACCTGATACAGGGCTTTTATAAATGATTCTAAGGGCGTAGTTGGCCATGGACTTCAAAAATACCGCTTCGCTGAAATTATGCCTCTTTATGATAGTTCTCACTTGTCACATTAATGGCTAATGTCATTTGTAACCTGTCAATTAAAGTCGTCGTTTTTATTGTTTTAACATTTTTCGAGTGAGAATAACAGTAATTTTCGTTGATCCATGCTCAAAACAACAAAACAGTCGTTTTCAAAACTTTTGACTGAAAGACTGAAAATGATTTATTATGTTGAACAAGACACTTTCATCGTTGTGTCTTGTTATCGCAAAGGGACTTTGGAAACGAATTCTGTAACCGCTTGTGAGCAAGAATATCTGGCCAAATACCGTGATTTAATCATTCGAGAAACATCGTTAAAGGCTCACATTAGAGATGTAATCAACCGATTTGTTCGAATTGGCAGTGTCAACATAGAGTAATCTCGTGGAAGACCTTTTAGGTATCTGAGGAAGTTGTTCATGATTTGAGACGACTTGCGCAGAACTGAACAATTGAACAACGGGTCCAAAGCATTGACGAAAGGATGTTACAGAACATTTTTGAAATTAAAAAGAAAGTGAACATGTACTCTGAACAAAATAATGAACATTTTCAACATTTATTGTGATGTTTAACTGAAATAAATTTGTTGGTTTTTATTGTAATTAATTAGTTTTATTTTTTAAAAGATATAAAGCGCTTAGGCAACCAACTATACAGATGCATGTGGTGTTTCTCATGCGTCCTTGAGCACTTCGTATAGATCTTAGATCATATAATAAATAGATACCAATACTCCAACTGGAAGGTGTGACTAGCCATGCAGCTATCTGTTGTCATTTTCTACGTCAAGGGGAGTAGTATAATGCTATACTTGTGTCATCACCATATCTTTATCTTTGTTATATGCATTTCGTCTGCATTATGTTTGTCTCACTTCCAACCTTGGACCGCGCCAGCGCAACATATCGCTTTTTTGACAGATGTTTCTTCTAACCTGTCTTTCAAGTTCTTATATGAAAAACAATTTTAGAGTTTAGAACAAAGATCCTGTTTTAAGTGATGTAATCATAACGTATCACAATTTATCGCAGCCCACTAATTTACTGTTCCTTTCGTTGTCAACTGAGGATTATTTGACCAGAAAATATATATTTTTTTTTATGCTAATAGTTTCATTTTGAAGTTGTGTGAGAGTTATCTTGTGAAATAAGGACATAAAAGAACCTTAGATAGACTGTTGGAAAGATTATTAAAAATTTGTTAGGCCCTCAGGATCCTTGATCGGTAGTGTACACCACTATACTATAATCTATCTATATGCAATCCATGTGGTTATATTTTTTGAAACAATAGTATTAAGCTACAATATTTCATGTTTAACAAGACAAAAAAAAACACATTTTAAAAAATACTTTATTTTTATGTACATATTACTGATTGCGAAATAATATAATTTTAGTAAATTTTTTTCTGCAACTGGATGAGTTTATTGAAGCAGATTTTACTCGAGCTTCATGATGAAGACGAATCTTGATGTAGGTATTTGCAACTGATTTTATCAGCTGCACTCTGTGGGATGACAACACATCTTGCGATAGGCTTTGCACCATTATGTCATGGTTCTGCATGATTGTATTATTAAAAATATGCGAGGTGTCACGTAGTAAGGAATTAATCAGTACATCTTTCATTTTTTTGGACTTAATTAATTCGCTTTTATGAACGCGAATCAATTCTTCCAACAACAAGTTAATGTTGATAACATCCTTACTAGGGATAACCAACTTGCCTCTCTGTTTCAATGTTTGTAAGAGAGACTTACAGTCTGTTCCTAGTAACTGCTCGGAACACACTGTACAATTTACAAGCCGAACAACTTGTTTTGAAACAAACCCTGATATGTATTCCACAACATCTTCAATATAGGGCGAGAGTGACATCATTTGATCGCAGAACTCCAAATCTTCTATGATGTGTAGCGTTTGCTCCTCTTTTTTTTTTGGTTGTGAAGTTACATGCAGGATTTGGGTTGCCTCTAGAATAGTAGCATTTCCATTCTCAGCTGCCTGTATCTGATGGCGCCTAGTAGTCGTTTATATGTTGCTTCGAACTGTAAACATGATGGGTTATTATTGTGGCCTCCTCGACGCCGCACAGCAGAAAAAAATGTTTCCAGGTGGTCCTGGCTTAACTTATATGTGAGGAGAAAAAACATGTGGCCCTGAACTATAAGATCTTCATACAAGTTTAATATACTTGTTAAACAAACAATAAGCCCCACAAATCCTGTTTTTCTATTTAATGATACCACTGGCCTCATATTTACATCTTTGATGTTTTTTAGGTAATCAATGTACATTTCTATGTGGTTTTTAAACATTTCGTAGTTTGTCCTGCTTAGCCCTTGGCTGAATAGAGATTTAGAAAACATTTTTCTTGAATTCAAAATGTCGAATATGTTATTAACAATACTGCAAAATTCAGACGTTGCTAACGTCATTTCTAAATGGAATGCCTTTATGAGAACAATATTTCAGGGCATCTGATACACTCTGGCTGAACACTTGCACAGCCAGCTTCACTTTTTGTTTTTCGTTGTAAAAATTAATGTGCCGTGGCGTCAATTTTGTACCTAACCGTAGCCCCTCATGTTCCTCTAATTTTTGCAGTTTTTCAATGTCCATTCGATTTTTTCTCCTTTGGAGTTGTAAAGAGTTTTCCGTGCTTCCAATGTGTTACGAAGGAGTTTTATCATGTGACATGCATCCCATATACTATTGACTCTTTCTTTTGTACAGGGATGAAAAAAATAGGGTTGAAATTTCTCACCCAGATTGTAATTGGTGCCTAATTCGTTGCACATATTTACATTAACACTAGCACCATCAAATGTTACAGAATAACAAAGAGCTCCAGTCTCATGTAATAATTCTAAAGAATTTTTTACGATATTTGCCCTCTCCCGTCCTTTTAGGCTATTTATTAAAAAGTACGCTATCGGTAACGTCCACTGGTTATTCAACGCTACAGCTAATACTACAAGTGCGTTTCGTGCTGGTACATTTTCATCTCCATCAGAGTTGAGATCAGTTCCCAAATCAACACACCCGTAGTACCTGCCATTTTGATAGTCAATTAAATGCCGCAGGCTCATCTCATCCAGCACAAGATTCACAACTACAGGATTGGGTTCACTTTTTACTTTTAGTCTGATGGCCTCAAATGATTCTTGTGTGAAACCTGGTTTGCCGTTAATCACCAAATACCACCTCCTGATAGTCTCTGGATGTGGTAGAAGATTGTTAAACTTGCTCCTTAAGTAGTTGTAGGCATGGGCAGAATAAAAATGTAGCGTAAGCGCGAAGGTACGTATATCAGGGGAATATTTTCGATTTTTTGACACCAATTGTCGGTTCAAAATTTCTTGCATTGCTGCTGGAGTACTGTCCTATAATAATATGCATGAATAATAAGTGTCATAATACTTGTAACTGCCATTCAAAAGGCATGTTAGTTGTATTTTGTGAATTTAAAATGTACCTTAATAGCATCATGTGCTTCATGAGACATTAATTTTTTTTCTTTCAAGTCAGCAAGGAGTGTTGCAAATGAAGTAATTCTTTTGTGGAGTCTTTTTTTCTGTGTATGCAACAATCGAATTTTTTTTCTTTGACTTTCTATGGTCTCCATTACAAATTCCAAATGTCTTTTTGCTTTGCGAGGTGTTTTAAAATGACTCACTTGCAAATCTCCAGGATAACGTACTGCAATTTCTGTTTCCAGTTGTGCTGCAAATATACATAGTACAGAAATAAATATATGAATCAGTTAGAGCTTGCTACAAACCTGTGCTTTCTACATCTGTTGATACATGGGTTAAGGCTGTGACTGGTGATGCTAATTCTACTGTAAATGTATAAAGTAAATGAGAAAAAAAAATGAATCAGAGCTTGCTACAAACTTGTGCTTTGTACATCTGTTGATACATGGGTTAAGGCTGTGACTGGTGATGCTGATTCCGCTGTAAATGTATAAAGTAAATGAGAAAAAAAAATCAGTCAGAGCTAGCTTCAAACTTGTGCTTTATACATCTGTTGATACATGGGTTAAGGCTGTGACTGGTGATGCTGATTCTGCTGTAAATGTATAAAGTAAATGAGAAAAAAAAATCAGTTAGAGTTTGCAACAAACCTGTGCTTTGTACATCTGTTGATACATGTGTTAAGGTTGTTGCTGGTGATTCTGATTATTATATGATCTAAGGTATAGATCTCCATACAGTTAAATCTGAGAGTCGACACGGTTAGATGACCTACTGCGACCCTATAATCATTTATAGAAACCCTGTACAAGCATTACGAACGTTAATGGTTTTACTGGTCTTCGACTCTTAGTTTTTTAAATACTTTTATCACAACCCGTACATCTGTTAAAATGAAGCAGACCACGCTGCTCCGATTTTGTTATTAAAATTTTATAGTGACATCCTATCTTGGTTATTAATTAATTAATTATAATTACAATTGGAGCATTAAACATAGTAACCTTAACACTTGTCAAAATTTTTGACAAAAAACTTCAAATTGAATGATAAAAACGTTTTATTATTTACTAGTGCAATAAATGTTCGAAGTGTTGACCCATGTTTCCCTCACAAGCGTCAATCCTATTTCAGAAGGATGTCTTAACACGCATCGATGTCTCGGGAGTAATGGCTCTTATTGCTTCTGTAATTGTTTCTTCTAAATGGTCGACACTATTTATTCGAGTATTGTAGACCATTTCTTTCACTGTGCCCCACAAAAAAAAAAATCTAGGAGTGTCATATCACAGCTTCAAGGGGACCAAGGATTAATCGTACCTCTCCCAATCCATTTATTATGAAACATTTCGTCCAGGTAATTTCTTACCTTGGTTTTCATAGTTCGTGGTCAATTGTGTCAAAAGCACTACTATAATAAAAAAATATTGTACCAATTTCATTTTTCTCATCTAGGTTCTCATAAGGAGATTTGCAAAAATCTTTTAGTGCTGATATTGTCGACTTACTTTTTCTAAATCCATGCTGGGAGTTATCTAGTAAACAATAATGTTCTATGTAGTTACACAACCTTACTGCAAATGAAAGCTCAAAAATTTTTGCAATTTGGCTTTGTAGTGCTATAGACCTGTAAGAAGATGTTTCAACTGTTGGACCTTTATTTTTATAAACTGTAATACACTTTCTTTGCTTTAGTTCATGGCGAAAAATACCTTCAACAAATGATTCATTTATTAGTTGTGATAGTCGTTCGGCTAGAATTAAACTAACTGATCTTAGAACTCGCCCGTTAGTTTCATATATTCCTGCTGCTGAACTTCGAGTTGTCTTTCTTAATATTCAATTTCATATTCGTTGTTGGCTGAAGAAAAAATGATGTTGGATTATGTTGTATTTTTGAGGTGTTAAATTCATTATCGTCCCCAATTGGGGAACAGTGTCGCGTATGAGCACTATTGGTTTATTGCCATGGCGATCAAATGTGGTGAATGTAGTCGCACGATAACAAAGAATGACTATTATTTATCTTGTAAGAGTTGTAGAGGTAATTATCATATTCAGTGTGTTAATATCAAGGAAGAGGAGTATGAGACACTCTCAGCACAAAACAAATTAATTTCTTGGAAATGCGCTTTTTGTACAATTATACCAATACCTGATGATATCAATTTACCAGTAAAAACCGTTTCTCCTGCCGTTAATATTATTTGTCTAACGACACCTTAAAACTAATTGATAATATTGTATCCAGTCATGTGAAACCTCTTACAGATGCAATTGCTGAATTAAAATTATCTGTTCTCAACTTATCACGTGAAAATTCGGAATTACGCAGTGAAATTTGCAAGTTGAATAAATGTATATCTGATACTAAATGCATTGAGCCAAAATTAATAACAGATGTAGACGAGATAAACACTAAAATTTCTTATGCAAATATTGCAAGTAAAAATGCTCAAAAAACTCTGATTGTGAAACCTAGAGATGACAAACAGCCGACTTCCAACACAAAGTTAGATATAATGAATAATACTGACCTTCTTAAATATGTTAATATCGGTCAAGTTAAGAATTTAAAAAATGATGGTGTATTGTTGAAATGTGAGGATTCAAAAGAATTTAAGCAAATTGCAAAAGATAAATTATCCGAGTCATACGAAGTTTCAGAAGTAAAAACGTTGGGTCCTAGGATACGTAGCTCTGGTATCACAGATAATATTTCTGAAAATAATTTAATAACTTATGTAAAAAAGCAAAATGCATTTATTTTTGATGAAGAATCTGAATGTAATTTATTGAAATTTGGTCCTACGAAAAAGAACAAAGACATTCTTTGGGACATTCCTAAATGATTCTGTGTCGAATTCTGAAATTTCTAATGAAACTTATATTATCTACAGAAGTGATAGAAAGTTATCTTTGGTGGAAAGTCAAGGTGGAGGTGGTGTTACTCGCAGTGAATTCAAATTTGACCTCATGCCGATATAATCTTGATCATTTCAAATTTAATGCTTTACCATTAATTGATGTTTTAGTTGTCAGAATTTTTGTGGGTTCAACGACCATTAATTTCATTGTGGTATGGCGCCAAAAGTCACTGCAGCAGATGTGGAATTGTTCTTTGAGCTACTGTCGTCTGTTTGTTTACTTTTGCATGAGAATGTAATTATCCTTGGTGATTTTAATATACCAACTTATTCTAGTTATTTAATAAATTCTCATATGAAAGACACCAAAACAAGTTGTTTATTAAATTTTCTCGGTTTTACTACGTTGCGCCAGTATAACAACACATACAATCATAATAATAGACTGCTAGATCTAGTTTTATCTGATAAAGAATGCGAAGTCAAAAGAGTTGTTGATGTGCTGCTTAAAGAAGATGATCATCATCCAAGTTTGGAAATTGTTTTACATTTTGCAAATGTACCTTACACCAAATACGTAAGTAATTCAAGTATAAAAACTTACAATTTCAAGAAAGCAAATTTTCAAGAGCTGTACTGGTTAACAGTGTGTTTCTTGGTGAACTGTAATAATGTTGAGACAGCCTGTTTTATGATAAGCTGAACAATATTTTCAGTATGTCAGTTCCTAAAAATTGCCGTTTCAAGAAGTGCCGTTATCCCCCATGGTTTGGCAGTGAAATTGTTCACAAACTTAAAGTTAAATGGAAGTTGTGGGTTAGATACAAAAGATCTAAGAATGTTGAATGTTATAATGATTTCAAAATTCTACGAGCAGAAATTAAGCAAGAAATCAAACTGTCTTACTCGGTTTATATTACAAAATCCATTCTGATCCAAATTTTTTTTGGCAGTATATACGCAACATTAAAAAAGAGAATCTTATTCTAAGAGTAAGGACCTATAATAACACTAAAATAACTGATCCCATGAATATCGTCACCTTTTTTGCTTCTTTTTTTCAAAAATGTTATATTCCGTCGAATTTATCTAATGTGTCCGATATAAACTCGTCTTCTAATTGTCCTTCCTTACTCATAAATTCTCTTAGTGAACAAAGAGATATATTCTGCTTTACGAAACATGAAAAATAAGACAACAGCTCGACCGGATAGTATACCTTCATTTTTACTAAGAGATTGTATGTTTTTCTTTCCCACTGTCAATTATTTTCAATCTCTCTCTTAAATCTGGGGTGTATCCTTCCATTTGGAAAAAATCCAATATCTGTCCCATTTACAAGAAAGGAAACAGACATGAGATTGAAAATTATAGGCCTGTATATTTGCTTTGCAATTTCTCTAAAGTGTTTGAATTATTATTGTATAATAACATCGCTAATTACGATCGGCCGTTCATATCTTCCCAGCAACACGGTTTCTTTAAGGGGAGATCTATTGATTCAAATTTATGCTGTTTCACTCAGTATGTGTCAGAATCTTTTGATGCAGAAGCTGAGGTTAGACCACTTCAAATTACTGAAGAAGCTTGATAGTTTTGATTTATCAGATGCCCTTGTTAAATTATTTACTTCCTACTTGATTGGCAGAACACAAGTTGTAACTTCAAGCGGTTTTCAATCTTTAGAAATTCAAGTCACTTCTGGAGTACCACATTGGTCCATTTTTGGGCCTCTCTTTTTTATTATGTTTGTTAATGACATTGGTAAGGACTTGAATTCAGAATGTCTTTTATATGCTGACGATTTAAAGATTTTTAGAAAAATATTAACATTCTCTGACCACGTAATGCTCCAACAAGATTTAGCCACAATTGAGACAAGGTGTATCCAAAATGGATTGTACTTGAACATTTCGAAATGTAATGTCATAACACTTTCATTAAAGCTCTATAACAACTGGTATGATTATAGAATCGGTGACACCACCGCCTCTCTTTCGTGAAAGACTTGGGAATTACGTTTGATAAGAAACTCTCTTTCACTGTTCACTACGATTTGATTACATCATCCGCAATAAAAGCTCTAGGGTTTGTTATTAGAAGTTACAAAAACTTTGTTGAACACATAATATTTTTACATCTTTATTTTGCGTTTGTCAGGTCTAAATTAGAATATGGCTCCGTTGTGTGGTTTCTTGGTTACAACAATCACTGTCTGCAACTAGAGAAAGTTCAAAGAAGATTTTTGAAATTTCTGTAGTTGAAGTCTTACGGCTTCTATCCGGAAAGAGGTTTTCCTCAAAATGATCTACTGAGAATCTTCTTCATACAAAGCTTAGAATCTCGAAGGCTAAGCATTTCATTATGTTTTCTTCATAAGCTTGTCAACGGGGTAATCGATACGAATATTTTACTTGGAAAATTGTCTTTTCTGGTACCTCGATGTGGATCGCGTAACCCTGGAAGTTTTTATGTATGTATCGCGAACCAATGTACACATGTGCCCGCCAATAATAACTATGTGCCGTAATTACAATTTGCACAAAGACAAGTTCGACTTTTTCAATTCCACGCTTGGACAAATAAAAAACTTGCGTTTTTAAAGTTTAAATTTCGTAACACCCTGATAATTAGTTTCACTGTGGGGGTGGTTATCAACAATAATAATAACAATAATAATAATAATTTAATCTGAATCATGGAAGACGAAATAAGACACAGTGGTGTTAGTTGATGACACTGATAACATATTTAATTTAGTTAAATTTGGAAACCAAATGTTGGAAATATTAAAAAAACTCCTATCTCATATTTGCGTTCAAGATTCCTAACAGATAAAAAACTGATTCTAGGGTAAATGCCTTCCCATTTTGGTTGTAGCCAAATGCATGAAATTTGTACGGGGTTTTTATAAATGATTCTAAGTGTGTAGTTGGCCATGGATTTAAAAAATCCCGCTTTGCTGAAATTTTGCCTCATGTCATTATGACAGTTCTCACTTATCATTAATGTCATTTGTAAACTTGTCATTTAAAGTCATCGTTCTTATTATTTTAACGTTTTTCAAGTGTGAATTACAGTAATTCTCGTTGATCCAAGCTCAAAACAACAAAACAGTCGTTTTATTTTGTTGAAGATGCACTTTCATTGTTATGTCTTATTATAACCGAGAGTGGTGTATTCTGTAACTTCTTGTAAGCAAGAATATCTGGCCCAATACCGTTATTTGATAATTCAAGAAACATCGATAGAGGCTCACTCACACTAGAGATGTAATCAACAGATTTGTACGAAATGGCAATGTCAACATAGGGAAATCTCCTGGAAGACTTTCAGTATCTGAGGAAGTTGTTAATGATTTGAGACGATTTGAACAGAATCTGCAAACATCTTTGACAAGATTTCCTCAGCAGCAGGAGTTCAAAGTTGCAACATGAAATTGAACAATGGGTCCAAACTATGACGAAAAGATGTTAGAGAGCATTTGTGAAATTAAAAAGACAATGAACATTTGTCTTGAACAAAATGGAGAACATTTACAATATTTACTGTGATGTTTAACCTAAATAAATTTGTTTCTATTTATTATAAGGAGTTAGTTTTATTTTTTAATAAGATATGAAGCAGTTAGGCAACCAGTTATACAGATGCGCGGTATTTGTCGTGAGTCTTTGGGCATTTAGTAAAGTGAGAGGCGGCATGTTTCCATGATTTACTTCGACCTTGTAATTATTTATAGAAACCTTGCATATAAATGTGTACCTGAGAACAGCCTACTTCTTTTTGCCTATTTGCTTATTTTTGACCGTGGGTGCCTTGTTTTCATTTTTTCGACCTATTTAACTATATCCCAAGCACATGTTTCTTGCGAAGGTCACATTTAATTTTTCGGGTACTATAAAGAAACCGGACTTTGGGTAAAAGGTTCGGGAGAATTTCATTAGCAAAATGTCGTCAATTCAGTAACCCAAACCTATTTTTCTGCGTAAACCTTCAAAGAACAAATTTTATTTCACAGCTAGGTACGTACGTAGGTAGGTTTTAAAATAATTAAAACACCAATTTACACATCCCCACACAAGTTGTTTCTTGCTTTTCTAGGAAGAGCTTGGACGTATTAAATAAACCAAGCCCTCCTATAACTTTTTTTTGAGTTCTCTTCCTGTATCAATTAGTTCGTGTTGAGTTTTCGTAAAGTGAAGTTTAAAAACTGTAAAAGTTTTTTAAAGATGCCCAAAGCCAATTCGTCTTTAAAGGACAAATTAATGAAATAGACAAAAAACAAAGAGGTTTTTCAAATAGAAAATATCTATATAATAATAATATATCTTATTAAAGATGTAAGACAAACTTTAATTTCCTCATAGTGAAAATCATAAGAAAAATTTTTACTATATATATACCTTTGAAAAAACTTGACGTAATAAAATTCCTAAGGAATTAACTTTAAGAAAGAATTCGTTGTCCCAAGTTTACGATGACGTAAGCATTGTGTGACTGCATAGAAACTTAAGATTGGGAACATCCTAATTTGTGCTATTTTATTTATTTAGTCATTTTACATTGTACTTTTGTAGTTGATTGATAGAATTAGAACAAATATTTGGGTTCACGATATTTGGATAGCAGTAGATGATACTAGAAATTCTACTGGACAATACACTGCAAACATTGTAATGGGACACCACATTTACTGACATCGAAAATATTGGAAAAAAAACCAATAATGTTACAGTGGCACGTTTTATTAATGAGTCGTTAGGTAATTCTATTAATTATTAAAAAAATCCATTTTTCTAAGATCGATTTAAATGAACTTCGACTTGCATTAGTGTTTGAATTTCATCGTAATGACGTTAATCAGATTGGTTATATTTACCAATGCACGGTTACAAAGTTGCAACTTTGATATCTGGTAAGGTAAATAATCTGATTTAAGCCGAACTTAAACTTCTCAAACATAAACCCACTTTACCATTTTAAAAACAAGAATAACTCGATTAGAGACCATAGGGCTAACCTTAAGTCAGTCTGTGGATATAGTAGAGCGATTAAGTAAACGATTGGAAGATATCCCAGGGAGAATAGGTGAAATGGCATTTAAAAAACTGGAAGATACTTTACAAAAAATACCGGGTACCAAGAGCTTAAACTTGTCAGCAAAGTATTACAAAGCGAAAATGTAGAAAAAGATTTAAAAATGAAACCCACTGAAATTTCTAATTTTAAATATTCTCCTTTAACAATTTTAATTGCTGAATAATGGATAAGTATTTTGGCAGTCCTGGAAAAAAACTGTTGTGCGTGTAATTAAATAAAATTTAATTTTTTATCTATTATATGTCATGTTTACTTTAACAATGAAATATAAACTGCAAAGATGCATTTTTGACAATTTTTCCATAATCCACCTGACCTACAAAGATTTCTAAACACACCGTATATTTTGACTGTAGGTGTGAATACAAAATTAAAGAAAATTCACGTAATCATGATCTGTAGTACAGATAATTTAAAAAAATTGCTAAATACAGTTTCATCAAAAATCACTTTGAGATGAGGTATTACTTCTTTCTCAGAATACGCTTTTAGTTTTTGGAAATACTTGCAAAATATAGCTCAAAAAATGTATGAACTCATCTGAGTCGTCGATTTCTCGCCCATGCAGAAACGATCCATTTAAATTCCCCGAAATTCGAGAAACATAATCTATACTTATATAATAAAGCTGAAACTTTTGTTTATTTGAACACGCATATCTCAGAAACTACTGGTTCAAATTCAAAAAAGCTTTTTGTGTTGGATAGTCCATGTATCATATCTACATCTAGGCTATATATATATAACATCACGCTACGATAATTAGGAGCGAAGTAGCAATGAAAAATTCGGAAAAACGGGAAAATTATTCCTCCTTTGACAGCTTCCGTTGCTTACGCTGCTTAAACGGTTGAAGTTATGTGAAAATCATGTATGACGAAATTGTTCCCCTCTAAAAGATCTAAAGAAAAGTCCGGACAGCATATGTCTATCTTTTAAGGTCGAGTCAGTATAACCTTTTTTATGGTAATGAAATTTGTTCTAAAATAATAATGCATTATGTATAAAATTCTCGCGTCACAGTGTTTGTAACCGAACTTCTCCGAAATGGATTGATCGATTTGTATGAAATTTTGTATGCATATTCGGCAGGTCTGACAATAAGTTGTAAACAATTTTTTAAACCCCTAAGTGATAAGGGTGGCCCACCCTAAAAAATGTTTGTCTATTTTTTGGACAAAATTTTTTATTTTTATTTTTTTAAGATTTGGCATCAAAAAATACACATAATCCTAAATTTTCACCTTTCTACCACCAACCCCCATTTTTTAATCCTTTATAAAATCAAAAGCAATTGCTGTTCCTGTTAGTCTCGCTAAGACTCAAAAACGGCTTGACCGTTTTGAAATTTTTTTTATATTACGGGGATGGTTTATAAATAAAAAAAATAAGGATAACTTAAAAGAACAGTTAAAAAATAAAAAAATTCTAAAAATTTTTTATGGGAATCGCCACTTCGAATTAATTTCAATAGTTGGCGTTTCTGACGGACCTGTCGTCTAACTGACGTGTCATACAAAACTAATTCTTCCGTGCGATTGTGAAAAATATATTGCATTTCAAATCGTTCTTTGTTTTTTCGTAAAAAAGAAACGTCTTTTATTTTAAGAGAAGTCTTGGTCAAAGTGAATTTAATTACACATTGCGAAAGTTTCTTATTCATTTTGATATGCCATTCTTTTTACCTATATTCACTTTGTTGGTTTCGACAAAACCTCAAACTTTACCGTTATTCGAGGATTTAATTTGAAGTTTTCAATATTTTAAAATTCTCAAGACAAAATTTACAGATTTGATTGACTGTGAAAATAATTCTGTGTCGTTTTATGAAGTTCATTAAAATGCCGAGAAGACGACAAGCTCACGTAGGTCCACGAAGTCAATCAAATGTGCGACGAACTACCTCAGGTGCAAACCGCAATGATTTATTTCATGGGTAATTCGAATATGGAAGTTGATCAGCGTTGTGCTCATAATCAACATAATCAAACATTGAAGCGAGACATTGGGTGGTATGAATAAAACTGAGTAGATACTCATATTCGAAGTACGAAGTACCTACTTCATTATTACTCTTATATACCTGAGCATCTACTCTATGTACTGAGTACTTACTTGGAAACATTGTATCTCCCCGGACACAAACTGAACATCTACGCGTTTTGTGAGCATTTAATCTAGAAATGAGCATCGGCGTGGCAAATAACTGAGCTGTCTGTAAAGCAGCTTAGAAAACAAGTAGGATCGTTGTAAGAGTGAATTTTAACTAAACATGGTGACTTTCATGAACGTGGAACGTCGTCAAAAGGTGCATTCAGTTTGAAAAACACATTAGGAGCAGGAATATCGAAAACTTTTCATGTAATTAATTTTTATTTATGCATAAATTGTGCAGTGCGTTTTTTCTAACACTGGCCCTAGAGATTCCCATCTCAAGGTGTCTACCCCATGCTAACTTATATTTTGGTGACTCGATTTTTGCCTTGATGGTTGAACACTGTCACTGTTGTCCTTTTTTGTTGTATCGAGATGCTACTTGAGCATCAACTGTTACTTACTGAAGTATTAGTATCATCTAGAAAAACTAGAAATATTTTGATTTGATATTCGAGTAGATACTTCGTATTTCGAGTATGAGCATCTACTGAGTTTTATTTATATCAACCATTGTCAAAAAATTGATCGAACGTTGTTTCGACTGAACTTCCTTCGCACCAAAAGTATAATGAAATCTATTCAGCATTTTCGAGTTGAGTCTGTTCTTCACACAATTTTGTGATGACCTAATCAACATTTACTATCAACACGTATACCACCTTGGATTGGTGCAGTGTAATACTAAAAATAACTGTATTGTATTCCCAAAATTATCTGCGAAAATCGAGTGAGCCATTCCATCAATTTTTTGGGGGCAATAAATAAATATTCTTAACAATTTACCAGGCTTACAATAACTTTAAAACGTCTGCAAGATCTCAAAATATTCATTTTTGCAACTCTTGAGTTATTCACTAAAATAAATTGACTGATCCATATATTTTTTTGAGTCACTGTAAAAGCAAATCTAAAAAATATGAATGCAATGATAAATTACGAAAATATACTGATGATGTTTTCCACATTTTAGATAGGATTTGTTCGGCAAAATCTTGAGATGACGTCTTCAAGTTTTTGGGCTTGATAAACAGATATATTTTGATTGAAAACCTACCATGTCAAACAGTAACTTCAAAACGTCTGCAATATTTCAAAATTCAGTTTTGCAATTCTTGATTCAATCAATAAAATAAATTGACTCAGTGATTAATTTTTTTGAGACACCCCCTATAAGCAAAACTAACAAATATGAATGGAATGATAAATCACAAGTATAGTCTCATCCTATTTTGGACATTTTAGATAGGATTCATTTGGCAAAATTTTGGGCTGACGTCATCAATTTTTTGGAGAGGATAAGTAAATATATTTTGAATAAACATTTATTATGCTTATCATATGTTTAAAACATCTGCAATATTTCAAAGCATTCGATTTTGCAGATTCAAAATTAAATTGTAGGTGAAACGAAGTTCACGGGGTCAGCTAGTTAAATATAATGTGTGTCGTCGTGCTTATTGAAATATATATGTACTGATATCGGGAAATTTTCACGTAACTATATAAGCATTTTAAGGAAAAATCCGATATACAATTCAAGATATTATGCAATCGAAATTGTTAAAAAGCGAAAATTATTCACAATTAACAGCATATTTAATTCACCGAACTGAAGGTTCTAAATATCAGCGAACAATGTTGATTAACAGGTTATTAATTGAGTAAATTGATAGGAGCAAGTCAAGCCAGTAAATCGAAAAAGAGCCAATTCAACATTCCCTTCTCTACCTGGCTGGCTCTGATAACTAAAATAATTAATGAAGGTCTTTGTCGAACAAGCGCCTCCTATCATTTGTCGCGGCCAGCTGTTTCAATCAACCACAAACCATCTACCAACCGATATTCCTTGCAACATAATTGAGTTTCACTTTAGTTTGAATACAACTATTTGGTGGTCGTTTATTGCGCAACCAATACTCATAGAATGGGAATAAAAACCGAAGATAACCAAACCGTCTGGTATCGCATTCACAACGCTGACAATCCATAATGATCATTTATCACTTTCTGAAATGGCCAAGATAGATCGATTGTCTCTATTCTGAAGTGGCAACCGCTCATCGTTCACGTGTATCTACGTTTCTGATTTCTTTCAAGTATTCTTTACGTGATTTATTATTAAGCGCGGTCATTTTTAAATGCATTGTAAAGCATAGATGGCTGATTGAGAAATCGTTGAAGGGCGAAGAATTCATCATGTCATCACAGGACGAAAGGGGAACATTTTATACATGAAGTGTGTAACTAACTATCGTGATGTGTAACTTTTAAAGTTGAAGAAAGCAACATAACAAGAAATATGAAAGTTGACGAGCGACGTAAATCGATTAAACGGGCGGGACTTTTCTATGCAGACCATTTTAATTTATGACTACATAAATGTATAATTAGAATAATTTAATTGTGTCATTGACAGCAACAGGAATTTTATCTTTACAAAACTATAAATGCATTATTTTAATTAATTTTTTACCAACAAATATTAAAATGTAAAGAAATTATAAGCAATTAGCACAAATTAATTTGAGAAAAAAAAAAACTCAAAACCAAAATTTTGATGGACTTTTTGAGAAAAACAGATAACGGTGCATTATTAATCGCACATTTATTTCAATCAATTAATTTGATAAATTTTAATCTTTTCAAACAAAAATGAGATTTTAAAGTCTAACAGGTAAATCGGAACACCCGGTATGCAACTTTCCAAGAGCTGTTACAGTTCGTTAGCATGATTTCTGTTGTTTATAAAGATCATAATTTTTCTGGTGATTGTAATGGGCAGAAAGTTGCATCTTCATGTTATTGCCATTGTGAAGAAATGGTCCTTATTTTCTTCAAACGACTGCTAGCGCACTGCCATGATATTTATAAACTTCTTTGATACACCCAACAAAGCAAAAGAGTGGAGATCATTTATAGAATTTTCAGAGTAAAGTTTAAATGGAATTTTACTTCATAATGAAAATAAATTCGCCTCTGCTGCTGGTCTCCTTTGAACGCATTTAAACTAAAATTACAGACATATTAGTCTTTTTTGAGAAAATACTAATAATAGACGGCATATTTAGTAGGACATTTTGATCTTAAGTCATAGAACTGATTCTTAGTTAAGACACCCCTAAAAAAGCTTTATTTGATAAAAAAAGAGTTTGGCTCCCAAAATTTTAGAGCTCCATAAAAAATACCAAAAAAGAGTTCCTTATAAACTTGTCAATTTCAACTTATTAAAATGAAGAGACAATTTTTAATAAGAAAGAAAATTTAATCACATTTCTTATTATTACTCCGCAACTCAATTTTGTCCTGAACCAGTTCCCAACTGTTGGTTTTAAGTTACGACACCGTCACTGCTCACTCACTTCTTTAATGAAGGAACGGCTAGAAACTAGAACCGGAAACTCATACTGTAAACCAAATAAAAAAACTTTTGAAAGAAATATAGTGCTGTGAAATCTGAAAACTTACGCCTCCACTTCCACATTTTCTTTGTACCTGTTAAGGTAAATTATATCCAGGTACAGTTTATAAACTAGGTTAATAATAACATCGAGCCAATCAAAATTCCGAGATCGTAAACAGCTTGTCTCACATTCTCCCATAAAGTTCGTTAGATAAAATGCATGTGTTACGGATAAAATTATTCTGCTGAAAATTACAGCGCCTAGGTGGGAGTAGATTTGATATAATAAATAGAGTCTAGCATTATGCTCCAAATTACGCAATGGTGTAATTTAAATAAAAATTTCGATATATTGGTATCAACGACTGTGATTGAATTAACATATGAATTTTTGTGCACCCGACCATTAATCTCTTTAACGGCGGGGAAATAGCATTTTCCGGCCTGAACCCTGCAAAAATGACATTAAAAAATTATAACTGACTGTCACTCTAGATTTTTACTGTCACTCTGTCATGTCAAGAAATATAAAATTATTTAATTACTTCCCGGGCGTAAGCTAAAGAATACTATACTGTAATCAAATCGATCGGCCCACTCTATACTCTTATGTTTGTTTGACTTTTCGTGATCCCTAGAGTACGAAGAAATAGGTCTCCCGTTTCGATCTCTCTGTGTGTTGTCTGTTCGGATTTTTATTAGACAGATAATCTCCGAAACTACCGGATTGTTGTCAAAATTCGTATGTATATAGGTATTAGGAGTATTATGTATAGGGTGCAACGCTAACCAAAATTTAGCTAATTATCCCCGCCAAGAGTTCGATGACGTCATCTCCAAAATTACAAAATAACTTTGTTTTTATTCATAAAATATAACATGCGAAACATAAACATCCATTATATATCTTCCAATATCTAAAGGTTATATATTAAAATGATATAGAATCCAAAGGTGATAGCTCATAACAATTTCGTCAAATAAACCCCCACATGATCAAAACTTTTTTAGATATGATATATAGGAATAATGACTTTTAAACGGGAGTGATGAGTCGAAAATTACTTCTAAATCTTCAATTTGAATAACTGTACTTGTTCTAAATCTTGTGTCTCTTGAATAACTTTAAAGATCTTTAGATCGTCAATGTACAGCAAATAATTCAAATATCACAAACACTGCGTTAAATCATTTATGAATAATAGAAATAGAACGGATCTGTAATAAGTACCTTGCGAACATTACTTGGTACAGAGAAAGACGATGAAAGGAAGTTATCAATGGGAACGTGTTGGCATCTGCTTGAGAGAAAAGATGCTAACCACTTAATAGTGTTATCTTTGCAACCAATTTCACCAACTTTAAAACTAATAATCTGTGATCAATGTGTACACTGACTCCATTTGCAAATGATGATTCTACAGTGTGGACCTGTTAAAGACGAAACCATGTTCTTTAGACGAGATAATTGAAAACCAAGCTCAATGAAGTTGTCTAGTTACAAGAGAATCAAGTAACTTTGGAACTGCTGATTGACAACATACACCTGTGTAATTTTCAACTAAGTATGTCACGTTTATCAAATTTAGTTCGCTGTCCTTAGGGGTTCCAACCAAGTGCTTATCTAGCTATGTGATAGACGGTTTCCGAAGAGTATGACCTATAAAGCCCCATTTTCTAAGTCTAAGTTCTAATCCTATTTTTCCTGTCTGCTCCTTGACCATACCTCGTCGTTTGTTATGCGGTTTGGCCAGAAGACACGTAGTATTTTACGTAACCAATTATGTATCAAAACTTGCAGTTGAATTGTTATAGCGGGTGTACAATAAAAAATGTATTTGGAGCAGGCGCTGAAAATTCAATTATTTGCGGCTTTTTTAAAGTGTAGAAAGAGTCACGTAAAAAACTGAAGGTCATTGAAAATGACATTTAACGGCAAATAATGTTGGGTTAGAAAACATTTTCTTATTTTAATGCAAATCTGCTTGACGCAGATTATTCAAATAAAATTAATAAATAATTACTGGGGCGGAGCGCGCTTTTGTTGGTGGCACTCTTTGCTGGGTGGCCCCCCTCTGTCAAGGAGCCACCAATCTTTTGGTGCGGCATTTCTTATCGGCGGCTCGTACCATAGTCGAAGACAAAGGGTTAGCCGGACCATCCCCTTTCACATCTGCCTTTACCCTACTTGAACATTTTTTAGTTTGTTAGTCCTCTGATAGCAGACGAGTTGTGTGGACTGTTACTGTTCAGTGTTGTGGACAATAAAACAATAATTACAGTCCACTTCATTCATTTCTGTTCTCTTCGGCCACAGTAACTACAATATTATTACATCCACAAATTATCTGCTAGCTAGCACCTCATTAACATAAGAAAAACCTTATTCGAGCCTTTGAAAAACTTTGGTTAGCCTAGCGTTCCTTCAAAATGTATTAATTGAAAAAAAAATGTGACGAGTGTTTTATGTTGACGAGTTACTTTTGAAATAAAAAAATTAATGTAAGTATGCAAATTATACTGGTTATTAAAAAGATCACTTCATTACAACACTTTGTTCAGACACTTTTTGTTTCTTAAGAAAATAAAAGAAAATATAAAAATTCGTCACATTAAGTTTGTGTGTTATCCTATTCCACAATTCTTCCAAGTCATTTATGGGTGTTGTATAAATTGAATTTTTTATATGTGGCGAAGAAGTCACGAGGAGTGAGATCACATGATCTAGGCGGCCAGTTGTTTGGTGTATTGCGACTCATAATCCTATTTTCATAACATTCAGACAAAAAACCTATTGTAGCTCCAGTTGTAGGAGCAGTGGCACCGTCCTGCTGAAAGAAACTAACTCTTCATCATCCAGCTGATTTAAGAATACACTTAAAATTTTGTCACGGTATTTTGCAGCATTTATGTTTCCTGAAATGAAAACATAATTATTTTGTTGTTAAAATACTAAAAACCTCTTTACCATAAAAAAAATTGGACCAATTATTCTGTGTTGGCTAATTGTAGCCCAAACACCAACTTTCTGGGGATATTGGGGCGACTCAATGAAAACATGTGGATTTTCTGAAGTCCACATTCTTGTGTTTTGTAAGATTACATAGCCACTAAGATGAAAGTATGCTTCATCAGTGAAAAACGTTTTTTCAAGATGGTCACCCAGATCCAGAGTATTCAGAAACCATTCACAATATTGAACTCTTTGAGGAAAGTCTGTTGAATGTAATTCATGTACAGATTTGAGACGATAAAGAAACAAATGAAGATCCTTTTTTAGACGAGTGTTACACGTACCTACAGACAAACCAAGTTGTTCTGATAAATGACGGATGGAAATACCCGGGGTTTACTTCGTTACTTCTCTCGTTTCTTCAATTAGTTCTGGAGTTCGTTTCTTTGGACGGTCACTTCCAGGTTTTCGTGTCACAGATCCATTTTCTTGGAAATTTTGTAAAGAGACATTTAAAGTTTGTATACTCTACTCCAAAATCAGGGAATTCTTCTCGAAACTTTTCCACATAATCCAATTGAATACTGCCAAGTTCCATCTTCTTTTACACCGTTTCGGTAGTAACACATTACCATGAATATTTTGTGATGTTCAGAAAAAGCTATTCTTGTTAAAAAATTACTTAAACGCAAAACCCACACGCTAGCTCTGAAAAGAATAGATTTTTATCACGCAAATAAAGCAAAAGATTAAATAACAATAAACTGCAAAAAGGCGATACGAACGTTAGGGTTAGGAAATCTGAACGTCATTTTTTTGTATTTAAGATGGTAATGATGTACCCATCCATGCTCTAAACTATATTGGGTTGCCTACTTATGCTCCGAAAATATTTGCACTATTACTAAAAATGGCAAATTGTAATTTCAACGCCTACTCCAAATATATTTTTTATTGTACAGCCGTTATTTTTTGTGATCTTCCAGGATTCCGAGCCGTATAAAAGAACTGATGTTCGTGTTGAAGATACGCAGCTTAACTTAACGGGAGTAGCTACCTGACTTCCAGATATTGCTGAGCCTGCCAAACGCCCTTCTGGCTTTGTTAATTCTTGATGTTCAGTCCAATCTTCTCTGCTTCATCACTTAACGTGGTTAGCTTCTATGCCATCGCCCGAATGGACTGTGAGATGAGACAAATATCGTCGGCACGTTCTAGATCTTCGCGTCTCTTTACCATGCCCTATCGTATACCGCTTGCTGTGTCATTTATTTTCTTCATGTAGTGGTCTAAATATAGGTTAAATAGCAGTGGTGACAAAACACATCCTTGTTTTACTTGTTTTCTTTGCTGATGTTTGGCTTTATCACTCTGCAGTTTGCTCCGTGGTACATTTCTTTTACCAGATTGTTGATCTTTGCAGGGACTTCTCTATTTTGCAGGATTTTCTACACTGCTTTCTGATGAAGCGTGTCGAATGCTCTTTCAAAGTCGACGAAGCATAGTGTTAAAGGTGTTTGGAATTCTTGCGATTGTTCTACTATGAGACGTAAGATATTGATGTGGTCCATAGTTGATGGGTGTGGCTTGAAACCTACTTGTTCCATTCGTAGAATTGGTTACATTGAGCAGTGTAATGCGGGGCCAGTTTTTCCATAGGATTAGGTCGCCTTTCTTGGGTAGTTTTATAATGAGCCCCTCTTTCCAATCATTAGGAATTTTTTTTCTTGTTGCCAAATATTTATAAGTTTTATAGCTTTCTTGACTTCTTCGTAACTTGGTTCAGTTGCGGGAATTCTTACGTTCTTTGATTCCCTTACATCTTCGTTTCCTTCAGGGATCATACTTAAGCTAGTGTTAAAGTGTTCATACCATCTGTTTGTTTGGTCAGTCGTAGAGGTGAGATTTTCTCCATTTTTGTCTTTCATAACTGAGCAGTTGCTGGCAAAATCCTTATTCGCTAATTGTCTAGTGATTTGATACAGTTGTCGCGAGTTACCTTGGATAGCTGCAGTTTCGCCCTCTTGGGCTAAATTTGCTACCCATTGTCTTTTATCTCGTCTGGCTAGTTTTTTCACTGATTTGTTTATGACTCTATATTCTTCCCTCAGATTGTTATTGTTTTGTTGTTCCGTTGCACTTCTGTTGGTCAAGCTGGTGTGTATTTCCTTGCGAAGTCTGATTTTGTCCCATGTTTCACCGGTGATCCAATCTTTTCTATCACATTGTTTCCTTCCCAGAATTTCATCGCTTCTTCCTTGAGAAGGTCAACGTTGAATTTTGGTCTACTTGTTCATGAGGTTTTCTCCTTGTGTTTAGCTTGCTACGTCCGTTTCCCTGTGGCTTCTTACATTAGTAGCGTTTGCCTCCAGCTGCTACTAATTGTGCTCTATTTGGTTCAAGGTGCGGTGGTCTGGGAATCTCCATGTCGATTTGTGGATATTCTTATCAGGACTTTCTTATGTTGTGTCGGGAGTCGTGCGGTGATGATTCTGTTATTTATTGGTTTCCACTCTAGTATGGAGTTACGTATCTGCTTGCTTACTAGAATTCCAACGCCGCTTTCATGTTTCTCATTTCATTTCCTGTCAAATGTTCTCCTGTTCCTTTCCAACGTGTTTCCCTGAGCCCGAGGATGTGTGTCTATAATTGCCCTGTTTCTTGCGGTACATCGTCGTCGTAGGGTTAGTCCAGTTATTTCTTGTGGAAGTTTCTGGAATCAGTTAATTTAGGGCGTACAGATATAATTGGTCTGTAGCGCCCGATTTGGGTGTCGGGATTGCCGACCGTGGCTTCCAGACAAGCCCTGAATACGTTAATATACATGTATTTTTTTTATTATTATTATTATGTGTATATCGTATATATGCATATTTTTATTGTTTTTATTTTTTTTTCTTCTGTTGTCATTTAAACTCAACTAAATCGGTATGTATATCTTCCTTGTTTGTACTGATGTTTTGGCCCCCTCTTCTGATGAACGTTCGGTTGCTGTGCGCTTTTTAAATCTTATTTCTTCTTGGTCTACTTGGTTAAAATGTTCAAGTCCGTAGTTGACCCCTTCGATTATTAGTTGGTGGTATTTTAGGAATGCTTTTTACCTGTTTTTAACTGTTTTGCCGAGCTACTTTTAAGTGGGAAATTAATCTTCTTCTTTTATCTTGAACAGCCTTAGTGGCGTCGTCATCTACCCAAATGTTGCTGACTTTCAACTTTTTAGAGTTTTGGTAGATTGCAATTTTTTTGTCGAACGACTGCAATTTAACTAAGACCGATCTTATTTTCCCTTCTATAAACTTCCCTAGTCTAAATATTTCGTTTTTGTCTAAACCGACGTTTAGTGAGACACCCATCCTAGCTATTAGCTCTTCTATTTTCATTTGTAAGTCGACAGTATCATCTGCTGTGTCATCCAAACCTTTTATTACTATGTTTCTTTTCCTAGTCTCTTTTTCAAGATTTTCCAGCCTCTCTCCCTCCTCAGTGAAAATTATTTTCACTTCTTCATTTTCTTTTTTGATCAACTTTTCCAACTCTGCTTTGCAGTCTTCAAATTTCTCCTCAATGGACGTTAGTTTCTCATTTATCACCTTGAACATACATGGACTTCAAATCGCAAACCAAGTTGTTCCCCACCTTTAGCAGATTGTTGGCCAAAATTCATTTCGTTGGGGATACTAGATTCTCCTTATTTTTTATTATTAATAAACCTCCAGAAGACATTCGGATTCCGGTGAGATGTTGTTTTCAAACGACATAATTCTTTCATTAACCTTCATTTTTGGGGAAAAAATCAAAACTGTATAACAATATTTTGCGATTAAACTTTGAAACTGCAAAACCGAATGCTCTAAAACTTTGCAAACGTTTTCATGCTAAAGTGTTAGCCAAAATTTATTCGTTTATCCCCTCCCAAAACATTGATGACGTCATCTCAAAATTTTGCCGAATAAATTCTCTCTGAAATATGCAAAATATTATGACTTGTGGTTTATCAATGTACTCATCGTTTTGAAAATTACTTATACAGGGTGACAAAAAAATTAATGCATTAGTATTACATTGCATCTTTTCAAAATTATATACGTGACCTTGCAAAAATGACGCATAGCAAGCTCCTTTACTCTTACTTTAACATTACACTTATATGTTTATTTTATTAACTTATAAGCGTTATCATAAAAAAACAAATCTTATAATTTTTCGAAAAATCTGGACTTACTGTAGTGTACTTCAGTGGCGAAGGAAGTTCTGTTGAAATAACCTTCGACCAATTTTTGTCTGGCCTTGTAATGCAAATCACTATTTCAGCTCTAGTGTTGTAATGAATGTCTCAGCGACTTATTGTAAATGGGGTTTTCTAGATTCGACTGATCGCTGTCTATCTGCATAATGACGTCTCGGTGCACTTATTACGTGTATCTAAATTTTATTATTCTAATAAAGCGTAACAATGATTTGGGTGCTTTGTGTTTGTAACAATTGTGTAACCAAGATACGAAGGAAAGGAATTAAATTGGTTATCCATCCCACGTGCGAATGGATATATAATTCAAACAGAAATAATATCAATGGCAGTTAGCAGTGGCGAACTGAGGAGAGTTCTAAAAATTATGCATGATGCTGAATTTGAAAGTGCACGACGATGGCATTGTATTTGATAGGAAATATCGGTTTTATTTCGTCACAATGTAATCGCTATATTTGCACGACTATTAAATTTTTAATTCATGGCAGAAACTAGCTACTAATCAATACCATTGCATGTTAATTAATAGGAGTTGTAAACTCTACGTGGAGAAACACGAAGTTCACTAAAACCTACGTTAAAAGTTATTAATAGACCTATTTTTGTGGGCTATAAATAATACATATTGACTGAAGATTCTTTTACGGTAGGTAGTGAAAGGCTAATTAATTTTTTACGTAACGTATTCATTTATCTCCCCATTGAATTGGAGAACGGAACATGTGTACTGTGCTACAAAATCATGTTTATTATAATCAAAAATTACACGCGATTCTTCATGGCGATGTTAATTGGACATTTACTTCGTCCTCCGTATATTATCGTCTGCTAATGAATATGAATTTCATGTTGAAGCAACCTACCTGAGTGGAGATAATATGAAAGTAAGTGTTCCATAAATTCAGTTTTACGCAAAATCTTTGTCCTAGAGTCTACGAGCATATTTACACGATTGTGTGCGCATGTGTTGTGTAGAATTATTTTAATTTTTATTATTTTATTAGACAGATAATCTCCGAAACTACCGGACCGATTGTTGTGAAATTTTGTTAACTAGGCATCTAGATTTTTGCAAAAAAAAATACAATTTTGTAATAACATTTTACAATTTATTTTGATATTTCAAGTCCAAATGTTCTGAAATCTTGCAAACGTTTTAAGATTATCGGAAGAGTGGTAAATCGTTGATCAAAATTTATCCCTTTGTCCCGTCCCAAAAAATTGATCACATCTTCTCAAAATTTTGCATATTTTATCAATTTTTTGCATATAATGCCAAATTTCTCTGCATATACATGCGCATATTTAGTTAAGTATATGTTTTTTTCTGCATATAATTCCGAGCTTTGGTTGTAAATATCGTACTTGCACGAGCACAACTAAATCAATCGACCTCCTACATTACGAAGTCTCTATCAATCAATGACATACTTCAGGCGTCAGATTACATATTTTATGTTTAAACAGTTTGCTCTAACCCACCAACGATACGTATGGCAAAGTAATTTATTAGTATTAAGTTAAATTCTACCAAAGTCCGTAATACTATAACTTCAAGGTTAAAACGAAAATATAAACTAATAATTTTCTTTTTCTGATAAACATCTAACGTCATAACAACTTTCTAGGCGGTAGTTGAGTTTTTTCGTCGAAATCGTCTCTTCCTAACTGGTTCTTTTGAAAATTGATTTAGAGGATTCCATAATAGCAACAAATTATCAATAATAACACCTGCGCGTCTTGCAACACTCACCGAAGAAGTCTCTTAATAACTATGATTAACACCGTAAACCTGTGCATCAATAACATGACTAATCATTTCTAAATGCTCAATTAAAATAATATGGTTGGTCCATGATCGATTATTCTCGCATTCAATTAGCTGTTTCAGGTGGTATGAAAGTCATTAATTTAATTATTAACTACGCAATTTCATCGCAAACCACGACATGATTAATACCACACCAGCAAGAAAAAACGACACAAAGCATCTCATGGAAAATTCACGCCACGTATGTGTGATTATCTGATACTTCTTTAATCCAGGATCCAGGGATTATACTCGCAGTTGCGAATCGGAGGCCCATGATGAAAAAAGTGTGTAAAGTTGTTTACACTGAAATTCCGTCATTTTTTACGACAACCGATGCCAAACTGGTTATAACTGAGACATTATAACAATTTGTTACTGATACTGAGGAAACTATACTTAACCAATTGATATTTTTTTTCTTTACTGTGTTTTGTAAATTTTTCAGGAACACTAAGAGCAGATACCATGTACTATTTTGTCGTGCTTCCGGTAAACCATCAAAGAAAAAGGTATCCTGTTACTGTTCCATTTATTTATTGATCGGAAAGAATATCAGTCGTTCAGGAATTAAAATTTTTACCACGTGTTCTGGGTAATTAAATAAAAACATTAAAAACGCAGAGTTTGTAACCGAATAACCATGACACATCTAAAATCGATAAACTAAAAAATCCTCGTGCATTGCACATTGTTAGAGCAAATTCCGGTCGGTATCCGGACCAACTCGTCTATAAATCGTCAACGTTATTAAAAATTCGGCAAAGTTGCAATTAATCATTTGCCATAAATAAACATAGAATGTATGAAAATATGATTTCGGGGTGTTTCCGCCAGATTCGGAACTAAACATTTCGACCATATATCTTGCACGTTAAGTCTTGTTAAAATTCAACGCATGTAACTTTTGTTATATTATTTCGGGGGGCTTATATTTATAGCGAGCCGACTTTATTTCATTATTTTTTCCTGCCCAGATTTATAACAAACATCTAATAAGTTGCCTCTGCGGCTGTAGGTGGCCGTATATCAAAGCTCCATATGAGTAACCTTTCGCAGAACCCAAATCGTAGCACTTTCTTTATGGGGCTGCGGATTTTTCAAATTACCAACTCACATACTTTCCGGTAGCTTAGACTGTCGGTTCGGCATACCTTTACGTTTCGGAACGGAATGCTTAAGTAGATTATTGGGTTTTGCGTACAATGGTGCGAAAATATATGGTGGTCTTTCCGTTACTTCACGGCAATTAGGTAGATTTTGTACGGGCGTGTAGTGCACAATCTAATAATAAAGTGCCGATTACGATAAATCACTGCAAACGGTACATCGGACGATTACCTACCTCAAGCTGTTCTTTGGCTTTTTTCGCGTGTGATTTATTATTTGCTATCACGTTTTTGCCAACGTAAGAACATCAGAGGTACATTCGTTTTGTGTCCGGTATCTCGTTCTAAACGGAGTTTGACAAAAACTTCTAATTATCCTAATGGAAAAATGTCTTCTACTTTGTCAGTAAGTCTAAACGGTGAAATATGTTCCACTTTAGGTTTTAATGCTAAACACACACCTTGATAAGATAATCACAATATTTAAAGTAAGGAGTTAATTAAAGTTCTTTGTCATGTTGGAATGAGAATTGTAGGCCTTTTAATTTACAACTAAAAATCATATGATAAGATAAAATTTGTGGTCCTAAGTGTATACCGGCTGGTGTTAAAGTTTAAAAATTTACGTATGCCGTGTTTCTAAATTCTGGAATACATTCGACAAAAAATTCAGAGATTTGACGTCAACGCTATGTTTTTACATGAAAATCCCATTTTTTGTACACTTTAAATCTAATTATTCTATAAAAAAATATGAAAATTGTAAAAGAAAGACGAGAAAAAACAAATACAAAAAATAAAAGAAAAGTGTGATTTTCGTACTTATAAGCTAATTAAGTTGTAATTGCTGGAAAAACTGATTCTGAATAAATTAAAAATTAGAACGTTTTCGGTGAACCGTTGTTAAACTAGAATGGACTTTTTCTTATCCGAAATTTTGTGTCATCAATATCCCGTTTTCTTTGTTCAGTTGGACAAATTTATTATAGTTGTTTTTTAATTTTTTATTAGAAATGTTTATTCAGTTGGATAGAGGCAGAAGCATTTCAACAACAATTTAAAATGTGTTACAAATAAACTAATTCTCGTTAATCTACCTTCATTAACTTGGATTTCATCATCACAATTTTTTTTTTGAAAAAATATAAATTATACAGCAGCAAACAGAAATATTTTCAGAGACAAGCTTTAAAATGCCGATCTTTGTGCTCTAAACACTTTCCTGTCATATTCTTAAAAATGTTCTGCAACATTATTTGTTACGTTGTGACAACAACTTGTAATTTCTTCCTGCAATTCTTCTATATTATTTATTTAGTTGCTCATTAAACGCCTCATTTTTCAACTAACCAAATATTGAAAAATCTAGTGGTGTTAGTGTGAAGACAAAATTACAACGTCTACAAACACATTGGACATAGCAAAACTTAGTAATTTTCAATATTTAAAAAATTATCCAAAAATTTGTGCCATAATTATCAAAACTATTTTTTTCATTACGTCCCATTTGTATAAAATGTATCAAAACTTACATCTAAAGATGTTGTGTCTTGGATATATGATACGTTGCTGAAGTGCTGATAAAAGCGGAGACCAAATCATGCCTCATTTAGACGTTTTGTTTACACCGTTGTCATGGAAATCGCGCGTCTAGTCGCTGTATTCAGCTGGAATCGGGTCCCGCTCGAATTGTGACCACTACCAGTAACTCAATTGCGGGATTACATTTTCATTCTGCCCGAGTGAAATTGTTTGATTTTAAATAAAAATAATGAATTCAGTTGAATATTTAATAAAAAATCGTCCTCTGTCTTACGACGGCAAAATTTTATTGAAAAATTTAGGGAGACTTTCATAGATATTTTAATAGACATAAGAAGCATAGTATATTTTTGTGGATGTTCGGTTATAAAAAAAATAATAAATGGTTTTGTTTTGTGCGCCTCAGTAATGATTTAAAATCAAAGGTACTTTTTTCCTTTTCTTGAATGTATTTTTGTATGCAGCAATCTAAATACCAATTTTTAGAGAATGTAACGAATGTTTCATAAACTCATGACGATTGTCGATTGACCAAATGCGCATTGTCTGCTTATTAATATAGCCAGAAAGGGAAACCCGACTTCGTCTGAAAAGAACGACTTGTTCAAAGTGCCATCGTTCAAATGGGTTCGAAACCTCTGACAATAGTTAAGTTCCTGTTACAAGTTAATTAGCCTGAGTTGTTACACACGATGTATTTTATAGAAAAGTTTCCAAGATTTTTCTGGAGAATTAATTGGTATGACAGCCTTGTTTGTTGACAAAGCTTTCTGAAAGATTTTCTGAGTGAAATATCCATCGCTGCTCTACACCCTCTATACCTTCTGGTGTTGGTTTGGTTAGTCATCCGCTGTCTGACTTGCAAGTTACTGTCCCTGTTTCAAAAAATCTGTTTATACAAAATTTCTTCCCGCAAATCGGCAAAAGACATTGTTAAATTGTTCAATTCCATGAAAAGCTCTTTATGCATTGTTGCATAAAATAAGATCATTCACCATTTTTCTGCTTTACTTCATTTCTATACAAACTTTTAATAATGAAAATTTTTTGTTTTGTGACAAAGATAAAGTCAAATTGACAAATTTAAATAAGGTCAGTCAAAACTAATATATTGCCAACATGTTTTTTTGGTGGTCTTATATTTTCGTAGTGGAACACAAGATGAATTTGAGTCTTGGAATTATTCAATGGATGCCTGGTACGACCAATTCATTGACATGTTGCGACGAACCTTCGGTGAATGAGCGGCGGGTCGGTAACGGTCCGGATTTTCGCAGATATCGCGTAGGGGTGGCGTGCCTCAGTGCCAAGCCCTGGACCGGCTAGTGTCGCTAAAAAGAAACACGTCTGGCCGACCTAGGCTTATGACGTCACCTTCACGCTACTGGAGGTGGCGCCTTCCGTCGGGAGCGGCGGTGCTCGGGCGCCAGCTCCCTCTTCGGGGAGGCAGCACCTGGGTGGCTCTATAGCCGAAGACACGAATGTCTAGGTGGTCTCGTGAGGCCCGTGGAAACAAGCAATAACACTTCTGAATTCTTAACAATAATCGGGTTTTTATTCCCTGCCACTAGCTACACCGCCGATCTTATTAAATAACATTACAATTTGGTTTAACAAAAAAAAAAGAACCTCGCGGTCCTGGGACCGAAGATCGCGCGTGGATAGTATGGCAACCAGAGAGGGGGGCGCGGTGGCGGAAAACAACGTGTGCTCAACGGTTTCGGTTTTTTGTGGTTTACGTCAAAAAACCGGTACTTGCAGTGGGCGGTCTCAGCTGGGGTTCCACACTTCTCAAAAACGCTTTTTAAAAAATTGGTCAAAATTTATTTCGGCGGAACTTCCCTCGCTTCTTTGGAAAATTATTAAATCAGATTTTAATGGTTACTTTTAATTAACCTCTATAAAATAAAAACCGGTGGCATAAATAACACTCTCGCAGCCCCTGCACTGTGAGAGTGCAAATTGCAAGAGACTATATTAAAGATATTTAAAGCAGATAACCAACGGCCTCCCAGCAATAATAAACATAAGCTCTCTTTCTATGTATATTTGAAATTGCTTATTTACATATCGGAAGAATGTCACGTAGAAATTTGTTTTGATTTGAATGAGTTTGTCACCTCGAAACAGGGGACTAAAATTACTGATTCAGCCACATAGAACAAAATGTTCTGAATATTATTATCATTATAGTTTTTATTAAATAAAAAGGGGCTAATTTCATCTTTTCGAGAAAGTGGGATGATTCGTTCTTAATTTGGTAAATAAAAAAATTTGCTATGACGTCCTAAACATGGATAATACTCACTGGGTGAGAAAAAGAAAAAAAACGTAAGGCCTAACTTGGAATTGAACACGGAGCCCTCCAGTCCGCGCTCCTAATACTCACCCGATGCACCTCGACAGGGATGTTCTCCTCTAATGGTAAACTGTTATTATACGGTGCATTATGTTTTTCCAAAAATTTGGACAGTTATGGAAAATAATCAAAATGGATGGTTTATAAATGATTCTAAGGGCGTAGTTGGCCATGGATTTCAACAATCCTGTTTCGCTGAAATTATGCCTCACTATGACAGTTCCCACTTGTCATTAGTCATTTGTAACCTCTCATTTAAAGTCGTTGTTTTTATTGTTTTAACGTTTTTCAAGTGTGAATTACAGTAATTCTCGTTGATCGAAGCTCAAAACAACAAAACAGTTCAGCTTTTCAAAACGTTTTGTGGTTGCGTACGAAAATTTTGTTTTGGTGCTAGGAAGCGAACACTGTGAAAATGGTTTAATCAGCTGAACAAGAAATTTTCATTGTTATGTCTTGTTATCGCAGTAGAATTTCGTAAACGAAGAGTGAGTGTATTCTGTAACCGCTTGTAAGCAAGAATATCTGACTAAATATCGTGATTTAATAATTCAAAAAATGTCGTTAGAGGCTCACATTAAATATGTAATCAACAGATTTGTTAGAATTGACAGTGTGAACAAAGAGAAATCACGGGGAAAACGTTGAGTATCTGAGGCAGTTGTTGATGATTTGACACGACTTGAGCAGAATCTGCAAACATGTTTGATAAAATTTCCTCTACACTCAGAAGTTTCTATTGAAACATGAAATTAAACAATGGGCGTTGAACAAAATGGTGAACATTTTCAACATTTACTGTGATGTTTAAGCGCAATAAATTTGTTTCTTTTTATTGTAATGAATTAGTTTTATTTTTTAAAGAGATATAGATAAAACGTTTAGGCAACCAATTATACAGATACGTATGGTCTTTGTCATGCGTCCTTGGGCATTTAGTACAGTTCAGATCGAAAAAGCGGCACGTTTACATGACTACTGCGAATCATTTATTGAAACTCTGTATAACAGTTAAATCAAATAAATATAAAATGCTTTGAAATGACGTCATCAAATTGTTGGTGGGGATAATCAGCAAAATTTTGGTTAGCGTTTAACCATCTACACGATATTTCTAATATACATACAAAATTTGACAACAGTCGGTTCAGCTCTTCCGGAGATTAGGTGTCTAATAAAAGTGGATGCAGACAGACAGACAGACAGACAGACGGAAACGGGAAAGTGCTTTCTTCGTACTGCAGGAGTCATTAAATCATTCCATCTTGACGTAGACGTGAATGTCACTTTCTACCCTAAAAGGTAAAAACACTGTAGTGCTTGTCAAGTCATAGATGTAATTTTTGCATTATTTTTTAAAAGCTATTGAAAACTATTGTGAATAAAATTGTATATCAACCTCGGGGAAAGTTAAATAATTCACCTTGGGGCTGCGCCCGTCGGGAAACTATCTTCTCTCCAAAGAAATGGAACACTTTCCACCTCAATATGTAATATGCTATTTCCGTTTAATTGGTGCTTCATAAGCGGACGACTGTCTAATTTCCATTATATCTGAAATATTGTTACTAATAAATTTCTTCAATTTCTGCTTCTTGTGTTTCTAAAAGCTGAAGTAACTAAAAAATTGTTTCAATAATAATGTCCAATCTTACCCAAATCTCAGAAAGAGAAACATCTTCAGACGTAGATAAGGTGTTTTATTCTAAAGTTTCCATTTTGACTTGTTTTTAATGAAATAAGAATTTGAAAATAGCAAAACATGAGCTCAAAAAACAAACCACTTCTTTCTTGAATTATTCTAAAAACAAAGAAAACTTGGAAACCAGAAAACTCTCAAATTTGAAATAGATAAACAATATGTGGCAAGATGAGTAAAATAGGATACTTTAAGGGTCCGAAAATGGAAAACTGAGATTATAACACCTATAGCTAAAAATTGTAAAAATTATAGAACTGTTACTTCATTTCATATTTTTTAATATAAAAAGATTTCCAATACTTTACTAACTTTGAAGACAACGAAAGAACATACAGAATATATATCTGGAGAACACCACCACGATTTTCAAGAACTAAAGTCGATATCAAATGCCTTACAATTATGAGATAAATATTACAGGAATCTTATGAATAAGGCACAGATATTCACCTATTTCTTGGAGACATCAAACAAGCTTTTAATATTATAAAGAGAAAAAAGCTGTTTGAAGCTATGAAGAAACCGAATATGCCGTCTAAGCTAATTAGACTGACAACGACTGACACTGCGAAATACAAAGGCTCGGGTAAGAACACTGGAAGCGAAATCGGAAAATTTTAATATAAATTAGGAATTAGAAAGGACGATGCGTTGTTCGTATAAATTTTTAAGGTAATACTTATTAGAAACCGTAATGGCAAAAGTAGAATACAATGGGAATATTATAAACAAAATACCACAAAATAACTTCTGTGAGATATCGCATTATTCCTGCTTGTTGTGGAAACTAAATGACTAAAGAATATGAAGTTTTTACCGTCTTCACAAACTCTCTTAGTTTTTCTAGAAACAACACCCACATTGTGTTGAAATAACAAATGAGGCTATCTTCACGTTAAAGTGAATAATTATTAAAACTTATTTAACAAATTGCGAACATAATTTTCTTAGTATGTTATTTTTTAAAAGAAAAATATGTTCCTAAGTGGTTAAATAATTTTTAGTATTCATTTTATTGGGTGTCTGTTGTACCAACAGAGTTCGTAAGGTAGGTTTAAGGGTTTTTGAAAAAAAATCTGATATCATGAAAATGGTAAATTGCTGGTCAAAATTTACTGTTTGTCCCTTCCAAAAACCGGATGACGTCATAGCAAAATTTTGTTAAGTAAATCTTGCTTAAAAATTAACATGTGATACGTTTCTTTATCTGTGGTTTAATAATATATTTTTAATGATATGTGTGCAGGTTCTCTATCTTAAAAAAAAATACAATTTAAAACGAATTTTTTTAGTAAGATGCTAACATTGATTTAATGGTTACAGAACAGCGATTAAAAATGTCTTTCGAGATGTTAGCAACAATAAATATTTTAACCAAAACGCTTAAGATGAAAAAATATGGAACCGATTGGTGACAAATGCACTTAATATTCCACAAGGAGTAGTTTCAGACATAAGAATTTTTCTAAACAATTTTAAAGTTACTTTGCAGCGACATTTCTACACAGAAATATTTTAAATATATATTTCCACGCCAAACAGAGCGATGTGTTTTGGAAGCTTTTTCATGAAAAGTATTTGACACTTTAACGTGGAATATTTAGCTTTCAGTCGTTATATATCTAGACTAGACGTCACGTAGTTATTAAGGTACTTTATTTTCTGGTATAATATATCAATTATTTAAGTACAATGATTATTCTCAATTTTCATCGTTTTGTAATATAATGACGTTTATCGTAAAAAGAAGCATTACTCCATGACGGAGCTTTCAATTGAGATGTTACAAGGTAAATAGTCCGATTTGAAAAATTCAGTACTAGTAGTATTGAATGACTCTTGTAAAGTTATTCCTCTGAAAATATACATCCCTTTGAGCCCTAACAGCAGTGTTTAATGTACTAATCAAAGTGCCTTGCAAATAATGATTTCGTTTAAACAAGTTTTCCGTAAAAGAAAATAAAATAATTATGTACGTTGAGGATATACAGGGCAGCCGCTTGACCAAAACGTTTATGTAATGCATAAAAAATGTAGAGAAACGTAGCGCATCAAAATATTCTATTTACAGTATATTTCACAAACGGAAACAAACCTCTGAAATTGCAGCATTTATTATTTAAGAAATTTTAAAGTTTCAACAAGCTAGAGTGGAATTTATAAATAGCACTTGGTTTTTTATGAAACGGGGTTACTTAACGTCGTGCCTTTTGATGCGGTTTAGGAAGAACGACATGAAACGTCTCAATTTGTCTCCTACTTATACAAATATAAATATTGATTTAGCGCTTTTTATTGCTTGTTTAATAGAAGCTTTGGAACAGAGAGTCGGTGTACCCTTACTCGAAACATTTCGGCACTGTACATCCAAACGTCGGTTTTTGTTTGAGGAATTTCCAAAACACTTCTTGTTTATATATATTAATTTTTAACAAATCTATGTATGTAGGATTTTCCATACTTGTTTGCATATCGAGTGCTGAATGTTCAATTCAGTTTACATCTCATCTTCAAGGGGTTTCCAGATTACTTTCTACTATAATATTTTTTGCAAAATTGCACATTTACTTAAATTAAATGATAAACCAATAAAAACAACTATCGTAATTACAAAAATTTAAATCCCTATAAATAGTAATTTAAAAAAAATAATTGACTAAATTTTCTACTCCCCCTTCCGTCTATCTGCCTGTCCGTCCGTCTGTCGTCTGTGACGATTTTTATTATTATTAATATATGGATTACTCGGGTCACATCTAAATGAAATTAACTGGCAACAATCAACATGAGTTAGAATATATCCATCATTGATAGTATTGCTATTTTCCAATATTTTGTTGTTTTTGTGATTCCCTGTGCGCCAATTACTGATTTTAATTAATTATAAATTGTCGAGGATGGACTTAGACAGTGATTGTTATCTCATTGTTATTTGTATTTATTGTTGCTCCAACGGTTCCAGAGATCGACGTTATCGTTTCATTTAGCTATCGTAAACGAACTTATTTTCGTGAGAAACGAAACGTGAAAACAACAAATCTCCTTGATCATTTAGTAACGCTTTTACAATGAAAACTTGCTTCTAGATAATGACAAAAAAATGCAGAACACTTACAAAAAAATCGAATTTTTAATCTATAATTGACACACGCAGAACTAGCTTGTCCGATCTTGCAAAAATGTTTCATTGTAATAACAATAGCTTCGTAATATTATGTTTTTACTTTTTCGTAGTTACGATACTTGCAGTTTAACGAATATTCTAGACTTTACTGAATTAATTGAGCGTTTTCAGTTGCAATTTCGTTAGCAATCTCGTTTGCTCCGGGATTTAACTGATGATCTCTTCAATCTTGATTTTCGCATTATTTAATTAGTTTGTTGGCAAAAGTTGAATGGATTATTTTCTTTGTAAGACACAACACTAGGCTCCATTTAGCAGATATGATTGTCAATTTAAATTTAGAAATTAGAAATCTTAGTAATTAAAAATAATGAAAATAATGCTTTATAATGTACGATACATTAGAGAGATACGAAATAATAATAGTTTTAAAATGTATTGTATTTAATTAACTCCTAAAGAAAGTATTAATAATTTAACTTAAAACAGTTTTCTAATATCTAACATTTTATAAACTAAATTAACAAACTTAAATTTTTTGAGACTAGTTGTAGAAAACAACAAATTGCAAAATATTACTTTTGCTTCTGAAGAACTTTACAGCTCAGAGCACAGCGAGAAACATGTGTTGAAAATATTTTGAAAACATGTCTTCAATATTTTTTAGGGAGTGCGCCTTTAGCGAGCGAGGATTTTAACACATCTAATACGGCTGGGAAGACTCACTAGAAATATAGCTATAGCTGTGCCTTTTATCAATACTTTCATATCTTGGTATTTAAAAACAAAGTTGGCTGTTGAAAGTAGGGTGTCAAAACACATTTATAGGAAGTCATTTCAGTTCTGTCACTGTTACTGGTATTATCTGTTCTGTGTTTGTTTAAATGTATATACATTATCACAAATAAAAGTTCGCAAAGTCAATTTTTTACTTCCCGAGCGTAAGCAAAGGAAGTATTGTAATCGAGTCCGTCGGCCGACTCTCTACTTTTACGTTTTCTCGATCTTTCATGACCCCTAGAAGACGAAGAAATAGGTCTCCCATTTCCGTCTGTCTGTCCGTCTGTCCGTCTGTCCGTCTGTCCGTCTGTCCGTCTGTCCGTCTGTCCGTCTGTCCGTCTGTCCGTCTGTTGTCACGGATTTTTATTAGACAGATAATCTCCGAAAGTACTCGACCGATTGTTGTGAAATTTTGTACTTATATTAAGAATATCATGTAGATGGTAAAACGCTAACCAAAATTTGTCGAATCATCCCCACCACTAAAGCGATGACGTCACTTCAAAATTGTACATAGTAAATGGGTTTTCAATTGTATAAAATAACATAGTCCTACACATGTAGTTTACAACTCTGAATCGACTTTTCACCCGAAACGTCCAGATTTTTGGAAAAAAAATCAAAATTATAAAACAACATTTTGAAATTTAATTTTTAATCTGCTAACCAGAATGCTTTGAAATGTTGCAGATGTTTTAAGGCTATAAAGAGCATCATAAATCTTTAGTCAAAAAATATTTGCTTATCCCCTCCAAAAACTTGATGACGTCAGCTCAAAAGTTTGTGGAATAAATCATATCTAAAATGTACAAAATATGATGAGTCTGTACTTGTGATCTATCACTCCATTAATATTTTTTGGATTTGCATATACAGGGTGACTCAAAAAAATTAATGAATGCGTAAATATATTTTATTGATTTAATCAGGAACTACAAAACCGAATGCTCTGAAATCTTGCAGATGTTTTAAGGTCATAAAGAGCATAATAAATGTTTAGTCAAAATATATTTGCTTATCCCCTCCAAAAACTTGATGACGTCAGCTCGAAAGTTTGCCGAATAAATCATATCTAAAATGTACAAAATATGATGAGCCTGTACTTGTCATTTATCACTCCATTCATATTTTTTGGATTTGCATATACAGAGTGACTCAAAAAAATTAATGAATGCGTAAATTTATTTTATTGATTTAATCAGGAACTACAAAACCGAATGCTTTGAAATCTTGCAGATGTTTTAAGGTTATAAAGAGCATAATAAATTTTTAGTCAAAATATATTTGGTTATCTTCTACAAAAAACTGATGACGTCAGCTCAAAAGTTTTCCGAATAAATCGCATCTAAAATGTACAAAATATGATGAGTCTGTACTTGTGATTTATCATTCCATTCATATTTTTGGATTTGCATATGCAGGGTGACTGAAAAAAATTAATGAAGGCGTGAATTTATTTTATCGATTTAATCAGGAATTACAAAACCGAATGCTTTGAAATCTTGGGAATATTTTAAAGTTATTATAAGCATGGTAAACTTTTGTTCAAAATGTATTTGTTCATCCCTCCTAAAAAAATTGATGACGTCACCCTTAAATTTTGCTGAATAAATCCTATCTAAAATGCAAAAAATATGATGAGTTTGTACTTGTGATTTATCATTCCATTCATATTTTTTAGATTTTCTTAAGAGGTGGTTCAAAAAAATTAATGAAGTCAATTTATTTTATTGATTAAATTAAAGGCAACACTTATTATTAGTATTACACCCCAACCAACCCAATTTGGTAGACACAAAATTTGTTAAAGGAAAAACTCGGTTGAAACATAAGGGTAGCACGCTTATTTACATCGACTTTAACATTACAGACGTGTGCGCTGTCTAAGTTTCGCGAATGTGGAATAGACATGTTTATAATCAACCAATTGTGAATTTCACCGTCAAGAATTAAAATAAAACCCAATGTTTTATATAATAAGCGGAAGTCGAAGCAATAAAACCGACGGTCGTTTTGTTTACAGTTTCTGTGTTTGGCTCTCACGTATGCTGTTACGCCTGTCATCTTAAATTAACAATTTTTATACATACACGATTTTTAGTTGCCTCTGATACGTAGGTATACGTGAGTAAATTGTTTCGTTATTTTATTGATTATTACAAATCAATATTCAAACGACCCAATTCATTTTCCCGAAAATTTGAGAATATAATAATTTTATTCTTAGTATTACACTACATCTATCCCAACTGATATACGTGTCCTTGCAAAAATGTTGATGACGTCATCGCAATTTTTTTTTAAATTCCCACTACAAAAATGTAATGAGAAAAAAAACACAATAGGCATGCAGTCGTCAAGTTTCCGACAGCGAGGGAAGTACTGTCTAAACTCTTTAGACCAATTTTTTTATTTTTTGATGAAGCGAGATTTTTTGTGACTGTACTTCAGGGGCGAATGAAGTCGTGTCGAAATAACGTTTGACCAGTTTTTTGTTAGGTATGTATATTTGTTATGTACCTACTAATGCTTTAACTTGAGAAAAACAACTTAATGCAGCAGGATTTGTTTTTGTTAGTTTAAAGTTCAACGAAACAGAACTAATCTGCACCTGGCAGTTTTCAACAAATAAGCATTGTGTAGGGATAAGGTTTCAGCTGACTAAAAATTACAATGTTGAGTTCAATCTTTTGCAGATTTAATCAGCGTTAACGAAAAAATACATGATTGTGTGTTTTGTGTCGAACGAGATTTACATAAACAGGAGTAATCACATTTTACAATCCAATAAATTTTATCGAACCATTCCACAATGTGTTGAAACATATACAATTTTATTTATGAAGCTAAGTTTAAATGGTCATTACAATATTAGTAAAAAGCTTGGGCATTTCATCATGGTGGCTACACAACAAAACGCAGGACGAGTTGCTGAACTAAACAAACTGAAAAAAGAGGAATTAATAGAGTTAATAGTGTACAAAAAACTACTAGAAATGTACCAAATAGCGTACTAAGTGCTTTAACCAATACCCTGTGTTGTGGTGACGGTGAAGTGTATCAAGATGCAAGAGATGTAATAATACCCGCTTCATCCATAAATGTGAACATGCAAAAAGATAATCAACTGTTGAGACTCTTAGCTGAACAATTGGAGAAAAGTATGTCATGGATGTGTGCCGCCTGTCACCTTATGCGCATTTTACTAAAGAAAAAAGATATAACAAAATTCCTGACCTGACTCCAGTACAAGTCTTTGACAAAGTCTTTCCCCATTCATTATATTTACAAACTGCAAAAAAACACGAAAACTAAAAATGACAGACAAAGGAAAAATACAAAAATTAATTGCCTTCCCTTGAAGCCTCAAAGGGTGAAGAAGTGCTGTCCTGTAAAAATAAAAGTGATTTTGAGGTGCAGTTTGACCCTCCGACCATCGTAAGTACCTTTTTGGGTCGTCTGCCTGTTTAAGAACCGGTTTTTGAATCGCCGCCCTCGAGCGAAAAACCGTACCACCGTCAGCGGTTTTTTTTTGTCGTCTTCTCCCGGGTCGCTGTACCGTCTTCACGCGATGTCCAGGTTCAAGGTCGCCACCGCCAAGTCCAGAAGGAACCCGTCCTGAAGGAAGTTGCCGCCCAAGAGAAACGACCGTGCTGGATATTCAACTTTTTTTGTAAAACCGTTTAGTATTTATTTAAGTTAAGATTAGCCGTAAGTTTTATTATTTTAGCTGTGTAGCTGGTGGCAGAGAATAAATCCTTGTTATTATTTAAAATATTCCTTGCCGTTTTATTTTACTCTCGTGTTTTCGCGGGCGCGCACCACCTGAGATCTGTGTCTCCGGCTTGAGAGCAACCCCGGCGTCCCTCTCCCGGAGAAGGAGCTGGCGCCCTAGCGAGCCAAAGAGAATCCATGGGAAACCGTACTGTTGAGAAAGGCATTTCTCGTGACAAATTCGTAATCCTTGTACAGCGGCAGTAGCCAAGATAAGGCTGAGTTTGCCAAATGACATACCCTCTAACAAAATAAAGGGTAGGGGTATATCATTGGGCAAAATCAGTCTTATCTTAGCTAGTACTGGCCCCGCCCACCCGCCCTTTATTTTTTCCGAAAAAATGCCATTTGGCACCATCAGTTTTATCTTGGCAAGTACTAGCATCGGCCATCCGTCCTTTATTTTTCTAGCGGGCTAGTAATTGTTAAAATAAAACTGATTTAGGCAAATGACATATAGTATGAGAAATACAGGGCGGGCGGGCGGAGCTAGTACTAGCAAAGATAAGACTGACTTTGGCACATGACATACCTTCTACTAAAATATAGGGCGGGTGGGGGGGCCAGTACTTGCTAAGATAAGACTGATTGTGACAAATGACATACCTCCTAACAAAATATTATAGCATTTTATAGTTAGACTGATTTGGATATTATCGACCATTCTTCAACCATTTTCGAAAATTAGTTAAAGACATTTGAAAGTCATTTTTAATCCGAGTTTTTCGAATAGTTCTAATCAGCGACTATAATTCTCGAATAAGCACGTCAGGATCTACATTCCAGATTTTTTTGAGAGTTTTTGGACAACTTTTCCAACCGCTCAATTTTGGCATTTCGACAATTTTTCAATCATTTTCGAAAATTAGCTGTTGACGTTTTTTCAAAATCGCCAATTGAAATATAGTAATTTTTACAGTTCCGTCAGAATAGCTCGGTATGAAATTTTTGTAGATAAAAGAAGAAATTGTTATTAATTTTTGTTTCAGAAAGTACAGCTGTTTTAAGGACGTACATTGTGGTTTTTATGTTCACAGAAATGTCCAAAATTTGTTCCTTTGGGACAATAGTGAGTTCAGGACAGATTAGATCACGTTAAATCAAATCAGGTCAAGTGCACGAAATAAGAAATAAATTTTGTAGGAAATACTATAACAAAACACATAATTAGCCCCGACCACTCACCCTGCTTCCATTTCCGTGATAGATTTTATTCGGTCGGAATGAAATGAATGATTTTATGCGAGAGAGAGAAGAGAATTAAAATTAGTCGTTAGGATGAGAAGAATGATGACCCGGCAAGTACAGGGTTTCTATAAATGGTTGAAGTAGACCACGAAGACGTGCCGCTTCTTTAGTCGTCTCAAATCATCAACAACTTCCTCAGATACCGAAGGTCTTCCAGGAGATTTTCCTTTGTTGACACTGCCAGTTCGAACAAATCTGTTAATTACATCGCTAATGTGAACCTCTAACGATGTTTCTTCAATCATTAAATTACTGTATTTGGCCAGGTATTCTTGCTTACAAACGGTTACAGAATAGACATACTCTTCGTTTACGCATGTCCCATTGCGATAACAAGACATAACAATAAACGTGTCTTGTTCAACAGAATAAACCATTTTCACGGACTTAGCTATCTTATAGAAAAACAAAATTTTCGTACTCAAGCACAAAGAGTTTTGAAAACGACTGTATCTGAGTACAGGTCACGGTGTATAATAAGTTAGGTGTTCCGACGAGCGCGTGAAACGTGTCCCCAACTAGTCACAGATTTGGAGTGAGAGAAACAGAAGAGGGCGGCCATCATTTAATCGCACTGACGGGAAAGAGACGGGAGAAGTATTTGTCGGAATTAAAGCCATTTAGGTCCAAAAATCATCAAAATTAATTATCCGTTGTATTAAAATAAAAACTTTAAACATTTTTAAAATAATAATTTATTTAAAAAGATGAATGTAAACTCGTTGTTAAAGATAGTTCTTTTCGCCTTCACATATTATATTAGTTTCACTCACTTCTGTTCGTTTCACAAGACAACTAAAAAATATCCATTAACCATTATCTGCTTTACTGTTTGAGAAATAAAAATTTACCATTATTACGTCGTTTGTAATCGAGAGTATTTTCTTTTTTCTGCACATGCCTTGGTTGTTTTCTCTTGTTCCTGTTTATAAAATTGTTTAATTTGCATAATTGTGTAAAAATATATTGCATTTGAAAATATTTCCATTCTATGCTCTTCACAAGAAAAAGGAAAGTAAATAGTCATAAAAATTTTTGTTGCCAATAGCTCTTCAATTGTTGCATCGAATACATCCACAAAATCGATATATTTCATAAGTATCCCTTCCACCCATCGGAACATATTAAACATTAACAAATCTGGATGGTTTAACCACCCCCTGGATTTTGTACTAGTAAATTCAGATGTACCTACTAGAACATGGATCTTCTTTGTTATATAACTGTTCACGGCAAATGTTACATTTTGAAGTATTGTACAATTTTTTTTGCGACAAATCCAGCTAAGTAATAAATGATGTTGTCAACAATTTTAGTTGTAGTGCATCTTCAAATAGTTGTTCGTCTATTTCGTTAATCGGTGAATCTGTATCTAAAATATATTCAATTTTCCTTCTTATTTTCTCAAGATGATTTTTCCCGCATTCTGGTATTTGTTTCAAAAATACTTTTGGAGTCATTAAATGATAACGAATGATTTGCATTACTATTTTCCTGCATCTGTGTGCAATTACCAAATTTCCGAGGTTTTAATAATTTATAAACCGATAACATTCGGTATAGCTGCAAAGAGTTATAGATAAGGGATGTCCATTGGCACAACCTGCTTGTCGAATTGTGCTGAAAAATCTCTGCAAAAAGTATAGTTTATGTGGAATAAAAAAAAAAAATACATATCGCATTCAAAAACCCTCTGAAAATAAACATAAATTCTGTTTCTTGAATGTTAAAACATAACACATAACCGATAAAAAGGGAGTAATTGTTTTAAGTAAAAATAAAATTCAACATAAAATGCCTACTATTACTATAGCGACGACCAGTATTTTTTGGTGCAAAGTGTTGTTCAAAAGCAGCAGTTCACTACTGCAATAAAAGTGCCATTCCAGTAATCTGTCTTTAGGTACCCGAAACACCGACACTTTTTCGGGATTACCATTGTATCCGCTAGAACAATTAGGCACAACACATTTTCTACCCATTTTTATTGATAAATCAAAAAACAAGTAAGAAATCGCAGAGAAAACCTAGCAAAATCTGTCACACCTACAGAGGGAAAAAGCCCGCCAAACGCTGCTAAACAGATCTAAGTGAGAGGTTACAGGCCGCCGCTGTCTGTCTCTCTCGACCGCTCATCGTGACTAAACCGGCGTCAACTCGATGCACGGTGAATACGCTTCGTCGTAACACCTAACTTATTATACACCGTGGTACAGGTATTATCTGCATACCGCTGCAGTGTACATTCACCGACCTTGATAACAGTTTTCAAATATTTTTGACGTGCTTCCTGAAAATAATTTTACAATCTCTATCAGTTCTTGATAGTAGGTATGTAATGAATATTCTTTCAGGATAAATGTCTCTACCCTTTTACTTTAAATTACATTTTATTCTTACATAAAGGAGAAGTTTTGAAACTGGCTTCTTTGTCATTAATTCTAATATAATTAATTACGGCTACAATGAATCGGAACCAGAAAGAAGCCGTTAGTTATTTAATAAACGAACTATATTCTTAATTAATTAAGACTTGGTAGAAGCTGCAAACATTTGTCTTTCAGAGACTCTTTTAATGACGCTAATAATTAATAAAATGAGCGAAAGCCGTAAGCGAAGACGTGAGTCATAATAGAGTCTACTCGATTCTACTTAAGTTTCCCTTAAATACACGAAAAACAAATTGCAGAATATTAGACACCTGCTCAGTCGTTACGTTTAATTTCCGTATTAATTACGCACTTTAAAATTAATTAGCTTGTCAGTGGTTTAATAAAATCGCCCAGAATTTCTGCAAAGTTTTTAGTCTTTGTTCTCTGCGATTTAACGATTCATTAGAAATTTTACTAATCATTAAAGCGGTTGAACGTTACGGATAATGTGTTTTGTTGTAGTACAACAGTTTCTACATCATCCGTGTAGGAAATCCGACCGATACTAAGCATTTGGAGTTGAAGAAATATTGTTCAATATCGACCAACGTAGAGAACAGAACCGTCTGGGAACACAATGCGGTAAACAAAGACTTGATCAAGTGAGTCTTAGTTCACTCATTATACAGAAAATAGGCCTGGTAGATGATGTGCATTGTTAGTTCCTCGAAATGCTCCGTGTCTTACTAGAAATTAGTTAATTCGTAACGCTCAACAGCATGAAACTTAATATCAGTAGTTAACCTTCCTTAAAACAATGTTGAATTTCTCTCTGCAAGTTGTGCTGTGCACATAAACACAAATCGAAGCATAAAATTTCTCGTTATTCATGCTAATTACTTGGTTTATACGCATTGATCGATATGCAAACTGCTAATGACTTACGTTAACGCCATCCTTTACACTAACGACATTTTTGTCTTTAATACAAAGTATTACAGAGAGAGTAGCACGATATTCTTCATATTTCTGTGCAAAGTTTCTGACAACAACAAAATAATTTTGAAAAATCAATTCATAACGTATAGATCATCTACGAAATAGTGGTTTTACGACTTTGACTGCTTCGGCACCCTTGTCGACCAATTATCAAACGCAAATTTATGACGCCACCCTAAACTTAGGTAGCGGCCCTTTATTGTATTTGGCTGGCACACTTCTATTACAAACAGGACTGTTTCGAGGTATTAGTTAAGAGGCTCTTGCTCCCCAAGTGGGGGTTTTGGAATTGGAACACCAAAAGCATAAAATTGCGTTTTTACTTTTGGATGCGAAGCTGAAAAGTTGAGGTAGAAATTTTTCAGGCCGTGGCCAGTATAAGGCATTTATCAACAAAATGTTAAAGCAAATGCAAGGTAAATATGGTTTTTCGCTGTATTATTCACACCTGTTGTAACTTTTGGATTTCAGGATTTCGAAACATTTATTGCAATGAATATACGTTTTTTGTTCCAAACTGTGAGCAACGGACATTGTACTCAATTAAAACTATAATAAAAAGATGAATGACGTAGAATAAGCGTTGATGCACATGTTTCCGTGTACTCGATGAAGAAACTAACTAAAATTAATTGTGATTAGTAAACAGACGAACGTGTTTCAATCGAAATGAACTTCAAAACTGAAACTAGAGAGTATTCTAATGAAAATTTTTATCAAGATATTTAAAAAAAAAAAATAAAAATTAGGGGCCAGTTTACAGAATATTTTCTCTGAGATTAAGTTAATTACGAATTTAATGAGGTGCTTAGCAATATCTGATTGAAGAGTCGGTCCCGTAGTACTTTAACACCGCATTAAAATTTAATCTCAATCAATTATTATTTAATCGAGATTCCGTAAATCGGTTTCTAGGAGTCTGAAATCTTACTACTTAATGTTATCGAACCTTGATGTAACGAACTTTTTGATATTTTTTGTGACATGGTTGTGGATGTGAAAATAATTTTTAACTTTACTGTCATCGTAATAAATAAAGCTCGGAATTATATGCAGAAAAAACATATAAATATGCGCATATATATGCAGAGAAATTTGGCATAATATGCAAAAAATTTCTAAAATATGGGAGAAATATATGTATGCAAAATATGCAAGAAAAATTAGTTTTTTACACATCAATATTTTATTTCGATCATTTCTTACAACCTTTATAAATTAGAGAATACATATTATTTGGAGTTAAACTACATATTTACAAATTAAAACTAAGTATGTCGGTGTATACTATTACTCTATCAACTAGTTATTTTATTGACTAACTAGTTACTCTCTCGAAAAATATTTATTTATTATTTACATTTATTATAATATGTTTTTCTAGATTTTTCTAGTTTTTTGAGACTGTTTGAGCAATAGGACCTTGTACTTTATTGACAATTTTTTAAATTTTCTATTAGCTGTACGGATTCACTTAGGGATACTTTTTGTTTTTCTAATTTTGTTAATGTTACACCAGTTAATTCGTAGTTGTAAAGTACCAACTAATAAATTTGCTATATATCTGCCACATACATCTGTTGTTTCGTCAACAACAAAGTAAATAAAGTTATTTTGCAAACGTGTCTTAATTTTAGCAACAGTGCTTTCGTCTGGAATGGTTCTTTTACAGTATTTTTCCAAAAATGAATTAAATGTGGGATTATCTAACTTATTGAACGGAATATTCGAGGCAAGCATGGCCTGGCATAAATTGAACTTGAATATTTTCTGCTAAAGTGCTGGTATTGATGTTTGAATTACACTGGTTGAGTTTCTTTTCTTATAGTTTCTTTTGTGATGAGAACAAATAATTATTTACGTAAGAGATAACTACAGGGTGATTTCGAAATATATGCAATAATTTTAACCACGACATTACGTAACGCAGTAGTGTGGAAATATAGAAAAAACAAATTAAAAATCGAATGGGGCAAAACCCCCATGTACCACCGTCGACATGAAGTCACTGATCCACCCGGTAAACAGAGATTGAAAAACGTTCGAATAAAAACACTTTCGGTTTCAATTAAAAGAAAAATCAACTTTTGCTGCTTATCATTCGTTCATTCATGCATTCATTCATCGTTAAAGGATATCCATAAAAATGCAATTAACATTAAAATATGCAATAAATCCAAAAAAAAGTTAAATATCCAGAATATACGAAAATGTGAATTTTTTGGCAACCCCTAAAATATCCAGTTAATAATAATATTTCCAAATTCTTTGAATTTCAGTTATAAAATTTTCGTTGTTGGTAGATATAGGTGTGCCGTGGTCAACAGTTTTTGTTCACCTACTCCAGCATTTTTCAGGGTTAAATTGCTTAACATTATTATGAATTTAAATTAATATATTTAGTACAACATTAAAAATGTTACGATAATTTTTAATGTCCATATTTATTAAAGAGTCGTGATTAAAATCTGAATATTCTGATTCTCTGCATAGGATTCCTAAATGCACATCGCAGCGTACCGGTCATTCCAGTAGAGTAAACACTCGTGCATATCTCAAAACGATGATTTTTCTCCTTTACTTATTATAACCCGCACCAATTATGCCGTTCTTGCTTCGCAGTGTTCCTCTCAGTATGCAATCTATTCAACTTATCTCTATTTGAATTACGATTCTTATGTCATGTAAAATTAACATTTCCTTGAGATTGTTTATAGACTTTAATTACACATTAGCACCAATGATTACCACCACGGGTACACCACGGGTACAACATGGCGACGGATGCAGACACACTGTGCACAGAGCTCAATAAATTAAAGAAATCTGACATTATTAGCCTAATAATACATCAAGAGTTACCGGCATATGTTAATAACAACAAAGTGCTTATAGATTTCGCAAAAACGCTGAGTGAAAGTGCCCTAGTGATATCAAGAACAAGGTCAAACGATGACAGTATTGAATACAGTGATGCCATGGACGACGCTATAGAGGACCATGAGAATCTAATAAAGACATGTGAGTTTGTAAAACGTGAAAATTCTACCTTAAACAAACTAAACAGCCATCTCGAAAAAAGAACTACGGACCAAGAAACAATTATCCGTCTTCTGCATGTACAAGTTAATTTGACAACGACGTCAGTGCCCTCTGCAAAGATAACAAACAATCAACATAAAGTCATTGATAAAAGGAAGAAAAAAGAAACGGATGAATATATCTCCAAGCAAAAAGAAGATACGAGCAAAACAAGACCCAGCACAAAATCCGTAAACAGGCTGAAAACAACGGTCAATGACTCGGACGAACAAAATCAGATGAAATATGTGGTAAACGGTAAAAAAAGTATTACTAACAAAGGGACGTACTCCAATAATAACTCTTTCGCGGAGGTAACCAAACGTGCTTGGTTACATCTGGGGAAGGTTCAGCTAAATACAACACCAGAACAAGTACAAAATTACTTGCAGACGACATTTCCCAATAAACAATTTATAGTTGAACAACTACCAACGAGGGAAAATGCAAATAGCATATCGTTTAAAATAGGGGCTGACTACTCTCTTCTAGAAGAACTGCAGAACGAAGAAAACTGGCCCGAAAATGTGATGGTTAGAAGATATAGTTTTTTTCGTGAAAAATCCAGAACAGATAAGTGAACATTGCAAACAACAACGACATCTAGTGATATCTAATAATAGCAAAAAACTCGCATTACTACACCAGAACTGTCAAAGTTTAACAAATAAAGTAACTGAACTCGAAATATTGCTTGCAGAATGTGAAAGTGACATAGTTTGTTTATCTGAACATTGGTACCAAATTAATACCATCTTAGGAGTGAATTTAGAAAATTACAGAATTCTTAACTACTTCAGTAGAAGCCAGTTCAAACAGGGAGGAACGGCCATATTTGGAAAACTTGGAATAAGTGGTGAACCTATTGAAAAAATAAAAGACCTATGTGTGGAACTTCACTTCGAATGCTCCGCTGTAAGATTTAATCATCCTAACTTCGGAAAATTCATAGTTGCAGCTTTGTACCGTAGCAGCAGTCATGGTAATGTGGACATATTTATAGATAAATTAATATCACTTTTAGATATTTTGAGTAAATTTCAGGGATATATCTAATATTATATTAAGTGGTGATTTTAATATTGATTTTATAAAAATTTCAGAACAACGTAATGAATTAATTGATATGCTAGGTTCATACAATCTAAAACCCGTAATAGACAAACCAACAAGAGGCGTTAGCTGTCTGGATAATATATGCATCCCGATAGAAATGATGGTAGATAAATCTGAGGTAATTTTCACTCGTTGGTCTGACCATGCAGCACAGGTAGTAGAAATATATCAGGAAACTACAAATAATTCTGAAAATAAAAACAAGGTAAAATATAGACAAACTAACAATATAAATAACATAAATAAATTTAAAAATTTACTAACTCAAGAGAATTGGTATGATTCATTGACAAACGGGGATTACTATGATGTCGATTTGCAGTTTAATGAATTCATGGGAGTTATAAATATAAACTTTGAGGCAACATTTCCACAAAAAGTAAAATATACTAACAATAAAATAACCAAGGATCACTCAAGGGATAAAAAAGTCGTCTCAACATCTGAAAGAGCTTTTTCATCTAACAAAAAGCGGAAATTTTTCCATAATCGAGCATTACAACTGATATAAATATTGCTTTTCCCTCTATAGATTTATTATGTGTGAAAATTAGCGATAATTGTAACAATAAATTATTTGTATTTGTGCTATACATTCCGCCTGCTACTTCTCTCCCTTCTTTTGAACTCTTCTTTGATGCACTCAATCAGCTAGCACCACTGCGTTGCAATAATCAAGTTATCTTTCTTGGTGATTTCAATGTTCCTGAATTCATAACTAGGAGTAATAGTGGATTTAGTACTACTTTGAATATATTTCAGAATTTCAACAACCTACAGCAATTTAATACTGTTGTAAATAGATATGGAAGGCTCTTGGACTTGATATATTCTAATCTTGAATGTTCTGTCGAAAATGCTATCTGTCCGTTGGTCGACGAAGATTTCCATCACCCAGCGCTTGAGCTGAATCTAAATTTCCAGTCTGGCAAACCTCCCAGCTCTTTCCGTATGAATAATAGTGTTTCGAACTACAATTTCAAGAAAGCGAACTTTCCTCTTCTCTATGAACTAATTACAAACGCTGATTGGTCCTTTTTGGAAAATATTAACAATGTCAATTTAGCATGTAAAAAATTTTATGATAAATTGTACAGTCTTTTTGATTTATCTGTTCCGAAATCTATTTATCGTGATCGCCGGTACTACCCACCTTGGTTCTCATCCGAAATTATAAGCAACTTACGCCTTAAATGGTCTACATACAAACAGCATAAAAAACTCAGAAGTGACCAGTCCTATCACCTATTTAATACTCAGCGTGCAAAATGCAAGAAACTTATTAAAGAGGCACACAATCACTACCTTTCATCTATAGAAAATTCAATCATCAATGATCCGAGCAAATTTTGGGCTTACATCCAAAACAAAAAAGGTTCTACGCGTATCCCAGGAGTCATGTGTTATAACAACGAAGAAATCTCAAATCCTGCAGACATTGTTAACGCCTTTGGCAATTACTTTCATAGTGTTTTTATACATTCTACTCCCATCGACCCAGCTTCCCTATCACTTCAACAATGCGTCTTCAATAATACCGTTTCAGTCAATGAGATCTCCGTTGATGATGTTCGAAAACACTTGCAGCGATCCAAAAATTCGCAAACTACAGGTGTTGATGGTGTTCCCAGTTTTCTCCTACGTGATTGTGCTTCTGTTCTTGCTGCTCCCTTAGCTAAAATTTTCAATCGGATGTTGCAGTATTCAACTTTTCCAGATATATGGAAAAAAGCCTTTATATGTCCTGTACTTAAAAAAGGCAAAACCAATGACGTTACAAACTACAGACCGATCTCTTTGCTGTGCAATTTTGCGAAAACTTTCGAGTCAATTATTTACGAAACTATCTACAATTCAGTCAAACCTTTTATCTCTTCATATCAGCATGGCTTTATGGCTAACTGTTCAACGGTCTCGAATCTTGCTGTTTTCTCCCAGTATTTGTCGGATTCCCTGGATGATAAATGTCAGGTCGATGTAATATACACGGATTTCCAAAAAGCTTTTGACAGGATTGATCATTACGTTTTACTGGAAAAGCTCAGCCGTTTCGGTTTCTCCGAACCACTATTAAAATTGATTCAATCCTATTTATTTGATAGAGAATTCAGAGTTAGATATCGTAATTTTACATCTGTTGCATTTGTACCCACTTCGGGCGTGCCACAGGGTTCCAATCTGGGTCCATTGCTTTTTCTATTGTTTATCAACGATCTTGCTGAATCTGTATCTTGTAAAAAGTCATTGTTCGCCGACGATTTCAAACTCTTTTCAATCATCAATTCAGTCAGTGATTGTTTTCTTCTCCAACAAAATTTAAACTCGGTGACCCGCTGGTGCGACAGCAATCGTCTCCAACTCAATATTTCCAAATGTAGAGTAGTCTCTTACTCAAGAAAACAAGACATTATCACCTACTCGTACAATGTAAATGGTATTCTAATGGAGCGTTCACAAACAGTCAAAGACCTAGGTGTAGTTTTTGACAGCAAACTTGCTATCATTGACCACATTAATACAACCGTTAACAGTGCTTCTAAAATATATGGTTTTATCTATAGAAACTGTCGTCGCTTTTCCAATGTTGAAACTATCAGATTATTGTTTTGTTCGCTTGTAAGGTCGAGATTGGAATATGCTTCCTTAATCTGGTATCCTATTTACGATGTACACTGTCTTAGTTTAGAATCGGTTCAGAGACGTTTCCTCAAATTTATGGTATATTTAGAAGATGGTATTTACCCTCCGAGAGGTTGTGAGCAATCCCTATTACTGTCGCGTTATAATTTACTATCATTAGAAACTCGTCGTAATATAATTGCTGTTAGATTTGTATATAATCTTTTTCATAACAAAATCGATTGTGCTGAGCTTCTCAGCCAATTCAACTTACTAGTACCTCGCGTAAACTCCAGACAACAGATGTTATTTTACGCTAACTTTAGCAGAACCAATATGTCTATGCGATCGCCTATTATAATTATGTCCAATTTATTTAATAAAATTTCACACTTATGCGATATGAACCTTGATTCACTTCGACATATTGTTTCATGTGTTATAAACTTAGAATAACTTTTTTTCTCCTCCTGCATCTGCCTATCTTATTGTTCAGATGTATATTTATGTCGCAATGAAGCATGTTTATTTCTGTACTATTAATAGTTGTACAATTTATATTTTGTTAGTTTAGTACTGTTACTACTTATTTAGTTGATGTTTATTTGATCCTGTAAATGGGTGTCATACCTGTTGGAATCAATAAAGTTATTATTATTATTATTACAAACGAGTTATACAGGCAGCAAAAAAAAGACATAATAACTACTTTTTTTCTGATTGATACAATATTGAATAATATTGCCTTAGTTACAATATGTCATAACACACTAATATTTCCCAAGGGAAATATGAAATGCTCATATTGTCCCAAGGGAAATATGAATCGTCAAATTTCACTATATTTTTTTTTTATTTTTTAATTATAGCAACAAAAATTATAACAATAATTTATGAACTAACAAAGTTGTTGCATTTGTAACGCTACTTTTCAGAACCAAAATAAAAATTGCAATTTTCAAAATTTCCGCTAAAACGGTTACAACCAGATACAAACGACGAAGAATCTTGTTCGCAATTCGTCAATGAGTTGGTCGTTTTCTTACTAAGAGCATTCAGTTCAGTTGCAGTCTTAAACGATTTTCCGGAAATCGTCACTAAAGACTGTGTTGACTGTGCTACATGCGATGCCATCATGGACACGCCAGGAACCGTAACAGATGCTACAGAGGGCTCTCCATCTACACCAGCTATCATCTTTGCTACCTTATTTTTCTGCAACATACTGTCAGCTAGATACCCTTCCGCAACCGACGAACTTCTCCAACCACCGTGTCTCATTAGTGTGGTCATTGAGGCTCCCGCGTCGGCCACCAACGTCGCGGATGTTCGTCTTCCACAATGGCCTGTATACGCCTTCGGATTATCCAAACCCAACCATTCAGCAACCTTACTCGGAATCTTTCCGAAGGTATTTTTGCCGACCGGCTGAAGAGTACACTTCTTATTTCGATAAGCCACGAAAAACCTAAGAACACCTTGCGGACGCAACGCCGAATATTCTCTCACCAAACAAGCAGCACTCAGTTCCTCTTCATCAATAATTGTAAATTTCCTATTTACATCATTCTTCGTCTTTGAAACGTTGATCACGATCACCGACCCACGATCTTCGATATCGGAAGAGAGCATATTCACCAATTCGTTCGTTCTGCAAGCGCCAAAGATTTCCATAATTAAAGCGACCTTCAAAATTACGGATGTAACAATCTATTCAATAGAGGAGAATCACAATGAAATTTTTACCTTATACATCAAAAAAATGTCATTAGGAGCTTCTCGCAAGAATTTTTTGAGCTGTTGTCGAGACAACACCTCTGATTTTTTAGGAACGTATCCTTTATTTTTATTCTTCACAAAATGCTTCTACTTCATCGAACAGTTTAACATCAGTTTTTTCCTTTAAATGTAACATTGACCTTAGCATCGATAATTTTGGCCACAACGTATTTGGTGAATATTTGTGCGACTACGGATAGAATAAATTAGTCATACGTCAAAAATAACAAAAACCATAGCAAAATACCAAATCTTCAAAAAATGCAAGCAAAATATTTTCGTCGACACCATTCACCGAATTTTCTCTTCTCCACTCTTGAAAGTCTTCATACACTTTACTGTAAGCAGCTTTAGATTTCACGGGAACCAAACATTCACGGGCTTTCGCCGCTTGTGATAGCACGTAGTTCGACATTTCATCAATTTTATTTATGACAGGACGCGACAATCAAAGCAGCCAACCATGATATTTACAAACACGGCCCTTAGCAACGTTACCAATCCGATTAATTCAAAAATTTAGAATCCAATATTTTTTGCAACAATATTGTATCAATCAGAAAAAAACTATTGATTACAACACGGGAAATATGAATTATGTCCCTTGGTTGTCTATACATCCCTCGGGTTTCACCCTCGGGATGTAACTAGCCAACCTCGGGAAATATAGTATTCATATTTCCCTAGTTGTAATAATAGCTATAATGCAAATATCGAAAAATAAAGGCTTAACTGCATGGCAAATTATAGGTAAAAAATCAAAAAAGAAAAATGAAAAAATCAGTTTAAACTCGGGAAATAGCTTAATTTATGATACTCAGGAATGTGTAAATCACTTTAACGCATACTTTAATAATGTTATAAATGAATACCTAAATAAAGACAAAGTTAATAATGGGATAAATTTACCTTCTAGTAAAAGTAATAATTGTACACTGTACTTTACCCCCGTTACAGAAAATGAAGTGTTAAACACAATATATGAATTAAAAAATAGCAATTCTTGTGGGCCTGATGGACTATAGGCTATACTTATCAAAGACTGTGCAGCAGAATTAAAATCTTACAATAATTATTAATAATTCTCTAAAAAAAGGTAAATTTCCAAGCTCACAAAAAATAGCTAAAGTTCTGCCGGTATTTAAAAAAGATGATCCGACATTAGCAAAAAATTATAGGTACCGATCTCCAACTTAAATACATTTTCTAAAATTTTAGAGAAAATAGTTGCAAAAAAATTAATACATTTTTTAATTAGAAGCATACGCATGAACCCCAATCAACGTGGATTCATGGCTGGAAAATCGACATCATCTGCCATGGCCGATTTTCTAAATGCAGTATATAAAAATATGGATATGCAAAAGAGTTGTGTTGGGCTATTTATTGACCTCAGCAAAGCGTTTGACTTAGTCAATCATAACAAGCTACTAGCAAAACTATGGCATAATAGTATAAGAGGTGTCCCATGGAACTGGTTTGAAAGCTATTTACAAAATAGGCAATATTATGTTGAAATGGATGGTGTTAAATCCAATTTATTAACATCAAATAGAGGAGTTCCCCAAGGATCTGTGTTGGGGCCACTATTATATATAATATATGTACTTGACCTAACATATGAAAACACAATAATGTATGCAGATGACACTTCGTCTCTTGTAACTGCTCGTAAAAGGGAAAATATTTGTACAATTGCAACTGAAAGGTTGAAACAGTTAGATGATTTCTTCCAAAGTAATGAATTGTTTATAAATTATAGCAAAACAGCATTTATTCAATTCACCAATGAAGGTAGTGAACAAAACTTAAGCTTACTAATTAAGTCAAAGGCTGGGTCAATACAACAACTAGAAGCAACACGATTCTTAGGCATTATAGTGGATAATAGGCTTAAATGGGCAAATCATATAGAGTACTTGAGTAAAAAACTTTTGATACAATGTTTTACCTTAAAACAATTAAAAAGAACAGTGGATAATAACATTTTAAAACTTTTATTATTTTTCACGAATACATTCACTATTAAGTTATGGTATTATAGCCTGGGGTGCATGCTCAGAAACGATTAGACTATTCAGATTACAAAAGAGAGCTATTCGAACTATCGCAGACCTTAGATCCTATAGCAGTTGCAGAACATTCTTTAAAAGATTGAATATAATGACGGTTCCAGGCATCTACATATACAGCCTCATAATCCATACTATACATAATATTGATGCATATAAGCCATTAAATAACAACCACACTTATAAAACAAGAAATGGAAGCAAATTAGAAATTCCCCTGCATAAGACAGCACTCTATAAAAATAGTCCACATTATCTATCTATATGCTGTTATAAGAAATTATATGATCACTTAAAGAATATAAATAAAGATAAACAAAAACATTATATAAAAAAGTTACTGATTGAAAAAGAGTACTACTCGTTAGAAGAATTTCTTAATGACCCAACATTGTAATCTGAACTTATGTCTGCATATCTGTATGTATATGTATATGTATGTACCTATTTGTGATTTTAATGTTTAACCTGTAATTGACTTGTTCTATACATTTATATATGTCTTAGAGAACTAATAATAAACTTTACTTTACTTACTTTACTTTACCACTACATACCCACCAATTTTATAAACTCCTAGAAAACAAATAACTTCAACTAATAAGTACAAGAGCTTCCTATATTTATATTTAATTTAGGATTAACAAATGATCCCGAAATGATCACGTCTTGTTCGGTACTGTAAAAACTGATACATTGGACCATGATTTGTGGTCCGTCATTTTAAAACTGTAAATCGTGATCTTACCAAAATAGATCGATCTTTCCTGTTAACAAATAAACTTGTTCAGCACTCTTAACACTTTTTCGTAATTGTTAGGAATTTTGTCATATTTGTTCTTGGTAAAATAGACCTTTTTTTTCATTAAAACTGTGAATTGACGGAAGATACTCTCAAATCTCTTCAACTTGAACGAGGTCTGTGATGTACATTCCAACGAATTCATAATCAAAAAGATTATTTTAATCATCTGCAAGTTTCGAATCAACTTCTTTGTTAATTAAAAATAAAAAATAAGTACAGACAATCATGCAATCATAATACTTCCTTCTGACTTTTTATTCTTAAGTTCAACATCTCCTGAATTTAAACGAAATCGTGAATTTATTACGCAAAAACAAAAAAATAGACTCCTACCGTAAAAAAAACTGCACTTTTCTAGGATTCAAATTTGATAGCATCGATCTACGAGTACCTATACCTCTACTAGAGATGTACCGACTGTAGGTCTGGCCGACTAACCGACTAGCCGATTGTTCGGCCAGTAAAAACCGACTAGTCGGCCGACTGTTCGGCTTTGCTAAAACCGGTTTATAAATGCGACAGACAGTGTTTTTTTTTCTATTTCTCTGACTACCTTAAAAATTTGTTTTATTTTAATAAAAGGAATAACTAAAGTTCCTTTATTTTCCAAAAAATGTGTTAAATTTGTTTGGATAATTTTAACATTTAATTTTTCTTAGTAACTCAGTACAAAAATAAAGAATAACACAATTTAGGGCCAGTTTATACAATATTTTAACTGAGATTAAGTTAATCGCGCATTTAACAAGGATATTAGCGACGTCTGATTGGCGTAGAGTCGGTCACATGGTACTTTAACGCGGGGTTAAAAATTAAATCGCAATTAAATATTTAATTGAGGTTCTGTAAACCGGGTTTAATTGTTTTACATACTATTGTAATTTTAATAAAAACAAGCCGACCGATCGGCTGTTTAGCCGACCAGTCGCCGACTGCAGCCGACGATGAAAAACGATCGAATAGTCGGCTTATCCGACCGGTCGGCCACTAATCGGTACATCCCTAATCTCTACCGAAACAGAAAAAAACATAGCTATAGTGAAACAGCTGTCGTCACTTAGAAGATCCTCAATAAAGATTTGTTCCTTCGCTCAACTATTAGACCCCCTTGTCTCACTACACCCAACTGTTAAATATGGTTGGGCTCGTACTAAAAATTTGTAAAGACAAAAATTCTTGGCCCTAAAACGTTGTAACGGTAATTATAAGGGCAGTATATGTGTCACCCAGGAAGTCAAATTTGATCGACAGGATCCCCTTAGCAAAAAACTCGCTTACCCTCCGTAAGTACTGTAGAGTAATATTTACAGACACCAGTAGGTATAATCTGATGGGCAGCTTACGGCGGGGGCCATAAGGCTGAGGGGTTTTAGACCCAATACAATACATCTAAACACATAAACTATCTGGAATTAAAATCAGTACTTTACAGCTTCCAATCATTTGCACGGGAGATGTCAGACACTGTAATACACTCCTGCGCACTGTCCACAGATTTCAAATTACTGCGGGCTGGACAGCAAAGTCAAATACCTTCAACAAGTTCTATATAAACTAGCCGATGTAGAATTTATCAATAATATACTTAGTGTATTTTGGGACCAGTTGTTATACCACCCAACTGTAAGTTGTCTATTGCTCTGAGAGTACATATCGGACGATTGCTTTCCTTTAAACAACTACATGATGGTCTTGAAGACAGAACTACGAAGTATAATTGAAGATTACACAACTTAGTAACCTTAGTAATAACCTTAATAGACGAAACCCTCCCGTCCCTGTTACTAGAAAATTACACATTACTACTAAGTAACCTTCCTTATTGTTTCTATCATCTAAGAAAACGTAATGATCAAGGTAGGTGGCATCGGTGTGACAGTTTATTTTTCTCTCCAACTTTAAACATAGTGCACGCGATCTGCATGACAGACGGTAATACCTTTTAATTCGTTACGACGAAACTGGTCGTATAATGATGACCAATTTCCTTATTATAAGTCGTTTAATGTTTAGTTTGATACTCAAAAAAATGTTAAGAACAGTTTTACGAGTGAAACACACAACATACTTTTTTTCTATGCACCAGGTTAATAGTATATTATTCATGAAAGTACATATCAACAGCCAGTAGAATTTTAATATCATCAATATAAAATACACTTGAAATCTACAGTCGGGGCCAGAAAATCTTCGACATCATTTTTCTGTCATTATGAAAATTTTGAGGTACGCTATGGCTTATTGTCATTTTGTCGTTAGATTTGTCACGTCACATCCAATGTTAGCAGTGAAGTGTCAAAAATGACAAGACAAAAAAAAGCGCAAAGAGTGTTTTACACTATTTGACAGTGGAATAACATTGAGGTCCAAGATTTTATGTACGTCAATGTAGATCCAAAGCAGGTGACAACGTTATTTATAAATATTATAAACAATGGTCTTAAATTTAAGCCTTGCCAGATGCCTGAGGAACAACGAGGATATTCTAGCATGAATTCAGCACGAAATGACCTACTAAGTTTAAACTACCCAAACACACTTACCTAATTTGCACATCAAAATACTATGATGATCGACTTTGTCAAACTGTTTTTGATAAAGTTTCATATACCACGTCATCTTGATATTTAAGATACTGATGTTTCAGAAACATGCTGAGTAAACTCACCTCAGTTAGTGCGGACATACTTATTATCACTGCCTATTATTAAATTTAGTTTTAATTACTCCTTCGGATGTGGATCTGGTGCATGAACCATTAGTTGCATCATTTTTGTCTAGTTCTCTGTTTACGGATATTTTAAGTAAAGTTATTAGATCGGAAACTGAAAAACTACGACAAGAAGTCGAATTTTTGAGAGCGGATGTTACTAAGCTCAGGGAGAGTCAAAATGATCTTATGAAATTGTTATCCAAAGATGTGTTTTTAAAATCAACTAAGAAGAGTGATGCTGCGTGTCGGATGGATTATGATTGCGATGTTGAACATTCAGAGAATGCCATCATGGTTAACCCGAAAAATTTTTGGAGTTTTGTTAAAAGTAAATCTAGCACATGCAGTAAGCTTCCTTTAAATATGATTTACGACGACATGCGAGTGTGTGGTGCTGTGAAAATCGTAGAGTGCTTTGCTACACATTTTTCCTCAGTATTTACTAGTAATAAGAACATTAATTTTGACAATATCAACTTTCCTGTAGATCAACCTGTTAATTTAATCAATGTCGTAATTGAGAGCTCCTCCGTTCTCAGTGCGTTGGAAAGCCTTGAAAACAAAAACTGTTCAGGACCTGATGGACTCCCACAATCTTTTTTTAAGACATGCAGCAAATCTCTGGCTGATCCCCTTTGTCGATTATATAATCGATCTACTAATTCTGGCAAGTTTCCGACTATCTGGAAATCAGCATTTATCATTCCTATTTTTAAAACAGGTTTAAACATTGAAATAAAAAATTATAGACCTATAAGTTTGCTGTGTACTCCGTCAAAAATTTTTGAAAGCATTGTAGCTGCTCAAATGTTTGAGAAATTTAAAACTGTGATAACTCCTTGTCAGCATTGATTTTTTTCAAAACGATCAACTTTAACCAATCTTTTTATTTTGTTAATTATATTTTCGATGCCTTTGAAAATAACTTAGATGTTCATGCTGTTTACACTGACTTCAGGAAGGCATTAGACACTGACAATCATTTTATACTTTTAAAAAAGCTATACTTGTACGGACTTCGTGATCCTCTTCTGTCATGGCTTAAAACATTATTTATTAGACCGTTATCAATGTGTACATTTGAACGGAGTCAGATCAAATGAATATCTAGTTACTTCAGGTGTTCCGCAAGGTTCAGTCATTGGCCCACTTCTGTTCAATATCTTCATTAACGATATTGCTTCGAATATTACATCGAATACACTTCTCTACGCTGATGACCTAAAATTGTTTAAGAGCATACGCACACTTACTGGTACTGTTGTCCTACAATCCGACATAATTAAAATTGAAGAATAGGAAATTTGCTTCATCTCCGTGTTCTTATATTTTATGTGGTACTGCACTGTCTGTGGTCAAAGAAATTAAAGATTTAGGTGTTTTACTAGATGCTAAGTTAAGTTTTCATTGTCACTATGATACAATAATTTCTAAAAGCAGGACAATGTTAGGTTGTGTTAAAAGGTGGTCTACTGATTTCAATGATATACGTGTATTAGTCATATGATTTAATTCTCTCCTAAGATCCTTGTTAGACTATAACACTCTTATTTTGTCACCGTTTTATTCTTCCCACATCAGGCGTTTTGAAGCTGTCCAAAACAATTTTCTTAAATATTTAATGTATAGACTCGCTTTAAAAAACATTATTTTAGAAGAATACTCAGCTGGTTGCTAGTTATGTATCAATTAGTAGTTTAGAAAATCTCAGAATTTATCACAAATTGTGTTTTATCTTTAAATTAGTAAATGGTTTAGTAGATGCGCCCGAGCGATGCATTTTTTGCCAGTAGCTGAAATTATGTTATTCTCGAAACATCAAGGAAAAGGTACGAAGGAACCTATGTCACGTTAAAAAATCGTGTGCTGAAAAGCATGTCTAAGTAGGTATGTGAAAAAGTTCTAGTGGTATATTTCGTTCAGCGAAGTACAAGGCTACAATCTTCTAACTGTCTTTGGGCTGAATATTCAGTGCTTGATTATAGGTTAAATGTAGATATGTCTAAGTAACTAACTAACTTACGGCGTTTCTAAAGAACAAAAATTCTGGATAAGTCAGAAAAGTCTAAGGTGTCAGTTGTGATGACATAAATAAATTTTTGAGAGAAATACCAAATGAAGGTAACACAAAAAACCACTTTTGACATTAGATTTTCATAATTAATTATAGGCTTGTGATGGGTATGGCTGGGGCGAGCAGAAGGCAAGAAATTTGTAATCTGTCAGTAGACGACATTGACGATAAAGGTTCTGTGATTGTTGTTCGTATACCCAACATTAAAACAAAAATTCAACGAACCTTCACGAGTATCGTTCAAGAAAATAAAAAAATTCACTTCGTGAAGATAGTAGAAGGTGTATTAATCAAATTGCGGAAAAAATAATAGCAAGTATTCCTTCTAAAATTACTACTTTCGTGGAAATGGAGAATCATAAGACCTACACTGGTCACGCTTTTAGAAGAACATCTGCCATTCTTTTGGCAAATAAGGGGATTGAGTTTCAGTGTAGAGGAAAGTTACGTATAAGAATCGATTGAAAAAAAAGCTATAAGTTGCAAATAAAATTTTGGATAATGGAAAAGTTGATGGTTCAGATTCTATATAGAAATTTTAGAACCTGTGTCCACGATTTCTTTGAACACTTCTTATGAAGGTTTTTTAATGGCTAATGACATTAAATTATCAATGAATACCAGTTATTTTTAATAACTATGCTCTTCACTGTTCTATTAATTTTAATATGCATTGAAGAACTTGTAATTTTAAGCTCAAAGAAGTTCGTTCAGAAATTAAGCGTAAGTTCTGTGCCTAGTGAATTTCAAAACTTTGGGCGGTAAATACAACTTACTGCGTTGATCATGTTCGTTGTAAGTAGACCAGGAGACCATGAGCAAGCATCATATTATAACATAAAATAACTGTGAAGTTGTGGCGAATTTAATAAATTTATTCTTGTTGTAATTCCGTAATTATTATTTTGTTCTGTGTTACAAACTGAAATTGATTTATAAAGTACTAGTCTAATATTCCGCCAATTTTATTTGAAAATCCCTGCTAGACAACCCATTAATACAACCCAAAAAAGGCACTGTTTTTATTACCCTGGAGGTGAAGACATGTTTTATGGAAAATATGTAAAATATTCTTATTTTTATATTTACTTGTTGTAAAAAATTTCAGTCTAAGTAATTAGATGTTTTTTTCTGTTTATGTTGCTACCTACACAGGCAAACAACAAAACTTTCAGTATCGTAAATTAAGCTACTACTAAAAGGGAACTAACATGCCGTTTAAGCAAAGGTCAATGCTTTGTGAGTGTTTTCTGTTCTTTTCTTTTCTTTTCTTTTTACTCAAAAAGCGAAAGTTTAAAATACTGTTTAAATGTTATTTCCGTCGCTCTTAAAGTACAGCCGAAAAGCTTCGAAAAATTATTATCAAATTTAACTCTGAGAGTTTAATTTTTATTTTTTTTATGATGACCCCTATGAGCTAAAATGCATGGATTGTTAAACTACAGATAAGGAATGAGTTTTTCTTTAGAAATTTTTTTGATAACGTCGTCTACATTTTAGAAAGAACATATATACCAGTTTGAATTCGTGCAGTGCAATAATATTATTAACAGTATAGTATCCTCAAAGTTTCGGGAAAATGAGATAGGCCATAAAATATTCATTATTTTGGACTCTCTTACAATACTTCCTTAGCTTACGCTCGGGAAGTCAAAAGCATCTAGAAATATATATCACAAAAAAATTAAACATACTCGTACATACAAAGTTTTCGCTTCAAATTTTATTTTGATCGAATTCGTGAAACGTAATATATATCTAATACAATTATTTCAGTTTAGTACTTCCTGGACGGAAGCTAATGAAGTATAGAAATTAATCGAGTCGGGCGACTTGCTACTTTCATGTTTTCATGACATCTAGAGTACAAAAGAAATCTTCCGTTTCTGTCTGTCTGTCCATCTGTCTACCGTCTGTCTGTGTCGAATTTTTTTCGACAGATGATCTCCAAAACTTTTCCGTGTGGAATTTTTATCCTAGACATCTAGATTTTTGCAAAAAGAAACAAAATTATATAACAACATTGTACCATTTAGCTTCGAAACTGCAAATCGAATTCTCTGAAATCTTGCAAACATTTTAAGGTTATCGAACTCATGGTAAATCGTTAATCAAAATTTATTCATTTTTCCCCTCTGAAAAAAATTAGTGACGTGACCTCAAAATTTTGCCGAATAAATCCTCTCTGAAAAATGGAAAATATTATGACCCTATATTTGTGATCAGTGTAGTTTTTAGAATTACATTATTATACAGGATGACTTAAAAAAATTAATGTTTATTATATGGATGAAATCAAGAACGATTCACGCCATTTTTTCGAAAATTCGGGAATACAATACTGCTATTATTATCATAAAGGCTATCATAAATTTACAAAATCAAATCTTATATTTTTTGAAGAAACTGGATTTGTTGTACTGTACCTCAGGGGAGAGGGAAGTTCTGTTAGAATAATAGAATAATCTTCAACCAATTTTTAACAGAGAATTGGTAGAAATGTTCATATTTCAATAAATAAATACTGAAAGTTCGTCTTTATTTGTGTTGCCAAATAAAGACTAACTTTTCTAATATTCCGCTAGAAAAAACATTCAACTGGCAATTGATAGGCATATTTAATTTATTTCACGTTACGTACCTAATTAATAGCAGATGACTTGCAGTTTAAATCAAATCCTAACATGTTTGTTTACTAATTTATTAATTTTAGTAGTACTATAGTTCTTTCATTGTTGGATGACAGATAACGAAAATGCGTCGTTATTATGAATTATTTGTTGACACAGTGAACAATGTCTCATGTAAAATATCAGTTTATAACACAATTCTGTTTTCTTTCTTTTCACTGATTTATAAAAAATTATACGTTCATTTTTTCAAACAGAATTTATATCGTATACTCGGTTAGGGTAAACATTCTGTCAAATGGTAATATCAACGAAACAAAACAGTACAGAGACTAGTTATTTTCTCAAAACCAACACATAAATAATTCAGAACAAATAGCCTTGCTACAGTGTAGTTTATTATACACATATTTTTCATGTGTTCGAATTACACACAAGAGTTCAGTTGAAGGCGGTGTGCGTTTAAAGAATATCAATTTAGAAAACATTTCAGATATTTTCCGGAAAACCATTTGAAATGTTTATTTGATTTGCGAAGAGAGACTTTCATAAGTCTTTTAAAATAACAGATCCGTTGAAATTTCATACACAGTTTGGTAAAAAGTTGAAGAGGTGATTCTCTTGAACCGACTTGGAAATTGGGTGCCAACTGTGAAGTAGTAAGATGAGACGCTTCGGGCAAAAAGTTGAACGCGAGATGGGTACTTGACAACTTATATTTGCAATTTAAAAAGTTCCCGAATAAATGAGTGGAAAAACTTTCACTGCAGCGTTCGGCTATAAGGAAGTTGGGAGCAAACGAGCTTCCAATAATAATCTTTAAAACCCAGATTCCACAGAATATTAAAATGTTCGGAATTCAAAGCCAGAAACAATGCTAAGCCGCCAATCAAAATGATGTTATTATGTAATCCAGAAATTTTAACTGCTTAACACGTTTTCGAAATTGTTTAATGCAGCAATTATCCTTATTAACTTGCACAAAATGCAGAAGATACTGCTAATTAATAATTTTTTATAAATTTTAGTTGGAAATACTCGTGAGAATTATTTTTACAAGTAATTCATTCATTACTAGTAATGCATAGTGGTTGATTTTAACCTTCTACTCTAGCGGTAAATAAATTTTCTCCCAACGTTCGTACAGAAGAATTGCTATTATATGAATGTATTTTACAAATTAGATATTATACCCCTAAGACAGATTTTTTTTATTTATAAGCCCAAATTTTCAAATATTGTTTCAATTATAGACTGTTTTTCTGCGAGTGTGCAGGCCAATTTAAATTTCGCTGCACACAACCTAAAATAAGAGCCAGGCGTTTTAACCGAATAAGTTGAAACCAATAAATTAGTATTATTGTAGGTAATTCATGCCTGAGTTATAAACGTTTATAGATTTTCCTTATCCAGCGTAATAACGGCAACTAAGTAATATATTCAGATTAATTTTGTATCTATTAAAAATTTGGCTGTTAGTGACGATTGTAAACTGGTCGGTGCCGCTTAGCCTTCGATGAAAATATAGGGGTTGTGTTTGAGAAAATAGAGTTCCACAGAAAAAAAAGGGTAAAAAAATTACTTTCAAAGTAAGAGTTTAATACACGGTTGTTTAGTTTCTAAAACTTGCTTTGAAATCATTTGAAATTAATTCAAGTGAATTAAAAAAACTGGGCGTAGGTTACGTCCACAAAAGTTCCTTCACTCTCCAACTTCTTCGAAAAACTATAAATGTATGTAATGTTAAAGTAAATGTAAAGAAGCGTGTTACGCCTATGTTTCAAATGAGTTTTTCTTGTACAAAATTTTGTCATCAACATTTTTGCGAGGGCACGTATTTTAATTTGGATAGATGCAATCTAATACCAATAATAATATTGTATTCCCAAATTTTTGGAAAAATGGAGTAAGCGGTTCCTGCTTTAATCAATAAAATAAACTGACTTTTTTTTCATCTTGTATAAACAATTCTGAAAAATATAAATATAGTAGTAAGTCACAAGTGCAGACTCACTATATTGTGCCCATTTTCAATAGTATTTATTCAGCAAAATTTTGAGATGACGTCATCAATTTTTTGGGGAGATAAATATATTTTAATTAAAACTTTACCTTGCTGACGGTACCTTTAGAACAGCTGCAAGATTTCAAAGCATTTGGTTTTACAGATTCAGAATTAAATTGCAAAATGTTGTTGTCAAATTTTGATCTTTTTTTTCCAAAAATCTGGGGTGGGATTTTGTTTCTATAACGATAAAATATCGGTCCCGATAAAATGTGGTCGTCTTTTTCCTTCGCATCTGAAATTTATATTTTCAGATTATCGCTTCGTTATCGTATCGGTAGCAACAAAATCCCACCCCTGGATATCTCGGCTAAAATTCAACACGAATTCATAAACTACAAGTGTAGGACTATGTGATTTTATACAATTTATAACCCATTTACTATGTACAATTTTGGGGTGACGTCATCATATTGTTGGTATATGATATACATAATGCACAAATAAAATTTGGCAACAATCGGTGCGGTAGTTTCGGAGATTGTCTGTCTAACAAAATTGACACAGACGGCGGACAGACAAACAGACAGACAGACGGAAACGGGGACCTATGTTTTTGCACTATAGGGGTTATGACATATCGAGAAAATGTGAAAGTCGCCAGTCGCCCGATGTACTCAATTACAAAAGTTCCTTAGCTTACGATCTCGAAGGTAAGATACAACAGTAAGGCTCCCAGTATTTTGTTAATTTAAAATGCCAATAAAATCAGATGTTCGCGCTGAGAAATTTGGACTTTTTTTGAGACAGTCATGAATTTCCATGAATACTGTGGCGGCACAATATAACGTAGAAAGGACGAAAGAATTCACACGTAGGTTCATCAGGATCCATTTGACTCTCCTAGTAACTTTATAGTCTGCATAAATTATCTTTATCTTTTCTTCAACGTCAACACCTTTAAGTTAAAAATTAGTGTCATCTGCGTAAGACATTTGCATGAAGATACATTTTTTTTCTTAAGTAAGATGGCAATTCATTCACATAGATGATAAATAAAGTCGGACCCAAAATGGACCCTTGGTGAACCCCAATATCAATGGATGCCGTTTCAGGACGTGTGTCATTTACTATTACTTTTTGTGTTCTGTTGTTAAGGTTAGATTCAAACCATTCATATGCTTTACCTCTAATGCTATAACTTTATAATTTTTGTAATAAAATTGAGTGGTGGACGTAATCAAAAGCCTTGGTAAAATCGATAAACAGTCCTAGAGTTGTTATTTTTTTATCGACATGATAAACGTTGCCTAGATAATAATCAGCGAGGGCACTATCCAAACCGCTACAGACAAACAACAGGTTAATATTCTTTTACCTCAATAAATTGGTCCCAGTTATCTTTCGTACAGTATATACAAAAAATTGCTCGAAAGTTGTTTTGACAGAACTTTCGTAAAGTATTATGAAACATATCCATCATTTTGGAGTTGAGTTTTTATTTTACACTTTTACTATGTACAATTTTGAAGTGACGTCATCACATTATTGGTGAGGATGATTAGACAAAGTTTGGTTAGCATTTTACCATCTGCATGATATTCGTATTACACATATAAAATTTTATAACAATTAGTCCAGTTATTTCGGAGATTGTCTGCCTGATAAAAATCCGGACAGACGACAGACAAACAGACGGACAGACGGACAGACGAACAGACAGACGGACAGACAGACAGACGAAAACGGGAGACCTATTACTTCGTACTGTAAGGGTCATAAAAAGTCAAGAAAACGTAAAAGTACGTACTTCGTTTACGCTCGGGAAGTAAAAATAACGACCACAATTATCTCCACATTCTTTTAAATTTATCTTTGGAAAACTAATAAAACTTAGTGCCAGTTTATACAACATTTTAACTGCGATTAAGTTAATCACGCATTTCACGCGACATTTAGCTTCGTCTAATTGGCGTAGAGTCCGTCACGTGGTACTTAACGCCGTGTAAAAAATTTAATCGCGATCAAATATTTAATTGAGCTTCTGTAAACCGGATCTCAGTGTAATAAATCATTGACTAGGTAACCTTACAGTTCTATATTCGTCATTACATCATTTGAAAACGTGCATGTCTTTGATCTGGAACAAAATTAGTTCCTAATAACGCGCAAAAGTGCAGCGGAAACACGTAACCCCTTCAAAGATCAAAATGAAATAGAGTTTTGCATATGAATCGAAGTGGAAATATTTCCACTTTAGAAACACATCTGACACATCTGGCATTCAACCCCGGTTAGGTAAAAACTTGTTCATATACGTTCTACCGTTCTGCTTTAAAACAATAAAGGATACGGAAACTTGGAAACATAAGTATCTAATAAAAAATACCAGAACTTTGTTACACTTGTTTCCTCGTCCCGTAATGTAAGAAATAGGAGCTTTTTCTTATTCATTGCTGGAGGATTTTCTTCTTAATATTTTATGTTGCGATTATTTAGATTCAGAAAGTGCTTTTTAAATATGGCAATTTATCTCGAATTAGCTTGGATTAAATTATTGCTGTCACAACGGAGTAATGTATTGCGCTTTAAATGCATTTTTTATGGGTACGGGATAATATCTCTAAACTTTAGATCAGGGTCTCGTTAAGAATATTTTTTGGGATACAGACTGATCATTAACTGTGCGAGTAAACGGTGATTGGCATTCATTAGCACACTATATTTATACACGGTCGCCTGTAAAAACTAACCACTTAAAATTCCGTTGAAATGTTAACATGGGTATAATTATATCCAATTTTCCTAGATCTATCATCATCCTGTTTGGCACAGATTGACGGTAGACAGACATAGACAGAAGGAACATAATTAATAGAGACTGCAGCTTTTATTATATTCAATGAGTCGGTAAGTAGGCGACTCGATTTTGTTCTGACACTTTTCAACAAGATGATAATGTGATACTCTCATCAAATACAGTAAACTCAATTCTATGTGGTCAAAGTTAAAAAAAAAAATGCTTAAATATCGTAAACAGAATACGTCAAAACCTAAAAATTGTATTTTTAAAGTTTATTAGAACAATTCTTAAGATTACTACAAATGTTCAACTGTGGTGAACATATTTTCGTACTTATTTGATTGTTACGGTAACGTCTTAATTAGAGTTGCGTTCTGCTTATGATAACTAATTTAGGGATTAAGTATTCAAGGAATTATCCCGAAACCTCTGCAAACTGCCTTTATAACCATTTCGTCATGTTTTATACTAATTTAATGAACGGTCTTCGAAGCACAAGAAAATTATTTACAAATACCTTTTGGTATGTACGAAATTATTTGTAATCTCGACTGTTCAACCCTTAATTTGCTAGCGCGTATAATTACATTATTACACGAACAAGGTTGAAATTGCCCCGTTAGCGAATGGCCAACCACGGTGTGTTACGGCGAAATGCCAAGGTCTTGTAGCACGAAAATGTGGACATAAAACACATCAATATAAATGCGGCGTTTGCTTTGGTTTTTTAGAAGGTGTTTCATTTACCGTTCCCTTTCGACTTATAGAAACTGTTGAATCACCATCAACAATATCAAAATCAAAGAATAGACAACTTACAATTTAGTGTAATTTAAAATCTTAGCAAAAAATCTATAAAATTATAAAAATTACTGGTCGTTATTCAGTAAACTTCTAATATAGGTACATAATTTAGCAATATTTTTCTTTTTCTTTCCGTTGTTCCGCCGTCCGTTGAATTCATTATTCACTACTATAATTAATTTGTTAATTTAAAGATTTTAAATTTTAAGTCCAGTTTGTACCTACTTTGATCTTAGGGGAAAATCTTTAACAAAGTTGTTTAGGTTGAGGATTACCGTCTAGTGTTAAAAAACATTTACCGTTTAGATAGCGATTACTTTGTCGAATTACTTCCGTTGCAGCGTGAACTTTAAAGTTAACAAAACGTACGATAAACTCAAGCATGAAATGAATTCATGCATTTAAAATAAAAACAAGAAAATAGGACAACATTAACGTGTATAAAATAACAAAATATTCAAACAATAAAGAAGCTTCCCACAAGCTTCGACGAAGTTCAGCGATAGATACAAGAAAGTTTGAAATAAGTTTTCCTCGTGTAGACGGAAGAAAACACGTATATAAAACACTGTTAATATCAAAGAACTTAAGCCACCTTAGTATGTAACCGAGCAACTTTTATTAAATTTTATCATTGAAGTGTAATCTTTCGTAACTAATTTTAAGGCAACAAAGTATTCCGGTTGCGAAAAAGCTAGATAAAAATAAATTAGTTCGAGTTTCAAAAAATTCTTGATTACGATAAACGGTAGATGTGTTTAATTTAGCCTGAGTGTATTTTTGAGTACCTCTTTCGTACATTAACCCATGCTGTTGGCAAATTGTCTCACATCACTTAAAGCTCATGCCTTGCAGAAGGCTAGCCTTTATCTCTGCTACTTTCCATTAAAGAAAATGATATTTCCACTTTCTAACGGCTTCGTATTTTTCCAACTAAAGCTTTACAGCCGGATCCAGCTGATTATCAATAAGATACCGCTGATTCTGTATCCACCTGAGACCGCCTCTTTCACTCGTCCGAACAGTTTTTTTAACGTGTTCTCGGAAGATTCGATTTTTACGCACCCGTTTGATCTAGGAGTTTTTTATTTAATTTCGTGTCCATTTTCCAGCTTTTATGGAACGACGTTGATTGTTGTTTTATCGTGTAGTCGATAAAAGTTTATTGGTCATTAAACGTGTTGCTGTCGTTTTCATAAGCAATATTTCCACATTCGGGCAAGGGTTGTTAAAAGAAATGCACTGGATACAAAATAAAAAGCTGTTGAATGTAATAGCGGCCGTAATGTTATCAAGGTTTTTGAAGTGAGACTTGACCTACTAAAGACGCCGCGGAGCTTTCATTAAAGATAACATGATACATTTGAAATGTGAGATAGTTTTCTAATTTAAAGTATCGGGTAACTTTTGCCAAAGAGTCGATTTTATAGGAGATAAATTTTCATTAACAGTTTACTATGCTTACGATGACCTGTAAAATGTTGTTATAAAATTTTTATTTTTTTACAAAAATCTGGTTGTCTAGGGTAAAAACTGAACAAGGATTCGTACGTAAACCACAAGTACAGGAACATTTAGTGTTGTCATCTTACCGATAAAAAAATTCGTTCTGTAATTAACCGATTAAGTTTTTGATAATGATGAAACAGAGGAATTTTGTACGGAATTTCTGGAGAGTTTTTCGGGACGATGGGTATTTTTGAACATACTGAAACAAAGGAATTGTTTGCACTTCTGGAGAGTTTTCGATGATGAGGAGTGTTTTTCAGACTCTCCTTTATAAACAAAATTTTTAGCCACCCAAGTTTTATTTTATGAAGAATCTTCAGTGTACACCTCCGGTACATTTGCGGATTTGGTAGTGTTATTATTTTAATTGTTAGTAACGTTATATTCAAATTATGTTGTTTATCCTGTACATGATCAATATAGTCGTGACTTCATCGGTTCTGCATGCACCGGCAATTTCAGGTATTAATACCACCTAAAACATTTTGGTGGCCGAATTCGAATAAAATTTTCGCGCTGGAATTAATTAACAGTGGCGCGAAATCAAATTTGAATAATTTGAATTTGAAAAAAAATTCAATCAAAAAAATCGTTAAACATAGGCCTCGTGCACGTTTAGTTCTTTTTTCGTTGTTGGTAGTTCTCCTTGTTAGTTAGAGGGTTGGTAGAGGGACAAGATGGGTGCTTGCTGTAGGGAAGTGAAAGCGGTATTGTCCTTTTAGTTTCGTGTTTGTGAGCATGGTGAAAAGACGCTGTAAATTAGCTAGGTTAAATTAGTTGGTTTGGTAGTAAAATTAAAATAATTTCTTTCCTTAGGCAATTATCATCGTTATCATCATTACATCACCCACCGAGGCATTTCTTCGCAACGTTAAAGATTGATCACATCACCGAGGCATTTCCTCGCAACGTTTAAAATTACATCACCGAGGCATATCTTCGCAACGCTTAGAAATTACATCACCGATGTTTGTGTATATTCATGATGTTCATGATGTGTTTTGTTCGGGGTAAGCAAGTCACGATATTAAAGACTCTCAAAGCTAATTGTTTGGATCATGGCATAATGTAACCTCGTATAAATCCTTGTTTGAATCATCGATAAAGTGTGGCAAATATTAATCTCATGTAAAATTTATTAGCTTTGCAATTTTTCACGTCTTACAATTTTAATTTCAATAATTTTCTTTGTTGTATAATTTAAATTGAACGTAAATTTTCATGCTCTGCAGTTTCTAACCTCACGTAATATTTATTATTTTTTTATCTTTACACTTTCACACCAGATCTTTTGTTTTTATAAATCTCTGCTAGTTTTGTGTTCTGTAAATATTTTGTTGGTGAATGTTTCCATCATATAAATTATCTGCTGACCAATCTTAACCTCAAATAAGAATTTTTTTTTTTTAATTTCACAAGAGTGTATGGCGAATTTAAATGTTGTTTATTGCTCTTTTTGAAACGTTGACACTTGTTTAGTTGTCGTTAATATCAAAGTTATAAGAAATTGGATATTTAAATGTAATTGAGGTAAATAACATCATAACACTTGGCGGAAGCGGAGGGCGCGATTCCCTTTCGAGCTGTCAGGTTTAGAATAGGAGTTAGGGACGGTCAAGATGACGTAACGCTGTCGGTTTCTGTACATAGCCGGGACCCAACTGCGAGTTGCGACCGTAACGGTCTGCTCGTCTAGGCACTCTTGGGGTGATGGGCGACAGTGCTTGTCGATAGAATAGGACCAGATTTAGAATAGGAGTTAAGGACCGTCGATATGACGTAACGCTGTCGGCTTCTGTACATAGTCGAGACTCAACTGCGAGTTTGCCGGTAACGGCTTGTTTGTCTAGGCACTGGGCGACAGTGCTTTTAGATGGAATAGAATCACCGTCGTAGTGTAAAAACAGCCAAACTCCGCTTGTGCCCCCTATGAATATTTTTGTTGTGCTCTTGACTGCCATAACTTTAAATTTGCCGCCACACGTCTGTAATAACTTGTTACTTTATTTCAGACTTGGTTTTGTTTTTATTAAATTTGTGATTTTCAACTAGTATTTACAATTTACATTGATTCAGAACGTTTAATTTAATTTCATTTAAATTTCATTCCAAGTCATTCATAGTTCTTTTTGGAGCTGAGCATTAAGGGGTGTCCTCACCGGACACAACTTAGACGCAGCTTTTTTTTATTTTTTTCGTCAGTGAAGGAATAAATAATTTTGTGTCCTCCACAAATTTTGTGTTTTATTTAGCCGTACTTTTCCAAACTTGGGTTCCACCATTTGTATCTGAACGCATCCCGCCAGTTTTCAAAAACACAACATAAGGATTCCATTTTATTAGACGATCCAAATTTTGTATTTTTAAATTTTTAGCCGGCTTTCAACTTTTTTTTTCACATGTCAATTTAAGGCGGGATATTTGAGCTATCACAGCATTATCACGTGTCTCAAAAATGATAATAATAATAATCTTTATTCTTGTTAATAAAACAAGTTTTTACACGTCAATAAATATAAATACAAATTGTTGCTACGAACGCATGACATGGGTGTATATATAACAAATGAAGTTTTTAACTTATCGTAAAAAAAAGATATATGAACACAATTAATGTTACCTGATACGTTTAAAATATTTGTCGAAATCGTACAAAGTTTTATTCAGTAACAAAAAATGCCAGTCTTAAGGATTTTTTAGGAAGGCATTGCTTTAAGTTTTTTAAAACAAGAATGGTTTGGTCAACTTTTTAGCTGTTGTACTTTCTTGATGTTACTAACATTTCTACTATTCTTAAATCATCTGATTTGTTTAATCTCAAATCAGTTTCCAGTTTTCAAAATCACCATTTTTAACTGATTTCTTCTAAAAAATTTTCTTTTTGCAGTTTCGCCCCAATTCCAGGATTTGAATAAACTTTCCTTCTTTTGTTAACTCCAACTGAAAATTTTACAGAATTCGTTTTGTGGACTTTACAAACAATGCCACTTACATCTACTTTTCGGCCTTAATTTCTTGGAAGTTTGTGGTGACCGTTTTTTGGACAATATGCAGTCCAGTCTGTCCCTATTTCCTCCACACCTTCTTGTCGATTGGTCGATTAGTCCCCGAAGATCCTGAGACAATCTGTTCATGTTCCGCCATAAGATATTCATTAGCACAGTGGGGGGGGGGGGAGGTGTTATGAACTATAATGTGAAGATAAAAAATATTATTATTCCATTAGCACAGTCATAGCTACTAGGAAGTATTTGTTAACTGGTTTTCTTCGCTATCACTTCCGCCAGTTTTTTTAAGCTCAAAATAATTTTTGTATTGTTTTTTTTAATTGTTTTCTTTAAATTGTTATTAAAACCCTAGAATATGACAATGCAAGCGAACAGCTGACTGGCCGCGCATGCTTACAAGTACAGTGTTTACTACCAACGAAACGAAATTTAATTCTAACTTCAAGTTACCCAGCCAAGAGTTAGAACGGGATGGAAAGACTCATTACTGATATAACTATTAGTTACCTGTAACTACCAGTGGGCTGACCAGCACTTTTGAACAGCGATTGTACAACCGGGCTTTCTTGATTTAGCATCGTCCACACAACTTTTTTGACTACGAATGGTAAGTGCTCATTCCCAATGGGCATAAAGCATAAGGATATCATAAGCATTAATGCATAAGAAATTATGTTTAATGCTCTATGGTTGTGTTCGTTCACAATGAGCATAAAGCATAAGGATGACCTAAGCATTATGCTCGTTGTGAACGAATAGAATCATAAACATAAATTCGTATGCATTAATGCTTATGACATCCTTATGCATGATTTATCCCCATTGTGAATGAGCACTAAGGAAGGATGTTATTATTCGGCCGGCTGAAAATTATACGTGTGGTTTTTCTATTAAGACCATGTGAGAAATGCTGTCAAAGGCCTTTGATATTATCTAAGAAAGTTAAGATTCCGAGATTTTTTTATCTAGGCAACGATTGATATAATTAATCCATTAAACTCAACGTTGCACTTTAGAACAGTCATCCCTAAAACCAAACGCGTTGCATGTAAATAGATTATTGGATTTAACAAACTTGTCCAGTTGTTGATATAGGACTTTTTCTAATCTACAAATTTTACTCCCTTATTCAGGTTGTGGACTCAAGCAATTTTATGCGATTAATTAATAGGGGGCGAAACGTTGGTGGAACAAAAATAATATAAAAAAGCTAAAAATTGCTTGAGTCCACAGCGAGAATAAAGAAACAAAATTTGTATTATCTGAAAACAATAGCCGAAAAAACTGTCTCTATACTTATGAGTAGAGAGCGGATTTTATGAAATTTGCATATCCGTTATTTTTTGCATATAAGTCTTGATACACAATATGTGAACGAATCATGCTAATTAAAAATGAATACAGCTATAAAAAAATTGCATATTTGCATATATTTGCCTTTTGCTGCATATTTCACGTAACGGGTGCATATTTTGCATTTTTATTAATTTTTGTGCTAATTTGAAAAAAAAAATTGTCTTTTTATCGGCATTTATCTAGAAAAACGAAATTTCATTAATCATATTGCAGTAATAATCTTGCGGTTCGGGTCCACAAAGCTTACAATAGCCAGTTTGACTTATAAGGGTGCTTTGGCTTAAGCCGCTTAAGTCATAAAAGTTTTAACAGGTGTATGTCAAATGAGGTTACAGTAAAGGTTTGGGTTTTATGGTAGTGTGGAGGAACCAACGGGTGTTAAGCCATTCTTCCAGGTAAATTCGGGCTCTAATTACTTTTGGAAATACCGTCCATTCCCAATATTTTTGTTCGTTACTTAAGCGTATTAATGGTATGTTTTTTGGTGGTCGAAGGGACGTTACCCTATTATTTTTCATCGTGAGTTTGCATTGAAAGCATTTAAAGCGATACAGGTGTGTCAATATGTCGACGATGACTCTAATTAATTTATGGATTAAACCTTTTCCTGAACTTATTCTTCAAGAAGGAACTCTGTTTTGTCGCGCCTGCTCTAAACCGGTAAGGATTTTTATATGTACATCTGTTGACGTAGTACGCACTTTTTCTACTTACAAAAGCATATTTTAGAAAACTTTTTGTTAGAATATTTCGAAAAATATTTAAAAATAAACTGTTACCAAAATAGTAATTAAATAGTCGATTACTACAATTTTTCAATTTGTTCTGTTCATATTTATTTTTTAGTATAACAATATTATCTTTAAAAATGTGATTTATGTGTTAGTGAGAACTAATTAAACACTTTGCAATGTGATTTATGTATTTTTTGTAATAAAAGTATGCTCGGAAAACCTGTTTTTGTAATTTGTAAATAAATTTAGTTCGGTTATTACGAATTTTTTTTAATTTTTGGAGCATATGCAACTGCATATCTTTGCATATATTAAGAAAGTTACTGCATATTTGCATAAATTTGATGCATATCATATGATCATATTTCCCAAAATTTTGCTGCATATTTTCCGCTCTCTACTTATGAGAAAATAGGTAACAGAGGTATGACTGACAAAAAATTACTGTTATTCATTTTTAGCGATCTGGAATCCCTAATACGTAATCTTTGACGCATGGCTTTTGATTAAACCACTGCAGTACACATTTACTTGAGTTTTCGAAGTTCATACACTTTTATGGAAATATATCGTAGATACACTTACAAATTACATTCACAAATTTTTCGAGTTTGTCGCCAACATCTAATTGAGTTACAACCTCCAGTCGATAGTTTCAAGCAAATTGTAGAGATGAATTTGATTTAGCTAAGAACAACTCAAATTTTATATGTAAGTGATCCGACATAAAAGTGTCAATGAATTTCTATTTAGACAATTTATATTAAAATTACCTTTCACTATGACGTTGTATCGGTAGTTTAGAATGTCAAGACTATTTAGCTGTTGTGTCATTATTTTAAGAATGTATGAATGTCACCGGTAAGTGGTCTGTAAATGTTAATAAAAACAATTGTGATTTCTTTCTGACACAATTCTGACATAGTATTTTATTTTGTCGTATAACAATGATTTCTGTAGATACGACGCAAATTTAGTTCAATATCGACAATCACACAAATATTAATTTAACAACGTCGTATTTTTCACGAAACTACTAATATCATTATGTGATTGCGCATTAGGTTCTTATTATGTTTTGATGAAAATTATTAGTTATGTACTGTCCACTATATAATCAGAAAAGCGAAGTCGTTATTTCAATACCGGACAATTTTCGTCTATTTAATTTAAGAACGAATCAAGCATGATGTGAAAGGTACACAAATTTGTAGTAATGACTCAGTTCCTTTTAGTGAAGTTACAAAAAACGGATAGGTTTATTTGATCAATTCTCGTTTCCTGTATAAAAGCTTTGGGCTGATGATATCCAATTTGTATGACAATGCAACAATAAGTTTAGGTCTATCGCCTACAATAAGTTGTCGTAACAATGCTCGAATGAGGTTCTTACATAAAAGTAATTATACGTAAATCTGTATTATTCATTTGCTGAAATGTCATCGATTGATTTGTTGAAAGCTTTGATTCACTGGAGCTTAGGTTCGAATCCTTTTTACGCAAACTTGCATGTACAGCCACATTAGCGCGACAAAAACGAACAGAATTAATTAATGTAAATTAATTAATTAGTGGCGCATTTGTGTCGGATTGAAAGCATTTGGCAGCACATTTGCAAAGACACATCTTAACCCCGCGCTGATGTAGTGGGTCTTGAGGGCCTGAGGACATGCCTGATGCCGGATTCTGTGGCCATTGCCGCATTTGCCACTTCATTCCCTCCGTACTGGATTATCTCCGGATCTAGACATCGGGTAATTTAACCATTTTCGCAAATACGCCAGCCTCCTCTCGGCGATGATATAAAATTTAAAGAAACATGATTCTCTACTTTAATCAGGTCACTAACGGAAGTTTTTCGCTTTTCAATTTTATCTCACATTTCCTCATTTCGGTCAGCGCGCTGGGCCTAACTGATAACACGGTTCTAGTTACTGCAAGCGTTAAATAGTTATTATCCGCATCATGGATAAAGTATAGAATATTTACTATAAATATTATTCAAATAAAGGTAACAGCAGTTGGATGCTGTCTTTTACCGTTCGTTGAAAACCCCCTAACAAATGTATTTCGCGTTTTTAACTAATTAAAATGACTTTTATTAACGACACTCATTGTAGACACTACATTAATAAAACACCTGCCCATTTTAAAATACATATTTTAAAAGTCTGAATTATAAATCTGTCAAATTTTGTATGAATGTGTAACAAGCGTAAAACGAATGTGTAAAAGCTTATGAATCTTATGATGGTATTTCTGTCAATATTTTCTAAATATTTTTGAACTCTGGTCTACATTAAATTTCAGACAACTAATAAAAATGGTCAGCAAAAGCCTATAAACAATATCTAAACTCTTGAAACGTGTAATTGTAACATTTTTTATTTTTAATGTAACAATAGTAGTCTTGTACTTTCCAAACTACAGTAGATCAATAGATTACTTACAGTTAAGCATACCCATCTGATGTCATAATATTGCCCTGTATGAAGATATATATAAATAAAGTTCCCTGAATCTTCATGGAAGGAGAACTTTGGATTTGAGGCGCTTCACATAATTGATTAGAAAACGTCGAATCTCGTTGTTTAGAGACATAAAAATCGACACGTTCTTGACCGAAAGCCATTAAGCAGCAGATCTTCGGGCAAACAACAATAGGGTTGTTGGCCAATAAAGTACAAGTCGAAATTTATATTATAGAGAGAGATGCGTTTTTTTTTAATTGTAAAGACTGGTAGTTATATAAATAGACTGATTTGAGAAAAGAAATTTGGGTTTGGATAGATTGTTTAACTTCCGAACTTGTGGTGTGTATGTAGTGCCACCTGAACCAGGACTGTAGAGATCGCATAACCAAAGTTCCGAAATGTGATAAACTTTAGGGTTCGAGCATCGAAAATACTCGCTGTTGTCAAGGGCTGTAGGACATTGCTCGTAAATTGTATAATTTTTCTCTTGTACGGAAAAGATGTTTCTATGAATGAGACGAACAACCACTCAGATCAAAATCATAGTTCTTTTTTACTTCCCGAGCGTGAATTGAGGGAGTATTATAACGGGGTTCATCCGAGGAATGACTACTTTCATGTTTTCTAGACATTTCACGGTTTCTAGAGTACTAAATCATAAATTTCCCTTTTTCGTCTGCTTGTCTGGGTGTCTGCCGTCTGTCGTCTGTGTCGATTTTTTTAAACAGATAACCTCTCAAACGACCAAACTGATTATGGTCAAAATTTGAAATATGTTGGGAATATCGTGTAGGTAGTAAAACGCTAACCAAATTTGAGTCGTTGTCACCACCAACGTCATCTCAAAAACTTGAACATAGTAGATTTTCAAAATTTTATAAAATAATGTACTGTTCTACGTGTGGTCTGTGAGTCCTTATTGAATTCTTACTTCAGACATCCAGATTTTTCGGAAAAAAAAACAAATAAATTTGGGTAAGATTTTGCAATTTAACTTTACACGTTTTAAGGTTATCGTAAGTTTAATAAATCATTAATCAAAATTTATCCGCGTTTACCCTCCTAGAAAATTTATAACATCATCTCAAAATTTTGCCGAATAAACCCTATTTATTAATATACACTGACCGGCTAAAAAAACCAGCCACCCTGAAAAATTTCGCAAACCAACAACCATTCATTATTGACACATAAATCAGGAAAGAAAAGAAGACAAATATACGCAGAATTAAATTTAATTTAACAAAGTAACAGAAACAGAGCGACAATTTGAGAGACGTCTGTAAGAGTTAACGGCATTGTTTTCGCGTGAAAACGTTTATTAACTGCCAAACTTCTAATCAAATGATGAAAAACACTGTTTACAACAACAGCCTCCTTTATTGTTTTAATTAAGAAAATATCGTACTTGGTCTGTTTCTGTTATTTTGTTAAATCAAATTTAATTTTGCGTTTATTTGTCTTGTTTTTCTGCTAATTTGTAGTTGTACTTGCTAAGATAAGACTGAGTTTGGTAAATAAGATCCCTCTAAGAAAATAGAAGGCAGGTGGGCGAGGTTAGTAGGTACCTGCTAAAAAAAGATCTATTTTGGCAAATATTATACCCTATGTGAAGAGGATTTTTTTTACTATTTTTCCATTTCGCCATTTTCCAGACACCCGGTATAGTAAATGCTGTTTAAATATTATAAAATAACACGCTTATACTTGTGGTTTATGAATTTGCCTCAATTAACACTTTATAATAATATAAGCGGAACGTTTAACAAGTACTCATTATAGCTTAGTGAGCCAGAGTTTCGTGCTAATAACGCGAAAATACCGCGTGCGATCCCCTCATCGACCATTTTTCTTATGTGACTGGTGTTGTCTACATTTTCTCCTGTTCTACGTTGGGTTTGAAAGAAAAGTTTGATCAATTTTATGCGCAGAATTGGTTATATTTCTTATTATTATTATTAAATTAGAATTTGACAATAATTTTCAATTTGATTTCCTTCGTTAAATCTATTGAAGTCCCATCTGCGCGCGTTCGCCAGTTGTCATCAATATCTTGAACCAACCTAATCTGACCTAACCTGACTTAAAACAGTTTACCATCATAATTCTTTTTAAAGTTTTGATGAAAATTTCGGAACGCGATTTTAACCACTGTCTTTGCCTCACAGTACTATACGTTACGTGGAAAACAGTGTCGATTTCTTTTGTTGAAAATGAGATACAGTTAAAAAAATAGACAATGTTTCCCAGGTAACGTATAGAGATCTGTAAGCTAAAAACAGTGGTGAGAACTGCGTTATGAAATTTTCGTGAATAATATGTATTGATTTTTAAAATTATGTGATGAGAAATTTCGCCAAAATGCCAAAAAGAAGACGATGGTAAGCTGTTAAAAAAAACTTTATATAGCGAAAGGTGTCGACAGGTTATATTTAAAGTTTCATAACAACAGGTCTTTTAGTAAAGTAAAGGAGATATGACGTTCTGAAAATATACTGAAAAATCTCATGAGCGAAAGTCACTTTTCTTAATTTGACATGATCAGACCTGATTTTTTTTACTTCCCGAGCTTAAGCAAAGTGATACCTACCTACCTACCTAGTATAGTAGTAGGGTACAGGGTACTGTCGCTGAAACGGATATTTTCATGTTTTCTCGACATCTCATGACTCCTAGGGAATGAAAAAGTAAGTCCCTGGTCCCCATTTCAAAATGTTACACGGTCAACTCATAAAATGACAGATTTCTGTATTTGTATTTTATGAATCCGCCTTGACTTTTTACTCTACATTTTCGCAGAAAGAATCAAAATTAAATAACATATATGTCTTATATATCTATTTTTTTTTGTTTTTCGCATGTTAAGTGTTGTATTGGGTTTGGAAATAAAGTTTGATTAACCTGTACACACTAAACTGGCAATAATAAGTTTGACAATAATTTCCAATTTAATTTCCTTCATTACAATAACCTTCAGACATTCGATTTCAAATACTAATTCCAAGTTTATCCTTGCATTATTTTTAATAAAAAATAATTTTGCTCGGTCACCAGTTTTCATCAATATGTTGATTTAACCTATTGTGACCCAACCTGAATTAACTTGATCTTACCTGACTTAACTTAAGTTGACATGAGTAGACATGACTTTAGTTCGTAAGCGTAAGCTAAGAAGGATTGTAATAGAGCCCATTAGACACACGGTTACTTTCATGTTTTCTCATCCTTTTATGGCCTCTTGAAAATGGAACAATGAGTCTTCCAATTCCGTTTGTCTGACTGCCGTCTGTTGTCTACGTCGATATTTATTAAGTAGATAATCTTCGAAACTACTGGACTGATTGTTGCCAAATTTTATAGATATTTTATGACCAAAATTTGTCTTATCACCCTCACCAACAATTTGATAACGTCACCCAAAATTTATACATGATAAATGCTTTCTAAATCATATAAAATAACATACTCCTGTACTTGTGGTTTATGAATCGGCCTTGACTTTGTACCCTAGATTTTTGTAAAAATGATCGAAATTATGTAATAGTAATATAAGAAAAACGTTTCGCAAGCACTTGTTGATCCAAAGCATACAGAAGAGTCGCAGTTTTTTTACCACCCTTCGCTTCTATCTCGACTCCACTAAGAGTTTAAGTTTATTTTCCGTAAGCCGTATACGCGCGCTAGGTGAACATATTAGGTAGGTGGATAAAACAGAACTCTACAAGCAGCGAAAATTGACACAAATATATATAGAGCATATTTCACTCGTCATGTTAGCACTTCCGCCGCCGCTCGCAGAGGCACCGCCCTGGATACTATTCGCTAGGCCGCAGGATGGACACCTATGTCCAAAATTTTTGCTAGGTATTACCGACGACGTCTGGTCTCTGACACAACCTTTTCAGACTCCATTCTGCAGTCCACCTTTTCATAAAGATTATATACTCTTATTAGTTTTTTCATTATACGTATTACGCAACAATATTTCTTTAAACGTCTACCTAGTTAGTTAAAGAAATGCTCAGATGAGAAGACGTTTGCACAATTAAACAGGTCAAACGATTTTATGATGTTCGACGTTAATTGTGCTAGTCTTCTCATCTGAACATTCGGTGCCACCCACCCTGACGTGCAAGAACAGCCCTTCTGAATATTGTTGCACGCTCACTTTAAACTTAATGACGAGATCGCGGTTATTCAGAGGACGTGATCAGTTTACAAGTTTTGTGCGTGGAAGTAGTACCGGTGCATACTATCTATTTAGATAAAGAAATGTTCAGGTGAGAAGACTAGCACAATTAAGGTCGAACATCATAAAATCGTTTGGCCTGTTAATTATGCCAGACTATGTTGATTCATCAAGTGCTCGTGATGTACTAAAAAAAACTAAGAAAATAAAAAAATGGTTGTGATTAAGACCATACGGCCAAAGTGAAAATTTCTATGGAGATCGTAATCAATTACTTCGAAATATAACTTATACACAGTGATTTCGAAATACATGCAAAAAAATTACGAATAGCTTCGATTCAGAGTGTGTTGACATCGTAATTGGTGTGCGCGAACAGTTGCATCAGTGGTACAGTATCTCCAAGATCATGGTACCTTTAACCTCAAAGTCACGATCGTGGTCGTGATAGGTCAGAAAGAATACTGCAAGCTGAAGAACAAATTTTGGGACGAAGAAGGGCCCGACATCAGCACTCGCCGTTTTTAAAGTGGATTTTATTTGCGGATGAAGCAGGATTCACTCGCAAAAATCAGGTATATACAGTAATATACAAAATAATAAACTTGTCCAAAAATGGAACAGACTTCTTTCGCAAAAGATGAGATACGCAAGATTTTCTTAGTATAAATAAGTAACAAAAAAACTTTCCTGGAACTAGTTAATTCGAATGCGTCATTAAACCAGAACAAAGTAATAGAATCGCTCACTTGTTCGTTTAGTTGTGATGTTATGCAAGCGCCTCTAGTTGCATTTAGTTCTCTCTACCCTAGCCATCTTTTATTTGTACGAGCAGAATACACACAAACCTCAACACCTGTTATCCGAAGTGTCAAACTTTTTAACGACCACTTCCTGCGCATTTTTTCGACACGAGGGCATCTAAAGTGTACGAAAATGGGGCTGATGGTATACCACAATATTAAAGTATGCGTACTTTTAAAATTCAAAGACCCAAGGGGGAACGACGCGTGAAATTCTGAGATCATCGTGAACGTTAAGGAAGTCATCTTGACGCGATTCTCTAAATGTAAGCCGCACGGGGGACAGCTTTGTACATTTATACACCTATTTAAGTTGAAATAACATTTGGAATACATGATACAAGATTCAAGTATACAGTGCTGTTATAAAGTCTGAAGACCACTCAAGTTAAATTTAGATGAAACCGTATTCTCAACTGAAGTTTGGGGATACTTCAACTAGACTGAAAGCATTTTATCCTAAAGAATTTTAAAATTATGAGATGGAAACTGGATGTTATCTTAAATAAACAAAAAAAAAACAATCACCTTAAGAATTGTTGTGTTGTTTTGAATGCCACTATATAAATTAAATGTTTAAAAGTACACTGTAGAGAAATACAAAGAATGGTCATGTGTTTTAAGTTTTAAGTACTTTTTAAGATTAATTAATTTTCAACCGATTTTTTTCCAAAAAAAAAAATGAGTAGCTTAGTAAAACAAAGGTAAAATAGTAAGTTGAGACACATATTATACGCATGTATAAAACATGAACTATTTTAAATGTATGTTGAAAGCTGCACTATACACGAGAAACACAAGTTTAATGAACTAGGCATATTTCTTATTTTCTTATTGATCACGTGAAACAAAGAAACCTCGGCCACAGTCATTATCGCAGCTTTTACTCATAAATAGTTCATTTTTATAGTGCTGTTTCATAGACGAAAGTTAATTAGTGTTGTTTTTAATTACACGACTTTGTAATGTTTCTAAATTACTTCATTATTGTACAATGTCTAATCGAACTTTCTTTTGATTTTTTGTTTTCATTTAGGGTTGCCATAAAAATGGATCTGTTAGTGAAGCCAGTGTCTAAAGAGGTTACAAAAAATATTCATTTAAGAAATCTGAATAACAAGAGTTTAAATAATTAATTGAAACTCAGTGGCGGCCTCTGGTGTAATTAATGGAGAATATAAAATTAAAATGGTAAAATTTATATTTACTCATAATGTTACTGACTTATATCTGCCTTTGAAGTTGGCAAAGTAATTTTGTAAGATGTAATTTTAGAGTGTGGATCCCAAAATTAGAATAGAAGTCGTCAGACGCATCTTTTTCCCCCTACAAACCTCCAGCATGTAAACATAAACAGTCACAGTTAAGCATGTACTGAGAAATTAAGAATACATTTAATCCCGTTGGTTACCTGCTTTAATTAAAGTAAGTTTCATTTTATGCGCACTTGTGTGGATCGCGCGGGTGTTAATTACGCCACAAAACAAATATTGTAAAATCAAATTTTATAATTTTTCGAAAAATGGGATTTGCTCAACTACCTGTATCTCAAAGGCGAAATAACCTTCGACCAATTTTTTTATACTGTTTTCAGCGAAAATAAACAGCATTCGATTAAATCAATAATTCTGTATTATACAGTGCTACACTTTTAGTGTAACTCGTTTAAAATTGTTTAATGCACGATTTAAAAAATGTATGAAATAATATTGATTAAGGGAAAAGTGGAGCTGAAATACAAGAGAAAATTTAGTAAGTTGTTAGTTTAATAATTATTCATTGCTACACAATGGATATTACCAATTAAAAGTAAACCCCATCCGCCCTATATCATTGCGTTAACTCCTTTAACTAATTTATTATATAAAAGAACTCTGAAAATTGTATCAAATGGAACAACGAAACAGAAAACGTGTAATAAATAGATTATAGAAGTATAAATGTTTCAAACCTCCTAAGAACATGTACATTGGCTGAAAGAGCAGAAACATGTAAGAAATTTTAAGGACGTGCGAAAATGGATGCCTGCTAATGGCAAAGAGTACCATGAATAAAAGATACAATAAAAATCTTCGCATTGCAATATGTTTCAATTCAGCGTACGGTCGACAGACATAAAATCGAAATTAAGAAAGTAATAGAAGTTTTATCGTTCTAGAAGCCATAAAATATCTATTTTCTTCCACCCTTAAGCAGACCCACCGAAAGCAATTTTGCCAGTAGGGGACAGGTAGTTATACACGGATTTAAGTACTAAAAGGTGCTAACAGTGGCGGTGTTGTATCGCCGATAACACCACTTTTCTCTTTTATCTCCGGTCAAAGACTGGCTTACAATGTCCAATAATGTGTCTTGCTCCTAATCCCAGATATCTCTCTCCAGACGTGACGTACGGAGTTAGGACTACCCTCATAACTTCTGCCCCTTGCCCTCATTTATCCATATTTGATGCAGGGTATCAAGATATATACATACATTTTTCAGATAGCGGCGAAAAAATCGCCGGGTCGAGATGAAAAGCGAGAGGAAAAAGCTTCATAATTGCTAGAGAAATCTATTCTCTGATCTAAATTTTATAAGCAACGAATGAAGCGGTTCGGCTGAGCAGAGTAGGCGAAATTTATTTAATATGCATATATTTATTCTGTGGGTTTGATAATTGCAGATCGCAGATAACGGGCGCGTATTTTATCACTATCTGCATAAACCCTGGGGCAGAAATGTGATATCTCTATTTGTTGCTCGAAATTAATGGGCGTCAACGGATCTCAGACTCCACTCCGATTTCGCCTACAAGCGATCATCGTTAATAATATATTAAGTGAATTGATTATCTTTGTAGAGATTGCCGAAATCTTGTGATTCCATATGAGGTGCCGCTCTAAATAATCCCACGCCGGGTGCCCAGGTCAACAAAAAATTCAATTTAATTTCCACGGGAGCTCTGATTTTGATCTTAACATTTTTGCTTAATCTGACCAATTAGTTTGCTATAATTTCAACGCGACTCGCTGTAATCCGATTACATCATCAACTTGCTTATTAATTAGTAACAATATCAATTAGCTATCAGATGGAAGCCTCATTTTACCCTTTTGCGCGAGAGCGTACGGCGGAAAAGCGGCCAGCAATTATTTACCGATCAATTCTCCTATAAATTTCGAATTCTTAGCGAATAGGGGGTTTTATCTATAAGTTTATGCATTATGCATAAAGGTGTCTTAGAGCTAATATCGATCGGAGAAGGTGTTAAAACCGATGAATTATAAGAGTCAGGAAACAAGCGCCAGCCATTTAAACCATACCTGTAATTTACGATCGTATATCTTGTTTTAATCGATGCTTTATAAAAAAGGTATTCGATTAGGAGTAGGAAGAGAATTAATTCCCGGCTTCGAGGAGGCGGAGGAAATCAAAACGAAAATTGTGTCCTCTTAGACCCACACAGCCAAATAAGAATGAACTTGGTTAATTAGTAAACGTAAATGTATGTTTGTAGCTTACCGCTTATTGTTAAGTAGTAGGAAAGTTGCTGTATGTGAACCTTAACTTTTATCAATATAAAACTTCAAAACAGTTGTTTAAAAAGAACTCCAAAAAGTGATCGGTTATTGTACACCACGTAAAAATCACCCAACAGAGTGGGACAACAATAGTTCAAGCGTTCAAGGTTTTTTGTACTTGTAACGGAAAGCATATTTTTATAATTGTCTTTAATACCATGAAATAATATTAATGAATTAATTAGATGAATAAGTATTACGTTAAATCGCGTAGGTAAGCAATAACATAATTTTTCTAATTTTTTTTTTGTCCAACACTATTATAGGACAAACATATAACAAAAATGCACGTCTATTTAAACAAACAAGTCATCAAATATAACGTCAGCAGCTTTATACATAATAAATATTATATATATATTTTAATAATAGCAATATTAAATAAAAATATATATATAAAAGGAATTAAAAAGAAAATAATACAATTTCAACTAATTAAATATAAATAAATACATCTTCTAGTTAAATGTTGTTAAGGTGGCGTCTGCAGGTGATGTTAATAATAGAGTTGAAAGAATCGAAATGTATATCACAAAATTTAGATAGGTATGTTATTAAATTCATTGCACATCATAACTATAGGCCAATTACACAATACGTTTGTCCTATATGATATATTATAAAACGTTTGGTCTTGACGAGAATGGATGCGGGGAACTAAATAGTTGAGTTTGTTTAGCAGCATTTCACAATCAATCCTATTGTTTACTACATTAGTTAAAAATTTCATCGCAATTTTTATTCGCCACAGTTGAAGAGGTATAAAGTCAAATCGCTGTAACGGTGCTGCATGGTCATATCCCTTTCAGGGTATATACCATCGACAATGAACCGTAGAAACTTCAAAAATTTTCGTTGGACAGCTTCCAAGTTGTTAATATGCACTTGATATATTGGATGCCAAATAATTGAACCATATTCTAACTTCGATCTAATAAGTGCATAGTACAAGTTGCAGAAAGTTTTAATCAGAGCTGTTCAAAGTACTCAAAAAAAGTACTTGAAGTACCAAGTACAAAGTACTACTTGAAATAGTGTTCAAGTAAAGTACCAAGTACTTACTTTCAGCAAGAGTATTTCAAGTATCAAGTACTTTTCAGATGTACTTGAAGTACAAGCAAGTACATTACTTCAAGTACTTACGAGTACTTGAAGTACTGGAGGTATACTTCCAGTACTTACAAATACTTGAAGTACTGAAAATGCTTCAAGTACTTTCTAATTATTTGAAATACTGTAGAATTAGATAACTTTTCCTGTTTTTTTTAAAAAGCTTAATATATTTTAGAACTGAATTTTTTAATATTCAGAATTTAGGTATACAATAATACATATTTCGCCACATAAAAAATTGCCTAAGCATCAACTTAAATGCAGAATGGTAGCTCACTGATTAATAATACTATGTTATTTATAAACAATATTCTTTTGAAATACTTTTACATCTTTCTGTTGACACAATGCCTTCGGCAAAATTAACGTCTATTTCTAATTTAAAATTTAAAATAAAATACATGACGGCGTTGTCTATGTATGCTTACTATTAATTTATAACAAAAACATCGGCGCTGTATGGTATTTTCTCAGGCTTCTGTTGCCTTTTTTTAATATTTTGAATTTTGGTTCACCACCAAAACGTTCTGATTTCTTAATAAAGTTGTGTTAAAAATAATGGGTTTTATGAACCGGTTTCGTGTTTAAGTTTGTGGGTAGTTTACAGCACCCTTAATCATTACCCATTGTGAAAGTGCACAGGGCCGGATTTGTGAAACTGAAATTTTTCAGAAAAAAATTTTAAGAACAGTGCGATACATATACATGCTCGTGACATAAAAATGTTTAAGTCACTATGTTGCATTTTCAAAAAAAAACGTATGAATTTTTTAAATAAAAAATAAAATGCCTAAAACGAGAGTCCATTTTCAGCGAAAACTATAACTCTTGAAAAATATCAAGGTGATCAAAGTAATTAGTCGTTTTTTACTTTTGCAGTTACCAAAAATGCTGAGAATTTTCTTGGAATGAATGCCCCGTATTCCTGAATATATCTGTCTACCACTTACGTACGTATTTACTATTCTAAAAATTATTAAATTAACCTAACTACTATAGTGACTAAATAGTAAACACTAATCACTACAATGTTTGTCTAACTAAGTATGTAACTTTACACTGACAAATCACAAATAATAGGTTCGTAATGCTGTTCCGTCCATTTATACAAAATTTTGTTCCTCTAATGCCACAATGCTTTCAAAATTTTCCTTTACATCTTCGATTGGCTTATTTTTTATTTTTACCTGAAAACCCAAAGAAGATGACATTAGTAACTGACTACAGTGACTTCAGGAAATGCCTAACAACGGCTTTTGCGAAAATTCAGGTAAATATGTACTAAATTTATTAGTGTTAAAATATTTCGTAGGGGTGTATTTATCTAGGCAATTATACTAATACTACTAATCGCGAATTTCATTAACTTTGTATTTTTTTATAATGTGAATATGTACTGACCCTTTTGGGTATCTTTACCTGATATTGTAAATACAAATGTAAATTCAGTACTTCTGTAACCGTCCTGTATTTAAACATCGAAACCGAAGGCTGTCTATTATTTCGCACACAACAAAACAAAGGTCCTTCGAGCAATATGAAAGTACAATTCGGTACTCATCAAAACCATACAATCATGGTCGTATCAACTGGATTACAAAAAACATTGGTACTACGAGACGAGTTTCACAAAAGATATTTCATTTTGAACAATATTGGGTTTATGTAATAAGCGATGCAATGTAATACGTAAAGTTGTTGTACGGTAATAAATAAAATCCGCACAGAAAGATAATTGACACTAATTAGTGTGACTTTTAAAATCATTGTTTTTCTGCATTACGTCTTTTTAAATTGTTGGTGTTCAAATAATTCATACAATTTAACAGATTATTTGAAACTGTAATGTGAGAAAATATAAATAGTAATAACAAACCAAGTTTATATGGCTGAACCATGTATAAACAAAAAAAGAAAATTTGGTAAAAAACGAGTGTCTAACATGATAAAGAAAATTAAACTGCAAAATATTTAACATAAAATTGTGTTTAAATTCTACGAGGAAGAGGCAAATATGAAAGTCTGTACGTGCCATCAGCTATTGCTATTATAATAATAAAAGGGATAATCCCCTGCCGAGTTCTCCGCCCTGACCAGGCTTCTTACTGACAAATACAGGGCGGGGTTAAGAAACTAATGAAAGAATAAATATCTTTTTGAACGAGTACTGAATCATTTCTCAAATATTTTCAAATCCGACCTTGCACTTTAGCAGGTACGTCAACAAACCCGATTCCCTTTGGGGTACCGGGAAGGTACTGAAAAACTACCCGCAAAGTTAAGTTCCAGACCAAAATAGAAAAAGACAAAATTCATATATTCACAACTTTACATCGCTGAAAATTTTACACAGATCTCCGACCCTTCTGCTGTCGTCATCCACTCTCAAATGACATATTTATGACATTAATTTTCTTACCTACCTATCTATCGGCATTATGCAAGTACCTATGAAATGTATGTCATATTGTGGATAAGATATCCACAATCACAGATCAAAATATAACCTCACAGGAAACAAACACGATTTTACTATAAAAATACATCTAATCAAATGATTGAATTAATAACTTCAAGTATTTAACAGACCCTATTTTGAGATGTGAAAACTGCGTAAAATAGAGACTAAGTATTTGAAATTTCCACTTTCATACTTCAAGTAATTCAAGAGTATTTAAAATACTGAGTGAAGTACTTGGAGTAAAGTACTTGGCAAAATCAAGTACTAAACTCAAGGACATTTTAGAAATACTCCAAGTACCAAGTACCAAGTACCTAAATATAAAAGTACTTCAAGTAAAGTACTTGAAGTACTTAAAGTACTTGAAGTATTACTTCAAGTACGTTTACTTGAAATACTGAACAGCTCTGGTTTAAATATTATAAAAATCCTTACAATTTCTGTACACAAATCCATGTATTATATATGCTTTAGCAATAATATCATTTCACAAAGGTAAATTTTGAATCAAAATTGATTCCCAAATCTCTGATCTTATTTTTCCGTTGTAAAATGAATCCTTCGATGTTGTAAGAAAAAGTAGTAGGGGTATTCTTTCTTGTAAAAGACATAACAAGGCATTTATCTTTGTTAAGTGTTAGATTATTCAGTTTATACCAATCAAGTAAACGATTAAGATTGTGTTGAAGAATATCACAGTCTCTTTCACTATGAACTTCAATAAACAGTTTAAGATCGTCAGCAAAAATCAATTTTTCACAGGTAGTTTCATTAACAATGTCATTAATAAATATTATGAATAATAATATCGTTATCTGAAAAGGAATCACAAGAAACAAAAAGCTGGGGAGCTAGTTCAAGATTCGTTGATGGGCAGCTGCTGGGATCAGATTCAGAGTAAACACTCTTGAAATAATCAGCCAAAGCATTGACTATCATATCAGGAGAAGATAATTCCGTGTTATTGTAACACAACATTTCCGGAATTCTAGTACCATTTTTTTTACTTCGAATAAAGGACCAAAACTTTTTGGGTCATCTGTAATCTTGGTTTCGATCTCCTCAATATATTTCTTATAGGAATTCTCTATAAGAGATTTACAATTAGACCGATAAGATTTGAACAAATTATAGAAATAATTAGATTTGTATTTTTTATATAACATATGAATCTTATCGTTAGTTTTTAAAGCAGTTATTATTACTGTATTAAACCATGATGGATATTTATGACGACGGATACTATTATATTTAATTTTTGGTGCCGCTAAATCAAATATTTGAAACAACTCTTTGTAGAATAACGAACAAATCTGATCTACACTAGAACAAGAGTCGAGAATGTTCGAATTACAGGACATTAGTTTTTCATAGAGCAGATGATAATTAGCTTTTTTGAAGTTGTATTGTTCAATGGCATTATTAAGAGGAAAGACCTTAGGGGTTTGATTGTTGAGGTTAACTTTTATTAAAAGGGATGGATGGTAAGCATCAATTTTATTGACAAGAGAAAAGTCAGCAGGTTCAATAAGGCAATTAAGATTAGAAAAGACTAAATCTAGGATTCTTTGGTGAGCATTTTGTACAGAATTGAGTTGAGAAAGATGCTTGAAAATTGTTAAGGATGATACTTTGATGATCGGAGTTATTAGCATTAGCAGTAAATTCTACAACATTAAAATCCCCATAGATGAGGATCTTATCACTTTTCATGAATTGATAGGTACTGATTATGTCAAAAAATAGCTCAAAGTCATGCATAGATGAAGGTGAGATTACATAGACTGCAAGAATGATAATACTTTGACCTTTGTGAATAATTTACACACCTACAACATTAATTTGGTAACAATATTGTTATCATTTGAAAGATCCAAACCAATAGATTGAATTGTGTCACGAACACCGATGAAACTCCTCCACCACGGGAAACATTCATAATTTGAAAGTTTCTGTCCTGCCTGTAAACTACAAAGTTATTAGGAAAAAGTTCACTATCCATTATATTACTGTCTAGCCAAGTTTCAGTAATTGCTACGACTTCAATATTCGTATTTAAACAGATGTTATTATAGAAATCCTTAACCTTAGTACGCAATCCTGGGACATTTTGATAAAAACAACAAAGATGAGATTTATTATTTTGATAATGTGGCTTAATAATGTTTGAACATAATGGATTCTTTGTAAGAGAATAGGAGTGCAAACTACCAGAATTAAGTACAATTGGTTGCTATATGACCAGGGCAAATATGTCCTGCTTTAGTTTCGTAATGATATTATTATGAGCACTGCATTTTTCATAATCCCAAACAGCATCTTGATATCTATATCCAGATTCTTATTTTTTATATTTAAATTATTACAATTGACGCATTTTAAAGAGACTAATTCCTGATTACAATCTTTCAAGCCATGACTAGCACCGCGTCTAGGAGAAGATAGAGGGTTTCAGCAGTATTTAGATGAATGACCGAATGCATTGCAGTTAAAACACCTAGTAATATCAGTGGCATCATATATGGAACACCCATTTAATCCTATAAGACAGGGTCCAAGACTTATAGCTTTTTTATATGTATCTAGGTCAACTTCTAACACAGCCTGAAAGATTTTTTCATTTTTCTTTATAATACTAAATTTCAATACCTTACAAACTGCACCCTCACCGAAATTAGATTCGTTTTGCTTCTTCATATAAGAAACTAGGTCGTCTTGATCAACATATTTGGGAATTCCAGAAATTCTGATGGGGGGTCCAGGTGTTTTGATTTCACGTATTTCATATGCATCTGCTAATTTATCTTTGGCGACTTTCTTAAATAAGGTAGGGTCATCACAATTTACGAGCGAACGGCCATCTTTGAATGTTTTAACTTTGCAATCTATTAAGATCGACCAAAAAATGAAAATAAATGCCAAAGGCACTACATTAAATTATGTTATTATATTTACTAATCTTAGATTAGGTGTAGAAGCCAGCCAAATCACGCACAATTCCAAAAAATCCTTCAAAAAACACTCAAAAACGAAAGAGCACACACACACACGTCCGCATCTTGCCGCGGTTAAACAAAATAAAATAATAATGGGCCGATATGGGATCCTTGGGAAACCCCCGACGTAGCAATAAATTCTTTATAAGTAAAACCATTGTAATAAACATAACAAACTCTGCTACATAAATAAAACTCAATTCAAGCCAAAGGATCAGTGTTCAAACCAAAGTTATTCAGCTTTTGTGCAAGTGGCTATTTTTAGCCGTAATTGTTGAAATACTGATATTTAATACAAAATTTTTATACTACTGGAGTGGATCTGACCAGTACATCCTTTGGGGTGAGATGGCAAGTTATTGTCTCCAGAACAAAATTTTTCTCCTTTTCGAAGAGGTTAGTGGCAGCTACCTTTTTTGTTACGTTCTTGCTACACTGATAACATCTGTCACCAATTTTTTTCGTTCCCACCATGTATGCGCAAATGGCACCAAATCCACCGACAGTGGTGCAATGCTCCAACGAATTACTTAGATGAAGTTTCTGATTTAAAAGGTCCAATTGCTGAATTGATTTTGAAAGTAATACAACCCGGCATTCTGCACAAAACAATGGCAAAGCTCGAACTGTTAAGATAGGTTTCAGTAGTGTTCTGGATGCTCGTAAAATTCTAAAAAACTAATACTCAAATACTGCTCCAATCCTCAAGAATATACGAATTACAGACGACAAAACTCCAGCACAAATGGCTTATCTCAACAAAGTGAGAGATGAATTGAAACGACGTATTGAAGCTGGAGAAACCTGTCTGACAATCAAGTACTCGTATATTCGAGGTATCCCACAAATCATAACTACTAACTCCAAAAAACCAGACTTAAATCTAATATTTACGCAATTTTCTATTTGCTACACTAATATCTGTTCGTTAGCTTCCAAATCTTGTGATCTCACATTGCGTTGTCAAAACTCTGATCCTTCTTACATCCTTATTTCAGAAGCTTGGGTTAGAGATGACATTCGGGACTCAGTCGTATCACTATCTGGCTATTCCATGTACAGATGCGATCGGGTGAATAGAATCGGAGGTGGTGTCGGCGTTTATATCAAAACTCCAAATTTGCAAAGTTCTCAATTATATAGCAACCCTGCCACATTGGTAACACTCACTTGTTACACCTCAATTTTTCGTCCAGTCACATTCAGTTTTCTCTTGTGTGTTTATATAGACACACCAGCCCAAAAAAACACGATAATTTATTATTTGACAAACTTTTTCAAATGAGTCATAATAATTCCAACCTAATCATTTCTGGCGACTTTAATTATTTAATTTAGTAGGAAATACGTTATCTTCTACTAAATCAGCTGTAAGTAGGGTTCCACAAGGATCAGTACTGGGTCCCATCCTCTTCCTGATATTTGTCTCTGACCTCTCATCACTTCTCACGACTAAATACACCTTATATGCTGACGACTTGAAATTCTATGGCAATCCGACTCATGCCCATCAGACCTTTCAAATCAACATCAATCGTCTGTCTTATTGGAGTGTAATTGGCAAATGCCTATTAACGCTACCAAATGTGTGGTACTTTACTTGGGATCAAACAATCCAATGTGTGCATACCATCTTGATGGAATTGTCCTCAAACCAGTTTCTTCCTACGTAGACCTTGGCATCAAGATAACATCCGACTTATGATGGTCCTCCCATGTTACCTCTATTTCCAAAAAAGCAAAATCCACTTTATTCCTTCTCTCGACGATTTTCACGCTTGCTTCTCCTGCTACCTTTACTAAGCTTTACACCCTTTACGTGCGGCCAATTCTGGAATATGGTGGTCTTGTATGGAGTTTGGAATATGTAGGAGACCGTAGCATGTTGGAATCTGTGCAGCGCTATGCTACGGTAGAACACGCCCACTGTACGAAGCACGCCTCAGAATGTCAAAATGAACAATCTTTGAAGACAGGAGACATATGGGTGATCTAATCTTTTGCTTTCGCGTTCTATCAGTTCACCGTTGAACTGTCTCATCTATTTTCCTTAAATACCGATGCCCGATTAAGAAGACACAGTTTCAAACTCAAGAAAGAAACCTACAGGACACGCCACAGACAATACTTCCTACCAAACCGCACTTCTACCTTAAACTTTTCTTATTATTTTTTTTTTTTTTTGTAGTTGACATTATCTTTTCAATTTTTATGTAAAAATCGCACTTCTATCTTAATAATAATAATTCGTGTAGGGTCGCTTTAATTGCAGTTTTAATTATCAGATTTTTTTGTAGTGTATGAAAGCTCACTGTTGAAAAAATTGCATGTTTGGTTAAGACGAACTAAAAGGTAACAAATTAATTCCATACTTGAGTTCACATTACACGGTGACAGATACTGCAGTTAAAATTATTTTGTATTATTGTGATTATCATTACTTCTGTTCCAATAGAGCTTCATTGAATGTCTGTTCCATTTAAATTTACGTCTTACTGAACAACTTGCCCATTATTATCTTGACATTGATGTTTCTGTTAATAAATTCATTACAATCTGACGTTTCCTGAAATAATACCATCCTATAGATGCTGGTAAACTTCACGTTCCGAACAGTCAATTGCAGTGCACGTTTTTGATTTGAAATGTTTCAAAGCAGTAAATTTACCTTATCTATTTCAGAACACAAGCATTAAAACAACGTGCATCGCATCCAAAAAAATATAAACATAACATTAATAAACGTTTTACTTTTTGTAACCATGTTATAATTATTGCCCACAAAAAAGTGTGAAGCGTAATCTACGCAGAATGTACGACTTGCTTATTTTTCTCAAAAATGAACGAAATTCATCCCCTTGATCTGAATACCTATCTTGTGATAACAGCTTCCTCCAAGGGACAGATAGCGTGATTAATGATATTTTTTAAATTAAATTTTAGATGAAATGGGTCTAAAATTGTAAATATTTATTAATATTTTTCAACGGCTTGAAAAAATAAGAGATTTTCTACATATCATTGACCAACGCGTGAAAGATTTAAAAATAAACAACTTAGTTAGTTACTGTGTCCAGCAATGTGTGCACCAATCCACAAAAATGAATTATTAATTTAACATGTTCTTTAATCTAAATATAAAATAAGTATGCTAGTTGTTACAGTCTAGCAATTTTTTCCAATTTTTTCCATGGTAAAAACAAACTCACTTTAATCACTTTATTATAACCACGAGAACAATAATTCGAAACCAGTAATTAATCGTCTGGTTTTTTTAGTCAAAATGCTTGGATTGATATTTCATAAAACGTACTTAATAATAAAGTAAATATAAAAAATATATTTCAAAGCCGTTAATTATACCAAATGAAAACGATACAATTAATTCATAAACAATACATAATCCATGAACTTTTAATTATTGTCTACAATTTAACTGTTAAATATGAAATTTTAGTAAAGCTCTGGTTGTCAAGCTTGTAAATTGATAATGAATGGTGGAGCATTTGATTTATGGTCTATATTTGGACAGGCAAGGATAAACATGGTTTGTTTCGGAAGGTTCGGACTTGACCGACCTTTGAAGTTAAAATCACCAGTGAAAATTTCATCCTCACAACGGTAGTTGTTCTGTTTTATAAATTGATTGCTTTCTTTATACTTCATGACATGCATTCCATCATATTATACTTAATTTGATTTATGTTTTGAACTGAGTCTACTCAACAAAGAATAGGTAAGCTCTTCAGCGATTAGATAATCCCGATTACATCAAATCCGAAACATCTTTTTCGAGCTCCTTATTTTGGTGAAAAACTTGCACCAAGAGAAATGTGTTTTTTAGACAGAGGGAAAGAAGTATTGTTATTAAAAATCCACGATTTTTCTTTGAAGCTTTTTTTTAAACAGAAGCACTTTCAAACGATAAACGGTAATATAACGAAAAATATTAATTTTTTTTTATATAATTTTCTATACAGTGTCTCAAAGAAAAGTTTTTTTAGAGTTAAACGGAACACGCATATTTACTCGGAGCCATGTTCACTAAAAACATATTTACGTAAGCGGCTGTTAAATGTTAGTTAAAACATATGTTTTGCGCAAAAAATATTAACCGAAACTGAATTTTTTTTTGCTTAGTATACCCTCCATTAAATCATTTGCCATAGTTTTCAATTTAGACGTCTACATTTTTGGAAAAAAAAAATAAAAATTTTACAAATTAAAACTATACAATCGACTCTTTAACCAAAACTGTTTGTGTTTATCCTCTCCAAAAATTTGATGGTGTTATCTAAATTAAAAACGATTTGACTTGTGGTTAAATAAATAATTTTACTGCTTTGTTTTGAAACGACAAATTCAAATCAAATAAATTTCTACGTGACATTCTTTCGATGAATAAAGATAAACACTTAAAGTTTGTTATTATTGCTGAGAGCCCACTTTTCCCGTTGGTTATCTGTTTTAAATATATTTTACATTATCTTACTTGCAGTTTATGTGTGTATATTTTTAATTAGTTTACTTCCTGTAGGAATTAATAAAATATTATTATCACTATTATTAATAATATTAGTACAAAGAAATGCAGTCTTGTTTAAACCTCACAAACTTTCATGAATATTTTTCGCCTTCCATAATAAAATAGTCATTGAAAGGAATTCTTTTTTTATTAGTTGACGTATCCGAAAATTACCTAGGAATAGAGAGCAGGTTTACAACTTCACTATATAGCTAACAATTACTCTAGATATTTACGACTTGGTGCCAGGTGTAAAATAATCAATAGTAATGAGTTAATTTGGTGAATTTCCCAAATCTGCGGCATTGTCCTTGGTAAATTAACTTTTATAAAGAATTAGTTCCTACAAAAGCTTTTGTCCTGCAACGCACTGATATTATGAGCCTGTTGAAGTCACTGACAGTTTTGACGGACTTTCAATAAGTGTCTAATAAGTTATCTACTATCTTACAAACTTCGTCCATACAATTCAATCAATTCTAAGGAACCGCGGCCTCTTTAGTAGCTTACTTTAGTTCATTCGCTTCAAAACTGTCATTAATAATAACCGCTCACGAAGTCACGCAATTAATAAAGTTTATTGCCGAGTAGATTTGCTTAATGACTGTTTTAAGTCTGTGGTTTTGCTTTATGAGATCAAAGAATCTGTTTACACCACTAACCGACTACGTGACAAAACAGAAAACAACAGCGCAATTATACACTTCGTCAAATTGATTTTCTGTTAAGTTTATAGAAAGAATATTTTAAAAAGTAAAATAATTTTCTCAAACGGCTGAGTTTCATATAGCAACATTCATACGGAATGCAGTTGGGACGGAAGTCACAATATGAAATTTTTAAGATTGATCAATCCAAAAAAAGCAGTCACCCACGGAACGCCACAATTAAAGATTTATGTTACTACTGTTATAAGACGATTACTTCCACAAACTAAAGGCAAAACAATAAGTAGAACTTGGCCAGAAGTCTAGCTTTACCAACTTTGTTGTGGCAATCTGCACGGTAAGTTGTTGTGCTGGCTGTAGTAGGGGTCACTTCGAAAAGTTTTTTAACTTCAAATAGCTTCTGTAAATCTTGGATTCTTAGCGATGTCATTTCAAGATGTTTCCTATAACTTCCGGTTTAATATGATATCTGTCCCAGCAAATGAAACCTCTTGGCACAAGAACATATTAGTTAGATCCTTATTAACAAATTGAGATGTTACGAATCGATCAATTAGTTAAATGGTGCGGAACATAAATTTGAAGATGGTGATAATAATTACTCCTGTCCATTAGAGGATTAACAGAACCGTGTAAATAGATGGACAATTTTGGCGGTAAATCAGTTATTTGCGTAATTTCGTGCATCGATTACCACATATATCGGCTTCTCTCACTCTACATGCGATTGCGTGTGGCTATGCGGGAAGATGGATATAACGGCAGTGATGCATATGCATCATCTTCCGTACTTAAATTGATTATGTACTTAAGTAGATGAAAAAACAACAATCATAATCGTTTTCGTAAGTGAGAAATATACTCCTCACTAAACGGTAACGACCTGCACAAAAAATTATTTAACGAAACAGTGCACTTCAGGAAAAGGGGCAATTTACCGATCCATCTATCTAATCTATCACCTTATTCATGCTTACCGGTAACGCAAGAATAAGACGAGGAAAGAGAATACAAGCTAAACAAAAATCTCAATTTAAAGATAGGCAAAAGATGAATATTCAGGACATAAAATAAAACAGTACTAAAATCTTGAGTTTTTAACGCTTCTATTTTTCAAATGTATTTTTATCCTCATTTATTCTTGCCCCTTATTTACAATGTTTTTGTTCCAACTTTGCGCACTGAGCAAATTACATATCGTAAAAATCAGGTTTAATCGCACATTGAATAATGTGAAAGAAAGCATCGAAAATATTAAAGACAAGAATTTTTTTATTCCTGTATGGTTAGTTTTAATAGTTATTTATGTACCAAGTCAGTAAAGTGATTCTTTACCGAACGAGTCTGAGATTATGAGCCGAGCGAGCGAAGCGAGCGAGGCGAGTAACAGGCGAGTTCGATAAAGATCCTTTACTGACGTAGTGCATACAAATTTTTATCGCCAACCTTAAAAATTTATAATTAAAAATAATGAAAATGTTATGACTTATCACATTTTATTATGACAGTAAACGTATAATAACAATGAGTCAAAAGATATCTACTTATTACTTGTTATATTAAATGTAAATGTACAACCTGACGGATTATAAAAATTGAGTCCTGAAGTCGAAGGAGTTTGAGGTGAAAATGTTTGAGGATTAGCCGTGCTAATAATTTCATTAGGTGAATCTTGAGTAAAATTATCATTGGTAACAAATATGTTGTCAGTTTGACTTTCACCTAAAATTGTCTCTGCGATTTTCTTTTTATTGGGCACAGATTCCTCAACATAGGACTCTGCAATCGTATCAGAACTTTTCTCGTTGGAACCGTGACAGTGACAGACAGAATGTCATACAGTCATGGTTATGTTGACAATTATGAGCGGCAGGTAAAGTGCTTGATTTTTACAGTAAAATAAAGTGTCTGTTTACTTCCGAAAATCGCTATGGTAATGCATGTCTCTATTGCCAGTTGGCGATAATAGTTATTTACGTGGCAAGCTTAGTAAATTAGCCTTTACGGGCGAGCCGGAATGTTTGCAGGGCGAGCGACGTAGGAGCGAGTCCTGTAATCCGGTGAGCCCCAGTAAAGGCTAGTTGCAAGCGAGCCGCGTACAACGTTTTACTTCCTCTTGCTGAAAATCCTGAAAATGAACAACTTTGGCATCGTCTCTAGAAATTTTACTTGAAATTACAGTCATAGAAATTGTAGTTATTTTTCATAGTTTGCTCCGGTAACTATGGAAAATTGAATTGTTTGAAAATAACGGGACTGTCAATTTGTAAATTCGATTAATAATTTAAATAGTTTAATTTTGTTTCTGAGCTCTGTTAATTGTGGAATTCGATGAAGATGAAGAGTTTGAAGGTGATTTTAACGTTAGTATTAGCACAGTATTAGTGAGATTAAGAAAAAGGCCGACGCAGCGAATGTGTGTTTGATTCCGGTGCTGTCATGATAACGTTTTACAGGCAAAGTGCCTGTAAAGCTGCCACGGTAACGCTTTACAGGCAGGGTGCGTGTAAAGGATAATTTACCGAGTTAGTTCAGACGACAGTAAAAGAGCTTTAACAAGACAAGAGGAAGTAAAATTTATTTACTTTATTGATAACAAAAAAATCAAAAATTTTAGTAAGCATATTTTACATTTGATTCACCATGTTTTTCTTTAACATATCCTTAAACTAATATGCAAAGCGAGTGTAAGCGAAGGATATATTATAATAGGGTCACGTTTCATGACCCCTACAGTGCGAAAAAGTAGGTCTTGCGTTTGTGTCGATTTCAAAATTATAAGACCTCTGTCTAGTCATCTCGACCAAAAACAAAAATTTACAATAGTAAAGGTTATTTAAATTTTGTAAACTAACGAAGTCGTGTAGTTCTGGTTTATGAATTCGTTTTGAGTTTTTGTCTTAGACTTCCAATGTTTGGGAAAAAAATCAAAATTATACAACAACATTTTCCAATAGATCTTTGAAACTGCAAAATTGAATGCTTTGAAATCTTATGACCATGTTAATATTATGGTAAGCATGGTAATTTTTTAGTCAAATTTAACATATCAGAAATATGCAAAACATTGTATTTTGTGAATTTATAGTTTATCAAAGCAGTCCGTTGACCGACTCTCTAATTTTACATTTTCTTGACCTTTCATAACTTCTAGAGTACGAAGAAATAGGTCTTCCGTTTCCGTTTGTCTGTCTGCCCGCCTTCGGATTTTGTGAGACAGATAATTTCCGAAACTACTGGACCGATTGTTATTAAATTTTGTGTATATATTAGGATTAGGAATATCATGTGTATAGTAAAACGCTAACCAAAATTTTTCTAATCATCCCCACCAACTACGTGATGACATGCCCTCACAATTTTGTACAATAAATATAAGTTAAATTTAATAGAATATTATACTCCCATACTTGTGTTTATGAATCCGCCCTGCTTTTGTTTATTATTATTATTATTATTATTGTTATTGTTTATGTTTTCTTCTCTCTCTCTCTCTCTCGAGTACGAACCCCACAGTGTTGCAGTTTTTTTCCCCATCAAAATAAAAACTGCACGCCATTTACTCGAGAACGTGAAGATACAAATATTTATTACACTGTACTTATCCGTGTGCTTTACAGCAATTCATAATTTCCATTGTCATTAGCATGATACATCAATCAATGCAATGGATGTCACAGAAAAAAGAACTTGTATGATGCATCGATGAACACAGAAGAGATCTCCAGAAGAATCTCCAAAATAAATATATAATATACCTATGTAAACAAACTCATAGACACAACAATCGTGTGGAAGTAGGACATGCGGAGGGCGGCGTGCAGAGGTTCATTCGACTAGATGGAGAGAGGATAGCGACAATTGCGAAACCAAAAAAATTGTTTACTGAGGTCGTGCTTTTTTATGTTTTTCACCTGTGTCATTATCGTTTCCGACAAAGGATATTACACATATACATATATATGATATATGATTTCCTCGACGTAAGTTAAGGAAGTATACTGATCCAATCCATCGGACCACTTGCCATTTTCATGTTTTCTCGACGTTTCATGACCCCTAGAGTACGAAAACACTGGTTTCCGTTTCCGTCTGTCTGTCGTCTGTCTCAATTTTTATTAAACAGAATAACCGCGCCAACTGTTATAAAATTTTATGCTTATGTATTTTTTTTTTTTACTTCTGGTTTAGAAGTGCTTCGTTTTCACCTTAGACATCCTGATTTTTGGAAAAAAAAATTAAAATTGTATAACAACATTTTGGAGTTTAACTTTTAAACTACAAAACCGAATTCGTATTGATTAAGTTAAGAACCACTGACTCCATTTTCCCGAAAATTTAGCTATACAGTACTGTTATATCTGTTATCACTTATCAGTATTACACTGCAAACTGTTACGGTTCTTGGAAAAATGTTGATAACGTCATCTCAACATTTTGTATTGGAAAAACTCACTTGAAACACACAGCTAGCACACTTCTTTACCTTCACCTTTATTTTAACATTAGCTACATATCTTTATTTTAACTTATAAGGGTTATCATAAAAAACAAATGCAATTCACAAACTCAAATGATTTTCGAAAAAGCTGACATTGTACTGAAGCGCGAGGGAATTTCTATCGAAATAACTTTCGACCAATTTTTTAGAATTACTTATACATGGTGACTCAAAAAAGGTTCAAATCAAGAACGGCTTACAGCATTTTCTTTACCTGTACTTTGACAGTCCACACATATCTTTATTTTAAATTATAGTCCTATATTTCATGGGCGAGTAAAGTTATCTCTTTTGATAAATTTTTTAGTACTATAGTAATTTAACTGTGATTTAAATAAATTCAATTATAATAGGGTTTCACCTACGAATGAGTGCAAGTATAATGGACCCTTTAGTACTATTCCTTAGAAAAGTTTTATATACTTTAATTACGTGTAGTTATATCATAATCACGACTGTTAAAGAAGGTTTAGCTTTTACTTCAAAAACCATAATAAATAAAATTGGTTGAAAGTTGTTTTGACAGAACTTCCCTCGCTCCTGAAGTACAATGAAACATATTCAGCATTTTTGAGTTGACTTTTTTCTTTACACAATTTCCTGATGACACCATTTTTGCAAAAACACGTATATCAACTTGGAGTGGTGCAGTGTAATACTAAAAGTAATAGTATTGTATTCCTAAAACTAATAAATAAATTGTCTCATTCTTTAATTATTTTGAGCCGCCTATTTAAGCAAATCTAAAAATATGAATGCAATGATAAATCACAAAAAACTCATCATACTTCGCACATTTTGGCTAGAATTTATTCGGTGATAACCGCTGTAAAGTAAAAACCAGGTGCATAAATAACAACCCTTGTTCTTCATCAGTATGTAATAGCAATCTGAAGCTAAAGTGTTTATTCATGTTTATACATCGGAAGAATATCACGTAGTAATTAGTTTGATTTGGATGAGTTTGTCTTCTCACAACAGGACTAAAACTATTAATTAAACTACAATCGAACAAAATCTTCTTAATATTATAGCTCTTGTTTTATCATTATTATATAAAGACATGCGTATTCTTCACATTTTCTAAAAAATGGGGTGACTCGTTCTTAATTTGACCAATAAAAAATTTGTGATGACGTCATCAACATGGCTAACTCTAGTCACAACATAAAAGAAAAGTAGTCACAGCGTTATGCCAATCTAAGAAAAAAAATTGGTCGAAAGTTGTTTCGACAGAACTTCCCTCACTCCTGAAATACAATGATAATTTTTTTTGAGTCACTCTGAATACGCACATCCAAAAAATATTAATAGAATGATAAGTCACAAGTACAGACCCCTATATTGTACATTCTAGATAAGATTTATTCAGCAAAATTTTGGTGGACTTGATCAATTTTCTAGACGGCATGAGCAAATACATTTTGAACAAAAATTTACCATGATTATGACAATTTTAAAACATCTCCAAGATTTCAAAGCATTCGGCTTTCTAATCAATAAAATAAATTTACGCATTTGTTAACTTTTTGAGCCACTCTGTATATGCAAATCCAAAAAATATGAATGGAATGATAAATTTCAAGTACAGACTCATCATATTAAGGTACAGTTTAGATAGGATTAATTCGGCAAATTTTTCAGCTGACGACATCAATTTTTTGGAGAGAATAAGCACATATATTTTAACTAAAAAATTATTATGCTCTTTAAAACCTTAAAATATCTGCAAGATTTCAAAGCGTTCAGTTTAGCAGATTCAATATTAAATTGCAAAATGTTGTTTTATAATTTTGATTTTTTTTTCCAAAAATCTGGACCTTTCGGGTAAAAACTACATGTTTAGGACTATGTCCAGCAGTTTCAGAGTTTTGTACCTAATAAAAATGAATACAGGCACCAGACAGACAGACAGACAGACAGACAGACAGACAGACAGACAGACAGACAGATAGATAGATAGACGGAAACTGGAGACTACTTTTTTCGTACTGTAGGGGGTCATGAAACATCGAGAAAAGATGAAAGTAGCAATTTGTCCGAAGGACTCAATTACAATAGCTCCTTCGCTTAGGCTCGGGAAGCAATAACAATGTAAAATTGGAAAATCTGGTTCCTAAAATGTAGTTGGCCGCGACTTAACCGGAATGTATGTCAATCTGACCCCTGAAGTGAAATACTAATCACAAAACACTGGAGTATAGTCTTGTAAATTTGATCAATATAAATATACACAACGGTAGTAATAATACAAAAAAAAAAAAAAATTAAAAACCCAACGCCACATTTTGAGTTACATACGAGTATCTGAAAGTCAAGGTCATTATGTGAGGAGGACGGAGGATCATTTCAAATAAGTGATCCCTGCCGTCAAAGGTCACAAACAGTAACTAAATGGAGAGATGGAATGTGTTTTATGAAAGATGACGCGTACGGTAATAAATAAGCACAGAATCAGTGGCGTGTCGGACTTTTTAAACATGATGGAAACCTGATCGAGTTCGCCACACGTGTGTTTACAACAAAAACAATCGACAAAGAGTACTGATCAAAAATCAATGTAAAGAAAAGTAGACCAAAAACGTTATTAACAGCCAAAGTTGCGATAACAAAACATCGCACACTGAATCAACCCGAGGCGCCACTGAGTGACAAGGAATTAATAGTTTTAGTCGGCGGGCTATTTAAAAATAGGTTGTACACGGTAACAGTAGTGTGAACGAATGGGTGACTTTATCAGCACAGGAAAGTTAGAACATCCTCCGTCCTATTAATACAACGTCCTTGCCATCAACCAAGGAATGATCCTGTAGGAGCTCAGCATATACTAGCATAAAAAGCTTCTGCAAAATTTTGATCTTTTGCAAAAAATTGATCGCTTCGTAGCAAATCTGAAAACGGATTCATAAACAACAAGTACAGGAGTATCTTATTTTATAAAATTTAAGTTCTACTTAACAGGGACGGCTGGTGCCCAAAATTACAACTTCTACAAACACGCTGGACAAAACAAAACAGTAATTTTCATTCTTTAAAAGATTATCCCAAAGTTTGTGTTAAAATTATCAAAACTAATTTTCTTATCTCGCCCCATTTGTACCAAATCTATAAAAACTTACATCTAAAAATATTGTATAGGTTGCTAAGCTCTCGATAAAAACGTAGACCCAATCATGGCTCATTTAGACTTTATGTTGCTATGGAAACCACGCCTCTAGTCGCTGTATTTGGCGGGAACCGGGTCGTATTTGAAACAGTGACAGTATTCTGAGCAAGTGAAAGTGTTTAATTTCAAATAAAAATAATGAATTCAGTTAAATTCAATTAAAACCAAAATGTTATTGAATGTATATATTTTTGTATTTAATTCCGGCACACAATTTCGTCTATTAATCGGTAATAACAACCTGTTTTATATCTTCAAATTTAGGTCATCAATCAAATTGTGTCCTCCCATTTCAAAAGGTCACGAGCCGCCACTGCCAGTTACTCTGACCAACTTTGAGGGAAGTCACCACATTAATTAGGCAAATTTTGGTTTTACCACCTACACGATATTCCTAGCATACATTACGACGCAATCAATAGAATAGTTTTGAAATTATGTATTTGCGTAATAAGAATCTGAACAGACCCCAGATAGGAATGCATTTTGTCATCCTAAAAAGGTTAATGAGAAAATAATTGTTCATGTTCTGCAGCTGAATTTTATTGCAAAATTCTCCATTCGTTTTTTTTGTCACTAATTACACCTAAACTTTATACTAAATGGTCTTATATTATTGTATTCGCAAATAATACTTGTATTGTGAATTACACAAATGAATAAACATATTTTGAAAATACGTGACGACAAAGTTTGTTTTAACCGATAAATAGATACGAAAAAAGAAGTCAGCGAGTCTGATCCGTGGAATTCAATTTATTTTAGTTTTCACAGAGATCCCGACGTATTTTCTTATTGGTATAGGAATTATTGTTCTGGCATTTTCCTAGTCCGTATATCTTCGATAAAATCATAATTAAAAATTCACTTTTACTTTTTCCTAAATTTTTCTAAAAATAGGGAAAATAATTGTATGAAATCTAAAAGGGTTTTAACGAACAAGACGAACACGACGATAAGCGTTACAAACAAATGGACTCTTTTTTTTCTTGAAATACTCTTTTCTAGACGAGTCACAAAATTCAGAAATATTGAATTTCGAATCGTCCTGTCTTGATCCTCTACAGCCTACATTCTATAACGAAAATTGACAGTTAATATTTATCTTAATACACTAGGGACAAATTTTTAAATTAAAATTTTACCTTAGCCTCACAAGTAAGGATCTGCTTTGGTTATTTTCCTAATAACTGTCATAACATCACTTAGTATCATATTTTGAATAAAAAAATTAAAACGTACAAATCGGACAAAGTTTGTTTTATGACTGGGATATTTAAAACAAAAAAGATAACACGTACTATTAAAGAACGTGAAGACAATTACAGGGGATGTGTATAAGAAAGAAACGGTGATTATAGCTTATATCGTGGGTGGCCAAAGTTGAGTGGACCTGAAAAGCTTTTCGTTGGACCTTATTTCGTAATTGATTACAAGATAAGAGCTTGACCGCAACTACTTCTTATTTTCTTATTATCTCTTTTTTCGGTCGCTTTTAACTTCATTTCAGATACTGCACCATCGATAAGTATAATAAAATAGGTGCCTGAGCAAATTGATTTTGTGGAGGTGTTTCTCGATATTAATTGAAAGTTATCGATTTGCCACATCGTCTCGTCGACTTCTTCAGCACAAATTAAGTCTCCTCAGTAATTATACTTTAGTCGCAGACTTATAAATCACATAGCCATGTTATTGACTTTCATAATGGGTACTTAAATCATGGTTTCACGACGCTGACCACGATTTTAAATTCTTTAACTGTTTCATGTCTACCTAAAAAAGTTTTTAATTATGCCGTTTTTGGTTCTTACGTATTATCTTCTATCTTATTTATACAGGCTTGATGGAAACCGCGATGACCCAAGTGGTCTGCTGAGCTCAATTCACACTGAATTATCTCCACAGTCCAGCAATATTGTCGGCAAAACGTAAACAGGAGAGTCTATATGGTGAAAACGGTGTTGCAGGCAGGCCAATCTTAGCAATGGCCGGAACATGGAACTTTCTTATCTCTCTTCCTATTGTTCCTCTAATGAATTCAAATCCAGGAGGCGGTTCGCGAAAACGGCGGCTTTGCATCCATTTGCATAATTGTATATATTGATGTTCGTTAACGAATGTTGTTCAGGCGGGTTTTGGGTGCGTCTTGTCTGGTCCTGAAGTTCTTCAAAGTATGCGGAATTTAAAATTCATTCGATGTAACTGTATTTCAATCCAAATGGATTACACGGCCGGTAAAGTATTTTAATTCGCCATCGTTTTGGTTTTATCATCAAAGCATTGTAAAGTTTTACTTTTAGCAACTTCATTGCTTTGATATTGCGAATTACGATTAGCAAAGGAATTCTTAGCTAACTTGTTGGGATTAGTTGGAGCATGGATAACTTATTCTCTGCGGAATTGCCAAACGTTACGTATCAACTGTTGATTCAAAGTGTTACTGCAGATGGATGATTTTATTTAAAAACGACAAGGTGCTTTCCTAAAATAGATTTTTTTTTCCAACGATAACTTCAAGAAGATGTTTTAAGATCACTTTGACGCATTGTAAATAATTTTATGATTTTATGGCATTTGTATAAAATATAGACCATTTAATTCAGTTTTGGATGCACGTTTTGATTGAAATTGTTGCATGCAGAATTTCTGTCAAACAGAAAGATCTGCATGTATTTGTATACATTCTCCTTGGTATTTCCGCAGCTGTCGTAGAAGTTTTCAGATACTTTTAAAAATACAAACTGTTCCAATGTCTTGTTGCTTGGAGATTTTAATTCTCCAAGTTTCATGAAAATAATAAAATATTCTAAGGTTCAGTTGCTTCACAACATGATCTAAAGTAGATTAACTCCGTACATGAGTAGTACGGTCGTTATCTAGATCTAATCTTTAGTATGAGCGATGTTATAGTACGACATAATGATTAATGAACATTCTCTTGTGATTACAAGAAAAGGGCGTGAGAACATTTAGCACAAAGTTAAATGTTGCACACTCTTACGTCAACTTTTCGGTTTTTTTTAACATTGTAGAAGATATAAAAAATTTAAAAATAAAACTGCAGGAGTGCAGGTATTGATCAACTCCATAGCTTTCTCTTAAAGGATTGTTCAGATGTACTCGTTAAACCTTTGTTGCACATTTTCCATTTGTCCATAAAAAGTTCTTTTTCCCTGATCTCTGGAAAACTGCCAAAATATTGTCCATGTTTAAGCAAGGCGACTGTAAAAAAATCTGTAATTACTTTCGTCCCATGTCGATTTTGTGTAACTTTTAAAAGAAAAATCAATTATCAACCTACCAATATGGCATGCATTCACCAACTTAGCCCGTATGGTGTAGAGTATTTCTGAAACTTCAGATACCGAAGGTCAACTTGGTGTCGTTTATACTGACCTGAGCAAAGCTTTTGATCAAGTAGATCATTAAAATTACGTAATAAATGATTATCCAACTTTGGATTTTGTTTGTCTTGTCTTGTTTTAATTTGATTTGTCTTACATCTATATTAAGGATCAAATTCCCTTTACACCAATGGCTTCACTCCATATCATTATACTACTACTTCAGGAATACTACAAGGATCTATGTTAAGTCCTCTGGATATGTTCCAAAGCAAAAGGTACAAAAGATAAACTGATGTTTCTCCATGAACAATAGTAAGTGTGTTCTTTTCTCACAAAGAAAATGTTCAACCAAGCCTCCTTTGTTGTTCAACCAAAGCCGTCTCCAATATGTTCCTACGATACGTTTTTAGGTGTCGTTTTCGATAAGCACCCAAACTGGAAATCGTATATTGCCTTTCTTAAGCAAACTACCAGCAAATAACTTGGACTTTTAAAAACCCTTTTTTCAAGCACATGGAAAGCTGACATTGTCACTTTATATCGGTTGAACACAAATATCTCATCTATGGAGCATCCTGAACCACCCCCAATAACAGCCCTCACCACATACCATCTTTTTAAAACACTAGAAAACAAGCCCATGATGCATATATTTCTAAAACTAATATATCCTAAAGCTGTCTGGGACTTACTAAATCATCTAAATAATAAAAGCGTGGTTTATCAAGAGTCTCCATTTTCTGCTGAAGAGTTTAACACATATTTTGTCAATATACCGGTCTCATTAACTAAAGATTTAACACTCAAACATGTTACATCTAGCAAAACTTTGAATATATCAGATGAGTTTGCTTTCTCAGAAGTTTCATTTAACCAACTACGAGATATTATTAGTAATTTAAATAATTCTCCTGCTCGAGATGTGTATGGTTTAAACTCTAAAATAGTCAAAACTATCAATCATCTTATAGTATATCCGTTAACGTACCTTGTCAACCAATGCATCCATAAAGGTATCTACCCAGCTGCTCTGAAGAAGTCTAGAGTACTCCCTATTTTTAAGAAAGGGGATCCCAAAATTTTAGACAACTATATGCCTATTGCAATAACACCTATTATAAGTCAAATCATTGAGAAAGCACTACAAATCCGACTTGTAAATTATTTTGAAAAAAATTGGTCTAAAGAGTTTAGACAGTACTTCCCTCGCTGTCGGAAACTTGACGACTGCATGCCTATTGTGTTTTTTTTCTCATTACATTTTTGTAGTGGGAATTTAAAAAAAAATTGCGATGACGTCATCAACATTTTTGCAAGGACACGTATATCAGTTGGGATAGATGTAGTGTAATACTAAGAATAAAATTATTATATTCTCAAATTTTCGGGAAAATGAATTGGGTCGTTTTGAATATTGATTTGTAATAATCAATAAAATAACGAAACAATTTACTCACGTATACGTATCAGAGGCAACTGAAAATCGTGTATGTATAAACATTCTTAATTTAAGATGACAGGCGTAACAGCATACGTGAGAGTCAAACAGAGAAACTGTAAACAAAACGACCATCGGTTTTATTACTTCGACTTCCGCTTATTATATAAAACATTGGGTTTTATTTTAATTCTTGACGGTGAAATTCACAATTGGTTGATTATAAACATGTCTATTTCACATTCGCGGAACCAAGTGAACGCATAAAACAAATGCAGGTCTGTAATGTTAAAGTCGATGTAAATAAGCGTGCTACCCTTATGTTTCAACCGAGTTTTTCCTTTAACAAATTTTGTGTCTACCAAATTGGGTTGGTTGGGGTGTAATACTAATAATAAGTGTTGCCTTTAATTTAATCAATAAAATAAATTGACTTCATTAATTTTTTTGAACCACCTCTTAAGAAAATCTAAAAAATATGAATGGAATGATAAATCACAAGTACAAACTCATCATATTTTTTGCATTTTAGATAGGATTTATTCAGCAAAATTTAAGGGTGACGTCATCAATTTTTTTAGGAGGGATGAACAAATACATTTTGAACAAAAGTTTACCATGCTTATAATAACTTTAAAATATTCCCAAGATTTCAAAGCATTCGGTTTTCTAATTCCTGATTAAATCGATAAAATAAATTCACGCCTTCATTAATTTTTTTGAGTCACCCTGCATATGCAAATCCAAAAATATGATTGGAATGATAAATCACAAGTACAGACTCATCATATTTTGTACATTTTAGATACGATTTATTCGGCAAACTTTTGAGCTGACGTCATCAGTTTTTTGTAGAAGATAACCAAATATATTTTGACTAAAAATTTATTATGCTCTTTATAACCTTAAAACATCTGCAAGATTTCAAAGCATTCGGTTTTGTAGTTCCTGATTAAATCAATAAAATAAATTTACGCATTCATTAATTTTTTTGAGTCACCCTGTATATGCAAATCGAACAAATTTGAATGGAATGATAAATCACAAGAAGAGACTCACCATATTTTGTACATTTTAGATAGGATTTTTTCAGCAAAATTTTGTGGTGGCATCATAAATTTTTTAGGGGGGACGACCAAATACGTTTTGATCAAAAATTTACCATGCTTATGATAATTTTAAAATATCTTCAAGATTTCGAAGCATTCGGTTTTGTAGTTCCTGAGTAAATCAGTAAAATAAATTTACGCTTTCATTTATTTTCTTGAATCACCCTGTATATGCAAATCCAAAAAATATGAATGGAGTGATATATCACAAGTACAGACTGATCATATTTTGTACATTTTAGATATGGTTTATTCGGCAAATTTTCGAGCTGACGTCATCAAGTTTTTGGAGGGGATAAGCAAATATATTTTGACTAAACATTTATTATGCTCTTTATAACCTTAAAACATCTGCAAGATGTCAGAGCATTCCGATTTGTAGTTCCTGATTAAATCAATAAAATATATTTACGCATTCATTAATTTTTTTGAGTCACTCTGTATATGCAAATCCAAAAAATATGAATGGAGTGATAGATCACAAGTACAGACTGATCATATTTTGTACATTTTAGATATGATTTATTCGGCAAATTTTCGAGCTGACGTCATCAAGTTTTTGGAGGGGATAAGCAAATATATTTTGACTAAACATTTATTATGCTCTTTATAACCTTAAAACATCTGCAAGATGTCAGAGCATTCCGATTTGTAGTTCCTGATTAAATCAATAAAATATATTTACGCATTCATTAATTTTTTTGAGTCACCCTGTATATGCAAATCCAAAAAATATGAATGGAGTGATATATCACAAGTACAGACTCATCATATTTTGGACATTTTAGATATGATTTATTCCACAAACTTTTGAGCTGACGTCATCAAGTTTTTGGAGGGGATAAGCAAATATTTTTTGACTAAAGATTTATGATGCTCTTTATAGCCTTAAAACATCTGCAACATTTCAAAGCATTCTGGTTAGCAGATTAAAAATTAAATTTCAAAATGTTGTTTTATACTTTTGATTTTTTTTCCAAAAATCTGGACGTTTCGGGTGAAAAGTCGATTCAGAGTTGTAAACTACATGTGTAGGACTATGTTATTTTATACAATTGAAAACCCATTTACTATGTACAATTTTGAAGTGACGTCATCGCATTAGTGGTGGGGATGATTAGACAAATTTTGGTTAGCGTTTTACCATCTACATGATATTCTTAATATAAGTACAAAATTTCACAACAATCGGTCGAGTACTTTCGGAGATTATCTGTCTAATAAAAATCCGGGACAACAGACGGACAGACGGACGGACAGACGGATGGACAGACGGACAGACGGACAGACAGACGGAAATGGGAGACCTATTTCTTCGTCTTCTAGGGGTCATGAAAGATCGAGAAAACGTAAAAGTAGAGAGTCGGCCGACGGACTCGATTACAATACTTCCTTTGCTTACGCTCGGGAAGTAAAAATAACGTATTGTGCTCTTCTTAATATGGCTTTCGCAAAGATAAATCTACAGCTCTAGCAGTAACACACCTAGTAGCAAAGATAACGAATGCTTTTGAAAATAAAGCATATTTAGGCTCAATATTTTGTGACTTAACAAAAGCGTTTGATTGCCTGTCAGTTGAACTACTTAAAGAAAAACTTTTAGCTTATGGAGTCAGAGATACTAATTTAGAACTTTTAATAACTTATGTTACAAACAGAACTCAAATAGTAAGTTCTGAAGGTGGTTCCTCCAGTTATCTTCTCTCACATTTTGGGGTACCACAAGGATCAGTGTTGGGTCCGACCCTCTTTTTTATACATATCAACGACATTTGTAATGTTATTGATGATGGTGAGCTTCTCTTATATGCAGATGACACTACCTTTCTTAAAGAACACTGTAATACTTCAAACCTACTTAATATTTTGACAGATAATCAAGACTTGTTAAAAACTTCATTTGAAAACTATAACTTGGTTTTAAATAAAAGAAAAACCAAAGTTATGATATTTTCCTTAAAAAATACCACTAATTCTCGAGATAATGAGTGTGTAAAATTTCTAGGTGTTCACTTAGATTCCCGTCTATTATGGCATAATCATGCTGAACACATTGTTGCTGAAACAGGAAAATATATTTTTTTAATTAAGTCATTGCGTGATCATATTTCATTAAAGCTCCTTCTTTCAATATATTTCGCATATATTCACTCCAGACTGTCTTACAGTATATTGGTATGGGGACATTCTCCTGCTGCTGAAAGGCTGTTTAAAATTCAACGTCGTGCGGTTCGAGTTCTTTCTAATCTCCAATATCAAAAAGATTGCAAAGAATACTTTTTCAAATACAATATTCTTACTTTACCTTCTTGCTATATTTTGGAGACTTTGCTTTATGTAAAAACTCACTTGCATGAATATAAAAGACGCGGTGAGTTGCACAGCTTTTCGTTAAGAACTAATGACTTCTTACACACTGATTTTCATAGACTAGCTATAAGTAGAGTTAGTGCTACATACTGGGGTCAAAAATTTTATAATAAACTGCCAATCCACGTAAAAACTTATAATATTAATTTATTCAAAAACACTCTCAAAAAGTTTCTGCTCACAAAAAGTTACTACTCTTATCATGAATTTTTGAATGATGTGATTGTACTTAAGTAAGGTGTCACTTTATATTCTATAACATCTGTAAGAAATGACGTGTGCAAGCATTTATTGATATTATGTAAAAGCACAAATATATTATTATTATTAATATTATTAATATTATTTTTCTGTTGGTCTGCATAAAATACTCCGAGGATTAAACTTCGCTGCTCCCTGGCAACTCCCACCACTATGTCTCTGTTTACACCTTGTCGATTTTTCAAAAAGGGACGTGCGTCCCGAACTCCCTAGGAGTGAACTTTTAAAGTGACCGTTCCTCTAGTTCCCGTTTCATTTACACTGATGGCTCAAAATCCGCTCAGGGTGGGAGTCTCGCTGTCGTGTGTGATGGCCATTTTAAGCGCTTTAGTTTCAACCTGTCTGCATTTGTCTTTTTCGCCGAATTGTATGCTCTTGAAGAAGCAACGTAGTTTGCCATCACCTATTCACCCTAGGACTTTCCTGTCTATCTGCTTGTCTCCATTTTATTAGACAAGTAATCTCCGAAACGGCTAGATCGATTGTTGTAAAATTTTGTACATATATTAGAAATATCAAGTAGATGGTTAAATGCTAACCAACATTTTGTTAGTTATTCCCACCAACAATTTGATGACGTGGCACAGGATTTCGGAAGGTGCTATCGACGCCGGTTCATCTGTCACCGAAAAGAATCAAAGAATTTTTATGACTGTGTTTGTCTAGTCGGGTCCTCAAGAAACTCCAGATGTGCTGTTTATACAATTTGTCATATACTTAACCATAACATTTAGTTATTTCGAAAAACTGCACAACAAAAATGTATCAATCGTACTTCGGAGTCCTGTCCAAATAACTTTCCATCCATTTTTTCAACTCTCTTTCAAAACTCTTGGTGCTTGTGTACAAAAAATTTATTTCTGTGCTAGGAAACGAAGACCGTGAAAGTGGTTTATTCTGTTGAACAAGACACTTTCATTGTTACATCTTGTTATCGCAATTAATTCGTAAACGAAGAGTCTGTCTATTCTGTAACCGGTTGTAAGCAAGAATATCTGGCCAAATGCCGTGATTTAATAATTCAAGGAACATCGTTAGAGACTCACATTAGACATTAAAGATGTAATCAACGGATTTGTTCAAACTGGCAGTGTCAACTAAGGAAAATCTTCTGGAAGACTTTCAGTTTCTGAGGAAGTTGTTGCTGATTTCAGACGACTTGAGCAGAATCCGCAAACATCTTTAACAAGATTTCCTCAGCAGTCAGGAGTTGCTGTTGCAACGTGAAATTGAACAATGGGTATTGACGAAAGGATTACAGAACAGTTTTGAAATTAAAAAGAGAGTGAACATGTGCCCTGAACAAAATGGTGAACATTTTCAAAATTGACTGCGATGTTTAACCGCAATAAATTTGTTTCTTTTTATTGTAATGGATTCGTTTTAATTTTTAATAAGATATGAAGCATTTAGGCAAACAGTTATTCAGATGCCCGTGGTATTGGTCATGCATCCTTGGGCATTTATTAAAGTGTAAAACTGAGAGGCGGCACGTTTTCGTCGCCTACTTCGATCCTATAGTCATTTATAGAAACCCTGTATAAACGGACCCTTAAATTCTGAGTTTCCTGGTGAACTTATGATCACGCGGCTGTCTGCATCTTAAAAGACGAATGTTAGACTTGGTATATAAAATTTGTGGTAAGCTTCGTGTCTTGGCTAAGCTCATTATCAGTATCACGTTATGGTTTGCCACACCAGCCATAGCATACAGTCGGATGTATCTTAAACCATTGAAAAGAGAGTTATATTTAGACTTACAAGACAGCAACAGCAATTAAAAAGACTGCTTCACATCTCTCCTCATATTAGGAAGGAGGTGGAATGGTGGTCGATTAGTATCGACCCGTCGTATCGTTCATTGCTTTCTTTTTTCTTTTTCTTTTGTCTGGGAAATATTTTCAGACACATCCGGTACACGGTGGAGGGTTTACAGTGTACGATCAATCTGCACAAGAACATTGGACCTGTCACAACCACAGTTTTCATATCAATTATTTAGACTTCTTAGGGGTCTGCTATGGTCTTCGTTTGTTTTGCTAAAAATTTCTCTAACTGTAATATTTTGTTAAGTATGGATAATACCACTGCCATCACGTTCATCGCGTGGGAAGTGTTAAATTTCAGAATTTAAATATATTAGCAAAGACTACGTGGCAATGGGCGGAACGTAGGAACCTACGTACATATCTTTCATCAAACTTTAGTTCCGTACATAACATTGTAACGAAGCGAATTTTCGCGGGCCGGAAACCGGGCCGCCACGCGAGAAGAGGATTCTTGCTTGAAGTCTTCTGAAAAGAAGGTGTGTGTTACCCGGTACTGTGGCTGTTTTCAAAAGTTTTCGGAAAGTGTGGCATACCGGTTTTTTGAATCGCCGTCCCCGAGCGAAAAACCGTACCACCGTCACCGGTTTTTTTTGTCGTCACCGGCACAATTCGAAGCCATACACTCCCCCGGGTCGCCGTCCTGAAGAAAGTCGCCGTCCAAGAGGGAACGATCGTGCCGGAAGTCTTATTCTTTTTTTTGTAAAAACCGTTTTGTATTTATTTTATATAAGATTAGCCGTAAGATTTATTATTTTAGTCGGTAGCTGTTGGCAGGGAATGAACCCCATTTATTGTAAAATATCTCTTGCCATTTTATTTTATTCTCTTATTTTCGCGGGCGCTCACCACCTGAAATCCGTGTCTCCGGCTTGAGAGCAACCCCGGCGCTCTCTCCCTCGGAGAGGGAGTTGGCGCCCGAGCGACCGTCGTTCCCGACCAAAGGCGCCACCCTCGGCGGCGCGGCGTGAAGGTCGCCGCATATGCCTAGGTCGGCCAGATTTGATTTTTATATGAGCGGCGTAAGGCTTGGTACCCGGGTACGCCGCCACCATACGTTATCGGCGAGATTCCGGGCCGTCCATCCGTCACCGGAATTTGGTCGCAACATAGATGCCGATACAGCTTCTACATTACAATTTGGCAAATCCGACATTGATCTATGATCTATTTGGGTCGTTTAGTGATCGTAGATGTGAAGTGCCTTGTGCTGCAACAGTGAATGCGCTTACAGTCTCCTTTACTATCCTAAACTTTTATGGGTTTTCTCCTTCCTCTTAGTCTTGTGGGTCGTTGTTTACTCAAAACTTAATTTGGTTATATACATTTCTTAAATGAAACTGTTATTATTTAGAATCATCCAACACAACAACTTTTTACTCTTCGAAGCGAATCAAGTGACAGTCATTAACAGTATATAAGCTTTTTTAACTTAATAATATTCAGTTTTTTATGCAAAAACAATTAATAACCAGTACTCACTTGCATCAAAATTTCTTATTTTAAAGTGTTGTATTTTTGCGTTTCATTATTGCACCTATTTTCCAGACAGAAAACTAATTAACAAACACAAAGGAGATGCAGCATCAGTATAATATTCCACTGAAATAACTAATGTCAAAGTAACTTACATGTGCCTTTACCTCATTAATTCATATTTAATAAAGTCAAAGCGCAATTTATTAATCATACGTAGATACAAAACTAGGAGTTGACGTAGTTGCAGTCAGCAGAACGCAACATATACGATAGACTACAAAAACAGACCAGTTTCTGTCACGATGAGATTACTTTCTATATTTGTTTCAGTCCTAACTATTTTGTTCTAGTAGGTATCTAAACCGGCTTGTGGTCTGCTGGCGTTATGGATAAGGGTCTTATGGGACAAAGAATTTTCTATACTTCACTTTAATTTGTGGTTCACGAGCGTAAGCTAAGAAAGTGTTGTACTAGGGTTCATCCGACGAATGCCTACTTTTATTTTTCTCCAAGTTTCGTGACCCATCGGGTACCAAAAAATAGGTCTTCCGTTTCCGCCTGTCGATTGTCTCTTGGCCTGTGTCGATTTTTGTTAAACAGACAATCTCCGATGTTAGGAATATCATGTAGATGGTAGGAGATTAATCAAAATTTGTCTAATCGTCTCCATCAACATTCTGAAGACGTCCGGTCGTCATTTTACGTAGTTAAGGTTATCTATATTTTAGGAAACAATATATTCGGACTCTGTTCCCACCCTTACCGATAATTTTTGTTTCACTGTGACTTGTATCTATGGTTTTTACTTATACGATACAGGTTATCATAAAATAAACAAAACTTCGCAAAATCAAATTTTATAATATTTCAAAAAAGCTGGATTTGTTCGATTGTATTTAAGGGGTGAGGGAAATTTTGTCTAAATTACCTTAGAACATGTTTTATAATTATAATACATTAACAACGGCGCTAATAAACTAGAAACATATATTTATTTTACGATTCTTATTTTTGCCTCGCTTTCCGTTATGCTATTCAAGGGTTAGTCAATTTCTTTTCATTATTGCCCAATCTTTGTATAGTGCCCCACTATTTTTCTTGTTAGTAAATAGCACATAAATATTCAGGCCACATGCTACATTTAATTTTCTATACAAATATTTATGTATATTTTTTCCTTCTTAGAATACACCTTATTTGGTTTTTACACATTAGCACATTACATTGTATAAACGTAAGCTTGCGTTATACTAGATCTGTGCCAAAAGTATGCAATCAACACAAATAATGGGCTTAATAAACTCCTAGTACAGCGTTTGTTTTATTACTTGAGAGAATATGAAAACGGATTCAGTCGTGGGTTGCTATGCACTCATATACTTGAAAAATGATTTACAGTAGAGTTGTTTTACTGTTTTACCCTTCAAATGGGGTTCATAATACGTACGGTAATCCATATTTCTGTGTTATAAACACAAACAAATGGTATATTTTTCAGAAGAAAGAAAAAGTGTTCATCATTATTTGAAATTCTACGAACTATTTTATTTACAAGGCTGTCTAACTAACGAATGTTAATACGTTTTTCAGTGAAAACAGTAATTAACTTACATTTGAAGTCATATTAAATAAGTACGTTAAAAATCCAGAAAAATTAATAACATAAGAAAAGGTCCAGTGGAGTGTTTAAAAAGAAGGAAATTTATGCAAAAATAAATAAATTTAAACTTTTATCGATGAAGAACATTTGCGTACAAATTTATGTTTAATAGTTTATTTATTACGAATTCTACTTTTTGCGCCTGTTTCAGAACACCGCTTGGTATATGCTAGATCACATAAAACAAAAAATGCCTACATATATACCAAAAAAAATTATTACTCGAAGCTGTATTTTATGATACAATCAATAGTTTATTATCTAACAGCGCTCAGAACTTACTGCAATGAATCATTTTGTGGGCGAATGAGGGAGTATTCTTTAGATAATATCTAACAATACAAAATTTATGGGATCCATAGTAACGATAACAGAAATACATATAAGTCAAAACGATAAGTTTATTATGAACTAGTTAGAAAGGAGAAATATTCAATAAGGGCTTGCAATAATAAACTCAACTCAGTCATAAAGAAACAAATCTATTACTTTTTCTTTAATTTCATTAAGATATTTTTTTAAGAATGTAATAGTTATATTGCTGCTATGTGACTATTTTTCTGTAGCCATCTTACAATTATGAAATTTAAAATAAATATACTGCCCCGATGATAATCACGAATTACGAAAGTTTTTCTTTCCATTTGACCGTTGCTTTTCATTAGAAATTCATAACATCAAAACTTAGATTTTTAGACACAACACTGGTATGTACAATTCTTTGTGATAGCAGTCGTCGTGATGTTTACTTAAAAGTCATATTTCACTATGTGGTTAGTTAAACTAGCCTTGGTTAATTGTGCTTGTGACGCGAATTACGAAAGGTCGTTTCCGTGGCAGGATTTACAGTTTAAGCCTCCGTAATTTCATCACAAATCTTTCCAAAATTCCGGATATTTTTTTACGAATTTTTTTACTAAACTTTTTCAATATTAGTTCTTTGTAATCAGATAAGGGTTATTTCAAAGTAGCAATTTCTACAACGTTCATAGCATAACCACGAAACCAGCAAATGATTTTTAATTCTGCGTTTGTTCACGTGACAAGACCAAATAACACTGAAATTTTAAAAAGCACATCCAAAATTTTCCTTCCCGTCAAAAAGGAAACTATATTATGAAATACACTTATTTATTTAGTTTGTAATTACTTAATAACCCAATATTTTACATGTAAACAAAACAAGATAGATTCGCCTTGATTACCACGAAAGCAAGCTTATTCGTGTAATATCACGCAACTGTCCGCTCCGAATCGTAAATTTTTCAATACAAAATTGCGCCGCACTAACGGCTACATTGTTAGTATTGGGACCCGCTGGTCATGAAAAAGTGCCTGTTTTATGAGAGTACGTGGCAAATCATATCCAGGATGCAATAGTGCAATATCTCTCTTATCAAACACGTTGTAATAATTTACATGTAAACTCATATTGTGTTGCGGTTATATCAGAATAGCCAGTGTACGTTGAATCCGAGCAGGTCCAGCTGTTAACGTTATTAACATTAAAATAATTCAGCGGTTCTCACAAATCATACTAAATTCAGCTATGCTGTGTATTACTAGGAAGTTGATTGTAAATTCGAAACTTACCAACGTCCGGTAGAATTGTTACATTATTCTGTATTTCTTGTGCAAACACATCGGTTCACTAACATTGTTTGTTTAAACTCCACGCTTGCCGGTAACACTACATATTTATACAAAATGGAGCAAGATTAAAGCTCTATTATCTTAGCTTAATTTATGATTTTAACTGAATTTGCTACCTCCAATGTAAAGGATGTTGTCCATTCTGGTGGTTCTTCCTTGTGACATTATTCCGTAATGTGTATACACGTCCTTACTATATCTGCCAAATTAAATATCACTCCTTTAGAACTTAGTTACCCCGCTACAAAATGCCTTACACAGACAAATAAATTAAAGTGATTTATTTCTTAATCAACATTTATTTCTGATACTGTTTCTAAAGGTACAATAACAACTTATTAATAGCTAATAACATATTTAAAATTAATTAAAAAACAAAAAAAACTTGGTTGATCACGTTTACATGACATATTTCGATATCATAGTTACATTTTGTTGTTTGTTCAAACAAATTTTGTAGACAGAATTAGAAAAATCATGGATTTAGGCGACATATTGCCCGAAAATGTTAAAAATGCAGCCAGGAAAGCATTAAACAATTTAAATAAAACTGGTAAATTTACTTACATGTATTGCTTTTTGATTTTCACATTCATTGCTTTTCAATTCCTTGACAAATGTTGACAATTAACACTTCGGTAAGGTAATACTGGGTGTACATAAATGATTGTAGATCAAGTGGTCTTTGGATTCTGGTCAAATTTTGCCGCTTCGTTGAAACTGTGCATGTGCTAAACTTGATCTACAAATATTTGTAGACACACTGTGTATGACGATTTCTATTATGAAAACACAAAAAATCAACTGCCAAACTTCAGGTACTAGAATTCAGTCGTACAAGTTATGTTTTGCAATTTCTTGGGAATATTTGCAAACACACAGTGTTGTTATTAACAGTCATAACATTTTTTACAAACATCATTACAACACAATATGCAGGTTTATGCACACAGAAAATTAAATAAAATGACGCTGCACAAAGTAAATGCTACACTGACCGATACTTTACAATACGTGCATAATGGATTAAAAGTAAAACCCACCATATTTCTTTTTGTAATGTGACTGTACGAGTATTTTAATTATACGCGTCGTGTAGTGCGAAATTAAAATTAAATAAGTGCAAGAAAAAATCACATTTGAATTCACGGACCGACAAAGCAAATAAGAATAAAAATTACAATAAATTTACATTTCACAATCTCCATTATTAACAAACCAACATTATTATTATTTAACTATTAATGAAATATACACATATTTATTAAATACGGCAAAACATTATTCTCAGGCGAATTGACAGCTGATATTAGGATATTTATTTATTAAAAAATGTTGCCTTCCTAAAAGAACTTTCAAAAATGTTAATTTTCCAATTCTCCTGTATCATTATACCGCAGGCACTTTACCCTGACGGACGTAATCCAATTTCAACACCATGACACTGACCTCAACATAGAGCGCAGAACTTTTAGTCGTTTCAGTCGTCGCATAGGAATTTCACCTTTCCATTCACGGCTTTCGTGCCATATTCATAAAATCACGGATCGTGTGGCGAAAATTCTCACAAAACAAAGCGTCAATCATTTTAAAACCAGCCTATAAAACGGTCCATTGTCGACCTTCTCCGAGGGACAGACCTCCGGAGTCGTGGTCTAAAAGTATTTATCGTATTCCTGGTTCCTGTGGTGCGATTTATACAGATGAAACTGGTCGATCCATTAAAACCAAGGTTTCTATAAATGATTATAGGGCCGAAGTAGGTCATGAAAACGTGCCGCCTCTCAGTTTTTAACTTTACTAAATGCCCAAGGACTCACGACAAATACCACAGACATCTGTATAACTGTTGCCTAAATGTTTTATATCTTATTAAAACATAAAACTAATTCATTCCAATAAAAAGAAACAAATTTGTGAGGTCATACGTTCAACGCACATATTTACTCTCTTTCAATTTCAAAAATATTCTGTAATCCTTTAGTCAATACCCATTGTTCAACTTCATGTTGCAACAAGAACCCCTGAATGCTGAGAAAATCTTGTCTTGCGGATTCTGCTCAACTCATCTCAACTTCCTAAGACACTGAAGATCTTCTAGGAGATTTCTCTTTGTGGACACTGCCAGTTTGAACAAATCTGTAGAATATATCTAATGTGAGCCTCTAACGATGTTTCTTGAATTATTAAATCACGGTATTTGGCCAGCTTGCTTACACTCGGTTACAGAATACACCCACTCTTAGTTTACGAATGTCCTTTTGCTATAACAAGACATAGCAACGAAGGTGTTCAACGGAATACACCATTTTCACGGCCAGAAAAACAAAATTTTCGTACGCAAGCACCAAAAGTTTTGAGAACGGCTGCTGTTTTGTTGGTTTGAACTTGGATCAACGAGAATTCCTGTAATACACACTTGAAAAACGTTAAAACAAAAAACGATGACTTTAAATGACAGGTTACAAATGACATTAATGACAAGTGAGAGCTGTTATAATGAGGCATAATTTCAGCGAAGTGGAATTTTTGAAATCCATTGCCAACTACGCTGCTAGAATCATAGACACATGTCATCGAATCCTGTTCGACAACCAAAAAATCCTAGCTAAAATTCCGCATTACTATAACAAAAAAATTCGATAACCTATAGAGACACACAAACATCCCAATTCACACCTGAAAAACGTCTTTATAACAATAAACATACTTTTCACACACAAATTAATTTTTTTTGCTTCCTTAATTTTCCCTCCGTTTTCCACTCCGCTCCACATAATTCTTTCCCTGGACTTACATACCTTTTTCATCCAATCTATACCTAAAGCATTCTAGCTCAAAATTTCCTCTCTCTGTTTCATCAACAAATGCTCCACTGTCTCCCTGATTGCTCAGCCAAGTTTACATACTCTACCCTCCTCAGCCATCCAGAACCTACTTTCATCCTCTTTACTTTACTTGAATCCCACAATTATTTTTTTCTCCTTTCCGTTGTCTCTGTCTAGTGCTTCGGTCAGTCGTCAGTTATTATTCTTAGGTACTGACTATTGTCCATGAACTCCCTGATTTGTTCTCGTCTCTCCTGTCGGTCAATTTATCCGCTGCGTATGTCTCATTCTCTGTGCATCTGCCTTCCTTTCTCTGTCTTTTCTCTTTCCAACATACTTACAATATCTTACATTCTTCATTTTCATTCATCCTGTGCTCATACTCTCTTTCCCGCTACCACTTTCAATGTTTCCCTTTTTAATACCTCTCAAAAAGTCAAAAATTTGGCCTTGGCTGTGATCCTCTAAAAAACTGGGATGGAAAATCACCGCTACATAAAACACAAAACATATGGAGGACACAACATTATTTATTCTTTCACTCACAAAAAAGAAAAAAAAAGCTGTGATTAAGTTGTGCCGTTGAACACACCGCTTCATGTCCAGCTACAAAAAAAAAAATGCTTAACTTGGAATGAAATCAAATCAAACGTTCTGAATCAACGCTAATACTTCAATATCACAAACTTAATAAAAACGAAGCAAAATCTGTAGCAGTCAACAAGAGTGTAACGGATTTTTATTTAATTTTGAATTGAATTGCATTGGAAGTGGTGGCGCATCTATCACGCGTAGTGTTGGTGTGAGCTACGGGAAAAAACGGGGAGAAAAAGAGAGATAAGAACAGGAGAGATAGCGGGGCAGGAGCGAGTGAGGAGCTCGGGAGGAAGAGAATCAAGTTCAGGGGCTTTTCAAGGAAGATTTTCGGGAAGAGACGGGACCTGAGAACCGAAGGAAGAGTCAGGAGCCTCCGCCGCCTACGCTGAGAGAGAAGAGGTGCCCTCCCACATATTTTAACAGTGATTGGCTTATCGTATGTAATACCTTTAATAATATAATTTGTCGTAAACGTAGTTTTATTGGGCTCGGGTTGAAACCCACTTCGTGAGGTAACAATACAGTAGCATTTATTTGAAATCCTGTAAGTAGGTTACAAGAGAACAAAATTTTAATAAAAAACTATGCACAGCGGCAGCGGCACTAGAGCGCTATAAGAGTATGGCGATTGAACTATATCAGTTTCATTCTAGAATAGGTACAGCAGAATTACTCATAGGGGGCGGGTTAGCACGAGCGAGTTTGGGGCTCCTGGTAGTGGCTGTTCTCCTACCCACAACGGTGATTCTATCTATCGCAAGCACTGCCGCACAGCACCTCTCCATTGCGAACATGCTGTACGAACAGGCAAACTCGTAGTTGGGTCTTGACTATTGGGCCAAGTCGACAGCGTCACGTCATCCCCTGACTTCTATTCAGGGACTGCATCCTTTGTGTAGATGGCGCGACCGCTAGCTCGACAAGGAACCGCGCACTCCGCTTCCGCCACGTGTTTCTGTTTTATTTAACCTCAATTCTATTTAAATGTTTAGTTTCTATAAGTCTGATATCAAACTACAATCGAGGAAGTGTTAAAGTTGAAAAAAAAAAGCCATAAACAACATATAAAGTCGCCATACACTCTCGGAAATTTTAAACAGCAAATAATTCTTATGTAAGATTAAGATTGGACACCAAACAATTATATGATGGAAACATTAATCAACACAATATCTGCAGAACAAAAACTAGCAAAGATTTATAAGAACAAAAAAAATCTGGTATGAAATAAAACTTCTGGAGATAAAAAGTTACGTGAGATTAGGAATTTCAGAGCATGAAAATTTACGTTCAGTTTAAATTATACAGCAAAGAAAATCACATGAGTGAAGTTATTCAGCTGCACTATGGGCCATCGTTTTACATTCCCCCTAAACAAACACACAAATAAACATAACATCTGGAAGTTCAAAATGGCGTCGGAAAAATGCCTCGTTCCAAAAAATATGGCTCAAAAAACATGTCTCCCAGAAATGTAATCAATCCTCTGGCGCTGTGCAAATAATGGTCTAAATCAAAGGAATAAAATGTACGTTCCGCATGACCCACAATGTTGTTAATTTGTTCAATAAGATTTTACAGTTCAAACATGTGCTCGGTTTGAAAATACGCTTTCAAGATGGCCGCTGCCAGAACAAAGAATTTACCAAATGTTAAATTATGCCACACTTTATCAACGATTCAAGCAAAGAATATACATTATGTTACATTGGTTACTTAAAACAATTGGCTTTGAGAGTTTATATCGTGCACTATCCCTATCCCAAACAAAACACATGATAAATAAACACAAAAACATCTGGCGTTGCGACGAAAGCTTCTCGATGATGTAATTTTCCACGTTGTGAAAAAATGTGTCTCGGTGCTATAACTTTCCACGTTGCAAGAAAATATCTCTGCTTAAGAGGGGAAATCTTTAATCTCTCCGTAACTCAGTCCACGATATTATCGCACTTTCCACGGTCTTTTTCCAGAGTAGGGCAACCTTAGGTCAATTTAACTGCCGTTAATGAAATATTAGCAATCTTGTGTGAGAAATTAAGAAGTGTTATAATGTATAAGCACCCAGAAACTTATTATTCATAATTTGGTAAGCAAGAACGAGTCCTGACTAAGTGAATTTCATGAGTTCAAGTGTTTATCTAAACAAATTTCTGATTGTTGTGTTAGAACTAGTTAACGACTAAACTCCTAACATGAACTGTGAAGTTACAAACAATAAAACAAATTTACACACGTGTTGGCGTCGGTCGAAAATTCGCATATTTCCGCTTGGAAAAAACCGCAAGGAGTAGCTACGCGTGTTGGGTAAACTGTGGCATCGCAATCGGTTCGATTAATTCTCGTTAAACAAAGGCTTCCCTTTTATTAAGTACCAAACCAACTAAACTTAACCTATCTAACTCAGTACGTGGTTACACTCACGATAAACACACCAAAAGGGACCCTCTCCCCACCTTCCACAAAACAAGCAACTCTCTCACTACCAACCGTCTAACGGTTTCCCTAGCAGAACTACCCACTACTAGAAAAACCACTAAACCTGCACATGGTTGCCTATGTTTACCGATTTTCTTGATTGAATTTTTTTCAAATTCGAATTATTTAAATGCGATTTCGCGCCGCTCTTAAATTTTTTTTCTCTCCAACCCTAACACCCATTTCAGATATCTCTTTGGACCCTTTCGATCTCCTCATATTCACCAAATCCCTATGTCTCCGCCCTATATATTAGTATACTTTTCACTAAACTATCTACAGTCTATATTATTAATAATTCGTCAACTAAGTAATCAGTGACATTAAACATAATATACAAATGATCTATTATTATCTATTCACGTAACATAAGAGACAAGCAATGTAAAATTTTCAAAAATCGGAGTGTATCTGCCATTATAACGGGCTGTAAGATTTAATAACATGTGAGAAAGTTCAACAAGTTAGATACCATTAATGAACCATATTTAAACCCAAGCACAAATGCTGATAATTAAAAAAAAAAAAACTTCAAATAAGTATTAAAGAAAGAATATGGATAGGTTAAAGTGTACAAAAAGAATTTACGAAAAGAACGCTTTTCGCTGAATGTCGGTCATTTTCGGGTCAGTGGTGGATTTAAAACAATTGTTGATTATTATCAAACAGTCTAATCGAACATCTAGCCCGAGCAACTAGCTTGAAATTTATAGTGCAACTGTGGTTGCACAGATTATCGATATTTTTATTTTAACCTTACGCACACAGGTTATCCTACAAAAGTGAAATTTGTGGTGTGGAATTTTATGTATTTTTTAAAAACTTAGAATAATAATCAAAATCCATTAAAATTACTGTTTTATTGTGGTTTTCTTATTTTATTATATTTCTACAAGCAGAGTTTGCCCAATTTTTTCCTATAATTTAGAAATGCTCCATTTAATTTCTGAGACATTCTCAAGACAGAATAACGTTGGAGTGTTTCACTATATATATTTCTAAATTAATATTCGGAAAAATTACTAGACGAATGTGAATATAAATAAACCGTAAATACATACAATGGATGTGCTTCAGAAACAATGGAAGTTCTATTCTGTCTAAACAACTTTCGACCAATTTTATTAACATTCAACTTCCATTAACAAATTAGTCGCGATAAGTTCTACAAAATTATTTGGTGGTGATTTGCCATACGCTAAAATATTATTTCGCTTGTCATATGAATTAACGAATAACCAACTGACGCTTACTGTTATAAACATTAATAATTCTAGAAGACCTTTGTTCGAAATCAAATCGGAAATTTGATCAACTTGAAATATTTAGAAAATCAGTGTTTTTTACGCATATGTTTATAAGGAGTTAAATAAAACAAAAAGCAACGGTAAATGCGTTTGCCGAATGTTTCCCATTATTTGTGGAAAGAGCAATTTGTCAATACAAATTTTCACTAAATTTTATTCAAATACGCTATTAAAAATTATATCCTAAAAGTTGATTGATCGTGACGGGTCTGTAATTAATTTTGCTCTCGGTTAATGTTGATTTATAATTAAAATTTAATGAAAATAATGAAAACCAAATATCAATAACGGTAGCGATTTGCAAAAACAATAAAACGATTCTATTTATGTTAATTTGCGCTTTTTGTAAACTTTTCCGTATTTTTGTAGTACATGCTACTAGCAACCTGAAGACATAGGAGCAAGTACCCAAAACCATTAAAATATTTTATAGGTCCCGGATAAAGGGTCGACAAATAAAAATTCTTAGCAAGTTTGTTCCAATATACGTTTTTGTTAAAGTTGTGGTGCAGAGCCTGACAATAAATACTGGCGACAAATTCCATCGAATGAATTTATGTAGTTTGAGACGACCCTCCGGGATCTTATTAAATAGTTAAGGACCGTCTTATCTCAGTTCCAATCTTAACATACCGCCTTGGCCATGTCAAGGGTTTCTATAGTTTCTAACACAGATGTAAATGCAAATGGGGGTCACTAACGACACGCCAGGGTGCCGATGCGCCGACGAGCTCGCTACCATCCTTTGCTACTACCCTCCTATCCAATTATGACGCCCACCAACGTGGCTAAATAACAATAATGCTGGCGATAACAATAGTACTAATGTCTTTTGTATGCGGAGGACATAGGCGCGAAAATTGCTACTTCTTTAATTAGGAAATAATTCTTAGTGTTCTGTATACTTTATAGGGGAGGGTTTCCATGTCAAGCAGTATTTCGCTAATGTACATCGCTGAATTTCCGAAATTTAAACAGGGGAAACGGAGAAATCGCCACGATGATTCATTGCAGCCAGAGACGAAAAAAAGGTGCTGTGAGTTAAAATCGCTTCACATTGTCAATGGACATAATAGTCTAAAGTTCGTTACGCTTTGACTTGCGAGAGTACAAAACCCATAGGCAATGCATTTAATAGGAGAATTCGCGGCGGTGTTGTCAGTTATCCAAAAACTTACCGATTTTTGAAGAACTTGATACATCAATCTTACACAAAATACCATAACGTTTTGTCATTTGTTACTTAGACGAAGCGTATTTCGTAAATTTCAGTAAAAGAGAGTTTTTTATTTTTAAGAGTTTTGCGAGTGATCTGCGACCAAGTAGTTGTTAATACATTGACATTATTTTTAAAAAATGAAGATCTAATAATAATAATAATAATAATAATATTTTATTTATCCCACAGTAGCTTTACACTACACAATAACAGGGCAAATGTTATATTCCACAATAAACCAAAAGGAAGTAAATAAAATATGAATTATAAAATCGATTCCTAAATAATGAACTCTTCCACAAATCATGTAAAAAGTATTTAAAATAACAAATTTTAGTTTGCGTAAATTAAAGGTGAAAATGTCAATATCTGAACATAAATTATTAATACCTCTACTCTACACATAGATAATAAAGGTGACTACGCACAATGCTGAGTACTCGCTGCAGATAGATAAAATGTGTCTCTCATTCTACTATTTATTCTTGGGACTAGTAAATTAACACCGATGCCAATAAGTACCTACTCATCAGAAAATACATGTATATAATTAATTTTACTATAAATACAATTTCATGCATAATTCTACGATTACTTAAAGATATATATACGAAAACTCTTTCAATCACAAATCATATTTGCACTGTACTCTTTCAACCATATCAGCATAATTCTTATTGCTTGTATGACAAACAACAGATCAATACTCCAATCTACTACGAATGTAAGCATTATAGAAACTAACAAGTGCTTGATTATTGAGATCACGCGTATCTCTTGCTAGAAATATGCGTGATCTCAATATCGTGATAATATCCTAAATGCTTATGAAAACATATTTGATCTATTATTTTGTAATCTGAAACTGAACCTTGTTGTTGATCATGTTGAATATCCATTTCTCAAGGAAGATGCTTACCACTATGCTCTATTAATCAATCTTGATTTAGAAACTTATGAAAAAACTAATGCTTTTCCAATCACATATAATAACCGTTTCAAGTTTCGGAAAGCTGACTTTAATATTCTTTATGGTGATCTTCTGCGTAAAGATTGGTCGTTTCTGCAACAACTTAATAATGTTGATCATGCGTTGGAGATGTTTTATTTTCATCTTTATGAAATATGTAAAGCCTCAGTTCCGTATTACAAACAACGTAATATTCAGTTTCCTCCGTGGTTTACACCCGAAATTATTTACAATTAAAAACTTAAAAATAAATATAGAAACAAATCGCTAGCAAACGGTAATGACTCAATGCGTAATGAATTTAGGCGATTGCGAAGGATGTGTAAATCTCAAATATCACTGGCATATAATTCCTACATGAAAAAGGTTGAACAGTCCATAATATCTAATCCCACTGAAATATTCAACTATATGCATATGAAAAAAGGTACTATAAGGATACCTGGAAAGATGTTTGATGGTATTAAATCGTATCATTCTCCTCAAGATATTGTTAATGCTTTCGCTTCTATATTTTCTAACACTTATCTTCCTAAAATAGATGTTAGCGTACAAGATATTCCGTCAAATCGTTTTTGTGTTCAGCTACAGCCAGTTACGGAAGATGAATTGCTTAAATACATGGCCCGTTTTCCTGCTAAACACACTTCTCGAGATGATCAAATACCGAGCTTCATTGTACATGATGTAAGATTTGCACTCGTAAGACCACTCTTGTACATTATTAACTTAGCCATATCATCGTCCACATTTCCTAGTTTATGGAAGAGAGCTCGAATAACTCCTGTTTATAAGAAAGATGATAAGACGCACTTAAAAAACTATCGACCGATTGCCATTCTTTCAAACTTCGCAAAATTATTTGAGCAGGTCATTTATTCTTGCATTTTTAATGGTTATGGTCGTTATATTTCAACTAATCAACACGGCTTCTTACCTCGGATATCCACTACAACTAATTTATTAAATGTTACACAATGCATTGCTGAAGAAATGGACAAAAGAGGACAAACAGATGTTATTTGTACTGATTTCAGCAGTGCCTTTGACACGGTGGACCACAATTTATTGTTAAACAAACTTAGTACTTTCGGTCTTGTTCCTTCTCTTGTGAGGTTTATGGAATCATATCTTTCTAATAGGATTAACTATGTCTTTTACAATGGCTTTAAATCTAGTGAATACATGTCAACATCCGGGGTCCCACAAGGATCAAACTTGGGCCCATTGTTACTTGTGTTGTATATTGATGATCTGGTTTTTTCTCTTACTTGCAATGTTCTTGGTTTTGCTGATGATTGACAATTTTTTCCACCATCAAGGATTTTGAAGATGTAGTAAAATTGCAGCAAAACTTAAATAAGATAATCATGTATTGTTCACACAATAGTTTAAAGATCAGTTGGAATAAATGTTATTATGTTAGATTTACTCATAAAATGAGGTATATTGCATCTGCTTACACTGTAAATGGTAATGCTTTGAGACTTGTTGACAACATCTAGGTCAAACATCTAGGTCTGATGTTTGATGCAAATCTTACTTATTGGTACTTTAACTTTAAACTTCTCTAAAATGTTAGGTTTTTTATGTGTGCTTCGGCACATTTTAAAAATCCATTGTTATTAAAATCCTTGTATTTTGCGTTTATTGTTAGTAAATTGGAATATGCATGTATTATTGTTTGGCAACCACATTATACAAACCGTCAATTTTACAGATAGAACTTATTTAGAGACGATTTTTGAAATTTTTTTCTTTCAAACGTGATGGAGTATATCCTTCTAGAAATATTGATTATCAGTTGTTACTAGATCAACATAATAGTCTCTAATTGAAAGAAGAAATATTTTAAACGCTAGATTTATGTGGAAATTAATTCATAACTATGTACATTGCGTCCAGCTTCTTGCTAATATTAATTTCCATGTGCCACGTTTATTTTCGCGTTATTCATCTACATTTTGTGTACCAGCGCCTAAATCCAATGTATTAAGGAATTCACCAGTACATAATTTATGTCGGAATGCCAACAATGTACGAGTGTATCTTGACATATTTTTTGAACAAATTTAATTAATTAGGAATTAGGATAGTACTTTGGGCAGCCAAAATTTATGGTAAACCTGTTTATTATTCTAATGTTGATATTATTTTGTTATATATTTATAGTGTAAAGAATGTAATTAATTTAAGTTTTTTTATTTTGTCCTGTTGTTGGGGTTATACATGTTGGGCAATAAAGGATTATTATTATTATTATTAAGAAAGCCTAAAATACGGTCACACTGTTCGCAGAACGTCTCGACATGACTATCAAATGTTAATTTGGAATCAAATATGACACCAAGATCTCTAAACGTGTCAACATTTTAGTGCTTTCAGTAAACAATGGTATTCTTGAGAAAGTCATGACCCTATACTTGTCTTTGTTTAGTACAACACTATTAACAGTACACCACTGATAAAGCATGCTTAAGGTCAGTTTGAAATAACTCACAACCTATTACAGAATCAATTGCAAGCATTGACTCCTGTGGAACTCCAGTCGGAGGTTCATATATCCGAGACTTGAAATCGTGATATTCAACATAGTTTTTCCTACCCTGCAGGTAAGAACTAACAAGCTCAGTCGAATCAGCAGACAAACCAAAGACATGTAGCTTATGTAAATCAGAGAATGTTGTACAGCATCAAAAGTCTTAGAGAAGACACAGTAAATTGTATCAACTTGTATCGGTTGTCAACTGCACGTGAAGCATAATCCATAAAAGAACAAAGATTAGTAACAGTAGATTTTCCTTCGACAAATCCGTATTGTTTGGACAACAGTTGATGAACCATATGGAAGGAAATGGGTTTGTAAAGCAACCATTTAAAAGCTTTTGCACCAACATTACACCTGAAAATTCGGGAGATGTTGTGAAAAATAAAACACAAATAACCGCAAATAATGTGCAAAATCGGAAACCAGTGCGTAGGGATAAAGTTTCGAAGGTAAATCGAAGATTTTAATGCGACAACAATAGTTGGAAAAAGTTAGGTTAGACAGATAACGATAACAACGAACTGATAGGAGAACGACCTCTGCTAAAACAAAAAGCAGTGTTCTCGAGAACACAAACAATAATTAACAGTGAAAACATTAGATATAAGGACACAATCACACCAAGAGGGGTTGATATTTACGAAGGGTTGACCTAGGTATCACCCCCTACCGTGGTGAAGTAGAGTATTAACAAACCTGAGCAAAATGAGAGATACCGACGATACAACAACGGATGAGGGAAAAGAAAAGCGGAAGACTGGGACGATATATTTAAGAAATAAAAAAAAACACATACTAGATTTCCAGAAAAAGCCCCAGAAACAGGAAACCAAGAGACGCTAGCATAGATGATGGTACTACTGAAAGATCTCACCAAAGATACAAAAGAAATAAAAAGAAAGCAGCAAGAACATGCAGAGAGTATGAGATTAATAACAGAGGAAATGAAAGAAATTAAAAATGAACAAATGAAATATATCAGAGAAATAAATGAGCTAAAAGTAATTAATGAAAAATGCATACAGGAAATAGACCAGATAAGAAATCAATTACAAAACACCAATAACAAAATAGAACAATTAGAAAATGACAAGAAGAGGAAAAATATTGTGGTACAAGGAATGCTAATAAATACGATTGACCTAAATATATTAAGAGAAGCAATGGGAAATTTTACTGAAAGGGAAATAGGGCTAACAGTAAAAATAAATGAAGCAAAAAACTAGGAGAGAAACTTCTTTAGTAGAGCTAGATGGCAAATATAAAAAAAACAAAGTGATGCAAAACAAAAAAAAAATAAGTCATCTGCAAGAAAAACTATATGTAAACGACGACCTAACCAAAAACGAAAGAGAAATACAGGCAAAAATCAAAAGTATGGCAAAATAAAAAAAAACAGAATGGAGAAAAAGTAAAAACAGGGTACCAGAAACAAAACAACTGGGACAAATTACTCAAGAAGTGGGAGATTACATATTCTTCAAAAGTGGAGGGAACAACAGACTGCTAGGTTTCGGATTCGTAATACACAAGAAGCTAAGAACATCAATTATAGATTTCAAAGCAATCTCAGACAGACTAGGCATACTGAGAATTAAAGGTAGATACCAAAAGATTTCATGTATCAATATCCAGGCACCGTCAGAAGAGAAAAAAATGGAAATAAAAGAACAGTGCTACAATGAATTAGACCAAGCATACGAAAACATACCAAAATATGATTTGAAAATTATAATTGGAGATGCAAACGCAAAAATAGGCACAGAAGAGATGTCCAGGCTTACGATACAGCTTACATACAACAACAAACAAAAACGGAAATATGTTAACAGATTTTGCAAAAGAAAAAAACCTTGTCATAAAAAGTACCTACTACCAGCAAAAAGACATATACAAGAGTACATGGAGATCTCGAGACGGCAAAACAATAAATCAAATAGATCACATCCTAATAGAGAAAGGCCTAAAAAAATTTATTACCCATGTACACACATATAGAGGCGCTGATATAGACTCAGACCATTTTCTGGTTGGAGTTAAGATGATACAATTAATACCCGAAAAACAAAATGGACAAAAAACCAAAAAAAAAACTCAATAATTGGGCTGGAAACAAGAGAAGAACAAATAGAATATGCACATAGAATTAACCAAGAACTGGGACCTATTGTACAAGAGAATGTGGAACAAGCATGGAGCGTAATCAAGAATACTGTGAATATGGCAGGAAAGAACAGCAAAAAATCATAAATAAAAAACATAATAGATGGTTCGACGATCAATACGAAGCAGAATTGGAGAAACACAATAAACTAAGACTAAAAATGTTAACACAAACGACAAAAGAGACCAGCTACCTAAAACAAAGAAAATTATGCAAAGCAGTTATATGAGAAAAGAAAAGAAGACACTATGAAAACGTGCTGAAAGACTTGGAAGAAAATTACAAAATAACCTCGTCAGAAATTTATACCGAGGAATAAGAAACGAAAAAAGAGGATACCAAGCACAACCTGCCTACTACAAAGATGAGAGTGGAAAAATGATAATAAACGACGAAGAAATACTAGAGCACTGGAAGAAATACTTCAAACAACTCTTATTAAACGAAGACACTAACGCAGGAGACACCATAAAAGAAAAAAGAACTGAACCAGTAACTAGAATACAAAATGAGAACATAGAAAACGAAGCATCAATCCTAACAAAAGTCGAAAATACCATCAAGAATTTAAAAAATAGTAAGAGACCAGGAAACGATCATATAGCGAATGAAATGATAAACATGGAGGACTGCTACTAATAAACACCATGCATAAACTACTTGAAAATATAGAGGAACAAGAAGTATTACCAGCAGAATGGAATGAAGCAATGCTATATCCCATACATAAGAAAAGGGACAAAGCAAATTGTCAAAACCACAGGGGCATATCACTACTAAACGTTGTATAAAAAATACTAGCTACACATATCAAAAATAGAGTGACAGCGCAAACAGATGGCATAATAGATGAATATCAAAGTGGATTCAGAAAAAGTCGAAGTACTATCGATCAAATATACATGTTAAGAGAAATAGAAGCAGAATGCCATGAATGTAACAAACCAACAATGTCCCTTTTTACAGACTTCAGACAAGCGTTTGAACGAATCAAAAGATAGGAACTATACGCAGCATTAAACAACCTAAAAAGAGCACCTAAGCTGATCAGGATGATAAAACCAACCCTTCAAAAAACGGAAGGCAGGGTGAAGATAAAAAACCAACTAACAGAAAAATGTATAATAAAAGAGGGCGTGAGACAAGGAGACCCACTATCATCACTGTTTATTATTGGAAAAAATAATACAAGAGGCTGATATAAATAGAACAGGGCTATTATACCACAAAAAACATCAGTGTCTAGCATTTGCTGACGACATAGTAATTGTAACTAGGCGAGAGAGAAAGGGATTTACATAAACGAAGCGAAAATAAAATATATGGAATGGGCAAATAAGGAATTCGTACCTTACGACGACAACGAAGAACACAACAACATATCGACTCAAACAAGTCGAAAGATTTGAATATCTAGGAACTGTCTTTAAATGCAAAGAAGATATTTGGTGGAAAAGTAGAAAATGGACAATAGGAAAGAAGAACAAATAAAGGACTAGAAGTGTTATATGGAGAGCCTAATGTAATAGGATATGTCAAAGCACAAAGGCTCAGATGGTTAAGCCGCCTAAAGAGAATGCCTCAATCGAGGACACCCAAAATGATTTTGACAAGCACAATAGGAGCAAAAAGGAGAAAAGGAAGACCCAAGACAAGATGGAGCACCGAAGTAATAAAAAAAATACAAGTCCTTGGTATTACCAACTGGGAAGATAGAGCAATAAACAGACAGGGGTGGAGAAGAATAGTTAATCAAGTCATAGGTCTCCTAGGCTCGTAGTGCGACTATATATACTGTATACCAATCATATTGTTGAAGCCATTAAACCAGAAATATGGCCAAAAGGTGCTTGTGTAAGCAAGTTTTTTCAGATCAGGATGAAGGACTCGCTAACGAAATAGTAAATAAGTTCTCACCTACTGGACAAAATTGTAACTCATTTAAGGTAGATGATAATATTTGCCATACAAATAAATTAAATGTCTTACTTGTTAAAGTACAGTCACTTAGACCTAAATTGTTAGAGTTCGAATATCTTTTAGAGAAAGAAAAAATTTCAATGGCCGCTTCACTACAAAAATTATAATGTGAAATCACATTTTTGTCGCTTATCTTGTGTACATGGTGGTTCAATGATTTTGTCTGATAAACTACTTGACTGTTCATCCATAAACTTAATTGTCAATCTATCAATAGAATGCCAGTGCGAAATTTCTGCTGTAAGATTATTCAAAGTTAATATTGTATTAATAAACATCCACAGGCCGCCTAAAGGTAATATTTGCGTTATGTTAGATATATTAGCATCAGTTTTTAATAATATTAACACTTTAAGAGAAAATATTTTTTTGTTGGTGACTTCAATGCCAAATTTAACAGCAATAGAGACTCATCTGTGTGATTTTTTATTAAGCTCTGGGTTAAAACAAACAGTTACTTTTCCAACTAGATTAAAACACTGTTTAGATAATGTATTTACAAATGTCAACAAATCTTACTATACAATAACTAAAGTAGAATCTTTATTGTCTGACCATTGTGGCATCAAGTTAGTAATTCATTATCCAAGCATCATAGATAATCTTAAATGTAATAATAATTGTTGTTCTATTAATGAGGAAGGAAAATGTTACTTTTATAATCTGGTTAATGCGGTAGACTGGAGCTTTGTACAATCTCAGGAAATGAACATAAGTAAATTCAAAATTTAGCTATTTCACCAACATCTTAACTGAACTAGCAGTTCTTGCTTTTCGTCAGAAAATAGTTAAAATTAATGGCACTCGTAGAACTCAAATAAAATGGTTTACCAGTGAACTGAAGCAGATTCATGACTATTTACATTTTTTAACAGATTTGCATAAGTTTATAAATTAAGAAGAAACCATGAAGACAACGTCAGTTTTATCGCGATAAACTTAAACTAGGAAAAATAAGCTGTGATAGTCAAAGCATTGATAAAATGCAAGCAATAAGCCTAAAGCGATATGACAAATAAAAAAAAACTATTATAATAACCAAGGCTGTGACATTTCTTATGATAATTTTAATTCTTATTTTACCCATATTGCTTCCAGTCTGCTGAATAATATACCAAAAACCTGTCATACCCCTTTAAATTTAATGTCAAATTATAGTTCATATCTTTTGTCTCTTGGTCTAGGCAACATGTTCTGTCTTAATGAAATATCTACAGCAGCAGTAAGAGAAGTTATCGATAAACTTAAAAATACTAGTTTCAAAGATATTTTTGATTTGAATGTAGTCATAATAAAAACTGTCAAGGATATTATCATTGTTTGTTTATTTTCGAACTTTCAATATGGATTTAGAAAGAAACACAGCACTAAAAATGCTTTCCTCAAACTAAACGAAATATTTGATAACTGTTTTGAAAATCGTGAGTTTGGAATTGCCAGCTTTCTGAACCTCAATAAGGCTTTTTATTGCGTACCCCATGGTATTTTACTCAACAAAATCACTATCAAATAGTATCACTGGGAAATATAAATTCTAAATATTTATGAGTTCATCATGGTGTGGCACAAGGCCACGTCCTTGGACCCCTGTTATACTTAATTGACATCAACGATTTTCCTGCGTTCATGGAAAGTCAAATTTTACTTTTCGCCGATGATACTACTTTGATTAATGCAGAATCCACTGTTGACGCTACTATTGATCAATGGAAGATGACGCAATCAAAAACCTGCAGATGGTTCAATGCAAACTGCTTGACTTTAAATCAAGATAAAACTGTCAATCTGGCATTTTCATGAAAAGGATCGAAGGTGTCGACTATTATAAAATTAAATTTTTCAATAAATTGCCTAATAATGTGCAGAGTTTGCCGTTTAAGACTTAAATATTTATTAAAGAAATTTTTAATATAGAAGGCATCTTATCACTTTATTTGTTATATTTAGTCTTATTATTGTATTTTTTACATATTCGTAATCTGACTTATGCAAAAACTATATGATACAAACATCAATAAAAATATTCTATTCTATTTTGTTCTATTCTATTAAAACTCTCAGATGGATATTGAACATCAAGTAACAATGCAGGATGATGAGAGTCTTCTTCTACTAAGATAATTTTCGAATGGCTTAAACTATATGTTACGCCTTTAGAGCAGAAAATCAAGTCTAAACATCTGTTATTAACATTTTTTGTCTCATTAATGCTTCAACAGTAGAGCATTGGAATTACCCGCAAAAATAAACATATCATTAAACAAATCACTTAATATTAGTTTATGAAATAGATGCTCATATACCAAGGATGGAGTAGATGGAGGAACGTAGTTACAATAACTACGAAATTCGGTCCTCTAAAGTGCAACCTTAAACAAATAACATCAACTTTGTAATTTTCCAAAAAGTTATGAATTTGGAATTCAATTAGCTTACAACCGACACCTGAGTTACGATCACACCTAAAACCTTGATAATCAGCTGAAAACAATTCAGAGTTTAGTAGTTATATCTAGAGAGCGGATTTCTAGGTTTAATGCTTTTTGTGAAAAATGTAAGCACTTCAAAACTTTTTTATATCTGTAACAATGATACAATTTGGAGTCATTTGACACATTTTTTTTATGCTTATTTGCTTTTTTTCAATTTTATGCATATTAAAACTTATATGCTTATTTAATGCTTTTTTCGACGAATGTGAGTTTTAATGCATATTTTGTTCAAATGCCGGCCTTGTCGGGATGACAAATAGTTGTTAGTAAGCCGTATCATATCGTATGCATTTTACCTGGACTTGACCATTGAAGTACACTTACTCAAGACCCTTTCTGTGAATAGGTTCCGGTCGTTTGGGTAATAAAATTTTATTATAGGATTGGAAAAATACTCCATAGATTTTATTACTTTAAATCCTTACTTCCGTTGATAATGAATTAAAGCTTTTAACCAGATGTTCTTTTTCGGCATTTTGCGGCAAGACCGTTGAAGATTTTCTAGAAAAAAGGATTATTGTACCCAACTACCTACCTTAAAATTTTTCTAATGGAAACTTTTAAGTAAATGATCCGTTTATTTCACAACCATCAGTCTATCGCATCTGTCGTAATACAATGTTATACGTGGGTCTCCCTTGTTATATGTTGACTTCTTTCTGGTAATATTACTAATATTTTAAAAGAATGCCGAAAGTAAAATCGACGCTGGATGAGTGGATAAGGGATTTTCCAGAATTAAAATTAGAAAACAACAAAATATTCTGCAGAGCGTGTGTGAAAACCGTAAGCCCACTAATTTTTTTTTTATCTATTTTCCTTTGTTAATCCTGTATATGTACGTTGTTTTAGATTCAAAGTGATAAAAAATATAACGTGACGCAACATGTCAGAACGACTCTTCATGTAGAAAGGAGGAAAATGTTTGAAGTTTCTAAAATTAAACAGCAGACCATACATGAATCTGTTGCATCTACTTCCACAAAAGATGAGCAGTTTCAGTTTAATTTCGATTAATGTAAAATGATGATCCAGTCCAATATACCTTTAAAAAAATTGGAGAAAGGCCCTCTTCAAGAATTCCTTGAAAAACACTGCAATCGACATATTCCGGCTGAAAGTACTCTCCGAAAAAATTATGTAGGCCCAGTGTTTCAGCAAGTTTACAACGAAATTAAACATCGCATTGGAGATAATTATTTATTGTTCGATGTCGTTGAAACAACCGATAGTTGTGGAAGATACGTAGCAAATTTAATTGTTGGAATCTCAAATGAAAATTTCCCTAGTCGAGGGTATGTAGTAAGTTTGAAAATGTTAGATAAAACAAATGGCAATACGATTACCAGATTTGTAAATGACAGTCTTACGTCACTATTTTTGCCAAATGCCGTACCGACGAATAAAATTTTATTGATGATCTCGGATGCAGCTCGTTATATGTTGAAAGCAGGGAATAATCTAAAAATATTGTACCCCAATTTAATTCACTCTACTTGCATTGCCCACGGTTTAAACAGAGTGGCTGAAGGAATACGTTTGCAGTTTCCTACTGTTAATTAATTAGTGGCAAATGGTAAAAAGATTTTTGTTAAAGCCCCACTAAGAGTGCAACATTTTAAGGAAAAATTTCCAAACATACCATTGCCCCCAGAGCCTATTACAACGAGGTGGGGAACATGGTTACAGGCCACATTTTATTATGACAAATATATCAAAGAATTTGAGGAAGTAGTTACGGAGTTTAGCGAAGATTCTTCTCAATCGATTAAAGATTGCATACATATTTTGGAAAACAAAGATTTGCGACAAGATCTAGCTTTTCTAAGAAGCAATTATCAATTCGTATGTGAGGTAACAGAAAAGTTAGAAAAACCCAACATGTTGTGGGTAGATGCCATAAACTTTGTGAAAGAATTTAAACAACAAGCAAACGCAGTAAGGGGTGATATTGGTACTAGAGTATCTCAAAAACTTGACGAAGTGTTAAATAAAAATTCAGGTTTCGGTGTTCTTTCCGACGTTGCTCGTGTTTTACAAGGCCAGAAGGTGGAAAATTTGGAGTTAGATTCAACATTAGTTGCAAAATTCAAATTTGCGCCAACAACGTGTGTGGGTGTTGAACGCACATTCTCCAATTTTAAACAAATTTTAAATGATCGGCGAAAAAATTTTACAGTGGACAACTTGGAACATATTACCATCATAAATTGTTTTAAAGAAAACTGAAATACGTGTGTAAAATATAAAGTCTAGGATTATTGTAATAATATTTTATCCAAAGTTCTAAGAAGTGTTCTTTGATTTGTAATATGATTATGGTTTTAATGCTTTTTTGCTTAAAATAAAACTTTTTTAATGAAAGTGTTATGCTTATTTAATGCTTTTTTGCTTAAAATAAAACTTTTTTATTGAAAATGTTGTGCTTATTTAAGCGCTTATTCTTAATTTTTTCGTGCTTATAAATCCGCTCTCTAGTTATATTATAACTAGTCCACGGTTCTGTAAGAAAAATAACACCCAGGTCATCACCAGGTAGAACATTTTGATAAAACTCAAGATAATAACATCTTATAGAACCAAAGTCAAACAAAATTTTTTGCAACGACTATCGGAGGCATACCATTAGAGTATTTTAAATAAATATTTTCCCCCTTAACTTTCTTATCATGAAAATCCGTGATAATTTTTCTCTTCACCTCACAGTTAAATCTTTATTGATGAATGGTTTGGGGGCTGCGCACATAAGTTTCTAGATTTTTGCTTTTCTTTAAGACTAATCCCACGTCATCCTTAGAATTTAACACTACCTTCAATGGTCTAATTTTATTTTCAGACCTATCTTTCCCTAATCTAAAAATTCCAATGTTGCCAGTGTCTACCTTAACATCTAAATGTTTAAAAATATTATTTACCAAGTTTACATCAGCGGCAGCTGATGTAAACTTGTAGCAAGATTCAGTCAACTAAAGATAATAATATTTTTTTTTTGCATTGATCATGAATCTTGCCCAGAATATCATCGATAGTAAATGATTCATTATTACAAATAGGTCTCAATTAATGTGCCATTGTTGGAGTCACTGTTGTAGTTTAAAATTTTTTAACCATAAGTCGAAAACAGTTATCAGTAACAAAGAAGGTTTTTTTTTTATAAAAGCTTAGAAACACTAAAAATTACATTGTTATAATCAGTAGTGTTTGCTTATATTACAGTTAAAAAACTAAGCATTTTGAATAAGTAGTAACTGAAATATGACGCGATAAATAACCAAAAAACACAATTTTGAAAAATTGTGTACATTCGAGAAATAATTCAGTTTACTGTGAAATTTTAACAAATAAAAATCCTATTTTAGCACGAACAGAAGCGAAATGACAAAAACTTTATGATAATTTGTGTAAGATGCAAATATCAACTTCTTCAGAAATCGGTAGGTTTTTGGATAATTGACAACTCCCCCGCAAATTCTCTCATTTAAAATGTATTGGTTACGAGTTTTGTACGCTGCCAAGTCAAATCGAAACACGCAATGGACACCGGCGAATACACATTCATTCAACACATTTAAACCAATTGAAGTAAAATACTTAAGAGTTATGAGATATTTTTGAAATACTTCCACTAGTTAGTTTACACGATAACGTTTTTTCATAAAGATGTGTAGCAACACCTTCTTTTAAAACTGTATTTTCGTTATTCTCTTGCTTCACGATTTATACCTACAGACCGAAAATCCAAAAGCTATTATTTCACCACCTCTGGAAAATTACCGCAGGCCTTTCAATGAATTAATAATAGCAAAAATTGTACGAAAAGTGAATTAATTTGAAGTTTATGACCAAAACTGACGGTTTACACACTTTAATGCTGATCAACACCCTCAGGCTGCAGAGAAAACCATCAACAGCAACAGCGCAATAACAATTAGCTGTTCATGCTCGCTCCGAAATTTATTTATTGCCTATCGTCAAACCATAAAAAATCACATAACTAACTTCAACACGAACCAATTCACCAACTTTTTAATTACACTGCTGCAGTTTCTGAAGTGAATAATTCATAGCAGTCTGAATTGATCCGCATTAAAATCAGCCATAGCTTTATAATGAAAATTACAGGATCGAGGTCCATCGTTAATTCAGATACAGAAACTATTCGCTCTTGCGTTCGCCTCTAGTACTTTACATCATCATTAAAATGGTGGCGTGAGTTAAATTAAAGCAGCTGAATAATTATGGCAAAAGCTACATTTTAACCATGCGATGTATGGAACGTTCAATAACTGAAGCATTACATCACGATCGATTCCAAGTGAATTTTCTGGCTCCGACAGGCACCGGAGAGAATTAAGGACGAAATAGCACCTTCTGCCTTTAAAAGTTGCACTGAAAATTATATGTTGCATTGATTCTGGTTTAGAGCGCTACTGCATTTCGTTATTTAAGTATTTCAGGCAAGGCCAGCAATTGCGAGATTTCTCAATTTGACTACATCGGCAACATTTAATCGAATCGAATAGCCGCGCATGAGATTATAGGCTTTCACTACTTAACAATTAACTAACATGATAATACATGGACTACTCATTAGATGACTAAATGGAATAATGGAATTATTAGTGGACTCTAATTTAAGTTTAAGCTTAAAATCCCTAATACGAGTATCTGCATCGTTCCGCTGTTTCAATTAAAAAAAATTGGTCTTAAGAGTTTAGACAGTACTTCTCTCGCTGTCGGAAAGGTGAGGACGGCATGCCTATCATGTTTTTTTTTCTCATTACATTTTTGTAGCTGAGCATTTTAAAAAATTGTTGCGATGATGTCATTAACATTTTTGCAAGGGCACGTATATCAGCTTGGATAGATGTAGTAAGGCAAGGATGCACCGGCCGCACTTCAGACGGATAGATAGGATGAATAAATTTCGACCGCCCAGCTTTATTTATAAACAACGACGTCTTAAACACTGCAATTTGACGTTACCGTGGCAAAGCATAGCAAAACGCATCTGTGCGTGATGTTCGACGTCCCGCATGCTGCTGAATGCGCCAAGGTTACCAAAAAATCTGATGAGTGCAAAAGAATTATTTACAGCACATTATCAACACATCGGAAGAATATCACGTAGACATTTGTTTGATTTGAATGAGTTTATCGCCCCAAAACAGATGACTAAAATTATTCATAAGCCTCCATTGAACAAAAGATTCTGAATGTTATTATTATAATTCTTACCTTATCATTATTTTCTTGTTATAAAGACGAGCGTATTCTCACAATTTACAGAAAATGGGGTGGCTCGTTCTTAATTTGATCAATAATAAATTGACTGATTCATTAATTTTTTTGAGTCACCTGTTTAAGTAAATCTAAAAAGTATGAATGCAATGACTAAAAGTCTGTTCATATTTTGCACATTTGCGAAAGAATTTATTCGGCAAAATTTTGAAATGCCGTAATCAATTTTATGGGGTTGATAAACAGATACATTTTCATTAAAAAGTTACCATGCTTACAGTAACTTCAAAAGATTTCAAAGAATTCAGTTTTGCAATTTTTGATTTAATCAATAAAATAAATCCAAGCAGCAGACTGTCGTCTAATTCACGTCAATTTTTGGTCATAACTCGTCGGCGACGTCATTCGCCCAAAAAATCACGTGAAAATGACGAGATTTTTATGACTTAGTTCTGACGTCAATTAATGACGCCAAAAGGCCGTCCTTTCTTCGTCAATTTTTATAGATTATATGATCAATTAGATGTGGGTCGTCGTATTCTTTAATCTTTTTATCTGTTTATTGCACTTCACAGAGAAGCATTGCAATATTTCCAGTTGGTTGTCAACCACCGAAACTTTCTCGTGTATCCGTTACTCACTTCATTTTTAACGCAGTTTTGTGAAAATTTATGCCTTCAGTGTGGGTTGTACTTATTTATACTAGGTAAGTTAATATCTAATAAAGTTACCATTTTAATTTTTACGTGTTTCTGTTATTTTTGATAACTGTACGGAGATAAAAAAAGCAGTTTTTTCAGGTAAGCTGGAAAGACCACCATTAAGAAGATACTCCCACTGATTATGGAGAACTTACAGTGATTGTTTTTGAAAATGAGGCGCTTTAAAATATTGCAAAGGTATGTTACTGCAATTTTTTATGAACTAATGCTAATGAATATAATTTTATTCTAGATTTGAAACAAATACAAAACACATGTGTGAAACAAAAGAAATGCTAAAGGAAACGAGTAAAAAATCTCCAACATGGAAACGTCATCAAATCTGACAACTGAAAAAGAAAACAAAAATAGAAGTTATGCCGCCAAGACCACACTTAAACAAATTTTGACTAATTACAAGATTATGTTTGCATATTAGAACAAGCAGATTTCTTTGTAAGTTAAAAAAAATACAATGAATTCATATATATATATATATATAACATCATATTGGATATTATATACAGGTAGATGCCTGTAATACTACGATACTTTTTGGTAACTTACTTACTTACTTACACATTTCGCTTCATTGTAAAAAGTATTGACAAAGAGATTTTCTTGATAGCCTGGACGTTTTTGTCAATGCAACCATTTTACGATTATCCGTTAGATTCAAGTAAATTTAGCATTTTTAAAATGTAGAATTTGTCTCCTGCTTTAAGCTGTAATCCCTTAAATTTAATAATAGCTAAATGCTTGCTATTGCCCATAGACGAAAAAGTGATTGCATTTCCATTAATCCATGCACTCTAACGGGTTTTTCTTTTCAGTGCAATAAATTGAGGCAAACTTAAAAAACTTAGGTTATTGATATGATTGTTAAAACAGAATTAATTCTTAACGGTACTTTTTTGTGTGTTGGGGACAGTCAAGTCGTCGTGAACTAGATAGTTTTACATATACTGTGGTTTTACAATCAAATAACTTCAACAATGCGATTCAATTGTCGTTTCCCTTTATTCTAGTTTTTTTTTTAATATTTTTTGTAGATAGATTTGTTTGTGTTTTTAAGACTGATGTATAGTTTATAGTTTATTATAGTTTTCTTTCAATATTCTTTGTAACTAAATAGATTTCTTTGTGTTTTTAAAACTTGTTTTTCTTTAAATAGCATATTTTATTGCAAGGTTTATTTTTGATTATATGTTGTACATTATCCTTTTTACTTCCCGAGCGTAAGCAAAGGAAGTATTGTAATCGAGTCCGTCGGCCGACTCTCTACTTTTACGTTTTTTCGATCTTTCATGACCCCTAGAAGACGAAGAAATAGGTCTCCCATTTCCGTCTGTCTGTCCGTCCGTCTGTCCGTCTGTTGTCCCGGATTTTATTAGACAGATAATCTCCGAAAGTACTCGACCGATTGTTGTGAAATTTTGTACTTATATTAAGAATATCATGTAGATGGTAAAACGCTAACCAAAATTTGTCTAATCATCCCCACCACTAATGCGATGACGTCACTTCAAAATTGTACATAGTAAATGGGTTTTCAATTGTATAAAATAACATAGTCCTACACATGTAGTTTACAACTCTGAATCGACTTTTCACCCGAAACGTCCAGATTTTTGGAAAAAAAATCAAAATTATAAAACAACATTTTGAAATTTAATTTTTAATCTGCTAACCAGAATGCTTTGAAATGTTGCAGATGTTTTAAGGCTATAAAGAGCATCATAAATCTTTAGTCAAAAAATATTTGCTTATCCCCTCCAAAAACTTGATGACATCAGCTCAAAAGTTTGTGGATTAAATCATATCTAAAATGTACAGAATATGATGAGTCTGTACTTGTGATCTATCAATCCATTCATATTTGGATTTGCATATACAGGGTGACTCAAAAAAATTAATGAATGCGTAAATATATTTTATTGATTTAATCAGGAACTACAAAACCGAATGGTCTGAAATCTTGCAGATGTTTTAAGGTCATAAAGAGCATAATAAATGTTTAGTCAAAATATATTTGCTTGTCCCCTCCAAAAACTTGATGACGTCAGCTCGAAAGTTTGCCGAATAAATCATATCTAAAATGTACAAAATATGATGAGCCTGTACTTGTCATTTATCACTCCATTCATATTTTTTGGATTTGCATATACAGAGTGACTCAAAAAAATTAATGAATGCGTAAATATATTTTATTGATTTAATCAGGAACTACAAAACCGAATGGTCTGAAATCTTGCAGATGTTTTAAGGTCATAAAGAGCATAATAAATGTTTAGTCAAAATATATTTGCTTGTCCCCTCCAAAAACTTGATGACGTCAGCTCGAAAGTTTGCCGAATAAATCATATCTAAAATGTACAAAATATGATGAGCCTGTACTTGTCATTTATCACTCCATTCATATTTTTTGGATTTGCATATACAGAGTGACTCAAAAAAATTAATGAATGCGTAAATATATTTTATTGATTTAATCAGGAACTACAAAACGGAATGCTCTGACATCTTGCAGATGCTTTAAGGTTATAAAGAACATAATAAATGTTTAGTCAAAATATATTTGCTTATCCCCTCCAAAAACTTGATGACGTCAGCTCGAAAATTTGCCGAATAAATCATATCTAAAATGTACAAAATATGATCAGTCTGTACTTGTGATATATCACTCCATTCATATTTTTTGGATTTGCATATACAGGGTGATTCAAGAAAATAAATGAAAGCGTAAATTTATTTTACTGATTTACTCAGGAACTACAAAACCGAATGCTTCGAAATCTTGAAGATATTTTAAAATTATCATAAGCATGGTAAATTTTTGATCAAAACGTATTTGGTCGTCCCCCCTTAAAAAATTATGATGTCACCACAAAATTTTGCTGAATAAATCCTATCTAAAATGTACAAAATATGGTGAGTCTCTTCTTGTGATTTATCATTCCATTCAAATTTTTTCGATTTGCATATACAGGGTGACTCAAAAAAATTAATGAATGCGTAAATTTATTTTATTGATTTAATCAGGAACTACAAAACCGAATGCTTTGAAATCTTGCAGATGTTGTAAGGTTATAAAGAGCATAATAAATTTTTAGTCAAAATATATTTGGTTATCTTCTACAAAAAACTGATGACGTCAGCTCAAAAGTTTGCCGAATAAATCGTATCTAAAATGCACAAAATTTGATGAGTCTGTACTTGTGATTTAACATTCCATTCATATTTTTGGATTTGCATATGCAGGGTGACTCAAAAAAATTAATGAAGGCATGAATTTATTTTATCGATTTAATCAGGAATTACAAAACCGAATGCTTTGAAATCTTGGGAATATTTTAAAGTTATTATAAGCATGGTAAACTTTTGTTCAAAATGTATTTGTTCATCCCTCCTAAAAAAATTGATGACGTCACCCTTAAATTTTGCTGAATATATCCTATCTAAAATGCAAAAAATATGATGAGTTTGTACTTGTGATTTATCATTCCATTCATATTTTTTAGATTTTCTTAAGAGGTGGTTCAAAAAAATTAATGAAGTCAATTTAATTTATTGATTAAATTAAAGGCAACACTTATTATTAGTATTACACCCCAACCAACCCAATTTGGTAGACACAAAATTTGTTAAAGGAAAAACTCGTTTGAAACATAAGAGTAGCATGCTTATTTACATCGACTTTAACATTACAGACCTGCATTTGTTTTATGCGGTCACTTGGTTCCGCGAATGCGAAATAGACATGTTTATAATCAACCAATTGTGAATTTCACCGTCAAGAATTAAAATAAAACGCAATGTTTTATATAATAAGCGGAAGTCGAAGCAATAAAACCGATGGTCGTTTTGTTTACAGTTTCTCTGTTTGGCTCTCACGTATGCTGTTACGCTTGTCATCTTAAATTAAGAATGTTTATACATAAACGATTTTCAGTTGCCCCTCATATTACTAGACAGCGGATTTCTGTCGGGCTACGTCACGATTATAGAGGGGGACGTGCTGGATTCCATAAATATAATTAACGATTTATTAATCAAACGGGTAAGTAAATGAGAACGGGAATTAACAGCAGAGTGCAACGAAGCAACGTTATTCTAATCTCAAATAAACGAAGTGCAGTCCGCAACGGCAATGAATTCGCATCCCGTGCGAGCCGTACCGAGTTTGGCCTTGCCTAGCCCGACAGAAATCCGCTCTCTAGATATTACACACCGGCGCCGTATACGTGAGTAAATTGTTTCGTTATTTTATTGATTATAAGAAATCAATATTCAAAACGACCCAATTCATTTTCCCGAAAATTTGGGGACACAATAATTTTATTCCTAGTATTACACTACATCTATCCCAACTGATATACGTGTCCTTGCAAAAATGTTGATGACGTCATCACAATTTTTTTTTAAATTCCCACTACAAAAATGTAATGAGAAAAAAAAACATAATAGGCATGCAGTCGTCAAGTTTCCGACAGCGAGGGAAGTACTGTCTAAACTCTTTAGACCAATTTTTTTTGTTTATACTAATTATACTCGTAATTACCTGTATGTAGATTTGTTTGTGTTCTTAGGAGTGGTTTATCTTTAATTTGTTTAATTGACATATTTTTTATTTGTTTATTGAAGTTCATTGTTCGTTGTACAGAACTGTAGTAAATTTAATTTTTTTACACTCATTTGTTTTAACTTTAATTAATGTATACTTTGGTTTGGGCTTTACCTGGTGATTATAACGAATTATAATATTTTATTTAAGGTAAACAATATAAAAAAATAAAATTATTTCAGCGTTTTATTTATTGCATATTTTTTTCTAAAAATCAAAATATAAAAAACGTCTTAAAATGGACAATAAATGCCGTCTCTAGGACGTCAGTAAATCACGTCAATAGTTCGTTACAAAATGACGATTCTAAGACGTCAGTACATCACGTCAATAGTTCGTTAGAAAATGACGTCATCTGGACGAGACATTTGACCGTCATTGGTACGTCAATATCACGTGAAATCTTTGGTCACTATGACCTAAATGATGACCATTTATTCACGTGAAAAAGACGACATCATGTTGCCTGGGAATTGACTCAGTCATTAATTTTTTTCACACACCCCGTATAAAAGCAAATCTAAAATACATTTATGCAGTGATAAATCACAATTATAGATTCATCATACTTTGCACAATGCACATTTAAGATAGCATTTTTTCGGAAAAATTTTGGGGTGGTGTGATCAATTTTTTAAAGGGGGATGACCAAATATATTTTGATCGAAAATGTACCATGCCTATGATAACTTTAAAACATCTCAAAGCATTTGGTTTTGTAGTTCCCGATTTAATCAATAAAATAAATTTACGCATTTATTAATTTTTTTGAGTCATCCTGTATATGCAAATCCAAAAAATATGAATGGAATGATAAATCACAAGTATTGTCTTATCATACTTAGCACATTTAAGATACGATTTATTCAGCAAAATTTTGGGGTGACGCCATCGATTTTTTAGGGGGGGGAGCAGGAAATATATTTTGACTAAAAATTTACAATGCCTATGACAACTGTAAAAGATCTCCAACATTTCAAAGCATTCGTTTTTGTAGCTCCTGATTAAATAAATAAAATATATTCACGCATTCATTAATTTTTTTGAGTCACCGTGTGTATGCAAATCCAAAAAATATGAATGGAATGATAAATTACAAGTACAGACTCATCAATTTTTTGGAGGGGACAAGTAAACATATTTTGAATAAAAACTTATCATGCTTATCACAACTGTAAACCATATGGAAGATTTCAAAGCATTCCGTTTTGCAGATTCCAAATTAAATGTCAAAATGTTGTTTCCTAATTTTGATTTTTTTGCCAAAATCTGGACGTTTCGGGTAAAATCTCAATTCGGAGTCATAAACTACATGTGTAAGACTATGTTATTTGATACAATTTAAAACCCATTTACTATATACAATTCTGTAATGACGTCATCATATTAGTGGTGGGGATGGTTAGACAAATTTTGGTTAGCGTTTTACCATCTGCATGATATACCTAATATACACACAAAATTTTACAACAATTGGACCAGTACTTTCGGAGATTATCTGTCTAATAAAAATCTGGGACGGCAGACCGACAGACAGACAGACGGACAGACAGACGGACAGACAGACGGACAGACAGACGGACAGACGGACAGACGGACAAACGAATAGACGGACAGACAGACGGAAACGGGAGACCTATTTCTTCGTCCTCTAGAGGTCATGATAGGTCGAGAAAATGCAAAAGTAGAGAGTCGATCGACTCATTCGATTACAATACTTCCTTTGCTTAGGCTCGGGAAGTAAAAAATGGTTTAAGGCTATGTTATTAAGTTAAAATAAAAATATGTCATCAACATTTTAGCAGGGAGACGTATATCAATTTACTTTTACTACTAATATAAACAGCACTGTATTCCCAAATTTTCTGAAAAAAATTAGATAAAATTTAACAGCACTCGATTCATTAATTTCGGAAATAATCTGTCTAGTAAAGATCGACCCAGAAAATAGACCGACGACAAACGACAGTGTGTGATGGAAGATGGACACGTAGACTGAAACGGGAACATATTGTTTCGTAGTCTAGGAGTAATAAAAGTCGAGAAAACATGAAAGTAGTAATTCGTCAGACGGACCGTTAGCTTACGCTCGGGAAGTAAAAATAGATCATTGGTAGATCGAACTTTGTGGTTTTTATCTTCGTTTCACTCTCTCAGTGATTTCTTTAAGATACACAATTTCTTTACTCTTGTTCGTTGTAGGAAGTAAATGAGTTAAGAATATGAATTTCTTACCGTCTTTATGAACTTTATTAGTTTTTAGCTGTTTCGGCCTGTAATAATTAGAGAATTTATTTATTTCAAAATAGTTATTGTTTACGAAAGTGGGTGAAACGTCATGTTTAATAACAATGACTCTGGGCGTGAAAACCTCCCAATCCAAGATTTGCTGTTGTAAATTTTCAAGATAACCCCATCCTGATGTTGGTCCCCATTATTAATTAATTAGACAAATGTTGGTTAGTATTTTAGCATCCACACCATATTCCTAAAATATGTACATGCAAAATTTGACAACAATCAATCCGGTAGTTTCGTAGAACATTTGTTTAATAAAAATCGACACAGACGGACGCCAGACAGTCGGAAACGTATTCTTGGGGTCATGAAACGTCTAGAAAACATAAAAGTAACCATTCGTCGGATGGATCCTGTTACAATGCTTCTTTAGCTTACGCTCGGGAAGTAAAAACTAACAAAAAGTTCGTAAAGACGGCAAAATACTTCACATTCTTGAGTCATTTGCTCTACCATCTCATGAAATTGTATTCACGTTGATATTGTGGCATTTACGGGAGAAATTTTTCCCTCGAACAACAACCATTAAATTTATATTAATCTATAACCAAAATCTCAAAATGAAAATGTTCTAAACATTTTACGTTTTTAACACCAACTGTACGCGTTAGTTTTAAAACATCAGTACGTTATTAAATCATAGATAAACAGAACAAAATTTATTTAATCAAATTTTGCGATGACGTCATCAAATTTTTGATGGCGATAAATGTCAAGTTTCTTTAAGCATTTGCCATTTGCACGATATTTTTGTGCACATAAATAATTGAAGGACGTCAGGTGTGGTTCTTTAAATGGCTATTCTTATTTCTACGAAACACACCAGACTATAATGTTAAGACACAAATTTAGTGCTACCAAGCTATTATTACACTCTATAAAGTTTTCGTTAAAGTGGCTAATAAAACTGAAGGAAATGAATCGATTCAGGTATTCTGAACTTTATTTCGAATGTTTTTAGCAATTAAATACGAAAACGGGAGATAGAAGTCAGTAGCATATTTATGTTTGTTAACAACAAAATCAAATGTAATAAAATACGTGTACAAATTAATGTTTTTTACAAATATTTTGTTACGTAACCCAAAAGTAGGTTTTACGCACTTTCCAGTGAGACAGCTAATCTCGTACCTCGATTAGGGATAATAAAAGCCTAAAACCGATGAGAAATACAAAGTTTGTGTAATACACAACACGAGTGAAAATTAAATATTGAAATAATATTGAAGATGAGTAACTTTGTGTGTAGGAAAAGGGAAACAATCAGTTTTAACACAAATAGTTCATAAATATTACATGATGTTATTAATTTTGTAAGGAACAGGAAAGCAGAAGTAGGTTTAGTATCTTTGGATCGAATTTACAACAATAACATTTCTAGAGCGTGAATGACATATCAGAGGTTTTTATGAAGAACAATTCGAAAACTTACGTTTATAACATGGAAGTTTCCGTGATCATTCTTTGGTAGGTCATCCCTTTCGCCATGAATGTGCATGACTGAAGTAACTATTGGAAGCCTGCTGTGTACTCCTATCCATTTTATGTATGCATGTGATGGTTCGAAATAACTCTTCATTGTGTAAGCATGTTTTCGGAGTACGTTGGATGGCATATGTAACAAAAGTTGCTGCGGATTGTCACATACTGCATTGTGCTCTTCATGCTGTGAGTACATATAAGAAGCCTCGCTAGAGCCCACATCTAGAGTATTATTTATTGCAACTGGAAACTGGCCTAATAGCTTCCTAAGTAAGTAATTAACTATGCAAAAATCTCATTGTGGATTAGTTTCTTGAGGCAGTCGCTGTAGTTTATTGAATATTTTAATTAAGATTATGTTAATCACGCATTTAATGAGGCGTTTAACGACATATGATTGGCGTAGAGTAGGTCACATGGTACATTAATGCTGCATTAAAGAGTTTATCGCAATCAAATATTTAATTGACCTTTGGTAAATCGGCTCTTATTGTTATAGAATTTTAAATATAATCTGCTCATAGTTTTCGCTATATAACGCAACGACAATTTATTCTTATATTTTTTTTTATTTGAGTGAAATTGTTCATAACGTATCGTTAAAGATCTGTATTCCAGTTATTTAGGGAAATTTCAGATCACGGTTTTGCCACTGTTTTCAACTTACAAAACCCTAGAAATCGTAGGAGAAATATTTAATAATTTTGTGGCTAAACACTAGAACAGAGGTTTTCGAAACATGTAGGTACCAATTCCAGTAAAATGATTTTTAAAAAACATGTGCAGACAGATCTCAATTGTTTTTAATTATTAAACGACCATATATGTTGCACCTCGTTTGCGGATGTGACCGGTAAATGTTCTACATCGCCAGTGTTTTTGTTTCCGTATAAACTGCACAGTCACAGCATTATACATAGAAAATTCCATTTATAACTCCAATGAAAACTACTGATAAAAACCTTAGTGGCTGCAGTCTGTATCCTGGGTTTTCAAATAGCAGCCACGTCGAGGAAGATTAATTAATTTAAGCAGGAACAAACTGTGTTTACTCATTATTCCAGCATAAAAACATGGTCGGTATTCTATATTTACTTATTTTGTCGTCGCAGTTTTTTCTCACAAAGAAACAAAAAATTTGTTGGTGTAGATTATAAAACGTAACAAGCACATTGACTCACTGTTAAACTCAAACAAATATTAGTAGGTATTTTACGCAGACCGCTTTATTTTTATTCAAATATTTCAACAACAATTGCCATTAAAACTCAGGACAGTCAGATTAATTATTTTATGAAGAATGTGCCACTGCTCTTTTTATTCTATTCTGACAACTTTTGTAAAATCATCTGAAATTTAAATAACAAAATTCAGTACTTGAATTACTTTATACTTTTTCAGGTTTTCTATTTTGTGGATTGATAAATTCATTTTATGGTTGGTAACGCTATTTCACCTTCATTTCTAAACGAAAATAGCCTTCCAATTATTAACATTAATTATCCATCTGTTAGTAAAAAGATCTTTCCACAATAAATTAATAAAAACTGAAGTGGTAATCCGGTTAATTTTCAAGTCCACAAAAATGCATGTTTCCAAACTTATGGTGTTGTCATCATAAGTACAAACAAAAATTCACACCGACTTTATTAATACGAGTCCTGATTTAACAAACATTACACACCGTCGTATACGTGAAAGGAAAAAATAAAGAAAATTATCTCATGGAAACGCTAGACTGTCCCAAAATTAATTAAAGAAATCCCAGCATGTGATAACCATATATCTAATAATAAAAAATGTTCCGTTTCATTAAATAATGCTAAAAATATTTACAAATCGCTGAATTCTATATTTCCTCAATAAATAACAACGTTAAAATTTGTTTTATTTAAACGCAAAAAAACGGTCAGGTGTGAGATTCGAACCCACGCTCCCTTTCGAGAATCAGAGCTTAAATCTAACGCCTTAGACCATTCGGCCAACCTAACTTAAATGTTTTATTTATAAATTTGTATTTTCCTACTAAGTTATATGAGGGAATAGTCAGGATAGAGAATCTGTGGAAAACACGACCTGATCTGACCTGACCTAGGAGGTCATTGAACCCCCAGGCCAGCAATAGACACGTGCCGACTGAAAAGGTCAATGATCCCAGTGCACAACACTATCCAAAACCGACCAAACAAAGGGTCGTCAGGTCAACCGAAGATAAGACGATGACAAACGCTCGATAAAAAGTAGTGGAGCTTCTAGCTCAGATTTCTATATAACCACTCACCCCATATGGACGTAACGCTTACCATCCCCGGTTTTCCAATCTCGAAGAAACCAAGTCAATAATCCTGTACTGTCGAAATAATGTAATGAACGCATCTTTTATGGTTTTAATGATGCCTAACTAGAGAAAGTACAACCTTTAATTATGAATTTTTTGTTGTTAGCCAGCAAACATTTTATGGTTATTAAATTACACTAATTAATTAGCTGCAATTTTATGAGTTTTTCAAAAGGTACTCCACGGATTTCCATTGCGTGGTTGAGCTTGGATTTAAATTCTTTCCTCGCATTGCCCAAATTTGGAAGAATTATTTGCTGACACTTCCGAATGATTCTTTGCCTTAATTTCTCAAAATATTCTGGTCTAGTTGTGTCAATCAGTGATTTAAGGAAGCCAAAAAAACAACACAAGTGACGTGAGATTTAGTGTCCCGGTTGGTCATTGTACAGAACCTCTTCTGTCAAATGCCTTACTTGGAGACAAATTGTCTAAAAGACTTACAACTAAATCTCAGCTACAGATCACAAGAATGAATACTCAAGTAATAAGAGGACTAAGTTATTAATTAAGCCACAATGCACCTGACCCTGGGTCTCTAATTCGGAAGCTTTACCACTGCACCACGCCAGTTCTTACACGTCCGTACTATGTGCTTAAAGCATAAGGTGGATTAAACAATAAACAAATATAATGATAATAATAAATAGAATCGAAGTAGATCCATGAACTATAAATACAGGGGCATATTATTTCATACAATTTTGTTAAAGTTAATTATGCAATATAATGAGCGGATGTCGTTAAATTGTTGATGGAGATGATTACCCAAATTTTGGTTAGCGTTTTACTATCTATATGATATTCCTAATATACTTACAAAATTTGAGAACAGTCGGTCCAGTAGTTTCAGACATTATCTGTCTAATAAACGGGCAGACATACAGGCAGATAGACGGACAGACGTAAACGGAAGATCATTTTTTTTCGTAATCTAGGGCCTACGAAACGTTGAGAAAATATGAAACTGACAAGTCGCCCAATGAAATCCATTACTATACTTCCTTAGTTTTCGCTCGGGAAATAAAAATGAGGAATAATTTTCAAAATACTGCATGTAGTCCTATAAATAATCAAAATAATAACTACTCCAAAAAACTAAGAAAAAAGATGTCTACGGAGAAGATAATCGCAACGACACGGCGAGATTATGGCATATGGAAACTGGGAGTATGGAATACAAGAAGTCTGAATGGGAAAGAAAATAAGATTGTTTATGAATTCAACAAAACAAACCTAGACATACTAATACTGACAGAAACGAAGAAGAAAGAAACGGAGAAATTAAAATAGAAAATGGACATATACTAATATACCTGGGAGTAGGACATAATAAAAGAGCAACAGAAAGAGTAGGCTGTATAGTAAATAAAAAATTAGCAAAGAATATCACAAGCTGGAAAGGATGGAGAGAAATATTGCTAACTTTAGAACTTACTATTGGGAAACAAAAAAGTACTGTTACAGCGGCGTACGGACTGAACGAAAACGAGAAAAAAGAAGTAACAACAGAGGCCAGCACGGGAGAAATATTGGTAGCAGGAGATCTCAATCCAAGAGTAGGAATAAGAAAGAACGAGACAGAAAAGGTTGTAGGAAGACATGGTGAAATAACGAGGAATTACAATGGAAAGAGAATGATAGAGTACTGCAGAAACAATAATCTAATTTAACCAATACCTTCTACGAGCACAAAGATATGCATAAATACAGGCGAGTAGTAGCAAACAGGAACGAAAAATCTATTATTGACTATATATTGGTTGAAAAGAGTAATAGAACGGCTATTAAAGATGTAAGAGTTATGAGAGGAGCAGAGATAGACAGTGATCATTTTCTACTAGTAGGGAAAATGAAACAACTCAACAAAGATGGGAGTGAAGGAAAACACGACTACAGAACGGAACAACAAGAAAGCAATCAACAAAGAAATACAAAAAAGACAAGACAACATGAAAAGTATGTCGAACAAATGTGGCAAGAAATAAAGAGAACAATGACAACAGCAGTAAGAGACGTATGTGGAGTGAGCAAAATGAATATGAATAACAAAAACAGCATGGTGGAGTGAGGAAATGCAGAACCAAATAAAAATGAAAAAGAGGTGGAAAGAATATCTGAAAAAAAGAACAGAAGAAAAATACAGTAAATACAAGCAACAAAGAAATACAGTAAAGAACATGGTGAAAAAGCCAAAGACAAAGCCTGGCAAGAATTCGGAGAAAAACTTGAAACTAACAGCAAAACCAACCAGAAACTTTTCTATAAAGTACTAAAGACACTAAGGAAAGAAAAAACAGCAAGAGCTGCAATTATTAAAGGAGAAGATGGAAACATAATAACGAAAACAGAGGAAGTAATGGAAAGATGACGGGAGTATTACCAACAAATATTAGGGGCTAAAGCAGACAAGAGAAATGCAGACAAAGTAGAAGAAAGAGGCACAGATGAACTGAGAGAAGACCAAGAAGAAGAAAGTAATGGAATAACCAAGGAAGAATTAGAGTTGGCGATAAAAAAGATAAAATTGGGAAAGTCCCCCGGACTGACAAGATTACGGCAGACATGGTTAAGAAGATGGGAAACGAGGGGAAAGCAATGATGTTGGAGCTGTGCAATAGATTATGGAAAGAGGAGAAGATTCCTGATGATTGGGATATAGGACAAATAGTGCCGATCCATAAAAAAGGCGATAATAAACAATGCAACAATTATAGAGACATAACCTTGTTAAGTATACCTTTAAAAATTTACGAAATAATTTTGGAGGAAAAATTTAAAGAAAAAGATAGAACCCAGTTTGTAGGAGGCACAAAGCGGATTCCGCAAAGGAACGATTGTACAAGATCATTACTTTACACTCAAACAAGTAATAACAAAAACGGTGGAATAAAATAAATAAGCCTTTATAGCATATATAGATTTCGAAAAGGCATTTGACAAAGTCCCGAGAGAAAAAGTGTGGAACGCCTTAAACAAGCGGGGCGTTAGCCCAAAGCTGACCAAAGTAATAAAAAGCTTATATAAAAACACCAGGAACTATGTAGTAAGTAATAACAATGTGTCACAAGAATTCAAGACATATGAGGGATTGAGACAAGGAGGCGTCATGAGCCCAGTACTTTTTACAGTATTCATTAATGAAATCATGAGGAATTGCCACAACAACGTCAAGACATTACACCTAGGATACAGGGAAATGCTACCTGTGTACATATCCGAATGGGCATTTGCAGACGACATAGTAATATTAGCGGGGACCTACAAAGGAATTTAAATATATGGGATGAAGAACTAAAGAGAAAGAAAATGAAAATAAATGTAGAAAAAACTAAAGTAATGGCAATATGTAAGCAAACAAAACAAATAAACATAAGTGTAAATGAGTAACAATAGACGATACAGGGAGACAAGAGGCAGATATTGCAGAAAGAATCGAAAAATGTAACAAACTATACTACGCAATCAACAACACATTCATAAACAAAAGGGAGATAAGCCAGAAAACAAAAAAGTCTACACAAGAGAGGGAAAACATGGATAGAAGCGAAAGAAATAAGAAATAGTGGTGTAAATTTGTGCACGGTGAATAGTGGAATACCTAATAATATTAATTTAATTATAATGTATTTATTTAGTTTGTAACCCTACACCGAAAGGTAGATGGAAGTTGATTATATATGTTACAGCTAATATCCGAAATACGTTATTATGCATAATAACTAGACACTTTAGGAATTATGCGTAATAACTAAACTTGTCAGTTATTATGCATAATAACCGGAAAGATTAGGAATTATGCGTAATAACTGAAACTTTCAGTAAATGGGTTTTAAATTGTATAAAATAACATAGTCCTACACATGTAGTTTACGACTCCGAATTGAGTTTTTACCCGAAACGTCCAGATTTTTGGAAAAAAAATCAAAATTATAAAGCAACATTTTGCAATTAAATTTTAAATCTGCAAAACCGAATGCTTTGAAATCTTTCAGATGGTTTACAATTATGATAAGCATGGTAAATTTTTAGTCAAAATAGATTTACTTGTCCCCTCCACAAAATTGATGACGTCAGCTCAAAAGTTTGCCAAATAAATCCTATCTAAAATGTACAAACTATGAAGAGTCTGTACTTGTGATTTATCATTCCATTCATATTTTTTTGATTTGCATATACAGGGTGACTCAAAAAATTAATGAATGCGTGAATTTATTTTATTGATTTAATCAGGAACTACAAAACAGAATACCTTGAAATCTTGAAGATATTTTAAAGTTATCATGGGCATTGTAAATTTTTAGTCAAAATGTATTTGCTCCTCCCCCCTAAAAAATTTATGACGTCACTTGAAAATTTTGCTGAATAAATCCTATTTCAAATGTGCAAAATATGATGAGTCTGTATTTGTGATTTATCATTCAATTCATATTTTTTTGGATTTGCATATACAAGGTGAATCTAAAAAATTAATGAGTGCGTGAATTTATTTTATTAATTAAACCGATTATTTTGAAATTTTGGAGATGTTTTAAATTTATCATAAGTATGGTAAGATTTTTAATCAAAATATATTTGCTTTCTAAAATTGATGACGTCACCTTAAAATTTTACCGAACAAATCATATCCTAAATGTGTAAAGAATGATGAGTCTATACTTGTGATTTATCACTGCATTAATATTTTTTAAATTTGCTTATACGGGGTGTCTCAGTCAATTAATTTTATGGATTAAATCAAGAATTACAAAACTGAATACTTTGAAATACTACATACTTGGCAAATTATTAATCAAAATAAATCTGTTTAATTCCCCCACAAAATTGATGACGTTATCTCAAAATTTTGCCGAATAAATTCTACCCAAAATTATGTCGATTGTAGCTTACTAGATAATTGTTTTCATCCTCTATTTCATCATTCTCATTCAAATCAAACTAATTTCTACGTGACATTTTTTCGATGCATAAACATAAACACTTTCAAGTTGTTTTTCTTATCAAGGATAACCTAAGGACGTTCAGTAATGGAGTCCATTGGGCAATTTGTTACTTTCAAATTTTCTCGACATTTCATAACCCCTAGACAAGGCCGTAGCTAGGGGGAGGTTAGGGGATGCTTCCCTAGATCTAGACAAGTTATAATTAACCAAATGTGAATTACAGCATCCAAAAACCGAATAAAATGTAGTGTTTTATTCAATAAACGGAAATCAGAGCAATAAAAAAGTCTGGTCCGTCGGCATTGTCATTCGGTTATTCCAATTCGTGGAAAACATGTTTTAGTTTAGTTTATGCTTCACCGTCACGTCTACAGGTTGATAAGTGTTATGGTTATTTGTCTTAAATTACAAGTAGGTACTATACAGGATGTTCCTTTTATCTGTTCACGCCTGACAATTTTTGCATAGGCGACATATTATACACCCCAGAGACGACTTCGTTTTTAATGAGCAATCATAGGAATCACAAAAAAAATGGCAAGGATGTTAATGGCAAATAATGATAAAATTGAAAAAATTAATACTTACTCAATTTTTATTTTAAAATGTCCCGCTACCAAAATGTAATACGAAAAAAACATAATAGGCATGCAGTCGTCACGTTTCCGACAGCGAGGGAAGTACTGTCTAAACTCTTTAGACCAATTTTTTTTAAAATCAACTGTACATGTGATATGTAGGGGAAAGCGAGGCAGTAGCTTTTTTGAAAATATTATGCATAATTCCTGTTCCTCTATTAGTTATTATCAGTATTACCTAAACGTTTCCGTTATTATGCATAATAACTGAAAATTTCAGTTATTACGCATAATTCCTAATCTTTCCGGTTATTATGCATAATAACTGACAAGTTTAGTTATTACGCATAATTCCTAAAATATCTAGTTATTATGCATAATAACGGATTTCGGATATTAGCTGTAACATATATACTTATATATTTATCCTTCAGTAGAGTCTAAAAGGGTTGGATAAGGGTTAATTTTCCCCTTATAATTTTGATAACGCAAAATAAGTTTTTGAGACTTCTTAGACTTCGCTAAGAATTAATTTTTTTCAATCTATTAAGTGCAGTTAATTGGGACTTTTTAAATCTGATATTGATATTAACAATAAGTTTAACATGTTCATTAATACTATCTTATATAACTATTATATTGCATTTCCTGTAAAAAGTAATAATTGGTTTTCAACAGAACTTCAAAAGATGAGAGAAACATTAAAATTGCTTTCCGAAGCTTATAAATTGCATAGAACTTTAGAACTCAAATCGTTGTTACTGGAATTTAGACGTAAATACAATATAGCTATTAAAAATGCAAAAAAACAAGCTAATGATAAATATATTAGAATAAACAAAAATAGTCCTAAAGCAATGTGGAAATTGATCAAATGTAAAAATATCAAGAAACAACCTAAACAAACTTTTGCCATAACACCTGATGAATTTAATGCCTTTTTTGCAAATATTGCTACAGACATCATTTCAATCTTGGCTCCCCCAAAATTTGATCCCATTAGCTTAATGACAAATATACCTAATATAAATACCTCATTTAATTTTAAACAAGTAACTTATATCCAAGTACGAGATGCTTTTGTTAGCTTACGAAATAATAATTCGAAAGACATTTATGGATTTACAGTACCACTTATTAAATCCCTTAAAGACATATTAATACACCTGCTTACCAATCTGATAAACTCCTGCATTGAAGTGAATTTATTCCCTGATTGTCTCAAACGAGCCAGTCCAATATCATTATTACCAATTTTTTCGAAAATTTTTGAGAAACTAATGCTACAGCAGATTACGGAATATCTAAACAAATATAACCTTTTGACATTACAACAATTTGGTTTCCGTAAAGGCCTCTCTACTTCTACAGCCATCAGTGCACTAGTCGATAAGATAATCCAGAGCTTTGAACGTAAAGATTATTACTCAACCCATTTCTTAGATCTCAGTAAGGCTTTTGATTGCGTAACTCACGATATTCTGTTAAGAAAATTATATTACTATAATTTCCAAACACCGAGTATAAATCTGATTATGAGTTACCTTAAAAATAGAATTCAAAGCGTATCCATTGAAAACAGATCATCTTGTACTTATTCTGTTAATTATGGGGTTCCTCAAGGGTCCATTTTGGGACCAATATTGTTCTTGCTATATACAAACGATCTTCCAGACTACCTTAAAGAAGTTGATGTAACTCTCTACGCTGATGATACTTGCATTGGTACAGCAGGAGTAACTGCCGACCTTGCTTTCAACGCCAATCAAAATTCTATGAAGAAAGCCGCAGAGTGGTTCAGTGCAAATAGACTCCATTTAAATAAAACAAAATGTGTCTCAATGCTTTTCACATTAAGACCCTGCCAATGTTCCATCGACTGTGCGGAATATACAAAGTACTTAGGAGTCATTATCGATAAGGAACTTACTTGGTGTCAGCACGGTAATTATATGTCAGATAAAATTTCAAAAAATACCTTCCTTTTAAGAAATTTGGCTAATAATCTTTCTTTAAACTGTTTATGTATGGCCTATTATGCTCTGATACACTCTCTTCTCAATTATTTCATTTTAGTCTGGGGGCACTCATCATCTTTATCACGACTCTTTAAACTACAACGAAGATCAATCAGAATAATAGCTAATATAGGATACAGAGAAGATTGTAGAACGTACTTCAAGTCACTAAAAATACTCACACTTCCTTCGCTTTATATTTATCGATGTTTGGAATTTATTACTCGGCATACAGATTTATATCCCAAAGTCAACCTCTATCACAACTACAGGACTAGACACGAGGATATTTGTTTCAGAAACTTGCGTCTCACTAAGTCGAGGGATGCCATTAATTATTTTTGCATAAAATTTTTGAACCCTGCCTGACGAAGTACGTAGATACAACAGTCATGATTTTCTAAAAAATGTGAAACAATATTTGATACGAAAGGCATTTTATTCATTAGATGAATACCTAAATAATAATTTTAAAGACCTGGTGTTACTATCTAGTGGTGCTTAATTTATTATATAGTAGATCATATATATTTATAGAGTTAATTCTAATTTGTTTCTTTAAAAATTGTTATTTATTTTTATAAAATTATGTTCGATGTATTTACTAGCTTATTCTGACGCGTGTAAATTTTTTTATTAGCACAAATAAAGATTTATTATTATTATTATTATTAAAGAACTGTCAATTTTGTTGTATGTAGCTTTCAATAACACCCTGTATTTCAGTCATTTGATAAAACTGTCGAATAAAATTATCACTTGTAGGTATATTATAAAATCATAGAAAATATTTTCAGCAGGTGTATTATCAAATTCACTAATTAACAATGTAGGAACAACCCCATGTTCCAAAAGAATAACTAACTGCCACTTGTTCGGTTTTCTGCTGCACTCATTCAGTTTATGTTGTGTTTGCTCAATTGAGGAAATTAGATGTTTAGATTAGATTGCCGTTTGTATATTAAGCCGGTAAATCGAACAAGCTAACTACAAAACTCAAACGCGATGTCCATTCTATCATCAAATCGAAATCGGTATGAGAACCACCGATTTAGCAATTACGCAGTACAGCATATTCATTCCGGGAATGGTGCGATCAATGACATATGAATCCAAGATCGAACACATATTCCAAGTCTAGCGCTATAATGTCCCGATCGGGCATCATGTGCAGATAGGTAGGTATGTGGGTTTATAATATATACAGTTTGATCGGTGTCGCAATCAGGGCTTATTTCATTAGCTCCCCTTGTTAATTAGAGCTCCCATGTAACGAGATGAACTCCCGAACCACACAGACCCCAATTATAGTGAAGTAAAGGTATAGAGTTACACCTATATCAACATGAATTAGTTTAGAGGTTTCTCTCAATACAGCGCCAACGGAGTCTGAGAATGACACCCCTAGTCCTCTACGAATCTACCATTGCCGAATTTCCAATGTTAATCTTGTCTAATAATTCATGCTAATTGCTCTCGACCCACAACCGTCACTTGAACAAACCCTTCGTTTTTTAATTTACTGAAAAAACGTGTTCCAACATACCCTAGTCCTATTGATTTTGCAATTAAATGTGGCAGCATATTAAAACTGATCGCGGAATTTTCAGTCACGGGTAAATATTGACTTTAGATAAATTTCATCCGCTGCTATACATTGCAGACAAATGTTCTCATCTCTTTGCAACGGATTAATCTAAGTTTTATAATTTTAGCATAAACGGCTGTTTACTTACGATTTGCAAGTTGCTGCGTCTACAGAAACGAAATTAGAGTACAAAAACAAATTTAAGATTACATTTTGCAATTAAGTGTATCAGATGCTAGCTTCGAACTGTCGCATACAGGTGCTGTAAACCAGTTTACTATAACAATAGAGGCAATAATTGCCGAGTTTAAACACGTATATTGCTGCGACCCGTGATTAACTTGTAATTAATGAATTTAATCTAAACACTGATCATTGTTGTGGAATTCATAACGGAGACAATGGGAATTCCTCCGCAACAATGTTAAGGCAATAATTCTTACCTTCGTTTTTGATCGGGACTGCCATCTATGTTGCGGCGTACCAAACAATTTACCGGAGCAGGAATCGATGCAGCTTTCGTAAGCGTGCCACCTCTACGCGCTTTCGTTAAGTTTTCGGGGAGCCAACATAAATCTAAATATAGTAACCTCTACTACGCATAGTTGAAGTAGGTTTACAGTGAACTTTTTCCGCTTGCATGACCAGCATTAATTATAAAAATATTTTGACGCACCGATTAAAGATGACTCTATCATTCTCAGTGTAACGTGTAACTAAGAAACCAAAGCGAAAAAAGTTTATGATTATTTGATACAACTCCCAAATGAAAATCAAGCCAAACCATTACGGTTTGTACCATCGCAACAGTGCAAGTCTTTATCGACGATCTAATATTTTTTTTGCAGTTCACTCTAACTAGTTATATTCTAAATTTACTGACATCTCAAATGAACGTTCTGTTTATGATTTTTAGTAATCAAGAACTCAAAACAAAAAACGAATTTCATATATTTTTTTCATGTAGGGTTTACTTTCCAGTGATGTTTTATTTTTATTTTTAATGCTCGGATTTGTACTGTTGTGTTTATCAAAAGTCTTAAAAAAGGTCGACCTATGAGAGGAAAAAAGAGGTAACATAAAATTAGCTAATGAGACGTGTACTGTTACCGTTCCGACCCATTCGTGCATAATTACAAATTTTACTCACCGACAATCTCATTTAAAAGTTACATGTACACAAAAAACTCTGAAACATATTTAGTAACGAAATGAATTAAGACTGCAGTTTACTAAATTGCTTGTAACATATTTGAGATTTGCCGTAAAACAAAATAGAATAGGTAACTGTTTAGTAGATTCTGACAGCTTATCAGTTTTCCCAATTTAATACCAAGATTTAACTTTCTGTTTGTGATAAATTCATAATTAAATTTAATTAGCCAAAGTTTTTGATGCGGCGAATGAACAACCTTCATTTATAATTGACTGACATTATAAACCTACACTTCAAAATTTAAAATGAAGTCTTTTGTAGATTTAAAGGTTCCAACATAAAAACAGACAGTTTTATATCAAGTTCTCCATCTCCTGATCGCAAATTCTGAAGGTAAAAAAGTATCGAATATTTTTTTTTAACAGGACGTTTCTGTGTAAACGAAACACCTCGAACTCCATTTGATGTTTCGTTTTAAAAAAAAATTCCTGGAACAGGTTAATTTATGTTTTTAAAGGGACACATTTCATATTCCCTGTAATTTGTGCTTGCACAACTGTTTAAAAAATGATGAAAATTGGTAGTTAATTATCATTTACATGAAAATGAAAACACATCTTTCTTACGCATTGAACATGTTATTTTTTCGTGTACACAGTTTTTAAAAGTTTAAAATAGAATTTCAAAAATCTTTTTTGATTTATGATAATCATGTCAGCGTAAAATTCTTCAATTACCGTAACAACATGCCTGCCTGCCTGCATGGATAATTTCTAAAGATTTTTGTATTTTTGGCCAAGCTGCAGAAGTAATTATTAATTTAGTACAAAACAGAAGTATGAAAACTGTTACAAATACTAAATGAGTGGAGGAGGATAAAAAATACAAATGAAGCAAATGAGACAGTGATGGCGCTTTTCTGTATTATTTTCTATAAAAAAATTAAATGATCAAAGGAACTTACCTTAAGTGAAGTTCGATCATAATTATGCTAGGCATCTGGCTCGAAGATATCATAAGAGAAAACATGTAGTATCGCTTTCCGGTACTGCTGTGGCACTAGGTTTAAAGAGTGGAGAAACTCTGGTAGACTCTCCTCTCCCTCCACAATCGGTGCGGTATGGGTTCATTACTTTGAAGGGATTTGTAACAATCATAACTAGCAGGTAAATGTTGATAAGTACGACCATCACATTTAGGGTTTTGGGGCGGGTTATGATATCTTCGAGCCAGATGCCTAGCATAATTATGATCGAACTTCACTTAAGGTAAGTTCCTTTGATCATTTAATTATGCGGCGGCATCTGGCTCTCGTATATCATAAGAGAAAACATGTAGTTGTTTAAAGAGTTAGATTGTTACACCACTGGGTACTATGTCCGGTTGTCAATAATACAGTGTGGCCAGTTTTCTGGGACAACTGTTTCAAGGGCCAGTTATCAGTGAAGAAATTTCCCAAATAGTCCATAACGATTTGGAGGTCCCAAGTGAAACGCTATTTCCTTTCAGATGGTCTTAGCTGGGAAATACCCTTCATGAATCGTTTAACGAGAGGGTCAGCCCCGATGTCGTAATTCAGAGTTAAAGTGAGCGCCGAGCGGTGGCTGTTAAATGTTCCATCTGCAACCTGTAGCGTCCAGTACGTGCTGAAGAAAAACAAGAACTTGATTGGGCTTAGCCGAAAACATCGGCACCTTGTGTTCAATGCAGTAAGACCGCCACATTTTCCACGTAGAATTATATTGTAATATTGTTGACTTGGCCACCGAATGGATGATGGTATTTATGGCTTCCTCAGGGACATTTCGGAAACTAAATGCTTGGCTGATAAAAGTCCTGCCACCATGGTAAGCTGAGTTGACAGGGGGTGTGGTCGACTGCAAGGTAAAGATAACAGACCTGAACTTGGCGCAAACGTAGAGGCTCTTGTGTAAGTAACTTCAAGAAAATGGAATGCCAAGGTTGTGTGGGCCAGAAAGGCACAACCATAATGCCCTCCGCTTGGGCATTCACAATTCTGTTGAGGCATCTCAAAATTAAACAAAATGGAGGGAAGGCGTAAAAGAAGAAGCCTGTCCATGGAATTGTGAAAGCATCGACATGTTCTGATTCGGGATCGCGCAGTAGAGATACGTATCTTCGACACTTGTGGTTAGCTTTAGAAGCAAAGAAATCAATTTGTGGAGCACCAAATCGTAACGTGATTTGGTTGAAGGCTCCGTCCGACAACTCATATTCGGTTTCCTCGGGAAGCCTGCGTGATGTCGTGGGGATGTTCGTTCACGGCACGCAGCTCGTGACCCGAACTTGTTGAAGGTTCGTCCGCGCCACGCAGCACGCGACCCGAACTTCCGAATCTGCTACTGTATCTTTCCCCGAGTTAATCATTGAAGCAAAAAACCATAAATTTCTTTCTTCGCAAAATTCCCAAATATCTCTTGCTAGGTTAGACAGCGCTGGGTATTGTATACTGCCCATGCGGTTTATGTATGATAATACAGTTGTATTATCCGTTCTGATTAAAATGCTGCAAGATTCTTTATACTTTGCAAGGGATTTTAATGCGTAAGCAATTGCCAAGAGTTCTAGATAATTTATGTGATGTTGTGATTCAGTAGCAGTCCACCAACCCTGTGTCTTCTCTTCGTCGCAACAGACTCCCCAGCCAGTAAGAGACGCGTCAGTATAAATTACAAGGTCGTAGTTGTCAAAACGTATGTCATTATGAGCGTTTTGAATTGCTGATTCCCACCATAAGAAATCATTCTGCAGGGTTGAAGAACGGGACATGTAGGTGTCATAATTCATATGGTGATCTCTTAACGCTTTGAACTTCTCCCGCTCGGATGCTTTAGTGTACATTAGTCCGTACTTTATCGCCGGACAGGCCGATACAAGTGTCCCTATAAACTGGGCAAAAAACCCTAATTGAACAGCGGCTTCGGCTTTTGAAATCGCGAATCATATTAAGAGTCTTCTTGCGCTTTTCTAGAGGAAGGGAAATTGTCATGGTGTGGCTGTCCAAGATGAAAACCGAGAATTTGCATCTCTGTGATGGAATAGTTTGGGATTTATCCCAATTGATTAAAAACCCCAATGAAGTTAACACCTGGGCAACCACAGACACATTTCGAGAGCAAGCATCCCACGAGTACCCAAAGATGAGAAAATCGTCCAGGTAGATCACGCAACAAATGCCACGAGAGCGTAAACTGGATGCAATAGGGCGTGTGAGCTTTGTAAAAACCAAATGGCATACAAGTGAATTCATATATTTAATTGGCCAGGATGTTCGAACCGAAGATATTTTCGATGTTCAGTGTCTACGTTTATCAGAAAATAGGCATCCTGCAGGTCAATCGTAGACATGTAGCAGCCCTTTTGCATTAGCCGGGCGGCTGTTCGGTGATCTTCCATTTGAAGATGAGAAGTGGCCACAAATGTATTTAGTTGCTTAAGATTTAAAATGAAACGATCTTTCCCATTCGGTTTTTTGACTAGAAAAATTGGGGAAATGAACTGATCGTTGCGCGGCAGGCATTTGCGGACTGCGCCCTGAGCTAACAGGTGCTGGACGGCGCGGGTGATTTTTCCCTTTTCGGAGACAGAAGAATTTTGGCGCCTGGGAGTAAAGCGTTGCTGAACTTCCCGAGAAAAGGGAATTTTATACCCTGCTATCGGTCCAGCAACGTTCGACTAGTAGAGATTGACCGCCATACTGAATGAAAATTCCGCAGGCGGCCTGCTATGTGTGGTACCTGTGTTAATGGTGGTGCCTTTCCCGTTGCTGGGTGTACGAGGGAGTTTTCGGTCCTTTTTGTGTGCCCCCCCCCCCCTCCGTTGACGAGACGGACCTGGCCGGTTTAAACTCTGGCGATAGGAACCGTGCTGTTGTTGGGTCGTGCGGTAAGCCGGCGTCGAAGTGTGACAACCTATTTCACCTGCAGCATCGAATGCAGCCGAACCAGGCGTTGCCTTGCCACGCAGGCGACGGCCAACGTCGTCGTGGGGATGTTCGTTCACGGCACGCAGCTCATGACCCGAACTTTTTTTAAAAGGTTCGTCCGCGGCACGCAGCACGCGACGATTTTTAGATAAGCAAAACATCAGGTGGGTAAACCTTGCCCGGCTTGGGTGAGAAGCGGCAAAACTTGACTTGCGGAGGTGTTGTGATTTGTAATAATTTCATTAATGCTTTTTCCCCAGGAAGCTAGGCCCCTGGCCCAACTGCGCTTGAGCGGCGCACCGAGAGTCGTCACGGGTTTGATTTGGGCCCGACAAAATAGTTCTGACGATCGGATTCAGTTTTGATGGGATTAATAAGAATTCGCCATTAGACGGGATGACAACGTCTTTCAAAAGGGTCGATTTTTTGGCCGGATCTAAGCCCTGGCAGCAAATTCTTTTCCAGCTGGCTGACAAGGTCGAGCGAAACTGATACGGGGCCGCTGCTGATGGGCCGGTCTCACCGAGCATTTCCGGTACGTGCGGATCGAGCGCCACGTCATCGTGTTCCTGGAAATACCGGCTGTGCAGCGTCAAGGTTAGCTTCTCGATCGTTCAAGTGCGTAGGTTCAGACTGCACGGATTGGTTAGAATTGTCAACCTATTTTACCTGCAGCATCGAGTGCAGCCGAACCAGACGTTGCCGTGCCACGCAGGCGACGGCCAACGTCGTCGTGGGGATGTTCGTCCACGGCACGCAGCTCGTGACCCGAACTTTTTTAAAGGTTCGTCCGCGGCACGCAGCACGCGACCCGAACTTGGGGAATACCTTGGGGGACTTCGATGTCTTCGCAATCGTTTCCAAAGCTCTCGGCGGTCGTCCTCTGACCTGGAGGAAGAGCGATGACGACGTTTGCGGTATTTGTGATGACCCATTGTTCAGTCACAGGCGACGAGCGGACGTGCGACGTGCCAAGCTCGAGCACTAGAAAACGAATGAACCCATACCGCACCGATTGTGGAGGGAGAGGAGAGTCTACCAGAGTTTCTCCACTCTTTAAACCTAGTGCCACAGCAGTACCGGAAAGCGATACTACATGTTTTCTCTTATGATATACGAGAGCCAGATGCCGCCGCATAATAGCAATTTTCTCTTGACTACACGAAGAAACCTGCTTATCATTACATTACTTTTACTACTTTTACAACTTCAGCTTGAGGAGTGTTGGGAGAGGGTTGTGACGATCGTCTAATTTTATATTTTTTCTCCATTTTATTGCTTGTCCAAGATGTCGTCTGTTTATCTGTCGTCAATAATTTACTAAATAGACCAGTTACTATAAAATATGAAATAATAAAACGTTAACTAAAAATTTGTTGACGTCATCACAAAATTTGAATAAATAAATAATATTCACCTGCGGTTTAATAATATTCGACTACAAAATGAAATTTAACTAAATGTATAAAATTTGGTAACAATTGGGACGGTCATTCTGTCTAATAAAAACTGACACACAGGTCAGACAGACGGAAACAGGAGACCAATTTTTTCGTATTCTAGGGGTCTTCAAACGTCGAGAAAACATGAAAGTAGCAAGTCGCGCGATGGACTCGATTACTATACTTCCTTAGCTTAGCCCAGGGGGTCATTCATATGTGTATGTGTAATATCTTCGATTGGAAATGATAATGACACAGGTGAAAAGTACGTAAGCACAACATCAGAAAGCATTTTTTTTTCGAATTGGTTTCACAATTATCGCTATCCTTTCTCCATCTAGTGGAGTGATTTCCTGCACGCCGCCCTCTGCATGTCCTTCTTCCACACGATTGTTGTGTCTGTGAGTTTGTTTGCGACGTATGAAGTCGCGAATAAACAAGTTAAACAATATGAATTTATTTTGGAGATTCTTCTGCATTCATTAATGTAACGTAGAATTTTAGTTCTGTCTGTAACATCCATTGCAGTGATTGATGTATCATACTGATAACCAGAGACGTGAAATTTTAGTTCATGCGACTCCCACGACTTTCCTTCAATAGCGCGGGCTGTTATTGTTTCGCTTCGCCCACCGCTGCATATTCGGTTGCGCGACACTGGACTGGCAATGATAATGAGTAGTGGGAGAACTTTTCGAGCGCACGAACTAATTTTGTCCGTCTTTACTGATAACAATGGAAAACTATGAATTGTTATAAAGCACACGGATAAGTGTGATTAATAATAACAGTATCTATTGTATTCTCACACTGTAGAGACAATCGGATGCCTTTTTGTTTTGATGGGGAAAAATATTGCAACGCTGTAGGATTCATACTCGGAACTTCCACTTGGAAAGCAACTCTCTAGGTCTTACACCCATAACGCTTAGCTTACGGAGTTGTGTATGACGTGGCAAAAGAGAAGGAAACCCTGTATGACCAAATCTAAAAAATATGAATGCAATGATAAATTACAAGTATAGATTGATCATATTTTGCACAGTTTAGCTAAGATTTACTCAGCAAAATTTTGAACTGATGTCGTCAATTTTGTTGTTTTATATTTTTTTTTTCCAAAAATCTGAACATTTCGGGTAAAAACTCAATACGGAATCATAAACTACTCGTATATGTGTAGACGATGTTATTTCATACAATTTAAAACCCATTTACTATAATAATAATAATAAATCTTTATTTGTCCTAATTAAAATTTTTACACACGTCAGAAGAAGCTAGTAAATACATCGAACATAATTTTATAAAAATAAATAACAATTTTTAAAAGAAACAAATTAGAATTAACTCTATAAATATATATGATCTACTATATAATAAATTAACCACCACTAGATAGTAACACCAGGTCTTTAAAATTGTTATTTAGGTATTCATCTAATGAATAAAATGCCCTTCGTATCAAATATTGTTTCACATTTTTTAGAAAATCATGACTGTTGTATCTACGTACTTCGTTAGGCAAAGTGTTCAAAAATTTTATGCAAAAATAATTAATGGCATCCCTCGACTTAGTGAGACGCAAGTTTCTGAAACAAATATCCTCGTGTCTAGTCCTGTAGTTGTGATAGAGGTTGACTTTGGGATATAATTCTGTATGCCGAGTAATAAATTCCAAACATCGATAAATATAAAGCGAAGGAAGTGTAAGTATTTTTAGTGACTTGAAGTACGCTCTACAATCTTCTCTGTATCCTATATTAGCTATTATTCTGATTGATCTTCGTTGTAGTTTAAAGAGTCGTGATAAAGATGATGAGTGCCCCCAGACTAAAATGGAATAATTGAGAAGAGAGTGTATCAGAGCATAATAGGCCATACATAAACAGTTTAAAGAAAGATTATTAGCCAAATTTCTTAAAAGGAAGGTATTTTTTGAAATTTTATCTGACATATAATTACCGTGCTGACACCAAGTAAGTTCCTTATCGATAATGACTCCTAAGTACTTTGTATATTCCGCACATTCGATGGAACATTCGCAGGGTCTTAATGTGAAGAGCATTGAGACACATTTTGTTTTATTTAAATGGAGTCTATTTGCACTGAACCACTCTGCGGCTTTCTTCATAGAATTTTGATTGGCGTTGAAGGCAAGGTCGGCAGTTACTCCTGCTGTACCAATGCAAGTATCATCAGCGTAGAGAGTTACATCAACTTCTTTAAGGTAGTCTGGAAGATCGTTTGTATATAGCAAGAACAATATTGGTCCCAAAATGGACCCTTGAGGAACCCCATAATTAACAGAATAAGTACAAGATGATCTGTTTTCAATGGATACGCTTTGCGTTCTATTTTTAAGGTAACTCATAATCAGATTTATACTCGGTGGTTGGAAATTATAGTAATATAATTTTCTTAACAGAATATCGTGAGTTACGCAATCAAAAGCCTTACTGAGATCTAAGAAATGGGTTGAGTAAGATTCTTTACGTTCAAAGCTCTGGATTATCTTATCGACTAGTGCACTGATGGCTGTAGAAGTAGAGAGGCCTTTACGGAAACCAAATTGTTGTAATGTCAGAAGGTTATATTTGTTTAGATATTCCGTAATCTGCTGTAGCATTAGTTTCTCAAAAATTTTCGAAAAAATTGGTAATAATGATATTGGCCTGTAATTGCCAATATCATCAGGATCGCCTTTTTTGTATATAGGAACCACACTGGCTCGTTTGAGACAATCAGGGAATAAATTCACTTCAATGCAGGAGTTTATCAGATCGGTAAGCGGTTGTATTAATATGTCTTTAAGGGATTTAATAAGTGGTACTGTAAATCCATAAATGTCTTTCGAATTATTATTTCGTAAGCTAACAAAAGCATCTCGTACTTGGATATAAGTTACTTGTTTAAAATTAAATGAGGTATTTATATTAGGTATATTTGTCATTAAGCTAATGGGATCAAATTTTGGGGGAGCCAAGGTTGAAATGATGTCTGTAGCAATATTTGTAAAAAAGGCATTAAATTCATCAGGTGTTATGGCAAAAGTTTGCTTAGGTTGTTTTTTGGGATTTTTACATTTGATCAATTTCCACATTGCTTTAGGACTATTTTTGTTTAATCTAATATATTTATCATTAGCTTGTTTTTTTTGCATTTTTAATAGCTATATTGTATTTACGTCTAAATTCCAGTAACAACGATTTGAGTTCTAAAGTTCCATGCAATTTATAAGCTTCGGAAAGCAATTTTAATGTTTCTCTCATCTTTTGAAGTTCTGTTGAAAACCAATCATTACTTGGAATTTTGCTTCTATTATAACAGACTATAGTTTTTACAGGAAATGCAATATACTAGTTATATAAGATGGTATTAATGAACATGTTAAACTTATTGTTAATATCAATATCAGATTTTACAAAGTCCCAATTAACTGCACTTAATAGATTGAAAAAAAATAATTTACCATGATTCGTGAGGGGTCTTGTAAGTTTGAATTGTTTTTCTTGTGTTTTAAAAATTTGAGAAATATTAATAGCTGCTCCTCTATGTTCTGACAGATGGGTCTCAAAAGCACTCACCTTTATGTTTTCACTTGAGAAATTGCAAAATACATTGTCAATACAGGAACTTCCCCTTGTTGGAAAAGTCACTAAAGGTTGGAATTAGTATACGTTTCTGTTTATAATTAATGATATTAAGTACCTTAACTAAAGTTTCAATAAAAACATCATAATCACCACTGGGTGATCTATACAATGATATTAACAATACATCAAATTTATGTACATATATGCCGATTAATTCACAATGAATTTCTTTGGATATATTAGTTAGTTGTGGTAGGTCTTCATACTGTAGGGAAGGATCTATGCATTGAACCACGCCACCATGAGTGTGAATCACTCTCGAAACAGAATCAGCCACTCTAAAATTATTAATTGTAACGCATTCTGTTTCATCACTGGTTAACCAGTGCTCACTTATGCACAAGACACTAAAATTATGATTATGTAAAATAGCTTCTAGCTGATTAATTTTATTCCTGATGGACTGTATATTTAAAAACAAAATTCTCAAGTCAGATATTTTTTGATTTTGCGGTGGTTGCTATATATTGTTATATTTTGTTTTAGCCTGGGCACGTTGCACTTGTTTTTTAAGTACTTCACATTTTGGGTCAAAACGTGAGTGATTAATGTCTAAGTCTAATTTCAAATTCTTATTTGCTCTGATGCAATTAATACACGACGTTTCTCCCTTTTCACATTCAATTTCGACGTGTTCACGACTGTCACAGTTTAGACAAATCTTTGTCCCTTCTTTACAAAATTTCGCTGTATGATTGTAACCACCGCAATTGTAGCATCGAATTATTCCAAAATGCTCAAAAATTCGACATTCATCCCAATGTATAAGAACTGTTTTTAATTTGATAAATTCTAAAAATGACTTTGGATCGACTTCTACTATCGCCTTATATTTTTTTTTTTCATTTTCTTGCAGATAACAAGTTTCCATGTGTTTATAAGATCCTTCAAAGTACTGTTTTGTCTAGTTATGCATCTTTTTAGAGACTCTTCATTATATGATTGGCTTAAACCAACAATTTTTATCATGGGATTTCTTAACCCAGGTTTTCGAATTGTGTAATCCTCGCCGAGTTTTTGCGTACTAATGTTATGTAGTTTAGTAATATCTTCTTTCTTATTGCACCCGATAACAACACCTCCATTTCTCAGTTGTTTAACGTGGTTTACTCCTATGTCTTCAGCAACGGGGTCAATTGTTTGTTGTATTGATTCCAGAGTAACTTTGCTGGTTTGATTAGTTTTTGGTTTTATAATAACTACATCCTGTTTCTTTACTATATCGCTGAATTTTGGCTTAGCTTGCAAGTTTTCCGTTATAGAGTGGATCTCGCTAAATTTGTGCTCAATGGTTTTATTAATTTCATTCTTAAATTTGGTGAAGTGATGAAAAAGTTCATTTTTCAATTCGTCGACTAGACTTTTTGTGTCACTATCACTGGTATTAGTTTTTTCGAAGCGTTCACCTTCTAATTGCTGATTAATGGAAGATTCCAATTGTCGTAGTTCGTTTTTTAGGTACGATATTTTTGTTCGTAAAGCCTCATTTTCCGTTCGTAGTTTTGTTATAATTACCTCCTGGGCTTCTGCACCATTTTCAGACATGCCAATAGACATTTCATCCTCCGATAGTGGTAGTGGTGTCTAATGTTTAAAACACATCATTTCGTTCTCACTTAATAGTTCACATTTTTTCCCTCGATTTGATAGTACGTGGACACAACTTTTATGGTAAACCTCTTTACACTTTACACAAGTTATAATAGCATTTACGGCTTTTAAGTTACATCTTTTACAAATTTTATCACCATTTGCTCTTGGAGCGACATCGGACACAACTTTCTGCTGCAACATCACACAGTAGCTATGTACAATGTTGAAGTGACGTGATCACATTATTGGTAGTAGAACGACCTGATCTGAAGCCAAATTGGTTATCTGTAAAAACTTTTTTATCTTCAAAATACGCAGTAAGTGGTATGCTCATAATTTTCTCCAAGACTTTAGAGAAGGCTGGTAATATGGAAATAGATCTCTAGTTGTTTTTGTCATTCGCTTCACCCTTTTTATATATCGGAATAACTAGGCTCCGTTTCAGATAGTTTGGGCTACTTATAACATCAGTTATTACTTTCAACAGTTCTATACTCATGCCATAGATGTCCTTGACTTTTTTTGCTTTTAAGCTACGAAGGATATCTCTTACGAGGCTAATGGATACCTCACTAAAGTTAAAATAATCACAAATATTATCAGTATCACACATTTTTTTCCTATAATCTGTGTAAATGTGGAAAATTTGGCATTCAAATCTGTGTTCAAATCATTGATAAACGTCCAATCAGCATTCTCTAATAGGTGGTAGAACCTGTTTTTACCCGCTTGGGTTATTACAGAATGGGATTACCGATCCCAATATGATGACACATAACTGAAATTAATACCTTGGTAATCACATGTAGCGACATTTATTGGTGATGCCGAACACAGAACGGAGTCAATACTAGAGAAAACATTGTCAATACAGTTATTTTATCGAGTTGGAAATTGAACCATTTGGATTAAACCGAAACTTAACATTAAATTACAAAGAACATGACAATTTTTATCACATGTATTGAACAACACGTTAAAGTCACCTCCAACTAGCACGTTCATGTTGACGGTATCCACCAAAGTCAAGGATTCTGAAAGTCACTACTTGGCCCATGATACAGAGTGATCACAACTAACTCGATTTGAGGGATAAGGATAGCAGACAATTCAGAAATTTTTTCCACTGAAGGATCCGATATTTGAGTAAGAATTCGGCATTCAAGAGTTCATGTGTCATAATAAGTGAACCTCCATAACCGAGGCCTTGTCGACAGAAGTATGTTGGAATCATATAATTATCTATATTGCAGTGCTCCATCTCAAAGGATCTTAGCCAGGGCTCAGTAATACCGATTACTGGGAATAGATTATTGTCACTAGTGTCATTAACAAAAACTTCTAGCTCATCACATTTATTGCGCAGTGATTGCATGTTTAGGAATAGAAAATTTATTTGATATGTCATCCTATTTTGGTTGATTGTTGTTTTTTCGAAAAAACCTACTGATGAAGCTTCCTTCAGGCCACCATTCAGGATTGCTTACAACTACATAGTTAGACTGATTTACATTGACTTTAAAAAATGAAGATGATTCGGGAAACTTGCTTATTTGTTTCTCACAAACAGCTTCGGGAGCAATTTCTTTCACTATATTTAAAATTGTTTCCTCAGATATGTCAGATGCAAATCTTGACACAAAAAAGGAACTTTTCGTTGGGCCATTTTAATAGTGGGGAAGTTTTCCAATTTTTCATTCCAATTGCTTCCTTTGATTTGTCACTTCTTCTGCTCCTTGCTAGGGTCCAGTCATTCTCCTGATTAGTATCTTCATTGGTATTAATTATTTGCGAGTTTGCTGTAATTTTGTGTCGACGCTTCTTACTTTCTCTTCGGATAACGAATCCAAGCTGATAACGGTTTCGGTACTCGAATTTAATTCATCGATACAGGTCCTCACTTGCATTGCCCGATTTAGCTCCTAATCTGGTCTTTTGGTTTTTGCGACATGGATTTTGATTTAGCTACTTCTATTACTGCATTTTTTATTAATGTTTCAAGATCTTGAACAATTATTAGAGACACATTCTCCGACATCGGCACACGGCAAACTGTAACCGTTATCAGTAGAGACGGGTAAAAATAGTTCAAGGGGTCGATTATTTCTTCCACACCTCATTAACCCTGCCAGTCCAGGGTCGCGCGACCGAACATGCAGCGATGGTCTAAGAGAAACAATAACATCGCGCGCTACTGAAGGAAAGTGGTGGGAGTCGCATGGCCTAAAACTGCATCTCTTTAGTTATCAGTCTCATAAAGTTGTCATAAAAGGTCGAGAAAACCTAAAAGTGCAGAATCGGCCGACTGATTTGATTACAATATGTTCTTCGCTTACGCTCAGGAAGTAAAAAATCAAAATTAGATGTACCGTGTCCGATGCTTCTCAGTACATTCAACATTTAGCAAAAATCAGCAATCACTGAAGAGTAAGAACAACATTCAGAAACAAATTGTTCTTATTTAATGAATTAAAGAAATCAAATGACGATGTGCTAGTCTTCTCATCCGAACATTATATCTTTAGCTAACTAGGGCACAATTTTCAAAGTGGTACAAGAACCGAATGTTCGGATGAGAATACTAGTACAATTAAGGTCTAACTTCGTAAAATCGTTTGATCTGTTTAATTTTGGTACGTCTTCTCATCTCAACACTACTATCTTTATTTAATTAGATAAACGATTAAAGAAATATTGCCTGTATGAAAATATGTATGCGCATCTATAAACTAGATAGAATTGGTTACTTGGAATAAGGTTTTCTTTAAGCAGAAGCCTTACCTGTCCTGCTGAAACGGAATGCACAATAGAACCTAAATTCGGATACAAATCGCCGATGTTACAATTTCGCGAACTCTGAGCGTAAGCAAAGGAAGTATTCTAATCGAGTCCATCGGCCGACTCTCTACTATTGCATTTTCTCAACATATCATGACCCCTAGAGGACGAAAAAACAGGTCTCCCGTTTCCGTCTGTCTGTCCGTCTGTCTGTCTGCCGTCCCGGATTTTTATTAGACAGATAATTTCCGAAAGTACTAGACCGATTGTTGTCAAATTTTGTATTTATATTAGGCATATCATGTAGATGGTAAAACGCTAACCAAAATTTGTCTAGTCTTTCCCTACCACTAATGTAATGACGTCACTTCAAAATTGTACAGATTATTTGCTTATTAGACTCTGGACTGTAAATATAAAGCTAAACTTAGCACCGCCCACCTCCTTTCTCAATTTTACTAACCTATTTTATTTCTGTAGAAATTAAATTTTGCTTTGACAAACGGCAGAATGTCAGATTTAACACAAAGTCAAAACTGACCCCACCCACCCACCCCTATTCCATTTTTATGACTCATTTTATTGCCTCTGAGACGTAAGTTGAAATTTATATTAACAAATAACCGCTAATCTTGTCCTAATGTTTTTCATACAAGTTTAATTTTTATTCTAAAAACGACTTTGCCGTCAGGATATACATAGAAATACTTAAAAATCACTTTAAAGTAGCCACAGTGAGGTACAACTGTAACTTCCTCAGACCAATCAAATGATTTATTAAGGCGGAGCTCGTGCAAGTGGGAGGAGCATCAGTAATGTTTTTTTCAAGGATAATTCTCACGTCTGGTACATCTTCTCACAGTTTTAGAGGTTAAATAATATAATAATGTTGTCATTGGTTAACAATATTAATAGTAGTCACTAGAATCAAGAGAGAGGAGGTGGGGGACGGGGCTATAACTTGCTTACTTACTGTAGAAAAAAGCCAAACTTAGCTCCGCCCACCGCCGTCCTCCATTTCACTGGCTTATTTTATTTATTGTTAAAAGGAATTGAATTTTGATTTGATAAGCGGTAGAATCTAAAATTTAAATCAAAATAGAACGTGGCCCCACCCACCCCTCCTTTTGATAATTTTTTTGGTTCTGAGAAGAAAGTTAAATTTTACGAATAATAGAATTTAGGACTTGAGTTTCTTTATATACCCTTGATTTTCATTCGAAAAACGACTTTGCCATCAGCGTTTATATCAAAATGTTTAAACATCATATAAAATATACACAATGAGCTACAATTGTAAACTCCGCCCCAATTCTCCGACGAATGGAATGATTTATTAAGGTGGAACTTGTACAAGTGGGAGGAGCATTAGTAATATTGCGTTTTAAATGTAGTTATCACGTCTGGTATGCTTATTTAACACCAGCCGAATAATTTCTAGGTATTCTATTTACAACTTATCAATTTTCTCATAAAGAGTTTAGCAGAATTACCCGAAATTCGACTAATTGGGTCCTAAATTGTATCAAGTAACAGTCTTGCACATGTACTTTATGACTCCGAATTGAGATTTTACCCGAAATGTCTACATTTTTGGAAAAAAAAATCAAAATTTGGAAACAACATTTTGACATTTAATTTGGAATCTACAAAACTGGTTGCTTTGAAATCTTGTAGATGTTTTAAGGTTATGAAGAGCATAATAAATTTTTAGTCAAAATATATTTGCTTATACCTTCGAAAAAATCGATGACATCACTCCAAAATTTTGCTAAATAAATTCTATCTAAAAGCGAGGAAAGTTCTGTCGAAACAACTTTCGACCATTTTTTTTGCTAGTAGTGTGTTTCATGTTTACCTCTTAATAAAAGAAAAGCAGGAAAAGAGTTAACGAAGAGTCCAGAAGTTCTCACACATTTCCTCCTGGATGAATATTAACCTTAAAATCAGCATGGAGAGATCTCAGCGAATTTTAGTGAAGGTACAAAAAATAGAGCACCTATGAGAGATGGCAAAAAAGAAAGAAAAAAAGGATGACACTGGAGGTGGTCTAAGACATCAGAATTCAACAAGACATCAGGACTTAGATTAGGACTCTCGGTCGTGTGAATTCAAAATTTTTCAAGTTTGCAGCTGTCACGGAAAAACTAAGAAACGAAAAGTATTGGGAAGTTTGAAGAAGAATTCAAAACAAAAAGTGTCTATAACAGTTCTACTTAGAGAATATAAAATATAAAAGTATCTCGAGTTCGATACAGAAGGGACAGCGAAGATCGAAGTTAACGTCAGCGTGAAAAAAAAATATTTTTTTTGCAACCTCTGTAAATGGCAACAAAGATACGAACCGACAAGCAAACCACAACTTTAACAACTAAAACAAATTGCCGGTGGGGATGATTTGACTAGTTTTGGTTAGCATTTTACCATCTATATCAAGCAAAACTTTTAAATACGTGTTGACAAAAATTTATCCTATTTTACAAAAGTCACTCACATTCTAATCATTTATTTTCGGAGTATGCTGGCCAGATGCCTGAAAATTTCAGTGAAGGACTTTTGAATGAAATAAAATGTAAAAACTTTGGTTAACATGTTAATAGTTATTTCAAGTGTACTATTTCAGCACAACACATATTTCTCTATTAGCACTTGAACGTTGACACTGTATATGTATAAAAGTGCTAAGTATTTTGGAACTCATGTCTCTGGGGTTCGCCTACATTTATTGTGTCACAAAGGGTTTCTTATACATTCACAGAAAATAGTTTGAATTTAGACAACAAGTCAAGCTAAATAAAAACCTCAATAATGTTTTAGCACACTAAGTGAAAACTAGCCGGAGCAAAGCCATTACTGCGAATTCTCGCATTTCAGTTTATTTCTTTCGCTTGCAAATCAGATCCAGCGTCCATGGCTCTTCTAAATTCTAAGAAGCGACAACTGGGGTAGCAACTAAACTTCTTGTAAAATATATCCAACAAAAAACGATCCTTCCTGCGACTTGATAAATTATGCAGGAGGCAACGTATTCTTAAGAAATCAAGTCAGGACTACACAGTATATTACAAAAACACAGAAAAAACTTTCTTCCTAATTTATCGCAGATTTATTCTTTGATTGAAATGCAACACTTCTATTTTTTACTGCATACTGCATGAAATTTCGTTTATTGGGTTGACATCATGTCCGGAAACATAAAAGTCAGATTTAGCTACCTCACCTTGAACTCGAACAGTATGAAAGTGTAGCGTTTTAATTATCTTTCTTTTATTTGTGGATGCTACAAATCGGTGGTAACACGTATCTATTTTCGTTGCGTAAATGGTTATCTTTCTTTTATTACATTCTTGTATCCAGCTGGATATTCGATCCTTTCGTAGGTTTATTTTCAAAATGTCGACTGTTTGTTGGCCTAAATCAATAACAATTTGTATAATTACTAATTCGATTATGACCATCCTTAATGGAAACGTTGCGTAGTTTGTTAAATTAGGAACGCTCTGTTTAGAGGGACAGGTTGGAATTACCGAGTCGTTTTAATAAAAAATTCATTATCGTTGTGCAAAACCTTAAACAAAGGAAATGTTTTGCTAGAATAAAATTCAAATTGCTAACAACACCCTTGGCTGCCAAATATTTGTATTTGTGCTAAAATATCCATCCGTGAGAAAATTGTAATTATGGCGAATCTCCTTATATTTTTTTGGGAGTTTAATATTTCATGTGAGCAACAAAAATTATGACAGACATAAACTGATGATCAAATTTTCTAAGCGTAGTGTGCTGCTGTTTGAAATCTGAAAATGTAAAATAATCGCTAAGCTTTTAAACGTAAACGTGTTTTCATTGATTGATAATTTAATTCAGTTTCGTGTTACAAAGTGTAGTACAACGTAACAGCAGATATACACTTTTTTCAATTGTTTTGAACTTTCACTCTTTGTAGCACGTAATACATAAAATACAAAATGGAAGAATATATAGCACAGTATTTTGCAAAAAAAGCAAAATATATAAAGTGTAGCAAAATTGTGTATCTGCATACGATAACATACTTAGTTAGAAAAAATTATAAATATGTATATATATATATATATATTATTTTGAGATAAAAAGCGTTCTAAATTTATAATAAAAAGTTTTTTTTTAATTTCCGTTTCAAATTTGCATCCTAGATATCCAGAATTTTTGAAAAAAATTCAAAAGTGAATAACAATATTTAGCAATATAACTTTGAAACTACAAAACCGATTGTTCTGAAATTTAGTAAATATTTTAAGGTTATCGTAATCCTGGTAAATCGTTAACTCTTAGTTTATGTTGACAGTCTACATGTTCTCGCTGTCAAAACAATCATACTGTTGGATATTATGTTTAATTTTGTTAAGTGCGTAACTTTTCTGACTACCATATTTCTCTCAGTAACGCTTATCATGACATTCATTAGGGTTCAGATAATAAAACGCCCATGGTTTAATGGAAGGCTCCAGAGCATCGGTGAATTCCTATAGCGAATCTGTATCCGTGTGAAGAGAATGATACGATCATCCCTCTATTTCGGTTTCAGCCGCAGTCCGTCGGTAACCCTACAGCGACCCCTGTAATCGTCCGCGTCGAGTCGAGTTGTGTGATGCCCCGGAATTATCCAAGCGCTCAACAAAACTATTCAGTAATTACGACGTTGGTTTGTCTAGCTGGATAAGTTATTTCAAGAAGGTGTTTAACTAATTGGGTTGGCCGGCAACTATTTTAATTTAAATATCCGCTGGAAGGGGTGTCTGTAAATATTGATTTAAAAGAAGTTTTACCTTTTATGGTTACTTTTGTACCAAATGTGAAAATTTAAATTAGTTATCAAAATGTTATTTTGATTTCTTAAGTTTTCTGTTTCGTGTTTAGGTTTTTTTGTTTTGGAACTTATTAAGATAAAATGTGGTTCAGGACACACGTACGCTTTTTGTTTGGGTAGATTTTTATTAGACATGATAATCTCCGAAGCTGCTGGATCGATCGCTGTCAAATTTTACACTTATTTTAGAAGTATCATGTAGATAGTGAAATACTAATCAAAAATTGTTTAATAATCCCCACCAACAACTTGATGACGTCCACTCATTATATTGCTTAATTAGGGTCACCTAGATTTTATTAAATAATTTACACCAGTACTTGTGGTTTACGAATCTACCTTGATTTTGTTTATTATTATTATATTTTTGATTATTTAATTCATCTTATTCTTTAGACCAATCATAGGATTTTCCATTACCACTGTGGTTGTCAAGAAATAAAGCGTCATCTTCACAGACGAGAGAATGGTTCATTCTACAGGGTCATTATAAAATATTGTAGTCGAAGAAGGCCATGATTTTGGTGACATTTTGTGCCGCCTTTTTCAGTTTTGTGGAAAGGATTACACTAATATTGGAATTTTTATTTTTAGCGCCACATTAGTTGACATTAGCGGCTGCACTGTTTCAACGCTTCATCAAATTCTGTCAGATGTCAATAATTTTTTTGTTTGTACTGGTACGTTTTCCCTCACTTTGTGCGTTAATTGACTTGTCTTGTTTTCATTTTTGCTGTCTTCCCTTTGTTAGAACTTTAATAAGTGTCTCAAAAAACAGTTTTTATCAAAACTACAGATCATTGTGGAATAATCTCAGGTAATGAACACAGAGGAATAACTATGGTCAGTGTTACAAATGATTTTTTTAGTTCTTTGGCGCAATCATCATGCCTATTACCGTAATGGGGTGTTAAATGAGGATGGGGATGGAGTGTACTCTGTGGAGGCGTCTGAAAACGAGTATCTAGTGAAATGTTCTGTTGTCATTGATGAAGAATCTTTGAAGACGCTATATGGCGAATTATGGCCAGATTTAACGACACTGGTAGCATTTCTAAGTGAAAACCGACGGGGAGACCTCAAGTTAGTGAAGACGTTGTTGAAGACTTAAGGATGAGAATGGAACAAAGTCCGAATAAAGCTTTGTCAAAAATCTTTACTGTCCGGAGTACCATACAGCCCATGTCAGAAAATCGTAAAAGAGAAGTTACATATGCATCCATACAAGATTTTGTTGGTTCAGGAGCTGCAACCAGCTGATTTTCCTTGCCGCGTTAGGTAGCTGATATGGACGATAACGGGATTCTCGATTTGTCGTTCTTTTCTGATGAAGCCTGGTTTCATCTGTTAGGCTATTATGTCAACTGACAGAACTTCAGAATTTGGTGTATAGAAAATACTCACGCTTTTGAAGAAACACCATCACACGCAATGAAGGTTGGTGTGTGGTTAGCAGACGACGATTCATAGGCCTGATACTTTTTCAAGTAAATGAATGTGATCAATAAACAAAATTAGATGTAGAAAGTGTATGTAGGTACTGCAATAAAGTTTTTTATTTTCAGTAACTTTCATTTTTCTTTCGGTGTTAGTTGCATTCTCTTAATTTAAAACTTACTTCAACTTACTGTTTAGTAATAATTGTAATTTTACTATTAGGAAAGTTAAAAATCTTTATTAAACATTCTGTTGTTTCAAGAGATCTCATAATCAGCTACAGAACTCTTAACACTATGCTCCTGAAATTTTATTGGTTTTTTCATCTTTTTTCTTATAGAAATTTTGAAAAATCTTGATATTAGGATGGCCATGTGGGCGTGTTTTGGGTAGAACCTCTTTGACATTCCTGTTATGCAGATCTGGCATGTTTCAGATATCTAGAAACTGCAAAGCTGAAGGTAATGTTTGGACATAGCAATTTTCACCTATTGTAGGGATGAAGATCAAGGATTTCAGTTGTGTTTTTTCAAGAGAAAAGCACCGGTCACAAACCATGTCTGCACCAATATTTTGACGATTCCTTACAATTTACAAACAGAACTTTCGCGGGATCACAACTTTGGCAAAATTATTTACTGCAAAAACTCATTAGGTACTCATAGTGTTCGTTAACTGTGATAAGACTTGCTCTGCCATTGTCCATTACGTGATTTTTCACAATTTTTACCTTCAGGGTACCTATAAAAATGTAATTTTTTAAATAATTACCGTGTTCATTGGTTTCGACAAACTTAACCTCACTTTTTGGATTTCATTATTTGAAAAATTATTGCTTCTTTGCAAAACAGACCAGATGATTTATTCTGTTCAACTCCAATCGACTTTCCAAGGTGTAATTCATGACAAAGCCCTTAAACGTTTTTCTGACAATTTACAATTTTTGAAACTGAAATGTATTGCAGTGGCGTTCACAAATGCTCGATAACACTGCAACCCTTAATGCTCTGGCCTGGCGTCTTTTCGTGTCTATTTAAAATGAAATTAAACCGCGAACCGGGCATTTCAATTTTTGACACATCTGACAGATTTGTTTGGACGTTCGTGACATTTCAAAACAGTTCAAATCATTTTGGTGATTAGCGGCACGAGAAAAATTTCATTTGTTTTTCATAGGTGAGTTGACTACAATATTTTATAATGACCCTGTATTTTCCACAAAATTTGAAAATAGAGTACTGTATTTGTATTTCTGTATTTTCGTCTCTGATACAACAGTCATGAATAAGGTTCAAATCTTACCTTTTTAAAATAGGTGTACCGTCTTATGGACTATCCAAAACTATTAGAAAAAGCACTGCTAACAGTGTAGACGTTCTTGCCTAACTCCAGTTTTTGTGTCAAACTCAACAAAAGACCTACATTTGTGCATAATTGGGGATTTGTGCCCATTGTAACCAAAGTAATCAATGATATCGGTAGTGCTCTGTTATTGAAAGCTGCTTAAATCCATTCTCCATTAATAGACTTGAATGCTTTTCGGATGGTCTATAAATAATTGATTTAATAGAAACAATAATTACATTAATTACTCTATAATACTTAATTCGCAACATGATTAATTGATTAGTGATTATATCAGTACATAGTAGATAATGCTTCTTTTACCCATTTATTGTATCTTCAAGTTTAACTGACCTTAAACCATAGTAACTACTGGTTCGTCAGTCTTACTGATTTATGGAATGATTGTATAGTTATCTTTAATCTTTAATCTTTATTGATCATTCTACAGGTAAAAACCCAGTTACAGAGATCAATGTATACAATATAAAGTACAATAAAGCAATAAAATGACAGGGTACACATAATAGAGACTACAGAACGTTTCACTTTTCCATAACACTTACAGCGGCACGAGCATGACTTAAAATAGAATTTATTGAGTCATGGTGTAAATCACAATCTTGACGAAGAACGTTGTATATGGACATCAATACTGCTACTGGACCTTTGACTGCTACATTGGTACGGCTGTAAGAGAGCTTAAACAACGGAGCATAACGCAGTCCAGGACGAGGAACATTAAACCGAAGGGAACCCAAGATAAAAGGGCAATCAATTTTACCATGAGCTAAATTATATAGGAAACGCAAGACTGTTAACATTCTTCGAGTTTCTAGAGAAGAAAATCGAAATCTATTCAAGAGAATATTGTAGTCGATGCCACGTATAGGATAAGCACCGTCCATTTTAAAGGCGAGAAATTTTAAAAAACGTCGTTGCACTTCTTTAATGGACATATTATGTGTTCTACAGATGGGGTACCAGATCAACGCACCATATTCAAGATGAGGTCGCACCAATGAGCAAAACAGGGTCTTCAAAATGGTCAAATTGGTAAAACTTCGACAGTTTCTATATACAAAACCGTATATTTTGAATGCCTTATTGATAGCATTAAATACATGATCTTTAAACATAAGTTGAACATCAAACAGGATACCTAGATCTTTGAAATAAAAGTTGCGGAGTAATACTGTTCCTTCAATTGAATATGGGTATATATTGAAGTTGAATTTTTTTTGCAAAGGATACAATACTGCATTTAGATAAATTTAGGCAAAAACGATTGGAACTACACCACTTGGATAGAACATTGAGACAATTTTGTAACTTGACGCAATCACTAATTGACACGATTTCCATGAAGATCTTTAAATCGTCAGCGAAGAGCAATTTATTACAGGATTCCAGCGCGTAAGTAACATCATTGATGAACATTAGAAATAAAAGGGGTCCAAGTTTGTATCCTTGGGGGACACCTGGTGTTGAGACAAAGACTATAGATTTATCACAGGTGACTTTAACATCGCTGAATATCATATTGGTTTAGAGAACAATATTGGTAATAACAAGTTGTCTGCTCTAAACACTTTTTTAAATTTCTATAACTATTTTCAGTTCAATACTATTATGAATACTAATGACAGACTTTTAGATTTGATTCTTTCGAACTATGAGTGCTCTGTTAATCGTTGTCATGATTATCTTTTGCCAGAAGACAGTCATCGTCCTTCTGTGGTAATTACCATAGATACTCATCAAGGAAAAAGTAAGCTTTTAGGTAATTCTGAAATAGTAGTCAAACGGTGGAACTTTCGGAAAGCTGATTATCCCAACCTTTATCACCATCTTGACCAAATTAATTGGTCGTTTTTAAATGGTGTTAATGATCCGAATACTGCATTGTTTTGCTGGTTAAATTAAGTAATTTTGGGTTTTCTGCTTCATTACTTACATTGTTAAAATCGTATTTATCCAATAGCACTCAGTGCGTTAAATATAATGGTCATGTGTCAGATAGTACTACTGTCTTGTCTGGAGTGCCCCAGGGTTCGGTTCTTGAAATTCTTTTATTTGTGATTTATATAAATGACATTGTAAAGAGTATTAGTTCAAACATTCTCATGTACGCGGATGATTTAAAAAATTTTAGAACTGTTTTATTTAATCAGAATTTTTAGATGACTTTTTCAAAATTGAAATTTCCCATTATGTATTCGTATTACCTCCCTTGTGCAAATTTCGACCCATTCTCAACAATTTTCGAAATTTAACCAAATACTTCAGGTATATTTTGGGCCGCAGAAGTCAAGTCTGGCTTCATTTCTTCGATAACTCAAACCGTTTCTCCAGAATATAAATATCGCAATTTTTAAAAATTTCAAAAAAATTTAATTTCACACTGAATTTTCCCAAAATATTGCTCTCATTACCATAAACATGCTATAGAGTTTTGAGATAACTTTTTCAAAAATGAAATTTTACACCATGGTGGTACTTGCCAAATAACCTACCTTCTAAAAAAATAAAAGGCGACAAATGACCTACTCTTCTAAGAAAAGGTGCTAGCCCCGCCCACCCACCCTTTATTTTCTTAGAAGAATAGGTCATCTGCCAAAATCAATGTTATTTTGGCAAGTATGAGACTGACCTTTGTAAATGACATATTCTCTAAAAAATTTTGGCAGATGACCCACTCTTCTAAGAAAATAAAGGGTGGGTGGGCGGCCTAGTACTTGTCAAGATGAGACTGATTTTGGCAAATGACATTCTCTAAGAAATTAAGATAGGGTGGGCGGGGGGCTAGTACTTGCCAAGATAAGACCAATTTTGGCAGATGACTTATTCTTCTAAGAAAATAAAGGCTGGGTGGGTGAGGTTAGCATATGCTAAAATTAACAAAAATTAAAAATCAAAAAATGACATTGAAAAATCGGATAAATGAGAAATCGGAAAATTGAAAAAAAAAACAAATCTTATCAAATCGAATTCGATATTGCATTTTCCATTTTTTTTAGTTTTTAAAATTTTCAACTTTTGAATATTTCATTTGATAATTTGTTTGACAATTTTGCAGCTTTTAATTCCAATCTTGATTTTTCAAGTTTTAACTTTGCAATTTTTTAATTTTTTGAGTTTTAATTTTTCAAGTTCTCAAGTTAAAATTTTTCCTTTTCACGATTTGTCATTTTTCGATTTTTTAACTAAAAAGAACATATTTATTCGAACCGAAATTTTGAAGAATCGAAAAATCCAAAAATTGAAAATTAGAAACAAAATTTTCAGATGTTTTAAAGTTACGGTGAACATGGCAAATCGCCGATCAAAATTACAGTTTACTCCCTTGCAAAAACTCGCCGACAAAAAATCAAAAATCGAACATTTAAAAAAATAAACATGAATTTTCTCGATATTTTTAAAAATCAAATAATTGAGAAATCGGAAAGCTGTCAAAATTGTAAAATTAAAAAATCGAAAGTTTTTTTCAGTTACCCAGAGAAATTAAAAATCGGAAGACAGATCAAAAAGTTGAAAAATTAAAAAGCTAGAAATTGAAAAATTCGAAAGTTGAAAAATCGAAAAACTGAAAAATCTAGTAGTACACGCTACGATAAGACTGATTTTGGCAAATGATCTACTCTCTAAGAAAACAAAGGGCGGGTGGGTGGGGTTAGCACTTGCCAAATAACCTACCCTCTAAGAAAATAAAAGGCGAGTGGGCCGGGCTAGTATTTGCCAAAACAAGACTCATTTTGACAAATGACCTACTCTTCTAAAAAAGGTACTATCCCCGCCCACCCACCCTTTATTTTCTTGGAAGAGTAGGTCATCTACCAAAATCAATCTGGCCTTATCTTGACAAGTATGAGACTGATTTTTGCAAATGACATATCCTCTAAGAAAGTAAGGGTGGGTGGGCGAGCCTAGTACTTGTCAAGATGAGACTGATTTTGGCCAATGACATCCTCTAAGTAAATAAGGGAAGGTGGGCGGGTGGGGGGCTAGTAGTTGCCAAGATAAGACTGTTTTTGGCAGATGACTTATCCTTCTAAGAAAGTAAAGGCTGGGTGGGTGGAGCTAGGACAAATTGAAAAATTGGATAAATAAGAAGTCGGAAAATTGTACAACTGTTTAATCGAAAAATTAAAAACTGATATATAGAAAAATTAAAAAAAAAACAAATCTTATAAAATCGAAGTCGAAATTGCAGTTTTCATTTTTTTTTTAGTTTTTAAATTTTTCAACCGTTGAATATTTCATTAATTTGATAATTTGCAGTTTTTAATTCCAATCTTTTGATTTTTCAAGGTTTAACTTGACAATTTTCTAATTTTTTGATTTTTAATTTTTCAAGTTCTCAAGTCAAAATTTTTCCTTTTTACGATTTGTCATTTTTCGATTTTTTAACTAAAAGAACAAATTTATTCGAGCGAAATTTTGAAAAATCGAAAAATCCAAAAATTGAAAATGTTTTAATATTAGAGTAAACATGGCAAGTCGCTGATCAAAATTACTTTTTACTCCCTTCCAAAAACTCGGTGACAAAAAATCAGGTGGTCAGTAATTGGGCAAATGCCTGTTGACCATAATAGTAATATTAATAATAAATTTCTGCAATTATATTTTTTATTTTAACGATAAAATTATGTTCGTGACTGCGGTTATTTAGTTCATCGAATTCCAGTTTCACACATTCAACTGGATGATGCCGCCATTTCAGTTTTTCTGGCCTAGTTGTTTTGATTTAGCACTATACAAATAATGTACTGAACTTCTATAAATGTTTATAGGGTCGAAGTAGGTCATGCATGTGTGCCGCCTATCACTTTATGCGAATGCTTCTAAATGCCTAAGGATTCACGACAGATACCAGACGCATCGGTATAATTGGTTGCCTAAATTTTTCATATCTCAAAAAAACTAATTTATTACAAAAGGAAAGAAATTTATTGTGATTAAACGTCACAGTAAATGTTGAAAATGTTTACCATTTTGTTCAAGGCACATATTCACTCTCTTTTTAATTTCAAAAATGTTCTGTAACGTCCTTTTGTTAATACTTTGAACCCATTATTCAATTTCATGTTGCAACAGGAACTCCTGATTGCTGAGGAAATCTTGTCAAAGATATTTATGGATTCTGATCGAGTTATCTCAAATCCACAACACCTTCCTCGGATATTTAAGGTCTTCTAGATTTCCTTTTGTTGACACTGGCAGTTCGACACCTCAAATCATCTACAACTTCCTCAAATATCGACGGGAGGAGATTTTCCTTTGTTGAGATTGTCAGTCCAAACAAATCTGTTGATTACATCTTCTCTAATGTGAGCCTCTAATGATGTTTCTTGAATTGACAAATCAGGGTGTTTGGTCAGTTATTCTTGCTTACAAGTGGTTACAGAATGCACCAGCTCTCCGTTTACGAATGTCTTATTGCGATAATAAGACATAACACTGAAGGTGTCTTGTTCAACAGAATAAACGATTTTCTATGTACTTTAAACACAAAAACTACAAATCATGTATAATTTTAAAAATAAAAAGGGCAGACAGACCGGTGATCTTTCTTTCAGATTAATAAAATTTAAGATATCTAAAGGTAAGTGTCCACTTGCGAGAAATCGCCTCAAAATCAGCCCTGGAGAGCTCCGAGTCGAATCGAGTAAAGACGAAGCACTGATCGGCTGATCTCGCCGCGAGCGATATTCTCTCCAGTGGACAAGCCAAACTGCGTTTACTTGCGACAGATACTGTCCGTGTGAAGAAGCTTCGAATTGGGGAAGTATTCCCCGAGAGTAAGCAGTTCATCATAAATTATTTCTCGAGTAAAGCCGACTTATTTTACACGTTTATGATTCAATGCAAATAGACGTGAAAAGGACTACGCAATTCGGCCAAATCTGATCGTTTACCTGACTTCAACATTTATACAGCGTTTTGAGATAGGTAACACATTTTTATGAAATTATTAAATACCAAAAAAAATGTAAAACGAAAATACATGACTAAATTATGTTCATTTGTCGTATATCTGAAGCAAGTAATGTGAAAAGTAGACTAGATTAACTTTTTTAATTTATAATTAAACATCATAGTTTGTATAAGTGATTCTGATTATACTTCATTATTATTATTATTATTTTGTTGTAGTACGAGATTAAACTATGCACAACGAAGTAAATTCATTTTTTATTATTCTAATAACGTTTTTAAATAATGTAACAAATGTATTGTTAGCATGAGTATTCAAAAATTAATATTTATATTTATTTTTGGTGTTTATCCACAAGTGCTTTTATAAATTGATACCTGCCTCACCTGAAAATATAATTATTAGCGACAATAATTTTATAGATGTTTTTACACACTACAACATTGCATGTAATTGTCCTTTGATGAATCATAACCTGCCGGGATGATAATCTTCAGGTGCCGGTCGTATTAAGCGCTCTTACCAATCTAACCCGGGAGACAATTTACCTATACCCTTTTTGCTACCTGTTTTCCCAGCATTTACATTTCAGTTGAATTTCTTGAAAGAGGATTAACAAAAAGCTCATAAAATCATAAATTATTTGTCGGTCGAGTACAAATCGCTCGTTTCTCTCGCTAGTGTACCCGAGCAGTGGACAGGGTAGCAAATTTGCTAGAACTTGGGCTCTAGTTGGAAACCAAAGCTGTGCCTCTCTGGAGGTACTTTCACAATACGAACACGTTTCGAATTCCTACAGTGCTGTCCGCGAGTGGTGAGCTTTGCCATGGCCAAATTTGGATGGTCAAAAGACCAAACTGCAGAACTAATTGCACGATATGGAAAAAAAGGACTATAGAAATCGCGTAGCATACACTAAAATTATTTTCAACTATACAGAGTGTTCTGTTTTTGAGGCGTAACAATTTTCAAACATCGTTATTTCCGTCAGCCCATTCTCTACTTTTACGTTTTCTCGACCTTTCATGACCCCTAGAGTACGATGAAATAAGTCTCCAGTTTCCGTCTGTCTGTCTGTCCGTCTGTCTGCCGTCCCGATTTTTATTAGACAGATAATCTCCAAAAGCACTGGGTCGATTCCAGATTTTTGGAAAAGAAAACATAAAACAACATTTTACAATTTAATTTTAATTCTTACAGTTGTTTTAAAGTTATGATAAGCATAATAAACTTTTAATCAAAATATATTTGCTTATCCCCTCCCAAAAATTGATAACGTCAGTTCAAAATTTTGCCGAATAATTTCCACCCGAAAAGTGCAAAATATATATGATCAGTATAATACTTGTAATTTATTATTGTGTTCATATTTTTTAGATTTGCTTATACAGGGCGACTCAAAAAAAAAATGAATGCGTGATTTTAGTTTACTGAATAACACAAGAATTGCAAAACTGAATAGGTACTTTGAAATCTTCCAGACGTTTTAAGGTTATTGTAAGCGTGGTAAATTGTTAATCAAAATATATATGTTTATTCCCAACAAAAACTTGATGACGTCATCTCAAAATTTTTCAGAATAAATTCTGTGCAAAATATGTTGAGTTTTTAACTGTGATTTATCACTGCATTCATATTCATCTACTGTTATTTTTAGTATTATACTGCACCAATCCAAGTTGATATACGTGACCTTGCAAAAATGTTGATGACGTCATCACAAAATTGTGTAAAGGAAAAACTCAACTCGAAAATGTTAGATATGTTTCATAGTTCTTTCGGTGCGAGGAAAGTTCTGTCGAAACAACTTTCGACCAATTTTTTACATTTTTAAGAGATATGTGGAAAGAAGATTTTACATAATATTAAATAAGAGTAATAATTGCAATGTTGATTTAATCAAAATCAACTCTACATTAAAATTATATGACATTATAATAGAGGGTGGGATCATATGAATGTGACAACCTGTGACACAGAAAAGAAAGGTCCAAAAACCCCAAAATGTGCGTGACATAACCTATGGAGAACACCTTATTTTGTTCAATGATTTACATAATACTTTTACATATGTACCTGATACAAAAAAATCGTAATGTTACTATTACTCTTTCATGAATAGAAATAGCACCGTGCATTTGCGTATTTCTTAGCACAATTTTAGGTCCAGATAATAATTTATGTCCTCTTACTACCTGTTTTCACAGCTGCAATATTTTACCGTATTTCTTGAAAAATAAATTAACAAAAGGCTCGTAAAATCATAAATTCTTTGTCGGTTCGAGTAAAGAGGGTCCATTTTCCTCGCAAGTGCAACTGTGTAGTGGACAGGGTTTTGAGAGCTTTGTCTGATCGACATCTATCGGCGAGCAAAATTTGCCAAAATATCCTCTCAAATCGACAAGCCCTTGAAAGTAACTCTCGCGAATTCTCGCCAAGTCACTCTCCAGTGGACACGTACCTTAATGGCAATGACTTATGCCATAAAACACGCATACCTGATAAAAATTTGTAAATGTAACTATAACTGCGAATCAAAAATTAATCACAGAAATGGCCCTGTTAAGCACTGTGTATAGCATTCACTAGAAACAAAATTCAAGAAATTATTTTCGATAAAATTCCAGCTGTAATGTATGAAATGAATAAAATGATTTTTGGGAGGAGAATTTATTAAAATGCGGAAGTTTGGAATGACATAGAAAGTTTAAAAACTGTTGTAGGTTCATGATCATGAAAGTTGAAACGTAAGTATCTATGTTGCTAACAAAAAGCTTTAACTATTTTACGTTAACCTCAATATTTACAAGAGATAAACTGCAGTCAAAGATGTTCCGCCAAAGCTTTGTGTATTATACACAAAGTAATAGGAAATTTTACGTCATTATAATATCTTCTGTTTGGAACACCTTTTACCTGTAAAAACATGTGAGCAAGTTCTATATAATATTGCAGAAATACAGGAACATTTTTTTAACTCTGAACATATGAAAAGAAATGTTTTAGTTTTGAATGAAAGAGCTTTGATGTAATATTGGTTGCATACCTCCAATGCATTGATGTGTTTTTTCAAACTGAACATACGGATTAAGCCCGTACTTCTGTATACCTGTACAGAAATGGGATGAGGCTGAGTCAAGCGAAGTGGCATTGAAAATCGGACCAAACCAGGTAAAAAAGAGATTATTTGACAGAAATTCATCCATTTATGGTAATCCTGTGGCAGCTTTAAAAGTTCGATCAGCCACTTGCTAGGAGCATACGTCGCTCTCCGCAAACGAAATAGAGAAGAGTGAGGTATAGAATCAATATTCTTTATTTATTTTTAAATAATTTTTTCTCGATTCTGAAAGGAATTTAAAAATTTAGAATGACAGTCGCTGCACATACTTTATTATTTAGACCTACTACGAACTCGTAAATAACCGGCATTCAGGCAAAACTTCTATCTTACGGGTACTAGGATCAAGTATTGATACGTATTGATTAGATTAGTAAAATAACTTTCGAGATCCTAGAATTTTTCTTTTAAAATTGGATTATCTGCCTATTAAAATGAAATGAAAACGCAAGACCTACGTTTCCGTACTCTGAGGGTCATGAAACGCCGAGAAAACATGAAAGTAGTCATTCGTCGGATGGACTCTATTACAATATTTACTTAGCTTAACGCTCAAGGAGTAAAAACTATTAAAAGTCAAATGACGACACAAATTCAAGAAATCAATGTAATTCCCACTGGTGGTAACATTTTAATACAAATGTATTCTAGTTGTAAAAACTCCTAATGGATTTTCTCTGAAACCGGAAGACATTGAAATATACTTTAGACAGTCACAGAGGAGACAGTGAAGTTCCCAGAACAACCATTTCTTTCCATCGTCTGGGACGCCCACTGACAGATGTCATGTATTACTGGACCCCCTTAAATTTAATTTAAGAAAACGGCCTATTGGATTCTAAATTAAAAATATATATTGAAAAATCATTTCTGCAAATAATGCTGAAAATTTAATCATATAACTTGTTGGAGTCGTACTAAATAATAATAACAGGAATTGTATATTTAGCAAAAACTTACTCCTCCATTAACTTGATTATAAATATTTAAATTGATTTTGCAGCACACTAATATCCTGGTTTACACAATTTTGATGGCACAGAGAAAATCAAGTTATTCGGGTTGCTTGTATTTTATAAAGATATCTGATGTCTCTCCGGTTCCCAACACAAGAGTAAAACCTGTAACCCTAATGTGCCTCGTATTTTCGTACACCTCTGTACACTAAATCCGATTTACTCTGTTGTATTCACTTTGGTTCTACAAACTATGGTATCTAAATAAACTAAAAAAAAAGTCTTTGAACCGTTTTCTAATTTTCTGCGTACACATAAAGCGATTTATCGTCAAAAAAGGAGAGGAAAACGCCACTCGCGTTGGTTAAGGACGTTCTAAAATTCACATTAGCACATAAATTTTAAAACCAGGCTTTTCGTTTGTAATTTAGCCAATTTAAGTCCGACTTGGTTGTTTATGCTGGTGTATTTTGTAATTTTATTTTTAATATATGTATGTGTGATTACGAAGGCCTTTTGTTGTGGTTTCTACGTTTTTGTTCCTGCAATTTCTTTTTCATTAAGATTTTTTAACTTGGTTAGCATTTCGCTAATGATAGTTCCAACAGTGCACCAACAGTGCATTTACAGAGAAACGAAAGGCTTTAATTAAACCAGTAGCAGTTAGCTAGTGGTTAATTTGAGTTGGATTTATCTGTTGCAAATACGCGTTAGTTGATAATATAACAACATAACATCCATTACTTTCTATTCGAAATGAAACAACAAATAATCTATAATTATCTGAATAATATTAAGTTACATGGTTTTAAAATATTTTAGCAATTGCTATTGTAACTAAATGTACTATACCATAACTTTGAGTTTCCTATCTACTTAAAATTTGTTGAATTCGAACTCGAGATACTATAGATGATCACGTCAGGCAGTGAATGAAAAAATGTCAAAGACCACGTTTTCCATAGACCAGTCGAGGTAAAGTGAAAATATTTGAGTTACTTAATTATGCCGTCTGGAACCAACTCATTTGTAAATGCTGCAAGAGAACTGCTGAAGCTCATTAGGGTGCTTCGAGGAATCTTATAAATATAGACAGAAAAAAAGACTTAAATGGTGTGTTTATAACCGTAAATTAGTTGCTTTTCATGAAACTGTGAAGCGCTTTAAATGTATGGTTGAAGCACGTGATTTTCCAATTTACATTTTTCCTAAACGACTGAAGTTCACCTGGAGGAGTTTTTTTTTACGAACGAGGTGATTTCTTACAGTGGTAAAGTACGAATAGGTTTACGTACACTTAAAGAAATTATTAAATGAAAATGATTTTTGAAGTTTATGTTATATGCACTGGATAGATACTCTTATCAGGCGTACGTATAAGTTACATTTTTACGTCAGTGAGAATCTGCATACATCAGAGACGGCACTCCCAGACGGCTTTGCGCTCTCCTTTGATTGTAGCCTGTAGAAGAGTGTCTCGTAAGAACGAAAAACTGTCTAGCATGTCCTAATAAACGTAACAATAATGTATTCGTCGACAGATTTGGACTGATTTTCCTGAGAGTAATACGTTACTTGTTTTCCTGTTAGCCATTAGCATTTTAGACAAATCCGGCTAGGCACTGTTGTAAATAGGTATAAGTAGTCAACTGTGACAGCTAGAAATAAATCAAAACGGCTTAAATCTCTTTGGATTCCAAACTTCAAAAGCTGGATCTACTCGAATACAAGGTGAAGTATGTATTCTTTGATATTTATGCTTGCATGAAATTTTAGAAAATTGGGTTATTATTGCTGAAATCCAAGCAGTATCAGCTCATGATATATCCATCAACGAATATTTATTTTCTGAACGACAAATTTAACAAATTATTATGTAGGAGTATTGTAACTGCTAATTCGATGTTAGATTTAGGGATAGATTTTGCCCATACGAGTGGTTATATTTAAACACCAAATTTTAAAATCTTGACCAGAGTACAAGGCCTTAAATAAGATAACTGCTGAATAAGACACTTTCATTGTTATGTCCTGTTATCGTAATGGGACTTCATAAACACAGAGTGTGTATTCTGTAACCGCTTGTAAGCAAGAATATTTGTCAAAATCCCGTCAGTTAATAATTCAAGAAACATCGTTAGAGAGTCTCATTAGAGATGTAATCAACAGATTTGTTCGAAATAGCAGTGTCAGCAAAGAGACATCTCGTGGAAGACCTTCAGTATATGAGGAAGTTGTTGATGGTTAGACACGACTTGAGCAGAATCCGCAAACGTCTTTGACAAAATTTCCTTAACATGAAATTGAGCAATGGGCATTGACGAAAAGATTACAAAACATTTTTGAAATTAAAAAAAGAGTGAAGATGTGCTTTGAACAAAATGGTGAACCTTTTCAACATTTACTGTGATGTTTAACCGCAATAAATTTGTTTCTTTTTATTGTAATGAATTAGTTTTATTTTTTAAAAAAATATGAAGCATTTAGGCAACCAGTTATTCAAATAGGTGTGGTATTTGTCTGATATCATTAGGCATTTAGTACGGCCTAAAACTGAGAGGCGGCACGTGTTCATGACTTACTTTGACCCTATAATCATTTCTAGAAACCTTCTATGTGCTCATGTAGTTGCAAATTCGTATATTTCCTTCAATATGCCTTCATAATTAATTCAATAATAAAGTATTATTAAAGGTGTAGGGCACAGAACGTGTAGAGGATCAGTTGTCCACTTAAGTACTGCAGACACTAGGTTTTTGGTCCACACCAAAAAGCACCTTACATTCTCATATCAAACAACAGAAGCTTCCTGGTTTGATGGCCTCAGCTGCGATCACCAACGAATCTGCTCAAGGTGCCATTTTCCCAACACAAATTGAACCCGTGTAGAACCCATAGACGAAACTACACTTTTATGGAAATGCAAAATCTGTCCCCATCCACCTTGTCACAGCATTGACACTAAAATATTATTTCGACTATTCATAGAAACAAATGACGGCGACGGTGGATACTCATATCGAAGTTTTCGCTGCAAATGTGAAGTCAATAATAGCTTAAATTGACTAGAATTGAACACCAAAGTGCTTTGGATACCCATTCGAAAACATGCCATTATTGTGACGAAGGATTATTATAAGAGAAACAGGGTGATATAAAAATTACTAAGAATTTGTCGGGCAACACTGTACTGTAACCAACCTCATAGTTAAAAAATCCACCACTTTTTAAATTTAGTGGACATATATTAAAAAATAAATAATATCAGCTTTAAGTATAGAAAAAAGGAAAAGAACAAAAGATAGAATAAGATGCTTTTTTATAATCACTCTCTAGATAAAATTTCGTTTCAGTTATATCACACTAAAGCGCATACATGCATTTATTTATTTCTGCAGAAATATTACATGAAGACATTAAAAATGACCCTATAGCGATTTTTTTTGTGAACGCTTCCATTCCCAAAAATTTCAAGAGAATTGGAAGAAGGTGACAACGTCGCATGGGTATTTTAAAAATAAACTGTACAATTGTGGCCTTTGACATCTTTTTCTATTCCTAATAATTAATGAGATATTGAAGAAATGCACTTTCGAGCAAATAAAGTCCATCCCCACAGCTTTAGAGGTGTAATTTTCAAAAATTATTTCTTTCTGCTCACCTAGGTCATAGAAAAATCTACTGTTATTCGTTTAAAGCACCCTTAACTGCCATCTCCGATTTTACACCCTTTGGTATGCGTATTGAAAAATTATAAAATACGCTTTTCATTATTTATAGGTATATAATTATGTTGTAAAGTATTTTTATTTCTACTACTACTTCTTGGAGGTGTAATTTTCAAAGATCCTTTGTTATTGCTCACCTAGGCCATAAAACAAATCTAATGTCTAAATTTCGTGTTTCTGACTTGAGCGTATAATTTCGGTCTGATTGACTGATGAGTCAATCAGGAGTTCGTTCTCTCTTTATTATTGTTACGTTGTACAGGTGAATAAAATTAGCGCGGGTAAAACTGAACAATTTGTTCCTTATTATACACGACAAACTATTACAGTGATTATGTACAAACTATTTCCGGCGCAACTGGGCTCTTCTTAACATTCATTGGACTCGTGATTCGACTGAATGAATCTTTCCCGACGGTGGCCTCTATTTAAATCCCTGCATTTCTCTAGATGGATCCCGAACGGACATAGGCGTCGTACCGGGCCGGCGTAAGGATGTATTTCGTAACATCATATTAGTATAGAAATGTTCATACTGAATAATCTAACAACTGAATACCTTATGTTAATTATACTTATTTATTATCTTGTTTACAAATTAAGTTTTAGAATGTGAAAGCTAAACTTTGTTCAGTAGAAGTGTGTTATAATGTTTTTTCTTTAAGTAAAAATGAAATTGAAAAAAATGTCAACAGTGATGATTTTTGGACATTTTTAAAAATTTATATAGACGACAACTTAACATAGTGCATCAGATATTGCCCTCTGCTAATTTGCTCTATAAAATAAAAGTAAAATTCTTTTTTAGGCGACCAATACAAAAACAACTACTTTACTTCTAGATTTGCGGCTCTAAAGTGTCACTTTTTCGGACTCAACTGTCAAAATTATTTTTTTGGACTGAAGTGCTAACTTTCTTCGAAGTTCTTGTGTGTTTACCTTACCTTTTCTTTAATAAAGCACCTTTAGCCCGGTGTAGTTGAACTCGACCACGAAACTCGGATTTATATCAGTTTATTGACGCTTTAATTGATTTTCAATCCAACACATACGTAAAAAATTCGTAGAGCAAACTACTTTGTAAAGAAAATCAGAAAAGATACCAAAAAAAACAAATGTATATTAAACTAAACTTACTTGACATACACCTAGTAAAACTTTTGACTTAAACGCCTTAAACCAAATCACCCTTATAAGTCAAATTGGCTATTACAAGCTTTATAGACCCGAACGGGAAGGATTATTATTACTGTCCATTAAAGTTAAAAGCTCTAAAGTTTTAATAGGTATCTGTCTACTGAGTTAACTTATACAACAGCCAGTTTGACTTATAAGGGTGGTTTGGCTTCAGCCGCTTAAGTCATAAAAGTTTTATTAGGTGTGTGTCAAGTGAGTTTAGTATACAAAACAATTGAATAAGCTTTACTTATACGGAAATTTGGCCACTTAGAACTTATTAGGAATGTGTTATAAGTCATTGTAAAATAAACAGGTTTAAATAAAGCTAACTTGAATATTTTATTTTTTCATCTGAGATTTTTGGGTTTACTTTAAAATAATTATTGCCCCCCCTGGCCCCTGGAGCGTAAGCAGTTACCCTGGTCGAGTTGGCATACACCCGCTAGGGGTCAAGTTCTACTATGCGTTCGCATGTACGCCCCTTTAGCCAGAGGAATTCTTCTTATATCCTACCAAATTGCCTTCACAATAAGATGAGATATCTGTTTGTCACAATTGTAAAGGCTAAGTATTAAAGCATGAGGGATCGAATATTTTAAACATTTGTGAGGTGAGATGACATTGGTTCTCAAATGTTTATCGCAAAACAGCCTTTCTTACACATTCTCTTAATTGAAAGGCAGAGTAGAGTTCCGATTTTGTTGCAAATCCTCCAGGGTTTTGGTCCAATGAGAAAAACAACAGTTTTCTAACCTCAAAAAAGTAAATAACTGCGTACTTACGAAACAAACGCCATTACAGGAGTGGGGTGTAAATAATAAAACAACTTACAATTTTGTTGATGAGTACGTTATTGCCGTTGATTAGATGTAGTATTATTAATTCCCCAAAAATTAGCAAATATTGAAACATGGAAAATCGTTCTGTGTATGCAATCAAAAATACATAGCTATAAATCAAGAGAAGTTTAGATTTGAAATTGTTTCACAAATTTAACTACGAATTTTTACATGTGCTCGCCTAAAAAATGTTATATGCACTAAGGCTAAAAAGAACTTTTTCGGCCTCATCTGGTTTGTAGGCCTCGGCCTCACAGTTTCTTTTTACGGTCTTGGTACATAAATAAAATAATAATAAAGGAATTTTCATTTGTCAGCTCTCTTGAATAATTTAATTTTTTTTTTTAATTAATTTTATGTTTACGTTTGTTTATCATCATTTTGAAGTCACTACCCTGCTCACCCCCAACCACCTGAGCAGCCAGTGCTACAATTATTACTATAGACATGCAGATTTTTGTAAAAAAAATCACATTTTACGATTTAACTTTGAAATTACAAAACCGAATGCTCAGAAATCTTACTAACGTGTTACGATTGTCGTAAGCATAGTGAATCTGTTATCAAAATTTATCAGTTTACCTCCTCCAAAAAAAGTTGATGACCTCATCTCAAAATTTTGCTGAACAAATCTTGTCGAAAATGCTCAAAAATGCAAAATATTATGACTCTACACCTGCGGATTATTATCAATCGATTCATAGTTTTTAATTTTGATTATACAGTGTGAGTAAAACAATTAATGAATTAAGAAATTGTTTTTTTTTATCAAATCAAGAATGGTTTGCTCTATTCTTCCGAAAATGTCAGTATCACAGTACTGGTATTACATTGCATCTATTCAAAGTGATTTACATGTCCTTGATAAAATGTTGATGTCATCATAAAATTTTGTTACAGAAAAACTCACTTCAAACCGACGCATAACATGCTCCTTTAGTAGTCCACACATAACTCTATTTTATGGAGTTAAACAATAAAATGTACACGTATACGCGAAGGAAGTTGTGTCGAAACAACTTTCAACCATTTTTTTTATTCTCTCAAAATTAATAATGTCGACGTATTGAAACAAATACATGGAGTGATATATGTCAAAAACAGTATATCCAATTCTTTTGAAACTTCAGAAGCACAATTATTGTTGTTTATTAAAATTGATGGATTTATTCTTACCATAAAGTTAAAAAGAATATTATTACATGAATCTGTATTCAAAATTAGACAGTAACTGGTCTTAGCAGATCCACAACTGCCGAGTTGCTTTTTTAACCCTTTACCCAAGAATTTTATCTACCGAATCAAACTTGTAGACTTGTTTCACGATTTGTTGAATTAACACAAAGGTTAAAGTTGATTTTACACTAGTATTTTGCACTGTCGGACTGTTATTAAGTGAGAAATAATTATATGGTCGAAATAACTGCGGGCATTGTCATTTGTGTAAGTCTGTAAACAACTTACTCTTATTGTTAAATTGTTAATTTACCAAAAGAGCACTCCTACATTATTGTAGAAAGCGTCGCATGTTGTCCAACAGACACAAATAAATAATGAATCAGTGTCCTCTAAGAATCTAAAATTACCTTCATAGTTGAATCTTTGCTGGCTTTGTAGAAAATAACCATTATTACTATTATACTTTTTAACAAAATCAACATAAAGTGTAATATCTATGTATATTTTAAAAAGTTATATCATCCTCCAGTCTTGGCGACATGTAGGTAGGCTTTTACGAATTCTAACACTAACCTTGCTTAACAAAATTTTGTGTCAATGTTATTAATTTTTTGGTGGAAATGAACCCACAAATTATCGTTAACGTTTTAGCATTTACCGATTTTCGAAAAGCTCACCCCACATTTCACTAATACTTATTAGACAGTTTTGGATAATAAACGACAGAATTAGAAATTTGTATTTCGATAAATAAAATAGAGACATATTTTTAAAGGATTATAATGAAGAGGGGAAAAGTGTATACTTATGTCATTAGTTTAATTTTTAAGAAGTTTATAAAAAGCAACAAATTAATTTTGTAAGCAATTCTCTTGGGGCACATGCAGAATTTTAAACTTATTCTTGCGTACGGAAATTTCAAAGTTTAAATAGGGTTTGAGAGTTTTCACGAAATACAATATACGCAATATATTCCCATTTAAAAAAACTTTGTTTAACGATTCTTGGTTTAATTTGTTTCCGAGTTGTATGGATCGTTTTTGTGAGTGAATAATTTTTATAAACTAGTATGTAACTATAATTAATAAAGCTTCAGGTAATTATTTTCCACTGTACGCGCATTACAAAGTTGTAGAACAGTTTCCAGAAAGTATAGCAACGCGGACTAGCTACAGCTGTTAATAGGTTATTCATGTATGCATGGAGTTTGCTTGTTGCATAGTATGTATGTAATCAGCGCTAACATTAATAAAGGTGTAATAAGAGCCTACGATTTAGACTCCGTAAATGACCTGAAGCTGCAGATGTCTCATCAACTCGCGTCACTTTGTAGATGGTCTCCAATAAAAGCCCCGGCGGAAATTTAATTACGTATTCTTTTCACCTTCAACTTTAACATTGTATATTTGCATCTGAAAGGAACGTTAAAAACATTCCGAGCTCATGTACAGAAACACAAAGAGGAAAAAATAAAGCATCTAACAATAAAAGCAAAATTAAACGCGCCGTGTTATTAGAAACAACAGAAAGCAATATACTAATGCACTATGATACACTCTCGTTCTCCTTGCACGTTTGCGCCATCCTTAAGGATAATGTGATTAGGTAACGTGATTAAATGGCAAATAGTGCCATATTAAAAGCGATATAATTGATAGGAAGCACTCGCAATTATCCGCCCAAGTCAGAGCTTTCTCGGTTCGGAGAGATGGGATGTCAACTTTTATTCCAAGTTCAGCGGCCTCCAGGAAAGATTGTAATTTGATATAGAACGAAATGATAAAAAGCCTGGCGCCGAAGAATGTCGCAGCACGATGACATATCATATAAAGTCCAATTATGGAATACTGAGAACTTTTCATTATGAATAATTGCTATGTGATGTGTCACACGAATGTCTACACTTTCTGTTGAAGTGTTGTGGTAAGCGGCTGCTTTGTAACTATTACCACCTCCCAGACAGTGTTCCCAACGCTTAAAATGCGTTTGGGTTGTCAAATGGATAAAAACGTTTCCATTTGCCTCGCGTGTCAAAGTCATCGACTCAGCTATAAATAGCGATCACATTGTTACGATTTATTTACAATTTTTTATTAATTGTCACCTTTACTTGATGTAAAATAATAACAAATTAATAAAACTGAAACCAGACAGATCTATACATGATGAGGAATACACGAGAATGGAACTAACGATTTTATAAAGACAAAAAAATTGCGTACGATAAAAACTAATGGGGGATGGTTAACATAAAGGTAGAGTTAAGTCGAAAAAGCTAGCTTACCACATCTTGCCCAACCAGTGGAGATGTAAGTGAATATAAAGGGAAATTATTTTTCGTTAAGGTTACGTTAATTCGCAGTTCAGTTACTTCTTACCGGAAGATTAACTGTTAAAGTTTATTTATCAGATTATCAGTTTTCTTTAACTTTGAAAAGTGTGTTTTACTTCAAGCCTAAGAGTATTAAGAACTCTAACTTGCTTCAACTTCCACTAGTGTTATGCTGTATGACTTACGGATAATAAATCCGTAATTTATTTACGCAACTAAATAAAATATATGTTCATGCAATTTTTGAAGGACATTCTGAAAACGTTGGCTGTTCGAATCGAAGAGATCAGTTATTATTATTGCTGGGAAAAGTATATCATTAATAGAGAGCGGATTTTATGAAATTGCATATCCGTTATTTTTTGCATATAAGTCTTGATATTTAGTATGTGAACGAATCATGCTAATTAAAAATTAATACAGCTATAAAAAAATTGCATATTTGCATATATTTGCCTTCTGGTGCATATTTCACGTAACGGATGCATATTTTGCATTTTTATTAATTTTTGTGCTAATTTGAAAAAAAAATTGTCTTTCTATCGGCATTTATCTAGAAAAACGAAATTTCATTAATCATATTGCAAATATTGTCCTGAGCTTCAAATAACTAGTAAAGTAACCTCATTTGACATACACCTGTTAAAACTTTTATGACTTAAGCGGCTTAAGCCAAACCACCCGATAAATATCGAGAAAAGCAAAAATGAATATTTGCTTTCCTCGATATTTATTTCTGCCTTAAGAATTTATGATTTAGTGTGTAGGTTTTATTTTCTTTTTCTATACTTTGATTGATTTCAGCTTCCTCGTCTCTTTTATGGTGAATTATTATTACTCCTAAATAATTGAAGTTGCTTACTTGTTCTATTCTTCTGCCGTCTAATTCGATGTTCATGTTTTCTTCCTCTTTTGCTATGGTCATTAGTCTTGTTTTATTTAGATTTAACTTCATCCAATTTTTGTCTAAACGTTTTTTCATATCTTAAGGCTCTATTCAAGTTCTTTCTCACTGCCGGCGATTGTAGCAACGTCATCGACAAACGCACACTAGGATATTGTTATTCTATTCCACAAAAAGTTTTTTTGTCTTCGTTTTGCATTCTTTAATGCCGTCTATGAATATTGTGAACAGAAGGGGGCTCATTACTCCAATTTGTCGCATTCCTTCTTTAATTTCAAATTTGTCAGAGTTCATCTTATTAATTCTTACATAACTATAGTTGTTTTTATACGGGCTCTTTATTATAGTCATTAGCTTGTCAGGGATGTTTTTTTTTCTTCAAAAATATTCCAGACATTCCCCGTGGTCAGTGTTGGCCAGTATCTAGATACTTGTATCCAAATAAAGTATCTAGATACATTTTTGGGTATCTAGTGTCTGTATCTAGATAAAATCGAATTTAAGCACAAAATATCTGTATCTAGATACAAAATTAATGGCGCAAATACAGATACATTTTTTTATTTCACTTTTTTTCAGTAGTTATTAGTTGAGTTATACTAGTAGTAATTTTTGATACTTCATGTTGGTGATTTTGGTCACATAAACAAAAATAGAGGTAAGAGGTCCACTAATAGTCACGGAAATTTTCATTAAAAAATAATAATTGCGTGTTACATAATGATTAATTTTTTCATTTAGCACAAATTAGTTCTGTAATCGACTAATCGAATGTACAATACATACATTTCTCTGGTGAAACGAGAGAAATCGTGAAACGAGATTAAAATAAAATGAGTTTCAACAAAAATCTGAAAATTTAAAGTTGGACCCTGGTGATTCCGGCCTGCCAGGCAGCCTTTGATCCTATAAGGGGTTTAAATACCTTTCTAAGAAATTGTACTTATTTTGCCGGAACCAGCAATTCTTCCTAAAATGTATATACCTGCCGCACCGGGATAGACGATTACCGGACATGGTCATAAAAACATCGGAAGCCGATATAGAAGAATAATAATTTATGACAGGTTGCCGACAACAGACCTTCAGCACAGAATACTCATTTCCCGTATTCTTTTGAAATATTAATTTTAATGCTGGAGATAATTATTAGATATACTCAAACACAATTTGGATACTGTAGTATGGGAATAAAAACAAAAAAAAAATTCTTTTTAAGCGTACATAATAAATATTGCACAATTTGCGACACATCTAACAGCGAAGCGATGGCCTATTTGCAGGAAAAAAGAAAAGATTTTTCAGTCTTGAATAACTATGCTGCAGTAAAATGTTTATTTTTTAAATTTTAACCACAATCCCTTCTTCTGCACCTGTGGAACGGGTGTTTAGTAGCGGAAACCAAATTCTGACGCCAAGAAGAAATAATTTAGGTGACAATACGTTCGAAATGTTGTTAATTTTAAAAAATTCATTAAACCATACATAAAAAAATACATAAACATGTTTTCAGTTGTTTTATTCGCCAAAGCTTCAAAAAGTATATGTTTTCTTGTATCTTGTTTCTAGATACATTTCGAAAAAATCGAAAACAATCTGTATCTAGATACTTCTGTCCCCAACAGTGCCCGTGGTATGCTATCGAAAGCCTTTTCTAAATATAAAAATGCTACTTATAATAATAATAATAATAAAGTTTATTGCCCACACAGAATACAAAATACCAAAATAAGACAACTAGATAAAAAAGAATGCGTATATAAACTAAAAACTTAAATAACAAATATAAATAATAATTATAACTACAACTAATAAGTGTTCATTGATAAACGGAAGCGTTCATTGTTATTATTTATTTAATTTCTATTAAATAAATTTACAATATACTGCAAGCTGTCACAAAAAATATCGCAGTTGTTACAGATTTTATTAAAGTTGCTGCAACATATACTAAGAGGGGATTTTCTTAAAATTATTAAAGATCAATTTGGTTAAAGGCTTTTTGTATATCTGTGTAGATTACGTCTACTTGTCCTTGAGAATCCAAAATTTTGGAGACATATTCTGTAAAAAAAGCAAGATTTGTCGCAGTGGATCTCTTTTTCATGAACCCATGTCGATCAGAAGAGATTTTATTGTTAATCTGCTTAAATAAGTATCCATAGAGAATAGATTCGAATAATTTAGATACATTGGATAGAATTGATATGTGCCTGTAATTGTTGACCATAGAGGAATCTCCTTTTTTGAAGACAGGACAAACTTTCGCTTTCTTCCAAACGCTTGGAAAAATAGATGTCTTCAGACTCAAATTAAAAATGTGTAACAATGGCTCTGCAAGAACTTGAGCGCAGTCTTTCAGGATGAAAATAGGAATATTGTCAAAGCCAAAAGATTTCTCATTTTTTAGGTTTTTAATCCCAAGAAAAATATCTTCAAGATGAAAAATATCAACCTTTACATTTAAATGCACTTCCTCATCACCAGAAAAAACCGAAGTGCTAGTATTGTTTGGATCTGAATCAATATAAACACTGCAAAAATAATCTTTAAACGCGTTTAATATGGCATCAGCCGTCAAAAGATCTTTGCCATTATAATGCATTAAACCTGGAATTCTCGGTTGCCCATTTTTTTCACGCACAAAGTTCCAAAAACTTGATGGATCTACACATAGAAGTGACTCATACTTTTTCATATGAGTTTTATAGAGTGAGTTGATTTGTTTCTTAACTAAACTTCTGAGATCTTTATATTTGCTACAATAATAATCTGTTTTACATTTATTATACATTTTGTGAGCCTTTTGCTTCTTTTCAGTGAGTTTTGTTAAATTCTTAGTGAACCACATAGGATATAACCGATTAGATTTTTGTGCATTTTGAGGAGCAGTACGTTCAAATATGGAGTAAACTAAGTTGTAAAAAATACTGAAACAATTGTTTACATTGTCATATTGCTTTAGTATAGACCAATCTGTATGAAGAAATAAATCGTACATCGTGACAAAATCCGCTTTCGAAAAATTGTAACTGCTGAAATTAAAATCTGGCGAGAAATTAACACTATTGCGAGAGAGAGTAGAAGAGCGAACTGTTATTAACAAAGAAGGCTGATGTTTATCTTCAGGTACCAATGCATGATCGCCTTTAGATACATCACATTTAATGTTACTTAGAACTAGATCTAAGGTACGACTATTATAATTGACTACATTATTAAATTGAGAAAAATTAACGTACTGATAAAAATTGTACAAAGTTCTACATTTTGTTTCATCTTGATTAGTATTATATAATGGAACATTAAAATCACCTATTATTATAACATTATGAGAACTAGAGTTGATATATCAACTCTAGTTAGTAGTAGTTGTAGTTATAACTACAAGTCTCAAGACTCTCTAAAAATTCTTCAAAATCTTGCAGACTAATCTTTGGTGGAATATATACAGCAATGATATGCAGTGTCTTTTTAGTATTGCACTTAACCTTACAGGCCACAATGTCAATTATAGGCGAAATATTTTGCCGTAAAGATGTCAAATCTATTGGACTTACTGTATCAAAATTTTTAACGGCAATTAGAACACCTCCGCCTCGTTGATATTCAGATGTATAATCAGGATCACACCGGTAAACCTCATACACTGTAGGAAATAATTCGGAATTTTTTATGTCTTTCGTTAACCATGTTTCACTAAGTACGATATACAGATGATCGTCACACAAAACTGAAGTAATATAGAAGTGTTTAATGCAGCGAGATATAATTACGCCACTGTTCAAACGCACTTGTTTATTTTCGCCTATGTTTTCACTTGTTATATGGGTTGTTTCACCAAGGGAAAAATTGATGGTTTTTCTTTCATGGGTTGTCTTTGAAAATATCTTGAAATATACGTTCCCTGGGCCCATCTATCAGCATCCATAACTTTATCTTTATTGAGAAGGTCGACTGTTATTTTGTAAGACGAATAGTGTTCAGGGTATTTGGATAGAACTTATGTTTTCCTGTTAGATTCTAGAATCTTGTGCGTAATATCTTTAAGAGTAAATATATGGTCTTGTACGCTGTTGTAACAAGTGCACCGCACGTGGCTCCCAAATGTCACCTGTTGTCACGAGATTGATTTGTCTCTGCTGTCCATCATGGGTCGAATTCTTGTTAACAACCCCTTAAAAATCAGCTCTTCCGGACCTTCCCTCAAAATCCCAACAAACAGATCCATATATATCCGATGAAAATGAGATGCTGTGGTAGAGGAGGTGGGTGGGGCGAGAACGTCAGTCGTCTTATCAACCCATCAAGCTATCAGATTTGTATTCTACCTGAGAGTGGACAGTTGTTGGTACGGAAATTTTTTTTGTCTGGTTCTTACGTGAAATGGTTGGGCGTGATAAACAGAAGAGAAATTACAAAAAGCCGAATATGCGGCAAAGGATGAAGCGGTAAGTAAATGTAATATAAAGTGAAAATTACAAAGAAATAAACTTTTTTTTTTTTTTTGAAATGATGGCTGAAGCACAAATGCAAGAAATTAGTGAGATGGAAAGTGCTTGTCTGAATAGTTCCTATTAAACACGAAAAGACTGAAAATTGTTAAAAATAACTGTAATAATAGATTTATAACATTAGTTTTGTATGAAACACATGTCTTTTTTTTCTCGTTCCTGATCCTTTTAGCACGGTGAACCTAAATTGAGAACCAGTTATGCAGGGGTCGTTCAGCCGATTCATAAATTGCGGACCGAGAAGGGATTAGTACCGTACATGGCAGAGGTCGCGATCGGGTAGATTATTATTATTATTATTAATAATATTATTGTTATTTTTAATAAGTTGGTTTACAGGCCTTCACCCAATTACAAACCAACTATACACTTTCGACACAAACTTAGCTCATTTAATAAGTCTGCGATGTGTATTGTAGCAACAGCTTAAATATCAACTGTACCCTCATTTGAGCCACTTTATTAAATGAACCTAATTACAGATAGCCATTACACCAGCTAAAATTTCCATATTAGCATCCACAGCTCTCTTAAACACCGTCAATCTATCGTTAAATACATCACACTTATCCGCAATTGCATTATAAAGTTCACACCTCAAAAAAATCGGAGAATGCCGCAAAACATTGGTGTTGGGCTTAGGGATGTAGAAAAAACGAAACACTCGGAGATTCATCTGAGGAACATTAACACTGACAAGAGAAAGCAGAAAAGAAGAGTCTATTAAACCATGTATAATTTTATACAAGAATATCAAGGTACTATTGACACGGCGTACACTTAACGATTTTAAGTTAGCACTATGATACAGTAACACATTGGAAGTTCCACGTGCAGGATATTCGCGAAAATTCTTAAATCACATATACTTCGCAAATTTCCTCTGAGTACCTTCCACGGCACAGACTAGCAGTATTCAAGACGAGACCTGACAAGCGTGTAATACAGAGATCTTAAGCAGCACGTAGAAGTGAACTGGGAACAAGTCCTGAAAATGAACCCCAACATTTTCAACGCCGCCGAAATAACTTTTTCAATATGTAAGCTAAACGTGAGTTCACAGTCAAAAGTAACACCTAAATCAGTTATGTTAGAACACCGACTTATGGAAATGTTATTTATCCGATAGTCAAATGCCACCTGATGCTTTCTCTTGGAAAATTATACCACTCTGCACTTTCTAATATTTAATTCTAAATTATTTTTTAAAGACTATCCAAACAGCCGATCAATATAGCTCTGTAGCTCGCGACTATCATACAGCTGATTGACAGTGGAAAATAACTTTAAGTCATCCGCAAAAAGTAGAACACGGACACTGAACAATTCCAGGACATCATTGATAAAAAAAAAGTAAAGGCCCTAAATTGGAACCTTGCGGCACTCCGGAATTCACCTGAAGCCGAAATGAATGATATCACATAATGTTGACATAACAGATACGATTGGACAAATATGATTTCAGTCTAATCATGAGAGGATCGCTAATACCATAACATCCAAGTTTCTGCAACAATACCTCATGGTCGATGCGATCAAAGGCCTTTGCGAAATCCGTATAGATTACATCCACCTGCAAATTGCTGTTCAAAGAATTAGTAATAAAATGTGAGACACAAACCAACGATACTATCAATCAGATTTTCCAGAGTTTGCGAAGAATTGACTAACAACTCTGAATCATAGAACGGAGGACCAGATGCTTGAGTACCGACATCAGCTTGAGGAATATTTTTCTTCACGCAAACAGAACATTTCCATGATGCAAGTGTTCCTTCCCTCTCCATAGTGTGATATGCATCGGTCGTTACACCACCACAAGACAAATGAGCATTATTCAAACAGTGTCTACATGAGATGTAATCATCGTTCTTCCCGATCACCCGAGAACATTTGCCGCATTTAATAGCCATGTTAACATGAAGTAACTAAAACTAATTCATGCAAAAAAAGAAAAAAACCAAATTTCCAATACAAATATAACCCCCACGAGGGGGCTGTAAGTAAATATACAACCCGGCTACCAAAACTTTATCAATAACTAAAAACATCAGCTTGTCAGAGGAAGCAAAAACCCTGCAAAGTCTGCAGAGGCCACATAACTGGAACAAACTCACCCAGAAAATTCCAATAACGACTCACAAGGGCAACCAATCGGAAGCGCAAAAATTACCGTACACGATGATGCAAGTTTTTACAATAAATACAATGATTAACCACCCTAAAAACTCTGTCTTTGTCAACACACACCGCGCTCCCACTCCCAGATCACACACACAGATACCTACCTGGGAAGGGTACCCACATCGGCTACAGATGCTACCTGATGATATTAATATTTATCACTTTCTAACTTACTATTTAATTATCGCCAATGCTAAAAAATAAAAAACCCAAAAATGGAAATTGACATTCATATTTCTCAAGAATAAAGTGGGATTTATAAACTTTCTGTTGACGTTGATGTTCCCGTTGTTTTTAAATATGAAAATTGTCTTATAAACTCCGTTGCCAAGTTACCGTTGATAGTAACTTTGATGTTCAACTTTTGCCGTACTTAAAGGGCTTGCAGAAGAAAAGTGGAGGATTTAAGTTGATAAACTACAAAAATTTACCATTTTAGAATTTTTAGATATGTTTTAAATTTCTTGTTGCCGAAATTAATACTGTTAATTAAAAACCGATAAATTGTTATTTTCCTTCTATAAATTATTCGATCTACACCTTATATTTCAAGAGTTTTTTCTTCGTTTATAGTGAAAGATAAAAATACAAAAATAGAATGTGTAATAAGGAAAATATAAAATATAAACGTAAATAAATCCAAACCAATCAAAATTTTGGACAGTTTGTTATTAATTTTTAAATTTTTATATTTAAATTTTTCTTTTTTTCTTTTAAACAATAAATTTCGTCTTCTTTCTGATGCAATAAATTTTGGCAGGACTTTCCTAAATACTCGATTTGTAAATTATTTAACAGTGGATACCGAATTTTGAATGTTTTTGTCGAATTTCAAGAAAACTGCATAGTTTTATAGCGATCATGATGGATGAGCACAGAATTATGTAATACCTCGCTTTGTAAATATGTACAGATGTTTTGATAAAAGGAAAAGTTGGAAATTCGGATTGATGACAGGCATCAATCTAGCCAACTTCTAGAGGAAGAAGTTTTTCTTTCTTCTTGGATATTTTTCGGATAATCTTCACCTATCCAAATTTCCGTACACTTTGCAATTTTTGACTTTTCTTAGCATCTCTGTTCTTATGCTTTCTTTAGTTAATTTCATTAATATTTGTCACTTCTTGTTTGGTTTGTACCTGCCAATTCTAATGATTTCATCTATCTCGGTCTTCTTCTCTACATGTGGCTCTATTGTCTGTAGAATTTTCTGCACCTTGGTTTCGATTTCGAGTTTATTTTCATTCCGTTGTGTTCGATTCCCTTTATGATGTATTTTTCTTTCGCATCTATCTTTCTAACATTACTATCTTCTCCTCCTGTTTCTCCAATTTGGTTCTTAGTTTCTTGTTCTCTACTTTTAGCTGTGTCAACTGGCCGTTCTTATTTATCTGTTTCATATTATCTTCTATTTTTCCGAATATACTTTTTGTTTTGCCTATGTAACTCATTTTGCATACCTAACTATATTTTTTATCACGAACACTTTCAAATCATCGGTAAAATAAAAACGAGATGTGCTATAAATTAGCTGCCTATTTTGATGTTTTTATTTTCAAATATCATTTACCTTTTTCACGAGATCATCTAATTACTACAAGCCAAAAATGGCTACAGTTTTAATAGAGGAAAAAATACTAAAATTTTTTGTGATCATCCTGTTTTATGCAACGCTCATCTGACTAATTCCATGTCTCGACATTTCATTATCCCTAGAGTACGAAAAAATAGGTCGCCTGTTTCTATCAAGGAAAACGCTGACTGTGTGATGTTCGCAGATGACACAACTATTATTACAACTGATCGTGACATAAAGACGGCAGCAGCTAAAGCAGAGACAGCAATGAAAAATGCCCAAGTTTGGTTTGCCTCCAATACGTTAAAGCTCAACAAATCTAAAACCCAGCAACTTGAAGTATCCTCAAGTAACTCCATTAGCATCAGTTCTGTTAAATTATTAGGCATAACTATTGATGTAAATCTAACATGGAGTGAACATATAAAAAATTTAGCAGGTAAACTATCTTCAATTATCTTCCTAATACGAAGTATAAAGAACACTGTTGATTTTGAAGCGTTAATGTCTGTTTACTATGGCTTATTCCATTCAAACATTACCTATGCTGTAACGATTTGGGGTGGTTCCACTTCCTCCATCAGTATTTTTCGCCTACAAAAAAGTGCTATTCGCACCATCTTAGGCCTAGGCTGGCGTGAACACTGTCGCCCTTTTTTCATCAAACATCGCATATTAACTTTCCCTTGCATTTTTATTTATCAGACATTAATATATATACATGAAAACCGAAGCAAATATACATATCAACATCAAATACATCAGCATAACACCAGAGCAGCAAGTTTGATTAGATCCAAACGATTTCGCTTAGCTAAAACGGAAAAACTATCTATTAATATCAATTTGTATAACCACCTTCCTTCATGTTACAGAACTCTTAACTCTAATAATTTTAAAAATAAAATAAAGCAATTTCTCCTTGACATGGCCTTCTATAACCTGGACGAATACTTGAATTATAAATTTTAATGTCTGTCACTTATGTAAATCTGTGAACTGTTACATATTTTTAATCTATATTTCTGTTTGACGTGTACTAAACATTCTGTTAATGTGCTAATAAATTTACTTTACTTTACTTTACTTTACTTTACTTTACTATCCGCCTGTTGTTTATCGTCTATGCCGATTTTTATTTGACATGAAATCTCTGAAACTGCCTGGACTGATCGCCGTTGAATTTTTTATGTATATTAAGAATATCATGCAGATTATAAAACCCTAACCAAACTTTGTCTAATCATCCACACCAAGAATGTGATGACGTCATATCGAAACTATACATAGTAAATGGGTTCTAAATTGTTTAAAATAACAAAATTTTAAAGTTACCATAATTAGCGTAAATCTTCAATTAAACTATATTTATTCATCTCCCTCAAAAAATTAATGTTGTCATCTCAAAATTTTGCCTAATAAATCATTCCTAACTTCTATTATGCAATATAATCAGTCTATACTTGTGATTTATGACTGCGTTCACATTTTTTAGAATTGCTTATATGGAGTGACGTAGCCATTTCGAGGAAGACCGAGATGAAGCCCTTCGAGCAGTTCGTCTTCTCACCAGCTCCATCGGCAGCATCGTGGACATCAGTAATCAGTGAACAATACAAATTTTATCCAGTGTGATGAACTGATGATTATTGTAAGACAAATTAAATAGAGTAAATGCACAAATTGCACAAAATATTTAATGTGATTATGTTGTTTGCCGGTCGATTTCAGTCAGTTTTTATTACTAAAATCTACATTACAGGTACTGTGGTTAGATGAAAAAGCGAGGGCCTGCTTATCCTCCAATGGTTAATCTAATCAGTAATAATTATTTCGATTTTCCATGGTTAAACCAAGGACGCGATCGTCGAACTGAGGCGAAAGCCTTTGCAACAAATCGGACCGAGTGCTAATTTCAACATACGATTTTCAAAAGATGTTTACAGGGCGTGATGCTCCGATTTGAAAAAAATACTAGCCGATAACCTTCGTTTACCTCCACAAATGCATCGCTCAACGATAGCTTTAAACTGATCTGGGGAAATATAAAATTATTAGGAACTTGGTAAGTAAGTTGGTTTCATTGTAGGTGCCACATCTTAACTTCTCAAAAACACCACATCTATCGAAATTAAAAAGTGGTAAGGCTTCATTTAGTGCAGAAAAAGGCAAGAATAAATTCCCATCGAAAAAACATGAGGTAGATTTTTTCATTTCAATTAATAAAATCTATTTTCAACGAGTAATTATTAAATAAATACTACTGCATAACCACTGAAACGTACCAGTATATTGTTATTTCTATTGACAATGTATTTTTATTTCATTATAAATTGTGAGTATATTTCCATGTTTAATGAATTTTAAATTGTTTTTCATACCAGGTGATTTTTTAAAATTTCTGCTCTAGTTAACCGGTTTCAATTTCACTGCTGACGTAAATGTCAATGGTAACTACAGCAGAAATTTAAAAAATCATCTGGTACAAATTTTCCAGGAATTGGTTCTAGGACACCATAATTGCTAAATAAATATTGCCGCAACGTTTGAAATGTAATGGTACACAATATATTTTTATGTTTAATAAATTTTATATTGTGCTTCATACATTTTGAACTAAATAAGTATTAAACATTGAAAATAAATATATATTCAATATTTAAAACCTATATTTGTTTTCTGAAAAATATATGTCGTTTATCATATTTATTACAAATTTAATGTTTAATACATATAAAATGTTATTACGGTGCAGATAAACTATAGATAAGTTTATCTATTATGCTGTCGTATGTAGTTGTTATAACAATTATAAATAAATAAGTAATTATTGACCATGCGAAACTACATCATAACTCATAACTACAAAAATTCACAGATAGTAATGAAACGGTTTGTGGCTTATATCTTAATTAAATATTGCAATTATCAAAATCGTCACCCTTTATAATAAATCTAATATAGGAGGTACAATATACAAAATCAATATCGCTAAATCGTGTTTTTCTTTTGATGAAAAATAAAAAAATATTTCCCAACTCACTCGTGTTTAAAAAACAAATAATTTATGAAATGCCCTGATACATCTGCGTTGGCGCAGACCGTATCTGCTAATTAATATTTTTTATTATTGTTTTTGTTTTAATTTTCCAAATGGGCAATCTTAATAAAAAATAAAAAAAGTTAATTAATTGAGGGTAACTCACCACCAAACATTGTATAAATAAACAATTATTTTTACGTTTTTATTAATTAGCTGACCATATTTTTCTACAAAATTGCCACCCACTCCATGATGATAAAGTGGAACTTTCAAATATTTGTGACCTGTTGGAAAAACTCCCAGTAAGTAGACATATAAAACTTCCAAAACTTCATTCGAGTTGTTTTTCAAGCGTATATCGTGAGGGAAGTAGAAAGGGAATATTGCATCCAATTTTGAACACATATAAAAAACCAAATAGATTTCAGAATGTTCTTAATAGCTCCCCTATGCAATAACAATGGCAGGGAGAGAAGGCTTGCTGGTGTGGTAGAAGAAAAAAAAACGGCAGTCAAAACATTATTAGAGTGAGGCTGACGTTATTCCACCCTATTCGAATAAGCTGCTTGTCACGATTTTGTCACCAAATGTCAGGCTATTTCGTTTCTTTTTAAGACGTTGTAGGCATGAGAATGGATATTAAGGAATCCTATAAGAACAAATAAAGTCTTTATCTTGTACACTTTTTTTTATTTAGGGGTGGATATCATTACGATACGAAAATAATTAACATTCTCAATTCAGTAGTTACAACACACTTGTGTTTAAAGAGAGATGGTTAAACTTAAATAAAACTTGATTTTATTAATGAACATTTTTATTTGTAGAACTAAAAATATGTTAAAACCCGTCGAAATGCGAATCTAAGAAAACGTTATGTAGACGTGTCAAGTAAATTAACAAATTATGCATATAAGTATTTGTTTGCTCCAGAGGCAAAGGGAAAAAACATCAGTGTAAAGTTTTACCCGACTTTTAATGCATTTTGCAAACATACTTCGAAATATCTAAAACTTTTCCAGTTGTTGTTTATAATTAATGTCTTAAAAAAGTTTGTTTTTTATGGTTTTATTTAGCTGCTATAATTCTATTACATCCCTGCAAACAAAAATATTGATTTTTACTTTAGTTAAATTCAGTATTAAAATAAACACACACGGTATTAAGGTTGCTATTTTCCAAGCAGTTTCTCTCACCTAAGCATTCGCACTGGTATTTACACAACAAATTTTTCACTTCGTGAAAGTTAATGCCCACTACGTAGGTATATCAAGAGATGTGATGGATGAGTGACTTCTGACCTGACCGGAAGGCGGCTCTGAAATATAGGGTTCAGCCTTTGCTTTCTCATGAGCACTTCCCGTGCTCTTCAATCATCGGAATCCCCGTATTTACATCGTATTTGACTTGCGTTGCTCCTAATTGATGACGATTCCAGCCAACTTTCAAAAGCACGTGTTACCAACTGAAACGAAAAAACCGGAAATAGGTAGCGTCACACTCAACATATTTGAAGCTTTTAGAGCATCTCGCACATTATTTTTTTAAATCATTTTTTATAATAAAAAATCGCTTGTTTTGAATCGACCGAAAGACAATTTGTTACACAAAAAAGGGTTTGTCGAACGAACGACAGCTAATTAATGGTGAGATCCTTATTAATTGATATCGAGTATAAATTTTCTAGACAAAAGCATCAGGAAGAATACGCTATTGTTTTCGTATCAGTTTGGCAAACCTAACGGTGCTCCAGTCATGAAGACTTTGCAAATTCGTGTTGTATCGCTGCATGGCATCAAAGCCAACAAAAAGCATTGGGACACTCCAATTATTTTTAATGTATTGAAACTGGTTTTGATTTGTTTCTTTTTTGCGTAGTTTGTTTTAATATTGATTCTTTTTTTAAACATAATTTGGTTTTATCGTACTCGTAATTGTAAAATATAACTAAGCACTGCGTACACAGCTAAAAAAGTACATAAGATTACAATATAACCGTAACACTCCGTTGTATGCCAGATACCGGGTTAGCAAGTATATTAGCTTTCAGAAAAATCCAGTGCATAAATATAAGACTAGCCTAGATTTATTCAAATAGAGTTTTCCTCGCGCCCGAACCACAACAAATTCAGTTTCTTAGAAAAATTAGATTATTTAAACACAAGCAAAGAAACGTGCTGTAGTCGCCTCTGTTTGCAACTGGATTTTCTTAATAACTTTTCTGAAGATATCAAGACTGTTGACACGTACTATTAATAACAAGAGTTTCGGGTCTCCAGATTTTTGGAACAAAAGATACCCCATTTTTTATTTACTCGATAAAATGAATTGCTTCAACCTATTTTTGTTCATACATCCTGCATAACCAATTTAAAAAAATATGGGTATATTATTAAAGAGCAAATAAAAAGTACGTCACGATAATGTAAAGGATACATTCTATAAAGAAATGGACAGGGTTGTCAGTAAAATACCAAAAAGAGATATCATAATTATAATGGGAGACGCAAATGCAAAAGTAGGGAGAAAAGAAATATATAAAGAAGTAGTAGGAAAACACAGCAAGCATGAGGAATCAAACAACAATGGCCTAAGATTAATCGAAATAGCTAAAGAAAAAATATGAAAATAGTAAGTACGCAATTTCAACGAAAAGATATACACAAGGGAACATGGATCATTCCAGGAAAACAAGAAACAAACCACATTGATGCAAGTAAAGCACTCCAGGTTAATAGCATCAGTGAAAACCTGTCGGAGGGCCGACGCAGATTCAGACCCCTTTTTGGTAAGGGCAAAGCTAAAGCAATAGAAAGGGGAAGACAAAGAATACAGGAGGAACCACGAAGTAAGGTATAACACAGAAGAATTTCAAGCACAGGAAATCAAAACAAAATATGAAGCAGACACATAGAAAGAAACCTCACAAAGAAAAAAATTGGTCTAAAGAGTTTAGACAGTACTTCCCTCGCTGTCAGAAACTTGACGACTGCATGCCTATTGTGTTTTTTTCTCATTACATTTTTGTAGTGGGAATTTAAAAAAAAATTGTGATGACGTCATCAACATTTTTGCAAGGACACGTATATCAGTTGGGCTAGATGTAGTGTAATACTAAGAATAAAATTATTGTATTCCCAAATTTTCGGGAAAATGAATTGGGTCGTCTTGAATATTGATTTGTTATAATCAATAAAATAACGAAACAATTTACTCACGTATACGACGTCGGTGTGTAATATGTAGAGAGCGGATTTCTGTCCGGTTAGGCAAGGCCAAACTCGATACGGCTCGTACGGGATGCGAATTCATTGCAGTTACGGACTGCACTTCGTTTATTTGAGATTAGAATAACGCTGTTTCGTTGCACTCTGCTGTTAATTCCCGCTCTCATTTACTTGGCCGTTTGATTAATAAATCGTTAATTATATTTATGGAATTAGTACTGATTAAATTCAGTGCGTCCCCACCTATAATCCTGACGTAGCCCGACAGAAATCCGCTGTCTAGTAATATCAGTGTAATATGAGAGGCAACTGAAAATCGTTTATGTATAAACATTCTTAATTTAAGATGACAAGCGTAACAGCATACGTGAGAGTCAAACAGAGAAACTGTAAACAACACGACCATCGGTTTTATTGCTTCGACTTCCGCTTATTATACAAAACATTAGGTTTTATTTTAATTCTTGACGGTGAAATTCACAATTGGTTGATTATAAACATGTCTATTTCGCATTCGCGGAACCAAGTGACCGCATAAAACAAATGCAGATCTGTAACGTTAAAGTCGATGTAAATAAGCGTGCTACCCTTATGTTTCAACCGAGTTTTTCCTTTAACAAATTTTGTGTCTACCAAATTGGGTTGGTTGGGGTGTAATACTAATAATAAGTGTTGCCTTTAATTTAATCAATAAAATAAATTGACTTCATTAATTTTTTTGAACCACCTCTTAAGAAAATCTAAAAAATATGAATGGAATGATAAATCACAAGTACAAACTCATCATATTTTTTGCATTTTAGATAGGATTTATTCAGCAAAATTTAAGGGTGACGTCATCAATTTTTTTAGGAGGGATGAACAAATACATTTTGAACAAAAGTTTACCATGCTTATAATAACTTTAAAATATTCCCAAGATTTCAAAGCATTCGGTTTTGTAATTCCTGATTAAATCGATAAAACAAATTCACGCCTTCATTAATTTTTTTGAGTCACCCTGCATATGCAAATCCAAAATTATGAATGGAATGATAAATCACAAGTACAGACTCATCATATTTTGTACATTTTAGATACGATTTATTCGGCAAACTTTTGAGCTGACGTCATCAGTTTTTTGTAGAAGATAACCAAATATATTTTGACTAAAAATTTATTATGCTCTTTTTAACCTTAAAACATCTGCAAGATTTCAAAGCATGCGGTTTTGTAGTTCCTGATTAAATCAATAAAATAAATTTACGCATTCATTAATTTTTTTGAGTCACCCTGTATATGCAAATCCAAAAAATATGAATGGAGTGATAGATCACAAGTACAGACTGATCATATTTTGTACATTTTAGATATGATTTATTCGGCAAATTTTCGAGCTGACGTCATCAAGTTTTTGGAGGGGATAAGCAAATATATTTTGACTAAACATTTATTATGCTCTTTATAACCTTAAAACATCTGCAAGATGTCGGAGCATTCCGTTTTGTAGTTCCTGATTAAATCAATAAAATATATTTACGCATTCATTAATTTTTTTGAGTCACTCTGTATATGCAAATCCAAAAAATATGAATGGAGTGATAAATGACAAGTACAGACTCATCATATTTTGTACATTTTAGATATGATTTATTCGGCAAACTTTCGAGCTGAAGTCATCAAGTTTTTGGAGGGGATAAGCAAATATATTTTGACTAAACATTTATTATGCTCTTTATAACCTTAAAACATCTGCAAGATTTCAAAGCATTCGGTTTTGTAGTTTCTGAGTAAATCAGTAAAATAGATTTACGCATTCAGTAATTTTTTTGAGTCACCCTGTATATGCAAATCCAAAAAATTTGAATGGAGTGATAGATCACAAGTACAGGCTCATCATATTTTGTACATTTTAGATATGATTTATTCCACAAACTTTTGAGCTGACGTCATCAAGATTTTGGAGGGGATAAGCAAATATTTTTTGACTAAAGATTTATGATGCTCTTTATAGCCTTAAAACATCTGCAACATTTCAAAGCATTCTGGTTAGCAGATTAAAAATTAAATTTCAAAATGTTGTTTTATAATTTTGATTTTTTTTCCAAAAATCTGGACGTTTCGGGTGAAAAGTCGATTCAGAGTTGTAAACTACATGTGTAGGACTATGTTATTTTATACAATTGAAAACCCATTTACTATGTACAATTTTGAAGTGACGTCATCGCATTAGTGGTGGGGATGATTAGACAAATTTTGGTTAGCGTTTTACCATCTACATGATATTCTTAATATAAGTACAAAATTTCACAACAATCGGTCGAGTACTTTCGGAGATTATCTGTCTAATAGAAATCCGGGACAACAGACGGACAGACGGACGGACAGACGGACAGACAGACGGAAATGGGAGACCTATTTCTTCGTCTTCTAGGAGTCATGAAAGATCGAGAAAACGTAAAAGTAGAGAGTCGGCCGACGGACTCGATTACAATACTTCCTTTGCTTACGCTCGGGAAGTAAAAATATAAATACCTAAATGGAACAATATATAATGAATAGTAACACAGGCGACAAAAAGACATGTGAGCAAAACAAAAGCAAGAGAAAGGAAAGAATGGTTAGACGAAGAATGCGAAGCAGAAATAAAACATAAAAAGTTACTCAGAATGAAAATACTCCAGATAAGAAACGAAGAAAATACAAGTAATTATAACAGCCAAAGAAAGCTAGTTAAGCACATATGTCGCAGGAAAAAAAGGGACTTTTTAGAAAGACAAATAAAAACTATAGATGAAGCGTACCAGAAGAAAGAGATAAGAAACTTTTATAAAGACATACAAAACGTAAAGTCAACAAAACACGAATCTTCGCAATATATAACAGATCTAGAAGGCAACTTAATAGGCGACGATGAAGGAAAATTAAGAAGATGGGAACAGTATTTCGAACAAATATTAAAAAGCGAAATCAGAGGAGGTCAGAGAGAAGAGCAAAAACAAGTACCCAAAAAAAAGAACTTTAAGTAATGAGAGTATAGCAATGCCAACAAGAGAAGACATAGAGGAGATCATAAATCAGATGAAGAATAACCAAAGCCCAGGGACAAATTGAATTACAAAAGAAAACCTCAAATCTGGAGGTGAAAAACTGAAAGACGATATCCAGGTGGTAATAAAGTAAATTTAAGAAACGGAAGAAATGCCGGATAGCTGGAAAGAAGCACAAATAACGCGGATGAATGTATGCATTGTTCATAGATTTCAAAGCAGAGTTTGATAGCATAAATAGAGAGAAAATGTGGGAGTGTATGAAGAAACAGTAAATAAAGTGAGAGTGAATTGAATAGAGAGCGAGAGTTTTTATACAAATAAAGGAGTGAGACAAGGATGCCCACTCAGCCCCGTATTGTTTGCAGCTTATCTAGGAGATATAGATGAAACGTTCAGAAAAGCACTGACAGGAGGGGTGGTAGTGGGAAAAAGAAAGTGTGGTCGTTGGCGTACGCAGATGATTTGGTGATTGTGGCAAAGAAAAGAGAGGAAATGAAAACAATGATTAAATGTTTCGAGAAGTATGTGAATAAAAAGAAATTGAAAGTGAATGTGGAAAAAACAAAAATGGTGGTGTTTGGGAAGAAAGTAAGGAAAGAGAAGGAAGAGCGGGCATGGAGAAGGAAGAACATTGAACAGGTGAAAAAATTCCAGTACTTAGGATATACATTAAAGAGCAATAACTTAGATACAGCGCATATTCAAGAAATGGGCCGAAAAGCGAACAAAGTGATAGGAATAGTATGGGGAACAGGAGAGAAAAAATTTGGACATGATTGTAAGAGAGGAATGATGATATTTGAAACTTTGATCAAAAGTGCATTTATGCACGAAATACTTGAAGTGGACATTGGGTTTGGAAAAATATACGCCGGGGTATATAGTCAGAGAAGAAACAAAAAGGGAGAAAATGAGAGTCGAAGCGGGTAAAAAGGCGGTTGGACTTGAAGAGAAGTTTAGTGAGAGAGGTGATTGCAAAATATTGCAAGAATATTGGAAAGAAATAAGAGAGGAAGGGGGAAAACATGTTTGGAACGAAAGATACAAGTATTATGAAGGAAAGGGATATGCATGTGAAGAAAGAGAGAAAATGAGAGAAATGGGAAGGAGTATGAAAGAAGAACTGAGTGTAAGAGATAAGGATATAGATAAGCAAGAACGCAGGTCGAAAATATCGGAGTCTAGATATAATGCAGAGTATAAAAAAATAGTAAAGGATGAAATACCAAAGTACACAGAGAGAGAGACTATAAAGGAGAAAAGAATGATAGCAAGATTTTGGTGTGAAAATGAAGAGAAAGAGGATAATCTTTGGATGGATGAAACTGACAGAAGGTGTAGGATATGTTGGAGAGAGGGAGAAACAATAGAGCATATGCTGAAGGATGTGAAGAATTGAGAGAATCGAAGGAAAGTACAGAAGTGCTAAACGAGGATGGAAGAGGACTGGACTGGATGAAAGAAGTACGGAAGATAAGCGAACTATGGCAAGGGGTGGGCAAGCAGAAAGAATAGAACATTTATTATATAAAACTGGAATATTTATTTTAATTTAGTTATTTTTATTGATTAAGTTAATTTGTAGCCCTACTGGGAATATTATTAAGCCTGTAAGGCAAATAATAAATTAATACTACTACTGCATGGTACCAGGAATTCTAGTACTTCCCTTTTTTTGGTGTATGAATCCCCATAGTTTTTGGCATCTCTGGCAAGGTCTCCTTGAACATTCTCAATATAAGCTTTCGAAATAAGAGATTTGACTTTGGAACAGTATTTTTTAGATAGGTCTAAATAATGTTATGAATGGTACATTTTGAATTTGGCGTGGTAAGATGACTTAATAGGAATTGTTTTGATTATTTGTGAGGAGAACCATGGAGGATAACTATAATAGTTGCGTTTAACGCGTACTCGTGGAATAGATGTTTCAAATAAATTTTCCAAAATTTCATATAAACTAGTACAAGCATCTTCAGTATTCGTATGATCACAAAGAAAAGAGCAATCTACTGTATACATCGGCTGGTACAGGAGTGGAAAATTTGCTTTTCTAAAATTGAAAAATGGAGAACTCTTGGAGATAGGAAAGATTTGTGGACTTTGCTTTTAATTTTAAATGAGATATCTAGAGTGGGATGATAATAATTATCTTCGGTGGCCATGCTAGACTGTGTTTTGTCTACAGATCATTTAATGTTCGAGTATAAAAGGGCAAGAATAGAACCATAAGTATTTGGAAAATTATTGTATTTATCGAGGTTGAGCAAATTGCTGAAAGTACCAATGTTAAAGCATATTTGTTGGATAGGTTAAGAGTAAGTGACGGGGTGTTGAAATCACCAATAATTAAAATGGCATCTTCAAAACTGCCGTATTCGTTAGAGAAAAGATCAAAAAAGAGTTGGAAATCATTGAAAGAAATTGATGGTGGAATACACAGAACAAGCACTAGTACCGTATAAGTGTTGTAGGTATTGATACATGCACCGACAATTTCAATAACAGGTATGATAGAAGTAATGTCAGAAAGATCAATGGTGGACGATATAAATGAATTGCGAAAGGCTAAAAGAACCTCTAACACTGGTAACAACTTAAAATTTATATCACAACGATAAATCGAAAAATTGTTTGAAATTGGTTCACAGGTATTAATGACTTCTAATAACCAGGTTTCACTTAGTGCAGTAGGTAATATCGTAGGTACAATCAGAAGTGGAATTATAAGTTTCCTAAATCTTGGTCCGTTAGTTTAAAGTACCAATCTTGGGAGTTTTATTAAAATTACGAATCTTTAAATTTTTTTCTCCGCTTTCAACAAGGGGTTTCTAATACTTCTCTTTCTAATTTCAATTCATTGATTTGAGCTTCAGGTCGTCTTTAATTTGGTGAAATTGGTCGTCAGCTGTGTATGAATTGTGGACAGCATATCCTTGATGTTTTTATATTGACCAATGTTGTCATTACAAAAATTACAGACCACCTTTAGAGCCTTGCTGCTTCGTTCTTGATTTCGTCAATAACATAAATTGCCTTATTCATTAATTATTTTGAATCACCCTGTAAAGGCAATTCTGAAAAATATATATGGACTAATAAACCACGAGTGTAGACTCACAATACTTTTTGGGGGAAAAAAAGGTAACGATTTATCATGTCTAGGTTGAAAAATCAACACGGATTCATGTACCACAAGTGTGTAGTAGTATATTATTTTATATAATTCGATAACATTTACTATGTAATATCTTGGTTAGCGTTTTACCATTTACACGATATATTTAAGACACTGATAAAATTTGATAAGAATCTGATGCTTTCGGACTTTATCTGTGTAATAAAAATCGACACATACAAGAGACGGAAATGGGAGCTCTATCGTTTCATGCTATAGGGATGATGAGACGTCAAGAGACCAAAAAATTAGCCATTCGCCGGATGCACCCTATTATAATACTTCTTTAGTTTTCTCTAGAGAAGTAAGACAGTTTCGAAGCGTAATAATGGAAGATAACCTACTTGCTACTAGAATGTAGCCGATATTTCTTTAAAATTTTATTTGGAACGATTTTTTATTTGTAGTTCAGTTGTTTAAGTAAACATATGTTACTACGTTTCTTGTCAAGATATGTTGTTCTTAACTAGAAGTTTTCCAAATTGCTACTAAATAATGTGTATAAAAATACTCTACGTCTGCTATCTTTTTAGTTATATTAATTGTAAATAACTCTATCGTATTTATCCTTTAAATTGCTGTACATTTGCCAATGTATTTATATTACTAGTAGAGGCTTTACATTTGTGTGCGTTCACGGAGGAATATCATTATTACTATTATTAATATTATTACTCTGTCAGTCACTTATTCGAAGTTTTGTTTATACGTATGTCTTCTTCTCCTAGGATTCATCGAAAGCGTATTGTCGAAGTTTCCTTGAGTATAAGATGAATTTCTCAGTGTAGGTAGTATGCAAGCAAACACCATTATATTTTTCACATTTTAAGACCTGCTTCTTAATATGAAACGGACGTAATAAAACACAATTGTTTCTCTAATTTTGGAGATGCTTTATTTGCAAGTACTTGAATTCCCATTTGATAGCTCAAGTTTAAGCGAAAATAGAACGTGTATATTTGGAACCTTCTTACTACACTTATTGAGAATTCGTGGACGTTTCGCATAACGGTAGGTCCTGGAGGTTAAAATGATTTTATCACCACCTGGAATTTGTTCATTCAGGTTGTCGTCAATCTCTCAAAAAAAGCTTTCTTTGGTAGGTTATTCTGCTCTTGGTCAATTTCCCAACAAAAGAAAAGTGTGTTAAATTTGTTTATTTCATCTTTTAAACGAGTGTCGTATGTTAGAGGTGAAGTTTGATTAATTTATTTTTTATTTTTATTTTTTAAATAGTGGCATAATCTTAAGCTGCATACCATTATATATTTCAAACGTTTAATATAGTAATTGGTCTGTTATTTTTGTCAACATATCCTTTTCTGGTTATAAGAAAAGATAAAGTTTTATTTTTCCTTAAATTTCTTTATGAAGTCCTTGCGATCTAGAGCGACCTAAGGCAACAATTTTCAACTACTTGAAAACAAAACTCTTTGAATTTTAATAAATCTTCAAAGATATCTCTCTAGGATCTTACATATGAACTAATGTAAATCACTAGCCGTAACGAGCGATAGTCACACCAGTATTATGTATTTCGTTAATATGGCCTTAACTAAAAACCAGATGCAGTGGTCTTCACGGCCGGCTTGAGAATGTGTTTTTAATTTAGTTAGTATACTTTTAGATGGCATTAAAGGAGTTTTCGTTGTTGCACCAACTTTAAACGAAGTTAATTGATTTGACTTTGTTTCGAGGAAATAGTATAAAAGTCGCACGAAATTTTCGTGAAAATGAGAAAATACAATTAACGCTAACTGGGATGAATAAATAAAATTTTTGCTGAATGCGAAAATGATTTTTTTATACGCTGCCTCTGATCGCATCGTTAGCAGAAGAGTAAAAGGATTTGATAATTATCAGAGTTTCTGTGGAGAGGATGTAAGCCTGTTAGGGGACTAAGGTATAATTTTAAGTAGCTTTATCATTTGGTACAATCAGCCGTTTGTCATGCTCTTCCCACCCACAGAGTAAAGAGGAAATTTTCTGCGTACGTAATAATATGTGTTTAGCTCAGGCTTGTTTAATTTATGGGCTTCATGGGATCGAATTTAAAGACGGTGCGTAATTTCTTGTCTATTTTACTACAAGATACTGAAATAGATGACATATTTTTATATATAGTTTTATATTTCGAAGAATGTAGTAAAGTTTTCGATAATTTAAAAATTTTAATACAAATTGGTTAAAATAAAATTTGCATAATATTGATGCTACACAATTAAAAATCTATAGCTGCCTATTTTTAGAGAGAAGTCATTAATAGAAAGAGAAAATTTGCATGTATTTACTTTTATGTATTTACTTTTATTTTGAAAAATATTTTAATATTTCAAAATGATTCATGTACTTTACCAGAGAAATTTGACATAATAGATATTAATAATACTAGTGCGAAAACCTTCATTTAAAGTTCAAGCGTGCGTTGTTGTTGCACCCGAGATATTGTAAGGATTGGTAAAGTTGCTATGGAATTGAAAAACAAAAAAATTGTTTACAAACAAAATTGCAAAATCCGTTTGATGTTCCTGAAAATATTAGAGAAAAAGGAACATTATTACGAGAAAAATTGTTGCCCTTGAAGTCCAAAGAGTGTTACGAAAGAGTGTATTTAAGTTTCTGACATTGGCGAGAGAAAAATAAAGTTTCCTTGATAACAGAAGATGTTATTCTTGCCTATTTACATGAAAAGGTAGGTAAACCTGCAACTCTCTGTTCACGTTACTAATTTCATTTTGTTTCTAGCAAGAAACGTTGTCTCCTGTGTCACTTTAGGCGCATTATTCAATGTTAAAATCAGCTTTAAAAGTAAACGAAAATCTGTGTATTGAAAAGTTTGGTAGTGTAACTGCTTATCTAAAACAGGCCAATGCAGGTCATCAAGGTTTTGTCGCGAGAACAAATTGAAAAATTCTTGGTAGAGGCCCCAGATGAAAAATATTTATTTGTGAAGCTAAGTTGGTTGTTTTGTTAAAATAAACATTCTTTAATTTTTACTTCCCGAGCGTAAGCAAAGGAAGTATTGTAATCGAGTCCGTCGGCCGACTCTCTACTTTTACGTTTTCTCGATCTTTCATGACCCCTAGAAGACGAAGAAATAGGTCTCCCATTTCCGTCTGTCTGTCCGTCTGTCCGTCCGTCTGTCCGTCTGTCCGTCTGTCCGTCTGTTGTCACGGATTTTTATTAGACAGATAATCTCCGAAAGTACTTGACCGATTGTTGTGAAATTTTGTACTTATATTAAGAATATCATGTAGATGGTAAAACGCTAACCAAAATTTGTCGAATCATCCCCACCACTAAAGCGATGACGTCACTTCAAAATTGTACATAGTAAATGGGTTTTCAATTGTATAAAATAACATAGTCCTACACATGTAGTTTACAACTCTGAATCGACTTTTCACCCGAAACGTCCAGATTTTTGGAAAAAAATCAAAATTATAAAACAACATTTTGAAATTTAATTTTTAATCTGCTAACCAGAATGCTTTGAAATGTTGCAGATGTTTTAAGGCTATAAAGAGCATCATAAATCTTTAGTCAAAAAATATTTGCTTATCCCCTCCAAAAACTTGATGACGTCAGCTCAAAAGTTTGTGGAATAAATCATATCTAAAATGTACAAAATATGATGAGTCTGTACTTGTGAACTATCACTCCATTAATATTTTTTGGATTTGCATATACAGGGTGACTCAAAAAAATTAATGAATGCGTAAATATATTTTATTGATTTAATCAGGAACTACAAAACCGAATGCTCTGAAATCTTGCAGATGTTTTAAGGTCATAAAGAGCATAATAAATGTTTAGTCAAAATATATTTGCTTATCCCCTCCAAAAACTTGATGACGTCAGCTGGAAAGTTTGCCGAATAAATCATATCTAAAATGTACAAAATATGATGAGCCTGTACTTGTCATTTATCACTCCATTCATATTTTTTGGATTTGCATATACAGAGTGACTCAAAAAAATTAATGAATGCGTAAATTTATTTTATTGATTTAATCAGGAACTACAAAACCGAATGCTTTGAAATCTTGCAGATGTTTTAAGGTTATAAAGAGCATAATACATTTTTAGTCAAAATATATTTGGTTATCTTCTACAAAAAACTGATGACGTCAGCTCAAAAGTTTTCCGAATAAATCGTATCTAAAATGTACAAAATATGATGAGTCTGTACTTGCGATTTATCATTCCATTCATATTTTTGGATTTGCATATGCAGGGTGACTCAAAAAAATTAATGAAGGCGTGAATTTATTTTATCGATTTAATCAGGAATTACAAAACCGAATACTTTGAAATCTTGGGAATATTTTAAAGTTATTATAAGCATGGTAAACTTTTGTTCAAAATGTATTTGTTCATCCCTCCTAAAAAAATTGATGACGTCACCCTTAAATTTTGCTGAATAAATCCTATCTAAAATGCAAAAAATATGATGAGTTTGTACTTGTGATTTATCATTCCATTCATATTTTTAAGATTTTCTTAAGAGGTGGTTCAAAAAAATTAATGAAGTCAATTTATTTTATTGATTAAATTAAAGGCAACACTTATTATTAGTATTACACCCCAACCAACCCAATTTGGTAGACACAAAATTTGTTAAAGGAAAAACTCGGTTGAAACATAAGGGTAGCACGCTTATTTACATCGACTTTAACATTACAGACCTGCATTTGTTTTATGCGTTCACTTGATTCCGCGAATGTGAAATAGACATGTTTATAATCAACCAATTGTGAATTTCACCGTCAAGAATTAAAATAAAACCCAATGTTTTATATAATAAGCGGAAGTCGAAGCAATAAAACCGACGGTAGTTTTGTTTACAGTTTCTGTGTTTGGCTCTCACGTATGCTGTTACGCCTGTCATCTTAAATTAACAATGTTTATACATACACGATTTTCAGTTGCCTCTGATACGTAGGTATACGTGAGTAAATTGTTTCGTTATTTTATTGATTATTACAAATCAATATTCAAACGACCCAATTCATTTTCCCGAAAATTTGAGAATATAATAATTTTATTCTTAGTATTACACTACATCTATCCCAACTGATATACGTGTCTTTGCAAAAATGTTGATGACGTCATCGCAATTTTTTTTTAAATTCCCACTACAAAAATGTAATGAGAAAAAAAACACAATAGGCATGCAGTCGTCAAGTTTCCGACAGCGAGGGAAGTACTGTCTAAACTCTTTAGACCAATTTTTTTTATAGAGTGCATTGATTTTAGGCATTGCTGGGGCGTGTAGGCGCAAAGAATTATGTGATTTCTCGGTCAACGATGTCAAAGATCCTGGTAAAGTTGTGATTGTAACATTTCGAGAAACCAAAACCCGTCGAGACAGAAAATTTACTCATTGGAGAAGGTTTTTTAGTTAACCCTGTACTCCTGAAAATGTACTCGACAGCCAGTGGGGATAAGCACGTTTGGTCCAGTTCGCTTTAAAATTGCTGCACATCTGCAATAAGAAAACCCTAAAAGTTATAGCGGACACTGTTTTCGAAGAAGTTCTGCAACTCTGCTGGCTAGAGGAGGTGGAGATATCATTACCTTGAAACGCCATGGCGGATGGCGCTCTTCAACCGTCGTATAGAAGGGTAAATTGAAGATTGCGTAGAAGAATGCATCAAAATTGCCAAAAAAGTTTTTAAGGGAGCAATATCTGGATCCTCCACAAACAACGATGAAACCTCTGAAACTATTCAACATTTGAATGTGGCTGGACCCTCTGCAAGTGATCCAGGCCCTGCATTATTAGCTAGTTATGAAAAGGAAGATAAATGTATCGAGTATTTTGAAAATTGTAATTTTCAGTTTCACATCAAAAGGAGCGACTGTAGTAATTTCTTGAATATTAATTGAATTTCTTATCATTTAGATTGTACAGATTTATATTGAATGTTTGGTGTTAATGGACGAAAATTATTATTGATATTTTTAATTTCGTGTTTTAAATTATGGAAACGCATTTTAAATCGTTGTTTATAGTTGAGGATGTGGGTATTAAAAAGATTATTTAAAATGCGACTAACAAAAAAAGTTTAAGTTATCTAGCTTTACTTTAAAAAAGGTTGTGCATTTATTTACCTTAAAATTTATAATTTAGATGGTGAACGTCGCTATAAATATGACCTTTGCCTAATGCCAAATCAGAACATGTTTCTGCAAACAGTGCCTTGAAACGTAAATAACTATTGTTAAACATCATTAACAATATCCGGTATTTATATAAATCAATTTTTACAAAGTTTACATTATGCTGTTTATTTTTTGCGATATGAATTTCTGCCGTGTCTAACTTCTTTACTTATTGTACATCTGATTTTCGTATTGTTTAGTTTTACATATGTAGGTATTTGTTTGGATGGATTTTAAACTTGTAACTTAAAAGCTAAAATTTATGCAAATTTTACATTGGGTTCTCTTATCAGTTTGGATCGGGGCTAAAGCGAGGGATTAAGGCACTCCAGGTACCACCTTGAATTTGTAGTTTTTACTGTATTTATTCGCCGTATTATAACATCTGATTTTCAACGCAATACAATGTTCGGCTCTTCTCATTTTTTTACGTTCACCTTATATACCATGGCAGCCTTCTAGTCGTTTGAATATATTTTGCATCAGTTCTACTGAAATATCAATTTTAACATGGTAGTATTAAGTCAATGTACTGTTGTTAAGATTTTAAGGTAGGTACTCCTTGCAATTACAAAAGTAGTACATGCAATATTTTTTATGGAATCACAAAGTAATCAACAATAATCTGTCGCTTTAGTAACTGTTTTCCTTTGCTCCAATCGGAAAAAATTTCATATGCCTTTTCATATATTTCCCGTGATTTTGTGGAAAATAAATCTTGCACAACAGTCCCCGCAGCCTCGGTTACATCACAAAGAAAATCTTCTTGTTCGAACAAACCGAATTTACTTTGTCTGACAATTCACCATTACCATTAATGATTACAAAAATTCAAAACTGTCGTTATTGTTTATTTGTGTTTAGTGGCATAGATACATAAATCAGAGATTTTCCACACAATTGATTGTATTTTCAAAAACAACAATTTAAAAACGGGAATTTGAATTAATGTAAACAATTTTACGCAAAACACGTCATGAAAGTTAGTCTACTTCACTCAGGAGCCTAAAAATACTCGGCCTTATGGCTTCGTACTTTCATTGGCCTCTTCTCCGGTTTTACAAGTACAGTTTATTTTTGAAATACCTATGCGACGTTGCCACGTTATTCCAATTTTCTTGAAATTTTGTAGCAATGGAAGGGTTCATAAAAAACAAGCAGAGAAATAAACAAAGTACGTATTTTGTTGTGGTGTAACTAAAATGAAATTTTCATATACAGAGTATTTAAAAAAAAAGTAATTCTTACAATTTTTAGAAATCGATTTAGTTTTTTTCAAATAGAAGATCCTATGTTTTATTACTTCTTCTTATTCTATTTTTTGTTCCCTTTCTTTACTGCAAGTACTTTACAGTTACTGCAATTTTTACTTCCCGATAGTAAGCTAAGGAAGTATAGTAGAGTTCCCTCAAACATTTAAGGCGTTTATGACTTCACACCAATTTAACTCCCATTATAATTCAATAGGCCGTCACAGCCGGATGTCTTAAACTCGCTCACCGATACCTACCTGAAAAGACCTTTTCTGGTAAAAGCACAGGGTAGGACTGAGTTTTGCATTTACCGACAACTGCGCCTATCGATTTTTTTATTTTAGGTAAAAACAAAGTAACTTTGTACTCAATAATTTTTTGTTACAGTAAATTAGTTAGAATTTTGACATACACAACTATTTACTTATTAACTACTACTGCTTATTTATTGATCGAAATAGTCACTGTCATCATTACTCGACTCTTCTAAATTAATAATTAACGGTTTTATCAACCGTGCCTTGTACTGGTCTTTTCCTGAATTTATTCTTCAAGAAGGCACTGTGTTTTGTAGTTTCTGCTACAAACCACATTTCTATTTACAAATATATGTTTTCGGATCACCGGCAAAATTTTTTGCTACAATATTTCGAAAAATATTTAAAAATAAATTGTTACAAAAATACTAATTAAATGGCCTATTATTATTATTTTTTATTTATTTGTCTCTATTTAGTGTAAGACAATAATCGAGTCCATCGGCTGAATTGCCACTTTCATATTTTCTCAACGTGTCATGACTTCTAGAGTACGAAAAAAAGTAGTCTTCCGTTTCCGTCTATCTGTCTGTCTGTCTGTCTGTATCCATTTTTATTAGCCAAGTAATCTTCGAAACGGCTGGACCGATTGTTGTAAATTTTGTACATATATTAAAAATATCATGTAGATTGTTAAATGTTAATCAAAATTGTGTTAATCATCCCCACCAACAATTTGATGACGTCATTTCAAAGAATTCTATGTTTATTTGATATATCTGCTACATAATAATATACTCATGTATAGGTGTGGTTTACGAATCCGCTTTGAGTTTTTTTTTCTAAGCGTTAAAATATTTGCAAAAACATAATCTTCATTACAGTAGTTATTTGCCACTATTGTAAGAAGTGTGGACCGTGGCCTTATGTTGTAGAGTAAGATACAGTAATAAAATACAGGATGTTCTATTTGAAAAAATTGATAATCGATATTTGAAAACTGTAAAGAATTTTAAGAATTTTTTTATGAACACTGTTAAAATTTGATTTAATTGACACCACAACAAAGTGCGTGTTCTTATTTATCCTTTCACAAAATCAGTCAAAAAAATGTAGGACACAATTTGTCCTTGGACACTTTCAAAATTCAATTTCTGATGTAGACACTTTCTTTGCGTTGTGGTGTGAATGGGATTATCTTCTGCTTCCGTTGTTGCTTTAGGACGTCCAGAACCTGATTGCCTTTTTATGTACAGTTGTGGACGGTAAATTTCGTTTATCCAATTTTTTTGAGAGAAAAAAAACTTTAAATTAGCCCTTAGGTCTAGACATAAAGGGAAAGAACTAAACCGAGGAGGGTGGAATAAGACGGAGGGATAATACGGTTGAATTTGTTGCACCGACCTTTCTGAATCTAAACACCGTTTACTATACACTCAAGTTAATCACGCCCCTAGAATCGAAAACATCGCTAAGTAGTGGTGGTGAAATTTGGTTTATCATCTCTCATGGGGTGAAACGAACTGAAACTTTTGAATACCAAGTGGAAAGATTTAAGATGGTTACTTCCACGTTGTTGAGTTCATTAAAAAAAACAACACACAGCATATAGTGGTATCATCATATTTTTCAGCCACTTGCTAGAACTAATATGCTTATGTTTTCGCCTCTAAATCAGATGATAGTAAGCTACTGCAGCGTTGAGAAAGATGTTGATATTTTTAACTGCAAGCTGAATCAATTAAAAAGATGTTTTCATACATGACAGTACAAAGAGGTTAAACACCAACACTGGGACCTAATAGAAAATTATTCATGATTTCATTACATTTTAAGAGTATACATAATAGTACTTATTGTATTTTATAATTATTATCTGAGCTCACCTAACTGGGACTTGCAGTAGTATAGCTGCAATTGTGCTTAAACTGATGAAATCAATATAATACTAACATGTTTTAACTTGGCTTGTAATTGGGTTTTAAAAAACCTGTTAGCCAATGTACAATAAAAAAAAAAAAAAAAAAGGTATAAGGTTATATGGCCATCATGAATCATCCCATTGTGTCGAAGATAAGTTGTTGACAATAGAAAAGGTTTTAGGGTCGTAAATAACGTGTCCACTGCAGCTCGACCGGCTCTTGTGGTTTCGTTCAGGGGAGGCTTTCACTAAGTATGAAAATCCACCACTCCACTATTTTTTTACTACCTGCAGCCGTTGAGGGTTCCGAAATAACCACTCGCTTTGGAAGCCGGCCCTGTTAAATGTGAGCAAGAAATGTTTAGAAGACGATTTATTGCCAACCGGTAAGCTTAGTGCGAACCACACGAAGGGGGTATTTATTTGCGGCAACTATTTTTATGATGGTCATATGACCTTATACCTTTTGGACAAGTATTATAAAAATACACAGTACGTGGGGGAACAAAATGAGTGACATGGAGTACCAGTACCACTAAAACTACCCTGCACGCACGTGCGCACAGCCGACAAATCCATCGTAAAAGGTGTTTGCGGTCATGCGGTATTTGGTTTTCTCCCAAAACCGCACCATTGGAAGCTTACAACATACTCGCTCCATTCTTATTCCAACCTCCTCTGGGCAAACTTATTTTGCATTTGGCTTTTGTATATATAGCACCTCTGAGAAGTTCTGTATACTTAACGCAGGTACGACACGAAATGAATTTTCTAGATAAATTTTCTGTGAAAATTCTCTGCACGTTTTTGGTTCAATTAACTCCCTCTAACAAACATGCACTCCAACGAAGCTAATCATTATCTGCGTAATTAAGCCTCGTATCATACCTGTTTCTCAGGTTAGAAATCAATCCAACATCTCACAGAAAACAATTTCAAGAAACTTTATTAGAAGCAACAAAAGTAGATGTTTAGAATGCAAAAACAAGAAGAAGGAATAATTAATACCGTGTCATTGCGCCAGCGACATCTATAACTTTAGCCTATTGTTTAGGCATAGACGCACACGGGTTTCTAAAATAATAGTCTTCCGATAACGATATAATTCATTTGTTGAAGCCATAAGTTTGCCCTGTTTTCAACTATTAGTCGTTTTGCTTATTGACTAATGAACCCCACATGTTTTCTATGGGCTTCCAGTCTGGGCTGTGATTGGGACAATCCAAAACGTTTATATCATTCTATTATATTTAATATTTTTATTACATCATATTTAAGACATGTATGCTACTCCGGCGGATGAATTTTCGTCTGCTTTGCGCATCAACCATGTGACATCGAAAGTTGTCAAATGTCAATTTATCAGTGACATGTCAGGTTATAAAGGAGGTTGAGATTCAGTTCAGTTGTTAATCATGGGTTAACTTATCTTTGAAGGTCCTAAGTTGAAATCAGATGCTAGTAATGAGTGTTCAAAATTTGGTATCGTTTGCTGATGGTGATAATACGAACATAAAACACGTCAGAATTTAAAATTGGCGGTCATGACATCCACATGACGTCACACAAAATGCGCAATATCATACCATGTCTTCTTGTACCATGATCCATTCCAAAGAAGGTTGAAAAGATCTGCACTGGGTGGCAAGATATTGAGACAAACTCTTGATTTATGACGCTAGGCTTGAGCCGGTAACCAGATGCACAAACGGAATTATAACATCCCATTATTAAGTTTAGTGGGGCCATATAACCTTGTAGTATTTGGGAGACTATAGAAACGACAGACCTAACATTTTAAAGCCCATCATAGAATTACCATAAAAATGTATGAACTTTTGTCAAGTAGGAGTATTGTTTATTACCCTTTTATTTATGAACAAGCACCTGCACAGGAGAGTGCTGAATATGACTCAAGCGAAATGGTACTGAAAATCATATGTAGGTACTCAGATACAATAATAATACAATATTATTCCGAAAGTGCCTCATCTAGCTGGTGTTTATTTATAAACAGAAGAGCAATAAACCTCATTTGACAAAAGTTAATACTTTTATGGTAATCCTACGGCGACTTTAAAAATTAGTTCTGCCACATTTGCTTGCCAGGAGTATACACGCGCTAGTCGTTCTCGAGAAAATGGGAAGGGTTTAAACGAATTTGAGTTTGTGAATCGTTCAAGGTCACGGTCTCGGTCACTCCTAAGTTGTTGAACATCCCCCCGCTAACCAAGAAACTTGTATCGTGCATATGTAGATTTCTCATTAAACTCGAAATGTTTCTTCGTAGTAAGTGGATAATGATAACATTGTAATATTAACGTAGGAATAGTTTTTTTTTTTTATAATTCATTAATCCAAAGTTTGCATTACTTTGAGACGAAACACAATATTAATTGCATTATCAGCAGAAGAAAATTGTAAGTTATCCCAAACTCGTTATCATAATAATAATGATTTATTTATTACTATTTGTTGTTATATTTTGCCTTTTTTTCTTAATATACATTGTATTCTTGGAACAACACGATACTCAAAAACATGTTTTTATTTTCTTGTAAAGAAATAAGCATTTTGCATTTAAGCTTCGCCACCTTGGTTCATGGCGAATAAAAAAAAAATCATTACAATTGAGATAGGGTGGTTGGGCGGGCTTATATTTTGCCGTTTTGTTTTAATATGTGTAGACTTCTTTTCACAACATGAAACTAAAAATATGTTTAAAATTTAAAATTTGTATAAAGAAATATTAATTTTGCAATTAGGGTCCGCCCCATAATTGCAACATCCATATTTCCTTGCAAAACCATTTTAACCATGTTTTAAGTTTCTTGTTGTGGAAAGATGGCTATGTATATTAAGAAAAATAGAAGCAAAATATATGCCCCACCCACCCGCCCTATCTCAGTTGTGGTTTTTTTTTTATTCGTCGTGGACAAAGACGGCGAAGATTAACTGCAAAATCCTTATTTCCCTACGAGAAATTAAAAACATGTTTTTGAGTATCGTGTTCAAAGAACACTATGTATATTAAGAAAAACTTAAAGACAAAGATTAAGCCCCACCCAATTCTGCCCTGATCTAAATATGTACTAATCTACTAATCAAATTTTCATTCGTTGACCAACCTAGGGGCGAAAATACATACACACAATTAAGTGTATGGTAACTAAACGTACAGAATGCGGCACATTCACCTTAAGATTACCATAAGTATCCATAAAAAAGTCTACCTTATCTGAGACTAGGTTGCAAGCTGACAATATGCTGTGGAGAGGCGAGCACAATGCATAATATAGACTAAAAGCTTCGTTATAAAATAAAGGAATTTTCGAACTATACATACTGAGGCACTTTAAATTTAAAGGTGTGAAAAAGTGATGGTATATCACCTAAATTATTATTAATCAATTTACACATAAAACAATTTTTAAAAAAATTCTAAGATCAGATAAATTATTTATTCCTACGTAAATTTCGCACAATTCAATTCTCAACTCTTTGGGAATCGAGCACATTATGAATTTAATATATTTATTCTGGAAAAATGCAATCCTCTGTGTGAGCCTTATAAAGTGGTGACCAGATGTAAAAGCATATTCTAAAATTGACCTAACATACATAGGTTGTGTACATAATATTTAATGATCGTACGTATAGTTAAAAAAAAGCTGTGAACCAGAACTTTCTGGACTATGGAACTGTATTCATCATCGATGTAGCATACTTTAATAATTTTATATATTTGGGTAGATTAAATTTGTTCACAGATATATAGTACAGTTATTGCATTGCCTCATTTATTTCTGAAATATTATTTTACGCTTCACGTGGATTAATAATTAAATATCGTGTGTTTTGTTTGTTTTTTTGCAGCGGTAATATTTGCTGAATTGCAGTTATTCCGATATTTATTTTTTATTCAATTTCACATCATTTACTTTAAATTAAAAATTTCGTTTCGAAGGTGGTACGCATATATTGTACAAAGCTTTAGTCATGTTGTAAATATACGGTAATTTTGAACGAAATAGTCGTTTTTTTAGTAGCAATCAGGTACACATAAGCGTATCATTCATACGACCATATGTAGGTACGGTTAAAAAAAGCTTTTTGGAGAATTCGCTGGGTGGTATACGTTTAGCATGGTTGTAACTCTTAATTAGGTTCTCACATATCCTGACGTTAACCCGTGGTATTTGAGCTTAACACTAATGTAACCGAATACGGTTGTTGGGAGCCGGCGAATTAACGCCAAACATATGTCAAATGTTTTGTGAATTTACGGACTACTGCATTCTGGGATCCTATTTTATCATTCGAGGTATTCTACATATGTAAATTTGTTAAATCGCATATACCTACATACATACGTAGCCAGCATCCATTTCGCGGAAGGTTCTCCTATTCGTAGTTCATGGAAGTTTCATTTACCGTAGTTAATATGACAGTGCAATTCTACAAAGACATTATAAATTGGGCGCTCGGGTAAAACAGCACTTTCTGCCAGCTTTAAAGCTCATTTTGTCGAGTTTATGCCTTTTTACAAAAACTAAGTATTTAAAAGATCGCGAGAACAAAACCATTTCAATTTGAATCAGTTTATGCGCGCTTATTAAGTCTCAATTTATAACTAACTGAAAATTGTATCTATGCCACGTTGTGCATTTTCATTATCGCTAAACTGGAGACAAAGGAAATTGGAACTTCATCAAAGCGGAATGCTGTCATTGTTTTGTATACTTGGTGTGTACACTATTCAAATTATATTGGTCGGTAATGAAAACAGTTAGGAAGTAATTTGTCAAATACAGGCTCGAAAATTATTAGAATGAAAATGTACTCATTTATATATTTGCCAGATGTAAGAATATTGTCATAGTTTATAGTGTCCCAATTGTTACCTGACCTAGATTTTCCCTAATGTGTGTAAACCTTTGCTAGAGTCGTTAAAAATTAAAACACAGTTGTAAGTTTCATGTATGTTACTGTTCTATTCGAATTTACAAAATTTACTTGCAGTAATTATTGTATTTTTTTGTATTTATTTCATAATTATTTCTAATTCTTTTTAATAATTAATAGAGAAATCTATATCCTCTAATGTTAGTTAAACGATAACTCAATACATAGTCATAAAAATAGTGAAGCGAGATTTGAGGTTTTGATAGATGACGAAACTAGAGTGAATTAGGAGGTCGAATTCAAATCACTGGATGGAATAGAATATAAAAATGGACTTGGACAAACAGAAATTAGTGAAGTAAAAAGGTGGAATCTATTCTGCGCTATGGAAACGAGATTTGCGTCATGAACGCAGAGGCGATCAGCCAATTAAATACAGCAGAAATGAGTTAATTATCTGGGCCGTATGATAGATGGCCGAAACATATTTTTTCATGGGTACATCCCGATAGATAAAAAGAGAAGTAGATCGAAACGCTCCTGAAAGGAAGGTAGCAAACAAGCCATGGAAAGAAGATAGTTAAATGAACACATGACGCAATATAGAAGAACTTGTAAAAAAGGACTGAGTACAAGGCATTAGTTATATTTTGTTTGTAAAATCTAACACAACATGCGAAATGTATAATCACGCCCAATAAATAAATAAATAAATAAATAAATAAATAAATAAATAAATAAATAAATAAATAAATAAATAAATAAATAAATAAATAAATAAATAAATAAAATAAATAAATAAATAATTAAATAAATAAACAAAATATATAGAGTAAAGTGGCCTAATAACGGATACGTTTTCTAAAAAAACGATTTCTTGTATGTTTTGGCGGTAAATTTGAAATCTTTTGCAGTAAAACTATGTGTGGAGATTGAACAAGGATGCATATAAACAAAATTTATCAAATCCAGGAATAACATATAAAAATATTAATTCTATAAAAGTGAGTCCCGTTCTCTGACTAAAAATAATTTGTCCTAATACCGAATGAACTGTCCGATATTAGAAACACCATATCATTCCGTAGTGCAAGTACGCCCATCTAAAACACTTTGCACACTTAATCCACTTTTCACCGGAATTGTTCTCAGAAAATCATCCACAGCAAAATATACATTCGGCATCTTCCTCTCCAACATGACAGTCTATATCAGAATCGTCATATAGAACTAATTCTTCATTTTCAGATGAATCGCTAGATTGTTGGTCAACTTGGTATTTACCCTTTTTCTTAACTATGCCTTTATTTTTAGGAGTGGCTTTTCCTTTTTATTTAGTTACAAAATCCTTGCGAAATTTTGGGGCAGCTTTTTTGACACATGCTTTTCTATTTTTTCTGCCAAACTCGCTTTTAGGACATTTTTATAAGGAGTACCAGAGCACTGTCGGCACATTTGTATGAATAACTGCACGGCAAAGGCAAAATGTCCTGGGACTTAACTCTAGGCTTTACTGCATTAGACAATCCATTACACGATGGTTCTTCTGAAGAGACTGTTGGAAGAATATATTTTTGGGGAGTCACATGTCTTATCTCTGTGGAATCAACAAAACTAGAGGGTGGGTGACTTCTTTCTCCTTGATAGATGGCAAACTCATGTTCCCTAGAAATATGTCTGTTGAATGGATAAATGCCACTCTTTCGGAATACATTTGTAGCAATTTCGGCTGTGGCATATCATAAATGCGCTTTTCCAAGCAACTTACAAACTTGGTAGCGGGAAACGTTTCTTCCATGGTTGTTTGGATGTTTCAACCTGAGTGTAGTAGGTTTTTAAGGGTCCCATAAAAGCAAGGTCTAATGGCTGCATTTCGTGAGTGGAATGGGGCGGAAAGCTTATTATACTGACATGATTTTGACGAGCCTAATTTATGACATCAACGTTGTGGGTATGGGAGTAATGTCCCTCTAAGACTAACACTACCGGATCACCTTTTGACGGTTTTACGTGTTTGATATAATGTTGCAACCAGTTAGTAATAGTATATTACATACCGAGGCGGAAAGTATTCCATTACTGTCGAGAGAACTATAGTTTACCGAGAGGCGCAGCCTCGAGGTGAACTAGTTCTCGAGACATAGGAATGGCACTTTTGCCGAGGTTATGCTATTTTATTCACAATCGTTCTAATTATAGTTTTAAAATAAAATAAAAATATCCTAATTTAAAACTTTGATTTCTGTTTAATATGAGTCACTCAGCAGGCGTTGGAAAATACAAAAATTGACATAACTTGACAGTCTTCACCATAAGCTCTCCTTATAGTTATTTATAATCGCTGATTTCCATCTATCATTAATTACACATACGTAACGTTTTAAGGTCGAAAGTGACATTCATTTCCATCTCTTGGGTGGAAAGTGACAGTTACTTTCAGCTCTTGGGTGGAAAGTGACAGATAAGTGACATATGTCACTTTCCACCCTTGAGATTGAAGTGAAGTATGTAATAGCTCACTTCCAAACTTTTAAAAAGTTTGAAAGTTTCACATTACTGACCGATTGTGAATAAAAATATAAGTATTCTTGAATCTAAGCAGAAACATGACAAGCAGCAATTGTTCCTAGAGGTGTACCGTTTCACAATTTCGCTTTCATGTTTGTTCAGGGAAATATGATCATGGGAGGTACAAAACCACCTCTTGCACTCTTGCGAGTAACCACCGTCACGAGTTATCCTCTTTCCTCCGAAGTTACTGTCCTTACTTGATTTTTCCCTTTCAAAGAAAGTACCTTGGTATGTTTTGACTACACTGAAGTAATGCCTGTCTCATCTATACGTTGTAGATTCTGCAGGGATTATATTTAATCTTCTCCATAGCTTGCTCGAAGATATCAAAAAATCTTCTTGAAACTTGTCTTGTGTGATCTTTTTAGAAATCCACGCAACCATTTATAACCTGCCTGTTGCTTAAGTCTCTTGAAAAACTGTGTTTCAAGTTATTTCTAAATGCCAACTGAAATGCGAGTCTCCGTATATCAGAAGATCTTAAACCATAAAATCTTTGGTCCATTTCTATACAGTGGTTAACTAAATCCATTTCAACATCTTTAGATAAAGCTGGTCGTCGACCTAAGTTTGTGGATACTACTTCATCGGCAGATTTAGTGGTATGTTTAACATTGTCTTCCAAAGTACTCTTTGGTACTTTAAAATGTTTTGAGGCTAACAAGTAACCAATCCTTTATTTCTAACTGCTGAAATTGCCCGAATCATTGCATTAGGGTCTCACTTCTTCCGTCTTTGCTTTGGCGAAGCTTCTGACATTGCGATTTTGTTAAGAAGACAATTTGTATTATAATGTGCCGAATATCGAATATCCGATATTAAGATAACTTAGCTATCCGATATTAAGCCAGTGTACATACAACTACTAGGTTAAGACAATAAAAAATAAGATAAGAATGCAAAATGTTGGTATATATTTTTAGTTTAAGCAGACATCTTTAAGATTCATTGGCACTGGAAACTCAACATAAGTTACTTACCTCAAGTTTTTTAGACCACTCAACAAAATGCAACTCTGAAAACTCTGAACGCACAAATTCCATTTTAGTGCTCTGGTGCCCTCTATCGTTTACGAAATGCAGTACGATCTGAATCTGTGCATCGTATTTAGTTTGAAGCTAAATTCTGCATAGTTCGTAGATCTGTTGATTTACAGGTTTCGTTGAAACATTACTATCTGATATTAGGCAAATATCCGATATTCGGGCACTTTACTCTACATCCTGTTATGCCCTAGTACTAACTACTAAAGAAAGGTACATGTTTCTACTTACAAATTTAATTTTTTATATTGATTTGTAAATAAAAAGTTCCAATTTATCAATTCTAAGAAGATATTTAAACAAATACCAACTGTAAAAACTATTGTACTATCACAATGTAGTCCAAAAGTGGGACCAAGTTGTGGTTCGGGGTGGCATGTGGACCCAATATGCGAAATTCTCTGATTCTACGGATCAGTCTTTGTCTTAGCGCTGCGACAAGTTTTAACGGTCGTACCTCATAATTGGTCATTTTTGTGTTGCTCGTCAAATTCCTACTAGGTGAAGCCTCTATCAGTCATAATAATGACATTTTCAGATACAACTGTCAAATACTCTGCTTAATTATATATTTCCAGATCTGATTATGCGACCTCCAAATCCTTCAGATATAAAATTAATTCGGCTATTTGGAGTACTCGACACTAAATACTTGCATGTGTTGCAAGTTTTATAAGTATTTCAGGTTAAGGCTTGTTAGTAAGCTGCACCAAGTCTTTATTTTGAATTTAAAAGCAATCAGGATTGCTTCAACATTTTTATAATATGTCTGAAATTGCCTGAGCAGAACTCTCTCAATTTCAATTTTGTTTTTCTCTGGCCAAACAATTAATTTGTTTATTCTGACAGTCATAATTGGAAATATTTTGGAAAATATATTGCTGACAGCACTAGTGCTTCATCCAAGCCGCAACCGTAAAATTATTGTGCTCATTTTTGATAAGCTGAGATTTTTATGTTGTGACAATACACCTTTGGGTATCTTGATAAGATGGCAGGGAGGCGGTTGTCTTTCCGAGCAAATTTTATATACGGTGATTTCGAAATATATGCAAGAAAAAAAATGGGGATAGCTCACAATAAGATTATTTCACCGTGTAAAATTCACGTTCCTAAGTGATGACAATGTCTAAAAAAAAATATTTGAAAATAAATATAAATGGTTATACACGCCGCTGGTAGTGTTTCTTGACCTACTTCTTTCAATAAATGGCACAGGATGACTCGGTTCAAGAATCAAAAAAGTGACTGATAAGAAACGTGCAAAACACAAAAACGGCCAGTCATGATCAGTTGCTTGCATCGACCGGTCGGGAGTTGGTTTATGGTAAATTTTTCCAATTCAGAGTGTGTCGATATGGTACTGCTTTATGGTCTGCGCGAAGATTTGCATCAGTGGTACAAGATCTTCGAGATCATGGTACCTTCAACTTCAAACTCACGATCGTGGCCGTAACAGGACAGAAAGAATACTGCAAGCTGAGGAACAAATTTTGGAAGACCCCGAGATCACAGAAGATTGATCTTTGTAGTGCATCGTACATTAAAAGAACAAGACCACATCAATCATTTCATCTTTCATATATGTTGCACCGATTCCTTTAAAATAGTCTTTACACTTATTTCCTATATGTCTGTGGCGGCACAATAACAGGTTGGTAAGCGAAGAAAGATAAGCCGGTCCATAGCCTAGTGGTCAAGGCACCCGCCCGGCAAGTGGAAGATGTGTGGTTCGATTCCCACCGGGCAGCAAACATTTTTCTTCGCTTAACCAAATGTTTGGCTTCTGTGCTGGATTGGTTTTACAAAATACAAAAAAAAGAATAAAACGTCCGGCACGGTCGTTCCTTCCTTCCTTTAGATACTAATTTCAGACGTATTCTTTCATCTCCGTCTTTGTGTGAATCGGCATGATGTAAATTATTTTTTTCACTAGCAGCCATGACGCCTGCAAATGTCGACTCATTTAGAGGTAGCAAATTCAACTTTTGCGACCACCGGTTCAAAAAGAAAAATTGAGGTTATGTACGCAATGTTTGATGTGATTATTTCTTAAAAAATGAACAAATGTGTGCTACAAACATTACTTGAGTATACGCATGGTAGTTGGTAGACGGTAGAAGATAAAATGATTAACTCAGCGACAAGTATAAACGGTTTTCTTTGTGTTGAAGATTTAGATTAAGTTTGATTAGAAATCAAAACAAAATCATGTTGCGTCAAAAAATTGAACGTTTATTTTTTCAGTTTATTGTCTTATGGTTTCTACTAGTGAAAAAAATAGTATATTAACCACGGTTGCAAAGCCACTTCTAGACCTCGCGCTTCAGAGCCCTCGACGCTGCGCGTCTCGGGTTCTAATTTGCGCTCGGTCTAGAATGCGTGGCTCTGCAACCTTGGCTAATAATATACTATTGTGATATAAGTATTTAACAACAAAATTATTACTTAACCCTAAAAATTTCTGCAAGCATTGATCTCGCTGTCCCACAAAACAAGTAACTTGCATATGCTTCGAAATGTCTGTCTGGCTGCGTGCCATTGTCATATCCACTACAGTTAAATTTTGTGTAGTTACATTCACAAGTAACAGAAGTTAATTCGATTAACAATTATTTTTAATAGCCACCGTTATATTCTAGCTGTATCCATCCGAAGTAGAGCTGAACCTGTATCCGTTTATAGAACATGCAATGCCAACTTCAGTCAGTAAAAATTGCATCAACGACATTTTGCTCGGTATTTGTTAATTAAATTAGAGTACTAGTAAAACAATGTAAGTATACGCTACTAATATATAACACGGAAATAGAAAAAATCATAAAAACACTCTAAATCTAAAATAACTGTTAAGGACTCGCCACAACGAACAAATTACATTTTCATGAGGCAATGGAGGCTGTTGTAAAGATAAAAAAGTGCCATTTATACTAATGGTATTGTACGAAGTTGGAGGCATCCATTACAATAAAGTGTTCAGTTGTGACAGACTCACAGTAGCCATGTCCAGTAAGAGATAAATTTCACAAAGTCCAGTAACTATCAAATATTCTAAAAATAATGTTAAATGAAAGCTAGTTGCGTGCAGTTCTGCATGCACTAGTATTATTGTTAAAACATAAAAGTCGGTTTAAGGTGTACTAATGACGGTAATACTTTCAGCAGTAAGGAATAAATTTGCATCAAAATATTCGAATTATATCTCTGCGGCGTGAGGTGGTTAACTTTTACATAATTGACTGCAATTAGAGCCGACTTTGACCCGATTCACGTAAAGATACTGTGGGTTTTGTATTTAGGTATTATGTCCGTAGGTTATAACAAAAAATTACGTTATGGGGCTATTACACGGCAATAAAGCGATATTTGTCGGAATGATCTAAACAGTTGTGAAAGATTTAAGTAAGATTTATTTTTGTTTCGTTTCAACGAAGCATTTCCAATGATAAACACAGGATAGTAAACAGATTCAGATTTTAAACTTTATTCTCAGGCTGCTTGCACTATTAGGATCTATATTGCTAACACATTTATCATCATTAGTACAAGTAATATTAGAAAATGATATCATTTTTACTGGGCTATTTGAATTATTTACGGGCTCATTATATCACAAAAATATTGATGTATATGTATATTTAGGATGAGTTTTATAATAAGTAAAATTTAATTTTGATATTTAAATTGACTGTTTTTTCATTGTTTTCTTTTTCTAGATAAGAGGTACTAGTATGACTTATATCCAAGTATTGTTTATTTTCATAACGTGAAATTTCGGCAGTGGTTAACTTTTTAATTATACATAAATATTCATAACTCTAGTTCTGGTGTACTTATTTAATTGAGCATCTTTTGGTTTTCCAGTTAACTGTTAATAATTAAGTATTTATTGCTATACTAGTAAGTGTATTTTCATTTCCAACATTTTGTACTTACTTATTTCGGTAGTTTTTTAAAAAACGTTCAATGTTTAGTTAGAAGCGAAAACAATTTCGATGATTCGATGATTTGATGTTTCTAAATCTTATAATTAGCATTTTATCTTGCGTCAAATTAATAATAGGTAGGTATTGCAACTAAAATTAAAGCTTTTCTTAATGGAAAACTAGAAATCAAACGAAATGGGAGAGTTCGTCAGACTTAAATATAATGTTTGCGAAAACTATTTTAAAAGATCAGCATATTTTTCAGCTTAGAAAAAAAAACATCGGCAGTTTAATTTTATTAAGGAATAATAACGGCACTAACAATTTGATAAAAAAAAATATGTATATTTTATAGCCCTGTCTAAATAATTACAAATGCTGTTGTGACGAAAACATCTGAAGAATTGATGACACCATCATTAGGAATTCACTTTTCCGGATGCACCGTCGTTAATTTTTATTACAATCGCAAAGAAAATTCCCACCCTTAATTTGTATTAGATATCTTAAGACTTTGTTTTATCTCTTTGTCGAGAAATTCTATATGAAATTGTTACGTTAAGAAAGAATAAATGTTAATAAATTTTGAAATGTTGGTAAATGTTATTGTTTAAGCTATGAAGAATGTTTTGAGTTGATTTGTCGTGAAATTGGGTATTATTGTAAAATAGGAGTACTTATTGGTGTGTGTAATAATTTACACATACTGCTAGGTTATGCCATAGTTACCAGACTATTTTTAGTTCATGTTCACCAAAGTCTCACCAAAAGGGCTCAAAATATATCTTTGTGAAGTTTGAATAGTGTGGTAATTGTATCCTCGAACATTTGGCTATGTATTTTTTTATTAACTTGTACTCCTAGTACATATAGAGATTTACTTGAAAAGTTGCTTTTGATATGTAGTTAATAAAGACTTGTGTAACCATAAAACGAGGCTTTTTTTGCTATCAAAAAGTATGACTTTAACCAAATTCCAAAAGTTATTAACGTTTTGGAGATTACTTTCCTTTTTACCTTCAAATTTACTCCAAAATTTTGGCAGTTTTAAAACAAAGAAACCATAATCTTTTAAATAATCTCTAAGTTACTTACACCGAGGTGCATGTCAGATGCAATAACAGATATAACGTTACAATGTTTCCAGAATTTCAGAAAATTATATAAACTGCGTTTGAAGGAATCCATAAAATGATTGGGTTGATAGATATAAATATAAGTTTTTTTAAACATTTCGTGTAAATAATTGTAAAAGATAAAAAATATGACCGAATATTAATTTTGATATACCATAAAGTTGCTGTGTTTATAGAATTTCATGAAAATTATATCTGATTCTGGAAGGTCACTCGGTACATTCATGTTATAACACAGAAAACGCATTATCGAAGCATAATACTTTACAATACCTTACAATACTCAGCTATCCTTCGGCAGATAACATAAACATTTAAAATACAAAATTTTCCATAATATATATTTCCGGTTGTAGCAGCAGCGGTATCGTAAAAAATCGGTGGTTAAATATGCTTTAGTTTGTATTTATGTATATTTTTTTATAAATACTACAGTTTTAAAATAAATTGATCAGCTGTTGAGGCACCTTACTCTGCATCTCTTTTTCATCGATTTTTATAAAAGTGAGTTATTACTATTGGGTTAATACAATCATAAATTACATGAACTTGAATTTTTCAAGATATTTTTAAAACAGCAATTAATAATATTACTTGGCAAAGGCCACGGTATGCGTGTATGTAGGTTTACGCGTACTAAATGTGTCAACTCTTAGTTTTAAAAATTGTTTGGTTTTTTAAGTTAAAAAAGGTGACACCTGACAATCTTTTTCGGAAAATAGAGAAATGATTTTAACATCTGTTTGGTAATAATGGTGTAAGTATGGTATCAATGAAAGTGCAATTCGACAAACACAGTATTATAGACCTTTATACGGTAATAAATATAAAATTGCTTTGGCAAAAATAATTTAACAACACCACATTACAACCAACTTCATGTTTTAAGCTATTACACACTTTGCAGGAGATATTTAATTGGGAGAGCTCGGAGAGTGATAAGTACGACGTGTTGTCGTTCCGACAAAACGTGTCGGAATTTTTTTTTCCCTAAGAACTCACTGCACAGCGATTCACAATAACAATACTTCCCTTATCTCTCGCACAACAAAAAGTACGCCATACCGTGCAGTCTACACAAAATGATATCTACGCAGGGGAAACCCAAACTCACAACAATCAAACAAATGCATCACAACAACCAAAAATCTACGCGAATGTATCCCAAACAAAACCCGCTGTAACCTTCCCGAGGCGGAATCAAACAATCATCATAGATTTGCAAAATGATTTTCGGCTTACTGACTATGTAGTCGCAATCGGCTCTATAATGGTACCGAAGAACATACTGTCAGCATCCAGAATTTCGGACAACAGAATCTGCATCCACTTATTCTCAAAATCTTGTTGACTTTCTAACTTCTTCCATCAAAACTATGAGAATACAAGACACAGAATTGATTTTACGTAAATTTATCATCCCTGCAAAACGTATCTTGATCTCTAATGTCGGCAGTTACATTTCCCATCAGCTCATGGAACTCGAAATGAAAAAACTAGAACTAACCGTGGTCTCACCAATCAGTATTTTAAGAGCAGGACTCTTAGATGAGGTCTATAGCAATGTTGAAAGCTTTTTGTGAGGCCTCCAATAGATACTTTTGAGCTCTCTTCTTCAATAGTAATCACACATGAAGACACTTCGTTCAGACTTTTTTGCAATGTTTCTACTTATCAAGGCTTTCTTACATTCTTTATCACACCAATCTTTCTTTCTACTTCTTCGTTCGGTGTTGTCCATCTATTTCTTTGCTGTTTCTACAATTTCTGCTTCAATTTGGCTCCATTCACCTTCTATTGTTTCGTGTATTGTATCTTTACTTCCTAGTCTTTTATTTAATTCTATTTCAATTTGTTGTGTTATTTTTTTGTCCCTTAGTATCTCAACATTGACTCTTTTTCTTTCTTTTTTTAGTTTTCTATTGGTTGGTAATTTTTCTTTTATTTTTGCTATAACTAGTGTGTGGTCACTGTTAGCATCTGCTCCCCTGTAGCTCCTGCAATCGTGAATCATCGTATGGTCTGTATTTTTTATTAGCGCATAGTCTATTTGGCTCTTTGTCTTGTTATTCAGGGAGGTCTATGTTTCTTTATGTATATTTTTATGGTCAAAATCAGTACTTATAATTTTCATTTTATTTTCTTCAGCAAACTCTATAAGCATTTTTCCATTTTCGTTGCTTTCTTTGTGTAGTTTTTCCTCCGGTGATATGCCGGAAGTCTTCTTCTCGTCCTACTTTTGCAATTGTGTACCCGATAAATATTTTTATGTCATATTTTGGAATTTATCTTATACTTATCTGCAATCATTTCATAGAATTCATTTTTTATTTCTATGTTTTTCTCTTCCGTAGGTGCATGTCCATTTATAACGCTTATTTTTTTATATTTTCCTCGGATTCTTATGTAACATTATGTCCGATATTTATTTGAAGTCGATCACGGTCCACTATAAATCTAGTCCCAAAGTACCTCCACTTTTAAAGAATACGTTTTTTCTTATCTGCATAATTTCATTTCCTTGCTGCTTTGTTTCTTGTAGAGCTAATATATCCAGCCGATACTTTTCCATTATGTCTGTCAGGTTTCTCAGGGCTCCTTCCTCGTAAGTGCCTCTTACGTTCCATGTTCCCAATTTAATTCTTGTTCTATCACCTTTATTCTCCTTCCCTGCTGCTTTTTTTCTTGTTTTTCCATTTGGTGTCTCTTTATCTCGCCATGTCGTCTTCATTCGCTCCGAGTTTTTTCCGCCTTGGCTAGTTTTTTAATTCTTTGTTTTTGTCCGTATCAATCCCATTTTTTTCCTTATTCCATTTCCATGTTTGTCCCTCTATTTTGATCTTTTGATATCCTACCTTGCTTCTCTTCCCCTTATTCCTTTCTAGTTGTGCTATTCTTCTAAGTTCCTTTTGTATTATTCTTTCTTCCTTTGTCATGTCATCATTTATGTAAATTGGTTCGTCATTTCTCTTTTTTAATTCACTTTTGTTTTCCACTATTTTCATTTTATCTTGGATATTGTTCAATTCCACTACAGCAATTTCCTCCTTACTGTATTTACTTCTAATTCTTTGTCCATAAAATTCTTCATTGCCTTTCTTAAAATGCTCTGTTTGTTTTCATTTGTACTACTATATTTTTCTTCCTATTTTCCCTTTCTTGGTTTTCTACTCTCTCTTTGGCAGCTATTATTTCTGTTTTTAGCCCATCCAGTTCTCTTACCAGTTTCTCATTAGATTCCTTTAACTGTCTTGTTTCTTCCTTATATTGTTCTTGGTTTGGTGCGATCTCATTTATTTCGTTTCTCATTCCCTGTATTTCTTCGCTTGCTCTTTTTTGTTCTTCTCTAACTGTCCTCGTGTCCTCCACGACTGCTTTTAGCATCATCATCATTTGCTCTATTTCCGTCCTCTATTTTTCCGGTTTATTTTCGCCTTTTTGTGGTATCCTCGGTGTTATTTTCGATCTTCTTGTGATCTCGAACCCTCTTCCACTTTCCTTTTCCTCCCCTCATCGGCTGAACTCTCTTCCGATTTCATGTTGGGGTCATATTTTCATATTTATTTTGTTCATAATCCGCGGAAGAGGCTGGTAACCAGTCGACCTGTCGGATTGTCCTCATCTATCGGATTTATAATTCGTCGGTGTTTCAATGTTTTTCTTTAAAAATCCGCTTGCTTCTCCGTCTGGCAACGCCGCAAGTATTTCTTGCGCACAACCTGTCGCTTATCTCCGACTGTTATCTATTTACACTTCGTTTTTAACCCAATTCTACCTATTAGAATAACAAAACTTCTTCTATTTTCTTTCCTCTCTGCTACTTCGCACTCTCTTGTTCACTTTCGTTCCACTTTTTAGTATTATTTCCCGTTGTAAGGCCCGTTTTTCGAGTTAAGAAAAGTTGGCTTTTGACTCCAATCAACCAATTGACATAGCATACCTAGACTTTTCAAAAGCTTTCGATCGAGTTCCCAGGGAGAGGCTGCTATTCAAGCCACACTGTGCCGGTATAAAAGACAACTTATTAAATTGGATCAGAGCGTTTTTCACGAATCGCACATTCAGAGTTAGAGTAGGTTCAGATTTTTCTCAAAGTAAATCCGTGCTTAGTGGGGTGCCGCAAGGTTCAATTTTAGGACCTTTGCTTTCCTTGGTTTTCATATCTGATATTCCAACTCAAATCCGGTCATTTGCCATGTTTGCTGATGTTATAAAAATCTATTCCAATTCTATCACATACCCCAGTCAGTTACAAACAAAAAGATCTTCAAACTATCAGACACTGGTCCGACGCTTGGCTGTTACCTTTAAACGAAGAGAAGTGCGCTATCCTTCACATGGGCGAAAACAATCCCATGAGAAATTACAGTATCAACGAGACAGCAATAAAAGTAATTACGAAACAAGTTGACTTGGGAATAACTATAACTAGTGATTTGACGTGGTCGTCGTATGTTACAAAAATTTGTCATCGAGCAAACAAGATGTTATATTTGATCAACTTATCTCCATGACTTCAGCTAAGAAGATCTACACAACTTATATTCAACCCATTTTAGAATTCGGCGGACCGGTCTGGAATTGCGATCGTATAAGCGATAGGAACCGCTTAGAGCTCAGTCTACGTCGCGCAACCAGACTACCATGTGGAAATATCAGGCCAGCATTTGAAGAGAGACTCAAAGAAAACAGAGAGGAGACATTATCATGACATTCTAGATTCTCACTGGTCGTTTTCCCATCCAGGCAGCTGACTTTTTCCAATTAAACCAAGACACGTGATTTCGAGGTCACTCCCTAAAACTCAAAAAAGAAAACTTTAAAACTACGGTCCACCAAAACTTCCTGTCAGACAGAGTATTCCAGATTTGGAACAATCTTCCCGAACAAGTCATCAACGCGCAGTCCACTAACATCTTTAAGAACGGATACGACACAAATTTACACTTATGAAAATTATTACCTTCAGAAGTTACCTTTCTTTTAAATTTAATTTGTATTTTTATGTAGGCTTAAATTTTGAATTTTGTTTTCTTTATTATTAAAAAGACCAATTATATTATGTTAACTCTGGGGACTAATAGATTAGTCTCAGTCTGCGCTATGTATGTAATAACAATAATAATATAAAAAATCTTTTTTGATTTGAAAAAGGCTTTTGATATAGCATGGCGTTCTTAATTCTGGAAAAATTTCCTGATTGTGGAATAAAGGGCAAATCATCCAGTTCATTAGAAATTTTTTGAGCAACCGAACATTTAGGGTTGCTGTGAATGGTTTACTTTCAACCATAAGACCTCTTGATGCAGGTACACTTGAAGGATCTGTGCTGAGCAGCACCCTATTCAATCTACCAATTAATTATATTATAAATGGTATTACGCTTCCCGTCAAATCCCTCCTATACTATGCGGACGACTTACCTTTAAGGTCTAAATTCATCATCCGTGACTCGTCTCCTGATTTCACCTTCCCAATGGACAGAACCAAGGAATCCGATTCTTAAAAGTGTCTACTTCTCCTACACCTTCTCAGCCCCGTAGCTAGAAAACTTATTCAGGGGGGGCAAGTTTGTCGACAGAGGGGGCTTCATGTAAATATATATATTTTAATAATACTACTTTATTTTTTCTCAATTTTTACATTTTGAAAGAACATTAAAATAAATGTAAACGTCGATTTTTTACGCTATTAAATTTTCGTAAAAACCTGTCGAAGTCCAAAGAATTGGTACGGTACTTTTCAAAAGCCAGAAAAACCAAGTTTGCCAATCTTTGATGCGTCATTGAACGCGCCGGACGATTTATTCCGGTTAAAACAGATAATGTAGATTCACAAACAGCTGTACCGCATCCAAAAATTCGTGCAGTGGCCAATAACACTAGGTAACAACCAATTTGTTTGAGTTTATTGTTAGATATTAGAAAAGGGCGACCCTGTAGGTTTGCCATGACAACAAACAAGAACACATGAATAATTGTAAAAAAAGTAATGAGCTGTCGTTTTTTTGTATTCTGTATTTTTGCGTTGTATTTCCTAAAGTTCATTAAAGCTTCCACGAACACGTACCTCTTGACTACTTTTGAGTTGTGGACGGGCAAGAAGCCCAACGTTAGCTATTTTAAGACTTTTGGTTGTCGTGTTTTATGTCATCAGAAGAAACCAAATTAAGATAAGTTCCGACCAAGATGTAAGGAAGGCGTTTTCGTCGGATATTCAGAAGAAGTCAAGGGATTTAGAGTATGGTTCCCAGAAGAGGGAAGAGTATACATAGCTCGAGACGTAAAATTTATAGAGAAAATAGATTTAAAGTTGAATGATGACTGTGAAGATTTCGTTCTTCAAGATCTGGAAGAAGGAGACGTCATACCTCCAACTTTCACGATCGACGTTCCCATAGATCCTATGATCGAAGACAATCGACAAGAAATCCAAGATAGCGACCAGAGAGCAACAAGTGAAGAAGAGGGTTTCGAGAATGAACATTTCGATCAAGAATAGGCGGCATCAACTAGACGTGGTCCAGGCCGTTCGCAAATCGAAAAAATTGGCTTGAAGGGAAGACCTCGAAAACGATACAACCTCAGAACCGAAGAAACCACATTGGCAAGCGAAGCACCAGTATTTGGTTTTCTTTCTGAAATTCCATTAGATCAAGCGTTGAACGGTGCCGATGCGAACGAATGGTTTGAAGCTATCTGCCAAGAAGTAGAAAGCATTGTTAAAAATGATACTTGGAAGATGGTACAGTACCCCAATGGAGAAGAGATCATCGGGAGTCGCATAATTTTGAGAAATAAATACCAAGCTAATGGTATGCTAGATAAAAGAAAAGCCAGATTAGTGGCACAAGGTTTTAACCAGAAGCCAGGTGTACATTTTAATGAGACGTTCGCTCCTGTAGCTAAAATGTGCTCTATACGTCTGCTCGTATCCTTGACAGCAATTCACGACATGAAGATTGAACAGCTCGATGTAGCGAATGCTTACCTGAATGGTACCCTCGAAGAGAAGGTCTTCATCAGACCTCCAACCAATCTAGCTAATATTCTTGAGTCTATCATACAGAAACGAGGCCGATCGAGTGTAGTCGGCTAGAAAGCCGCAAGAATATTGGAAGACTTTAGGGATGGCAAGCAAATTTGTCATCTACAAAAATCCCTGTATGTCCTACGCCAGTCCGGTAGAAGCTGGCATATGATGTTGGACAAGGTATTGCGAAAACTTGGTGCGATTCCAACCAACGCCGATCCGTGCGTATATTGTGTTGGACGAGGGGAATATGCAACGATGGTTGTTATTTATGTCGATGACATACTGATAATGTCAAGAGATTCTAACAGAATCAAGCAATTTCGAGAAAAATTGTGCAAGGAGTTCGAAGTGAAGAAACTCGGTAATGTTGGCTATTGTTTGGGAGCCGAGTTTGAAGTTGAGAAGTCAAAGATAACTATGCACCAAAGAGGCTACATCTTAGACCCCCTCAAACCTTTCGGCATGGAGAATTGCAAGCCGATATCAACTCCCATGGATCCGCAGACAAAACTCGTCAAACCAACGACCGCTGAAGAAGTGAAGAATTTCCCGTATCGCGAATTGATAGGTGGCTTGACATATTTGGCCATCACGACTAGACCTGACATCAGTCACGCAGTGAGTTCCTTGGGACATTTCAATAACTGTCATGGCAAGGTCCATTGGACAGCAGCGAAGCGAGTGCTTCGATATCTGAGGGGTACTCTGAACTATGGTCTTGTGTACACAAACTGCCCCCATCTTGTAAGAGGCTACGCAGATGCCGACTGCGCAAATTGTGCTATTGACAGACGATCTTATACTGGATACGTCTTCATGTTAGCAGAGGGACCCATTCCATGGGATTCCAGGAAACAAAAAACTATGGCATTATCATCTACAGAGGCTGAATACATCGCATTAACAGAAGCAGTCAAGGAAGCCACTTTCATCCAGAAGTTCCTGCTGGAGTTAGGGTTCGCACAGTTGTCACAAATGGTGATATTCAGTGACAACCAAGGCGCATTGAGACGGGCTCAATATCCGGTCTATCATGCGAGGAGTAAGCACATCGACCTTTTAGACATCACTACATCAGAGAAGTGGTGAAGAATGACTCATTAACTATACAACATGTCCCTTCGGAAGATATGATTGGTGACATCTTCACCAAGGGTCTAGCAAGTATAAAGCATGCTTCCTTCACGGAGCGGCTAGATCTAGCACAACCCCGGGTCGAGGGGAAGTGTTAGATATTAGAAAAGGGCGACCCTGTAGGTTTGCCATGACAACAAACTAGAACACATGAATAATTGTAAAAAAAAGTAATGAGATGTCGTTTTTTTGTATTCTGAATTTTTGCGTTGTATTTCCTAAAGTTCATTAAAGCTTCTACGAGCACGTACGTCTTTATTCGTAATATTTATTTTTTTCCATGTTTAGTAGTAGGCTATGGAATAAAATGTGACATGACAGTTGATTTTTTTATACGATCAACATTAACGTTAGGGCGGGTGGGTGGGGCTAGTAAATATGCTTAAGCAATCGGCATTATATTGAAATTTTATTACTAAATTGAAATTTTTAATGTGTAAGTCTTCCAGGGGGGGCAACCACAACTGCTAGGGGGGGCTCAGCCCCATCTTGCCCCCCCGTAGCTACGGGGCTGCACCTTCTTTAACTTTGCATGGTCAAACGATTACCTTCGTACCTGAGCTTAAGTATCTAGGACTCCTTTTCGACCATAAACTTAAATTACGAGTACCATAAATGATTTTCAGTTCAGTCTTCAGGCGCACCTCTGTTATTACATACGACAGACGTGACTAAATGGTTTCTTTATTTTATTGACTATAAATCACTATTCAAAACGACTCACTCCATTTTCTCGAAAATTTGACAATACAGTACTTTTATTATTAGTATTATAATGCATCTATCCAAACTGATATACAGAGTGTTCTCGCCTCAATATTTCTCGATAGGCAACCCATTTTACGTTTCATAAACAGTTTTTGATTAATTTTTATTTTTAAATAATAATGAACGCATGCATAGCAATGATCAGAACCAAAATTATGACAGATTATTTCTGTCAACCAAATGTTTTCAATTGATTTTATTTTGAACATTTATTATAAATTTTGTTTTGTCATTATTTGGCATTGACATCTTTGTCATTTTTTTTCTGTGATTGCTATGATTGCTTATTAAAAAAAATTAAATCGGACGAAGTCGTCTCTGGGGTGTAATATGCTGCCTATGCAAAATTTCTTAGGAGTGAACAGACAAAATGAACACCCTGTATGCGTCCTTGCAAAACTGTGGATGATATCAACACAAAATTTTGTAATAGAAAACTCACTTGTAACAAACGGTTAGCGCGTTTCTTTACCTTTATTCGAACATTAGATACATATTTTCATTTTAACTTATAATGGTTGCCATAAAAAAACAATAAAATTTGCAAAATCAAATCTTTTAATTTTTCGAAAGAGCGGGATTTGACACGCTGTACCTACTTTATAGGTGAGGGAAGTTCTGTCGAAGTAATCTTCGACCATTTTTTTTGTTGCTAATATTATGCACTTGTTTGTTTCAATTATTAATAAGTGCGCAATATTCGCGACAAAAGAAATGTAACCCATCTAGTGACTATCGATACCTTACATTTCACTACTGATATTAGTCTACTTCCCTTAAGGTTTCTGCTTGCAGTAATCGTATTTTAGGTAATTCTAATAGAATGATTAAATACTACTGCAATTATGACAATTTTGTATGATTGTGTGTTAGATAGATTTATTTTGACTTTTCTAAATTTATTCTCTGGGTAGTTCTGGCAGTCACAATAAAAGTTGTTACAATTGTTCCCATATTTTAAACGTCTTCTGGAAATATCAAGAAATTCTTATTATACGCTAAGTGAGTTTTTTAACAAGTGTGTAAATATAGTCATTTACGTTTTACATAAAGTTATTCTTAGTTTTCACTACAATAATAATTGTTGTAAAGTCGGGTTCCAACGTAATAAATTATAGTGAAGATTTGGAGAAATGCTGCAAATATTTGGCTTCCAATCACCGTAATATATTAATTTTAAAGCAGTCAGCTGTTATCTTCTATTTCTATTCTTACTATTTCAGACCGCGTCGTTTTCACCCGAGGTTGCTAATAATAACTCGACAACAAACTAACCTCGTTCTCTTTTAAGGGCAACCGAAACAATCTTGGGCCACGTTTTTCGTTTTGTATTAAATTTTCCTCGCGACCATAAATAATAGTGTTTTGCGATGTTTCTTTAAGACGTTCGCACAACTCGAAACACTTTTTTTGGGAAAAAAATCGTGTTTACAAAGGATAACAAACGACTTCCGAGGACATACAACTTCCGTGACTAGCCCATATCTCTTATAAACCATCTATGGCGGCTTATCTTCCTGTAAATTAGACAGAAACGATAGGATTCGTAAACGCTCGCTCCGCATTTTCCTCAAATTTTCGCCGATAATTATATTGATAAGGTCACACAGGAAAGGACGAGGGCCAACCTAACTCGCTTGAATTATTCCTTAGACGAAGTTCGCCGATTCGAAATGGCGCGTTTACACTTTATTAAAAAAGAAGCGCGGCCATGTTGGAAATTTACGATTTCCCTTACACGTAAATCCCGAAGTTGTTGGCTTGGAACGCAGGAGTTTTTAACAGATAGCTCATTTGTCATTGATATCTATACTCGTTCGGGCTGCAGCTATCAAACACCGAAGTAATTTCGACAATTTTCCTGGAAAATACGATCTCTAATGCCTTATGCTGACTCTGTGTATTGATTGTGGTCGACGGGGTGCTCGGGGCATTTTTAAACCAATCAACGGATTTGTATGTCTTCATCTTAATGTTGTCTGCGTAAACATTGTACTAGAGCTGAATTGCTAAAACTCTTATTAAAATATTTGTAGTAAACTGTATTAATTGACCTTAGGATAATATATTTCCAAGTTCCAAAATAATGACCTAGAATCTACAAAAACATCTTTGTTGCTATTTAGTGTAACACTCACTGCACTTCCTAACTGCTGTATGAAACAATTTGAACACATTTGATCTGTCAATAAATTCCATCGAATCGCACCATGCCGGTGACTACCTACCTTGTTTAATAACGATTATAATTTTGAATATTTTTAGACTACTATTGCTCTTTTTTGTACTCTAGAGGTCATGAAACGTCGAGAAAACATAAAAGCAAGCAGTCGCCCGATGAATACGACTACAATACTTCCTTGGCTTACGCCTGGGAAAAATAATAGAAGAGTTAATAATTCAATATAAAAATTATTCCCGTGAAGATTTTTGTATTAAAAACAAAACATATGTTGCATAAGTTTTCAAATGCAAAAAAGGTAAAACTAACTCCACCCACGTTATGTTATAAATTTCATTGGCTTATTTCACTACATTTAGCTAATACTTGCTAAAATAAGACCAGTGTTGGACAGTATCTAGATACCTATATCTAAATAAAGTATCTAGATACATTTTTGGGTATCTAGTATCTGTATCTAGACAAAATCGAATTTAAGCACAAAATATCTGTATTTGGATACAAAATTAATGGCGCAGATGCAGATACATTTTTCTATTTCACTTTTTTTTCAGTAGTTATTAGTTGAGTTATACTAGTAGTAAATTTTGATACTTCATGTTGGTGATTTTGGTCACAAACAAAAATAGAGGTAAGAGATCCACTAATAGTGTTCTGTCACGGAAATTTTCATATTTTAAATGCCATCATTTCCTACATTGTAGCCTTCAGTACTTATACATCTTTAAATATAATCCTGAGGGGTAATAAATCTAAGCCATGGTAAACTGGTATTTTAAAAACCATAAAACACAATTCACTATTCACTGCGTTTTAAGCTTGTCGGGGCAATGCATTTTATCTGTGTACCTGAGCAACTCGGGTCCGGTAGGCCGGCTGGTTGTATTTGAGTTATTAAATAAAAGTAATTTTATTAGTAAAAATATTTGTTTAAGGTATGTTATTGTTTTTAGAAAATAATAATTGCGTGTTACATAATGATTAATTTTTTGAATTAGCACAAATTAGTTCTGTAATCAACTAATTGAATGTTCAATACATACATTTCTCTCGCATAAATCGCATACTTCTTACTGTTTTATACCTTTATTTTGCAGACAAATGTAGCATCTTTTCCTGTTGCTACATGTGTCATTTCTTCGCTTTTTCATTGTTGGCCCTAACGCGAGGCGGGCTTGGCAGGTCCGTTTTGCCCTAGAATGTGCCGATTATGTTTAAGTGTAAATCTTGGGCAATAAAATTAATATTTTTACAACCCTCGGTAGAATAATTTATCGTGATATATTCTCAGAAATCGTGAAACGAGCCTTTGATCCTATAAGGGGTTTAAATATCTTTCTAAGAAATTGTACTTATTCTGCCTTAAACGGAACCAGCAATTCTTCCTAAAATATATATACTTCCCGCACCGGGATAGACGATTACCGGTATGGTCATAAAAACATCGTAAGCCGATTCTGAAGAATAATAATTTATGACAGGTTGGCGACAACAGACCTTCAGCACAGAATAATCATTTCCCGTATTCTTTTGAAATATTAATTTTAATGCTGGAGATAATTATTACATATACTCAAATACAATTTGGACACTGTAGTATGGCAATAAAAGCAAAAAAATATTCTTTTTAAGCGTACGTAATAACTATTGCACAATTTGCCACACATCAAACAGCGAAGCGATGGCCTAAGTATTTGCAGAAAAAAAGAAAATATTTTTCAGTCTTGAATAACTATGCTACAGTAAAATGTTTACTTTTTAAAATTTAATACCACAATCCCTTCTTCTGCACCTGTGGAACGGGTGTTTAGTAGCGGAAACCAAACTCTGACACCAAGAAGAAATAATTTAGGTGACAATACGTTCGAAATGTTGTTAATTTTAAAAAATTCATTAAACAATACATAAAAAAATACATAAACATGCTTTCGGTTATTTTATTCGCCCAAGCTTCAAAAGTTATCTGTTTTTTTTGTATCTGTTATCTAGATACATTTCGAAAAAATCGAAAACAATCCTTATCTAGATACTTTTATCTTCCATATATCTATATCTGTATCTAGATATTTTTAAAAGTATCTGTCCCCAACACTGACTGTTACCTACTGAAGTATTAGTATCATTTAGAAAAACTAGAAATATTTTGATTTGATATTCGAGTAGATACTTCGTATTTCGAGTATGAGGATCTACTGAGTTTTATTTATATCAACCATTGTCAAAAAATTGATCGAATGTTGTTTCGACAGAACTTTCTTCGCACCAAAAGTATAATGAAACATATTCAGCATTTTCGAGTTGAGTCTTTTCTTCAAACAACTTTGTGATGATCTAATCAACATTTATGATCAACATGTATAGCACCTTGGATTGCTGCAGTGTAATACTAAAAATAACTGTATTCTATTCCCAAAATTACCTGCGAAAATCGAGTAAGCTGTTCCATCAATTTTTTGGGGGAATAAATCAATATTCTTAACAATTTACCATGCTTACAATAACTTTAAAACGTCTGCAAGATCTCAAAGTATTCATTTCTGCGATTTTTGAGTTATTCAATAAAATAAATTGACTGATCCATACATTTTTTTGAGTCACTGTAAAAGTAAATCTAAAAAACATGAATGCAATGATAAATTACGAAAATGTACTGATGATATTTTGTACAGTTTAAATAGGATTTATTCGGCAAAATTGTGAAATGTCGTCATCAAGTTTTTGGGCTTGATAAAGAGATATATTTTGATTAAAAAGCTATATCAGTTTTGCAATTCTTGATTCAATCAGTAAAATAAATTGACTCGGTGATTAATTTTTTTGAGACACCCCCTATAAGCAAAACTAAAAAATATGAATTGAATGATAAATCACAATTGTAGTCTCATCCTATTTTGGACATTTTAGATAGGATTCATTTGGCAACATTTTGGGCTGACGTCATCACTTTTTTGGAGGGGATAAGTAAATATATTTTGAATAAAAATTTATTATGCTTAACATATGTTTAAAACATCTGTAAGATTTCAAAGCATTCGGTTTTGCAGATTCAAAATTAAATTGTTGGGGAAACGAAGTTCACGGTCAGCTACTACTAAATAAAACCATTTCCCGAATTATGTTCTGCACCCTTCACGCGATAAATGGATACAATATTTAGTTTCTTCTTACCAAAGACTAAATTTAGATGGTCGTCGGGCGTGTCACAATGTTTATGTTATGCATTCCAGATAATAAATAAAATATACACTTCGTAAATATTTAAAGCTGCGCAGCACATCAGTTTTCCATAACCATTAGTTAAACAATGCCGTCGAGGATACTGATCTTACTTTTGGCACTTTTTGTCCTCAACAGCACAATTGCACGAAATTCTGACGACTCCAGGGTGAGTATAAGATATCCAGAAACACCTGAACCTCACTATTTTCAGTTCTGGGTTGACTCCACATCACAATCGCCTCCCGAAAACCAAAATATCAACAACGTTTGTGTGACAGGCCTGAAAGATAAACTAAAAGTTCACGATGCCCAGCTTATGGAACTGAAGAGCCAGCTACAAGCAACAAAAGACGAACTGCTTGCCTTAACCGAAAGACTCCCAGAGCAGAAGATTTTTTCTCCCCAGGACTGTCAAGAGGTGCTGCGACGCGGCCACAAAGCTTCCGGTATGTACAAAATTAAACCTAAATACTCTCCGGAGGAGTTCTGGGCATGGTGCGACTTGACGACAAGTGGGGGCGGCTGGACTCACGTTCTCAACAGGTTCGACGGCTCAGTAGATTTTTTGCGAAACTGGACCGACTATAAGATGGGATTTGGTGATCTTTCGGGAGAGTTTTGGTTGGGCTTGGAATATTTGTACCATTTAACAGGTGAGTTATGGGTTAATGTGCTTGTTTGGTTTTTATATTTTTGAATATGTAGGTAGTAAACAGAATGAATTATTGTTCGAACTTGTGGATTGGGATATGACGAAAATTAACGCAGGGTATAACAAGTTCATAATTGGGAATGAAGGTGAAGGATATGAACTCAAATCGGTAGGAAAATTTCCATATGGTACAGATGATTCTATGTCACAACATGTAAATATGAAATTTTCAACCCCAGATAAAGACCAAAGTCCTGGAAAGTGCGCTTTGGCTTTTAGTAAGTTTTTTACTTCCCGAGCGTGAGCTTTTTCGATGTTGCATGATTCTTAGAATATGAAAAATTAGCTCCTGCATTTAGGTCTGTGTAGATTTTTAAGACAGATGATCTTCGAAACTAATCGACCGCTTGGTGTCAAATTTTATATGTATTTTAGGAATATCGTGTAGGTAGTAAAATGCTCACTAACATTTCTCTAATCGTTCCTGCTAGCAATGTATTGACGTCACCTCAAAATTTTGTACAGTAACTTGTATTTAACTTTTTTAAAATGACACACTCCTACACTTGTGTTTTATAAATTCGTCTTCAGTTTTAGTCCTAGACAACCAAATTGTTGTGAAAAAATTAATATTATAACATTTTGCAAGTTATCTATGAAACTACAAAACCGGATTCTCTGGAATTTTAGAAACGAGATTTACTTTAGGGGCTCAAAAAAATTAATGAATGAGTCAATTTATTTGTTAATCAAATCAAGCACGGCTCACCTCATTTTTCCCGAATGGTTTTCACATTTATATTAACCTTACACTGGTTGTCATAAAAAATAAAATTCGCAAAATCAAATCTTATAACTTTTGGAAAAACTGGCCATATAGTACTGTTGTTCTGTCAAACTAACGTTAAATACTACTTTTTAAACATGTTTTATTGTTTGTTTTTACTATAATTTGTTGTTGCTTTTTGCAGAAGCCTCATGGTGGCATAAGAATTGCTTTGACAGTCAACTCACAGGCGTGTATGCCGACCGAGGTCTAGGTAAAAATAACCAAAACATATACTGGAATTCATTCCATGCAGCCCCGTACAGTCTGAAGCAAATTCGAATGATGATCCGACCTGTAGACTGACAGATCTGGGATACAGTGGGGCTCATTTTACTCAAAAATATATCTTTATCACTTCGTCACTTCAATATAAATAAAACTTTTTAATATTTTGTAGCGCTTTTGAGTTGTAGTTGAACCGTTTTATGTTGAAAATATTGTATCAGTTTGGTTTAACTTCGCGTCTACATTATTTGTGAGCCATTTTTACAAATAAAATTATGGGACACCGAGGATCCTTGTATCCTTTTATCCTTTTAGTTAAGGCTCAATTAACTCAAATAACTGAAAATGTGAATCAATCACCCCTGATACCTACTGTGAAATCCACCAAGAAACGATAAGTTTAACAAAAGTTTTGATTAAATCGTTGCAAGTAGAAAGCCTTCCAACCAACAAAATGTCAACAACGTTTGTGTGATAGGCCTGAAAGATAAACTAAAGCTTCACGATGCCCAAATTATGGAACTGAAAGCCCAGATACAATCAACAAAAAATGAAAAACACCAGGAGCATACATACCATACAACAAAATAAACTTGTGAAATACCCGTAACAAAGCATTTGTCCCTGGACGTGAAAGTAGTAATCATGATTCTTTTTTTAGTTTCAATTCTCTGTCTGTCAATGTACAAAATTTGATTATTTTTTTTCTAACCGCTTCTTCGGGAGACAAATCTTGCGATTTTGAAGGGCATTTAATTTCGACTAATGCACTCCTATCCCCTAGAACCCTGTCTGGACTACCAGCCAAGTAAGGAAATTGTTTTGAAATAAACAAGCAGCCACACCGTTCAGTTTTTATATTTTTATTTATTTCAAAACACTTGACAGCTTTTTCCTTACTTTGGGTGTCCATAGTATGTATGACTGTTACCTCTAAATGTACTGTACAACAGAGACTCCACAGTTTTAGCTGTTGTTGTAGTCGGTCTAAGTTTGTAAATACGTAAAAAATTTGAAGCTGTAATCCTAATTTCTCTTTCTTTTGCCCAAATGTGTCTGTTGCCTAGTGTCTATTTCAATTTGGTCTAAATTCAAAGACAATTTTCTCAAAAAAACCTCTTTGGCTGTCACAAATGTTTCTACATCCATGACTGGATTTTCTAAAAAATATTTAAACCATAATCGCAGTCGGAACCAGCATACGTAAATTTTTTTACGACATATTTTTTTACAAATTCTTTGTCTAAGACGAGCTTGTTTTATAGACGAACAATATTTTTTTGTTATTAAACCAACACCGTTTTAATCACAATATATTTACTTATCCCCTCTAAAAAATTAATGACGTCACCTCAAAATTTTGCTGAATAAATCCTATCTAAATTGTATAAAATATAGTGAGTCTCTTCTTGTGATTTATCATTCCATTCATGTTTTTTGGATTTGCATATACAGGATGACCCCAAAAATTAATGAATGCGTAAATTTATTTTATTGATTTAATCAGGAACTACAGAACCCAATGCTTTGAAATCTTGCAAATGTTTTAAGGTTATAAAGAGCATAATAAATTTTTAGTCAAAATATATTTGCTTATCCCCTCCAAAAAATTGATGACGTCAGCTCAAAAGTTTGCCGTATAATCCTATTTAAAGTTTACAAAATATGATGAGTCTCTTCTTGTAATTTATCATTCCATTCATATTTTTTGGATTCGGATATACAGGGTGACTTAAAAAATTTAATGAATGCGCAAATTTCTTTTATTGATTTAATCAGGAACTACAAAACCGAATGCTTTGAAATCTAATGTGAAAAAAAAAACATAATAGGCATGCAGTCGCCACGTTTCCGATAGCGAGGGAAGTACTGTCTAAACTCTTTAGACCAATTTTTTTGATTTTCCCATTTTTCCATTTCTCAATTTTTCAATGCTTCAGTTTGGGATTTTTTCACTGTTTCGATTCTTTAATTTTCCTTCTATTTTTAGGTTTTTCAATATTTCAGCTTTGGAATTTTGCAATATTTCGTTTCTTCAATTTTTCAAATTTTTGATACTGTGTTTTCTCGGTTTTTAAATTTTTCGATATTTTAATTTTTCAGTTTTTAAAGTTTTAGATTTTTAGATTTCTCACTATCTCGACTTTTCGATTTTTCAGTTCCATGATTTTTCAATTTGTCGAATTTTTAAATTTTAGATTTTTTGTTCTCAATCATTCAATTTTCTGAGTTTTCATGCTTAGATTTTTTTTGTTGTTCAATTCTTGGATTTTTAAAATTTTTGTTTTTTAAATTTTCCTATTTATCAACTTACTGAGATTTCAATGTTTTGATTTTTTGATTGTTCAATTTCTCGATTTTTTGAATTTTTAGTTTTTGATACGATTTTTTTTTTCAAAAATTTTCAGTTTTTCAATTTATTAAGTTTACGATATTTCAGTTTTACGATTTTTAATTTTTTTTTTCAGTTTTCAATGTTTGACGTTTCTAAATTTTTCGATTTTTCAATTTTTCGATTAACTGATTTTTTGATTTTCCCATTTCTCTATTTCTTGATTTTTCAATTTTCTTCAATTGTGATTTTTCAATTTTTCGATTTCTGGATTTTTCAATGTTTCAGTTTTGGATTTTTTCACTTTTCCGATTCTTCAATTTTCTTTCCATTTTTCAGTTTTTCAAGATTTCAGTTTTGAATTTTTTCACTTTTTCGATTTTTCAATTTTCCTTCCATTTTTCAGTATTTCAGTTCTGACATTTTGCAATGTTTCGGGTCTTCAATTTTTCCATTTTTTGATGTTTCGATTTCTCGGTTTTTCAATTTTTCGATAGGTATTTTAATTTTTCAGTTTTTAAGTTTTCAATTTTTCAATTTTGGTGTAATTTGAAAACGGTATTAATAATACATTTAGGCGAATAAACTAATAGACGGGCTTAATAAGCCTTGTTTGCTCTACAGTGTCTAAATCGTGTTTGAATAATATAATAATTATCTCGAATATTAAAATTAATATGTCAAAAGATTACGAGAAATGATTATTCTGTGCTGAAGGTATGTTGTGGGCCGCCTGTCATAAATTATCATTGTTCTGCATTATCGGCTTACGACGCTTTTATGACCCACGTCCGGTAGTCGTCCATCCCAGCGCGTCAGGTAGATTAAAGGAAGAATTGCTGGTTGCGTTTGAGGCAACAAATGGCGCCCAATTCAAACTTGTCTCTGTCCTTCGCTTATACACCTCTCTGTAATAACTTAGCTTACAAACTTAACTTCAAAAATGCTCGCTATGATGAAATTAACGCCTAATTTTCTGCTATAAATTGGAATAGTTTGTTTTCAACTAATGATATTAGAACAAGTTTTGATATTTTTTCCAGCGTTCTAAGAACGGCTATTGAAATTTTTATCCCTAAATCTGTTGTGACTAATAATAAATTTCCAAACTGGTTCTCCAAAGGCACTAAATTACTTATAAAGAAAAAAAAAAGACTATTTAAAAAATTCAAACTTAGTCATGATATAGCATAATAAATTTAAAGAAATCAGAAATTCTGTTAAAAGTTTGATTTATGAAGACTACAAGAAATTGATATCTTACACCGAAAACAATATCAATACGAACCCTAAATATCTTTGGAGCTATGTCAATTCATTAAGAAAAAACTTTGGAATGCCAAACTGGATGGTACACAATCAGGAAAATTCGAATAACCCTCAAATTATTTGTAATATGTTTGCTGATTTTTTTCAGAGTACATATACAAACCATCAAAACCAAAATATAGATGTCCCTAATTTAGATGTATTCCACAGTAATAATACTCTCAGCTCAATTAAAATTTCAAACGACATTGTATTTCACAAATTATCCAATTTGAAAAATAAATTAAATCCCGGGCCAGATGGTATTCCTGCCTTGTTTATAAAATATTGCAGTCCAACTCCTACTTGCCCAATTACCCTTCTTTTTCAACTTTCTCTGGATTCTGGCACTTGACCTGAACAGTGGAGATTCTCATTTATTATCCTTTTGCATAAATCTGGCTCCAAAAATTAAGTTAAAAATTACAAACGTATCGCTTCCTTGTGCTCTTTATCTAAAGTTCTGGATTCTATTGTTTCTGACCATTTAATCTCAACATTTAAAAATAATATTTCCATCCACCAACATGGCTTTTTACCTAATCGTAGTACAGTAACTAACCTATTTGAGTATACTAATTATATCAACAACTCAATGGAACAAGGATATCAAGTCGATGCCATTTATACTGACTTCTCCAAGGCTTTTGATCGTGTTGATATACAACTTCTTTTAAATAAATTAAAATACTATGGCGTGATTGGAAGTATTTTATCTTGGATCAGATCTTATTTAAAGCACAGAACGCAGATAGTCAGTATAAATGGCCATCAATCAAAAGTTATTAATGTAATCTCAGGAGGACCGCAAGGCAGTCATCTCGGTCCTGTGCTTTACTTTTTGTTTGTTAACGATATCACAAAGTGCTTTTCTCACTGCAAATATCTTCTTTTCGCTGATCATTTAAAATTATATGTGAAAGTTACTAATGTTAAAGATATTCAGCACGATATAGATTCTTTCTGGAAATGGTGTGAAAATTCCATGAGCCCTAATATAGATAAGTGTAAAATCATTTCATTTACAAAATGCAGTGTACCAATTGATATTTCATATCATATCAATAATAACGTATTGTCGAAAACCGACACAGTTTTAGACCTTGGTGTTACACTAGATTCTAAATTAAATTTCAGCGGTCACATTGACAACATTTTAGGTAAGAGTTTTCGCTTATGTGGTTTTGTTAAGAGGCACTGCAAAAATTTTAACAATGTAATAGTAATTATTAAATTATTTTCTACGTTGGTGAGGCCAGTTCTCGAGTATTGTAGCAGAATTTGGAATGCCTACATACATACATATTGATAGGATCGAAAAAGTTCAGAAGAAAATAGTAAACTTTATTTTATTTAAATTGAAGATTAACAAAAATAATTATACGTACTGCGAGAGGCTGAAGTTAATTGGTCTTCAATCACTCGAAACATGTCGTCAGTGTCAAGCTATAACTTTTGGACACAAAGCTTTACATAGCAAAATTGACTGCTCCAAAATTGTAAATAAATATGTTTTTCTACCGCCCACGTTTTTTGGTTTTCTAATAGAGCTATTAACGCACGCAAATGACGTCACAGCAGTTCATTAATAGCGGAAAGGCGTTCTTTAATAGATCTGGTGTAATTTAGATCGGTAAGATTGGTAGCAATGACGAGAAATGTCAGGTGAATGTCTGTGACAAATCTAAACTTAAAATTTCCCATGTTTCCGGACGCGTAACTTCTTCGCAAGACATTTTAACCAATTTCAAATTACAAAAACTCGAATTGGTTCGAATTACAATTGTTGTTGTGAAAATTCGAACCTTAAATATTTCGTGGTTAGTGTCAGACCGACCCATCACCAACCACGACAAAAGTCCCCAGATTAAAAAAAATGCTAATTTCAATTAAATTTTGGGAAAAAACGTGTGCGGTAGAAAAAATAGTATAAATAACTCGTTCATAAGGCCATTGAGGCACTCATCCTTTATATAACTCGCGGCTTCGCCGCTCGTTCTATAAACTTGGATTCGTGCCTCAATATTTGCCTTATGAAACTCGTTCTTTAATATACTATTACCTTGAGAGTTCCTTCCTACAAAACTCGAGTACATGAAACTGTAGCCATCCGTGTTCATCGTACACACTACGGTTATAATTCTCCATTTGTCCGTAGTGCTAGGTATATCAACACTGTATCCGAAGATTTAGACCTGTTTCACTGTAGTTCCAAAACCCTTAGACGGTATTTGCTTTCATTGTAGAATGATGTATCCTAAACTATTTTTGCGAAATTTTGTTACGGTATTTTTTTCCCCTTACAGTATGTAAGTAATTATTTTTATAGATGAATATTTTTTTTCTTTTTGTTATATTTGACTTCTGTCTTTTCTAAATTAATTTTTATTTTTGTCCGGATGTATAATATTAGAAATTGCCTGTTATATTTATAAATTTACCCGATTCGCTAGTGGACTGTAGAGTAACAGATCCTACGCTATCCGATCATTCTGCCATAGTCTTAAAAATGAAATGTGAACTCTCAACGAACAGCGTGGTTACAACGGAGCGGATATATCGTCCCATAAATATTACAAAATTAGAAAATTTCTGTGAAAACTTACATAGTACTGACTGGTCCTTTATATATTCATCTAAATCTGCTCAAACTGCTTTCAGTAGTTTTTTCAGTAGCTTTTTAGATCTGTATTATCATTGCTTTCCTATAGTGACTCTTAAATTACATACTCAAAAGTCTCAGTCAAAGTGGTATAACGACGAACTAAGAAACATGAGAGAAACTCTAAAAGCCATTGATATAATGAGGAAGTCTCCAAGAGCAGCTGAAGGGGCAAATCGGGCGTATCAACAAATACGGGAAATCTACAGAGAACGTCTTGTGTTAGCAAAAAAAGAATACAATAAGAAACAAATTGAAAGCTCAAAAAATAAAAGTAGAACAGTTTGGGACCTCATTCGTTCGGAATTAGGTCAAAGTAAGTATAAATCGCAAAATAATAACTTGACCGCGGATAATCTTAATGACCACTTTTCAAACGTAGTAAAACAATTAGTTAATAATCTTGTTCCACATAATTCAATATATAATTATCTATGTAAAATGACGTCGCCAGGGAAGTAATTTGGTCTGGAATATACTGATCCTGTGGAGATTTCCAGTATAATTAGCGGCTTAAAGGCGAGTGATGCTAGAGATATTTACGATCTAACTACAAACACGGTGAAATATATAAAGGACTGGCACAGTCCAATTCTGGCTCACCTATTTAACAAGTGTATAGAAGAAGCAACTTTCCCTGATGAACTAAAAATTGCAAAAATAAGATCTATATATAAAAAGGGTGACATTAATAACTGTCTAAACTATCGTCCAGTTTCTGTATTGCCGGCGCTTTCTAAAATTTTTGAAATACTGCTTTATAGGCGACTTGCATCATTTTTTGACAACCACAACTTACTTGTAGACAGCCAATTTGGCTTCAGAAAAGGGCGTTCAACAACAATGGCATTGTTAAAATTGGAAAGCGAAATTTTAACTGCACTGGACGAAAAGAAATTAGCATGTGCTTCTTTTCTAGATCTTAGCAAGGCTTTTGATAGCATAGATCATCAGTTGGTATTAAAAAAAATGGAGTTCTACTGCATTCGGGGGTTGCCTCATGACTTAATTAAATCCTACTTCACAAGCCGATATCAGTGTGTAGAGGAAAAAAGGGAGAAATCACAGTTGGCTAAAATAGAGTGTGGTGTACCGCAGGGGTCTGTCTTAGGGCCCTTGTTTTTTATAATGTTTATAAACGATTTGCCTTTTACAGCGCAAAGTCATATATTATTTGCCGATGATACCACTTTGTAAACTGCGCAAGTGATATGGATAACCTAAAACTTATGCAAAAAAACAGTATGTGCTCAGCAAAACAGTGGTTTGACGACAATATGTTAGTTATGAATGCAGAAAAGACGACATCATTAACTTTCTCATTGAAAATAGGCAATTTAATTGGCGAACTTAACAAAATAAAGTCTCTTGGAGTAGTAATTGATAATCGTCTCCTATGGACTGGACATATAGATTATTTAGCAGGCAGACTATCTTCAGTTGTGTATCAAATACGGAAACTTTTAGACTACTGTGATCTCGAAACTGCTTTAGTTTTCTACAGAGGTAACTTCGAGAGTCTCTTGCGTTACTCCATTCTCGTATAGGGAAACTCTACGAGTGCAGTCAGAATTTTTTTGATTCAAAAGAAAGCTGTTCGAGTCTTGCTAAAGAAATCTAAATTTCAATCATGCCGCGAGTTGTTTAAGAAACTGAAGTTACTACCCCTGGCATGTTTATTTATCTTAGAGTCTGTTGTTTTCGCAAAAATTAATGAGACCAAATTTAAAAAGAATCTTAATTATCATAGTTATGACACTAGAAATAAAGATAATTTCGTAATCCCATATCACCGTATTAAAAAAGCACAACAGTCAGCGCAATACACTAGTGCTATTCTGTTTAACGCTCTCCCTAAAAAGGTGAAAGAAAAGCCTCTTCCTCTATTCAAGTCAACCGTCCGGAATATATTAGAGGGCAACTACACGGTTGATGAATTTTTAGTAACTAAGCTGGCAACAATTAATGTCTAAGAAAAATTGTTGATATATACATTATTAATGTTTGTAAAAATTGTGTGTGATTTTAAAATGTATGCTCTGTTACGGTTCGGTTTACTATAGTTGGCTCCTCCTTTTTGGTTACATTTTATATTGAATAATTAAGTATGTACATTATTGTAATTAATTGACATGTCCTCCTGTTCTGTACAATATGAGGCGAAATATATATTATTATTATTATTAACTTTAAAACGTCTGCAAGATCTCAAAGTATGCATTTCTGCAACTCTTGAGTTATTTAATAAAATAAATTGACTGATCCATACATTTGTTTGAGTCACTGTAAAAGCAGATCTAAAAAATATGAATGCAATGATAAATTACGAATACATTCTGATGATATGTTGCACATCTTAGATAGGATTTATTCGGCAAAATTTTGAGATGACGTGATCAAGTTTTTGGGCTTGATAAACAGATATATTTTGATTAAAAAGCTACCATGTCAAACAGTAACTTTAAAACGTCTGCAATATTTCAAAATTCAGTTTTGCAATTCTTGATTCAATCAATAAAATAAATTGACTCAGTGATTAATTTTTTTGAGATACACCCTATAAGCAAAACTAAAAAATATGAATGGAATGATAAATCATAAGTATAGTCTTATCTTATTTTGTACGTTTTAGATAGGATTCATTTGGCAAAATTTTGGGCTGACGTCATCAATTTTTTGGAGGGGATACGTAAATATATTTTGAATAAAAAATTATTATGCTTATCGTATGTTTAAAACATTTGCAAGATTTCAAAGCATTGGGTTTTGCAGATTGAAAATTAAATTGTAGGTGAAACGAAGTTTACGGGGTCAGCTAGTGCAAAATATGGTGGTACGATTCTTGTCATTTATGTAATATCAGGATGAACAAAAAGTGTACCGATTATAACTAAATAAATTCATGTTATAGGCAAACATAATTATTAAACACCTCTTGTAATAAATGTTAAAACATGAAAATTACACCCTTATTTTTATTACGCCGAAAGTGTTTCGAACTCCTACACCCGCAATTTGTGTAACCTTCTTAATGTTTTAATCCACGTATGACCAGATTTTTTTTATACACATGATAATAATTTTAAAATTAAATAACAGATAATTTGTGATATATACCTTGCCATTCGATACTTTTGTCACCGACAAATGGTGTGATTTACGCATGCACACTCGTGCGGGATATGAGCTTTAACGGAGCGCTAAGTTGATATTTCAAAACCGTATCAGCTTTGACTTAAGAAGCTCATAACTTGGCACTTTAAAGCTTAAAGGCACTTGTTGTGTTACTGAATTTTTTAATACAATTTAGCCGGTATAGTTATTTTTATTTCCTCTGTAAGGATGCATTAATTGCCGATCTGTCTACGTAGGAATCGACAATAAGAAATATAGTAGTGGAAAAGTTTGTGAGGTAGCATATTATAGATCATTCTTAAACGTAAATATAAAATTTGTAATAATTAATTCTGTACATTACAGAGGCCGAATGAACTTAGACATTTACCCAACGACTAACACAAGCCCGGCTAGCTCAGTCGGTAGAGCATGAGACTCTTAATCTCAGGGTCGTGGGTTCGAGCCCCACGTTGGGCGCACTTTTTTTTTGTTCTCTACATCCCTATTAATTTAATTTATTGAAAAACTAACATTTAACACATTATAATTTCGTCTTGTACCGTTAACGAAATTTGGCTAGCATCAGTATGTTGACAAAAATATATTTTTTGTTTAAAAAAGAAATCTCAGCTTTCAACCGGGAAGCGCTGTAATACTATGAGTATTTAATAATCTGTAAATAAACAAGTCAGCCAATTTAACCGCAGAAGCCAGACATATGCGGAGTGATGTTTACATATTTAGCATTAAAATGCATCTGCCGAGATTACTTAAAACAAACATTCCCATTGCAAACGGCACAACGAAATACAAAGCGATAAATTCGTTGCCTCCAAATAAAATGATAAATCCTAAGGAGATCCGCGCTATAAATATGACTTCTCGCAAAAAAAATAATTCCAGAGAGTAGGAGTGAATTCTCTAAAAAGCATAGCGTGTGTAAGTAGGGTTAAAGTTTAGTTTTAGATCCACATCGGCGCGAGCTAGTTTAAGTCACATGTGTCGTGTAGAATGTCACAGACATCGTTCACGGTATTTCGAGTGCGTACAAAATCGGATTCCTCGCAAAGCATGGGTTAGGATTTTTGCGTTGTCGATAAGGCCAAGTGCACTATGCGACTGACGAAAACATTTTTTGGCAAATCAATCGAAATTGTGTTTGTTTACATGTTCTGGTTTTGTGCCAATGTTGTCACATGTTGGAATAATGACGAATTCCAGAGGAACTGTAAGTGACTATTAACTACTTTGATTCGGGACACGATTTATTGCAATTTGGCATTAATAGGGGTAGTTAAGTGCAACAGCAGAGAACTAATTATCCGCAACATTGTAACGTCCTGATAGTGTTGCAATTTACTAGCAGCATATTCGAAGTTATTTCTTTGCCGGTGAATTATTAGAGTCGAGAGCAAGCGTTGCCACAGGGCAGTTTTGCTTATTTCACTGTTAGAGGGTGCAAAAACGAACAACTGCTTGGTGCGATTATTATTTTCCAGAAACAAATTTTCTGGGAATGTGAAATAGTTCGAACATCACTATTTGCACATGATTAAGGGTATTTTGAATACATTTCTATGTTCCGAATAACTTTGGGTTGAAAAAAAAAGTACAGAAAGTTTTGTCCTATTGTCGGGCTGACTTCTTTATATAGCATGAAATTGGATTGTTTCTTATTCATCGCAAAATAAAGACTAAAAAAGTGGGTCGCTGTTATTATATTTATTTCACCTACACTTGCTTAAAATTTGTTGTTGACCCAGTATTAAGTTTTTATTTAGTCTTTATACAGGGTGATTCACAAATGGCGCACTAAAATCACTAAAAAATCCCTTACTTCAATCATTATTCACAAAAACAAAATGTCCATTTTTAGGTAGATTATTAAAAAGGGTGAAAAATTAACTAATCTTGTCAGATTGATTTTGAACAATTTTTAAGTTTTAAGGATTAAAAGCTGCTATAATTCAAAGATCAAGTCAATCAATGTCTGCAATTTTTGTGCATTTTCCATGTTTGTTATGTTATGGATTAGATTTTTGTTTGGCAGTTAACGGAGATTCATTTGAGCATCTCATTTAAATTTATGGGTAATTGTCCTATATATCAAAAATGGTATGTGCATATGATATACGTTAATACAAAAATGTAAATTTATTATTAACCCCAAATGAAGAATCATGTGACGTTATAAATTTCAGACGACATGTACTTAACGAAATATTAGATGACGTCATCAAAATTTTGGAAGACATGAGTAAATACGGAAAATGAAGACCTACATTTTCGTATTCTAGGAGCTACGAAATGTGGAGAAAATATCAAATTAACGAAGCGTCAAGCGCGCACTTCCCTAACTTACACTCTGAAAGTCAAAATATATCGCTACATAAAACATGTCACTGAATAACAAATATGAACCAGCTTACGAGAGTTTTTCGTAACAAATTTATATTTTCCGTGTTATCGTAAAATTAATTTTCCTTAATTAAGGCGAAAGTAATACCAGCTTCTGGTATCAGGAACATTTTATAATATTCATAAAGTGCTTTGTTTCGTAATATTTTTAATGTATTTTTGGCGCATCAAAAACATGGCACTGGCCGCAGGTTAGTAAATATAAATTAGAGGTGTAAGCAACATGTGGCGTTGTGACCCTTCGCTATTTCAAATCTCTTGACCTCTTTAAAAAATAGACGAACTTTAATCGCCGTACTTACGACACACCTCTACAACGCAAAATATTTTTATGTACAAACGAACTTGTTTTAGATTGTTTAGTTTTTATGCAAAAATAAGTGGAGCTTCCTAAATTTGGTCATCTTGCAAAGCCCACCCTGGAAGTCACATCTGTTTAAAATTTTCCAAGCCCCGCTCGACATTTCAAAACAGAAAAAAGTGACACCACTTCCACTTCCTTTATTTTAAGGCGTCTACAACAAAGCAGCAAAAAATATTTTTAATGCTTGTATTGGTGTAACGCTTTCTATTAATATGCGAGCAATTTCGGTAGTTGTTTCTACATAATTGGCTAAACATCAAGGAAATTGGCAGTGTACAGCCTCACCTCTATGCGATCTAAGTCGAACTATGAAATCAATCGAAGCAGGTTAGTAGGTCACTGCAGGTGTTTAAACACTATTCTAACTTTACCTAGTTAAAAAAATCGCACTCAATTATTTTTCGGTAAAATTTTGGCTCTGAACATTTTTTATTTAGTATGCTCACACCATTTATGGAAATAAAATTTACGAAACACGTGTGGAATTTCCTTCGTGTCGAAAAAATCATTACTTGAGTGATACTTTGACTTATTTGGGTTTTGATATTAATTTTAAACACTTCTCCTAATTTAATGAAGCCTGTTTGATAAAACATCACTTATACAACGATTATACATAGGTACTGACGATGGATGTTTTAAAGAGCAGTTAGTCATGTGAATTAAGAAGTAGGAAAAGCTACTACAATGTGTTTCAAGTTATACATATAACATATAATAATATAAAAACTGTTTGTGCTTATTTTTGTTGGTCTCCCTTTTGTTACACTTCCTTTACGAATAAAAACATAGCAACTCTTCGCAAACTACAATAAGTAATTTTTTTACTACTGTTATCAACGAAGTTCACTGACTATCATGACCTATGACGTCACATGTAAACACATGCTGTGGCTAAAAAGATTTATGCGTTTTTTGACTCGGAATTATTTTGAGGATATAAATTTGGCACCATATGATTAAATAATGGAAGAAACTTTGTATTTCTTACATTTTAAACATACTATTCTAATACCTCGTTTTAACGTCCTTTTATTCAATAAGGAGCTCTGGAAGGCACTTATATTGATAAACTTGACCAGAAAAACCAAGTGATTTAATGTATTTACCCACCCTAACTAACATCAAAGAAAGAATTTCTAAATTATTAAACTTTTAAAGGAATAGGTACGCTTGTTTATTCAAATAATAATTATAACTGATTGCAAGAAGATGTTAATAATTCATTTAGTAACCCTTTGACCCCGACTAATTGCGAATTCCACAAATAATACTAGTACGCTTTGAGTGCTTGTATTAGATTCCCTTTTGAACAGCCTTTGCTTGAAATAATATTACATCTCTTTGTTGTTGAAATTGTGAATAATTGTACCAAAGCGATTTTCGTTACGTTACACTAATCTCACATGCTGATGAAGTCTCTAAAAAAGACTACTGCCATTCATAAATTTTCTTTCTTTGATGTGTTTTAAGTTTTTGTCAGAGCCTATTTCTCATATGGTCGCAGTAGTTTCCCACCGGAAACACGTTTATAAGCTATAGCGATCGTAATAATTCAAATTATTGCAACGAAAGTAATTCATTCCGGGATTTAGGTTTCGATCGATCGGCTGAAATGAGAAGTATTTTCAGCTGGTGTTGATTTAGCGGAAACAAAACAAAGGTTTTAATTTTCGTCTTTTTAAATAGGTAGTTTATTATTCCTTTAAAAATTTTGTGTGAAAACTTTACAAGAAATATTAGGTATTTACGTACCTGGTTTGACTACGAGAACTGACAGATATGAATGGTTCTTTCGCTTAAATTTATTGTTTGCTTCTCTCAATGCTACGACGTCATCGATACTTGGTGACCTTATTTTTAAGTCAGGAATTGTAATTCAAAAGAACTTGTTAAAAATACAACTAAGTATATCAAATTGTTGTTCATGTGAGACAAATCTGAAAATTATTCATTGGTATTGTCAACTTCAAAACAATTTACAAGAGTATGCAGAGTAGTTTGTGTGGCTTTTATAATTTGTGCAAATTTCAGAGTTGTATTTACGAAAATAAGTCGTCAGAGATGCCTTCAGCTAAATACTGAAACAAAATAATAATTTCACGAAAGTCAATTACATATATACCGACCTACAAACCAAACAATAACTTAATACTCTGTTATGTTATGTTAAATTAGGTACAAAATAAAATGTACAGGGTCATCATAAAATACTGAGTTTTCGGTTTTTTACTTTAATCTCCCACAAAAAAATTTCACGAAATTTGGTGACAACTTATCTATTTATGTCCCAAACTCACTGTAATTTTTTTGTTTCAAAATATTTATTTTTTCCCCTTATTTTGATTTAATATCGAAAAAACACCCTAATTTGGTGCTTTTTGTTGGTTGAAATCTCTTACTTTCTGACGGTGTAAAAAAATATACATTATTATGGCAAATTTACATAGGAAATGCAAAAAAACTCGAATTCAAAAATTTTTTTTTTAATTATTATGTAAGATTTTGAGCTGTTTTACTCGAAATACGTAAAATTCCATGTTACATTGATAAACTAAAAAATTGCAAATCGAAATATACTACTATACCTAATTAACAACCAATAAGTTAAAATAAACTTAATACCTTATAAGACATCTAATTATATTTCATAATACTCTATTAAATTATATTTTATATTATTTTTTGTATCGGTAGAAATAAGCATGTTGATAATTTCTGAAATTAGCTTTTTATTCTGCATTAGAAAATGTCAAAAAATCTGGGTGTTCCATTAAAAAAAAAAGTTGTTGGCCTTGTGTGTCAAACCGAAAGCGATAAAAAAAGAAAAAATATTGTAATCAGATCGCCATGTCTAATTATATATCCACACAAAATTTCCAAAAAAAAGCTTTTCAAACAACACAACAGACTTCACAAGCAAAATTCAAAAATAAAATTTTTGATCAAATCGAGATCTAAACCAGAGCAAAAAATTGGTCGAAACTTCCCTAGCTCCTTTAGTACTGTACTCAAACATATCCAGCATTTTCGTGTTGAGTCTTTTCTTTACACAATTTTGTGATGACGTCATCATCATTTTTGCAAGGACATGTATATCATCACTGGTGCAGTGTAATACTAAAAATAATGGTATTGTATTCGAAAATTCTGGGAAAATGGAGTTTGCCGTTTCTGATTTAATTAATAAAATAAATTGATTTATTCTTAATTTTTTTGAAACACCTGCATAACCCAATCTAAAAAATATGAATGCAGTGATAAATCAGAAGTAAAAATTCATATTTTGCACATTCTGAATTTATTGAGGAAAACTTTGAGGTAACGTCATAAATTTTTTGGGGGAATAAAGAGATATATTTTGATTAACAATTTACCATGCTTACAATAACTTTAAAACGTCTCCAAGATTTCAGAGTATTCAGTTTTGCACTTCTTGATTTACTTAATAAAATAAATTGAGTGATTCATCAATTTTTTTTGAGTCACTTTATATAAGCAAGTCTAAAAACTATCAATGCAATGATAAATTACAAGTAGATATAGACTGATCATAGTTTGTACATTTTAGACAGGATATATCTGGCAAAATTTTGGGCTGACGTCATCAATTTCTTGGAGGGGATAAGTAAGTATATTTTGATTCAAAATTAAATTGCAAAATGAAAATTTTTCTTCCAAAAATCTGAACGTTTCGGGTAAAAATTAATTAGGGGCTATAAACTATATGTGCAGGTCTATGTTATTTCATACAATTTAAAACCCATTTAATTATTAAGTGCAATTTTTGAAGTGATGTCATCATATTATTGGTGGGGATGATTAGACAAATTTTGGTTAGCGTTTTACCATCTATATGATATTCCTAATAAAAATACAAAATTTGATAACATTCGGCCCAGTGCTTTCGGAGACAGACGAAAATGGGAGACTTATTTTTTCGTACTCTAGGGGTCATGAAAGGTCGAGTAAACAAACAAGTAGAGGGTCGGCGGACAGAGTCGATTACAATACTTCCTTCGCCTACGCTCGGGAAGTAAAAAGCACTGCACAAAATAAATTGGGTACTAACTTTTGATTACGGCACAAAACATTCTCTCGCAATGATGACTAGTGTACTTTCGCATAGGAAATAAAGTACCAAATTTTGGTTTTCTAATTTTATAATAGATGGTTAAACGCTAACTAAAATTTGGCTAATTATCCCCACCATTATTGGAATGACGTAATCTCCAAAATTTATAAAATATTTTTTTTTAAATTGTATAAAATATAATATTATAGGTATATAAATATAAATTTTAATTTCGTAAATAAGATACGCCTGCACTTGTGGTGCGTGAATCCGTGTAGAATTTTCTCCCTAGACATCCAGAATTTTTGGAAAAAATTTAAACTTATAGAGGTTCTCATAAAATAAATAAAATTCGCATAATCAAATTTAATAATTTCTCGAAAAAGCTGCATTTGTTTTATTGAATTTCAGAGGCGAGGGAAGTTCTGTCGAAATAACCTTGGACCAATTAGTTTCATTCAAAACACATTCCGAGAGGTAAATAGGTACCCACCTAAATTTCTTTCAAGGTAGAGATTTTGGATTGGAAAAACCCAAGATTACTATGAAATACAATAAGATACCTACAATAAAATATCCTTGCAAATTTTACTTTTCTATTCTATCTACTTACAGAATATGCCCAACACGTAAGTACAATTTTTGTAAAAACAAGTGTTAAAAAATAAGAGTGAGGATTATGGTCGGAAAAGATCTATTTTTCACGTCCAATAGTTTCAAATACGAAACCTTCAAAAATATCGTTGCATTTCTGCATTGTTTTTCTGGTTGCGGTACCGGAAAAGGAAAGAAAAACATCGTAAATTCATTATCTAACTAATACATAAAATTCTCGTGTCACAGTATTTGTAACCAAACTCCTCCGAAACTGCTTGATTTTTATGAAATTTTTCTATATTCGGTCGGTCTGAGAATAGGTCGAAAACTATTTTTTTCACTAGCAGCCATGACGCAAATGTCGACTCATTTAGAGGGAGCAAATTCAACTTTTGCGACCACCGGTTCAAAAAGAAAAATTGAGGTTATGTACGCAATGTTTGATGTGATTATTTCTTAAAAAATGAACAAATGTGTGCTACAAACATTACTTGAGTATACGCATGGTAGTTGGTAGACGGTAGAAGATAAAATGATTAACTCGGCGACAAGTATAAACGGTTTTCTTTGTGTTGAAGATTTAGATTAAGTTTGATTAGAAATCAAAACAAAATCATGTTGCGTCAAAAAATTGAACGTTTATTTTTTCAGTTTATTGTCTTATGGTTTCTGCTAGTGAAAAAAATAGTATATTAACCACGGTTGCAAAGCCACTTCTAGACCTCGCGCTTCAGAGCCCTCGACGCTGCGCGTCTCGGAATCTAATTTGCGCTCGGTCTAGAATGCTTGGCTCTGCAACCTTGGCTAATAATATACTATTTTATACCTTTTTATATATAAGTGATAAGGGTGGCTCACCCAATTTTTTTTATGTTTTGGACAAAATTTTTTATTTTTAGTTTTTTCGATTTGGCATAAAAAATACATACAACTCTAAATTTTCACCCTTCTACCACCAACCCCCATTTTTTAATAACGATATGAGTATCTTTACTTTCATCCACACATGCGCAATAGCGTTGCAAGATGAATATAAATAATCTTTGTCGTACGATAATTTTTTTATGTATAATTTATAATTTAATTTGTGTATTATTTACTTATTTATTTTAATTTAATTTTTTATTTAGCTACCAAAATATTCACTAGAAATAATTTATATGACAAAACAACGTTTGCCGGGTCGGCTAGTTAGACGATAAAAATTTGTCAAATTTGGCCAATATTTTTTTATAAAAAACATTCAAACGAAGAAGATATCGTAAAAAATGGATTACAATTAATCGAATCGATTTATAAATGTTAAGATGACAACATAACACTGAATCAATTAGGATTTAGAATATCAATTGGCAAGAATTAAATCATCTTTCATATTGGCAAATCTCCCACCAACAAAAGGCGTTTGTTTCATGGATTTGCAATTTTTTAATTTATCAATGTAACATGGACTCTTACTTTTTTCGAGTAATTAAAGTGTATATTTTAATAAACAGCTCAAAATTTTACATGATGATTAAAAAAAGTTTTTCGAATTCGAGTTTTTTCGTTTTTTTGCATTTCCTGTGAAAATTTGCCATCGTAATGTATACTTTTTTACACCATCAGAAACTGGAGATTTCAACGAACAAAAAGCACACCGATTTTTTTTTAAAAGCAGGTGTTTTGACGTGAGAATTTTTGATTGAAAGTTAAGGTGCTTTTTCGATATTCAATCAAAAAAAGGGGAAAAAATAAATATTTTGAATAAAGAATATTAGTGAGTTTGGGACATAAATAGGTAAGTGTTCACCAAATTTCGTGAAAAAAAAATTTGTAGGAGATAAAAATAAAAAACCAAAAACTCGATTATTTAGATTTTTCGCCATAAATTTTGAGGTAATGTGAAAAAAGTATAAATACAAAAGTTGTAGACCTTTTTTATTACCTAGACCTTTGCCATTTAATTTTTTTTCGATAGGACTTGTAGTTTTGCCGGAAATTGTGATAAACCGTTTTCTACCCTTAAAAGCTCACCCCCTTCAGCTTCCTGACCTCAGATCGCCCGTAAATTATTTTTCCTTTCATTTTCGTTATATTTTCTTCCTTTTCCAATCGGTACAATTCGCTATATATACGTCTTCAAAGATTTTTCCTCCATGACAACAAGATATTTCATCAGACACTCATCTTTACACCCATCCACAGAGTACACCCAGTCCCCATCCTCATTTAACACCCCATTTACAAAATGAACATGTTTTGCTCCAAAGAATAACCCATCCTAACCTAAAACAGTTATTGTAACACTGACCTTAGTCATTCCTCTGTGTTTATTATCTGAGATTATTCCACAATGATCTGAAGTTTTGTTAAACACTGTTTTTTGAGACACGTAAAGTTCGAATAAAGAGGAAAAGAAAATTAAAACAACAAGACGAGTCAATTAACTCATAAAGTGTGGGAAAACGCACCAGTAATCAGCAAAAACGAAAAAATTGTTGACATCCGACACCGAGGGGTCGTGATAATTGCGGCATTAAAGTTTGTAAAAATAAAAAATAAGTATACAGATTTACTTTAGATGCATCGATCACAGACAACGTAGCTAATGGACACTTGGAAATTTTAAAAATTTCAGGAAACTGTCAAAACGCCACAGAATAAATTAAAATAGCCTAAGTAGGGACAAGAATGGATTTTTTTTATTTTGAAATATTCTGCGTGGCTTGGTAGTTTATTTAGAGGAATGATAAATTGTTGTTAAAAATTATAGCAGAAGTCAATGCCAGTTTATCCGTTCTTCTTATATTTTTACCAATTTGCGCTGTTTAATATACGTTTCTGGGTCATTAATTCACATGCAATTTTTGTCGCTTGCTTTACCTGAATTTTAAAGCCGTAAAATTGTCAGATTGCTGCTTACCGATGCATTTATCTATAAAATTGAAAATTATTTTAACAAGATAGTTGATACGTATGGTTTAAGAACAGGTGTACGTAATTTGATGGCATAGACTGTACATTTAATCTGACTGTCTTATCATTCCACTAATTGGATTTTGCATTAAGCCTGTGTTTAGCATAATTCATCGATTTTCGCTAATTACCTGGAAATATTTCGACAACGCTTGACGTAAACAGCAAGTTGTTCATAATCTTCTAGCATTATCAGGTTGCTTGTTATTGTAATTGAAGTAAAACACCATTCATAAATGTAGGTACCATCAGATAAGTGGGTTTTTGTTAGCATTTGGAACGTATGTTAAAACGTCATAAGTCATCAGGGAGAACAAAGCGCAAAACGTCTGCATTGTGCCGTTTAAGCTTCGGAACAATGGCTTAGGAACAGCCATGAACGCCGCGACGTATTGTATCGTACACATACGCTATAGAAACGTTTATTTTAATATCATAAACAGATTACGTCACAGGCTTAATTATCTCACTAGAGCAAATAAGCGCTACAGTTTCCTGAGGGAAGAGTTTTTCTAAAGCTGGTGAGCTTTCTCGCAAGCGCCCAGATTTAAACGGCCTTGTAGCTGTGGAAATGGGCTGAAGGCAGATACATAATAATAGTTTGTCGAGGACATGTTCTGTAACGTAAACGTAATGGATTATGAATTAAAAATTAAAAACAATACCACGTACTAAAAAAATACTCATTTTTTGCAAGTTTAAACCAATTATATCTTAAGAGAAAATTACAGAATCAGGACTCTGCCGCCTTTCTAATCTTAGGTACACGAATGATTCTATAACGTCTTAAAATTTAGATAAATTCCGATTAATATCGTTTTAGTGTATGCCTACTAAATACTGATATTTTACGATGATTATTATGACATAAACATTCCCTAGATAAATAACTATGCTTTGTGTGGGCTACTTTTAATAAAACAAAATGTCAAACATCGATTCAGCACGTAATAAGTAGAAAAAAAAGTTTAAATTTATCGACACACACTATATTCTCGTTTCTGAACCGCATTCAGTTAAACAAGTATAGTTTCTTAAATGAATTATAAAATTTGCACATTTTTTGCGGGATTTTTAAAATTTTTGTAAAACACAAAACACTAGCGCATGTAATTTTCTACAGGATTTATTCTGCAAAACTTTGAGATGACGTCATTAAAATTTTGGTGTGAATGTACTTTCGCAAGCAAAAGTATTGTCGGTACCCAGCAGCCAGGGGTATCAAGCTCCTCCGCCTTCTCTCTGCGGGTTGTCATAATTCACTAAACACTCAGGTAGAATAAAATGGACAAGGACCAAAGTTTCCTTGCGTGATTACAGAAATTGATTACACAGTACCTTATTCAGGTAAGAACTCTATTGTACTATCCCACAATAAAATATGTTCAACTCAGACAGCACTTTTCTTGCGATAAATGTGAATTAATGGAGTTTAAATCCCAAATCCATAAAACCATTATTTTTTAACAAAAATTAATATATAAAATTATCATGGGTAGATTTTAAATGGGAAGTAGTTTTTGTTAGAATAAAATAGAAATAAAACAAGACGAAATCTCAAAATGAAATGTATAAAAATTATCTTCTATGTATATTATCTTTATTTTAATTTTGGGACGTTTAAATACTTCGGTTTTTAAATTTTTCGATTTTTTGACTTCGTGTTTTTGATTTTTTACTTATTCGATTTAAATCTTTACATTTTCCGATTTTTCAGTTTTTTGATTTTTCAATTTGTTGATGTTTTGATTGCTCGATTTGCTTAATTTTCAATTTTTCCAATTTTTAAATTTTAGATTTTTCACGTTTTTGTTGTTTGGATTTCTCAATCTTTCGACTTTTTGCCTTTTCGTTTTTAGATTTTTCCATTTTTCAATTTTCGACTTACCGGTTTTCTTTCGATTTTTCGCCTTCTCGTCTTTAAGACATCACATTTTATTCCAATATAGGAGCACTGGTTTGTGGAGGACGTCGGGGCTCGAAAATTTTAGAATACAGTAATGTTGCGCCCGCCTATATTTAATAATGATAAAATAAATATTGTCAGAATAACATCGACTTACCCAAAATAATATTCAGAACATTTTGCTGCATTGTATATATATTTTTACTTCAGAGGCAAGGGAAGATCTGTCTAAATAACTTTAGACCAATGTAGGGGCCTAATTTAATATAAAAAAAATCTTGGGGGCCTATTGTGTTTTGTTTTTAAAATATATACTTTTATAAAATCTCGGTTTTTATAAAGGATCGGTGTAGTTCTTTATTTGGAAAGAATTTTACAGAATTTTAGGGCCTCCTAGCGTCTTTTTTTAAATATGCGATGTTTCGGTTTTGAAGAAGAAATGAAAATATTGTCAAAATCGAAAAATTGAAAAATCGAGAATTTTAAAAATCTAAAAAATCCAAAAATCAAAATATCGAATAGATGAAAATGTTGAAAAATGTAAGATTCAAAAACTCACAAAATTTTGAAAAATCAAGTAAGTAAATAAAAAATCAAAAAACAAAGTTGAAAAATCTAAAAATTTCAAAATCGAAATCTTTAATAATCCCAAAATTGAAAAATCCGGAAACTTAAACAGAGAAATCGAAAAATCGGAAAATTAAAAATCGATTAATCCAGAGATTGAGAAATCGAAAAATTGAAAAATTTAGAAACGCCAAAAAATGAAAAATTGAAAAATCGCAAAATCTAAATATATAAATTCCAAAACTAAAACGCGAAAAATTGGAAACTCGAATAATCGAGAAACTGAGAAATCGCGAAATCGAAATTGAAAAATTCAAGAAACCCATTATTGAAACATCAAAAGATCGAAAATGGGGAAAAGCAAAATTGAAAAGTTTAAGCTAAAAAAAAACGATAAATCGAAAAATTGAAAAATAGGAATATCGAAAAACTGAAAAATTAATTCCGAAAAATTGAAAAATCGAAAAGTCTAAAAATGAGAAATTGAAACAAAAAAGTAAAAAAGCTAAAAGTTAAAAATTCGAAAAATTGAAAATTTACAAAATCGAGAAACCAAAATATCAACCGAATCGAAATATAAAAAATTGAGAAATCGCAAAATGTAAGATTTAAAAAATCGCAAAATTTTGAAAACCCGAATAAGTAAAAAATCAAAAAAACAGAAAGTCAAAAAATCTAAAAATTTCAAAATCGAAATCTTGAAAAACCTTACATTGAAAAATCTCAAAAGCGGAGAAATCAAAAAATCCAAAAATTTTGAAACGCCAAAATTTGAAAATTGAAAAATGGGAAAATATGAATAAGTACATAAATTCCAAAACTGCAACGCGAAAAATTGGAGGCTCGAATAATTCGAGAAACTGAGAAATCGAGAAATCGAAGACGAAAAGTTTAAAAAACCCGATATCGAAATATCAAAAGATCCAAAAAAGGGAAAATTCAAAATTGAGAAATGTAAACTAAAAAAACCAATAAATCAAAAATTGCAAAATCGAAATCTCGAAAATCTGAAAAATTAATTCCGAAACTTTGAAAAATTGAAAAATCTAAAAATGAGAATGCAAAAAATCGAAAGATTGAAAAAAAAAATTAATTCAAAGATTCGAAAAAATTGAAAATTTATAAAATCGAGAAATCAAAGCATCAACGAATTGAAAAATCAAAACATTGAAAAATCGAAAAATGTAAGATTTAAAAAATCTCGAAATTTTAAAACACCGAATAAGTAAAAACTAAAAACCAGAAAGTCGAAAAATCTAAACATTGTAAATTAGTAAATCGGAAAAATTTGGAGAGTTGAAAAATCGGAAAGACGAAAAATCGAAAAATCCAGAAATTAAAAAATCGATTAATCCAAAAATTGAGAAATCGAAAAATCCAAAAATTTAGAAACGCCAAAAATTGAAAAATTGTAAAATCGAAAAATTTAAATACACTAACCTCAAAACTGAAACGTTGAAAAATTGGAAAATCGAAAAATCGAAAAGATAAATTATCGAAAAACTGAGAAATCGGGAAATCAAAAGCGAAAAATTGAAAAATCGCGAAATCGAAATTTCAAAATATCGAGAAGTCAAGAACTCGAAAAATCAAAAATTGAGAAATGGAAGTAGCCGAAAATCGAAAAATGGGAAAATTCAAAATTGAAAAATTTTAGCTTAAAAAACCGATAAATCAAAAAGAAAAATAGAAACATCGAAAAACTGAAAAATTAATTCCGAAAAATTGAAAAACTGGAGAATCTAAAAACGAGAGGGCGAAAAATCGAAAGAAAACCGTTAAATCAAAAATTGACATATAGAAATATCGAAAAACTGAAAAATTAATTGAAAAATCCAAAAATCTAAAAACGAGAAGGCAAAAAACCAAAGATTGAGAAATCGAAACAACTAAAACTAAAATTAAAAATCCGAAAAATTGAAAATTTACGAAATCGAGAAATCAAAACGTCAATGAACTGAAAAATCAAACAATTGAAGAAGCGAAAAATGTAAGATTTAAAAAATCGCCAAATTTTGAAAAAACGAATAAGTAAAAAATCAAAAAAACAGAAAGTCGAAAAATTTAAAAATCTAAAAGTGGAAATATATATTGAAAAATCTCAAAATTGAAAAATCCCAGAGCTTAAACATTGAAAATTTGTAAATGGAAAAATTGGGAAATAGAAAAATCGGAAAGACCAACATTTGAAAAGTCGGAAAATTAATGAAACCATTAATCAAAAAACTGAAAAATCGAATACTCCAAAAATTTAGAAACCCCAAAAATTGAAAAATTGAGAAATCGAAAAATTTAAATACATAAATCCCAAAACCCAAACGTTGAAATCTTGGAAAATCGAAAAATTGAAAAGATGATTGATTGAACAATGAGCAATCGGGAAATCGAAATTGAAAAATTGAAAAATCGCGAAATCGAAACATCAAAAGATCCAAGAAGTCGAAAAATCGAAAAATTGAGAAATGGAAGTGGCCTAAAATCGAAAAATTTAAAATTTACCAATAATAAATTTTGAAGATGTTGTTTAAATTTTATAAAATAACAAACTCCTCCACTTGTAGTTTATGAATCCGTGTTGAGTTTTTATACCTCCGAAGTTTTGAAAAATCAAAATTGTATAATAAGATTTTGCAATTTAATTTTGAAAATGCAAAACCGAAGCTCTCAATTTTAATAAATGTTATACTGTTATATGTGTGATTTATGAATCAGTCTTCAACTTTTACCGTTGACATCCAAATTTTTGTAAAAAAAATAGAAAAAAATTATAGGAAATATGAAAAATCGGCAATCAAAATTTATTCATTTATGGCCTTTCCAAAAAATGATCACATCATCTTACAATTTTTTAGAATAAGTGGAATAAATGATGTTTAAATTTTATAAAATAATATAGGCATCCAAATTTTTGGAAAAACGACCTAAATTGTTTAGCAACATGCAAAACCTAATTCTTATAATAACAACTACTCGCTCAAAGTAATATTCGGAACACTTTGTTTCAGTGTAGCTTAATTAATTAATTAATTAAACCTCTCCTCTGTTTTGAAGAGACAAAGACAACCAAATTTCACATTCCTTGAACACAATGCATGTCGGCGCTGATGCTTGTTATCCGAATGTGTTAATAGTCGAATTCTTTATAGATATAAGCAAAAACACTCGAAGTCAAGCATATTCTGAGTATATGTTTTTTTCGTTGGTTATCTGCTTTACGTAGGTATATCAATTATCACATATAAATAGCGAGGGAAGTTCTGTCAAAATAACCTTTGACCAGTTTCTGTTTTGTTTATCTAGGAATTTTCTTATTATGTGTACAGTAGTGAACATACGGAATAAATCATTTCAAAGCACTTCATTTAGTTGCAGTATTTGTGGCAATTTAGTTTTACTAAACTGAAAAAGAACGCCAGATTTTAATTACATTCTCTCAGGTAAACAGCGAGTGCATTTAATGAGAGTAATATTTCTCATATCTATAAAAATATCTGGTGCGGAAGTGCTACTAATTATTAAGTTTTCTTCGCTTTGAAGTTGAAAATAACTAAGCTTTTAGAGCGGTCTGGTTGAAAATTAAAAAAACAAGCAAAAACCTTAAGGCTATTAAAATCATAGTTTAATTCGCCTTTCATGATTTCGTCGCACTGTAAAGCTTCGTTACGTTGGCCCATTGTTTATCGGATTCGCCCCTAAAAGGATACATTTTGGATCCCGGCTGAATTTATGGATAATTTGTTTGGCAGACAACGATGCACCGTAGTGCAGGTGTTCATGTCCGAATATAGCCGCTAAATTCAAACAAACACAAAAATGTCTACCGTCTGTGAGATAAGAAAAGACAACAGCAGCGGCGAAACGTCCAAAAATGCTCTTTCAGTCGACATCGCTGAAATTCCCCAACAGTTGAGGCGTGGCTATTTTTACAAAGCGCGATTTAAAGCTTCCTCATCAATGAAAGTGAGACCAGATGTGGTATAAGTGGCTTTGGCACGAGCCTGTTGGTCACAGCAAAGATGTGCGAACAATGGCGCCAACTAGCAACAATAAGATTTATTTGTGAAACTCCACATTCCTTTCCATAGTACGTGCTGGTGTGTTTCAATCCAAATTACTTTGGCTCCGTATTGCTGTTCGTTTGATTAATGCGGGACAAGATCTGCATTACCAAAACGAGGCAACGTTCAAGAATTTTGTAACTGTTGGTGGTTCAATCGCAAATTTATTCTATTACAAACATCGAGTTAAATCCTTTAATCTTCTAAAGACAAAATAATATTAGTGATGTTTGTTTTCATGCAGCAGCGGTCTACAAAGTTTAAATCAGAGCTTGGAAAGCGTGCACGAAAGTCAACATTTGTTCAAGGAAAAAGCTTGATAATCATATGAAAAATCGGATTATACAAAACCGTAGCTAGATTTAAAAAATATCTTATTTTATGTGAGTATTTGCTTGTGTTTCATATATCCCACTACTTTCGAAATCCGTTTGACCTTCATGGGACAGAGGATGATTATAATGGTTATTTTAAAAGTCGTATCTACCAATTTCTAGATCTGGTGTGGTGCCTGATGCACACTCTCTGTCACTTGAAACGTGCAAAATATTTCGTCACGATTTCTGGTGGGAGCGCAACTTCTGCAGATAACTATATACGTATTTATACATACGTGCTTTCGTTGCAAAGTTCACTATAGAAAAGCGACTTACTTAAGTTCTAGAAGTGATTTATTTAATATTTGTTCGGCACACCTAATTAAACAATAATTAATAATTAAAAATTAAAATGATTGTTCATATTTTTTTATTTAATTAAGGGCATTGTTGTCAAAAAAGCAAAATAAACTTCTTGAGGGAATATAAATAATAATTTCAGTATTTTATTAAATTGTTGAACATTTTAGAAAACTGGAGCAAGGAATATGAATAAGTGAATAACATAACGATGTTCCCAAATAATATTTTACAGAATTTCGTGAGATTAGCTGCAATAACAAGGAGTATAAGGATCTTCCGAAATTTCTAATTTCTCTCTATTAATTGTTGTCGTACAGCTGGACCTATTTTTCAAATTTTCTTATGAAAATATGTATGAAATCTATGTCATTATTATGAACTGACATATCGCAATAAAAACCGTTAGTATTTATAGTATACGTATGTTTAGTTGACGAGGATTGTACTTGCCTACTTCCACGAGTCAAGGAATTAATAAATTAGGGCTGGACATGAAAAAATTTTTAAAATACTAATACTTCCAGTTACGAAAATTTTATACATCTGCACAATATGGTTTAACATCTACTATTTATTTATAATTAAAAAAAAATTTGCCACAATATTTTGCATGATTTGAACAGTTTGATTATTTTAAACCGCGATAGAAAAAATAAATTGATAATTTCTGCAAGCAATCGGGGACTTAATCGCAAACTTTATTTTACTTATGTTTAAGTAAATTTTATATAGCTCGTTTAATTTTATAAAGTAACATTTAAATAATTTCGATTAAGATAATTAATTCTAACAAACTTCAACTCTGATTTACTAAACTACTTAGATCTTGGCACGTTTTTGAGGGGATACTAATTCACATAAAAGTTCAACAACATTGTTATATTACAGAGTAAAAATGTATAAATCTTAGCTAGAACAAGGACACATAAATCAAGAGTTACAGTTGTCTTAGCCACCACTGGGAAAAAAAATTGTTTGAAGTTATTTCAAAATTTTCTTATACAGGGAAGGCAATCAACGCCTTTTCCTCGATATTCCATTTATTACTATTAGAAGTACAAAACAAAATTAAGACCAAAGTTGTGCGGCTGGTTGAACCGCATAAACTAAATTTATTATCAACTATAGAGTGTTCTATTTTGTACATGTTCTGACAGACCTGTTCATAAGTTTTTTTCCTGAAATTTTTTAACAATGATATACTTAGAACATTGTATGGATAAATAAACAAATTCCAAAAGGTGATGCCCCAAATGTTCTCAAAAAGAACACTGTATTTTTTATTCAAACATTTTACTTTGTTCTTCCTCTTGTTTGCTAGATGTTTAGCTAAGTAATCGATTGCAGCAACTATGAACTTTATGTAGAGAGAAGTTCAAAAAAAGACTTTTTTATTTGAAAATTTTAATATTTTAGAATGTTTTGTGGACACTCTGTATGTGAAGACTTGAGTTTTTTTTCCGACTTCTTCTTTATTTTTTTTACCCAAGTTTTCTATAAATGGTTATAGGGTCGTGCTAGGTCATGAAAACGTGCCGCCTCTCACTTTTGGACTAAATGCCTAAGAACTCACGACAAGTACCACACACATCTGTATAACTGGTTGCTTAGATGCTTCATATCTTATTAAAAAGAAAACTAATTCATTCAACAAATTTATTGCTATTAAACATCACCGTCCATGTTTTGAAATGGGATCAATGAGAATTACTGTAATTCACACTTGAAAAACGTTAAAACAATAAAAACGATGACTTAAGTGATAGGTTACAAATAACTTTACGGGATTTTCGAAATCCATGGCCAACTTTAACTAATTTTGTTATTTCATTCAGTGTAATGGTATAAAAAAACTATATTCAAAACTACTAGGTATTTAGACAATATTTACATGTGTGTGCGCAGAATATTTTGAGCAAAATTTCAATAATTAAATTTGACAAAAACACTCAAAGCAGTAGATTTAGTTTTTACGTGGGATACAGTTCACAAATTATTCTTTTATGTATTTCAGTCAGAGTTATAACATCATTAACATTTGTTTTTAATGGAAACTTTAGTTTTTAAGTAATATATCTCTTATACAGCATTCGATTTTTCCAAGTTAAATTGTAAAGTATTCTTACAAGTTTTGATTTTTTTTTTCAAAAATCTTGATGTCGCAGGCAAAAACTTAAAACGGATTCATGAAGTACACCTATAGAAGTGTGTTATTTTGAGAGGCGAAGAATTTTCATTCCCTGATTTTTCTCATAATAGCCTATTTTCAACAATACAACATACCTCAAACATGTTTCACTTGGTAATTTCGTGTATAGAAATATGAAGTTTGCAGTAAGCTCCGCATCCTGGTCTCACAATGAATAAAAAGTTTATCACAACTGGGAGAGGGGTGGGTGGGGCATAATATTCAGCTTCTTGTTTTAATACAATTTTTTTTTTTCAAAAAACGATTCCTAAAACATGTTTCACGTGGTAATTTTTTGTAGAGAAATAGGAACTTTGCAGTTAGGGTCCGCCTCTCGATACACAACGAATAGAAAAGTTAATTACAATTGAGATGGGATCGCTGGGGGCCCATGCTTTGACTTGCTTTTCGTTCTTTCTTATCTACAAAAATTTTATACAGAGCGACTGTAAAAATTACCATATTACAATTAGCGATTTTGGAAAAACGGTAGGAAGTTTCGAAAATTACTTCTGGTTATGGAAAATTAGTCTTATCTTAACACATACCAACTCCGCCCATTCACCTTTTATTTTCTTGGAGAGTAGGTCATTTGCAAAAATCAGTCTTATCTTGGCAAGTACAAACCCCGCCCACCCGCTATTTATTTTCCTAGAGGGTATGCCATTTGGCAAAATCTGTCATATCTTGGCAAGTACTGCCCCGCCCACCCACCCTTATTGTCTTAGACGATGTGTCATTTGCCAAAATCAGTCTCATCTTAACAAGTACTAGCCCCGCTCACCCACCCTTTATTTTCTTACAAGAGTGGGTCATCTGCCAAAATCAGTCTTATCTTTCCAAGTATTAGCCACGCCCACCCACCCGTATTTTCTTCAGTATATCTCACTTGCAAAAAGCAGTCCCATATTTGCCAAGATAAGATTGATTAATTTTCAGATGACCTATTCTTCTAAGAAAATAAAGGGTGGGTGGGCGGGGCTAGTACTTGTCAAGGTACTATTTTCTTAGAAGAGTGGATCATTTGCCAAAGTGAATCTTATTTTGGCAAATACTAGCCCGGCCCACCCGTATTTTATTTTCTTAGAGGGTAGGTTATTTGGCAAGTACTGCCCCCGCCCAACCACCCTTATTTTCTTAGACGATGTGTCATTTGCCAAAATCAGTCTCATCTTCACAAGTACTAGATTCACCCACCCACCCTTTATTTTCTTAGAAGAGTGGGTCATCTGCCAAAATCAGTCTTACCTTGCCAAGTATTAGCCCCGCCCACCCACCCGTTTTTTCTTCAGTATATCTCACTTGCAAAAAGCAGTCCCATATTTGTGAAGATAAGATTGATTAATTTTCAGATGACCTATTCTTCTAAGGAAATAAAGGGTGGGTGGGCGGGGCTAGTACTTGTCAAGGTACTATTTTCTTAGAAGAGTGGATCATTTGCCAAAGGGAATCTTATCTTTGCAAGTACTGCCCCCGCCCACCCACCCTTATTGTCTTAGACGATGTGTTATTTGCCAAAATCAGTCCCATATTTGCCAAGATAATATTGATTAATTTTCAGATGACCTATTCTTCTAAGAAAATAAAGAGTGGGTGGGCGGAGCTAGTACTTGTCAAGGTACTATTTTCTTAGAAGAGTGGATCATTTGCCAAAGGGAATCTTATTTTGGCAAATACTAGCCCGGACCACCCGTATTTTATTTTCTTAGCGGGTAGGTTATTTGGCAAGTACTGCCCCCGCCCAACCACCCTTATTTTCTTAGACGATGTGTCATTTGTCAAAATCATTCTCATCTTGACAAGTACTAGCCCCGCCCACCCACCCTTATTTTCTTAGAGTATATGTCACTTGCAATTTTCAGTCCCATATTTGCCAGGATAAGATTGATTTTGGCAGATGACCTATTCTTCTAAGAAAATAAAGGGTGGGTGGGCGGGGCTAGTCTTGTCAAGGTACTATTTGCTTAGAAGAGTGGATCATTTGCCAAAATGAATCTTATTTTGGGAAATACTAGCCCGGCTCACCCGCCTTTTATTTTTTTAGAGGGTAGGTTATTTGGCAAGTACTAGCCCCACCCTCCCGCCTTTTGTTTTCTTAGAGAGTAGATCATTTACCAAAATCCGACTTATCGTAGCGAGTACTACCAGATTTTCAACTTTGGAATTTTTCAATTTCCCGCTTTTACATTTTCAATTTTTTGATTTCGCTTTCGATTTTTGATGTCTCTGTGGAACTGAAAAAACTTCAATTTTGGCAATTTTCCGATTTTTTATTTTCTCGATTTTTGTTTTTTTTTTTTAGTTTTTCGATTTTTGATGACGGCGTCGAGTTTTTAGTGGAAGTAAAAAGTAAATTTTGATCAGCGATGTTTAGCGTAACCTTAACACATTTGAAAAATTGAATTTTTTGATTTTTCGATTTTCAAATTTCGAATTTTTCAATTTCTCAATTTTAAAATTTTTAATTTTTCCATCTTTGAAAGTTAATTTTTTTTGATTTTACAAAATATCATTGGCTTATTTAATATACTGTGAGATGAGGATTTTATTTTAGCAAGTTGTAAAATCCAAAATTTAAAAAAAATTTCAAAATTGGAACACCCTCCCACCCCGCTTTCTTTTTCAGCACTCATTTTATTGGACGCAAAAGTAGTATTTATACTGATAAATTCCGAAATGCAGACAAAAACGGTAAAACTAACGCCACGCACCTCCGCTTTTTAATTTCATTGGTTTATTTAATTTACTCTGAGATGAAAACTGGATTTTATTCTATAGCAAGTTTGATTACTCATTTAATTGAAGGAAAGGTGGTTTTTATATTGATAAATAGTGGAATCCAGACAGTAAAGTTAACACTAACCCCTCGCTCCTCTGCTTTAGGGTAATTGAAAAAACAAAAGATTGGAATTAAAAACTGCAAAATTGTCAAAGAAATTATCAAATGAAATATTCAAAAGTTGAAATCTAAAAACTTAAAAAAAAAATTAAAACTGGATTTCGAATTCGATTTTATAAGATTTGTTTTTTTTCAATATTTCGATATTTCAATTTTTGATTTTCCGATTATACAGTCGTACAAGTTTTCGATTTTCCATTTATCCGATTTTTCAATTTTTATTTTCTCAAAAGGCATGTCATTTGGCAAAATATATTATCTTAGCAAGTACCAACACCGTCCACTCGCCGTTTATTTTCTTAGAGACTAGGTTCTTTGCCAAAATTTGTCTTATCTTATCAAATATTAGCCCCGCCCACCCACCCTCTATTGTTTTAGGGAGTATATCATTTGCCAAAGTCAATCTTATCTTATCAAATGCAAGTCCCGCCCACCCACCCTCTATTTTCTTAAAGACTATGCCAATTGCCAAAATCAGTCTTATCTTAACAGGTACAAGCTCCGCCCACCCACCTTTTATTTTCTTATACAAAATTTGTTATTTCATTAAGTTATTATTTTGTGGAACATCTGATAATACAAATGTTATAAAAAAAAACTAAAATATCATTTTTGTAAAAATACTAATTCCCTTCATATGAGTTTTGCCACGTACTACAACTCAAAATAAAATAGAATTTTTACATAATTAATAAAAAAGTCAAAATTAATTTAACAAAAAATGTTTATAATCTAAATAAGTTGGAACAAGTGTTCATCCTGTTGCATTTATTATGGCGTAATATTTAACGAGCTCATAATAAAAGCTATAATTACACGAGAATGATTCTGGTGTAATTGTAGTCCATTATACAAACGAGTAATTAGACAATCTTATTTCCACTCAAAATTGAACAACAATTGTGAACAATTGGACATTTAAATGATTTTTTTTTCGTAGGCAACCGACTGAAAACAGGGGCTGCAATAGTAACTATACACAACGAGTTGCACATAATGCAATTTTTATGGATTTATACAGTGCATCGTTTTTAAAAGTAGCCATAGGGATTTTCATATTAAATTTTATACCCTATGTTAACTTATGTTTGAGTAAGGACTCAGAGTTTAAATTTTTACCGGATGTAATATGGGTCATCTTTTATCGATTTTACTTAGGGTTGTGCTTTAAATTAAAGGGTATTTCTTAAAAAAAAAAAATATTTGGGTATTTTTGACGTTTCTAAAATTTGCTTACTCATTCAACTACTGATTTTTATGGCCGAAATTCGTCAACATGCCACAGTACACAATAATTAAAAAAAAGTAGAAATGATCTCTGGATCCATTATAGGCTTATCGACAAAATTTTATGGTAGATTTATAAACACAAGTTGTTTGGGTCGTGGACATCAAAAACGCAGTTTCAGTGAAATTATCTTTTATTTTCATCACTTATGTCTGAATTCCATCATTATGCCGTCAAAAATAATAATTCAAAATGATAAGTTAAAACCTTCCATGATGTACCTAAACTGTTTAACCAAAGTAATTTTTACTTTTTAAAGCACAAATTAACAATTTACTGCAAAAAGTGGTGATTAAAATTAAAGTAGAACCCTCCGGTTGTTTCCACCGCGAAAATCATCTCTGGGTTTTCACCCTAACAAAAGTTAACATGGGGTCTAAAATTTAACATGGAATCCCTATGGCCACTTTTAAAAAAGATGCATTGTATAAAAGTTCACTGATGGGATCATTCTCTAAATTATATAAAAAATATTGTTTGCCTGATACATCGTTTTAAAAATGTCAAAATATCAATAATAAATATCTGCATTTTCCTGTAACCTAAGAACTGATTTGTCTGATTTTAAACGGCAATTTCCCTGGAGAATTTGCCAATGGTTCAACACGTTTCGGCGCAGCAAATTCTCTATATTTTATTAACGTATATGAAACTTCTAGAGTCATTGGAGACAAAGAGTAATCCGTAATGAGATCCAAAGCTCTTATACCTAGGATAATAAAGTTGACATAAAATGTTTTACTAACAACGTATAGCAGCATTCTGGCAACTTTAAAGTGTGTTAATAAAATGCGGATGTGTAAAATTTAACAGTTTTGCAACAATTTACTACCAATTATGCAACATTCTTCTGCGAACTAACAACTTAATGGTATCTGAGTGTGTGGTCCAGTAAGAAACGTGAAATAGAAAGGTAACAATCTGCAATAATCCCTTTAGGAATTTTATCTGCGAAATCGTCTAATTTAATAAGTGTAATCGATTTAAAAATCTCAATTAATTTCACTTTTTTATTTTAACACACTGGTGTTATTGTTTTAGACGTATTTATCACGGATCTTAAAACGACAGCTTACTCATATTAATATGTAGTGTTTAATTGGTGTAATTATCACTTTAATTTCGGTGCTTTAATAAATTCAACGAATTTCGCTTTTCAGCTTTAATATTAGAAACACATGCAAGGTTTTAAGGCGTCACGCAATAAATATCATTGGTTTATGTTTTTGACACCACTATTGCCTACGATTTAGTAGAATTATCAGGAACAATAAATCAAATGAAGCGCTATTTAGGGAAAAATAGTTATAGCTTTTAAAATAAGGAAAACTGTAATCATGTTCATAGTTCAGTTTTTGCACGATCTGCACAATTGCGGATTTTATTCAACTAATTAAAAAAAAATTAGATAATCGGAACTTACTAACTTCCAATAAAGAATACGCGTATGAGTTTTCAGTTTGCGGTTTCGTTGGAAGCAGAATTCAAAAATGAAAGTGCTTTTTATTTTTACTTTTTGCATTTTCAGCATCACCTTAGCAAACTATGTAAGCAGACTGATTTTCTTAAATGTCTAGTTTCGTAAACACAACTATGCAGACAATTTTAACTTTTAGTTGGTTGAAAATTTTCGATTTGTGCTCTACGCTCCGCGGTAATTTATTAACATAACTGCACCAGTTTCACGCCAGTGCAGTGCAGTAAAGTTTAAAATTTGTAATGTCACTTGATTAACCCATTACTGCCCACCGTATGATTTTTCATACCATATGAACGGGACTGTTTGAGGTTAGGTACTTAAAACAAAAGACAACGAACCAGCTTTTGAAATATATCAAACTCTACCTTTTTTAATGGTCTTTCGAGTGCTTATTCATTGGAGATTGTTTAAAACAAAGTTACATTATCATATTGGTTTTTGCAAAACGGTGTCCTTCATTTTTTGCAGAATGAGTAAGAGGTAAGTTTACAATTTTTTATTTTTTCTACAAGAGAAAAATCCATGCATGTTTCTTGCGATATATATAAAATAAAGTCTTTAGATTTTGTTTATGATTTTTTTTCACATTTTTTGCATTTTTTTTTACCTAAAATTGAATTCAATAGCTTGCGTATGAAAAATCATACCTTGGGCGGTAGAAGGTAAGACAGTTTTTTTTTACGGTTTATCTAGATAACTTTTTTAATTCCCTTTCATTGCTCCATAATCTTCGAGCTTATGATATAAATTGCGTTGGTACAATTCGAGCAGACAGAATTGATAAAGCGCCTCTCAAAGTTCTGAAGAAAGAAAAACGTGGAAGTTCTTATGTGTTACAAGAAAAGGAAGGTACTATTACACTGGTGAGATGGCATGATAATAATCAAGTTAATATAGCAACAAACCTAATCAACAATGACATATGCTTATCTAAGGGTTCGTGCAAGCGATGGTCTAGAAAGGATAAAAGTACAGTGTCAATTGAACAACCATCTTTGGTCAGCATATATAACCAAGGAATGGGGGGAGTTGATTTGTTTGATAAAATGAGAGGCTTATATCGCATTCGCATACGTTCCAAAAAGTGGTATTGGCCATATGTAAGATTTTGTTTTAACGGAGCAGTTGTAAATATGTGGATGCTGTATAGATTTGCACATCCAAAATTTGGTTTACTAGAATTCGTTCGCAGAATAGTTTTAGCTTTGCTTTCATCGCCTCCACATTTGGGTGGACCAAAACCAAAATGTACTAGAGCCGTTTTGCCCGAAATTAGATACGATGGCGTGGATCACCTGGTAGATAGCAACAGTACTCAACGAAAATGCGGCTTTTGTGGGAAATGTGCTTAGTTTGTATGTGTTAAGTGCAATGTAGGCCTCCATCCAGCACATTGTTTTAGAGCCTACCACACACCATAATAAATATTTTGTGAAAAAAGTAGTATTTTTTTATTAATTTTTCAATAAAAGTTTTTTACACATACACTCTTTTGACCAGCGTATGAAATATCATACGATAAAATAAACATAGTTAACAAAAAAAAAGTTGTTTTTTTTGCTAGTTTGTGTTTAGAAGGGCTATTGCATTAAGTTTTGCTATTTTATCAAAATAATAAAAAAAAAATTACTCGGGCATTAATGGGTTAAGTAGTTTAATTCATAATTTTAGAAATAAACGAGGTGATGAGCCAAAGGCAAATAAGCATTAATTACAGGTCAATAGTACAACAAAATTTATTATGAATTTCTAATAGGTTGTTATTTTATGGGACAAGACTTCTCAAAATCAGAGCAATAGTAGTAAATTTGAAATGCGGCTGAAAACAAAGAAACAAAATTGGTCTAAAGAGTTTAGACAGTACTTCCCTCGCTGTCGGAAACTTGACGACTGCATGCCTATTGTGTTTTTTTTTCATTACATTTTTGTAGTGGGAATTTAAAAAAAATTGCGATGACGTCATCAACATTTTTGCAAGGACACGTATATCAGTTGGGATAGATGTAGTGTAATACTAAGAATAAAATTATTATATTCTCAAATTTTCGGGAAAATGAATTGGGTCGTTTTGAATATTGATTTGTAATAATCAATAAAATAACGAAACAATTTACTCACGTATACGTATCAGAGGCAACTGAAAATCGTGTATGTATAAACATTCTTAATTTAAGATGACAGGCGTAACAGCATACGTGAGAGTCAAACAGAGAAACTGTAAACAAGACGACCATCGGTTTTATTGCTTCGACTTCCGCTTATTATATAAAACATTGGGTTTTATTTTAATTCTTGACGGTGAAATTCACAATTGGTTGATTATAAACATGTCTATTTCACATTCGCGGAACCAAGTGAGCGCATAAAACAAATGCAGGTCTGTAATGTTAAAGTCGATGTAAATAAGCGTGCTACCCTTATGTTTCAACCGAGTTTTTCCTTTAACAAATTTTGTGTCTACCAAATTGGGTTGGTTGGGGTGTAATACTAATAATAAGTGTTGCCTTTAATTTAATCAATAAAATAAATTTACTTCATTAATTTTTTTGAACCACCTCTTAAGAAAATCTAAAAAATATGAATGGAATGATATATCACAAGTACAAACTCATCATATTTTTTGCATTTTAGATAGGATTTATTCAGCAAAATTTAAGGGTGACGTCATCAATTTTTTTAGGAGGGATGAAGAAATACATTTTGAACAAAAGTTTACCATGCTTATAATATCTTTAAAATATTCCCAAGATTTCAAAGCATTCGGTTTTGTAATTCCTAATTAAATCGATAAAATAAATTCACGCCTTCATTAATTTTTTTGAGTCACCCTGCATATGCAAATCCAAAAATTTGAATGGAATGATAAATCACAAGTACAGACTCATCATATTTTGTACATTTTAGATACGATTTATTCGGCAAACTTTTGAGCTGACGTCATCAGTTTTTTGTAGAAGATAACCAAATATATTTTGACTAAAAATTTATTATGCTCTTTATAACCTTAAAACATCTGCAAGATTTCAAAGCATTCGGTTTTGTGGTTCCTGATTAAATCAATAAAATAAATTTACGCATTCATTAATTTTTTTGAGTCACCCTGTATATGCAAATCGAAAAAATTTGAATGGAATGATAAATCACAAGAAGAGACTCACCATATTTTGTACATTTTAGATAGGATTTATTCAGCAAAATTTTGTGGTGACGTCATAATTTTTTTAGGGGGGACGACCAAATACATTTTGATCAAAAATTTACCATGCTTATGATAATTTTAAAATATCTTCAAGATTTCAAACATTCGGTTTTGTAGTTCCTGAGTAAATCAGTAAAATAAATTTACGCTTTCATTTATTTTCTTGAATCACCCTGTATATGCAAATCCAGAAAATATGAATGGAGTGATAGATCACAAGTACAGACTGGTCATATTTTGTACATTTTAGATATGATTTATTCGGCAAATTTTCGAGCTGACGTCATCAAGTTTTTGGAGGGGATAAGCAAATATATTTTGACTAAACATTTATTATGCTCTTTATGACCTTAAAACATCTGCAAGATTTCAGAGCATTCGGTTTTGTAGTTCCTGATTAAATCAATAAAATATATTTACGCATTCATTAATTTTTTTGAGTCACCCTGTATATGCAAATCCAAAAAATATGAATGGAGTGATAGATCACAAGTACAGACTCATCATATTTTGTACATTTTAGATATGATTTATTCCACAAACTTTTGAGCTGACGTCATCAAGTTTTTGGAGGGGATAAGCAAATATTTTTTGACTAAAAATTTATGATGCTCTTTATAGCCTTAAAACATCTGCAACATTTCTAAGCATTCTGGTTAGCAGATTAAAAATTAAATTTCAAAATGTTGTTTTATAATTTTGATTTTTTTTCCAAAAATCTGGAGGTTTCGGGTGAAAAGTCGATTCAGAGTTGTAAACTACATGTGTAGGACTATGTTATTTTATACAATTGAAAACCCATTTACTATGTACAATTTTGAAGTGACGTCATCGCATTAGTGGTGGGGATGATTAGACAAATTTTGGTTAGCGTTTTACCATCTACATGATATTCTTAATATAAGTACAAAATTTCACAAGAATCGGTCGAGTACTTTCGGAGATTATCTGTCTAATAAAAATCCGGGACAACAGACGGACAGACGGACGGACGGACGGACGGACAGACGGACAGACGGACAGACGGACAGACAGACGGAAATGGGGGTCTTCTAGGGGTCATGAAAGATCGAGAAAACGTAAAAGTAGAGAGTCGACCGACGGACTCGATTACAATACTTCCTTTGCTTACGCTCGGGAAGTAAAAAATCATCGAAGTAAAAAAAAAATTGGTCTAAAGAGTTTAGACAGTACTTCCCTCGCTGTCGAAAACGTGACGACTGTATGCCTATTATGTTTTTTTTTCGCAGTGGATTTCAAAGAATTCGGTTTTGTAGTTCCTGAGTAAATCAATAAAATAAATTTACGCATTCATTAATTTTTTTGAGTCACCCTGTACATTCAGATCCAAAAAATATGAATGGAGTGATAGATCACAAGTACAGACTCATCATATTTTGTACATTTTAGATACGATTTATTCGGCAAACTTTTGAGTTGACGTCATCAAGTTTTTGGAGGGGATAAGCAAATATATTTTGACTAAACATTTATTATGCTCTTTATAACCTTAAAACATCTGCAAGATGTCAGAGCATTCCGTTTTGTAGTTCCTGATTAAATCAATAAAATATATTTACGCATTCATTAATTTTTTTGAGTCACTCTGTATATGCAAATCCAAAAAATATGAATGGAGTGATAAATGACAAGTACAGGCTCATCATATTTTGTACATTTTAGATATGATTTATTCGGCAAACTTTCGAGCTGACGTCATCAAGTTTTTGGAGGGGATAAGCAAATATATTTTGACTAAACATTTATTATGCTCTTTATGACCTTAAAACATCTGCAAGATTTCAGAGCATTCGGTTTTGTAGTTCCTGATTAAATCAATAAAATATATTTACGCATTCATTAATTTTTTTGAGTCACCCTGTATATGCAAATCCAAAAAATATGAATGGAGTAATAGATCACAAGTACAGACTCATCATATTTTGTACATTTTAGATATGATTTATTCCACAAACTTTTGAGCTGACGTCATCAAGTTTTTGGAGGGGATAAGCAAATATTTTTTGACTAAAGATTTATGATGCTCTTTATAGCCTTAAAACATCTGCAACATTTCAAAGCATTCTGGTTAGCAGATTAAAAATTAAATTTCAAAATGTTGTTTTATAATTTTGATTTTTTTTCCAAAAATCTGGACGTTTCGGGTGAAAAGTCGATTCAGAGTTGTAAACTACATGTGTAGGACTATGTTATTTTATACAATTGAAAACCCATTTACTATGTACAATTTTGAAGTGACGTCATCGCATTAGTGGTGGGGATGATTAGACAAATTTTGGTTAGCGTTTTACCATCTACATGATATTCTTAATATAAGTACAAAATTTCACAACAATCGGTCGAGTACTTTCGGAGATTATCTGTCTAATAAAATCCGGGACAACAGACGGACAGACGGACGGACAGACGGACGGACAGACGGACGGACAGACGGACGGACAGACGGACGGACAGACGGACGGACAGACGGACGGACAGACGGACGGACAGACAGACGGAACTGGGAGACCTATTTCTTCGTCTTCTAGGGGTCATGAAAGATCGAGAAAACGTAAAAGTAGAGAGTCGGCCGACGGACTCGATTACAATACTTCCTTTGCTTACGCTCGGGAAGTAATAAAAATTTTGTAATTAAATAAAAGATAGAAAATGCAAAATATGTTATAGGAACAGTCAAAAGCGATGCAACATCTCTTGGAAAAATGTAACGTATAACGGTTAGGTGTCATCGATGAAAAAAATCCTCTAAATAAGAAAATTTTGAAAATTACATTCATTTATCATGATTCTCTGTACTTACGTTGTAAATATATTTCAAACCCGAAAACGGGACGTCAATTGCGTTGTGTATCAACAATTGTGCTTTGTCTCAGTTATTTTTAAAGAAAACTGACGCAATTTTCAACCGATTTACTGTTCTTACTCACTGATCATTAGCCTTCAAAGCAAATTTAGCATGTTTAATGTTTATTGTTCATTCCGTACGTATTGTATTTTTGTGTTTTTATCATTACAATATCTTCCTCTATTAAGAAGTAAATAGCAAGTAAAAAGTTTAAATGATTGGTTTGTCGGAAATAAACACATTTTCTACGTTGAAATACTTATTTCTCCCAAATGTGGATTCAAGCAGGGCAAGATCAAACTGAGCAACTGTAACGGTTGGTAGTAAACCTTTATTATCTAGCAGAGCGTTATATGAATATTTGTTTTCATTTATTACCTGGATTCTGCTTTGTACTTTAAAATTCATAATGGTAGTGTAGAAACCAATTTAATTTATTAATTAACTTGATTTAGGTATTCAGAGTCCTCGTTCTTTATTCAAAACTAGTGATATGTTTTTTATTTACATTCTAAAATTCATGGGATAAATAGCGCCCTAGATGGTGTTTTTAGAATGACAACCTCCAAGATTGAAAATCTCTTCTCCCAAGTTCGTCCCTTGAATTTTTAACTTGTTCGCATTTTCTTGCATCTGACAATTGAGAACAATACTAAATTTTTCAGTAAATAATCGAACATACACTGAACGGTGGTCGCATGATATAGCTTTTATATAATCATGAAGGCGATGACAAGTGACGTCATAATTTCAGTTTCAGGAAAGCTCATTTTTCATATCCCTTTACAGCAAATGCAGATCACGTCAACGAAGTATATATTAAATTTTGTGACACTCCATATGGGGTATTTGAATAAATATCCAAAATTAAGTGCTAATCTTAGTCACTACTATACGAGGACTGTTTGATAAGTATCCGCGTTAAGAAAGAGAAAGCATTTTTTTAAATTTTGTGTATTTATTTCTCAACATAGTCTCTTTTTCCATTTTTGCAAAAAACACAAAATTGTCAAGTCCCAATAAGTACCTACTGTAACAAAACTACTTGACAAATTTGACTGAAATTTTGACAAGCGTCGTTTGAAAGACCATGGTATACAAATTTTGAGTCAGTGGTACCCACAGTCCTCGAAAGAGCTTGAAACTCAGGGTGTTTTATTTTTGAAAAAATTCGAAAAAATCTTAAAAGCCCTAGTGTTTCTTCTTCAAAAATATGAAAACATCTTCAGGGTTCTTTAGGTCTGATTTTTTAAATAATTTGAAAAGCACCGAAAATACTGGGTGTATAATTTCTGGAAGAGTTTGAGACAATACTTTAGCCATCAGTACGTGTTAAGACAGTGGTTCGCAAACTGGGTGCCGCGGCACACCGGGGTGCCGCGGAACCGCCAAGAGGGTGCCGCGAAAATTTTATAATGATTTGAATAAATATAGGCACAAAACCAAGTTTAAGAAATACATAATAATTGATGATACGATTTTATTAATCAGTATTTCAGTAATGCAAAGTGGACACCTGCTACTGCACACGTGTGCTCTGTGCAGTTCTCGGAAATTCTCTCAAGCCCGAAGTTGCAAAGAATCAGTATTTTTCGTATTTTCAAACAGTCTGCATCTTCGTCGACTGCACATGCATAAATAACTTAAAAGGATACAAACAATTAGTGTTTGGGATTGTTTAATACACCTAGTATCGGTTTTCGGTACGTGGTTTTTGCACCTTAATATTCATAGGGATATTTTAAAGGTAAGCTTTTTACAGTTTTTCACAATGGATAAATTTTTAATAAAAAAAAGAAAATCCAATGATCAGGACAACAGCGTTGAGGATGCCCCACAAGCTAGCACTAGTTACGATGTTCCGTCTGTTATTAAGGTGCCAAAAAGAAATACAAAAACTCGTCTTTATTCCGATTCTTATTTGGAATTAGGATTTACTTGGTCTGGAGACGAACTATGTCCCAATCCCAAATGTCTTGTTTGTGGAGAGGAATTGTCCAATGAAGCAATGGTGCCAAGTAAACTGACACGTCATTTTTCTACGAAACACAAACATCTTTCGGGAAAATCTGTGGACTATTTTAAAAGGCTGCTGGACTCGCTGCAGAAACAACGTACGACCTTTGTTAAAAAATTTAAAATTTCCGATCGGGCCCAAAAAGCAAGTTATTTGGTTGCGGAAATTATAGCGAAAGACATGAAACCTCGTACGATTGCGGAAACGTTAATCCGACCAGCTTGTGCGGCAATTGTAAGAACAATGCTTGGAACAGAGGCTGAAGAAGAAATCAAAAAGGTTCCTTTGTCGGATGACACGATTAGCAGACGTATTGTTGATATGTCAGATAATATCGCAAAGAAGGTTTCGTTAAAAATAAAAGAAGCAGGCATGTACGCCTTACAAGTAGATGAAACCACAGACATCGGTGGAAAGGCACAGTTACTAGTTTATTCCCGATTTATTGAAGATGAGAAAATTATCGAGCAATTTTTGTGTTGCAAGGAATTGCCAAAACACACTACTGGAAGCGACATGTTTAATGTATTGAATGAATATTTGGAGTCCATTAATTTACCATGGGTTTCATGCGTTGGTATTTGCACTGATGGTGCACCATCAATGACGGGGTGCTTAAAGGGATTTGTCACCCGTGCGAAAAAACAAAATCCAAATATAATATCAACCCATTGTTTTATACATCGTGAGGCATTGGTTGCTAAAACAGTCGGTAAAGAATTGGAACATGTATTGAACAGAACTGTTGCGATGGTAAATTACATCAAAAGCAAACCTTTGAAATCAAGATTGTTTGCAGCACTATGTGAAGAAATGGGTTCTGAACATGTTAACCTCCTTCTTCATACTGAAGTAAGATGGTTGTCTAAAGGTCGTGTTCTTTCCCGATTTTGGGAATTAAGGAAAGAGGTTCAAACGTTTTTTGAATCAGAAAATATTGAACAATTTTTTGACCTCCTTCAAGACCACGTTTGGTGTGCAAAACTAGCATATTTAACTGATATATTTGAACACTTAAACAAAATAAATTCAAGTATGCAAGGTAGAAATGAAAATATTCTAACCTCCAGTGACAAAATTTTGGCGTTAAAAGACAAGCTTAAATTATGGAAAACAAATATTAATAAAAATAATATTTACATGTTTCCCAGACTGGCAAAGTTTGCAGAAGATAGTGTTTTACCTGCTGCTGTACAAAAACTGGTCTTGACACATCTGGAACATTTACAAACTAAAATTGATCTATATTTTGCTGATATTGACGTTGCAAGCTACGATTGGATAAGAAATCCGTATTCTCCTTATGTAACTGAAAATGCCCAGTTAAGCCCTACCGAAGAAGATGAGTTAGCCGACCTAAGGAATGATCGAACAGTGAAATTAAAACATGCAGAAATTCCCCTAGATCTGTTCTGGATTAGTACTGCGAAAGAGTACTCACAAATAAGTACAAGGGCACTGAGAATTTTATTGCAATTTTCCACCTCCTACTTATGCGAATTAGGCTTTTCAGCGTTAGTTAATATAAAAAATAAAAAACGAGAAAGACTAAAGACGATCGACGATGAGATGCGAGTGTGTTTATCTGAAATTCGTCCCGACATCGACAAGATTTGTGCATCTCATCAAGCACATATTTCCCATTAAACATGTTATACAGTGTTTTTGATAATAAATTAGTTACAATTAAAAGTGTTCTTGGCGGGGTGTCGCAAAATTTTGTTTAATATTTTAGGGTGCCATCAATAATAAAAGTTTGCGAACCACTGTGTTAAGATAAGACTAATTTTGGCAAATGAGATACCCTCCAAGAAAAGAGAGGGCGGGTGGGCGGGCCTACTATATGCTAAGATAAAACTGATTTTGGCAAATGGCATACATTCTAAGAAAAGAGAAGGTGGGTGGGTGGGGCTAATAGCTGCTAAGATAAAATTGATTTTGGCAAATGAGATACCCTTTAAGATAAGTGAAGGCGGGTGAGTGGGGCTAGTACCTCTTAAGACTGAGAATTTACCAAAAATAGAACACCAAAATCCCCAAAATTCTTTTAAATGATTTAAATTTCTCAGTCTTAAGAGGTACTAGCCCCACCCATTCTCCCTCTCAGCAGATAGTTATGTTTCCTTTTTTTTCTTCTTAACATACATAGTCTTTACTTCAACACAAGTAACTGAAAACATGTTTAAAATGGTAAATTTTATCCATCACGCTTCTCTACAAATTTACCCTTTTAAGCATATTTTCAAATTCTTATCGTGAAAAAAAAAGTACATACATATATTAAGAAAAAAGGCTAAGTACAAACCCCGCCCACCCGCCCTCACCCCAATTGTGATAACATTTTTATTCGTTGTGGGCCGAAGGGCGGAGTTTATTGCAAAATGCTTAAGAAACTACCATACAAATATGTTTTTAAGTAACATATTGTTAAAAGGAAACTATGCATGTTAAGAAAAACAAGTCAAAAATAAGCCCCACCCCCCCGCCCCAATCTCAGTTGTGACGAATTTTTCATTCGTTGTCAGACCGAGGGGCGGAGCTTAATTGTAAAATCGATGTTTCCCGACAAAAATTTACCATTTTAAACGTTTTAAATATATTGTCGCGAAAAGATTGTTACGTTATCCAGAAAAAAGGCAAAAATTAAGCTCCACTTATTCACCGCCATGAAATTCTAGAAAATTGTTAGATTTCATATTATAAATTGTGGAAAAATGGGGGCAATTTTCCAGGAAATGAAGACGAAAATAACTTCTAGGAATCAAATGTACAAAAAAAACTCTAGTGAATTTTAGAAAGTGTTCGAAAAAATGTATATTGAAAAAATTGAAATTTTGAAAAAGTTACCTAAAAATCCACAACAAATTCTGGTGTTTAGATCTTGATGAACTGATTCCAAAAACATACAGTTTTGATGGGTTCGGTTTAAAATCTGAAAAATATTTGCTTTGAAAATCCTGTCTTTTAAAATCTTATAAATTGTGATATTTTATAGTGTAAATTCTCGAAAAATTGTCGCCACGTATCTACCTACGCACTAAAAATATACAAAGATCTTGTTTTTGTCATAATTTGTCGAAAAATGTTCGATTCGAGTCAAAAGTTGCAACATCTGCTTCATATAACTGCTACCTATCTAATATCCAGTATCACACATTATCAAAAAAATCTTGATATTTACACAAAACAAAAAGGGTATCACTGTGATAATGGAACTGGATGATCAATATAACAGTTTTATTTAAAAAATACTATAATAACATTAATAACATTGTTTTGCAATAGGATATATTTATATCAGCTGATGTGGTTAGCTGTGCCGTGTTTTTACTCTTCATTTGTAATGATTGTTCATACAAGAACTATTTGTAATCATTTCTCATAAAATTTTTGTGGCAACTTCTTTATTTTCTTTTATGTATCAATGTATCCCTCCGCCACTGTATTCGATTTCCAGCCTCCATGGCGTTTTACGGACAGTCTATAAGCATCGAGGCGGAAGAACGTCTGAAGCAATGCCTAGTGTAGTCTCTAGGAACCAATAAACTCAAAAATGTAGAGATATTTTTTGGCATACTCCCAAACTTATTAATGCCTACAGGTTGTATTATACAAAAAACTTTTCTTAATCCAACAAAAAATCTTCCTAATTATTTCCATAATATCAAGGCCTGGATGCCATCAACCGTTACAAAAAATTCTCTGGAAATTTTGGTTTTGGTATTCTAGATTTGTATAATAATAATAATAATTATTAATATTATTATTTAGCCTTATTAAATTGATAAATTACATGTAAGCACCCGTCGAAGGTCATAAATTTAAAGCCTGCAACAACTAAAAATATTGTAAAGTCACGTGAGTACTAACAAACATACAATTTGCCGATAAGTAAATATCAGAATAAAGTTAACAACTAAATTAAAACTTAAACGCTTCGTCGATGCTCTAAGAACTGTTTGTTTGCAGAATGTTTCGAAGTTCGCTCTTTGGAACCACTAAAGGTTTCCCTCTAATCGGCAAAGGAATATGATTAAAGAGTTTGGTGCTTATGTAATGAATACTTTGCTGTGTTTTTTTTTATTCGATGTACAGGAATAGTAAAGTTTCCTTTATATCTGGTGTCCTAGCTGTGGAGATTGGAGTTTTTGTTCATTTTGTGGCAATTTACTTTTACGTAGACTAAATAAATGTGCAGGGTAGTGGAAGAATGCTTGTTAATTTGAATAGATCTCTGCATGAAGTTAACTTTGACTTTCTCAGTAAATCGCCCACAGCTTTGTTTGAAGTAGAAAAATTTTGGTTAGGTGACACGAATTACCCCATATTAATAGCCCATAGCGAAGTAGGTTGTCGATTTTTTTTATCTCTTCTCTTCAGTCTTCACACTGTTCATCCTGTAGATTTCTCAGACTCATTGATTTCATTATTCCTTCATCCAGGTCTTTTTGGGTCTATCTCTCTTTTTTTTATACTGGGGTATCCAATTCATTGTTTGTTTGGGTAATCTGTAGTTGTCCATACGTTTCACATGATCGGACCAAGAAAGTTATGGTCGTTCAATGCCCTTTATAATTGTCTCGTTTTGTTTCATCTGTTTTCTAATCTCCTCATTTCTTATTCGATCCATTCGGGAGATTCTTGCTGATCTTCTCAGTGCGTCCATTTCTGTTGCTTCTATTGTTTGTCCATAATTTACCGATGGGGATGTTGTCATATACCTTTCTGAGATAATATGTGCGTTTCTAGATTCACGGCTGACCTCTTTTCTATGATTTGTTTCATTATAAAAACGTTATCCGTACATAATCGTCCTCCTCTAAAGCTACTCTGTTCTTCTTCATCTGTTATTTTTTTTCTATCAGTTCTCTTAAAATTTTTCATATAACCGGCTCATTGTACTCATTACTGAAATTCCTCTGTAGTTTTGACAGTCACTTTTGTCGCCTTTTTTGAAAATTGAAAATATATATGCCATGTTCCACGCTCACGGTATTTCATGACCATTCAAACATTCATTTATTGTTCGGATTAGTATTGTGTAAAGTTTGCTTGTCTCACTTTTCAATAGTTCTGCATATATTCTTTCTGGTCCACAGGACTTCCCATTTTTCATTTTCATTACGTTCTTTTTTATATCATGTTCATCTACACTTACTTACTTCTCTCCTTCAATGCTGACTTTAGGATTATCTTGGTTATATTGCTTTCGTGTTTCTTTAAGTAATTTTTCGTAACGATCTTTCCACTGTCCTATTGAATTATTTTGTATAGGAATCTTTTCTGTGTCGTTTTTTCGAATTCTATTAATAAATTTTCATGCTTCCGTACATTGTCTTCCTCCGATAGGGCTTTTAATTTCTTGACATTTCTTATCCCACATCTCAATCTCTTTTGTTGGTGTTTTTCCTTCTTATTTCGTTTTTAATATTGTTGAATATGACTTTGTCTTCTGTTGATTTCGTAGACAATCACTTTTTGTATATCTTCTTTTTCTTCTCTTATAACTGTGGTATTTCTTCTGTCCAGCATAGTTTATTACTCTTCTGTCTTTGTTTCATTCCTAGTGCTTCCTGTGCGGCTCGTTGTATACCATCTATAAGAATGTTATAGGTTTCGTCAAAAGTCATATCTTCTGATAGAGTGAAGTATTCGTCTAAACGTTATTGATATAGATATGCGGTACTTTCCTGTAGAAGACTATCCAAATTGTATCTGGGATAGTCCACTTTAGTCACTTCTGTACTTCTTTTTTCACTTTTCATTTCTTTGTTGGTGTTCCACCTGGTATATGTATTTTTGCTCTAGTAGATAATGATCGGAGCCACAACTGGCTCCTCTTTATACTCTGACATCTAAAAGTTGTAGAGATGTTTTCTGTTTTAAAATTAGATAATCAATAATGGATTTGATTTATCTAGTTGGTTGTTCCCAGGTATACTTATGAATCAACTTATGCTGATAAAATCCATTCGTAATTTGTAACTCGTTATGCGTACAAAGGTCTATTAGTCGTGTTCCATTATCATTTACTGTATCTTCCCCAAAAGGACCCACAACATTATCTTGAGATTTTTTACCCGTCCGCCCATTATAGTCACCTAGCATAATTATTTCTCTGTTACTGCCGATATCTATCTCAACCACCTCCAGGCCCAATACCATTTAACCACCTGTCGAAATTACTTGTGCAAAAGCGTACGGCTGCCTCAAAGTTTCGATAAATTAACAGTTTTCTTATTTGAAATACAATAGGAGTCAACTTCGAAGCTAAATAATCGATGTGAGCTTCCCACGTAAGACGATTGTCTATTACTATACCTGAAGATTTAGTACTTAGCAAGTCATCAGCTGTATGGTCGGATTTTAGGGAAAAATACAAGGACGACGTCTTGTCAGAGTTCATTGCTAATTTATTATCGGTGAACCAATTCTTTGCAGATTATATACTATTTTGGTCCAAGTTCTGAAGTCCTTTCCTATCACTGGCTGTATTGATCTATGTGGTATCATTATCAAAAAGTGTATGGTTCTTGGTAATAATTCCCGTTGGCCAGTCGTTGACAAATGTAATGAACAAGGGTCCTAAAATTCACCCTTGCGGTACGCCATGAGAAATATGTAGTAATTTCGATTTGTTGTCACTTTTTGTCGCAGCCTGAAAACGATTTTTGTGCTAGGACTCTAATAGTATATGGGTTAGTCCCCGAATTCCGTAGAATTATAGCTTTTCTAACAATAATCCGTGATCTATCGAAAGCCTTGCTCAAGTCTGGAAACGCTGCACATGAAACTTTACCCTCATCCATGCCTTATATAATGGCATTCCTAGAGCCAAATTATCGGTTTGAAACTAATTTCGAACCATCGAATTATGAAAACGCAGGTAGAATTGCTACGGGTTTACAATGTCGGGGAGAATGCGACCTGCCGTCGTGGTTTCGATACTGAACTTGGCTTCTTAGTTTTTTTCTTGCATTGGTAATACGCTGTGACTACTTTCTTTTGGGCTGTGACTAGTTTATCATTACAAATTTTTTATTGGTGAAATTAAGAACGAGTTACCTCATTTTCTCGAAAATGTGAAGAATACGCACGACTTTATGTAATAATTATAAAAAAAGAATTATAATATTCAGAAGATTTTGTTCGACTGTGGTTTAACTAATAATTTTAGTCTTGTTTTGAGAAGACAGACTCATTCGAATCAAACTAATGTCTACGTGACATTGTTTCGTTGTATAAACATAAATAAACATTTGAGCGTCAGATTGCTATTACCTTGTGCTGAAGGACAAGGGGCGTTAATTATGCCTCTGGTTTTTACTTTACAGCAGCTATCACCAAACGAAAATCGTAAAATCAAATTTTATAATTTTTTTACAGTGGATTTCTTTAAGATGTTTGGATATACCTACCTATGGCTTCTTTAATAAATTGATTAAAAAAATGTCTAAGGGACAAATAGATTTTGAATAGAAGTTCGGATTTGTCCACCGTAAGTCAACTTGAGAATACACTTCGCGATTCTGTTTTTAAAATTAGATTTGTCATTGATAGTGTGGCGGCACAATAATACGTAGTAGTAAGCGAGAAAAATGTTGCTTCTCCGGTAGGAATCGAACCGCACGTTTACCGCTTGCCGGGCGGGTGCCCTTACCACTAGACTACGGAGGAGCTTATCTTTCCTCGCTTACTACTTCTTATTATTAAGCCGCCACAATAGTAATACTTAAAAAAGGTGACATTGACAATATCCAAAACTATAGGCCTATTTCGTATCATTTACTAACTTCCAAAAATCTTTAGACAAAATCAAACATATTACTATGTTTAATTTTTCTAGTCTTAGTTAGTAAATATATAAAACTTTGTTAGGTATAGAAACTTTGGGCACATGTAAACTGCAGCGAAACTAATTCGTAAATATTCCTCAGCCCATGTTATAAATTTTTATAGCATTTACATTTTGGTGAATAATAAAATCAGGTAGCCCTAAATAGGGTCACTCGTTCATTTACAATGACTGGAGATTACTCGAAACTCATTTCTTCTTCGTTTTAGCAAATCTGGGTCTGTGTTATTTCCAGTAATCCCCAAAATATATAATATGATTACATTATTACAAAAATAATAATACAACGTGTTTCAAAATGATTTTCATCTAGTTGCCTATGGTTGCATATTTTCATCAAGGGAAAGATAGGAGTTGAAGCGATTTCAAAGCCAACTAGATGAAAATCATTTTGAAACACCCTTTATAAGAATAATTAGTTTTCACTTTTTCAAAAAAGAAAATTATTCTGGTCGTTGACGCCCTAATAGAAATTTTTGCAATGTAATATTTTTACAAAAAATGACGAATCCTGTGAAAAGCTTCGAGTACAACATGTGGGAACAGGTGGTATTTGCATACCGCTGCAGTTTACATAGACCTTTCTCGGATCCAGCGAAAGATCCGTTGCAATTTACATGTAGGGATTAAAGTATTATATCCGTCCGCTGCAGTTTACATTCGCCGAGAAACTTTACTTCCACTCAATGCTCCCTTTCTTCTGGCATATCACAAGGCTTAAATGTCGGCCCTCTGTTATTTTTATTGTACGAGAACGTTGTAGAATGTCCGTAGTTTTTGTTTGTGGATGATTAAAAAAAAATCTTCTCCGAAGGATTGTTTAGTTCTGGATTGCAAATTTAGTTGCATTGATCATGTCGCAAAAATATTATTGGGAAATATTATAAAATTACAAATTTTTTGCCCTTTTAGCTTCTAAATAAAAAGCAAGTGTTGACAGTTTATCAAGCATAATGCTTCAAAAATGTAGAGTAGCAATTAACGACGTTCTTAGAAAACTTTAGATTAGCACTAGGTTGAATTGAAGTGTTGCCAATTCGTTAACTGTCAACGCTCGCCACTAGAGTGGAAATGACCTATAATATCTACATTTTGTCTTGTTTTTTGCCTTTTACTTCACTAACTACTTCGAACGTTTCGCATTAAGTCCGGAACAAGGATTTCGATGTTATGATCCTATAATATTCGCTTGGTGATTTAATTATCCATTTATGGCAGCAAAGATTTTGCTTGTGTAATCCCGGCAGCGCCAGCGAGAGAAACGACTGGGCAAATCCGATGAAATGTCTTGCAACAGCTTACAGGTCACGCGGCAAATGAGATTATATAATCTCTCAATCCTCGTTAATTAGAACCCTTAAGTGGCCCTGTGGTCTGAAACAAGATAATCTAAATTAAATAATACCTGCTAAACTGTGACCGGACGGGAGACGATTGCAGACCTGGTGTCTCCCGGATTATATCACTCGAAAATTACACTAGGTATAATTGGACTTTATTACTAAATTACAATGAGCTCTCCAGCTAAATTAAATTCGCCATGCTAGGTTTTCCGAAGGTCGCGCTGCATTTCCCGGATGAGATATTAGTTCGGGATTTGAATTGACTGTGCCATCCGGGGGCAAAAACTATCCCGAACTAGATCGCAGATGCACTCAGGCGAATCAGCGATGAAGTCGTAATTAGTGGAAAAACAAATGTCGGACCCCTGCGAAGTTTTCCTGTGAAACGTGTCGTGTGCCGGCCCTGGACCGCTGCCAACGTTAGGGACCTGAGAGGGACTAAAATATCTGTGTGGGTGCGAAATGGTTGGCCTCGAGATTTTACATGAGCACGAGAGGATTTTTCTCTACAATAAAGGTTGATTCGTACTTCAGGAATTTGTCATCATGTGATTCGGACCTAAATTCGCAACGGTGACGTAACCGAAAAACGCGTTTGGCTTGTCACTCACATCCGACTTTATGCATTTGGATAAGTGACAATAATTCAAGTGCAACAACCTTTATTAAATTTGTCGCGTAGGCGTATATTTCACTTTATTAAAAAGGGGCTGTAAATAATTTCTAATAAGCGACAACGCAACGGAGATGATATTTACCTGCTTTTAAATTAATGTGCCAAACTTTTGGGCTGTTAGCTAATAGTGGCGCCAGGAGGATGTCCTGCTATATATTTTAAGAAATACCTTAAAGGAATTTCCGCATATTTACTTTATTTTGTACAGAGGGTCTACAACCTTGGACTGTTATAAAAGGAAGCAATTTTGTTAATTATTTGTGTGAATCAGTTAGTTTCTTATTTGTAGTGCGTGTTACGAGGTCGACCGACATGCACTCTTGCAATTATTATTAAGCAAAAGTAAGAAAGCTTATTTCTTTAGTTTCGTGAATATAGTCACATAAAAGCTTGAAGGCACTCTATTTTTGTGTAGTGATAGAATTTTATACTTCATTAGTGTCGTTTAGGCCAACAGTGCTCGAACAACCTCCCTGGCAAAGATCCCCGGCGGTCTGCGAGAAATGACCCGTGCCGCTTTAAATTTTACATAAATTTCAGAGTTGTATTCAGGAAAACAGATGTTTGTAAGATATTCACTCGCTACTGAGACCAGTAATAATGTCACAATGTAAAAATCAAGCTACGTACGCACATACGAGCCTAAACATTCTCTTGTTCTATGTACACGACATTTCCAGATACCTCAGTTAAATTCAGTTGAAAATAAGTACGATACGGCCCCGTTCAGCGTTTGGCAACGGCCACTTTTTGACCGACGGTTTGTAATTTATGGTTGTACGGCGCAGGATTCTATAGACACCTTTAGTTAAATAAATCAATTAATTCTATTTTCTATCGCGTGCGTGCAGTCACAGTTCGTAATTCACTCCTATAAAAAATGTTTATAAGTAATTACATATTCAGTAAAAATAGTAAAATGGTATAAACCAATCGACTCCACGCAAGCTTGTAGGAATGAATTAATTCCAAGATTTTCTGAAATTAAAATTCAGAAAGCTTCTTTATTAAGTCACATTCAGGACGTAATTAAATTATGATGTGAAGAGAAAACTTAAGTAAAGGGGAAAGTTTCCAGTTTTAGATGATATTGTCTTATTTGAGCCGAGGACAAAATATATCATTGAGAAATGTGAGACAAAATTTGGGAATGTGGTTCACAAAATTTTAAAGAAACAATTTTTGAGGAAGATAAACAAAAGAGAATGTTGTTTTGTTAAACTTTAAACTCGTTATATGCTCGTAAATTTGCTGCAAGAAGGTGTAGTTTCAGGTCTTAATCATTTTGAGAAATGATGAGATTTGGTTTCAATAAGATACATGGTTGTTCGATCCATAATTCACAATTCCTTGGCCGGCGAGATCCCCCGATTTTGCACCAAGTGATTTTTTGTGCGGGCATTTGTAAAACCGTGTGTACGTCAGTGGAATACAACATCGAAGGTTTAAAAGCGGCAATAAGTGCAGAGAGTGCTCGAATCAGTTGCAACGTAATAATAGACAACCATTTCAACCTAATGTAGCGCTGTTTATTAATAAAATCGAGTTTATTGATGTGTGAATAAAATTGTCAGTTTTCAATTTAATGTTCTATAGTTTAGGTAAACATTTACACGAACGAAACAAATTATCGCTTACTTGGATATGTCCATCAATTATGAAACTTGAGTACTATTATAGACAATTTTCAAGTGTGTTGATAAAAATTTAGTTTTTAAGGTTTTAATCGTGGTTTTTTGGTCAGTTCGTCGTCTGAGTACTGGTTTGATTCACAGACCGGAGCGCGCTCAGGCCAATGTCGACTCTAAGCGTTCAGAATTTCTGCGAGAAATAGTTACCTATTATTTAGGTGTTTTTATTTACCAATATATACCACTATTTTTTGTTATAGAAGCAATGTGTTCTGTTACGCATTAATTTTTACTTAACATGGTTAAAAAGCTCTCAGTGATCGAAAGACCAAAATCTTGAAAAAAACAGAAATTGAAAAGTTCCCAAAATGGATAATATTGAAAAAATTGAGAAATCGAAAACTTGAAAAATCGGGAAATCTAAAAATCGAAAAGTCGAAAAATTGAGAAATCGACATTTTAAAACCGTCGAAAAACTGAAAAATGTAAAGTTTAAAAATCGAAAAATTGAAAATCCAAAAAGTAAAAAGTCGAGAAATCGGAAAATCCAGAACTCGAAAAATCAAAAAGTCGAAATACCGAAAAGTCCCAAAATTCAAATATAGAAAAATTGAAGAATACAAGAAAATTTGAAGATTCGAAAAACTAAAAAATCACAAAATTGAACGAAATATCCAAAAACTGGGAAATTAAAAAATTCAAAAATTGAGAAATCGAAAAGTCAAAAAGCAAAGTCGAAAAATCGCAAACTTAAAAAATCAAAAACATGAAAAATCGAAAAATTGAAGAACTGGAAGTACTAAAATATCGAAACTTTGGGAAGTGGAGAAATGGGAAAATCAAAACCCAAAAACTAAAAATTCAGAATCGTCGAAATTTGAAAAATTAAAAAATGCTGAAGAACTGAAAAATCTAACTTTTAAAACATTTAAAAATTAAAATATTGCAAAATTGAAAAATGGAAATATTTTAACGTAAAATATTAAAAAAATAAAAATTCGAAAATCTAAAATTTAAAGATCGAAAAAGTAAAAAACTAACAAAACGAGAAATCGAAACTCGAAAAATCGAAAATTTCAAAAACTGAGATATTGAGAAATCTAAAAATCGAAAGAACAAGAAATCGAGGAGCCGAAAAGTAGAGAAGTCGAGAAATTGAAAACTTGAGGAATGGAAATAGGCCAAAATCGAAAAATCAAAAATTTAAAAATTTGAAAAATTGAAAAATTAAAATATAAAAGAACTGAAAATTTGAGAAATCGAAAAATCTAGAATGTTATAAACTGAAAAATTTAAATATCATAAAGTTGATAAATGGAGAACTCGAAGTTTAAAATAGTCGAAAAACCGAAAGATGTAAAGTTTAAAAAACGAAAAATTGAAAATCCAAAAAGTAAAAAGTCGAGAAATCGAAAAAAAGTCGACATACTAAAAAATCTGAAACTCAAATGTCGAAAAATCGCAGTCCTGAAAAATCGAAAAATTGTAGAACTGAAGTACTGAAAGATCGAAAGTTTGGGAAGTCCAGAAATGGAAAAATCAAAAAATTTATTAATTGAGAAATCCGAAAACTGAAAATTCAGAATCGTCAAAATTAGAAAAATTAAAAATTATTGAAAAATTGAAAAATCGAAAAGTTGAAAATTCTAAAACTCAAAACATTGAAAAATTAAAATAAAGCAAAATTGAAAAATGGAAAAATTTAAACTCGACAAATAAAAAATTGGAAAATTGAAAAATCGGATAAATCAAAAATCGAAACATCGAAAAATCGAGAAACCGAAAAGCAAAAAATCGAAAAACCAACAAATCGAAAAATCAAAACATTGAAAAATTCAAAATCTGAGATATCGAGAAATCGAAAATTAAAAGAACAAGAACTCGAGAAGCTGAAAAGTCGAGAAATCGCAAAATTGAAGAATTGAGAAACCGAAATAGGTCAAAATCGAAAAATCGAAAATTTAAAAATGGAAAAATGGATAAATCGTAAGTTAAAACAATCGAAAAATTGAAAAATCGAAGATTTAAAAATTCGAAAAATTGAAAAATTAATATACATACTATATAAGAAATGAAAACTCGAGAAATCTAGAATTTAAAAAATTGAAAAATTTAAATATCAAAAAGCTGAAAAATTGAGAAATCGAAAAATAAAACAATCGAAAAATTGAAAAATCTAAAGTGCAAAAAACGAAAAATTGAAAATCTAAAAAATCTAAAATTGTAGAAGTCGGAAGATCGTAAAGTCTGAGAAACGAAATATTGGAAAATTAAAAAATTGAGAAATCGGAAAACCAAAAAAAGTCAAAAAACCGAAGAATTGAAGAACTAAAATTCGAAATTTGGACAAGTGATGAAATGGGAAATCAAAAATAGATTAATTGAAAAATCGGAAAACTGAAAATTTAGTAACGTCAAAATTTGAAAAAATAGAAATACTGAAGAATTGAAAAATGAAAAAATTAAGAAATCGAAAAACCTAAAATTCAAAACACTGAATAATTAAAATATCGCAAAATTGATAAATCGGGAAATCTAAACATCAAAAAATCACAAAAAAAAATTCGAAAATCTAAAATTTCAAAATCGAAAAACTGAAAAATCGACAAATCAGGAAATCAAAAATTGAGTTCAATTCATTCAATTTAAAATCGCAACTCCAGAATTTAAAAATTGAAAAACTTAAAATCGAATATCTGAAATATCGAAACATCGAAAAATTGGAAAAAAGACACATTGAAAAGCCCAAAAATAAAAATTGGCAAAACTGAAAAACCTAGAAATCCAAAAACCGAAACATCAAAAAATCTAGAATTGAGACATTGAGAAATCGAAAAATCAGGGGATTGAGAAATCGAAGAGTCGAAACCCTAGAAGAAAAGTTAAAAATTGAAAAATTGATGAATAAAGAAATTGAGGGATCGGAACATTGAAACATCTGAACTCGATAAATTGAGAAATCAAAAATTGAAAAATCGAAAAATTTGTAAAAATAATAATTGGAAAATGGAAAATTTAAAAATTCGGAAAATTGAAAAAGTGAAATACCGAAAAGTTGAAAATGTGGGAATCGAAATATAAAACAGTCGAAAACTTGAAAATCCAAAAAGTGAAAAATCGAGAAATCAAAAGAGCCAGGTGTTCACAATAGAATAGTCGAAAAATCAAAATACTGAAAAATCCCAAAACTGAAAGAAATATCCAAAAAATTGAGAAATAAAAAAATTGGAAAATTGTGAAATCGAACAACTAAGTAAACATAGTCGAAAAATCTTAAGCTTAAAAAATCGAAAAATTAAAAAGTCAAAAGCCTGAAAAATAGAAAAATTGAAGAATTGCAGAAGTGAAAATTCGAACCTTTGGGAAGTCGGGAAACGGAAAATTAAAAAAAAAGATTACTTCAGGAATCGGAAAACAGAAAATTTAGAAACATCAAAACTTTAAGAAATTGAAAATTCGAAATATTTAAAAATCGTAAAATTGAAGAGGACAAAAATTGAGAAAACGTATCATCAGAAAATTGAGAAATCGAAAAACAAAAATCCGAGGAACCGAAATTTTGAAGAATGGACAAACTGAAATATTGAAAAATTTAAACATCTAAATTTGAAAAATCGAGAAATCGAAAACAAGAAAAATCTCAATAACGCATTTATAAACTACAATTTCAGGACTATGTTGCTTTTTAACATTTAAATAACATTTATTCAACAAAATTTTAAGATGACATCATTAAGTCCTGGAAAGTATCAATCGATAAATCTTGACTAACGATTTAGTATGCTTCCAAGAACTATAAATTGGAAAATGTTGTTGATTTTTTTCCAAAAATTTTGACGTCTAAGGTAAAAACTCAGCACGGACTCATAAACCATAAACGAAGGATATAAAATTTAAATTACGTCTTCTGTTGTAAAATTTGGGTATTACGTCATTTCATTGTTGGTAGCAAATTTTGGTGAGCGTTTTACCATTTGATAATACAATTTGAAATGTAAATTTTGCCATTCTTCAACTTTGTTCACTTATAGACAAATCGCTTAGAGTCGATATTGGCCTGAGTGCGCCCTGGTCTGCAGATCAAATAAGTTCTGAGGCGACAAGTTGTAAATGTTGCTACGTATTCTAATCAGTAGAAGTTGATTAAAACTAATACTTATGTAGTGGCGTGTAATAAAAGAGTTTCTCAGTTCTTTGAACAGATGTTTCGAATATATTTATTCTGCAACAGAGTTTTCGCCTTTAAATATTTCCTAGATCTTAATTCTGTAAAACTACTTATTGACAACAGAGCACGAGTGTTTGCACATTTGCTTAGTTACAAGAAATTATTAAGTTATTATTTACATTCACGTTTTTTTTAAGGTTTGTTCCATGTGTAAGTTGTGTTAAGTGTGTTTTAATTATTGACTTACGAGTGCTAATGCTCTAAAACAACAAAACAATAAAATCTATTTTTACAGATCAGTACATATGCTTTTTAATGGTGCTATGGTTTACATTTACACAATATTTCCACACATGGTCAGCGCAGTGTCATAAGGTAAAAAGGAACATACATCAAGTTAACTAATTTAATGTTGTTTTTCAATGAAAGGGTGAGATAAAGACTGAATCTGTAGACATACACACAAATTATCGATTAGATGTAGAAATTTGGCATGATTTATTAACATAAATATTATTGAAATTAAGTTTAGAACAGCATCGAAGCCCATCAACAAAAAATGGAATAAGCATGGTTTAGGTTTAGGTAATTTACCGAAAAAAAAAATAGCGTAGTCTTGAAGATAAAATTTCCGTTAAATGGAGAATTTAAAATTCGCGCAAAGTTTTTTCATACGTGTAACGATTTTGAAACAGTTTAATTGGTCTGTGCACATTCTGATTATTAAATTAAATTAAATCATTACCTAAAGTCAGTAAGGAATTATGATTTTGCAGTTGCTTATCTTTTTTTCTGTATATAAATGTAGCGTCATATTGTTCCGGCATGTTATAATCCGATTTTAACTTCTTTTTAAAACCTTCGCCATTAAGGATATTATTTATCGCATCCAAAAATAGCTTTCTTCAATGAAAAGTATTTAAGAGCTTGTAAACTAAAAACACCCTAATGAGTGTTGACGCCTCTTTTCCCTCCCTCGTTTTCCAATTATAGCTCGAAATACATAATATTCCCAAAATAAAGGCAGCATAGGTATACGAATGTAAATAGCCACCGGAAGAACGACACGTGCGGTATTATTCTTTGTGGCATTCTATCAATATCCTTTTGAAGGTTTACTAGCACTTTTTTTCGTATGTGTTTGCGTTTTTAGGAATCCTCTCAAAGTCTGTGGTAGGATCGATGTCCCATGCAAATATAAATAAAACAAAATACATTATACTGACAAAAAACAAAACAGGAGTTTATGTTTGCGAAACGAGAATGGGATTCGAAAAGTGGAAATTTATGGTTAAACAGTGTGGAATGTTATATGGGAAACAAAAGGCTTCGCAAATTACAGATTGCATTTTATGTGTGTTACGCAGGGAAATAATCCAATTAGTCATCTGAAAATGGCCTGAAACAAATATGCGTCCCCCATTATTTCAGACTTTTTCACAATAATCAGTCAATTAACAAAGCAATTCCCTAGACAATTTTGACAAATTCACGAATAATTATTGTCCGGTATATTTAACTAACAATCAGACAACAAAATGTGTGATTTAATGGATATTGAAGAAGAATATTATTTTTATCCTTTTCAAAAAAATTCGTATCAGTGAAAAACTTCCACTTCATGATCCTCAGTTTTCTATTCAAGTACACTGCTATAAGTTTTCAGCAAATTTTTATTTCTCGAAAAGAATAATTTTCCCATTTAAAAACTAATAATTTTTCTTAATTTTTTTTTCTTGATGGATCAGTTGTCTGCAACATAAGTAGTTCCGAAATTTATTCTCTCTACACGTGTGACAAAAACTAGGAGCTGACCTCTTAGTGACAATTAGTAGATAATCTATTGCCATCACCCTTAGCATGCAAGGATAATTGGGGGTTGCCCGCATGAGGGTTAAAAGCTTCGATGCAGATGACTTAGGTTTGATCTATCTACCTTACTTCTCTTTACCAACTGCAAAGTTAAATTCATTTATTAATTAAGCAGTTATTTATGAAGAGAACCACATTTTCGTTGAGAATAAAGCATTTTAGATTCACTTTCTCTTTTCCAAGCTTAGTGTAATGTTATAATAATGCAACAGAGCATAAAAGTAGATAATAAACTCTTTGCTGCCATGAGCTCGTGATGATGTAATTTTATTAATGTTGAACCAAGTGTTGGTGAAGTATGATTCATTCGCAAGGATTTACGATCCTTTACTTACCTTCCAACAAACAAAGTATTATATTTAATTCCGAAATTTTTCTTTACTTTGCCAACGGGAATACATTACCTGTATTAAATCTAATACAAATAATAACACGCAAAAAAGATTAACCTTATATTTAATTACGCACGAGATTTTTCTTTTCAGCGTTAATATTGTAACGCTGCTAAAATATATGGAAATTAATCTTCTTGTTTCAGGAAAAAATTAATTAATCCGATAAAGTGATAATTAAATTACTCGTACTTAGTAATTAGTTGAAAAAAAACAACACCGACAAAATGAAGTTATGTGCTTCGTGAAACCATTTTACTTTGATGTCTATATAAAAAAAAAAAGATTTTACAATGAAAAGCAACAGATTATTGTGGTTGCGAGAATCATAATACGATATGGGGGATAAACCACTAAAGGGAAAAGTGATTAGAAGGAAGTGTACTAATACTCATTTCTTGTTACTCAAAACAAAAATGTATAACTTTATTTTTTAAATTCTTTAAAATAAAATTCAGCCTTTTAAACTATTAATAAGTACATGATATTCTTAACTTTATTTTAACCTCATCTTTATTACAGTGCCTCCTGCAAAAGTGGTGTGGGCAGTTCTAGGAAAGGACGTTGATTTACCATGCGATGTAACTCCTCCATATGACACCGACAACGTTACAACGATGTTTTGGTTTAAAGATTCGCACGGAATGCCAGTATACAGGTAAGCCGTTCGTGGACTTTTTCAGAAAGGGACTACCGAGGATCTGGTGAAATAAGCACCAAGTGTATGAGATTCATTGTCATCAACCTTCAATGGTATCATAAACTATTTGAATTGGTTGCAGAATTTCTGTCGGAATAAGGTCGGTAGTGATATGTCTGCCGGTTAATATTTTTTGAAAGAAAATATTGAGAGAGGAATCGTTTCCAAACCTACACATGTATGTTATGTCCGAAGACTCCATTATTAACATTTTATTCGACTTGGTTCCCGATGCACCGCATTTCGTCTTAGATCAATGAACCTTCTTCGCTTATGTTATCAACCCTGCCGAAGTGACCTCTAACCCTGAGGCTAACGCACTCGTTATCACTGGCCTACTTCTAGATGCAACGCACATTCGTCTTAGAGCAATGAACTTTCTTTGTTTTGTACTCCTTATCAACCCTCGACCCTTGGTTGACCTGTAATTCTGATGCAAGCTCTTACATCAGCCCATGTGCAGCTTATCTTCGCCAAAGGAGGTCAAACCTCAGTATATAAGGGAGAAGAACGAGCAGAAGATTCATTCAAGTATTCGACACTCAAGTATTCAACATTCGAGTCGTGATCTGCAGTCAAAAGTCTCACGTCATACCGTAACGCCGTTCCCGTCTTATCATAAAATATTTTACTTTTATATTTTGTCCGGACTTAGAAAAGTCTAACGTTATTTTATTATATTCGAACTTAGAATAGTTTCAAGTCTTGTAATCATCATTTAATAAAATAGAATAAAAAATTGTTAATTTTTATTCGTAACGACCATCAGGATCGTTAAAGTGGCGCAGTCGGTAACATTTGCAAAAATTTTGCAAGTCGCGAAAAATTCGCAAACTCGAATTTAAGCGAGAAACGAACCTATTCGACGTAATTCATCATCTGGAAGAAGCAGCGAGAAGATTCTTGAACACTATCCAGAAAGAAAGCGAAGAAAAGGCGAAATTGAAGAAAGAATTTTCGAAAATCCCGAAGAAAGAAGACTGGTATCTAGGGTTTTCATTTTCCGGATTCCAGGTTCAATGAAGAGCATCTATCTATTACTGTAAGTAGTCTTTGTCTCTTATTTTTGGTTTTTTGCAACATATTTCGTATTTTTGCATTTATTCGATTTACTCAAAAATTCCTTGTTATTCTTCAATTTTTCTCAATTTAAAGAAATAATTCTTGCCTTTCTTTATATTCAAGTTAATTTAAAAAAAAAAAGAAATGGCAGATTTTACTCTAAAGGATTTAAAGGAATTAATACCAACTTATGACGGAGAACAAGCAACTTTGTACGACTTTATTGAAGCGGTAAATTTTGCATTTGAAAATGTACAAGACGAGCACAGAAACGCACTACTTTTTGTTGTAAAAAGTAAATTAACCAGTACCGCGAGAAAATTTATTTCATCAAGGCAACTTAATAATTGGGAAGATATTAGACAACTATTAATAGGTCATTATGGTGACTGTAGAGATACCGAAGGGTTACTTCGTGATTTGACTTCTTGTTATCAAAACCCAAACGAACTTCCAAGAAATTTTGTGCAGCGTATTGAAGACCTTCTTACAAAAATTCGTAGCAGCGTCGCACTAAATAATGAATTAAATGATGCATCCCGAAACGCATTAAATGCATCACACGAAAAGATAGCTTTAAAAACATTTTTAGCCGGTCTATCCGAACCTCTTGGTAGTATTTTACGTTCACAAAAACCTAACTGTCTCGAACAAGCCGAACAATTTCTAATTGAAGAAGAAAATATCTCTTACTTAAAAACTTTTAGATCACTAAAACCATCACTACAAAAATCGGTAAATAATAAAATAGTACCTAAAGAAAATTATCACTCTTCTTCTGTAACAACTATAAAAGCTTGCTCGTACTGTAAGAAACCAGGACATATGATCGGATCTTGTTATAAACGTATACGAAATGAATTAAACCAACCAGAAACACGAAGTACGCAAAATAAAAATTTTAATGCAAATACTTTACAACAAAATAATTTCACTAACACAGAAAATTGTCGAGACTTGAATCAAAATAAAAAACGAGACTTTTATACAAATCAGCGAACAAATGAAAATAATCAGATTAATTATTTAAATCTTTCCAGTAATTCGATGTACAATAAATCTAAAGGTAAAAGTAAACCATCTAAAGTGCATCAAAGTCATAATGAAATTTTAAGTTGCAATATAATGAACAAAAATAGTTCAAAACTAATGTACATTGTAGATAACGATAACAAGACATATTTAGTCGATTCTGGAGCAGCATTATCAATAATGAGGTCAAGTTCTGTACCTAGTAACGTTTCAAGACTAAATGAAAATTTTAAAATTCAAGGAATTGCTCCAAAACCTATTCATATCACCAAAAGTTTTTATAAAAAATTCGATGAAACAAATACTGAGTTTAAAATGTACATCGCCGATTTCAAAATCGCATTTGACGCAATTTTAGGTTTAGATTTTCTCACCTCATACGATTGTGTCGTTGACTTTAAGAATAATGTTCTAAAAACTAATTTTAAAGATATTCCGTTATTAGTTTATTGTGAAACACAAACAAAGAAAAATGTTTTACATCACGAAAAACCTCGAAATTCGAGAAAAAGCTTTACTACCCAAAATAATAAAAATTCTGCGAATTATTTTAAGTCGCAAGTGCACAAACCTCGTTTTAACCAATATTTGAGATCAAATGGAAATTATACAAGTAACAAACGTTTTTCAAATCCATCTCAAGTTGTGGCACATACTACTGGTTGTAATTATAGAAGTTCAAATCATAAAGATTTTAAACCACAAAAATATAATAACTATTTCCACAGAAAGAATAATTTTAAGAATTTAACAGGAAATCCTTATAATGATTTTAAATCCAAAAGCGCTTACATGAATAAAAATCGTAACTTTTATTATAACGCTAATAATAGCTTCAATTCTGTTTCACCTATAAATGTACATTACATTACACGAAAGCAGAGTAATAATGATCAAAATAAGTTTATAAATCTCAGTCGCTCTCAGACTAAAAACCAATCGTTTAATAAACTTACTTATTTGAGATCAACGGAAAGTAATAATTACAGAAATAAAAAGAATAATTTTAATTTTACGAAAGATTTGTACCCAAATTATGCAACTGAAATAGACAACAGGTCTTATGAAACAAATTTTAGATCTAAACAATCGTTTCTAAATAGAAACTTATTTTCAAGCAACAATGTAAGAAAAGATCAACAGATTTATAACAAAAGCTCTTATTTAAACAAAGATAGATTTTGTTCTAATTTTTATTCAACGTATAATAGACATTTCAGTTTTCAAAAGGAAAATAAATTCCTAAGTGAAAGTACTAGCTTATATTAATTAAATATTAAAACATAATAAAAAAAAAAATAGAAAAAATAAATACACACAAAAGGTTTAAACAACGTTAATTATTATTTATCTATCATTATTTTTTTTGGTAAACATTTTTGTAATTAATAAAATTATAACTGTATTTAAATTTTAGTATTTACTTTCACGATTAATAATTTACAATTATACTTATTTGAAAAACTAAAATAATTATTAAAGTATTAAAATAAAAAGAAAAGCTTTGGGTATAGAAAGTATTGTTTGACGACAATATAATTAATCACATTGAAATGAAACTCGTTATTTCATAACTCTAAGAAGTGAAGCTAAGAGAACAAATTTACTTCCTTTTACTTTCGGGTAATTTACAATTAACAAAAAAAAAGTAAACAAATAACGTATACACAAAAGATCTTTTTTATAGCACTATAATAAATCATTAAAGTTACAGTTACCATTTCAAAATTTTAAATCATGAAGATTAAGAAAACTCTCGGAAGCTCTATTTAAATTCTAGTATTTACTTTTACTGTTATTGATTTACAATTATTTTTGAAAAATTGAAATATTTCTTAGAAGATTCAGAAAAAGAAAATGTTTGGGAAGGAAAATATGGAAAATATTACCTATGTATCATGTAAAGTTAAACTTGTCATTTTGTAAATCTACTTAACTAAAATAAGTTTAATTCCTTTTACTTTGAAGTAACTTACAATAAAAATTAAAAAAATCTTTATTTCCCAGAGTTAGTAAGTATAGAAAGGAAATAAAAACACAAAGGGATAATTTGTATAAAAAGAATATTGCTTGATGGAATTGCAATGCATCATTAATAAAATAATTTATTTTATTTCATTTCAAATTTATTGTATTTGAACTTGTAAGTAGTTTTAAATATTTTAAAGAATAATTTTCATAATATTGAGTTTGTAAAACAAGTGAAATAATTTTATTTACATTGAGAATTAGAAAAATCTTAAACTGAAACTACTCGTATAAAAAAATATATAATAAAAAAACTGATTAAAATAAAGCGTTATTAGTTATTTAATTATTTTTAAGTCAAGCATGTTTGCAACAGGACATTATCAATTATTTTTACAAGGTTTAAGAGAAATTTTATGTTTATGATAAAGCCTGAAACTTTGAACCGAATGGATAATTTGAAAGTAACTATCGATACTTTGGATGTTATACCTACAGTTTTATTAAGAATTATTCATAATAATTTTTGCTATTGCAAAAACCACCACTGGTTTTCTTTCATTACACCAACAAATGTTCAGAATAATGAACGATAATTGAAAATTAATTTAAACTTGCTTGTTTTAGCGTTTTAAGAAAACGAAAATATTTTATCAATTTTACACGGTTTAGATGCAATTTGGAAAACAATTAAACGGAATCTTGATCCTGCAATTTGAGGATATATTGATTAATTGATAAACAAATAAGAAAGGGTCGATCGCGAAACCTTATATTTAAGAAATCAAATACAAGCAGCCACTTCGAGTATTAGTAAATTTAACTATACTGTCTAAAAGTTGCGAATTGATGAACGAACCTTTAAAACAAAAAAAAAAAAAAATGTCCAAAAGGAAATCAATAAGATCGTAGACATTACTTATCATTTCAATATTCAAGTACATACTTACGAACAGTTGCTTGAATCACTTATGTTAATTGAGTCAGAATTATGTGACATTTTAGAAAGTATTACTTCTGATAAACTAAAGATATTGCATCCTTCAATTATCAAAGCTGAAATTCTTTGGAATCAGTTGAATTTAATTTCTCAACATTTACAACTTTGGATGCGAATATTCACATCTATCAAACGTTTTTGATTTAATACATTTAGAAGCTTTTAGCAAACAAACAAAAGATTTAATTTTGTTTTGAGGATTACATTAGTTCAAAAGGAAAAATATACTGTTTACCATTATTTTATACTCGATTCCATTTAAAGATAATTTTTCATGCAATCATTTCGGAATCAAGATATGTTGCATTAGCTGAGAATAATAGGCACTACTTGAAAATAAACAGTATAGAACGATGTAAAGAACTTGGAGAAGACACCCTACTATATTTCGAGATGATACCATCCCTATATGAGAGTCCATCTTGTGAAGTCAAAGTTTTGACCAAGCTACAAGCAAATGAAAGATGTCATCCAGTTTTATTCGACATTTGAGGACCTTCGATGTGATCACTATTGTGATTATATCTCCTTTATATAACATGTTTTAAATTTGGACTACTTAAAGATCCCACTGGATACTTCACGGGTTTCAGTCCACCACAACCAGGTTCCTGCTGTCCTCAAATCTTCATCTACTCCAATGTGTCATGAAGATCGTCAATTCATATCGAAACCGATGACCACTCCGAAGAAATTGTCCATCAAAGCGACATCCCACTGGCATCGATTTCAACTAAATGAAGACTATGATACTCTTCTCGGAGTGAAGAGACTTACGGAGGGAGGTGTTATGTCCGAAGACTCCATTATTAACATTTTATTCGACTTGGTTCCCGATGCACCGCATTTCGTCTTAGATCAATGAACCTTCTTCGCTTATGTTATCAACCCTGCCGAAGTGACCTCTAACCCTGAGGCTAACGCACTCGTTATCACTGGCCTACTTCTAGATGCAACGCACATTCGTCTTAGAGCAATGAACTTTCTTTGTTTTGTACTCCTTATCAACCCTCGACCCTTGGTTGACCTGTAATTCTGATGCAAGCTCTTACATCAGCCCATGTGCAGCTTATCTTCGCCAAAGGAGGTCAAACCTCAGTATATAAGGGAGAAGAACGAGCAGAAGATTCATTCAAGTATTCGACACTCAAGTATTCAACATTCGAGTCGTGATCTGCAGTCAAAAGTCTCACGTCATACCGTAACGCCGTTCCCGTCTTATCATAAAATATTTTACTTTTATATTTTGTCCGGACTTAGAAAAGTCTAACGTTATTTTATTATATTCGAACTTAGAATAGTTTCAAGTCTTGTAATCATCATTTAATAAAATAGAATAAAAAATTGTTAATTTTTATTCGTAACGACCATCAGGATCGTTAAATGTATTTACTAGTAAGAACTACTTTGTATGTTGTGATGGCTAGCTAATTTACCGATACCAGTTCGTGTGTAGCTTTCACGGTTGTAAAATCTACTAGAAACACATACTTAAGTTTAACCTACATACTATTACGATACTAATTCAAGCAGCTAATATAAATTTAACGATCCTGATGGTCGTTACGAATAAAAATTAACAATTTTTTATTCTATTTTATTAAATGATGGTTACAAGACTTGAAACTATTCTAAGTTCGAATATAATAATATAACGTTAGACTTTTCTAAGTCCGGACAAAATATAAAAGTAAAATATTTTTTGATAAGACGGGAACGGCGTTACGGTATGATTTGAGACTTTTGACTGCAGATCACGACTCGAATGAATATTGAATACTTGAGTGTCGAATACTTGAATGAATCTTCTGCTCGTTCTTCTCCCTTATATACTGAGGTTTGACCTCCTTTGGCGAAGATAAGCTGCACATGGGCTGATGTAAGAGCTTGCATCAGAATTACAGGTCAACCAAGGGTCGAGGGTTGATAACATAAGCGAAGAAGGTTCATTGATCTAAGACGAAATGCGGTGCATCGGGAACCAAGTGGAATAAAATGTTAATAATGGAGTCTTCGGACGTAACACCTCCCTCCGTAAGTCTCTTCACTCCGAGAAGAGTATCATAGTCTTCATTTAGTTGAAATCGATGCCAGTGGGATGTCGCTTTGATGGACAATTTCTTCGGAGTGGTCATCGGTTTCGATATGAATTGACGGTCTTCATGACACATTGGAGTAGATGAAGATTTGAGGACAGCAGGAACCTGGTTGTAGTGGACTGAAACCCGTGAAGTATCCAGTGGGATCTTTAAGTAGTCCAAATTTAAAACATGTTATATAAAGGAGATATAATCACGATAGTGATCTAATCGAAGGTCCTCAAATGTCGAATAAAACTGGATGACATCTTTCATTTGCTTGTAGCTTGGTCAAAACTTTGACTTCACAAGATGGACTCTCATATAGGGATGGTATCATCTCCAAACATAGTAGGGTGTCCTCTCCAAGTTCTTTACATCGTTCTATACTGTTTATTTTCAAGTACTGCCTGTTATTCTCAGCTAATGCAACATATCTTGATTCCGAAATGATTGCATGAAAAATTATCTTTAATGGAATCGAGTATAAAATAATGGTAAACAGTATATTTTTCCTTTTGAACTAATATAATCCTCAAAACAAAATTAAATCTTTCGTTTGTTTGATAAAAGCTTCTAAATTTATTAAATTAAAAACGTTTGATAGTTGTGAATATTCGCATCCACAGTTGTAAATGTTGAGAAATTAAATTCAACTGATTCCAAAGAATTTCAGCTTTGATAATAATTGAAGGATGCAATATCTTTAGTTTATCAGAAGTAATACTTTTTAAAATGTCACATAATTCTGACTCAATTAACATAAGTGAGTCAAGCAACTGTTCGTAAGTATGTACTTGAATATTGAAATGATAAGTAATGTCTACGATCTTATTGATTTCCTTTTGGACATTTTTTTTTCTTCTTTTAAAGGTTCGTTCATCAATTCGCAACTTTTAGACAGTATAGTTAAATTTATTAATACTCGAAGTGGTTGCTTGTATTTGATTTCTTAAATATAAGGTTTCGCGATCGACCCTTTCTTATTTGTTTATCAATTAATCAATATATCCTCAAATTGCAGGATCAAGATTACGTTTAATTGCTTTCCAAATTGCATCTAAACCGTGTAAAATTGATAAAATATTTTCGTTTTCTTAAAACGCCGAAACAAGCAAGTTTAAATTAATTTTCAATTATCGTTCATTATTCTGAACATTTGTTGGTGTAATGAAAGAAAACCAGTGGTGATTTTTGCAATAGCAAAAATTATTATCAATAATTCCTAATAAAACTGTAGGACTAACATCCAAAGTATCAATAGTTACTTTCAAATTATCCACTCGGTTCAAAGTTTCAGGCTTTATCATAAACATAGAATTTCTCTTTAATCTTGTAAAAATAACTGATGATAATGTCCTGTTGCAAACATGCTTTACTTAAAAATAATTAAATAACTAATAAGGATTTATTTTAATCAGTTCTTTATTATATTTTTTTTTACGAGTAGTTTCAGTTTAAGATTTTTCTAATTCTCAATGTAAATAAAATTATTTCACTTGTTTTACAAACTCAATATTATGAAAATTATTCCTTAAAATATTTAAAACTACTTACAAGTTCAAATACAATAAATTTGAAATGAAATAAAATAAATAATTTTATTAATGATGCATTGCAATTCCATAAAGCAATATTCTTTTTATACAAATTATCCCTTTGTGTTTTTGTTTCCTTTCTATACTTACTAACTCTGGGAAATAAAGATTTTTTTAATTTTTATTGTAAGTTACTTCAAAGTAAAAGGAATTAAACTTATTTTAGTTAAGTAGATTTACAAAATGACAAGTTTAACTTTACATGATACATAGTAATATTTTCCATATTTTCCTTCCCAAACATTTTCTTTTTCTGAATCTTCTAAGAAATATTTCAATTTTTCAAAAATAATTTTAAATCAATAACAGTAAAAGTAAATACTAGAATTTAAATAGAGCTTCCGAGAGTTTTCTTAATTTTCATGATTTAAAATTTTGAAATGGTAACTGTAACTTTAATGATTTATTATAGTGTTATAAAAAAGATCTTTTGTGTATGCGTTATTTGTTTACTTTTTTTTTGTTAATTGTAAATTACCCGAAAGTAAAAGGAAGTAAATTTGTTCTCTTAGCTTCACTTCTTAGAGTTATGAAATAACGAGTTTCATTTCAATGTGATTAATTATATTGTCGTCAAACAATACTTTCTTTACCCAAAGCTTTTCTTTTTATTTTAATACTTTAATAATTATTTTAGTTTTTCAAATAAGTATAATTGTAAATTATTAATCGTGAAAGTAAATACTAAAATTTAAATACAGTTATAATTTTATTAATTACAAAAATGTTTACCAAAAAAAATAATGATAGATAAATAATTAACGTTGTTTAAACCTTTTGTGTGTATTTATTTTTTCTATTTTTTTTTATTATGTTTTAATATTTAATTAATATAAGCTAGTACTTTCACTTAGGAATTTATTTTCCTTTTGAAAACTGAAACGTCTATTATACGTTGAATAAAAATTAGAACAAAATCTATCTTTGTTTAGATAAGAGCTTTTGTTATAAATCTGTTGATCTTTTCTTACATTGTTGCTCGAAAATAAGTTTCTATTTAGAAACGATTGTTTAGATCTAAAATTTGTTCCATAAGACCTGTTGTCTATTTCAGTTGCATAATTTGGGTAAAAATCTTTCGTAAAATTAAAATTATTCTTTTTATTTCTGTAATTATTATTTTCCGTTGATCTCAAATAAGTAAGTTTATTAAACGATTGGTTTTTAGTCTGAGAGCGACTGAGATTTATAAACTTATTTTGATCATTATTACTCTGCTTTCGTGTAATGTAATGTACATTTATAGGTGAAACAGAATTAAAGCTATTATTAGCGTTATAATAAAAGTTACGATTTTTATTCATGTAAGCGCTTTTGGATTTAAAATCATTATAAGGATTTCCTGTTAAATTCTTAAAATTATTCTTTCTGTGGAAATAGTTATTATATTTTTGTGGTTTAAAATCTTTATGATTTGAACTTCTATAATTACAACCAGTAGTATGTGCCACAACTTGGGATGGATTTGAAAAACGTTTGTTACTTGTATAATTTCCATTTGATCTCAAATATTGGTTAAAACGAGGTTTGCGCACTTGCGACTTAAAATAATTCGCAGAATTTTTATCATTTTGGGTAGTAAAGCTTTTTCTCGAATTCCGAGGTTTTTTGTGATGTAAAACATTTTTTTGCACTCATGACCTTTTTTGATAGCTTTCGCGCATTCACCAGAGTGCGGGAGGTCGAACTTCCCGCACACGTGCATTTAACTTCCCGTTGCCATGGTAACCTTAAAATACTCGGGTAGTGTCAACATTGTGACGTGTTGACGGCGCTGTCAATGGCGTTGTTTATAAATAACTCACAGTTAATCTCTTCAGTTTAAAGGTTTATTCGTCGCAAAAAATATTGTACACAACACGTTCGTGAGCCTGCTTCCCGCATTCACGCAAATGCGGCACTCCCTTCGGTCGTGCCTCAAACAAGCGTTCATGCGGGAAGCAGGCTATCCCGAACTAGTTGCGTAAATTACTATTCTTTGTTTGTGTTTCACAATAAACTAATAACGGAATATCTTTAAAATTAGTTTTTAGAACATTATTCTTAAAGTCAACGACACAATCGTATGAGGTGAAAAAATCTAAACCTAAAATTGCGTCAAATGCGATTTTGAAATCGGCGATGTACATTTTAAACTCAGTATTTGTTTCATCGAATTTTTTATAAAAACTTTTGGTGATATGAATAGGTTTTGGAGCAATTCCTTGAATTTTAAAATTTTCATTTAGTCTTGAAACGTTACTAGGTACAGAACTTGACCTCATTATTGATAATGCTGCTCCAGAATCGACTAAATATATCTTGTTATCGTTATCTACAATGTACACTAGTTTTGAACTATTTTTGTTCATTATATTGCAACTTAAAATTTCATTATGACTTTGATGCACTTTAGATGGTTTACTTTTACCTTTAGATTTATTGTACATCGAATTACTGGAAAGATTTAAATAATTAATCTGATTATTTTCATTTGTTCGCTGATTTGTATAAAAGTCTCGTTTTTTATTTTGATTCAAGTCTCGACAATTTTCTATGTTAGTGAAATTATTTTGTTGTAAAGTATTTGCATTAAAATTTTTATTTTGCATACTTCGTGTTTCTGGTTGGTTTAATTCATTTCGTATACGTTTATAACAAGATCCGATCATATGTCCTGGTTTCTTACAGTACGAGCAAGCTTTTATAGTTGTTGCAGAAGAAGAGTGATAATTTTCTTTCGGTACTATTTTATTATTTAACGATTTTTGTAGTGATGGTTTTAGTGATCTAAAAGTTTTTAAGTAAGAGATATTTTCTTCTTCAATTAGAAATTGTTCGGCTTGTTCGAGACAGTTAGGTTTTTGTGAACGTAAAATACTACCAAGAGGTTCGGATAGACCGGCTAAAAATGTTTTTAAAGCTATTTTTTCGTGTGATGCATTTAATGCGTTTCGGGATGCATCATTTAATTCATTATTTAGTGCGACGCTGCTACGAATTTTTGTAAGAAGGTCTTCAATACGCTGCACAAAATTTCTTGGAAGTTCGTTTGGGTTTTGATAACAAGAAGTCAAATCACGAGGTAACCCTTCGGTATCTCTACAGTCACCATAATGACCTATTAATAGTTGTCTAATATCTTCCCAATTATTAAGTTGCCTTGATGAAATAAATCTTCTCGCGCTACTGGTTAATTTACTTTTTACAACAAAAAGTAGTGCGTTTCTGTGCTCGTCTTGTACATTTTCAAATGCAAAATTTACCGCTTCAATAAAGTCGTACAAAGTTGCTTGTTCTCCGTCATAAGTTGGTATTAATTCTTTTAAATCTTTTAGAGTAAAATCTGCCATTTTTCTTTTTTTGTAATTAAATTAACTTAAAGGAAAAATATAAAGAAAGGCAAGAATTATTTCATTAAATTGAGAAAAATTGAAGAATAACAAGGAATTTTTGAATAAATCGAATAAATGCAAAAATACGAAATATGTTGCAAAAAATCAAAAATAAGAGACAAATACTACTTACAGTAATAGATAGATGCTCTTCATTGAACCTGGAATCCGGAAAATGAAAACCTTAGATACCAGTCTTCTTTCTTCGGGATTTTCGAAAATTCTTTCTTCAATTTCGCCTTTTCTTCGCTTTCTTTCTGGATAGTGTTCAAGAATCTTCTCGCTGCTTCTTCCAGATGATGAACTACGTCGAATAGGTTCGTTTCTCGCTTAAATTCGAGTTTGCGAATTTTTCGCGACTTGCAAAATTTTTGCAAATCCTACCGACTGCGCCACTTTAACGATCCTGATGGTCGTTACGAATAAAAATTAACAATTTTTTATTCTATTTTATTAAATGATGGTTACAAGACTTGAAACTATTCTAAGTTCGAATATAATAATATAACGTTAGACTTTTCTAAGTCCGGACAAAATATAAAAGTAAAATATTTTATGATAAGACGGGAACGGCGTTACGGTATGATTTGAGACTTTTGATTGCAGATCACGACTCGAATGAATGTTGAATACTTGAGTGTCGAATACTTGAATGAATCTTCTGCTCGTTCTTCTCCCTTATATACTGAGGTTTGACCTCCTTTGGCGAAGATAAGCTGCACATGGGCTGATGTAAGAGCTTGCATCAGAATTACAGGTCAACCAAGGGTCGAGGGTTGATAACATAAGCGAAGAAGGTTCATTGATCTAAGACGAAATGCGGTGCATCGGGAACCAAGTCGAATAAAATGTTAATAATGGAGTCTTCGGACGTAACATAAATGTTAACTTACTCTTTTCTGAAAGAAATAAAAGACGTGCATAATTATTTGCACTGAATTTCATATGATAATAAAAAATACGCACTTTGTAGGGGCGTCGACTTCAAATTTTAACAATTTTTTGAGACGACGTCATTAATATTTCATTTTGATACAACATTGTTTTAGAGATTTTTCTTCTCACTTTCATCTCCTCCTCAATTTCATTTTATCACGTTTGCTGTATCCCTGGTCTTTAATTTTTATTTGTCTCACAGTATCCTCTTTTCCTAAAACTCTTCGATTCACCCTTCATTTTCCTTTTCTTATTAAATTTGAATCCAGAATACTTATTATTTTTCTTTCCCATATTTTTTAATCTTCCTGATCTCTTTTGATTAGAGCCCCTGTTTCCATTGCGTAGGTTGACAGGTCTTATTAATGTTTTATGTATCTTAGTTTTTGTCCCTGCAATAATTTTTTATTCTTAATTACTTTTCTGTTTCACACAAATGTTTGGTTTTCTTACTATATTTCCTCTTTAAAGTGGTCTTTCTTCGATTTCCCTACTATTGGTTAAAGGTAGTTAAACGTTGATACTTCAGTATTCTGCTCTCTTTCGATTAGTGCCGTGTGTTTTGTTTTTTCTTCACTTATCTCTACGCCACACCGTTTCCTTTCTTTGTCCAGATTTTTACAGCATTTATTACATCTTCTGTTTTGCAATGTTTATTATGGCGTTATTTTCAGTTCGAATAAAACATGTAATCGAAGATTACGGAGTTTCGCCAATATCGCCTGGGGGTGGCGTACCTCAGTGCCAAGCCCAGCGCAGACTAATACCGTCTGGCAGACCTGAGCATCTTCACGCCACCGGCGATGGAGCCTTATAATAATAATAATAATAATAATGATAATACTATATTACTCTTACAATGTACAGCTTGTTCAGGATCGTCGGATAATACATGATAAATTATATAACAAAACAAACAAGAAGCTGAACAATGACAATATACAATAATAAACACATATGTTACAAATAACAAACAAATTAATCTGTATGCCAGAAAAGTGGACAATTACAATACTGTATTGAAGGAGGTAATAAACTTTTTGGTGCTATAAAAGCATTCGGATTTTAAAAGTTTTTTTATTTCCCTTTTGAAATTATTTGTGTTCAAGGTACAATAAACCACAACGTTGCTCTACGAACGAATCAAGGACTTCTTTGATACGCAACAATTGTGTGAGAATTTTTGTAGTTTTAATAGCACGACACCCGTCAATTTCATTCATTCGAGTGAAGTGTATTATCGTGAAAAGTCCTAAATTTTGATGATAGGAGTAGTAGAATGGGCTGTACCGTTTTTAGTTTTCCTGTTGCATAATTTTGACAGATACTTGTAATATCCATTTTTCTTATGTATTGGATGTCACCTGAACTTAAAATTAACAGCGTGTGCACTCATTTTTATTTCAGTCCTTAAAATTACACCATACTTACTGATGATGTCAGTTGAAATATTGCTTACCATAAGTTATTTTAAACATCAACTCGCCACCGGATCTACTCTGTGTTTTACTGTAGCTAGTGGCAATGAATACAATCGTTGTAATTCGCAATTCCACTAATCTTTGGAGAATAAATACTATTGTGCAAAGGTTCTGGATTTTGTTGAATTATTTCGCACATGCAATAGGTGCTCAATTGCTTCGTTTTACTTAATTTACAGTCACCAAATTTCAACACATAACAAGATTAATTTAAATAATTAATTTATTATATTTATGTATAATTAAGAAAATCGTTTACGAGACAGAACACAGCTACACTATATCTATTTAGACAATTTCATTCAAATTAATGCATCAAGATGAAGATAAAAATATTCTTAGCAACCTCCAAAAAATTATTAAGTAGTAATAATAACTGTGTATTTAATTTTAATAATATTTCTGTACTTATAATTAAAGGGCGGATTTTAGGTCTTAAAATACCTCAGAAAAGGAATACATTTTAGGACTGAATTTTTATAAAAGTAGGCAACAAAATTTCATTTTAGGCAGTTTTAGGAAAGAAAAATAAATTCCTTTTAATCGTTACTGAAAACATGGTTATAAAAATTGTAATTAATAATATTAACAAACTATACAATTTCTTCAAATCTGGAATTCACGTAGCAAACAAGATTATCTAAATTTTCTGTAGTGAAACTCGTGCGTCTATCTGACAAGACAAGTGTATATGACGAAAAAGACCATTCAACATGTAACGAAGCGACTTTTTGCGGGCTGGAAACCGTGACGCCTACCGCGAGGGCCGGGGGTAAATCTGCGATCGCCGCACGCCGCGGCGAAAGAGGATTCTGGGCTAAAGTCTTCATGTGAGAAGAAGTGCTGTGAATGTGTTCAGAAAAGTTGGGAAGTGTGGCAGAAGTGCAGTTTGACCCTTCGACCGTAAGTACCCTTTGGGTCGTCTGCTCGTTTGTGTACCGGTTTTTTTTATCGTCACGGTCACAAGTCGAAACCGTTGTGCATGCGTCGTTACCGTTATCACACAACCCCCGAGTCCAGGAGGAGCCCATCCTGAAGGAAGTCGCCGTGCAGGAGGCAACGACTGTGCCGGACGTTTAATTCTTTTTGTTTATTTAATTTGTCCTGTAGTTATTTAAGACTTAGCCATAAGATTTATTATTTTAGTCATGTAGCTGGTGGCAGGGAATAAACCCGATTTATTGTTTAAAATATTTCCAGCCGTTTTATTTTATTATATTATTTTCGTGGGCGCTCACCACCTGAGATCCGTGTCTCCGGCTTGAGAGCAACCCCGGCGCTCTCCCCTACGGAGAGGGAGCTAGCGCCCGAGCGGCCGCCGCTCCTAATCGAAGGCGACCTTCACGCAGTGGCGTGAAGGTCGCCGGATAAGCTTAGGTCGGCCAGACGTGTTTTCAAATCAGCGATATTAGTCGGCCCAAAGCTTGGCACCCAAGTACGCCGCCACCACACGTTATCGACGAGATTCCCGACCGCCCGTGCGACCCACGCATAATTTCGTCGCAAATATTACAGGATGTTGTGGGACAGTACTTGAATGAAGACTAGGCATTCAAGGAATTTTCGACATCTTGTCCACGGAACAGTGCCAGAAAATCTGGTAAAACTTCTACCACAGGGTTTTTCAGCATTGTCTGTTTATATTTGTTGCAAACAGCTTGTCCAACAGGGCCAGGAGCGCTTTTAAGGGCTGTTGCCACTGTTTGCATTATTTGTCAATATTCAGTTAATAATACAATATAACCTCTATAATCCGAACCCACGATCATCCGAACATCCAGTAATCCGAACAGAGGCTAGTTGAAGTCGATATCTCTTTAGAAAAAAGGTTGAAGTTATCGAAGAAATGAGGCCGGAAGTGACTTTTGTGGCCCGAAATCTACAAGAAACAGTATTTAAGTTAAATTTAGAAAATCATCGAAAATGGGTCGAAATTTGCTAGTACTAGCCTGGCCCATCCGCCTTTTATTTTATTTTCTATGCTTTAAGTATTATAAATTTAGTTATAAAAGTGCATACTCTTACGTGTAGTTAGGAATCCGTGTTGATTTTTTGCTCGAAACATCCAGATTTTTGAAAAAAAATCAAAACTGTATGACAAAATTTTGCAATTTAATTTTGAAAAAACAGAATGCTCTAAAATTTTGCAGCGTTTTAAGGTTCTCATAAGCATGGTAAATTGTTAATCAAAATTTATCCGTTTACCCTCCTAAAAAATGGATGACGTCTCTCAAGAACGGCTCAAAACATTTGGCTGAAAATTTTCTAAATTTGGACCAATTTTTTTAAATAAAATCTATCCTTCTAAGAAAAGGTACCAGCCCCGCCCACCCACCCTTGTTTTCTTAGAGGATATGTCATTTGTAAAACTCAGTCTCATACTTGCCAAGATAACACTGATTTTGGCGGATGACCTACTCTTTATTTTCTTAGAAGAGTAGGTCATTTTCCAAAATCAATCCTATCTTGGCAAGTATGAGACTGATTTTTGCAAATGACATCCTCTAAGAAAATAAGGGTGGGTGGGCGGGGCTAGTACTCGTCAAGATAAGACTGATTTTGGCAGACGACCCACTCTTCTAATAAAATGAAAGGTGGGTGGGCGGGGCTAGTACTTTTCAAGATGCGACTCATTTTGGCAAATGACATATCCTCTAAGAAAATAATTGTACGAAGTTGTTAATCAATTCCCTTTCAGCTTTTTGGGAAATTCGCTGATCCGAATAAATCGCTAATCCGAACACACCTTTCCCCAATTAATTCGGATTATCGAGGTTATACTGTATTCCAAAAGTTTCTAATTTTTTTAATGCTTTCAATCAAAATTGCAAAATGAGCTTTTAATATAGGTACTCTAGTTGGTTTTTAATATTTGGTGTCGGAAAATATTCTTGAGCTTTGTCAATTGATTAAATTATTGTTAAAATTGGACCACATTTTTACACATACGTTTTTTGATTTCAGTACAATTTTCTGCATAAAAAATCCAGACACGTCCCCCAACGTGTCAAAATAGGCTCTAGTGGAAGTGCTTTGTTCGGCAACATATGTTTGTAAACCTGTACTCTTTGAGGGGATTTTAAAAATATTTTTTTCACTTTGCACTAGGTCAAAATGGCATGGCATATAAATTTTATTGTGTCAAATTTTATTAAACCGAAATTGAAGTAATTAAACATGTTGTTTTAGGCGGTTAAATTAAAAGTTTAGGCCGAATTAACTCACTTTAGGTTTTTTTTTGTATCATTTTAGGGATTTAGGCAAATAAAAATTTTAGCTCGAACGATCACATTTGGCCTAGAAAGAATTTCTGTAATAGTTTTTTCTAGTTGCCTAAATGTAGAACAACAAAGCGAATTGCCTAGAATCTAAGCTTTACTTATAATGCATAGTAAAAAAATACTAGCTTTTGTTTGAAAAAACGACTATCCTTTGGCAGGATACATATATTAACACTAAAACCCGGTTTATAGAAAAACGAATTAAACTTAAGTCGTGAATAACTTTTAATTGAGGTTCGTTGCTAGGCAACATGCATGCTTTAACCAATCACGGGGTCATACTCTACATTTTAATCAAATTTAATTCGCTTTCTATAAAGTGGCCCCTCAGGAGTTTTAGTTATTTTCACTTACTTAATAATTTAGTTCTACCTTCAGAATTGAGGTATCAAACGAAAAATTTCCCATGTGTTTCCTCCAGTCAGACAAAAAAAAAAATCTGTACCGTGAATAAAAATTTTGCCATATTTGTGGAGTACATTTGGAAAGAAACTCGACCCATAAATTCTAGACTTTATTTTTGGATAAAGGCGGAAAATTATGTACTTGTAATTTCCTCTAATTTCTCGTCTGTCAAAAGTAGTTTTTCAATTCCCGAGCGTAAGCGAGTCCGTCAGCCGACTCTCCTCTTTTACAGTTTGTCGACCTCTCATGACCCGTAGAATACGTACGAAGAAATAAGTTCCCCGTTTCCGTCTGGCTGTTGGTCTGTCTGTCTGTCTATATGCGGTACGGGATTTTTATTAGACAGATAATCTTCGGAAGTACTGGGCCGATTGTCGTCAAATTTTGTATGTATATTAGAAATTTCATGTTGATAGATAATTGCTAACCAAACTTTTGTTAATCATCCCCACCAACAACGTGATGACATCCCCACAAAATTTTTCATAATAAGTAGGGTTTAAATTTTGCAAGATAACATTTTTCTACGAGGTATCCTAATTTTCGTAAAACAAATCGAAATTGTACATCAACCTTTATCTACGAGTAGAAGCGAACTTGCGTTAGAGGTACAATGGCTCAGGGTTGGCCTGCTTTCGAACATCTCACGTACAAACAGCGGACGTTCGATTCCCTTTTTGGACAAAAAACCAAGTATTCTTTCTTAATTATTTTGTCCTGTCTTCTGTGTTGCAGAAACAAAATCAAAATTTCAGTTTCTTTTAATACATACGCATGCATTTAATGCCACCGTTACGTACTTCAGTACGGGCGCTGATACAATATGACGTGGTAATGGTGGAATTTTTTCGAAGTCTAAATATAAACCAAACTGTTAAAGTTAAACAAGTACTAGGAATTAAGAATATATTGTTTCCCACTGATTATGTACTTTAAATATATTTCATATTGTCCGCATTTGTGCAGAACGTGCCCCCTTAGGATTTGCACCTTCGCGACGCAGGGATTGTGGGGGTCTTATTTACCCTAGTGGAGCGAAGGAAGTTCTGTCGAAATAATCTTCTACCAATTTTTTAGATTTGCTTATACAGGGTGACTCAAAAAAATTAATGAATCAGTCAATTTATTGTTGATCAAATTAAAACGAGTCTCCCCATTTTCTCGGGTTTCCATAGATATAACAGTATTTTCAACTTTTTGCGTGCTGTGCGTTCTACGGAAAGTGGTTTCGCAAATTGCCTGTTTTCATCATCCGTTTTGAGGCGATAAACTCGTTCAAATCAAACAAATGTCTACATGACATTCTTCCGATGTATAAACATCAACATTTTAAACACTCCGCATATTGCTCATATAGCACTATATAATGTGCTGTAAATATATTTTATAGTCCGTACTTGTGTAGAGACGGTTTATACGGATATGCTTGTGATGCTGGAACATTAGGCCCCGAAGTTAAGGGATCCCTTTCGACCTAATTGTAACGGAAATTTAAATTTATTTGTTTTTAATTTGGTAATAACCAAAATCGTAATAGCAAAAATACGATTTCGTCTTCAACTGACCGTTTGTTGATGCATATGATCTCGAGATTTCGCAAAATCCAAAATTGGCCACTTCCGGGCGTTCCACTAATTTATGACTTGCAGCCAGGCAGCCACCTGCACAAAGAGCTGCCGTCTGAGTTTTATTTGCAGTATCGTTTCTCATTCTTATTTTACTTTTTGTATCGTTCAATAAAGTATACCGCACAATTTTGAAATTACTCATTCTTCTGCAGTATAGTTGCTTTCGATCGGTTGTGTTAGTATTATAAAGGCAATTAGCATTGTTACACAAATACAAGGTGCTGTATTCAACTTTGGACAAAGGAAATTAACATGGTGAATTGGTTTTTATTTTATGTATCTTCCCACATCACTTTAAAGCTATTATTGAGCGATGCATTTGCAGCAACATTCAGTATATATTTTCTAAAGCGGAACTGTTCATTCGTAAATTTTACGCGATCAATTAATGAACCGATCGCAGCGAGAGGAGCAGTAGAGCTTTTGTTAGCTACGTTACAAACGAGTTAAACGATGTAGGCCATTTCTGCCCTCTTGAGAACTCTTGAAAAGACAGGTATTATATTTCTAGTGGATTAAAATTTAATGAATTTTCTCGTTCTCTATTTAGCTCGTGTGTAGATAGTTGGTCGATTTTATTAGGAGCGAAAATGGTTTTATGTGCACTTTTATTATGCACTTTCCGTCCTCTTTGTTTTAATATTCAGCCGCTGGCCGCAACCGCACGGCGATATCCGCTACAATGTGGCGAATTCTTCGCCTTTTAACAATACGAAAAGTGATGAAACGGCTCTCAATATTTGATGTGCCGCCTCCAATGATGGCTTTTGCGCGTTCAGCAAATTACCGAACGCAGTCTCCTGACAGCAGCCAATAAACCGGAATGTTTTATTGTGCTATTAAATAATCCATTACATTTGAATTTTGATGCTTCGAATTTGACGGAAATTTTTTTCGGCGGCGCGGTGGATGTGTGTCTGCTTTGGTCGCATTCGACAAGTAACATATTTCCGAATTTGCATGATAAATGCGTTGTAATTATTGTAGATGTCAACGTTTTCGGTCGCAACGACAAGTGAATTGTATTGAATTTATATGTGCGATACCTAGTCCAATTTTCGTGCACATGAAATCTGTCGATGATCAATATTGGCATTGTGTTGAGAATTTATTTCGGAAAATGAAAAATCGATCTCTGCCGCGGAAGCGAGCTGTGGAGGATCCGGAATATTTAACACGGCTCCGGATGTATAAATCAAAGTCCCGGGCCAGTAGAGCAAATTGCTGACTTCACTACTTTCAGACTACAACTGCTGCAAGCTATACAAGATACGGCTCTGTTTGATGTAACCTAAGTATAACAGTCTATCTTCATGCAACATCGTTCCTTGCGGAAGAACACTGCGGCAAGGTGAATGATTAAAAAAAAAGATTTTTGGTTTAATCGAAAGACATTGCTACATTTTCCGCACTTGTTCTAACAATTTCATATTTTTTTTTAATAAGCATACATTTCTACGTTTTTTAGAAGCTAAAAATTACCCAACCGTTCATTTCGTTGTGTTTTCTATTTTTAACTGCAAATGGAGATAATGAAACAGTTCCGAACCAGTTACGATTATGGTCGCCCTAAGTATAATTTACATGCAGATTATCTTCATATTAATAAATGAACTGTATACGTTATTATTTCAAGAATAATTTACCTAGACATTATTCGGTGTATATTTATGTCCCTCTTTAAGTCATTATTTAATTTAACATCAATAGATAGCTGCGCAAATCCCGGAAATAAAATCTCGTACTTATTGCTCCTATTTATAATCGTAAAAATGTAGGGAAAAAGTTTGAGTATTTAAGCTTTTTAAGGGATTCCAAAGGCAAACAAAGACATAAACTGTTTGAGAAATAAAATATAAGGTTTCTATGAATGATTGTAGAGTCAAAGTAGGTCATGGACACGTGCCGCCTCCCAGTTTTAGACTTTACTAAATGCCCAAGGACTCACACATCTGTATAACTGGTTGCCTAAATGCTTCCTATCTTATTAAAAAATAAAACTAATTCATTAAACAAATTTATTACGATTAAACATCCCAGTAGATATTGAAAACATTCATCATTTTGTTCAAGGCACACGTTCACTCTTTTTGGTTAGTTAAGTAATGAACTTTGTAGTCGTGCTTTGAAAATTAAAAAATACGAGCTTAAACCAACTTTTCTTTAATAAAATATCATCATTTTTGTTTTTAATCTGTTGCCATATTTATGGTTGGCTCTTTTATGTATTAGATTATTCGAATTATCTTCATTATAATAATTAATAAATACTCAACAAAAAAATATTGTACTTAGCTAGATTTATTAAAAAACTATAAAAAAAACAGGTAGAGAATATACAATAGATATCTAATTCCATTTTACAAATTCGTAGGCTTAACTGAAAGTAGTGTACCTAAATAATAATTATGAGAAGAGTAAAATCAGGCAAAGAGCGTGATTTGATTATTGGTGGATCATTTTAATTAATTAAAGAAAAACGCTGTTCCTTCAATTTTTCCCTGTGCAACGGAGAGTAATAGTTCAAATAGTAAGCTCGCCAGTAAATCTTTTCAGTTTGAATCTCCCCTGTTAAATAATTCTCATTCTTCTCAACCTCTCTGGCCTGAATTTGTTTCGTCTAAACCGCTAAGGTGCAAACAACCAAGCAAAAAGTGTGTAATGCAAATTTAAGGAAAAATTTGGCAAATATATTAACAAAGGATCAAATTGAGGCTCTAAAAGGGAAAAAAATCAAAAAATGTTCCGAGCAAACAATCACTAATTCTTTGAAGCTTAAATTTGGATAGATAGATAGATAGATAGTATATTTGTGTTAGAATACAAGTATTTACACACGTCAAAATAAAATTACATTCATCGTTACATTTTTCTTATAATAAAATAAAGAATTAATTTGTTATATGTATATATATAATACATAAATACATAAAACATAAAATAAAATTATCTACTTAAATATTAAATTAAATTAAATTACACAGCTTCTGCAACTAAATCACTAAAATTATTTCTTAAAAATTCATCACAATTGTAGAAAGTTTTTTCTACGAGATATTTTTTTATTTTATGTAAAAAGATTTTTGGTGGAAGTTTTTTAATTAATGTGGGAATAATATTATAATATTTAATAGCTAAATAATGCGTTCCATCTCTAGTTTTAGTCAACCTTAATGTATTATATGCAACCATCTCCGTTCTTGTATAATATTGATGACTTCCATTGAGTAACGGGAAGGATGTAAGATTAGTGACAATATATTCCAAACATTTATAAATAAATAAAGAGGGTAATGTGATAATATTCACTTCCCTAAAATACTGCCTGCAGTCGTCTCTATATCCAATGTTAGCTATGACTCTGACAGCTCTTCGTTGTAGTTTAAACACACTTTGAAGTGAGGACGAGTGACCCCAAACCAAGATACCATACTGAAGATGAGAATGTATTAGAGCAAAATATACTGTTCTAAGAAAAGTTTGTGAGAGACTGTTAGACATGAATCTTAAAAAATATATACCTTTGGAAATTTTATTTGAGACTTGTTCTCCATGTTTGTGCCAGTTCAATTGACAATCGATGTGTAAACCAAGAAATTTTGTAAACGCTGAATAGGTATTGTCTAAAACAGTATGTTTTAAGGTGAATAACATCTGGACAGTTTTGTCTTTATTGAAGGACAATCTGTTGATTACAAACCATTCTTCAGCTAAGGTATTAAGTTGCTTCTTCTTGGTAGTAAGGTTATCTAAAGATAAATCTGATGTACTTATAGTTGTATCATCAGCATACAAAATTATGTCAGTCTGATTAAGAAGGTTTGGTAGATCATTTATATATATAGTAAGAAAAGTACCGGTCCCAATATAGACCCTTGGGGCACACCATATTCAACATTCAATCTGCTTGATAGTTTTCCATCTATTTTAACACATTGACTTCGTTTCTAAGATAAGACAATAGTAGCTTCGTAGCACTAGGATGAAAATTATAATAAAATAGTTTTCTTATTAGAATGTCATGGGAAACACAATCAAACGCTTTGCTGAGGTCCAAAAAAGATGTGGAGTAAAATTTTTTAGATTCAAAAGATTGAAAAACATTATTAGTAAAATCTAAAATTGCTGATATGGTAGAGCGACCTTTGGAAAATCCATATTGGCACTGCGATAAGATATCATTTGCTTGTAAATAATCTAAAATTTGATTAAGCAGTAGTTTCTCTAATATCTTGGACAAAACAGGGAGAATAGAAATAGGCCGGTAATTGTTTAATTCATCAGAGTCTCCTTTTTTATGTATAGGCACAACTAAGGCCACTTTCAAACAAGAAGGGAAGATATTTTCTTCTATACAATAATTACACAATTTCGTGATCTCAGAAATTAGTAAGTTTTTTACATATTTTATTAATGGGACAGAAAAACCATATATATCTTTGGCGTTACTATTATGTAAACTATTTATAGTATCTCTTACCTGGACACAAGATACCTTTTTAAATAAAAAGATACAATTTTGCATAGTACTGGTGTTTGTCATAATAGATATTGGATCACGACTTGCAGTAGGCAACTTATTGACAATACATTGTGCTATTGTCGAAAAATGTTGATTAAATTGATCAGGAGTTATGTTACAATTAATTTGTTTTTTCTTAGCTTTGTGATTATTGACAATGGTCCATAATGCTCTTGGCTTATTTTTGTTATCAAAAACAAATTTTTCTGCTGCGTTGATTTTTGCTTTTTTAATAGATAATTTATACCGCTTTTTATACGAATCTAGGAGTGTTTTTAATTCTGTAGTACCGTGTAACTTATATGCATCTTTAATCAATTCTAAGGTTCCTCTCATTTTATATAAGTCACTAGTAAACCATTTACAATAATTATTAGAATTATGTCTACAAGAAACAACTGTCTTAGATGGAAAGGCTAAGTCAAAGTAGTAGCACATTGTATTTAAAAACATGGTAAATTTATTTTCTATATCAATATCCGAATTTATGAAATCCCACCTGGCTTTACTAAGTATAGTGAAGAAGATAAATTTTCCATATTGTGTTATAGGTTTTACAATTTTAATTTCTTGTTTGTCTTTTTTGCATATTTTAAGACCTATTACATTTTGTAACGATATCACTACACCACTGTGATCGGATATATCATCCTTAAGCGGCATAACTTTACAACAATCTGGTGTAATATTAGTGTAAACATTATTTAAGCGAGATAATCCTCTCGTTGGGAAATTTACTAAATGTTTCATGCCGAAACTTGTCATTAAGTCAGTTAAAACTTTAACAGTTTTATCATCCTTTTTCTCAAAATGTAGATTAAAATCACCACCAAGTAATATATTCCTATTTTTAAAGTCTAAACAGTTAAACACTTGTGTTATTTTGTCAATGAAATTTTTAAAGTCTCCGGAAGGTGATCTATAAATGACAACAATATACAGATAAAATGCAGGGAAGTACGTACCTACCATTTCACAATCTTTTTCGACTGATAAATTCGTAACATTAGTTAAAGATCTAAAGTTTTTATTGTAATCAACGAGTTGGATAACGCCTCCATGGGAATGTTGCATTCTTGCATAAGCTGCTGCTGTTATAAATTTTTCGAAGAAGACAAATTCTGTTTCAGTGGTGGTGAGCCAGTGTTCACTTAAGCACAAAACGTCAAATTTATAAGTTTGCAACAATGCGTCCATAATATTAACTTTGTTCCTCAAACATTGTACGTTTAGAAAAAGCACCTTAAAGTTTTCTTCTTTATCAGTTGGTTGCTATGCAATGTAGTTAATTTTATTTTTGTTAATTTCCACTTGTCTTTTGTATACCTCACAGTTACAATCAAAACGAGAATGTTCAATATTTAACTGCAAATTTAATTTCTTGTTGACTTTCACGCAGTTTATACATATGGGTTCCTGTTCACACTCTTTTTCAGAATGATCATCGGTTCCACAATTCAGACATTTCGGATGATTTTCTTTAGATTTCTCAGCCATATGGTTAAAGCCACCACATTTGAAAGATCTAAGAGTGTTAACATGTTCATTCAGGGCGCACTCACTCCATTGTACAGGGTCATTATAAAATATTGTAGTCGAAGAAGGCCATGATTTTGGTGACATTTTGTGCCGCCTTTTTCAGTTTTGTGGAAAGGATTACACTAATATTGGAATTTTTATTTTTAGCGCCACATTAGTTGACATTAGCGGCTGCACTGTTTCAACGCTTCATCAAATTTTGTCAGATGTCAATAATTTTTTCGTTTGTACTGGTACGTTTTCCCTCACTTTGTGCGTTAATTGCCTTGTCTTGTTTTCATTTTTGCTGTCTTCCCCTTTGTTAGAACTTTAATAAGTGTCTCAAAAAACAGTTTTTATCAAAACTACAGATCATTGTGGAATAATCTCAGGTAATGAACAGAGAGGAATAACTATGGTCAGTGTTACAAATGATTTTTTTAGTCCTTTGGCGCAATCATCATGCCTATTACCGTAATGGGGTGTTAAATGAGGATGGGGATGGAGTGTACTCTGTGGAGGCGTCTAAAAACGAGTATCTAGTGAAATGTTCTGTTGTCATTGATGAAGAATCTTTGAAGACGCTATATGGCGAATTATGGCCAGATTTAACGACACTGGTAGCATTTCTAAGTGAAAACCGACGGGGAGACCTCAAGTTAGTGAAGACGTTGTTGAAGATTTAAGGATGAGAATGGAACAAAGTCCGAATAAAGCTTTGTCAAAAATCTTTACTGTCCGGAGTACCATACAGCCCATGTCAGAAAATCGTAAAAGAGAAGTTACATATGCATCCATACAAGATTTTGTTGGTTCAGGAGCTGCAACCAGCTGATTTTCCTTGCCGCGTTGGGTAGTGTAGTTGGTTTCAAGCTGATATGGACGATAACGGGATTCTCGATTTGTCGTTCTTTTCTGATGAAGCCTGGTTTCATCTGTTAGGCTATTATGTCAACTGACAGAACTTCAGAATTTGGTGTATAGAAAATACTCACGCTTTTGAAGAAACACCATCACATGCAATGAAGGTTGGTGTGTGGTTAGCAGACGACGATTCATAGGCCTGATACTTTTTCAAGTAAATGAATGTGATCAATAAACAAAATTAGATGTAGAAAGTGTATGTAGGTACTGCAATAAAGTTTTTTATTTTCAGTAACTTTCATTTTTCTTTCGGTGTTAGTTGCATTCTCTTAATTTAAAACTTACTTCAACTTACTGTTTAGTAATAATTGTGATTTTACTATTAGGAAAGTTAAAAATCTTTATTAAACATTCTGTTGTTTCAAGAGATCTCATAATCAGCTACAGAACTCTTAACACTATGCTCCTGAAATTTTATTGGTTTTTTCATCTTTTTTCTTATAGAAATTTTGAAAAATCTTGATATTAGGATGGCCATGTGGGCGTGTTTTGGGTAGAACCTCTTTGACATTCCTGTTATGCAGATCTGGCATGTTTCAGATATCTAGAAACTGCAAAGCTGAAGGTAATGTTTGGACATAGCAATTTTCACCTATTGTAGGGATGAAGATCAAGGATTTCAGTTGTGTTTTTTCAAGAGAAAAGCACCGGTCACAAACCATGTCTGCACCAATATTTTGACGATTCCTTACAATTTACAAAGAGAACTTTCGCGGGATCACAACTTTGGCAAAATTATTTACTGCAAAAACTCATTAGGTACTCATAGTGTGCGTTAACTGTGATAAGACTTGCTCTGCCATTGTCCATTACGTGATTTTTCACAATTTTTACCTTCAGGGTACCTATAAAAATTAATTTTTTAAATAATTACCGTGTTCATTGGTTTCGACAAACTTAACCTCATTTTTTGGATTTCATTATTTGAAAAATTATTGCTTCTTTGCAAAACAGACCAGATGATTTATTCTGTTCAACTCCAATCGACTTTCCAAGGTGTAATTCATGACAAAGCCCTTAAACGTTTTTCTGACAATTTACAATTTTTGAAACTGAAATGTATTGCAGTGGCGTTCACAAATGCTCGATAACACTGCAACCCTTAATGCTCTGGCCTGGCGTCTTTTCGTGTCTATTTAAAATGAAATTAAACCGCGAACCGGGCATTTCAATTTTTGACACATCTGACAGATTTGTTTGGACGTTCGTGACATTTCAAAACAGTTCAAATCATTTTGGTGATTAGCGGCACGAGAAAAATTTCATTTGTTTTTCATAGGTGAGTTGACTACAATATTTTATAATGACCCTGTATAAAAACTGTTTTTAAGGCCATAAATTTGGAGAAAGTGTTTGGATCAACTTCAATAATGGCTAAATATTTTTTGATCATTTTCTTGCAAGTTACGAGTTTGAAAATACCCGTTATACCTTTAAGTTAGGCGTTTTGCTTAATGAGACATTCTTTTAAGTCTTCCACATCAAGATTTTGAGCAAGTCCAACAATTTTAATTTTGGGGTTTCGCAATTCTATTTTTTTTATGTGAAAATTATCACCCAGGTTAACTTTTGCTACCTCTTCCAGTTTTCTAGTTTCTTCTTGATTGTTGCATGTTACGGCGATTCCGCCGTCTTTTAAAGGTTTAATTTTCGTAATTCCAACTTCAAATTGTTCAGGTTTGATTTTCTGTTTCAGTGTTTCAATTGTAGCTGATGTCTCTTGCGTATTTTTTGGTCTTAATATAACAACATCTTTCTCACGTTTGACTGTTTCGCTGTATGATTTTTTGGGAGGAAGACTCTGCTCCTGGTTGACTTGAATTTCGGGTATTACCATTGAATTTTGAAGTTCAATGAACTTCCCATTTATAGTATCATTGATTTCTTTTTTCATAGATAAGAAATAATCAGAGAATTCCGCTTTCACCTGGCTGATAATGTTTTGTGGGTCATTTTTCAATTGAAGTTTTGTTAATTCTAATTTTTTTTTAAGTCGTCATTTTCCTTCTTAAGGGTGTTATTTGCAACTTTAAGTGTTTGGATCGCATCTTGAAATGTTGCTTCAATTGTACTGATGTCACGGCAATGATCTTCGCATAACATGACTTTATCCGTAATTGTTGTAAATTGTTTGCCTCTATTTATGAGTTGCTGCATACAACTTTTATGATAATACTTGTCACACTTTGCACATTTAGTAAACACAACTTGGACTTTTTCTTTGCACTTTCTACACACTTTTTCGACATTTCCACCTGGATCGATGTCTCGAGCATGTTGCGATTGCGACATGGCTATACTTACTATATGTGGGACCAGTGGATATAACTTATTAAGAAAAATAATACTACCATTTCCAGCTATTCGAACATTGAATTTTCATTTACAAAATTTAGAGTTTGAATCTGGAGTTCTGGATGAAATTATAGGGTTTTTGAAAATTAAATGTGAACCGCTTAATTAGGATTTTGGGAGGGATTGTATAGTGGCATTGGACGAAATGGATATAAAAGCTGGGATTGATTATTGTGTACATTGTGGGACGTAGATTGGAGGAATTACTTTACCAAAACATGAGGGAGTAGCGACAAAAACGTTGGTAATTCTTGTGGGAGGTATTATTACTCGCTGGAAACAAATTGTTTCATACTATTTTACCGGAGACAGTATGAATGGGGCAGTTCTAGCTGATGTTCTTAAAGAAGTTTTTAAGAAAATCAGTGCAACTGGTTTGAAGGTTCATTCTGTAGCCTCAGATATGGGATCGGCGAATCAAGCTAGGTGGAAAACGTTTGGAATAAAAGCGGGAAGAAAATGCGAAACAAAAAATTATGTCCCAAACTCATTTAATGGCGAAAAAATTAACGTTTCAGCAGGTGGGCCACATTTATTAAAAAATATAAAGCAATGTTTGGTACAAAACAAAATCATTCAATTACCAAATGATTTTGTTGAAAAATATAAACTAACTTCTGATTTGGTTGACGTGCGACACATTACAGATTTTTGTGAAGAAGAAGGCAAATTTGAGGCAATTTGCGTCTAAATTAAATGTGGATTTTTTAAAATCTAACCATTTTAACAAATTGAATGTGTCAAATTCTGTAAACGTTTTGAATCTAAATGTTAGTTGTGGAATAAAATTTGATGCGGAAGAGGAGAGAGAAGACAAATCTTCTCTAACGACACCTGTTTTTATTGATGTTGTACATAGGTCGTTCCAGTTGATTAGTTCTAGATCAACTATTTTGGCCTTGAGCAAGTTTAATATGGCTGTCTATTGGGAAACTATAGAATTCCTTCAAGAGTCCATTAGGTTATTTTTAAACTTAAAAGTCGCTCCTGACAAATTTGGAAAAGCAGTTTGGAAGCCTATTCAAACAGGTGTTATACTGACTACAACGTCAATTTTAGACTTGCAAAACTTGTTCTTGAACGAAAAAAATTAGTCATATTTATTGACATCGAGATTTTCTCAAGATTGTTTATTATTTTCTCAAATTCGGTCAAGACATCCGGTCCCTACGGCCATTTAATTTAAATATGATTTAAAACTTTTATCAGTTTCTCAATATTTGGACGTTTAACTGAAGTTACGAAACCTACAAAAGAACACCTTTAGTTGGTTTTTTGAGTTATATTAAAAATAATAACAGAAAAGGAAACGATGTTCCTAAAGGAAAAGAAAATTTTAGCTTTACGTAGAAATTGGAATTTAAAGAAAAAATAACTTTCTTTTCGAGGAAAAAAGTGCTTTGTATAGTTGCACAGGTTACGTTGTTAAAAGCTTGATAAAAAATCAAAATTTTTGCAATCTTTAATCTTTATTCTTTAATCTTTGTTGATCATTCTACAGGTAAAAACCCAGTTACAGAGATCAAAGTGTACAATATAAAATACAATAACACAATAAAATGACAGTGTATACATAATAGAGACAACAGAACGTTTTACGTTTCCACAACACTTAAAGCGGCACGAGCATGATTTAAAATCGAATTTATTGAGTCATGGTGTAAATCACAATCTTGACAAAGAACGTTGTATGTGGACATCAATACTGCTACTGGAGCTTTGACTGCTACATTGGTACGGTTGTAAGAGAGCTTGAACAACGGAGCGTAACGCAGTCCAGGACGAGGGACATTAAACCGAAGGGAACCCAAGGTAAAAGGCCAATGAATTTTACCATGAGATAACTTATATAGGAAACGCAAGACTGTTAACATTCTTCGAGTTTCTAGAGAAGAAAATTGAAATCTATTCAAGAGAATATTGTAATCGATGCCACGTATCTACAGGATAAGCACCGTGCATTCTGAAGGCGAGAAATGTTAAAAAACGTCATTGCACTTTTTCCGTGGACATTTTATATGTTCTATAGATGGGGTACCAGATCAACGCACCATATTCAAGGTGAGGTCGCACCAATGAGCAAAACAAGGTATTCAAAATGGTCAAATTGGTAAAATTTCGACAGTTTCTATATATAAAACCGTAGATTTTGAATGCCTTATAGATAGCATTAAATATATGCTCTTTAAACATAAGTTGAGCATCAAACAGGATACCTAGATCTTTGAAATTGAAATTGCGGTGTAATACTGTTCCTTCAATTGAATATGGGTATATATTGTAATTGAGTTTTTTTGTAAAGGATACAATACTGCATTTAGATAAATTTAGGCGAAGACGATTAGAACTACACCACTTGGATAGAACATTGAGACAATTTTGTAATGTGACACAGTCAGCAATTGACACGATTTCCATGAAGATCTTTAAATCGTCAGCGAAGAGCAATTTATTACAGGTTTCCAGCGCGTCAGTAATATCATTGATGTACATTAGAAATAAAAGGGGTCCAAGGTTGGATCCTTGGGGGACACCTGATGTTGAGACAAAAACTATAGATTTAAATTTACGATGTACAACTTGTTCACGCCTATTGAGAAGATAAGATTTCAGAAGAGCAAGAAGAGAATTAGAGAAAGCAAAGGTTTCAAGTTTCTTAAGCAGGACGTAGTGATCAATTTGATCGAAGGCCTTCTGAAAATCCGCATATATAACATCAACTTGACTATTTCTATCTAGCGCATTAGAAGCGAACTGAGAGAAACATGCTAGATTAGTAATGGTGGATTTTCCTTGCATAAACTTATGCTGATATTCAGAAATATAATTTTTAACAGAAGTATAAATACGAGCATACAAGATGCTCTCAAATACTTTGGAAAAATTGCATAAGATGGATATGGGTCTATGGTTTGTGACTTGGGAGGGATCCCCTTTCTTTAGTACCGGACAGATTTGTGCCAATTTCCAGATATTAGGAAATGTAGATGACTTCAACATAATATTAAAGATATGTGAAAGCGGTTTAGAGAGAACATGGGCACAATCTTCTAACAAAAAACTTGGGATGCTGTCAGGTCCAGAAGTCATAGAGTTCTTCATACGCTTCAATTCTCCAATAATTTCATCTTCAGATATATATGTAACCGATACTGTGTTGTTAACTTTCGTGAAAATAACATCGTCTGTGAGAGGTGAAGAGTCAATAAAAACACTTTTGAAGTAATCAGCAAAGGAGTTAACAATAATATTAGGATCAGAGTTGCATTCATCGTTGTAAAACATTGTACCGGGAATACGCGTAACACCTCTCTTTGAGCGGACAAAGGACCAAAACTTTTTTGGGTCCAGGGTAATGTTCTTTTCCATCTGCATAGGTATTCGGTATATGCGTTAGTGATGAGTTTCTTAGCATCAGATCTAAGTTTCCGAAACTGATCATGAAAGTACAGTTTATGAGTTTTCACATATTTTCTACGCATGACCGATTTGAGTCGAAGACATTTTATAATTTCTTTGTGGAACCAAGGAGGGTATATGCGTCGTGTTTTCTTGGAAGAGCCAACTTTGGGCACGCACAAATCAAATGGAGAATATAAGACAGTGTACATGTGTTCACAGGCGTCATCGACATTGCTAAAATTGTATATATTGGACCAGTCATAATTTAATAATAAGTCATAAAGGCAAGGAAAATAAGCTTTTCTAAAATTAAAACCAGCGTCATTAGAGTTAAAACAGAAATTGTTACTTTTCTTGCAAAGCACCAAATCAATATAGGATAATAATGTAGGATGAAGTGGATCTTCTGGTACCAGCAAAACGTAGAAAATATAAGGTCAAGCAAACTGTCGTAGTTATTCAAAATATGATTATATTGGCAGAAGCCGCAAAATGATACAAAGTTATTAAGGCAGTGACTGAAGTTATTGTTTAATTCGGATCCAAACTTAGGAGTATTAAAATCACCTACGAAGAGAACAAGATTGTTATGGATTTGATCAAGACTGCTAACGAGATCAAAGAAATCCACATAATCAGTAATAGATACCGATGGAGGGATATAAACAGTAAAGATAAAAAAATGCAAGTAATTGGAGAGAAAGATTTCAATTTCCACAAAGTCGATGGATGGAATAGCGTTGGTAATATTGGAAACGTCAACTGTACAACACGAAAACTTGTTATTGATGGCAATCAAAACTCCGCCACCTCTGGCAACACTCAGATGTTTATACTTTCGATCACAGCGAAAGATGAAATAGTTGTCAGGAAATAGTTCTGAATTTGCAACGTCCTCATGCAACCATGTTTCAGTAAGAATGAAAACGTCGACCTCGTCAACACAAGATAATAAGTTGTTAGAAAATGAGTCAAATTTGGAGTTTCAGCCTCTAACATTCTGATATAAAAAGCTCAGAGTCGTAGTGGTGAAAGTACTATTAAGTGAAGTGTTTTGAATTAGAGAATTGGGTACCGTTAGACGTGAAACTAAGTTATTTTTATTTAGAATTTGGGAACGCAGACGAACTGACTCGAAAAAACTGAGGTTTACCGTGCATAGAAGTTGAATTATTGATTGGACTGGCAAATATTTCATTTCTAGGAACTGAAGTATAATGTTGACATCTTATCGGAGAAATAGGTGCAGTATTTAGGGCATCAACATTGCCTCGAGATAAGTAATTAACAAGAGAAAATATTATAGTTCTCTTAGTAGCGTCATTGATGGAAATATTAGATTGAAACTGTCTAAATATAAATTTATTTGCATCAAGGAAAAATATATTATTATGCGTATTGGATGTTGCAATTTTATGTAATTGGCAATTAATCTCATATGCAAATTTGTTTAAGACGGGACGATCTGGCGAAAATGGATAACCAATAAGAATAATCTTAGTATTTTTAAATTTGTCAGAAGCTAAGTCGTTGAAGATATCATGATTCAGTATTTTGCCACTCGATACTTCTACTCTCCGCCAAATATCATAACGAAGTCATGACAGTGAACCGTCGAAATGTTATCGGCAACTATCTTTTCAAAAGATGCACTGGGCTTGATTATGGATGAAACGTCGTATTCATTGTGTGATAGATATTCGTTGAGTAATTTGACACAATTACGTTCCTTACCATCAGCCAGTAAAATAATTTTACGTCGATTAAATAGTTGGGTCTTGGGCAGATACGGTTTATCAGTTTCAGAGGGTGTACAAGCAGGTGTTTGGTTAGTAGAAATTGACCCTAAGTTGGTTTTAAAAATAGTATCTTCAACAGGCTTAAAACTATCAAATTCTTATCTAACAGACGTCGTAATAGATGATTTTAGATCATCAGTTCATCACGTAAATTCTCAAATAACATGGACACGCGTTCCTCAACTTCATCTAAAATATGTTTAACAGAATCCTTGAAGGACTTCTTCAATTCATCAAGTTCCGCTCTAAGAAACTCGTTCTGTTCACGCAGGAGTGTGATCGTCGTATTTTCAAGGTCAGTTTTACTGGATTTGTCACATCGAGGACAGGAGTTAATTGAATTTACATCATCAGCAATAATTAACGAATAATTTTTGAAGGTACGCAAACAGCTCAAATGAAATACATTCTTACATTTAGAACAAGATGTAGACTTAACCACCAAACTCTAACATTTACAACAAACAGAATTCATTATGTATACAAAAAGAATAATTTTTGAAAATTAAATTTTCGATTAAAAGATTAAAAGACGGAGACACACATTTCACCCCTACGGTGCTTTTCGTGGGGACTTATTAAAGAAACAGAAAGCAACGGAGAGGTTATGATGTATAAGATCAAAACAGAGGTTAAGAGGTTAAACAAGGACCCGACAATTAGCAAGCAAATAAAAACTTACAATGAAAAATCAGTTTTTTACATGAGAAAAGAAAACTCAAGTTTCACTTACATTACTTTAAATATTGACGAATAAACAGTAATAATTACGATAACAGTAATAGTTCACTTGTATCACACACCACGGTATTCGAACCGATAATAGTATATTAAAGAACGAGTTTCATAAGGCAAATATTGAGGCACGAATCCAAGTTTATAGAACGAGCGGCGAAGCCGCGAGTTATATAAAGGATGAGTGCCTCAATGGCCTTATGAACGAGTTATTTATACTATTTTTTCTACCGCACACGTTTTTTCCCAAAATTTAATTAAAATTTGCACTTTTTTTAATCTGGGGACTTTTGTCGTGGTTGGTGATGGATTGGTCTGACACTAACCACGAAATATTTGAGGTTCGAATTTTCACAACAACAATTGTAATTCGAATCAATTCGAGTTTTCGTAATTTAAAATTGGTTAAAATGTCTTGCGAAGAAGTTACGCGTCCGGAAACGTGGGAAATTTTAAGTTTAGATTTGCCACTGACATTCACCTGACATTTCTCGTCATTGCTACCAATCTTACCGATCTAAATTACACCAGATCTATTAAAGAACGCCTTTCCGCTATTAACGAACTGCTGTGACGTCATTTGCGTGCGTTAATAGCTCTATTAGAAAACCAAAAAACGTGGGCGGTAGAAAAAAGAATATAAAATTGATGCTTTACATTACGCTTCAGAGTACGCGTTCCGAATAGCAATTTTAGTAGAGCAAATATGTTGTACTTTGAGAGATTATTGAAAGAATAATAATTTTTGCACTGATACTGTTTTGGAAGCCATGAAGAAAGAAATTATGAAAAATTCGACTTATCGCTCAATACAATTTCCAACATGCTGCAACAGCAAAACAAAATTTACTGCAAGAATGATAGTTTACCGTCTGAAAATCTATACCAGAAAAGCTAAAGAAGAAATAAGAAAAAAAACAGAGAATAAAATGGTCCAGCAAAACCCATGCAATGAGGTAAGTATTTGGTTCAAAATGCAAATCAAAAATTTGAAAAAAAATAAAGAGTAACAGTTTCGTTGTCCAAAATTTCTTGAGTTTATATTAACACTATTTAACTGAAATATTTTGTTTATTGTATTGTTACGAAATACACCCTTGCGCCGCCCCGGTACGACGCCTATGGCCATCGAGAGCTTTCTGGACGTACGCACGGCGTTGATGGGTGAGTCATCATTGCTGACGGTGTCGATGCGGCGTTCCACAAAGGCAAGTTTGGAGCGGCTTATCGGAAGTCTCGATTGCGGACCCAGAAAACTCTCGATGCGGCGTTGTGTATCCATCAAGAGGCACGCATAGGTTTAAATAGAAGCGATCGTGGGGAACAGAGGCATTTAGTCGAACCACGAGTCCAGCGAATGTTAAGAAGAGCCCAATTGCGCCGGAAATAGTTTGTACATAATCGTTGTAATAGTTAGTCGTTTAAATACAAATTATTAAGAAATAAATTGTTGAGTTTTAACCAACTCCGATTTCATTCGCCCACTCATCGTAACAAAATTATGTAAATAAGCTTAATATCACTAATTCAATAATAGCCCCTCTTTAAAATTTTCCTATTAACGCCACTGACCTTCTGGCATTAGTTTTGGATCAAAAATTGTCAGTGTTTGCCCTACTCTTATCATTATATTATTTAGGTACACTAATTGAATGTTGTGTGAAATGGCTCTAATAAAATCATGAACTGTGTATTTTTCATTGTTTTGGGTAATGGTTTTTAATCTTTGTAAGTTTTTTTCTGATGAACGGCGATGACCGAAAACTGTTATGCCAACCTTTAATATACTAAGTGCAAAAAAAATCCGAACACCTTGAAAACGTCGATATTTTCAAATGAAATTTTATACACGAATTGGTTATTGTATAAGTAAGAAATGATGAACATATGAAGACAATTTGAAGAACTTGTACATCTTTTTAATTGTTGTTACCCTGATTTGAGGTTTAGCAAACTGGGGCTGTTCTGTCAAATTTGGACGTTTTTCGGTATTCGCTTTCGACAATTAAAATTCCTTAAAAAGCCATTAACATGCCCCCAGTGCGAAAACGTCTTCAGTATTCATAATTAAGTGATTTTGATAGGGGTCGAATAGTAGGCATGCGTGAAGCAGGATTGTCCTTTAGAGAAATTGCACTTCGTGTTAACAGAGCTGTGTCTACAGTGACGGAATGTTGGCAGGCGTGGAGTCAAGACGGGAGAGGACACAGAGCTGAAGGATCCGGGCGACCAAGAGCTACCACTGAGCGCCAAGACCGTCGTCTGCGTTTGTTAGCTCTAAGAGACCGAAAGTCTACAACACGGGCAATTGCCAACGAATGGTTTGCTGATGCTAGTAGACCTATAAACATGCGTTCTGTATAGAACCGTATTAGATCTTTTGGCCTTAAATCTTACCGCCCACATTTTGTTTTACCTTTAACACCTGAACATAAGCGTCAGCGACTCGAATGGTGCAGGGAACGTAGTGGATGGGACGAGGAATGGAACACTGTTGTATTCAGTGACGAATCGCGCTTTTGTTTATCCATGCATGATGGCCGTATGTTAGTAAGAAGAAGACGTGGAGAAAGACGAAATCCTCAGTTTGCTGTGGAAAGACATGTCCATCGCACAGTAGGATTAATGGTGTGGGGGTGCATTGCTTACGGCAGTAGATCTGCCTTAGTGTTTATTAGGGGCAGTATGACCTCTCAGCGATATGTGGAAGAAGTGGTAGGACCACATCTTCTTCCCTTCTTAAGAACGCAACCTGGGCTTGTTTTTCAACAAGATAATGCGCGTCCACACGTCGCTAGGAACAGTTTAAACTTTTTTGAAGAGTCTGAAGTGGAGTTATTGCCATGGCCTCCTAGATCTCCTGACCTCTCGCCCATTGAGCATGTATGGGATATGATGGGACGACGTTTAACTCATCTTCAACGACCACCACAAACTTTAAACGACCTGAAGCGTGAAGTACAAGCTGCTTGGGATGAACTAAATCAGGATGACATTGATCGACTCATTAGGTCAATGCCAAGGCGTGTAAACGAATGTCTCAACAACAGGGGTGCTCCAACCCATTACTAGCTTAGGTGTTAATATTTTCATTTGAATTTTTGATCATTTACTAGTAGTAAGTAGTAGAGTGTAAACCCAAAAGATTTTCGAAAAATTATTATTCTCTCCAGATTTTTTTTGCACTTAGTATACATTATTTGTTTTTGGTAAACTGTTTTCGATGGAATCTCTACAATTCTACATCGATATTGAAAATTGTGAAGTTCTCCTTCGTCCTCTTCGGTCCAAAACTCCCTACCATGTCGTTTCAGAATACGTCAAAAGCAACCGCAAAATAGTTTCATTGCTACAGAAAAAGTCACAATAACCAAATAACGAGTGATTGAAAAATTTCCAAATCAAAGGAGGTCATGAAAATAGTTGTCATGTCATTGATTAAATTATTAGTGTCAAAAACTCACATTATTAAAATAGGTAGAAATAAAGTTATGCACTTTCAGTTTAATCAATATATTCCATGACTACCTCTAATCTGAAAACTTTTTGAGCGCTTTTTGTATGTAATGCTAATTCGACTGATTCATAAATGTACAAGAAAGATTACTTTTATGACATAGAAAAAATGTATCCCTTTCCGCTACATGAACTTTAATGACGTCATATCAAAATTTTCCTAAGCCTGGTAAATCGTTGATCAAAATTTATCCGTTTTTTCTTTCCAAAAAATTAATAACGTCACCACAAAATTTTACCCAATAAATATTGTTTAAATTTTATAAACTAACATTCTCCTGCACTTGTGGTTTATGAACCCGTGTTCAGTTTTTATCCTTGATAATCAAATATTTAGAGAAAATCAAAACTATATATCAATGTTTTACAATTTAGCTTTGGAAGCGGAAAACCCTATGGTTCGAAATTTCGCAAACGTTTGAAGATTATCGTAAGCATGGTAAAACGTACTGGTATCTTATCTCCTCCCTCTCTCTCAGGTTTTCATTTTATATAGGTTATCACAAAAAAAAATCAAGTTTTTACAATTTTTCAAATATAACGGGATTTATTGAACCGTACTTCAGAGGAAAGGGAAGTTCTGTTGAAATAACTTTCGACCAATTTCTTTTTGCTTGTAAAGTATCTCTATACGAAGTAAGTGTTTTCTTCTGTATGATTCGCTCATTATTTTACTTAAACAAACACATTTTATTGCAGATTATGCCAACTAAAATATAATCAAAGCTTCCTCATGATTTAATTGAACTGATATCGATATTAAAATGTCTGTTTACTTAAATTTGTCTTATAAATAGAGCTGCAACTATTTTTAGATTTAAACATAGCTCGTAACTTCTTACACTACTCTGAAGAAGCAAGAACACATTTCACTTATTTTAAGTCTTATTCCTTAAAGATTTTTTACAAGACGCTTTAGGGTCCATAAATCTATTTTTAGAAAGAACATATTTAAATTAATAGATACCTAATTAAAGTCTGACTACTTTAAACACTTCATTTTAAAACAACTTTTTGCCATCTTACACATTAATAGATCATGTGTTACTCTAAGGTTATTTTTAAATTAATTACGAAAATGTACCAGTGCAAATGTCTTGTCTCTTTAAGCTTTTTCTCATTTTAGAACAAAAAATAAGCTGTTTAATTTACGTCTAGCGAGACTATTCATTAAACTTTAATGCAGCTTGTTCAAACATATCTATTTATTTATTTATTTGCACATTTTAGCTTCGCATTGCAAAATTTGCAGAGTCGTCTACAATAATTCATTTTTGCAGTTTAAGGAACGTTAAAACAATTTATAAAATAAGTCAGAGTATGCGATAAGTACGTATCGCATTCAATTAATCTGACAGGTGCAGACAGTTAAGAGTTTGCTTTATTTTTAAATCGATGTTCCTCTCTTCCAGAGCTTTCTTTCATCTAAGCCAACGTGTCAAAATATAGCTGCAGGTTGAAGTAAAGATTTGGTTCGGGGTTCTTCGAGGTTAAAAATACGACCTATACATCAAAAATTCAATGCGTCTCAAATATTTTTATTTTTATAATGTAGACAAAATTCACTTCACAATGTAAAGTATTTCCTACCGGCATATATTTGATTTTTAAAATAGTTTCTTAAAGCGTTTGTGTTTTTAAAGACTATTATTTTAAGCGCGAAAATATCTTAAAGATAAAATGTGCTCTATCATGTATCATGCAACCGACAAAATTCTATGAGTCATTCAAGACAATCATGCGTACTATTGGTAATTACATTTAACCAAATTTACTAAATTCATAGAATAACAATGCGTAATGGACAATTAAAACCATTTTTTATATTTATGCGGTTTAATAAAGCTTACACCTACTTAAAATACGACAAAATGAACCAAATTAACGAAAATTTTTCATTATTCTTGTTTAAGAAATTTCCCATTCTTCCACTCGACAACCGTCTGGAATAATGCCGTTAATAGTTTGTCCTAGCATTTATTGAGCTATAATTGTGTGTTAAATTTTTAGTTCCCGAGCTTAAGCTTAGATTTGTGAGAAAAAATCCTTTCATATATTTCATATTTATTTCGTGCTTTTAGTTTATATTTTGGTTTTAAATTTTATGACCACTTCTTTGCTACAATTTAGACTGACTTGAAATATTCGTTGCAGTATTTATAAGGTGGGTTATAAATCAACCACCATCCACAGCGAGTATTTGAAATACGAACTTGAAGGATTTTATCCGTATCAGCCTGCAGAGCATTGCTTTGTTCCAACACAATCAAATGGAGCTTTGGATGACGTGTCATATAGAGTCGAAAATTCATCCAAATTCCTCCAGACAGTTCACATGCATTAAACTAAAAGCTCTCAGTTGCATCGAATTTCCACCCTCAACCATTGCAGCATACTTTATGGGAAGCACATATATGCGAGCAAACGCGTCAAAGACCCCGGGAAAACTATAACTCACAACGTCACATTTGTCACTGATAGAAATACAATCTGCACCCTGTCTCGTCCTGTTTCCCCTGACGATAAATCCCACAAAAACTGATACGAATTTAACCGTGTCTTTTTGACAGTATTGAAAATGATAAGATGCTAATGAAGAGGAATTACTCAATTTTTTTCAGCGGAGCGCCGAGCTCTCGCCAAATATTGTTGTCATTAGGTTGGAGCGTTAATTTACTTCCCTAGATGAAAAAGTAAATTAAATATAAAGTAACGAGTTTTTATTTGCTCGTAACTCGGCATTCGCTATTTATCTTTTTATCAATGTGGTTTTTGCTTGCAGCTTAGATGCCCGGAACGTCCCTCTCACTCAGGCCCCTCAGCTGGCAATGAGTGATGACCTCGGCAGACGCTGTTACGTATACTTCGTTGGGGATGAGAGACCCACCAAAGCCAACCTTCGAATACATAACGTAACCATACACGACAAGGGCGTCTTCAGATGCAGAGTGGACTTTGACAACTCGCCCACCAGAAACTTCCGGTTCAACCTGACATTAGTAGGTCAGACTTGTATATCATCAACGAAAAAATCTTAATCGTCATTTTTATTTTACTTATTAAATAAGTAATAAGTGCTTATATTCGATTCCTGCAGAGTCAAGATAATTTTTAGAATCACTGTCAAACAGAGCGTTAATAAATTACGGTTGTGTAAAAATGACTTTAATTTAAGTTTGCAGATTGGTACATTGCTTCATTCGTTAACTCTTTAACCCGTTAATGATTGTAAAGAGTCTGATTTTTTGTGGCAAAATTTGTTCGTACTTTAGTCGTTATTAAACGGACCAAATACCTGTGTTAATACGAGTATATTTTCTTGAAATAAAAATCCTGTTTATATAAACAGGCTGGCCATCAGATGATACAAATTTTAGTTTTAAATTTTTGGTATGTGGATGTAGCTATTTTTATTTTTTGAATTGTTTTGGAACTAATAACATGATACCACATAACTGCAATAGTCCCTCAATATCTCTCTCACAAGAACTGTTTTCGACCAAAAAAATGTTAAGCATTTGACTCAGTCAGTGCTAAGGCACACTTAAATCTAAAAATACTAGTAGTAAGTGTTTATTTTTACCCTACGGGCTTAAAAAATTCTTGATTTACAACACTACAATTTTTTTCCTAATTAACAAAAACCAAATAAATACATTTTATAAACCAAATAACTAATTTTTTTTCCTTTACCCTATCCCCCCTTGCCCCAGCCTTACTCTTGTCCACTTGTCTTTCATCCATTCCACCCCTCGTACGTCTTTATTCAATATCTCTGTCACACTCTCCTCTCTTTCTTTGCTCTCCTCACAGTCATACAGCATGTGCTCTATCGTCTCTCGCCCTTCTCCACACATCCTACACATTCTCTAAACTTCGCTTACCCAAAATTTATTATTTCTTTCTTCATTTCCACACCTAAATCTCCCAATTATTATTTTTTCTTTCGCGCTTTCTCTGTCTAGGTACTATGGTATTGTTTCTGTTATTATCTTTCTATAGTCTGAATTGTACCTAGATTTACTTACACTCGCTCTTCTCTCTTGTTTATCTATGTCTCTGTCACGCATACACAATTCTTCTCTCATACTCACCCCCATTTCTCTCTTTCTCTCTATTTCCATCCATGCCAATCCTAGTCTTTCATAATATCCTTGTCTACCCTTGTGATGTTCTTTTCCTGCTTCCTTTTTTTTTCCTTCCAGCATTCATACAATATCCTACATTCCCCTCTTTCTTTCAATCTTTCATCATACTTTACAGCTCTTTTCCCAGGGTATACTCTTAATTTCTCTCGTTTACGTTCTTCTCTTACTATATAGCTTGGCGTCTCTTTCCGTAGCCCTAACATCCACCTCAAATATTTTTCTTATACTGCTTTCATCTCTGCATATTCCTTCCATCCCCATATCTCCACACCATACATTAGTACACTCCTAACTAAACTATCAAACATTTTCATCTTACGTCATGTCCAAATATTCTCTCATCATTCATTAAATCCCTCAATCTTTCAATCATCCCATCCGTCCCAAATATCCACACTTCGTTTACTAACTCATCCCTCCCCGGTGCTTTTCCTCTTTTCAGTCTTCCTACTTGTTTTCCTATTTCCTCTACTCGAATCTCAGCCTCTCTTTCTCTACCACCAAGCCCGGTTTTACTATCTTGCACTACAATTCTCTCTTCCTTTCCATTCAAAAATTCCATAAAATGTTTGTTGCATTTGTGATTTTGTTCTTCTGTTCTTTATTTATATACTGCCATGCCTCTTGTTCAGTTCTTATGTCTTTAATTTTTTCTTCTTCTTCTTGCTGCATCTCTTCTTTCTTTTCTTTGCATCGTTTTCTATCATTATTTTTTGCTTGCCAGTACTCTTCTTTTATACCTTTCCCCTTTTTCCGCCTTCGTAAACATTTCCTTGCTTCTATTTTTAAATCTCTGCATCTGCTATCCCACCATCTGTTTCTCTTTTCTAAATTTCTCCTTACAATTTCTTTTCTTATGGCTGCTTTTTCAATTTATCTTTTTAATTCTTCCATTTTCTTTTCAGTTACTTTTTCTTTAAATTCCACTTCCAACATTTTTATATTTATAATGCTCAATTCCTTTTTTATTCCATACCCATATCTTCTTCTCTTTTCCTACTTCATTCCTTAAGCATCCGCTCCCTCTACTTATGCCCCTCACTTTTACTTCTAGTGGCATGTGATCGGAGTCCACTCTTTCTCCTATCTTGAATGTTTCTACCTCTTCTTCTGCTAATCCGTTTACTATTACGTAGTCTATTACCGATTCCCCTCTTTTACCTATCCACGTAAATTCCCTCTCCTCGTCCCCTTCCTTCACCCCATTCAAGACTTCCCAACCTCTTTCTTCATTTAATTCCCATAGCAATTTTCCGTCTTTGTTTTCTACTTTATCTTTCGATTTTCGTGTTTTCCCTGTCTTCTTCCCTGCTTTTGTTCCCTATTTTGGGATTAAAGTCCCCTCCTAACAGTAGAAATTCTTCTTCGGACTCTTCGATTTTTTCTTGTACTTCTTGTTTCGTGTTTCTCATTCCTCTACTATATATTGTGCAGATTCTCCATCTTTTTTTTATTTACAGTCAGTTTTCTTTCAACCATGCCTTCCATTTCTATCGCCCCCTCTTCTATTTCTTTTATATCTCTCTTCACTCCTGTTATGATTCCACCTTTTGCTCTACCCTTGCGTTTTTCTTTTTTTGCCCCTTGCAATTTCCAGTGAAATTGCTTTGGCAACACGTCTTTCAGTTTATTCCAGTCTCTCTCTAGTATCCATGTTTTTGTTAGTCCCACAAAATCAAAATTTTTCACGTAGTCCCAAAATAAATTATCTGTCTTTTCACACCCGCAAAATTCCAAAAGAGTAATTTTAAATCACGTTTATCTTTCCCATTCCCCTATTATGTACAAAATCTACATTCTTAAACCTAAAGTCTTTATTTGTCCTATCATTACTACCCCTCGCCTTTGTGTTTCTTTCTTACATTTTGTCCTCTAATTCCAGCTTCTTATATCCAACCTTTGTTGTGTACCTATCCTTTTTTTCTTTCCTCTTTAGCTACCTCCCTAATTCCTAAAAATACTATCTACCTTCATTTTGCTATTCAAGGTGAGGAGAAATTACTTTTTGTATTTTTTCTCTCCTGAAGTTCTTCAACGGTTCATTTACTTTTGGCAACGCCTTTTGGCGCTATGAAACATCTTTTGAGATTCATCGCAATAAATTTGTTTAATTTTTAACAAATGTGTAAAAACAAACATTTTTATGGAAACTTGATGTGAAATATTAATCTGAAATATTCATAGTTTCAATGCATTATAAATTCGCTCATGATAGTCAAATTTTGAATGCAAAAGCGTTGGAATCGTTGACCATGATGTAAATTAATAGCTGTTTTCATAACAAATGCGGAAAGCAATGCTTTACGGTTGCTGCACGAGGCTTGCCGAGTGCTTGTAAACACATGAATTCGTAAATCATCTTCCCGCTCGTATTATGTACATTAGCATAAGCATCTGTTTTCGGTTGAGAAAATCCTGAAGTGATTTTTGATTTCTCAATATTTTCACTTGAATAACGTTGATCGTAACAAAAGGTGTAAAGCTGTCTTTAAGCAACTAGAACTAGAGTTGTTTTTAATTTTTGTAAGAAATCCTGTTCCAGATCAAATGTAACTAAAAAATCAAACCACTTAATTTTGCATTTTATCTATATACTATTGAATAACATTTTATTACTTTTTTAATTCCCGCGCCAATTTTTTGCTTCTAATTTTCAAATTATTGATATATGGTAGGTATAACATAATATTCATGTGTTTCTTTGTTGTTACGTTTCAGAGCAGCCGTCATTTCCCAGAATTTTTAATGCTGAAGGATATGAACTAAAGGAAAACAGCAAGGCAGGTCCGTTTCTGGAAGGTTATGAACTATTTCTTTCATGTCAAGTTGTAGGAGGTAAGTACTTGTCGTCAAAATTTACTACATATATAATATTAACTATATACCTGCATAAAATAAAAGTTTGAACTCTAGATCTAGCCTTTCATTTTATGGTTAGTAAAAGTTCGCGCTTTAAATCCAAAGGGCATCTGTACACGTATTATTTCAAACAATGACTGTGTGTCTCTTCAAATTGATTGTTTAAAGTATATTTTCATAACTACTGATGAAATATTTTACGTAACTAGTTATAAAATATTAACAACGAAATTAACATTGGCAAGGTATATATAATTTAACTAGTGATCCATTTGTTGTAGTATGTAATGCCTGTGTGTACTGAAGGAAAGGATCGATACATTGTCGTCGAGTGAAGAAGTGTTATCCTTAAAAAGAACATTTGTTTCAGGTCGTCCACGTCCTTCGTTGACATGGTGGTACAACAACATGATCCTTGATAGCGTAGTGGACTCAAGTAAAGATTCCATTACAACCGTAAACCAGCTGAAGATTCAGCGCGTTCCTAGAGATTACAAGAAAGCTAATTTTGAATGTAGAGCATCCTCGCATTCCAGTGCTGGAGTGATAGTGCGACAAGTGCCAATTGTAGTATTTTGTAAGTGAAATCAATAAAAGAAGACAAATACGCAAAATTGTGCACACCGTGTATTCGTTATCCAGATCATCGAACAATAAATTATTTGATGTATTCTACGTGTATATTGAGCGTCCATTAAAATTTTTGAGCTTGATTTAGCATGCGAAATAAATGTGTATCGATTAGTGAATGAAACAAAGGCAAATATAATATTTAACTTCGAAACTTCAACAAATGCAATAAACGTAAATTTCACATTGTTTCATTTCCCAAAGGTACAGTTTGGCATCAACATCGCAGCAAAGGCTTCCCGAGCTGAAAACGAATAAAATTCTCGATGTGACAAATTTATCCTGAAATTTTGCCTTTAAAAATAATCAACATCAAACATCGACCTGGATAACTTTGTTATTTAAATATCGGAAACACAATGAAACCATTTCTTTATGGCGTGAAACACGTGTTTTTCCGTTCCAGTGAAGCCGAACAAGGTTAAAATTGTCACCCCAAACCAACTGATGTCGATACATAAATCCCAGAATGTAAAGTGCGAGACTTCCGGTTCTTACCCTCCTGCGAAACTGACATGGCTACTCGACGGAAAACCTATTAGGAACGCCGTTGTTACGGTAAGGGAATTTACTCTGACGTTGTTGTTAATTGCATCACTACGTTGCATTCGAATCGGCTTTGCAGGAAGCTGCAACAAGTACGTTACAAGCATAATCGTATTGGGAATTTTGAGAAAACTTACACGTTGCAGAATTTCCACTACAAAACAGCGTTGTTTTCCATACCGCTGTAAAATTTGTGCATGACAGCTCGAGCTGCAAAACTGCACTTTCAAATTCTGAAACATATTTAGCGAATTATCCAAACATTGTTTGTTTTCTTTTCAGCAGACATATAAATAGCATCGGAAAAAGGCAACCAGTCCTAATAGGTCATAAAATTTAGATCGTAACTTAGAATTATCAACCAACGAAATATGATTTAATTTTTATTGTTTTCAGGAGGAAGAAACCGATTCCTTTACAGGCAGCATCATTTCGTTAAAGGTGGTGGCAGAAAACGACGGTAAGGATCTAGTATGCCGAGCAAACAATCCTCGTTTCCCTGGGGGATCTCTTGAAGACAGGAGACAGATAGATGTTGCATGTAAGACTTTCTTATTTTTCTTGCGTTCGATCGATTACCACCTGTTCAAACGGTTCGATTGTACTTGGTCGAGAATGTTTTAAACACAGTTGACTCTACAGAGTAAGGTTGTGTTGTGTCTATCTGCTTTCATTTATTACTAAGAAACGCAGTTTGGCGGTGTGATGTTAATGAAGCGGCAAGTACATTTACGTTCGGTTTGTTATCTCTCAATATACTTTTATGATACTCATATTTTCATTACGACGGCTGGCGTTTTATGCGCAATAAATACTAAAATGAAGTGCTAAAAATCATACTCTTTTGTTGACAATGCTTTATTCGATATTCCACTGAATCAATTTAGTATCTTATCAAATTTAAAGAAATTCTTATAAAATTTATTTTTTCAAGTTTATGCTTTTTTTTTCACACAGATAAAGTAACATACCACGTAAAAATTTAATGTAGGATTTTACATTCTGGTTTCAGAAATTATATATCTAAAATAGCCATTGGAGAGAGATATAGTCTTTAAAGAATAACATTTTTGTATTCTACAATTACCAGATATGAAATGTAGAGAAATTGCCACAACTTAGCAGAACCTGTGCCACTGACTTCTACCGTTTGAATTCATTTTTTTGAAGCATGGAGTTTTCCAGTTAAGAGGTGGATCTATGTTCCACACTGTTTAAAATTTATCTATTATGATCGAACGTGTCGAATGCTCCCGATAAACCAGAAATTACTTTTGCTATTTAAGTGTTATGAACACTCGTGACGACTTTTTTAAAAGAAAGCCATATGAGTTGAACGTTGAACTAATTTTAATGTTCTGAAATTAAATTTGTACAGCTCCATGGGAACTATATAATTCAACAAAATATCAATAAATTTTGGTTTACCATTGCAAATATTCATTAACGCGATTTTTAAACATTTTGACATTTTCTTACTCAATTATATCCATGATCAGTTTATTCCAATTCTTTATTACACGAACTGCGAAGACATTTTTCATAGTGTTTGTCTTGAATAAAGGCGGTGTCTTCATAATCTCTGCGACTCGTCTATAAAATGAAAACATTGATGACCTTCCTTACCTTACCTATTTCTTTAATTGCTGAAGGTAAGTGATTGTTACACGTCATAGCTGAATAATGCACACCCTTTACATACAGCGCTAGTCTATGTTCTGATAAGCAGAAGTTAATTTTATTTGTAGTGTCGTAGGGGTGGCGAAAAAAGCAAGACTAAAATTCTTTCGCATTGTTTTTTAAATAAATCAATAAATTGTAGATAAAAGTTCCATATACTGTCGGTAATTTATTATCGCTGAAAATAGTTCTACATGATTCACTCATCCTCATATGAAAGATCTTACGTATTATTCTGTTTTGCATTATGAAAGCACTGTGTAAGAATGGATTATTTCACCATATTATTATATATAATATAGCAGGGAATAAACATAACCATAATAGGCACTTAGTGTCGTTTGTACCGACACATTTTTGCTTAGTATTTTGATGGCATAAGCTGCCCTTGATAATCTCGAGACCAATTAAAGTTTAGCTGAGTGTCAAAGTGGATTCCAAACAGCTTACATGATTCTGTAAAGTTAATCGAAGTCTGATTGAAATTTATTTTTGAAGGAAACATAAAATTATTGTTGTAGTTTTAAATCCAACACATTAACTTTTTTGCTAATTTAGAATTAATTGATTGAATTGAAGCCATTTGTTTATATTTTCAAGAACTGAAGTCACTACGGATTATGTTTCAGTTGTTTTAGTGAGTGCGATCGTGTGCGGAGTATCGTGTTTACAGCCTGTTACTGATGAGACTTTAGAACTATAAATTTCCGTTTTCCTTTCCTGATCATTGCTGTAAATAGCAAAAAGAGGAGGGCCCAGGCTGCTACACTATGGAATTCCTATAGTAATATATTTAGAGCTGGACTTTGTTCTTCTGTTATGATTATCATTTTTTGTTCCCATTTTGTTAAGTAGGATTTTATTATATCAAGGAGCATGGATGTAGTTAAAGGAGCGTTAGATTCTATCATTATTCCTTCGTCACCATAGAGGCGGTGACTTTTCGACAGCAACCCTAGTGAGAGGCGCGAACGAAAATTACGATAACTCATTAACAATGTGGTGACGAGGCAAACAATATATTGAAAATTAACTATTTGTGACTACGGTTTCGAAATGGACAGCTCACCGAACCACATGTTCACAACGCGTTGTCGACGGTGACTTCATTGGTGGACGATCTCGATGTGGAGTATTCTTTGGATTGATGTCTGCTTCCGTAAGATCCTGGTTGTCTAATTCGATTTAGGAGATTTTGAGACGATCTATAGAGACGGTACTTGATTTACCATTGATAAGAAGCGTAAAGAACTTGTCCTCTTTACCTAACACTTTAAACGGACCATCGTACGGTGGTTCGAGGGGCCGTTTAAAACGATCAACGCGCACAAAAACGAAATTTGCAGTTTCTAAGTCTTTTGGTACGTAAACGTCTTGTTCGCGGTTGTGAGTGGTTGTGGTGTAGGCTATCTTCTGCATATCATTCCTGATCTTATAATATAATTCTTAATGTTGTACAGTAGAGAAGTTCTTCGTTTCGAAGTGCAAGTAATACAAGAGAGAGTGTTTGTGCCCGCTGAGCGTCATGACATTTTAGAGCTGTCTTAAGCCTCCTGTAAAATCTTTCTAATTTCTGTTAATTCCAATTAAGCTCCGAGAAGAGGCTTGATTCGACCTGTGTACCACGATCAGTTATTATTTGTGACGGCACTCCGAACCGAGAAACCCAATGGTTAACAAGCGTTCTGGCACAAGTTTCAGCTGTTATGTTAGTGATGGGGACGGGTTCCGGCCATCTCGTGAAGTGATCGATAGCTGTAAACAGGTACTAGACACCTTCTGAATGTGGAAGTGGACGAACTACTTATATTATGTCAACGTAGATGTACTAACCGACATAGAAAACCGAATACCAAGAAGGAGTTGGAATTTTATAATGATTTTAACACCACATATTTACAGAAGGTCGGTCACCAATATCGATGAAAATTTCAAGTTAAAAAATCAAAGAAGAACTAAGTTTTTATTAATAATGGGTTTGACCACCTCTAAGACGTATACACTCATTGACTCGTCTTGGCATGGATCTGATTAGATGATTAATATCCGGCTGAGCTACGACATCCCATGCGAGCTGTAACCTCATGTCGTAAAGCTTTTAGGGTCTGTGGAGGATGCATTAACTTTGTGAGCTGTTTACTCATTACATTCCATACATGTTCAATGTGTGAAAGGTCAGGTGAACGAGGTGGCCATGGTTGAAAAACAAGGTCGGGAGCGTCTGAAGATATGGCAAAAGATGGGGTTCTACAATCTCGTGGATGAAACGATGAGCATTCACGTTGCCTCTAACAAAGACTAGAGGTGACCTGCTTCCATACGCCATAGCACCCCGTACCATTACCCCCACAGTGCGATGCACATGTCTTTCTATTGCAAATTGCAAATTGCCCCGTTCTCCTCTTCGTCTTCTCAGCCTTACCCGACTGTCATGCATTGCCAAACACAACCAGGATTCATCACTAAAAACGATATTGTGCCATTCAGCATCCGAAAGCTGTCGTTCTCTGCACCAGAGCAGCCGGTCACAGCGGTGTGCAGCCCTCAGCGGAAGCACATAATGAGGACGATACGAGAGAAGTCCAAAGGACCGTATTCGCCTGAAAATCGTTCGCACTGTGACTAGTTGTCCTGTCTCAGCCAACCATTATCTCCAATTGATCGAGAAGTTGCAAAATGGTCTCTTAAAGCTAAAAGTTGAAGATGGCGGTCTTGACGATGTGTTGCTTGCTATCGACCACCTGTGCCTCTGGAACTTCATTGTCGACCTTCCTCTGTCCATGTCCACCAACATTCTGAAACTGTGCTTGCGCTTCTCTGCATTATGGCCCCAATTTCCCAAAACGAGTTTCCAGCTTCTCGCAAGCCCACAATCCTTCCTCTATCCAACTCGCTAAGTTGACTGAAATTACGACATCAACATACAGGAGGCATCTTGCCAGAGTAATACAGAACCCCCATACACCAAATTCGATGACAGTAACAATAATAGCCACACACGAGCTGATGTTTGCTTCCATGGTTTGAACAAAAAAGATTATGGTACGGACAAACTGTCCTCCCGATACGACCCAAATTATCATCATTTCTTATACTACCTAATATCTAACTTATATACGAGGTTTGGTCAAAAAATTCCAACTCGTTCTTGGTGTTCGGTTTTCAGTGTTTGTTACTATACGTGGACATACGAAAGTCTTGCGTCGGGATTCATGAAAGTTCCAGTTGGCGATTTGATGTGCTGATGTATTTTGTTTTTCTGACACTGAAGACAGGTCTTAACCCAATTCGATGTATCTTTTCTCATACTTGGCCAGAAAAAGTTTCTGAAAATTAATTTAATGGAGCTTTTTCTACCAGGATGTGCGATGTTATGAGTAGATTTAAAGATGCGATGACGGTGCGGAGACGGAATGTATAGACGATTTCTTCCTAACGTCGTTTCGTACCAGAGATGCTGAGCTGACAAAGGCTCTTGAATCTCTTGAAAGGTGTAGCGAGCACTGAAGAGTTTAGAGTGTTGCAAGAGATCGTAGCAATTCTCGAAAACATGCCCGCAGGCAAGTTATTGATACCATTGATATATTGAATGTGGGTGGAGCATTGCGATATCGGTTTTTTCTCTGGAACGCATACATCAAAGGTTTGTGGTCGCAGAAAATTGTAAAAGTACTACCGTCGAGGAAATGTTGAAAATGAAAAATGATTTTGTAAATAGCAAGCAACTCTCTGTCGTAAGTGTTGTAGCGTCCTTCTGTGCCGGTGAGTTTTTTCGAGAAGAAAGCAATGGGTTGTTGTTCGTTGTCAACAAGTTGCTGACAACTGTGAGGTGGTGGATACGTTGAACGAGCCACATTCAGCAAAGATTTGTATTTGTCGAATGCTTCAACTACTTCTGAAGTACTTACAATTTGTAGCTCTTTACGAGTGCAGTCATTTAGCAGACAGTTCAATGGAGATTGTAACTCGGCTGCATTCGGGATCCAGCACCGGGAGTAATTAATTGTTCCCAAAAATCTTTGTAGAGCCTTTGAAGTTTTTCGAAATTCCATGTCTTACACAGCTTGAACTTTTTCTGCCAGAGGTTTGATGCCATCTGGTGAAACTTGAACACGTAAGAATTTAAGAGTGTATACGGTAAAAACACACTAGATCGTGTTGGCTAAGTCGTCTTAACACCATCTCTAGATGTTGGAGATGCTCTCCAGGAGTCGAGGATGCCATTAGGATGTCTCGATGAAGCGTTGAAAGGATTGTGCAGGATTCCTCAGGCCAAATGGTGTTCACGGGAATTCGAAGAGACCCAATGGTGTAATTACAGCTGTTTTGGGTCGATCTGCCGCAGCAACTGGTATCTGGTGATAGCTTTAACAACAGCAAAAGATGAAAAAACTTTCTTGCCATAGAGGCAATGGGTGAAATCCTGAATATGTGGAATAGGATAGTTATCCGGTATCGTTATCGCCTTCAATGATCGAAAGTCTCCACATGACCTCCAACTGTTATCTTGTTTGGGCACAAGGTGTATAGGGATGACGACGGTTGTATTATCCCCAGTCTTAGCATCTCGTCATATTCTTTCTTAGCGATTTTCAGCTTCTCAGGTGGAAGTCTTCGAGCTCTATGAGAAACTGATGGGTCTTTCGTCTGAATATGGTGAAGAACAGACGGATAAGTTCGGGAAATTTACACAGGACGTCCTGATATAGTTTTTCGGTGTTCTGGAACAATGCGTGTATGCCAATTTCATTTGACTCCTCTGTTGCGCATGATACTGAAACTGAAGTTAATGGGTCTATAAATTTTTTGCCACTAACATCAACTAAAAGTTTATAATGTCCAAGAAAGTTAGCGCGTAAAACAGCGTTTGTAACGTTGGCTACTAGAAAGGTCCACCGAAAACTACGCCTTAAACCTAAATTCACATTGATTGTTTTTTCACCAAAAAGTTTAATGTTTGAACCACTAGCTGTTTTTAAAACTCCAATTTCTATTAGGTATAGTACCTTCGAGATTTTGTAGCTTATGTGCAACGCTTTCAATGGCAGATATTACCTTAATTCCTGCCGGGAATCGGCGTTTTTTGAAAACTGACAATCTAGGCCCTGAGACTTTCGAGCCTTCTCACCAAATTTGGCATGATACCAAAAACATTGACGTTTTGGTCTCCTTTGGTGATTGATCGATTATCACTACGCGTTCCTTTGTAGTTGTTATTCTTGCGGTTCCTATGACGGCGTCTGTTGTAATCGCTGGTAGATTCTCATTGTAACCAAATTAGTTCGTCCATTTTTTTAACCAAGACGCTGAGTGGGCTGTTGGCATCGTCTAGGGGTCAATCGTCTCCACGAGTGGTGATCGTTGAAATAGTTGTCATCGGTGCCGTTTCCAAAATCATGTTAGCCAGTTCCGCGAGCTTGGCTAAATTAATGTCACCATGCGATATTAGGACTGGCCTAATATTTTGTGGCATTTGTTGCATAAAAAGCTCCCGTAATATTTGCTCGTTCACGGACTTGTCTGAACCTTCTCCCACGAGAGTTATCATTTGCTGATACAGTTGTGACGGCTTTCTAGAACCAAGTTCCAGTGCTGACAATACGGATTCAGGGCTGTAATTATGTCTGCTACCTCGCTGGCGATTTCGGAAGGAAGAGCACCCAAAGTATGGTTACATTTTGTCTTCTCAGCGGTAACGTTTGCCAGATCAAATTTTGCCTTGATAATGGCGAACCATAATTCCGATTTGTGGTTCCAGAATGGAAGTAGCGATCCCACTGCGGTGTTTAGTTATTGGCTGTCGGCAGTTTCAGACTGCTGGGAAAGTTCGACTGGAGAAGTCATTTCTTCTGTTTGATGTTGCAAAATCCTGTTTTCTTAATACCATGAAAGGACCATGAATGTAATTGAAGGAGCATTAGATTATGTAAGGAAAACTTTTTTTTTTAATAAACACCTGATATAACATATAAATTTTTGTCTTTGCCTAAAATTTCGAAAAGGGTGTCCATAAATAATTTAATATCTCCATCTGGAGGTCTGTAAATACTTACAAGAACTATAGCATCTGGTCTGGTTTTAAATTCAACGCCGCAGCATTAAAAGGTCTGTTTCTGTACAATAAGAACTAATTGTATGTCTTGAATATATAGCACAACCACCGGGTTGTCCTCTGTCTCTACAAAGATACCAGCTCATAACCGTCTATTTTTCGAGTTTTCTCTGATTCTGATCCTGCCAGTGCTCAATTACTTACACACAGAAAATCACATACCTCATGATTCAATAAATGTTCTAGTTGTGGTACACAGTTACCTATAGATTGAATATTTTGGTGAATGATCCTGAGGCTGTTCAGATGGAATTTCGACATTTTAGTTTTATATTTATTTTCGTTATCGGATTCTTTAAAGCCAGAACTTTTTGCAATAGAACGATTCAAGATGTTTAGGTTGGGCACCAAAGAGAAAATATTTGTTGTCTTGTTTTTAGTGATATGGCATAACCGTCTGTCTTGACTTCATTTAGTTTCTTTGAAACATAGTTTGAAACCATGTCTGTTGTTACATGTTCCTTCGCTCCCGAAGTAAATAACTATATTTTTCTTTCTCTTCTACTAGTACCGATGAAAGATTTTTCATAACTCATTTCTTCTCCAACTTTATATTGAGACTTTCTCGGCTTCTTCTTTTTGTGGTGTACTTTCTGGAAAGATTCTTCTTCCTCTATTTGGGCAGATTTATAAAACGGGTCTTTTACTTTGTTATCTATGATGGGTCTGCTTACACCTTTCGAATGTACTATTTTTGTTATTCTTTGTTGAAGTTGTAGAGTAAAATGGGTTTTGTACAACATCTTCTTCCCCTAGGTTAATAACATCTTCCATAATTTGACGTTGTCGATGTTTCAATATTTTCTAGATTAGAATTAATTTGGGGGGTCACCCGTTAACGGGTGGTACACAAACAATTGTTTGTGTACCACTGAGGTCGATGGGTTTTCTTTATTCACTTTTTCATTAAGTTGATACGACGAGTTCTGATGAGTTTTTACGGCATTCATTTAAGGAGACCTTGATGTTCTGCATCTCTAGTAACAATTGTACTAATTTCTCTGTTCATTCTTTACTGAAATTACCAAAAGCTGAAATAAATGTAGACTGACAAGCCGCCATAAGATGAGCCTGAAACGATGCATTTTTATCATCGTTTGTCAACTTCTCATCCCGATATGCATCAATCTCATCCTGTAAATACAATACTATCTTCCGTAGTGTTTTATTCTGTTCTTGTAGTTCCTGATTTTCCATTTTAAGTAGTGTTGCCTCAATTTTTGTTATCATTTCTTCCTCGGCTTCGGTACCATACACAATCATACACAGCCTCCGATAAGAGTTGTTGATTTTCACAACACTTTTTTTTTAAGAGCACAACTGTTATGAATATACTGTTTACAGTTTACATAATTCATTCGGTTTTTTACAGCCGATCCTGTACATATAGCGCAGATCTGTTTATCACGTGCCATACTCGTTCTCGACGTACTTGCCAAAATTAGGCCTATTACCACCAAAGTCCCTCCTTGTAAACCGTCTTTCTACCTTTTCATATGTTTCGAGATCTTGAAGTCTATTTGGACACCACACATTTTTTTAGTATAAAGTGGGCATCCTTGAATTATCTTTTTCTAACTCGCTTTAGTATATAACTTGTCCCTCATAGATTTTTTTGAACTCGTAAATCATTTAATTTAATTTAATTCCGGTTTTTTCTCAAATTCCCCACTTTTCAATCGAGTTAAAAATAAAATTAATATCCTTTTGTAGAAAGGAAATTAATTTCAACTTTAAAATTTTAATAACAATAATTAATGTTTGCTTTAGAAACACTGTTAAACAACTTAATATCATCGGCATCGGATTACACAATGCATTTAGGAATATCGGCAGCGTAGAGAAGAATGCCATTTTCTAGATAATTAGTGAAACGCCTGTTTAGAAACTACTCGAATATTTTTAACTTTCTGTATTTTGAAACGTTAAAACTATTTCATGTTCACCGATTGCTGTCTGTTCTTTAACTTATTGCCTACCTTGTAGGCAATATCCGTTAAAACTTCGCTATTAAACTGATTAACAAAAGCTGAATTTAAAAATTGGACATACGGCATTCAACATCGATTGCTATCGTAAAATATATCTAATCGTGGCTGAACTGCTGCTTATCAATCATAGTAACAGCAAACAGGCAACAAGCAGCACTACTTAAAAACCAATTTTTAAGGTGATAATAAATTTCAAATGTCAGAGCTGATATGCTTTATCGTGAAGTGATCTAGGATTTCGCCGCTTATAAACTGCAAATTTATCGAAATAGTTAACAGAAAATTTGCGAAATGATGAAAACATAATAATGAGCTATTCCAGGAACTTTATTACAAAGGCAGCAGCACCAAGCTTTATAACCGTATGAGGTTTATGCATGTAACTAAATTAAATTTCACCAGCCAGACTCATAATTTCGAGATAAAGTTTCCAATAGTAAAGTACATAATGACAGAGAAAACCTCATACTTCCACCCCATTTGTAATCTAGTATGGCGCAAATGTGAGTCTTCTAAATTAAAATAAAGCGTCAAGTTACGATCCTTACCAGCCGAATATTTGTAATCGACAAATGACACAAAGTTAACAGGCATCTGACTGTCTTTCAAATAACTCCGGTATTTAATGAAAGTTTACAAAGAGCTCAGCGAAATGCACAAGGTTTCTATTAAAACAGTTTAGTAGCAGCAGGAGTAACGTTGCGGATGTCTTTAACAAAGCTAACTCGAGCTTTTTCCCCGTGAGACATGCGGCGAATTCAGGATGACCCTGGTTTTGGAAACCGAGCATCACAAATACGGTTGTTTGTATTCTGATCGTTCGCTTGCCAAAGTTTTGTATCTTCTTAACTCCAAGATGGTGTGTAATCACTTTAGAGGTGGGTTCAACAGTACGACGGAAACATCACTTTAATTGATTTAGAGCGGGCCACACTTAGGGCACCTTAAATTTAAATAAATTTTCATTTCTGAAGCGGTGGAATGAGTCGGCATGTCGTTGAGTCTCAAACGTTTCTTTGTTGGAGGATTGTGAGAAGTAGGATCAATAGGATGAACGAGAATATATTTATTCATTGCTTTTGCGACATTCCACTTCTTTTAATATACACTAATGTTAGAGATAACAATTATTTTTCAAATGAATGACGCCTTATGTTATTTATTTTTAAGCATTATATAAACATTTATATAAATTATAAAATATGCAGCAAAGAAAAGCAAAGTTGGTTCAATTATTATATAAGGTTCATTTAAATAAGTCATCTCATTGGCCTTGATTTTTTGTAAACATGTGAAGCATGTCTACAATAAACTTAAAATTTCATGGATGACAGTTGACAACGCGCCTAATTTCACTTTTTCGTAAACTAAAATTCATAGAATAAAATTAACGGTTTTCAGCAATTCTGTCAATTTATACACAACTTTTTTTCTATTAAAAGAACAACGCCCATTTGATGACAATCGAACACCCGTTATATACACCTTTTCTTATTATGTGTAAAAATACGATAAGAAATATTTAATTCAAATTCTGTCATTTGGAATTAACCCAATAATGCGCGTAACTACGTCTGTTGTCGACACATTATTTGTCAACGTTCAATTACAGATTTCTCGAATAATTTTTCCGTAACGTGATAAGAAAAATTGGTGAAAATTTGGATCTTAAATATATTAAATTGTGCTAAAATAGAATAATAAAGTTTTTATTTAAATAAGTTTTTGTAGTGTCTTTCTGTCCACGGAATGTCATCAGCATGTAATAAGTTGAAAAACAAAAGTACCGTGCTTGTAGAAAAACATAGCCATCTTATTTAAAATAACGACTGTTAAAAAAAGTTGACATGCTTCCCGGTTTAACGAATACACATGATACTGCATTTCTCTTAATATTATTAAACAAAGTAAGTCTAAAAAGAAGAAGTTTACGCCCACGGATGAATCTTGAAGTTTGATGAAAAAAAATTTAATCGTCCAAGGGCGAAAACAATTTTTCGAATGGAAGTACGTTCTATTTATTGTACACAACTACAAAAGTTTTCATTTTCATGTTTTACTCCAAATTTTGTTACAAAATCGAAATTATTAAGTTTCCTACAAAGCCTCAGTGATTTCTCTGTACCAGCAACCTCTTACTCCAGCCAGACTATCGTTTTTGTCACGAGTTAATTGAAATTGAGGGAATACGCTCAGACGTTTCCTCGATAAAATCAGGTGCTACCTCTCCGTCTATTAGTATTTAATTAATTCCTTAACGAAGCATTTCTGAAAAAATGACTTGATATGTAAAGACGTTGTATATGGGAAGCCTACTTATTTCAAGTTTACTGTTTTTTTTCTTTCATCCTCTAAGACTATGCGAACCAAGTTATTCATCAAACCACCCTCGTAAGAACCTTTTCGAGGAAATCAGCTTTTAAAGCAGAAAAACTGTATTGAAATCGGTTCATCCACACAGAGACAAAAGGGTCAAAGTTATAACACTTCTCTTTTTGCGTCTAGTCGGGAGTTAAACAGAATCAGTATACTTCAGGGTTAGACATACAAGGATTATAAAATATCGTACATCAAGTTGTAGTTGGAAAATCTACCGTTACATTTTTATAAAAATTTGTCGTTTCCATGAATAGGTAGTAGTCTATTATTAGACGTGAATTATTGGTTGCCTATTTATTCGGCAGCAAATAAACTGAAAACGTTTAAGTTAAGTTATGAATTATGATTAACATCTCATGATACAAATGTCAAATTGATATGCCAATGATTGCTTACCGCGAGTTTTAGGGTATGAGAGTAGAAATATCAAAGAACTAAACTGAGGCATGGAGAAAATAATGGAATGTAAGATCTCAAGTCTTCTGATGAAATGGTCAAAATAACTGACATTATCAAATTGGAAAACAAAATGGAAAAAGAAACATGTACTATGTCATATTTATACAGGGTCATCATAAAATACTGTAGTCAACTCACCTATGAAAAACAACTGAAATTTTTCTCGTGCCGCTAATCACTAAATTGAACGTCAAAACAAATTTGTCAAATGTGTCAAAAATTGAAATGCTCAGTTCCCGATTTAATTTCAATTTGAATAGATACGAGAATACGCCAAAGCATTAGGGGTTGCAGTGTTATCGAGAATCTGTGAACGCTATTGCAATACATTTGACCTTTAAAAATTGTAAATTATCAGAAAAGCGTTTAAGGGTTTTGTCATGAATTACACCTTGGAAAGTCGAGTAGAGTTGAACAGAATAAATCCTCTGGTCTGTTTTGCAAAGAAACAATAATTTTTCAAATAATGGAATCCAAAAAGTGAGGTGAAATTTGTCAAAACCAATGAACACGGTAATTAATTAAAAATTACATTTTTGTAGGTACTCTAGTGGTAAAAATTGTGAGCAAGTCTTATCACAATTAAAGAACAGTACCACTGTTTTAAAATGGCAATGAGTAATTTTTGCATTAAATAATTTTGCCAAAGTTGTGATCCCGCGAAAGTTCAGTTTGTAAATTGTAAGATATCGTCAAGACATTGTGGAGAGGTGGTTTGTAACCGGAGCTTTTCTCTTGAAAAAATTCAACTGAAACCGTTCATCTTCGTCCCTACAATAGGTGAAAACTGCCGTGTCCAAGCATTACCTTCAGCTTTGCAGTTTCTAGATATCTGAAACTTGCCAGATTTATGTAACAAGAATGTCGAAGAAATTCTACCCAAAACACGCGCACATGCCTATTTTAACATCAAGATTTTTCAAACATAGGGTTAAGAGTTCTATAAATGACTAGCTTTTCGCCCGCGGCTTCGCTCGCGTAGACGATTCGTTGTGTTGAAGAGCATTATTATCAACCTTCAAGTAAAAAATATGTTGAAGGACATTAATACAATTTCCAGTAAAAATCGACATAAAAAATGTTTGCTCATAAAAACTTTGTCACCCCCTTTCATCTTCTTAGGGGTGGAATCTCGAAACTATCTGAAATACGTGTTTCGTTATTTGTGTTGAAGAGTAATAATACCAAGTTCTCCGTAAAAATTTAAATTTAGTGTAGAAATATTTTTCCCATACAAAATTCACCACCACTTTTCACCCCCTTAGGGGTTGAATCTCGGAAAATGCTTAAATACGTGTTTAATTATTTCTGTTTAAAAGCACTAATACCAAGTTTCACGTGAAAATTTAAATTTACAATAGAAATATTTTTCCCACACAAAGTTAGCCAGTACTTTTCACCTCCTTAGGGGTTGAATCTCGGAAAATGCTTAAATACGTGTTTCATTATTTGTGTTGAAGAACATTAATACCAAGTTTCACGTAAAAATTTCAATTTATAGTAGAACTATTGTTCCTATTCAAATTTGGTCGCCCAAATTTAGACATTACTTTTCACCCCCTTAGGGGTCGAATCTCCGAAAATGCTTAAATACGTATGTCCTTATTTGTATTGAAGAGAATTAAAATGTACCAGCTTTCACGTAACGATCTAAATTTACAGTAGATATATTGGTCCTATACAAATTTTATCACCCCTTTTTAACCCCCTTAGGGGATGAATTTCGGGAAATCCCTTCTTAAACGATGCCTCCAGAACATTCTCTCCCAATTTCAACTTTCTAGCATTAGCGGTTTGGTCTGGGCGTTGATAGGTCAGTCGGGACATTGCCTTTTATATATACAGACTAGCTTTTCGCCCGCGGCTTCGCTCGCGTAGACGATTCGTTGTGTTGAGCATTATTGCTAAGTTTCAAGTAAAAAATGTCTTGAAAAGCATCAATACAAAATTTTAAGTAAAAATCGGCCATAAAAATATTTTTCCTCATATAAACTTTGTCGCCCCCTTTCATCTTCTTAGGGGTGGAATTTAAAAAAAAATCTGAAATACATCTTTCATTATTTGTGTTGAAGAGTATTAATACCAAGTTCCCCATAAAAATTTAAATTTACAGTAGAAATATTTTCCCATACAAACTTCGCCACCACTTTTCACCTCCTTAAGGGTTGAACCTCGGAAAATGCTTAAATATGTGCTTCATTATTTGTATTGAAGAGCCAAATACCAAGTTTCACCTAGAAATTTAAATTTACAATAGGAATATTTTTCCCCTAGAAACTTAGTCTCCACATTTCACTCCCTTAGCAGTAATTTAATATCAAGTTTCACGCAAAAATTTAAATTCACAATAGAAATACTTTTCCCATACAAACTTAACCAGTATTTTTCGCCCCCTTAGGGATTGAATCTCGGAAAATGCTTAAATACGTGTTTCATTATGCATTAATACTAAATTCCATGTCAAAAATTTACAATAGAAATAATTTTCCGATATAAAGTTAGCTACCACTTTTCACCTCCTTAGGAGTTGAATCTCAGAAAATGGTCAAATACGTGTTTCATTACTTGTGTTGAAGAGCATTAGTACCAAGTTACACGTAAAAATTTAAATATACTCGTACAATAGAAATATTTTCCCATACAAAGTTAGCCTCCACAGTTCACCCCCTTAGAGGTTGAATTTTAGAAAATGCTTAAAGACGGGTTTCATTATTTGTGTCGAAGAACATTAATACCAAGTTTCACGTAAAAATTTCAATTTATAGCAGAAATATTGCTCCTATACAAACTTAGTCGCTCAAACATAGACACCACTTTTCACCCCCTTAGGGGTCGAATCTCCGAAAATGCTTAAATACGTATTTCCTTATTTGTATTGAAGAGAATTAAAATGTACCAGGTTTCACGTAACGATGTAAATTTACAGTAGACATATTGGTTCTATACAAATTTTATCACCCCTTTTTAACCCCCTTAAGGGATGAATTTCGAGAAATCCCTTCTTAAACGATGCCTCCAGTATAAAATGAACATTCTCCCGAAATTTCAACTTTCTAACATTAGCCGTTTGGGCTGGGCGTTGATAGGTCAGTCGGGACATTGCCTTTTATACATATATAAAGATTACGAGACCTCTTGAAATAACAGAATGTTTAATAAAGATTTTTAACCTTCCTAATAGTAAGATTACAATTATTACTAAACAGTAAGTTGAAATAAGTTTTAAACTAAGAGAATGCAACTACCACAGACAGAAAAATCAAAGTTACTGAATATAAAAAATTTTATTGCAGTACTTACACACACTTTTTACATCGAATTTTGTTTATTGATCACATTAATTTATTTAGCACAAATGTAATAAAATGTAAAATACACTTGTATGTATTATCTAAAAGATGTTGAATCTGTAGTCTATTTTCTCGCAAACAAAAAGCCACTCTTCTTTTTTTATTTTCAAAAATGTCTTACAACACTTCTTTATTAAGATTTTCATTAAAAAAACGTGTAATTTTATGCATTAATTCTTCCAATGCCTGGACTCTATTCTTATTCTTATAAACGCTGTCCTTCATTCATCGAAATATTGAAAAATCAAGTAGGGTCAAGTCTGGAGATCGGGGGGGGGGGGGAGGAGGGGCACTCTGCATTGGCTCTTAAACTTAGTCGCCATAAAATTACTTCAAGTATCTGAAATTGTGTTTTGCCGTAGCACCATTTTGCTGAAAATAACCGGATTCTAATTCTTCGGGCAATAACTGATTCACGAACACATCCAAAAGTTGCTCCCTGTATCTCGCCATATTAATTATCTCTTGGAAAAATATCGGGCCTATGAATCGTCGTCTGGAAACAGCTAGCCACACACCAATCTTCACTTCGTGTAATGATGTTTCTTCAATAGCATGAGGATTTTCTCTACTCCAAATTCTGAAGTTCTGTGAGTTGACGTAGCCTGAGAGATGAAACCAGGCTTCATCAGAAAAGAACGACAAATCGAGAATCCTGTTATCGTCCATATTAGCTTGAAACTAACGACAATACTCGTCACAGCGAGGAAAATCTGCTGGTTGCAGCTCCTGAACCAACGCAATCTTATGTGGATGCATATGTAACTTCTCTTTTACAATTTTCTGGCAAGTACTGTATGGTACTTCCAACTGTAAAGGGAGTTTTGATAAAGATTTCTTCGGACTTTGTTGCATTCTCGTCCTTAAATCCTCAACAACGTCTTCACTAACTTGAGGTCTCCCCGTCGGTTTTCCGTTAGAGACGCTATCAGTGTTGTTAAATCTGGCTACAATTTGCCGTATGTGCGCCTTCAAAGATTCTTCCTCGATGACAAGAGGATATTTCACCAGATACCCGTCTTTACACGCATCCACAGAGTACATCCAGTGCCCGTCCTCATTTAACACCCCATTACCGTAAAAGGACATGATGATGAACGTCTTTTGCTCCAAAGAATAACCCATCCTAACTTAAAAAACTCATTTGTAACACTGACCATGGTAATTCATTTTGATATTATTGCACAATGATCTGAACTATTTTTGAGACACTTAAAGTTCGGACAAAGGGGAAGACAGCAAATGAAAACAACAAGGCAAGTCAATTAACGCACACAGTGTAGAAAAACGCACCAGTAATCAGTAATCAGTAAAAACGAAAAAATTATTGACTTCCGACAGAATCTGATGAAGCGTTGGCGCCGAAACAGTGCAGCCTTTAATGTGCAATGTAATCGTTTCCACAAAACTGTGAAAAACGGCACACAATGTCAACAAGGTCATGGCCTTCCTTGACTACAATACTTTATGATGACTGTGTATAAAAACTAACCATGAACAGCTGAAACTGAAATGGAAGATTTATGACATAATAACTCCCTTTTTTCAAGATATACTTTGGTGTCAAAACTGTCTTAACAAAAGATTTGGGAACCTTACAAATTGAGTTGTCTCAAGCAACAAGAATCTGTTATGTTAATGGACATATCTCAACACCTCATTGAGACTGTTTACATTCTATTTACTATTTATTTAGACTACATATGTACATCCAAGATATTGCCTGATTTTCTATGTTATACAACCAAGTGCTGCCTGTCTAATCCCCTTCTCTAAAGTTGCCGGTCCTGTGCCATATCCATGTCCAGATTCCTTCGTTCCATCACCTCTCTCATTCCGTCGTTCCATGAGCGTCTGGGTCTTCCCCGCTTCCGTCTACCCGGTGGTACCCATTTAAATAATCTTTTGGGCCATCGATCATCTGGCATCCTAGTCAAATGTCCAAACCATTTTAATTCTCTTCTTTCAATACGTTCCAAGACTGTTTCATTTGCTTTCATTCGATAACGTATTTCTTCATTTGGGATTCTTTGTAGATGAGTAACCCTTTGTCTCATGTTCTCGTTAGGAATCCATATCTCACTTCCATAATTCAAGACGGATTCAACCATTGTTCGACCTATATGTTTCTTGGTTTTATGCGATATGTGTTTATCCCACCATATCCCATTTAAAATATCAGTTCCTTCCTGGATCCGACGTCCTATTTCTTTTTGTTAAGGCATTTCGATCTATCAATACGCCTAAATATTTAAATTCATCTACCTGGTTAATACTAGTATTGTCGCTGATTAAACCCTCAAATTTAGCGTCGGTGTTAATAACAAGACATTCTGTTTTCTTTAAGCTTACTGTCATCCCCCATCTCTCATATTCTTTATATAGTCTTTTAAGCATAAATTTCAGGTCGTAGGCATCCTGGGCGATGATTACTTGGTCATCAGCAAAATTTAAATTGAATAAATAACTGTCGCTAATAACTCCCATTTGTCCACAAAGTTCCTTAAAACCTTGCAGTGCAGCCTTCAGGTAGATGTTAAATAAGATAGGTGATAGACTACAACCCTGACGAAGACCCTTATTTAATAGAATAGGACTAGACTGTTTTCTTCCTAGTTTTATTTGTGTTGCGTTATCTCTATATAGTTCTTTGATGATATGGATGAGATGTTGGTTCAACTGTACCTTCTCCAGGGTGTCCTATAATTTGATTTGCGTTATGGGATCATAGACCTTTTCAAGGTCTATGAATGCTAAATGAATTTCATCATTGACAGATATTTTCGTTCTAGAAGCTGTAAAATAAAAATAGATTGTCCACATAGGATCGGCCCGGCACGAACCACTCTGGTCCTCGCTGATTTTATCACCAATGTCCTTCTTACTTTCTCTTGTAAAATTTTTGTAAACAGTCTACTAATGCTGTTGACACTAAATCCCCTATAATAATTTTGATCATTTTTGTTACCTTTCTTGAATATAGAAGTGATAAATGAAATCTTCCATTCCTGGGGTATTTGTAAATGTTCACAGCAGGCATTAGATTTGTTAAACCATATTGTAATTTCTTTCCTCCGTGTTTAACTAGTTCTATATTTATGTTTCCTGGACCCGAGGATCACCCGTTTTTCATCTTATTTAATTGTCGTATAAATTCATCTTCAGTTATTTGAAAATTGTTGCAGTTCTCTTGGGATGTGTTAGGTTGTGAGTTATTTTGCAAGAATTCTTCTCTGTTTTCAACCAATAAGCTTGTACAGTGTTTCACCCATTCATCCAGTTTGATCATTTGGTTAGTTTTGTCGTTATCGTTGGATTTCACTTGTCTAATCGACCTCCAAACTTCAGAACCCTGTGCTCCACCTATCAGGCTTTCAATTTTACAACACTGTTGTTCCCAATATTTATTTTTTGTTTCTTTAGTAAATCTACGTAGTTGTTTATTTTTGTCTTTATAGTGTTTCAGCCTTTGATCATTCTTTTTGGTTAACCATCTTCGTATAATTTATTTTTTCAATTATTAGTTGTTGTATTTCGTCAGTAATCCAATAAGGTTTTCTTTTTCTCCTAAGAGTCCCCTGTAACCCTAGTGCCTATGGAGCACGGGAGTGTATGGCTCGTTTGATGTTGTCATACTCAATTTCGATGTTTTCTGATATTTCATATTTTTTGAGTTCCAGATCTAGTCTGTTGTTATATAATATCTTAATACTGTCTTGTTGACGTAAATGTAGTTTGTATTTCTTCTCGGGCAAATCAGATTCTCCCACTTTTAAACCATTCTTGTATGTTATTTTTCTTCTAGGGACACTGTCATATGGCTACATATCTGTTGTTACCGAGTAAGGCATTATCTGTTTTCGCTTAGTTAGTTAAACTAAGTTTATATTTCTAAACAAAATGTTTGAAGATTTCGCATCCAATCTTTCATAACCGTTATGAATTATAATGAAATAGGTAATAATAGGTATTATTTCGAAGACGATCATTCTACAGTTTCAGTTTTTACCATGGTCATATGGTCAACCTCTTTTTAATTTCAAAAATATTCCGTAATATCCTTTCGTCAATGCTTTGGACCCATAGTTCAATTTCATGTTGCAACAAGAACTTTTGACTGCTAAGACAATCTTGTCCAAGCTGTTTGTAGATTCTGATCGAGTCATCTCAAATCATCGACAACTTCCTCAGATACTGTAGGGAGAAGATTGCCCTTTGTTGGAATTACCAGTTCGAACAAATCTGTTAATTACATCTCCTCTTACGATGTTTCTTGATTTTGCAAATCAGGGTATTTGGCCAGATATTCATGCTTACAAGCGGTTACAGAATGCACCCACTCTCAGTTTACGAATGTCTCATTGTGATATTAAGACATAACAATGAAAGTGTCTTGTTCAACACAATAAACCATGTTCATGGTCTTCGTTTCCTAGTACAAAGACAAAATTCATTTAGAAATAATGACAGATTTACAATCCACTTGACCCTTTTATAAGTAGATACATTATTATCGTTGACTACGAAATCGAATATATTGTTTGAAAAGAGTGTAAAATAATTCTAATTTTATTATTTGTACTATGAGCGTCTACCAGAGCTTTACATTTCCAGTCTACAGGATCACGCACGTAAAGCAAACTTCAGCAAATTATCATCCAAAAACATGTTAACTGTAAACATTTTTATCAACTACCACATCGTTAACTAATATCTGTTAACCATCACAACACAAAATGCACATCAGTTAGCTACTGCGAGTAAATGTAAACAAATTGCACCTTGTATAGATTTACAGGTTAATTGTTTACATGATAAATTAATTTTTCTAAATGTACCTCCAGCTTCCAGGCCGTCAGAACGAAATGATTTTATTAACTTCCCCCACAGCTAAATTTATACAATATCAATCTTCTGCTACATACGTGCTTTTAGGAAATAATGAATATTGACAGCCATTAATTACGTCGTTTGGTCACGTTTTGTTTTTGTGGCCTCATAATTAATAGAATATTTCCCACTCAGCACGCTAAAAACTTCAGAGAAAGGGTCCGTTCAGATTTGGGATTCAGTTAACTTTATCGGTTTTACATTAGTTGATAAACACGAGATATTTTCACAGCAATGCCAAATACGGTTAGCAAATTTATTTAATAAACTCGTCATGCACGAAATCGGGACTAAGAGCGCCGTAATGTATACCTTCCGTAATCCAGTTAGCTGTGGTTTCCATTCCAGGACACGGGCTGACCTAACATTTGTCACAAGATCCGAATGAAACCGCAAGGACTAAACTACAACCGAGCTTACCTTATTCCTTATAACGCATTAGGATTACTTCACGTCATTGAAAGGGTGAAAGAAAGTTTTCTCTTTCAAAGAAGACGGCATTTACAAAGATTTAAAAACTGTTGCCAGAGTTACAGTGCAAATTTTGTTGCGAAAATAAGGTATAAATTAAAACAAAAAAATATCCTAACAAAAACAGTTATTTACGTAACAAACGTGAGTGATATGTGGGGTTTCACTGAATGGGTCGGCCGTTCAGCACAGCTAATTTTCAATTACGTGTACATTTTTTGCTGCAATCAAATGTAGGAAGGTTTTTATGCGGTGAACATAAAAGAGCAAAAATAATATTCATGACAAATTTTTATTGGTCAAATTAAGAACGAATCACCTCATTTTCTCGAAAATGTGAAGAATACGCACGTCTTTATATTATAATAATGATAAAATAAGAATTACAATATTCAGAACACTTTGTGCGATTGTGGTTTAATTAATAACTTTTAATCCTGTTTTGAGAAGACAAATTCATTCAAATCAAACTAATTACTACGTGACATTATTTCGATGTATATTACCTAGTGCTGAAGGACAAGGGTTTTATACCTCTGGTTTTTACTTTACAGCGATTATCACAAAACGAAAATCGTAAAATCAAATTTAACAGTGTCAACTTAATCAAGGAAAAAGTTAGTTTTGCGTCCTCTAATAAAATTAAACTTGAAACATTTAAACTGTAAGGAATAAGAATATTAGCCTTCAATAAATATCAATTTAAGTAGATAATTAGAATGATCAAGAGCACAGATAATGAAAACGTTAATAAAATTAAAAACTATGAAGTTTTTAAAAATCAACGAAAATCATTAACTGTGGTATATAATACACAAATTGTGACATTATACGCGAATTATATTAAGCGAATATATTTTAAATCACTTTTAAAGTTAAGACAATTCGTTGCGTCTGTACGTATAAAAGGCGTTATCTCGAGTACATTGGGCTGAATGCTTTTTAACAATTTCTATTTGTGAGGGCGTCGGAAGTTTGCATCACCGCCTCATAAAAAATAGATTCAAGTCCGCGATAACGTCCCACGGTTATTGTAGCGTCTTTTTTCTGGACCGACCATATGCTATGTTGATAAAACTTTCTTTTTAGTGTTCGTCTAAAGAGTTGGCTCGGAGTTGGAGTTTACAAAATACAAAGTTTTATCAACAACAGCACACGGTCAGCGCGACAAAATACGGTGAATGTAAGAAGTAGGTGGCAGAAAATGAGAATATTGCTTTGAACCATTTTTCCTCAAAGTTTCAAGCTATTTTTTGCCGGCTTTCTATATTCGCACAAAATAAAACCTTTTATTTGGGATATTAGACGCGAATGACGTGAACTGTTAAATTTTAATAGAGCTGAATTACGGTTGGGTATTATCCTGAAAACTTTAATGAAAAGTTTAATTTGGATCAGATTCCCGTCGAGCAAGAGGTATGTCTGTTTTAGAAAGTTACGACAGTTAGTTGATAAATACATCTTGTATTATAGGAGTTGTAAGTAAACTTGTAAACGAGATTAACCGTAAGTACCGTCATTAGAGACGCATAAGTTTCCACTACACGTTGCAAAAACAACTAGCAGAATTTAATACACAAATAAATATGATTGCTTTTGTAGTTTCGGATAATCCGTTCGTTGACAGACTGTTAAATTGAATTTACATTTAATATAAATACTTTAATATATAATAATTTAATACTAGTTTGTGCCAAAAATCTGCAAATTTATTTACACAGAGACATATCAAGATATCGAATCTTCTCAGGGCTTATTTTTCAATATGGATTTATGTAATATAACAATCTTCTCAGGTGACAACACCAATTTTTTCTTGTATTAATGTCAATATACTCGTACGTACAGTTTATTTTGTATATTATACATAACCAGTCACCGTTAAAAGTATAACAAAGGCCACCAAAAAAAAATCGTAATTTGAAAACAGACGAGAGCAATAACGGTTGATTTAACCGATAAATGTCAAATTAAAGTAAATATCTAGAGTGCATTTAATAAAATGTCAATCTGCAGCACCTACTGAGTGTTAATATTTTACCGAAATAAAGCATAAATGGAGGTAGGTTACACCTCTCGGGATATAATACACTATTTTTTACTTTCGTGTTTAGCAAAGATTTAGCACTCTGAAACTGATAACTTATGAATTACTTTTGGTTTTTTTATGTGCTGAAACTTAAAATTCCATGGACATTGTAACCGAGTATCCGTTAATTGCCATAAGCGGCAATGAGTTTTATAGCAATGACGTGGTATGAGAGAGTTATTTAGCTGAAGAATGCCTGTTACTTTTACGAACCAAGATTGTGCCGACATGCATAGTGTTTATGGAGAGGCGTAACAAAACGGTCGCGCTGTTTTGCGTCGTCGTTGGTACGATGGGTGCCATTTTCAACGTTTGTTCTGGTAAAGTGCTTTAATAAAGCTTTTATTTTCGTTTTATATTCCTTTGAATGATTGTTGGTACCACCGCTGGTTTTTATAATTTAAGAGAACAATTGATTTTGTTCACATTGGAACCACTACAATTTGTAGGAACATATTTCATTTCTGTCAACCTTTCCTACTGGTACATCCTCAAGTGCTTTTAAAACGACAAAAGGAACAATAGAAAAGAAATAATTATTACTTTAGACATTTTTTAGAATAATAATAAAATAGAGCTTTATTGCCCAACAGTTGAAACTATTTGCACCATTTACAGGAAAATTTCTGTGTGGTATTAAGGTATTTCCTTATATAATATTTTGTATATCTCATAACACAGGGTTTTTATAAATGATCTGAGGGCATAGTTGGTCATAGATTTAAAAAATCCCGCTTCGCTGAAATTGCCTGATTATGACAGTTCTCACTTGTCATTAACGTCATTTGTAATCGGTCATTTAGAGTCATGTTTTTTATTGTTTTAACGTTTTTCCAGTGTGAATTACAGTAATTCTCGTTGGTTACGCACTCCAAGATATTCTCAGCAGTCAGGAGTTCCTGTTGCAACATGAAATTAACCAATGGGTCCAAAGTATGGACGAAAGGATGATACAGAATACTTTTAAACTTAAAAAGAGAGTGAACCTATGCTTTGAACATGTTCAACATTTATTGTGATGTTTTACGGCAATAAATTTGTTTCTTTTTATTGTAATAAATTAGTTTTATTTTTTAATAAGATATCAAGCATTTAGGCAACCAGTAATACAGATGCGTGTGATCTTTGTCATGCGCCCTTGGGCATTTGGTACAGTTCAAATATGAGAGGCGGTACGTTTTTATGACCTACTTCGACCCTCTAATCATTTATAGAAACCCTGTGTAACAAGATAACAAAGTTAATGTTCTAGTTTGTATAATATGTAACCGTTCAAAAATGAAAATCGTGTTTACGGATTAAGGTCTCTATTAAAATATAGTTACAAAATTTTTAGTTTCTGCTATTTGCAACGTATGTTTACCAAAAATTTGGAGTTGTTATTAATCCCGGACAAATATTTCATTGTATGTTAGGCGCATAGACAGATTTGCTTAATTAGGAATAATGTTTTACATTTTCTTTCCAAATTAATTAATACGATGTGTATCTGTGTTTTTTATTTTTCTATTGAAAATAACAGCGTGAGTCTATATTCTTCTTATTTATCAAGCGACATCCGAAAATTGATGTTTACCTTGAACAGTTTAGACAATCAATACACTTACAAGTGCAATAATTTATTTTCACAGTTGTTGTTATACATTTACCCACTCTAATAAAACTTCCTAGAGATCTCCTGCAACGGTCAGCACATAACATTTGTAGCGCATTTGTTGGTAAAACTTTGTTTCATGTCTATCACACACGTTCGTGTCAACCAATAAATGAAATATCTTTCATATATTTTTAGTGTTTTATCGAATAACTACACACAACCGATAATCTGCGATCATACTTAATTCCCACCATTTGTAGGGATAAAATTACATTCTCGTAGTTTATGATCTTAAAATTGTGTTTAATCTACGTGCAATGTTTACTTTACCTTTAGCAACTTTTTACTTCCCGAGAATAAAAAGAAACGTCGTTAGTTTTTCAACTGAAACAAGATCAAAATCCAAAATTTATAAAAGAAGTGCTCAAAAATTAACATCAAAGTTAACGAAGTAGAAGTTTAAATAAATGGAGCCATTGCAGTAGGATGCCAAGGTCAGAATCCGATTACTATTATCCAATCAAAAAATGTATCCATAGGCTATTTCGACAGAATTTCCCCCGTCTATAAAGTACAGTCGAATAAATACGACTTTTTGGAAACATAAAATTTAATTTTGCTAATATTATTTTATAATGATAAGGCCTATAAGTTACAATAAAGATATGTGTGGACCGTTAAAGTACAGAGAAAGGAGCATGCTACTAATATATTTCAACTGAATTTTTCGGTAACAAGTTTTATGATTTCGTAATCAACAGTTTTTCAAGGAAACGTCTATAAATTTGAATAGGTGCAGAAAAATACTTACTAATAACAGTGCTACATACCCACATTTTCGGGAGAATAAGGTGAGTCGTTCTTGAATTGATAAAAAAAATGATCGAAGTTTATTTCAACAGAACTTCTCTTGCCTACAAGGTACAGTCGAACAAATACGGTTTCTTCGAAAAATTATACTCCTATAATATAATTTTGCAAATTTTAATTTTAATAATAAACCCTATAAGTTAAAATAATTTAAAAAATTTAATTTATTTACTGGATACCCCCTATATACAAATAAAGTATTTATCCAATGACTGTTAAGAAATTATTACATTTAAATATATATAAATATAAATATATATTATTAAACAAATACATGAAAAGGGATTATTAAGAAAATTAAATAAAAATAGAAATACTACAATATTACAACAGCTTAGAAGTCTTCAGTTGGCTTTTAAAACGATTTCTTGATGTCAATTCCACTTCATCATTATATGTATTTGCCAATCTTGACAATCTAGCGATAGGCGAAAAAAAAAATTAGTTTGATGAAAGTTTACCTTAAATCCGAGATGGTAATGAGTAGATCTTGAAGGACAACGTAACTTGAACTTTTCCAAAAGTGAGAAACACTCTATTTGACCTGAAACCCAATTATGTAAAAATATTTGACCATTTTTCATTCTTCTCAGTTCCAATGAGTAACGACTCCAACTTCAATACTTTCCTAAATTCTTGATAATTATATTGATAACCCTGATGATCAATCCCTAACTCAGATGAACAGATGCGCAAAAATTTATTTTGAACATCGTCCAACGTTTTGACATTTATTTGGTAAAAAGGAGACCAAACGGTACAATTATACTCTAAAATGGAACGAACCAAAGATATATGTGTAGGTATTAGAATTCCATACTACTTGATTAATATCATTTGTAAAAAGCAAAAATAACAAAGGACCACAATGTGACTCTTGCGGAACAACCGAAGCAACAAGGATCTGTTTGGATATATTAAAATTACCAAATTTAATATATTGAATGCGATCCCTGATAAAACTACCGACCCAGCTAATCAACCTGTCATCCAAATTAATTTTTTCCAGTTTAGAGGTATATCAAGGTATTGTGATTGATTTTGTCGACTGCTTTGGACAGGTCACCATAAAAGGACTCAACTTGAGAATCATTTTCAAAAGAGTTTATTATAAAATCTTGATATGTGTGGACTATTAAAGTACAGGCAAAGGAGCATGCTACGGGTATGTTTCAAGTGAGTTTTTTGTTACAAAATTTCGTGATGAAGTCATGAATTGGTGCTCTCCAATAATTCGCTAAATTCTAATGTTATATAAATGGTTTATTTTCCGTATTTGTGAAGAAGCATCGTTTTGAATGTGTTTTGCCGGCTTACATATTGAGTTTTTTCTGTTTCAGTAAGTTGTTTAGTGAGTATATCAGTTTTTGTTAAGTACTATCAGCTGACTTTTTCCTCTGTCTCTTATTATTTGTTATTCCGTGGCCTCTCTTGTGCGTCTCATGTTAGTCATCTCGAAAGGCCCCTAGGTGTGAAGTTTGTGTCCCAGTTTTATCCTGTCAGCATTAATAATTTACAAAATGAGTGTCTGTCTTAATAATTGTGGGAATTTTATTAAAGCTAGCGAATGCTCAATTCAATGCGATGTTTGTCAGGGTCAGTTGCATCTAGGCTGCATTGGTTTATCAGAAAACGAGATGAAAATTACCAGAAAAAAATCTAAATTTATAAAAGTGATCTGCAATTCTTGTAATTCTAATTTGACGCAGTTTAAAGATTTGAAAGGAATAATTTCGTCACTTAAAACTGATTTCGAAACATCTTTAGCAAGTCTCAAGAGCGATTTTGAGTTAAAATTAAACGAATTAAAAGCTTCTCTGACCGAAAAACAACAATGTTCAGGAAGTACAAATTTTGAAGATGTGGTGCAGGAAGTCTACGAACGCCAAAAACGCAAACAAAACATAGTAATGTTTAATGTTCCGGAAACTCTCGATGTCTCATTTCAAAATCAAAAAGAACAGGATCGTATTAAGGTTACCAATATTTTAAACGCAATTAATCCCAATGTCTCTACAAATGAAATACGAATACAAAGGTTAGGGAGACTAGATCCAGTTAATCCTAAGTCAAGAGTAATAAAGGTTACCTTAAATCAAGAGAACGACGTCCATGCTATAATAAAAAATGTGAAAGCTTTGAAAAACAATGAACACTGTAGAAATGTATCTGTTGCTTTCGATAAAACCCCGAAACAAATTGAGCATTATAAGCGTCTACAACAAGAATTACAATCTAGGATCTCGAAAGGTGAAAAAAATCTGAAAATAAAATATTACAACGGTGTTCCGTCCATCGCACGTTTAAACTAAGTAATACGCCCAGTTATAAAAACTTGCTTCATTGCATTTACCAAAATGTGAGAGGCCTACGTTCAAAATGTGTAAATTTCTATAATAACGTCTCATCGTCTGATTTTGATCTAATAGCATTGACTGAGACATGGGCTACTGATGGTTTACTCTCTGATGAACTTTTTCCCACTCATTTTTCTGTTTATCGCACGGATAGAAATTTGGAATTAACTGGTGTTTCTACAGGTGGCGGAGTACTCTTAGCCGTTAACAATTGTATTGACTCAGTTCAGTTAAATCTATCTGATATCAACGCCCTAGTTCCTACGGTTGAAGTTGTTGGTGCTAAATTAACTGGAAATAACAATTATAAACTTCTTGTATTTGTACTTTATATACCACCGTCAATTTCATTCCAGGATTTTGAGTTATTCTTTGACCTGTTTAATAATTTATCCTCTATAGAGAACGAAAATATTGCAATAATGGGTGATTTTAATACTCCGAAATTCAGCTCGGTCTCAAATGACCGTCAGAGTATTATTTTAAACAATTTTAGTCAATTCTATAATATTATCCAATTTAACTCCATACCTAACGACCATGGGAGTATTTTAGACCTAGTGTTTTCCAACAAATATTGTTTAGTTGAGAGATCTGACCATTCTCTTGTTCCGGAAGACTCTTACCATCCTGCTCTTTTAATTAGCTTAACATTTAACTATACGAAACTTTCTCATTTTGATGTAAATGATCAAGCCAAAAGTTTTAACTTCAAGAAAGCTAATTTTCAACATTTGTACAGTTTATTACTTTCGACTGACTGGTCATATCTTACTAGCTTAAACGATGTCAATACTGTTTGCTCGGAACTTTATGATATTTTAAATAATGCTTTTAAGGAAACAGTTCCAACTCATAAATACATAGGTAGACATCACAAGCGTTATCCTCCTTGGTTCAACGGAGTAATATTGTTTCATCTACGTAAAAAATCCTCAGCGTTCAAAAATTATAAAAAATATAAGTCTTCCTATTATCGTTATCTGTATGAGGAACATCGAAGAACCACTAACAATCTTATTAATCAAAGCTACATGAGTTATTTGAGGAACATTGAACTATCCCTTTCTAAAGATCCTAAAAAATTCTGGCCATTTGTTCAAAGTAAAAGAGGTACCTCTAGAATTCCAGGTATAATGAATTATAACAACACAGAAATCAATTGTCCCAAATTGATCGTTGACACATTTAGCGATTATTTCAACTCTGTATACGCAGCTTCAGTTCCAATCAATGAGCCAGAATTAACGGACGTTAAAACAACTGGTGTTTCCTTAATTTATATATCAGAGAGGGAGATCCTAGAGGCGCTAAAACATTCCAAAAATTCGTTGACTATGGGATTGGATGGAATTCCATCATTTCTCCTCAGAGATTGTGCTCACATATTTGTAACACCGTTGCATCATTTATTTAATTTAATTCTCAGTAGTGCAACTTTTCCGGACGCTTGGAAGAAAGCTTTAATTTGTCCAATTCTCAAGAAAGGAAATCCAGCCGAAGTCACAAATTATCGTCCTATCTCCTTATTAAGCAACTTTTCTAAAGTGTTTGAATCGATTATATACAAGAATATTTATTGCAAGGTCAAGCAGTACATTACGCCTCATCAGCATGGTTTCATGAAAAATCGTTCCACCGCTACCAATTTGGCATGTTTCACTCAATACCTCTCTGAAGCTATTGACCAAAAACAACAAGTTGATGCCATATATTTGGATTTCCAAAAAGCCTTTGATCAAATTGATTATTTCGTTCTTATGCAGAAATTGTGTCATTATGGATTTTCGAACTGTTTACTTGACTTGTTTAAATCCTATTTACTTGGTCGTGAACAGGATGTTAAATATCGTGGTTTTATATCTAAGGTTATTAGACCAACTTCTGGAGTACCGCAAGGGTCCAATTTAGGCCCACTTTTGTTTTTGTTATTTATCAACGACATTGTAGACACGATTCCTTCGGAGAAATTGCTATTTGCAGACGATGTGAAACTATTTCAAATTATACGCTCTATCGACGACTGCATGATTCTTCAAGCCAGCTTAATAGCTATTAGAAATTGGTGCATAAAAAATCGACTTTTCCTTAACATTAGCAAATGCTGCAGCGTTACGTATACTAGAAAAGTGCTTCCAGAGATTTTTTCATATGCTATTAACGACACAGTAATTAAACGTAGCGATTCATTTAAAGATTTAGGAGTTTTGTTTGATACAAAATTCACTTTCATAGATCACATCAACGATATTGTCGCGAAGGCTTTCAAAAATTATGGGTTTATTTATAGGAACTGCAGAGAGTTTTCCGAAATTGGAACTTTACGTACCCTTTTCTTTTCATTAGTGAGGTCAAAACTGGACTATATTGCCTTAGTTTGGTCACCTATATATCAGGTACATATTCAGCACTTAGAATCGGTGCAAAGGACATTTTTAAAATTTCTCTCATATCGAATTGATGGTGTCTATCCTGTTCGAGGTATAGATCAGTCCCTTTTATTATCTAGGTTCGACTTCTTGTCTCTTGCATCATGTAGAAGGATTTCGCAAAAATTAATGAGACCAAATTTAAAAGGAATCGTAATTATCATAGTTATGACACTAGAAATAAAGATAATTTCGTAATCCCATATCACCGTATTAAAAAAGCACAACAGTCAGCGCAATACACTAGTGCTATTTTGTTTAACGCCCTCCCTAAAAAGGTGAAAGAAAAGCCTCTTCCTCTATTCAAGTCAACCGTCCGGGATATATTAGAGGGCAACTGTTTCTACACGGTAGATGAATTTTTAGTAGCTAAGCTGGCAACAATTAATGTCTAAGAAAAATTGTTAATATATACATTATTAATGTTTGTAAAATTGTGTGTGATTTTAAAATGTATGCTCTGTTACGGTTCGGTTTACTATAGTTGGCTCCTCCTTTCTGGTTACATTTTATATTGAATAATTAAGTATGTACATATTGTAATTAATTGACATGTCCTCCTGTTCTGTACAATATGAGGCGAAATATATATTATTATTATTATTATTATTATTATTATTATTATTATTATCGCATTAAAGTTTCTGTTCAGTTTGGTCAATAACAATATCGATTGTAATTACTTACTTAGTAAGCTGAACTTCCTTGTACCAAGAAGTAACTCAAGGCAATTCCTCATGTTTTATTGTCAAAGGAAGAGAACTAATGCGTCAGTTAAATCGCCAATTAACTTCATGTGCGAATTATATAACAAAATATCTGGAAGCTGTGATCTACATGCTGATTCATTTCACAAAATACGAAAGTGTTTGTTGGAGTGTTCGTTAGAATAGTGTTGGAATTTTTAGTTTAATTTGATGCCTTGTGCGAATGATTGTTTTGTTTAACTTAATTTTGTAGTTTTAGGGTATATTTTGCTGTTTCCCTGTAACTGGGTGTATTACCTGTTGGGAATAAAAAATATATATTATTATTATTATTATTATGAACATTTTATCGAAGACACATATATCAATTTGAATAGGTGCAGTGTAATACTAATAATAAAAGAGTGAGCCGTTCTTGATATTATAAAAAAATCAATTTCCTAATGTATTACTTGTTTTGTGTCACCTTGATTAAGTAATATTAAAATCTACGAATCCATTGACAATAACTCACATATAAAGAGTTACAATATTTTGCGTGTTTTAAACAGCATTTCTTCCATAAAATTTTAAGATGATGTCATCAATTTTTTGCGAAGGAGTAAACGGATAACATGTTTGCAAAATTTCAGAGCGTTCGCTTTTGAAATTTCAAAATTAAATTGTAAGATGGTGTTACACAATCATTGCATGTTTAGGGTTACACCACACACGGATTCATGAATTACACATGCAAGACTATGTTATTTTATAAAATCTAGGTAATATTTATTCGGAAAAATTGTAAAATGACGTAATCACTTTTAAGATCATCTTAAACGTTTGCAAAGTTTCAGAGTATTCGGTTATGCAATTTCAAAGTTAAATTGTGAAATGTTGTGATTCAATTTTGATTCTTTTTTCCAAAAATGTGGATTTTAGGGGTAAAGACTCAACACGGATTCGTAAATCACAAATGCAGGAATACCCTATTTCATAGAGTTGACATAATATTCACTATTGTAAATTCTGGAGGTAATGTCATCCCATTGTTGGTGGGGATGATTAGACAATTTTAGTTGGCGTTTTACCATTCCACACGATATTTCTAACATACATACAGAACTGTAGAGATTAGACAACGCAATGAACATCTGTATACTGCAGTTTTGAACTCCTTAGGTCTCATCAGTACAGCATATTTCACTGGTTGTCTAATATTGTCAGTATGTAACCTTATAAGCCTAATAAGACAAGCAAATATACGTTAGTGCTTATTTTTCATTTAAATAGGTGAAAAAATGAAACTCAATGGCGCTTCTTGTACGATGAAACAAACGTATCCTTTGTAAACAAAAATTAATAAAAAATGTTACACTTTTTTAATGAACGTGAAAAAAGTACATAAATTTATAAAGCGTATCCTATCACGAAACCAATCGAAGTATGCAAAAATATTGTTACGAAAGTATGGCGATGATGACTCGTCGGCCGGGCGGCGTTCGCTATCAAAAAGCCTGGAAGCGGATGTCGCGATGGGTAACCCAGAAAAGCCTCGAAGCGGTGTTCTCGATCCATCGAGAGAAACATATAGGTTTAAATAGAGGCCACCGTCGGGACCGTTTAGTATTCAGTCAGCAAGTCAAGTCCACGAGAGTATAGCCAAGTTGCACCGGAATTATTTTGTACATAATCGCTGTGTTATCAGTCGTGTAAATTTGAGTTATTAAGAAATAAATTGTTGAGTTTTATACCGATTTTATTTACCGATCGACTTAAGTAATTGTTCTGTTTAATAAGAAGAACAAATTGCTAATCAACTTCATTTTAAGATTGGTGATAAACCCTTTACCCGAAAAATAAAGAAAGCCTCTTCAGTTAGATTTCCATTACTTGTGTAAAAAATTTAAATTACTGAAACCATGTAGTTGAGTATATAAAAAACTACTAGAAATAGTTATTTTCTCTGCGACAAATTGTTACGGTTGCTGAAGTGCATTATTGTTTAATTGCACTAATCGCCAAAGTAGATTATTGTGGTAAAGCATTGACATTCCGATTGTTGCATAAAGCAGTTCGCTACTGTGTAAGCCATTACCATCCTTAATTGTCATCGGTAGTATTGAATGGAAATAAAGGTCATCCGTGAAGTCTATCTAACCCTGACCTTCGTTTAACCAATATCACTCAAATGACGACATTTGTTTTTGCCCTTATCAGAAAATGAAAGCGGAGTGTGACAAAGACAATTATTTTTTCTATTTGTATACTTGTCAGTTTGATTTATAAAGCGCAGATATATTTCGTATTTACATCGACGATAAAAGATTACTTCGTATTGTTTAAAATTCAGTTATATTTTTTAAATCTCTGCTTATACACATCAGTGTCCTAAATGACGTTAAATAACTTTTTTTTCTTAAGTGAATGCGCTATCAGAAAATGCAACAAAAGTTTTATATAATACTCAACTCAACCGTGCTACCTGAAAATTTTATACCGACTCGATATTATTTTTCTTTCGACCGAACGATGTAACAAATAATTAATTACCTGCTGCCAACTAATTTAAGAGAAATTTTAATTTTTAAAGATCGCATTAAATTTAAAAGCCATTGAAAACTTTACGTTTTCTGTTAATGTATTACCCGCAAGTCTTATATGTATAGGGTCCAAGATATAACTTCGTATCCTAGTCACGAATACTGAAATCCTGTAAACGCCATTGTTTTTAGCTTGAAAGAGGAAGCTTAATTTAGCACACTGCAAATACAATATTTATTTTAACGAATCTTGATAGATCGTTTATATCAATAACGATTACAATATAATACACATAAAGTGATAGGCGGCACGCTTCCATAAAACCCATAAAAAAATATTTTTACTTTTAAAACAACGATTTTTGGAGTTTGAACGTTTATTGGTGCTTCTACGTAATAGATAACTTTCCAGGTTTTGATTTAAACTATTTCAACGAAATACGAGGATTGTACCTGCAACTAAAACAGTGTAGTTTAGAGTCTGTTTACACAGTTATTACCACAGTTTGTAGTGTCGTTAACTTTGAAGTGTGATAAAATTTTTATTGAATACAAAAATAACGTTTTGAGTATACGACAGCTTCGGTATAGAAAAACATTTGTTTCGTCTAAAAACACACCCAAACAGCATAAATCATAAAGCAGCAGAAAATAGTTCAAATCTGACATGTTTTTGTCTGGAATTATATCGTAATATCTATTATAACTTAATAAAAATCGGGCACTTCACACTAGAACTATCTGAAGAAGTTTTTGTTTTGTAGTTTAGTTACTTTAATTTATTGTTAGATCATTGTATTACGAGTATTCAATTAATTAATTAATGTGACCTAATTATGCATTTTTGTCCTACCTCCGCTGGTATTAAAACATTCTCTTAAAGTCTGTTCAGTATTTTTTATAAATATCGTATCTTACGTATTAGTAAACACAAGATTATAATACCAAGCATTTTATAAAAAAAACCTAGTGATAAAGACCATCAAGACAAATGAAACAACTAACCCGAAAGCTGAATCCGCAATAAGAAAGGAGAGTTTTCTCAACCCCTTTAAGGAAACGTTGTTTGACATGTGAAGTAATTGGAACGCGATTGTTTCAGATCCCCCCAAGGTGGCAGTGAAGCTGGACCCAGGGGTAAATTTACCCGCTAAGGAGGGAGCAGACGTTACCCTTCGTTGTGATTCTTCGGCACGTCCTAGTCCCGACAGCTATAGGTGGTATCACGACGTAAGTTGGCGATTAGAGTTACATTTCCTTTGATACGACCCTATTCTTAAAAGATCCGTTTTACTTACGTGCCGAGAAATCATCGCATCATTTTCACATTTTTTGTTGTGGCAAACAAATCGATCTGCGACTATCGCTGAATTTAACCCACATTCTCCCCCAGAATAAGAAAGAAAAAATAAGGTTTAAAGCATTAGTTTTAGTTAGATCTGTTAAATGAGTGTCGAAAAATATTTATGACGAATGATACCGAAGGAAAAATAATTAATAAATAGCGTAGGCACAATTTGATCAGTTGAAAAAATGAAAATAATGGTTTTGAAAATGTGAAGATGTTTTTTATTTTGTGCAAAATTCCTCGTAAATTTGCTAAAATACCGCCTGCTGGAACATACGTTTTATAATCTTTTGCTTTTGGCTATCTACGTATTTAAGAAATTATTATTCTTTTATTTTTAATTGGTTCGTTTTAACAGGATTTTCCTTGTTTCAATAATTTGAAGCAAATAAATTATTACTATAATGATTATTTGCAATTCTTTGAATTTGTTAAAGACTGTTGTACAAATACTTGTTAGACTCTGTTGACTGTTGGCGAAAGATTTCGGCGTGGACTTTTTCTGTGTATTAGGAAATTTTGTTTGCCTGTTGTTAAAATATTGCGTCTGTTAAGTAAACATTTTGTTTGAGGCTCTTATCTCTGGAAAAAGGAAGCCGTCAAGGGGATGTGGTAGAAAATTAAAGTAACTCGAACATTATTTACATAAACAAACCCTTAATTGAATACTGGAGCGAAACAAAATGTGCAATTGTTATTCAGTCCATTGTATTTTTAGAGTTCAAAGTAAAAGTATTCTAATGTATGCGGAAGCTATGCAAAAACCCCGTTGAAGTCTGTTGAATTCCCAATATAAATAAAAATCGAAGGAAATATGGAAATTAACTTGCCGCATACTGAACTCCCCATTTATATTTTTGCTCTAATATTTTCATTGTGCCTGTGTTTTCTTCTCATAAATATGTATCTTCTGAATTGGCTACTTACACTGCACTTTTGCTTTGGAACAGTTTTACGGTCTTAACGAGATTACAAATGGCGTGCTCCTTTAAAGTCTTACCAGTTAACATGAATATATAAATTATTAATGCCGTGTTACATGGATTTTAGCGAAAAAAGCATGCAAATTTCATGTCTTTCGCTTAAATAACAAACAAATCACTTCTGTGTGAAAAAATCCAAACTCTACATCTCGAATATTTATGTTTTAAATCGTAAAGTAAATGATAAAATAAACTCAGCATTCCTCTGTCAAGAACGATTATTTTTCCGAATGTATAATTTTTTGAGTGGCAGCAAGATGTTAAACATTTTTCACAACACCTACTACTGCTAATTGAGCGTCCCATTTTTCCGTCATATGTTGAAAACATTTGAAAAACTAGAATTCGTCACATCATAACGTACATATTTTTAAGTCATAAACCCTCCGTTTTCTTCCTCTTTTTGCGTGATTTTTGGCTTACCGCGCCTTATTGCTTATTGGACCCAGAAATTTTTTAGTATAAAAAAAAATTCTGCTCCATGTACCAATATTATTTTTTTCTTTTTTATTGATTATAAAAGGTTGCATATCACGTTGGTTTGGAAAATTTGTCACTGCAGTTTTACTAAGAAGTTGTCGTTTTGATGATGCAGGTAGAAAATCTATTAGACGCCAAAGACACCGAAAACACTTAAGAAAATTAGGTTAAGCTGATGTTTATGTCATACAACGATTAGTAATACCAGTCATCACAACGAGGCGGCAAAATTCACGAAATTTCAGTGCTAATTTGATATACAGTCTTTGATAATCATCTTTTGCATATAATGGTCATAGGTTAAAAAATAGATTGACATCACCTGAGAGCGATTCTTGAGAGTAACTTTCAGGTCGCGTCCTCGTTGCAATTAGAGAGGATTAAGTTGTAGCTGAAGTAAATGCCTGAATTAACACATTGTACGTTAACAATGATTGTTCTCTCAATATTTTCCTCTATAAACCTGAGTTTGAAATACGGTGACTATTATGTGTAGCTTATACACCGCTGCCTAAATTTAAAGGAGAAAATGACCCTTTTTTGTACGACATTTAACCTCCTGAAGGCTAGTTTTTCCGACGTTAAGTTGAGATAAGATACCAAGGATTTTTTGAACTATTTGAGCTAGACACTTACCGGTAATAAGTTTTGTCACATATTAGTTATACCCACCACACAATTATTATTATTTTCCTCGGAGATATCAACATTTTAAAGGAAATAAATTTTAAAATATATAATGTAAAATAAGATTGTTCAAAATTTCAAGAAAATTAAATGAGATATTTTGTTAGATAATAATAATAATAATCAGTATTTTATTCTACAGGGTTATTCACGAGAAGCTTAGCGCCTAAAAAATTCTGTTTTGATCTTTGCTACCATTTTTTGAAAAAGTAATTTGACATATATTGTTTTTGTTAATTTTATTTTATAATAACCCCTATAAGTTAAAATAAAGATGTGTGCAGTGAGAAAACAAAGGTAAAAAGCATGCTATGCGTATGTTTTAAGTGAGTTTTGTTTTTAATACAAAATTTAATTTGAGAAGAGAAAAGCACAACCAGTTGAGTCCACTTTCGAATTATAGCTGCGCCAGTGGCGTTCGTTGATTTATTCATCATCCATTTGCTCGCATATTTTGTTTATCATTCGTGTCGTTTGTTGTGTTTGGATTATTACTGATGTGTTTTTGCGCTTCTTTGGTCAGATTTTGCTGTTCTATCAATTAATGTTTTTTTAATCCGAACAAAAACTCTGCAATTCGAACTGAACTTGCAAACGTGAACCAAAATGCATTTAGCTAAATTTCGAAAATGATCAAAAATGGGGCGAAATGTGAAGAGTATTGAAAAAATTTCACTTTTAAAAAAGTTCTCTAAAAAATTCTCAGAAACTTTAGCGGTGTAAATCTCAAATATGCTGATTCCAAAAATATGGCGCATGTATGGTCATCGTGCAACATTTTTAAACTATTCGGTTTTGAACACAAATTTTCTAAAAATTCGATAATTTCGATATTTCAACGGCCAATTCTGGAAAAACTGTTCGATTTATCAAAGAATCGAGGCCGGAAGTTAGTTCTATGGCTCAAAATCTACAAGGAAATGTATACATAAATACTAATGTAATTAGTTTCGAAAATGGTCAAAAATGGTGCGAAATTTGAAGGAGGGAGTACTGGAAAAATTTCACTTCAAATAAAGTTGTCTAAAAATTCCCAAAAAATTCATCAATGTAGATTTCAACGTGCTGATTCCAAGAATATGGCGCATGTATGTTCATTGGGCAAGATTTTTAAGATATTCGGTTTTAAAGCAAATTTTCTAAAAAATCGACAATTTGGACATTTCAGCGACCGATTCTGGAAAAACTGTTGGAGTTATCAAAGAAACGAGGCCGAAAGAGAGTTCTATGACTCGAAATCTACAAGAAAATTTTTAAGCCTAGTTCGGCACTTGACGCAGTAAAATTCAGTCTGGTGTTAGTTTTGCTTTTTTGTCTAGATTCCACTGTTTATCTCTATAAAATCCTTTTTTGTCCAATACAATGAGTGATTAGAAAGAAAACGGGGTGGGTGGGTGGAGCCACTTTGAAATTTTTTAAACCTAGTTAGCCACTTGACACAGTAAAATTCAGTCTTCATCTGATCAAAAAAACCAATGAAATTCAAGAGCGATGGTGGGTGGGATTAGTTTTATCTTTTACTTCCCGAGTGTAAGCAAAGGGAGTATTGTAATCGAGTCCGTCGGCCGACTCTCTACTTTTACGTTTTCTCGATTTTCATGACTCCTAGAGGACGAAAAAATAGGTCTCCCGTTTCCGTCTGTCGGTCCGCCTGTCCGTCTGTTCGTCTGTGTGCCGTCCCGGATTTTTATTAGACAGATAATCTCCGAAAGTACTGGACCAATTGTTGTGAAATTTTGTACTTATATTAAGAATATAATGTAGATGGTAAAACGCTAACCAAAATTTGTCTAGTCATCCCCACCACTAATGCGATGACGTCATTTCAAAATTGTATATTGTAAATGAGTTTTAAATTGTATAGATGTAGTTTATGACTCCGAATTGAGTTTTTACCCCAAACGTCCAGATTTTTGGAAAAAAAATCAAACTGATAAAACAAAATTTGTAATTTAATTTTAGATCCGCAAAATCGAATGTTTCGAAATCTTGCAGATGGTTTACAGTTATGATAAGCATGATAAATTTTTAATCAAAATATATTGACTTATCTCCTCCAAAAAATTGATGACGTCAGCTCAAAAATTTGCCGAATAAATCCTATCTAAAATGTACAAAATATGATGAGTCTGTACTTGTGATTTATCATTCTATTCATATTTTATGGATTTGTATATACTCAATATGACTCAAAAAAATTGGTCTAAAGAGTTTAGACAGTACTTCCCTCGCTGTCGGAAACTTAACGACTGCATGCCTATTGTGTTTTTTTTCTCATTACATTTTTGTAGTGGGAATTTAAAAAAAAAATGCGATGACGTCATCAACATTTTTGCAAGGACACGTATATCAGTTGGGATAGATGTAGTGTAATACTAAGAATAAAATTATTATATTCTCAAATTTTCGGGAAAATGAATTGGGTCGTTTTGAATATTGATTTGTAATAATCAATAAAATAACGAAACAATTTACTCACGTATACGTATCAGAGGCAACTGAAAATCGTGTATGTATAAACATTCTTAATTTAAGATGACAGGCGTAACAGCATACGTGAGAGTCAAACAGAGAAACTGTAAACAAAACGACCATCGGTTTTATTGCTTCGACTTCCGCTTATTATATAAAACATTGGGTTTTATTTTAATTCTTGACGGTGAAATTCACAATTGGTTGATTATAAACATGTCTATTTCACATTCGCGGAACCAAGTGAACGCATAAAACAAATGCAGGTCTGTAATGTTAAAGTCGATGTAAATAAGCGTGCTACCCTTATGTTTCAACCGAGTTTTTCCTTTAACAAATTTTCTGTCTACCAAATTGGGTTGGTTGGGGTGTAATACTAATAATAAGTGTTGCCTTTAATTTAATCAATAAAATAAATTGACTTCATTAATTTTTTTGAACCACCTCTTAAGAAAATCTAAAAAATATGAATGGAATGATAAATCACAAGTACAAACTCATCATATTTTTTGCATTTTAGATAGGATTTATTCAGCAAAATTTAAGGGTGACGTCATCAATTTTTTTAGGAGGGATGAACAAATACATTTTGAACAAAAGTTTACCATGCTTATAATAACTTTAAAATATTCCCAAGATTTCAAAGCATTCGGTTTTTTAATTCCTGATTAAATCGATAAAATAAATTCACGCCTTCATTAATTTTTTTTGAGTCTCCTTGCATATGCAAATCAAAAATATGAATGGAATGATAAATCACAAGAACAGACCCATCATATTTTGTACATTTTAGATACGATTTTTTCGGCAAACTTTTGAGCTGACGTCATCAGTTTTTTGTAGAAGATAACCAAATATATTTTGACTAAAAATTTATTATGCTCTTTATAACCTTAAAACATCTGCAAGATTTCAAAGCATTCGGTTTTGTAGTTCCTGATTAAATCAATAAAATAAATTTACGCATTCATTAATTTTTTTTGAGTCACCCTGTATATGCAAATCGAAAAAATTTGAATGGAATGATAAATCACAAGAAGAGACTCACCATATTTTGTACATTTTAGATAGGATTTATTCAGCAAAATTTTGTGGTGACGTCATAAATTTTTTAGGGGGGACGACCAAATACATTTTGATCAAAAATTTACCATGCTTATGATAATTTTAAAATATCTTCAAGATTTCGAAGCATTCGGTTTTGTAGTTCCTGAGTAAATCAGTAAAATAAATTTACGCATTCATTTATTATCTTGAATCACCCTGTATATGCAAATCCAAAAAATATGAATGGAGTGATAGATCACAAGTACAGACTGATCATATTTTGTACATTTTAGATATGATTTATTCGGCAAATTTTCGAGCTGACGTCATCAAGTTTTTGGAGGGGATAAGCAAATATATTTTGACTAAACATTTATTATGCTCTTTATAACCTTAAAACATCTGCAAGATGTCAGAGCATTCCGTTTTGTAGTTCCTGATTAAATCAATAAAATATATTTACGCATTCATTAATTTTTTTGAGACTCTGTATATGCAAATCCAAAAAATATGAATGGAATGATAAATGACAAGTACAGACTCATCATATTTTGTACATTTTAGATATGATTTATTCGGCAAACTTTCGAGCTGACGTCATCAAGTTTTTGGAGGGGATAAGCAAATATATTTTGACTAAACATTTATTATGCTCTTTATGACCTTAAAACATCTGCAAGATTTCAGAGCATTCGGTTTTGTAGTTCCTGATTAAATCAATAAAATATATTTACGCATTCATTAATTTTTTTGAGTCACCCTGTATATGCAAATCCAAAAAATATGAACGGAGTGATAAATTACAAGTACAGACTCATCATATTTTTACAGCTTAGATAGGATTTATTCGGCAAACTTTCGAGCTGACGTCATCAATTTTTTGGAGGGGATGAGCAAATATATTTTGACTAAACATTTATTATGCTCTTTATAACCTTAAAACATCTGCAAGATTTCAAAGCATTCGGTTTTGTAGTTTCTGAGTAAATCAGTAAAATAAATTTACGCATTCATTAATTTTTTTGAGTCACCCTGTATATGCAAATCCAAAAAATATGAATGGAGTGATAGATCACAAGTACAGACTCATCATATTTTGTACATTTTAGATATGATTTATTCCACAAACTTTTGAGCTGACGTCATCAAGTTTTTGGAGGGGATAAGCAAATATTTTTTGACTAAAAATTTATTATGCTCTTTATAGCCTTAAAACATCTGCAACATTTCAAAGCATTCTGGTTAGCAGATTAAAAATTAAATTTCAAAATGTTGTTTTATAATTTTGATTTTTTTTCCAAAAATCTGGACGTTTCGGGTGAAAAGTCGATTCAGAGTTGTAAACTACATGTGTAGGACTATGTTATTTTATACAATTGAAAACCCATTTACTATGTACAATTTTGAAGTGACGTCATCGCATTAGTGGTGGGGATGATTAGACAAATTTTGGTTAGCGTTTTACCATCTACATGATATTCTTAATATAAGTACAAAATTTCACAACAATCGGTCGAGTACTTTCGGAGATTATCTGTCTAATAAAAATCCGGGACGGCAGACGGACAGACGGACGGACAGACGGACGGACAGACGGACAGACGGACAGACGGACAGACGGACAGACGGACAGACGGACAGACGGACAGACGGACAGACAGACGGAAATGGGAGACCTATTTCTTCGTCTTCTAGGGGTCATGAAAGATCGAGAAAACGTAAAAGTAGAGAGTCGGCCGACGGACTCGATTACAATACTTCCTTTGCTTACGCTCGGGAAGTAAAAATTAATGAATGCGTGAATTTATTTTATTGCTTTAATCTTGAATTGCAAAACTGAATACTTTGAAATTTTCCAGACGTTTTAAGGTCATTGTAAGCATGGTAAATTATTAATCAAAATAAATCTGTTTATTTTCCCCGAAAAATTGATGACGTTGCCTCAAAATTTTGCCGAATAAATTGTGTCCAAAATGTGCACAATATGATGAGTTTTTACTTGTAATTCATCATAGCATTAATATTTTTTATTGATCAAATTAAGAACGAGTCACCCCATTTTCCCGAAAATGTGAAAATACAAACAAATTTATTTAATAAGGATTATAATAATGATATTCAGAACATTTTATCGATTGTAGCTTAGTAGTTAATTATTTTGATCCTCTGTTGTGAGGGGACGAACTCATTCAAATCAAACTAATTTCTACGTGACATTCTTCCGATGTATAAACATAAACACTTGTTAACTTAAGGACGTACAGTAATGGAATCCAATTTGTTACTTTCAAATTTTCTCGATATTTCATAATCCCTAGACAAGGCCGTAGCTAGGGGGAGGGAAGGGGAGGCTCAGCATCCAAAAACCGAAAAAATGTAGAGTTTTATACAATAAACGGAAGTCAAAGCAATAAAAAAGTCTGGACCGTCGGCATTGTCATCCAGTTATTCCAATTAGTAGAAAACATGTTTTAGTTTAGTTTGTGTTTCACCGTCACGTCTACAGATTGATAAGTGTTATGGCTATTTGTCTTAAATTACAAGTACTATACAGGGTGTTCCTTTTATCTGTTCACGCCTGACAATTTTTGCATAGGCAACATATTATACACCCGAAAGACGACTTCGTCCAATTTAATTTGTCGTAGCAATCACAAAAAAATGACAAAGATGTCAATGCCAAATAATGACAAAATTGAAAAAATTAATACTCAATTTATTTTAAAATGCCCCGCTACAAAAATGTAATACGAAAAAAGACATAATAGGCATGCAGTCGTCACGATTCCGACAGCGAGGGAAGTACTGTCTAAAATCTTTATACCAATTTTTTTGTCTAGATTTCATTGTTTATCACTATCCACTTTTTGTCCAATAAAATAAATAATTCGAAATAAAACCAGGTGGGTGGGCGGACCCACTCTGAATTCTTCTAAGCGTAATTTCGAGCACTTAATAAATAATAAAATTCAATCTTTATGTGATCAGAAAAGCCAACGAAATTCGAAAATGGAGGTTAGTGGGGTTAGTTTTAGTTTTTCGTCTAGATTCCAGTGTTTATCAATATAAAACCTCCGTTTTGTCTAATAAAATGAGTGATCAAAAGAAAAACGGGGTGGGTGGGCGGAGCTACTTTTAATTAGTAAATTCGGTCACTCTACAAAATAAAATTTGATTTTCATCTAATCAAATAAGCCAATGACATTAAAAAACGAAAGCGGGTGCGGTTAGTTTTTTTTATGTTGTTCAATATAAAATGCCCAAAATCTATATTTAGTTAAATTTCGAAAATCGTCGAAAATGCGTTGCAATTTGCATAGGGTAGTATATAGTTTGAAAAAGTGGTCTAAAAATTCTCAAAAATTCAGGATTATATGTCTCGACGTGCTGATTCCAAAAATATAACGTGTTTAATTAAAGTTTATTTTTGAAATTTGTTTTTAGCAATGTATGAAGCTATTATTTAATTCCCTTTCAGGTTTTTGGGAAATTCACTGATCCGAACAAATCGCTAACCCGAATACACATTTTCCCCCTCCAAAAATGGGATCACGTCATTTTCAAATTTTACAATAGTAACTGTTTTAAATTTTATAAAATACCACACTACTACACTTGTGGTTTTTGAATCCCTCTTAAGAATTGTATAATAACATTTTGCAATTTAACTGTTAAACTGCAAAGCCGAATGCTTTGAAATTTGGAAACGTTTTAAGGTTATCGTAATCATGGTAAATCGTTGTTCAGAATCTATCCGTTTATGCCTTCACCAAAAATTGATGGCGTTATAAATGTTCTTTAAATTTTATAAAATAATATACTCCTACACTTGTGGTTTATGAATCCGTTTTAAGTTTTTACCCCGTGGCGAAGGTGTTCCGGGCGTGCTATTTACACCATTTGTTTTTATTTTATAGAGGTTATTATATACAGTGTGAGTCACTAAACGTGCGATCCTCTGGATATCCCATTAATCATTAGAAATAGAAGAAAAAACTACAGGCCACATAAATAACCTTCCATTTTCCCGAAAATCTGGGGTGCAATCTTGTCATTACTAATATTACACTGCACTTCGACTCCTATTCAAACTGATATACATGTATCTTTATTTCAGTTTATTGGGGTTATCACAGAGGTATTAATTTTTATATTTTTATCTCACTTTGCAGTAGATAACTTTGTACGTGTGATCCAATCATTTCAGAGTAAACTGATTAATTTGTTTTCAACGCAGTCATTTTTGCGTGCTATAAACCAGATAAACTCTAAATTAAGCAGACAATGTTGGGGTAGTGGATAAGCATATTTCCAGTCCTGCCATTTATTTAAAAATATTTTATATATAAATGATCATATACGAATTTCTGCAACTAAACGTCATAATCGGGCATTAGTAGAAAAACATACGCAATTCTTCGCGTCGTCAATTCATCATCAATTGTTCGAGGAGCCTGGGCCATGTTTTGTCAATTCATATTTTAAAGTGCAGAAAAGCAAACATATTTCAAACCCTCGAATAAACGAAAAACATCTGCTTATGTGGCCTAACAGAAAACATGACAGGGAGATGGATATCTCGTCGAGATGTGAAGAGTATAGGAGAGATTGTGACGTCTGTATTTGATTTAGTCGTCGACGGATTCCCTCGGATATGTGCACAGACGGTTTACCTTTGCAAATGCAGATTTGAGTGGTATTGAACACTGTAGATCCGATCATATCACCAAAAGTAGATTAAATTGCTACGATATACACCTAGTTTTCACAGGACTTGCTCGAAGCTGAAAAGCTCAGCCTTTGATCAGTTTTATCTCTTAAACACAAAAAAGGGATAAATTGCGCCGGTAAACCGACTGACTGAATAGAATGTTTTCAAATAAAGCGTGTTTAAAACAAAAGGAAAATGAAGCGAAAATATCATATTGCTTAAAATCGAAATCTGCACTCGAAATAATATTTTATTAAAAATAATTCGACATTAAAATAAAGTTGATCTAGTAATACATTTTAACAAAAAATAAACGTGATGCTTAAAATAATAGAACTAATCATTTTCAAAACCGTTTTGATTGCGGAAACCAACAATTTATTTAAGGATATTGCACCCTTTTCGGGACCGAAGAAACCGGTTAAGTTTGAGTAATATCATTTATCTTTGCATTCATGAAAAAACATCTGGCGTTTCGAGTTATTTCACCGACAAGTATCATAAAAGATTCGGGCCTCTTTATCTGTTTTTCCTCCGAATAAAGCTCGCACAGGGTTACATCTTCCAGTCCATTCCGTTAGTCAGTCCACTTAGCACTTCAACAACACCTCAGATCTCGTCCGCACTTCGCGAAACACATTAAAACTGCATCACTCTTAAAAACTAAACAGGCCGAAGAGATAATACCTAGCTTTGAACACAGAACACATAACTCTCTCATTCGCTGCAGACCCGTTCTTTATGAAACCTCTACGCACCCCTGGGAAATTCGTAATTTCTTGTTTCTGTTATTTTTCTATTTTGCAGTACGATAAAGGCGTGATATTGCGTTCTAGTTTTGGAAAATATCTCTAACAGGACCGAGATATTACTCTTTGCAGCTAATGTTATTTACCAAGTGAAAAACTTTCCCGAAATGGCTATTTTCGTGCTGCAAAAACGCAATATTGTTGCTTTGCGCCTCACTTGAAAACTAAAACACAGGAGTAGACGAATAAACTAAGAAAAGTAGTAACTTATGATAGTGTGATGTTATTTATGTTAAAAATAATGTGTTTCTACCTATAGTGCCTCAAGGACAGCATTGGCGAATATTACGAATGTTATATCTGCGGATATAATGAAAAAAAAATGACAAGGGAGCTTAAACGTCAATTTAAATATTTGCATCGTCATTGTCATTGTCATTATCTGAGTCAATTGTGACTTATTGCCTAGCAAACAAGAACACTCCCCTGAAATTCTCACATATTCAATGTGGAGACTACCAGGTATAATATATGTATAATTATGGTATTTAAGATCCCGAAACCAATTCCTCTTATCGTTTAGTGAAGGTAGCTGCAAAACATTTTTTAGGATACTGCTTTAGTAACTAACGTTTACATAGTTACAAACAAGTCCGGTAGCTAAAATTTATCGGCTTAGGCCAGTAGTAGTTGACAACGGCTGGTTCAAATTAATTTGACAAAAACATTTAACAAATTTATTATCTGAACACATCATTTCATTTATTTACATAAATGTTAAAAAACTGGTGACAAATTAATTTCTCCATTCGGTTGACCTTTTTTCGGGGTTGCAACATTCACATGAGATACTGAAGATAACTCGGAAATTGCAAGAGATTCATTTCCGTTAGATGAACCCAAAATTTTCTCAGCAATATTTCTTTTGAATCTGGTGAAATCCAAGAAAGATTTCCAGCCTCCGTGGGTCATGAGGGTACTGAGATCTCCTTTACCTTCTACCAAAAGGGTTGCGTTTGAACGACGGAAACAATGTCAAGTAAATTTCTCACTTTCTGGAAGTCCTAAGTATTTTGCAATTTTTTCGGGACGTTACCCACAGTATGGACTTCGACAACTTGTGCTACACACTTCTAATTTCTGTACGCTAGTAGGAAACGTTTATTGGTTATATTAGCAGGCCGCAAGGATATATATACTTCCTAATCAACACACAGAGTTGACATCCTTCTGCTTCTTCAGTTATGATGAAAGAGCGGCTTATTTCAGTTTTAGACTTTGGGACACATAGTTTTATACAAATTTTTCGGCAATCCCTTAGGTCATCCATGGTTAAATTAACCAATTCTTGCCTTCGAAATCCGCCAAAAATACCAATAATTAAAATGAGCTTGATGAATGATGAATAAGTAGCTTCGTTTAAAAAATTTACTATTTTTTCGCGAGACATTACCTTTGATTTTTTTGGTGTATGATCGATCATTTTCCTCTTGATGTGTTGATAGAATTCTCCATATCTAGGCCAATTCTGGTCACTTATTGTCAAAAAACAATTATAAATATTGTTACGAACGAAACCCATACGCCACCACGGTACGACGTCTATGGGTTCAAGTATGTACGGCGATGGTGACTCATCGACCGGGCGGAGTTCGCTAACGAAAAGCCTGGAAACGGAAGTGGCGATGAGCAACCCAGAAAAACCTCGAAGCGGCGTTCTCGATTCATAGAGAGGAACGTATAGGTTTAAATAGAGGCAACCGTCGGGAACGACTATTATTCGGTTAACGAATCGAGATCGGGTCCAGCCAAGTTACGCCGGAATTATTTTGTACTTAATTGCTGTGTAATCAGTCGTGTAAATTTGAGTTATTGAGAAATAGTTGTTGAGTTTAACCTACGCCGATTTTAATCCCACTTGTGAAGAGACTGGTACGTCTTGCATACTTCGACGCACCACCATCTTTTCAATAAAAGGTTGCGATAGAAACCTTTGTAAATGGGATTCGCGACAGTGAAGTTAAGAAGATCCTACAAATATCGAGGTATCAGACATTATCTGATGCCCTGGTTCACGCGCTGTAAATGTAGGAGCGTACCACAAAGTTAGAGTGGTAGAATTAGAGACGGAAGAAAATGACAAGTTAGAAAAGCTGTTGAAAAAATTTTCACAGCAAATAATAAATGGCCTAGCTCAAGGATGAGACAATGCGCCCCCTAAGAAAAGTATGGAGTGTTATAGATTTGGGCACCGGGGACATCTCAAACGCGATTGTCGTGCTCGATCACCAGCTCCAAGGAGAAGCACGCAACAGGGAAGTGAAAATAGGCAGTTTCACCAAAGGCAGTAGTCCAACTATACCGGGGAAAATTAATGGGAATTGCGTGGCAATCACGATCGATACTGGAGCTGAAGTCTCAATCCTACGTAGAGGACTCTTGAGAGCTAAAGATCTAGGGACTGTTCGCAAAACAATCAGATTGAACACCGTGACTGGAGAGTCAACGCCAATCGTGGGTAAAGCAGAGGTAGAAATCTGCATTGGTCACCTGAAGGACGATTTTATTTTGGGAATGGATTTGATTAATTGCCATGGATTGACGGTCGATCCACCGGAGAAATTTCTACGTCTTGGCAATGTAGAGTTTATCCTGAATCAGCACGGTATTGAATCCAAGCCTGTAAGACTGATTGCATGCCAGAATGTAAAAGTTAGAGGGAATGCAGAAACAATTGTTCCAGTCAGAGCAGAAGTCAAACCCGGATTTGTCCTAGACATTATTCAACTACCGCACACCCCTAAGAAGTATCTCATGATTGCAAGTACTTTAATTAATACCGACTGTGACATACCTGTACGCGCAAATGTTTTCCCCAAACCCATGAATATTAAAAGTGGGGAGGTTCTTGCCGTCTCTGAACAAGTCACGAAGATCCTTCTGGTAACAGTGGAAGGAATAAAAAGAAAGTTAGAAATTCCTGCTTTGATCATCTAACCGAACATCAGCGGAAAGTAGCAAGAGAGTTTCTACAGAAACATAGTGGAATGTTTACATCTGGATAGCCCTCTGGGCGCACAAACATGGGATAAACATTGGAGACGCGTAACTGATACGTCAAGCCCCCCGAAGATTACCTTTGGCGAAACAAGAGGAAGCCAAGGAACTGGTACGAAAAATGTCGGGGAAGGGGTCACAGAGGAGTCTTCGCCTGTAGTGTTAGTCACCAAAAAAGACGGATCGACGAGATTCTGCGTAGACCGCAGGAAACTAAACGATGTAACCAAGGACAGTTATCCGCTTCCACGAATTGATGACACCCTCACAACACTATCAGGATCCGCCTGGTTCTCCACGTTGGACCTCAAAAGCGGCTATTGGCAAGTCGGTATTCATCCACAAGATAAGAAAAAGACCGCTTTTTCTGCCGGGAACGGTTTGTATCAATTTACCGTCGTGCCTTTTGAACTCTGTGACCCTCCGACTACTCTTGAGAGGGTGATGGAGATGGTATTACAGGACTTACATGGAAAACATGTTTGATTTATTTAGACAACGTCATGGTAATGGGAAAGATATTTGAGGAGTACTAGACTAGAAGAAATATTTAGTCGAATGAAGGAGGCAAACTTGAAGCCGAATCCGAAGAAATGGCTACTCCTCCAAAAAGAAGTAGAATTTCTAGGGCATACTGTTTCGGCAAACGGGATCAAGACTACGGAAACGAAGATCAGTGCAAATCGCGATTGACTAACACCAAGAGATAAGCACGAAGTCGGGAGTTTCTTGGGATTGTGCACGTACTACAGAAGGTTTGTCTGATACTGCTGCTCGTTTGCACAGGCTGACGGACCTAAAGTTTCAGTATAATTGGACTGATGGATATGCGGTAGCCTTCAAAAGATTAAAAAATGCACTATGCTCTAGTCCTATTTTGTCCTACCGAGCAACATAAGAATAGGTGCTGCATTGTCACAGGTGCAGAACAAGGAACAAAAACTCATAGAGTACTTCAGCAGCGTACTTTCGAAACGCGAGAAGAACTACTGTGCTCCGGGGAAGGAGTTATTGGCTATTGTCAGGGCTGTTAAACACTTCCATAAGTATCTCAATGGACGTGAATTTCTGATTAGAACCGAGCATGCAGCCCTCACACGGCTCCTTCAGATGAAGAATACTAAAGGTCAGGTGGCTAGATGGCTTGAATGGCTCCAACAGTATTACTTCAAAATTCAACACAGGACTGGAAAGCTCCACAATAATGCAGACTCTTTATCGAGAAGACCGTGTAAGAACTGCGAACACTGCGACAAGATCGAGCAGCCAAGACGAAAACGTGTATATCGCCCCGTTGCTCAAATGGAAAGAAGATGGGGTAGAACGACCAGCTTGGTCGGAAATAGCAGACGAGTCACCCTCTTTCAAAGTTTTATGGACTCAGTGGGACTCCCTGTGTGTCGAGAACGAATTGCTTAAGCGAGCTTGAGAGAATCCGAATGGGAAACATACCGCCATGCAGTTGGTGGTTCCGGCCACCAGAATCAAGGAAGTTTTTACTGGGTTCTTTGCCGAAACGACGTTGAGGACTAGAGCGAGAGGGACGATGCAACAATACAACGCCGGTTCTCCTTTTGAAAGATTGCAGTGGACACAGCAGGTCCTTTCCCGGTGACCGAGGGAATAAGTACATAATGGTCGTCAGCGATTACTTCAGCAAATGGTCCGAAGCTTATGCCGTACGGAACCAAGAAGCCACGATAGTTGCAATAATGCTGATTAACAATTGGAACAGCAGGTTTGGGGTCCCAATGGAACTTCGAGTCAAACCTATTTCAAAGGGTGACTGAAGTCCTAGGGATACGCAAGACACGGACTACGACGTTGCACCCAGTCAGATGGAATGATAGAGCGGTTCGATCGTACCATGGAAGAATATTTTTCGAAGGTGGTGGCCGAAGATCAGAAAGATCAAAAAAGGTCATTGATTACGTTGATGATTTGAAGGAGAAGCTGCTGAGCGTTCACGAAACGGTGCGCCACAAGATCTGGGTGGCGAGTGACAGAATGAAAACACGCTACGACCTTAAGGGTAACTCAGTTGGATTCCACGTAGGGGATTTGGTATGGCTTTATAAACTTCGAAAAAGGAAAGGTCGTTGCCCGAAACCTATGTCGATTTTAATTACCGACTGTCGTCTTGAATTCTTATAATTATCTTCAAAATAGGCAAGCATTACCGGCTCGTCAATTCCAACGATGTGATTTTTTCCCACCATTTACAAAATGTCTTGTATTCTTCTACATATCTTCCTTAAGATTTTCCTGGCAAAAGATTTGATCTAACGCTGTTTACTTTCTCCAGAAGTTCGTCCACAATTGCAATTGAAGAAGAATTTCGGGACAAATCCATTTAATAAGTGCCTAAGGCTAAACCTGATACGATTTGTTTTTCAAAAATTGGAATTTCTAGAGTTTTTAATAAATTATAACAGTTATTTATAAGTGAGAAAGAAATGAAATATTCAACATACACGCATGGTAAGGGTTTTACTGGCTCCAGAAGGTGACTCATTCGCCTGCGGCTCGCCAGTCACTCCGCCAGTAAAAACCCTTTTATCATGCTAGTATTATTAAATATTATATCGCACACGAACGTAGACAACCAATTTTATATTCATTATAAAATAAATGTTTATTTATTATTCTTTTATTTATATAAAAATACACATTGAACACAACAAAAATTAGACAGATCAGTTAACATTTATAGCGTTCAGGATGTTTTTAGACAAAGGTAGGCCATGTAAATCTTGTAATTTGGTTGGCAAACAAGGTTAGAAAATCTGACAAAAAGTGTAACACTGTTGCCATTAATTTCAAACTTTATAATTTCCATATTGATATGTACGATTCAAAACACTTAAGGGTCCTCAGTCGTCGCCCGCAAAATCGGTTCCAGTGAGAAGAATTATTTTTTGTAACTATGCAACCCAAAGTACCGACCCATCGCGGGTACCGATCCAAAAACACGAGAGATTATGGTCACTGTAGGGAGTCCGTCATAAAATGCAAATCGGTAAACAACACCAGATAAGCTTATTTATTTTCAAATGAAGGGTACAGGGAAATAACCATCGAAATCCATTTGTATGTATTTTGAAAGAAATTGAGTTGAAAGTTTAAAATGCTGCGGAAAATAGATTGAGAAACCCACAAGGTTCAGTCTAACGCAACTTTTTATTTTCTTTATAATGTTTTAAAAATATATAAAACAAACTGTTTATTATGTTCAAATATAACAGCAAAAAAAATTGGTGGAAAATTGTTTCGACAGAACTTCCCTCGCAGCTAAAATACAGTGAAACATATCCAGCATTTTCGAGTTAAATTTTTATTTTAGGTACACAATTTTGTGATGAAATCATCAACATTTTGCAAGGACAGGTAAATCAATGTGGATTAGACTAAAAATAACAGTATTCCCAAAATTTCTGGGAAAATGGAGTGAGTGGTTCCTGATTTAATCAATAGAATAAATTGACTCATTCATTAATTTTTTTGGGCCACCTAGGTATATAAGCAAATTTAAAAAATATGAATGCAATGATAAATTACAAGTAAAAACTCATCATACTTTGCACATTTTTAGTAGAATTTATTCGGCAAAATTTTGAGATGACGTTATCAATTTTTTAGTAGCATAATCCTGAACTTGTGCTTTATAAATACATTATTGAGATTTTTTGGCTTTTCGGTTTTTCGATTTTTCAACTTTTGATGTTTAAATTTTTCAGTATTTTAATTTTTGACATTTTCAATTTTTCTACTCTTCAGATTTTCGATTTCTCCGTTTTTTTATTTATGGATTTCTCAATTGTCAGATGTTTCAATGATACGATTTCGCAGTTTTTCAACTTTTCGATATTTTAATTTTTCAATTTTTAAAATTCTAGATTTTTCGATTTCTCGAGTTTTCAGTTCTTCTATGCATATTTCAGTTTTTCAATTTTCGGAATTTATTAAATTTCTGATTTTCCTTTTTTTTTATTCTTCGATTTTCCAGTTTTTCGATGTTTCGATTTTTTAATTATACGATTGTTCAATTTCTCGATTTCTAAATTTTAGATTTTCCAATTTTTATTTTTTATTTTTTCATGTTTGGACTATTTATTATCGCTAAAAATAAAAGCAAAAAATAACTACCAAAATTGTGATTAAAAATATGTAAAAATTAATAGAAAATAGAACAATTGCTGCTAAAACATAAAAATAACTGTACTTTTCCAAAAAAAATCTAATGCTTGATTACTGTTCCACTAGTAATGCCAATTTAGGACGTTGGTATCAGACGCAATGAAAGAATTAATTCTTAGTTAAACAAAAAAATAGTGGCATGTCAACATCGAGTGAAACATGTGAGATGTTTGTAAACAAAAGCATATAAATAATAACTATTTCCCGCAGAATTTCTGGAGGCTTATAGAGTCGACATTGGCCTGAGCGCGCTCCGGTCTGTGGATCATACAAGTTCTCGGGCGACGATGTATCTAACGAGGCAAATACCTGTATATGTCACAGCGCAAAAAGTATTTCTCAAAAAACTTTCAAACGTTGATGTCTTTTTAATCGAACAAAACACAATTGGCGAACGCAATAATCCAGAATGGTGTGCAGAAAAATGCTTTAGACTAACCGAACGTTATTTTGGTAAAATTTGCAAAATGAGAGAACAAGACGGCTAATCTTACTGTACTGTGAAAAACATTTTACATCCCTGCAAATCTAGTTCAGCATTTACTCTCCCAAAATCTTTGCATAGAAAATGAAGTAAGAGCAACTGAAGCATTTTGCAATAACACCAAACTGACAATAAGACAATGCGGTTTGTACATTCTTAGCGGCGTCGCCAGACGGCTTAATAGACAAAAACGCTATTGTAGAAATATATAAAATGTCCAATTTAAATAATGCTTAATTCAACGAGATGATAAATTTTGGGAAAATAGTATGATAGAGCCCTAGAAAAATTTTATTTATATGCCTTACTTCCGGAGAGAGTAGATTCTCGTTATTAAACAAGTCAACCCATTAGACAAATTGTAAAGAAAAAATTGTACAATTAAAATTTTTTATTTGCATTCGCGTCATGTGCAGTTCATATAAACCTTTTGACCTTCTAGTATAAACATACACAGGAATAAATAGTAATAGTGGAATAGGTTTACTGGAGATAACACGTAAAAAAACGTGCCTATAATACTCTATCTACCTCATAGGTGGTGCGGAAAACAGTATCAAAAAATTAAATTTAAATAAATATGATTGTTCAGGTAAATAAGTGGTTAGTGAAGTGATGAAATCTAAATCATATCAGTTTTGTGTATTGATTAATATATAAAATGACAGATTAATAAAAAATATTTGAATCATTTTTTGAAAGAAAATATTTTAGTAGAATGTATAAAATTATAAAATATTGCATACTTTTAAATCAAATTATGTCAGCAATGAAAGAAGTCGACTTGTAAAAGAGTTTCAAGAATGTTGGTCAGCTAAGAGTATTTATGAGTTTTATGACCTATAGTACCTGAACTGATTACCTGAAAGGGTCGGTCATTTATTGAAACGGAAAACTTTGTAAAAAGGGTTGCCTAGTTTCACTTTATTTTCATTATTCAGTATTTTTTTAAAAAGCAAATATTTTGATAAATATAAATTTTAAACAAAAATGACCGGGTCTTCCCCATAGAGCTCAATGTTGTCTTTGCACTGATATAAAGGTTGAAGCGAAAAATGCTCTCTCCTCGTTTAAAAATGCAATTTCCTTCGAAGAATGAACGATTAATTAAACACTAAACAATCACTTATTTTAAAAAATATTGTGTCTTCCCCAGAGATTTAGACATAATCTATCAATTGAAGTGTCGATCTTTTTTTCAAAGTTGAAATTACGCCCTTAAAATGAAATTCTATTTAGCTCATTTTTCGGTCTGCTACTGGGCAACCTTAAGTAAATAATTATTATTTCAGTATTTAATAAGCATAGTCAATATAATCAAATTTAAAAGTCACATTGGAATAAGTAATAATTAAATTTAAATTTAATAATCTGTATCAACATTTTTGATTATATTGTATAATTATGGTTACAAGTCGACATAACATCATAAAAAGGAGTAAGTAACTGAATAAAATGTCTACATCGCTTCTGCACGCTTCTTGTTCTTCAGAAATATTAATCCCAGTTCTAGTTAATGGTGCTCAAAATTTGGAATACATGAATCAAGAAACAAAAGGCAAATTGTATGTTTTTGTAGCTGTTTGAATAATATACGAAAGTTGACCGTCCTAAGGTCAAAAATAAACTGTAGTCCGATTGAGAATTTTTAACGGTTCCTGAATTACAGTATACAGCAAACGAAATGCGGTATCTGCTGCCGAAAAAGAGCTGAAGTAGATACGAAAAAGCTTACAAAATGTACCTTCAATGTTGCGCTACTAAAGGGGCCCACAATATCACCTCAGAAAATGTGTTAGTGGCGTATTTTGCCGACTTAGGTCAAAATAAATGGCCATCAACGTTATGAGCCACTTATTTTATGTTGATGTCAACTGTGGTTATTAACAAAATTATCGATATTTCCTAATTGCTCAAGCAGTGAATTTATGGTGGTAAAGTTGAAGCATGCTGAATTGTTAAACGGTCGAAATCGATGACCAACTGCACTCAAAACAGCATTCAAAACACCTAGGTGTGTAATGAATTTCATTACTGCTCTAGATGTGTAAGAAATAGTTTCCTTAGTTATTAAAGTCGACGTAATATTGTCATTACATGTATGATTCAGAATAAAAATCGTTCTCTGGCAAGTTACGCTTTAGTATCTAATTCTAGTTCGATTATTTCACTACAAAATCGTCATAGAAAAATCATCATCCTGATTCTGACTCTGAATTAAATTCATTGAAAGAATTTTTTCCACCCATACTTTATGAATGTCCTTATAGCTCAAAAGTAATATTTACCAAGTGCACTACACAATTAAAATGAGTCATATCGCTTTGAAAATGCATTGAAATTGCAATATGAGTCGTCTAACTGATCCCGGATGTTGACTTTCTCCAATAAAGTCACATTCATTTCCCTGTATAAATACAGTGTGCACGTAGAATATCTTTTAATCTTTAAATCAACATGCTTCAAATCTAAAACTCATCTTTTTCGCTACTTGTAAATAAGACACACGGAAAACAACATTTTTTTATTTAATTCAGATTTTTTAAGGACATTAAAATTGACACGTGACACAATATTGGAACTATCGTTAAAATAGAGAAACTTTTCGATTTAACCATTTAAAAAAAAAGTGAAAACAATACTGCTAAATGATTAATACGATTTCAAATATACGTTGATCTTTTGTAGCGTAACTCTAAAGTTGAGGTTGAATAAGTTTTTAAATTTATATTGCTTGTATTCGTTTCCTTTTCTGCTTTTTATACAATATATAATAAAATTTAGGGGCCTCAAACCAAACTGAATAAAGTTATAATAGTATAACCCCGACTTATTCATTTTCAAGAAAACATCCAAACTCTGAACATTCAGTAAATTAACAATAACGAAATCCTATGGAATTCTCATAGTGAGAAAATACCAACTAATTTAAGTAATGTAACCTGAGTTGTTTTGAACTGTTCTATCTGCTTTACGGTTAGGGTGGCTATAGAAAAACAAACTGTATAATTAGAAGTGTTACATTTAAAAAGTTCTTCGTCGATATGCTTACTTTAAAGAATTTTACATTCATTCTTGATATGTTATATTCATTAATAACTGAAAAACTGAAGTCATTTTTTGCAATCTATCGATTTTATAGACAAACATTATTTTTAATGCGTAGATAACTTTCTAGCAAATTCTCAGCTTTGTATTCATTTTCGTTCGTTATTTATTTTCATCACACAAAATGCGCGAATTCATGCTGTGGGCTACTTACATAATTAAACCTATTTGTGAATGTGTTAGTCGTTCATTGTTACGGAAGTGAACGTACCGGCGCTTCACACTTTTGCGATGACTCTACGCGATAAGTTGAATAAAAACCCACCACAGGAAAGCTTATTTCGTATTTTGTGCTATTTTCAAAACAGCCACAAGATTGAAAGCGATTCTCACTCGACTTTGTGAAATTGTGAAATTCTAAAACTTAGTTGTAATTGTTTTGTGGAAGTTTCACGCACTTTTCGTCCTTTAAGAGGGTGGATTCCTGGAAAAACTGGCCTGTTTTAAACAAACGTAAAGTTGAGGGTCCTAAAAGGAGTAGAGTGTTTGAATAAAGAAAACTTCTTTTAATTAAATTTAGGAACACACAGTGTTTAAATTCTTGAAGAGTTTTGTCGTAAAGTCACCAAAACTGGTGATAGAAAATTAAAAAGATTAAGCGACGTTACATTTAGTGAAGTCCGTTAATTAAAACTTGCTCGAGTCTTAGACGATATCGTTTTGACAAGTGGTGTAGATAGAGTCGTAACATTCTTTTCTGTGTAAAGATGATTAGCGACTCATCAAAAAACTCATAAAAGAGTCTGGTGAATTTGTTTGCTTTACTGTAAGGAATGGGGGTTTAACATGAAAAGGATATGGAGAATGCGATAAATATCTTGTAAGACAGACATAGATAACACAAAGCCGCTGTCGTTGTGATGGATCAAAGTGGTAGCAGAATAGATGTACGCTAAATTAAAAGTGAACAGCTTTATTGTCCGTGAAAAACTATTATCAGAAGTATTCCTCCGGTAAATGTGATCCTATACCTACTATTCAACAGTAACAAGTTTCAATTCAACGATAAAATCCTATTTGAAGAAAATATTAAACACGTCTTTAAATTTATACTTAAAAATTAGATATTTAAAATTATAGCTCAAAATATAAAAAAATGTTGTCTCCGCATAAAAAAATAAATATTTATAAAATTTCAGTCTCCTACATAATATTTTTTCTTTTCTGAACATTAAGTCTGAATAATGAATGCTCCATACACATCACTGTGGGTAGGCTTTTAATTTATGTTTGTAGTGGGTGGATCAATCGTAAACCTACACATCTCTAATTTATGAAATGTCAAAGAGGTTGTATTATTCTTTTCAATTAGTTATGAAAAGGGTAATTCTAACTCAAAAGCTCACATCTTTAAGTAACATACGTAAAAAAGTAAATACGATTATTTGACCATGCCCGTTATGCTTCAATCCGCAGGGCTATATAAATAGAAACCATAATTATTTTTTCGTCTATTGGCGGTTTATATAAAATCCAATATTGAAATTGGAGCGTTTTATTATCAAAGAACCTGATAACGAAGCCTCTCACAAGAAATATCCCTGCAACGAACCAAAACAGCCGCAATTAACAAATCGTGCCGCCTTTAATCCTGTGTAATTTCATAAAAAAGCACAAAGCACAAAACAGAAGGTGGAATAATAAAATCTCACAAAAAGGACTCGACCATAAAAAAATCACCGGTAAGAAACGCACTTAGGTTAATTATTTTAATTTATATCTTCCGAGTTTTCTGTTCTTGTCGGATTATTTTGTCTCAGTGCCGCTAAAATAAATTAGCTTTTACAAATTGGCGCAAGGAAAGTTGATTACCAGTGAAGAAAGGTTAATCGAAGTTCGTTATTTTATATTTTATCGAAGAAAAGAAGTTAACTTTCTCTCAGGCAACTAGCACGTGTGTGCAGTTAGTGTTGTCTGACAGTTTTATAGTAGAAAGAAGTTGCAGTTATCAAAAATTGGTCGGAAGTTATTTCCACAGCACTTCTCTCGCTCCTGAAGTACACAATAAAACATATTAAGATTTTTCAAAAAATAAAAATGTTAACAAATCTTTCTCAGTTCTATTTTCAGTTTTACTGTTTCAGTGTTTTTCATAGGAGGAAAATTGTTGTTAAATATAAAGCGTTGTGTGAAAATCAAACATATTATTAACGTAATGATTTTTTCACTGAAACACAAAGACGAAATTGAAAATTCATAGCTGGCATTTACGTTTCACACTCATTGAGATCTTGCGCGTTTTTCTAGTTAATCTTAGAATTAATTGTATATACAAGTTGACATTTGATATAGTTCTGTGTTATTACAATGGAGCTGATGCCTGATACATCTTAAAATGTAGTTTGGAATCAAAATTCTCTTTCAGTTACGTAGTTATCTCACAGGGCAGACATTTTAGAAACGAAACCTTCGGTGCGCTCGTTTTACATCGATTCACCCGGCAGCTGTTATATACTCATCAGAATTGTTGCAAAGTTTGAAAACTTCGCGACCCTCTGTGACATTCATGTCACTAATGATTATATCATTTTGACTTCGTTAATCCCTCTCGTTTCTCACAGATAAAGCCCACCGATTTTGATTGTTTCAAAACTGCCTTATCATTCAGAAATTAATGTCGGTTTCCACTTGAGCAACTATTTATTATCTCGGTCGCCATTGTTTGTTTTAATCATCGAATTTGTGAGGGATTTGCTAAATATCGGTTTTGTCAAATGTCGGCGTTTTATTGACAGTTTATTTTTAAGCCGATCAACTTTTCAATAGCGCTTGATTGCAGGCTGAATATCTGTTATTTTTGTTTTCGAAATGTGTCTGCTTTGTGAGTAAATAAAGAATGTTATTTTGATAGCGGCTGTGTCTCAGTAAACCATGACAAAATAATATTGTTTCTTCAGCTCCTATCAGGGGGATGTTTTAAGTTTTGTTTTTTGTTGAGGTTATTTTAGTGCACAGTAAACATGTGGAATACGTTTTTATAATACGTGTGTTATGGGAAGAAGTATTTAAAAGAATAGAAAGTTAAATTTCGCCGTCCTAAAATAAACGTAAAAATTGTCTTTTGCGAATGTGAACAAAAATGGTGGAGGCGCCGGGTCAGTTTGGTATATATTAATTAATAAATATTAAAACATAAACAAACATTATTTATTTGAAAATTACTAAAAGTAAAGTAAAATATGCTCTCGTATCACACTGTAATTATAAAATTTTATTTCACTGACTCCGATGGCTTTGAAACATTTCGTTTCGGTTTTTTTCATTACCAAGTAATTAAAAAGTTGAATTTGTGATGAATGTGTTTAAAAATTTTTTCTCTGCTACGTTGTAGATGTTCATAAACCATAAATGTCTCTCTGAAACAAACGTGAATTTGTTCCTGGGTGTTAATAAGCTACTGTAAGGTAAAATCATGGCGAAAACAAAACAATTTTACACAAAAGTTCATAAGGTGTATAAGGAGTGTTCATTTTATTAAACGGACACCTTTAAAGTAACGCCACTTTTCTAATTTTTAATCTAAATTATTCCAGTTTTTATATATGAAAGCTTTAAGTTGTATCTATTAAATGCCATTTTTGTTTTCAAAATAACGTTATTTCTTTTTAAAATGAAGCGAATCGCCATTGGGGCAACAAAATTATCTTTGCAAAAATGATGCTACGAAAAATTTCCGTTGGGGGGACTGCCTAAAATAACTAAATGTTCAAAATCAGCAGTGTTCCAAATAATCAAAAAGTTTGGGGAGTTTAATACTTTAGAAGATTTGTTCAAATCCAGACCGAGAAAAGGCCCGCTTAACGAAAATATTGAGGAAAACATCATTAAAGTGCTAAAATTAACGAAATGTATGTCTGTGCGGGAAATACCGAAGAAGCAAGGTGTTACCGTAGGTACTGTACAAAATATAAAGACTCGGAATAACACTAGAACGTATTAAAGCAAAAAATCCCAAAAAAGAAGCGAAAAGCAGTGCACAAAGTTTCAAAAAAAAAAGCAGGAAGTTATAAACAATTTTGGTCAGGAACAAAAATCGTTGTGTTTTGATGGACAACGAAACGAAGGTTAAAATGGGCTGCAATACACTACCCGGCTCCCAGTTTTATAATGCAGTCGTAGGGGAAGATGTCCTCGATGACATGAAAACAAAAAAAATTGAAAAGTTTGGGAAAAAAGTCTTAGTGTGGCAACCGATTTGTTCTTGTGTGCTAAAAAGTTTTAGTTTTTTTTTACGATTGGAACAATTCGGGGCGATGATTACAGGAAAGAATGTATAAAAACGCGATTATCGTCTGTTTATTGCAAACATCATAACCCTCCATTGTTTTGGCCAGATTTGGCTTCGGTTCACTACGCTGGTGCCACTCAGGAGCTTCTTAATGCCAATAATGTACAGTTTTTAAAAAAGGAAGATAAACCACCCAACTGTCCTGAGCTTCGTCCACTTGAGCGATAATGAGCAAATATGAAATCAGTGTGAACAAAAGATGGCCGAACAACATCATGAGTTGGAGAATTTAAAAAAATGTGGCCTCCTGCTATGAAGAAAATCACAAACAAACCTGTGCAAACAGTGATTCGCGGTATTCGCGCAATAGTTAGAAAATTTTATAATTTCTGAATATAATTGATTAGAGAATAGGAATAATTATTTCATTTAACATTTTTAAACATTTTTATAACAAAAAAAATTAAATCAGCCCAAAGTACTCGAATTAGTAGCAATTTTTCAGTGTCCGCTTTATAAAATGAACATTCCTTACTTACTATTTTCTTGTATTACAAAGAATAAAATACATCTTATTCCTGAAGTAAATACTGATTATAGCCGTCTGAAGAAATTACCTGCAGTCATTCACCGACTTCCTTTCTTTCTCCCTGTAGTAAAATGAGATTTAATGCTAGATATCATCGAACGTAACTCAGGTCTTTTTCGCTCAAATCTAAAACTTTTGTTAAGTGTATATGTACAAGTTAAGGCTACATGAATAATCCTAAAACAATTCTTATTGTAAAATTGAAAACTACATTAATTCGATGAACGTTTACTAAGTGTAAAACGAATAATTTTAATGTCATTTTTATCTATATGTTAGTTTTTAAAATAAATTCGCTGTATTTAAATCTAAATCCTTATCGGGGTTGCTATTATTTTAATTTTCCTTACAATTGGTTAAAAACGTGGCTTATTATTTTTCAATGATTTTCTAATTATTCTCTAATTTTCTATATTGTATATATAATATATACCGAGAGCCGTTTATTTAAGCATATAAAGATCAAATTATTTATTAACTCTATATTTAGAATTTTCAGAACGAAAAGTTGATTGGATTTTTACATTTGTTATTCCTGTTATTTGGTCATGTAAAAAATGTGTTCAAATAAGCCGTACATTTAGTTATTCACTAATAAAGAATTAACAGAATTTGTGTTTGTATTTAAAATTAAAAGCTGAATAAAATTTCAGCATTCAATTTGTTGCACTTTATTCTATTCGTAATACTTTTTGCAAAAAGCGCTTGGATTTAGGTATTTAATTTCAGCTTTAACATTTACTTGGTCGAGTCAGTTAATGGTAAAATACTGCACAATCCATTACATTGACGAAAGGATAATCCGTTTGTGTATATTAAAAAAAACCTCTGTCACATTAATGGCACATTAATATTAATGGTATCAGTTTGACCCATCAAATGTTGGATGATATTATTGTGTGTCCTTCAACTTACGAAGTTTGTTTAATTCTCTTGTTTTTTTTCCAATTTGAGCAAATTGGGACGAATGAAGAAAAGTTTCAAATCATATGCAAGGAGTTAAAACAAGAAAAGGGTTGAACGGAATACTCAGACTCACCGTGTATTGCCAGTCGTTCAAAGCCAGTTTCTTGCCTAGGCTTCTTGTTCTGCAAATCCACTTCGTAATCTGATTCAGTGCACCCAACGAATTTTGTGGGTGATTTTGCTCTGGGTTTTCCTTTCAGGTAACTCTGTAAACATTAAAATTCCAAATCTCAGACACTTTTTCGATACGCTTTCAATGACAGGGTCAGTTACGTAACTGAAAATTAAAATTAATATTACACTGAATTTTATGTCTTTCTAAATATGACGAAAACTATTTTAAATATAATAAATAAGCGTAAGAGAACAGAGGTCCAATCAAAGAATGAAAATGGCAGAGGGGCCAGATTAATTTAGTATATAAATGAGATCACTGTGAAGCTATTATGGAGTAATGCATTTATGGAGGTAAAGCGGGGTTATCGATCAGTGTGATGACAATTTAAATAGAATAAACACACAAATTGGTCCATTTATTGGTACTGGGTGCGTGATCTCGTCACACGAGCCACCTCCGACTACACCTAGGTATCCAAGAAGCCGTAATTGAAGCCTTTCGAGCAGTTCGTCTTCCTCAATATCTCTATCGGTAGGACACGTCCTAGAAACCCGTCAAACTAGGGATTTTATCCAGTGTCATGATTATTATAGGACAAATTAGATTAGCGGAATAAATGCACAAACTACACATAATATTTTATGAGGTTATGTTGCTAGTCCCGGTAGATTTTAAACAGTTTTTATTACTAAAATCTTATTAAAGTGCTATGTTGTACTGCGACTAGATGAAACAGTGAGGGTCTGCATCTTCTTCAATGGTTATCTAATGAGTAAATAATAACTTTCATGACAATATTTTAGGATACATCTACATACACGTTTCTTCCTTCTTTCAGCTCGAGAAGACATATTTGCATGATTAAATATCATTTGATGTTTTAAATAGCAGCAAAATGTATAGGAATCAGTTTATACGACAATGGGTTTTTTGCCAATTTTGGGTAAATTTCATACTTTCTTTTTTCACTAAAAATTGGAGTGGAATGTTTGCAGCCTGGAAGCATGTTGCTTATAAGAAATTTTTAAGAGAAAAATGTAGAATATTGACTCTCATCATGAACATTTTAAGTTTTTTCCTCTATTACCAATGTGTTTTGGGATTCAGAACCTTTCGTATTGTTTTACTTGTTTATTGTCCCAACAACAACAAAAATAAAAATAATACTTATTTCACAAAACAAAGTTACATTTATTGCTGACGGACGTAAAAATTAAATAAAATCAAGTAGACACGTTTGCTGGGGATCTCAGACATATGAGACACAAACATTTTAAAAAGCCTAAAGGTACGTGTCCACTGGAGAGCAACTCTCAGGTTGTCATTTCAAATTTCAAAGGTCTATTATTACAACGAATTCAGTTATTACGAAAAAAATACACGTAAAACAGACTTAGCGGAGATAACTGTCGCACTTCGAAATGCGTTCGTATTGTGCGAGTCGCTCAGAAACTCAGAGAAACCAGGTAAAAACGATACGCTTACCCAATTGTGGACCGGCCCGACCATAGCTTTGCGTATGTACCTTTATACCCAAAAATTGAAATCTCCGGACTATTTCTCACGTGTGGAGTTTTGTGAAGGAACGCTTAAGGAGTATTTATTTTACTGACGATTGTTCATTTGGTCTTGCGGGAGGTTCTAATCGTCAGAACGATCGAATTTAGATATTACAAAACCCTCACATGGTCCTTGACCATCGACATCAATGGCGTGCAACTGTTAATGTGTGGCAGGGTCTTTTAGAGCATCATGTTGTTGGACTTTTTTCATCGAATCTGGATTGAATGTTCAGAAGTACAACAATATGCTAGCTTAGCAAATACTTCCAGAGATTCGAAGGGTGCGGCATCTGCAGCAGATCTTTTACTTGCAGGACGGAGTCTCCAGCCATATAGCTTGCTAAAGTTCGAACCGACCTATTGACCTGCAAGTTCACCTGGTTTAGATCCCCGTGGTTTTTTTCTTGGAACTTGGCCGTCTGTATTTGAACAATACTAGGTATGAAAACAGAGACGCGCTGAAACAGGCAATCCAACAATATTGCCTTCAAATTTTACCTCAGAAGCTAGTAAATAGTACAATATTTCCCGAGATTTGCACAATGTTTAGTTACTTCCTTCGTTACCTAAGTTTTGTTATTTGTCGCTATCGAAATGGTTTATTAAAAGGTTCTTTTCCAAACCATCAGCTGTTGTTTTAGTGGTAAATTTTAACATCGCATGATAATAACAAGCAGGCCCTCGCTTTTTTATCTAATCGCAGTAGAACATGGCATTTTAATCAGATTTTACTAATAAAAACTCACTAAAATCGATCGGCACTAGCAATACCCTCATAAATTATATGCACAATAACTCAGCTATCATTCTATATATATATCATTTTAGAAAAATCAGTTCCTCAGCGTTGCCCCGGTAAATCGTCTTACCCACAATGGTTTACGCCATTTATAATTTCGAATATTAAACTTAAAAACTTTTATAGAAGAAAATGGAGGTCTACTAACTCTAATTATTACTTAAATCAGTTTAAGAGACTTCGTGCTGTCGCTAAGAGTAGTATATCGGAGGCTTACAAGATCTATATGACTGATATCGAGCAGTCTATCCAACATAATCCAAAAAGTGTTTTCAGTTACCTAAACATGAGAAACAAAACTTCTAGAATTCCGGGGAGAATGTATAATGGAGATATAACATACGAAAATCCACGGGACATAGTGGATGCCTTTGGAGAATTATTTTCTAACATGTTTCTGCCAGGAGAGTCAGAGTCGAGAGATGATGTTAGTGCTTCTTTCAGTGGTCCATGTTTTAATTTGCAACTTGTTTCGGAGGATAAGGTGATAGAAATAATGTCGACTTTCTCTTGTAAACATACAGCCGGTGATGATCAAATTCCTAGCTTCTTGGTGCACAACGCCAGGTTTGCTCTGGCAAAACCGTTGACGTTCATCATTAACATGACCATTTCGAAGTCAATATTCCCTGATCGATGGAAGCGAGCTAGAATAACACCTATTTTTAAAAAGAATGATAAGAAGCAAGTAAAAAATTATAGACCTATTGCTATTATTTGTAATTTTGCGGAAGTGTTTGAGAAGATAATCTACTTGTCACTCTTTAACAATACTCGATCCTTAATCTCAACGAATCAGCATGGGTTTGTTCCTGGAAGATCTGCACAGACTAATCTAAGTGTCTTCACTCAATTTGTTTGTAAAGTTTTGGATCAGCGTGGCCAGGTGGACGTGGTGTATACCGATCTCTCAAGTGCTTTTGATTCAGTGAATCACTCAATTTTGCTAAATAAGCTTGATATGTTCGGTGTTGGTTCATCATTCCTTGCATTGTTACGTTCGTATTTAATCAACAGGCTCAACTATGTCTATTACAATGGTTATAAATCATTTGATTACATGTCCACTTCTGGCGTACCACAAGGTTCCAATCTTGGACCCCTGCTGTTCCTGTTATTCATTAATGATCTCTTAATGTTCACGTCTTGCCCTATCCTTGGCTTTGCAGATGATGTACAACTTTTTTCTCCTGTCTCGTCAGCTAATGATGTTGACCATCTCCAGAATAATATTAATCTTATTGTACAATGGTGCTCTGATAATCACTTAAAATTAAACACTAACAAGTGCTTCTATGTTTCTTTTTGTCGTAATAACAGCGTTAAACCTTCTATTTACTACATAAATGGTCAATTTTTAGTCAAAACTGATACCATCAGAGATTTGGGGGTTATATTTGATCATCGACTCAGTTTCTCCCAACATATTATAGCTATAACCTCATCTACATCCAAAAGTTTGGGATTTGTAATGCGTTCCGCCACGTATTTAAAAAAATACGGACCTGCTTAAGTCACTATATTCTTCCTTTGTCCGTAGTAAGCTAGAATATGTCTCGATTGTGTGGTCTCCGTGTTATCTTACTTATCAACTACTTATTGAACGTGTCCAGCGTCGTTTCCTCAAATTTCTATCATTTAAAACTACAGGTGTATACCCAGCAAGGAATGTTCATTATGAAACGTTACTTCATCAACACAACATGCAGTCATTGACATCAAGAAGAAATTTGCAGAGTGCTCACTTTATGTGGAAAATAATCCATGATCAAGTCGATTGTCCCAATATTTTGTCTGAAGTTAACTTCCATGTACCGAGAAGAAATGCTCGTCATTCAGTGACATTTAGTTTTCCAACCTCGCGAACTAATATTCTGAAAAATTCACCACTCTGTCGATTGTGTAAAAATGCCAATGATCCTTATCCGGACATATTTTTTCGGAAGAAGTGATGGAGATACAAGTATAATTAGTCGTCTCATTATCGTTATATTTTATTTTATTTTAGTTTTAATTGTAAAGTGTATTTATTTTTGTCCTGTTAATGGGTTTGTATCTGTTGGGCAAATACATATTATTATTATTATTATTATTAACTCAGCGTGAAGACCCAGTTGTAGGCGAAGATGATCACCACCCTGTCCTCCATAGACTGGTCTTGCTTAGATGATGTATCATATGTTGAGGAAGCCTGCTTTGAATTTTATCGGGTCTTGAATGATATTTTTAAGAGATCTGTTCCTATGTTTAATTTCAGTCATAAAACTCATGATTATCCCATTTGGTTTAACTCAGAAATTATTGAAGCAATACGTCTCAAAAATTTTTACCACAACCAATTTCGCATACACAAACCACAACAGTTTTTTGACCTATTGAAAATCTATGGAACCAAGTGTAAATCTAGCTATGTTAATTACTTGAATGAGGTTCAATCTTCTATGTTCTCAGACCCCAAAAAATGTTGGTCCTTTGTGCAAGCAAAAAAGGGAAAGTCTAGTATTCTAGCACGAATGAAGTTTTCGGATAAAGACATTGATACACCTTTGGAGATTGTCAATGCATTTAGTCCTTTTTCTAAAATTGTATACACTAATTCAGATTCATCGTACTCTGAATTAACAAGTCTGAAAAACCCAAACATATCCGTTCTGAAGATAGATTTCAAAGCAGATGAAATCCTTGACAGGCTAAAACGATATAAAGACTCACTGACCGCTGGCATAGACAACGTGCCTAGCTTTTTCCGAAGAGATTGTGCGAGTATTTTTATTACACCTCTACATCGTATTTTCAATCTTATTATCAAAACATCATCTTTTCCCCTATCTGGAAAGAAGCTATGGTTACACCTGTATTGAAGAAATGTGACTCTCACTTGATTGGAAATTACCGACTAATCAGCATTCTATGTAATTTTTCAAAAATGTTTGAATCGTATTTACTTTTCCGTCAAAAGCTTTTTTACACCATTTCAGCATGGCTTCGTTGAGATGAGATCCACTGTAACCAATCTATCGTGCTTGAGTCAGCATGTTACAGAAGCTTTGGAGCAAAATATACAAGTAGATGTGATTTACACAGATTTCAAGAAGGTTTTCGACAAAATTGACCATGATATGCTGCTGGAGAAACTAAATTCATTTGGATTCTCAAACTCGCTTCTACTACTCTTCAGATCCTACTTATTCAATAGAAAAATCTTTGTACGATATCGAAACTTTGTGTCTAGCCCGTTTTGTTCTACCTCCGGAGTACCACAAGGGTCCAACTTGGGGCCTCTACTATTTTTTTTATACATTAATAGAGACTCCTTATCTTGTCATAAACTACTTTTCGTGAACGGTGCCTGACGACTGCGACATTTTACAAGAAAATATAAATGCCTTATCTTCATGGTGTGCATCTAATCGATTATTGTTAAACAAAAATAAGTGTTTTAAGGTGACTTACAGTAGAAAAGAGTTCAATATTGTTTATAATTACTCAATTGAGGGAACTCATAATATAGCCAAATTAGATACAATTAAAGACTTAGGCGTTACGTTTGACAATAAGTTTACTTTCAGAAATCACATTAGTGAATCTGTTGCACATTCTTATAAGATATATCGGTTTATCTATAGGAGTTGCTCTGAATTTAATAATACCCAGGCGTTGCTATTCCTATATCTATTATTCTCTTGTGCGCTCCAGGTTAGAGTACGCATCTATAATATAGTACCCAATTTATTCCACATATTCAGATGCATTAGAGTCTGTTCAACGCAAATTTTTAAAATATGTGTCATTTACCATTGATGGTGTCTATCCTATTCAAGTATCTGACCATAATACCTTACTGAACAGGTTCAGTAATCTACTTAGCACTACGAGCGCCATCTTTTGTGTCCAATTTATTTATAATATTGTCCATAACAAAATAGACTGTTTATGTCTATTAGGTAGAATTATGCTTTCTGTGCCTAGGTTACACAATATTTTAATTAATTACTTCGAGAACAATTAACGTTTATTGTTGCATAGTTTAGTTTATGTGGAAAACTTTAGTTGACATTTTTTTATATATACTCATTATATTCATTTCGTTCATTTATTTTATATCTGCATTTGTACTTTTTTATTTTTTTCATTTCCTGTACTTGGGTGCTTATGCCCGTTGGAAATAAATATTTGTTATTATTATAAAATATTTTTTACAAAGTATGCATTTATTCCGTTTAATTTGTCCTAAATTAATCATCACACTCGATAAAATAATTCAATTTGAGTTGTACAGTGATTTCTGAGTGAATTAGCGCGAGTAAATTCCTAGCTTGACGGGCCCCCAGGACGCATGCTGCCGATGGAGGTGTTGAGGAAGACGAGCTGCTCGAAGGGCTTCATCTCGGACTTCTTGCATACGACCTGGGTATGGTCGGAGATGGCTCGTGTGACGGGTTCGCGCACTTCGGCAAGGAGTTTCGTGGAGAGTTTCATATGCTGGCCCCGGCACCAATAAATGGACCAATTTGTTTAATTTGTCATCACACTGGATAGAATAATCCAATTTGAGTTATTCAGTGATTACTCAGTGAGAATCGAGGAATAACTTCTACATTCAATTTGACATTTCAATTTTTCATGGCTAATCCAAGAACACGATCGTCGAATGGAGACGGAACTTTTCTCGAAAAATCGGTCAGCGCACTAATTTCAAAATACGATTTTTAAAGCCCTTTTACAGTGAATGCAACGATTTAAAGTGACCTGGAGAGATATTATCAAATAAAAACCAATTCCCCATGTTAATTCCCTATGTCCAAACGTGGATGCGGCACACTATATAAGGGAAAATTGTAGTTAATAAATAGGCTTCGGATTTTAGGTCGTTAAAAAATTAATAAAAGGAGACATTTTTAGGTCCCAAAATTGACGAATTAGGTTATAAAAATCTTAGTTTAGGTTCAAAACCTGGAGGAAAAAATATTTGCTCAACGCAAAAGCATACATCAAAAAAATATATATTTAAAACAAAAACATTACACAAAACATTATAGAAACAAATATTTTGTGTAACAAACAAAAAAATGATTAAATAAACAAACGATCTATAGTTACGTCCACTAATTAGCAAATCGCATTTAACAAAAAATAAAATATTAATTCGGGTATTTAAAATGAGTTACAAAAGCGTACTATATATTTCTCTAAATTTTCGAATATAAATTTACACCTTTGATCGCTTAAAACACTTTTAAGTTTTGAAAACGTGCGTTCCACATCACAAGAAGTGATGGGTGCAAAATTAAATATTGAACAATATACGTTTTCATTTATGTATGTATTGTTGGTAGCATTTCCATTACCGCAAATTACGTTATTTACTGAACATATAAAATCGTATCCTGGATCTTTTTTAATAGAGAACATAATTTTTGGAACGCCATTTCCCCCACCTTTCCTGGTGTGTTAAAGATGTACACAATTTTTCCACAATGTCCACACTTTGGTCAGTGACTATGTATTAACATCTATACTCACTGCTTTGGTTTAATTTTAAATCTATAGTTTCTAATTGTTCTATTGCACCAGCAATAATTTTAAAGTGAGTTTTAATGTACAAGAGTTCATTTTTAACGTTTGCTTTATTCAGGAATTCTTGAGCTTTTTTAATGCTTTGTGCATCTGTGGCTTCAAATGACATTACAACCTAAAAATATTCAATATAAGAATAATAGTAAAAACCATTATATATTTACTGACTTGTTTTAAAACATCAAAGTGTTCTGCATAAAACAATGCTGCTTGAATCCAAGTGCCCCACCTGGTTAATACAGGTTCAGGTGGGAGAGGTGTAAACTGTTTTTATAAAACTCTACTCTTATTGGTGCTTTTAAAAAGATTTTCTTAACATTGCTAATTATCCCATTGACATCTGGATAATTCAGCCTAATTGTTTCAGACACTAAATGTAACCCATGTGTCGTACATGTTAAGTGTGTTATATTTTCATAAAACACCTTCAAATTAGTACCAGTTTTGATCATGTATGAAGCACTATCTGATACAAACAATTTAACTTTTTTGTGTTCAGTTCCTTTTGGCCACAATAAAGCTGCAAATTAACAATTAAATAAATTATAATAATTTCAATGCTTAAAATTATCAATAGCACACCCAATGATTCGTTTATAAATCTCAAGATTGTGTTGCTATTGGTTTTATCAAGCTGCTTCAAAGCTAGTAGAAATTGACGGCCAGCTTCTTCAGAAGATAACTTTCCAATTACTAAATGGGCTATGTATATTGCTAATCCATATGTCATTATTGCCAACAGAATTTCTAATTTGTTTAATTACCTGTAAATTATAAAATTGATTTTTAAAAGTTTTTAAATAAAAATTCTAGTGCTCACCATATCGTAATCTTTTGGTAAATCTTTTTTTTCTCAGAGTGCTTTCTGAGGGTAAATGCCCTCCTGTATATTTATGCATAAAATTTTTAAACTCAGGACAATTAACTTTATTCCATGAAATATTTGCTGCGGTAAATGCCCTACATAAATCGGTGCAAAATTGAATAAAATCATTGTCGAAACCATTGTTTAATAAAGTCTGTTTACTGGATTTATTCTCGTTCTTTTTATGTGCATCGCCACTGCAGTGTTGTTCAAAATGTGATTTTTTTTCGCACTTAAACTAGGAAACAAAAATGTGAACATAATTCAACCTTTATTATTTTAAATGTTTACTTACAACTTTCCACACACTTTGCAGAATAACTCATTGTCTTCGTTTGAAGAAGGAAATTGAAAATTAGTGTCCAAATTATTCCCTAATCATAATTTGATTTTATCTTTCATGGATGATTTTACCTTAGGCATTTTGAGGATTCTTTACTGCATGCACAAAAATCAAAACCGGCCCCAGCACACTCACTAACACGCAAAGACACTCAGTATCACTAACAATAAACTTCTAAAATAAAATGCTTTTTCAGAGATTCACCTCCTTCCGACTATAATCTAAATGATATCCAGGCCAGCGTTGTCAGTTGGCAACATCAACCCGTACCATTAAAACTCAAGGGCGTTGTTTACAACCCATTTTTAGACAATCTGCCAGCCAAAACAATGAATTCACGGAAAATCTCTATTGTGCAAGCACGTCCGCTTCGTTGGTCGTGGAATCCTATTTGAGGTCTTTTAAAATTTACAATTAGGTCGTTTAGTTAACACTTTAGGTCTCTAACGGTAAATTAGGCATTTTAGGTAGTAATAAATGGGCGTTAAATAAACAGAATTTTCTAAATTCGGATAAATATATAAATTTCGCTACAATGCCTGAAGTAGATATAAAAAGGCAAAAAACCTAAGATCCGAAGCCTATTAATAAATGTTAAAGCAAACATTAAAGCAGAATAAAATGTGTTCATTTATTTCACTGTATTTATAAAATTTATTTTACTGAATTGTAGTTTTCATGTAACACGAATATATTTTATATTCGAACGTACGGTACTAATCACACACGTTTGCTGCACCTCACTCCAATATACTAATTTTGGATGTTGTTTAACATGTTTCTGTATTTTACACACATGTAACAAATTTATAAAATCCTTAGTTTTAATTAATTTTGGACAAACTTTGTTTGGTTGTACAATTATTATAATAATTTTTAAAGATTCTGCAATGACAATTTTACATACAATTTCCATAATCTGACACTTGCACAAATGGAAGCATTTTACTTACAAAAACCATAGTCAGCTACAACTGTTCAGACTGATTTTTGTATTTTTTGTATATACATAGAAAAATTGGTCTAAAGTTATTTATAGACAACTATTCTCTTTTCTTCGAAAATTATAAAATTTAATTTTGCAAATTTAATTATTTTATAAGTAATTTTGTAGGCAAAATGAAAGATAAATATGTCTGGACTGTTAAAGTACAGTTAAACAAATATGCAATGCGTATATTGCAAGTGAATTTTTTTTCTCACAAACAGCTGTCCTTTTTAGTTCCTGTAATTGGGTTTGTCCTGTTGGGATCAATAAATGTATTTATTAGAAAACTATGTCCGAAGTTTCTACAATAGCAGGTAAAAACTCTGCTGATATCCGTCAACGTCTTTAACAAATGCAAGATAATTCCGTCGTCATTCTCTGATTAAAAAAAATCGTTTCACTAATTTAATTAAGCAATTTTTTTCCAGGGACATCTCGTTACGTTTAATGAAAGCGGGGGAATTCTGCCCGTCGACCACATCTTAACTCTGAAGTCCGTAAAGAAGAAATTTCAGGGTCAATACGCATGTTCTTCTGCCAACAGCGAAGGTGAAAGCTACAGCTCCCCCTTCGAGTTAATCATACAGTGTAAGTAAACAAATTTACACGAAAAAGAGCAGCGGATGAAATTTAAGTAATGCCCATACTCACAATGATTAAATTTAGTCTGAAAGGAAAAATACGATAGCGAACGCTTGAACCTTCCCCAATGCAATTTGGCTGAACTCCCTGAAAAATTGCCGGCATTTAGATTTACTTAATCCCGGAACGAAGTTTTTCTAAATGTATTTCTTTGTGTTTTTCATTTGGTTCTTCGGCATTCATCAAGTTCGAATGTGATTTAGGCGACATGTAGATGAGAAAATTCATGGCGGGCTCGTTTTGCGTTCGAAAAGTCAGATACGATTTTTTACTGTTATATTAATTGCCACGTACCGTGATACATTGCTGACTGTCGGAATTCATGTCCGAAAAATTATTAAAATCTGGCGTATTCGTTTGTCATCAGATAATTGGCTCGTAGATTTCAGGTACGATCGGCGGCTACCGCACTGCAGGATTTTCAAATACATTGCTGGATACGGTTCGGATAATGGCATCATAAAGTTCTGTCACTAAAACATTGTATTTGGAAACATGTAGATTTTAAATTAATTCGAATTTAAATCAATCGGACGTTTAATATTGTAGTTATCGCGCAAATATAGTCGATATCAGCGATTGATCAGATCTGCAGAGAATGTGTTTTCGTATCCAATTCCATTCGGACATTTATTTAATATAGATAACATGTGCTCGAAAAAAGTATGTACACATTTCATTTATTTGTAATCTTACCCACGTTCATGCTGGTTATATAAATATTTGCCAAACCTCAAGTATGCAGGAACAACCAAAGAAATGAAAGACAGATTCACTGATAGTATTGACGACGAAAATTAATGTTAAACTAAAATATTTCCTTCCTTTTTACGTTGTATACAGAAACTTTCTTATCTCGAAGTAGCTCTTAAGATTAAGTTATTTAAATTAATAACAAATTTGAAAATTTAAACGACCATAGCGTTTACAGTCAACTAATCAGTTTATTACTGTGTGTAAATTTATTAGCTGCTGGAATACTTAATTAAAACCAGATAAAATCTTGACGAGAGATGATTAAATTCAAGACCTCTATTTTATATAAAATTGTTTAGAAGTTAGGGAACAGTAATAATTGCAGTCTTGCCTAATAAAAAAATAAAACTTCGCCATTAAAGAGCAGCAAGGAATTTATCGAACGAGCTGTCTCAGGCTGTGCTTGCTGATCGTAGAAACCTAAATTACAACCTGTGTAGGAACTTTAAATGCCAGGCAATAGTCTGCATAGTTGAATTACAATAGTTCGGTTTCGAGTAATACTCGAATAACAATAACGATGCTGATTTTAATCACAGAACAGATGTTGAATATCGACATGTCGACGTTTCATTATCTTTGCCACTGGCATTAAGGTACTTGCTCGACTAATAACAGACTAATTAATTTCGAGCTTCTGTAATCGCCGATGCACTAACATGTTGGAATAGATTATACAGACAGCAAATCTGTTAAAAATACTCTAACATATTAGTATTTGTTTTGTAAGAAAATTGCACTTAAAGTACAAAGAACTACTTTTCTGGTGTAATTGTGTTACACAGAATGGCACATTAATAAACGAAAAAATTCTAAAGCAACATTATCTAGTAGTACAGACTAGGTTTCTTGGTTTTGATTCTTTCAGTTTTTGGCAACGTGAAGTGCTTGTTTGATTTAGTTGGAAGCAGTTTGTTCACTGAAATGAAGAAGGGGTGGGTGGGCGGGATAACTTCTTTAATCAATAAAATTTTTTTAAATCAACATTGCCTCTGAAACAACATTCACACCCTGTAGATAGGTAATTTAGAATAATATCGAGAGCCAACTATTTTTCAAAATTGCAAAAATTATAGGAATTTTCAAAATCTCATGAAAGTATACAGAGTTTTTTTTATATATGTATTTTTTCTGTTTATGTTTCAATGTGAAAGCATCTTACAAAATTTGGTAACAGTCGGTCTAGTAGTTTCACAGATTACGTGTCGAATAAAAATTGATACAGACATCAGAGAGACAGACGGAAACGGGGATCACTTTATTCGTACTCTAGGGGTCATGAAACGTCAAGAAAATATGAAAGTAGCAATTCGTCCGATGAACTCGATTACTATACTTCCTTAGCTTAGGGTCAGGAAGTAAAAACCTATAGACAACCTGTAGACCTACTGTCGATTCAAATTTCATTTAAAGTTTCCTAATATTAAACAGTTATCTTATAACGGAAAGAGCAAAAGAAAGAAAGAGGGTGAAATATAAATTTTTTATAAAAAATGTGTTTACCTCACCACAATTTTCTTTTATACAGTTATGGATGTATTACTTTTTACGAGTAGATTTCATAGTCACTATTAAGCTATTATGAATAGCTCTCTTCACTGCCTTACAGTAAACTTTGGTGTAAATACACAAACTTCCACATTTTTTATTTTTCGAAAGTTATTGTAAAGTCGGAATATTTCCGATCCAAACAGAAAAAAACTTGAAAGACTGGATAATTACGGCGAGATTGTTGATAAAATAGGGCAACCATGTTAGTTTCTCAACAAGACGAAAATCGATTACTCAAACTTTTGTAGAATTTATGCCCGAAGTTACAGGAAAAATGGATTACCAGCTTTCGCAATGAATGCAGATTTCTAAAAAGGAATAACAAGTGGCTAGATAAAAAACAGTGACCAACTTAATTTTTATGCGTCGTTCACCTTCTGGTACCATATTCTGCTCAACCAGTCGAAGGATAATAAAGTTCAGGTAGAAATTGTGATGAGTATTGATGTAGGACAAAAAAAAAACATATTTAATCACCGTACAATTTCGTTGTGTGCCAAAAAGAAATAATCTGTCCTATATTTTTTAAATAATGTGAAAAACACTATTTATTTTTCACCTGCCCTAGGGCATTGTAAAGAAATTAGCAACTCGTAGTTTTTATTTGTACAAACTGTATGAACGTCCACGTTCAAGCTGACAAGTTTTAGCATATTTAAAAAGTCGGTCTTAATTTATTCTTGAAACTGGTGAAAAATAAAAAGTTGTATTGAGGTGTTATTACACTATAATGCCCTCGGGCAACGTTCGTTCCTCGGACTCACGTCCCTCAGGTTGGAACTTATAACGCCCTAGGTTCGTAAATAACTATTAGATGATCGAAAGTCTCTACTTGTGTGCTTGAAGTAGATACAAGAAATGTATTCCAGAACACAAAATGTTATTTACTGAAAGTAGGAAACATAAAATTCAAAATGATTTTCAAAAATTAAATGGTCCTGCTAATAAAATTTGTAAAATAGTGTTCTACACCAACAAACGACAGTAATACAAATGGAAGCTTTTTACGTAATCAGGTTGTAACAGCCAAAAATACCACTAAGTCAAAGAACCTGAAAAGGCCACCTAAACAATAACTTGATCAATAATTATATCATCCACATACCCTATATTTTATGAAAATCACTTTTATATACAACAACTAAGGATTTTGATTATAATTATTGTTTTCCATCTGTCCGATTCACAAAATAGGTTAGGATTTTTCTAGAATGTAAACAACTCGATTTATGAATGAAATCGAATCCCTCCTTCTACTATCCCCGTGCTCTTCTATTGCCCAACTCCATCTGCGTCAAAATGTCGTTTCCGGTTTTTTCTTCCTTGGTTTTCAATAAAATAAGTAGCGGAAACGGGGCGAGACTACTTTCCATCCTTCTGTTGAAGAGTGATCAACCACGTCGAATCTTCCAAATTCTTCTCCAAGTGATTTCCGGGTGTAGGTGCAGAATTTAGATATATTATTGGATGTCCTGTACATTAAAGTAACGTTTGATGCCCTCCCCTTCGATTCTATCGGATTATAACGCTGGGAGCAACTCGACCTTGGTCGGCTATTGAAAATTGGAAATTCGTAATTATTAAAAGAGCCTTGGATCATCCAAAGGTAATTATCTGTTGTCAATGAGTCTTTTCATGTGGTGGAGTAAATGGTGTATGTATTTCCGTGAAATTCCTCTTACCAAAAGGTGTTGGGTTCCCCCATGTGGTCGAGATGTCTTCCCTGTTCGTGGCGTCCATTCTTGCCTCCTATTGCCTTCATACTAGAAGTATTTACACTTACAGGCTCTTTTTTTATTCCCCCACTGGGATATATATCTTTTCCCATACATTTCGTGGATTTTCCCTGGAACTCGTGTTGGAAGGAAATTGGCCGGATTGATATAAACTTCTCCATCTACTCGTCGGTCCCACCACAACGACTAGAAGATCCCCCAGGTCTTGAGGCAAATCCAGCTTGAAGCCCCAGCTTGCGTAGCAGCTAAGTCATTATTATAAGCCCCTATTTAGTCTTTTTCGCGTATGTGAAGTGGCCCACTACGGTTAACTTCCATTGATTTAAAGTAATTTAATAGTAAATCGAAAGTGTCATTGAAAGTATAGTTATCTAATAATTTATTCATCTTAATACATAGTTTAAACTCTTTAAATATTACTTAGTTACATTTCATGTATTAGCTTCTTCGTTCTAATTCAGTCAATAATTATCTTGTTAATTACGTCGTAATTGTAAAATAATAATTGAGTTCAGACAATCTTTCGAAATAACCTAAAAACTGTATAATGTTATAAGAAGGTGTTGACCAACATGCCGGTTGCTTATGGTAGATCCAACCAAAGGTGGATAGTGTAAATTCCTGGTCTTCGCATGCGAATACGGAATATTTTCCCGAGAGTTTGGAAAATTCCACAAGGTAAATAATACCCTAACCTCACTCATTTGAGAACTCTCAATTCGTTTCATTCATTCATAGATAGGGTAGATTACCATTTGAAACTAGCGGACTCGTGATCTTGCGCGTTGGTTTTTGCCCGAGGGCATAAGTTTAGAAATTGAGGAACTCATTATTATTTGTCAACAATTTCATTTTCTTTAGGGTTAATTAAAGTATACCAGGTTAGTACCTTATTATTGTACGTAATAAATTCTCGAATTTGACTGGCCTAATTAAAGATATTAATCAGAGAAAAGTTTATTAATGGATGTAACCCCTCCCACCTAGGAGTCTCATCTCATTTATTGCTAACAACAAGGGATACTTGCTAGTCAAACCTAGGGAGAACACCAACCCTTCCTAAGAAAAGAAGTAAGGCAATAAGGTAAGGATAATAAGTTTCATTTTATTCAGTTTTAAGAATTTTTTATAAAGTTAGCCGAACTTAATCGCAAGATCTATGGCTGTCTTTTATTAATTAGAAAATGATCAAAAGAGTCACAGAAACCACATAATGAAAAATGTAAACGATTTCTGAAATACCATCCGAAAAAATTTTGTCACAATCCCCGACAAAAATGTTTTGAACAGTTTCTTCAAAGATAATGAAATATTATTTAATGATCACGTTTGCAATTCCGCTCAAGTCATCAACACAATGCTAGTCATCAATTTCTAAAATACGGAAAAATAAGTTTCCCGTTTGTGGCTGACGCTTGTTAGCGACTGTATTAGACAGAAGTACTTCCAGAAATACTAGTAGCTGCTAAAATAAGTTTGACTTTGGCTAATGAGATACCTTCTAAGAAAAGAGAGGGTGGGTGGGCGGGCGGGGTTAGTATCTAATAAAATAAGATCGATTTTGGCAAATGAGATACCCTCTAAGAAAAGAGAGGGCGGGTGGGTGGGGCTAGTACCTGCTAAGATAAAACTGATTTTGGTAAATGACGTGTCGTCTAAGAATTTTAATTAATTTATTATAATAAAAGACACTAGAGGCTCCAAAGCATTTTCAGATTTTTTCTAAACAGGAATACCTAGAATCTCAAGATTATTCTAAATTTTTCAAATAAAAGGGAGTCCCAAAAATTACTCAAAAGGAGCGCGAAGTGCGTCGACCCAGGGACGCATGGATGGAGTTTTAACTCTGCGTTGTCAATTTATATAAATTAAACACGTACGAGCTTTATCCATTTCATTTAATATACTCTAGATTTTGCCTTTTGTTCTTAATATTCATAGTCATCTTTTCACAACAAGAAACTTAGAACATGGTTAAAATGGTACATTTTTGCAAGGAAATATGGATTTTGCACTTATGGGGCGGAGCCTAATTGCAAAATCGATATTTCCTTATACAAATTTTACATTTTAAACATGTTTAAGTTTCATATTGTGTAAAGAAGTCTACACATATTAAAACAAAAAGGCAAAATGTAGGCCCGCCCACCCGCTCTCTCTCAAATGTGATGAATTTTTTTTATTTTCCGTGAACCAAGGGGGCGGAGCTTAACTGCAAAATACTATTTCTTTAAAAGAAATTAAAAACATGTTTTTGAATATCGTGCTCATCAAAAGATACTATGTATATTAAGAAGAGGCAAAATATAAACCTCGCCTACCCACACCCTTCTCAATTGTGATGATTTTTTTTATCCTTAAAAACTTAAAACACATTTAAAATGGTACATTTTTGAGAAGAAATATGGATTTTGGAATTAGGCTCTGGCCCTAGGTCTGCCAACGAATGAAAACTTCATTACTATTTGGATTAGGGCACGTATGGGTGGGACCTAATCTTTGCCTTTAATTTTTTCTTAATATATTTACATAGTATTCTTTGAATAACATGATACTCAAAAACATGTCTTACATGGTTTCTTGTAGACAAATAATAACGATTTTACAATTAAATTCCGCTCCTTTGACTCTCGACTATTAAAGAAAATCATCCCAATTGAGATAGGGTGGGTGGGCGGGGCCTATATTTTGCCTTTTTTCTTAATGTACGTAGTTGTTTTTTCAGAACAATAAACTTAAAACATGGTAAATTCTTGTAGACAAATATGGATCTTGCAATTAACCCCCCCTTCGATCTGACAACGAATGAAAAATTCATCAATCATCAGAATTGACAATTGAGATCGCAGCGGTATGGGAGGGACCTAATCTTTGGCTTTATTTTTTTCTCAATGTACATAATATTCTTTGAACAACATGATACTCAAAAACATGTTTTTAATTTCTCGTAGAGAAATAAGAATTTTGCAATTAAGCTCCGCCTTCTTGGCTCACGACAACTAAAAAAAAATCATCACAATTGAGATAGGGCCGGTGGGCGGTATTACATTTTACCTTGTTTTGTTAATATGTGTAGACTTATTTCGACAGCAAGAAACTTAAAACATGTCTAATTTTTGTAGTAATCGACATCCTTCACTTTTTTTTACAACACCCTTAAATAGGGCCAAATTGAACACCAAAGTTACTATCAACGGCAATTTGACAACGGAGTTTATAAACGACAATTTTCAGGTCTAACAGCAACGTCAGCGGAAACACCAATTCCAACGGGAACTTCAACGTCAGCGGCAAGTTTATAAATCCCACTTAATTGCAAAATCCTTGTTTTTCTACGAGAAATTGCTCTGTCAAACATGTTTTTGAGTAATCGTATTGTTTAAAGCAAACTATATGTACTTATTAAGTAAAAAAAAGCTAAAAGATAAGCCCTACCCATCCATCTCGCTCTCAATCTGGCTTTAATTTTTACTTAATATGCATAGTATTTTTTTAAAAACAGGGTACTCAAAAACATGTCTTACTTGGTAACTTCTTGTAGAGAAATAAGGAGTTTGCAATTAAGCTCCCCCTTGGCTCAGGACGAATAAACGAATAAAAAAAATCATCACAATTGAGATAGGGCGGGTGGGCGGGGCTTATTTTTTGCCTTTTTTTAATATACGTAGGCATCTTCTCACAATGAAAACTTAAAACAATTAAAAAGTTAAATTTTTTGTAAGGAAATATGGATTTTGCAGTTACGTTTCGCCACTCGGTGTGGCAACAAATGAAAAGTTCATCACAAGATTAGCTCCACCCATAGCTGCCCCGTTCTCAATTGTGATGAAATTTTCATTTGTTGTTAACCCAGAGGCGGAGCGTAATTGCAAAATCCAAGTTTGTATCCAAAAACTTACCGTTTTAGAAATGTTTTAAGTTTCTTGTTGTGAAAAGATGACTACGTGTATTAAGCAAAAAGGCAAAATATAAGTCCCACCCACCCGCCCTATCTCAATTGTGATGATTTTTTTATTACTCGTGAGCCAAGAGGGCGAAGCTTTATTGGAAAATCCTTATAGTTATTAGTGGTCTATGGTGACTAAAATGAGATTCTCTAATCAAAGTATTTGCAGATATCTAAAAAAAAAATCAACGTTACTTCAATTTGTTGTGACTTTTCTCAGTTTCTGGTGGTTCACATACTATCCATTGTCACAATAATGGTATCATGAAACAAAATATGTATATACACAACAGTAAAACAGCAAAAATTAAACTATGATGTGACAGGGAGATTGGGACATAATATTCTTTCTATGATTACTAGACAGCGAATAGCCATCGGGTTAGGCAAAATCCAACTCGGTACGGCTCATACAGGATGGGAATTCACTGCAGTTACGGGCTGCATTTTGTTCCCGTTGTCATTTACTTAGCCGTTTTACTAATTACGTTTTCGTTAATGGTATTTATGGAATAAGTGACGATTGAATTCAGTGATTATCACCCGCTACTGAGTCCCGGTGATCCAGCATGATTACATTTGTGGCGGCACAGTAATAGCTGGGTACGCGAAGTAAAGATCAGACGCTCTGTAGCCTAGTGGTCAAGACACGTGCCCGGCAACCGGGATATGGGTGGTTCGATTCTGTACCGGAGCAGCAAATATTTTTTTTTTCAGTTTATCTCTCTCTCTTTCTATAGCACGGCGTTAGATGCCTATGTTCAGACACAGTTCAGACTGGTATCGGTGTCTGTACGGAAAAACGTTATCTAATAGCTCGAACTCGACATCCTATTTGACGCTCAAGACTTTTTCAAATTCGCAAAAAATAAAACACTAAAAGCTCAAAGGATTTTTTTAAGTACATCCAGCAACAAAACACCAGATTCTTTTAAACTTATCCGAAAATAAAACACCAGGGGACCTAAAATTAACTGCGAACATTTTAAACGTAGAGTTTTGAAAACTTCGACAATTTTTGATACTTGAAACATTGTTAACTGCTTAGTCGATTTTTGCTGATTTGTACCTTCGCAAACATTAAATTATTATCAAATGGAATTTTATCAAATTATTACAAAAACAACAAACTATACATACGTCTATTTATTTAGCAATTATTTTTACGAAAAGTTTATATAAAAGTTCACCATTTATGTTTTCGATAAAATTAGCACTTTCTTTGGATGTAAATGCTTAATTTATTGAAGCTGAGGTTATTTTTGTTTAGGGAGTTATACTTAACTTATTCTAACTAAAATTTTTTTACCGACGTATTTTATGAGCAGTTTTAATTATTATTTGCTTATTAGCATAAGGGTCACTAAAGTTGATTCACTATTAGGAAATGGTTGTTTACCCGTTGACACAACTTCTAATTATTCGCATTCAACGACGGTTAACTGACAACTTATTCGTGCTGTTAGAACTCTGACTGACCCATTTCACTTCACTAAATCGAGGTCGTGCACTTTTCTTTCATGTCAAACTAGTAGGGTAAGACGCAGTTTTTCCATTTTGCATTCTGATTAGAGACCAGAGTTGTTACTTAAAATTGTTCCAATGTTTCGACGAACTTATGTAATACTGTTTTAACAAAACAACAATTATCTTAAATTTCGATATCTTGTGTACATTATATTCGTTTCAAATTTATTGACTACATCTTTGAACGCACTCTTAACGTCCACATATATATGAAAACAAAAGCTATCTATATTTTAAATGGTAAAAAACGTTATAGTCTATGACTATTTAACTGACTAGTCATTCTTACAAAAAAGACGAGATTTCTTTTGAGGGTTGAAGATTAAAATGGTTATAAATTGCCTTTAAAAAATTTTAGGAAGGAACTAATTAAATGTTTCATGAATAACTGCGAGATCGATAAACTCATACCGATTAAACGGTACCTCATTAAGACTGCCAAAGCCATTGTTTAAAAGTTTCCTAAAATCAATCTTTGGCTCAATGTTTGTTAATTCTAGAAGTTGAATAACGATTTAAAGAGCCATTCTCTTAATTGGAATCGTTTTGGATTGGGTCACCAGAAAGGGGCTGCGATCTTCCGCTTATTACACGCCGTCTCGTCCTTTCACCGAGAAAAATTAACTTTATCTTAAACTGCTGCGAGTTCACCGGAAATTGCGCATTTTTTCTTGCGCGACAGACCGACTGCTTAAGCAGCTGGATGAACCAATAAAACTGCTATCGTAACGCATTTTGAACGAGAATAATGTGTCAATCAAGCCGACGAATTGGAAAACCATTCGAACGAATATTGTAATTTTCTGATTCGAACGCTTTCCACGTCGGCCGTTCTGCACTAATGTATTTGTTTGTTACCGCTGTTGAGTCGCGAAATTGCCCAGAAACAGCTATGCGAGTTAATTGACTGTAATTGCCAATTGAGGTTCTGGAGGAGAATTTTCTTATTTGTATTCATCGAGTCTAGACCTAAACAAGTCACCGGTGGCGGTTCTATTGTCATCAATTTATGCGTTAGTTAATAAATCTTGATCAGATTCAATTTACCTGCAGCAGGGTTAGTCGAGTTTTAGTGTAGGTGATTTATTACCGTACAGCGGATAATATAAAGCTGCTAATAAAACAAATTTGAATAGTGAGAAGTTTTAGATTTGACCTACAGAACAAAAACCTCTGCAATTTAACCAAAATTTAAATTGACTATACACAAGAAAATAAAGTGGGAAAGCGAAAAAGGATTAAAGCTTAATTATTTTCTAACCAGATGTAATTTAATCTTAGTTGTTTAATTTAACGGAATTTCTTGCACGGGTACTAATTTTTCAGATAGCTTGTGAATAGTTTAACTCATCCTAACTCATTACTTAATAATCTTTCTGGTAACTGAAAAATTATTTTCCAGTCTCACAATTTTGTTTTACATTCCAACCAATTTAGAAAACAAGAATAAAACTTTTACCAGATCGACGGATTTTTTTTTGAAAAATTAATGTTTCTGGAACTAAAGCGCGAAATTTCAGAAAGATTGTAATTACTTACTTCTTGTTTATAAATGTTAAATACATAGATTTGCACTCCTATGAATAGTAAATAAAATCGGTTTTCTCAATTGTGGAGACAGTTTAATGATGTTTTTCCACGTTTCTAAAAGGAACATTTTTGTTTTTATGAAGTTAACTACTATGTAGTGTTAGTAATTAAACAACCAGTTTCCTAAACATCGCCATATCTTAAAATTACGACAGCTGTTATTATTAAGACTACTTTCCATCAATCTGATTTAGCCCAGACCTCAGCGATTATGAAAGATTACAACTGTTGTAACTTGTGTCAATACTGCTCCTCATGCCGGACTTCTTTTGATCTTTACGATTTATTTTCTCAAATCTTTTAATAACCGCGCGGAGGCTGCACCAAATCAGTATTTTTTTTTCTGTTTCAAAATAATTGTGTCGGCCTGTGTCAAAAATATACGTGGTGGGTCAATAAACACGGAGGCCCTCTTGTTAGGCTGATATTTTCGGACTGTTTTGAAAGTGAGTTTTCAGCGGATGTCGACGTTTTATGAAACCCGGACAACCTCTGCTACATTTGTAGGTTTTGTGGGTGTATATAAAGCTGCCTCATCGATCTGTTTCATTAATTTTCAAAAATAATTCAGCACGAGAACACTTTATTTCATTAATTTCTTAGGTTGAGAATGGTTTTAGTAAAAAATAGCGATTTTTGGCGTAAAAAATTTGTAACGACGTCCAACGGACACTAGGCACCCGTGATGCTTCTAAAATTGTAGTCAACGGACCAAGTCATTAACAATGCCTAAAAAACGAATATTTTTGAGTTTTCCACTTTGGTAGCAGGACGTAATATCTAAGGACGCTTTAGTTTCATCAAGTATCTTGACTGAATTTTTCGACAGAGTTTTGTTGTATGAAATTAATTTTATCTATTGACTCAGCTACAATAATTCATTAATTTGAATTTAAATATTAGTGAGCAAACAGGTGCCTACTTGCTAATAAAAAACAAACCTGTTTATTTTTGGGGACAGAAACAAAAATGGTCATTTTCATGTTTCTAGTCGAGTTTGCATTTAAGTTTAAATTGAAGTAGCCAATTTGTCTCAAGTTTCATATTCAAGTAGCTACAGTATTCTGGTAGTGATCAATATCTTTAGCTTTAAAATTTTATTGATTTTTTGGCAAATTACAGTTTTGTACTGAACAAAAATTCTACCTTAATATTGGACGCTACATCGTGCAAAGTATTAAGATTGTTCTAAGTTCAAATCAGTTTTCCATTAAAAAAGTTTGTTATGACGTCATCAACACTTTAACAAGGCCACCTATGTCAATCTGAATAGGTACAATGTAATATCTACAATAAGAATACTGTATTCCATATTTTGTGGAAAATAGAACTAACTGTTTTTCACCAATAAAAAAAATCCGGGAGCCGGTTCTAGTTTTGGTCCCCGGACCTCGCGGCTGTGAATCTGATGGTTTATTCTTTAGAATGTTTAGAAACCAGTTGGACAAATCAATTGAAATTAGGTGTAGGGGTACAAGAAATAGTGCTGTAATTATTCTTCACACAAACCTATTAAATAAAGTGGTAACAGATCTGCAGACAGCAGGACTCCGCAAGTACGGCTGATACATTTTTGTTGTGCAGTTTTTCGAAATCACTAAGTGTTACTGTTAAGTACGTGACAAAATATAAACAGCACATCTGAGGTTTCTTGAGGACCCAATTAGACTAACAAAACAAAGTCATAAAAATTCCTCGATTCTTTTCGATAAACGGATGAACCGGGGTCAATAGCACCCCCCCAATCCCTGCGCCACGGGAACGCAAATTTCAATTATTATTTTTATCATTATTAAATATCGCCAGGCGCATTCTCTATTTTCAAGAAAATAAGGGGACTCATTCGTAATTTGATGAATAAACAATTCTGTGGTGACGTGATTAACATAGATAATACTAGTAACAAGCCATTACCTTGCAAGACAAAAAATACAAAAGTGGCAATTCGTCCCAATTACTATATTTCCTTAGCTTACGCTTGGGAAATAACGGAAGAATTAGCTTTCGCTCGGGAAGTAAAAATTGTTTTGATTTGTATGAGTTTGTCGCCTCAAAACAGGGGACTAAATTTATTGATGCAGTCACAATCGAACAGGATATTCTGAATATTATTATTATAATTTTTATTAAATAGAGACGGGCGTATTCTCACGTTTTCGAAAAAGTGGGGTAAATTCATCCAAATAAAAATTGCTATGACGTCATAAATATAGATAATACACAATGCTAGAGAAAGAAAAAAAAAACGAACGCGCGATGTCTGGTTCGTATTTCTCACGCTCAACCACTAGGCCACGACCGGGATGCCTTACGTTAATGGTGAACTCCTATTATACGGTGCATTATGTTTTTGCAAAAATTTGGACGGTTAGGGAAAAACTCAAAGCGGATTCGTAAACCACACTTATAGCAGTATATTGTTGTTAAACAGTTAAATCAAATAAACATAGAATTTTTTGATTAGTATTTAACCATCTACATTCTAATATATGTAGGTACAAAATTTGACAACAATTTGTATTGTACAGCAGTTTTGGAGATTACGTGTCTAATAAAAATGGAGGGAGAGAGAGAGAGAGAGAGAAAGAGAGAGAGAGAGAATTCAGGAGTATATTTTTTCATAAAATTTAAATAACCGTAATTACGCAATGTAATAAGCGAACGTAATCATATAGTTGGTGGCGAGGATTAGAATAATTTTTGCTGGCGTTTTACCCTCTACACGATACTTAACTACGTGGAAAATATTGCATAATAAAAATTGTAGAGTAATTATGTTAAAAATCAAAGTGGATTCGTAAACCGCAAGGTCAGAAGTACATTATTTCGTTACAATTATTAATTGCTTAAGATAATAATGGAACTTCATCAAATGGTTGGTGGAGATGACTAGACAAATTTTGGTTAGCGTTTTTCCTAACACACATATAAAATTCGATATCGACGACAGACAGACGACAGACAAATGGGAGACCAATCTTGTGGAACCCTAGGGATCATGAAACATCGAGAAAACATAGGACTAGCCGGTCGTCCTATGCATTCGATGACAATATTTCTGTATATATGTGGTAGATCAAGTTTGCCATTGATAAGCTTGTGCAATAGCAACAGAATATTTATTTTCCTCCTCACTATGATAGAGATGAACTCAAATTCATGAAGTAGGAGTACGTGATCGTAAGCTCTATATGGATAGATGTGTGTTTTGTAAACAAGTGTTTGAGAAATCTACGCTGAATAATTTCAACCATAGCATTATAGACCTGATAGTTAGAATACCAAGCAGTGGATGCATATTCTAACCTAGTGTTACAAAATAAACTCATAACCACCCCGGTGCGACGCCTATGGGTTTTTCTAGTATGTGTGTCGATGAAGGGTGACTCATCAACGGCGGAGCGACGGGCGCATAAAGACAACTCTGGACCCGATTACCGGAAGTCCCGAAGCGGCGTCCAGGGAAGTCTCTAAGCAGCAGTCGCGATGGATATTCGAGAAAGACCTCGATCGCAGAAATATGGGTCTAAATAGAGACGACCGTCGGGAACGGTGGATTCAGGTAGTTGAGTCAAGAGCGTTCAGTGAAATTCGCCGAAATATTTTCTGTACATGATCGTTGCAATAGTTACTCGTGTAAATTCGAGTTAGTAATAAATAAATTGTTGAGTTTAATCCACGCCAATTTTATTTGCCCGAGCAACGTAACACTACTTAAAATAAACGCACGGTATAATGCGTATGATAAAGCCTAGCATAGAGCTGCAGGAGGAAATAACATTGTAGGTAAGCAGAGAAAAATGTTGTGCCTCGGTGAGATTCGAACCCACGTCTCTTTGCTTTCCGGGCAAGAATGCTAACCGCTACACCACAAGGACACTTATCTTTACTCTGCTTACCGACGTGTTATTGTGCCGCCACAACATGAATATAATGCTGATCGAACTGAAAACAAAAATCAAAAATATACTCAAAAATTCTTAGTTGAGTCGCACCGGAGAAGAGGAGTTTGATCAATGGAATAGTTAAATATAATTATATTCTTCTTGCGAATAAAAGATAAAATAATCTTATATTTTGGAATATTTAACCTGAGTTTATTAACAATGCACCAATTATGTAAGATATTTAGGTTGTCTTGTAGGAATAGAACATCTTCATAAGAATATCAGTGTGACACAAAACAATTTGGCATCATTAGCAAACTATAGTAGCAAACAATACAACACCGACTGCAAATCATTTATATATAAGAGAAAAATGAGCGGCACAAGGACTGATCCTTGAGCAACTCCAGAACCAGCAATGGCTGCGATGAAAAACCATTGTACTGTACAATTTATGTGCTGAGCGTAAAATATAATATAAAAGTGTACATTAGCCCCTTGCAGCATGGATTTATGGGTAGGCGGTCACCATTACAAATTTAGTCTGTTTTACACAGTTTACATCAGAGGCAATCGATAATAGAAAACAGATTGATCTAAAGTATTTGGATTTTCTTAAAGCGTTTCATCAAATTGATCACTACGTATTATTACGAAAGTTAAAATCATTTGGATGTACAGATGCATTCTTCGATTTGTTGAAATGTTATCTGTTAAATAGAGATCAATGCGTCAGGTTTAGATGTTATGTTATGTTGTCTAAGAAAATATTTCCTACTTCCGGTGTGCCGCAGGGGTGGATTGTGGGTCCGTTGTTGTTTTTTGATATTTATGACTGATATTACCAATGTTGTGATCGTTGATAATTTACTATTTGCGGATGACTACAAGATTTATAAAATTCCACTTTACTTCCATCGAAGACTGCTTTGCTCTTTAAGCTGATTTGGATAATATCTCTTAATGGTGCCTAAGAAATCGACTATTCTTAAATATTTCGACGTGTTTGGGCATTTCGTACTTTCGTAAAGAGTCACCACTATTTTTCCAGTATATTATCAATAATATAAATTTAAAACGGGTTGATAAGATTACTGACCTCGGAATTTTATTTGATGAGAAATTCACATTCGTTCCACTTATTAATCAGATGGTTACTAAAGTAAATAAAATTTATAGGTTCATATATGAAATTGAAAGGATTTCAGTCACTAAGACATTAACTCTAAAAACTTTATTTTTTGCGTTAGTCAGATCCCAATTGCAGTACGGTTCGGTTGTATGGCAACCTATATATCAAGTCCATATTAATCACATTGAGTCTGTGCAGCGTTTGTTTCTAAAGTTTCTAATTTATTTTGAAGATGGTGTGTATCCTGAAAGGCGATTCAGCAAATTTCCTTATGATACTGTCTTTTAGAAGGATATTTGGTGTCTTATATATATATATTATTTATTCTTGCGGAACTCTCACCATTTTGCCCTTTATCACTTTTTTATGGTTTTGCTTTCTCTGTAACTGGGTCTACCCCGTTGGGAAAGATGTTGTTAGTAATAATATTAATAATTATAATAACTTTTTACTGAAACCAAAACTGAATAATTTCTTCAAGATGGTCTATCCGGTCAAATACTTTAGCCAAATCAGTGTAGATAACATCTACCTGACAATGTTGGTATAACTTTTGCGATACGAATTGGGAAAATGTCAGAAGATTAATTGTTGTAGACTCATGATCCAAACAATCATGTTGTATAGGAATGTATAACTGACTCAAAAATTTTAGCAAAATTGCACAACAGAGAAATGGGTCTATAATTTTTAATCTCAGAAAAAACACCTGATTTCAGGATCGGACAAACCTTGGAGCTTTTCCATTTTATAGAAAAAAATTATTAAAAATCAGCAACAGCGGTTCGATTAATTGAAACTTGCCGAATGGCCTTAATAATACCATTTTGTGTAATATTAGGTATATTTACAGTGGAACTTCCGAAACAACCATCTCCATCAGTTAAAGCATTACACTCCATAAGATCAGAAAAAAAAAATCAGCAAAAGTATTAACGATATCGTTGAGAGTTTCAAAAGTATTGTTCTCAAAGGACATCTTTCCGGGAATTGTAGTTCCACCTTTCTTTGCTTTAATGAAACGCCAGAATTGCTTGGGATCAGTTTAAAGGTTTTCTTGGATCCTTTTGAGGTACGAATTATAGGCAATAGAAGCTATTTTTTTTAATAGATGCTCTCGCTTCTTTAAATTTAGTTAGTTCAGCGAATAAGTCGGAGCTTTTGTACTATTTTAGACAACAATCTTTTTTTATAGGACTTCTAATCTCACTATCAAACCAAGCAGGATAACGTCTCTTTCTTGAGCGAAAAATAGGAACAAATTTATCAACCAAATTAAATAATGTTTTATAAAAATAGTCAACCATATGGTCAACTAAAGAAAAAGTAGCTAATCTCGACCAATCAACATTTAGCAAATCGCGGTGAGGGAAATAAAGTCAGCTTTTCGAAGATTCTATGTCTTGACGTCAGCATCAGCACTTGAAAAGTTTTTATAATTGATTATATAATATAATAAATGACAAAGCCGGATGATATATGTCTTCAATAACTAGTGAAGAATCAACATCACTAACAGAGCATTCCTAGTTTGAAAAAGATAAATCTAACAATTTGTTATTACAATTTATGACGGAGATCAATATTTTGACTAAAATAAGGAATATTAAACTCTCCTATTAAAATCATATTTGTGAAATGGAACCACTTTTCTTCGAAAAAGTCACATAAAGTGTTAGGCTCATCAGTAGATGGAGTACTGGGAATATATATTAGAAAAACAGACAGGATATGGTAATCCAAAGTTAGTAGACATCCAACCAGATCAATTGCGAGACAAACATTTGAAAAAGAAGTTAAGTTTATTCGCTGAACACAAATATGCTCTTTTGGTACAGATAAACTCAGAATTAGATACTGAATTTATTAACAAGTTTCTGTTAGACATATTAAATCATATTCGCTGATACAAGAAGCACCAAAAAAAGTATCCAATTTATTCTTCAGACTGCGAACATTTTGGTAATAAAGGCTGATTTTAATACTGTTTTCGTTTTTGCTTGGATTAATCCAAATATAACCTATGATTCCTAAAATTTCGAGTCTAAAGTGGCTTTCTAATAAAAATTCATATCGTAGATAACGTATCGATCTTCAAATCAAGAATGGCTCACTGCACCTATCCACATTGATATATGTGTCCTTGCTAAAATGCTGTTAACGTCATCACAAAATTTTGTTATGGAAAAGCTCACTTACTTTAAACATACACATATCTGCTCCTTTACCTGTACTCTAACAGTCCACACATATCTTTATTTTAACTCATAGGGTTATCATAAAAAAAATAAAGTTCACAAAATTAAATTTTATAATTTTTCGAAGAATCTGTACTTGTTCGCCTGTACTTCAGGGACGATAGAAGTTCTGCCTAAATAACCTTAAGCCAATTTTTCAAGGCAAATGTATGAAATTCGCCATTTATTTTGTTAAGTATTGTGCTGTGATTAATAAATAAATAATAATTCATTTTCTCTTTTAAATTTAACATACTACTAATAAAACGTTTTTCCACATCTATGCAGGAAATAACAGCGTTAACTTTGTGATAAAAAATCCTTCTGCGCTATTAAACTGTATTTTCTCAAATCTTTTAATGGCCCTGCGGAGGCTGCAACAAATCACCTTTTTTCTGTTCCGAAATAATTTTGCGGATCTCTGTGAAATAAATGCGGTGGATTAACAAACACGACTGCCTTCATGTTAAATAGGCATTTACGTACAATATGTTACACCGCGATGTGTTTTGGTGGCCATCCACTCCGTTCAAATGCACACCCTTTGCTTTTACTCCCTGTGCATGTGGCATGTTAGGCAACGTGTGTGCCAACCACAACGTTCGAATCCCTGAACGCTCCGAAAATATTCCTCACTGTGCAGTCGGAATTCACACACCATCGATATACTTACCATAACCAGAAACGAAACCAAGTCAAGCTTGCCTTAGATAAGTTGCGGATCGAACTTCCATTCATCAGCGCAGCCGATAGCATCTGTCTGTGTCTTTAAGAAAAGTATCAGGCGTTTCATGAATTTGCAGATAACGTGATGAATTAAGACAAAATGAAAACGAACCTTTGAATGCAAGTGAAAAATGAGAAGTCAAATCAGAAAAAATTGTGATAATGAATACTGTGATTATAAAGAGCCAACAAGTCATAGATGTATAAGCAAATTTATTGGATTGATATTCCAAAAATTTTTATTTAAATTATATCGTTTTTATTATTTTTATTATAACACGTGATCAAAAAACCCTCTACTAGTTACTAATTGATCGTTTTTTTTTTGTGTGGGGGGGGTGTTTTAATGTAGGTATAGTAGATATTTCAAGCATATTTAATAATATTCAAGCATTTTAAGAAATTATTTTATGTTCTGTTTTAGAGCACATATAGTGGTGCAAAATACGCAGATACTTAATAGTTTATAGAAGACAACTTTGTAGCATTGTCCAAAGTTGCGTGTATGTCGTTAGTGACTTCGTGTCCTAGAATAAACTTTGTTAAGCTAAAATCTATTATTAGAAAAGTAAACAAAGTTTAACGAAAAATACAGATATAATCTGATCATGAAAGTATTTTATATAGAACTAATAACACCTAAATGGAATAATATCAGATTCAGAGTACTATAATTACATGGATTCGTTGGCGATTGTATTTTCTGTGTAACAGGATTGATTAAAGCACAGCTGCTGTTTAGCCCACATTCAGTCGAAATCAAAACGTTTCTATTTCATTGATGACTGATTTTAATTAGAAGTGGGGGTGATCACGATAGATTGAGGTAATGTATACCTACGCTGGATCTTTCAGAAGTTGAAAGGAAATTGATTAACCTTAGTTTTCTTAGAATAATAAGAACTTCAAAAATTATTTATCGATAAACTCCGCAAGTGGGAATAAGTACATAATAATTTCACCAAATGAAATGAGTGTTTTAAATGTTCTAATTGTTTTTCTTTGCGATACGTATCAAAATGATTAACATTTGCTACAAAAGTGGCATAATAGTTATATTTTGGTGTTAAAATATAAATTATAGACCATAAATCAGACAAACAAAAAAAATATTTCTTTATTTGTATACTTCCAAAGCCCACATTAACATTTATTTACATATAAATGGGCGTAGTAGTGCAGTCATTAAAAAGCAAAGCGTAAAGTACACACCCAACTTCGATTAAGAGACCCTTACATTGATTTGTAAGAAAGAACAGGATTACTTACTTAGTTGGCAAAAATCATGAACGTCGTAACTAGTTATTAGGGTATGAAATCTGTTTTACTTGGAATTTTCACATGTGGCCATCAGGGGCGGCTCATGACTTGAAAAGTTGATGAGGCAAAGCACAATACGCTCCAAAATATAAATAAATCAAGATTACTTAAATATTTTCTACTTAGTCAAATAAACAAATTTGTAAACTCATTTAACTGTCCACCAAGAACCAACGTGAAGGTGTAAGGAACTCTTGTAAGGAAAGGATGGGAATGACAGGACAAAAGGAAAGGGAAACGTGGTCAGAAAAAACTAATATAACTTAAAAAAAAACAAAATTAAAATAAACTTTAAAGAAAACGTATCGAAAAAAATTAAATACAACATAAAATAAACCTATTTGATTTATAACAAAAAAGAAAACGAAAAACATATAAAACATAAATACTCTGGATTTATTTTAATCTTTTTTATAGATCAATAATTAACGATTTACTCAAATAAGGAACCGGCCGTTTTAATTCCTTAACTACATACAATTTATCATCATACGTGAAAGTAGAAAAAACAGAACTGCTATTGTCATTTAACGTTAGTAGAGAAAAATTCCGATTTACTCGTAATCTTAAATAAGGATTACCGAAATCAAATTATGACAAGCACAAAGCACTAACGCGACACACACAAACGTAGGCACTCGTAAGACAAAATTCTGTTACCGAAATTTTGAATCAATTTATACACACACAGATTTGTGGCAAAACAATCAACGGCCTAATTTTGAATACTTCTGCAAATGCAGACTGCATTGGAATCGCACGTTCTCCGCGCGCAAATATTGTTGTCCATCTCTTTTGCAAGCACGGAAATGAGGCTAGCCTCAATTTTGTCTTTTTTCAACTCATACCGCTTATGAGTGTATTGCAGGTTGCTTGCCTATTAACGATATGATTTCTATATCCGCTGTAGAGGCAAGCTCCGAGTTTGCCTCATTCGCGTCACAAAATACATGTTGTGTCGAGTGTTTCAGCGCGCTGTTTAATTAAGGGAGCAACGAGTACCTACTGAGATAAAAATAAGAATATAATTTTCCATATTTATTTTTAAAATTTTAGAAAAAAGACACAAATTATTGGCCGAAATGTGTCGTTGAAAATAGTAAAAATCCTAATAAGGCGTAAAATTCATTGGTGAGGCACTGCCTCACCTGCCTCATAGGACAAGCCGCCCCTGGTGGCCATCCAAGTACCTTAGTTTTTATATCATTATCATAAATATGGTTTTTTGGTTTACATAAACCACCATCTTGAACCAACATAATTCAAATAGCGTGATTAAAATACTTGCACATATGATTTTTACTTCCCGAGCGTAAGCTAAGGAAGTATTTCTGATAAGGTACATGGGGCGACTGGCTACTTTGATGCTTTCTCGACGCTTCATGTATATGAAAAAAAGGGTTTCCCGTTTTCATTTCTCCAGCTGACTGCTGTCTGTGTTAATTTTTATCAATATGATAATCTTAGAAACTACTGGATCGTTTCTTATTAAATTCTGAATGTTAGGAATATCGTGTTGATTGTAAAACGCTAACCAGAATGTCTCTGATCATTCTCCCCAACAATGTGATGACACCCTCTCAAAATTTTTCATGCACTGAGGATTTAAATTTAATAGAATAACATACTCCTGTATTCGTGGTTTATGAATCTGCCTGGAGGTTTTCCCCGAGGCATCCAAATGTTCGCAAAAAATCGAAATTGTATACCAACTTTTTATACTAAGTATTATAATCAAGGATATTATTGCTGACGAGTTCAGATTTTTAACGCGCATAGTCAACGTTTGCAAATCATCTGATCAAAATTCTTCATAACTATTACAGATTTGATGTAAAATTTTTTTGACCTTGTCAAAACGTGGAGAGTAAAATGAAAGGTTTGACATATTTTTGCATTTTTTTCAAAAACAAATGGTGCACATTTTATAAATTTTGCGCATTGCTTTATCATAAGCCTGTTAATAGTTGTGTTAAATCTCAAAGTGTGCTGTGTTTTTCCTGTTCAGTGTTTCTTAGAAGTCGCTATAGAGATGAATACTTTTCCACATTTTCTTGAATATTTTCGATTTGGACCAGAGTTCCTCCATGGTCTTCGATATTCTTAGACTTTTGCTGTCAGTTCGTCTTTTCAATACTATCGAATCTTGGAAATCACCTGCGTTGAATATACAGATATAGACCTATCTATAGTTGGAATCTTATTCCCAGTACTGTCTAAAAATCTAAAAATTTAATATAGTTTGATTTTGGAATATAATCTATATTCGGTATTCCGTCCTCCGTCTTCTCTTCTTCCACTGATATCAACTTGAATATCTTCTCTCATCGCATATCGTCTCTGATCCGTTATGGCAGAAATCCGAGTTAGCTAATGATAAGTAAATATTCGGCAATTTCAGGTTCTCTTCGTATTCCATGAAGAATTAACTTGTTTATTCCTCCTTCTTAGTCTTGTTTTGTTTTCAAGTTTGGGGTATATTTGTCACTCCTGGTTTTAAATTTTTCGTTTTCGGTTCCTTACATTGTTTGTACAGTAAAACATGGTACTTTTTAACAGGTATTACATAATAAAACGCTCAAACATCTTTTAACTGCTTCGCGTTGTAGACAGTTTAAATACAATTATTCGTTTTTGACAATTTGGATCTGTTTTTTGGAAATTAACATGGGCTCATTATTTAGAATTATAGGTCAAATTTTATTTGAAAAACTACTTGTTGATGATCGTTATGATTCAGTGACGATGATGAAATTTTTGCTGTAGTTTTTCAGCAGCTACAATTATATATATTCTATATTATTTTGCAGTGAAATAGAAGGATTTTAACAGCTCTTGGTACAACTGCCGTCACCGGCGATGAGTCATCATCGCTGCACATACTAGAAAACTCATAGGCGTTGTACCAGAATGGCGTATGGGTTTATTTCGTAACACTGCCCCCTCTGTAGTTCTGATCGTTCCTATCAGAAACATCACTGGTGTGACTGTCGTTCTTCATGAGGCGGCCTAAGTGAACGATCTTCATTTTCGTCTTCGACCATTGTCGAATCCTGCAAACGATAGCATTGATCCTCATCACGACAGTAATGGGCCTTCCCAGTCTGGTGAAAACTTCGTGCAACGATCAATCCTTCTTCGGGGGTTATAAAGCCATATCAAATTTCCTGCCTGGAACCCTACTGGGTTGTTCCTAATATTGTAACATGTCTTCATTCTACCACTCGCCACTCTATTCTCGTGGTGTAGCACTTCGTGAACGCTAGACAGCCTTTTCTGTAAGCCATCGTCGTAGCCTTTGACAGTTTTCCTGTTATATCTCCTGCAGTTCCTCCAAAAGTCGTTGTATGGTTTTATAGACCCTCTCGTTCTAATGGTCGGCCGCACAGGTCCTACACTACTTGAACCATCTCTCTACGTCTTCCCGAAAAGGGACCCAGTAGAATTTCTCCCTGACTTTAGCAAGGGTCTCGTTGATTCCAAAAATGAGCACCAGAGCCTCATGTATTTGTCGAAGTACTCCCTTGGTTCGAATGATCGGAACCACCAACAGTAATATGCCCCCCATCTGGACTTTCCCAAGTTGGCTTAAGCAATCCGTTCTCGACATGTAAGGAGTCTCATTGAGCCCATAACGCCTTGAGAGAAGGTGAATCGTGTGACATATCCGACCAGCCAGATCGTTCGATCCAATCTTCTTTCCATCTGAGGAACGGTGCAGTATCCACGTCTTCCTCCTGGTCTTTTTTAAATCGAGTTGTAGTCCATTCATCATCTCTTACAACTGCTTTCTTCCTGCTGTTGAACCGTGTTCTGCGCTGATCAACCTAGTCGTAGTGTTTGCACTTCTGATAAACGATCAATCTTGTAGGCTTTATTTTCAAGACGTAGGACTTCCTTCACTGTATCAATTGTCAATCCGTGGCGATCAATCAAATCCATTTCCAAAATGAAGTCATATTCCATGTTAGCCACGAGGGCGCAATGTCTTATTTTCAGTTGACCAATACAGTTACAATTTTCAATCTGACCGTTTCGGCTATAGGTTCTACATCTTCAGCTCTCACGCATCCTTTACGCACAATTGATACCTCAGCGCCAGTATCGATGGTGATTGCTGCTGGATTTTCATAAATCTTCCCCGGTATACTTGAACCACTACCTCTGGTCAAACTTCTGATTTTCACTTCTCTGTCGGCCTTATTCTCACTAGCTAGCACCAAGGTTGTAGCCTTCTGTTCTTCTTCCCAAGAACCTGCTGTCACTGCTGCTTCAAGTTGCTTCTTGTACGATGACCATGGTGTCTGGCCATCGTCTGACCTGACCTGACCTGACCTGACCATGGTGTCTGGCCATCGTAGGTGGGTGATTGAATTGTTCTGGATTCCGACGTCACATTAAAGAACCATTGGTTGTTGAATTTTTTACTATCTTTTCAAATTTCTTCATTGTCTTTTCTATTCTATCTTCTATCATTTTCATGATCTTCTATAGTTTTATTCTCCCTTCTTGAGTCCATTTTTCTGTCCATTTCTTTGATTATTGCATCCACTTTTCTCATTCTTGCTCCTATTTTCTCGCCCATTTATTCCATTTTTGCGTCCAACTTCTTGTCCATTACCTTGATTCTTGCATCCATTTTTGCGTTCATTGCTTCCATTCTTGTCGTCATTTTCTCGTCCATTTCTCGGTTTTTTGCGTCCATCTGTGCGAGCATAGTTATAATCAGTTTTAGTTGTTCTTCCTTTTTCGCAATTTGAGGTCTAGTCTCAACAGGCATCAATATTCAGAACTCTTGTGCAATCTGCCCGTAATTCGTCGTAAAACTACTTTTTAATTTTAAATTTCACTTCCGACACCAGTGTTACGGGGATAGTAATTTAAAATCGACGTGGGTAAAACTGAACAATTTATTTCCCATTTATATTGGTTTACACGACTAACTATATAGCGATTATGTACAGAATAACTTCAACTCGACTGGAATGAATTTGACTAGACTCCGTTGTCTGGACTTCACTGATTTGATTACTTCCACTTAAACTGCCATCCGGTTCTTCACGAGCGGTCTCCGTCACCGCTTCTAGGCTTATTTTGGAGTACCCATTGCGACTTATTAGCGTACGCCATCCAGCCGCCGTCACCGACGATGAGTCACCCATCATCGCCGCACATACTTGAAAACCCATAGGTGTCGTACCGGGGCGGCGTATGGGTTTATTTCGTAACTATATTCTGATTAATTGAATGAACAGTACTCATTTAGTAAAAACTACTGAAAATGCGGAAATATTTTAGCAGCACTTATTTGCTTTTTTAAGAAGAAAATCGGTGTTGAGCATTATTTAAATATTTTTATTTAGATAAATTATTTATTATAGCTACCTAATTATTAAAATCAAAATGAAACAAATATTAGTATCTAGATACATGTTTTCAAAATTACAGGTAACGATAAATTCATATGTTTCTGTTGTAAGTAATTATTTTAGTAAGGTGGTGAATTGTGTGTATTTAACCTGAAAATAAATCCGCCAACAAACATCAACCCAAACGTTAAAGCTGAATAAAGACATGTATGAAATATTAAGGTAAATATAAAGAAGTGTGCTACGCGTATGTTTCAAATGAGTTTTTCCTTTACAAAATTTTGTGATGATTTTATCAACATTTATGCAAGGACGGGTACATCAATTTAGATGGAAGTGATGTAATAATAATAGTAAGCTGATAATTTAATCAATGACATAAATCGACGCCTTCATTAATTCCTTGACTCGCCCTGTATAAGCCATTCTAAATATACTATAAATAGAGTGATGAATCACAAGTATAGATTTATCATATTTTGAACATTTTCGATAGTATTAATTCGGCAAAATTTTGAGATGACGATATTTTGATCAAAAATTTACCATAATTACGATAACTTTGAAACATCCGCGAGATTTCAGAGCATTCAGCTTTGCAGGTTAACAATTAAAGTGCCAAATGTTGTCATACAATTTTGATTTTTTTTCAAAAATCTGGATAGTATAAATATAATAATAAATACATAAGTATTTCCGTATTAATATTGAGAAATCCTTTAAAAAAAATAAGGGAATAATCAAAAATATATTCGTTTTAATTATTGTAATACATGTTTGTACGCATATTTTTGTTTTTACACTAAAGTTTGTACTTTTAAGGTCAATACTTCACGATGATTGTGCAGCAGAAGGGACACTTTGATAACACAGGGTTCTATAATTTTTTTTCTAATTTGATGCAACACATCTGAAGGCCATCGATGCATTTCTAATTTTCTATTTTTCATTCAATTGCACGCCTGCCTGATGGCTAGTTCCGTTGAACCTTCTGCTGTCCAGCACGCATTAAAACAATTACAGACTCGTGTTGTTTGGTTAATTACTGATGTTTTGCTTGATTGCGCCAACCTTATCAACCACCATCTTGTGTAGAACGTAAAACAACAATCGAGGACTGAGAAACACTTCCCTTGTGCATGTTTTCTATCAGATTGAAAATATTTTAATTACAGGAAATATTATTAGGACGAAATAATTTTCGGTTTCTTTGCCGTCCACACGGATTTTCTTTCATTATTTTCTTTTTATCATCTTGTGATAAAACTGGGAGAACAATATTTCTTTCAGTGTTGCTTTTTCTTGTAAGAAATGATAAATGCCGGAAAAGTGGGTGTGTGACAAAGTCTCATCATCTGCAGAGAAGTGATGTTGAGAACTGGAGTCACGAAGTGCATGTCGCAATAAATCCTACTTATTTATGAAACCAGAAAACTCGGAGGACACGTCTGTGATAGCGGTAAGGATATGTCGGGAATTGTCCTGGAAATCGTCAGATAGCAATGCGAATGGAAAAGAAGAGCGTTTTGTCACCGCGTCATTAACAACTGTTTCATCAACACCGTGGGCGTTTCGAGATGATGGATTTTTATTTTATTACGGTAATGTAAGAAAATACGATTTGTAAAATTTACTGCTACTCAAGTAAATAGCACTAAAGAAGTTTTTAAATAAAGAGTTATGATGCCATTACTATTTCTTTGTTAACGACATCATAATCTTCTTCCATTTAATGACATATTTTTATAATAATGAACTCGTAACAGCGCTTTATTGAATGATAAAATTTTACTTAAGTAATACTGTTACGTACACATAATTTTAAAATAATTCTAAAGCAAATCGTCTGTATTATAATAATTATCTGTTACGACACAAAAGTACGCAACATTTTATAGCATTTGATTAGAAAAGTATAAACCTGGCCCAACAAATTCAGTGTCTAAGAAAACGTTGACGTTTTGTTTAAAAAATTTCCTAAGCTTTACGCTTCCGATAATAAAGTTTAGCAAAGGTTTCCTTAAACTTTCAGTCATAGCGTAACTGGTTGCTTGAACTTTGCAGAACTGTAATAGTTGCCGCGAATATTGGTCGATATAACCTCTTGAATTTTTTTTTTGTTCTCTTTGGGATTCGTTTGTTAACATTATTTGAGTAACTGAAGTAGATAACTTATTTTAAAATTTCACACAAATTACTAGTTAAACTAAAAACAATTGATTTGAATTCCAATATAACATACAAATCGCTTTAATTGAGGTACTGGGATAGGGGGATATTTTCTTGGGCTTCAGATTGTTTTTACCTAGTGCTGAAGGACAAGGGATGTTATTTATGCCTCTGTCGAAGTAACCTTGGACCAATTTTTTGTTTTTGAAAACGTCCCTGCGCTAGGATTCCGCCTACCACTAATTTTTGTAACGTTCTGACTATAATTTCAAACTATATTGAAGTTTCTCCGAATCTCTAATTCCAACGTTGAGAAACTCAAGATTAATGTTTTATAAAAAACTTAATCAATAGATCCAAAAATGTTAGCCCGCTCTATGTATTCTGTTTTTAAACAGGAAACTCGATGAACATTAAAAGTAAACGGATGACGTGATAATCCTAACCCTCATGGAAAATTTACTACGTGCAAAACAATTTCCTTTAATTACTTGAAAAACTCAGGAAGACTGTTTTATTTCGGGTCGACGTTGAATAATTAATGTTTCTTGAATAAATTAGCATTAGTAGACCAGCAAGCTGCATATCCCTATAACATTCATTGCAGCATTAACTAGTCAAGTGCTGTGGAGTACAGGATATTTGTATAGGCGTGTAGATATTTATGTCAAACGCGGGTTAAATAATAGCAAATTTAGGGCGCTTGTGGTTGTAAAATTTCTAACTAGTAAATACATTATGTGAAGCTTTAACTTGACACAGGTATTTACTTAAACAAAATAAATACATTATTTTTTTTTATTTTGTGCGCTTTTTAAAACAGAAAATTTGTAGCAGGTACGAGAAATTAATAAGAGAATTTTTACTGCCTACCTAGCTAATATTCCACTCCTGACATTACTTCAATTGGTGAAATCTTTATAAGCTTATAATTAATTTTTTGGGACACTCGATATAAGCAATTCTAGAAAAAACGTTTTCACTTGTTCAATACCTTTTCAGAATATAATATCTAATTATTAACAGACTTATTGTCCAAAATTTCTCTCTATAATACAGCGGCAGTGTTTTTAAAAACATTTACCATCGTCACTATTTTAAAACTTTTGGTGAAACTTTTTACACGTATATTTAAAAATCAATATCTCAATTATTTATAGAAATTTCAAAACGTGGTTTTTCACCAACACAGCGTTACGAAATTTCCATGAATAATAGAGATATTAATTTTTAAAAATACGTAATGAAACATTTACGTACGTTGTGGTAGGTATTTGTATAAAAGACCTTCGCAAATGTTTCTACAAAAATAGAAATAATTGAAATCAAACGATAATAATTAACCAGTTGTGAAATATTTTGTTTTCTAAAAATTGGTGTCACGTTTCCATTGATCCAGGAAAGTGGAAATTTTTATGGGGAGACTAAAGATTATCATAAGAGGTTGAGAAAATGCAAATCTTGCATCACGAATAATGAGACTTGGAATAAGGTCATCACCGGCAATAAACTTATTACCCAACTTTGACATTAAGGTAACAAGAAGCTCTTCAGATACAAGTGGCATAGAAAAAGATGGATTATTAGACACAATATCTGAAAGTTGGAAATTTTCATTTCTATCAAACATGGCAAAATTTTTATTTAGCAAATACAAATTTTGTTTATTATTCTCAGTACCGAATTTTACTGAAATTTGTCATTTTGTACAGTTTCAAATTACTTACTATATTCAAAGTAACAAAATCTGATTAGATATTAGAATATTAAACTGCACTAGGTTAACCATAAACGAATTTCGCTTTCTTAATAAAATGCTCTGTTTTAATAGAACTCGAAAGATTCTAATTAAACAAATAATTATATCTTCTAATAAAAAGTGAACTGGGATTATTGCAAGAATGAATCGGATCTCTAACGATAACAACGTGCATAGAAGGTATATTAAACCAATTAAATTTAACAGTCTTGCGTCTCCTGCGCCTCATATAAATGTTATATGTTGTTTAATTTCGCAGCTCTGCACGCGTTTTCGTGTACACCCTTCTGGCTAATTTAAAAAAGATTCATTTCATGAAATTTTCAGCGCCGTTGTCTTTTGATAATGTTTTCATGAGTACTTATCCTTTCAGCTGCGGCGTACACGCCTCAAATATTTACAAAATAGCTTGTGAATATTTAAAATTGCATTATAAACTTTGGATGAGTAAGGGAATTTCCTCGTTTAAAGGAAACTAAAAATGGATAATTATTTTCAGACGCTCCCCGCTGCAGAGAGGGTTATAAAGTTATGAGGGTCGGTGCGGTCCCGTACGAGACACTTGTCGTCCAGTGTCACGTGGACGCTGTTCCAGGAGATGTTCGCTTTTCCTGGACTTACAATACGAGCAAGGGTGTCCTTCCCGTCCTGGGGGCGAAAATGCTAAACAATGGGGGCGTGTCAACCTTGCATTTTACCCCAACGGACGACCTGGAATCACTGTCCTGTTGGGCCACTAATGATGTAGGCAAGCAAGAACAGCCCTGCGTATTTGAAATTGTACCTGCAGGTAAGAGAGCTTCTGTAAATGCTTGTAGGATTTTTTACTTGGTTCATAAAAGCCCCAATTTTGTTGGGGAACCCCCTTTACGTTTCAGTTCATAAAAAAATCTTGTTCTCGGTACGGTAAACATATTAATGTACGACGGGAAGGTAGTGGTCGGCTCATTTAAAAAAAATAAGTTTTCTTATTTCACTTAATTCACTTGCAATTTCGTTGCTATTGTTGTTGATATTTCGTTTACTAGGACTAGGATTGAACCACGTAACTTTCTGCCATGTTGAAAGATTTCCTCCGCGTCTTTGGAACCTGCGGTTGCACGATTCTGCATCGTCCGCTAGTGTGGACACATTTCTAAAACACGAGACGAAACGAAAGATTTCTCTCTATTTTTTTGTTCTTTTTATAAGGATATTTATATTTGTGAGGATAAAAAGAAAATACGTACGTGCTAAAAATCAACAAACAAAACAGTAAGTTGTGAAATTATATTTGACGAAGTGAAAAACAGCAAAATTATCTCAACATCTACTGGAGATTTCTGTGTATTATGTTCCTCAGACGAATAACGTTTTTTTTTCACCTTGATATTAGTTAAAATTAAAAACAAATTTTGTACTGTTTACTTTGTGTCTGTTTGCGAAAGAAAAAATTATTGAGGAGAAGAATTATTATTACACAGTACAGGCATCTGCCACTGGATTTATTGAGAAGGTAAATATTCAAAATTGAAAACAGGATTCCTTGTCATTAATCTGTGTTTATTTACTAAGGAATAATATATGCAAAAAAATATATTTTGTTTTATTACTTCAAATTCGTGTTTGCAATATTTTTTGTGCATGGTAGTCAGAAGTAACAACCGACGTTTGAAATAAAAGAGAAGTTGCTACGTTTGGCTCTTCTTTTCAGAATGTATTAATATATTTATTATAATGAAATTTTAAATATAGCCTGGCCGCAATTTTCACCATATAATGCGAAGGCAGTTTTTTTAAACAGTTAATTATCATTAATTTTTTTAATTTTGTTGAAATGTTTGCATCACGTGTTTTTAATAGTCAGTATCGCAATAATTATTTATGGAGATTTCGGAACGCGGCTTCCACCACTGTTTTCAGCGTACAAAAATTCTAGAAATCGTATCAAATACATTGTCGCTTTTTATTTTGAAGGGAGATACAGTAAAAGGAAATTTCTTTTTGCGATATCTTGTCTCCATTAAAAAATGTCGAATATATCTGGTACGATTTCTAGAGTTTTGTAAACTGAAAACAGTGTTGAAAACAGCGTTGTGAATGTAGTCAACACTTCATATGGCAGATGTTCATCTTGAGAAAAATTTTCAATAGATAAATTCTTCTAACAGTTGTTTTAACGTTCGATATAAAATTTTTTGTAGAAATGAGCAGCAAATAAGATTGAGATGAAACGATTTTTCAATATTAATTAGTAATATTAATTAATTAAATATCATTGTGTACAAACACACTTCAAACGTAATTAATCCTGTAGCAGGATCTATTTGGGAAATTGTTAATTTCATATTTTCTCAATGTTTCATACTTTCTGACATGTGAAAAAGTGTTTCCCGCTTCAGTCTGTTTGTAATCTGTTAGCAATTTTATTATACAATTATTCTCTAAAACTACAGGAGTGATTGTCGTGAATCTTTTATTTAAAAATGTCGTGTAGATAGTAAAGCATCAACTAGAATTTCTCTAATCGTTCCCACCAAAAATTTAATTACACCATCTCAAAATTTTGCCAAGTAAATCCCTTCAAAATATTCATCTTTGCTTAAGATCTATTAATCTATCGCTACTTTTAGGAAAAAAGATCCCTATTATACAACAAAATTTTACATAGTTTACACAATAATAATTGTTACAAAATGTACTTCGAAATTCAACGTTGTTTGCGTTTTGTGATATATTTGTGCTTTTTCGCCTTGTTAATGTGGGATGTCTAAAAACTGAATGAACAAATGAGATACGTGTATTGATTAAATCAAAAATAGTTAGTCAATATAATAGAGAATACTAAAAAGATAAAAGTTGTAAAATCAGTGTTTTTAATTTATCTTAATTACAGGATCGTTTAATAATTGTACTCTAGGGACAAGGGAAGTTCTATCTAGCAAAATTTTGATCGATTTTTAGGAATTGAACAAACAGTGTTGACTGTCATATTTGTCCAGTCTTCAATGCTTTCCATTTAAATACCATACTTACTACTTATAATACCATACAGGGTTTTATAAAAATTCTAAGGGCGTAGTTGGCCATGGTTGTCAAAAATCCCGCTTCGCTGAAATTTTGCCTCATTATGACAGTTCTCACTTTTCATTACTGTCATTTGTAACCTGTCATATCATTTATCATTAAAGCTTTGAATAGATTTCCTCAGCAGTCAGGAGTTCCCCATCAAATTGAACAATGGGTATTGACGAAAGGATTACAGAACATTTTTGAAATGAAAAAGAAAGTGAACATGTATCTTGAACACAATGGTGAACATTTTCAACATTTACTGTGATGTTTAATGGCGATAAATTTGTTTCTTTTTATTGTAGTGAATTAGTTTTGATTTTTAATAAGATATGAAACATTTAGGCAAACAATTATACAGATGCGTGTGGTCTTTGTCATGCGTCTTTAGGAATTTAGTAAAGTTCAAATATGAGAGGCGGCACGTATTCATAACCTACTTCGACTCTATAATCATTTATAGAAACCGTGTAGATAACTTATGGTTTAAAACAGAAACAGCAACAATAAATACAAAAGGAGAGTTTACAAAACTTTGTGAGCATTATGTGAAAATAAGAACTTGGAGTAGTTTTAAACTCGCCGACGGTAGAATGTTAACTTATTATTGATTGGCTTCTTCTATTGCATAAAATAATTTTCTAGAATTGGTTTTTAGAGATTTATTAATCACAATGTCGTTTCGTAGCATTTTTACATTTATTTTTAGATAGCTACTTTTTAAAAAGTTGTTTTATTGTGGAGTTTTTGACTTGAAAGACAGTATTGAAGCAAATAATTCTGAAAATCTGCATGTCTATATAAGAAACTTCTATAGTTTAAAAAATAATCTGACTTTCTCGAAGCCATTAGCAATCAATCCTGGTCCAATGTGTGTAATGTATTAGACAGCAAACCTAAATTTAAGAAATTTTACAGAATAATTGAATATCAGTTTGATAAAGCTTATCCCCTTTGTATGAATCCTATAACTAAAAATGGTCTAAAAAAAATAATCCGTACTTTCAAAGCTGGTCTACTTACATTCATGACCTACATAAATTGTATGTTAATACAAAATCTCAACAAATACTGGAAAAACTAAAACTAGAACGGAAAATTTTCAAGAAATTCCTAAATGAATACAAAAAAAGTCTAAACCATTCCATAATTAATAATTCCAAAAACAAAACAAAAATTACTTTTGCAATGTTTAAAAAGGTTACTAAACAGGGTAATGGTAATTCCAAAACCTACTGTTTACTACTATACAAAACCGCTGAATATAAAAGATACTTATCAAATAATTACTGATCCAGCTGTACTTCCTCATAAATTCATAGAATCATTTCAACCGCCGGACTTAGTTACAAATACCAAGAACCCTAACATCCACACAATTACCAAAAAACTATTTAATAATACTAAGTCCCTCAACCCAGAATCAGCCGATGAAGTCAAAAGAGTAATAAATGCCCTACCAAACATACATTTTTGTGGAATAGATGATATTCCAATATCCGTGATAAAAAAATGTTTGTGATTATATAAGCGAACCTTTAGCGCATATAATAAATCAGTGCGTCTTAGATGGATATTTTCCAACAAGCTGAAGTCAGCAAAAATCATTCCGATTTATAAAAAAGGGAGTATAGAAAACATTAACAATTACAGGCCCATTTCTATATTGCCTTCTCTATCGAAAATTTTCGAAAAAAGCATATACAGGGTTATTCAGCTAAGATGACCCATTTATGTTTTTAAAATAGGCAACCCAAAATACTGATTCCACCTGAATCTGGATTACAAAAAATTTTTCAAAATTAAATTGTATCAAAGTTTGCTAAATGTATCGAAACGTCAGTGTCAGAAAAATGCCTATGCATTCTTACGATAATAACGAGAAAACATATGGTATCATATTTTGGTTTGTCTTCCCTGATTGGAATAAAGTCTTTGTGGCACAAAAGAGAGTCTTAAGAACTATTTACAACTTATCAACTCGACAATCATGTAGGTCATTCTTTAGGAAGTTCGATATAATGACATTTACCTCCTTGTATATGTATAAGTTGATTATGTATGTCCGACGAAATCAAAGTAATTTTACAAAGAATGGAGATCTTTACTCCAAGATGACAACATGAGGTCATATTAACCTAGGTGTACCAAAACATAGGACAACTTGCTTCGAAAAGGGACCATATTACAGAGCGATACAAATATATAACACCTTACCCCTGTCATTAATAAATATTTGTGAAAATAATAGATTCAAACGCGACATTAAAAAATATTTCATAAATAGGGAGTATTACAGTCTCGACGAGTTACAAATTGTATATCATTTTGATGTCTCATTTGACTAATATTCTATATGTTCTGTACATATATTGTGTAAAACGTTTATACACACATGCATAATATCTATGCTCACATATTTATGTTTATGTTTATGTCACTGTTACGTGTGCTTTGTTTCTATGTTTGAAGTGTTAAATGATCTGTATTGATCCTAATGAATAAATCACCATTATTATTATTATTATTATAAAAAGAATATTTTTTAACACATAAGACTAGGTTAAAACATAAATTTTTGATTTTGTATTAACTGAAACCCATGGAAAATAAATTACTAATTAGCAATTACTGATTAAATGTCGAATAGCGTAGATTTTTTTTTAAATCAGATCTAGTAGCATAACAGTTCTAAATTACGTATTGCAGAAGAGGCAATAGTGTCACAAATATAAAACTAGCAATACAACTAATACATAAGAGAAACACTAGTTAATTTAATTATATCAGGATTGCAAAATTGTACTGTTGGTAACAAACTAATAAAATAATAATGACAAAGAAACTTTACTGTACAGTTGTGGTACGAAAAGTATGATCCATTCTGTAACCGATACATTTTTCTAAATAATGATAATAGAATACCAGAATGGGAATTAGCATATTGTTTTCTAAAGCACATTAGTCTTAAAGCTTGGTTCGAATATAAGATAGATCAAAGTTTTTTTTTTAATTAGTTTACTTTTTTTTTTAATAGTACGGTATCAGTTTTTAGCTTTCCCTGTCGCGAAATTATTCATATAAAGTAAAATTCGCTCGATGAGCGAATGTTTACCTAACCCCTTGTAATCAGCTTGTGAAACCGTAAAATTTAGGTTGTGCTTGTGGTATCAGGATAGGAAAGCTTTTTAATTTAAACGTCACAGTCTGTCTCCGTCAAGCGCTAAAGATGTTTGAACTGTTAATTTAATTACGACTGTAATATTTACCAGTATTCTCCCGTGGATAGTTTGGAAGAATATAATAAAAAAATTCAACTACTGTTACACAATTTTAAAGATTAAATAATAGGATATATTTATTGTTTGAATGAATTTTGTGCACAGCTTTTTCGTGATAAGCCTTGATGCTCGCGAATAATTTTATTCAACCAAGCCATTTTAATCAGATTTTCTTCCACTAATAAGACATTTATTTTCTTCTGTATCGACTCTTTCGGAATTTTACGATCATTGATTGTTATCGGTAATGGTGCTATTAATGAACTGTAGAATTTCATAGGCACTCATGATTTTTCAGGATATTTAATAGTTGTAACGTATCGCGAAATTTGTAATTTTTTTATAAGAGGGCTGTAAATCTAACAATTACGCATATTAAACAGTAAAAGAACTTATAACACATTAAATAATTTTAGAAGCATATGAAGCCATTCCAAGTTATGTACAATTTTACCATGTCCTCCCTTTATGATTATCTCTTTTAATTCCATCTAAATTATTCCCTTTCATGTTGCGTGAAGCTCGAGGAATGATTCCAAAGCCAGCAGAAATGATGAAGTATTGTTTTATTTGCTGTGGGAGAAGACATACGTTCCAAAAATATTAATGGAAATCTTCTGTAATGTTTCAAAGTTTATACACCTCGAAAATTTGATAATATAACTAGGAGAAATTTCATTACCATATTCGCATCTCGAAGTCTCATCCAAGCTTATGAATATTCAAACTACTTAACCCGTTAATTACTTACTTCACGAAAGCACTCAAAACCTCTAGGTGCAAATCTACCGAAAAACTATCGAGTTTATAGAGCCTTTATAAGAGAAAACTCAATTATTTAGACACAAGTACCATTCTGTCACTGCCGTTGAAATCGCACTGCCATAAAATGTGAACTAAATTGGTAGAACAATTAATTATTCACAGCTCGATCCTCCGATATGTCTAAGGGCGAAGAACACCTGGATATTGACGGCGAACATCGTTAAGGAAGCAAAATTGATGGAGAACAGCCTGTGTTATTTCTAAGTAATCTTCCCCGGTTCTATTATGTAACTTGTTACTCACCTGTTTTTTGCTACATCGACAAAATAATAACATGTTTTAGCGTACAAACAATGAGGGAACTTCGTCAACCTTACGTTATTGATTTTTTAATTTGTCAGACACTAAATGAACGAGCTATCTACATGTTGTAGCAGATTCTTTTTTTGTTAATACCTCAGGGAAATACACACAATGAGTATTAAAATTTTTATTCTCTTTTATGAAGCAGTTAGATATTAAACAGACCGCACTCGTGAACAATATACACGTCAAGTTTTTAACAAATGTTGAAACCTCGTTCCAGTCACGACTTAGTGATGCCTGTCTTTGTGATGAAACTTATTTCATAAAACGTAGATTTTATTGATCATGACCTAACGCCACTACGTTTGATTTTCTACTATCACATCCTACGAAAAACTTCTTTGGAAACGAAATAACTGAGTTTGAAATGGGTTTCGTCCAGTGTAATTGTCTAATAAATCTATATGCATTAAATGAAAATGTCGAATAAAAATATTATTCGAATAAAGTATGTATGTTGCTTTTTTGAGTAGGAAAATTTTAAAGTGGTACAAAAGTAGTAGTATCTTGTATTTACTTTTGAATGATGTCATCTAGGCACATGCTATGCTATTGCGAATTTGAAAATAATTGTTGTATTCTGAATAATGCTTTTAAAATATTTAACATAGTATTGAAGCACTTGCGATTTGTGCTCCTTCTGATACAATGAACTTGTCTTTCTTGCGCTACCATTGCCAAAACCTACAAAATGTGACGACTTACCTTACAATTTTACACGCATCGCGTCTTATACTTCTATATGAATTGTTTCCAAGAATTCCCCTTTCTGTAGGCTTTATAAAAAAAAACACCTCGTGTTACCACATAGACATATTTCACACTTGAAGTCTTAATTAACATTTCTCTTCTACGTCTATTCCGGTTGCCGTACGATGGTTGCTCACTTCACGTAAATTTTAAGATATAAATGTTCGAATCGACGATGCCACATTTCCTGGATTCCACGCTCGCATTATTCGTTTGAAGAATACAATTATTACGAATAACATATAAATCCCGGATAAGTCTTACTGCCAAAGTCACATGTTTCCAAAGAAAATAAGTTTTGTTTTGGTAAAGCATACTTTCAAGCCTTTCTCCGCAATACTGCCCACAGACAACAAAAGATCGGTCCTCAATTTTGAAAAGTCTAACACACCTTCAGTACTGAGATGTGTGTCTTGTTATGTTTTAATGAAGCGTTTTTCTGTTCATTTTTCTGCAGTTTAGTTGCTTTGGATTAGTTGTGTTGGCATTATGAAGGTAACTAATTAGCTTTGTCAAACAAGTACAATTCATTTTAAAGCTATTATTGAATAATGTATTTGTGGGGGTAAAGGAGGGCTATAATCCAGTATGGTTCAAATCGTTGCATCGCGCCCACTCACTGTAATGGCTCGTGGAGGGGTTGATATACTACACCCAGTATCAATAAGTGGACCATTTTGTGCAATTATTCCGTTTAATTTGTCCTACAATAGTCATCACGCTGAATAAAATAATTCAGATTGAGTTGTTCATGATTTCTGAGTGAGAATTGAGGAATAATTTTCAAATTCAGTTTGATATTTCGATTTTCCATGGCTAATCTAGAACCGCGATCGTCGAACTCAGACGGAACATTTAAAGCCTTTTTACAATGAATGGGTGCGATGCAACGAAAAAATACTGGTCGATAGCCGTCTTTTAGCTCCGCAAATGCATCACTCAATAATAGCTTTAAATTTATCTAAGAAGATATTATAAAATAGAAACCAATTCACCATGTTAATTCGTAGTATTCAAACTTGGATGCGGCACCTTGTATAAGTAGTATTAATTTATTGTTATTTGACTTACAGGCTTATTAAGACTCCCAGTAGGGGTACAAATTAACTTAATCTAGATAATACAAATAAATCAATAGAAATAAATAAAATAAATATTCGAGTTTTATATAATAATAATTGTTCTATTCTTTCTGCTTGCCCACCTCTTGCCTTAGTTCCCTTAACTTTCGTACTTCTTTCATCCAGTCCAGTCCTCTTCCATCCTCGTTTAGCACTTCTTCCTTACGTTCCTTCGATTCTCTCAATCCTTCAAATCCTTCCAGCATATGCTCTATTGTTTCTCCCTCTCTCCAACATATCCTACACTTTCTGTCAGTTTCATCCATCCAAAAATTATTCTCTTTCTCTTCATTTCCACGCCTAAATCTCATCATTCTTTTCTCCTTTATACTCTCTCTGTGTGTACTTTGGTCCTTCATCCTTTACTATTTTTCTATACTCTGCATTATATCTAGACTCCGATATTTTCGATCTGCTTTCTTGCTTATCTATGTCCTCATCTCTTACACTCAATTCTTCTTTCATACTTCTTCCCATTTCTCTCATTCTCTCTATTTCTTCACATGCATATCCCTTTCCTTCATAATATTTGTCTCTTTCGTTCCAAACATGTTTTCCCCCTTCCTTTCTTATTTCTTTACAACATTCTGGCAATATTTTACAATCACCTCTCTCACTAAACTTCTCTTCAAATCCAATCGCCCTTTTACCCGCTTCCACTCTCATTTTCTCCCTTTTTGTTTCTTCTCTCACTATATACCCCGGCGTATACTTTTCCAATCGCAATGTCCATTTTAAGTATTTTTCTTGCCCTATTTGTTCATATTCCCTCCATCCCCAAATCTCAGCCCCGTCCATAAATACACTTTTGATCAAACTATCAAACATCATCGTTCTTCTCTTATAATCATGTTCAAATTTTCTCCCTCCTATTTCCCATACTACTCCTATCACTTTGTTCGCTTTTCGGACCATTTCTTAAATATGCCCTCTATCTGAGTTATTACTCTTTAATGTATATCCTAAGTCCTGGAATTCTTTCACCTGTTCAATCTCCACTCTTTCTTCTCCTTTCTTACTTTCTTCCCAAACACCACCATTTTTGTTTTTTCCACATTCACTTCCAATTCCTTTTTTTGTACGTACTTCTCAAAACTTTTAAAAATTGTTTTCATTTCTTCTCTTTTCTTTGCCACAATCACCAAATCATCTGCGTACGCCAACGACCACACTTTCCAACATTTCATCTATATCTCCTAGATAAGCTGCAAACAATGCGGGGCTGAGTGGGCATCCCTGTCTCACTCCACTATCTGTATAAAAATTCTCGCTCTCTTATTTTTTTCGTCATCAAGATGGAGGGCGATGGTGTCGTCCCCGATGCTCATGCTGCTGAAAGTAACTCAAAACAGAATAATAATTGTGAATTCTGTAATGTTGGTATACGCAGTAACGACGTTAAGGGTAGTCTACCTAAGTGCTCGGTAGCAATACATCAAAAATATTTTGAAAATATTGCAACAGTCTGTTGTGTCGACCGGTGCAACTGGAAGTGTAAAAGTTACCATTTCAAAGAACAAGATGATTCTATTAAGCTACAAGAAAGAAAATGAGTGTTTGCTGTGTGAAAAACAGTTATTAGAGCGTTTAAATCAAGAGTTATAGTTTTCCAGTAGTGTTGGTGCTGATATCTGCCAGTAGTTCCGATAGTGAACAGATAAAAAAAGGGTACAAACTATATTCGTCAGCTGTTTTGATAGTGAAACCCGTAGAGGGTGCAGTTAATGCTTCAAAAATTGAAACAAACATAAAATCAAAATGTGACATTCCCAGTATTAACGTCAAGGTAGAAGGCACTCGACTGGTAAAAAATGGCGTTCTTATCAGATGTAGCGATTCAAACTCCCAAGATAAGTTGAAAGATAGTTTGAAAAATCTTGGGAGTGGGGCTGGTTAGAAATTACAAGATAGTTCCAAAAGGAATCTCCGCATTATAATTTATGACGTGCAGACAGATCCGTTAGAGAGTTTTTCTTTTGAAGAAGATCTTAGAAGTAAAAATTCTTTGGTATGTGAGAGTGACGATATCAAAGGGTTTTTGTTTTTACTAGTTATACATTTCAAGTGAAATAGTAACTGTCCTTGCGGATTCTTGCAGTCCTTTTTACTGGTGGATCAGTCCATATTCTCTTCTTCTCTTTTCTGTTATTTCTGCTTTTATTTCTATTGCCCACATTCACTTCTTTTATATCAATCTCCAATTGTTTTCTCCATCTGCTCCTTGGTTTTCCTCTTGGTCTAGTCTCTGTCGGTTTCCATTCCGTTAAAATTTTTATTGCATCGTCTCTTGTTTTTCTGAAAATATGGCCGCACCATCTTATCCTCTGTGCTTTGCAAAATCTGACTATGTTTTCATGTTTCAGTATTTGGTCGATTTCGTAGTTCATCAGTATTCTTATTTCTTCATCTTCTGTTACTTTTGGGCCTATTATCGTTCTTATTACTTTTCTTTCGAATACTGACAGCTTAGCTTCCTCTTCTTTCATGAGCTCTGGTGTTATTACACCAATTTTACATTCTCTGGGCATTTCTTCTTTAATCCATATTTCTTCTATTAGTTCATGAATTCTCTTGTGCAGTTCTTTCCCTCCGTATTTTATTAACTCTGTCACTAATCCGTCGTACCCGGCCGCTTTGTTATCTTTGTTTGTGTTGGTCCCGCTTTTCTTCTTTCAAGGTTTTCGTTTATTCTTCTTTCTTGGTCATTGTCATTACTTTCTTTTCGTTGTCTTCATACAGTTTTTCATAGCGGTTCCTCCATTTTTCGTCTTCGATCTTTATCGTTGGAAGTTTTCTTTTCTTCCTTAGAAATCTGTACAGTGGGGCCGGGTTATTTCAATATATAACTTCTTGTCCTTTAATCTTTTTTTTTCTTTCAGTATCGTTATTTTGTCATTGAAATTAACCATTTCTATTATGCATTCTATTCGGAGCAATTACGTATGCTTTTTCTATCTTGGCTTTTATCTCTAGCTCCTTTTCCTACATACTTTCCATTGTTTTTGATATCTCTTCTGCGCTTTGCTTGGTCGTTTTTATTTCGATAATCACTAGATTGTTGCAAATTTTTTCCTTTATTATCTTTTCCATTTTGTTTTCTGTCTTTATCAGGACCTCTGTGATTTGTTTCTTTTCTCTTTCCCAGCTTGTTCTTATCTGCTGTGTTTCTCTTTCGCTTTGTTCAATCTTGCTTCTGTTTTCCATTATTTCCACTTTCATGATTTTTAGGTTGTTCTTAATTTCTCTTGTGTCTTCTTTTATCTCGTTTTTAAACTCCATCTTGTCTTCCTTTATGTCTTTCCTTAGCTCTGAGAGCATTTCTTCTTCAGTTCTTCCATTTCTACTTCCTATACGGCGTCTATGAATTCTTTTTGTTGCCTCGATTCTTTATTCTTTGTTGGTGATTTTGCGTTATTTCTAATTCTTTGACATTCTCTTTGTTCTTGTTTCGTTGGCAATTATAAGTAATCTAAAATCAAACGCGGCTAGTTTTGATGGGTTAATAGCGAAAATGTTGAAATTATATTCTCCTAACATAGACAAATACTTAACGCACATCGTCAATTGTTGTCTTGAGACAGCTTTATTATCCCGATTATTATTAAGAGTGGAAGACTGCTTTGGTCCATCCACTTCCCAAAGTGAGTGAGCCAAAGTCGTTTTCTGACTTGAGACCAATTGGTATATTACCGGTTTTGTCGAAGGTTTTAGAAAAAGTCGTGAGTAGGCAAATTCTGAAATATGTGACTTTTAACAATATATTACCGGAATGTCGGTCAAGTTATCGTAAAGGGCACAGTACAACTACTGCTCTATTTAGTATTTTAGATGATTGTTTTAAACACATCACTTGTTCTTGTTCTTCTGGATTTTTCTAAATCCTTCGACACACTGGATCACTCTCTGTAATGTACCAAACTAGCATTTTATGGATTTGACCATGTTAGTCGTTGTTAGTCTGCGACGATAAACGACGGCATTTCAAATATTGGCAAGACAACATCGGGAGTTCCGCAAGGATCCATTTCAGGACCTTTACTTTTTCTTATATACGCTGTTCGATGTTCCAAAAAATTGTAAAATGCATGGTTTTGCCGATGATACCCAATTGTATCACCATTTTGACCATCTTAATGTAGACACAGCATGTCAGTTGATAAACGAAGATCTTGTTATTACAACGTCTCACTCTGAACAAATGGGCTTAAAAATCAATGTCAAAAAATGTTCTGCAATTTGTTTGTCAACTAGGAAAAAAAAGAGTACATAAAATCAAAATTAAACTTGGAAATAAACGAAAATCGGTTACAAGTCGTAAACAGCGTAAAAAATTTAGGTCTACTTATTGACGAAAGCCTACGGTTTAGAAAACACAAATTCAGTAGTAAAAATAGTATATTATTAGCCAAGGTTGCAGAGCCAAGCATTCTAGACCGAGCGCAAATTAGAACCCGAGACGCGCAGCGTCGAGGGCTCTAAGTGCGAGGTCTAGAAGTGGCTTTGCAACCGTGGTTAATATACTATTTTTTTCACTAGTAGAAACCATAAGACAATAAACTGAAAAATAAACGTTCAATTTTTTGACACAACGTGATTTTGTTTTGATTTCTAATCAAACTTGATCTAAATCTTCAACACAAAGAAAACCGTTTCTACTTGTCGCTGAGTTAATCATTTTATCTTCTACCGTCTAGCAACTACCATGCGTATACTCAAGTAATGTTTGTAGCACACATTTGTTCATTTTTTAAGAAATAATCACATCAAACATTGCGTACATAACCTCAATTTTTCTTTTTGAACCCGTGGTAGCAAAAGTTGAATTTGCTACCACTAAATGAGTCGACATTTGCATGCGTCCAGGCTGCTAGTGAAAAAAAGTCATTTTTGGCCTCAAAGGTATTGTATTCACAATATAGTATTTTAAATTTTAAGATGCGAAAGAAGTTGACTGAGAGCTTAGTTTTATCTATTCTAAATTATTGTCTGATAGTTTATTACTCCTGCTTAGACGTTCAGTGTAAGAATAAACTACAAAAGATTCAGAATGCATGCTATATAACTCAAAAAATATGACTTTCCACGCAATTAAAATGCCCCTTGCGTAAATGAAGTAATGAACATCGCAGGTAAGAAAGGGCAACACGTGGTTTATCCTAGACTCAAATAATTGGATATGACGTCTTTACAGAAAATGCTTTGTTTTATTGCTTGGTAACCAGCATAGAATTGTATTAAATGCTCACATTCTGTATTTAAGTGTTTTATATGAAACGATTTTTTAAATTTCTGCTCTAGTTGGCCTTGACACGTCAACCATTTCAATTGCACTGCTGACATACGCGTCATGGCCAACTAAAGCAAAAATTAAAAAAATTGCACGGAATTTTCATTTTAAACGGGTTAAGTTTTACTAAAGGTCTCAACTTGTGCAATGAGTTATTGATAATGAGGTAACTGAATTCGTTGGGAAATTATTCCCGCTGAACGAAACGAATAATGACATTTCTAGTACAATTATGCAATTCATTGAGAGATAACGATTGTGTTAGCTTTTGACCAGATTTGATGTCATTATAGAATTGTAAACACAAAGCAATAACATTAACGAATTTAGTGAATGAATAATGCCGTGATAGTAAATCGACCCCAATTGGTTGATTTAGTTATGACTTTGTTCAATTTCATTCCAATATTCTTGGAGATATTCGGAGTTGTACAAAGTTAAATACCTTCGAATTCTAGACAACAAATTATTGAAATGTACTGCAACATTGTCATTTAACATTGCAGTCTACAGATATTTATTAGTCTAATCTTTATCACGTAGACTGTTTAGAAATTATATGTTCATTTATTATTATTATTTTTTAATTAATAACAATAATAATGTTTCATGTCTTGATAAATTTGTTATTAGCATATATTTGTCCCTGTTGTATTCCATGTCAATATATTTTTCTCAATGTATTGCGCGCATCTCTTACAAAACTATATGTTCTGAATATTTGTAAAGATCATCGAGAAATATTACAACATACAAATCATCAGTAAACCACTTAATTTTGACAGACTTTTATTTGTATAAAAGAGAAAAATGTGGTGTTTGCGGCAATATCGAAGTCAATATAAATAACCAAGCTACATGGCTCCGATAATAATTTACAAAATCTAAGCTCCTGATATAAGTTATCGGTATATATTTTTGTAGACTATTAAAGGACTGTGCTTTAGAGTCAGGAAAAACTAAAATTAATTCCTAATCAGATGTAGAGATATTTACAGGACTTGTGTACACTGAAAAGAGTCTAGATCAAAGGAAACATTGTCGATGCTGTTCCTTTTTCGAGTTGAGAAGTTAATTCCTTGCTTTAAACCGAATCTTTACATTCCTTAAGTTGCACAACAACAAACAGTTATTGTTGGATATTGTAAACACCACATTAAAATCACTTCTAGTATGTATATTGACGTTTGATGTGCCTTTATTCAGGCATTTTTTATTTAAATTGTAATGTTTTTCGTTTGATTTAAGTTCAATTGTTTTAACAAGTCCTTTTTCCTGTCAATTTCCTTTGTCCGGTAGATTTCTTCTGAGTTTCTAAACCAAATATTTTGTGTTATCTCGCATATTTGATTGATTTGCATTGCAAAGAACTTGTAGATCAAAGCATATCCGAAGGTTCTTGATTAAAACAGGTTTTATTCACATTGTCCGTGAGTCGTAATTGCCTCTGTACAAAAGTTTGAAATGTATGGGGCTAACAAAATTCATATTTTTTTTAATCACAACGTTAACACAAGCTTGAAATAGGTACACATAAACTACCCGCTGAATTTATTGAGTATTTATTTATTTTCAACACGACTTTGACCCTAAGATCATTTGACATATTATTTCGAAGGATATTTCAGTTTCAACAAGATTTACCGATATAAGCTAAGTAAAAAAATGCAGAGATCTTACTTTTTAAACTTCTGGAAATGACCTGAATACTTAAAAAAGACGTTGTCTCGATATCCGAAACCGATTTGCATGTTATGGTCCACCGCCCCCAATGGAAACATATCCCTAGCTTGTACACAAAGGACGTCATCCTTTGAATGCGGCTATCTTGGGAAATAGAAGCTTACCGCGTATAAATTCGAAACTAAAATAGGCATATTGGCACGTAATACGTGTGTGAAGGGGCTTTTAGTTGCCATTTCTTACAAGGAACCGCACTCAGTCTATCTACTCGCTGACCGTTAAAACTCACCATTACTCATCATGTGATCGTCTAGACCCTGTTTTCGCACCTCCGTCTCATACAATTCTAAACACAACTCGTTACAACGTCGCAACCGCAGCGAAATTGGCCCTCTTATTATCACACCTCCGTTAATTTACGCCCCGATTTTAAAAGCTTAAGGCCTAATCCTTCACGGTTCCCGGAAAGTGATCCTTAATGAGGGGATTATTTAAATTATTCAGAGTTTATTTCATGTAAGAAATTCCGGCAGGGAGTGATGACAGAATGATGGGTTAGGTTAGGGCTCGAGGTTCCCTCGTCACTTTACAGTTTTGCAAAGTTTATGAATAAAGCAAATATGCGAAAAAGGTTAGAGCTCTGAGTTATTTTTTCGTCTTCTTTTTTATCTTGGCTGTAAATTGTCTGAAAGGGGAACAATATTTCTTTAGATGTTTCCTACTGTAATAATATATTGTAACAAGAACCTCGGAATTTATGCAATAATATTTCTGTTTTATACCTGCAAGGGAGACATAAATTGTCGGCCGGAACAAAACCACATTAGATAAGTAAAGGGGCATATAAACTGTCGGTTTGGTTGTATTATGTGGCTGCTCTGGTGAATGGCATCTTCAATTCGCTTTCCTAATATGTATTACTCAAAAAGGAAGGAAAAGTTTTACTAAAATATATAAAGAGAGAGAAATTACAATACATGCAAATGCAGTATACACGGTTTCTATAAATGATTATAGGGTAGATAGGTCATGGGTGTGTGCCACCTCTCATTTTATGCGAATTTTACTAAATGCCCAAGGATTAGCGACAGATACCAGACGAATCCGTATAACTGGTTGCCTAAGTTCTTCATATCTCAAAAAAAAAAAACTAATTCATTACAATAAAAGGAAAGAAATTTATTGCGATTAAACGTCACAACTTCATTGATTCTCGGATAATAATAGATTTAGGAAAAGAACTTAATTAACTCATATCAACGCTTGATTATGTATCACACGTACCTGCTCAAGCAATGTTACCTTAGTACCAATCCATTAAATTACTTTGTGATTGAATGACACTTGAGCCCTTTGTAGGGTTATTCACGAGAAGCTCCAAAAAAAAACTCATCCAACGATTCAATTGCAGAGCAGTGTTGGTTATTTTGCCTCAATTCTGCCGAAAAGTCAATTTTGTTACAGCAAAAGTTTAGTGTTCTTTAATCATTACTTCCTGACTGAAGGCTAAAGAAGTATTTTAATAGGGTTGATCGGACGAATGGTTACTTTCATATTTTCTCGACACTTCATGATCCCTAGGGCACGAAAAAATAAGTCTCCCGTTTCCGACTCTCTCCCTGTCATACTCAGAAGCTATTTTTGTAATATCATTGACTACTAAAAGGCTGACAGATGGAAATACGACACTTCCCTTCCTATATTTTTGTTAGCTGTGAAACGGCAGAAAACGTATTATATGTTTGTTAAGTTCCCGCTTGTTACACAATCAACGATTATTACTTCTTGTTGCCGTATTTCGTTTAAGTTAACAAACAGCACCACCACAAGCACGGAATGATGGCCTTAGTATGTTCTCTTTATAGAATACTTTACGCAAAGGGCTAGTACTGTTATCCTATTAAGGCCAATGGATATCAAATTCAATTTACTCGTGTGGTGCATAAATTCAAAGCGTAACTTAATTTTAAAACTAATTTAACGTTTAAGTACCAGCATGAATTCCGGCAGGGTAGATGGCGAAAACAGCTGTACCCCAAACACTAGATAATTATGACGTCGACGCTGACTTTAATCCACTGTTATCATAAGAACTTTACGGTGAGGCAGGGTGGAACAAAAAAGCCAAATTACGGCGGAGGTGTTTATGTTTTCACATTAAAGCGTTAATTAATAGCCCGCAATAAAAAAACCACCCCACATAAATTCAATTAAGGTAAAATTCGTAAATCTACAGTAATCGTGTGCAGCGTTGTTAAATCCCCGCAAGTATGCATTGTTTGCTCGTTAATCTCCGGAATGACAAGACTCTGTATTCATTGTATCAAGTTTCAGGGTAATGCGCATATAATTCTCCGGTAAGATATAGGCAACAATTTCGCGCACTTAATTCACCCATTCCGGTACAAAGGACATGCAATTTCAGATAACTGGCCTTGAAATTATGTTACCAACAATAACAAATGACACAATTGTCATGGCGTTCTCTCATGTTTGGTTTTTGGATACAAGAAGCTCGCACTTCCGTGCAGCGCCAGCGTCACGAGCAACAGCCGGTTGACGACGTGAAGTTGCTCGTACATCATGCGAAGAAACCGCATCTGTGTGGTAGATTTAGCAAACAACTTACACCGTTGCAACTCCAATATGCAGCACTGCTTGAAATTTGCTCTCCCACTACAACCTACACGAGGGTGCATAGCGAATGTTAATTATGAGCAAGGCGTGGATTTCTAAGCCCCGAGTGGAAAGATATTACACTAAAATAAAACGATTTAAATTAGCAAAACATGAATCATGTAATTGAAGGTAATGGGACTGAAAATTTGTAAAGCACCGGTTCTTGCTGTCGCGAATTTCATGTCTAAATTGAAATTTTCAAAGTAGCAGATGTAGCAGCCCATAAACTATAATTAAGAGTGTCATTATTTTCGAAAGCACAATAACTTTTAACTCATTAATAAAATGAATTAATTACAATTAGTTTTTAGAAATATGTGCATCCAGTTTTGTTATATCTAATCACGACCTAATTAGCTGTAAACCGCAACAGTGCTTTTTTTTTACATAAATGTGAACCAAAAGTGTGTCTTTTTCAACGACTGATTTTTGAGTCATTATTATTATTAATTGCAATTTTATAAACAAACTTAATTTTTTAAGAACAATTTGAAAATCGCTTCTGGCGGCAACTGCAATGAACTCGGCGGGGCCGCCAAAATGGTACGTTTCTAATAAATTATATACCACCCCCATTTGATATACCTAATTATATAAAATATAGTTTAATAATATATATTGTAAAAGTATTTAAACAGTTATTGTAGGTAGATATCTAAGGCCACTTCAAAAATATTTAGAATTGTGATAGCTGTCTAGATGTACGAGGGTAATTTGATAAGTTCTTACCGTATCACTGAAGAAAAAACAATTTTAAAATCCAAATATTTTTTTATTCAACGTAATTCATTTTCAAAACTATACACTTGTTACAGCGATCCTTTTCTATCCCTCTTAAAAAAAAATATTCTTCCTGTTCTTCAAACCAAGTCTCCGCAGCCTCTATTATCTCGTTGTTTGAAGAAAAGGTATGGCCTTTTAAGTTTTTTTTTTAATCGAAGAAAGAGATAATAATCCGAGGGAACTAGATCCGGAGAATAAGTAGAATGGTCAAGTGTTTTGAATCCCAAAAAATGAATTGTATTCATTGCAATGCGCGATTTGTATGCGGGAACATTGTCTTGCAAAAACAGAACCCCTTTGAATAGTTTTTTTGCCCCTCGTTTCCACAATTTTTTCGCGCAGCATTGTTAATAAGTGTAAGTAGTATTCTCCTGTTTTTCTAGATAATCACCATAATTACCCTACGCGAATCCAAAAAAACTGAAACGAGTACTTTTCCGGCAGGTTTTAGTACCCGAAACTTTTTGGGCCTTGGAGAATCAGAATGTCTCCATTCCATGGACTGTTGCTTTGTTTCTGGATCGTAATTTTTTTCAAGTCCAAATCGGCGTGAATGATGTTGACATGAAATCTTTATTATTAGTGTCTCAAATATTTATGGAAATTCGACGATCTAACAACATTTTCAGCAATGGATACCGAAATCGGTCTTCCTGGTCTATCCTCATCTTCAACCGAAATTTTTTCTGTTTTGAAAGAAACAACCCAATTTTTTACAGTGGCATAAGAAATACAAACTTCACCAAGCGTTCTAAGTACTTATATCATCGTAAATTTCTTTACCCGTTAACCCCTTTAAACCCAGGTACTTAATAAATCGATATATATTCAATTTAACTCATTTTCACATTTGACATTACTTTTTCAAAATTCTCGTGCACAGCAATGCTTGAATTTTTCTACGTCAAATTCGACAGTGCCATTTCTATTAAGTTGTTGTTTGTTACCATGGTAATAAAAATTTGTTTTGTATAGTGGGAAGCACTTGGGCTAACAATTTATCAAATTACCCTCGTATTACTGGTGAATATGGGGAACGGGCCCAGCTGGAGTAAGGAATCACAGAAACTAGTTAATTACTGCAAACGAATTACGCTATAAGTAATGACTGATGAGTAACTATAATTGATAGTTTTTCATACACTGATTACATTTGTTTAAACTTAACTAGCTGATATATAGTTTGTATATATTTCGTAGGTTTGAAGCCTCTCATTAAAATTTTTGGACATTAGTGCAAAGTTGTTAGCTCCTTAGGCTCCATAGTGCGGGTTTGTAAATAATGAATTCACTAACACGGTGCTTTATATATTCACAGTTACAAGTTAAGGCGAATTTTTATCTTTTTCACTTGTTCATTACATTTTCAGAATGCAATATCTCCGTTGTCAACAAATTTATTGCTATGAAAATTTGAATATAAATTGTCTACAAGTTACTCTGTATAACGCAGAAGCAGTTTTTTTAATAGTTTACCAAGATCATTTTTTTTTTAATTTTGATGAAATTTTTCATGACTTATTTTTAAAATTCCATCTCATTTATGGAAACTTCGGAACCCGATTTTCACCACTATTTCCAGCTTACAAAGCTCTATACGTCACGTGTATTGCATTTCCTATAAAAAAATCGACAATGTTTCCTCGGTAGCGCATTGAGTTCTGTAAGCTGAAAACAGTGGTGAAAACTGCATTACGAAATTTCCTGATATAAGAGATATTGATTTTTAAAACACGTGATGAAAAATTTCCCCAACATGCGAAGATAACGATAAACTTAAAAAAAAAACTGCTCATGTGTTATACCGGGTATCTAGAAAATGGCGGACTACCCCTGGGAAAAATAGTAAAAAAATTCCTTCTTACACACTGGTGGAGTTATAATGATTTTAAATTTGGTTCTTTTGCTATATTTAATAACTAAATAACATATTCATTATCAGTATTATCACAATAACTCGTCATAAAACTTTTAGTTAATATTTCTCTCGCCCATGTTTAATTACCAGTTCATTTAGAATGTACAAAGAAATGGTTGTGTTGTTTTTCTAACAATAATAATTTGATAAAATTCCATTGGACAAACAAACAATGTTTGCCTGATAAACAGCGAAAATACAAATCAGCAAAAACCGAATAGTAAGCAGTTAAAAATGTTTGACGTATCAAAAATTGTCAAAGTTTTCAAAACCCTATAGGCCAGGGCCGATAATTTTTAAGAACAAAAAAATTTAGAATAGGATGATACATACCCATTGAAAAATGAAGAAAATATAACAAAAATTAAAGGAAAAATAATTTACGGGCGATCTGAGGTCGGGAAGTGGAAGACAGGGAGCTTTTAAGGGTAGAAAACGGTTTATCACGATTTCCGGCAAAAGTACAAGTCCTATCGAAAAAAGTTAAATAGCCAAGTTCTAGGTAATAAAAGTATCTATAAAATTTTGTATTTAGAGTTTTTTTACATAACCTCAAAATTTATGCGAAAAATGCAAATAAGCGAGTTTTTGGTTTTTTATTTTTATCTCCCACAAAAAAAAAATATTTTTCACTAAATTTGGTGAAAACTTACCCATTTATGTCGCAAACTCACTATAATTTTTTTTATTCAAAATATTTATTTTTCAACCTTATTTCGATTTAATATCGAAAAACCACCCTAATTTTCAATCGAAAATTCGCAAGTCAAAATGTTTGCTTTTTTAAAAAAATCGGTATGCTTTTTGTTCGTTAAAATCTCTACTTTCTGATGGTGTAAAAAAAGTATACATTACTATGGCAAATTTTCACAGGAAATGCAAAAAACGAAAAAACTCGAATTCGAAATTTTTTTTTAATCATGTAAAATTTTGAGCTATTTATTAAAATTTACGCTTTAATTACTCGAGAAAAGTAAGATTCCATGTTACATCGATAAATTAAAAAATTGAAAATCTATGAAACAAAGGCTTTCTGTTGGTGGGAGATTTGTTAATATGAAAGATGATTTAATTCTTGCCAATTGATTTTCGAAATCTTAATTGGTTCAGCGTTATATTGTCATTTTTACATTTATAAATATATTTGATTAATTGTAATCCATTTTTTGCGATATCTTCTTTGTTTGCATGTTTTTTATAAAAAATATTAGCCAAATTTGACAAATTTTTATCGTCTAACTAGCAGCCCAGCAAAGGTTGTTTTGCCATATAAATTGTTTCTAGTGAATAGTTTAGTAGTTAAATAAAAAATTAAATTAAAATAAGTAAATAAATTATAATTAAATTAAATTATAAATTATGCATAAAAATTTATTGTACGACAATGATTATATTCAACAGCCATTTTGCAACCCTATTGCGCATCTGTGGGTGAAAGTAAAGATACTAATATCGTTACTACAAAATGGGGGTAGGTGGTACTTTTTGATGCCACATCTTAAAAAATAAAAATAAAAATTTTGTTCGAAAAATAAAAAATTTTTTTTTGGGGTGAGCCACCCTTATCATGTAGGGCTATAAAAAATAGTTTACGATCTATTCTCAGACCTACCGAATATAGACAGAAAATTTCATAAAAATCAGTCAAGCCGTTTCGGAGGAGTTTAATTACACACACTGTGACACTAGAATTTTATACAGGGTCATTATAAAATATTGTAGTCGAAGAAGGCCATGATTTTGGTGACATTTTGTGCCGCCTTTTTCAGTTTTGTGGAAAGGATTACACTAATATTGGAATTTTTATTTTTAGCGCCACATTAGTTGACATTAGCGGCTGCACTGTTTCAACGCTTCATCAAATTCTGTCAGATGTCAATAATTTTTTCGTTTGTACTGGTACGTTTTCCCTCACTTTGTGCGTTAATTGACTTGTCTTGTTTTCATTTTTGCTGTCTTCCCCTTTGTTAGAACTTTAATAAGTGTCTCAAAAAACAGTTTTTATCAAAACTACAGATCATTGTGGAATAATCTCAGGTAATGAACAGAGAGGAATAACTATGGTCAGTGTTACAAATGAGTTTTTTAGTTCTTTGGCGCAATCATCATGCCTATTACCGTAATGGGGTGTTAAATGAGGATGGGGATGGAGTGTACTCTGTGGAGGCGTCTAAAAACGAGTATCTAGTGAAATGTTCTGTTGTCATTGATGAAGAATCTTTGAAGACGCTATATGGCGAATTATGGCCAGATTTAACGACACTGGTAGCATTTCTAAGTGAAAACCGACGGGGAGACCTCAAGTTAGTGAAGACGTTGTTGAAGATTTAAGGATGAGAATGGAACAAAGTCCGAATAAAGCTTTGTCAAAAATCTTTACTGTCCGGAGTACCATACAGCCCATGTCAGAAAATCGTAAAAGAGAAGTTACATATGCATCCATACAAGATTTTGTCGGTTCAGGAGCTGCAACCAGCTGATTTTCCTTGCCGCGTTGGGTATTGTAGTTGGTTTCAAGCTGATATGGACGATAACGGGATTCTCGATTTGTCGTTCTTTTCTGATGAAGCCTGGTTTCATCTGTTAGGCTATTATGTCAACTGACAGAACTTCAGAATTTGGTGTATAGAAAATACTCACGCTTTTGAAGAAACACCATCACACGCAATGAAGGTTGGTGTGTGGTTAGCAGACGACGATTCATAGGCCTGATACTTTTTCAAGTAAATGAATGTGATCAATAAACAAAATTAGATGTAGAAAGTGTATGTATGTACTGCAATAAAGTTTTTTATTTTCAGTAACTTTCATTTTTCTTTCGGTGTTAGTTGCATTCTCTTAATTTAAAACTTACTTCAACTTACTGTTTAGTAATAATTGTAATTTTACTATTAGGAAAGTTAAAAATCTTTATTAAACATTCTGTTGTTTCAAGAGATCTCATAATCAGCTACAGAACTCTTAACACTATGCTCCTGAAATTTTTTCATCTTTTTTCTTATAGAAATTTTGAAAAATCTTGATATTAGGATGGCCATGTGGGCGTGTTTTGGGTAGAACCTCTTTGACATTCCTGTTATGCAGATCTGGCATGTTTCAGATATCTAGAAATTGCAAAGCTGAAGGTAATGTTTGGACATAGCAGTTTTCACCTATTGTAGGGATGAAGATCAAGGATTTCAGTTGTGTTTTTTCAAGAGAAAAGCACCGGTCACAAACCATGTCTGCACCAATATTTTGACGATTCCTTACAATTTACAAACAGAACTTTCGCGGGATCACAACTTTGGCAAAATTATTTACTGCAAAAACTCATTAGGTACTCATAGTGTTCGTTAACTGTGATAAGACTTGCTCTGCCATTGTCCATTACGTGATTTTTCACAATTTTTACCTTCAGGGTACCTATAAAAATGTAATTTTTTAAATAATTACCGTGTTCATTGGTTTCGACAAACTTAACCTCACTTTTTGGATTTCATTATTTGAAAAATTATTGCTTCTTTGCAAAACAGACCAGATGATTTATTCTGTTCAACTCCAATCGACTTTCCAAGGTGTAATTCATGACAAAGCCCTTAAACGTTTTTCTGACAATTTACAATTTTTGAAACTGAAATGTATTGCAGTGGCGTTCACAAATGCCCGATAACACTGCAACCCTTAATGCTCTGGCCTGGCGTCTTTTCGTGTCTATTTAAAATGAAATTAAACCGCGAACCGGGCATTTCAATTTTTGACACATCTGACAGATTTGTTTGGACGTTCGTGACATTTCAAAACAGTTCAAATCATTTTGGTGATTAGCGGCACGAGAAAAATTTCATTTGTTTTTCATAGGTGAGTTGACTACAATATTTTATAATGACCCTGTATATTAGAAGACAATGAATTTACGATGTTTTTCTTTCCTTTTCCGGCAAACCCAGATGTTGTATCTCAACCATAAAAACAATACAGGAATGCAACGATATTTTTGAAAGATTCATATTTGAAACTATTGGACGTGAAAAATAGATTTCCAGAACCTGGTTTGAGAAAATAAATGTCATAATTATTTGAATTCAATTGATTCAAAAGGAGCAAAAAATCAATATCTTGACCCACAGCTAAGTATGACAGTTTTATTAGTACCTCTGGCAGTTTATATCGAGATCTTAATTATGTCAGCATTAGCATTTTCTTCTGCTTGTTTACAGGAAAATCCTTGTGACTGTAGATTCCAAAAGTTTCTTTTAAATAAGTCAATTCGTCACGATTCTCTTCAAGTAACTTATGATGCACGTGTATTTTTATAAACGATGTTGTTCATTCTTCTGATGGGCTAAAATTTTCCGGAGGCCATTCAGGTATATAAGTTATCTTAAAGTAGCAATAAATAGGCATCTATGTATATGATTTAAAAATTATCCTACAACTTTAACAAAATATTGTAGATGTCTTATAAAGTATTAAGTTTATTAACTTATTTGGTTGTTAATTATAGTAGTATATTTCGATTTGCAATTTTTTAATTTATCAATGTAACATGGAATCTTACGTTTTTCAAGTAATTAACGTGTAAATTTTACTAAATAGCTCCAAATTTTACATAATAATTAAAAAACAAATTTTTGAATTGGAGCTTTTTTGTTTTGTTGCATTTCCTGTGAAAATTTGCCATAGTAATGTATATTTTTTTCACCATCAAAAAGTAGAGATTTCAGCGAACAAAAAGCACACCGACTTAAAAAAAAACAAATATTTTGACGTGAGAATTTTCGATTAAATATTAGGGTGGTTTTTCGATTAAATCAAAATAAGGAGAAAAAATAAATATTTTGAATCTAAAAAATTACAGTGAGTTTGGGACATAAATAGGTAAGTTTTCACCAAATTTCGTGAAAATTTTTTTTTTTGTGGGTGATAAAAATAAAAAACCAAAAACTCGGTTATTTGCATTTTTCGCATAAATTTTGAGGTTATATAAAAAAAGTGTAAACACAAAAGTTGTAGATCTTTTTATTAGCTACAACTTTGCTATTTAACTTTTTGCGATAGGACTTGCAGTTTTGCCGGAAATCGTGATAAACCATTTTCTATCCTTTAAAGCTCACCCTTTTCCACTTCCCGACCTCAGATCGCCCGTAAATTATTTTTCCTTTTATTTTTGTTATATTTTCTTCCTTTTCCAATAGGTATTATCCTGTTCTGATTTTTTTCACTTTTTACCATTTTCAAAGGCTTCGGCACTGGCCTCTACGCTTAATTAGTTAATTTTAGGTCTTCTGCTGTTTTATTTTCGGATGAATTTAAAAGAATTTGGTGTTTTGTTGCTGGATGAATTTGAAAAAATCTTTTGAACTTTTCTAGTGTTTTATTTTTTATGAATTTGGAAAAGTCTTGAGTGCCGCAGTGTTTTTTTTTAATTCGGTAAACTCATAGGTACTCATGGTGTATTATTTTGTTGGGGGGAGGGTATCTCAATGGCCAAAATCACTCTTACCTTAGCAGGTACTAGCCCCGTCCATCCACCCTCTCTTTTCTCAGAGGGTTGTCATTTGCCAAAATCGGTCTTATTTTAGGAGGTACTAGCCCTCTAAGAAAACAAAAGGGGGGTGGGCGGAGCTAGTGTTTGGCAAGATAAGGCTGATATAAAGTCCCTGGATATATAAAGTATCGCAATCATCCGCTATTTTCTGGGAAAACTGTCCGCCAGCTTTAAAATATTGCAATTTTGAATGCTGTCCAATATAAAAACAGTAAGAATCGGACTTGAAATTGGGCTCTACAGCAGTTCCAATTGTATTTTAGAAAAGATGAAATAAATTTCAGATTATATAAATTCTAATTCAGATTCAAAAAAAGCATCAACTAAAATTCAGGTTAACTAATTCTGTTTCAGAAACCGTGAGTTGAAATTCAGATTGCATCAAATGTAATTAATGTAATTGTTAGACATTCACATTTTTATCGGAACAGGGTGTATTATATCATAACAATTGATTTCTATCGTGTGTGCATGCATAGATTTCATCTCTTATTTACATTTATTACAACTGTGAATTTATAAAAAATGAATTTGTTTAATAAATAGTGAGATTTTGGTATTGGAGAATATGACAAAAAACCAATTTTTTAATGAGATTTATTCATGAAACCACCTAGTAACTAACCAGCCGCGTCAAATTCGTCGACCATACCTGACATTATTTTATAGATCAGCTGACATATCATCGCAATTTTTGGGCAAAAATCATGCCATCTCTTTTCAATACAGTGGTACAATGGATTGCGGTACTTTATATATCTAGGGACTTTAGGCTGATATTGTCAAATAGCATACCCTCTAAGAAAATACAGGACGGGCGGGTGGGGCTAGTACTTTCTAAAATATTTGATTGACAAATCGCATTTCTTCGAAGAAAATAAAGGGTGGGTGGGCGGGGCCAATACTTGCCCAGATAGGACTGATTTTGCCAAATGATATACTCTCTATCCTTTATTTTTTAGAGGGTATGTCATTTGGAAAAATCAGTTTTATCTTAGCAGGTGCAAGACCACCCACCCACCCTCTAGGGAGATCTCATTACCCAAAATCAGTCTTTCTTAGCAGGTACTAGACCCGCCTAGTCGCCCTCTCTTTTCCTAGAGGATATGTCATTGCCAAAATCAGTCTTATCTTAGCAACTACTGATGACTAACTTTTACAAACAATGATCAAAATTTCGAAATATTACGAGCTTACTTCTATGTACAAGGAAGGAATTCTGAACATCTTCTCTAGTGATTAGTTAGTTATGTTTTAATGGATTTTTTTTTGTTGGTTTTGTTTTTGTTTATAATTTATAAATGTTTGTTTCTAACTGACTGTGTATTAACTCAAGAAAAACAACTAAAACCCAGATGAATATCAAATCAGGTTTGTTTAAAGCAAACGTAAAATATCAATAACTTTGATCCGCAAATTTAACGGTTTTATCACAGTTAGCTGTCATTTCTAGATTTTTACTGATAATGAGTTTATAACTAAGTCAATGATATTAGGCATACAACACGCGGCTGACATCCAAAACGATTGTATAGTCCGCGGTTTCATCGCTTTGACCGCTGTTTCAGTGGATTATTATATATGCTGTCCAGAACTGTTTAAAACTAACGCAAAACATTTACAAACAAACTTTGTGTTACAAATAAAACGCTTTACGAGGTTACTCTCTGCTAAATGCGTTATGGAAAGGGCTCTTTATTTCCTCAACTTTAAAACAACACGTCATATTGAAATTAAATGCTCTAAACTACTTCGCCTGGAAAAGGATAAATGGAATATTTTATGGGAACTGCTTCCTACATTACATTTTGTAGTCTGTTAAGTTTGCGATAGTCTCTGATCTATGATATACCTTTAGGTGCATACATACCAAGCGGAAAGTTTAATGCCTCCGTTCTATCCACAACTATAGTCTCGTATTAACCACATAAGTTCTCCACTAAATTTCACATCCTGATGCAGTCACGACCTGCTTTTCTCTTTAATGCGCCATTCATACGATCACTTCAAGAACAGGTTCAAAATACATTTTATTAAGTTTGAGTTATCCTCAGTTTCAAATCGAAAGCATAATCTTAGTTGTCAAGAAGTATCGGCGTGCCAGGGAGAATAGAAATTACGATAAATATTTACTCTTCCTCTTCATTTTGATATAATCTAGTCTACCTAATATCTGATTACTTAGGATTTTGTCGTGACAGAAAAAGTGTGTAAACTTGTGTTTTAGAAGTTTGGGGACAACAATAGACTCGAGAATAATATGCATAGCATATTATTAGTCAATGTAAAGACACGGCGTCCGGAAACATTCCTCAGACATATTTAAGTGCAACACAAACAAATTTTCAGTTTTGTGAAAAAAATAATGAATCTCCTGAAATGTATGTGTGGGTCAAAACTTATCGACTTACTAAAACTTGTCTCCCATTTCAGAAGCCCCGGAGTCTCCGAAGCATTGCATCCTCCGTAACGCGTCACATGGCGGCCTGGAGGTGGTGTGCGTGGCGGGCGACGACGGAGGCCTACACCAAAGTTTTGTAATGGAAGTTAACGACATTACCATACCGTCCCTGCCGCCAGGTGTGACAACCCTCAGCGACCAAGGAGAGCACTTCGTGCCTTTGTTCCGGATCCTGAGGGAGCAGCCGATGTTCCGTTTGCAGAATCTCCAACCGGGACGACAGTACCAAATCATGGTATATGCTGAAAATGCCAAGGGCCGCAGTCAGCCTCCGGTGCTCCTGCCGAGTGTCAAAGTCGAAGGTGAAGTCTCGGCTGATACACTCCACGAGACCGGTAAGTCCTAGGGGAGAGGCTTAATTTAATTAACGAAGACACTACAATAACTGGATGTGCGCCCGGCAGGTTTGCTGTTAGGGTTAATTTCAAACGGAATGACCTACACGTGTTTTCTCGTGTTTAAAATTGCCGCTCCCGTGAGGGTTTTGGGAGATGTTATTTCAGGGTTGTGATTTTCTGCTGCAGGAGGCGGATAAAGGTGCTTAAAGCTTTGTTATAGGAAAGCTGGAAAGGATGTAGATTTTGTGGAGCCTTTGTCTTTTACTGCACATGGCACAACTATTACGTTTGTTGTAATTTTCGTTTGCTCCGCTTGAAATAAAGTATTTTACTTTGCTTAAAATACCAAACGAATAGACAGAGCTAAAGTTCATTTGTATGGTTGAAACGGAACGTGGGTACATACAATACAAACGAATTTAATGTGTAGCTTCGTTTTCAGTAGAAAATTATTGATGCGAGTGCCGACAAAAATTGTGTAACGTTCATTAAGTAGTAATAAACAAATTTGTAACACCATTTTCATATTTTCGAAAGAAATCAATTTTACTGACAATTCTTTAAAGCGTCGCGTCGTCACACCAATTGTATGATTTTAAAAAATGGTCCAAAGTGACTTCGCCCTTGCAGTATAATCCAACAAATTCCGCTTCTTTGAAAAATTCTAGAAAATTTGTGTTTTCTGATGACCTTAATATATTTAGTAAAAACCAGTGGTTGTAAATGACACATCGAACCGCCTGCGCCGATATACAGACAATACGAAATGTATTCAAAGCAAATAACCAACGGAAAAGAATGTATTATTATCAGTGTACATGCCTAACTTCGATTGTTTATGTTTGTACATCGAAAGAATGTCACGTAGTAATTTGTTTAATTTGAGTGGATAATACTGATTTTGGCATTTTTGTCATTTTCGATCATTTTTCGACTGCTTCCGAAAATTAGTTGAAAATATTTTCTTGTAGATTTCCATATCCAGAAGTCATTTTTATCTTCGTTTCTTGAGAAAATCCTACCGTTTTTCCAAAATCGCTAAATGAAATATAACAGTTTTTACAGTTTCGTCAAAATAGCTCGGTATAAAAATTTTGTAGCCAAAAAAGGAAATTATTATTAATTTTTGTTTTACAGTATACAATTGTTTCAGGAATGTAATTTATAGTTTTTTAATATTTACAGAAATGTTTAAAATTTGTTTATTTGGAGCAATGAGGAGTCAGGGTAGGTCAGATCGCGTTAGGTCAAGTCGGGTCAAGTGCATGAAATATGAAATATATTTTATAGCGAATAGTATAACAAAGAAATTTAAGATTGGCCCTTTTTTTGCTTTTTTCATATCCTAGACTCTATTATTAGTTTCCACTCCCACTCGACGGAAGTACATAATTTGCCTCGCCCACCCACCCTGTCTCCTTTTCAGTGATTGATTTTATCCGAACTGAATGAAATGAATGATCTTATACTAAACAGAAATAAAATTAGTCGTTACAATATAAGAGGGGAGTGGTGGTCGGAGCTATTACTTGCCAAGATAAGATCGATTTTGGTAAATGACGTAACTTCCAAGAAAATATAGGGCGGTTGGGCGCGGCTAGTATTTTATAAGATGAGACAGATTTTGGCACTTTTGATATTTTCTACCACTTTTCAACTATTTTCTAAAATTAGTTACATTTTCTTGTAAATTTCGATATCCAGAAGTCATTTTCGGCTTCGTTTCTTCGGAAATTTTTGCGTTTTTCCAAAAAATGTACAATTAGCGTTTTTTTTTTTTACTTTTTTCATATCCTAAATTTTATTATTAGTTTCCATTCTCAGTCGACAGAAGATTATAATTAATTAGCTCCGCCCACCTACCCTGTCCCATTTTCAGTAATTGACTTTATTTTTACTTTAGAATTTAAAAATGTTTAAATTATTATCAGCATTTCTCGTCCTTTTCATGCTTCTCGTCCTTTTGGTCCCTCTTGTCCTTTTCGTCCGTTCTCGTCCTTCTCGTCCGTTTTCGTTTTTTTCGTCATTTTTCGTTCTTTTTGTCCTTTTCGTCCTTTTCATTCTTTCCGTCTTTTCTCGTCCTTTTTCGTCCTTTCTCGTCCTTTTTCGTTGTTTTCGTAGTATTTCGTTTGCGTCCTTTTTCGTCCGTTTAGTGCTTTTTCGTCGCTTTCGTCCTTTTTTGTCCTTTTTCACAGCTTCTCGTCCTTTTCGTCGTTTCTCGTCCTTTTCGTCCTTTTTCGTCCTTTTTCGTAATTTTCGTCCTCTTTTGTTTCTTTTTCGTCTTTTTCGTCCTTTTAGTCCTTTTTCGCCCTTTTAGTCCTTTTTCATCGTTTTCGTCGTTTTCGTCCGTTTAGTGCTTTTTCGTCCCTTTCGTCCTTTTTTGTCCTTTTCACAGCTTCTCGTCCTTTTCATCGTTTCTCGTCCTTTTTCCTCCTTTTTCGTAATTTTCGCCCTCTTTTGTTCCTTTTTCGTCCTTTACGTTCTTTTAGTCCTTTTTCGGCCTTTTCGTCCTTTTTTGTCCTTTTAGTCCTTTTTCGTACTTTTCCTCCTTTTTCGTACTTTTCCTGCTTTGTCGTACTTTTCCTCCTTTTCCGTCCTTCGTCCTTTTCGTTCTTTTCCGCCATTTTTCGTTCTTTTTTGGTCCTGTGTCACTTTTTGTCGTCCTTTTCGTCCTTTTCGTCCTTTCAGTGCTCTCATGATGTGAGAGCACTGAAAGGACTCTCACATCATGAGAGTCCTTTCAGTGCTCTGCGACATCATGAGTGAGCTCATGATGTCGCAGAGTGCAGACGCGTTTTCAAATCGCTCTATCATACCGTGTAAAAAATGCAAGATAATACCGGTTACGGGGCTCAAGTGCATAGTTTGCGGATCCCTTAACCATCCAAGTTGTGTAAAATTATTGAAAAATGTGAAATACATAAGTGACACGCAGATTAAGTGCTGTGATAGTGCTGAGAATGCTACAAAAAATGATAATGAGCCGCTTATCGCAATGCAGAAAGAAAGGCCTGTATGTCTAGAAGACATCGTAATAAATCGAGTATGTAGTGCAATGCAACCACTGTTGGAAGAAATCAAAGAGTTACGTGAGGAAGTACGAATCCTAAAAGATTCTAATATTGAGCTAATTCGATTATTCACAAACGACAAGAAAAAAGTCAGCAACCGGAAGGAGGAAGCTGTAGCATTACCTAAGAAGAACCTCATGGATCCAGAGGATACGTACGGGAGTGTTGCCCATAAAAACGAACCCAAGCAACCAATATCGAGGTTTGATATAAAAAGTCAAGATAAGGTCGCCGTAAGAAATCCAAAAAACAAAAATAAACAAATACCAACTGACATTACACAGCAAACAAAGGAGCCGTGGTTTCTAACGGTTGATGAAGAGAACCATACAGATACTAGTCATGAGAATCCCTGGATTGAACAAAAATCACGAAGACGAATTAGGAGCAAAAAACAACCAACTATAATCGGTATATCTAAAACCAACGATGTAAACACAGGCTTTAAATCTTCGTACGTAAAAAGGGCGTGGTACTATGTGGGTAAGGTGGACAATGACACTAACATTAACGAAATAAAAACTTATATTTGTGAAAAACTTTCCTCAGAAGATGTGATAGTTGATAAATTACCAACGAAAGGAACATTTCAGTCGTTCAGAATAGGAGTTAAATTTATCTACAAAGATAATTTACTTAAGGAAGACTTTTGGCCAGAGGGAATTATAGTGAGACGCTTTAATTTTAGTAGTAAAACTTTTTTAGAAGACCCAACCAAGAGTGCATAAGTGTGGATTCTCGTAGTGACTCAATATCTCACGATAACTCCCGTGATGTTTCTTTAAATTATATGAACTTAAGTTGTTTCTACCAAAATGTTCGTGGTTTAAACACGAAAATAACTGATTTTTATAATTTTACCACTTCAACTGACTATGACCTCATCGGACTGACAGAAACATGGTTAAAACCTTCTGTTAATAGTTCTGAACTATTTAATCACAATTATCTTGTACTTAGATGCGACCGCAATGTACAGGCGTTAGGTGTTTCAAAGGGTGGTGGCGCTCTGTTGGCAGTTACGAACCGTGTTTGTGCTACACCACTCGATCTTATAGGTTTAAGAAATTCTTTTAGCTCTATTGATATAGTTGGTTGTCAATTATCGCTTTCTAGCGGTGTTTTGTATGTTTTTGTGATTTATGTACCCCCCAATATTTCATCATATGAGCTGGATCAATTTCTGGAGGATCTTGCGGTATTAGATTGTATGTGTAATAAGAATACTTTAATCATGGGTGACTTTAACGTTGCCAAATATGGTAGTAATGATTCCAACATCACTAAATGCTTATCGCTAGACAACTATGCAAATTTTTTAAATCTAACGCAACACAACAACATACTCAATTGTTTGAATGTCTCTTTGGACCTAGTATTCTCCAATATAGATTGTTTTTCAGTACTACGCGCTGATCCTGCTGTAAAGGAAGATCCCTATCATCCTGCTCTTCAGTTTCTTTTTAAAGTATTCCATTCTCAGGCTAAATTTGCAATTAATAACAGCCATCCTTCATATAATTTTAAAAAGGCTGATTATGCACGCATGTACAACCTATTCCTATACGCTGACTGGAGCCCCATTTTAGAATCTACTAATCCTACTGAGGCATGTGAACTTTTCTACAAAACTGTCTATGAAATATTTGATATTACTGTACCATTGCGTCATGTTAGTAAAGCTCAAAGTAAAAATCGTTATCCTTCTTGGTATTCTCCACAAATAATAAGGGTTTTAAAACGTAAAACCAAACCTCATAGATTATATAAAAGGTATGGTACGTTGTTCTTTTTTAATAAATTTAAACGGTTGAGATCATTGTCTAAAAATCTAATCGATACAGCTTACAAGAAATTCATAATTGACGCGGAAAATAACCTCTCAACTGATCCAACGAAATTATGGTCATTTGTTCAAAATAAAAAAAATCAAACTAGAATCCCAAATGTTATCAGGGACGCCGACGATGTATGTTATGACACTCCAGACACTATAGTAAATGCCTTTGCGCGCTACTTTGCAAGCGTTTATCAGCCTTCTAATCCCGGTAATCCGTCGTCTTCGCCGAACTATTTCCAGAACATTGATCCCCCGTCGATAAGTGAAAACGATATTCTTATAGCAATCAAGAATACTAAAAGTAAATTTACTGCAGGACCTGACCTTATTCCGAACTTTGTTATTAAAGATTGTGCGTGTGTACTAGCAGTACCGTTACTGCATATATATAATCAAATACTTAAATGTGCTACCTTCCCTTCTATTTGGAAACAGGCCAGAATTTGCCCAATTCTTAAAAAGGGCAATCCTGCACAGATTAGCAATTACAGGCCAATCGCCATTATTAATAACTTTGCAAAAATCTTTGAAATGATTCTATATAAACACATTTACAATAGCATTAAATCCTTTATCTCACCCTTACAGCATGGGTTTGTTGAAAAAAGAAGTACAGTCACCAACTTAGCTACCTTCACGCAGTTCACTGCCAACTGTGTAGATGCAGGGGGTCAAGTTGACGTGATTTACACAGATTTTTGTAAGGCCTTTGATCAAATAGATATATTCATCTTACTTGACAAGATGAATTTACTTGGATTTAATGATCATATATTACATCTTCTATCATCTTACTTATTTGATCGGGTTCTATATGTAGAATATATGGGGCATCAGTCACATCCATTCATGGCTACATCGGGTGTCCCTCAGGGCTCAAATTTGGGACCACTATTGTTCCTTATATTTATTAACGATCTGCCGGAAATTATTAGATGTAATAAGTTGATGTTTGCCGATGATTTAAAAATTTTTAACTCTGTAGCGTCTATAAGTGATTGTCATCAATTACAACAAGATCTGGATAACCTATATCTTTGGTGTGTCAACAATAAACTGCATCTCAATGTAGCTAAATGTTATGTTATGACGTTTACAAAAAAGAAAATACATATCCTTCAATATGACTATTATATTAATAATTACACACTGAATAGACTTAAGGAATCTCGTGATCTTGGTGTAATATTTGATTGTGAATTAAATTTCACTACACATATAAATGAAATGGTTAAATCAGCCAATAAGACCTTAGGTTTCATCTATAGAAATTGTAAGGATTTCAAAAGTTTGCATGTTCTGAAGGTTTTGTACTATTCTTTAGTTAGACCTAAGCTTGAATATGGTAGTATAGTTTGGCATCCCATATATGTAGTCCATAAACACCACATTGAGTCAATTCAAAGGAGATTTTTGAAATATCTCATGTTTAAAACTCATGGTTTCTACCCGCCTAGAGGAATCGACCATGGTGAGCTTCTGCAGATGTTTAACTGTGAATCACTCGAATTCCGTCGCATAACTGCAGCTGTTAAATTTTTGTATAACTTAGTTTGGGTTAAAATAGATTGCACTGACCTATTAGGCTCCATAAATTTTTTAGTTCCAAGAGCAGGAGTCCGTCTATACTTAAGTTTTTATAATCTTAATGCAAGAACAAATGTACTTCGCAAAACTCCAGTTTATTTAATGCATTGTTATTTCAATATAATTTGTCGTGACTGTGATTTATTCAGCGATTCTTTGCACTTTATTGTTAAGATTTTGTCTGGAAAATTGCATCCCTATGTGTTGTAACTTAATTGTAATTGTAATTGTAATTTCCTGTTATATATGTATTTTGTATTTTTTTTTTTTGCCTACTTGTGGCTTATGCTGTTTGGCAAATATATACCTATTATTATTATTATTATTATTATTATTTTTCGTCCGTTTCGTCCTTTTTCATCCTTCTCGTAGTTACTCGTCCTTTACGTCCTTTTTCGTCCTTTTTCGTTTTTTTCGTCCTTTCGGTCCGTGTCGTGCCTTTTCCTCCTTTTTTGTCCTTTTCGTCCTTCTCGTCCTTTTTCATCCTTCTTCATTCTTTTTTTTCCTTTTCGTCCTTTATCGTCCTGTGTCATCCTTTTTCGTCGTTTTTCGTCTTTTTCGTTCTTTTCCGTCCTATTTCGTCCTTTTTTTCCTTTTCGTCCTTTTAGTCCTTTTTCGTCCTTTTCGTCCTTTTTTGTCCTATTCGTAGTTTCTCGCCCTTTTCGTCCTTTTTCGTCCTTTGTCGTAATTTTCGTCCTTTTTTGTTCCTTTTTCGTCCTTTTCCTCCTTTTTCGTCCTTTTCCATTCTTTTTTTTTCTTTTCGTCCTTTGAGTGCCTTTTCATCCTTTTTCGTCCTTTGTCGTCCTTTTTCGTCCGTTTTCGTCTTTTTCGTTCTTTTTCGTCCTTTTTCGTCCTTGTCATCCTTTTAGTGCTTTTTCGTTCTTTTCGTCCTTTTTTGTCATTTTCGTCCTTTTTCGTCCTTTTTCGTCCTTTTTCGTACTTTTCCTCCTTTTTCGTACTATTCCTCCTTTTCCGTCCTTCTTCGTCCTTTTCGTCCGTTTCGTCCTTCTCCGCCCTGTTTCGTCCTTTTTCGTCCTTCTTCATTTTTTGTCGTCCTTTTCGTCCTTTTTCATCCTTCACGTAGCTTCTCGTCCCTTACGTCCTTTTTCGTCCTTTTTCGTTTTTTTCGTCCTTTTCGTCCGTGTCGTCCATTTTCCTCCTTTTTTGTCCTTTTCGTCCTTTTTCGTCCTTCTTCATTTTTTGTCTTCCTTTTCGTCCTTTTTCATCCTTCACGTAGTTTATCGTCCTTTACGTCCGTTTTCGTCCTTTTTCGTTTTTTTCGTCCTTTTCGTCCCTTTTCCTCCTTTTTTGTCCTTTTCGTCCTTTTTCGTCCTTTTCGTCCTTTATCGTCTTCTTCGTCCTTTTCGTCCTTTTGCGTCCTTTTCGTCCTTTTTCGTCCTTTTTCGTACTTGTCGTCCTTTTTCGTTCTTTCTCGTCCTTTTCGTCCTTTTTCGTCCTTTTCATTTTTTTGCGTCCTTTTTCGTCCTTTTCGTCCGTTTCGTCCTTTTCGTCCGTTTCGTCCTTTTCGTCCGTTTCGCCCTTTTTGTCCTTTCAGTACTTTTTCGTCCTTTTCGTCCTTTTTCGTCCATTTCGTAGTTTCTCGTCCTTTACGTCCTTTTTCGTTCTTTTCGTCCTTTTTCCTCCTTTTCCGTTCTTTTCGTCCCTGTCGTCCCTTTTCCTCCTTTTTTGTCGTTTTCGTTATGTTTCATCCTTTTTGTCCTTTATCGTCCTTTTCGTCCTCTTCGTCTTTTTCGTCCTCTTCGTCTTTTTCGTCCTTTTGCGTCCTTTTCGTCCGTTTTCGTCCGTTTCGTAGTTTTTCGTCCTTTTTCGTCCATTTCGTAGTTTTTCGTCATTTTGTCCTTTTTTGTCCTTCTTAGTCCTTGTTCGTCCTTGTCGTCCTTCATCCTTCGAGTAATATTAATTTCCTTCTTTATCTACGTGTAAAATTTAAAATCGAGATACTTTGACGAAACTATAAAAATTACTATATTTTAGAGATGTACCGACTGTAGGTCTGGCCGACTAACCGACTAGCCGATTGTTCGGCCAGTAAAAACCGACTAGTCGGCCGACTGTTCGGCTTTGCTAAAACCGGTTTATAAATGCGACAGACAGTGTGTTTTTTTTCTATTTCTCTGACTACCTTAAAAATTTGTTTTATTTTAATAAAAGGAATAACTAAAGTTTCTTTGTTTTCCAAAAAATGTGTTAAATTTGTTTGGATAATTTTAACATTTAATTTTTTTTAGTAACTCAGTACAAAAATAAAGAATAACACAATTTAGGGCCAGTTTATACAATATTTTAACTGAGATTAAGTTGATCGCCCATTTAACAAGGTCATTAGCGACTTCTAATTGGCGTTGAGTCGGTCACATGGTACTTTAATGCGGGGTTAAAAATTAAATCGCAATTAAATATTTAATTGAGGTTCTGAAAACCGGGTTTAATTGTTTTATATACTATTTTAATTTTGATAAAAAAAGCCGAACGATCGACTGTTTAGCCGACCAGTCGCCGACTGCAGCCGGCGATGAAAAACGGCCGAATAGTCGGCTTATCCGACCGGTCGGCCACTAGTCGGTACATCCCTACTATATTTCAATTAGCGATCTGGGAAAAACAGTAGAAATTTCCGAAGAAGCGAAGCCGAAAATGACTTCTAGATAATGAACAAGAAAATGTCCAATTAATTTTCGGAAATAGTTGAGAAATGGTCGAAAATGTTAAAAGTACCAAAATCAGGCCTATCTTATCAAATACTAGCCCTGCCCACCCACCCTCCAATTTTGTCATTGGTCTAAGGCTATACCTAAGCATAATCCGACAAATCTAGCTCTTTAAAAAATATATATAATTTGATTTTACGATTTTCGTTTTGTGACTTATCAAAAACTAGCCTCACAAATAACACCCCTTGTCCTTCAGCACTAGGTAATAGCAATCTGAAGCTCAAGTGTTTATTTATGTTTATACATCGCAAGAATGTCACGATGAAATTAGTTTGATTTGAATGAGTTTGTCTTGTCAAAACAGAACTAAAATTATTATTAATTCAACCACAATCAAACAAAATGTTTTGAATATTTTAATTCTTATTTTATCATGATTATACTAAAGACCATGGCATTATCGAAACCGTTCACTACTTACTACTTTCCAGTGTACATTATACGCTAAAGTTAACATGCTATTAGGATGCTTTGAAATTCCGATTGTCAATAAAATAAAGATCTGCAGAAGACTTTGTCAACTGTCATTAGAGATGTAGCAAGTCATAAAAAAGGAAACATGTTGAATGGAAATGTCTTTTTACTCCTTTCCTTTAAAAAACTTCTCTTAAAAAGCTAAGGGTGCGAGATTCCTTCTTCCGCAAGGATCCCACCCTGGCGTAGACGAATTATAATACTCAGGCCTAAGCACTGCACTAGCGAGCCACTCAGCCCGTCGCAAGGGAAGAAACAGCTTTGTCACAATTAATCCAATGACCGTTTTATATTAGCCAGGATGAAACATAGCATGGCAAACGACAAACCATTAATTAGTATTATTTAATATTATCAGTAACACATCCTTAATATCGTTATTTTGATAAATTAAATTAGCAACTTATAATTCATTATTAATAATCTCTTCACACTTAATTATGCACGACTCGACGCGGAAGAGTTTGTGTTGTTTTATTACTCATTTTAAAAGCGTGGTAAAAATCAGCCAATAAAATGATACAATAATGAATTGACCTTGTTTTTGAAGCATCAGATTTAGAATTTATAAGGCTTTAAAAATCGTTCGGACTCAGTTCAACGATCGCGTTCTTGGGTTAGCCGTGAAAAATCGAAAGATCAAAGTGAATTTAGAAATTATTCCACCATTCTGACTCAGAAATCACCGAGCAACTCGAATTATTTTATCTAGTGTGATTATTATTGTAAAACAAATTAAACGCCCTTCGAGCAGCTCGTCTGCCTCAACACCTTCATCGGCGTCATCATGGACACGTCCTGAGGGTCCGTCAAGCTAGGAATTTACTCGCGCTACCTCACTCAGAAATAACTGAACAACTCAAATTGAATTATTTTATCCAGTGTTGTAAATATTGTAGGACAAATTAAGGAAACGGAATAGATGCACAAATTGCACAAAATATTTTATGAGATTGTGTGACTACTTTTTGCTACTAAACAGAAGTGTCTAAAAATATGTCATCTAAATTGTCAATCTCTAAAATCAAGATTTCATTATTTCATTGATTATTTCTCTGAAAATTCTTTTGATATAATCACACTTTCGGAAACCTGGTTAGGTTCATCTTCCCCTACTGAGTTATTTCATATCAATGATTATAATTTTATCCATCTTGATCGACATGGGCGTGGTGGTGGCGTAGCTATGTATATTAAGCGTGATATAAAATACAGTGTCCTCCCAAACATTACTCTTCATTCAAGTATCGAAAATCTTTGGATTTCAATTAAGTGTAATGGTGTCAGGTATGTAATTGGTTCATTATATCGCCCTCCCGATGGCACTATTTCTTTTCTTAAAGATCTTGAACTTATTTTGTCTCATATGCACTCAGAAGCGGATCATGTAATGTTTTTGGGAGATTTAAATGTAAATTTATTAAATGGTGATGATAAGATTCTACTTCCTCTGCTAGAAAGCTTAGGATTTTCTCAGATCATTAATGAACCCACTAGGATAACTAGCTCTTCCTCGTCATTGGTAGATGTAATTTGTGTTTCTAAAGATATTAAAGTCTCTGAATTCGGTGTTCAAGATATGGACAACATTTCGGATCATAGATTAATCCACTGTAAAGTGGATCTTAAAATGTATAAACTGCCTGCGGTCTCATATTTCATAAGAGATTATAGCTTGTTTAGTCTTGATGAATTTAACTTTGATGCAAATAGTGTTAATTGGACTTATGTAGAACAACTACAGGACCTGGACCAGAAGCTTGAATTTTTAAATAAAGCTATAAAAACTATTTTTGACATTCATGCTCCGGTTAAGCTTGTTGTTAATAAAAATCGTATACATAGACCCTACATAACTGAAACTATAAAGCAAATGATTAAAATAAAAAATAAAGCTTACGAAAAATACAAAGTTACTCGGCATGAAAATCATCGTATATACTATAAAGAACTGTGTAAACTTGTTACCGAAGCCATTAAAAAAGAAAAAATTGCCTATATGAGACATCGAATTCATGTTTGTAACAGAAGTCCGAAACAATTATGGCAAACTCTTGAGAAGCTAAATATTCACAAAAAACCAATTAAAATCATTTCAGAGAATATCATACCCGATCAATTTAACCAGTACCTAATTGAGCAAAACAATAACCATTCTGTTAGCCAAGACACAATGTCCTTTTTTGAGAATAACATACGCCCAGGCATAACAAATGAACTCCAGTTTGAACCAATTACAGAAGTTGAGATTAAGGATACCATCAATAGAATTCATTCAAATGCAGCTGGTGTAGATCAAATGACCCTAAAAATGGTAAAAATTGTTTTTCCTTACTGTCAATCAGCCTTAACACACATAATGAATCATTCCTTTAAAACTGGCATATTTCCAAATCAGTGGAAAATAGCTACAATTATTCCATTGCCTAAGAAACCAAAAGCATCTGTGGTATCAGATTTGCGACCTATTAGTATTTTACCTATTTTTTCCAAATTAATGGAAGCAATTGTAAAATCTCGACTTTTATATCATATGCAAATGTATAATATAATTCCTTCAGTACAATCCGGTTACCGCCCTAATCACAGTACAAACACCGCGTTGCTAAAAGTCATTAATGATTGTGTAGAGGCAATGGATAAGGGTCGGGTTACAACTCTCATTGCTTTAGACTACAGTAAAGCATTTGACACAATAAATCATGATCTTTTGTTAGCTAAATTGAACTATTACGGATGTAGTAATTTAGTTGTTAATTGGTTTCGAAGTTATCTTAAATGTAGAAAGCAAATCGTTAAAATTGGAAAGGAAACATCTGGAATAACCAACATTACTGAGGGAGTCCCGCAGGGTAGTGTACTGGGTCCTGTGCTCTTTACTATTTTCACAGCCGATATGCTTTGCTGCCTTCTACCGAAATTTGTGTTTCATTTGTATGCAGATGACACGCAGCTGTATACATCTTTCAACGTACAAGAAACATTTCAAGCGGCGGTTTCCATTAACAAACAAATCATGTCATCATTAGTTGGAACGGACGTAATGGGTTACATCTGAATAGGAAGAAATGTGAAGCACTATGCATTGGTTCAGTACATAATATTAGTCGTGTACTACCTGATTTAAAGAGATTAATCAAAATAGAAGATGATAATTTACAGTTTAGAGACAGTATAAAAATTTTAGGAGTCCACATAGATAGTCAATTAAAATTTCATCACCACGTGAATTATGTACTAAGCAAATGTTATCCAAAATTTGGGTATTTGTATCAATTCAAGAATTATTTAGATAGCAATGTCAAGTGGAAATTGTGTAATACTTTACTGATCTCTAATTTTGATTATTGCTCATCCGTTTATTATCAACACCTTACAAAGGAATTCAAATATAAATTACAGCTAATGCAAAACACATGTCTTCGATTTAGCTATTTATTACCATTCAGAGAACATATCACACCTAACTATTTCAAACAAGCCATTTTAAAAATTGAAGAAAGATTTAATTTGATATACATAAGGGCCGTATATAGCATAATCAAAAAGGGAGAACCAGTGTATTTAATAAAATGTCTAAGAAGGAGAGAAGATATACACCAGCGCAATCTTAGAAATAAAGAGCCCTATGATATTCCTAAACACGCTACAGAAAAATTTAAAGCTTCATTTTCATATATTTGTACAAAAATTTTAAATGAATACGGTGACAAAATTGTAAGTAGTAATAGTTTTATTTCTTTAAAAACTCAAATTGTTGCATATTTTCTATCGAAATATTTAAGTTAAAATAAAATAACATATTTGTTTTAAGTTTATTTAGGCTTTAGAGGGGATGCTGAAAAACGCACAAAGTGCGATGCATCATCCTTTTAGAATACAATCCTGTATTGTTTCTAATAAATATTAAGACCCACCACTGACCCGGAAATGACCGGCATTCAGGCAAGACTTCTATCATTACGGGTACTAAGACCAAGTAATGATATGAATTGATTAGATTATTATTATTATTATTATTATTATTATTATTATTATTATTATTACTTAATTTCTAATATATTTTTTACCTAACTACTACATCCATAATTAGTTAGTAAAACATAACAGACTTTTTTAATTAAAAAAAGAAATAAAAATGTTTATATTTCGAACACCAGCACTTTAAGAAAAAAAATGTTTTTATAAACAAGAAATATAAACGCTTAGAAAATTTTGTTAACTACATATATATTTTTCACTAGTATAAAATTATTTCTTCTACTTTATACCAGAAAAGCCAAACTATGACGTGTTCAACAACTTTCTAAATTTCTAAAATAACAAATAAGTAATTGAAAATATTGACCATGTTTATAAACATAAGAATTTCTTAGTTGTAATGATAACTATTTGTGTGCGATTTATGACGTGGCAAGAAGCCCTTAGTAATGAAACACCAAACAATTTTTCAATTTTATACAGAGACAAATTAAACCACAGGCCGCTTCTTGACCGTCCTCAAAGACAATTTTGTCATAAAACCGTATCCTTGTAATTCCGGGGAAACCCCATGGGCGACAATGGCGTAGATTACTCTCATAAATTTATTTTACAACACTAAAACTTCATCAAATTAACAAAGAACATTACTTTTATGTTGAGAACATAGCTTGAGGACTTTTGTCAAATTAGTGACGTTCTGTTTATATTAAAAGTCGCTTGTGAGGTAAAATCCCTCTGGCATGTCATTTTTGCACAGGGAATGAATAAGAGAATAAATTGGAAAAGGGCGCATTTTATCCCAAGATGGAGATGTTTTCTCCTAAGGTGTTTAGAAGAATATTTCATTGTTATTACGAATCGTCGAATGTCTCATGAAAAATACGGCGCCACATAAAAATTCCTTGCGACGGCTGTCTTCGAACAAAGTCGCGTAAATTAATTTTTGGTAGATTCGAACAAAGCTCTGTTAAATTATATGACTTCGCTCAGAATAAAAGATGCCTAATATTTTTTTAATCTCAGATATCGCTCCGTGAAACCGTAATAGTATTTCTTTGTGACAAATGGCAAATGTGGCCATAATTCACATTTCTTAAAATTTTGTTCTGATGCCGAAAACAGTGAGTGAAAAAAATTAATACTTCGTTGTGAATATTCGGTATTTTTATCTGTCTCTTAGACCAGTTGGATGATTTATGAGCTTGCACATTCTTTTCCGTGTTGAACCGGTACTTTGCTTTTAATATTACTGAATCAGTTTCTCCTTTGGCCGTAATTTCGACTGTAAATATAGAGGAACCTGATAGCACACGGACAATAAATTTAACATAACTCTACAATACAATAGCCGGAGGAGTAGAGGACCCAAACGCCTGCATAAACATACCTGAGATAAACGAAGCTTAAATGGTTGGCTAACCTTATTGAATATAAAAAAGGATCTAAAACGGAAAACTAAGCAAACTTACCTTCTGAAATTTCTACTCCCATTATTTCAATCCCCTGTTTTTTTACGATCTTTATCCTAACTTATTTTTTATATTTATACGTTCCATAAAAAAGCTGATGTATGAGAAACTAAAGTTTTAGAGTTTGTGGCCCAGTTTTTGCGGAAAAGCAACTTCAGATTTAACATGTAAAACCCTGCAGGGAACTTTACTTGTACTTATACCCTAACAGGTAGTGGCATAAATTCCGGAATGTCGGTTTTCCCTTTTAAACACAACAGTAATGCGGCCCAGGATTACGGCAACATGAACCGAGAGACATTCAGAGTGGGTCCGTTAGCTTGCGGATTTTCCTATTATAACGTTATTATTATTTTCGGCGTAAATTTCAAGCTTGGATTAATGTCTGAGCCTTAAATGCAAAAACACATCCAAAGTAAACGATAAGAGGACGTAAAAAGAATCCTTAATACTAAGCGTGACATTTTTACACCACCTTTTATGTAATACTACTGAAATTTTGACATTATTGTTCATTTCAACAAGCATTACTTGTTATGTGGAGCTGCAAAAATTGTCTTGCTGGAAATGTATTCAATTTTCTGCGACGGTTTTGTCTGGATGGTTATTTAGACATAACTTCCCTTAGTTTTGAAACACAATCAGAGAAGCTAAATTATAGAAGTTAATTCTGTAAATTAGTTTTTATCACAACGTCTACACATTAAAATAAAAAATACTATTATGTTCCCACAATTTTGTGAAATTTAGATGAAATATTATTGATTAGTTGTTTTAAACATCTTAAACAAAAAGTCGTAAAAAACGAGAGTATTCCACAAAACGCATACAACGTTGCATCGTAGACTACATTACTTAACAAATATTTACTTAATACAGTGTTGCAAAGACGTTATTAAGTTTCTGGAGCGGATGAATAACTAAATTTTAGTTGTTGTTTCATAGTAAAGTAACACCATATCTTGCCAAGATTAAAAAAAATTCCCCAGTCTCCCCATCAATGTCTTGACACCTCAAAAACTTGTATAATACATTTTATAAAATAGCATACTCTTGTATTTGTTTTATTGTTCATGTGTCAGAATTGGTCTACGTGTCCTTGCTGAAATAATGTTGACCGAAACATCTTTAAATGGGAAATTCACCAATATTGCCCTTTATCAATGCATTCATATTCTTGGAGCAATTGTTAATCCGGTTTCTATCATGGGTTGACGACCAACTCACTGCAGAGTGGCCGACCAAATATAAACAAGTGTGTCAGTGGACAGTGGCGGGGTATGGGTGATTTTGAGAAGACAAACTCATTCAAATCAAACTAATTTCTACGTGACATTCTTTCGATGTATAAACATAAATAAACATTTGAGCTTCAGATCTCTATTACCTAGTGCTGAAGGACATTTTATAACGTTAGTTATGTGCCTTAAATATATTCTAAAGCAGAATTCTGAACTTTCAAGAACGACGGAAGATCTGTCCAATTTTTACTGTAACCCTCGTGACACATTTCTCAGAAAGAACATGATAAACTGTGATCAACAGAAACGTCTTCAAGTTGATAATTACGAAGAAGATCATGATAACTGCCTTTTTCGGTTTTAGGGAGCAAATTAACATTATCAGTTACACCCCAAAAATAAAATTTTTTCCGTTACGTACTTTTTATTTTCTCAAAGAAATGTGGCAGCACCTTCCCCTGCAGGCATAAATATCACTTGTTAATTCAGAAGCACAAACTCATAAGAATAAAATAAGACGATTTATTTGCCGACTACCACAGTGAGCGGATCTTTGCCTTGAACCGGAATTTAACATTTCTCTTGATCCCTTGGCACAATAATAACTCGGTCTGAATAATTTAATATTAAGCGAGTAAAAGCACGCGTTGCAGAATAGAAACATGCATCCCCTTGGAGAAACTAATGACCAATCTGTTGCGGTTCCTTAGACACAACAACAAGACCGGGGTCTGAAGGATATCCCTCGTCTAGGCATCAGAATTTAACCGTAATATTAGTGGCATTGACCGCAGCTGCAGTGCTTCTCATCGTGGGGATCGTGGCGGCGGCCTGTGTTATAGCCTGTAGGAAGACTCCTGTGGTCGTCCGAAGTCAGACAACTGCGAGGAAGTCTTCCGACGACTTGGAACTTTCGGAAGCTGGATTCAGCGAAGGCTTCCATAGACGAAGCGCACAGTATAGGGCGAGCATGTACGCTTTACAAGAGACTGAGGACAGGATATCAAGGCTTATCGAAGGTAAGGTGCTTTCTAATTACTTTGATGCTAGAGGGCTTAATAAGATTTATTTAGCATTATGACCTATTAGTTGATTTTACTGAAGTTACGCACAAAATATTCAATCTTAAATTGGCATTAGATTTTTTTGGAGAAATTTTTATTTCAGAAGCGAATTCGAGACGTTCGGGATCAAGTTGAGGCTAAATTTTCTAAACATGTTGGAAATCTGATGAGTAAGTGTTGTTTAAATTGGTAGTTGTCAAATATGGTGAGTGGACTAAGACTACTAGAATTTTTCTGTAGTATTCTAGCATGTACATATAAATTCTGCTATCGTTTCTAATTTTAGAAATTATTTATCATTTGCACATCATCGTATCAGGTGCACAGTCCTCTTAATTTATTTTTTTTTTAATAGTTCTTTATATGCTTGATATATGGCCGCTTAGAATACATAACTGCAAGTATTCATTGTACTAAATAGTTGGATAAAAATAATACGGGTTTAGTTGTTGTAGTACCATTACTACCTTATTCTGAAAGGTGGTTTAACCATGACTTATAATAATAATAACAAAGTATAATATCATTATGGATGGCAGTGCCTTTGGGGTATTCATTAGTATTGGTTTTCCTTTATTTGAATGATCCTATTATTTCACCAGGAAGCTTTTCAATGTAACCGTTTTAAATCACATGGTTAATGTATATCGCGATTAATACATAAACTGTCTTGCTACTGGTGCTGTGATCATATACACCTACTTTGGGTTGTAATAAATAATAAATTTGCCATTTGTACTCGTGAAATCTATTTGTACAGAATAATTCTTTGCTTAAAAATATGAAATCAGTGGCTACTTTCATCTCCACAAATAATGTATCTATTTTGTTTTATTTTAATCAATGGTCGCAAGAAATAAATATTTCCGGTATCCACTTTATACAAGCCTAAATAAAATATAGGTATTTGATAACATAAATAAATACTGCAATATCGTCAAAGCTCATAAAACAGGTTCATTTCGTGTCAGAAAATGTTAACATTTTTTGATATTTCGTGCAGTTAGAGTACTACATCGGCGTACTAGCACTTTCTGACATCATTCGAAGTGCTCAAGCAAGAAAAATACGGTACTCTGACGGTACTTATCTCCAAATAATCATGCTTAACAATTGTGTGAAGGAAATCTAAAGCAATTTCTTCTCACAATTTTACTGGAAAGTCAACAATTTTTTCCCACTACGAACTAAAATTTTTACTAGAGTCCGGATTTATATGGACAAAGTTTTTCTGAAATATATGCATATATATGCACCCAAAAGGGCTGAAATATGCATATATTTTTACAAATTATGCACGGTTTTCGAAGTGCTTTATGTAATTTTCATGTGATACAAAGATTGTTTAGACTGATCCTAACGATAAGATAAGATAAATAAGATATTTATAGGATATTTAAATTTTATTTCCATTAAACAGTCAATATAATATGAATGACTACAACATGTATTGTTGGTTATAATTTAAAAGCAAGTCCGTTTCCAAACTGTCAAGGCGCCTGACGGACAAAATATGTTTATAATTATTTTGAACAACTTCTCTCAACATAAATTCCGAATTTGTATTTCTGTCAATCTCGAAGCTGCCACTTAAAATTTCGCCTATATTCGGCAACGTTCTTTTTGAAAGCATTAGTCTTATTTATAATTTGACCTATTTTATCATAAACTTTTAAAATATTTTCGTCAAAAGGGGCAATTCTGTAACAATTTGTTAAATTTAAAGGGTGTTAAATTGCAAATTTTCGTAGCAACGAGTTAAATTCGTAAATAGGATTGCTTGTTTATTTTTTAACAACCTTTAAATTTTAACAGGTTTGATTCATGGTTTTAAAAGCTGAATGGACTCTATCAAGGGCTTTTTTGTTCTTCTAAACATTTAATTTTCTTTAACATGAATTTAAAATGAGCCTTAATAATAATAAGTTGATTGTTAAATTGTTTCTAATAGTTGCCCAGCTTTTACCATATAAGTTACGCCGTCAGCTAGCATAAGTAAATTTTTTTCCGTTGGAACCATTTTAGGCGAAAAAAAGTTCATAAAATATTCATTCCCTAATCTCAAAATACTGAAATGATTTGTTCATTAATTAATAAATTTACAATGTAACGCCCACCAGTATTGGTGGTTTGGTCTAGAACAAAATATGTACATATATACAGTGTTCACCAATATTCTGCTCAATATCATCTAATGTATTTTCATAAATACGGAAAGCGAAATTTTTTCTCAGAGTGCTTTCGCCAGGAACAAATTTTTGTGTGCATTTCTTCTAAAATTTTTTGAATGATGGACTTTCTGTAGGGATGTTTGCACATACCAAAGCTTCGCACAAATCATTTTTAAAGAATAAAGGAATTGTAAAAGAAAAGTGGCGGATTTAAGTTGATTACTATAAAAATTTACCATTTTAGACATGTTTTAAGTTTCTTGTTGTGGAAATAGGTCTACACATCTTAAGAAAACAAGGCAAAGTGTAGCCCCGCCCACCCGCCCTATCTCACTTGTGACGATTTTTTTATTCATCATGAACCAAGAGGGCGGCGCTTAACTACAAAATCCTTATTTCTATACTGAAAATTAATGATAATGCCTTTTTTTGTTAATATATCTAATATTCTTTGAACAACACGATACTCAAAAACATGGTATTACTTACTTTCTTGTAAAGAAATAAGTCTTTTGCAGTTAAATTCCACCTATACCTGCCCTGATCTAAATAGTAATGAAGTTTTCATTCGTTGGCAGATCTAGGGGCGGAGCCCAATTCCAAAATCCATATTTCTTAACAAAAATTTACCATGTTAAACGTGTATTATGTTTCTAAGAATAAACAAATCGTTACCATTGATATAGGGTGGGTGGGCAGACTTTGTGTTTTACCTTTTTTTCTTAATATACCTAGTATTCTTTGAACACGATACTCAGAAACTTGTTTTTAATTTCTTGTATAGAAAGAAGTATTTTGCAGCTAAGCTCCGCCCTCTTAGTCATCGGCGAATAAAAAAAATCATCACAATTGAGATCGGGCGGGTGGGCGGGCTTATATTTTGCCATTCTGTTTTAATATGTGCACACTTCTTTTCACTACATGAAACTTAAAATATGTTTAAAATGGAACATTTGTATAAGGAAATAACGATCTTGCAATTAGGCTTGGCCCCATAATTGCAAAATCCATATTTTCTTGGAAAAATGTACCATATTTACCTTGTTTTAAGTTTCTTGTTATGAAAAGATGGCTATGTATATTAAGAAAAAACAAGCAAAATGTAAGCCCCGCCCACCCGCCCTATCTCAATTGTGATAAATTTTTTATTCGCCGTCAGCCAAGGGGGGGAAACTTAAATACAAAATACTTATTTTTCTCGAAGTAATAAAAACATGTTTTTGAGATCGTGTTGTTCCAAGAATACTATGTATATTAAGAAAAAAATTAAAGCCAAAAATTAAGCCCTGCCCATATCTGCCCTGGTCCAAATAGTAATGAAGTTTTCATTCACTGGTAGACCTAGGGGCGGAGCTTAATTGCAAAATCCATATTTCCCTACAAAAATTTACCATTTTAAATTTATTTTAAGTTTGCAAAAACAAATAAATCATCACAATTAACATGGGGTAGGTGGGCGGGTTTTATATTTTATCTTTTTTTCTTAATATATCCAGTATTCTTTGAACAACACAATACTCAAAAACATGTTTTCAATTTCTTGTAAAGAAATGAGTATTTTGGAATTAAGCTCTGCCCCCTTGGTTCAAAGCGAATAAAAAAAATCATTACAATTGAGGCAGGGCGGGTGGGCGGGCTTATATTTTGTTTTTTGTATTAACATTTGTACACCTCTTTTCACAACATAAAACTTAAAATGTTCAAAATGGAAAATTTGTATTAGAAAATATCGATTTTGCAATTAGGCTTCGCCCCATAATTACAAAATCGATATTTCCTTCCAAAAATGTACCATTTTAACCATGTTTTAAGTTTCTTGCTACGAAAAGATGACTATGTATATTAAGATTAAAATGGAGAATGGTGTAGCTATTGTTTTCTTTAAAGGAAATTGAATCAGCTTCGACTAATCCAGTTTCCCACAGTGTGACTTGTGAAAATTTGTCGCGACATAATGGCTTACCAAAAATTTCCCTTTTGATGTAATCTGAATGAGAGAAAAAAAAATGAAAAGAAATTATTTTAGTATTAAATTAAAATAGTTATTTGTACAACAAATTCTAAAAGTCAGGTTTTTTTTTCAAGGTTTGTCAATCAAACGATCAAAAAGCATCTTTTAAAACGGTCTAGGACAATTCGGCGCGGCCGACTTGGCGCGGCCAACTTGGCGCGGCCGGCTTGGCGCGAAATATTTTGGCGCAAAGCCAACTTGGCGCAGGGACACTTTGGCGCAAGCCATCTTGGCGCGGGCCATCTTGGCGCGGATGAACTCACACCAAGAAAAATAATATAAATATACAAAAATTGCAGCCGTTGTTAGCATAACCTAATTTTTATAGTCACCAACGCGTGGAGGGGTAATGCCGACTGTTTAATGGACACACGGGCGCTTCGCGCCCTACACCCCATTATAAACATACTCCTAAACGTGGAACTTCTTGCTCCGTGGATCATTAAGTTATTGGAATTTGTGCGAATGAATCTGTGTATTTGGTTGCCTACATTTGGCATAAATAACAGGGTGCTAACCACAGTACGAACAAGAAATATTTTTTATATTATATGTCGACGTACTCGCGCCAAGATGGCTCGCGCCAAGATGGCTTGCGCCAAAATGTCCCTGCGCCAAGTTGGCTTTGCGCCAAAATGGCTCGCGCCAAGTCGGCCGCGCCAAGTTGGCCGCGCCAAGTCGGCCGCGCCAAATAGTCCCATTCCGCTTTTAAAATGTGTTGGAAAACTAGTTTTTTGTAATTTGATCATAAGGGCCAAAATTTGGACAAAAAGGGACTTTAGAATTTACCACTCATTACGGTTTTAAGTGAAAAAAAAAATTTCATTACTATTGACAGTTTAAAAAAAAAGTACTATATTGCCAAAATGTAAAGAAATATATACTTTTTTTAATTTGTTACAAGTAAATTTTAATTCATAAATTATTTAATTAATTTTCGAACTTACCATCTAACCGCATAGTTTTGGATGACAAATTCCATGACAAATATTAGTCTGGACCCATCTTAACCATAGTGAAAACGGGGAAAAGCAAGTTAATAAAATACAACGGAAATGACCGCAATAACTGTAGGTATTAGGTACAAAAAGTTTTCCTATATTGTATTATTATTGTTTCAGCGAAAAATATGAAAATGTGTACATTACAGTGTGTACAGTATACATTTTGTATAGAACCCGGACTCTAATTGTTACAATTTAATTTTATGAAAATACTGAATGCTGAATATGCGAATTTTCAACCGACGCCAACACGTGGTGTAAATTTGTGTTATTGTTTGTAAATTCACAGTTTATGTTAGGATTTTAATGGTTGACTGGTTCTAACACAATTTAACAGTCATGAGTATGAGATTCTTCAGATAAAGCACGTGCTAGGAGATTTCATGAAATTCACCTAGTCAGGACTCATCGTTTGTTTATCAAGTTATAAATAAGGTTTCTCGATGTTTATACTTAAGTGTTACATTATAACACTTCTTAATTCTTCACACAAGATTGCTAATAGTTCATTTGCGGCAGTTAAATTAACCTAACGTTATCTCACTCTGGGAAAAGGACCGTGAAAGTGTGGTAGAATTTATAATATCGTGGACTGAGAGACGGGGCATTAATTTTTTCCCCATAGACAGTTGTCATCATTATCATCATCACATCAACGAAATATTTTTCTCACAACGTGGGAAACAATATCACGGAGATATATATTTCTTGCGACGCGGGATGCATTTTGTGTTTATTTATCATGCGTTTGTTTGGGATAAGCTGGGGACAGTCCACGATATAAACTTTCAAAGCTAATTGTTTTAAGTAACCAGTCATTCTAATAAAGTGTGGTATAATTTAACATCATGTAAATTCTTTGTCTAAATCGTTGATAAAGTGTGGCATAATTTAACATCATGTAAATTCTTTGTTTGATTCGTTGATAAATTGTGGCAAATAGTAAGTTTATGTAATTTTGTTAGTTTTGTAATTCTTTACCTTATGTAATTTTCCTGTATCTTACAATTTTAGCCTCAGTAATTTTCTTTACTGTATAATTTAAATTGAACGTAAGACTAATGCGGAAAATAACAAACTAACTTTATAAATAATTTCGCAACTGGATTTAGGAGAATCGTAAAACAAAGCTGAAAACTAAATTGGATTTAAATAAATAAGTAGAACGATGAACTTAATAAACAGAGCCAATTATAATAATAAGAAGAAAATGAAGAACTGTGTCCTGCAATTTAGCTCTCCTTCCTAATCTCGATCTTACGGGAATCCTTACCCGCTGACCCAGCTTTCTTTATCGGACCCCAATCTCTGATTGCTCCCTACGAGTGTCGACCAAAATTCTATGGAAAATTAAATAATTATTGCCTAACCTACGTTATTGCCACCTACGTGACGACAACAAGCGTGTAACCGCAAACAGCAGGCAATCGTATGTGTAAATCGATCGAGCTGGTGGAAACAATTGCAGCGTCACTAACACTTTCTTGTGTTTGATGTTTTTATCAAACCCTGACCACTAGAAATGCGTTCGCAACGCTTTTCAAACAATGGAGAAGAAACGTCACTTGCACCTAAATGCACCAAATGGACGTGGTGCATTCATGCGGGGCAACCAAACTCTCTCTGGAATCTCTGGGAAATCGAAGCCTGCGGCCGGCATCTGCGGGCTAAAATAAATACATAGATATGTACTTTTAAATCACCGTGGCAAAAAGGTAGTTTGGTGGAGGGTAATTTTATTGTTTTATGGAGTTCCATGGTTATATTTAAGGGTTGTTGATAAAATTAAATATTTGACTGGAATTTTAAATCAAGCATGTCTCCAAATTTTAAACAAAACATCACATTCTCAAAACATTGTCCCTTGGGGAAACACTCGGAGCAAATTTGCAACAGCTTTTAAAATCTACAAAATTGAAATTTGTGTCTTCGGAGCTGATTTGATTCAACTGATAAAATTTGAAATTTCATTTATGGAACAAAGCGTCAACAAATTGAATCGTATACGCAGCAACGCTTTCTTACTTTGGGGTTCATTAGCTATTTTTAAAGTGTCTTGTATTCTGAAAAAACCGATTAGAGGACACAATATGTTCAAACGCCATAAATTGGATGAAATTGTTTGACATAAAAGCAGTTTTTAATTTTATGAATAACCCACCTACAAATTAATATTTTGTTGATTATGACAGTGAAAAATATGAAGTTAACAATACATTCAATAAATTTTTATTGCTACTTCCTGTAAAACTAATCGCCTCTTGACGTTTTTCTTTTTTTCTTCCCATTGTGGATGTTGTGCCATATAACAAAAGCTCCAATGCCACAACAGTCCCCTAGGTTCATAAACAATGCCCATGGTCATCAATTGCAATGCCTTTTACTCATGTACTCATGTATCATTTGGTCTAGTGTATCAACGCTACCTTTTGTTGAGTTATAATATTTGATTATCTCAGGTTTTCTTTGTTGATCGTCGCTATCAACATCTCCGCTATCATGCATACTAGACAGCAATAGCACAACTTTTTGTTTCTTTGGTAGAAGGGCGGAGTCTGGTGCTCCTGGTTGTGTCTGTTCTCCCACCACGACGGTGATTTTACTCTATCGACAAGCACATACCGCTCAGCACCCCTCTATCACGAAGAAACGTGCCACGCTAGCAGGCCGTTACGGTCGCAAACTTATGCTTGGAAATCCCGGCTACTGGAACAAGCCGCGACCGCCACGTCATCCCGACCGTTCCTCTGACTTCCAGGGTCTGAGTCTTTTGTGCAGATGATGCGACCGTCAGCTCGACAAGGAACCGCGCACTCCGCTTCTGCCACGTGTTTCTGTGTTATGTACCTCAATTCCATTTAAATACTCAATTTCTATAACTCTGATATTAAACTACAACTGAACAAGTGTTAAAGTTTCCAAAAGAGCAATAAACAACATTTAAATTCGCCAAACACTCGTGAAATTTGAAACAGCAAAGAATTCTTATCTGAGCATCAGACAATTTATATGGTGTAAACATTAATCAACAAAATATTTACGTGGTAGAAAAAACTAGCAAAGATTTATAAAACAAAAAAGATCTGGTGTGAAGTAAAACTAGTGCAGACAAAAACATTACGTGAGGTTAGGAACTGCGGAGCATGAAAATTTACGTTCAATTGAAATTATACAGCAAAGCAAATTACTGAGGCTAAAATTGTGAGATAAAGAAAAATTTCAATAGGTGAAAAATTGCAAAGTTAACAAATTTAGATGAGGTTAGTATCTGCCACAATTTATCAACGATTCAAACAAAGAATTTACATGATGTTAAATTATGCCACACTTCATCAAAATGACTGGTTACTTAAAACAATTAGCTTTGAAAGTTTATATCGTGGACTGTCCCCAGCCTATCCCAAACAAACACATGATAAATAAACACAAAATGCATCCCGTGTCGCAAGAAATATGCCTCTCGGTGATATTATTTCCCACGTTGCAAGAAAAATGTCTAGGTGATGTGATGATGACAATGATGATAACTGCCTGAGGGGAAAAATTAATCCCTCTTGCGTCAGTGCACGATATTATGAATTATACCACACTTTCATGGTCCTTTTCCCAGAGCGGGACAACGTTAGGTTAATTTAACTGTCGTAAATGAACCATTAGCAATTTTGTGTGAAAAACAAAGCCCACTAAACCCATACTATCTTCCTCAGAAAGTTGTAAAGTGATCACCCCCAGGGTGATCCGCTGCTTTCGAGGCATTGGTCAAGTGTGATCACTAAAACTCATGGGTTTAATTTAGTTATGTAAGGCTTTAATGTTAAGGAATGTCCTGACTAAGTGAAGTTCATGAAATGTCCTAGCGCGTGCTTTATCTGACCAAACTCATGACTGTTATATTGTGTTAGAACCAGTTAACGATTAAAATCCTAACATGAACTGTGAATACAAACAATAAAACAAATTTACACCACGTGTTGGCGTCGGCCAGAAATTCCCTAGGAGAGCTACCAACTAGCAGAAAAGAACTAAACTTGCCCCTGGTTGCCTATGTTTAACGATTTTTCTAATTTAAATTTTTTTTAAATCGTTCAAATAAGTTTAGACACATTTTTATTGTTAGCAATTCTGATGTGTTTGCAATGTGTTTTTCAATCAAAATAAATTCAATAATTTTTAAATTGACGTCACTGATTTTCTGGCTTACACACGTAATGAGACCCTAATTATGACATGACCATGCTTCCAGAATTTTAAGAAAATTTAATCCCCAATTTGTGAAATAATCGATAAAATGCATCTGTTCGTAAATTAAGATATCGTATGGAAGCATTCCCGAAGGATAATAGGATTTTAGTAAAACACGAGCAAGACTGCATCATAGTCCATATTTTCCAATAGATATTTGAGGGTTATTGAATACTTGAATACGTCATAGAAGATGATACGAATAACCAAATTTTGGTTAATAATTTGACTGCTCTACAATCCCTAAGTAGTGTTGTGAGTTATGAGTTATAGCTTTCTATGTCCAATACTAAAATTTTGTTTAAAATGAAATAAAAATATAAACTAATAATAAATAAAACAGTGAAATTAGACTCGCCAATTAACATAATTTTCTGTGGCTCGCACGTTACACAAGGTAATTTTCTCCGGCAACATCTAATCGCGTAAAATTTCTTCGGCATGAAATGATCGAGTGGCGTATGACAAGCATCAGTTTCTGGAATTGGTATTCTAACCTCGACCAGGTTAGTCACAACGGTAATCAGAGAACTAAATGCTGCCGCCGGTCGGGTTCGGCAGACACACACGTGTTCATAACTGCTTTCGCGTCAGCATCCCTTAATGCGTCGACTCGCGAGACCTCAGACGTACCCTGCATACAATGCGAATCGTCCTGACTCCGACACACAACTATTAAACTATTAACGGTACTTATTTGCATACGTGTGCCTTTATCCTCCACCCGACCGTTGTTCTTGCCATTCGACGATATTATTTCTATCGCTGTAATTGAGCGTGTTAGTTTAGGACTCGGCATTTACCCCCATTACCCTCGTCTGACGACGGCTTTGGTCTAGTGATTAAAACCCCACGCCACAATTTCGCATTTACCCTACTAGATTTCTTTGGGTGTAATTACTAATGACTTTTAAAAGTTTGCTGAAAAAGAGTGTAATTGCCACGAACGCATTTCTTACACTTTTGTTTCCATTTAAAGGAATTTGCGAGTATCTAAAATTTTACACTTTCTTTTCACATAATAAGTGCTAGAATTTAGCCCCGGTTAAATTAAATGCGGTACCTCATGTAGACCGCTGAGTTACTAAACCAAATGGTTTTCTTTATGCTTTTTTTTGTAAATCTCTCTATTCATAACTTACTCTCGCATTGGCGTTATATTCAACTGACGTGTATACGCGCCGTTTTGAAAATGTTCTTCTATTTGATGATTGATGAATGACACAAACACATTACGTTCACCCGCGACACTAAAATAGCTTGACACAAATGTCGACGCGTTTCGCCAATTATGTTACAACTACTATTTACTATTCTCATTACATACGGGAAAATTAAGGAACACTCCATTCTATAGAGGAAAATAGCAAAAAGGGATTCATTACAAAAATTATGAACAGCCGCAAAAAACTAAAGCACCGAACCGAATATCCCAACGGCCTTACTTCTCTTTCCATTTCCAGCCTTCTTGCGCATCATACCGTGAACAACATAGAGTCAAAATTAGGATCAGAATTCATATTCAACATACTACTGCTATATTGCTATCAATAAAAAATGCTCCAAAGTTATTTAGAGAACTTCCTCGCCCCTGAAGAAAGGTCCAATAAATGTAAAATTATAAAAATATAAAATTTTAATTTTACAATTTTTATGATACCCCATCTAAGTTAAAATAAAGCTATGCGTCGACTGTTAACTAGAGGTAAAGAATCATGCTGTGCTTATCTTTCAAGTGACCTTTCTATAACAAAATTTTGTTATGAAGTCATCAACATTTTAACAAGGACACTTACATCAATCTGAATAGGTCCAGTGTAATACTAATGAAAGCAGCACTGTATTTGCAAATTTTCTGAAAAGTAGGATCAACGGTTCTTGATTTGATCAATAAAAAACTGGGACTCGACTCTGACTTCGATCCCCAGACTTCTCGTCTGTAAGATGGACAAGTTATGCTTGGAGTCCCACTATGATAATGGAAGATTGTGCTATATGTTTAACGAATAAGACGTATTAAACAACAAAAAATATAATAACAATAAACAAAATTCTGGTAGATTCATAAACCACAAGAACAATATTATATTATTTGCGCCGATGTTTTGGCTCTTAATCCTAGTCATTCTGTCCCATTGATGGAATCAGGTCACATTACCAGTGGCGTGTGTAACAATTTATCTTTAATTTTAAGTAACGTTTTCTAGATATTGCTATCACATAAGAATGTGAACTTTACACAGTGCAATAAACCTGATTGTGAGCTATTCCCCATTTTTTTGCACACATTTCGAAATCAGGATGTATATATTAAAACATGATGACAATCGGTCTAGTAGTTTCGGAGATTACCTGTTAGGAAAATAAATGTCAAACTTAGTTACGAGTATGCATTCACTTACGTTTGAGAGTAAAAATAGAATAAAATGATTAAAAAAACTTGTTTTACCTACATTTAAAGTTTCAGAAAAGAAGACATTATTTCAAGACATTATTTATTAAATTTATGTTGCAAAAGCAAAAACAGATACTTACTTCGATGAAATTCTCTAATGAATTCTGTTTTTTTTTTCAGAATACAAGACACTTTAAAAATAGCTAATGAACCCCAAAGTAAGAAAGCGTTGCTGCGTATACGATTCAATTTGTTGACGCTTTGTTCCATAAATGAAATTTCAAATTTTATCAGTCGAATCAAATCAGCTCCCAAGACACAGATTTCAATTTTGTGGATTTTAAGAGCTGTTGCAAATTTGCGCCGAGTGTTTCCCCAACGGACAATGTTTTGAGAATTTGATGTTTTGTTTAAGATTTCGAACACATTGTTCTAGTTTGTAGGAAATAGCTAAGACAAGTTTTTTGTTTGTTGGTGACTGATACCTACGATGTGTTATTGGGCAGCTTCCAGTATGCTAAACCAATCGTCCGAATGGTAAAACTCTAACCAAAATTTGTATATATACTTATTTACATCCTCCAAAAAATTTACGACAACCTCGAAATGTTCCTAAATTTTATTTAAGATGTGAAACATTTGATACTCTTCGGATAATCATGCCGTAGCATCATTATAGAAAATGATACACTGATAATAATTGACTGCTATATCGTCGCCTAAGAACTTGTTTGATCCACAGACCGGAGCGCGCTCAGGCCAGTGTCGACCCTAAGCGTTCAGAATTTCTGCCGGAAATAGTTATTATTGAGATGCTTTTATCTAGAAAACTATACCACATTTTCAACTATTTTTTTGTTTGACTAAGAATTAATTCTTTAATTGTGTTTGATACTAACAAAACGTCCTAAATTACTAATTCTGGTGGAACCGTAATCACGCAATAGATTTTTTTCGGGAAAGTGCAGTTATTTTTCTGTTTTAGAAGCATTGTATTTTATTTTGTATGAATTTTTACATATTTTTGGTCACAATTTTGGTGGTTATTTTTTGCTTTTACTTTTAACAATAGCGCGACAAAAAGCTCTCAGTGATCGAAAAACCAAAAAATTGAAAAATTGAATTATCGAAGAATCAAGATGTTGAAAAAATTGAGAAATCGAAAACTTGAAAAATCGGAAAATCTAAATATCGAAAAGTCGAAAAATTTAAAAAATCGAAAAACCAAGTTGGCAAAATAAAAAAATCTAAAAATTGAAAAATAGAAATATTGAAGGACTGAAAAATCGAGAAATCGAAAAAATTAAATTTAAGGCATTGAAAAATTCAAATATCGAAAAATTGGAACATCGAAAAATTAAGAAAAAATGGAAAATCGAAAATTTAAAAATTCCGAAAAATGGAAAATTGCAATATAGAAGAACTGAAAACTCGAGAAATCAAGAAACCTAAAATTTTAAAAACTGAAAAGTTAAAATATCGAAACGTTGAAAAATTGAGAAATTCAGCTACAAAACAATGGAAAAATTGAAAAATCAAAAGTTTAAAAAACGACAAATTGAAAATCCAAAAAGTAAAAAAGTCGTCAAATCGAAAAATCGAAATGTCGAAATACTAAAAAATCTAAAACTGAAATATCGAAAAATTGAAAAATATGAGAAAAATTGAAGAATCGAAAAACTGAAAAATCACAAAATTAAAAGAAATATCCAAACATTGGGAAATTAAAAAACTGAAATATTGAAAAATCAAAAAGTCAAGAAAGCAAATTCGAAAAATCGCAAACTTACAAAATCGAAAAACTGAAAAATCAAAAACCTGAAAAAAAATTGAAGAACTGAAGAAATGAAAGATCGAAACTTTGGGAGGTCAAGAAATGAGAAAATCAAAAAATAGATTAATTGAGAAATCGGAAAACTGAAAATTTAGATATGTCATCGAAACATCCGAGTCTTGATAAATCAAGATTTCAAAAAGTTCAAAATTCGAAAATTTAAAAATTCCGAAAATTGAAAAATTAAAATATATATGGAGGAACTGAAAACTCGAAACATCGAAAAACCTAGAGTTTTAAAAACTGAAAAACTAAAATATCGAAAAGTTGAAAAATTGAGAAATCAAAACATAAAACAGTCGAAAAATTGAAAAACTAAAAATCCAAAAAATAAAAAATCGAAAAATCCAGAAGTTGAAAAATCGAAAAATTGAGAAATTAAAAATTGGAAAATTCAGGAATCGAAAAACTTAAAAATCAAAGTTGACAAATCTAAAAATCTAACATTTAAAGCATTGAACAATTAAAATATCGCAAAATTTAAAAATCGAGAAATCCAAATATCAAAAAATCTAAAATCTAAAATTTAAAAATCGAAAAACTGAAAAATCGACAAATCGAGAAATCGAAACCCCAGAATTTAAAAAAATGAAAAATTGTAAAATCGGATAACTGAAAAATCAAAATATCGAGAAATTGGAAAATCGAAAAATTTAAAAGCCCCAAAGTAAAAAATCGATAAACGGAGAAATTCAAAACTCTAAACATCGAAAAATTAAAAAACTGCGAAATCGAGAAATCGAAAAATCAGAGGATCGAAAAATCGAGGAATCGAAAAACTTAAAAATCAAAATCGAAAAATCGAAGAATTGAAGAGCTGAAAAATCGAAACTTGGAGAAGTCGGAAAATCAAAAACAGATTAATTGAGAACTCAAAAAACTGAAAATTTAGCACCATCAAACTGAAGAACTGAAAAATCAAAGAATCGAAAAACATTTAAAACATTGAACAATTAAAATATCGCAAAATTTTAAAATTGAGAAATCCAAACACCAAATAATCAAAAAAAAAAATTCGAAAATCTAAAATTTAAAAATCGAAAAATCGAGAAATCGAGAAATCGAGAAATGGAAACCCCAGACTTTAAAAAAATGAAAAATTGAAAAATCGGACAACTGAAACATCGAAACATCGAAAAATTAAAAAACTGAGGAATCGAGAAATCTAAAAATCAGAGGATCGTAAAATCGAGGAATCGGAAGCCTAGAAGAAAAGTTAAAAATTGAAAAATTGTTGAATCAAGAAATTTAATATTCGAAACATCTGAAATCGATAACTCGAGCAATCAAAACGAAAAATCGAAAAATTTTAAAATAAAAAAACTGGAAAACGGAAAATTTAAAAATTAGAAAAGTTGAAATATAGAAGAACTGAACATTCGAGAAATCAAAAAAACTAGGGTTTTGTTACGAATTGAAAATTCGCAGTAGCTATTTCGGTTTTTATTGGCATTCTCGGATCGGATTACATTTTGTTTACTCGTTTTTTTTTTCGTTTCGTCATTTCGTGCATGGGTGGTTGGGTTGGGCACGGTGGCAATGAAGGACAACTTTGGTGGAGGGTTCGTCCCGAGCTTTTGACTCCCCCAGTCGCAAGACTGTCGCGATGATTCTGAGCTTGGAGGGGCTCAGCTGAGTGTTTCAGCCTCGCTGTTTGTAGATCGGTCTTCTGGATCGTTTCAGCTTGGTTCTTGCTATAAGGAACTGGATGGATCGCGCCATCCCAGAGCTTCACTCTGAAGTTCGATTTTCGTTCTGTTTGTTATTTTTGTTCGCGAATTTCATTTGCTTACCTAGGTGGGAACAAACGCCGTGGAGCGTCCCCTAGAGTCTTCGTCATTTCTGGAATCTTGATAGCCTTGTTTGTTTTTTTTTCTTTTGTTAATAACCATCGCATCCACTCATTAGTTACATCGATTAGGGATTTTCGTCGGAATTCGACGTTTCGTAAGTTTGCCACTAGAGGGCCAAACTTCCGTTAATTCTCGCTTCGTTACCTTGCCACGTCATCGCAGGTGGAAGGGAATCCATTTTTGCTTTGGTACTTCGTGTTGAATGGTGTTGGGGGTTGGTGCTTTCCTCTTTTGCAGTTCGTTTTAGCAACCTTTTATTTGGTGTTACGTTTGGAATCGCATTCGTCGGATCTGTTGGGTCCCCTAAAAGGTGCTATCGCTTGGAGCGCATTTGTGAGCTGTAAAAGATATAGTGCATTCGAGCACTACGACTTTGTCGGATTTTGGGTTAAGGGCACTAGACCATCCCGCTAACATCGGAGAAGCTGCAGTCGATCCGCAGGTAAATCTTTTGATTAGCTTTTCCCTGGCATCCCTTCGAACAGTGGTTATGGTTATTTTCATGTTAACGATAATATTTCACTACTTACCAAGTGCATGTGACATGTGGAACCCTTGGGGTTGACTGAGTTCGAACATCTTCTCAGACTTTGCTCTCCTTGCAGCTTTTTTTTGTTTTTGTCGCTGATCTTGTATTCCCGTGATCGAAAATTGGAGCCAGTTTCGAGTGGGAGAACGAATTCTATGAATTCCAACTGTCGTGGGCAGTTGTGAGCCCTCCCAGAACAGCTGGAGAATCACCAAAAACCTCGACTCGACATCGACTGGAACTTCGCTGCGACGCCGCTGTGTTTCGACATCTCGTCGTGGATATCGAAGGAGGCAGGTGCCCATGGTACTTCCATTCCATCGCATTAAGATTAAGTATTAGTCGCCTTACCTTTTCTTTATTGTATCGCAACACGTTTCGAAGTTCGGCGTAACTAGCACTCGCACATAACCTAGTAATAACAATCGGTAAGAGTGTGACGCTTCGCTCTACGTTAACACCTTCGTACGTACGTTAGGACTACCGAGCGTGTGGCCTACTTCGTTTATCTCATAGCCCTCGAAATAATTAATCAAATCGTTATTCGTTACGACTCCATCTAATTTGTTCGTTTCGTAAACATCGTTCGTATCGCTCGTATTTATCGTTAATTAGTTCATCGCCTTTCGTAATTAAACTATCGTTCGTATTGCTCGTATTTATCGTAAACCGTTAGTCGCATTAAATCGTTATCATTAATATCTTATTCATTTCCTTTTGCTTACTTATTTAGTTATTTATCACTCTTATTTTATTTTTAATTAGTGACCTTAGGTTTTATTGTAACCAATAATTTAAGTAACAGCTTGCAATTACAATAGTTAAATATTTTTCCGGTTTTTTGTTGTTGTAATTGTGTCTTAATAAAAACTGGTGGCGCCCTGGCGACGTCGCTACACAAAACAGTGTGCTCTCTCTTCTTTGCGAACCTCTAGCGACCTGACCCTTTGCACCCGCAGGAACTCACCCCTTCTCCACTAGCAGGCCGGCAACGAGCTGTGAGTTTGGCTCGTAACAGTTTAATGAAAAACTGAAAAACCAAAAAGTCAAAAAATCGAAAATTAAAAAAGTCCAAATATTGAAAAATCCCAAAACTGATAGAAATATCCAAAAAATTGAGAAATAAAAAAATTGGGAAACAAGCAATCGAAAAAACTAACATTTTAAACATTGAACAATTAAAATATAGCAAAATTTAAAAATCGAGAAGTATAAACATCAAAAAATAAAAAAAGTCGAAAATCTAAAATTAAAAAATCGAAAAACTGAAAAATCGATAAATCGAGAAATCGAAACCCCAGGTTTTAAAAAAATGAAAAATTGAAAAATCGGATAACTGAAAAATCGCAAAACATGGAAAAATTGAAAAATCGAAAAATTGAAAAGCCCAAAAGTAAAAAATCGAAAAGCCGAAAAATCCAAAAATCGAAACATCGAAAAATTAAAAACTGAGAAATCGAGAAATTGAAAAATCAGAGGATCGAGAAATCGAGGAGTCGAAAACCGAGAAGAAAACTTAAAACTTGAAAAATTGATGAATCCACAAATCGAGAAATCGAAACCCCACAATTTAAAAAATTGAAAAATTGAAAAATCAGATAACTGAAAAACGGAAACATCGAAAAATTGGAAAATCAAAAAATTTAAAAGCCCAACAGTAAAAAATCGATAAACGTAGAAATTCAAAAATCGAAACATCGAAAAATTAAAAAACTGAGAAATCGAGAAATCGAAAAATCAAGAAATCGATAAACTTAAATATCAAAGCCGAGAAAACGAAGAACTGAAGAGCTGAAAAATCGAGACTTGAAGAAGTCGGAAAACTGAAAATTTAGCACCGTCAAACTGAAGAACTGAAAAATGAAAGAATCGAAAAATTTAACATTTAAAACATTGAACAATTAAAATACGCATAACTTAAAAATCGAAAAATCCAAACACCAAAAAATAAAAAAAAAATCGAAAATCTAAAATTTAAAAATCGAAAAATTGAAAAATCGAGAAATCGAAACCCCAGACTTTAAAAAAATGAAAAATTGAAAAATCGGACAACTGAAACATCGAAACATCGAAAAATTGGAAAATCGAAAAATTAAAAAAACTGAAGAATCACGAAATCGAAAAATCAGAGGATCGAAAAATCGAGGAATCGAAAACCTAGAAGAAAAGTTATAAATTGAAAAATTGATGAATCAAGAAATTTAATATTCGAAGCATCTGAATTCGATAACTCGAGCAATCAAAATGAAAAATCGAAAAATTTTAAAATAAAAAAACTGGAAAACCGAAAATTTAAAAATTAGAAAAGTTGAAATATAGAAGAACTGAACACTCGAGAAATCAAAAAATCTAGGGTTTAATGAAAAATTGAAAAACCAAAAAGTCAAAAAATCGAAATATTGAAAAATCCCAAAACTGATAGACATATCCAAAAAATTGAGAAATAAAAAAATTGGAAAATGAGAAATCGAAAAAACTAAAAATCAAAAACCTGAAACATTGAAGAATTGAAGAAGTGAAAAATCGAAACTTTTAGAAGTCGAGAAAAGGTAAAATGTGAAAAGCTTACTTCAGAAATCGGAAAACTGAAAATTTGGAAACGTCAAAATTTGAAAAATTGAAAAATCGAAATACTTATTTAAAAATCGTAAAATTGAAGAGGACAAAAATTGAGAAATCGTATCACTGAAACATCAGCAAATTGAGAAATCGGAAAATAAAAAAAATAGATGAGTCGAAAATTTGAAGAATTGAAAAACTGAAAAAGTCCAAAATTGATATCTTGAAAAATCTAAAAATCGGAACGCCAAAACATCATCAATTTTAACATTTTATTAACATTTATTCGACAAAATTGTAAAATGGTTAACATCATCAATTCTTAGGGGATATCAACGTATAAATTTTGACTAACGATTTAACATGCTTCCAATGACTATAAATTGGAAAACGTTGTTGACTTTTTTTCCAAAAATCTTGACGTCTAAGATGTTAAGAACTTTCTTCACTTATTAGTTGTAAAGTCCGACCAGATGGTCGAAACGGGTTAATTCTTCGTAATGAATGTGTATCAGATCAGCTCTAACGAAAGTCTGCTTATAGATAAATCGCTTAGAGTCGATATTGGCCTGTGTGTGCTCTGGTCTGTAGATCAAACAAGTTCCCAGGCCACGATATACTTGAATATATAACTTATATCATAAAACATTAATGAATTCCAAACATACGAAGACGTGAATAATTAGAAATCTAGAAATAGTGACAAATTGTACTTACCAGGTTACAGTATGCCGCAGATAAAAAAAATCTATAAAATGGCTAAAAATGTATGATGATACACAGTAGACGACTTTTTAACGTGTAATGTGAAGTCCTTATAGAATATTCATTTGATTGACATTATGGCATAAACTAAATGTATCAATTACACTGAATAAAAGTTTATTTATTTATTTATAGTTTAGTGTTTCCAATTTGTAGAATTCTCTAAAATACGTAAAAATATATATATGTAAGTTGTAGGAACACTTTTAAAGGGTTTAGCTTTATTTGCTCGGGTACTTAAACATATTTGTTTTCCAGATCATTAGGATATGATACAAATTAAGGAAAACACATTGAGCTTAAATCTTTCAAATAAATTTTACACGGAGTGGCAAAAATGTATTCTTAAACATACGACGATATTTTCTACCTGGCCCATTTTTTTTCCGTAGAAAAAAAGCTTTTATCGCTTTCGCAAAGAAGATCATTAATAAATAAATTTTAAAAAGATTTTTTCTCCACATATAGCTTAAATTTCGTTGTTAAAATTAACCTTATCTAGTCAGAAGCTATGGTGTAAGAAATCTAAAAGCGGTCGTTATAAGGATGCTAAAATTTCATCCTTATCCTTCTTCGAGGTTCGCTTTTCTCTAAAAGCCACTTTCCCTTCACCTCAAAATGTCTCAATTCCACCCTGGAAAATGATATCATCGAGTGGCACTATAACGGTATCAGAAATCGCGTTTATGTAACAACCGCAGATTGGCCGATAGTGTGCGGGTTATTTTGAAAATAGAGATCGGTGTGAACATGCAAAGTTGGAGGGTGTGCATATATATAGCTGTGCAAAATTATGAAATTACCTTCTTTTTTTTCTCACCAACCTTTAAATTAGATCACGAACACATTGCAATTTTCATTAGATTTGCTTTATGTACTAAGCTTTATAAGCGGAATTGAGATTAGGAATTTTTACAGTTTTATAAAACTATATTAAATATGATGAAAAGTAACACTAAAAAATAAAAAACCTCAACTGGTATCAGAGTCACTGAATTGAGCTTTTTAAAATAAAAACCAGCGTTTGACATCTGGAAGTTTAATTATTTAAAAACGTTAAATGAAATTGGATAGATCCACAAAAATATTCTACAGTAATTTAAAATAAAAAAAAGCATGCTTTTAGTTCATTCAGGCAGGAAAACGCTTAAAATATGCAGAATATGTAAACTTAAATTAAAACCCATAAAACATTATCACGTTTATGTAGATAACGCCAATGCATACAAGTTAGTCACACATGGATATCCGTCTATCGTTTATTTTGAAGACGAACACACTTTGATTTAACTTAAATTAACTTATTACCAGTTGAAAACCGTTTGTTTAGGATTGCATATTTTAACATTGCTTCGTTTCCGTTTCATTCTCTATATTAATAATGAATATTTATATTTTAACTAAACCGTAGATAAGACGTTCCTTGCCGGGTTGGCGACATGCATAATGAAACGGAGGAAACTGTTCTTTTAGCGTGTAATATTTGTTCATTATCTTTGAGCTAAATCCAATAACGTATTTTTTCCAGAATAAATGTATTTCACATTTACGTATTTGGTCGGTAAATCAAACGGTCTTTAAGCGCTGCCAGTGAAGCAAATGAAAGGGCACGTTTATACCAAAATGGATCGAGGGTAAATCTTTCAGCCTTATCGAAGGAATCCAGTTGGCTTTTGCGGCTTTGTATCCTGCTAATTCGGAATACGCCGCAGTTCGCTGTCGGTTTACTAAAGAATTTCGTCTATGTTTCTCCACATGTGTATTGTGTTCGTGTCACTAAATCCACAACCTCTAAGTAAACCGTAGCAAGTTTGCAAAAGTTCACGTTTTAGAATACGACACAAGGAAGTTTGTCTACCTAGAGGTAAGGACACAAATGAATGAAAAAAATATGAATACGGTGTGCTGATAAAGTGACGCACCTCTTGGAATAAAATATGTATACGTATAATAAAAGCTAATGGAAAATCATAACGGCTGTCATAACAACATAATGAAATTCCACTGATTAGAACATGCACCGTCATTATTACTATAAAGTTTTTCTCAACTAACTGAAGTTTTACTTATACAAGACGATGTAGTATACTTTCCTAAGTATTAATTAGGGCTACTGATTTAGAATTCATGGGTCCAAAAATGTTTTATGTTGGTATGTACTGAGCAACGCTTCTTCTCATATATCCCCTAACATTTGCAATGGAGTTTAAATCTGGCCTTTTGAGAGGCCACGATAAAACATTTATTGAATTTCGACCCCCTACAATAGCCGCAGTATAGATAAAGCAATTGTCCTGTGTATAAAAATTTGATTAGAAAGATTGGTCATAAATAATTTGGTTTCACTGCTTGTTAGAAAATAAAATTTTCATGAAAACCTGTCCTAACAGATGGCTACATGACATTTCTTAATAGATTTCCATAACGCATTGCAGTCAGGCGCCCATCTATCATCTATTATGCAACAGGCTCCTAGTGCGTGTACACTTATCCACCACATACATTGACCTAAAATCGTCCTGAAATTGTTTTTGGGTAAACATAATTTTCATCATATCGAGAATTTTGTCTCCTATACACTTTTATCCATTATAAGAAGATTGATAACATTTTTTGTTAGAAAAGGTCACAGAATTCCAAAATTCGTTATCTTTATTTGAACTGATTAGCAAATTATAATCTGGCTTCTACCAATGCATTACTCATGCTGTTGAGTCGCTTTCCTCGTACCAACTCCCAACAAAACGAGGAGTGGGTAGGTAAAATAAATTTGGATGACGTAATGTTCAAAGCGGCGAGTGGAAATTAATCTGACCTAATAAAGGAGGCAATTAGTATTTGAGTTAATGAGTTTTTTCAAAAAAGATAGCGAGGCTTTTTTTTTTGGTCTGAAGAACTAGGAACTTCAAGAAACGTCTCTGAATTTTCTCAATTTCAATGTGAACATCTGCCGATGGAGCCCATACAACACTACCATACTCTAGCTTTGATCTTTCAAAAGCAGAAAATAGAAATGTAAATGTACTTATGTCTTTAAAATCTTTGCAAGATGATGATCTAAGTTCTTGAGGGGCATCATAGTGCAACGAAAATGTAAGTTTAGGATCAAACACGATGCCTAAATCTTTGAAGTAACCAACGCGTTTTAAAATTGAATGGTATAATTATTGGTGATGAATGACAAAGTTTCTGTTTGAAAAGGTGATAACATGGCGTTTATCTAAATTAACGGAAAGGTTATTACAAGCACTCCAGTTAAAGAATTCATCAATATCTTTTTGAAGGAAATAGCAGTCATAATTGGCACATATACGTCTAAACATCTTTAGAACATCAACAAGCAATAACAGTTCAGAACCGATTCTTTTTACTACATCATTAATAAAGATGGCAAAAAACAGTGGTTCTAAGACAGAACCTTGTGGAACGCCAGATAAAATAGGAACTGGCCAAGGTATTTAGCACATTGCATTCTCTCTGTCAAATACAATTTACTTAATCAGCTTCACTAAGCTATCAGAAAACCAAAGTTGCGTAGTTTAATTAATAAGATAGAATGATCAATTCTGTCAAACGCCTTCGAAAAGTCAGTGTACACCACATCAACTTGTTGTTTAAATTCAAAAGACTCCATGTTGAGAATTACTTAGGCAGTTACATACATGAAAAAATCATCTCTTTTGCCCTTTTTAAGAACAGGAGTGATAATGGAATATATCCACATATCAGGAAATGATAAAGTTTTAATTATTAAGTTAAATATAATAGACAACAGATACGCAAAAACGGCCGCACAATCATTAAGTAAAAAATCAGGAATATTACCATAACCAGAAGTTAAGTTAGGCTTAATTTGTTTCAACGCTGTTAACAAATTCTAGATGTGTGGTAGCATTCACGGACTCATCAACAAACTCATTCGAACTAATATTCCCAGAACGAGTGAACCATGAACCAAAGTGCTCGACAACGCATTAAGAATATCTTTTGGAATATTAACTCTTCGATTAATGTAATTCATCTGTAAAGGTTTTCAAGAATTTTTCTTTAAGTTGCTAATATGACTCCAGAATTTACTAGGATTCTCTTTAATATTGGTTTCAAGATTCTCTAGATATCTGCGATGTACCAACTTTGTCATTCTTTAATAAAGAGCGAATAGTCTTAAAATTACGAATCAGATCTGTTGGATCTAGACAAACGTGAGTATATTAATTATATCAACAACTCAATGGAACATTTATACTGACTTCTCCAAGGCTTTTGACCGTGTTGATTTACAACTACTTTTAAATAAATTAAAATACTATGGCGTGATTGGAAGTATTTTATCTTGAATCAGATCTTATTTAACGCACAGAACGCAGGTAGTCAGTATAAATCAATCAAAAGTTATTAATGTAACCTCAGGAGTACCGCAAGGCAGTCATCTCGGTCCAGTGTTTTTCCTTTTGTTTGTTAACGATATTACAAAGTGCTTTTCTCACTGCAAATATCTTCTTTTCGCTGATGATTTAAAATTATATATGAAAGTTACTGATGTTAATGATACTCTAAAAATTCAGCACGATATAGATTCTTTTTGGGAATGGTGTTGTAAAAATTCCATGTGCCCTAATATAGATAAGTGTAAAACCATTTCATTTACAAAAAGCAGTGTACCAATTGATACTTCATATCATATCAATAATAACGTATTGTCGAAAACCAACACAGTTTTAGACCTTGGTATTACACTAGATTCTAAATTAAATTTCAGCGTCCGCATTGACAATATTTTAAGTAAGAGTTTTCGCTTATGTGGTTTTGTTAAGAGGCACTGCAAAAATTTTAACAATATAATAGTAATTATTAAATTATTTTCTACGTTGGTGAGGCCAGTTCTCGAGTATTGTAGCATAATTTGGAATCCCTTCTATAAAATACACATTGATAGGATCCAAAAAGTTCAGAAGAAAATAGCAAACTTTATTTTATTTAAATTGAAGATTAACAAAAATAATTATACGTACTGCGAGAGACTGAAGTTAATTGGTCTTCGTCGTCAGTATCAAGCTATCACTTTTGGACACAAAGCTTTACATAGCAAAATTGACTGCCCCAAAATTGTAAATATCTTTACCTTGAGAGTTCCTTCGTACAATACTCGAATACATGAAACTGTAGCCATCGGTGTTCATCGTACACACTACGGTTATAATTCTCCATTTGTCCGTATTGCTAGGTATATCAACGTTATATTCGAAGATTTAGACCTGTTTCACTGTAGTTCCAAAACCCTTAGACGGTATTTGCTTTCACTGTAGAATGATGTATCCCAAATTATTTTTGCGAAATTTTGTTGCGGTATTTTTTTTCCCCTTATAGTATGTAGGCTTGTAATTATTTTTATAGATGAATATTTTTTTTTCTTTTTGTTATATCTGAGTTCTGTCTTTTCTAAATTAATTTTTATTTTTGTTCGCATGTATGATATTAGAAATTGCCTATTATATACTATGTATTTTCGCAATAAAGGTTATATTATATATTTTATATTATAACGCCATAATTTGGACGTCAATTTAAGTTTCTTTCTAATGTCAGAGAACCAAGGTGGATATGAGCTGAAACGAGATGTACATGTTCCCAAGTCCGAACATCTACATCTAAAATTCTGTTTAATTTATTATAAAAACAGGAACATGCTAAGTGATGCCCTCAAGTAAAGACCAATCAATACATGTTAGGTACTCATACAACCTAGTAACATCTGTTCTACGAAATTGCCAAGGCTGTACGGAGGGATGACCGTTAATGGTTTTAAGCTAACAACCTTGGGTGATGACGATAAGAATTCTCTTCTAGAAGAGAATTTTCGCAAGAGCTAACGAAACAATGAATGCTAGACAGAACCAGATCAACACATCTACCATAACTATTAGCAGATTTATCACACACAGAATCTTTGTCGTAATGTAATGCAATGTAATGTAATGTTTATTCATGTTTAAAATACTTACAAAGTATTATAAAATCGTCAATAATAGTTTAATTATATATTTAACAAAAAAGTTACTTTAAATCAGTTTAGGTAATTATTAATATTATTGAGCAAGAACTAAAATTATGGTTAAGAAATTCTTCTTGGGAGTAAACGGGTCCTTCTATTAATGAAGTTCTCACTACCTTTTTAAAATTAACTAAAGGCAAATTCTTTATATGTTCTGGCAATGTATTAAAACATTTTACGCCATAGTAACTAGTGACTGCTCTAGCTGTCTTCACCCTATGATAATGATGATATATGCGTTCTTGTTGCGCGTGTTATATTGATGTTATGCAGAGTTATGATTGAATTAATTTTCCTTGATGAACAGAACCGCAGCAAAAATATAGATAGATGGAACCGTCATTATTTGCAGTTTCTTATGCTAACCCGAAAAATTTAATAGGTTTTTTATGACAATCACTGCGTTTTAGAGAAAATATGAGTCTGTGTTCCTTGTCCTCACTCATACAGACTTTATTGGCCAAAAACCATGTCTCAATGGATGCATAGCAATGATCTCTTTGCCTATTTAAAATTTCAACATTTTGATCTGTATTAAATGTGTTGGTGTCATCTGCAAATAATATAAAATTTGTATCACACATTAACATAATTTAAAAATAGGACTGGTCCAAGCACTGAAACTTGTGGGACACCATGCAAAATTGTTTTAATCTCCGAGCACTGTTGTCTACCTACTGAAACATACTGTTTCCTCTTATTTAAATATGACTTTATTAGTGACAAGGCACCATGGTTAAAGTTATAAAATCTCAATTCATTTAGAAGAATATTATACGAGACACAGTCAAATGCTTTAGTTAAATCATAGAAATGCGAATCTAAAAATTCATTCCTGTCGAGTGCACCTGTAATTTCAATACATAATCTGTTTATTGCTGAAGTTGTTGAACGATTATTTTGAAACCCGTGTTGATAGTTAGTAAATAGATTGTTTTTTTCAAAGTAATCACACATTTGCATTTTTAGAATTTTTTCAAAAACTTTACTTATTATTGGCAATGTGGATACCGGTCGATTAAATAGATTCGTTAATGGAATTACTAAAATATGACCTATAGGTTTAACAATTTTTATATTAATCCCATACGCATCCCTGCATTTGAGGGAAAATATTATGTTTCTAAGCTTCTTTAAAAACAAATTTATCATTAGGAGTATGTTTAGTTTTAGGTAAGAGTTCACACGTCATAGGATGGCAGTTTCCCTATTATTGATGTGGCGACATTTTCAAAGTATTCTGCAAAAAGACTGGGATTTATGGAGTGCCCTCAACTTTTTTATGGTTTCTGCTTTCTTAATTAAATTCCATGCTGGCAAATTTTTGTTGGAAACTCTTAAAATTCCTTTTTCTACGAATATGAGTGATGACTGTTGTTTTACAGTTTAAATATATCTTTGGAGACATGACCTTGTCTATATGCTTCATCAAAAAATTTTAAAATATTTCTTAACTCGTTTCTTCATTAAACCACTTTGAGTTCTTATGATTTTTTATTTTTCTGGGAAGAATTGGAAAACAATTTTCACACGTCTGAATAATAATATTTATGAAAAGACGCCATTTTTCATTCAGCTCAATTCTACTATTTTTTGTGAATCTACATTTACAATCCGATTGTGTAAATGAAATAACCCTAGTTTAGTGATAGACCGGAATTCAACCATTTCATTATTTCTATATCGGCAATTTTGTTCATGTTTGACTCCAAATTGAATACTTGAATGATCAGAAAGACCAAAATTGACCACGCTTAGATCAACATAGTTTACATCTAAATTTGTGAATCAAGGCAGTTATGTCCCCTGGTTTTCTGAGATATTTTAGCTCTTAATCCATACGATTTGAAAGTGTTTTCAGTTCAAAAGCTTGTTTATCGTTTGTTCCGAAAGGTACATTAAAATCTCCTATAAACACAATTTCATGTTTGTTGTATTTGTTTAACATAGCGTCCACTAAGGCTAGCATGTGTTGAAAATTACCTCTATTAGATCGATACATTACGAAATAATTAATTTTACCAATAATAATAACTCCTCATACATCGAAATGTATATATGTTCTCCTGAACCTCTGCAATAAGATGTTCTTAATAAACTAGTCAAATACGTTGAGCTAATTTCGGTTTTACCTATCCAGTGTTCAACAAGAAAAATACAAGCATATTTCTTATCTGACAAAATCGATTACAACTGCAATATTTTATTTCTTAAGCTTTGAATATTTATGAAAAGAAAAAACAAAATTCATCTTTAGTGGTAAGTTTCCTTCCCTTCGGTGAACTTGATTGAAAATTTAAGTCGCCTCTGCTTTCTTCGGTCTTCTTTGAAAAAACCGTGCGATGTAGCGACCTTGCGACCATCTCCTTGCATCCATTACCTTGTCCATATTTATTAAATCAATGATTATCTTAAACAAGGCGTAATATTAAGGGTATTTAGACTCGTACGTTCACACCTGACTTCAAGGAAGTCCTTTTTGAGAAAATCCGCAATCTGTTACTCCGTTATTCCCGGTGCTAGGCGGGTTACGTATAAAACGCTTTTTTGGAACCACTTTTAAAACACTTAATTGTTCCGATTTTGATTTTGGTTTCTTCTTCGGTACAATTTCTTGAAAACCTTCGTCATCCACGGGGGAGGTTGGTGATGCACATCAGCATTAATTTTTATCGTTTTGGGAGGCTCATCGACCTCGTCATCTGATGAAGTTGGTGAATCATTCAATTTAATTTCGGTAGGTATTTCCGAATTTGAGTATAAATTAGTAAATCGACTCAGATTACTCCGATGCCGGAAATGCTTATTACTGATTACTTTCACTGCTTTTTTGCACGTTACTCGGTAGTTGTCCCACTGATTTGCGAATTTCGGCATTCCCTGTAGAATTGATTGGTTGGATTCGATGTTATTTTTAAAATTTCGAACTCGAGTGTATTAACTTCGCTTTGTAGTTGTTGGATCAGATCCGTCTGTGACACAATAAGCGACTCAAGTATCTAGTTCCTCCTGCATTGAAGAAATTCTAGCGGCACAGCCACAATCAACGATTGTTTGGCTAAAAAACACGGTCAAATACTTGAACACTACACTTTCCAAATCACCACTTGGTGACACTTTTTTTGGGCTAAAATTTATGTTGTTTACTGATTGTCTGCCGTAATAATTATTACACGTTGGTTGAATAGTTCCTCCAGATTACCTGGCAAATGGAACAATAGTATATAATAATAATAATATATACTTTATTGTCCAACAGGAATAATTTCCCAATTACAGGACAACAATAACTAATTGTACACTACATTAATAAATATATAAGTATGTAAACAAAATAACAATACTATAGTAGTTACAATTTAACAAAATATATCTTCTAAACAATTATTTCCACAAGAACTCATTGTGTAAATCGGTGCACGACGCAAAACGTTGGTACGAGTTCTAGGGATCTTGAATGTTTGTACAAATCTAGAATATAGCCGTGGAACATTGAAGCTTATATTACTAAGAAGATCTATACAATCTATTTCGTTAGAAACCAGTTTTGCAAGAAAACGGGCACAGTAAAAATCTCTTCTAGAAGAAAGTGACGACATTTGATGTTAGAAACTTCAAGAATTTCTTCAGAATTCTATCTAGGACCATGTGGTGCGTGATGTAGGTATATCGGATACCAAACTAAAGATGCGTATTCTAACTTGCTTAAAACAAAGGCATAAAACAGAATTTTGATCAGGTTGACATTACGGAAATACTTAGATACCCTCATGATAAAACCTAAGGACTTGTTAGCTGAGTTCGCTATGTGTTCAATGTGTAAGTTAAATGTTAAGTGTTCATCAAATATTACACCAAGATCCTTGATTGACTCTTTTTTAGTAATAGAAAATCCATCAATTGAATATGAAAACTCAGTAAGGGTGTTTTTACGGGAGAATGATATAAAGAAGCATTTTGTTTTATTAATTTTAAAAATATTATTATTACACCACTGCACAATTTTGTCAAGATTGGCTTGCAAATGTAGGGTATCGTCAATACAGGAAATTTTTGAGCATATTTTGAGGTCGTCATCATAAGCATGAACCGTACAACTAAGAGATAATAGCAAGTCATTTACGAATATGTTAAAAAGTAACGGTCCAGGATTAGAACCTTGCGGAACGCCGCTATTAGATGTAAATAAATAGGACCTGAAGCCATTTTAAGAAATATAATTCACGCGATTGTCGATGTAAGAGCATATTAATTGCCAAAGTGAAGCTGAGAAGCCAAAGTTATTAAGTTTACGAAGTAAAATTCTGTGTGAGATGCAATCAAAGGCCTTAGAAAAATCAGTGTAAATGACATCAATTTGACCTTGATTATCGATTTCTTGGGCTAGTGTCTCACTTAGCAGAGATAAATTAGTAATAGTGGATCTGCCTTTTACAAAACCATGTTGGTATGGCGATATGTAGGGTTGGACATCGTAGTAAACTTGTTTATATAATACCTGTTCCATCACCTTTGAAAAATTCTGTAAAATAGATATTGGGCGATAGTTGTTGAGGAGTTGAGAACTACCTTTTTTAAATATGGGGATGACTCAGGCTATTTTCCAGCGTTCTGGGTAAGTATTTGTTTTTAAGGCCAAATTAATTATTATGGAGAGTGGTAGAACAAAAGCAGAACTACAATCTCGAAGAAAAAAACTGGGAATTGAATCATAACCGGCTGTCAATTTATTAGGAAAGTTTTTCATTATTGATATTAGTTCGTTTTGGCTAACTGAAAAAACTGAACGAATTGAAGAGTTTTCATAAGTGGGTAAAAAGGAGGTTGACGAGTCATTAGTTTGTGCATTTGCAAAAGTTTCTGCAAATGCGTTTACAATATCTTGTGGATCAGTATACTCATTGTGCTCCTCATCGATCATGTAGCTGGGAATTCTAGACGTTCCTTTTTTGAGGTTTATGAAATTCCATAATCCACAAGGATTTGATTGTAAGTTAATCTCCACTTGGTTGATGTAATCATGATATGCACCATTCAACTGATTTTTCACGAGAGATCTTAGCCTTTTATATTAATTAGAAGACATTATTTTTGGTTCTCAACCACTTACGTCTGAAATTTTCTTTGGTTTTAATATTATTTTTTATTTCATTTGTGACCCAATATGGAAACTTTGAAGATGAACAACCGGAAACTTTTGGAACATTTTGGTCTAGAAGCGTATATAGATATTCATAGAAATTGTCCAGTGCAATATTTACGTCATCGAAATTCTCGAGAAATGTCCAGTCTGCTTTCAATAAATCTTCGTAAAGTTTAGGAAAGTTGGCTTTTCTAAAGTTGTAGCGTACATTATTGGCTGCGGGAAACTTATGGGTACCAGTTGTTGCTAAGAATTTTAAATTTACGGCAAGTGAGGGGTGGTGAGCATCTACAGGTACAAGAGCTGGCACATAATGTTCAAGATCCATGGTAAAATTTTATTATGCTGAATGAGAAGTAGGGAATCACAAAATTGTTGAAGGAGAGGAATTTTACGATAATTAGGCGGATTAGCATCGCAAAAGTGAGAGACGTTGAAATCACCAACTAGAATAACATCCTCATTAAGTAAATGTACTTCTAGTGCATTTAAAAATAGCTCTAATTCAGTGGAGGTAACGTCAGGGGGTATATATGTAACACAAAATATGAATTTGATTCTACCAAATACACGTACATATTCCTTAGTCCTATATTTTGGTGGAATATAGACAATGAAGATGTAGAAACTAAAATGGCAACACTGCATTAAGCTCCAAGAATGTCTGTGGAGGCAAGCAAATCAAACCCTTTAGACACCATATCAAGTTAGACAGTTGAAAATTGCAACTTGGATGCAAGAAGAACTCCTCGACCTCCAGTTACATTAGTTTTATAAAAATTTATGTCTGATCTGAGGACTATATAGCTATTAGGGCAAAATTCAGAATTAAGCACAGACTTAGAAAGCTAGGTCTAAGACAATAAAGATTAATGGAATTCATTTAATTTAGAGTTAATACCATAAGTATTTTGATAATAGAGTGTGATAAACACATCCTCAGCAATTTTAACTACAGAAGGAGAAATATCTACGCAGAAGTCACTATTGATAAGTCGCTACAAGACTGCAATGATAATAAATTTAGGAAATTGAATGAATCTGCAAGGAATGAATACTATGAAGCCAAAAACATAGAGTTTTATTTTGTTAATAGCAGCAGTATGTGAATGACAGTTATTGCAGTCCCAAGCAGCATGATCAACATTTATTTGTTGGTCATGATTTTCAGGCGATTTCATATTAGTACAATTTATACAACGCAGCTGCTCAACTTGGCACTTTTTAAGGCTATGGTTCCCAGCACAGTGAGGGCAGATAACATTACTTTTGCAAGAGCTGGATGAATGGTTAAAACCATTACAAATGAAACACCAGAAAATATCAATACTACGAAAGATATAACACCTGTTTAAGCCTATTAGGCACTGACCTATGCTTTTTTATAAGACGCGAAGGAAAGCTAAAAAGTCCGACTTTAAAATTATATTTACCGTAAAGTAATTTTACAGAACAGGTCAATAATATTCTTCGACGAATTGTTAAGAACGCAGAAGTACATTAAGAAATTGACCCCACCCCATTTAAAAATATTTTAATACGTCACAGCTCGCGGCAATAAAAACCACAGACAACTTAATCACTGAAAAATAAAGATTGTAATATTTTCTGTGAGATATTTTTGCTTTGTCGTTTTCATTACTCATAAATTTTATAGCCTCTTGTGTGTTACTTTTCATCATTCTGCATAAAAATATACAGTGAGTCACTACCACATAATTTTACAATTATTAAAACAAAACATATTTCGTGCAGACTTACGATTTTATTGAAAGAACGTTTCAGGGGATTCTGATTTCCTTGCGGTTTGTATGTATGTAAAAAAGCCTACGGGATATAAGAGAGCACTGTATAACTGTTTTGGTTCCCCGAGGAATCAGACACGTCCCAGGACCAAGACTTATGGTTTGTTTAGATGGTCCTGTCTACTTCTCACGATTTGTGATCGGGGGATGCAATTTACTACCAAAATGGAAATTTTATATGACCCCCTCAAGGGAAACTCTATTGGGCACATATCGTTTTTATTATTTATTTATTACGTTCATTGACAAAATATACAATAATTATTAAAACTTCTATTTGTATTTCAGATCCAACGTTCTTTTAGTTTGTTTCTACGTTTCTTCCTTCCTCTAACAACACACTATTAGCATTACAATGTTACGCAATGTCTTATCAATCAGTAGCCATTATGAAAAATTGTTTCAAGTTCGCAAATTATTTTTCAATAAACAGTCGTAGCGGCACATTATTGAACATTTTTCTCTGCGACACTTGAGTGTGTTTGTCCTACAATACATAGTCAGAATTCGTGAACACATTATTAAAATCTAACGTTTTATTTTTATAAACATCTCAACGTTTTGAAAGAATTTCCGTCGATAATTTTTAGAATTACCCATTTGTTACAACCTGATTCTTTTTTTTGTCACTTTTTTTCCTAAAAAAAAAAATCAGTTGGTACTGTAAAGTATTTAAAAGTTACGTGTGAATGAAAACTTTGAATTGAAGTATTGAAAACCATTAACAAAGCCAGTATTCACTTTGTTACTAACAAGTCATTCATAACGTCCAAAATGTGCGTCATAAATATTAGAACTAATGGTCAAAAAATGTGTAAAAATAAAATCTATCCATTGTTCGTAATTTTGGCGCACAAAGAGATCTAAAGCTTCCTTTATATTGATTAATTCCAATCAATTGTTCGACCGGCCAACAATGTTTGCTTTACAATAAGAGGACCTATTAAGCCATTGTGCTCTGAAATATTTTCCGACTTACTTATCGTGGGGCTTATAAAATATTCACCGAATAAAAGTGAGGCTCTAAGACTCGGACACCTACAATACGAAGCCTATGAAACTCAGAATCATTTTTTTTCAATTAAAAACACAAAATCATTTCACCATTTACCCATAAACAGTTGCTTTCAACTAAGAAATGGCAGTAACATTGTAATTGACCTGTATTTATTTTTAAAAGTGTCGTTTGCTAATACAGTTTTTATGTTTCAGGGCCCGATTTAATCCTCGCTCCTGTCAGTTTTTCTCCACAGGACTCTGAATTTTGAAGATCCACGTTACATCGACTTGGCAACCTACTGACTCATTCCAAAGCCAAGGATTGTAAATATTTGTAAAAAAATATTTTATAGGGTTAAACTAGAACTGAAAAATTTGTATTGTAGTCATTTTTCCATAACTGTTTTTTTCCACCCCTCAGTACAATGTTTTCTAGTTTTTTTTTATCTGTCAACAATCAGTATTAGAAATATTATAATAGGACTGTCTTTAGTTTTCGAATATAAGCAACAATGTGTGTTGAACTGCCTTGCTTTACCTATTTACTTATGTTCTTGTTTAGGTTAACGGGAACTGAGTTTTGTATGAATCCCAAGACTACAATTGGAAGGATATGAACTTTGAACCCGCCGGCTATTTCTGACATATTCCAACTAATACTTTGAAATGAAATTTATTGTGTAATATTTTGTGACAAAGTTAAATGTACTCATTACACTACATACTTAAATGTAGTGCATCTGTAATGTATTAACTGGCTTAAACTTATCCATATTTGTGTATGCGGAGAGTCGATTTTTTATTTTCTGACTGTTTTGTTAGCTGCTTGGTACAATATAGATACAGGTGCATACAAATGTTTGCGCAAAATAAATGTTTTAAGAAAAATTTGAAACCCCCGAAAAAATGGAAACAAAAATATGTTACTTCTTATTAATTTTCAAAATGTTCTACATCCAAAACATTTTTCAATTTATTAGTTTCTGACTGACGACAGTTCATCTAAATACTTACAAATAAACAATGTAACTGTTATATTAATTTCCTAGAATCTAGAGGTTAAGCATTTGCCGATTGTTTTATATTAATTTAATGTAGTAATGCTAAGCAAAATATAAAAGTATTCCGTTTACAGAAACCCTTAGACATGCTTGTTTGCTTTTGTAATAGTAAATTCGCCTCGTAATTTCGGTTTTTAAAAGCACACAAGAATTGTAGGGGTAATTCTGTTTTATAAATCCTAAAGATGTTCTGCCGTTGGACTTCACTGACTTTTTGATATTTTTTCTACCATTATTTTAGGCTTGTAAGTTGTATATAATGTAGTTTTACATTAAATTTAGTTGTCATATTTGATCTCCCCGACAATATCATTATTTTAATAAACTAAGAGATCAATTTTTTATTAGACTTGTGTTTCCTCAGGTATATTTTTAGACATGTATTAAATATGAAAATTTTAATAAAAGGCAATACGGAAAGTACTTGTTAATTGTAGTTATTTTAAATTCCACATCGTAATGTTAATTATTATTCTCATAAAGATGGATAGTTATCTGCATAAAAGTTAGTGTCTTTATTACATTTTTAAAGAAATTGAGAACAGAATAGAAGGTTTAAGGTATCACGGAATATATACAAGGTGAGTCAATAAGCGCCCTTTCTATTTCATTATTGCATTAATTATTTAAGATACCTGTATAAACATAGATTAAAATTACTTTCAACTATACAGAGTGTTCTTTTTTGATATTTATTCACATCGTCTGTATATATAGTTACTCCTTTTTTCAAGAACTTTTGGAAAATAAAAATTACAATAATTGTCAAGAAAATCAAGGTAGATTCGTAAACCACAAATATAAGAGTATAGTACATTTAGATAATTTTAATTAAGCAATATAATGAGCGCACGCCGCGCCGGCGGATAATTAGCCAAATTTTGCTAAGCGTTTTGCCATCTACACGATATTATATACATACAATCATATGTCATCTGACCACAAGCTGCTCGCCAGTTTCGGATATTATCTGTCTAATAAAAATCGACACCCAACAATGAATCATCGAGAAAACATGAAAGTGGCCAGTCGTCCCATGGACCCAATATTTCCTCAGTTTAAGCTTGAATGACGTGTGTGACAACCGTGATTATATAATCGATCTACTAAATACAATAAATATCGTTAAAAGTTTAGAGATATTTTTAAAAACAGAGGCCCTTCGGTTATAAATTATAATAACTCGAGCCTAAACCTGTACTCCGCTCTGTTGGAAGTTGGGAGAGAGAGAAATGTTGCTGGAAACCGCAGGTAGAGCATAAATTAGGAAGTAATTAGTAAATCGTTTGTTTGCTGAAATTTTCAGTGTCCTGGGGAGACGAGTAATAACATACGTTTGTTTGGAAATGGCTTAATCAATTGAGTTTCTGCTCCTGGACCCACTGATTTATATCACATCGGTAGATCTATACGACAGAATCATTTGCCTCGCGCAAATAGTAAAATTGTATTTATACAAAAACTACAGAATAGGCACTCTGGTTTATTTTGTCCAGTATTTCAATTATCTATTGTGCGTTCCGATTTGCCTTAGCAGCGTATAAAGCAATGAGAGAATTCGCGGTGGTGCTGTCAGTTATCCAAAAAACTATCGATTTCTGACGAAGTTGATACAAGAATCTTACACATATTATCATAATTCATAACGATTTTGTCATTCCGCTTCTGTTGGTGTTAAAATTTGATTTCTATGTGTGAAAATTTCAGGGTAAATAGAATTATTTCTTAAATTTGCATAATTTCAAAACTGCGTTTTTCGGTTTTTTATCATGTATATGGATTATGAAGTTTTGAGGATATGAGGATTTCGTTGTTCTCAGAATTTGAGGAGTTTGGTGTTCTGAGGATGTAAGGAATATGGAGTTCTGAGGATGTAAGGAATATGGAGTTCTGAGGATTTGAGGATTATGGTGTTCTGAGGATTTGAGGATTTCGCTGTTTTGAGGATTTGAGGAGTTTAGTGTTCTGGGGATATGAAGATTATGGAGTTCTGAGGAATTGAAGATTATGGTATTCTGGGCATTTGAAGATTTTGTTGTTCTGACGGTTTCAAGATTATCTGGATTCAAAGAAAAACTTCAAGGTCAACAGCGGCTCCGCAAGAATCGCAGCGAAAATCGAATGTCGTCGGCTCGATATGGTCTCTTCAAGGGAACGAACGAGACAACGAAGAGTTACTCACTGCGACGACATCAAGGATAAGCTTGGTTCTTCCAGGAACTCTTCACTTGGGTGCGGTGATAGAAAAAGGTACGCTGAAATTCCTCTTTTCTGCGGTTGACGATACGAAAACGGCTCAACGAAACCTCTTGCCTCGAACGAAACGATAAAATACCTCTCTCTTGAGTACTTCCTCTTCGGCTACGGCCTCGCACTTCCGTCCTTCAGGATATCCACCAAAACCCTTCCCGAAAACCTCCTCCTTTTATAAAAAACCTCCCAGCCTTCCCTGCTTTTTCACTCACCGACGTACTACCTCTTCGGATTCGTCCTGGTACTTCCTTCTTTCAGGATCTTCGCCAAAACGCTCCACCAAAATCTCTCTCTCTCCCTATCAGGTCGATACTACCAAATCTTCTTTCACGCGGGGTGGGAGTATCAGCGTATTAGCAGTGCCACGAGGTCATTTGACATTCCCGATAGGCATCCATAACATCTTAGATGTAGGCACGTAAGACATTGCATCCCCAATAAAGCAACCCCTTTTTTTTCTCTCTCAAAAGAAGGAATGAAACAAACCAAATGGAACGTTTATCTCATTCAACTGAATTGAAACGTTACAAAATTATGGTGTTTTGAGGATTTGAGGATTTTGTTCTTCTGAGGGTTCGAGGATTATGGAGATTAAGGATTTGAGAACTATGGAGTTCTGAAAATTTGAGGAATTTGTTGTTCTGACTATTTGAGAATTATTGAATTTTAAAGATTTGACGATTTTGGTGTTAAGGACTTCGCTTTTCTGAGGATTTGAGGTGATTGGTGTTCTGAGGATATAAGGATTATGGAGTTCTGAAGAATTAACGATTATGGTGTTCCGAGGATTTAAGGATTTTGATGTCCTGAGGATTTGACGATTATGGAGTTCTAAGCGTGTGAGAATTATGGAGTTTTGACGATCCGAGGATTATGTGTTCTGAGGATTTGAGGATTATGGAGTTCTGAGGATTTGAAAATTATGTAGTTCTGAGGATTTGAGGATTATCTAGTTCTGAGGATTTGAGGATTATGGAGTTCTGTGGATTTGAGGATTTTGTTGTTCTGACTATTTGAGGATTATAGAATTTTAAAGATTTGACGATTTTGGTGTTCTGGAGATTTGAGGATTATGGAGTCCTGGTTATTTAAGGACTTCGCTTTTCTGAGGATCTGAGGTGTTTGGTGTTCTAAGGATATAAGAATTATGGAGTTCTGAAGAATTAGCGATTATGGTGTTCTAAGCATGTGAGGATTATGAAGTTTTGACGATCTGAGCATTATGGTGTTCTGAGGACTTAAAAATTATGTAGTTCTGAGGATTTGAGGATTATGGAGTTCTTAAGATCTGAGGATTATGATGTTCTGAGGACTTGAGGATTTCAGGAGTTTGATGTTCTGAGGATAAGAGAATGATGGAATTCTGAGGAATTGAAAATTATGGTATTCTGAAGATTTGAACATTTTGTTGTTCTGAGGGTTTGAGTATTATGGAGTTCTGAGGATTTGAGAATTATGGAGTTCTGAGGAATTGAGAGTTATGGTGTTCTGAGGATTTAAGTATTACGGACTTCTAAGGATCTGAGCATTATGCAGTTCTGAGAATCTGAGGATTATGGTGTTCCGAGGATTTGATGATTTCGCTGTTTTGAATATTTAAGGACTTCGCTATTCTGAGGTTTTGAGGAGTTTGGTGTTCTAAATATTTTAGGATTATGGTGTTCTAATGATTTGAGGATTTCGCTGTTCTGAGGATTTGAGGATTTGGATCTCTTGAGTATTTGAAGATTATGGTTTTCTGAGGATTTGTAGATTTGGTTGTTTTGAGGATTTGAGGAGTTTGGTGTTCTGAGTATTCGAGGATTATGGTGTTTTGAAGATTTGAGGAATTTGTTTTTCTGGGGATTTGCGAATTATGCAGTTCTAATTATTTAAGGACTTCGCTTTTCTAAGGATTTTGGTATTCTGGGGATATAAGGATTATGGAGTTCTGAACAATTAAGGATTATGGTGTTCTGAGGATTTGAAGATTTTGATGTCCTGAGGATCTGAGGATTATAGAGTTCTAAGGATGTGAGGATTATGGAGTTCTGATGATCTGAGGATTATGGTGTTCTGAGGAGTTGACGATTATGGAGTTTAGAGGATTTGAGGATTATGGTGTTCTGAGAATTTGAGGCTTTGGCTATTTTGAGGATTATGGAGTTCTGGGGATTGAGCATTATGGTATTCTGAGGATTTGAGGATTTTGTTGTTATGAGTGTTTGAGGATTATAGAGTTCTGAGAATTTGAGAATTATGGAGTTCTGAGGATTTGATGATTATGGAGTTCTGAAGATTTGAGGACTATGGAGTCTTGAGGATTTGAGGATTGTGGTGGTTTGAGGATTTGAGGATTATGGTGTTCTGAAGATTTGAGGGAGTTTCTTGTTCTGAGTATTTGAGGAGAATGGAGTTCTGAGGATTTGAGAATTAGGGTGTTATGAGGGTTTGAAGATTTCGCTGTTCTGAGGATTTGACGATAATGGAGCTCTGAGCATTTGAGAATTTTAGTGTTCTGGGGATTTGAGAATTATGAAGTTCTGAGGATTTGTGGATTTCGCTGTTCTGGGGATTTGAGGGTTTTGGTGTTCTGACGATTTGAGGATTATGGCGTTCTGATTATTTAAGGACTTCGCTGTACTGAGGATTTGAGGTGCCTGGTGTTCTGAGAATATAAGGATTATGGAGTTCTGAGGAATTTAGAATTATGGTGTTCTAAGGATTTAAGTATTACGGACTTCTAAAAATCTAAGCATTATGCAGTTCTGAGGATCTGCGGATTATGGTGTTCCGAGGATTTGATGATTTCGCTGTTCTGAATATTTAAGGACTTCGCTATCCTGAGGTTTTTGAGGAGTTTGGTGTTCTATATTAGGCATAGGGAATTCTGAGGATTTGAAGATTATGGTGTTCTGAGTATTTAAGGATTTCGCTGTTCTGAGAATTTCAAAAGCTATTAAAAATTTTGTCTTAGTTTTTTAAGTGTAATAGATATAACCAAACACTGCTGATACAACAATGCAACTTTTAATGTAATGATGCTTTAAATTTCTATCATAATACTAATTATTTGAAACTTGCACAAAAGGTGCATTGAAATTTTCACACATGCGAGTTTTTTTGCTGCTTCTGTAGAGTATGGATTGAAATCATTTTTTATAATGAAAAAGTGTTTGATAACACGAGTTAAAAATTGTTAAACTCGAGCGACAACTCGGATACGGTTTACTAACTGAGATATTTATGACATTGTTTGAGGTACGATTTGATTTCAAACATATCTAATAATTGGAAGAAAAGACTTCTTATTGATTATTATTATCTTGATTTCTTAAAAATAATTTCAATGCATCAATTGCAAAATTCTCAGTAAAAAAATCTATTTGACACAAAATTTCGAAACACGCTTTGTGTAAGTAACACAGAATACATTTTGTTTTTAATTTAAAGACATAAATGTAATTACATTTCAGTTCCATTATTAGAATCAAAACTGTTCATGGGTATTACCGTCAAAAGTATAGGTATACTTACAACGAAATTATGATAAATAAAAATCAAATTTCAACGATACAAGTCAAAAGTCGGTACGTGAATTTGGAAAATCTCTTATCATTCTGCATCTATTAGTGTTAAAATTCGATTTTTAATTTTTAAATTTCGTTGTTGTAGATTTTTTTGCTGAATTTTCTCATTTCTAAATTTTCATTTTTCTGCTATTTATCGCATCATATTTTAGAATCTAGTTCAAGTTTTGTTTTAGATTTTTAACAGTAATAACAGCTTTGATTCTAGCAATGTAACTGTGATTTGTTTAAAAAAAATCTTTTGTAACGTAGGTACAGGGAACACATTTCGAAATTTTAATTAAACGAGGATTTTTCTTTCTTGAAAATTTTGAAATTGATATTAGGCAAAGTAATAGTTAATACACTGAAATTATTTTTGAATAATGAAGATAATCAATAACAAGTTTTTCCTCCAATTAAGTATGGATGTTGTCAAGTTGAAAAATTCTTACCTCAGTATTGTTATTAAAGTTAAGAAACTAAGACAATTTTTTTATAGTTTATTGAAATGTGATAAAGAACTGAAAAACACAGTTTTAAAGTTATGAAAATTCAAGAAATAATTCGATTTACTCTGAAATTTTAATATATAAAAATCTAATTTTAACACAAATAAAAGCGGAATAACAAAAACTTTATGATAATTTGTATAAGATTCATGTGTCAACTGTTTCAGAAATCGGTGGGTGTTTGAATAATTGACAACACCGCCGCGAATTCTCCCATATACTCGTAAAATGCATTGCTTACAGGTTTCGTACGTGGAGAAGTCAACGCGTAACGAACTTTAGATGCTGTTTCTCTACGAGGGCAAGAAATAATGTCAACAAGTAGTAAACAATATGATGAGCATAAAATATTGTACCATCACAAGTACATCCTGATCTAGACAGTAATTCTCATTAGTTGATTTGATAGTCTGAGTGTCAAATTGTATCAGAATAAAATTTAATCACGTGCTGAAACTTACTGTTGCAGACAATTAAAAAAGGTTCGATAAATAAGTAGAGTGAGGTTTTACGAGCACATTTGTCGTCAGAAGGAGGGATGTGGTGTACTACATATCACATATTTTTGTTGCTAATATTTAAGTTTGTTTATACCAGTTGTATTTTATTAACATTTATATTGTCCAAATGGTAGGTGCACTTCACCCTAATATACTAATATAAACAGAATCCCAATATGACTAGTATCAGTTATTAAAATATTAGCAGCACCCTATCCACTTTTGGATTATGTTATCAAAACCCAACACATTGTTTTTTCCCAACGGCCCATATTTCGTGTAATTACTCAAAAACGATGTAAGCTCGTTGGTTACCCCGTGATTAAGATCAATGTCGGCAAAGAAGCTAGTGCAAAAGTCGATTCGCTTAATAATTCAATGTCTAAATAAAACAGAGAACGTTACCGAAAAGCCTGCAGTGGGTTTGTGTAGATTTAGAGACAAATCCCGTCCATTTACACAGCATACATGCGGACCGGCAATTCGTTCTGTTAAATTTTTAATTAATAAAATCCTCTGATAAAGCGTTGGGGGCTGGCTGTGAAAAACACCTCGTCCGAACGCTCCGTGCAGACCGGCGGTACTTTAATAACGTAAAGCATAAATTGTATTTTATTGTTACAGTAATTGTATTTATTTCCTTCCGTATTAATGCCGTCGGTACAAACGTTTTGGAATACGAGTATTATTCGTATTTCTTTGTCCAACTATGGCATGTGAATTCCCCGTTATTAAAACTTTTGGCAAGATTTCTCTCATGCGGTTAGCAATATAGCAACGGTTTAGATGCAATTTATTTCTTGACCATCTTCCAGGGATATTCGCTTGATTTGTAAACAGGGAACTAAAATTTTATGTATGTGTGCATGTTTTCTCCTGTTCCCCGGCTATAAATCAAGACGTCCTTACTCAGGGTTAGCTAGGGAGCACAATGAATTACGTTTACTTAGAAAATTGCACTTTCCGAACTGCTGCAATCCAGAACTGAATAAACCGTTACAACTCACAGTCAAACGGAATAATCTTTATCGTAAATAAACATACCGAAACTTTGCACTTTGAAAGTAGAACTACTTCGATTTTAGCTTCATTGAATAAAATTCTGTTAAAAAATAATATGTTAAAAATTATATTTCCAACACTTATTATGCTGGTACATACACATAAGATATATAAATGTTAGATTTTTTTTTTGTAAGGTAACTAAGTGGTTGAAAGTTGAATCTTGTGTATAACTCTCTGCTAGAGTGTACGATTTTTACTCGTCTAGCGTCAACATGTAAGAAGTTCATTGTGTTAGTCTAAAGCGAGCAACACTCTGTAGTGAAAATATAGTGGAACATTTTTTTCTGCCACATTCTAAGTCAACAATGTTGTTAACACAAAATTATTGTCGGGGAAGGTACATTCCTGGTGTGTTTTTTTATTTTTTCACCCCCTACGTCTCAACATCAGGCGGATCATTGTTCTTCGCGACACAAGCTCACACTGATAGCCTGTTTTAGTGAATATTTTATTTGCAAGGGCTGAAAGCCGAGGAACACGTCAGCCTTAAAAAACGTCGTTTAATAATTTCTAAAAGTGACTTGATATAAACATAGTTTATGCGGCACGAGACAAAAATCCCTATTCTTCTGTTATCATCGGTGGGGCAACTTATTTATCTAGACTGAAGGATAAGTTATTTCCTCTACTAGCTTTGCAGAAAGTTTGCTATCTCTAAACACCTCAAAGTACTCTGGGCAAACAAATTTTGTTTGGATACGTTACATATTTACCGAGATGATTTAGAAGGGCTAAAATCTAATGTTTTCTGAATATGAGTAATGGATATAACTGAGCATAAACCGTAAATCCCAGTAGGCAGTGCTTTTAATGAGAGTTTGAAAAGCCCATCCAATATACACTTGACTGCATAATTCGCGAGAACAACTAATAACTAGAATATTAAGTGCTATCAGGAACTTCCGCTCATTGCACGTCCCGTTTATCGTTAAGAACTCACCAGACTGACATTCTTTATGTTTAAGGGACGATAAGGACTCTGTATAAAAATGTAATTTATATTGCTTTCCAAGTTTCCGCCAAAATGAAACAAAGTAGTCTTCCTTACTGATAAGTGAGAATAGTCAGTTACTTGGTGGTCTAACCAAATAAGTTGATTTGTGCGTTTTTAAATAAACTTGTAATAAATAACAGTTTTAAATAGTATCCCATGTGTCACAGTTCTCTAATTGTTTCAGTTTGTCACTTTGTGACAAAACTAAAACTTCAAAACTTTAAAAAAATAATAAAGAATAGTAGATTATTTTATTAGGACTTTAAGTGATAACTCGAATTTCGAAACACTCATAATTTCACTTCGTACAGATTTATGCTCCCAAAAAAAAAAACAAAAAAGTCGTATATGATTTAAACGACTTATAATTCAAAATTTTGTGTGCCATCACTGGTTTTAAACAGCGGACGTTTAACAAATGAAGTTCGAAGGATAAACGAATTGAATCAATAATCTAAATTCTGGTAAAATGACTAATTTAAGTAAGCACGAATGTAATGTTTCAGAGTCTCATATTTAGAACTATGGGTTGCAATTATCGAAAGATAAACTTTGTACTGGTTGCACTGTTATTGTAAATTGTTTGTCTAAAATTTGTCACTAACTTTACAAAAGTACAGTGAACAGAACTCCTTTAATGGAATAATATACTACATACCGAGGCGGAAAGTAATGACGTTATCAAATTGTTGGTCGGGATGATTAGCCAAATTTTGGTTAGCATTTAACCATGTACATGATATATCTAATACATATTCAAAATATGACAACAATCGGTCTAGCAGTTTCGGAGATTACGTGTCTGATAAAAATTGATAGAGACACCATAGAGAGCGAGAGAGAGAGAGAGAGAGAGAGAGAGAAACGGAAACGGGAGACTAGTTTTTTGTATTTTAGGGGTCATGAAACGTCAAGAAAATATAGAAGTGGCCATTCATACAATACACTCGTTTACTATACTTCCTTAGTTTACGCTCGGGAGGTAAAAATCTCAGTAGGCTTATTTTTAAAGTGTCTTACAATAGTTTATGGAGGGATAAATAAATATACGCGCTTTGTTGTGGCGTCAATTAAATAAAATTTTAATATATCGGGTGTCTGGAAAATGGCGGATTAGCTCTGCAATACGTTATGTACGGGGTTTCGGGAGTTCCAAAAAAATAATAAAAAAATTGTTTATATCGTAAATTACGAAAGATACGTGATTTTATAAAAGTAAAATTGGCAACACTGCACGCACTGTGTGAAAATCTCCGGCTTACTTTCTGATTTCTCAGTAACGATGGTAACTGAAATCCACCTTTTATTTTTTTTAGGACAATAAATATAACAACCAGTAGTCATTAATTATGCATTATTATTATTAATAAAACAAGCTGTTATTTTTCATTAATAAATCAACCAAAAAAACCTTTAACTAAACACTGGAGAAGATGTTCAAATTCCTGCTTTGTGCATACAGGGTGTTATTGAAAGGTACGTAGAAAATAAAATCGGCAACTGGTCTCGAAGTATGAGTGCTAAAAGTAAAAAAATGTTCAGGTAACAGTGTTCTCCTTTTAGAGATAAAAATTACACTAGTTTACAAATTTAAACTTTTTTTCATATCCAAAAATAAAAAAAATATTTTCTACTTCTAAATTACTTACTGATAACAAATCCAAAAACGGATAATCCCTATCACGTCAGGTTTTTTCATAAATCCAAAATAATGAACTTTGCTTTTACCTTCACGTTAGTGTTAAACTGATTCATGTTAATGCACCATCGTCGCAAAAAAAATGTCTTCGAGATCGTGCAAAGTAAGTGCAAATCAGTTTTGTTACGTTTGTGGTAAAATTATAGTGCCTAAAGCGGGAAAACCTGTTCAAATATGCTTAAAAAGAAGGTATCAAGGTTTTTGGGACGAAAATGTGTCACTGTTGGTCTATTATAAGGGAAACTGACAGTACTGCCAACAGAAGAAATGCTAGTGTTCATCATTTTTAATTTTCAGTCATAATGTTTATAATATATACTTGGTGTTGCTTTTATTTGATACAACCCCTGTAACTTCTTTATTCTTAAAGATAAACCTCTATTTCTTTGAGCATATTAGTATCATTTTAAAAGATCTTTGTGAGGCCAACCTCACATTTTTATTATCACTTCCCGTAGAACAATCAAAAGCAACCAATAATTTAAAATCAATACTTGAAAAATTTTAAATAAAACATTGATGACAATCTAGTAGCTTGAAAAATTGACTCATGTTATTTATTTACGTAAATGATCTTTTAAAATGATACAAATTTGCTCAAAGAACTATATGTTCATATATATTTAAAAATAAAAAAATTACAAGAGTTGTATAAAAGAAAAGAAATACGGGGTATGTTTATACAAATATCTCAAAAACCTGACGTGATGGATTTTTTCTGCTTTCAGATTTGAATTTCCCGAACCCAAATCCTTTAGATCCAACTATTTTCGTCTTTGGATATAAAACCTTGTAAACTAGTGTTATTAAAATTTATGTCCAAATTCGTTGTACGCCTGTGATAAAAAGATCATCTTTCGTTTCTATAGCAACATTTAGTCTTGACAAAAGTTTTATTGTTACAGTTGCTAGGATTTACTAAAATAGATTAATTTTACCCATTTTTTGTTCAGTAGCGTCTAAAAGGAGGAGGAGGACCCGGGGTGGGTTAGTTAGCATCATGCTTGCCCGCTACACCTTGGGTCGTGGGTTCGATTCCCGCCATGGCTCTGGGTGTAACGTGTAGTATGTCCCGTTCCCCTGTAATTGGGCCTCGGTGCCTGTTGGGGGACGTAATGGAATAAAAAAAAAAGGATTAGTTTTCCCCTTATAATTTTGATAACACAAAATAAGTTTTTCAGACTTCTTAGTTGTACGTACCTTTCAATAACACTTTATAAGCTCATAATGTTTCCAAATTTTTTAAAACTTAGTCATGAGTACTTGCTAAGATAAAGCTGATTTTGGCAAATGAGATACCCTCTAAGAAAAGAGAGGGCGGGCGGGCGGGGCTAGTACTTGCTAAGGACAAACTGATTTTGGCAAACGACATACCTTCCAAGAAAAGAGAAGGGTGGGCGGGCAGGGCTAGCACTTGCTAAGATAAGAGTGATTTTGGCAAATGAGATACCCCCTAAAAGAAAGGGAACGGGTGGGCGGGGCTAGTGCCTGCTAATGTAGAACGGATTTTGGCAAATGAGTTCCGTCTAAGAAAAGAGAGGGCGAGAGGGTGGTGCTAGTACCTGTTAAGGCTGATTTTTGTAAATGGCATATTCTCTAATAAAATAGAGAGTGGACGGGTGGGGCTAGTACCTGCTAAGACAAGATTGATTTTAGCAAATGACGTATCCTCTGAGAATTTTAATTGTTATAATAAAAATTCTTCCTTTCCTTTTTGATTTTCTGACACTACTAAGCAACTGATAAAGAGTAAGAAACATTATTTAAAATTAATTACGCAAATCAAGGAAATTGCAATATTATATGGATCGATTTAAGTCTCATAGAAAAATGCTTAGATCTATACTCTTTGCCATTTCTATTGAAACACCACTTGTTCATCGTAAATTTGGCAACGTTCATATTCAGACAATTTTCTATCTAAAAACCGTTGTCAATCAACCGAAAGCTATTACCGACTGATAAATTTTAAGCAAAATCAAGAGGTGGTGTTTCAAAAGATTAGGTGTAAGAAATGCAATAAAAATATAGGGAGGACTGATGAGTATATTAACTGTCGGCAAACATGTAGTGCGAACTATCACATAGCATGTGTTAACCTTAGCAAATCTGCGTTTTCTTCATTGAAAGAAAGCAGATTAATTAATGAATGGAGTTGTGGTCTATGCAGTTCATCCTCTCTTACGGCTGATGATTGTCAAAAAAATGAGTTAACTGCTTCTATTCCAAGTTCTGTAACTAGTGACAGTCTGAATATACTGCCGGATACACTAGCAATTATCTTCAATGACTTTTCCTCTGCTGTTAATAAAAACTTTTTCATACTTAGCCAACAAATTACCGATTTAAAAAAGGAAAATACGAAACTCCAAATTAACTGCAAAGTTGCATGTTGAAGTCCCTCAGGTTGTCAATGATACCGTAGTCTCCTTCCTATTCAGACACTCTTAAAAATACTACTGCAGTTGTAATAAGACCTAAGGATGTTGCTCAAACCATAGCAAAAACCAAATCTGATATCATATCCGACATTCAACCTGATAGTGACCCGGGCATTGCAAAAGTTAAATTTATTAAAAATGGTGGTATAGTTCTTAATTGTGAACATCCTAGTGAACTCAAAAACTTATCTCAGTTAAAAGACTTGAGTGATAAGTATGAAATAAGTGATTTAAAGACTCCAAGACCGAAGCTGCGCATTTCTGGCATATCCAGTGATATTGATGAGCAACAGATAATTCCATTTCTTATTAAACACAATAAACATATCTTCAGTGAATCTTCTCAGTGCAAAATTCTTAAATACTTTCCTATAAAAAATCGTAATAATTATTTTCAAGTCATATTAGAGGTTAACATCTCTACATACAAAAATGCTCTTCTTTATGGTCATTGCCTAATTGGGCTTGATGGTTGTAACATCTATGATGTTATTGATGTAATTAGATGCTTCAATTGTAATGGTCTTAATCATTCGTTAAAGACTTGTAAAAAAAAATCTCTTGCCCCAGGTGCTCTGGTCCACATATGGTAAATGATTGTCATGCTACTAATGAGCAACTGCGATGTATCAACTGTATTAGCATTCAAATTAAAGACAATTTAAGTGATGAGGACATTTCCCATGCTTGCTGGGACATTAACAACTGTTTTTTTTATAAACGGACTATTGAGAAAATCAAGTTAGATGTCTTTGGGACATCTAGCTTGTAGCAATTAAACTATTCTCCTAACTTAAATTCTTCCTCATCAGCATCATCTCCAGCAATATCAAACAAGAGTGTAGATAAAGGAAATATATCTCTCTATTATCAAAATGTTCGTGGTCTCAATTCCAAACTGTTGCGGTTCTCCAATGCTGTAGCTGCCTGCGCCTATGATTTAATCGCACTTTCTGAGACATGGCTGCATAGTGGAGTTAATGACAGTGAAGTCTTTGACCAAAACTATGAAATCATTAGAAGGGACAGAGACTTGTTGCGTACCAACAAACAGACAGGTGGTGGTGTGCTTATTGCGATTAGATTGGGACTCCATTATAATGAAATTAATCTATCTAACACTCCTTTTAACAACCTTCACCTTATTGACATTGTCTGTGTTAAGGTGTTGATTGCTTCTTTATCTATCACAATATTTGTCCTATATATTCCTCCTTCGTTGGCATTAGATTACTATCAATTAATCTTTGAGGCGTTTGTAACGTTAGAGCTGTTGGATGACTCCAATATTCTTATAATTGGTGACTTTAATATACCTGAATTTTTTTCATCTCTTTGTAATCCTCATTGTATAAAAAGTTGGGAATTGTGTAATTTTATGAAAATGTTTGAACTGAAACAGTTTAATACCATTTTAAATTGTGATAATCGGCTTCTTGACCTCATCTTATCCAATATGTGCTGTTCAGTATTAACTTCTGATGATCCATTTGTAGACGAAGATCCACGTCATCCTTCTCTCCATGTAGGTATATTTGTGAATAATATATCATCACGCAATTTTCTGAAAGCAGCGTCTAATGGAACCAGTTACAATTTTCGTAAGGCCAATTTTGTTAATCTGTATGAGGATATTCTAAATACTGATTGGTCTCTCCTTAATAAATCCACTGATATTAACTCTGCCTGTTGCTTATTTTATGATCTAATATATAAATTGTTCGATAAACACATACCTATGTATAAAAAAGGGGAATATACCTACCCTGCATGGTTTTCACCTGAAATTATTCGGCAGGTTCGTTCAAAAAATCAGCTTAGAAGGAGATATTTAAAGTACGGAAATACAGCTGATGCGCTTGCATTCAGGAAATTGAGACGTAGCATTAAGCGAGAAATATCAATAGCTTATAATGCATTTATCAAGAATTCTGAAGACATGATTAACACAGATCCGGCAACTTTTTGGGGTTATATACGACGTAAAAGACGACACACCGGGATACCATCTTGTGTGACTCTTGGTGATACTGTTGTAACAGGAGCAAAAAATATTGCTAATGCGTTTGCACAATTTTATGAATCAACCTATATCCCTAGTTCTAGCTGTAACCTTAACAAAGTTAAATATGACAATACAAATGTGAACATAAATGTGTCTATCATTAGTGAAAATGAAGTGCTTGAAGTTATCAACAGAATTAAATCGAACAATGTTCAGGGTCCTGATGGTATACCAGCATTTATCATAAAAGATTGTGCTCGGGTTTTAATTAAACCGTTATCTGTTCTTTTTAATCTCTGTGTTAACTTAGGAACATTTCCAGATTGTTGGAAGCTTTCCAAAATCATTCCTTATCATAAAGGCAAAATTCGAACTGGTGTTGAAAACTATCGACCTGTCTCAATTCTTAATAATTTTTCAAAAATCTTTGAATTTTTAATTTATAAACAACTGTATTTTCAAGTAGCCGCTTCAATTGCAGAGCGTCAACATGGCTTTATGAGTGGCCGCTCTACAGTTACAAATCTTCTTTGTGTGACACAGTTTATCGCAGACTATCGATTGTGGACTACAGACCGATGTAATTTATCTTGATTTTGCAAAGGCTTTTGACAAACTAGATCATGGTATATTAATTGATAAACTTTATGCTTTGGGCTTGAATATGCAATTAATTAGCTTTTTTGGGTTGTACTTAGGTAACCAGAAAACAATATGTCCATTGCTGTGGTTATGATTCTGATGTCATTACTGTTTTATCGGGAGTACCACAAGGCTCTGTACTTGGTCCGCTTCTTTTTTTTTTATTCATCAATGATATCTCGAATGAATTAGATTTTGAATTTTCTTTATATGCATATGACATCAAGATATACAACAGAATAAGTTCAACTGATGACTGCCTTAAGTTACAACATAATTTGAATAGGATTGTGGTATGGTGCAATTTGAACAGGCTTTTGTTAAATCAAGATAAATGTTGTGTAATGTCATTTTCTATACAGCGATATAATATTCACTTTGAATATGTCCTTAATGGGGTAGTCTTGGCTAGGCCAAGATTTTGGATCTTGGGGTTGTTTTTGATAGTAGGCTCACATTTGCTTATCATATTAACAAAGTTGTGGCATAACATTCATTTAATGCACCTGGAACGTGTCATACGAAGGTTTCTTAAATATTTGTTTTACCGAGAGAATGGTTTTTACCCACCCATTGGTTTTCCTCAATCTGAGTTTTTAAATCGCTTCACTTTCTCCAGTTTTAGGGAAACTTGTAAAAAATTCTTTGTGTTGTTCCTAGTTAAAATGATAAATAACAGTGTTGACTGTCCTTTAATGCTAGCCAGATTATCTTTTAATGGACATCTTCGAAGTCTAGTATCTCGCCACTCTGAAATTTTCTACATAGCTTGCCCGAGAACTGATATCGCCAAATTTTCTCCTATGTCCACTGTGTGTAGGATCGGTAATAGAACAGATAATAAGATTGATCTTTTTTCAACATCACTGCGGGCTCTTAAATTCTTTAATTATTCCCAAATTTAGTAGGCTTTCACATTACTTCGTAAGTTAATTTATTATCTGAATTAACTGATCTTCTATGATTATTGATTACACATATATTTTGATCTACCTAATCTGAAAATCTGCATTGGGATTTGGAGTAGCTTTAAACTTTTCCTTTTTGGGATTCACAGTAATTTGTCGCTGCTGATTAGTTATTCTACTTCTTATCATTTGCTTTCGGTTATTTGTTGGTCTGTAATTGGGTAAATAACCTGTTGACCGACTACATATATATATATATATATAATAATAATAATAATAATAAAAGAAATAGCAAAGACAACATATGAATAAAGATTATCGTGACTCTTTACAATCGATTGAAAATGAAATAGTTAAAGATCCAAAAAAACGATGGTCGTTTATAAACGCACGGAAGAAAGAGACAAAGATTCCTGGAAGAGTGGAAAGTGATGGGATACAACTTGAGTCACCAACTGACATCACAAATGCTTTTGTAACACACTTTATAGTATTTAACATTACTAGCACGGTAAAAGGGTTTTTACTGGCGGACAGAAGGATATGATTCGCGAGCCGCAGGCGAGCCAGACACCTTCTGGAGCCAGTAAAACCCGTTACCTTGCGTGTATTGTTGAATATTTTATTTGTTTCTCACTTGTAAATAACTATTATGTATAAACTATTACAAACTCTTAAAGGTCCGATATTTGAAAAAACATCGTATGAGCTTTAGACGTATTGCCTTGGAAACGCATGTCAGCCTGGCACTTATTGTGTAGTCTAGTTCGGTCATTTAGATTTTTCCATTTATGGTTTTCCATGTGTTGAAATGAATGTGGCGCAAGCTATATTACTGAGGAAGCAGCAATTGTGACTGAAAATTTGCCTGAATCAACTTTGGCTGTCATTTCAACTTATAATAGTTTAAAATATATGGCTGTATGAGCACGAGCAGGGGTGTAAAATTTTTACAGGCTAGCCAGTTAACTGAAATTTTCATGTTGAATACAGTGACTTGATAAATTTATATTTAGAAGTGAGGAACAAATAAAATCTGTATTTGTCGAACCTAATGATAACAAACTTTTCTTTACCGGAATTTACATCAACTGAGTCTAACTCTTTACTCATCAAAGACTTTTCATCAAGGGATTACTTGTATGCTATGCGTCGTTTGCAACCTAAACTCACCATGGAAATAAATATGGTTCCAGCCTTCCTATTAAAAGATTATGCGTATTTCTTCGAAACTCCTCTTATTCGCAACTTCAATCTAATTCTTCAGAAATCCGTATTCCCACTATGTTGGAAAATTTTGCGTACAACTTCTGTGTATAAGTCAGGTGAGAAATACAAAGTCGCAAATGATAGAGGTATTTCTATTATTTCCAATGTAATTATTTACAACCATGTTGTCAATTTTTTAACGTTCAAACAACACGGATTCGGAAAAGGCAAATCCACAGCCACTAAGTTATGCACGTTCGTAAATTATATTTCAAATGCTCAGGATGATCGAATTCAAATTGATATAATTTTCACAGATTTTTCTAAAGCATTTGATCAAGTGCAGCACCATCTAATTCTACATAAATTACATAGTTTTGGTTTACCGAACGATCTAAGGTAAAAGTCCCAGTCAGTGATAGGGTCCCAGCGGAAGATCAAACGTGCAAAAATAATTGTAAAATAGGAATTGTACAGCAGAAATTCGTAAAATCTATAGAAATATTATCTTGAAGATGTCGATATGAAATCTGCATTTATTGCACTTTTGTACAATGAGGTATTGGTAAATGGCAGTCTTAATAAAAATTTGAAGTCACTTTCCAGCTCAATCTCACAGCTTCTCTTACATAGATCGCTAAGCAAGTGAGTACCAAAATAATTTTATTATTTGGCTTTAAGCGTTAGTCAAATTAATGTTAGTACTCCTAGCATGTCACTGTATGTTTGAAAAATCATTTAAAATATATTAATTCTCAATAAAATTAGGTTATAATCTATAAAACGGCAATTCAGCTACTGGTACTCTTCCAGTACTTAATGTATCAGTGGTTGATAACAGGTAACATTTTGGGTCATTGAGGATTAACGCATTATACCAGTTGATGATGATTCCAAATTTCCAGTTCTGAAAAGAGTAATTTTAATGAGGACACTCAAAATTTTGATGAACATGTTTAAGAAATTACAGTGACATTATAGAGAGTGAAACAACAGAACGTGAAAATCAAAATATTTAAGTTCTTCCAATAACTCCTGAAAAACAGAATGACAAAATATTTCTTAAATAGGTGTATTAAATTTATTCTTCTACATAGAATGACAAAACATAGACTTATGTTCCATAGTCTTTCAAAAAGGTTCTGGTTTGGTCAAAAACTCCGGAAAACAAAAACAGAAAGGAAAAAAGAGATTGCCCAAAGAAAAAATTCTTTCTGGGGCGAGCTCTTCCGACTGACAGATGTATAATCGGAAAAAAGAAGATGAAAGAAAACCAAAAACTAGAACGAAAGAGGTTACACGAAGAAAAGCAACAATAAAAGAAGCAAATACTTTCAAGAAACGACAAAACGTCAACAAATGACCCTACCAAAGAATGATTTTGTTATTATCAAATATGAAGAGATGTACTACCTAGGACAAATTTTAAACAGAGTTGATCAAAAGATCAAGGTCAATGTTATCTATAAAAGTAGTGTCAACACGGAGGCCAAAAAATGGAAATGCCATAAATGTTTTATGATACGACAAAGAAGATATTGTTAAAAAAATTGAAACACCATCGAAGCTAAATAATCGAGGAGTGTTTGATGTGGAAGAAATACAGGAATTTGATAATTATGTTTAACTTTTTCCTTAATTTTTTGTTTATATTTTTTTTGGATTTTTTTAAAAATATGTTTTTGTTTAATCAAGTTGATATGTTTTAGATGCAATATTGTTAAAAGTTTTGGTAGTTAATAGACTGAAATTCTAATTATCATCTATCATAAGACCGATCATTTATTAGTAGTACAGACTAATCATCTATTAGTACAATTCATGATTTTAACTTTGATGTAATATTTCTCATTCAAATGATCATATACATATTTACTTAAAAAAAACAACTTTTGCAAAAATGAGTGATTTCATAATAGAACTACAATACATATCAAATTCGGTAAAGAAGGGTAGAAATGAATTTTTTTTGGGGATTTCATTTTAAGGGATCTGCTCAAGTTATCGTCTATAGGGATTTTTACCTTAATTCAACTAAGTATTTGAATCATATCTAAGTGGTGGAGACAATTTCGTTGAATATCAAGGATTTCAATCATTTCATTTCACCACTGCAAGTGGGGTACCCCAGGGGTCAATTTTGGGCCCCCTAATATTCTTAATAATTATTATTAATGATGTGGTCGATAAATTGTCTTCACAATGTTTACTCTATGCAGATGATCTGAGAATATATACTAGAATCAATACACTTGATGACTGCCTAAGATTACAAGAAGATATTATTACCCTCTATAGCTGGACTTAGTTAAATCACTTGCTAATAAATAAAGATAAATGCAACCCCATGACGTTCACGCGACAAGTAAAACCAATCCAGTACACATACTCCAGTATACATACTTATTAAACAATGAACCTTTAAAATTATGTGACACTATCTGTGATCTAGGGGTCTATCTAAATTCTAAACTCACATTTAACATTCATGTTAATGAAATTTGCGCCGTTTCTTTTAAGTTACTTGGATTCCTAAAAAGATATGCTAAACAATTTCATGTAAATTTGCCACTTATGTCCTTTTTTAACGACTTTATTCCCTCACGTCTCGAATACTGTTCCATAATATGGAATGCAACGTATTATAAATATAGTGACATGGTGGAACAGGCCCAACGTAAATTTTTAAAACCGTTATATTTTCATAAACATAAAATTTGTCTGTCTAGGAATTATATATAATATAAAGACTAGCTTACTGAATTTAACTTCACTTCACTAGAAAAAAGAAGAGTTACCGCAGAAATATTATCCATCTATAAACTAATAAATTTTCAGATAAAAGATCCCGGATTGCTTTCTTTACTTAATTTTTATATTCCACGGTTTAACTCTAGAAGTAGTACTCATCTTTGTAATCTAGGTTGTCGTACGAAATATTATTTATACTCACCTATTTTATCTATGAGCAGAAATGTAAATTGCTATTGTAAAAATTTAGATCTTTTTCATATTAGTTTTAGAGCACTTAAAGATAAACTTTGTGAACAATATTTACATTTATAAGTTTTGCATTTGATTACGTTTACTTTTCTTTTCTTTGTAGGTAGAATAATTATTATTTGCATAGTATTATAATTGGGTAGGAATGCTAGGTTTATACACAAGACGTATAGAATAGTAGTTACTATTAAGATATTTATTTAAGTTTGTACATTCTTACCAACTTGTTTTAACAATTATTTTCTAATTAGCAAAATTCTGCTGTTGGATAATAAATCATATTATTATTATTATTATAAAAGACACTAGAGGCTCCAAAACACTTTCAAATTCTTTCCAAATAGGAATACCTACAACCTCAAGATTGCCTTATATTAAAAAAAAAAAAACGGGGTCCAAATATTAACTCAAAAACAGGTAGGTCAGAATTTTCCAAAAATAGAACCCCAAAGTCCCCTAAAATTGTTTTAAATAATTTACAAAAAATTCCATGGGCTCTCAAAGTAATGCATCAGGGGCTCAAGGATCCCCAAAATTAAAAAAAGTACAGCGGTACTCAAATTCGTAAAAAATAAAACACTGAAAGCTCAAAAGATTTTTTCCAGTTCATCCAGCAATAGAACAGCGGTGAAAAGGATTTTTTTTTACTATTTTTCCCAGACTCACCAGATGATTGTTAAGAGTGCAGCGGAGAGTTAATCCGCCATTTTCCAGACACCCGGTATGGAGTGTTTGAAAAAAATTCTAAAAGTTTACAATTTTCAAATATCGACATTTCAGATTTTTCAAACGGAACACCCTGTATTTTATTATTGTTTCTTACTCATTTTTTTTTCTCGTTCTTGTAATGTCTTCTAAAAAATCGCAGTAACTATCAACTTTAACTATGGAAAATAATCAACCAAAAAGAAAGAGAACAAAAATAAAATAAGCTGCAGTAATAAACTAGTGGGTGTTTAGGAAAATTTCATCTTAGTTAGACTGCAACAAAGCTCGTACCTTTATTTATTCCTCCACAAAATATTGTAACACTGATGTTGAAAATAACTCTACTGCGATTATTTTTGTGAACTCTTCCTTTGCTAAAACATTTGAAGGAAATTGGAATAACGTGGCAACGTCACACTGGTATTTAAAAAATAAACTACAGTTGTAAAGCCAATCAAAATATGCTGAAATATATAGGATGTTTCATTTAAAAAAACGAAATTGTGTATGTATTACGCCTTAAAAACAGACCACTCTGGATAGTTAAAGTTAATTTTAGAGTATAGTCCTCAAACAACTTTGGCTTTGGCTTTTCCTTCTGTCGCGCTTTGTGACTCATCCTGTATGTACATATATGAGAGACGAGTTAATACTAAAACATTAACATATAATATTCATTGCTGTACTTGTAAATTAATATGCAGCAGCATTGCAAAAGCGCTGTCTAATGCATAAAAAAGTCACAATAAGTAGGTAGTTTTAGGTGTAACGTGGTTGCTCATTTATAATTAAAAGCTTTTTGTTGAAGGCGTTAGCTAAACTAATTAAAATATTATTGATAAAGAATAAAAACATTCACTCAACTTAACCAACACGTAACTACAATTTTCTTTTTTCAGGAATGTAATTTATTTCCATTTAAACAATTACCTTTTGAGAATTTCTGTGCAAAAAACACATTCCACTAATACGTTCGTGACGATGTGTAAAAATTTAAAATATCGTGTTGACGAAATTATGTCCGCAATGGAATATTGTAAAAATATGTTCCAAACCCTAAGTGCATAAAATATTCACAAATCGCGTGTTCCCTTGGCGTGTTTTGTTCTGATGTAAAATTCTTTTATAAAGAACCGCACTAGAGCTGTTACTTAATGTATTTCTTCGTCTAATTTGAACTTGAAAGAAATTATTGTTAAACGAATGCACATATTTTATGTTACAACAAACCGAAAGTGCCCTTTTCTAACTTAAACCTAGCTAAACATTGCAGAAAAGTGACAGAAAATACGATATTTTGATGAATCCGGTCTTCGCTTAGGGATTTGCCAAAGAAAAACATGCGATAAAAATCATAAATAACTTGTAAGATATTTACATTTAAAAACAAGATTTATGATAGCGTTCCACCTCCATGTGAGAAAAGACGTTATAAAATATCGTTAATAACTGTCATAAACTGTGAAGTTTTTTGGAACTACCCAAGGGTATAATTTAATGCTTCCTTTTGCTTGTATAGAGAGGCTTTGACCATTTGCAGGACAAAGCTTTGTAGAACAGCGCAGAGGAGTTTTATGGAGCAGATAAAAGGAGATAATATTTTTATGCAATTTGCTAGGCATAAATAGCGTTAATAATTTTTATTATAGCAAAATTGGTTTACAAAATAAAATTCAGGCCCCTCGATATATCTTCTTTGCTCAGCCGTGTTTTCGCGAGAATTCCTGTTAAACTGTATCGAGGATTCTATTTAGTTTCGTAATAAAGAAGATAATTTCGTTTAACGTTGTTTCAACTGGTCATATAAAATCGATCGACTAGAGCGGTACGTGTGAGGAATGTTGATCCTGGCTTGTCCTGAACCCGTGAAACTTATTTATGTAATGAATCCCTTGGCCGCTCTTGCTCGTAAAACAACTGCTTCACCGAAACATGATTCGGATATATCTGCCAGTTTATTGAATTGAACATTTTATTATTTTTATGCCTCAAGGCGGTCAGATGTGGTTTCAAGATTGGTTTGCTGATTTGTGAATGATATTCAAATATTTCGTCGCAATATTTCTATGAACGACACCTTATGACCCGAAAGAGCAAACATTGTTTACCGACATGGTTCGAAGCACCGAATGTTACATTTTTTAATTTACTGATTCTTTTCAACATTTTCGTGTTTCTTGTTTCTCACAAAAATCATGGACAGTCCGACTGCTTTAATAATGACGGAAAAATGTTTTTATCAATAGGGTAGATATTAATCATACTTTTTTATGCAGATCCCAGTAGGTACATTTTTTTCACAAAACTGTATTCTTTTGTTTAAAAGACAATATTTTGTGCATTCGTAATAGTATTATTTTAATTAGCTTGGACGTAAAATAATTAATTAATTAATTAAAGAAGCCTAACTATTCTGTCCAGTTTATTACTACATAACTCTAGTTCCTAACTTGTCCCATCGAGTTTATATTACCTACATATAATAAAATTTTAGTTTATTAAAACCCGATTTCGTGAAGCGTTTAATCATATCTTTAATATGTTAACTGGTCACATGATCAACACTACCAATCAAAGTCTCAGGTTTATGTGTTAACGGCATATTGAATTTTAAATATTTAATTCCTTTTCTACAAATGATCCTTAGTGAAAATAACAGGTAACTTTTTAGCCTAAGCAGTTAATGATAATAAATAATAAGTATCCTGACAATAATTCTTTATTATACGACAGGTAAAAACCCCAATCCAGGGCAACAGCAAATGTATCAAAAATATAGTGTATCAGTTGATTACATAATCCAAAAAGAAGTCAAAATGTCAAAAGTAATGCAATAAAAATTAAAAATACAGAAATATGTCTTAAAAATATTTATTTTTAAACGCAATACAACTGACACTTATAGAACCTTGTTACAGGAGTTTAAGTATCATTTCTATGACAGCGTGTTTGGAAAAATGTTGATGACCCATCATATAATTTAGTAAAGTAAAATCTCGCCTCTTTACACTTATTTTAACATTGAATTGTTTACTTCAACCTATAGGAGTTCCCATAAAAAATCTACATATATAATTCTTCGAAAATGTTGTAAGTATATGTTTATTGTACTTCAGGGGGGAGGAAAGTTCTGGGGAATCAACCTTCGACCAATTTTTTAATGAATCGAGGAGACAGAAAAGAATCGTTTCGAAAGAATATTGATGGTTTGAAAATAAAATATTTATATATACCTACTTAATTCATCTATACTCCGTCACATAAAGTATCACTTAAACTCCTAATAAAATAAATATCTACATATTATTCCCACAGCTACACTTACAGTTTAGTACACATTAGTGCACGCTGTCAGACACTGGAGCTCTTGGTTGAGGGTGTTTACCTGCCTCGAAAACAATCTTGGTAAATTAAATCCTACCTTAACCAGTAAGTCTCCACAATCGATTCTGTCTGTAATAAGTTTCACAAGAAACTTTGCACATTAATGATAAGCTCCAGTTGTTGTAACTCCATAACTCTATATTGTTGAACTTTTTAGTTGTTTCGGATTCGAAAGTCCGCAATGATGAGGACATTTTTTGGTTTTTTGGCGGTAGGCAGAAATAGCAAATTTTATTAAAGAAACGGATGACACAAGTTATTTATTGATGAAGGTAAGACGATTATTTGCAGTTTTAACAAAGTATTTATTTTATTAACATTTAAGGTTGCATTAATTGTTGGCATATCCGCTTGCAGAAGAGAGAAACTTACATTTTTGACCACAACAGAGGTTGAAGATGTATCGACTTTTAAAAAAATTAACATTCCTAACACAAAAACCAAAATTTCAAAACTGTTTACAATCACTGAGGGAAATATAAATTGAATAATTTTTTTAGAAATTTTTCGCAAAAATGCTCAACATGAGCAGGACGCTCATGTTGATTATCAACGCTTTTTTCTTAATTACAGAAATGGAAAATGTAATATACAACCAGCTAGTATAAACACCATGGGGATGTAGATAACCAAAGAAAAATGCTAATGCTCCAGTGGGAATCGAACCCAAAGTCTCCAGATAGCCGGGCGGGTGCCCTGACCACTAAACTACAGAACGGCTTACCTTTCGTAGCTTACCATCCTATTATTATGGCGTCATAGTAATAATAGATATTCACAAGGCACATAGCGATTGTAGAAAAATTAGTTTTTCTACTCATTAAGGTTGAAGTTTGTCATTTTCCCATCGCTGGCAGTGGATGAAATTTCATTTCACCCTCTAGTGGAAAAATACTCGGCCGTCTACGATTTTAACGGGTCGTCCAGCCTGAGCGTTTCGCAGCTAGCGAAACGTGTCGCGTATCGCCTGCACCGACCGCACCTAAAGTCACTAGATCTACTATTACTTTTAGAAAGTACGGCAAACTGCCTGTGGTCGGAATTCGACAGAGAGGAACCTAACCTATGTGTTAAACAAAGATAGCGCGAGGCTAGTAATTTTCGCTATCTGTCAACGAAAGTTTGATGTGTTTACGATTTGAGGTTACGACAGACTGTACTAGAATTATTGAGTTAACGGACCGGAAAGAACATTATTCCAGTCACAAAGTAACACCAGCCCTATTCAACGAGAAAATGTCACCGGTAACCAGCAAACAGTCGTGGAAGACGTGTTACCACCAAGGCAATTGACGGCCAAATGACAGTAACAGGATCGCCATACTGGAAGCAAAAAATACCTGCTGTCGAAAAGACGGAGCATAACAAGGACACAGATATATTTCTATTTCATAAAAGTTACTAATTGCCACACATTTCAAGATCGAGTCACATTAACCGCACCGTCCGCTTCGCGCGCTTCGAAAATCATGACGCCTAGGCTGGACGACCCGTTAGTGTTTGACGTTTAATACTGCTAGTTTACACAAGTGAAAACAATGAACATGAGTGAGACTGACGAAGTTTCTGAAGAAATTTTGAATGCTGCCAATGCGGCATTTTCGAATCTGATACAAGTGCAGTTATTGATACAGGAAGCAGCCAACTAAGTTTAAACAAAGATACAAGTTCAAATAATACTTACGATAAAAGTGTAAATATTATTGGTGATAATTGCACAAATTGTTCTATTACAGTTAATGTATTTCAAAAATAAAATACCTACCATAAACAAACATTTATTTCCTAATTTCTTAGAAAAAATAGTATATGCAACTCGCGGATGAAGAAATTTCAACGGCTCGAGTTTCTTTTTCGCACTCGCTCGTTGCACTCGCTCGTGTGAAAAAATCACTCTCGCCGTTGAAATTCAACTTCATCCACTAGTTCCATAATGTACTATTTTTCTCCAACTGTCACAAAAGTATGACATTGTTTAGCTACATTTTCTGCTAGAACTAAAAATAGTAACTTACAATCCTAGCAGAAAAAAATATCTAAATTCTTATCAGAAGAAAAGAGAATGAAATCTGAAATTATTTATTTATATTAATATTAAATGTACAATTTGAACAACTGTGAAAAACGAATAAGCTCTCAGAACTAGAATTTGTGTCATTCTTGGAATAGTCCACAACATTTTCATTAATTATATTAAATTACTGACAGAAGTATCAGAGGAAACATTTATATTTTGTAGAGAATTTAATTTTAACCGAGCGAACAGAGCTAAACTTCCCGATTCCAAAATTTTTTGTCTGTGTTGGAGAAAAAATAGCATATGTTATTCGGATTAAATTGACATTTTTTGCCTCGCAATTGATTGTTTCACTCGGCAATGCGAGGCGAAAAATGTTGCACTTTTAATCCTAATATTATAATCTACTATTGTTCAAAATAGTTTGTATCTTTTTATAGTTTAAAATTTTGTTCTTGGTTTTTTTTCAGTTAATTTTAATAGGTGATTTTAATATTCCGAATTTTGCCACTAAAGTTAAAGATTTGAAAGCCAACACAATGCAAATGGCAAATTTCTTGATTTAATTTTTAGCAGTCTGAATAATAATTGTGCAGTCAACCGCGAGCTACCTCCATTCGTATCAGAAGATTTATTTCATCCTGCATTGAATATCAGTTTCATTGTTAAGTTTAACACACATTCCAACTTTCCGATTTGTCCTGGTTCAGTTATTTATAATATTTTGATCGAGCTGATTTTCCAACCTTACATGTATTTAAAACGATTTACTGCAGGAACATTGGAAGTTATTATATACGTTTTCTAAGGTTAATGAAACATCTGAAATTTTGATAAAATTGTATATGATATTTTTGAGAAGAATGTACCTGTCTTTAAATGTTGTAAATGTCACTGTCCCTCTTAGTATTCCAAACAACTAAGAGAAATCAATATCAAGTAAAAATTACATAATGAACTTAAACGGAATTATACTGTGCATCTTTACAAAAAATTCTCCTGGGTACGTCAAATTGTATCCATCTGTTTATCAACCCCAAAAAATTGATTAGGTCATCTCAAAATTTTGCCAAATAAATCCTACCGAAAATGTGCAAAATATAATGAGTTTTTACTTGTGATTCATAATTGCATTCAGATTTTTTACCCGAAAAGGTGAAAATACCAACGTCTTTATTTAACAAGAATTATAATAATGATAATCAGAACATTTTGTCGATTGTAGCTTACTACTTAATAGTTTTGATCCTCTGTTTTGAAGAGACGAAATCATTCAAATCACACTAACTCTGACATTCTTCCGATGTATAAACATAAAAACTTTCAAGTTGTTTTTCTTATTCATCGGACAATTTGGTGCTTTCATATTTTCTCGATATTTCATAACCCCTGCCCATGCTGACCCTCCCCTAGATCTAGGCAAGTTATAATTAACCAAATATGAATTACAATATCGAAAATCAAAATAAAATGTAATTCTTTATTCAATAAGCGGAAGTCAGAGTAATAAAAAAGTCTGGACCGTCGGCATTGTGATCCGGTTATTGCAATTCGTAGAAAACATGTTTTAGTTTAGTTTCTGTTTCACTCTAACGTCTACAGGGTGATAAGTGTTGTCGCTATTTGTCTTAAATTACGAGTACCATAAACCACTATTCAAGAATAACAATAAAACAATACTTTTTAGTAGTAGTAGTTTAGACAGCAATATTTGTTAATTTAACTTGAAATTCCTGCATGCAGGCCTGCAACGAATAAGTCCATTCACCATCAGCTTTAACTCTGAACCAGAAAGACTTTGTGTTCTAAACTGTAAGCCTTGGCACCAAGAATAGAACGTTTGTTCGTTGGTTAGTTGTAGTGTACCTAAACAAGAGTATAGGAAACACTGCGAAATAACAGCAATTTTTGATCCAAAACTAATGCCAAAAGGTCAGTGGCGTTACTAGGAAAATTTTAATTAGGGACTACTATTAAATTAGTGGTATTAAGCTTCTTTACATAATATAATAAAGAAAATATAGGATATAATTATTTTTTATCTCGAAATTTGTCAGTTAAAGAGTTTTAATATAAACTCAAGAAATTTTGGGCAACGAAACTGTTACTCTTTATTTTTTTCAAATTTTTGATTTGCATTTTCAACCAAATCCCTCACTGCATGGCTTTTGCTGGACCATTTTATTCTTTGTTTTTTTCTTATTTCTTCTTTAGCTTTTCTGGTATAGATTTTCAGACGGTAAACTATCATTCTTGCAGTAAATTTTGTTTTGCTGTTGCAGCATGTTGGAAATTGTATTCAGTGATAAGTCGAATTTTTCCTAATTTCTTTCTTCATGACTTCCAAAACATTACCAGTGCAAAAATTATTCTTGTTTAAATAATCTCTCAAATTAGAAAATATTTGCTCCCCTAAAATTGCTGTTTGGAACGCGTTCTCTGAAGCGTAATGTAAAGCACCAGTTTTATATTCTTTTAATGCCACAAATTTTGTATAATTTTCATTACAATTCTTATTTGAGACCAAAATAACAATACATTTTTAGAAAAAATTTTGACTTTTCAGAAGCTTTTATCAACGTAACCTGTGCAGCTGTACAAAGCATTTTTTTCTCTCAAAGAAAGTTTTTTTTCTTCAAATTACAAGTTCTAGGTAAAGCTAAATGTTCTTTTCCTTTAGGAACATCGTTTTCTTTTGTGTTATTATTTGTAATATAACTCAAAAAACCAACTAAAGGTGTGGTTTTGTCGGTTTCGTAACTTGAGTTATTTGAAATGTCCAAATATTGAGACATTGATGAAAGATATAGTCATATTTAAATTGAATGGCCATAGGGACTGGATGTCTTTGGGAAAATACATTTTTTAAACAATCTTGTAAAAATCTCGATGTTAATAAGTAAGTATGAGTTTTTTTTTTTCGTTCAAAAACAAGTTTTGCAGGTCTAAAATTGATGTTGTAATCAGTATAACACCTGTTTGAATAGAACTAATCAACTGGAACCACCTATGTACAACATCAACAAAAACACCTGTCGTTAGAGAAGATTTTTCTTCTGTGTCCTCTTCCGCATGAAATTTTATTCCACAACTAACACTTCGATTCAAAACGGTTAGGGAATTTGACACCTTTATTTTGTTAAAATGGTTAGATTGTAAAAGATCCACATTTAATTTAGACACAAATTGCTACTCAAATTTGCCTTCTTCTTCACAAAAATCTTTAAAGTGTTGCACGTTAACCAAATCAGAAGTTAGTTTATATTTTTCAACAAAATCATTTGGTAATTGAATGATGTTGTTTTGTACCAAACATTGTTTTATATTTTTTAATAAATGTGGCCCATCTGCTAAAAAGTATTTTTTTTCGCCATTAACTGGGTTTAGGACATAGTTTTTTGTTTCGCATTTTCTTCCAGTTTTTATTCCAAAGGTTTTCCAAATAGCTTGATTCGCCGATCCCATACCTGAGGTTACAGAATGAACCTTCAAACCAATTGCACTGATTTTCTTAAAAACTCCTTTAAGAACATCAGCTAGAACTGCCCCATTCATGCTGTCTCCAGTAAAAAAGTATGAAACAGTTTGTTTCCAGCGAGTAATAATACCTCAGAAAGGAGAAACAACATCGTAATCAAAGGAGGGAAACTACAAGGAAGCGAAATAACAGCAGAGGTTGAAGAACTCCTAAAAAATAAGGTAGGAATCCAAACTAAGACACAAGGCGCAAGATTAGTCAGCGAAAAATAGGACATAGTAGTAGCAAAGATAGAGAACTGGGACACAAAAAGAGCAATCATGAAACAGAAGAACAAATTAAAAGGATCAAAAACGTTTATTGAAGACGACTACACCGAACAAGAGAGCGAGATACAGAAGAAAATAAGAGGAATAGCAGCAGCAGAAAAAGGGAAAGGAGTCGAGGCAAAAGTAGGGTACAAAAAGATGATATGGGCAGGAGAAGTCTGGCATTGGGACACTAAATTAGACAAATTAGTGAAAGCACCGTCGCACCCCAAAGAAAATCCAAAAAACTAACAGAGGAAGAAACCACACACCGGAAAACAATGACGACGTATGCAAAGCTCATGGATGACCCGATAGGAATTACGAAGAGAAAGAAAAACCCGAAAATTAGAATAGGAACATATAGCGAAGGAAAACTCAAACAAATAGTTCAAGAATTACAAAGGTATAATATAGATGTAGCAGCTATACAAGAGACGAAACAAAAAGGCAAATTCATCACTGAAATAGACAACTACATATTATTTAATAGCGGAATTGACAACAGAGAACTAGGAACAGGATTTATGGTGAAGAAGAGCCTGAAAGGAGCAGTAATTACCTTCAAACCAATCTCAGAAAGAATGAGCTATATAAGATTGAGAAGTAAGTACAAGAAAATAAGCCTACTGAATATACATGCACCGACTGAAGAGAAAGATCTAGAAGTAAAAACAGAATATTACGAGGAACTAGAAAGAGAATATGTGAAAATACCAAAGCATGACATTAAAATGGTTATAGGAGACGCAATGATAGGTAAAGAGAATTGCTACAGGCCAACAATCGGGAAAGAAAGCAAACACCAAAAAACGAATCAAAATAGAGAAAAACTGATAGAGTTTGCAGAAGAAAATAAAATGGTAGTCAAAAGCACCTGGTTTGCGCAGAAAGAGATCTACAAAGGCACATGGATGTCGCCTGACGGAAAAACGGTCAACCAAATAGACCACATACTGGTAGAAAGGAGAGATGCCCAACTAATAACCAGATTAAGAAGCTACAGGGGAGCAGAAGCGAATTCAGACCACTTTCTAGTAAGAGCAGACCTCAAACAAGAAATACCGAAGAAAAAAGAAGGAAAGAAGACGCAACGTGATATAAATGTAAACAAACTTAAGAAAGCTGAAGTACAACAGGAATACGAACAAAAAATGAATGAGAGAATAAGATCAACAGAGCAAGACATACCTATAGAAGAGAGGTGGGAAGAACTGCAAGAGAACATATGGAAGACCTCGGAAGAAGTACTAGGGTTCGTCAAAAAAGACAACAAAAATAGAAACGAATTGTTTGACCAGGAATGTAGAAAAGCAATAGAAGCGGGGAGGTCAGCCAGACAGAAATATCTAAAATCAAAAAATGAGAAGAACCAAAAAGATTACCAAGAAAAAAGGAAAGAGTACAAGAAGATATGCAGAAATAAGAAACGAGCAAATATGGAAGAACAAATACGACAAATAGAAGAAAACTTCAACAAGAATGAAATAAGGAACTTCTACCAGGACGTGAAAAAAAGAGAAAAGAGGCTATCAACCACGAGTAATATATTGTAAAGACAAGGACGGCAACCTGATAGGAGACGAACAAGCAAGAATAAAACGATGGGCAGAATACTTTGAAGAGCTGCTAAATGAACAGGATACACAGCAAGATACGAACGAAAGAGTGAACGACTCGGATGACCCAGATGAAACAATAGAAATTGACGAAGGAGAGATCAGAGAAACACTAAGGCAGATGAAAAACAACAAAAGTCCTGGTAGAAACGGAATAAAGGGCGAGATGCTAAAGTACGGAGGAGAAGCAGTAGCATCAGAGATACATCGACTAGTGCTAGAATGTTGGAAGGAAGGAAAAATGCCAGAACAATGGAGTGAAGCAGTACTGTGCCCGATATTTAAAAAAGGAGATATTACGAAATGCGAAAATGATCGCGGAATAGCGCTGCTAGACATAACGTATAAGGTAATGGCCACTTGCATCAACCGAAGACTAAACCAGCATATGGAAAAAATAGTAGGAGAATATCAAGCAGGGTTTAGGAAAAATAGATCTACTGTAGACCAGATATTTATATTGAAGCAACTACAAGAAGTACATTACGAACAGGAAATCAACTTATATCTGCTGTTCATAGACTTTAAAAAAGCCTATGACACGGTTAACAGGAAAGAACTATTAGAAGCCATGCAAGAACTGGGAGTCCCAAGAAAACTAATAAAACTGACAAAGATGACCCTGCAAAGCACCAGAAACAGAGTCAGGATAAATGGTCTGTTGTCAGAACCATTCCAAGTAAGAACAGGACTCCGGCAAGGAGATCCAATATCAACTACCCTGTTCAATCTAGTACTCGAAGCAATAATAAGGAGAAGTGGCATCCACAGAGCGAGCACGATATACGAAAAAAGACACCAAAATATAGCCTTTGTAGATGACGTGACATGTATAACGAGAACAGAAGCAGAAATGAAGAAAATGACAAAAAATCTAATCAGAGAAGCGAAACGAATGGGTTTAGCGATCAACCAAGAGAAAACGAAGTTTATGAAGATGGAAACAAAACAAACCCCAGCAAAACCACTGAAAGTAACTACAGAAGAAGGAAGAACATACGAATTCGAAGAAGTAAATAGGTTCAAATATCTAGGAGTAGTAATTACAAACAAGAACGAAATGAACGAAGAGATAGAAGAACGGATCGCGAAAGCAAACAAGAGTGTAGGAAGATTAAACAGATTTCTGAGGAGTAAGAATGTAACACGACGAACAAAGAAACAAGTATATAAGACAATAGTAAGACCTACAGTCCTGTACGCTAGTGAAACATGGACGCTAACGAACGAAAAGGAACAGAAGTTGGAAGTATGGGAACGCAAGATACTACGAAAGATATATGGAGGTATAAAAGAACTAGACTAATGGAGAAGAAGAACAAACCGAGAGATCGAGGAAATATACGGAGAACCAACAATCACGAAGATAATCAGAGCACAGAGACTAAGACGGCTAGGCCACGTCGGAAGAGCACCAGAGGAAAGGACAATTGGGAAAGTATTAGACCGCCCATAAGGAGGAAAGAAAAAGAGAGGAAGGCCAAAACTGAAGTGGATAGACGATGTTCGAAAAGATTTTCAAAACTTAGGCATTGAAGATTGGAGATCCAAAGCAGCCGACAGGAACAAATGGAAAATTATTGTTAAAAAAGCCCAGGGCCTTTAAGGCCTGCAGAGCTGAATTATAATAATTATAATAATAATACCTCCCACAAGAATTACCAACGCTTTTGTCCCTACTCCCTCATGTTTTGGTAAAGTAATTCCCCCAATATACGTCCCACTATGTACACAATAATCAATCCCAGCTTTTATATCCATTTCGTCCAATGCCACCATACAATCCCTCCCAAAGTCCTGATTAAGCGATTCACATTTAATTTTCAAAAATCCTATAATTTCATCCAAAACTCCAGATTTAAACTCTAAATTTTGTAAATGAAAATTCAATGTTCGAATAGCTGGTAGTGGTAGTCTCATTTCTCTTAATAATTTAATATCCACTGGTCCCACATCCAAATTTAAGCTTCAAAGATTTAGTGATTGTTTGCTCGGAACATTTTTTGAATTTTTTGAGAGCCTCAGTTTGATCCTTTGTTAATATATTTGCAAAGTTTTCCTTAAATTTGCACATTTTTTGCAAGTATAATTTCAGGCTTAATTTTTGTTACTAATTTTTAACATTCTAACTTTTTTTCTTAACGTATCATTTTCTTTTTATAGCGTTCCATAGTCAGGTGGTTGTTTGCACTCTGGCGCTTTAGACGAAACAAATTCAGGCCAGAGAGTTTGACAAGAAAGAGAATTATTTGAGAAGGAAAATTCAAACTAAAAAATTCACTAGAGAGCTTACTATTTGAACTACTACTTACTCTCCGTTGCACAGGGAAAAATTGAAGGAAAAGCGTTTTTCTTTAATTTCTGGCGTTATATTTCCCATTGATCTTCACAGAAATGTTGGCCACAAACTCGTCTATATTTACTCGGCGCAATTTTTCTGTTAGGCATTAAACGGAATTGCCAAAGAAGAGTCTTCGAAGAGGATCCTGAACCAAACATAGCACCAGTAGTTTTAAGTTTCAAAAATTTAATGTTTATTCATACAACTCGCTGTCTCGATACGTATTATAAATTAATTCTAGTTAGTATTTTAACAGTCAAACCAATCTGCTGTCAATCTGATAATTTAGAACACACTTTAATTTATCAATAAATAATCGGACAAACTCTGGACGGCTGCCAGATGACGTCGATATGCACGTGGTCATATTGCAGTGATGGGGGTCATTTGAGGTAAGTTAAATAAAACAGGAAAGTTAAGTATCCTGAAAGACTATTTTCGGTAATTACTAACGTGATTTCATTTTTAACTTTACGCTCTCACATTGTGTTCCTCAAATAAAAGTCGTGGCGCAACAAAATATTTTTTTTTCATACATAGATACTTTTAAAATGCCTATGTTTGAACTGTTTTCGAGCAGAGGAGTGGCACTTCAGCTTGTGTTTACTTCTCTGTCTATCTAATAGATTAAAATGTATGTACTAATACCACCTTAGCAACCACAACCAGTTCATACGATCTAAAGGATAATTGTTTTTTCTAAGTTTTATTCTGCAATTTTCAAAAAGTTTTAGTAAGAAAGTAGTAGTGAAAAAAAATTATCTAAATATATGATTTGATGTTACAAATTATAAATGTCCGTAATTTTTAGTGGTTTCTGCAAATACGTTGATTCTACGAATCTGTTACTCTTTCTTTATACCATGGAAATTCAAAATGGAAAAGTGATATAACTGACATAACTTGCTGATCTTCTAAACTGACAATCTTATTTTCAAGAATGTTAAAATTTCATATATCGCTTGCTTACTTGATATTCTAAAAATTAAGCTCTTTAGTAATTCCAAAAAAATAAAAAGATCATCAAAAAACAAACGATCTGAATATCACAGCATAGTTTGTAGTAAGCATCTACAAACACATTTGTAATTACTAAGTTATTACCTTGTAAAATTTGGGAATATCATCAAATTTTTCATGGAAATGAACAAATTTTTAGCGTTTCACCTTCTAGACGACAAAATTTAAACTACAACTAAAAAACAGAAAAAGTAAACATAACATACAAGTTGTGAAACGTCAAGAGAACACGATTTTAGACATTCGGAGAAATAACTCTGCTACAATTGTCTCTAGTTTACACTTGAGTAATAAACTCACTGCGTAGGCAAACAATAATGCTCCCAGCTCTGTTTTTACGGCAATTCGCATTTTTTTGGCTTTTAACTGAAAACGCTCATTAAAATTGGAGAGCTAACAATGTTACATTACAGATTTTCAATTAACAATTGATTACTAAAAATGGCCCAGCCCTTTAGAAAAAAATATCAAGCCCTGGGGTGTGACCCACGACAAAAAGTGAAATTGATGGGTCCGATAAAGAATTTAAGTGAACAATATGTCAAGCATCGGCTCTTGATCAGTCTGGCGGTCGGGCTGACCGGGAGGGCGATTACTGAAAGTGATCGCAGAACTAAGTTGGATCGAGGTGTTCGGTCCGGACTTTGTTATCGCTGGCGGGGATATCGTGTCACAAAGCCGCGACCTCACATCTTAAATGTGTTCTTCCGTCCCTTGTCACACTCGTACTGACAGCTGATGTCTTTATTCCGTTCCTGTATAACACCACCTGGAGTTGTATGTATGTTCAGCCTAAACTGCTATGAAACGCGTGCAGTAACATTGGCGAAAAGTTTGCAAGTTTCACTTTCACGTGTAGAGAACTATGTAGGTTTACAACATAATCTTTAATAACAAGCTGAGAAAGCTTTCAAAATTTGTCCAATATCATGACATCTCAAAAATGTTTATTATTTATTTTTTTAAATACAATAGTTATAAAGTCGCATTGTCTACTACCATTTCATTACGTTAACTGCATTAATTTTACACGGAAACAGCATAATGTGATGTTGGAGCACAAAGCTTTCAGTAGTTTGTGAATATTTAAAAGTCTTTTAAGATCAGAAACGCAATTTGGAAAAGATATCCGGAAAAAAGCGCACATAAAACGAGTCAACAAAAGTTTCCTTTATTCTTAAGCATCTCTCTTCACTTATTTTACTGTTTGCGTATAATCGAATCCACCTTATTTTCCTTCTCTTAATTACTCAACTTAAACAGAAATTTATCGTCTCTCAATATTGAGATACGAACTTTTAAATAAAACGGCCATTTTCGTTTAATCTAAACTTGCATTAATATAAAATACTCAAACAACGTTTCATAATCATTTCTTTGACGAAGTTTTCGGCAAATATTAATATTTCCTCTTAATTTCGGATACCTACCTTAACGACGTCATTTCAGAATTTGTTTAGCTCTTTGAGATGTTTTCCTATATTTATTCGGTTTATAAAAGGCACAGCAGTCAGTGTTGTACGCAGTAGAAACTTCTAATAAGTTGCAGAACTGCAGCGTTGTCTTAAATTTTCAGAAAATAATCAATTTAATTATTTACAATTGTGAAAGGGCTTAAGGGGTTACTGATTAATCACACTTGAGTTTTCTATAAGTGTTAAATATCGACTTTCGTCAATCCTTCCGCTACAGATAAAATTGCGATGGGTCTAACTCAGCGCTGTCTTTTAAAGGGTTGTCGGTTTTTGTGTTTTTTAAAGTTAGAAACTTTTTATGCTTAACATTTTCAACGAATATCATAACTGATACAAAAGCGTTTCTAGGGCACAACTTAAATAGATTATAGGTAGAATGTGCTTCAATAATAAGTCTTTGAAGTTTCTATTATTCTGCAACACCGGAGCAAAATTAATTAAAAACCAATGAAATCGATCTCTCATTTCATCGAAAAATTCACAAATTTGTTCTAAAGAGAACAATAGGAGCGACGGGTTGATTTAAAACAAATTGTGTTTGTTTTTTTGAATGTTTTCCAACAATGCTGTGGCAAACAGCTCACAAACAGAAAACACTTTATGAAAAAAAAAATTATGGAGCATAAGAAAACCACCGACGAATTTTTTAATATATTTTTAATTTAGATTACCAGTCCTTGTTGTAATTGTATTTTGTCATAGAATAGTAAAATTTGAACTGATTACTATACAGTATTGTCAGCTTCTAAGGCCACTCTGACAAAATGTACATAGTTAAAAGTGAAGTAACCTTATTGCATGTGCAAATGGAAGGAAACACATTTACTTGAACCTTCCGTTCCGGCATTTAGAAGTCTATTTATTGCGGTGTGGGTAGATAAAGAGACCAGCATTTTTCATTTAAAATTTATGCGATTTAAAGCGCACAAGAGACATGTATTGCAATGTGTGGAGTACGTAGGTTTGTAAGTTATCAGACTTTGATAAATGGAGTTTGGCCAGTGGTTGTGTTTCAAACGTGGAAGAGATAGAAACCGGAATTAAACTTGAAGTCTATCATAAGTCTTCGTGAACGTCAGGCTTGTTCTTACAAACCAGTGAATCGTTCTGAAAGAGGCTATTCATGTTCATGCTGCCACAAAAATATTTTAAATTTTCTACTAAGAATAAAGTTCAAAATATGTTCAATTTAAATGATTATCTTATAATAATTTCGCAACGTTATGACATTAAAAACAAGAAGAATTATTGCGTGTCTGTATGTATAAAACGACACTGTTTTAGGATAAAGATATGGATTCATAAAAGTGGTCAACATATAATCAGCTGGAATACATCGAGATTCTGATAAAACAAGAACTACAGTAAAAGAGAAAACATTGTTGAGTAGCCCATCGCAGCTGTACCCTGTTGAAAGTTCTGTTAAAACCGCTAATACAAAACAAAACACATCAAACTTGTTCATTCAAAACATGTTTGTCTGCACATAATAAAAGCAAATGGCTATTGTTATTTCAAAGTCCCCGGCTTACAATTTTCTATAAATTTGGATGCTCAGAATATTATTTTTGGGAGCATTTTGAACGTATCAGTTTTATCTGTTATATTTCATGAATTTTTTTATCACACGCTCATATTCGCAGAAACTTAGCTTTTGGCCTTGTAATGCAAATAACTATAATGTAACTCCCTCTTGAATAATATGCTAACAGTGGCTAACAGTTTTTGCAGTTCTGTTAATTTTTTTTGTTTATCGTTGAGCTTGTTCAAGCGAAAATTGTTAGTTATTATAGCAGAGTGATTACCTGATCTGTTATTCGCTTTATTACAACCTACTATTATATTGTTCTCGTATCGTATTCTTGTTGAATTTGTAAATTTTCGTAAATGGAAATGTAAATCTTTTTTGCGTTAATAAATCTATAATTTTATCTAACATGTTTCTGAAATGTTTGCTTTATCCTACAATTTGTAATAGTGATCATACTAGCGAACGTAATGATAAACAATAACAATATAATCTTACAGTATCTTAAGATTAAGACATAAACAGCTTTGACTAATTAATTATGCGCTGAACAGGTGAAATAATAGCTGACCCGCAGTGCAAAGATTAGCATCTGCACGTTTAGTGAGAAATTTAACATTCTGAAGGATACAAATCTTTGGTCATGCCCAAGATACACACATGAACGGTTTTTTCCCGAATTGAAATTTTTATTAAATTGTAAGCTTTAATTCATGAAGATTTTGACCGTCACGTGTATAAAAACTAGAAGTATAATAGTAATATGTTGATATTGAGTTAACAAATAACATTAATCATACACGATAATAGGTAATCAAATCACCCATACTTGAATTTTAAATTGTTACTTTTCTAACATGTGCGTTAGGAATAACGTTTTTGCTAACGGCGTCTATTCAGGTCTTTCAGCGATTAAGATTTCCGTCATGACTCATGCAGTCATGATGCTTATAAATTGCAGCACCTTCGAATCGTATGGTCTGATTGTCGAGTAGACATAGTATTTACTCACTCCCACAATTCTGGGGTAGAATTGTGGGAGTGAGTAAAAAGCCAATAAAGCTTAATACTAATTTTATTCAAAACAACCTAACTTATTTATACAAAACTAACTATTTACAGCGTGTGAGTGGTTCTAAACTAAAGGTAATGAGAGATTTGAAATTGTATTGCGATCCAGTTTCTTGCATGTCCTTTTGTTTCATTACCGCTGCCTTCTTAACGCTGACGATGGTGCTTGTGCGGTGGTCAGCGTTTCGTAGTTCTGGTGCTTGCAATTCCATGTTTCAGCGTTCTACATTCGCGTCGTTGGTCTTGACCTTCTTATTGGTGACGTAACGAGGAAATTTAAATTTTAAAAATTAAAAATGTTGCGGCATTCACCCGCGCCCAGCAATATATCAATCGGGCACTTATCTTGGAAGACTGGATCCGCGATGATATGATTCTGCCACATCCGAAGATCTGTTTCGATGTCTTCTTCTGGTAGAGATTCTGTAATTTTTGGTAGTACCAGTAGGTCTGTTGTGAGTGTGAAATCACTCGAAAATCGTGGAGCGCACTCGACTCTAATTTTGGAGTTTGATTTGTTCGGTATTTCTCCTCCAAGTCCAGTTATATCAGCTTGAATGCGCTCTCTGGGTAGCGACAAGAGTGTTGCAGCCTCTTCTGTTATGAGCGATGCCTGTGATCCCGGGTCAATAAGGGCTCGTAGGTATTCGTAGGTCCCATTTGCTGTTCGTACTCTTATTAGCGCTGTGGTCAGAAGTACCTGTTTGTTTTCAATGCCTACATGGCTTTGAATTTTCTTCGTTGAGTTCTCTCCAGAGTTTGGAGTTTGTTTGTTTGTTGAGTTGAATGTTTTTTGCTGGTTGACCTTTGGGTTGCTTCTTCGGTCGTTGTGTAATAATGTATGGTGCCTTCTTTTGCATTTGTGGCATGATGCTGTGCTGAAGCATTGTTTGCCTGCATCGTGGCTTAGGCAGTTTGTACACAGCTGTTCGTTGTTTATGAATCTCCATCTGTCTTCTGGCGATTCAGCTTGGAACTCAGGACATTCATAAATTGAATGAGAATCTTGGCAATATCTGCATGATTTTAAGTTGGAAATTGTTTCCACTTTGTTAAACTCCGCATCTTCTTTCTTGTTTGCCGTAATTATCTCGAGAGATAGAAATCTTGTTTGCAGGAACTCCATCATCTTCTCGAATTCTTGCATATCGTGAGGGTTATTCAATGACTGTTCATACAGTCTATTTGTTTCTGTGTCCCATTTTTGAGATACTATTTTGATGAGTATTGGTCCCCACGTGTCGGTCTGAATGTCTAAATTGTTTAATGCTTCTAGACATTCTTTTGTCGTGTCATGTAATTTTTTCAGCTTTTCTGCTGATTCTTCTTGCATCCTTGGCTGATCCAAAATTTTGTCTAACAACTTACTTACGGTAAGCCTTACGTTGCTAAATCTTTTTGCCAGCAGCTCCCATGCAGTTTGGTAATTATTTTCTGTTATCTGGAGATGTTGAATGATTCTGCTGGGCTCATCTCTGATGTACGTCTTCAGATACTGCATCTTTTCAATGTTGGAGAGCGATGTATTTTTGTGAATGACTTTGCTGAATAGATCGTGAAAAATGGGCCAATCTTCATAATTCCCGCTAAACGTTGGAAGCTTAATTTGGGGTAATTGGATGTTTGGTTTCTCCTGTTGATGGGCGGACGGGGACTGGATTTTTCCTTTCAGTTTTTCGACCACAACCTCGTACTTTTCTTCAGTCTTCTCGTACATTTCGTCGGCGAAATATTTGTCTTCGAATTCCCTTTCATGGACGTAGATTTCTTCATGCAGTTCCATGATGCTTCTCCAATGATCTTGGATTTTTTCGGCGAGAAATTCATACCTGGCTCGGCTGTAGTCCTGATCTAAATCGCTGTTTAGTTTGGTCAGCTCGGTGGAGATTTTCTGTAGTCTGAATAATTGACGTCGGATGCGGGCTTCTTGTTCCGGGTCGACGTCGGGCGACGTCTGTACTGATTCGAGGTATTTCTTCGCATCTTCGTGCAACGCTTTTAGCTGATCAAAATACTTCACTTAGAAATAATTGTGGGTAGTTCTGAGGGTGGGCCCTACTACCTTCAATTCTTCATGGTTTCGCTGAATCTCATTCCAAAATTCTTCGAGTTGCTCTGCTCTTTTGGATCGCCAATTCTGGGTTTTTCTTTTTGCGGGGTCTTTCCTCGCGTTGGTTAGGAGAGTTTGAATTTTCTTCCCCAAATCCTCTTGCTCTTTGGCTTTCTTGTTGAATTCTTCCATGACGAATTTTTTCTTGCATCCTTAATTTTGCGAAGGCGTGCTGGAGATAAAGGGCACCGCCGACCGAAATTTCTCTCGGAAGTGGTGCTTGTGTAAGGATGGTACCACCGGACTGCAGTCTCACAGCCCGAAATTGTAGACTTGGAAATGGTACCGGATTAGGGGATGAACACCACCGAACCGCAGTCTCACGGCCCGAAAATTGTAGACTTGGAAATGGTGTTCTAGTAAAAAAAGGAGTAGTGCCACTGGACTGCAGTCTCACAGCCCGAGTTTGTAGACTTGGAAGGTGGCACTGGGTAAAAAGGAATAGACACCACCGAACCGCAGTCTCACGGTCCGAAAATTGTAGACTTGGAAATGGTGCCTGTGTTAAGGAAGGTGCCACTGGACTGCAGTCTCACAGCCCTAGTTTTTGGACTTGGAAGGTGGCACCTGGTTCAGTAATGGCTCGAAGGACCATGAACAATTCTGGGGTAGAATTGTGGGAGTGAGTAAAAAGCCAATAAAGCTTAATACTAATTTTATTCAAAACAACCTAACTTATTTATACAAAACTAACTATTTACAGCGTGTGAGTGGTTCTAAACTAAAGGTAATGAGAGATTTGAAATTGTATTGCGATCCAGTTTCTTGCATGTCCTTTTGTTTCATTACCGCTACCTTCTTAACGCTGACGATGGTGCTTGTGCGGTGGTCAGCGTTTCGTAGTTCTGGTGCTTGCAATTCCATGTTTCAGCGTTCTACATTCGCGTCGTTGGTCTTGACCTTCTTATTGGTGACGTAACGAGGAAATTTAAATTTTAAAAATTATTGTTTAAATTTAGGATTTAAACACCATTGTTTAAACAGAAACACGGACAAAAAAGTTCTTTTTACAGCCTTGATCCACAAACAATTATTATTACAAGTTTCAGACAGCTGAAAATCCAATTAATTCTAACTATTTCCAGAACGAATTAATATTTAAAATTTACAGAATCTGCTAAATCGATGATAAAATATGAAAAATACCTATATGAGCTGCCGTTTTAGTGCTATTTGTACTTACGTCATCCCCAAGAGCTTAGCGTAGCTACCGATCATTTATCCGCGCATCACTTGAAAAGTTACCTACACTACTCTGACTTACTGGTGCTAACATGCGGTTACTGACACAAGGAGACTGTTCGAGACACTTAGGAATAAGATGACATGTTCAGAATAAAACAGCTCTTTGTATTTTGACAATTGCTGAATCATTTAAGTGTAAAGATTTGAAATTCTCAACTAACTATTTAGTACTATAATTAAATTGGAGACAAGTAAATGTAGAATTCCAATTTTCTGAAGATTTAGTATTCCCTTCATTTCTGTCGATAATTGCGGATATTTTGAAATTTTGATCTGACATACAGTGGCTTCAGTGGGTGCCAAAATAAAGTAGAACACCCCTTGAAAGAATGTTTTCAAAAAATTTAGTTTTAGCAGTGAGTCAATGACATTTAAATGTCAATACAGATTTGAATGTAACATTAGGAAAAGAGAAGTGTCCTACTTTGTTTTGGCCGCCACTGTATATATACATATTTATTATGTTGGCTTCATTCGTATGCTTCTTTATAAAATGTTGGCTATAATTTTCAAGCCTGTAAGTATTGTGCGATATCCGTATAGCTTGTATTCGATGTTTTCAAGGAATGAAACAAGTGTAATACAGGGCTTTTATAAATTATTCTAAGGGCGTAGTTGGCTATGGATTTCAAAAATCCCGCTTCGCTGAAATTATGCCTGATTATGACCGTTCTCGCTTGTCAATAACGTCATTTAAAGTTGTCGTTTTTATTGTTTTAACGTCTTTCAAGTGTGAATTACAGTAATTCTCGTTGTTCCAAGCTCAAAACAACAAAACAGTGATTTTCAAAACTCCTAGTGGCTGTTATATTGAACAAGAAATGTTCACTGTTATGTCTTGTTATCGCAATGGCACTTCGAATACACGGTAACCGCTTGTAAGCAAGTATAACTGGCCAAATACCGTGTTTTAATAATAATTCAAGGAACATCGTTAGAGGTTTACATTACAGATGTAATCAATAGATTTGTTCAAACTGGCAGTGTTAACAAAGAGAAATCTCGTGGAAGATCTTCAGTATCTGAGGAAGGTGTTGATGACTTGAGACGACTTGAGCAGAATCCGCAAACATCTTTGACAACACTTCCTGAGCAGTCAGGAGTTCGTGTTGCGGCATGAAATTGAACAATGGCCATTGACGAAAGTATTACAGAACATTTTTAAATTTGTTACTTTGTAATGTAATAGTTTTATTTTTTAAATATATATGAAGCATTTAAGCAACAAATGCGTGTGGTCTTTGTGATGCGTCCTTGGGCATTTAGTGCAGTTCAAATCTGAGAAGCGGCACGTTTACGGCGAATCTATAATCAATTATAGAAACCCTGTAGGTAAGTTGCATCTTTAATTAAGTTCAGATTTGTTACTAAGTCTTTGTGAATGCTCTTAATTATTACTTGGTAAATCAATGATATTTTCTTGTCGATGTGAGTTTCGTCTAGGTCTTTGAGCTTTGCTTCAGCCCACATATTATGTTGTATAATTTGTGTGATGTGTGAATTTCTTCGGAACTAGATAGATTTAAGCATTTGTAGTAGTCTGCCCTTGCTAGCCGCACATAGTTCGTTTCTTTCTGCTTGTCTCAGGAGATATTTCTTCAATGATGCTGAAACTTGTCTCTTGTATAAATTTTCTAAGTTCTGGAATCACCTTCCTCCGTTCGGTCTGGGTGATGAGAATCTCTCAATTTATGATTTCGGATAATGTCTTCTTTTGACCATTCCAATATTACAAAAGAATATGTTAACAATGAAATGCAGAATGTATTTATGGATTTCATTCAGTTCTTTCCTTTTGACTACATTGTTCAAAAGTAATTTTAGTCTTATTATTTTCATTATTTATTAGACCCACTACTGATCAGGAAATGACCCGCATTATACCATAATAGTCAAGTGCTGTTCTCGATTTACTTACTCTTAATCTTTTCGTGTAAAGAAGATCCTTCTGGCGAGTATTATGATTGTGTACGTCGCCATGATATTTATAAGCTGCCACATTTTTCCTAACATCCAAAAGACAATTGAAAATATATAAACATGGAAATGTGAATATACTAAGTTCAGTGTAAGCCATTTTGCAATTCTCCCTATATTTGAGCCCAGCAATTATCTCGATTGCTCTACGTTGCAAACCAAAAATACGACGTCTTATCACAGAATGTCCGCATATCTGACTCCCATACGAAATATGTGATTCACAAAATGCAAAATACGCCATCCGCAATACGAGTATTTTAAGTGGTACTCGATATTTTAGGTTTCGTAAAAGGAATTTCTTTTTGGCATTTTGCTAGCAACCATTTCGCCGTGAATACCCCAATTCAACTTCTAGAAATTTTACTGAGTCGTCATAATTACTAATATCTACATATTTTAAGGTAAAGAGCATATTTACAGATTTATCAAAATATAAACATAATTCATTCCTATGAAACCAGTCCCAAGCCTACGAATATGTGTTTTTGTTTTTACTCAAAAATCGACATTTGGTAAATAGACTGCTTTATCCATTAAGGTTGTATCAATCGAGTTCGATTCGGTAAATCATTTATGAACATTAGAAATACCAGTGGACCGAGGATGGAACCTTGAGGCACACCTCTTTCTACCGACAGTATGCGCTCATTTTGTTTAACACGATAGTATGTCAAACACAGTCAAATGCTTTAGACAAGCCCAAAAATGAAACTATGACACTTTGTTCTTCTTCAAAGCATGATGTTAAGAATTTAATTAGGTCCTGGACTGCTCTAGTCGTGGACGGGTTTTTCTAAAACCATACTGACTTACACAAAATATTTATTGCTCTTAAAATGATTGTAAAGTTGATTGTGCAGTATTCTTTCCAACATTTTTCCAAATATAGGGAGATGCGCAATAGGTCGGTAATTGGAAGGATCGTTCTTTTTTTTTTTGTATATAAGTATCACAGCAACTGTTTTCAACCAGTCAGGAAACACTAAATTTACAATACATGAAATAATTAGTTTAGCCAAAGGACTTATAATAATGTTTTCAATAGATTAAAGTATTTCGTAATTAAAATGAAAGATATCACATGAATTTGTATTTTTTAAACTCTGAATTGCCTCCCGGACCTTTACACAAGACACTTGCCCACATTTGAAAATACAGTAATGTTCGGTTATAACGAACCTCGTGGGACTGGGAAAAGTAGTTCGTTATATCCGAAGTTTGTTATAAATGATCTCAAAAAAATCAATACATACTTTCATAAACTGAACTATGTATTTCAGTATGCAACATTTAAAAGTATTACAAAAATATAACCATGTAGAGATAATAATACAGTAGTACATATAAGAAAAAAAACTTGATTAATAAAAAGTTGATTAAAAGTAAAAGTTGTTACTTAAAATAATCTCAAATTTTACGTTGCTTCTTGTGAGAAAGATTAATTTAGGAGGGTTTTGGGATCGTTCCCTCTTTTTCTTCTTCTTCTTCGTTATCATCATTGTCTTCAGTCTCATCTTCCGTTTGAATGTTGCATTGAACTAATTCTACAATAGCAGCATCATCCAAAATTTCAGACTTCACTAAAATATCGCCAAAATGGACGTATTCTTCGAAATCGATATCAAATTCATCGTCAGAATTGCTTTCGTGCTTTCTCAGCCATTCAGCCAATAGTAGTTCGTCTTCTGGGGTGGGATTTTGTTTCTATAACGATAAAATATCGGTACCGATAAAATGTGTCTTTTTCTTTCGCATCTGAAATTTATATTTTCGTCCTTGTCATTTATCGCTTCGTATCGGTAGAAACAAAATCCCACCCCTGGTTCAAATTTTTCCTCACACTGGAGAAACCCAGCATGTCGAAAACAATTAGCAATTGTTTGTTCTGATACTTTTTGCCGTGCCATACTGATAAAATTGACGAGATCTAATAGATTCACACAAAAGTGTTCCTGACCATTGTCGAGATAAAGCTGACTGGTGAAAAAGTTCGTTATAAACGATTTTTTTTTCTTAAATATTAAAAATTTGGTTCGTTTTATCCGAAAGTTCGCTATAAGCGGGTTCGTTATAAGTGATCATTACTGTATTTACATTTGATAAGCGATTTACAGAAGAATATTTAAAAAATTACATATCTCACAGGACATATCCAGCTGGATTTTAACTTAATATCCAGTTGGAGTTTTTAGTTTTTCCTTCCTCTACAATATGGGAAGCTATATTAATAAAAACAACTATTAAAATTATCATAAGATATCACATAATTGTATTTGGCCTGACATGTTAAAGGTCGGGGAAGAAAATTCTAACTATATACGACGATTAAAAAAAACACGGAAAAAAATATATTTGAGAAATACCATTTAACCTTTTTTATACTATAGATTTTGCAGATTTTTTATTTCAAAAATTGTAAAAATTAGCTTTTTAACTTCATTATACAGGGTGATGAAAAAAAGACGCCGAAGCTAATCGTCATGTTAGAATTAATTTTTAACTGTAGAAGAAATCGAAAACAAACATTAATTTCATTGCCTTTTAACGAAGATGTAAGCTTTCCTTTTTTGGTAACAGAAACCTATAGGATAACGAATTTTATGATAATTTATTTGTTAGCGTCTACATTTCGATGCAATTGATAATAACTGCCACAAAAACAAACAAATAACCGCTTGAAACCAATTTTATTAAAGATATAAAAGTACCAATTCTCGACCCCAAAGAAAATCTAGCAATGCGTACTTAAAAACGTGTTTAGAAAAGAAAGCGCAGAAAATGCTATAAGAAAATATGATTTGACAAAAGCAAAGAAAATGTATCAAACGTAATCTAATACTATTAAACGAGCAAAGTTGGTATATATATATATACGTATCCAACCGTCGTTACCAAGCCCAACATATTAAACAGACGTTACCAAGCCCGGCTGTTTTTCCGAGTATAATATAATAAATTTAATGGTTTTTGCAATAACAAACTTAAAAAAAAGTAGAGGGGTAAAATTATTCCTTGAAAAATGTTAACACCATATTCATCCAACGTTACCAGACCCACTATGTTCAACAGCTTTCTCAGTCCCGTTTCAGTATAAATAGCACAGTAAACCGACGTTATCAATCCCGACATTGTTGCCACATTAAATTTATGGAAAATCGCTTCACATTGTATTGATCTGTAAAATTTCTTGTGTATCTTGAAAGTTGAATTTACAACCAGTGGATATGCAAAAGTGTCACAAAAGAAAATAATAAAAACCAAAAATATATCTTATCTGCCTGTCTTTTTGACGCCATTAGTGCCATGACAAACGGATAACTCATTAATAAAATTAACGCCAAGGCGATTTTTTTTATTAACAGATATGCAAGTTTGATAGACATTAGTAACATTTTCTTTTTACTAGTTGTACATGTCTATCGAGTTAGTTCAACCAAAATTTGGATACCTATTCCCACCTAAAATTTTAAGAAAATTTATAAAATAACATAATTTTACACTTGGGATTTATTAATGCAATTTTTATTTGACCTTAGGCTTACAGATTTGTAAAAAAAATGTTAGCACAAAAATTTTCTAGTTTATTTCATAAAGTTTTTAAATGATATCTAAGCTTTTCTTACACATAACATAAATCACAAATTAAGATTTTTTAATATTAAAATCCTAAAAAAATCGAAATTTTAACCACAAAATGGTACAATATGTGTTAGAAACTTTAAGATTGATTTATAGATCTAAAATTGCATATTTTTTAAGAGTAACTTTAATATTTCAAATTATTAATTAAAAAATTTAAGAACGCTAAACTAGTTATAAAAAGACCCTCTTCAAAAAAGTTACAATGCTCCATAGCAATTATTTAATCAATACTTGTTAATAAGGGCGATTAATAATCGCCTATTAACAAACGAGTTGGTTGCAATACTTCTCCGGTGATTGCAATTTCATACACGAAACTGCTGAAAATCAGTTTCAAATTTCATGATATTTAGAACATTTAAATAAAAAATTTCACATCAAGTGCGCGGGGGTATATCTGATTGCTGTATTAACCCATTAATATATATCTCGCTTATTAATAGCCGTAATTAATGAATGATTTCGAGACAGAATCACCAAAAAATGTTTTTAAGCCTAGCTGGCAACTTTAGAAGCACAACAAAATGCTCTATAATTTTCTGTAATTTTAAGCTTGTCTCTGTCTATGTTGTTAAATAGAAAAAAATAATTTCATGAATTATCGGTAATCTTAGTGTCAAAACTCAATGCATAAAACGTTTGCAAATTTACAGGCCCTCGAAGGATCTCGATCCCTTAATAATACTTAGCGTGGCAAACGCTACAATGAAATTAGTGCATGTGAAGTCCATGTATCATTTTAGTTTTCGTGTACATATTTTGTCTGAACCATTTGAATTCTGCAAAATAATCCTTATGCTTGCTGAGACACATTTTAAGACTTTCATCTTTCTCTAGATTGTTTGTTTCCCATCTAAGTATACCGGGTGTCCCACGTAACACTTTCGGGCGCAATAATTCAGATATTTTTGAACGGATTGTTATGAAATTTGAAATGTAAGTATTTTGATAGGTGAGGATTAATATGAACCGGTGGCAATAATCATTATCTTGAAAAAGTAAATTTTCCATGGCTTAATTTAATTTTGAAATAATTAAGTTTAATTAATTTGCATCACTTGATTAAACATGAAAAATAAATACTGTATGCAAAAATTCATCTCCGAAATACGTCTGGTTAGCCAAACCGATAAATTATTGCGAAAATAATTCAAAAATTATTAAAGGATAGGTAGCTATGGAACAAAAAACTGCTATCCTCGCATTTTAGACACTCTTGCGGGTATTTGATACCTGTTTGCCAAGCGTTATTGTTTGAATTTTAAGAAAATACTAATTTTCAGTCATTAATTTTTTTGAGACAGCTGTATAACGAAATCTAAAAAATATTAATGTAGTGATAAATCACAAGTATAAAGTCATCATATTTTGCATATTTAAGATAGGATTTATTTAGCAAAATTTTGAGGTGATGTCATCAATTGTTTTTTAGGGTAGATGAGCAAATACATTCTGATCAAAGATTTACCATGTTTATGATAATCTTAAACATCTCCATGATTTTAAAACATTCGGTTTTGCAGTTCCTGATTAAATTAATAAAATAAATCACGCATTCAATATTTTTTTTGTGTCATCCTGTTTATGCAAATTCAAAAAATATGAATAAAATGCGGATTTATACCGCAAAATTTTGATGTTCATAATTTTGATTTTTTTCAAAAATTCTGCACTTTTCGGGTAAAACTCAATACGAAGTCATAAACTACATGTGTAGGACTATGTTATTTCATACAATTTAAAACCCATTTACTATGTGAAATTTTAAAGTGACGTCATCACATTGTTGGTGAGGACGATTAGACAAAGTTTGGTTAGCGTTTTACCATCTACATGATATTCCTAATATACTCGTAAATACAAAATTTGACAACAATCGCCCCGTACTTTCGGAGATTATCTGCCCAATAAAAATCCGGGGCTGCAGACAGACGGACAGACGGAAATGGGAGACCTATTTCTTCGTCCTGTAGGGGTAATGAAAGGTCGAGAAAACGTAGAAGTAGAGAGTCGGCCGATGGACTTGATTACAATACTTCCTTTACTTACGCTCAGTAAGTAAAAAATGAACTAATTGCGACATTCTAACGAACAGAAATAAATAAAACATTTACCGACAAATATATTCATTAAAAAAAATGGAATAAAAACTAAATGTTGCTTTAAAAAGATTGTTGTCGAAATCTACCAATAGATGTACAAATTAGATGTAGCTAAAAGAATGATCTCTTTCAATTAATATTAAGTGAGGATCAATTAATTTAGAATATAATCAAGTTCCTATCTTCAAATAAAAATTAAGTAAAATATGGATACGTAGATCATTATAGCGAATTTGAAAATAAGAGAGGATTAAAAAAAACTACACTTACAGAAGTATACAATTTTGCACTTTTCAAATTACATTCAGTTAAACGCTTTGGTGACCTGACCTGACCACGTTCATTATAACTGTAAGTGCTCATTCACAATGGGCATAAAGCATAAGGATGTCATAAGCATTAATGCATAAGAATTTATGTTTAGTGCTCTATGCTTCTATTCGTTTACAATGAGCATAATGCTTAGGACATCCTTATGCTTTATGCCTATTGTGAATGAGCACTTATGCTCATTGTGAACGAAGACAACCATAGAGCACTAAACATAAATCCATATGCATTAATGCTTATGACATCCTTATGCTTTATGCCCATTGTGAATGAGCACCAAGGCATAATTATGCAAAATTTTGAGGAGTCGTTTTCTAATTTCTGAAATTAATTGTCAAATGTTGTATAATTTTTATAATTTTTCAAAAAATTTACATATATCGTCTACTAAATATAAATACAACCATCTGATTTAAAAAAAATAATTTTTAACTTTCATTTGTTTTTATCTACGATATACAACTTTTGTTTTTTAAATTACACCAAACACCCTGAATATTTTTTTAAGATTCATGTAGAGATTTTTTCTAAATTTATTGATGTATCATTGTGTACATAATACGTTAATATTTTCAAACATTAATAATTTAATACATCATATTTGCAATAAAATGTCTTGAGTTAATAATGTTTTCGTATAGAAGTTTAATTTTCAAATTTAAAACTCCTATACATTAATAAGTGTTATAAACCGTGTTAAACTTGCTATGTAACAAAAATTTTGGTACATTTTTCAGTTACAGTTACCTTGCTATAAAAATTAAATTAATTTTTACCACAGCTTTTTAACAAAATGCGAAACATAGTACATCAATGTATTCAGAAAAAAACATCACAAGAATTAAAAAAAATATCTAGGATGTCATTTAAAAAACAAAAGTTGAATGTCATAGGCAAAAAAAAGAAAATTAAACATCAGTTTTACAATTAAGATCGCAATACATTTAAAATGATTTAATTTGATCTATTCAAAAAAATAAGATAGCTACGGTCCCGGGCTATTTTTTTTTTTCGAACATATGGTATATTTCAACTAAAAAACCTTATTTTTATTATTTTTATTAAACATAAGGCTGAATTATGTATTTAGTTAATAAGCATTTTACCCCCGTCTCCACGATAATCCTAAACTGTATCTTGAATTTCAAAATAATCTGTATAGTATATAATTTTGGAAATTGTCTCTAACAAGAACGGCGGACAAATGGCAATGAAAGACATAATTTTTCATATTCTAGGTCTAATAAGAGTTATGTAACATCGAGAAAACATGAAACTAGCCATTCCTCAAACGATTCATTGTAAAAATTCTTTATTAATTCAAATAACATATTTTTACTTAATGCAAGCAGTCAGATACAAGTAGAATAAGAAAAGTACTCATGATTTTCTTAAATACTGAACTGATCTGCTAGAATGCAGTGTTGCAGATTTACGGATCTGGTAACGTTGGTCCGATGTGGACGATTTTATGCAGGCAGATATTATATACAGCTAAGCGACACGACGCCCTCTGCAGAAAAGGGGAATGAACTATTTCTGTATAAAATTTGACGTTCAACAGTTTTACCAGACCCACTTTTTTATTTCAATTTTTAATTGTACTGGGCCCAAGAAGGCGATATACATGGTTAAACGTTATTAGACCCGAACCCGGGTCTGGTAACGTCTCAAAAGGTCTGGTAACGTTTACTAGATATAGCAAGTCGGGACTGTGTAAGCGGTATAACAACTATATATATATATATATATATATATATATATAATGGGTTTCTCGAAAACGGCTCTAACGATTTCGATGAAATTTACAGGTTAGGGGTTTTTTGGGTCAAAAAATCGATTGATCATAGTTTTAACTTCTGAAAATTACAGCTTCATGCATTTTCAGCAATTTTCAGGCAGTGAATTATATTTGTTGCTAGGCAACTTCAGATGACACTACACGAACACGAGATTGTTTTATAAGAGAAGTTTGGGTGACAGTCTGACAGTACGTTTGACGTACCTTTTTATCTTCAATTGTACGTACCGAAACATACTCCACTGTATAGAGGACGTTAAAATTCACCTTCTGAGGTGAGAAAATTTACCGAAAACTAAAGAGTGAGCGGATAAAAGGCACACGAAAGTGCGTTGAATTGAGATTATTTTGTCAAGCATTCATTTCAGAGGTTTCGCGGTCGGAGTCAATGTGTGATCGTTTTCCGGGATGGGACCGTGTTATTTGAGTTTTTGGGCTCAACGTTCCGCACACTTTCGTAAGTGGCATCTTCGGGAGCAGGGTTGAGATTGAGAAATTAGGAATAACGCAAAAGAGCACGGTAACTCAGTATGATAACCACACCAGAGGCGAAACTCTTCTGGCAGTAAGAATGTAGTTGTGACCTTTTTCTAGAGTCGAGAGAGAGAACTAGGAAAAAAAAAGAACGACAGAGAGAAAACTTGGGTAACAAATGAGATTGTAATAAATGTCAAACAATAATTCCAGTTTTCTGTTCTTTAATCTCTACATGTCACTTATCACTGTTTAAAACAAAGACTGCTTATGGAATTTCTTTTTTAATGTGTATTTTTAATTAGCGCGTCTACTTCAAAATGCATACTATACGCATATTTATCTGTCCTAATCTGATCTAATACTACCAAACGAGCCGAGTGAAGCTCGGTCAACCAGATATTAAATACTGAATTTAGCAAAGAATTGTTTCTCAGTTTTATAGTAAAATAAAAATTCAGATAAATTAAAAAACATTTTTTATGACGATTTTTTTAATTATTGACCTTGCTACGAGTATATGTATTTTTTATTTCATATTAATGAAGTGATGCAGACATAGACGCATTGGTCTTTATTTATAATTCCATTAGTATAGATTCATAAATAAAAAAGTTATTCAAGGTGTCTCCTTTCATCTGACTGACACTATACATACTAAGTTTGACACCAATCGGTCCGGTAGTTTCGGAGATTATCTGTGTAACAAAAATTGGCACGACAGACGATAGTTAGACAGAAACGGGAGACCACCTTTTAAATTTTTAATGTGGCATTAAAGTACCAGTAACCGACTCTACGCCAATCAGATGTCGCTAAACGCCTCTTTAAGTTCCTACGTGATTAACTTAAACCCAATTAAAATATTATATAAACTGCCCCTTAAATTAATAAATAACACCCTTAAAATAATGGATTTGGTTAGAAAAGAAACTGAAAATTTGTTGCCAAAAATATTCAATGAAAAATATGAACAACACGCTTATAAGCTTATATATAAGCTCCTCATGGAGTGGAACGGCAGAAATAAAACCGAATAATTTTCTGAAAATATATTACTTGAGTACTTTGGGGAAACTAAAAATAAGTATAAAGCCAACACATTGTGGTGCATCTATTCAGTCAGTGTTGAGGAAATCCTCAATTGCCGAACACGATTTAAGTATTACAAATTATTCTACTGTGCTTTGAAGCATCGAAAAGAGGGTTATTAGGTAGCCCTTCTTTTTAGCATAAGTTACGAAGAACGGAATTGTGCAACATTAAACAGCAAGACTTACAAGATTTAAATTTGGTCTTATTTACTTTAACAGCAACAGAAAAATTTTACGGTATCTACGTGAAATACTCACCTGCGACCATCAAATTTTAGCAGTAATGAGCACAGTATGTAGTATTACTAAATGAAATAGTAAACCTAGAAATTTATGTGGAGTATTCATTTCACCGTTCGTGGGCGACTATTTTAGTTGACCCAGGTCCGGATCTACTGACTAAAACTCCACGGTCCGATCGCTGGAAATCCAAAACCTTAGCACAGGACGACATAAATGAAGCTGTGAAAAATAGATACAAATCTCGGAGATAGTAATCACGACTGTAGAAATTATAAGACCTTCAGCGCTTACAAATTGTGCGGAGAATGGAGAAATCAACCATGAAACAAAAAGTGTGTTCCTATGATTTTTAACAATCGTTCCCATGTGACAACTGACTGCATGGAAATTTCAAACTTCCTGGACTAAGCCACTCGCCATCGGCTCGTGAATCAACTGTCACATATCGTTTGAAATACCCAATTTTCAACGTATTAATTGTACAATACACTTGTTCCCACACATTAGTCAGATATTTTGTGGCCTAAGGCTGGTTATCCACTTCATTCCATTGTGTAAATTGAAATCTACGCTCATTGGGGCAAAGTAAATTAGTGTGACAAAACCTCGGTCATGCGTAGGTAATACTCACTAGAGAACAAACACTTACATACAATACACTCACAATAATTTGCATTTCATTTTAATTAATTAATTAATTTCATTTTGTGTCGTTTAGATCAAATCTGAAAATGTAACTCAGTAGATTTACATTGAAATGGGTTTTAACTGTTAGATTCAAACACGCAACGCTAATCAGGACTAGTCAAAATTGGAATATGACTTATTACTATATTAGTTATTTATTACATTATATTCTGCGATATTCTTCCTCAAATTGCAATGTTTTTGGGTGCAGTTTGGAACGAAAAATAACTTCGTTTAAAATAAAGCCACCTTAACAATTTTGTTACAAGGAATACTTTAATTGTCATTTACACACCAAACCCTTTGACATACGGTACTTACGGCAACTGACCAGACCGTGGAAATTTTGTATTCCGAGTGTAGACCGTAGCAATTTATTATATAAAATATTTTCCAAATTGCAAAACTAGTGGCAATTGTATTTGCATTTTGCCGTTGGTGGTTTTAATTCCGGTTGGTGTTTTCATAAATACAAATTAAAACCAACGATTTAGTGCTCACTTGGCGTTTTAATTGTAAACGACGCCATAATGAGACAAATTACAAACATTAAACTTCGAAACGTTTCCTAACTCTGGACAGATTTATATCCCATAAAAGCGGGATTATTGCCTAATTTTTTGGACAGTTTTCATGACGCATCGACGAGTGTTATCGATCTTAGTCTGACTTTTCATTCAAATGAAAATAGAAAATTTGCGATGTGAAATCTCACCAATGGGAAAATACATCTGTCACCAGACGCGACGTATTTTTGCCACTGGCACACCCAAATGAGAATATACACTCGGATAAAATGCAGGAAGCTCCTGTTTTATATGCGTTAACAATGAGTGCATATCTGGATTATCGTTGATCCCAGATCCCGTAGAGTTGGACGGCCTCCAGAGCCTGATATAACCAGGACTTGTTGATGAATTATCCTGCTAAATTAGAATTCTCTCTCAGACGCATTACGCAAAGCCACAGCTTTTTATCCGTTTCTGTTTTTTTTAGAGAAAGCAAAACAATACAAAAACATAATCCTCTTACAGGCAAATATAAATTTGGTCGGGGATTTTTCCGAATTTAATTTTGCTTAAGTAAACCTGAAAAATCGCTGACGTTTCTCAAGATGCTAACCTGTTGTTCGTAAAATTTTTCTGATTTACATCGTGCAAGTAATCATTGCTTAAGCACTCTTGACGAAAGACACGTTTGTGTTATATAGTAATCTTTTTGTGAAGTTTATATTAAAGGTCGTGTTGTTTTATTCAATGTCCGTTTGGCTTTCTATCGCCCAGCGACTGTTTGTTCAGCAATAATTGTATTTTTAATTTTGGTCATGTTTTTATTGTTTTTAGATAGGAGTATTATTTGTGGATATAAAACTTTTCAAACGGATTATTATGTCTGTAGCTGACTCCAAACCGAAAGCAAGAGGGACTCATTGTCGTGTTTATTTTGTATAATAATAGATAATACCGTAATTCATACTACGTAAGAGTAACAATGATTTATTTTTAAAGTTTTAATTCTTTTGAATACACATAATATTTGTATCTGTTGAAGAACAGCAGACACGCCAGGGGAGTCGATTTAAATGTAAAGCTTTGTTGACAAAGTTAAAATGTTTCCTCACTTTGGTTTCAACCCTTGTGACCCACATCGACGGACTTATTGTAGTTCAGTAACATACTAGCTGATAAAGCCCGGATTTAGAAGTGACTGTTGAAACAGGTGGAAGGAAACTTGTTGGTGTTACAACATTAAATGTACGATGCGTTGTAGGAAATATTTAATCTTAAAAAAATGAGGTTTTAAATGTTGATTTGTAGTTTTATAAAACTTAACTAGTATAGATAAAGAAAAAACCATTTTTCTAGATAGGATTCATCCGGCAAAATAATAATGATAATAATAATACTTTATTCCCAACAGGTTCCAGTTCCAGGGAAAAATTGGCAAGGGTCCGTTAACTTGGCACCACCAAGTTAATGAATTTTACTCAAAAGCTAGCACCTCGTTGTTCTAACCTAGCACCAGCTAGCACCACCAATCAAAAAGCTAGCACCACCTAATTATTCAAATAAAAGCCTTTTATTTTCGGGGGGGGCCAAGTTAACGCTAGCCCGCCGACATTATTTAATTCTCATGAAAAGTTGGTCCGCGGTAGTTTAGACCTAGCACTAGCTAGCACCATTAGTCTCATAGCTAGCACCACTCTGTAAGTATTAAAAAAAAATTAAAAACCAAAAAAAAAGTAGCCCCCACTTTTTTTTCTTTAATGGTAAAAATCAGTAGGTTAATAGTCTAGAGCTAGCACTCGCTGGATCCATTAAAAAAAAGTGTATTTTTATTCAATAAAGCCATGTAATAAAGGGTTATTTTCGGGGGGGGCTAAGTTAACGCTAGCCCCGCAATATAATTTAAAGACAATGAAAAGCTAGCACCTAATAGTTTAGAGCTAGCACCAACTAGCACCATTAGTCTTATAGCTAGCACCATTAAACAAACTAAATAAAATAATTGAAAAGCCCTGAAAAAATAACTCGCATCTATAATTCCCAATCGTGGCGGGAAATAAACTATCTTTAAAAATTAATACATTACAATCATCCATTACTTATAAAAAGTCATGTGTTCTGCATTGAACAGAACTTAATATCTACATTATCTACATATTTAATTAAATTACATCACTTGCGTTCAAATCGTTCTTCATTTATTTCAACACACTAAAAATTAGGCCATGATAAATGCGATCATTTAATTTTTTTCCACAGTCATACATTTGACTGACATTACGTAAATAACAAATTTGAAATAACAAGCGAGACTATAAAATTGAAGTCATTTGTAATTTATAAATCCGAGGTTAATGACGAAAACCTTTGTAAACTCTAAATTCCTAAAAATATTATTAAAATAATTTAAAATCCTAGAAACTTAACAGACAATGTGTATAGAAGTCAAGTACAAATTATGAAGTTTTACTATCCGTAATAATAATCCGTATTTTGGAGCAAGCGTCTATTCTTTAGTTTCGCGCTTAGTAATACTTCAGGTATACGGACAAAATAGCATTTGTGAACAGTTTGGTGGGCCTTGTAGATCCCTACTACACTTATACAATGAATATTTGTTTGAATAACACGCTTTAGAAGCAGCTTATTTTCAAGTTAATGCAAATTCATTACTTATTACTAACAAACACATTATTCATTTTAATAAGAACTAATTTAGTTTTTTGTATCGATAGTGGTTTATTGGAGTTAACACTTTAACCATAGTTCCTTTATTACAAATTTTATTACAAATTTGTAATAAAGAAGCTCTAACTTTGTTGTTGCGACGGTAATATTCTTATAAGATCGTAAAATTAGCATCATATTGTCCTGTAGTAATCTTGTAGTGCAAACTGTCGTCGTCAAAACGGACTCTTCTTAATCAGGGAAACTGTAATTCTTCCATTAGTTCTACTCCGTGCCGATATACACGGTGAGTCACTAAACGGGTGCTCCTCGATATCTCAAATAACTGTACAACCTTAGTGTTTGATTTTTTTCCAATCACTAATAATAATAATAATATAATTAATGAGATAGTGAGCACCGCGCGTTTAGTGATTCGGAATTGGAAAATGGTACAGCCAACGAGCTGTGAATTTAAAAACCGGCTTTTTTTTCTAGTAGTGATAACTATGGATGGTTCTAATTATCATTAAAGTTCGTATTAGTTTTCAGAAAGGGATTGTGAAGACACGCTTCTTTCAGAGCGTAGTCAGACATCTACTCCTCTCAATGCCGGGTCGGATATCCCTAATTACAGACACTGCATACTGTCGGTACTTTTCTACTATGACTATGGGACAGTAAATAAAATAAATAATTTCCAGAAAACATATATTGTAGGTAAATATTTAAAAATAAGTTCGACTTAACTGTAACTCCATTTTTTCTTTTAAGTAAATATAGATATCTATACTGTGCCTGAATACTTTGATGTAGGCAACACAAAAATCATACTATGTCATAAATGAGAACAAAGATGTCGGACAACTAATAATGGAAAATTCAAACAAAATAGAACGTAATTTATTCAATCCTTTGACGAATATAAAGAAAAGAAAATAAATAATATGTTTCTTAATAATAGGGTGGTATGGTTAAAACTGCTCGCCTTTTCTATCTTCACACAGCGCTATCCTGTGTTCAAAATTTCTACGTAGTCTATTTAGAATCTCGGGTGTTAAATTAAGATCTGTACGACACCACACGATCCTTTTGCGCAAATGATCTTCATTTTGAATTGGAAGGGCTGAAGTGGTATGGATGAAATCAGTTTGCCCTCAGGACGTTAAAAACCGAACTCTGAGTAATCTGCATTTGTCTTCCGATCTGCTTTTGACTCACGTGAGGATTTTCTCTATAATTTCAAACAAGGCAGCTTCATTTTCTGCCATTGTTACTGTAAGATGCCTAACTTTAGTTTTCTTAAATTGATCAACTTCTCTTAAGCTTTTTTCGAGTTTAATAAATGTTTGGTTAGAAGGAATTGTATCGCCTGGCATATAGATGAACGACAGCCTCAAAATTTCCATAACATTTTGCCAAAGTTAAAAGCATATTGGTTTTTTTCGGAATTCAAAAACGTTATTGGCAAAAGTTGAAAATAATTTGACTGCTACAAGAAATTTAAGAGGAAGTTATTTATGAAAAGTAAAATGTGTTGCCTATTCAGACTTATCCAGGTGTGAACAGATAAAATAATCACACTTTAACTTAAATTTGTTTTACGGCAACTATAAAGTAATACAAATTTACAACTAGTTCCAACTTACTCATCTAATGTAATAGAGGTTACCACTTTAATAATATTTGTGATTTAAAAAAGAGAGAGAAAGAAAATAGGAAAATAGTGGGTACAGCTTAACAAAAAAAAATGCACTTATAAAAACAACATTCGTGATTCCTTTACAAAACTATAATGTATAAAAAAAGCAACATGCAACATATTAAATGTCAAACATCTTCAAGTTTTCGTTGTGAAGAAATGCATATTCTACAAAAGGTCCAAAAGAGCTGGGTTTCGACTCCCTCGGTATCCAGTAATACCGCATTAATTATAATTTTGATTTTTGTGGAAAATTTGTTTAAGAATATCCGGTAAACGTGACGTCAGTTCATTTGTGTGAGTATGTACACTTAATGGTTAGACTAATAAATATGGACTTTTTAAATCTATAATTCTTTATAAATTTCTGGTTTTACATGAACCACATCATTGTTGTACAGTATGTTGGTCCACACAATTTGTTAGTTAATATATATTAACTATGAGATATGTTAGAAAATAATTTGCATTTTAACCAATAGACACTATATTTCGTCTATTTCGAAACTAAAGAATAGACGCTTGCCCCAAAATAGGGATTATTACTACGGATAGTAAAAATTCATAATTTGTACTTGACTTCTAGACACATTGTCTGTTAAGTTTCTAGGATTTTAAATTATTTTAATAATATTTTTAGGAATTTAGAGTTTACAAAGGTTTTCGTCATTAACCTCGGATTTATAAATTACAAATGACTTCAATTTTATAGTCTCGCTTGTTATTTCAAATTTGTTATTTACGTAATGTCAGTCAAATGTATGACTGTGGAAAAAATTAAATGATCGCATTTATCATGGCCTAATTTTTAGTGTGTTGAAATAAATGAAGAACGATTTGAACGCAAGTGATATGATTTAATTAAATATGTAGATAATGTAGATATTAAGTTCTGTTCAATGCAGAAAACATGACTTTTTATAAGTAATGGATGATTGTAATGTATTAATTTTCAAAGATAGTTTATTTCCGGCCACGATTGGGAATTATTATAGATACGAGTTATTTTTTCAGGGCTTTTCAATTATTTTATTTAGTTTGTTTAATGGTGCTAGCTATAAGACTAATGGTGCTAGTTGGTGCTAGCTCTAAACTATTAGGTGCTAGCTTTTCATTGTCTTTAAATTATATTGCGGGGCTAGCGTTAACTTAGCCCCCCCCGAAAATAACCCTTTATTACATGACTTTATTGAATAAAAATACACTTTTTTTTAATGGATCCAGCGAGTGCTAGCTCTAGACTATTAACCTACTGATTTTTACCATTAAAGAAAAAAAAGTGGGGGCTACTTTTTTTTTGGTTTTTAATTTTTTTTAATACTTGCAGAGTGGTGCTAGCTATGAGACTAGTGGTGCTAGCTGGTGCTAGGTCTAAACTACCTCGGACCAACTTTTCATGAGAATTAAATAATGTCGGGGGGCTAGCGTTACCTTGGCCCCCCCCGAAAGTAAAAGGCTTTTATTTCAATAATTAGGTGGTGCTAGCTTTTTGATTGGTGGTGCTAGCTGGTGCTAGGTTAGAACAACGAGGTGCTAGCTTTTGAGTAAAATTCATTAACTTGGTGGTGCCAAGTTAACGGATCCAATTGGCAATGATTATGAAGTAGTGCAGTAAATACAAAAAAAAGAAAATGTATATATTAAAAAAGAACTATTAACAAAAATAATCGATCTGGTCGAAGGCGTTAGAAAAGTCCATATATATATTTCGCATCTACTTGACTTCTATTAATTAACTGAGGTACGTATTGGTATTGTGAAAAACAAGCCAGATTGGTCACAGTTGACCTCTTCTCAACGGAACCATGTTAGTATGATGTTATAAAAGATTTTACAGATGAATAAATTAGCTTATACATTACTGATTCAAATGGCTTCACAAAATTACATAATAAACTTATAGACCTGTCGTTCTTTACGTCAGCTCTATCTCCACACTTAAATATGGGAGAAATGCATGATTTTTTCCAAAGTGCTGGTACCTGACAATCTTTGAGAATAAGATTGAATATTCTAAGCAAGGGAGTCACAAAGATAGATGCACAGTTCTTTATTGGAAAGCTAGGAATGCCTTCAGGACCGGATGCAAATGTGTGTTTTTACAGTTTTTCAAGGCAAAAAGAATATCTTTTTCAGATAGTGAGTGATAGCAACTGAAAGCTGAGTTGCTGTTTCATTCATAGTGCAAAAAGGACCTAAACAATCCGACTTAATATAAACATTACTAAATAGATGAGCAAAAGCATTTACTCTGGCTTGTGTACATGATAGTTTTCTTTCGTCATAGCGCGTTATGCCAGGAATACGTGTGGTCCTTTTTTTTTTTGTTATGAAGAAACATTCAAAATAACTTAGGATATATTGAAACATTATTTTCAATTTTGCATATGTACATTCTAGAAGTGTTTTGAATAAGCATTTTACACTTGGAACGATAGAATTTAAATAAATGATAGTGATGAGCAGTTTTGTATTTCTTATACAGTTTGAGGAACGAGTATTTAGTGTGTATAGCATTTCTTATTTGCTGATTAAACCATGCAGGATATTGTCGACGATTACTGTACTGAATTTTATTTTAAATTTTAGGAACAGTAACATCACAAATTGCATGGAGTTTGACATAAAAAAGGGAACAAATTTCATCAACACTACCATCAGTGTCTAGGAAGTCCCAGTTGCAAGAGTACAGCATGTCATAAAGAACTGGATAGCTTGCCTTTCTGAAGTCATATTGTTCTAGATTATTCATAGGGAAAGACTGATCAGGGGCGGTTAGAAATTTTATAACTATACAAAGAAAATTAACATCATCGTCGGCGAAATTGAAATCAGAAGCCTTACACTCGATATTAGATAACACCAAGTCCAGAAAATGGTGATATTTATTTTGCATATTATTGTGCTGTTCTAAATTAAGAAATATTGAAAATTGTTCAGCGATACAATAAATTGGTTCATTTTACCCAAGGTAAAATCCGGAATGTTAAAGTGACCACAAATTAAAATCTTACAATTTTCTTGAATGTCTGTTCTATTCACAGGTCCAAAAAATAATTGAAATTCATGTACTGAAACCTGAGGAGGTAGGTAAATGACAATAAAAATTTAATATTCAACAATTTAACTCCTACAACATCTACGAGTATAGTCGGAACAATATCCCCTAAATAAGATACAGAGCAGATGATTTCAACTAATCTTACTAATACGTAAGAGTACGCCACCTCCTCTCCACCTCATCCATCGCTTGTAGATCTCTGTCTTTCTGATAGTGTGATAAGATAACCCAAACATCCCGCCTTAAATTAACATGTGAAAAAAAATTGATAGCCAGCGAGAAATTCGAAAATTCAAAATTTGGCCTTGGCTCTGATCGTCTAACAAAATGGAATCCTACATTGCCTTTGTTTTTTTTTTGTGGCGGAATGCGTTCAAATGAAAGTGGTGGACTCCAGGGTTGGAAAAGTACCGCTAAATGAAACACAAAATATATGGAGGAGACAAAATTATTTATTCGTCCACTGACAAAAAAAAAAGAAAAAAAAAAGCTGCGACCAAGTTGTGCTGGTTGAAGACACCTCTTACTGCTCAACTACTTATAAAGAAAAACTTCCTAACTTTGAATGGAATAGAAATTAAAACGTTCTGAATCAGTGCAAATATTTAAATATCACAAATTTAATAAAAACAAAGCAAAATCTCAATTAAAGTAATTGGATGCAAATACACAAGTTATTACGGGCGTGTGGCGGTAAATTTAAAAGTATAGCAGTCAACAAGAGAACAAAATTTTAATAGAAACTGTATGCAGCGGCAATCGAACTATATCAATTTCGTTCTAGAGCACTGCAAAATTACTCATAGGAGGCGTTGTAGAACGAGCAGACTTTGGGGCTTCTGGTCGTAGCTGTTCTCCCACCACGACGGTGATTCTATTCTGTTCTATCGGCAAGCACATGCCACCCAGCACCCCTCTATGAACAAGAAACGTGCTGCGCGGAAACAGGCGGTTACGGTCGCAAAATCGTGATTGGAAATCCCGGCTATTGGACCAAGCCGCAAGCGTCACGTCATCCTGACCGTTCCCCTGACTGCTACCGTAAATCTGCATCTTTTGTGCAGATGGCGCGACCCCAACTCGATAAGGAACCGCGCACTCCGCTTCCGCCACGTGTTTCTGTGTTATCTACCTCAATTACATTTAAATGTTCACTTTCTATAACTCTCATATTAAACGACAACTGAACAAGTAAAGTTTCAAAAAGAGAGATGAACAACATTCAAATTCGCCATACACTCTCGTGAAGTTTTTAAAGAGCAAAGAATTCCTATCTGACATTAAGATTGGACATCAGTCAATTTGTATAATGGAAGCATTAATCAACAAAAATTTACATAAAAAAAAAACTAGCAAAGATTTATAAAAAACAAACAAAAAATCTAGTGTGAAGTAAAACTTGTGCAGATAAAAATTACGTGAGTTTAGAAACTGCAGAGCATGAAAATTTACGTTCAATTTAAATTATACAACAAGGAAAATTACTGAAGCTAAAATTGTGAGATAGAAAAAATTGTATGAGATGAAAAGTTGCAAAGCTAACCAAAATACATGAGTTTAGTATTTTATGTTATTGGTTAATTTTTAAAAGTGAAGTTATTCAGCTGCATTGTGGGCCATTATTTTACATTCCCCCAAACAAACACATAAAGAACATATCAGGTAATATGGAAGTTCAAAATTGGATCGGACCAATGCGTCGTTAAAAAAAAATGCATCAAAAATATGTATCCCAGAATGTGATCAATTCTGTGGCGCTGTGTAAATAATGGTCTAAATCAAAGGAATAAAATGTACGTCCCACATAACCCACAATGTGGTTAATTTGTTCAACGAGATCTTACAGTTCAAACATGTGCTCGGTTTGAAAATACTCTTTCAACATGGCCGCAACAAGAGCAAAGAATTTATCTGATGATAATTATGCCACACTTTATCAACGATTCAAAGAGAGAATTTACATTGTGTTAAATTATACCACATTTTGTCAACGCTTCAAACGAAGAATTTACTTTATGTTAAATTATGCCACACTTTATCAACGATTCAAACAAAGAATTTACATCATGTTAAATGATGCCTTGATCCAAGTGACTGGTTACTTAAAACCGTTAGCTTCCAGAGTATGTATCGTAGAATGTCCCCAGCTTATCCCAAACAAAACACATGATAAATTGATAAATAAACACAAAATGCATCCGGCGTTACGAGAAAACCTTCTCGGTGATGTAATTTTCCACGTTGCGAGAAAAATGTCTCGGTGTGGTGATGATGATATTATGATAATAATTCCCTAGGGAGACAAATTTAATCCCCCCGTGCCTCAGTACACGATATTATGTATTCTACGGTACTTTCACGGACCTTTTCCCAGAGTGGGACAACGTTAGATTGATTTAACTGCCGTAAATGAACTATTAGCAATCTTGTGTGAGGAATTAAGAAGTGTTATCATGGTAACACTGAAGTATAAGCATCCAGAAACCTTATTCATAATTTGATAAACAAGAGTGAGTTCTGACTAAGTGAATGTCATGAAATTTCCTAGCAAGTACTTTATCTGAACAAATTTCATGACTCGTTGACTCGCTTCTTCCCTTTTTTCTAACTACCAATCCAACTAAACTTAACCTAGCTAGCTTACCGCATGCTTCACGCACCAACAGACAAAACAATAGTGACGTGTCACGACTCTCTCAACAAAAAATTCTCTAGGAGAGCTACCGACTACCCATAAAGAACTAAACGTGCACATGGTGGCCTATGTTTAACGATTTTCTTGACTGAATTTTTTTCAAATTCAAATAATTCAAATTCGATTTCACGCCACTTTTGTCACCACAATGGACAATAAAATCATGCGGAAGAAGTCTAGTGTCAGTAATATCACTGCCCAACAAGGTCTCAGTTAACGCTACTAAATCAACATTGATTAATTCAGACACAGAATCGTAAAAGTTATATGTTTTGGATTTTAAGCCCCGAACGTTCTGGCATATACAACATAACGAAAACGGGCAACTGGGCGTACTTTTTAGTTTAACGACACAATTTTGGGTGAGCCATTTGTATATTTTATTCTCAGAGTCGTTTCCCCGTTACTTAGTTTAATGCGAAGTTGTTCTTTGACTTGTCTATAGGATGCGGTTTGTTTAGGAGTGCGATCGAAAAACAGACTAACGTTATTGTAGTTTACGTTGGTTTTCACTACTTATAAAAGTAGTATGTTTAAAATATTGTGATATGAAGTCATACATTTTTTGGGGGGATAAACAGCTATATTTTGATTAAAAATTTACCATGCCTACAGTAACTTCAAAATGTCTGCGAGATTTCAAAGCAATCGATTTTGCAGTTTCTGATTTAATCAATAAAATAAATTGAGTCATATTTTCTTCAGTCACCCTGTATAAATACATCTAAATTATGAATGCAGTGATAAATCGCAGGTATAGACTCATCATACATATTTTGGACATTTTAGATAGGATTTATTCGGTAAAATATTAAGGTGACGTCATCAATTTTTTTAATCCCTTGTATGTTGTAAACTTCTAAGTACAACGCTTTGGAGAAATAGCCACCAAGTTTAACATGGTTGAAGAACTTTTTCTGAATTTGTTTGGACAAAACTTTGAAATTCTTGCAACTTTGATAACCTCTTGTATCTATTACTGAAATAATTATTGTAAGCAATTTTTACTAATTTTTCTATATAACTTAGCACGTGCATAAAAGCTGCAAGGTGCCAATGAATAACACAGACGGCCAAATATCAATTTAAATATTAAAAAAAAGCAGAATCTTTACACATTCTCTGGTCAAATAGTGGTATCAGTCAAGAAGGCATTTCTGTTTCTCTTCTATTATTTATTGAAATTGTGTTTAATTGTACGTTAAGTAGACATAATTTTGGTCAACATATTTTCAATGCATTATAAATTATGTAATACCTAAGTACTCGTATTATTAACTTTGAATTTCGCGTAACGAAATCCTATCATACAGAAGTCGTCAAAATTGTCACTATATAAAGTTTCGCTTTATACCTAATCTTTGTCACTTTTAAATTAATGAGCATAGCGTGTCGATGAAAATGGTCTTTATTAGATGCTAATCCGCAAGTTTCTGACAAAATAACGATCAATCATTCATCCGGGGGAAGATGTATGATGAGATGATTATCATGTTTCGGTAATTAAGCACTCGCGAATAATTAACCAGCGCGTCATCGATGTATCAACCACTTAAGTGGAGTTTAGTAAACAGGAGTTCTGTAATTTAGATTTATAAACCCCCGTGATGCTGCCAGGATGAGACTGGAGTGTCTGCAAACTCCTATCGGTCGGGTCTTAGAAGAGCTCACGTGGGTTCTGGAAGCTTCTTATTCAGATTATTATGTTAGGCGATCGGAAACTTCCCAAGACAATAATATTGGAGTGTCCTGTTTGCGTCCGAATTGTCAGACGTGTTCGATCTGAAGAGTAGGAAATTATCCTCGTGTTATTATTGTTAACTGAAAAGCATAACCGTAATTAAATTTCGGCTATTCTCCAATTTTAGAGTCGAGAGATTTTGATAAGTGCGAAGGGCTGTTAATTAAATGTTTTAATATAGTTCGTGGGAGTATGTGAAAAGTTGATTTTATTGCAGCGGTTGTGCAATTGCCTGTCGGGTGGCCGCATGAAAGTTGAATTCTGTTAAATTACATACAGAACTGGATATAAGTGCTGGCTGGATAGGACAAAGTTAACGTAAGCAGTAAAATTTCATGTACAATACAGAACAATTGTCTGCTTTATAGCTTCATATCTATTCTAATACAACATAGAGAAACGTGAAGTAACATAGTCGACTTCAGCGTAACTTAAAATTAAACGTGTTTCTCCAGGTAAATAGAAATTATCAATGGTTCAGTAATTTTTAACATTAAAATCACAAAAATGTCACTCACACTCATTTGCTTTCATTTACGGTTTTTACATATTAACAAATAATTAGAGGTCATAAATTATTGTCAAAACAATTCATCATTCATTGAACATTCAAAGCATTAGCTACTCCACAAACAAAACAGTTAAGCTTCACAAAATTTAAGGAGCAATTGATTCTTCGAAGATTGGATGGATTTAAAAATTTATCTAAGGTTATTTAGACATAACTTCCCTCACTCCTGAAGTACAGTCCAACATATCCAGTTTTTTCGAGAAATTATAAAATTTGATAGTTTAAGTTGTGTCCGCTCTGACGTCCTGCATTAAGCAAGAAAATGAACCCTTCTCAGACGCCGAAACGGACACATTGCCAATCTACAGCGCTTGTTTCAGGTACGCTGGGTGTAAAAAATAAAAGTTTCAGCGGACACCAGTGTCCGCCAAGGCGTGGTAAAAAAGAAAGACCAGACACTGGTGTCCGTCCTGGCAGCGAATGTGTTATTACATATATCGCACATTGGTTTCACAGATTCCAAACCATATGGAACATTTGGACTCTACCTTTAGACAACAGAATGTGTAAGAGAAAAATAGATTATCTTCCTTTTTCTTTTCTTCTAAATTTCGTACCAGAATTTCCTATTACTACAGTAGGTACGGGGATCAACCATATCTTACACGCAGTTGGAACTAAGACTAACGCATCTGCATGCATCGATTTCCTCAGCTGCTTGCAAAGATTACTGTGTTGAAATTATTTAAAGGTGTGTAGGAAACGCATTCTTTCTCAGATCTTGCAAAATTATAACATAGAAATCTTGTATCCGAATTGAATTCTCACATTTTTTGTACATTCTGTTTTAACAGGACATGTCTGCTACTTCTTAATAAAGAAAACTTTATGCCTTAATAACCAGTTCTTATCTTAACACCTACAATATTTCTTAACTTTCTACCCATTTAGTGAAAGAGTGTGCGCCTGAGAAGACGTAGCACAATTAAATAGGTCAAATGATCGTGTTAAGTGGGATTTATAAACTTGCCGTTGACGTTGATCGTAATAGTAATAGTAATTTATAAATTTCGTTGCCAAGTTGCCGTTGATAGTAACTTTGATTTTGATGTTCAACTTTTGCCATTTTTAAACGGAGTACTACAAAAATTTCAGTTTAGATATGTTCTAAGTTTCTTATTGTCTGAAAAGACAAAATATAAGCCCCGCCCACCCGCCCTATTTCAGTTGTGCTGATTTTTTTTAATCGTCGAAAGCCAAAGTAACGGAATTTAACTGCAAAATCCTTATTATTTCTCTACAAGAAATTATCACGTAAGACATGTTTTTGAGTATCGTGTTATTCAAAAACTACCATGTATATTAAGAAAAAGTTGAAGCCAAATATTAACCCTACTCATATCTGCCCTGACCTAAATAGTAATGAAATTTTCATTCATTGGCAGACCTAGGAGCGGAGCCTAATTGCAGAATCCATATTTCCTTACAAAAATTTACCATTTTAAATGTGTTTTAAATTTCTAAGAAAAAAAATCATCACAATTGAGATTGGGCGGAGTTCATATTTCGCCTTTTTTCTTAATATACATAGTATTCTCTGAACAACACGATACTCAAAAACATGTTTTTAATTTATTGTAAAGAAATAAGTATTTTGTAGATAAGCTTGGTTCACGGCTAATAAAAAAAATCATCACAATTGAGATAGGGAGGGTGGGCGGGCTTACGTTTTGCCTTTTTGTTTTAATATGTGTACATGTCTTTTCACAACAAGAAACTTAAAACATATTTAAAATGGAAAATTTGGATAAGGAAACATTAATTTAGCAATTAGGCTCCGTCCTATAATTACAAAATCCATATTTCCTTGAAAAAATGTACCATTTTACTCATGTATATAAATAAATGTAAGCCCCGCTCACCCACCCTATCTCAATTCTGATGATTTTTTTTATTCGTCGTGAGCCGAAGGACGAAGCTTTATTGTAAAGTCCTTATTTCTCTGCAAGAAAGAAAAAATATTTTTTGAGTATCGTGTTCAAAGAATACCATGTATATTAAGAAAAAACAAGCCAAAACTTAAGTGGACAAAATGTAAGCCCTTGTAGTTATAATGTCTAATCTTTTTTTGAGATGAATAGCACTAAATCTTGTCGAGAACTATCTTTAACAATGCATAAGTACTAACACTAATTTACAGTGCACAAAGTGATGGCAGCTATTTAAAATATGAGGATTTCGGTGAACAAGTCATTAAATGACTTAATATTAGCGGACTTCATTATCTCTATCAAAATTTGATTTTCGTGGAGTTAGTGCTGTCAATCAGAAAAATGTCTCCCCTACTTCAGGGAATTTTCCTTCAAGTTGGCAAGACTGTACACTACCACAATTTGGTTGGTTGAAAATTCAACCTCAGCGGTAACGTAACGGCGAAAGTTAAAATTTGGTCAACTCGAACGTCACCCCTAGCGGCGTGCCAACTTTAACGGCAACGCATACGTTCGCTGCGTATTTATTTTACAACACCAACGTCAACGGCGAACAGTATCGTTAGCAGCAAATTTATAAATCGACCTTTAGTCTTCTCATACAAACCGTTGGTTCCCAACCACCTCAACACGGATGATAAGCCCTTCGAATGTTGTTGTATATTTACTTTAAACTTCATGACAATTGACAGGTTGAGGAGACGTTTGATGACAAATACGAGATGAAATTGTTGTTCAAAGGGTGTGATCACTTTAAAAATTGTGTATAAATGAGAACCTAGCGTTAGTAGGTACCTATTTAAACATGGCGAGAATGTTCGAATGGGAAAACTAGCATGATCAAGGCCGAAGGTCATAAAATCGTTTGACCTGTATAATTTTTCGCATATAATTACTAATATAACACCAGAGCGACAAAGGTTCGTTAAAGGGCTATATATGAGCAGCCTTTGATAATTGGCAACGAATAAACATTAGATGTATCGACCTATCAAAAGTATTTAATAGAGTCCGCCACTGTATATCAAAAAATTGAAGAGCTATGGTTCTGATGACAAATTAATTAATGATGATATCTCTATTAACGAGAAGAAAACATTTTACGGGTTTAGATCTTCACCACACTTAGTAATCAGTGGAAGTGGAAAAAAAAATCATAATGCAATTTTTTGTTCATGATCGGATGATTTGAAGTTTGTAAGTCATATCACAGAAACCAAAGATGATTGTTTAAAATTACAAGAAAACATCGACAAAGTATTACTATGGGATCAAAAAAAAAAAACGATTAAATAAGCCTTGCAAGTTTTTACATCACTTGGTTTTGCAGTTTTAAAAATTAATTTCTAAAATGTTATACAATTCTGATTTTTTTCCAAAAAGCTAGATGTTTAAGGAAAAAAATCAAGAGGGATTTCATAAACCGCTATTGTAAGGGTATGTTATTTTATAAAATTTAAACATGTACTACGCAACATTGTATATTGTTACGAAATACACCCTTACGCCGCCCCAGTACGACGCCTATGGCGGTCGAGAGCCTTCTGGACGTACGCACGGCGCTGATGGGTGAATCATCGCTGTTGACGGCCGAGAGGCGGGCGCATAAAGACAGATCTGGAGCCGTCTCGAAGCAGCGTCCAGGGGAATCGCGAAGCGGAGTCGCGATGGATGTTCGTGAAGGATCTCGATCAAAGAATATGAGTTTAAATAGAGGCGACCGTAGGTAATGGATTCATTCATCCAGTGAAGACAGTCGAGAGCGCCGGAATAATTTCTGTACATATTCGTCGCAATAGATAGTGTTGTAATTCGACCTGAAGAAATAAATTTTTTGAGTTTTACCAACACCCGATTTATTATTCGTCCGTCAATCGTAACACTGATGTCAGAAGTGGGATTAATTGTGAAATAAATCGGGATTCGAATTTGGTTGGTGCTACTAGGGGAGACCGGAACAAAGTGAACTTTCGAGAAAATTCTCTCCCGCGGTAAGAGTGGAATAACGGAATTAGACTTTCATCACCTGACATTGGCTTCGAGAATTGACATCTGCCAAGGCTCTAGAAGTTTCTAGAAGAAAAATTTTATGCCGACTACCACAAGAGCGCAAACAGCCAACATGGAGGAACAACTGACAAAAATGATGAAAATGTTGAGCGAAAATCAAAGAATAATGGAAGAAAGTAGAAAAGAAGATCGAAGAATAATGGAAGAAAATAGAAAAGAAGATCGCAGAATAATGGAAGAAAATCAAAGAATAATGGAAGAAAATTTAAAAGCTATGCAAACTACACTTTTGAACAGCCGAAGCGAAATCCTCCAAGTCGTGCGAAATGAAGTGGACGAGATGAGAAATGAAATGGAAAACAAGATCAAGGAGCTCGAAGAAAGGTTGCAAACACCACGACCTACAATTGCGACCCCTGCAGAATTCAGTCCGGTGAGAGTTCAACCCCCTATTTTCGATGGGCAGACGTCGTGGACTACTTATAAGAAGCAATTTGAAGCTGCGGCCTTGTCGAATAGCTGGAATGACCAACAGAAAGCGACCGCTTTGGTAGTAGCACTACGAGGTGCGGCCCTGGAGATTCTACAGACATTATCAGAAGAGAACCAGAAGGACTATACCGCTTTGACGACCGCCCTCGAACTCAGATTTGGAGATGAACACCTCCGGCAAGTTTTCGTAGCGCAGCTTAAATCTAGGATTCAGAAGAGTAGTGAATCTCTTCAGGAGTTTGCGGCTGATGTTAAACGTTTGGTACACCTCGCCTATCCTGAAGCTCCGCAAGACTTCCAAGACAGACTGGCAGCAGAAACCTTCGTAAACGGCGTAAGAGATAGTGAGGTAAGAAGAGTCCTGCAAATCTCCGGGTTCAAGAAACCATCCGAGGCGCTGATTCGAGCGTTAGAAGTGGACGCCGCATACAACAGCTCACCTCGTTCCAACGTTAAGATACGAGGCATTGGGGTTGAGGGCGAAGTAAACCCTATTCAAGAGAGTCTCGACAAAATGAGCGAGAACTTTGAGAAACTCGCCCGCGAAATAATTGCCGAAATCAAGACGGGCAGTTCTAGACAACATGGAGGGCGCCTAGAATGTTACAGGTGTGGGCGTCAAGGGCATGTTAGGAGGGATTGCCGTGTTAGATCGCCAGCGCCGATGAGGAGATCGCAGCCGCGACCTCCTCTACATCAGGAGCAGGAAAACTAAAGGCAGTCGGTATCTCGGGGCGCGTACTGGCTGCTAAAAGAGAAGCCCCAACAACTGTAATGGTTAGAAGTATCGCGGGGAGCGTCGACAGTCCGACAATCAGCGGAAAAATCAATGGACGGGAATCGAAGATCATCATCGACACAGGAGCCGAAGTGTCCCTTGCACGCAGATCCAGGTTACAAAATTGCCAAATTAAATCAGTACGTACCGCCACGAATGTGAAGACGGTCACGGGAGAAACAACACCGGTTCTGGGTACAGCGGTGGTGAATGTAGAGCTCGGTCGACTCCGAATAAAGCATGAAGTTCTGGTGGCGGAAATCGCTGACGATTTCATTCTGGGTATGGACCTAATCAGCCGGTATGGTTTAATGATCGACCCAGAACAGAAAATTCTGCGTTTCGGAGCCGAAGAATTTGTGTTGGGACGTCCGAATGTGGAAGCTGCAACGGTCAGACTAGTGGTCTGTCAGACAACGAAGGTAGATGGTAATGCAGAAGTCATCGTCCCCGCCAGAGTAGAGACGAACCCCGGATACAGTTTGGGGATGGTGCAGCCGGCACATGACTCGACCCACAAGCTCCTGATCGCGAGCACCCTAGTCAAAACCGATCGTGACATACCCTTACGTGTGGCAAACGTGTTTCCCAATGCAGTCAATATTAGAAAAGGGGAGATTATCGGAATGTGTGAGCCAGTCGCCCGAGTATTGAACTGCGAGGAAGAAGACGTTGAGAATGAGTCTAAGGAAGGGGATACCAAAGGCTTGGAGGTCAACTGGGACCAGCTGTCTGCTCGTGAGAGAAAACTGGCCAAAGGACTCATTCGTAGGCACCGTAATGTCTTCGCCTCAGAGGAGGAACCATTCGGGAAGACCAACATCGTAGAACACCGAATAAACACTGGTGACACGCAACCGATCCGTCAGGCTCCTCGAAGACTACCCCTAGCCAAACAAGAAGAAGCTACAAGACTCGTGGACAACATGTTGAGAGATGGGGTAATTGAAGAATCCAACAGCGCGTGGTCATCTCCAGTAGTCTTGGTTACCAAGAAGGACGGGACTACCCGATTTTGCGTCGATTACAGGAAACTGAACGACGTCACGAAGAAAGACAGTTACCCCCTTCCTCGAATAGACGATACCTTGACGACCTTATCCGGCTCGGCGTGGTTTTCGACCTTGGACTTGAAGAGTGGCTACTGGCAAGTAGGTTTGCACCCGGACGACAAAGAAAAGACTGCGTTCTCCACCGGAAGTGGCCTCTATCACTTCACCGTTATGCCCTTCGGATTATGTAATGCGCCAGCAACATTCGAGCGGCTGATGGAGATGGTGCTGAAAGGATTGACATGGAAGACCTGTCTGGTATACCTCGACGACGTCATGATTATGGGCAAAACGTTTGACGACCATCTGAAGAATCTCGAGGAGGTGCTAGAACGAATGGAGAAGGCTCGTTTGAAACTAAATCCCAAGAAATGCTCGCTCTTCCAGAAAAGAGTCGAATTCCTGGGCCATATCGTGTCGGAGAAAGGAATAGAAACCAACCCGACGAAAGTTCTTGCTATCCGGGATTGGCCCATACCAAGAGACAAGCATGAACTACGAAGCTTCTTGGGACTCTGCACATATTACCGACGATTTGTAGAAGGGTATGCCGACATCGCAGCACCGTTACACCAACTGACGGAGCAGAAGGCGACTTTCAAGTGGAGCAGTACATGTGAGATGGCCTTTAAGAGACTGAAGACGGCTTTGTGCACCAGCCCCATTTTGGCTTACCCCAGGGACAAAGGAATGTTCGTCCTCGATACCGATGCGAGTAACTCGGGAATTGGGGCCGTATTGTCGCAGATACAAGATGGGGAGGAAAGGGTTATCGAATATTTTAGCAAATTACATTCCAAACCAGAGAGAAATTACTGTGCCACAAGGAAGGAACTACTAGCCATTGTCAAAGCCGTCAACCACTTCCACAAGTATCTATACGGACAGGAGTTTCTGATCAGGACCGACCACGCTGCCCTCTCGTGGCTACTGCGGATAAAGAATCCCGAGGGCCAAGTAGCGCGTTGGCTGGAACGACTACAGCAGTACCACTTTAGGATCAAACACCGAGCGGGTCGACTTCACAACAACGCTGACGCTTTGTCAAGGCGTCCGTGTGGAGAGTGCAAGCACTGCGACAGGATCGACGCGGAAGAAGGGAACCTGCCCGTTCGTCGGACGATTTTTGAGCAAGATGAAGAATGGACAACGGCGCGGTTAAAGCGTGAGCAAGAAGCAGACGACATAATCGGACCAATACTAAAGTGGAAGGAGGAAGGAGTCGAACGACCCGGCTGGGCAGAATTGTCCGACCAATCCCCCAGTTTGAAGGCATTATGGGCCCAATGGGATTCCTTGGTCATGGAAAATGGGCTCTTGAAGCGAAAGTGGGAGAGTCCTGATGGGCGTACCTCTAAGACGATGCTGGTCCTCCCCAAGGTAAAGGTTTCCAAGGTCTTAGAGGAAGTTCATGCCGGAACATCTGGAGCCCACTTCGGAGTGAACAAAACTTTGTCGAAAATCCGGGAGAGGTTTTATTGGGTAGGTCATCGTGACGATGTCGAAAGTTGGTGTCGCAAATGTACGACGTGTGCGGCCAGCCAAGGTCCTCATACCAGGGCGAGGGGAAAGATGAAGAAATATAATGTTGGGGCACCTTTCGAAAGAATCGCCATCGATGTGGCCGGTCCGTTCCCTGTAACAAACGACGGCAAGAAGTTTATCCTGGTGGCTAGCGACTACTTCAGCAAGTGGCCAGATGCCTATGCCATTCCAAATCAGGAAGCCGTCACGGTCGCGAAAGTACTGGTTGACAATTGGATCAGTAGGTTTGGCGTCCCCTTGGAACTTCACTCAGACCAGGGACGCAATTTCGAATCCAACGTCTTCCAAAGAGTGATGCAGCTACTGGGAATACGTAAGACAAGGACAACGCCACTACACCCACAGTCCGACGGCATGGTGGAAAGGTTCAATCGGACTATGGAGCAACACCTTTCGAAAGTGGTAGAAGAGCACCAAAGGGATTGGGACCAGCACCTTCCACTATTCCTGCTGGCCTACCGCGCAGCTATCCACGACACCACGGGCCAAACACCTGCTCACGTTGTATTTGGGAAGGAACTGCGGCTGCCCTGTGACCTAGTCTTTGGATTGCCATCCGAAGAACCAATGGAAGTACGTGACTACGTGGACGAACTGAAAGAGAAGTTGGTCAACGTGCATGAACTAGTGAGGGGCCGGATCAAGATTGCCAGTGACCGAATGAAGACCCGTTATGATGTGAAGGCCAACTGTGGCGGATTCCAGGAAGATGACTTAGTGTGGCTGTATAACCCCCGACGGAAGAAGGGACGTTGCCCAAAACTGGCTCCTGACTGGGAAGGTCCATACACTATCGTCACTAGAATAAATGACGTAGTTTATCGGATCCAACGTGGACCAAAGACGAGGATGAAGATCGTTCATCTCGATCGACTAAAACGGTACGAAGGAAACAACGAAGACGCTTCCGATCGGGACGATCGGATTTGAAGAGGGGGGCAGTGTTACGAAATACACCCTTACGCCGCCCCAGTACGACGCCTATGGCGGTCGAGAGCCTTCTGGACGTACGCACGGCGCTGATGGGTGAATCATCGCTGTTGACGGCCGAGAGGCGGGCGCATAAAGACAGATCTGGAGCCGTCTCGAAGCAGCGTCCAGGGGAATCGCGAAGCGGAGTCGCGATGGATGTTCGTGAAGGATCTCGATCAAAGAATATGAGTTTAAATAGAGGCGACCGTAGGTAATGGATTCATTCATCCAGTGAAGACAGTCGAGAGCGCCGGAATAATTTCTGTACATATTCGTCGCAATAGATAGTGTTGTAATTCGACCTGAAGAAATAAATTTTTTGAGTTTTACCAACACCCGATTTATTATTCGTCCGTCAATCGTAACAATATCTTGCTATCTACACGATATTCCGAAAACAAAACACAACGATAAATGTACTTTTTTGGTAAATAGTGTGCCAAAATACCCTGTGTACATTCTAATTCTAATTCATATTGGGCAATCTTTTGGTCTGTTAGTGTTATGGTAATGCATATCCTGTTAACAATTTAAGCACTAATTAGATATTAAATTGTAACAATACCGCTCGGAGAATCACAATGCGTATAATATAGTAATTTACGCATTTATTGTTCGGACTACAACAAGCTTCACCACTTTTCACTAGAATGAATAACCCATTATGTATAATTGTCGTTCGCTTAAAAATGAGTTGAATAAGCAATGACATCCATCACACTCCATCAAGTCGACCATGTGTGTAAATGCTGATTCATAATTTAAAGCTTAATTGACCTATAGGAGATTATTTGTGCCGAAAAATTAATTTTTTTTTTAAGACTTTAGTAACGAACATATTGACAAAGTGGAAGATAAGTGTATAAATGAATGGAAACACAACAAATTTTGTAAATCAGAAGTAGTATAAATTATACATAAATCGTTATAAATGATTGTCAATATTTGGTATACAAAAAGGATAAAAAATACTTATTAGTTCGTTCAAGATTGTGTCATTATCAATGCGGAGAATTTTTTTTTCACTAGTAGCCATGAAGCATATTATTGTCGACTTGTTTGGAGGTAGTCAAGTTCAACTTTACTACTAAGGTTAAAAAAGAAGATATAGGTTATGTATGAATTACTTGATGTACTTAATCATTTCTTAAAAAATGAATAAATGTATGTTACGACCTTAATATTACTTGAGTATACGCATGGTAGTGAAACATAAAATTAATTAAGCGACAAGTGTAAACGGTTTCCTTTATCTTGAAGTCTCAATTTCATTTCTTGTCAAAATCTTGGACCTTAGGCAACAAATTCAGTACAGAATTTTACGAATTTCTTGGGGATGTTCTTGACACATTTCATTGAAAAAAAAACAGAGTTATTGTTTACAACTTTTTACTTCCCGAGCGTAAGCAAAGGAAGTATTGTAATCGAGTCCGTCGGCCGACTCTCTACATTTACGTTTTCTCGATTTTTCATGACCCCTAGAAGACGAAGAAATAGGTCTCCCATTTCCGTCTGTCTGTCCGTCTGTCCGTCTGTCCGTCTGTCTGCCGTCGCGGATTTTTATTAGACAGATAATCTCCGAAAGTACTGGACCGATTGTTGTGAAATTTTGTACTTATATTAGGAATATCATGTAGATGGTAAAACGCTAACCAAAATTTGTCTAATCATTCCCACCACTAAAGCGATCACTTCAAAATTGTACATAGTAAATCGGCCTTAACATAGTCCTACACATGTAGTTTACGACTCCGAATTGAGTTTTTACCCGAAACGTCCAGATTTTTGGAAAAAAAATCAAAATTATAAAACAACATTTTGCAATTTAATTTTGAAACTGCTAACCCGAATATTTTGAAATGTTGCAGATGTTTTCAGGCTTTAAAGGGCATCATAAATCTATAGTCAAAATATATTTGGTGGTCCCCTCCAAAAACTTGATGACGTCAGCTCAAAAGTTTGCCGAATAAATCCTATCTAAAATGTACAAAATATGATGCGTCTGTACTTGTGATATATCACTCCATTCATATTTGTTGGATTTGCATATACAGGGTGACTCAAAAAATTTAATGAATGCGCAAAATTTATTTTACTGATTTACTCAGGAACTACAAAACCGAATGCTTTGAAATCTTGAAGATGTTTTAAAATTATCATAAGCATAGTAAATTTTTGATCAAAATGTATTTGGTCGTCCCTCCTAAAAAATTTATGACGTCACCACAAAATTTTGCTGAATAAATCCTATCTAAAATCTATAAAATATGGTGAGTCTGTACTTGTGATTTATCATTCCAATCATATTTTTTGGATTTGCACATACAGGCTGACTCAAAAAAATTAATGAATGCATGAATTTATTTTATTGGTTTAATCAGGATTTACAGAACCGAATGTTTTTAAATCTTGGAGATGTTTTAAAGTTATTAGAAGCATGGTAAATTTTTTATCAAAATGTATTTGCTCATCCCCCCTAAAAAATTGATGACGTCACCCCAAAATTTTGCTGAATAAATCCTATCTAAAATGTACAAAATATGATGAGTCTGTACTTGTGATTTATCATTCCATTCATATTTTTGGATTAGCATATACAGGGTGACTCAAAAAAATTAATTAATGCGTGAATTTATTTTATCGATTTAATCAGGAATTACAAAACCGAATGCTTTGAAATATTGAAGATATTTTAAAGTTATTATAAGCATGGTAAACTTTTGTTCAAAATGTATTTGTTCATCCCTCCTAAAAAAATTGATGACGTCACCCTTAAATTTTGCTGAATAAATCCTATCTAAAATGCAAAAAATATGATGAGTTTGTACTTGTGATTTATCATTCCATTCATATTTTTTAGATTTTCTTAAGAGGTGGCTCAAAAAAATTAATGAAGTCAATTTATTTTATTGATTAAATTAAAGGCAACACTTATTATTAGTATTACATTGGACCAACCCATTTTGGTAGACACACATTTTTTTAAAGTAAAAACTCGGTTGAAACATAAGGGTAGCACGCTTATTTATATCTACTTTGACATTACAGACGTGCATTTGTTTTGTGCGCTGACTAGGTTCCGCGAATGTGGTATAGACATGTTTATAATCAACCAATTGTGAATTTCACCGTTAAGAATTAAAATAAAACCCAATGTTTTATATAATAAGCGGAAGTCGAAGCAATAAAACCGATGGTCGTTTTGTTTACAGTTTCTCTGTTTGACTCTCGCGTATGCTGTTACGCTTGTCATCTTAAATTAAGAATGCTTATACATAAATGATTTTCAGTAGCTTCTCATATTACACGCCGGCGCCGTATACGTGAGTAAATTGTTTCGTTATTTTATTGATTATAACAAATCAATATTCAAAACGACCCAATTCATTTTCCCGAAAATTTGGGAATACAATAATTTTATTCTTAGTATTACACTACATCTATCCCAACTGATATACGTGTCCTTGCAAAAATGTTGATGACGTCATCGCAATTTTTTTTTTAAATTCCCACTACAAAAATGTAATGAGAAAAAAAACATAGTAGGCATGGAGTCGTCAAGTTTCCGACAGCCAGGGAAGTACTGTCTAAACTCTTTAGACCATTTTTTTTTATTATTATAACATAGGATCCAAAGGCTATATTGATTACTATTTTATTAATCATATCATCTTTTATCAGTTGAGGAGTGTCTCCGAGTGCAAAAATTGGGTGTTCAGTGCTTTGTAGCGCTCGAACTTTGTTCTCTGGCTACAAACTGCGCGTCAGGAAAAATCATGCATTTCTCTCGCTCGATGTATAGTCTACGATTTTGCGCGCTTTAGTTAACGTGCGACTGAAAACTATTTGCATTTCTGATTAGTCCTTATTCAAGTGTTCTGGGATCGAGGAAATTAATCACCTTGATATTTTGATCATCTCGCACAACCTTGTGCAATATTTTAAAAGATCCAAAGGAAATTGCATCGAATAAAATCTTTGCGTCAGTAAAGCTGCATTATATTGTGCCCTACTTTTATCGTATATTTTAAAATAAATCACTTGCTCCGTGCTCACTGTCGAAATTCAAAGGAACAGACATTTCCATGTATATCCACCATTACAGGACTCAACAACTAGTTATTTTCTATTGGAAAGAGAAGAATTTACTATTCACACCTACCGACTTTTTCCTTATTTAGATTGTGTTTTGCAACTTTTATCCTCCGTTCAGATTTGAACTTTGAATTTTCAATCTGAAAATCTACTACTACATAAATATCAATATTTTAAGTTTTGAAGTGTATTATTAGGCATTAAATAAAATATTCGTTATTGCCAAATGAATTGTAGCTGGGACCACAACAAATTTTAGTCGACGAATCGAAGACTTCGGCGTGCATGCATTATTTGAATATATTCTAATGAATTCACGGCCTAATAAAATAGCGATCTGAGTCATAAGATATCTGATTTATGATAAAAATCCATGTCAAACCGATTTCCTTATCTCAACAGCAATAAATCTGAAGTAACAATGTAAGAGGAGTCTAATCTAACGTGTTGACAACCGTTCGTCATGCTCCAATGTCAGCGTTTGTTAACATCGGGGTCGCCCTGTGTTTGTCACGTCTATACACCTGCTGTATAACGATGCCATTCAGGGATGCCAGATTTAGTAAATATTTGTTTTGCTAAACATGTTGTCACGATTGCTGTTTTAAAGCAATTTGTGGAGTTCCAAAATAAAATTGCTAAAATGAATGACTTGATTGTATTAAAAAACGCACTTCAGCTCCGCAATTTCGCAGTGGCTGCGCCATGTCATCAACAATTTTAGTTTTGTATTTAAATTCTCTTACGGAGAGGATATCATGCTGATACGAAAATTATTCAAGAATCATTTTCTAATAACTGGATTAAAAACGGAGTATTAGAGCGGTTTTATAAAGCGCTGAAATATTTCTTCAGGCTTAAGTTCTTCTTTGCATGCTCGTAAACATTTAGAAGTAAAATAAATTTATTAGCGTTCGCTACCTGAAAAAAAAAATAATTAGAGTGGGAAGAAACAATGGTTCTTAAGTGCTGTGGTCATGTTTGTTCTTTATTCAATAGGTGTGTTTGTAATTACCGTGTTGCCTGCACTACAAGAGTTCTAAATTTGTGAGTCAATGTAGCTGTGTAAAATTAGAATAAAATTAATATAGCATAACAAAAACTCGTCGGAGATTTAAGGCACAGCTAATAGTGGCAACGGGAGCTTTTAGACACAGGTGTCTCTGATTGGGTTGCTTAAAGTCAGGATCCCCGATACAAAGTAGGTACCTTCGAGTTGCTGCTATCAGCCCTGACAATTTGCATATTTAGACTGTAATGACATAGTAAAGTTCACACGATACTTGATCTCAGATAGGGATCTCTCGTGATGGTTGATTTATGGAAATACGGCCTGAGCTAAATGATATGTTAGCAAAAGTGTGTTTTAAATCATCCGCTGCGGCTCAAATTAAGATCTTTTAGTTGCTAGCCTCGATGGAATAATTTACATGTCAAAGCTTGCTACATAATAATCTCGCTGCAGTGAGCTTTATTTATTCAAGGATTTATTCCGACGCTGGAAACTATGTTGTCGTTGGGTAAAAAAAAATAATTTTGATTAGGTCAACAGTGGAATTGTGCACTCTAGATGAAATGTAAATCGCAGCAACAGAATTCACTACACAGGTACTTCTGCTTTATTGATTAGACAAATGTAGGAATACGATTGCCTAGTTGGTTCAACCTTCGCCACGATATGTTCTGGACAAGCGTTTTTTGAAATACACAAATTTTAATTATTCACGATTCCGATGTGATGACATGAACTTAAAATGTCTTTCTCATTTATATTTCTTGCAGATTTTTCTTGTGTTTGACAGTATAGTAGTCCTTAACAAAATTCAGCAACAGTTTTTTATCTTTTACATGGCGACTATTAATTAATTTTACCATGTTGACAACTTCAGTTCCTCAATAGTAAGTATTATTACGTCATTCAAATAATGTCTAATGTTTTCACTCCTACTCTTGGAATAAAAAATGGTAGTTTCCTTTTCAAACACTTTTCTGTGATTTGCACATGTGTATTAGAAGTTTATGTGTAGTTTAAGGTTGTCGTGAAGATGGTAAAACTAATAAAAAATGATCATCCTCAAGATATTTGTTATGTGATCCCAAAATATTTGACTTCGCTGATGTAGCACTTCACAATGTATTCTTCTGACACTCCTTCTACATAACATTTTAAATAAGCATTCAGTTCTAAGTTCTTCCTGATGATCAACGTGCACACGGTGGTATTTTATGTTAATTTCCCTTTTTAGTAACTTCATAAAAATCTACACTTTCTGCTTTTCGGCTTTGCCCTGATAATTTCAATTGTTTGAAACATAAAATGAATTAAACAATATTCTGCCCAAATATGAAATAAAAGAAGTATCTAATAAACAAATTTTGATTGATCTTTCAAAAGTGACTTACTGACCACTGCTCGTGAGAAATGTTCTGTCAATAATACTCCTTCCATTTCCTGAAAATAAATTGTTATTAGCATTCTCGCTGAAGGTTCATTTCGAGGTGTCTTAGGATCTGATGACTACTTTGAATTACCGCGGAATAGAGCCCAATTTGGTTTTAGATTGTCGGTGACGGTCCGAGTTATCAGTATCTACTTTGGAGAAAGATCAGTATTTGCCTCTAAAGCAGTACTCTTTTTTACCAAATTAATTTCATTCAAGTTTAAGCAGTAGCGAAACCCATTTGATGAATCATTAATATTATTATTATTATTACATATTATTATTGAAATACGGGAATTCAACAGGTGTGCAACCCAATTACTAAGACAGAACTACCAAAAAGACGTCAGAATTAAGGTTTTCATTTTTTAAATGATTCTATAAATTTGTGTTAGATAAATTGCAATAAACAATTTTTCGCATGTGGCCTGAGACGGATCTCGTATAACTAAAGCACGTTTTAACCAGCTTATTTGATTAAACACGTCTTCGTCTACGAAAAGAAAGTAGGTGGAAACAAAATACATTTTCATGAGTTTTCCGAGCTTTGTGTCAGTTGTATAAAATAAAAGTATATTACACTCCTGCAGTATTAATAAACGGAACCTATCCGTTCTAAGTAAAGGATAACATATAGTTCAATAAAGTTGTAGTAGTGAACAGCACGTGCTCCCATCATAAATAAGAATTGATAAACAGACAGAAATATGAATGTAACGTTATATACGATAAATCATGCGACACAAACAACTGCAATAACCACTGTGGTAGTGGTAGATTCGAGCTGAGACTTTTGAGATGTTTTTCGTATTTGAATAAATGATCGTAAATATTCAGGTCGTAAAACTTTCTCGAGTTGAGTGCAAAAGCCGCGGTAAAAATAAAGACTACATCAAGATGAATGAAATTGTTTCTCATTGGCTCGTTATTAAGAATAAAATGTATGGAGGTATTCTAAGATTGTACCTTTTTGGGACTTGCAGGAGGGTCTAGCGTTTATGTCTGTGTTGCAAATCTTAGCGCCGGCGCCGCGACGGCTTGTAATTTAATCCATTGCATTTTCACCGGCTTAAAACAATACGGAGCACCTGTTTGTTCAACAGAGAATTTTCTTCCGTAGCACGTATGTTGCGGAGTTTTTTCACTGTCAACAGGGAACGAACGATCCATTGGACACCAATCATATAAAAGAATTTTAAATTTGCCTCTCTAGTGTTCCTTCTTTCACGCATTTCAACTTTTTACACATCTTAAGGTATCATCCAATTTGCTAACACAATATTTACACATCCAACATTGTGAAAACTTAATATTCTGTGTCAATTCTATAAAATTTTGGCAATCTTGTGAGAGTCGTTTATATCATACGTCCACAATAGACAAACAATTCAAAGTTCCACTATTGTGAAGCGTTTTTTGTGTGTGCAATATCTAGTAGATATAAATCCACAGCTTAAAATTATTATTTTTTGCACCGTTTGCATATAACATAAGACAAATTTGAGATCATTTTCACTAGTCTTCTTTTCCTTGATTAAGCTATAGGTATACAACCAACAAAACAGCAAAATACGACTCACATTTACATATCTTTTGTTTCGAAATGGTTTCACGTAGACTTTGACACTGTAGCCATGAAATAAAATAAAACTTGGTTAGTGTTGACTCGAACATCATTATTATTTACATATATGTAATGTTATTAACAATATTGTCAATAATAACAAAGCAATAATAGTATATTTTGAAAGAAGAGGTGAAAGTTATACTTATAGCCCCTAGAAATACATAGTACAGTCATCCATTGTTGTACGAGTGGAGCAAATGCAGTTGGTAATGCAAAAAATTCCCCTAGTTTGGAACCAAATTGTGTCAGCAGAGAGTTGACAGCGCGTAAACCGTTGTTGTCACGTGGTCTTGGCGTGGTCTTTTTGTTTAAAGTCAATTAATTGTCAATTAGTATAACTAATAATTATTAAATAAGATTTTTTTGATTAAAATTATATTTTATTCAAATTAAAAAACCATATTTTCTATACAAACTACAAACTTTAAATCCAACATAAAACCATTTTATATTTCGCGGTCTGTCAAATGGTGTTAATAATTTTTGTTTTTGTTAAGTTTCCGCCAGGTTTGCTCCACGGTGACGATAGTATGTATTTCTAAGGGCTATAGTTATACTTTTTTTCGTGAGTTGAGTATTGTTTCACGACTCACTACAAATGAAAACGAATATTGTGAGTTAAAATACATATATATTTTTACTTTTTATAATATATTAATTATTTTAGGGAGTTTAATTTTGCATTGCCTTGTGACCAAAAATTCATGTATGTATGTATTCCTTGCAGATTTTGTAGTGGGCATTTACAATTGTATCTAAACGAGCTAAATTTGTTTTCATTTTAGGAATACTCACTAACAAAGCGTTTACTAAATATTGAACATCTTCAAAGTCCACATCTTTTAATTCATGTGAACAGAAAGCTCAGCAAATCACTAATATTAAAGCAACCTTCAAATAGTATGTTATGAAAAAATATAAAACAATTCAAATCAGCTTTGTGAACAAGAATTTCTCATCATTTTGTTTATTGAGAAACAATTGCGTTTGTTCTGAATTCAATACTTTTGCCTTTTTGAATTTAAAACCCGTCGACACTTTTCTTTAATTTTTAATTTGAGGTATTTAGTAATGTACACATCATGTTCCAGACTTTTCAGGGTAAACGATAAGGAAAAGTTTACTTTCATATAACTACGGTGGTACCTATAAAAATGTACAAATGATCTTGTGCCCACGAATAAATAGTATTCGTGTTGCGGCTTGACAATAAAATGGTTTATTCATTTATATTCAAGAAATGCTAATTGTTTTCTGCTTCCCGAACGTAGGTTAAAAATTAATGTCATATTACAATATGAATTTCAAGTAAAACTTTCGAAAGCGAAATTTTAAAATGACGTCATTTTAGTAAACATTTCAAGATGTACAAGGCCGAAAATTTCACACGAATCAACCAAATATCTTTTCAATTTGCTGGAAGTCATACAAAACCTTTTGCGATAAATCACGAAGCACCTCATTTTAATTTCAAAAAAGCTAAGGTTCATCTCCTTTACGATATGTTACTCTCAATCGACTGGTATTCTATTAATACTACTGATAACGTAGAAACAGCTGTCACTTATTTCTATAAAACACTTCGTAGTGTACTCACTAGCTGTGTACTTATACATCGTTTCAAGCAAAATCAACGTTTTACTTACCCGCCCTGGTTTGACCAGGAAATAATATATTCTCTTCGTCAAAAGTGGTCCGCTTTTAAAAAATACAAACATTACGAAACTATCAATCTGCTTATATAAACATTTTTCAGCAGCCTAGAGCCAAGTGTAAAAATCTGATATCTACTGCATATAAACGTTATCTAAAACAACCAGAAAAATCTCTGTTGGAGGATCCTAGCAAACTTTGGGGTTTTATTCACTCAAAAAAAATGTTCAGGATTTCTGCTATCATGAAGCTTAATGAGCGTGAATACTCAAACCCTCAATCTATCGTCAATGCATTTGCAACTCATTCTAAAGATGTGTATATACAATCTGACCCCAACTTCTCTAATTATGTCTATATGCCTGCTCACTTTAAACAAAACTTTTGCATCAATGTTGATAGCATCTCGGAAGAGGAAGTATTTAACGCCTTAAAATGTAGTAAAAATTCATTTACTCAAGGATTTCACGAAATCCCTAGCTTTATCCTCAGGAATTGCGCGGCTGTTTTCTCAAAACCCTTTAATCTTATTCTCAAGCATTCCACTATTCTTGAAATATGGAAAAAGTCTTGCATAACGCCGATTTTCAAAAAAGGGGACGTACATGATATAAAAAATTATCGACCTATCATATTAATATGTAATTTTGGCAAAATCTTTGATATTATTCTTTTTCGAGGTATTTATCCTAGAGTCAAAGACACTATTTCTTCTGAGCAGCATGGATTCATGGCAAATAAATCAACAGTAACCAATTTAGCTTGTTTCAATTAGTTTGTAGCTGAGGCAGTAGATAATGGTAGTCAGGTCGATTGACTCGATCTAGATTTCCAGAAGGCGTTTGATCAGGTAGATCACCATATCTTACTGACAAAGCTAAAATACTATAGTTTTTCTGATTCTCGTACAATAAGGTTGAAAAAAAACAGATTAAATTTGTGAGTACACCTGGGTCGCCTTAAGAAAACTAAGTGCTCAATCCTGAAGAAGAGTTCGCTAAAAGACCCTAGTAAGATCCAAGCCTAGGATGGTTGGGTACGTAGTGTACTTGCTACAGAGTGTTAACAGATGCTCAACCGTGTGAGGCACATTACAGGTTGAACAAGATAAAAAGAGGTTGCCAGTGAATCGGCAAGAATGCGTAAGTCTGATGTGCCCTAGTCGAAGACGTGCCAAGACAATTTCATCCCTTCGTGAGTGAGGGCAGTGCACCCAGTTAGTAATGCAGGGTTTTATTCTCTTTAGCGGAAAGATAGTGCTGTTCCAGGTGATTTCCCAGTTGTGATAAAGACGCTCCTTGAGGTGGATGGGTGATTGCGAGTTTAGCAGCTGCATCGACTTGATTGTTAGCATCAATATCTTGATGAGATGGAGACCAGAGGAAATGGATGTCTTTGCCGGTTTGGTGGAGAAGAGCAAGTTGGTAGTGGATTTGTTGTACTAGAACGCAGGTTGGATACATTTGGCCCAGCAGTTTTAAGGAGTTCATGGAGTCAGTACAGATGACGATGTTATGATGTGGCGTATTACGCAAAGAATCATTTTGGACCACAGCAGAGATGGCAACGAGTTCCGCTGTTAGGATGGAGCTAGTGGCTGGTAGACGATAAAGCTGTTCACCTGATGGAATAGCATAAGCTGCACCAACGCATTCTGTTGTCTTTGAGCCATCCGTGTAAATGATGAACGAATCAGGAATGTCTGCCAGGATGATTAGAGGTGACCGAGAAATCACCAAGATGAAGAGTAAATTGGAGGTGGCCGCGAACCCAAGGAAGGAAAATTTGGGGCGGTTTAGGAAAAAACACAGGAAGTGAATATTTCAGCTCACGAAGGAGCAACGAAAAAGGACGGTAAGCACTAGAGCATAGGGACGTTTTTTTTTGAGTAAAGATGAGCTGTGAGCGTCGGGAAAAGAGGAGTTTACGGAGTGGATGAGCTACATCGGCAGCTATTTTTAAACTATAAGAGAGCAAGAGGAAGTCACGACGTAATAAGAGAGAAGGTTCGGCAGCTAAACAGGAAGGAGATGTAACAGGGGTCGTGCGGAAAGCTCCTGTTGCTATACGTAGAGCATAGTTGTGTAAAGAATTTAGGGGAGCCAACCCAGATGATTTAGCAGAGGAAAATGCCAGACAGCCGTAGTCTATTTTGGAGCGAATCAAACTTCTGTAGAGTCTCACAAGCATTTCTGAGTCGCTCCCCCAGTGATGATGAGCTAGAGTCTTGAGAAGTCCTAAGGTTTTGTGACATTCTTGTATAAGCGAACGAGTCTGGTCAAAGATCATAGCTAGATATTTGATGGTAGCCTGGAATGCGATGTTTTGATTATACAACTTGAGGACAGGTGGAGATGGAGGGGGGCGAAGTTTCTCCGATGAAAACGTAAAACCAGTATTAATGTACAAAGTGAGATCGTCTGCGTAGAGGAGGGGTTTGACTGGTAATTGAATATTAGAAACTATGTCACTTATTGCTATATTAAAGAGAGTAGTGCTAAGTACCGATCCTTGTGGAGTCCCAGCGGGCTTTCAGTTGATGTACAACCATTTACGGTGACTCGGAAGCTTCTATTAGTTAAAAAATCGGTGATAAACATGAACAGCTTGCCTTGAATGCCCCAAGTATGGAGCTTTTTGAAAATCTGAAAGCGCCAAGCCGTGTCAAAAGCTGTCTTTAAATCAAACTGACCGTCTGCGAAGGCATTTTGGTCTCCAAAGTTAAAAGGTTATCAGCAGTTGACCGGGAATTGCGGAAACCGCATTGTGTACGGTGTAGGAGATTTTGACTTTCCAGATATCAGGTTAAACGTTTATTTGGAATTTTTTCAAATAGTTTACACACAGTGCAGGTGAGTGAAATAGGTCTATAAGATGTGGCTTCAGTTTTTGGTTTTCCTGGCTTTGCAATCGGTATTATTAACGAGTAGACCATATAGAGCCCGTAAGATAAAGAGCATTGTATGCCTGGAGTAGATACAGTTTTCCAGAAGAAGGAAGTTTTTTAAGTAGCAAAAAGGAGATATCATCAGGTCCAAGTGCTGAGTTTCGACAGTTGGTAAGGGCAAATTCGAGTTCCTCTAGGGTAGTGGACAGATCCAACGGATTATAGTTTCCTGGGGAAAGTGTAAGCCACTCTTTTTCTTTTCGTTGCTTTAATTCTAAAAAAGCGAAACTGTAATTTGAGAAAGAAGACGTTTTCTCAAAAGTGTCTGCCAATACCTCTGAGATGTCGGAATCTGTTGTCTGAATCAGACTATTACTATTCAATACAGGAACATAAAGCGACGTTTTGTTGCCTTTGAGCTGTTTGATTTTGTTCCAGACTTCAGAGGGAGTTGTGTTGATAGTTATTTTGGAGATATAGTTTCGCCAGGACTCTGATTCTCTTGTTTCATTGTTTTCGTCCTACTTGTTAGATAGAAACCAGTATGTTAGGCATCGAAACTTTATATCTGATACTTACACTTCAACATTCGGTATCCCCCAGGGTTCCAACTTAGGACCTTTGTTGCTTCTACTATTTATCGACGATATTGTTGGCGAAATTTCATGCAATAAACTTCTTTTTGCGGACGATCTCAAAATCTTCACTGAAATTAAATCTGTAGATGACTGCCAAACTTTACAAAATAATCTAGACTCAGTTATGAAATTGTGTGAAAGGAATCGCTCTTCTTTAAATAAGGATAAATGTTATGTTGTATCATTCAGTAAGAAAAAAAATGTTATAGGGTGTCATTATATGATAGGTAATACTATGGTGATTAGCGTGAATGAAATCAAGGATCTAGGAGTCATATTTGATTGTAAATTATCCTTCTACCAGCACATTGTAAACATCGCCTCTAAATCACTGCAATTGTATAGATTCATCTATCGTAGCTGTCGTGAATTTCGCAATATTAAGACGTTACGTCTGCTATATACATCATACATCAGACCAATACTAGAATATGCCTCTATAATATGGGCTCCATTGTATGCTACGCATATTCTAATTCTTGGAAAAGTGCAAAGGAAATGCGCGAAGTTCTTAGTTTTTATGGTTGATGGAAATTATCCACCACGTGGATGTGACCATAATCTTTTACTTCATCGCTTCTCCCTAAATTCATTAAAGACCAGGCGTGGCATTGTATCAATTAAATCTGAATTTAATTTATTGCAAGGAATAATTGATTCGCCACACCTTTTAAGTAAAACATTTTTTTTAGTCCCTAGAATAAATGCACGATGGTCTTTAACCTTTGATGTGTCGACTAGCAGAACAAATGTGTTATTTAAAGCCCCTATACAAAACATGTGTAATAAATTTCATTTAATTTCTAGAAAATGTGACATTAATGTTGATTCGTTCCAAACAATTTGCAAATGTTTAATAGATGTTGTAGGAATTTAGTAAGAATAAGTCTATCCTGTGTTTTTTCTTTTTTTTTGTTTCCTTCTTTTTTACCAAAATCAGTCTTACCAGGTACTAGGCCCGCCCACCCACCCTCTTTTTTCTTAGAGGGTATGTCATTTGCCAAAATCGGTTTTATCTTAGCAAATGCCGATGACTAACTTTTACAAAAAAATTATACAAATTTGGAAACATTGCGAGCTTACTTATATGCACAAGGTAGAAATTTTTAATATCTTCTCTAGTAATAATTTCGGAGGCTTCCACGGTCGGAATCAATACATGATCGTTTTCCGGGTTGGAACCGTGTTAATTTGTTTTTGAAAAAGAGTTTCGCCTCTGATATGGTTGACATACTGAGTTACCGCGCTATTTTGCCAGATTCTTAATCCTGCTCCTGAAGATGCCACTTACGAAAGTGTGTGAAACGTTGAGCCCAAAAACTCAATTAACACGGTTCCAACCCGGAAAACGATCATGTATCTTCTCTAGTGTTTAGTTGGTTATGCTTTGATGTAACTATTTGTTTTTGTTTATAATTTATAAATGTCTTATTAAATGTTTCTTTGGTTTATTTATGAATTTATTAATAATGCACAACGATTAATGACCAATGCTTGTTATGGTTATTATACTAAAAAAAGTAAAAGGTGAATTTCAATCACCATCGTTACTGAAAAATGAGAGAGTAGGCCGGAGGTATTCACTCATTAGGTGTAGGTTTTTTTTGGTAATCTACATCAAAAAAACTATTTTTATTATTTTTTGGGACTCCCAAACCCCCATACATAACGTACTGAAGAGTTAATCCGCTATTGTAGTAATTTTTTGTGAACATTGGGCCGTTAGGGAAAAAATCCAAAGCGGATTCATACACTACGAGTAGAGGAGTATAATATTATTGTCTAACATTTGAATCGTTTTAAAATAGAATTATTTTAAATGACGTCATCAAATTATTGGTGGGAATGAATGAGCAAATTTTGGTTAGCATCTTAGCATCTACATGATACTCCTAATATATGTACATACAAAATTTGACAACAATCGGTTTAGTAGTCTCGGAGATTACTTAGATAATCTTGAATTAAAATGGATACAGACACGAGATAGACAGACAGACAAACAGACAGACAGACGGACGGAAACGGGACACCAGTTTTTTCGTACTCAAGGGATCATGAAACGTCGCGAAAACATAATAGTGGTCATTTTTTTAGGTTGGACAATAATAGTTTAATATTTTAAATACAAAAATTTTAAAATACATAACTAAGAACATTTTTTAAAACTCTACAATTAATCTTACATTTTTTTCTACACATCTAGTTGTTCTGTGTTAAGTTGATGAAATGAAACATCGTTTACAGAATACACTCCAGGGTATTCTATGACACTCCATTTGTTTGATTACCCGTCTAAGGGCGTTAAATCCAATTTTCATAATAATTTATTTTTAGAAGTTAAAACATGAATCATTTTTGAAAGGCAACAAAAATAATAATTAAAAAATCTTCACGGACGCGTATCGTTAAGTATTTTATTTCATGCTGTCACCAACTTTATTTAAATAAAATTTTGCAATTAAATATTTTGACAATAACCTATCTGACAGAAAAATTTTAATCTTTTACTTTTTGTGACATTCCTAGCAACGGTTCTTTAGCAAATGTTGAATAGTGCATTGCAGTACATATTAAAGAACTGCATAGTGATAGCAGGACTTGTTCGTTTTTTGCGTTTTGAATAACTATGATTCGCCTAAATTTTAGTAAAAATTTAATGTATGATTTAATTAACTCAGTTGCAGCATCAATACTGAGTTTTCATTAATTTCGAATCAACCGTATTTAATGTACCCCTGGGCATCGATTCCAATAAAATAAAATTACCAAATACAATTTTCAGATAAATTTTGCAAGCTTAGCATAAAAACGTCGCATGTAACTTGGATTGGTGCCAGCTAACGTTTAAATAGATAATCTTGAAATCTGCAGCATAATGACTGTTTTCACGATTGTTGCTTAAATAACTACATACTTTTAAATTAACGAAATAAGACTGCAGTAGTAGCAGTTCATGATAAATCTATTTGATTAAAAATCTTGATTTACTAAATTTATTTCGATAGGGAAGCACTGCAACGTGATTTTTGTTGGCAGCAATGTTGCTGAATTGCAGTAAGCAGCAGACCACTGCATCGTCAGCGAGACATATTACCCTGTCATCTGAGCAACCAGGTTGTGTATATTTCTCTAGTTAGTTCGTGCTATGTTGTCCAGTTCATGTTATTTTACGTAGAATTATTTCTGTTTGTAATCATACAAAAATAATGTTTCGTGTGAAAGCATGTCTCGAATGTTGTCGACTTCGATATTTCATCTTAGGTATCTGTATTTTTGGAGACTCAACAAATCGGGCTGACATTTAGTATTCTCCAGAAGGTATGTTTTTATTGGCAAACTTGAGCCGGTAATACGGGGCACTATTGACCGCCGCACGGAAATGTTTAATGCATTTTACGGTTAAAGTAGAAGCGGATCACAAAGGCTTCTGTTGAATCGATGGCACTGCGCGTCACATTTACCTCAACACGAATGCAATTTCCTCTGATAGTTCTCATAAGTTTGCTTTCGCGAATTGAGAAGAAATCTCGTTATGTTGATAGATTAATGGATTTACTTACCAGACTTCGAAGTAGGTTGTCAATCCATACTAAAAATGGCGCGACTTATATATTTGTTATATTATACAGAAATTTGTTGACATAATTTTTACGTACTGTAAATTTTCAAAAATTTAACACTTTTCATCCATGTATAATATTAATTCCTGTGCAACCAACAAAATTTCGATGCTAAAGGTTCAAACTTTCCGATTAAATAAGTTTCCCTATGAATGAGAATATAGCACCCTATGATCGTTTTTATTTATAGACAAAGGTTAATATGCCATTTAAATCAACGACACTATTTATTCTAATATTTCATTTATCTGATACCTGCCACAGAGTTGTTTGATTGATTATGTTATCAGAATTGGGAATTAGTAGTTTTGCCATTGTTTACTGTCAAACACAAAAGGTAATATTTGACGTGTGGATAACATATGCGTTGTAAGCGAACGTTTTGAAACAAATTATGCCGCTGTAACTCATCACCTGGGATTTCCATTGTTGCGTCAGTGTTTATACCAATTTATTTCATCGACGAACAATTTTCTGCTGTGAGTAAATCTGATAATAAATAGTTATCCACTTGTCTATGCAGGAATGTTTAATTTTGCTAATACGCGGGCTTGAAATTAACGGTAATGAATAGTAAAAAGAAATTGGATTAAATAATCCTGATTAATTTGTTTCAACGATCACAAACATTAAATAGGGTAAAGGTCGAAAATACATTGCGCGTTATGAAAGCGAGGTGAAGGTGGAAGTGGTAATGAAAACCTTGTTAAAAGTTTCCTCCATTTATCGTGTCGAAGATAAATGTCTTTCCCAAAGTCAGACAACAGGACTGCAGAAAAAATACTCTAGCTCTAAATTGAATAAAACTACTAAGATATAGTCCTCAGCATTTTTCTGTGTCTACACGATAATCCGTGTTGTGTACAGACGCTTGTGCTAAAACATCTTTGTATGTGATTGTGTATGCTGAAATTTAACTAGGATGCTGCACATGGTTTCACTTTAAAAGTACAATAGAGTCGCCTAATACAAGGTGTCTATAAATGATTATAAGGTCGAAGTAGGTCATGAAAACGTGCCGCCTCTCAGTTTTAGACTATATTAAATTCTCAAGGACGCACGTTTGTCTGCTCTTCTTTATCCTAGTTTCCTCCATATTTTTTTCTCTAGGAGCGTTATCATGTTGTAAGACTTTTTCCGTAATTTGTCGCATACTAAATATTAGGTCTGTTGTTCCCCTGCATGGTCTAAAGCCAGATTGACAATCATTTAACTGGGATTCTATTATTTTTGTTAGATTTTTTCTAGTATAATTTGATACATCATGGTAGCCGTAGTTAGTATTGATATTGCTCTATAGTTACCACACTGTTTTTGTCACCCTTTTTACGCAATGGGAGTAACACAACCGTTGTCCAGTCTTTTGGTAACTTTCCCTTTTTGCAGGCCTTGTTAATAATTTTATGCAGCATATTTGCACCTTTCTCTCCCATACATCAATATGCGAAGTTTCTTTATGCTTTTTCTTTTTCGTATTTATGATTTTCCTTTAGTCTAATTTCTATTAGGTAATGATCACTGCTAATTTTTTTGCCTCTTTTAACCCTAACGTCGTTTATCAAATTTCTGTTTTCTCTTTGTGCTAGCGCTAGATCAATTATACATTTTTTCCCTCTACGGTCCATTATTCTAGTATACATGTGTATTTCCTTATGCTTAAAATGCATATTTTATTATTATCGTATCATTGTATACGCAGTATGCTATAATACTTTTCCCGTTGTTATTTACTGGCACCTCTTCCACATACAATTCAACAAAGTGACCTAGTTCACCTGTTTAGATCACCTGTTTTCCCAACTCTCCGTTTAAATCACCTACTATCATTATCTTACGACATACTTGTTCCCTTTCCTCTTGTGGTGTCTCCCAGAATTCATCCTTGGTTGTTCGTGAGTCATTTTCAGAAGTTCCATATATGCCGTAAAGATGGTCATTTTTCCTCCACTTCCTTTTCGACATTCTACACTTATTAATCTTTACGATATGAACTTTCATTAACTGATATTTGGCACAAGATCTTTGTGTATTACTTATTATTCCCACTCCAGCCCCCGCTTTCTCTCTCTGATCCTTTCCACCATATAAGTATGTGTCCCTTTTCTATCAATATGTTTCCTTTTCCTTCCTTTTTTGTTTCTGTTATTCCCAGCAGTCAGAGTTTATTCCTCTCAAATTCTTCTAATAGTTCTTTCCCGTTTATCGCCTGTACGTTCCATGATCCCATTTTCCATGTTTCGAACTTTTCATTCCGATTTTCCTTAAGAACTGTTGCGTCCCTTTTTCTTCGTTTATTCTTGTTTCCTTTATTTACCTTATCTTGATTTTCCTGCGCTTTTCTATTCTTTACTTTAATACTGATTTTGTTCCTATTTTCTGAATTCTTCTTGTTTTCATAATATACTCGTATCATTTCTTTATTCATTGCTAAGTTCGTCTTCGGTATTCCATTTAAGCTTCTCAATTTATTTGTTAGTTTTTTGCTTTCCAATCGCTGGTTCTATTTGTTACCAGTTTTTGTTCTTTTTCACTCCAGTTTCACTGTATACCATCTACTATTATCTTTTTATAAGTTACTTTAACTATTTTTCCTTTTAATCTTAAACACTTAGCAGAATTTTATGTATATTTTAAAATATGTTGTGATAAATGCAGAAAAATGTGAATACCGAGACAAAGTCGATATACAACGAAAGTGTGAATTTACTGTTAAAATGCGATTTTTTTTAGTTTTAACGCCTTTCTTTTCGTGTCATAGAACATGTATATGATATGCGCCGGAATAGGATGTCGAGTTCGAGCTACGACCTACGAGCTCGAACTCGGTGTCACTGTCGGTGTCGGGTCGGTGTCGGTGTCAAGGTCACCGAGATCGGTCTCAACTGAGTCTGAACATTGGCATGTAACGCTCCCTATAGAAAGAAAGAGAGAGAAAGAGAGAGAGAGAGATAAACTATTAAATCAGAGTGGTGCTGATTCCGTCTCTTAGGACCCCCAGGATGCCTAAGAAAACATAACCTACGCCCACTGCTAGAATTCAAAGAGTATCTAGACCACAACGACCCTCAGGATGCAAAAGTGATGCACAGATACCTCTCGGAACTCTGTCTGAGTGCAGAAGTTGCTTGATGAATTATTCTTGCATCCAGGTGTATTGCGGCAACGCGATTAGAATGCGTAGGCGTTGACAGGCAGCGCCTCCTGTTCGCAGCGGTAGTAACTAGCAACTCGAGCAAGGTTGGGCTAAGTTGAATGTGAGCGCGATTGTAGTGTGGGCGTGATCGAGAGGACGCCACAGTCCATGTTACAACTATTTAATAAAATGTGTTCGTTTGACTGTTTCAACAACTAAATTAGGTAGAACAATTGATGCCGTTTTCACACGATTTATTACTCATTTAAGAACTGATATTTATATCACTCATTTTAGTCACTATAGGCCACCAATAACTGTATTAAATGCTAGGGATAGAGATACCGAAGACGATAACACTATGATTGAACAGTAATTTGTATTTTAAATCGAGTAAGTTATAAATACTGCTCTAGTATTTGCAAGTATTTACTTGTTACTTTAGTTGGTAAATTACACATTGTACTTTAATTTTTTTATACAATATTATTATAATAATTAATTATGATATTTCTATATATTTTATAATAAATAACAATTGACAATACATGGATATTTATTTTAATTAACCCAATCATCATCATTAATTATCATTTTGTCAAAAAATACAAATGCAACATATTTTTGGTTTTTATTATATTTTAAGAGAAAATTAATGAGAGTTAAAACTCCAACCGTGCGTCCCTGGGTCGACGCACTCTTTCTTTTTTAAATTTCGCTGTTTTGTCTTATATTTTTAACGATAATAACAGTACTGATTCTACCAATGTAACTGTGATTGTATGCGTGCCTTTACATTTGTTTAAAAAAATCTTTCGTTACCTACCCGGAACGCATTTCGAAATTTTAATTAAACGAGGTGTTTTCATTACTGAACATTTTGAAATCGATATGCGGCAAAATAATATTTAATACACTGAAATTATTTTTGAATATGAAGAGAATCAACAACATTTTTTTCTTCCAATTAAATATGTTTGAAAGCAATTCGTACCTCAAACAACGCATTTTGCCTCATTTCAGATAATGTGCCGTATCTGAGACATTGCTCCAGTTTAAAAAATTTTACCTCAAAGACAAAGATCGCTGTCAAATACTTCTTCATTACAAACATTATTTTAGACCAAAATCTACAACTTTGTCGCCCAGGTAACAAAGAAAAATTTTTTTGGTAGAATTTAAAAACACTAGCACAGTAAAAGTTTCACTGTTAGAATCAGTATTGTTTGGTTATATTACAGTTGAAAAACTAAGGCAAAATTTAGTATGATTTTTGAAATATGATATGATAAAAAGCAAAAAACGCAATTTTAAAATTAACTTTACTAACATAATTTGTGTCCGATCATGTATCAACTTCATCAGAAATCGGTGGGTTTTTGGATAATTGGCAACACGCCGCAAATTCTCCCGTATAAAATGCATTGCTTACGGGTTTTGTACTCTGCCAGGTCGAAGCGGAACGGACTTTAGATTTTTATTTAAAATTGTTCGATAGTTTTAAAATATTCCAAATATTTACATAAGCCACAAAAATGCAGGTGTTAGTTTCCCACGCCACTACCAAATTGTTGTTGCCAGTTTAATTACATTTATAATGCATGTGCTGATCATTTCATTGATGTATGAAATTACAGCCGTTTTGTCTATTACTGAAAATAAAATATTTTTTCAGTTTTTTATGCAAATAAATAATATACTTGAAGTTCTAAAAAAGTTAAACACTATTTTAAATTAAATAAGTCTTGTCAGATAGAATAGTATACGTCCTCAAAAATATATACACAAAGACAACTTTTATCATCTTTTTCAATGTTTCTATGTTTCTGAAATTTGAATCACTGGATACCAATAAGATTGGTCAGCTGTACTACAGAAAATATTTTACAATTTAGAAAATATTCGGTTATGGTAAAAATACGAGATATTTGTTCTTTTAAAAACGTCACCGCTAACTTTGCATAAAATATAAATATGTATTTATTTGCAAAACATAAAGACTGTTTATAAACTATTTTTTTTTTTCATTAATATAAAACTTCAAAACTTGTTCAATAGGTTTAATGTTAAATATATACATATAAAACATTGACCTTTGGACTTGCTTAAGAAAAAATCATCTAAAATTATTAAAACAACACACAGCCAAAATTACAGAAGCGATTTCACCAGGGTAGCAACCTTTCATAGAAAGGATAAATTGGAATTAAAATATTTACGGCTTCCAAATTTACTGCGGTTGACATATGAGTTTCAAGCGATTAACTTTAATACTGTATATTCCATGTTAAAACACAAACTTTGTCAACAACATAGATCCTTTCAAGTTTGTTACAATTAGTTGTAACAAACTAAGTATATTCCTAAGTATTAAGAAATGTAAGGATGGTTTACTAGTCGAAGAAATAGTAAGAAGACAGAGCGAAGCGTGATGCTTGTACAGAGTTTCTATAAATGATTTTTTTTTTTAGTCGAAGTAGGTCATGGATGTGTGCCGCCTATCACTTTATGCGAATTTTATAGAATGCACAAGGATTCACACTTACAATTTGCAGCTTATTGTAATGAATGATAGATCACACGGTGTACGACGACTGTAATTTTTAATTAATGCAAAATAGTGTTTTGTTCTCTTCTGATAACCATCTTTTCAGAATCTGTCTTCATCGAAGTTTGTTAAAAATAACCATGACTTTAATTTATGCAGAAACCAAAACTTGGGTAGCAATTCTTCTAAGAGCAAGTAACAAAACTAAAAATAGAAAAACGAAGCATCAATTTTAATCATCAGCAGATCTACCTGTGCCTACTTTAAAAATCCATTTGCCCATTGAATTTGAAGTGTTGCTCCAGCGAAAGCTTTTCACTCCTACAAAAATCTCGAACACGTTCCTGCAGCCCCCGTGTCCTTATCCCTGAACGACATAATCTCGTATCTGGAATGGGTTTATCGTCTTCGGTAAATAAGTGAAGGATGGCCTAATCCGACGAGATTCGTACACGGGTTAAGTGATGTACGTCGATTTTGTATAGCTGCTGGCTGATCTATCAACGCCTCACCTCTCTACATCACCGATTCTCCGACATCTTTACCACTTGTCTTGTCACGTTACCCTAACTATACACCGCGCGTCCTCGTTATGCGGAAGCTTTGATGCTTTTCTCTAGATTGGCCCATCAATCTTTCTCGTTCACGTAACGCCGCTGCACTTTATATTATTCGCGATCTCTCCTTAAAACTATATATTCTTCTTTATGGGTTTTTGATATATCTTTGTAATTGGGAGGTACTTTCCACTGACTAGATGCTACCAAGGTACAGGAAAATTCTTGTTCTTGTACAATTGTCCTTTGTGTAAGTAAAATCTGCAGTTTTTTTTTTCACTCTCGCGGAAACTAGTTTACGGTGATGTTAATCGAACAGAAAAAGCTCCCAGCGATGTGCAAGCTGAAATAGTCGTTGTCTCGGTTGTATGACACATCGTCTCGTGAAACTGATCGAAATGTAGGCTTAAATTTGCTGATAGAGCACCAACGATGATCGTTTCGTTTAGTGGTATTGGCCTCATTATCTTTATCCAAGTGTTTGTCGATAAGCGCAAATGTTGCTAAATAACTTTATTTCCGGCAAAGAGGATTTTTAGAAATGGTTGTCTGCTGAAATGTAAAATCAGCTAAGTTTGTAGTTTATGTAAGTACTTATTTTCATGGACTCATTTAAAAAATATTGATAATTTGTTTAATTAGAAAAGGTAAGACGTTTCTTCGAAGTTGCCATTTTGTCTTTCAGCCATATTTAAAATAATATATTTGCTGTATGTTTAGTGTCTGAGACACTGAGTCTGTTGGAACACTAAAATAAAAAAATTAAATTTGAAAGCTAGTGAATGAGAAATTAACGAACCAACTCTTTGCACAACATAAACTGATTTGCTTTCATGTTCTGAAACGATGTGTCAGTGGCTATATTAATTAATGTAGTTTCCTCTGCAAACAGTATGTGGTAACTCTTCTAACAATACACATTGTGCACAATGTGCCAAAAGCCTTGTTCAAGTCTAGAACCATTATACACCAAACCTTACCAACATCTACGCTTGGTATAATATCATTCAGGGGTTACTCGCCCATGGGGTCGATTAGTCAAAAAATTAAACTAATTCAGTACAATAAAAAGAAAGACATTTATTGTGGTTAAACGTCAAAATGAAAATGTTCACCATTTTGTTCAAGGCACATGTTTACTCTCTTTTTCATTTCGAAAATAATCTGTAATCCTTTCGTCAATACTCATTGCTCAATATCGTGTTACAACACAAACTCCTGCCTGCTGAGGAAATTTTGTCAAAGATGTTTGCGGTTTCTGCTCAAGTCATCTTAACAACTTCCTCAGATACTGAAGGTCTTCCACGAGACTTCCCTTTGTTGACACTGCCAGTTCGAACAAATCTGTTGATTACATCTGTAACGTGCACCTCCACCGATCTTTCTTGAATTATTAAATCGCGGCATTGCTTACAAGCGGTCACAGGATACACACACTCTTCGTTTACGAATGTTTCATTGTGATAACAACACATAACAATGAGGGTGTCTTGGTCAACAGAATAAACCATTTTCAGGGTATCCGCTTCCTAGAAAACGACTGTTTTGTTGTTTTGAGCTTGGATCAACGAGAATTACTGTTATTCACTATTGGCAAAAACTAACAAAAAAAGTTACTACCTCAAAATAGATATGTCCACTTTAAGAGAAATCTAACTATAGTTAAGTGCATTCGGTTGCTTATGAAATCAAGATTGTCAAATCACTCATATGAATTATTTAATGCAAATCAGTTTCAACAGAAAGAACTTATTTCATCAGTAGACAAATTCGTCAAAAATTAAATTTACATGAGGTAGAATAAGTAAGTACATATTTAATAAGACTAACAAGACTGGTGTAGGGAACAATAAAAGCTGGGATAATTACTATTGAAATAAATGTATATGGTATAAATTACTCAATGAGAAAAAAAGACTGAAACTGTCCTTAAACATTGTCAAATTATATTAAAAAACGTCCAACTGTGTTTTAGTCATATAACCAAGATATCTAAAGCTTGTAAGATAAAAAAACGTTAAATTATTCGTCAGCAAGTATACGAGAATTATTCAATATGGAATCCGAACAATTAATAGGACAGGTCCTTTAGCAACGTATACAATTTACGTCTTTAGTTCCGATACAATACCTCGACTAGGAGACACATCTGACATCGAATAAATTAGCGGTGACTGGAACACAGTTAGACTTCATTTCTCCATCGGTTTCATCGACATTCATCTAAAAGTTATTAGAGATTTGTTTCATATCTACAATAATGATTAATTTTCATAATAGTTATGTCTTTATTTGTAGAAGCAAAAATTGGTAGAAGATCGTTTTTTCGATTAGTTAACAGATTCGTTCAAATTTTATCATGGATGAGAGACTATATGCGGTTGAGGTAAAAATGTGGAAGTAATAACGTTAGCTATCAAGTTCGTGTTTTTTAAATAAACTCAGCGCTTGTTTGTAGCAGTTAAAACAAATATTTCATCATTGCTATTTCACTGTCAATTATTGCCTCAGTGTAAAATAAAAGTACCATTACATTCCACAATCCTATTATTATAACCCAAAATCAATCAAGCTGAAAGTGGAGCTCTTTCCAGTAAATAAATGACTCAAAATATATGACCAAAATGAATATAATTTCGATAGGCATAGAAAGCTAATGAACATTTTTTGTAAAAAATATACTGAAGGTTTGGCGACGACTTAAATAACGAACGATTTGCATATACAACATAGCAACATATTGATATTGGTGTTGTCAACATGTATCCCATCAACTAGCTACAAGTTGACGCAATACAAGTAACACCGTCGGCATGGTAACAAAGAATTTGTTGTGAACAACCAACTGGTGAAATTTCATGATGTAGGGCTTAATAGGTAGGTTTATAGTACATATAACTTACACAAGCCTGCGAAATATTTTTTTTATTTTGCTGAGGTCATGAAACTAAATGATCTTTGTTAATTAAAATATCCTAAATTTAATTCTAAAAAATGTATCATTTTATTACGTCGGGTTTTTGTCTATCGATAAAACAAAATTAAAAATTAAATTAAAAATGCTTCAGTGAAATTTATTTGTTTTTACAGAACATACATATGAATATTTTCTACCTAAGAAAATTTTGCTATTTTCTATATCCTCTTCTTTCAGTGTCTGTTGAATATATGTATTTTTGTCTGATCACTTTGTGGCGTTTCACAAATTAAAATCTTTAATGTCTTGATGGAACCGTTCTGCTCACTTAATTCTTCAAAATTTATTGGAAAGTAATTAGGGACGGAGAATACAAAAACCAACGCTCATGTTGCAGCTCAGAACGTGAAAATTTTTTTTTTTTTTTTTTGATGTTCTCGACAATATTTTCATAATTAGAATCTTCATGATTTTACAAGAATTTTCTTATTTTTTTTTTATCTCGGAGCTAAAACGTTCCTCGACGTTGTCCGATATCTAGACGCCATTGTCTTCGGTCTTCACATTGTCCATCGCGTAGATTTCTCAGACTCATTGATTTCCTAACTCCTTCCATCCAGGTCTTTTTGGGTCCACCTCTCTTGTTTTATACTGGGGTATCCAATTCATTGTTTGTTTGGATAATCTGTAGTTGTCCATACGTTTCACATGACCCTGCCAAGAGTGTTGTCGTCGTTCAATGTCCTTTATTACTGTCTCTTCTTGTTTCATCTGTCTTCTCATCTCCTCATTTCTTATTCGATCCATTCGGGAGATTCTTGCTGATCTTCCCAGTGCGTCCATTTCTGTTGCTTCTATTGTTCGTTTATATTTTTCAGACATTCGCCATGTTTCCAACCCATAAATTAACATACTTTTGATTATTGCACTATACATGTTGTACTTCTTTTTTTTTTTCGTTGTGTGCTTACTCACTATTGCTCTTCTGGCCTGTATAATTCTACTCCTTATTTCTTTATCGTCTGTACCGTTTTTATCAAATATTACGCCTCAATACTTGTATTCGTTGCAAGCCTCTATTTCTTCTGTGCCATCTATGTGTAAATTTTCTAATCCATCTCCAATTTTTAGATATTTGGTCTTTTGGATGTTCATTGTTAGTCCCCATTCTGAGTAAGTCTCTTTTAGCTTGCGAGTCATATTCCAGATCTTCCTTGTCTCCTGCAATAACCGCGTGATCTGAGAATTGTAGACTATAAATGGTTCTATCGGCTAGAGGTATTCCTATTCCGGAACATTTTTTCTTCCATTTCAATAACGCTTCTTTTATGTAAATTTTAAACAACGTAGGGGATATACAACATCCTTGTCGCAATCCCTTTGTTATATAAGGTGGCGGTGATAGTTTATTTCCTATCTTAACTCTTGCCGCTGAATGTGCATATAAATTCTTGATGGCAGTGATCACACTTTGATTTAAGTTTGTCTGTGGCAGTACTTCCCATACTCGTAGTTTATCGATGGGGATGTTGTCATACGCTTTTTTGAGATCTATGAATAATATGTGCGTTTTTAGATTCACGGCTGATCTCTTTTCTATGATTTGTTTCATGATAAAAACGTTGACCGTACATGATTGTCCTCCTCGAAAGCCACTCCGTTCTTCTTCATCTGTTATTTCTTTCTCTATCAGTTCTCTTAAAATTCTTCCATATAACCTGCTCATTGTATCCGTAACTGAAATCCCTCTGTAGTTTTGATAGTCACTGTTGACGCCTTTTTTGAAAATTGAGATATATATGCCATTCTCCACTCTCGGTGTTTCATGACTATTCAGACATTCATTTATTATTCGAGTTAGTGTTCTGTAAAGTTTGCTTGTCTCACTTTTCAGTAGTTCTGCATATATTCCTTCTGGTCCACAGGACTTCTCATTTTCCATTTTCATTACGTTCTTTTTTATATCATGTTCATCTACACTTACTTTCTTTCCTTCAATGATGACTTTAGGATTGTCTTGGTCGTGTTGCTGTCGTGTTTCTTTAAGTAATTTTGTCGTAATGATCCTTCCACTGTTCTATTGATATACTTTGTATAGGAATCTTTTCTGTGTCGTTTTTCCGAATTCTATTAATAAATTTCCATGCTTCCGTACATTGTCTTCCTCCGATATAGCTTTCAATTTCTTGACATTTCCTATCCCACATCTCATTCTTCTGTTGATTTATTTTCCTGCTTATTTCATTTTTAATACTGTTTGTCTTCCGTCGATTTCGTAGACAACCACTTTTTGTATATCTTCTTTTTCTTCTCTATTACCTGTGATATTTCTTCTGTCCACCATATTTTATTACTCTTCTGTCTTTGTTTCATTCCTAGCGCTTCTTGTGCAGCTCGTTGAATGCTACCTATAAGATTGTTATAGGTTTCTTCAAAAGTCATATCTTCTGAGAGAGTGAGGTATTCGTCTAAGCGTTTGTAATACAGATATTCGGTACTTTCCTATAGAAGACTATCCAAATTGTATGTGGTATAGTTCACTTTAGTCTCTTCTGTGCTTCTTTCTTCACTTTTCATTTCTCTGATGGTGTTCCACCTGCGTATATTTATTTTTGCTCTTAGTAGATAATGATCGCAGCCACAAGTTGCTCCTCTATGTACTCTGACATCTAAAAGTTGTAGAGATGTTTTCTGTTTTAAGATTAGATAATCAATAATGATCAGGTATATTTATGAATCCACTTATGCTTATAAAACCCATTCGTAATCTTTAACTCGTTATGCGTACAAAGATCTATTAGTCGTGTTCCATTATCATTTACTGTATCTTCACCAAAGGGACCCCCAACATTATCTTGAGACTTCTTACCCGTCCGTGCATTACAGTCACCTAGCATAATTATTTCTCTGTTACTGCCGATATTTATAAGCACGCTCTAGGTAAGCAGAGAAAAATGTTGTGCCTCGGTGGGATTCGAACTCCACGCCTCTCGCTCTCCGGGCAAGTATCCTAACCACTGGACCACGAGGCCACTTATCTTTCTCTGCTTACCGACGTGTTACTGTGCCGCCACAAAGTCATTAAGTTTTTCGAAGAATTCATCTTTAATGCCAGTCAATTCATCGTCTGAAATGGCGTATATTCCTAATATTGTGATTCTTTTACCATGGATATTTATATTCACTCTGATGATATTTTCACTTACTGGTTCCCAGCTGGTAATATTTGTCTTAAATTTGTTATACTCCTCGTTTAACGTGATTTTCGTTTGATTCTCCACTATTACACAGATGAATATATTTGTCAATCATTTTGGATCCGTTTCCTTTTCTTTTCGTTTCTAGAAATAGATGTACTGTCTCTGTTAGAGACAGTACATACGTCATTTCTGTTATTATGTCCGGTATTTTACCTCGACTTCCTTGTACGTTCCATGTACCACCTTTTCTTTGCGTTATGTCGTTTCCCGTTGTATCCATTCCATACTTTTTTAATTACATCTACATATTTGTTTTTTTCTGAACGGCTCAGTACGTCTCCCCCCTCTACACTCAATGGATAAAAGGGGGTAAAAGATAATGAAAGTGTGTATCTATTTGATTTATAGATTTAAAAAAATCTAGGTCACACATAAGTTTTCGAATTCGATCAAAAAATATGTTGTCATGTTGTCGATATCCATCAACACAACAAGTTGCCAACATTTCGTTGGCCGGTGTGTACTTACCTGGGGACAAACTATCTCAAAATTAGAATTTCCGGTTTTCAATATTTGTAATCAGACCAAAATTTAAGTTCAAAAATGTATACCAATATAAATAAAAAAATGACAATTAAGAAATAAATCTTTTTGAATGAACACTAAGACAACGCAACGAAAATCAACAGACTGTAGTTTCGAGTTCATTAGGTCTCACTAGTACAGCATATTTCTCAATGGTGTCTATATTTGAATATTAATCCTTATAAGCCTACAACAAACAAATTAAGATTAGTGAGACATAAGAGAGAACCATTTCTCAATTCCACATTTTCATTAGTAATCTTGGTTAAAACGTATGTACTATTTTAGAAGCACGGGAGAACTTATTCTGACCGTTGTAGATATTTCACTCACAAAATTTTTCTAAATTGAATGAACTAGAACAGTCACAGGATGGAAAATGAGATACAGTTCTTGAAGTACAAACGGATAATTTTCATGTAAGCTAAAACTTTAATTAGCCAGTCTTCAATTTAAATTTCGAGAATCGCTTCTGTTAACAAATCCCATCCATACAGCATTATTAGTGCAAGTAAGCAAACCGATTACGAAAATGATTAGAATTTTGTATTTTTGTTCGTAACCAGTTTAAAGAAAATGGACTTTTTTACTTCACGAGCGTATGGATGGAAGTATTGTAATCGAGTCCGTCGACCTTTCATAACCTCTAAAGTACTAAGAAATAAGTCTCCCGTTTCCGTCTGCCTGTTTGTCTGCCGTCTGTCCGGATTTTTATTAGGCAGATAATCTCCGAAACTACTTGTCAAATTTTGTATGTATGGTAAAACACAACCCAAAATTCGGCTAATCAACCCCACCAACAATTTGATAACATCTGCACGTTATATTGCATAATTAACATTACCTATTTTGTATGAAATAATATACTCCTGTACTTGTGGTGTATGAATCTTATCTTGATTTTGTTTATTATTGCTGTATTTAATTATTGTTTAGACTGCCTTGTTCTTTACTAACACACAAGACGCAACCTCGTTACAACTGGTGTAGCTCAGCCTGCTTCACAGATCCAGGTCGACAGGAGGAAACTAGCTGGCGCCATAACTTTTCTTATTTTTTATTGATCAAATTAAGAACGAGTCGCCCCATTTTTTCGAAAATGTGAAAATGCGCTCGCCTTTATAACGACAAAATAAGAATTATAAGAATAATATTCAAACACTTTGTTCAATTGAGGCTTATTAATAATTTTAATTCTGTTTTTCCAATCAAACAAATTTCTACGTGACATTCTTCCGATGTATAAACATAAACACTTCAAGCACTACCCATATAAGTCCATTTTCCGGTTGGTTATCTGCTGTAAATATATTTTATATCGTTCGTATTTGTGCGGCTAGAGTCGGATTTACAGGGATGCTGGAGCATCAGGCCCCCGAAGTTAAGAGGCCCCTTCTAAATGTAAAGGAAAATAAAATTTATTTGTTTTTAATTTGGTTATTACAAAAATCCGATTTCGTCCTCGCTTGAGCGTTTGTTGACACATCTGATCTCGAGATTGTGCAAAATGCAAAAGTGGCCACTTCCAGGTGTTCCAATAGTCAGCCGCCTACACAAAGCGCTTCCACCGGCTGTCGGTTATGTTGTGTTTTCAGTATCGTTTCTCATTCTTATTCTGTTGTATGTTAAAAATTTTAAAAAATTACTTGCATAATTAATTTTGTTTGGAACTATCCTTTGAATCAAAAGTGCTTAGCCTTCTACTTTGTTGTTTTTTTCTACATATGTATATTAAAGTATTGACAATATGTAAATTAAATTTTCTAACACATCGCAAAATCTAATTTTATAATTTTTCAAAGAATCGGTATTTGTAGCACTTATACTATAGGCGCAGGCAGGGCCGGCTCTAAGGGACCAAGCGCCCCGATGCAACTTACTGTTCAACGCCCTTAAAAAAATTTTTGTAAAAAAAAACAAATAAAGTTTTGTAATCACATATTTTTGTAGAGAGATACTTTTTATTAACAAACATTCATAAAATTATGATGAATCAATCTTAATATATAAAAGTGTTTGTCTTAACTGACAGACTGACTGATTCATCAACGCAAAGCCTAAACTACTGAAGCTACAAACATGAAATTTGGACAGTAGGTTCCTTTTCTGTCATAAGCACCCATTAAGAAAAGATGTCCCTACGGGGACAAAATCGGGGATGAAACTTTGTGCAGAAATCCCGTGAGTTTTTAAGTCAGACGGGTTCACTGGGGCCCTGGAGGAGTGAACGAGATGAAAAATGATAATTTCGGAGATTTCCTCGGTCGGAATCAATACATGATCGTTTTCCGGGTTGGAACTGTGTTATTTCTCAAAAAAATTTCGCCTCTGGTATGGTTGACATACTGAGTTACCGTGCTCTTTTGCCTTATTCTTAACCCTGCTCCTGAAGATGCCACTTACGAAAGTGTGCGAAACGTTGAGCCCAAAAACTCAATTTACACGGTTACAACCCGGAAAACGATCATGTATGAAAAATGATGAGTCCTAATTGCGAATTCCACGCAAAAGGAGCTGCGGGCAAAAACTTTTCTATAGTTTAGGAAATATCGTTGTACCCTATAAAATTTTATTGACAATAACGAGACGGACAGTGGTACAATAGCAAGAGATATTTACAACTTAAAGTTATCGCGTGGCGGTAATCCGCAGACCTTAAATTTGCGTACAATTACCTGCTAAATGTTCTCCGACAAATTCGGGGGGACTGATGGGAGCTATAAATATTTCTTACCATTGTACTACTGTCCGCTTCGTTATTGTCAATAAAATTTTATAGGGCACAACGATATTTCCTAAACTATACGTAGTATAAGTATAAAAATATTTATATTGCAAACGTTTTTCAATTTTTATTATTGTAAAATTGATACGATTTCCTAGTTATTTTTAATTTAGACTTACCTCAATGTTAATCGAAATTTAAATTTAAAATTAATGATGACAAGAAGCCACGAAATGATACACAGAACCAAATTCGGCTACAAACAGGAACAGTGAAAAATATAACAAAACTGTTGAACAATCACCACAACCAAAACCAACCGACTAGACTTGGAAAATAAATTTTTTAAGTATGCCGACATGGACTTTTATGGTAAAAACAAACGTGACAAATGTTAAGAAAAACATCTGGTTGTGATCATACCGCTGTCTCGTCAAATTGTTACCAAGATAATGCATCATAAATCTGGTTATTTTTTGTCTGTATTGATCTAAAGGTCCCATCACCCAACCCAAAGGCGCACTCTTTTTCAATTATTACAGTTTGATAGTGCCAGGAATTGACTTCTTGGGATCTGTTTTGGTGGTCATAGTGGAATGTTAAAATGTAGGTTTTTCTGAAAAGTTTTCGATGGGCACCTTGGTCTGTTACTGTTATAATATTTTGTTGGTGGTGATTCAATGGAAATCTAACATTAATTTATTTTTATAGAGTTATTAATATAAAAGCATAGGCGGCGCCCGCCGCCCGGCGCCCCTTGTCACGGGCGCCCCGATGCGGTGCATCTTTCGCTTACCGTGTTGAGCCGGCCCTGGGCGCAGGGGAAGTTCTGTCGAAATAAACATCGACCAATTATGACAGCCGGGCGATCGGTAAATCCAGAAATTTTCAAACTAGTGCGACGATTTTTTATGAATAACTTGTACAAAAAATTAGAGCAACATTTTCAGCATTTGTTACGTTGATTTTTAAGCAATTTTAACCTATGCTGCAGAAAGCTAATAATAATAGTAATAATAATATTCTCGTTATAAATACCAGAGAATTACGTTCTGTTTGAAACTCTCTGAATTTCGAGTTGAGAAAACAGTTTTAAGAAAAACAAAGAGCGAATAAAACATAGCGGAAAATTCTAATGTTAACTGGTCCTCGAACGTTGTGTATACAAGGTTTCCATAGCTTTTCGAAAAAGAAGTTTATTTATTAGATTTTGCTTCGTCGTCTTTAAAATTCTTGATGCGATGGAGTATTAAAAACATTTGCCTGTTATTTTGTTTAGTAATTTTTATAAATAGTATTTAAAAAGGTCAAAACATTGTACATATTTTCACAAATGTTGAAGTATTTTTTCAAATAACTAGTAAATATAAAACATTAAATACATTTTATGTATCTTATGGGAATTCTGTGCCTAATTGTCAACGTATAGCGGACGCTGGAAGTCAAATCAATACTCTTCACATCCAAAATAAAATCGCTCTCGCTTTAATTAAGCCATTGACGAAAGAGGGCTTTTTATTTAATTTGTAAAGAGTCTCAATGAAATTAAACGTCAGCTTAAGTAAATGTATAGTTTAAATTGCGCTTCCTAATTTCTTTACAGCACTAATGACTTAAATGACAGAATACGCGAGTAAAGCGACGCTAACAATCATGAGCAATTTACAGTTCCTTAGAGACAAAGTATAATTATGAAGATGGTTGAAAAGCACATTAAAGTGCACACGTTGAAAGCTCTAGCCTATAAAACAGTTTACGACTGTTTAAACTGAGCTTCGCTGTAAAAACTGAGTACTCGACTACCCTCCGAATAGACTAGGGCCTTTTTTACGAATATTTCACGCCAGAAATCCTCACTTCTAGTTGGAAGCATTGCACAACACCGCAATACCAAAGCAATAATGTGTTATGATCAAGCTGAATACCCAAACAGCCAGCCCTTAATAAAAACTTTTACTTTATGGGGTGCTGCCGAGGTGGATATTAGCGACATCACAATTTGCCCAAAAATGTTCTCTAACTCAACGATATAATAAAACTTAAACCGTCGACATGAATTATTTATTTTTACAATGGTTTTGTTTATGTAAGGCGGCTCTTCTGAAAGAGTGCAATCTGTCATACGTAGCATAAATATAAATAGGGGAGTCGGAAGCAATGAATGATATATTAAACGAAGGGTGGAACAAACTTGTGAAAAGTTTTAACGCTTTAAGACGGTGTAACATATGCGTTTTCTGACGACACATCTTTGGAACACTCCTTTTCTCTTCTCGTCACACTTATTTGCATTAAAGTAGAACGAAACCCAGCCGGGAAAATATCTTCCCATCCTCTTCGAACTATGACGACAATTTCGAATAACCCGTAAAAACGGTATTTTAAAATTATACAAATTGACATTTCATACTGGTAACACAGTGGAATCAACTGTTAATATTTTAGTTAACATATGATATATCAAATAGTAAATAAACAATATGGGACCGAAATTTATATATCCGCTGCGCTAATTTAACAATATGTACCAATTACGTCACTATCTCGTTTACAAATTTGCTATGAAGTAGTTCGTGGTGATTGGTGAAATAATAACAATCGTTACAATTTGTCATTCATTTTTTACTCCCCAAGTGTAAGCTAAGGAAGTATTATAATGGGGTCCAGCAAATGATTGGCTACTTTCAAGTTTTCGAGACATTGCATGACCCCTAGTATACAAAAAAGTAAGTATCTCGTTTCCGTTTGTATATAGTCTGCCTATTTATTCGCATGACGTCTGTCTGTCGTCTGTATCGAGTTTTATTGGACAGATAATCTCCAAAACCACCGGACCGATTGTGGTCATATTTTATATGTATGATAGGAATATCGTGTAGATGGGAGAAATACGTCTTAAAAACGGATGCATTCTGAACACCGTACTATATAAATTTGAACGCTGCGCTCTACTTAAACAAATGATCGCGTAGAAGTGCTTGACGGTTTGAAGGCCGAAATTTTAAGTCTAAAGCAGAAAGTCGAGGAATTAAAAATCATCGAAAAACTATGGCGATAACTGGGAAGTGTCCTAACAATGAAGATGAATTATTGGATGAGGCGTGCGACTAATGTTCTATTAGTAATTGGTCAGAGTCAAGTGAAACAAAAATATGTCGATGAATTGGAAAGAATTTTAAATCTTGTGACAAGTGATAATGTCTTTAGTGGGAATATACCTAATTTGATTGCAAAATTTTACCTACTTGCCTTACTGTCCTGTTAATATTATTATAGCTTATATTCGTCAAGCTCAAGAGTTAATGCCGAAGATGTAAAACTTTTTTTTGAACTTTTTTCTTCATTATGTTCATTACCTGGTGATAACGTAATCATCCTAGTACCAGTTATTCTGATTACTTATTAAACCCTCAATTAAATTAGACAAAAATTAATTCACTACTCGACTTTTTTGACTACTTTCAAAAATCTTTTATTCCATCCAGTCTCTTGAGTACAACTTTTACATATCGCTGTACCCCAGTTTCTACAAAATTATTTAATGAGCAAGTAATATACAAGGTTTTACAGAAAATGAAAAAGAAAATGACATCGGGACTTGACAAATTACCGTCTTTTCTTCCTTAGATGTAGATCGATTGAGACTAATCTCTGCTGTTTCACTCAGTTTCTTGCAAAATAATTTGATGATAAAGCCCAATTTGATTGGATTTATACTGACTTTTCGAAAGCATTTGACAGATTAGAAAACTTTAAGCTGCTAAAGAAATTAAACAGTTTCGCTGTATCTAATGCATTGATCAAATTATTCAGCTTTTATTTAAAGGGCAGAACGCCAACTGTCATTCTTAGTGGTCTTCACTCGAATCCAATAAAAGTCACCTTTGGGGTTCCACAAGGATCTCGGACTCTTGTTTTCATCATGCTTATTAACGATATATTGTATAACTTGGATTCTCAATACCTTCTTTACATTGACGATTTGAGGATATTTAGAAAAATATCATCTTATTATGACCACTTTAAACTTCAGTTAGATCTGTGGAACGTTGAATTTATATGCCTCCAAAAAGAAATGTCGTTTAATATTTCGAAGTGTGGTATGCTGATATATTCTTTGAAACACATCAGCGGTTATGAGTACAAAATAGGTGGCTGAGTGCTTGGAGTATCCTGTTAGGGTGGTTAATTAATAATATTAATAATAATAATAATCAAATAATCCCATATTGATGCAGTTTCTCAATCAACAAACCTCCGGATATTTCTTTAATTTATAAGTCATGCTCAAAATTTAATACACAACCACAAAAGAGTGAACAATATATATTTATATTAAGCGAGACTTGACATTTATGCAATAAAGCAGGGCATACACTATGGGGAAAGAGTTCAAAACTCGCACAAAAAGAGATGGAAAAAATAATAAACTCAGTGGCATTCCGAGAACTATGATGATAAAAAACTAAAGAATTTACAACATACTACTTCTTCGTCACTCAATATGTCACCTTCTTAGAATTTATTACCCGAACAATGTTACACGTCTTAATACTACAGTCGACACATTTTATTCTAATGTCTGTGCATCGAAATGTAGATGTTATGGTATTAACAGAAACATAGCTAACTGATGGAGTTTTTTTTTACTCATTTTTTTCCTGATAGCAATAATAATAAATAATAATAATAAATTTATTTCTCATACGTAAAACAAGTACATTAAAGCTCGTCAAAAAAAAAGTTAAGTATATAATTGTATAACATATAAAATTCTACACAAACATATATACATATATAGATTCACAAACACTTAAAAATGACTACATTAAATTTCCGTTAGCACAAAAGTCTATAAACTCGCTAGTACAGTAAAAACTATGTGATTGCAGCATTGTTTTGATTCTACTTTTAAAGCAATTTCTTGGAAGGCATTTGACAGTATATGGTACAGCATTAAACAATTTTACATAGATGAAGTTTACCGACTGTTGTGTCTTTTGCAAACGGCAATAAGGAATAGTTAATTGACTGCGATTTCTTGTATTGTAGCAATGATTGTCAGAGTTTAACAAAAATTTGGATTGATTATCAAAAGTATAGATTAAAGTGTAGTAGATAAACAAACAAGGCAGTGTTAATATATTTACAGATTGAAAAACATTTTTACAAGAAGTTCTTGAACTAATTTTACAAATTATCCTTAAAGCTTTTTTCTGAATTTTAAATATTCGTATGGCACTAGAAGAATTACCCCATAAAAGAATACCGTATGATAATACTGATTTGAAGTTGCAGTTTCTAATGAACAGAACAGAACTAATTTTCGCAGTTGGAAGAGAATTGAGTTTAATTTTTTAGCCAAATGATCAACGTGGCTTTCCCATGTAATTTTTTTATCCAGATGTAGGCCGAGGAACTTGACTGTTTCAGATTCTATAACTTCTTCCGGTCTCAATGAAAACACTATAGATTGATTTTTTTCTTTGTTCATACCTAGGCCATTATGTGATAACCAAATCAAAGTGTTGTTTAATGCAATATTTTCCTTGGTTTTAACTTCATCCACCGTGGTTGCACTATTAATTAGAGTGGTGTCGTCCGCAAATAGGATGGTATTCATAGAACAGGAGTTTACAGGCAAATCATTGATAAATACAAGAAAAAAAATTGGCCCAAGGATTGATCCTTGTGGCACGCCAATATTAACCGTCTTAAGCTCTGAATATTACTTTTTTTCGTAAACTGTTTGGACTCTGTTTTTTAAATAGGACGATAACAGTTGGTACATTAAACGTCTAATGCCGTAAAATTTCAGCTTCTGTAGCAATAATTCGTGACTTACACAGTCAAAGGCCTTGCTCAAGTCGATTAGTGTGGCGCAAGTAATTTTTCGATCTTCAAAGTTAAGCAAAACATTTTCAATTAATTCAAGTGTAGCCAAAGTTGTTGATTTGTTCGCCCTAAATCCGTATTGTTCTGCTCAAAATAAAGTACAATTCGGTTTTTTAATATAAGTTCAAAGATTTTGGATAACATGGGCAACAATGAAATGGGCCTGAAGTTATTGGGGCTATTTAAGTCACCTTTTTTATCGACAGCAATTACTTTCGCAATCTTAAGACATTTGGGGAATATCGCTTCTGAGATGCATTTATTAATCAAAAAAGTGTTTTATTACAGTAGTGTTTAAGTCGTAAATATCTCTCGAATTCGATGCCTTGAGACCCATGAGACAATTGTAAATTTCAGTTTCATCGGTCGGTCTTACAAATAAGGTGTTACCGGATTGAATTTTTAAATTTTGTAAATGTACTCCCGAGTTGTATGTTTGTGAGTTGTTACAAATACTGCGACCTATATTACTAAAATGATTGTTAAATTAATCTGCACTTATACCACTATGTTTTAAGTTGTTATTTCTTTTTCGATTTAACTCGTGATTGATAATAGTCCAAGCAGCTTTCGATTTGTGAAAAGCAGATTTAAGTAAATTATCATAGGCCGATTTTTTAGCCTCTATTAAGCTACTGTGATAATCTTTTTTTAATATGTTGTAGAGACTATTATCATCATGGGAATTGTGTTTCTCATCCTGCATAGGTCTTCGTTAAACCAAAAAATATTTATATTCCTATTTTTGGAATGTTTGCTTATTTTCTCAGGAAAAACTTTGTAAAATACATTTAAAACTAACGTATTAAGGTTGTCAAAAGCGTCCTCTGCACTTAAACTGTCATCATATATTTTAGCAAGATCACATTTTGAGAACTCATTATAAAATAATGGTAGCTTATGGGTTTTAATTGGACGGTATACAAAAGATCCTTCTTGATGCATAATAGTTTCATATCTAGTTCCAAAAAAATTCCAGAGTGATCACCAAATTTTTCATTTACGACCTCTACTTTACAATATGGCAACTCTGATTGTATGTAAATATTATCGTAACAAGTGCTGCTCTTTTTGTTGATTTTGGTCGGCGCTGGTACTAGATGATACAGATTGTATGAATTTAAGACGTCCAATAGGGAATTCTTATTTACATTTTTGGGAAGAAAATCAATGTTAAAATCACCACACAGTATTACCTGAGATTTAAAATTAGTGTATATATAATCAATTAGTTGGCTAAGCTTGATCAGAAATTCCTGTAGGTCTCCATCCGGTGAGCGATACACGGTAAGGTATATTAAGTCCTGTTCAATAATCCGGACTGACACTGCTTCAAATACCAATTCTAAACAAAACTGTTCGACGTTAATTTCTTCGCCCTGAATGTTGTTCTTTAAATAGATTCCAACACCACCATGTATACCTTTTTTCCTACAGTAAATGCTTATTAGGGTAAAGTTGCTAAAATTGTACAAGTGTTTTTCTTCTTCTTGTAACCAATGTTCGCATACTAAAAATATATCCACTTTCCCTGTTTGTAAGTAATCTTCTAATCCCAGCAGTTTATTACGTATGCATTGAATGTTAATAAAAAATGTAATAAAATTATTTGATTTATATGTTGAACTGTTCGGTGGTAATTCTGTTATTCTAAAAATTTAAACCGTTGAACTTTCACTCCCTTCGGCCAAAATTCGGGGTTGTACAATGTTTCTACAAAAGAGAGTATTGTGTTGGATAGAATTTTTTGGGGCGTGTGGTTCAAGTCTGTCCTTGCTATGGCCCAAAACAGTTCGTTTATGTCTGATCGTCTCAAGAAATAATTCTTCAATTCCTATTTAGACAGTTTACTCCGATAACCAATTCCAAAAGGAGACAATCCAATTTTCTAGTATAGTTCGCGTATTCCAATTAAGTTAAATTAAAAAAAAATCCCAACGAGGTTAAGATTTGAACTGAAGCTTGCAGACTTCACTCGAACTCAGCGGAGATCTCAAGTTACTGATTAATTCGCACGTTTACGACGCATCTAACTATTTCGCGCGTCCTGGAGATATCGGTTATGACATGCAGTGAATATTGTACCAACACTTTTGTAAAACAGCTGTGATTGATTATAACTCAATGGCGATTCATAAACTACAAGTGTAGGAGTATACAGGGTGTTAGCGAAGTGCACCGACAAAAAAAGTGGAGTGGTTCCAGAGAGCATAAGGAATGAAGAAAACTCCTATTCTATTATCAAAAGTTGCAAAGTAAATTTACCCTTTATCCAAGCTTCATTCGCGCCGCTGTAAGAGGCGCTATCAGATTCAATTAATTCAGGTTATGAAAAAGCATAGCAACCAAAAACTGACAATGAAAGGCGAAGTTTGAAAAATCTCAAGTAAAAAGTCAAAAGTATTTTTTCAGAAATAATCAATCTGAAACAATTTTACATTTTGGAGTAAAGAATTATTTTAAATGGTAGTAATTAGTCATTTTTACTTAATTTTCCCTGCGTCGAGGTCCTATTAGAACGAGGGTCGGCGAACCACTGTCCAGCGTCGCGGGTTTTCTTTCCCGTTTTTCGCGTTCCGCTGTGGTTTTTTCAGTTCTTTTAAGAACGCGGTTCTGGACAGTGGTCCGCCCATCTTGGTTCCATTGGAATTCCGACGCGATAGGTAATCGTCTGCGTGTTCTTTTTCAGGATGTTGTCATTTTCTCTAGTTATGTACAGATTTATTAATGAATGAGCATAGTTAACAAAAAGAAACTACTAATAAGAATAAAACTTTTCAACGACGATAACTAGCTAAACTTTACTAATCAAAATAAAAATAAAGAATAAAATTAACCCAACGTTAAACAAACTACTACAACAAGTTTTCGAAATGACGGCCTCGATTATGCACACATGCTTCTGCTCGCCGAATTAACGACCGCTGTGTTCTTCTAACCATATCTGGAGTATTTCTATTCTGGGCAGGAACATTTTGAATGCGATTTGTTAACTCTTGCACCGTATTCAGTGGAGTTTTATAAACTACCTGCTTCATCTAACCCCAACAAAAAAATTACAGGGATTGAGATCGGGAGAACGAGGTGGCCACAACACAGGTCCAATTCATTTGTTTGGAAAGTTTCTGTCAAACCATTCCCGCACTTCTACGGTATAACGTGCTGTGGCCCCATCATGAAGGTACCATAGCTCCCTACGAACATTTAAGGGTACATTTTCCAAAAATGGTCCTAAATCGTTATTTAACAAATATAAATACGCAATCGTCATCAAGAGAGGGGACAGAACGTATGGACCTATCAACTTTTTGTCAACCAGGCCGGCCCAGACATTTACTGAAAATATGTCTTGAAAATGCGTTTCCCGTATGGCATGCGGATTGTCATCAGACCAAGTATTAGTATTACGAGAATTAAAAACTCCTTCTTTTGTGAAAGTAGCCTCGTCAGTGGTCAAAAGCTTCTCCACACAGTCTGGTTGCTCCCTATTTTTTGGCAGCAACCACCCGCAGAACCGCATTCGACGAGGCAGGTCTTTTGGTTTCAGGGATTGCACGGGCTGCACGTAGTATGGGTGAAGCCCTTGTTCTTTTAGGGTTCGCCACACAACAAACGGAGAAACTCCTAATCTGTATGATAATCTGCGAATGGTTATGCTTGGGTTTTCTTCCACAATTTCTAGTATTTCTGGTTTCACGTCTATAACATGTTCGGTTCTTTCACGAACGGCACTAACTGTTGTGTGATGAGGCAATCTTCGGCGTGGAAATTCCTCCTGGTAGAGACGCTGCGCTTCATGAGCATTTCCGAATGCTCTTCCGTAAATCAAGACCATATCCGTCATTTCGGCATTAGAAAAAGCTGCCATTTTAAAAGTCAATAAATTTGACGGAATTTTTAGAGTTACTTACTAAGCAATGCAGATTACGTTTTTTTTTTAATTTTTACAATGCACCTACAGTGGTACATTTTTCTTAGTAACTAGATTATCTTTTTAATCACTATTAACTCAGTAGCGTACATGCGATTTTAACCAAATTTTCAATCAATTTTATTTCGAAAACTAAAACAATTTTATTACAACATTTTATTCTTAATGATATCTACTCATCCAGATCAATTTTCAGTTTTTTTTGTCGGTGCATTTCGCAAACACCCTGTATGTAGTTTTAGAAACGTTAAATAGGAACTCACTCAGAAAATAAAAAATACCAGAGAAAGTCTAAATTATTACATCACTTAGATACAGTTAAGACTCTAAGAAGGGTCATAAGAAATGCACCGATGTTGTCCACTAAGTTTCAAATACTATCACTAAACTGTAATGCTCGGGGATTTAGAGCCTGATTTCGTTGACTTATAATTTTTGCCAAAATAAGTTTCTATAATGTCTTGCTTTAAAGATATAGTTAAAAAAAAAGATTTCCCTTGATAACTCACTATGTCGTACAATTCTAAAAATGTTTCCATAGTGTATATCAAATTTTTCAAACTTGGTGGCATAATTTTCTTTCTATTTTTGTCAATAAAATACATATATACATTTCAAATTATATAATTGCTTTTTTTCAAAATGTTGTATCCCCAGAATTTTTGAACACACCTCCACGGAGAGGTTTGCCAGGATTTGAACGAAATGTGCCACCATTAACACACTCAAAACGTGTATAAAAAAAAAATTACACTTTTCGCCGCTCCTAAAGCTTGTTCCTGTAGCTGACCTAATACTCAATATATTTAATATTAAAATTAAATATAGTCAAAAGCATAACAGTTTTATTTAACCAATAAAGAGATAGTTGAGGCTAAAGAACGCCTAAGAACCTGAGTAGTGCAGCAGACTCTCATTTTTGGTATTTTAGTATTAATAAATAATAACATGTACCTTTTGCAGTGCTCGTAATTCACTACATGGTTAATCACTGAAGTAAACTTCTAAAATATGTTTCCATTCCGCTTTCATAATTTCATTATTCTTTTAATAGAATGAGACGCATCACACAGAGGAAAGACTTCGTCATTACCAATTATAATTATTCTTTTTATTGTTGCGGTACCGCTGTTAAAAATTTTGTTGCGATTGTTTGAATAAGAAATTTATAGCAATTTGATTTGGTTTTCCTTGATCACAGATTGTTGCTATGACTTTTAGTCCACAATTTTGAATTTCAGTGGCTACCAATTTTATCATATCGACTTTCTTATTAGTCGATAAAACAAGAAAAGAGAGGGTGGGTAGGCGGGGTTAGTAGCTACTAAGGTAAGACTGAGTTTGGCAAATGAGATACCCTCTAAGAAAAGAGAGGGCGGGTGGGTGGGGCTAGTACCTACTTAGATAAGACTGAGTTTGGCAAATGAGATACTCTACTACTTTTGAGCGTAGTGTTTTATTTTTTACGAGTTTGAAAAAGTCTTGAATGTCGCAGTGTTTTTTTTTCGTGCGATTCTTGGGTACCCATGGTGTATTATTGTGAGAGGCCATGGAGACTTCTTCTGTAAGTTATTCAAAAGAATTTTGTTGGAATTTGGTGTCTTCTTTTGCTGTCCTGTTTTTGAGTTAATTTTGGGATCTCATTTTTTTTTTTAATTTAAAACAATCTTGAGGTTGTAGGTATTCCTGTTTGGAAAAGGTTTGAAAATGCTTTGGAATCTCTAGTGTCTTTTGTTATAATAATTTAATTAATTAAATTTCTTAGAGGATACGTCATTTGCTAAGATCAGTCTTATGGTAGCGGATACTAACCCCTCCCACCAACCCTCTCTTTTCTTAAAGAGTATGTCATTTGCCAAAATCATTTTATCTTAGCAGGTACTAGCCCCGCCCACTCGCCCTGTCTTTACTTAGTCGGTGTGTCATTTGCCGAAATCAGTCTTATCTTAGCAGGTACTACTTCTTTAATTTTTTGAAGGATTTTAATTAATCTTGGGGGTCTCTGGTGTCCTTTTTTAAAATCAGTTAAAAGAATCTTAGGGGCCTCTGATATTTTGTTTTGAACTTGAAAAAATCTTTTAGATCTGTTGTTTCGTTTTTTGTATGGGTTTAAAAGGCTTTTAAATTAGCGGTTTTTTTAAATAATTCAAAAAAATTGCGAATCGATGGTGTACTATTTTTGGAAGAATTTAAAAGAATTTTGAAGGCATCTGGGATTTTATTTTTAGAAAGATTTTAAAAGTGGCGGTTTAGATTTTAGAAGTTCAAAGAATCACGGGGCTTCTGAGTGCCCCATTTTGAAATAATCTAGAGAATCTTGGGGTACAAGGTGTTTTTTTTTTATAAATGTTGAAGACGTCAGTGATTTTGTTTGTAATTTAAAGAAGGTCAAACACTGTTTAATTTTTGTAAACACATAAAAAAAGTTTGGAGGTCCCTGGTGTTTTATTTTGGAATAAATTTGAGGGAATCTGGAGATTTGTTACTGGATGAACCAGCCCCGCCCACCCGCCCTCTCATTTCGTCGAGAGTATGTCTTTTGCCAAAATCAGTTTTATCTTAGCAGGTACTAGATCCTCCCACCCACCCTTTCTTTTCTTAGAGGGTATGTCATTTGCCAAAATCAGTCTTATCTTACCAGGTACTACTTGTTTAAGTTTTTGAAGAATTTTAATTAATCTAGATGTCTTTTTTTTTAATTATTTAAAAGACTGTTAGTGCCTCTGGCGGGGAGCTGTTTCACCCCTCTCCATCCGTAAGGGTGGGAGCCTGAACCACCCTCACCTTGGAACACAGGGTAACATTCATTCATAATTCTTAACTCATTCAGATTCACAATTCATCACTCGCTCAGTTAACATTCGTTCACTAACATTCATCTTTCTCGACCGGACGGTCACATACTATTCTATTCATATCCTTGTTACTATCAATATACATTTATCTTACTGTTCGCTGGTCTATATTCATTTATACAAACTTCGACAAAGACATGGGTGCAATTACTATTTTCAGTCTTTAAATAATTGGTTTCCCAACAACTCTATTAAATTCAATGGAATCCATCAATCACATTTTAGAAACTGTTTAGGAGGAGGAGCTAAAGCGAGCAAGTTTTTAGTTTTGTTAAGTTTTTGTTATTACAGTTCCGTAAATCGAATTTATCTTGAAGAATCGTTCATTTAGAGAGGCTTTCAAGGACAACTGCATTTTGTGCCTGATGACTGAGTCTAAGTAACATGGGTTATTGCCATTTTTTTTAAATCCCACCAAAATAAAATACTAGAAAGTTATCTGTAGTTTTCAGGTTTGATGTATTTCGATCCAAGTCTTGAAAACCATAAAATTGATTATTGTTTTTATAATAATAAATTTTGTCTCGGTTTCTCAATTTTGAAAATGCCTGTTTTAGATTATATTATCAAATAGCAGCTATTAATAGTTACGTGTTCGTTAGATGCAATTATTTTATACATAATTCCCCTGACTGACATTAAATCTGCAGGATTTACTTGAGTTTTTATATTTCAAATAGTACATAGTAGACATATACTCTTTGTACTCCGTATGACTTGAACCTGTATTTTTCTGTAAATTATATAAAGTTTTTTAGAACTTTTTAACATTTCGGCGGCCAGTTCTTTCTTACCAGCTTTTATAAGTGGGTTAATAGAAAAATAAATGAACAAGCAAATTTTGTATCTGTATACCATCAACTGATGAGATGAGGCCGGATTCACGAGGGAAGGTGTAATCAACATCCACATTTGGACTGATGAAAATCGGTACGCCATTACTCCATTAGGAAGCCGCACTTTCAACTTCTCTCTAAATGTTTGTCAAGTTGACATGATTGGAAAAATAGGTATCCTAGTAACTGTTTTTAACCATAACTTCTTCATTGTAATAATTACTAGGAATACTAGTTTTTCGACCCCGGCTTCGCTCGCATAGATGATTCGTTGTCTTGAAGAGCAACTTACCAAGTTTCAAATAAAAATCGCCATGAAATATTTTCCCTCATACAAAATCACTCTTATCTTAGTAGGTGCTAGCCCCGCCCACCCACCCTCTCTTTTCTAAGAGGGTATATCATTTGCCAAAATCCGTCTTATTTTAACAGGTACAATCCCCGCTCACCCGCCCTCTATTTTCTTAGAGGCTATGTCATTTGTCAAAATCAGTTTTATCTTACAGGTACCCTTTTTCATCTTCTGAGGGCTGGAATCTCGAAAAAATCTGAAATACGTATTTCATTTTTCGTGTTGAAGAGTATTAATACCAAGTTTCACGTAAAGATTTACAATAGAAATATTTTTCCCATACAAACTTCGCCACCATTTTCACGTCCTTAGGGGTTGAATCTCGGAAGATGCTTAATACGTGTATCATTATATTTGTGTTGAAGAGCATTAAAACCAAGCTTAACATAAAAATTTAAATTTGCACTAAAAATATTTTTCCCCTGCAAATTTCGCCACCATTTTTCACCCCCTTTGGGATTGATTGTCGGAAAATGCTCAAATACGTGTGTCATTATTTATGTTGAAGACATTTCATACCAAGTTTCACGTAAGAATTTAAATTTACAGTAGAAATATTGGTCCTATAAAAATTTTACCACCCATTTTCATCCCCTTAGGGGACGAATTTCGAGAAATCCCTTCTTAAACGATGACTCCAGTATAAAATGAACACCAAATTTCAAATTTCTATCATTAGCGGTTTAGGCAGGGCGAGACATTGCCTTCTATGGAGGGTGATTTTTTTAACCTGAAACTTTCAAATATCTCGAAAAGTAACCAAGTAAAAAGTTTCAGGTTAAAAAAATCACCCTGTATATATGGATTAGTGTCCATGGGGGACTGAGGGTCCATGGGCGAGTAACATTAATTGGGATAAAACTTTAAGAATTTTTAACTTGATAACTAAAAAGTTCCTAACAAAACTCTCTCTGTAAAAAAAATTGTTGATTTTGAGGAGGTCTATAACTGATTAATATTCAGGTACTTATTTCTGGGACAGCTATATATAAGTTTTATTTCTTCAAGATTGTTTTTGTCTTATACCTAGTTTCGAAAATTTCAAGTTATTAGGGTCGTAATACTTAGTCTACAGTTTTCAGTGTTATTTCAATATTAAAACAATATTTTCTGTTCACACACGCGCTTGTAAAGTTCTGCCCTATACAGTAATCATTTTTGGAGTAGTCATTTAAACAATTGTTGCAGGGAAACTGTTTCATCCAAATCAGTTTAAAACTACTAAGAAAATGAATAAGAAACAAAAGATTAGTCTAAGAAGAATCTACAAAATGAAACATAAAAATCCGATGAAATTTACTACACTGTAAATAAAGACCGCTCTTATTTATTAAGCAGATTTATCTCAGTGTTAGTATTATAAATATCTAAATAAATAAATATAGTTTTTCTTTTTATATCATATCAATCACTTACTGTTCTCTTTGTTTTGCGATCAGTAGAAAAATAGGCACAAGTATGAAATATTTATAAGCAACCTTTGATATATATATACACATGTGGCATAACCGGCCAAAAATATTCGACGAAATACAACTGAAGACAAAGCAAAATTGTTAGGTAGCTGCATGCAGTGTAACGAAGCGTAGGGTTAGAATGTAAGTTGAATTTGAATAGACGAAATTTCACGTTTATGTGTGTGAAACGTCGAAAAATTCCCATATGTTTCTAAATAATGTTTCGTCTGTTCAAAGGGAAACCAAAGAAATGATTGTATACCACGCTGTATTTTATTTAGTGTGGAAGTTCAATATAGCATGAAGCAAATTGCAGAACCAGTTTGAAATGTTATTTATTGCTGCAACAGCCAAAAGGCTTCATTTCCGTTAAAGTCTAAACATACTGCAACACCTTAATGAAACAAAGAACAGATGGACGTTGACGCTTTTCGTATTCTTTTTGTTACCGAGTTTAATTGTTCTTTCGTAATTCTCGCTGTTTTACTATCTAGGTAGTGGATCGTAAATCAATCGTTTGAATGAGTATAAGTAAATATTTCTCTCGGACAAAAACAACTATGTTGCACAATCTCGGAATATGGGTATCTGAATAAATGCCATCGCCGCTTAAAACCAATTCCGTGAAGGAAGCGAATCGGGAATAGGTATATAAAAAGAAAATTTCCAAAGTTTTAAACTGTCGAGGGTATGAACTCCCAGAAAATAGATAACAATTTTATTACCCCGATTTAAAACGTCGGTTTCCGAGGTTTGTGAGATAAGGTCTGCGGGCTCTCGATGTGCTGCTTATGAAAAATGGCCACAACTCGTTCCCGGGACGGCCAAATTAAAACAGCAATCTGAGAATCCTTAAAATTCCGGCTTTATGCATAGTTGGGCGTAAAAAAGTTAGGTCAGGTATTCTTTGAGGCATCTTCAATACGGCAGTCGTGGGGCTGGAGAGCCTCTGGGGAAGCATTCCTTCTTGTGTTCGACACAGAGCAAATCAAGCAGGTCACTCGCGCAGAACACAACTTCTCGCAGTCAAAATGGAGTTTACCAGGTCAAAGTTATACGGCGAAATATGCTTTTGCTGCACATCAGTTAATAACTTTCACTGATCAAAGACTGTCGAGATTAAATTTTAGAGAAATATGAAACTGCCTCGAATTATTACTCGTTTTCGACATTGTGAACGAGAATTTTCTGAATGATCTCTGGATATTAGAATTGCTAGCGAGATCTGCGTGGGACAGTAGGCATGCTTGAAGTGAGTAACGGAAGCAGGTGAATATGCTTTAAATTATTATTGGCTGTTGAATTTAAGAACAATAAGCTCTTACAAAGGGAATTAAATTGCATCGAATAAAACACACTAAGAAGCTTTGTCGGCCTTAATTTTTTGCTCATTAAATTTGAAAGAACTTCGATTCCAAACACTTATGTAAAGAGAATACAGGTCATCAGCTTAATAAATTTATGATTATATTCTGCACGTTCTCATTTAAATTTTATTCAAACATGGCCAGCGTTTTCTTTTCGTTAATGTGACGTCAATCAATAAGCGAGCAGTTAGATGAAAATATATGCCACCTATATTATGATATTACTGTTACAATTGTTTTCCAAACCAGGTCACCCCTAAAGTAAATCTAAATGTGAGTTATCACAACTGTACTATAAATCATGGATTTGCCCCGAAATTTTTTAAAAAAGATGGTATTTCAGGAAACTACTAGTTACCCATGTTTCCTTTTGTACATTTATTTATTTTTCTTGATATCCTTCCTCCCTTTTTACTTCCCGAGCATTAACTAAAGAAGTATTGTAACAGAGTTCATCCAGCGAATGGCTACTTTCATGTTTTCACGGCGTTCCATGACCGCTACGTATGAAAAGATAAATCTCACGTGTCCGTCTGTCTCTCTGTCATATGTCGTCTGTCGTCTGTGTCGATATTTTATTAGAACGTTAATCAACGAAATTACGCGACTGATTTTGTGAAATTTTATTTATACTCGTATTTTAGGAATATCGTGTGTTATGGTAAAACGCTAAATAAAATGTGTGTGCTCATCCCTAGTAACAATTTGATGACGTAACCTCAAAACTTTTGCATAGTAAATGCTATTTAAATTTTGTAAAATAACATACTCCTACTTGTGACTTATGAATCCACCTTAATTTTGTTTATTATCATTATTATTATAGAAAGGTTTATTGTTTAACGCTTCTATTTGTAGAACTGTTTTTTAGATACCTACATAATATGAATCTACGCAAACGTGGCTTCTAATCTAAATTTTATAATAATATTTTAAAATTTAACTTAGAAATTGCTAAACAAAATGTTCTGAAATATTACAAAGCAAGCATGGTAAACCGCTAATAAAATAAAGCTGTTCATCCCCTCCAGAGGTCCCACGAGTTCGTCCCAAAATTTTTTGGATAAATCCTTTGTAAAATATTCAAACTACGAGTATTATGGAACCACAATTGTTGTACTTTTTATGCTTAAAGCCAATCGCTGCATCTGGCGCAAGATAGTTTCGATACATGTTTTGAATATAAAACCTCTAGTATTACCAGACACATTGTTATAAAATTTTAAATAAGTATAACCTACCCACAGGTTTCTCCATATAATGTAGTTTTTTAAAAACAGTTTATTATCGTCTTCTTTTTAGATTTTTTCTCACGTGTCTTTAAAAACCAACATCTCAATTATTTATGGAAATTTCAGAACACGGATTTCACCACTGTTTTCATCTTACAAGATTATAAATCGTACGGAAACAGTGTCCACTTTCGTCGGGAATGAGGTATACCACAACAGCAGCTTCTTCTTAGAACTGTGATGAAATTTTTTTATTCGTCGTAAGCCGGGGGCAGGGCTGAATTACAAAATTTTTATTTTTCTACCAAGTGGAACATGTTCTTAAGTAATCGTATTGTACAAAAGAAACTAAATGTATTTAGTAAAAAACAAAGCTAAAAGATAAGCCCCGCCCACCCATCCTATCTCAATTGTGATGATTTTTTTTATTCCTCGTGAGCCAAGAGGGCGGAGGTTAACTGCAACATCCTTATTTCTCCACAAGAAATTAAAAAATATTTTTCACATACAAGCCACAGATTAAGCCCCACCCAGAGGCGGAGCATAATTGCAAAATCCATAATTCCTTTCACAAATTTACTGTTTAAACATGTTTTAAGTTTCGTGTTATGAAAAGATGACTACGTATGTTAAGAAAAAAAAGCAACATATAGGCCCCGCCCACCCACCCTATCTTAATAGTGATTTTTTTTATTCGTCGTAAACCGGAGGGCGGAGCTTAATTGCAAAATCTTTTTTTTTCTACCATGTTCTTAAGTAATTGTGTTATACAAAGGAAACTAAATGTATTTAATAAAAAAGAAAGCTAAAAGATAAAATTTGATTTTACGATTTTCGTTTTGTGATTAACGTTTAAAAAAAAAACGAGAGGTATAAATAACATCCCTTGTAGGTAATAACAATCTGAAGCTCAAATGTTTACTTATATTTATACTTCGAAGGAATGTCACGCAGAAGTTAATTTGATTTGAATGAGTTTGTCTTCTCAGAACAAAAATTATTAATTAAACCACAATCGAAGAAAATGTGCTATACATTGTAATTCTAATTTTCTCTTTATTATATAAAAACGCGTGTATTCTTCACATTTCCGAAAAAATGGGGTGACTCGTTCTTAATATAATAACTTCATAAACATGGATAATTCTAGTCACAACATCAAAGAAAAGTAGTCAGAGCGTTATATCAATGCAAAAAAAGAAAGGGCCAAGTTCAGCATCGAACCACAATCGCAATACCGCAGGTCATCGTTGTCTGCAATTCACCCACCGCTTCACGCAAACGTTCAAAACTTGTCGGAAATAAAACGTTATTATACCTTGCAAATGTTTCTGCGAAAATTTGAACGTTTAGCGATAAAACTGAAAGTGGATTGGTACACTACCATTCATTGGAATGACGTCATCAAATTATTGGTGGGGATGATTAGCCAAATTTTGGTTAGCATTTAACTATCAATAGTGGACCAAAAGCTATAAGGTTATATGGCCATCATAAAATCATCCCATTGTGTCGAAGTTAAGTTGTTTACAATAGAAAAGGTTTTAGGGTCGTAAATAACGTGTCCACTGCACCTCGACCGGCTGTTATGGTTTCGTTCAGGGTCGGCTTTCACTAAATATGAAAATCCACCACTCCACTATTTCTTTACTACCTGCAGCCGCTAAGGGTTCCGAAATAACCACTCGCTTTGAAAGCCGGCCCTGTTAAATGTGAGCAAGAAATGTTTAGAAGACGATTTATTGCCAACCGGTAAGCTTAGTGCGAACCACACAAAGGGGGTATTTATTAGCGGTCAACTACTTTTATGATGGTCATATAACCTTATACCTTTTGGACAAGTATACATGATATTTCTAATATACGTACAAAATTTTACAACATTCGGTACAACAGTTTCAGAGATTACGTGTCTAATAAAAATGGATACAGACAGACGGAAACGGGAGACTACTTTTTTCGTACTGTAGGGGTCATTAAACATGGAGAAAACATAAAAGTAGCTATTCGTCCGATGGACTCGATTACAATACTTCCTTCGCTTACGTTTGAGAAGTAAAAATTTGCCGAACGTTATTTGGAAAAAAACCTCCCTCGCCTGGGAAATACAGTTGAACAAATATAGGTTTCTTAGAAAAATTATAAAATTTTGCGACCACGTTTTTTTTGGAAAAATTTAAAACAATCTTGAGGTTCTAGGCATTCCCGTGTGGAAAGAATTTGGAGCCTCTAGTGTCTTTTCTTATAATAATATATTTAAATTTCTTAGAATATACGTCATTTGCTTCTTAGAGAATATGTCATTTGCCAAAATCAATCTCAACAGATACTAGGCCCTACCCACCCCCCCCTCTCTTTCCTTAGACGGTATACCATTTACCAAACTTTTTTTCTTATTTTAGCAGGTACTAGCCCCACTAGTCTCTTTTCTTAGAAGGTATCTCATTTGCCAAAATCGGTCTTATTTTAGCAGCTACTAGCCCCGCCCACCCACCTTCTCTTTTCTTAGAGGGTATGTCATTTGGCCAAATGAATTTTATCTTCTTTATCTTGAGAATTCTAGTCATTCTTCAAATATTCCGTATAATTTGAAATAAAGTATGTATGGACTGTTAGATTAAATTACACGTAAAAAGGCATAACATTATTGTATTCCCAAATTTTCAGAAAGGTGCTTGGTCATACCACTGAGATCGTACATCAAGATAACATTATTCTGAAATTCTAAATCACCACTACAAAGTCATTCATAAACTCGAAGAATACATTTAGGGGTCAAAATTTCCCAATCTGTTTTGATGGAATTATAACAATAACGATTTCCTCGAACCTTACAAAATATGTTTGTCATTTTATTTGAAAATTATACATACCTTTTTTTTAGAATAACCGTGTACGTACAGTTGAATTAAAAGTTTTATAATCTATACTTAAAATTTTAAATTAATCGGTTCAGTAGTTCTAATAAGCTGCTTGGTAAATCTTCAACAAAAAACAGGACAAACTACGACATGGGAAATGTTTATCAAAACGTTTAATATTATAGGCAAATACTGCAGTATAGCCCATTAAAAGAGGAAAAAGTAGGTCCTCCGTTTCCGTCTGTTCTACTTCGTTAACGTTTTCGTTAAACAAATAGGTAATCTGCGAAATTATTGTATTGATTATTATAATTATGAAACTTTAGGTATTTTAAAAATATCGTGTAAATGGTACAATGTAAATTTGTTCCATTCCCACCAAGAATTTAATGACGTTTTCTCAAAATTTCACCGAGTAATTCGTTTTTAGATAAAAAATCCGCAAAATATTATATACACGTGCTATGTTAATCTTACCAAGGGGCGGAGCATAATTGCAAAATCGATATTTCCCTACAAACATTTATCATTTTAAATATGTTTTATGTTTCTTGTTGTGAAAAGAAAACTAAGTATGTTAAGAAAGACACATATAAAATATAAGCCCCGCCCACCCGCCCTGTCTCAATTGTGATGATTATTTTTATTCATGGTGAGTCGGGGAGGCGGAGCTTAAATACATTCCTCATTTTTCTCCAAACAATTACATGTGAAACATGTTCTTCAAAACTCGTGTTGTTCAAAGAAAACTATGCAAATTAAGAAAAAAGAAAGCCAAAGATTAAGCTCCACTTGATGAATTTTTCATTGGTTGTCACACCGATAGGCGGAGCATAATTGCAAAACGGATATTTTCCTATAAACATTTATTCATTTTAAATATGTTTCATGCTTCTTGTTGTGAAAAGAAAAGTAAGTATGTTAAGCAAGACATATATAAAATATAAGTTCATAAATCAATCAATAAAACTAATATATTATCTCAGAAGAACAAATTTTGGAACGTGTGGAAGAAGAGCCCGACATCAGTACTCGCCGACTTAACAGCTGTTTGTAATGCATCGTATATTAAAAGAACAAGGCCATATCCATACCATGTTCATAAAGTACAAAGTTTCGAGCCTGCTGATTGTCCACGTTTTCCAATTTACTACAAATGGTTGTTACCGCAGTGTCGTGACGCCCTAAATTTTTAAAGTGCATTTTGTTTACGGATGAACCAGAATTCACTCGCAATGTTGTTTTCTGTAGCCACAACACTCAAATTTGGCCCGATGAAAGAACATTTTCAACATTTCTTATAATAACGTAGTAGCATTCTAAGTTGCTCGTACTTTTGTTCTAATAAACAATATGGAATCGTTCTGACAAGGACCAAACATCCGTCATAATAAGAAGTCGATCATCATGAAGCATTACCAAAAATCGGTTCTTCTCAGAACCACCATTCTTTTCTATAACGAATAATCTTTCGCACTGAATTTAATGATGAATGAGTGCATGAATGAACGAATGTTAAGCAACAAAAAGTCGGTTTTGATATAATTGAAACTGAAAGTGTTTACATAGTTTTTATTCGAACGTTTTTCCACCTTTGCTCTGTTTACAAAGTGGATCAGTGACTTCGTATCGAGGGTGGTTCATTCGATTTTTAATTTGTTTTTTCTATATTTCCGCACTACTACGTTACCTAATGCTGTGGTTAAAATTATTGCACATATTTTGAAATCACCCTGTATGATATTGTACATTTAATCAAAATCTTGGAGGTAATATTTTCACCATATTTTCAACAGACGAAATTAGAAACCTACAGCTTATTACAACACTTCCCTTATTTTGCTGTAAACATGAAATTAGAAATGTATGCTTGTAATAACTGAGTATCTGCTATTTTTGGTGTTAACAAATTATTCATGCTTGAAAATCCTCAAGATATTAAAGTAAACACCGCAAAAGTCGTGGATTTCTGAGTAAAGAATTTTACATATTGCTTACTTTGTATCTATGTGCAATAAATATATACATACAATACATAGATGCATAATATTTACCGTTCGTTTGTACATCAAATCATTTCTGGATTAAAATTCTTTTGTTCGCTTGGATGTTTGTCTGTTTTTCATTCACAGCAGACATTCAATATTTAAATCAAAGCTCGCAGATGACTTTCCTTCCGCAAACGAAATGGTGGTGTTCGAAAATAAGAAATTCAAAGCTTGTTCAACGCACGCCTCATTCCCCTTTAATACACATTAATTACACTGTACATAAATACGACCAGTTCTAGTTAATTACAACTCCATCTGAATTCGGATTGCAACGGATGGAATGAGTATCGTAATCTCACTTTCACATGTTATGCTAAACATTACTGTCATCAACGAGTTGCCTGTAAGCTTATTATGCGATCTTTTCTTGTGTGAAATTACTTTCGGAAAGTATCTTTGCTTGTTTCGTTTATTTAGTAAAAGGCCCTGTATCTGCTCAGTCTAAACTAGTTTTCGAATTATGCTTCCATCTTCTCTTTGCTACAAATAGTTTGAGCAACGGTAAGCTCCGGACTTAATTCAAGCTTCGTGAAAATTTGTTCTTGGAACTGTTTGCGAATATTGTTAATTTTGCCTAACTAAGGACTAAATTTAAATTATTATTAAGAAACTGTCTAGCTGCCTTAGTGTGGCCGAGCAAATTAAACTTTACGCCAGCTAACGTCAATCCTAGGGAAATTTTAGTAAACAATGGGTGTTTAAAATTTGATTATCGTGATATAATTATGTGGGTAAAGTTGTTTCGAAACGTGTTAAAAAAATCAATAAATTCGTTTCAGACGTGTAGGTTTTAGACAAAGCTCTGTTGGTGAATTTTAAAGAACATGAATGAAACTTGGTTCAGACCGTACCATGTCAAAAATCAAATTAATTGACACATTTTCCTAGATCCTTACAGTGCAGCGTTTTTTATAATAAAACAAAAACAGATAGGTTGAACACCAAAATGTTATTTTCTTTTGCTAATTTGCCACATTTATCTTATCAGTTTTAAAATTTACATTCAGGGTTTCATGCAATTGACAGCGACAGCTGGAAATACTGAAAAATTGACTAGAGTTCAATGTTATAGTGTTCTTTGGTATTAAATGTAAGGCTCGGATTGTATGAAAAATTCATATACATTATTCGTTGAATAAGGTTTATTCAGAAAAAAAGATATTTTGTGGCCATAACTTGTTAATCCAATTTTCTGAAAGTTTCTAATTTTACATTTAGTATCAATTTTAAAATTTAGAAATTATGTAATGAATTTAATTATTATTAATAAAATTAAAAGACAACATTATTAATATTTTCAAAATTGACGAAAAAATATAGTTTGAGATTAATTATTACTTGTTTTTAATTCTAGCATTTAAAAGACTTTTACATCCTAAGATTAAAAGTGAATGTTGCCTTAGAACCGCAAGTTTTTTTCTTTAATTACAGAAACATCTATTTTTAGTGTCGAAACTGTCATTAAAATTGTCTATTTTTTATTTCAGGATAAATTTTTGCTCGATAATTAGATACACGTTACATATTTTATTACCACATCCCCATGTGCACATAAACATTATTTAAATAGAGACTTTGCTTGTACACCAATACACCTTTAATAGGTTGGGACCTATAAAAGGGTTCATTGAAACCAGTATAGTAGAGTCGACTAAATTCCATTTTCGGATAGTTCCGTCATTTCCTGTTAACAAAAACAGCGGTAATTCTAACGCATAGTTAAGTAAATCTGAATGTACCTTTTCGTGGGTGTTTAGTCTTAATAGACATTGATGAATGTATTCAAATCAGAATAGAGCATAATGGACGCAAAAGTTTATAAATTGAATGGATGAGGGTTAGAAAAGCCTCAGTTAGGAAGTTCGAAGTCGAGTGAAATATTGCCGTTTTGCAGGTAAGTTTGCACAACTATTACGCCAGGAATTTGCCTCCGAAAACTGTCTAAGATTCACTTATTATAGCCGCTTAGTTTTACGATCTATTAATTTCTGTGATGCGCGTTTATGATGCATTAAACGGGCATAAAAAACAAACACATCAAATAATGCGTAAACGGTAAGTAAACTTTGGCTTGTAAAGTTAATATGAAACATGAATCTTAAAGGCAGTAATTTTGTTTATGAGCGCAGGTTTGGTTAGTTTTGCGGTGTGCTTGTTAGCCAAAAAAGTATCGTATCTTAAAAATGTTCAGTATAGGGTACAATTATTTCAGTGCTTGCAGATATTTTAAAAAAAGAAAGAAGCTTCAAAAAATCTCAACAAAAAACGACAAAAGTACTATGTAGGATATAACATCCAATCTAAAGTAGATATATTAGACTTTGTCAAGCTTCCCAGAACTTAATGCTAACTACCGAAAACAGGTAAGAATAAGTACGTACAAAAATTGTATTCGCATTACATTTACGAAAAGCATATTCTTAAATGTTAAGTTATTGCGTAACGGTTCATACCTCAAATTTGAAATGCGGGAATGATGGCGAGTTCGATTCCGATTCATGGCCCTTTTTTTCTTCTTCAACACTATTACTAGCAATATCTATATTTCTAATGTATAGAGGTTCCCACAAATAAAATGTAGAATTTTACTTTAAGGTGAGTGAATTTCTGCAGAATTAAGCTTCGATCAATTTTTTATTTCTTGTATTAATTGAAAATAATAACTTAATGTGCTATGGATTTATTGAAATCGACGCAAATTTTAATTAATTTGCTATACGTTCACTCGTTCAGCGCACACGTTTATACATTGCTACATAAAGAAGAAACTGTAAGTTGGGAAAGAAAACGGCTCATTCTGAGTTTATTAAAATTAAATTAGGTACCAAAAATTCACTGTTTTAATTAAATATAAACCTGTTTGCAATGTAAGGAAAAAGTTTTTATATTAAAGAAACGGTCTTGAAGTTTTAGTATTTGACGCAAATTTGTAATATGTAATTTACATGGAAATTTTTATTCATAATTTATCTAAAGGTTAAATTAGCCAAGAAATTTTACGGGAACTTAAATATATATGTGTATTGTCGTATAAGAAAAATGATCTAAGCTACTAGACAGACTTTTACTCCATTCTGCAGTCCACCTTTTCATAAACATTATATACTCTTATTAGTTTTTCTGTATACGTACATATGTATATACATACATACTTTTTAGTGGCGCAAAATATTTCTTCAAACGTCTACCTAGTTAGATAAAAAAATTGGTCTAAAGAGTTTAGACAGTACTTCCCTCGGTGTCGGAAACTTGACGACTGCATGCCTATTGTGTTTTTTTTCTCATTACATTTTTGTAGTCGGAATTTAAAAAAAAATTGCGATGACGTCATCAACATTTTTGCAAGGACACATATATCAGTTGGGATAGATGTAGTGTAATACTAAGAATAAAATTATTATATTCTCAAATTTTCGGGAAAATGAATTGGGTCGTTTTGAATATTGATTTGTAATAATCAATAAAATAACGAAACAATACGTATCAGAGGCAACTGAAAATCGTGTATGTATAAACATTCTTAATTTAAGATAACAGGCGTAACAGCATACGTGAGAGTCAAACAGAGAAACTGTAAACAAAACGACCATCGGTTTTATTGCTTCGACTTCCGCTTATTATACAAAACATTGGGTTTTATTTTAATTCTTGACGGTGAAATTCACAATTGGTTGATTATAAACATGTCTATTTCACATTCGCGGAACCAAGTGAACGAATAAAACAAATGCAGGTCTGTAATGTTAAAGTCGATGTAAATAAGCGTGCTACCCTTATGTTTCAACCGAGTTTTTCCTCTAACAAATTTTGTGTCTACCAAATTGGGTTGGTTGGGGTGTAATACTAATAATAAGTGTTGCCTTTAATTTAATCAATAAAATAAATTGACTTCATTAATTTTTTTGAACCACCTCTTAAGAAAATCTAAAAAATTAGAATGGAATGATAAATCACAAGTACAAACTCATCATATTTTTTGCATTTTAGATAGGATTTATTCAGTAAAATTTAAGGGTGACGTCATCAATTTTTTTAGGAGGGATGAACAAATACATTTTGAACAAAAGTTTACCATGCTTATAATAACTTTAAAATATTCCCAAGATTTCAAAGCATTCGGTTTTGTAATTCCTGATTAAATCGATAAAATAAATTCACGCCTTCATTAATTTTTTTGAGTCACCCTGCATATGCAAATCCAAAAATATGAATGGAATGATAAATCACAAGTACAGACTCATCATATTTTGTACATTTTAGATACGATTTATTCGGCAAACTTTTGAGCTGACGTCATCAGTTTTTTGTAGAAGATAACCAAATATATTTTGACTAAAAATTTATTATGCTCTTTATAACCTTAAAACATCTGCAAGATTTCAAAGCATTCGGTTTTGTAGTTCCTGATTAAATCAATAAAATAAATTTACGCATTCATTAATTTTTTTGAGTCACCCTGTATATGCAAATCGAAACAATTTGAATGGAATGATAAATCACAAGAAGAGACTCATCATATTTTGTACATTTTAGATAGGATTTATTCAGCAAAATTTTGTGGTGACGTCATAAATTTTTTAGGGGAGACGACCAAATACGTTTTGATCAAAAAATTACCATGCTTATGATAATTTTAAAATATCTTCAAGATTTCGAAGCATTCGGTTTTGTAGTTCCTGAGTAAATCAGTAAAATAAATTTACGCTTTCATTTATTTTCTTGAATCACCCTGTATATACAAATCCAAAAAATATGAATGGAGTGATAGATCACAAGTACAGACTCATCATATTTTGTACATTTTAGATATGATTTATTCCACAAACTTTTGAGCTGACGTCATCAAGTTTTTGGAGGGGATAAGCAAATATTTTTTGACTAAAGATTTATGATGCTCTTTATAGCCTTAAAACATCTGCAACATTTCAAAGCATTCTGGTTAGCAGATTAAAAATTAAATTTCAAAATGTTGTTTTATAATTTTGATTTTTTTTCCAAAAATCTGGACGTTTCGGGTGAAAAGTCGATTCAGAGTTGTAAACTACATGTGTAGGACTATGTTATTTTATACAATTGAAAACCCATTTACTATGTACAATTTTGAAGTGACGTCATCGCATTAGTGGTGGGGATGATTAGACAAATTTTGGTTAGCGTTTTACCATCTACACGATATTCTTAATATAAGTACAAAATTTTACAACAATCGGTCGAGTACTTTCGGAGATTATCTGTCTAATAAAAATCCGGGACGGCAGACGGACAGACAGATGGACGGACAGACGGACAGACAGACGGAAATGGGAGACCTATTTCTTCGTCTTCTAGGGGTCATGAAAGATCGAGAAAACGTAAAAGTAGAGAGTCGGCCGACGGACTCGATTACAATACTTCCTTTGCTTACGCTCGGGAAGTAAAAATGTTCAGATGAAAAGACGTTTGCACAATTAAATAGGTCAAACGATTTTATGATATCCTACCTTAATTGTGCTAATCTTCTCATCTGAACATTCAGTTCCTTCTACCTTGACGTGCAAGAACAGCACTTCCAAATATTGTTGCACGCTCATTTTAAACTTAATGTTCAGATGAGAAAACTAGCACAATTAATGTGGAACATCATAAAATCGTTTGACCTGTTTAATTATATATCTTTATTTAATCTATAGAAACAAAAATTAAACAGGTGAAGTTTTTCCAAAGATACACCACTTAACCAGTTTTACTCTTACTCACTTACTTAATCAGTAATCGTCAATGATTTTACTCGTATGCGACATACTAACCAAATGAAATATTCTTTCAAAGTATGTACATACATGTAAAAATTAAACTTATAATTGTTTCACACCTGGTGATAAGAAATTTTATAAATATATTTGCGGTAATTATTTTGAATTAACTGAGATTTGCTTTTGGTTAAATTATCAAGTCTGGGGCAATATGCAAGGAGAAAAAAATTATAAGTACCCACAAAGTGTGAATAAAAAAAAAATATAATCTGAATGTGGCACTATGAAAGAAAAACTATTATTTCTTCACTGTACTATAAGTACGATTTTTATACTTCAAATTTCCCTCCGTATTATGCCTAAATGGCCAACATAGTTGACAGTTTGATTATTGCAGTCTACTTTTAAAGAATTCATTATGTGTTCATCTTGCCTACGGGAGAAATATATAACGGGTGTACAATAAAAAATATATTTGGAGTAGGCGTTGAAATTACAAATTGCCATTTTTAGTAACAGGGCAAATATTTTCGGAGCATAAGTAAGCAACCAAATATACTTCAGAGCATGGACGGGTACATCATTACCATCTTAAATACAAAAAAATTACATTTAACGTTCAGTTTTCCTAACCTTAACGTTCGTATCGCTTTTTGGCAGTTTATTGTTATTTCATCTTTTGCTTTGTTTGCGTGATAAAATTCAGTTCTTTTCAGAACTAGCGTGTGAGTTTTGCTTTTAAGTCTATTTAACAAGAATGACTTTTTCCGAACAACATAAATTATTCATGGTAATGTCTTACTACCGAAACGGTCTAAAAGATGATGGAACTTTGCAGTATTTAATTGGATTATGTATGGAAGAGTTTCGAGTCTCTTTAAATAATTTACAAAAAAATGGATTTGTGAAAAAGAAGAAAAAGAAACGAACTCCAGAACTAATTGAAGAAGCGAGAGAAGTAATGGAAGAAACCCCGGGTACTTCCATCCGTCATTTATCACAATAACTAGGTTTGCCTATTGGTACCTCTCTTCTAAAAAAGAAGCTTCATTTGTTTCCTTATCGTCTCACATCTGTACATGAATCACATCCAACAGACTTTCTTCAAAGAGTTCAATACTGTGAATGGTTTCTGAGTACTCTGAATCTGAATGACCATCTTGAAAAAATGTTTTTCACTGATGAAGCATACTTTCATCTTAGTGGCTATGTAAACTCACAAAACACAAGAGTGTGGACTTTCAAAAATCCACATTTTTTCAATGAGTCGCCCCAGTATCCCCAGAAAGTTGGTGTTTGAGTTGCCTTAGCCAACGCAGAATAATTGGTCCAATTTTTTTTTTATGGTAAAGAGGTTTTTAGTATTTCAACAAGAAAATAATGATATTTTCATTTCAGGAAACATAAATGCTGCAAAATTATCAGTAATTATTTATTCATTTTACTTGAATAATCTGCGTCAAGCAGATTTGTATTAAAATGAGAAAATGTTTTCTAACCCAACATTATTTGCCGCTAAATGTCATTTTCAATAACCTTCAGTTTTTTACGTAATTATTGAATTTTCACCGCCTGCTCCAAATATATTTTTTATTGACCCTTTTCCTGTAAGATCGTAAAACTTCCATCGTGACTTTCCGTGCGCACGCATCTTCAAAACCACGTTGGAAATAGTATCCGGCACTCCGGTAGCAGAGCAAAGGCCTGTGACCACAGTATAGACAACAGTCAGTATGGACAACTCGTGTCGGCGCCTTTGATCTTTTTGACCCGAATTTTAAGCCGTCATCGGTGGTCGTTGTCCAAAATATTTCTAGATGTCGCCACCCAATTTAAAAGGGATCACAAACGCTTCATTTTAAAATTGATTCGTGTACACAATTTACTACACTTTGTGCAAATGAATTTTTAGAAAAGACTTAAAAATAGTGTAATAACAATAACATTTTATAACTAGTTGATCTTAGAAACCACACAGTCTATTATAATAAATAATTAATTAAGCGCCCTATAACAGGGATGCCATGTTGAAATTTAGATGTGGCCCGCTTCTCTGATTACGATTTTACGTTTCATTAATTTCTTTTTCATGATGGCTGTAAATGGTTGTAAAATTCAACATTATTAGAAAATGCTAATATATGTACATTTAATTTTTTTACAAAAAAAAAAAAACAGTAAACAATGGTCCTATGAAAACGTGAACAACGCTTTTTAAAATGTCTCTGTGAAAATTACACTTAACTGCAATAATTACACCGGAAGATCAGCCTTAAATCATCAAAACCAATGCAACTAAACTGCCAAATTTCAAATATTTCACAATTCACATTAACGTCACTAGATAACAAAAGTACCGCAGTTCAATGTCCCAATGTGTAAGAAAGAGAAGTACCTTGCGTTGCGCGCCCTCATACGGTCACAAGACAAACGACCACCCATGAAAACGGGTCAGTAAAAACAGCGAGTTGTCTCTACTGATTGATATCTATACTGTGCTGTGACAACAAACCGCTTTGACAGAATGCAACCGGCTACACATGCGTAATCTGTCGCTCATTGGTTAATTTTAACTTGGCGCTCCAAAAATCTGACTTTGCCTGCGCGGTGTTGTCTCACTCTGTATCATTGGAATTTATATAATGTCTACTCACTTTGCTTACAGGAAAAGGGTCAATTGTACACCCGTTACATTACTAAACACCTCTCTGTGTTAAAGTTCAAATTATTATTTGTTTGATATTTCTTAATAATAGTTATGTTTAGAAACTTTACCACTATATCTGGGATTACAATGCTGAAATACAAAGGCTAAAGTTACAACAGAGGTTTCACATGAATTGTTAATCACACTTATTTAATATTTGCAGATTAAAATGAAGCTTTTTTTATGTGAATTACTTAAAAAGGCTAATACATTTAAACGGATAAAAGCATGTCAGAAAAGCTTTGAGATATATATAAAAATCAAAATAATCTGTAAAAATTAACTTGAATGTAAAAATGCGTGGGGTGCTTTCGACATCTGATACCAAGCACCCCACGCTTTTTTTTATCTTAAAGTTAATTTCTAAAGATTTATTTTTTGTGCTTAGTTAATTTTCATTTTAAAATTTACACTCGATGCAAAATAATTATTATATTCAGTCAAAGTTTCTTAGAGTAGTGAGGCGATTGTACCCCCAAGGGGCAAGATTGAGTATGTAACTATTTGTACATGTAGAGGCAGTACCTCTCAAGTTTTTACAAACTAGTTAGACTTTTTTTTAAGGTTGTCCTGGGTACTGCAATTGTTTTGCTATTAGCATATTTTTTTCTCAATGACGTAAAAAATATTTTGAAACTAAAGTCAAGAAATCATAAGGAAATTGACAATTTTTTTGTAGATAACTCGATTGTAAATTATCGTTCTGTTTCACCTGGTTTGATGATTATAATAAAAACCAAATTGAAAACTTGCTGCACTGTTTTACACAATAATAAATACACAAAGAAATATATCATATAATTGGGGATAGCATTGTATGTGCACAAAATCGAAAAAAAAGAAACAATTTGCTTTAACATGAGACAAAATAAACCCGATCACAATTAATTCGTTTTGTTTACAAATATATTAGCTTTGGGTCGTAATCTATTCACTGAACAATGTACAATTAAAAGTGATTTATTCCATTTTGTAATTTATAGAATGGCTGTATAATTTCCAGTAAACAAGTCCAGTGTGCCTATTTTTGAACAAAATACTTTAATATAAATCACCTCCTATAATGCCCAGACCCTGTTCAAGCTCATTCCATTTTCATTCGGAACAGGTTTCTATGACGTGTACCCACTTTTCCTAAATTATATATTTTTATCTATGTGAATGGGTTATAATTGCACTCTCCGAATACAATGGGGTCGGCAAGGCCTAGATAAGACCTAATCAAATAACAATGGTAGGCTTTGTTCGTGCATTATTTCAAACCAAAAAACAGCGGGTGTCTATTAAGCACATGCAGCCGGAGCCTCGACGGTATAAAATATTCATTGATCCTTTTAGTTCTGGAAATTAATTCTCTTTTTTCGTAAATCTCAACTTCCGTTCTTGTTGAGAAAGCGCTCCATCATTAAATCGAAAACTGTTTGCCCATTTGTATTCAGACCGCCCCTTGTGGTAGCATAAATAATTCTCAGATAATTACATTTTCAAAATTGTTGTACTTTGGGAGCTTCAACACTTCAGCCTGAAAGGATTGGATTAGTGTGCGCTTTTTCTTCGTTATCCGTCCTGAATACGATTTCGGCGTTAATTAAGCAAAGAACGATAAAAAAGATTACTCGAGTTGAAAGTTTGTTTCTGAAAGAATGAACGGGTAGTTAATTTTAATCGGAGAAGTGAAAAAATACCGGGTTACTATCTACCATCATACAAATTCATGTTTGGTTGTCTTAGATATGTGTATGTATACGTTGTGAAAAGAATTATTGAAGTCTCCGCGCCAAGAAATGGCTCTAGCGCCAATTTTAAATTAAATAAAATTTAGACTTAGTGACTAATATGAGAAGTATAGCGCAAAAACGAACAAACTAAAATATTGAATACTCAAAACATCAAAAAAAAAAGAGATTGGCATAAATCAGTATATTTGACCAAGAGACTAAATTGCATCGTTTTATTTAAAAGAAAAAATTTGAATATTATTAAGAAACATTTTTTTTTTATATAAATTTTGCACAATTTCACTGATCAATAATTCCGCCTGTTTTGAGCTTTTTGAGGACAAGAATTTTTGGAAGTTGGATACTATCTGCCATTTCAACCCTTCCAAATCACGTGCATACAAAAATAACACTCTGACTATAGACATGGAAGTTGTTTCAAAACTGTGATGCTGTCTAATCAATACCACGTTAATTTTGGCATTGGAAATACAATATTTAAATTTAGATTTAGCTTCACTACCGATATTAGCGATAAATAACTTATTCCCTCTACGCATTCCGCATCCGCAGGACATTTGGAAGAATTTCATTGCGTATTCTTTCACTTCAACTACAGAACTTCAACACGACTTGATTTAATTCGCGCACTTTTTAAGTCATTAATCTCGCCGAGTTAAAGACTAATAAATAATTTTTAACTTCACTATTGTTACGTGATGACGTGACCCGCTATTGTTGTGTCGCCCTGAAATAATTTAGAGTGGTTTGATGAATTTGGTCCTAAGCAATAAATTATCAAAGTGTTGTATACGTGGATTTATATCCGACACGCCTTTCTTAGTTAAATTTAACAAGACGGAGATGTTTGCTTATTTTAATTATGGCCGCAATATATTTTGTTTACCGACTCCCACAATATGAAAAGCATTAGGAACGTGCTTGAGAATCCGGTGTTGTTACATTCAAACGGCCTGTTGTATCTCATTAGCTATTATTATTTTAGGAACTTAAAGAGGGTCCTATTGTTAGAGTCATTAGAATTTCTCTACGTGCTCGTATCATTGACTATCCGTAAAAATGACGACTAACAAAAGGGATGATCTTTGTTCAACGGATGGAAATCATTATTAAAATATTTGAGCGGAACAAAGATTTAATTAAGCTCGAACCAGAGGCAGCTTTTTCTGATCGAACACATTTTGATTTTTGTAACATCCCAGGAACGATTTAACGTTGAAATATAGGGACGCGTAAAATTTAAACATGCATTTTCGTATTTATTATTAACATAAAGTGGCCGTTTTCGTCCATTACGAAGAAAATGTAAGGTAGGAAGTCATACGAAATAAATTATGATCACAATATGCTGAAACCATAAAATTTTAACTGCCATTTTTGATCTATTCGTCTTCAACAATACGGGTGATTTCTGGTTACTGTAATATAAAATCCAATTCTAACATAAACGGCCGTGCTCATAACATCGCGATAAAAAAATGAAATTTTATAAAAATTATAATCGGCAATTTGGCTTTTATCATGCATGCACGATAATATCATAAAATCTTCTACTCTTGCGTAAAACGCCCCGTGATATCTACATAATGCTAATAAAATTTTCCACCGTATATTGCCTTACCTACATTGAGTTTTTTCAATAGCGCCATATTGTCGATTCTTTTTTTAAGTTTATCTATTGCTACACGAGAATATTTTTATGTTTCCATTTATTTGGTGATTTTATTTAACAGCCTTCGTAAAAGATTGAAAGAAGCTCGAATACTTTTGCGCTTACGAGTCAGTGAAATATTGCGTATAGATTGGAAATTCCACAAGCACAAAATGACATCGGTTTTGTTCTTTAAAATAAAACATCTGAATTGCTTGAAGTACTGTATCATTTATTGAAGAGCGCAGCGTTTGAAATAAGAGTGCTTGGAAACGGGTAGCTGATTTTTTTATAGATCTGTCAAAAAAGTAACTCCCATTTTTCTTTTTATATCACTTACAATATTGACTCTATTTTTAGTTCAGAATGAAAAATGAAAAACCAAATAGCCCTGCAATGAATCAGTTTTATTTACAAGCAAAATAAACAATAATTCACTTGACAAAACATATTGAAGTAATGTAGTGGGAAATATAGTCTACAAAATCATTAAATGCTAAAATTTAGTGTTGAAACAAAATTCTGTATAACTCTGGTGCTGAACGTTCTTAGCACTTCACCTAATATTACTATTGAGAAATTATTAGAGTTTGGATTAATTTTAACTGAAATAATTTCAGTCTGTCGTATTTAGTATTTGTATTTGTTACTACTGAAATACTATCAAGTTTAATACTTCAGCAAGCCATTGTTTTACTATTTGTTTGCTTTGGATTTCAAACCCTTCCCTCTTTTCAAAACATTACATCAAAAAGCAACGATTTGCAATTACTTAGTATATGTTCTTTAAAACCTTGACTGCACTGCTGACGTCAGCAACTGTATTCTTAAAGACATACTAATTTCGCATAAAGCTTGTCTTCAGTTTAATGAAAGGAGGAAAACATTTGTCCCTCGCAGCGTTGTTAATCTGATGCAACGAGGAACGCTCGCTACAAAATTGTTCAAAACAGCTTACCTGATACCACAGTTGTACTGGGCTTCTATAAATGATTATAAGGTCGAAGTAGGCCGTCAATACGTGCCGCCTCTCAGATTTGAATTTTACTATATGCCTAAGGACCCATGAGAAACACCACACGCATCTGTGTAACTGGTTGCCTAAGTGTTTCATATTTTATTAAAAAATAAAACTAATTCATTTAAAAAAAGAAACAAATTTATTGCCACTTTATTATCAGAGTAAATGTTGAAAATGTTCATCATTTTGTTCAAGGCACATGTTCACTCTTTTTTAATTTCAAAAATGACTTTCTTGTTGAATTATTAAATCACGGTCTTGGGCCAGATATTCTTGCTTACAAGCGGTTACAGGAAACAACCATTCTTCGTTTACGAACGTCCCATTGCGATAAAAAGACACAACAATGACAGTATCTTGTTCAACAGAATAAACCAATTTCACGGCCATCGCGTCCTAGCACAAAAACAAAATTTTCTGATTCTTGCCAATTGAAAATAGTTGACACTAAGGGTGAGACTTATTACCTCTAGTTGATATACCCAAGTGTGATGTTATTATACATACATCTGATTTATAATCAGGATTTAATATTAACTCTAGCGCCCTTGAATTATTCCTGAGTGCTCTAGAGATTTTAGAGTTTGTTTGTTCGATTGTTGTTTAAGTGTAGTTAAATAACTTGCCAGAAAAGAAGGCAGATCGTTAACATACATTAAGGTCCTAAGATTGAACCTTGCGGAACCTCGTAATTTAATTTCACTGCTTCAGATGAAACACCTTCAACATTTACAATTTGAGTTCTATCCGAAAGATCTGATAGCAATAATTTTAAAGTAGCAATAAAACGCTCGGTATTTATTTGAGATCTGCTCAGAAAAAAATATTTATGAGCAGTATTTAAGAGATTTTGACATAGTTTAAAAAAGAAATTGATTTATAAATAAATGTAATTTGCACAGTTATAACATCAGTCGCGATCAATTAAAACTGCACAGTATTTTCTAATTTATTGCACAATTTTCGGTACTCAGTTTAAAATAATAAACGCAGTCTTTTTTCATTTTGCAAAGTAGGTGGAGTAGGTTTCACCACTTCTTGATGTCGCTTGTATAAAATGCCTCTGCTTTTTGCACTACCTACAGATTAGACATTAAGCAGGTAAGTATTAGTGTTTAACAATAATTAGCATTATGAAAGAAAATTATTAAACTCCAGTCCAAATTTAAGATAGTGTAATTTCATTGCGTCACACTAAATAAGTAGTATCTGTAAAATATACTGAGGATGTATTTCTTTGATTAACATTTACAGTTTTTATACTTAGCAAGTAGGGTTCTTACTAAGCATTCCTTATTTAACCGAACAGTTAGTAATTTAACTAAGCAGCTATAATTTCACCAAGCATATATTATTTTTACTGAGAATTTATTTTTTAACTGTGCACTTAATTTGTTCCCTATTTAAATTTGTTATTTCTGTTGGCAATGCATTAAAAAATTTGGAAGCATAATATCTGTGGCCAGTAGCAGTTCTATCTAGGCGTACATATTCCTGATTTAAATTGTGTCTACTAAGAGTAGAGTATGAGTGGATACTTCCATGAGTATGAAATCTAAATATATTCAATTTTTCATATAAACAACATTGCAAAATAAACATGCAAGGCAACGCAAGAAAGCCCAATTTTTTTAAAGTTGCTCGGTAGTCGGCCCTATAATTTAAGTTTGTGAGAATTCTGATGGGCCTTCTTTGAGCTACAAACAAGCGGTGCCTGGAAGAAGAATGGCCCCAGATAAGCAGGCTATAATTAAAAACATTGTGGATTATGCCGAAATAACAAGATTTTAGGATTACTTGCGTAACATTAGATGCTAAGTTGCGTAATAGATATAATATATTAATAATCAAGCCTCCAAATCCTTGTTCAGACCTGCAGAAAAAGGAGCCAATCGGGAAATTGTTCACTATTAGATACTCACACTCATATTTACGTAACCAGTGTGCACTCAATAAAACAGAGAATGGAGTATTGGTCAAGTTTGTCTGCTAAAAAGCGTTCTAATTCACAAGATTTATTACGAATGGACTTAATATTCAAGAACAGAATTCCTAAAGAATCTCTAGTATGCTGATTATATACAGGGTGCCGCATCCAAGTCTGGATATAGGGAATTAACATGGGAATTGGTTTTTATTTTATAATATCTCCCCAGTTCACTTTAAAGCTATTATTGAGTGATGCCTTTGTGGAGGTCGAACAGGGCTATCGGCCAGTATTTTTTTCAAATCGTTGCATCGCTCTCATTCACTGTAAAAAGTTTTTAAAAATCGTATTTTGAAATTCGCGCCCGATCCGAATTGTCGCGAAGTGTTCCGTCGTACTGTCGAAGTTCGGCGATCGCGTCTTTTTATTACCCATGCAAACTTCAAATGTCAAAGTGAAATTAGAAATTATTCTCATCGGAAATCAACGAACAAGTCAAACTGAATTATTTTATCCAGTGTGATGATTATTGTAGGACAAATTAAACGGAATAATAACAAATTGATCCATTCATTCGTCACAGTGCGCGACCCCTTCAAACGAGCCATCTCGAACTACAATCAGACCGTATCCAAAAAACCCAAGATGAAGACTTCGAGCAGCTGGTCTTCCTCAAAACCCCATCAAAGCCCATCGGCAGCATTGTGACATTTTCTGGGAGCCCTCAAGCTAGGAATGTACACCGGCTGCCTCACTCAGTAATCACTGAACGACTCAAATTGAATTATTTTATCCAATATGACGATTATTGTAGGTCAATTTAAACGGAATAAAAGCACAAACTGCACAAAATATTTTATTAGGTTATGTTGCTGGTGCTGATCGAGTCTTTATTACTAAAATCTCATTAAAATGCCATGTTCTACTGCGATTAGATGAAAAAGCGAGGGCCCGCTCTTCTTATTGTGTGATGATAAGATTTACCATCAAAACAGCTGGCGCTTTTCATGAAGCATTTAGATAACTACAAATAACAAAACTTAACAATTGTTGATGAATGAAGTAATGAAATATTGTACGAATCTGGAGAAGTATTGCACTATTTTCAAGAATTGCTCAAAAAGACTGCTCTCAGCAGCTGTACAGTAAGTAAGCCAATCTTCAAAACTTCTACGCATGTTGATCAGCATTTTAGTTGAAATCTGAAGACAATATTGCTGGATTGCTTGTTTCAGCGCTTCTCTGTTTGTATAGCTGTTATTGTTTGAATGCAGATGGTCGTGAAGAAATCTCCAAAGAAAAAATTCTCAGGAGTTTAGATCCGGCGATTGCACAGGCCAATGGGGCGGTGCAAACTTTCCATTCCAACATTGCGGAAAAATACTGGTTAAAATAAACAACATTTATGCGAGCTGTATGGCTGGAGATTTGGTCCTGGATGTAAAAGACCTGCTGCAGATGCCGCACCCTTCGAGTCCCAGGAAGTATTTGCTGAGCTAGCATATTATCCTACTTCTGAGCATTCAATCCGGATTCGATGAAAAAAGGTGCAATGACATGAAGTCCTAGAAGCCCCAGTCCTACACTAACAATTGCACGCCATTGATAACGAAGGTCATGGACCACGTGAGCGTTGTGTAATGCTCAAATTTGATCGTTCTGACGATTATAACTTCTCTTAAGACCAAATGAACGTCAGTAAAACAAATTTTCCTCAAAAACTCTCCATCAGCCTAGATTCTCTCAAGCGTTTCTTCGTAAAACTCTATGTGAGAAGTAGTCCTCAGGCTTCAATTTTTTGTCATGATGCTTTTTGAAATTCTTCTATCTCATCTGTTTAAGATTCCTAGAAAACGTCGTGCCCACCTGATTTTATGTAATTTTTATCACCTTTGAAAATAAATGTAACTTTATTTTGCGAAATATTATTTTTATTTTTGTTGTTGTAAACAAATAAAACAGTAATACAAAACTTTCTGAATCCCAAAACACATTCGTAATAGAGAAAAATACTTTAAAATGTTGATGAGTCAATGTTCTACATTTCTCTCTCAAAAATTTCCTATAATGAAGATATGGTTCATGGAGGCAAAAAATCCATCCCTGCTTAACGAATGTAAAATCAATTGACTTCCAATCTTTAATGATTCCAAAAAAAAGGGTGAAATTTATCCAAATTACCCACTAATTAAATTAACCGTTGAAGAACATGCAGGCCCCCGCTTTTTCATCTAATCGCAGTAGAACATAGCATAACCTAATAAAATATTTTGTGCAGTTTGTGCATTTATTCCGTTTAAATTGACCTACAATAATCGTCATATTGGATAAAATAATTCAATTTGAGTCGTTCAGTGATTACTGAGTGAGGCAGCCGGAGTACATTCCTAGCTTGAGGGCTCCCAGAAAATGTCACAATGCTGCCGATGGGCTTTGATGGGGTTTTGAGGAAGACCAGCTGCTCGAAGTCTTCATCTTGGGTTTTTTGGATACGGTCTGATTGTAGTTCGAGATGGCTCGTTTGACGGGGTCGCGCACTATGACGAATGAATGGATCAATTTGTGCATTTATTCCGTTTAATTTGCCCTACAATAATCATCACACTGGATAAAATAATTCAGTTTGACTTGTTCGTTGATTTCTGATGAGAATAATTTCTAATTTCACTTTGACATTTGAACTTTGCATGGGTAATAAAAAGACGCGATCGCCGAACTTCGACAGTACGACGGAACACTTCGCGACAATTCGGATCGGGCGCGAATTTCAAAATACGATTTTTAAAACCTTTTTACAGTGAATGAGCGCGATGCAACGATTTGAAAAAAATACTGGCCGATAGCCCTCTTTGACCTTCACAAAGGCATCACTCAATAATAGCTTTAAAGTGATCTGGGGAGATATTATAAAATAAAAACCAATTCCCATGTTAATTCCCTATATCCAGACTTGGATTCGGCACCCTGTATTTGTATTCCTTACTTTGTTTGGGCGTTGAGCTTCTTTTTCGGAAAAAAAAGCGATTATAGTATATTTCAACAGGCCATACATCTTCTTTCATTGGGGCTTCAAAATTTGCTTGATGAACCGTAATTCTGAAGGCCGCAGTTAACATTTATGGAGCTTGGTTTTACACTGATTGATGGTACAGTTGGTATAAAGTGTTTGTTTTTGTTTTTATTTTGCGGCTCGGCTGTCAGTTTAATAAAATCGTTATCAACCTTGCGTTTCTTTGACTGTTTTTTTTTAGCATGTTATGTACATGGTCACGATTTGCATCGACTGAAATCAAAGCTAGATTATAATATGTCGATAAAGAGTGTTGGAAACTTGTGATTTTGTTTAAAGTCGATTGCAAAGTATTTTCTACTTCATGTCTTAACTTATTCAGTATAACCTCAATAACTTCTTTCTGGAACAATTTCATATTTTCTTCACTTTCACGGAGTTTTTCCGTAACAGACTGTTTTCTTCTTGAAGCGTTCTTACTTGGGATTTCAAAGACTCACTGGGACTCTCCTCAGCGTCATTAAATTCTTCGTCTTCGTCACCTGATTGGCTGATTTCTCCTTTTTGCTGGAAGACGCTCAATATCTTCTATCAGAAGTTGGTTTTCACAGCACGTTTTATTTGCGCATAACGCAATATATGGTCCTAGACAAGATTCACCGAAAATTTCTAGAATATCTGTGTTATAAACTTGAGGAATTTACCCAGCAACAAGAATCCCTATGGACAGTCTGCTAGTCCGACAGAACATGATGTCTCTGTTTACAAGGAGGGACATTAGTGGTGCCAATTTTCTGATGAAATTAATCTCCGACAAAGTTGATAGTTCCTACATTCTAGCAACCATCGGGTTTAATGTGTCAAGATTGTCGTCAAGACATGTCAACATTTTCTACATTCCGCTATCAAGAACTAACGCTCTCCACCACTCTCCATTAGCATTGTGTCATTGTTTTAATATACTAATAGTAGAAGACATTTTTATAAATTGATTGTGGTTATTTTTTTTCTGCTCCTTGTAATTTTTCTTCCTTTTTTGAAATATGTATAAGTTTTCTGTTCTTAACCTTCTTAATTATTGTTCCTATTATTAGGTTATCCTGTCCTCACAACCTCTAATTAACAGGGTCTTGTGATCTAAAACTGATAGATTTTTACTTTCTGAGCGGAAGCTAAGGACGTATAGTAAATGGGTCCACCGGGCGACTTGCTAGCTTCATGTCTTCTCGAAGTTTCATTACCCCTAGGGTACGAAAAAAGTTGTCTCCCCTTTCCGTCCGTCTGTCTGTCTGTCTGTCTGTCTGTCTGTCTGTCTGTCTGTCTGTCTGTCTGTCTCTCTGTCTGTCTGTTTGTTTGTCTGTCTGTCTGTCTGTCTGTCTGGTGTCTGTGTTCATTTTTATTAGACAAGTAATCTCCGAAACTGCTGGATCGATTGTTGTCAAATTTTGTATGTACGAGTATATTAGAAATATCACGTGGGTGGTAAAACGCTAACCAAAATTTCACTACCAACAATATGATGACGTCATTTTCAAGAAGTCTAGTTTAAAATAATTTAAATGTTATATAATGATCTACGCCTATACTTGTGGTGTACGAATCCGCTTTGATTTTTTTCTTTTAACGGTCAAATGTTCATAAAAATTTACACAGTATAATAACATTTTTTAAAATTGGCAGAAACCTAGTCCGAGACTGAGAAATAACAATCAGGAATTATACCATAAAAGGCAGTTTTGGTTTCGGTATCGGTTGTAAAACTAGTTTCAGTCGGAACTACACATGACTTTAAAATACACATTCTTTCAAAATTCTTATATGTTCGACATATCATAAAAACACACAAAAAAAACAACCGATAGCAGTGGTGAAAAGCATTTAATGATGATGAAAAGTTTTTAATTTTTGATTTACCTGTTTGTTTTACATATATATGCAGTGTCGTTACATGTTATCCAATAACATGGAATCATTTTTAGAGTTTACCGCTCAAACGATGAAATGAAATTTGATTTATAAATTTGTACAAAACATTGTTGTTAACGTAAATTTTAGCTATAAAATGCTTTACGTCAAATTATTTAACCAATTTAATTAGCGTAGAAAATTGAAAATAATTCCATTTATAGTTTTGTTAGATTATACCAACAGGTGTTATGGTCTCCTGCTAGTAAAAGATTTTCTGTGTTATTTGTTGCATCGTATTATTTATTAATTAACTATAACGCAAAATCGACTACATAAATCCAAAAAAAATTAAGTTTAAAAATTAACTAATATTAACCTCCTAACTATCAGTAAATGCTCTCATTAATTAGGTATCTTATTCATAAAATCTTTTATTGAAGAAAAATATAAAATTGCTTATAACACAGGAAAATTACAAATTTTTATTACAAAAGTGTAAAGCCATATTCAACGCTATTGTTCATTTTAATGTAGATACAGTTAAACTTTTTTTTACTTCCATGAAAATACTTGGAAAGTCGAATTTACACTGCGACGGACTTTATAACATTATAGGTAGAGACACAATAACGAATGTTGCTTATAGTTTGATTTAAAAAAAATTGTCACACACAGGGGCTACGTATGTGTTTTTTTATCTAGAACTTAACCAATCCGTTTTTGAAATTAAAACCATAGTTTTTCTAACATAAATATATCATAAATTGTACATTAGTATTCCGGTTCTCGTCCTCTAGGCAGGTGTTGAAGAAGCCAATGACTTAGTTTCAACGAGTATCGCATGCTTAACGCCACATTACGTACATTATGCACGTAAAATATCGAACACATTTAATACGAGCTTTAGGCATTTAATCTCACAAAAGCGCTCAAACAAATCAAATTGTGTTTCAAAATATCAAGATTCGTAAATTTTTCAAGTTGTGGTCGTCATTAATATTATTATTTTCGTTTCCTGATTTTAAATGAGAAAAAAAAAACCGAATAAGAAAAAGAATGTTTTAAAAATATGTTTCAGAAATTTTGGTTTTCTGTCTCACTGCTGTGACGTCATCGACGGTTCTTAGGAATATTCACAACAAAACTGTGTAGCTCGAAAAATAATTGTACAAGAAAATGGCACTACGACTTCGCATATTTTATTTTGTTTAAAAACACTAATTAAAATATACTCTTGTAATTAATCGAAATGTTGATGCTTAGAGAAGTAGCAACTGCAGTTAAATTTTTCAATTTTTCCTTTGGAAACTGTAGCTGTCAAACTTATTTTGTTTAAATTTATTCAGTATATTAAGAATAAATTCAAAGTATATTTTAAAAGCACACTGATTAATCCCGTGATGAATAAAATCTTATATATAATTAAATTATTTTAATAATATTTTTTCTTTAGAAACTAGCTACGCTTTCATACGACAGGTAAAATTATTACAGCTTTCGATGTAAAAACTAATGTAATACATTTATGCACATAAACAAATTTTTTATCGCCGAACACTACAAAGAAAGGTCGCATAATTTTCTAAATAACGCGAGTAACGTTTGATTAAGATGATGCAAGGAAGCTTGAGAATGTTCATTATCCGCCCAAGATATGTAACTTTCTCTTAACTCTGACATTACGGAATTCCAGAAGTGGACATAAAAAAATTATATAATTCAAGCTCCCAGTATGCTACTAACATCACGCGCTAACATAAATCTTTCACAATAAATTTTAAGATACTTCTATGATTAGAAAATATCATGCGGTTGTATTAGTCAGCTGCATTTGTCATGCAAGCATAATGAAATGCTTGTCAAACAATAACTAAAGATACCTGTTACTCTGCTAGTTAATTAATTTCTTTCATTCTTGGAAAACGCTATATATTGTTAGTTCCAATTAGTCAAGTTGGGCGGCGTTTTTTAAACTGTTAAGATTCTTGATAACGGCTGACGAGTAAAACACGCTTTCTACAGACCGCTCTAATTATACTTAAGTTATGTGAAATATATTGCAGTCGTTAAATTTTTTTTCATGTTTCATTAGAGTCAGCATTTTATCTGTTAATTAAAATTAATATTAAAGCATTAAGAGCTAGATTTTGATTGCTAAATTTTTTTTGAACAAATGGAAGGAAAGCAACTTTTCAACAAATCTTATTTGTATGTCAAAGTACTTTATTAAATGATTTTTTTTTAACATGGCTAATGGCAAAGCTAGAAGATGTTTTTTGTTTTCACGATATAAGATACATTTATACAGAAGTTATATTACTAATTTATTTTTACAAGTTTCTTGTTTCAATAAAACTGACAAATAAAGTGCTTTCCCAAGAAATAGCGATTTGCGCTTTTTACTTAAAAAATAAAAAACTTGGTCGAAGGTTATTTCGACAGAACTTTTGTCGCCCTTGATGTACAATCCAACAAATCACGCTTTTTTAAAAAAATATAAAATTCGATTTCGCGATATTTTATTGACAATAACCTCTATACCACAATTTCGATTTTTTTGAGAAAATTTGGATGACTCAGGGGAAATCTCAAGGCGGATTCATAAACCACAAGTACAGGAGTATGTTATTTTTTAAAACTGAAATTCTAATTACCTATTAAGAAAAAGTAGAAGGAGAATATGTCCACAAATAGCATGTATTAGTTTATAATTATTTCAACAATATAACGTTTACCCCCACAACACCGAAAACACACAAAGTATTCGTCTTTGTTTGAATAAAGAGTTTAGCCACGGTTAAACCTGAATGATCCTCGTAGCTCAAAATTCAGTAACCCGAGAGTAAAAAAACTAGAAAGACCAGGAATACCATTATGACATTTTCAGTCACAAAAATGATGAATATCAGTACGGAAACAATTTATTATACCCCAAAAGGTTAAATTTCATTAAAGAAGCTTGGGTTGTGTACGACAAGCGTCAATCTTGGAACTCGCACTACTACTGATATATATTAATGATCTTTTCGATCACATTAAACTTCCGAGTAGTTTAACGTTAGAATAGGCAGACAATGTTAACATCCTACAAAAAGTGAAAATAGAAACATGATTAAATTTTTTATTAAGGACACATCTACGAATTTAGAAAATTGGTCGAAGGTTATTTCGAAAGAACTTCCTTCGCTCCAGTGGTGTAAACAACACCCCCACAGACCCTGCGTCGCGAGAGCGCAAGGGACTGTGGTCCGCACAAGTGCAGAAAATATGAAATATATTTAGAACAGATAACCAGCGAGAAATAATGTGTTCTCAATTTCTCAGTACTCGTTCAAGTGTTTATGTTTATACTTGAAAGAGTTTGACCATTAGCATGTTCATGTCGTATCAGCGCCGGCAACAAAGTATGCACTTGTGTGTAAAGGAACTGAAATTTGATTGATTTTCTCTCCTCAACGCAGAGGAGAGAATTAATTCATTAATTCAGCACACTGTTTTTTTTTTCAAAAAATAGATAATAGCAGGAACAAGAAACAGAAAAAACTCATGCCACTGTGCACTTGTCGAAGTAGGTCATGGATGTGTGCCGCCTATCACTTTATGCGAATGTTACTAAATGTCCAAGGATTTAACAAGAGTTGTGAAAACGACTGTTTTGTTGTTTTGAGCTTGGATCAACGAAAATTACTGCAATTCACACTTGAAAACGTTAAAACAATAAAAACGACGATTTTAAGTGACATATTACAAATGACATTAACGACAAGTAAGAACCGTTATAATGAGGCATAATTTCAGCGAAGCGGGATTTTTAAAATCCATGGCCAACTACGCCCTTAGAATCATTTATAAAATCCCTGCATATTTATTCCATATGGGACATTCGTAACTATAATTGACAAAATATCGTATTTGAAGTAAATGTTTGGTATAATTTTTATTCTGCTACGTAAATCCTAAAAGTCAGCTTACTTTTCGCGTCAGCAGCAAGTTTAAATGTAAAGAATCACTCTGCTTACTCGTAAAAACGAAACGATTTTAATATTTGCTAGAAAGGGAATATCTCTTAATATTTTCATGAATATAAACGTAAATTTTAAATTAAAAACAGGCATCAAGTTTTGCAAAGATAAATATTTTCCATGCGATACTAAAAATGCGGATGATGTTTCCTTGCATATTTTCTTAATGCAGTGCCTGTCACGATGACATTTAGTAACAAAGTAGATAGGAATCTGCATATTTATAAATCCTGATCCTTTGCGAAGCACATAGGCACGCGGGCATATGTAAGTTTACTTTCAAAGTTAAGGGAGCTTCTTGGCTGCACCGCTTCAGGAGGTTGACGCTGTAGGTTATCTAGATGCAGTTCTCTCTGACCCAACCGTTCCTGCTGCAGCAATTACAACCCACCATGCCGACGTACAATCAGCTTCATCTCGGATATCCGGAACGTGAGCAGCAGAGCGGTGCTTTCATTACCGCGTATGATAATATCACTCGATAAATCAGCGATGAATGCAGCAATTTATTGCCCTATTAACAACAGACAAGACGAGAGCCAATAGTAAATATTGGATGTAAATATTAGTCGACTGTAATAGGCGGATCTTCCATGATTATGGTGGTGCAGATGATTAGTGGCTTTTTGGCCGAAACACAAAAGCTCCCTCTACATCACAGCGAAAAAAGCGCCAATTGATAATGTACTATTAGGATAATGACCGCTTGCGGACGGTCGATAAACATCATCCCCGATGCAAAAAAATCTATCGAGGACACTGAAAACGTTTTGGTTTAATCAAATTGTACCCGAAAACCGGTGAACACTGGGACACGTTTATTGTAATGACGGTTTAATAAACGCAACTTCTGGATCTAAGTCGTCGAAAAATGATCAATGAGTTTACTAAAAATTTTATGTTACTTTAGTAATTATATATTTGATATGCAATTGTATATCGTTTTATTTGAAATAAAGTTCGTCAGAATATTCACGATTTGGTATTTTTTAAACTTGATTAAAATCATGCGCAGTGCATTTTTTTATTATAACTTTATTTATTTATTTGTATAGAAAAATTACACGACGTAAATCAAAATATGAATGAGATTTATGGATATGACTGCAACGTCTAAAATGCATAGGTAATACCAAAGGAAAGTGGTAATCCGTATTAAAATTAAAGTAATATTTGTTAATCGATGTCGATAGAAATTAAGGCGTTGTTAAATCTTAATCAAATGTCAATAATACATTTCGTAATAGAAATTGTAAGAAAATACTTGGGTGTGCCCCACAACAATTTTTTTATTAACGATCGTCAAAAAAGGTGTACCATCCAAATGTAGGTCTAAATACTTTATATAAGGTTCCTTTGAAGATTGCAGAGTTTCTCAACCTATCAAATCCGGAAATGTATTCTGGGCACTGTTTCCGACGCAGTTGTGCCACAATGTAGGCAAACACTGGTGCCGATCTTGTTACTGTGACGAGCGGGTGGCAGTCATCATCTGTGGTAGAATCGTACATCGAGGACTCTATATCGAATAAAATTATAGTATCGAATTACATCCTTAATGTAGAAAATAAAGATAATGACAAAATGAATGTGCAATTGCTGCAAAAAGAAAATACAATTTACATTGCCAAAAATTTGCATTTCTGGCAATGTAAATTGTAAAATTGATATTACTATTAATCCAAAATAATTTAATTGTGAAATTTTGATCTTATAAAAATCAATACCTAGCGAGATTAAAATTAATATTGCAGACACAGTTAAATGGAAAAAAATTTAATGAAAGCAGTAAATACATTCTGCGTTCCACTGCTAACATATTCTTTTGGAGTCATTAAATGGTCCAAAACTGATCTTGAAAATTTAAACATCGCAACAAGGAAAAACTTCACACAGTATAGAAGGCATCATCCAAAATCGTCAATTGAAAGATTCTCATTACCAAGACACAATGGAGGAAGGGGTTTCCAGATCCTAGAAAACATATATCAGAGACAAATCTCAGAACTAAAGAAGTATTTCTTGACACAAGCAGAAAGAAATGAAATGTTTTGCACCATCACAAGAGCAGATTTGAACCACACACTCTTAAATCTGTCGAACACCGAAGAAATCCACACCTCCCACACAATAGACAAAATAATAAGTGGGCTAAAACGAAAACAACTACATGGAAAATTCTACAGAGACTTAGAAGAAACTCATATCGACAAGAAGATGTCATTGATTTGGTTAAAAAAATCAAGTTTATATGCCGAAACAGAAGGATTTTGTTTGCTATTCAAAACCAAGTAATCAATACCAAGAATTACAGAAAATACATCATCAAAGATCCAAATATAAGAAACGACTGCTGTCGCCTCTGCAAAGCAAAACCTGAAACGATCCAGCACATAATCTCCTCCTGCAGTATCCTGGCACAAACTGACTACAAAGCTAGACACGACAACGCAGCCAAAATCATTCACAAGAATTAGCAACACTTATGAACTTAATCGAAGATACGACACCCTATTATACTTACATTCCATCTCCGTTCCTTGAAAATAACAAATACAAATTATACTGGGATCGCACAATATTTACAGACTTAAACATTACAGCTAACAGACCAGACATCATACTTATCAAAAAACACACGAACGAAGCCATTCTCATTGACATTGCTGTTCCTAACACAAACAACATTATTCAAACTTATCACACCAAGATTTCAAAATATCTACAATTATCGATAGAAATGAAATCTATGTTGAATCTTAAAAAAATTTCAATTCTACCCCTAGTTATCTCTAATGTATTTGTAGTTCCGAATAGCTTAGTTGAGAATTTAAAGTCATGGCATTTGAATGATCAATAATTATTATCAAAATTCAAAAAGCTGTTTTGTTAGGAACATGTCATATTGTTCGTAAGTTTCTTGAACAGTCTGATCATGTTAGTCAGATTAGATTAGCACCAGTAGGTCAGAGTAGTGTAGGTCACTTTCCAAGTGATGCGCGGATAAATGGTCGGTAGTTACGCTAGACTTTTGGGGATGGGGTGAGATTAGAGAATAATAGCTGACTAATTTGTATGCTGTAATTCTAGAATCTCGAAAGTTGTTCTGTTAATCTAATCAATGCATATCATTACTTGGTCTTAGTACCCGTAATGATAGAAGTCTTGCCTGAATGCCGGTCATTTCCGGGTCAGTGGTGGGTCTTAAAATACCTACCTTATCTACCCTTGTTGTTAAAGTGTAATTTTCTCTCTCTTGCAGTTAAAATGTTGCTTAGCTTTTTATTTTGAATAGAACAAAACACTTTTTAACATCTGCTATAGAAAAAAGATATTTATTTGAATCTATTTATTACTAATATCTCTTTAATACGGGAACTATTATAAAAACAAACTGAAGTTAAAAACCTCTTGCTAAAATTTGGATGAGGACTAGGGACTTTATATCTTTCCCACACAACTTTAAAATCATACTCACTACATTTCAGAGTGTAGTGGAAACTCCTAATCCGACTTTTGTATTTTACCTGAATTCAATGACATGAAAAATTATAGCATGTATTTTAGGGGAGGCGTTCTATGATTTTCTCATAGTTGGCCAGAATTTCGTTACCAAAGAAAAATGGCACAACTTATTCCATACTTGATAAGCATTTTGCATACTTAATGCAACCAGTGCCAAGAGGACATACTGAATATAGGTCATCAACTTTGGATAATAGGAGACAACATGCATTTCCATAATAGTAGCATAATTTCACAAAATTTGACTTTTGTTAAAATGATAAAAATATTTTCAAATTTGTTTTTTTTTTATGAATGAAACAAAAACTAGTCGACGCACTGATTTGAAATTTAATATTTAAACGAATCGATCGAAATTAAAATTAAAAAAAAAAATCTGCACAATTTCCTTTCACCAAAAGATAATTTTGAGGAACCATGATATCATAGTTGTGAAGAACGACTTATTTTTTGAAATTTCAAAGCAGTTCCTTGACACCAGAATTGTTTATGAATATCTGTCAAAAAATTACCTCACCAAATTCGACATTACAATTAATATATACAAAAGAAAAATTATGTATATGTTAACATTAGATTAGTAGATAATAACAATAATTTGTGTAGAAACGGCACCACAACTCACACAGTAAATACGTTACTTTCAGTTCCACGCAAATTTCTAGTGTGATATAAAGAATGAATGTTAATTTCTCTTTAAAGATATTCTACGTTAAAACCCAATGACAAAAATTCTTTCCATTTTTGTACTTATACGACATTAGAAAAAAAATACTGACTATGCAGTGCTGAACCATGACATCAGTAATATAGACTAAGAGACTTTGCTAAGTTCGGTGTCTGTAAATGATAACTGGATCATATTTAAAGAGCACTTAGTGCAGTTAGTTGACAAAAATACTGTTAAACAAACTCTGACTCGTTCAACGAAAAAACCGTGGATTAGTAAAAAATTACTCCAAAAAAGAGCATTGTGGAAACGATTCAAGAATAGCCGATCTGACACTGACTATGGACTCATTGGGCTTATTCAAACCGTCTATCTGTAGAAATAAAAGCGGCTAAGAAAACTTATGAACTCCGTGTAGCAAATTCCAAAGATCCAAAGATATTCTACAAATATATTCGTAACAGGTTCACCGGACCTGTTAGAAATCCACAACTTCGTAACGAGAATGGCGTTATAGTAACTGATGACGAAATCATTGACAACTTATTTACTGAGACTCTTGCGCAATCTTGTCCTAGAGAGACAGTAACAAACACAACACCTCTGGTATTCAGACCGAAGATCAATTTTGTCTTTAGCGATATAGGATTCCCGGACGAATTAATTAAAATCAAGTTGAGTAAATTTAAATCAACCACCTCACCTGGACCAGACGGGATTACTCCGACAGTGCTTAAAACATGTGCTGAGACCGTGTGCACACCTTTGAAGATTTTAATGACACAATCTTTTCAAAACAGTCAATTTCCTGAAGATTGGAAATTGGCCATTGTAAAGTCGATCTTTAAAAAAGGCGATAAATTTCAATCTGTGAACTACAGACCAATTAGTATCTCGGTGGTCATAGCCAAAATCATGGAATCTATTATTTCCGATGAGATAAGAAAGTTTATGCTTGCGAACAACGTCCTTTTCGCCGAACAACACGGATTTGTCCCAAAAAAGTTTGTGTCCACTAATCTTCTTTGTGCCGTATCAGATTGAACAAAAAATTTCGACCATGTTGTTACTACAGACGTTGTGTATATTGATTTTTGTAAAGCTTTTGACAAAGTTCCAATAACATTTCTTCTGTTAAAACTTTGACATTATGGCATTACAGGACTGTTACTAGAATGGATTAAAGGATTCTTAACTAATCGAAGTTTCAGAGTTAAAGTCGATGCATCACTGAGTGATCTGACCGCTGTGGGAAGTGGAGTGCCGCAGGGTTCGATGCTGGGTCCGCTGCTCTTTATAAGGTATATTCCGGATTTAAAATCAGAAATCCAGTCAAGGTGTTTGTTCTACGCTGATGACTTAAAAACTTACAATGACAGTCCCACGAATTGCAGTATTTTGAGTAAATATTTTTAATAGTTAATCAGTGGTTCAAGAAGTGGCTCCTCCCAATAAATAAGCAGAAATGATCAGTGCTACATATGGGACCGAATAACAGCAAATATGTTTACTCAATGGATGGAGTAGTATTAATCAGTACTAATAATTCCCAATTGGATCTAGGTGTAATAGTAAACTCAGAATTGACATGGAGTGACCACATTGTGAGTGTCATTAAAAAAGCAAATTCCCTTGGGGATTTACTACAAAGATGTTTTATAAAACCAAGTGTAAGCACTACGTTAAAGTAGTATACAAATTTTGTAAGACCAGTACTGTTTGGAGTTAGTACAACAAAGAATGACTCGTCTTTCCTATGGTAATGATTCTTTCCCACCGTTTTATTCTGAGCGTCTTATCATAATGTCGCTACCCACATTGAAGGACAGAAGAATTCGAGGGGATGTAATTTTCACCTTCAAATCATTGAGGCTCGAGAATCCATTGATGCAGAATTTATTTACCTTATGTCCATACTCCAGAACTAGAGGTCATTGCTTCAAACTGAAAAAAGAGAACATTCGCAGGACTGTAAGACAACATTTCGTAACAAACGGAGTATTTGACACTTGGAGCAAGCTGCCGGAGGAAGTCGTCCTAATGTTAATATTTTTAAATCTAGATTTGACAGTTTATAGATTGTTAACATATTGTTTGTAATTGTACAGTTCCGTGGGTATAACAGGGCTTGCCCTCTGTCCTTTATTTTTTATTAATAATAATAATAACTAAATTAAATAAACACAGTACTTTAGAAAAGACCCGACGCTATACAGGGTGTTCTAGAAAATATGGGCCAAATTTCAGATGTTGAAAAAAGTTTAAATAACATTTTTCTAAAAACTATTCCTTTTTTTTGCTGCAACTGAAACGAGTTTTATTATCTAAATTTTGTAAACCCATGGCAATGAAAAATATGACTTACATCTATGTTTATTGATAGCCAAAAATTACACTTGGTAATTATCATTATGGGTGAATTATTTTTTGTATTTATTAATGTAGTTGTTGGATGGACTGTCATTGACTTGAATATGATGCTAAAATAGAATGTATGTACCATAACACACATTTACTGAATCTTGTTTTTAACCGTTCAACAGTTTCTGAATTACAGAATTCCTAACATTTTAAAAACTGGTGGAGCTAGTACTTGTAAAGATGAGACTGATTTTGGCAAATGAAATACCCTTTCACTAAACACAGGGTGGGTGGGCGGGATTTGTACTTCGTAAGATACCACTGATTTTGGCAAATAGCATACACACTAAGAAAATGATGGGTGGGTGGGTGGTTCTAGTATTTCCTAAAATACAACGATTTTGGCAAGTGATATACCCTCTAATAAAATAAAAGGAGGAGGGTGGGGCTAGGACTTGTAAAGATAAGACTGATTCTGGTAAATGATATACCCTTTAAGAAAACAGAGGGGATGGGAGGGTGGACGGGGCTAGTACTTACAACTTAAAACAATTTTACACTTTTGAACTTCACTTTACCAAAACCGAACACGAACTAATTGATGCAGGAGGAGAACTCGAAAAGAAAGATGTAGGAGGGCTTGGTTTATTTAACACTTCAAAGCTCTTCCTAGAAAAGCAAGGGACAAATTTTGTTGGGGTCTGTAAATGGGTGTTTTAATTATTTTAAAACCTACCTACGGACTTTTATTCAATAAATTTTGTTCTTTGATGGCTTACGCAGAAAAATAGATTTGAGTTGTTGAATTGTCGGCATTTTGCTAACCGAATTCCCCCAACCCTTTTAATCAAATCTCAACTGTTACCTTGATCCCCCAGATCGAGTGGAAGACTGCTGGTTGTGTTAACTATCAATTTATCAATTCCTGCAGGATCTGCTATAAGCAAGCAATAGCTTTACAACTTCCATCTCAGAGCCAATAAAATGAGTGATGAAAACGGAATAGGGGTGGGCGAAAACATAATACAATGTTTAGCAAGTTAGCAGAGACCAAAATTAATCAGTCATTATGAATATCACAGTTATTAGAAATACGATTAAATAAACCGCATATTAGATTAATTGAAGATATGTCTAGAGCATTAGTTCTAGCAGAGTTAATATAAAAAGAAATATGTTGGCGAGTATTTAGTCATGGTACAAGAAAATTAATTTTACCCAAGAGCAAAGAACACTCAGTTCTATTGTGAAGAAGATTATATAAGAAGCGAATCAAGAGCATGCAGAGGATGCAGAGATCTAACGTTAAATCTCTCCAAAAGATCTGAATGCTTTACATCACGATGGATTGCGTATCTCTACATTCGCGATAAATAAAACCATACATCTTGTAAGCCTTAGTAATAATGTCATTATAATGATTTCTGAAATAAAATTTGTTATTGAAACTGATACCTAAGTCTTTAATGCAGTCAAATTTTTCCAATACTACTCCTTTTAAATTGTATTCAAAAACAATGGTGATAAGTTTTCTTGTATAAAAAATAACTTTGAATTTAGACATATTCAACATTAATCTATTTCGAATACACCAATGGTAAAGCAAAATTAAGCAAAACTGAAAATAGTAACAATCATTAACAGAATTAGTTTCCGTGTATAATTTGAGGTCATCAGCCAACATAAGTTTGTTGCAGGGAATAAGTAGCATCCGAAAGATCGTTAATAAAGTGCAAAAACAACAAGGGTCCTAAGTTCGATACCTGTGGGACCCCAGAAGATGGAGTAATTGGCTTAGAGCTAAAATTTCTGTGTTTTACAAATGAGATTCTACTGGTCAAATAAAATATTAAAAATTTCAATAACGGATTTGTGAAGCCAATACCTTATATTTTATCCAAAACCTCATCGAAATCGGTATATGATACCACATTGTCCATTATCAACAATTACTTCCGATGACTGATTTTGGCAAATGAGCTACCCTCTAAGGGAAGAGAGGGTGGGTGGGCGGGGCTAGTAGCTGTCAAGATAGGACTGATTTTGGCAAATGAGATACCCTTTAAGAAAAGAGAGGGTGGGTGGGAGGGGCTAGTAGCTGTCAAGATAAGACTAATTTTGGCATACCGTATAAGACAAGGAAGGGGAGAGGATATTTGATTTGCCAAAATCAGTCTTATCTTGGCAAGTATTGGCCCCACCCACCCTTTATTTTCTTCGAGGATCTGTCATTTGCTAAAATCGGTCTTAGCAGACACTAGGCCCACCCTCTCTTTTCTTAGAGGGATCTCATTTGGCAGAATCAGTCTTATCTTAAGTAAGTACCAGACCCGTCCACTCGCCCTACATTTTCTTAGAGAGTAGGTCATTTGCCAATATCAGTCTTATCGTAGCAAGCACTAGCTCCACCCATAAGCCAGTAGCTGCCAAGATAAGACTGATTTTGGCAAATGACATATCCTCTAAGAAATGTCTACTGGATTCCACAGTTTTTCAAAATTGAATTCAATTCCCATTTAACAGTAAATAAAATAAGTCAGTAAAATAGATGAAAGAGATGGGAGGCTGGATTCAGTTTTTTCAACACTCCTTCTTCATTCTAGTGACTACTCATGATATTGTTCAATCTTCTCTTAGCAAATACTAGCCCCGCCTACCTTCCTTCCATGTTCATTGGCCAAAATCAGTCTTATCTTAACAAGTACTAGTCCCACCCACCTGCCCTTTGTTTTTTTAGAGGGTATATGATTTCCCAAAATCAGTCGTACCTTAAGAAATACTAGCCCCTCCCACCCGCCCTTTATTTTTTTAGAGGGTATGTCATTTGCCAAAATTAGTCGTATCTTAGGAAGTACTAGCCCCAGCCCAATAGCCCTCTATTTTTTAGAGGGTATATCATTTGCCAAAATCAGTCTTGTCTTAACAAGTACTAGCCCCACAAACCCTCCCTTTGTTTTGTTAGAGGGTAGCTCATTTGCCAAAATCAGTTTTATCTTAGCAAGTACTTTATAGTACCGAAAATATTAGGTGTGACCTCCGCAAGAAAGATGTGCTTAGGGGAATAGAAAAATCAGATTATAGAACAAAATATACAGCAAAAAAGTAAAATGTTTAGGTCGAAAAAATGCAAAAAAATGAATGTACAGAAACGGTTAAATATCTTGAGAACCAATTGTACAAATCACCTGAAATTAGGTACACGGGTACAAGAAATCGTCCTTCAATTATTCGCCAAAAAAAAATGTTTGGCTTCAAATGTTTTCGAGATGCAAACTTGCCAACTTCATTTCTTTTAAATGGCACTAGCATATTTTAATTAATGGGTTTTTGAATAGAGTATGTTTGTTTTACTGAATTTATTAATGTAGTCACAATCGTGCTTTCTTTCTGATTGAAATGGCAAAATAAATTATTTTGATAGGAATAAATAACGTAAGAAAGATGACAAAGGTAATTACCTTTTAAAATCATTTTAAATTGACATGTAAGGTGTTTCTTGCAAAAATGGTGCATTTAAGTGAAACTGAGTACATAGAATTTGTTTACGGTGACAAAATAATAATAATAATAATAATGTCTTTATTGCCCAACAGAATTTCAATTTAGAGGACAAACTAAGTTAAAGTAACAACACAAGAATTAACGAAATAATAAAAATAATAATATGGTAAAACAGTAAACTAAATAAAACAATAATGTGATACTTTTCAAGCAGTTTTTAACAAACAAAATAAGTGAATAATGCAATTAATTAAGATTCCCTAAAAATAAATTAATTAATTAAATTGTAATGCAAATTACCTTATGAACAAAAGACATAACAATTATGTAGCAATATTTCATTAAATAAGATTAATTGGTTCCAAAAAATATATCATCATAGAATTTGTCGGCATACCGACACATATTAGTAATTGGCGCCTTTCGTAACAAGTTAGTTTTGGGTGTTGGTAAATAAAACGTTGCTGAATGCCTTGAGGATATGCGGGGCACATAAATATTAACGTTCGAAAGAAGATTCACACAGTCAATTTCATTATGAATAAGTTTATGCATAAATCGAGCATTTAAGTAGTTTCGTCTCTCAAGCAAGGATTTAAACTGATGCTATTGGAGCAATGCATCATAGCTGATATTCCTCTCAGGGTATACACCAAGAATTTTGAACGAAATATACTTGAGAAACCGGCGCTGAATTCTTTCAAAATCTAACTGCCTAGTCAAATAATAAGGTTGCCAGACTCCATCCATGCATACTCTAGTTTACTTATAACACGCATAATAAAGCCTAAGGTTTTAGAAGTAGCGAAAGTAATGCTGTCATTGTGTTCACAAAAACTTAAATTCGAATCAAATAGTACCCCAAGATCTTTTGTCTTATCAACAGAGTTTAGTACAACACCATCAATGTATACAAAGATGAAAAATAATTTACCTTACGAGTATATCTAACAAAGTTACATTTATCCCGATTAAGTTTCAGACCGTTTTGAGTACACCATACACTAATTTTGTCCAAATTCAAATGTAACTCTTTGGCATCTTCAAGATTCATGACACGAGAGAAAATTTTAAGGTCATCAGCAAAGGCAAGCGTGTTACAATTTAAGCTTGAAATCAGGTCATCAATATATAATACGAATAACAGGGGGCCTAAGTTTGAACCTTGAGGGACCTCAGAAGTTGATACATATTCATTCGATTTAAAACCATTATAGAAGACGTAGTTTATTCTTTGCGAAGGATATGAATGAATCAGTCCAATGAAAGATGTCGCAAGACCAAACGCACTGAGTTTATTCAATAATATCTTGTGATCAACCGTGTCAAAAGCGGAACTTAAGTCGGTATATATAACGTCTATTTGACCTCCTCTATCCAGTTCTTCAGAAATAAACTGTGTAATAGTTATCAGATTGGTTGAGGTGGATCTACGTGGCATGAAACCATGCTGATTTGGAGAGATATACCGATGCGTCCCGTTGAAAATAGCTAATAATTTTCTCAAAGATCTTAGCAAAATTTGATTGGATGGCTATGGGTCGACAGTTTTTGACATGTGTCTTCCTTTTTGTGGACTGGAACAATTTTTGCGCGTTTCCAAAAAGTTGGAAATGTTGACGAAGATATAGCTAGATTGATGATATGTAATAGCGGTTTTGCTAAAGCAAATCGAGCATCATGTATGAGAAAGCTTGGGATTTGGCCATCTCCAGCTGTATGCTTGAGTGGAAAATGAGCCATGATTTGGATCAATTCATCTTCAGTTACGGATTGGAGGTCGAAACCAATGCGATTGGTATACACATCTTCATAATCCACATTAGACCCAGAAGTAAATATACCAGAAAAAGAGGAGGCAAATGCATTAATAATTTCTTGCGGTGATTCATATGCTAGATTCGCATGGTACATTATTCCAGGTATTCGCGTTATTCTTTTCTTCATCTGAACATACTTGTACACTTCTCTCGGGTCTGATAAATTAAATTAAAGATAATATCAGCCGTGAACCATGGAGGAAAAGTGGAGCGATTTTTGGTGTAAAATGGGACTGAACATTTAATAGTAGAATACAGAAGATCATAAAAAGTTTTAACAGCCTGATTCACATCAGTACATTTAGTTACAGATGACCAATCAGTGCACCACAGATCATCATAGAGTTTATTAAAATTAGCTTTGCAAAAGTTGAAACGATCACTATTTACTGCTGGAAATGATATAAATTTATCAGAATTTTCCAAATCAATAGAAACTGATAAAGCTGGATGATAAAAATCTTCTTTAACAAAAGGATATTTAGCATGATCCACAAAGACTGGACGCTTTAGATTGGAAAAATGAAGTCAAGCAGCTTTCCATCATTATTAAGAATATTGTTGTGCTGGACAACATCAAGTGAATTAGACAGATTCTGCAGTAGTCGAAGTTTGGAACATGTGTTGAAATGTTTGTTATAAGTGGGAATATTGAAATCACCAATCAGTATAAACGGTTTGCTAATAAGGAATATCTCTAAAGCTTCAAGAAATGCTTCATAATCGGCAATGGGTAGATCAGGCGGTATATAAACAACAATGAGAAAAAATACAAACTTATTCAGAGAACATTTACAAAAAACAAAATCAATTTTTGGTACCAAGTCAGCGAATTCCTTACCACCATCAGATTTGTTTGTCAAGTTACATTTTCTGTCACAACGTATGACACTATATTCAGAAGGAAAAAGTTCAAAAGACGAAGCTCAAGTAGCAACAATTTTCAAATTGGAAATTCATCTCGACCGAGAACTCATTTCTAAGTCGACAGTTTCAAAAACCCTACGAAAATTTAATTAAACTGGAAGTGTTAAAGAACGTCCAACACCTGGCAGGCCAAAAACTGCTACAAATGATGAAAATGCCCTTAATGTCCTCTTAGACACAACAGGAAATCCCAAATGTCAGTGCAACAATTAGCGCTGAATCACAATGTGTCAGTTTTTGAACCCGCAGAACTAACCAACAGAATATATTTTTTTTAATTTGTTACTTTCCTTATTTTCCCCAAGAAAAATTGTTTCATCGCAAATTTCTTTTATTAAGTTTTCATTCAATAATAAAACTAAATTAAAGGAATTAAATTTAAAGGAATTGTTCAAAATTGGTCACCATTTGCTTGAATACAGGCTACATTTTTAAAAATCTTGAAATGTTGGCACCTCTTCTGTAACAAGTTCAATGCGATTACGTAGATCCTCCAAATTGTCAATCTTGACGTTGTAAAATTCGTCCTTTAAAGCACCCCAGAAGAAAAATCGCACAGATTTAAATCGGGTGATCGGACGATTGTTTAAAAAATCTCTCATAATTCCAACACAATGTGGAGGAGCACCATTCTGTACTACATTCGCTGAATAGTTAGTAAGGGCGAATTTTGTATAATTTAGGAAGCGTATTTCTAAGAATATGAAGATGGTAAGTCGTCGCGGAGTATTTATAAGCTATCATTTCTTAAATTTTTGAATTGTTACAAGATTTTAATTGATTTCAAAAGCTTCTGTCAATTTTTGTTTGTACTAATTTTATCTGGCTCTATACAATGATAATATTCTTTATAAATTATCGACATTGTCTCAGATTCGTGTAGGCGTTTCTTTAGAAAGGGTTCGCTACAAAAGATTTGATTAAACTGTATTTTTTATATATAAATTTGGGTCCGGTGGGTGTTGAAGTGATTGTTAGGAACGAATTTATTGTATTAGTGAATGATGGATTTTTTTATATTTTCATTTTCATCCCTACATGAAAATCAGTTTAACACTTTGTTTCTTACAAGACAAGGCATGTTTTTTTTATATTCAGTAAATTGTCCCCATATGTGTCTATGGTTTAAACTGGGACATACATACAACAGCTATTGATGCACGGTGTTATGCAATACCATAAACTTAAAGCAATAATATTCTGAAAAATTAAAAAAAAAAAACTTCAGCTTGATGAATTTATAAAGTATTTTGTTTGATTCAAATCAGTCTATAGAAAGACTGCCTACGTGAATGTGGACTGTAAATAATAAATTAGCTAAAAATTATTAATGCATTTCCATTTATCTCGGAAATGTGCAAGTTTTGGCTTCATTAATACATGCATTTTTAATCAATTATTCGATAACTATTTTAGTAATCATTATATTTAAATCAGTACAAGGATTCCTAAATGCTTATTCACTATAGCATCAAATGGAAAACGTGTATTTAACAGTTAGCGCCATAACTTATACATTAGAGTACGAGCTAAATGATCCTCCTCCTACTTGAGGTAATTACTACAGTAGGTATTTCTAAGGCAGATTAATTGTGATGTAATTTTATTTTGTTAGACATAAATCACAGTTGTAATATGTCAGATAAATCTTGCTTGCAATAATTTATGATTCTACTACACACAATGAAATTTGATTTTATTAGTTCAGTCACAGTTTCAATGAACGTTTGCAATTTATTATTTCACAAAACAAACAATTTAATTAGCTTCGTTTCTAAGTAATTTCTATGCATTGATTTTTACGTGATTTATGTATAGTTTAAGTGATACAAAATTATAACGTCTACAAACACACTGGACATAGCAAATGTATCAAAACTTACATTTAAAAATGGTGTGTCTTGGATATATGATATGGTATTGCTGATGAAGTGCTGATAAAAGCGGAGACGAAGACACATTTAGAGCTTTTATTTACACCGTTGTCTTGGAAACCGTGCGTCTAGTCGCGATATTGGGCTGAAATCGGGTCCCGTTCCGACAGTGCCCACCAGCCGTACCTAACTAAATTGCGGGTTTTAATTTTCATTTTGTACGAGTGAAATTGTTTGATTTTAAATAAAAATAATGAATTCGGTTGAATATTTAAAAAAATATAAAATCTTATAATTCTTCGAAAGATCTGCAATAGTTCTATGGTAGTTTAGGGACGAGGGAAGATCTGTCGAAATTACCCCCGACCAATTTTTATTTGCATTTCTTAGCACATTTTATTAAAAAAAATAAGGGTTCTATATTTCTCTAGATATTTAGCCTTTGTCATTAATTTAATAAAATATTTCGAACGGCAAACAAAAATTACCGTATTTGTAAATTTTTAATATCGCTAATTTGTTTTAATTTAATGTGTACTAAAATAAACAGGTTTTGCAAGGTAAAATTTAGCGTAAGTTTATGATATGTGTTGTCAATATTATTTTTGTATTAGGTATATAAAAAAAATTAATAAAATATTCCATTTCTGTTCTATGAGAATAGCAGCTTAAAACCGGAATTATTAACTGCACTGTGTGCTTTTAATGTAAATATACGGTCACAAAACGTATTGCTAATAAAATTTATAGTAAAGTTTTAATATCAGTGAATAGTTAATTTGAATTAGTGTGTTAATCAATAGCAAGCTATTATTAATACATTTAATTAATTATTTTCAGCCGGAAAGCTAACAGCATTATTAATAAACGCTACTGTTACTCTTGCATCGCTACATTTACTATACTCATAATCATTGTCGAACTTTTTTTTGAGGTATGAAATGATGGCCAATTAAAAGTGAGTATTTAAAATATTTTCCAGTTTTGAACCTCTATGCTTTAGCTTTAGTTTAGATTTAGAGTTTAGAGCTTTCAAAAATATGAGTTCACGTTGAAGAGAATCACAATCAAGATAAGTCGTACTTGTTTATTTAATTTTCAAAGTTCATGCTACAAGATTACATGACTTATGGTTATTCTGTATACGCACAGAATATAATTAAAGATTCTACTTATTAAGCTATAAATTATAACTGAAAGCTGTGATTTTAGATTTTTCCACAATTTACACATTCTTTTTGCGATAAACATAATTATAGTGCCGCCGCAACTTATTAAAATAATAGGTGTGCGCCAAGTTCCGTGTAGTGCTATTGGTCGCAAAAAAATTGAGACGCTATTAAGGAGAAACATTATAATGTCATAATAATAAGACGGACGTTGACAAATTACGAAGAATGAAAAAACGTCTTTCACTGATAATGTACCATGGCGTGCAGAACCTGAAAAGTAGAAAAGTCAAATGGAGTCAAGCCCGGCAACGATATTAATATTTTAGTTGTCGTTGATTATTTCATAATGATTGTACCAAAACGTGAACATTTTTTAAATTTCTACAATCCGAAATAATTATTCACAATTACACACGATGAATACGAATTATGGGAGTTTAAAGTTTTCTCCACCTATAAAAGGAGAATGTGTCGAGTCAATAAAATGCTTCCCACTTGCTAAATCATTTTCGTACTATTGAAAATACCATGTCATGGGTCAACAGAGGTGTTGTATTCCGTTTTTTACATCTACATAACCTGTAGGCTAGCCTTGAACGATGAAAAAAAGTCTGTTACACAATATATAGCCGCTATAAGGGAAATTATTTGCAATTATCTTTTAACTTTTCTCAGCATCCATGGTTAACGATGCAATTATTTCTGTTGCAAAGTGCACTATTAAGACATAGACGAACACGGATTGTCAAATTTCAAGATATGTAGATGCCTATCACAAAGTAATTTGTTGGATTTTCTGAAAAGTATAACACTCCCATTTTTCATCGACGGATAACACAATTAACAAAAGTTCAAATCGAAATTCTTCTTATACGAGCACTGCAGGTCGCTGTAAATCTCATTAGGAAAACTTGTTCTACGACATTTAATTCTGAACCTTGGTAACTATTAAAAAGTCATTACAATCAAAATTAATCACATCCTTTTGTCTAATTGGCAGCGTAAACAAGTCACAGTTAATAAAATTTTATGAAATTTATGCAACAGGAATTGTCACTTTACATGAATGAAGATATTCGTGTCAGCTGCCTCCATTTGTTTTATTAATAATTCATCCATCACGGTATTGATTGTTTTTGCCCAATTAGCAGTTCAAACCGATTTATTATTCATCATGTGTTTTGTAACGTTGTTTAAGTAAGTAATATGACAACGATTAATTATTTACGGCGGCGTAAATGTAAATGTGTTTACATAACACATTCAAAACTATTCCCACGAAAGCCGTAATTTAATTTACAAGTTAATCCGATAGACGAAAAGTTCCGATTGATTTTAAATCTGGAGAAAAATGGCGAATGTGAGAAATGATTAATGTTCGAGTTTCGTGTGGTAAAAGTTCAACGTAAATCTCAGAATTATAGAAAATTAATCAAACCGAACGAAAGGAAGCGTTTCGATCGTTTAACAAAACAATTTATGAATATTAAAAAAGTAATTATCAGCTATCACACCAGATCTTTAATGTAAATTGTTATCGATTGTTGAAAAATACAGGCCCGTGAGTGTATGTGGCGTAACGCTGGTTCGTACTTAACAAGGCTCTGCGTTAGAAATAATAAATTAAGTTTGTGCAATTTATTATTGCCAACATGTAATGTTTCTACTGTAGCTTTTTACAACTACGAGGCGGTGATATATTCTCATAAAGTGCAGTGATTCTAGTCACGACGCATTCTTTCAAGCCGGGTTGTAACTTGTAATTGACTGGAAAATGGAACAGGACAACAATTTTCTTAAATGTAGAAATTTTAAAGCTACGGAATGCATGTGGTACAAGTGACTTTAAAAAATGTACTTAGCGTAGAAAGCAAAGTAAGTAACGACTTTCGACCACCCACCATTGATATAACAACCAAACAAAGCTGTGTCACTTGAAACACGTTATGTCTAAATATTTAAATAAATACATATTTGTCGTTTGTCATGGTTGTGCTGAAGCCATAAATATATAATCGGGAGTAAACAAATTTTCTGATAACATGTTACAAATAAACCTTTATTTGCTGCGGTGACATTTACATAATAACAACTTTTTCAGGATTACTTTCAACAAGTCAAAATTTTAAAAATGTTTTAAAAATTTTGTATAGAAAATAAAACACTATTATGTTTGTTAGCAGATACAAGATCATGAAAAAGACAACATTTTTCTAAAGTAAGAAAGCGTAATGCAAGGAGTCTGTCTTCATAAGATTTATTTTTCAAGCTTTCTACTTTTTTTGAGAATCGGCGTTGTATTTTTTCAAACAGCTATTGGTGCTTATTAAGTTAGGAGACCAAATGCCACTGGCATATTCTATTACTGGGCGGGCATATGAAACAGATAGACTTCTGAACGATCCTTTGTTGTGGTTGGCGAACGGCTTAAGGGTTTTTTAACCGCATGAATTATGCACTCAGAAACTTCGTTGTCGAGTATAACTCCTAGGTCACCTATCTGGTTAACCGAATGCAGCGTATGATTATCTAGAACCTAACGTAGATTTAGGTTGTTCTTGCCAAAACGGAAAACACAGCAGCAGTAGCCAGGTACGAGTCCATTTATATGCTTCTACAAGATCGTCTTGGATAGTTTGATAAGAAACCAGTGGATTTCCATACCGCCTGTCATCGTCAGCATAAGATGCATGCGATGATTTAAATATAGACAAAAGGTAAGATACCAGAAACAGTACAGGACCTAATACAGAATCTTGTGGAACACCAGCTAGAACTTCCCAAACCTACTTTCACTCTGAAGCTGCGGCCACTAAGAAAGGCTTGTATGCACAATATCACACGACCACCGAGTGAGTCCTGCATTTTCTAATTTGCTTAAGGGTCCCCAGTCGTCGCCCGCAAAATAGGTTCCAGTGAGAAGAATTATTTTTTGTAACTATGCAACCCAAAGTACCGACACATCGCTGGTACCAACCCAAAAACCCGGGAGATTATGGTCACTGTAGGGAGTCCGTCATAAAATGCAACTCGGTAAACAACACCAGATAAGCTTATGTATTTTGAAATGAAGGGTACAGGGAAATAACCATCGAAATCCACTTAGATGTATTTTGAAAGAAATTGAATTGAAAGTTTAAAATGCTGCGGAAAATAGATTGAGAAACCCACAAGGTTCAGCCTAATACAGCTTTTTATTTTCTTTATAATGTTTTAAAAATATATGCAATAAACTGTTTATGTTCAAATATAACAGCAAAAAAAAAATTGGTGGAAAGTTGTTTCGACAGAACTTCCCTCGCGCCTAAAATACAATTAAACATATCCAGCATTTTTGAGTTAAATTTTTACTTTAGGTACACAATTTTGTGATGAAATCATCAACATTTTGCAAGGACACGTAAATCATTGTGGATTAGACTAAAAATAACAGTATTCCCAAAATTTCTGGGAAAATGGAGTGAGTCGTTCCTGATTTAATCAGTAGAATAAATTGACTCATTCATAAATTTTTTTGAGCCACCTAGGTATATAAGCAAATCTAAAAAATATGAATGCAATGATAAATTACAAGTAAAAACTCATCATATTTTGCACATTTTTAGTAGAATTTATTCGGCAAAATTTTGAGATGACGTTATCAATTTTTTAGTAGCATTATCCTGAACTTGTGGTTTGTAAATACGTTATTGAGATTTTTCGGTTTTTCGATTATTCAACTTTTGATTTCGCAATTTTTCAACTTTTCGATATTTTAATTTTTCATTTTTTAAAATTCTAGATTTTTCAATATCTCGAGCTTTCAGTTCTTCTATGCATATTTCAGTTTTTCAATTTTCGGAATTTATAAATTTCTGATTTTCCATTTTTTTTTAATTTTTCGATTTTCCAGTTTTTCGATGTTTCGATTTTTCTATTATAGGATTGTTCAATTTCTCGATTTCTAAATTTTAGATTTTCCAATTTTTATTTTTTTGATGTTTGGACTATTTATTATTGGTAAAAATAAAAGTAAAAAGTAACTACCAAAATTGTGACTAAAAATATGTAAAAATTAATAGAAAATAGAACAGATTGCTGCTAAAACATAAAAATAACTGTACTTTCCCAAAAAAATCTATTGCATAATTACTGTTCCACTAGTATTGCTAATTTAGGACGTTAGTATCAAACACAATGAAAGAATTAATTCTTAGTTAAACAAAAAAATAGTTGCATGTCAAAATCGAGTGAAACATGTGAGATGTGTTTGAACAAAAGCATCTAAATAATAAATATTTCCCGCAGAATTTCTGGATGCTTATAGAGTCGACATTGGCTTGAGCGCGCTCCGGTCTGTGGATCATACAAGTTCTCGGGCGACGATGCATCTAACGAGGCAATTGAAATACCTGATATGTCAGAGCGCAAAAAGTATTTCTCAGAAAACTTTCAAGCGTCGATGTCTTTTTAATCGAACAGAACACAATTGGCGAACGCAATAATCCAGAATGGTGCGCAGAAAAATCCTTTAGACTAACCGAACGTTATTTTGGTAAAATTTGCAAAATGAGAGAACAAGTAACACGGCTAATCCTACTGTACAGTGAAAAACATTTTACATCCCTGCAAATTTAGTTCAGCATGTACTCTCCCAAAATCTTTGCATAGAAAATGAAGCAAGGGCAACTGAAGCATTTTGCAATAACACCAAACTGACAATAAGACAATGCGGTTTGTACATTTTTAGCGGCATCGCTAGACGGCTTAATAAACAAAAACGCTATCGTAGAAATATGTAAAATGTCCAATTTAAATAATGCTTAATTCAACGAGATGATAAATTTTGGGAAAATAATATGATAGAGCCCTAGAAAAATTTTATTTGTATGCCTTACTTCCGGAGAGAGTAGATTCTCGTTATTAAACAAGTCAACCCATTAGACAAATTGTAAAGAAAAAATTGTACAGTTAAAATTTTTTATTTGCATTCGCGTCATGTGTAGTTCATATAAATCTTTTGCCCTTCTAGTATAAACACACACAGGAATAAATAGTAATATTGGAATAGGTTTACTGGAGATATCACATGAAAAACGTGCCTATAATACTGTACATCATAGGTGGTGCGGAAAAGAATATAAAAAAATTAAATTTAAATAAATATGATTGTTCAGGTAAATAAGTAGTTAGTGAAGTGATGAGAATCTAAATCTTGTCAGTTCTGTGTATTGATTAATATATAAAATGACAGATTAATAAAAAATATTTGAATAATTTTTTGAAAGAAAATGTTTTAGTAGAATGTATAAAAATATAAGAATTTGCATACTTTTAAATCAAATTATGTCAGCAATAAAAGAAGTCGACTTGTAAAAGGGTGTCAACAATGTTAGTCAGCTAAGAGTATTTATGAGTTTTATGACCTAAAGTACCTGAACTGATTACCTGAAAGGGTCGGTCGGCAAGGCTCCCTGCTGTGTAAAACTTAACCATTTATTGAAACGGATCTTTGTAAATAGGGTTGCCAAGTTTCACTTTATTTTCATTATTCAGTATTTTTTTTTAAAGAAAATATTTTGATAAATATAAATTTTAAACAAAAATGACCGGGTCTTCCCCATAGAGCTCACTGTTGTCTTTGCACTCATATAAAAGTTGAAGCGAAAAATGCTCTCTCCATGTCTAAAAATGCGATTTCCTTCGAAGAATGAACGATGAATTCAACACTAAACAATCACTTATTTTCAAAAATATTGTGTCTTCCCCAGCGATTTAGACATAATCTATCAATTGAAATGTCGATCTTCTTTTCACAGTTGAAATTACGCCCGTAAAATGAAAATCTAGGAACTCGGTCGAAGGCTCTTTCAAAGTCTAAGTAAATGACGTTAAGACACTGGAAGAAACATGTAACCGTGAATCGTTTGGGTAAAAAACCATGTTGGTTTGTGGAAATTATAGAGTCCTCATTTAAAATCGAATTAGATGGTTCCATATGATTCTCTCCATGACTTTATAGCATATAGGCGTAAGACTAATACGGCAGTAATTTTCTACTTTTAACTTTTTTAAACACCGGAGTCACTAGCGCTTGAAGCCACATCGGTGGAAGAACCGATGTTAAAAATGTGCAGGTCATAATGTGGGACAACGCACCATCAATAGTAATAATAATAATAATAATAATAATAATATATATTGAATCCAACAGACTGATGGTCCACAAAGGATTAAATAACACTTTACAGTTAACATATGTTCATATACATATAATTACAAACTAATAATAACAATAATAACACAAGGTGCGCACAGTTGATACCTATATACTACACAGGGACATTATTAATTAATTTTTTACAGTTCTTACGGAACGTTTTAAAGTTACCTCTAAATATATCAACAAGGGCCGATAATTCATTGTACTTCCTACAGATGTTAAATATTGGGGAATAAAACTGATAATTTGTACGGGAATGGGGAATTGAAAATACTAAAAAATGACGACTGTTCAATCGAGGTACATTGAAATTCAAATATGCAATTTATCATGTGATGGCTTAACTTAAATATAAAAATATTGCAAGAAAGTTTTCTTCTGTCCTCTAATGATTCCATACTGAAACGGTTGTATAAGGCCTTTCTATCAAAATGTTTCGGAGGATAAGCTCCACTTTCTACAAAATACAAGTACTTGCAGTATTTAATTTGAATTCGCTCAATAGACTGTACATGGACTAAATAAAATGGTGACCATACCACACTGGTATATTCAAGTCTACACCTTACCAATACATAGTACAATGATAACAAGCACCTGACATCTTCAAAATCGGATACATTTCTTCAAGATCTTTAATTTCAGAAACTCTAACAAGTGGCTTATCATTTACAACATAATTGTAATTTAGAATATTATGTGTTTTTCGAGATAAACTTTTAGAGTCATTTACAATTAATTTGTTTTCTATACAACACCTATAGAATCTATTGACATAATTTTGCAGAGTTCGACAATCCTCTAGTGATATTATAGGTTTAATAATCTTGACATCATCAGCATATGCATAAATTTGACAGTGAAATAAATTAAGAGTACTATTTAAAAAAGCTAGGAATAAAATAGGACCCAGGTTAGATCCTTGAGTAACACCGCTGGGAGTTAAGAACTTATACGAACAGCAACTAGCATATTCCACATATTGAGATATATTAAATAAAATGGATTGAAATAAATTAATAAGTTCATTACACAAACCAAACTGAGCCAATCTGTGCAAAAGAATTTTATGATCAACTATGTCAAAAGCTTTAGTAAGGTCTGTGTACATTACGTCTACTATCAAATTCATTAAGACATACTGTGTAAATTCAAGAAGATTCGTTACAGTAGATTTTTCGCAGAAAACTGTGTTGATTTTCATTGATAGAAGTCTCAATATGATTATACGAATACTCTGCTAAGATTGATTCAAAAATTTTTCCGAAGTTTGACACCACTCTTAAATACAGAAATTACTTTGGCAGTTTTCCAAACATCCGGAAAGACTGCAGTACTTAATATTGAATTAAATATATAACAAAGAGGATGACTTAAAACCTGAATGCAATCTTTGATGAGAAATGACGGTACCAGCTGTACACTTTGTTTTTTAATTTTTTCATATTCTTCACGATATTTTCAGGAGTCAGATGAAACTTATGAAGAATATTTACATTATCACAGGTGGGTGTAACACAACATTCACAGCCTAATCTATATTCCATCTACATTTTATCACCAGCACTATCATAGATCGTTGCAGTATTAGAATGGCCATTCTCAAAAACACTACTGAAGTAGGATGCAAAAGCCTCAACTATGCCTTGAACCGTGTTCAGTTCAGAGCCTTTGCACTTCATGTTGCCTGGAATCCTGGAACTATTTTTTTCATATTTATGCATGATCAAAGTTTGGATGGATCAGCTCGTAAGTTATCCTCAGCAGATTTGATAGATTTTTTGTATTCGCTCCGAATTTCATATTTAATTTGCTTTCGTAATTGGTGGATTTGGTCAAGATACATATCCAATTTATACCCTCTGTACTTTCTCCATAAAGCAGACTTGTGTTTAATCATTGAGATCAACTCTTTGGAGTACCAGACTGAATATTTAGATTTCCTTATAAGCGTTTTTGGAACACAGCAATAAAAAATTTGACCGAGTCTCTATATACCCAAATAACTCGTTGTAACTGTCAACATCGGCAGTAGGTGTTATATATACTGCAATAATGCATAACGTAAATGACGCTGTCATAACTTTTACACCAAGAAGATCAGTATTTAATACTGGAGATAACAGCAGCATATTTCTAGATTGATATTCACTTTTAACAGCTATAATTAAACCACGACCTCTGCCAGTACTATTTACTCGATAGATTTGATAGTTAGAATTGAAGTATTCACTAGAGGCAACATCTTCTTTCAGCCATGTGTCCATCAACAGAATCACATCAAAGTCACATGAGCACATATTCAGGTAAAATTCACTAACTTTAGTGTTTAATCCTCTGACATTTTGGTAATTAATCAGGCAAAAATTATTATGGGTTACAATTTGTTGGAATTCAATTAGTTTTTTCTTACAGTGATGTTGTCTCTATTTTGAACAACTATTTTAGGAATACCATGAAAATATGCAAGTTTAAGATTACTTTCGCAATTTTCTTTTTGGAAGTTTTGTTAACCAGTATTAAATCTTTTGAAAAGTTGATTTCGGAAAGGGATGCATTAGTGTTGAAAGCAGGACATGGAGGTAAACTGCCTATCGGTTCGGTAGAAAACATACTTCCAAAGAAATCGCCTAATAGGTTAGCAGGTTCTTGTTCTTATTGCTATGCCTAATACCGTTGCTATTGCATATAATTGGCGATGACATTTTTGATAACACTTTACTTCTAACAAATTTATAGACAACCTTTGGACCACTTTTTAATAGACTTTGCTCATATCGGTTTCTTGCCAACCTAAGTTTGTTTTTTAATTGATTGGAAAAAGTACTTTGCCGGTCATAGTATACTTGAAAGCCTGAGATTGTATATTTGGTCCACAAGATTTTTTTTTAAATTTAGCCCCTTTTAGGAATTGTTAAGTGATCCAAGGTTTTTAAGGTTATATTTAACTTTAAACTTAGAAGTGTTTTTGGAGACGAGAGCAAATAGCACGTTAGTAAAGATATTCCGTGATTCTATGGAACAACTAGTGTCATTGAATGGTCTCCAATTTGTATTCAATAAGTCGAAATTTAAATTATCGAAGTTGATTTTGGAGGTTTCACGAGTTTCATATTTGTTTGATGCCTGGACATAATATTGAATGGATGTCTCAATGACGCAGTGGGCAGAGATACCTATTGGAGGAGAGTGATTGATTTCACCGAGAAGATTTGGGTCACCAGTCAGGATTAAATCAATTAAAGAAGGCGTTTGACTAAGCCGGTAACGAGTAGGGAAAGGTACAAGTTGTTCTAAGTTCGTATATAGTAACATGTCTGCAAATAGGACTGCAGAACTATCGTTATCCTGCAACTGGATCTTAGGCCAAGAAATTTTAGGGAAGTTAAAATCACCCAGATTAATTCTGAATTGCCACATTTTTTTTTGAAGCTTGCCACAGTAAATTGAGAGAATCTAATGTAGCTAACAACGATGCGATGTTTGGGTACATAACTGTGAGCCCCAAAATTTTTCCAGGGTCGTGTAAAAGAATATTTGGAGTTTGACTTGAGGGATGAGAAGAGATTAGCTATGCTGCGAAAATTTCAGTTTTCAGCTTTTCGAGGACCGACCTGTATATAGGCCAGGAATGATCCCATACCGCATGGACAGTATCGATTTCTGTATTCTGTTTTTGGACTAGACGAGAACAATTGATACATTTTAGCTCTTCAGGTTTGCATTCACTGAGTTCGTGTTCGCTGCTGCATCTTGGGCACGAGAGTTTTTCTTTGCAGATAGGGGACGAATGACCGAAACTATTGCATTTGATCAAATGCGATGCAATAATCATATCCAACTAACAGACCTCCAGCTGTCATTAACCTGTCGTAGGTAATTTTTCGACCTGAAGAAGGGCTTGATATACATAAAGTTTTTTCTTCGTAGACCGGTATTTTAAAGTTTTGCATTCAGGTGTGCTATTAAAAATCGTACGATTCACTTTTGTTATAAATTCCGAAAGTATGATGTTGCATACAAATCGTTTAATAATCAGTTTGTTTAACAGGTCTTGTCGTGTGGCGACGATGTTGAATAAATATATCCAATTAGCAATGATGCATATTTTAATAATCTAGTTTAAACAGACTGAAACTGGACATAAACAGAATCACTAATGTTTGTGTCTGAGTGACATAACAAATGAAAATCAAAATCTGTTAGTTCCGGGGAGATTATGAGACAATAATTAATTTTCTACAACACCAATTACGAACTTACAGGCTACTTCAAATAAATAAACACGTTTTTCCCTCAAAGGATAAAGTAAAAAGACACTTTGTAGCGTCAAAGTGTTCTCCGCTTCTAAATTTGTCCCATCCTGCAATTATTATAACAGAGAAAAGTTGTAATAACATTTTTTTAACTCTGACACGACATTACATTTGCATATGAAATGAATCCGAAACTTTTTGATTGTTTCAGCGGTTCTTTTGTGTAGTAGTGTAAAATATGTAATCATTAAGTAAACCGTCGGAACTTAAGAAAAGAAACTTTTAAATATAATTTAAAAGCTCCTTGTTCAGGCAAATGTGATGCTTAAGCCACTAATAAACAGCAAAAATATGTCAATATTTTCTATTTTTCAATTATCAAAACTTCAAATTTTTACTAATGATTCCTTCAACAATTATGAACAACATTCTAGCATTTGTTATAACGTATAGATAACACATTAAGGATACATGCAAGCTGCAACGGAAGCTTTAGAAGCATGTCAGCTTCAACAAGTTTCAATGAAACGTAACTAACGGCCTAGTATGTGCTTACATAATCGATATTTAATTAACATAATAACAAAAACGACAATCAAGGTAATGTTGGCAATGTCAATTAATTGCTATATTGACTTAAAGAGTGCTATACCGAATGATTCAGTTCGGTTTTTGCACCCATTTATTTCTGGAATTACTAAACAAAAAATGTCGTTTATGCCACCTCGGAATAAATTGTTTGAAAATGTGAATTTTCTGAAAATAGTTCGAACTATGACTATTTTTCAGTCATCTGGCAAAATTTCAAAAGAAACGGACTATATCATCAAAATACTTAGTTAAGGGCTGAGAAAGAGAGTCAGCACAGTCGAGCAAGATAGATACACTGATTCCGCAGATGATTTATTAATTATTATTTTTTCAATTTCTCGCACAATATAAATAAGATAAATAAGGGGGGTGTAGCGCTAGCTTTCAAAGATACACCATTGGCAACTAAATTGGATTTGTCTATTTTTAATTAATTACTTTCGATGACTTCAGCTTATTCTTAGAACTTCTAAGTTCGTTGAAAATTCTTGGGGATGACAAAGTACTGATACTAGGTGATTTTAATACGCCTTTATTCAATACATCTCCGCTAGACCGATTTGGCAATACAGTAAATAACTTCAAGGAATTTCAGGACACTATTTAAACAACATTCCAAATCATCTTAATCGCTTATTAGACTTGGTCTTTGCCAAACTTAATAGTCACGTAGAGAAATCTTTGACTCCTCTAGTTGAAGATCCGCATCATCGTACCTTGGTTATTAAACTTAATATAATTCCCACTGAGTCCACTAATTTTTGCATGAACCATAACGAAAAAAGTTATGATTTTAGGAGAGTCAACTTCCGTTTATTGTATAACTTAATAGCTTCCACTGACTGGTCGAGTTGTGACTCGAGTGATGATATTGAAACTGCGTACTCAATTTTTCAAAATTTGCTACATCAATAGGCTTGGGATTTTAGGTCGTCAAAAAATGAATAAAAGGAGACATTTTTAGGTCCAAAAATTGACGAATTAGGTTATAAAAATCTTAGTTTAAGTTAAAATTTGGAGGAAAAAATATTTGCCCAACGAAAAAGCATACATCAAAAAATATATATTAAAAAAAAAACATTAAACAAAACAATATTTTGTGTAACAAACAAAAAAATGATTAAATAAATAAACGTTCTATAGTTACGTCCACTAATTCTAAGTTATCGCAAAAAAATGGAGAACACATTAAAGCAAGTCGTATTTAATAAAAAATAAAATATTAATTCACGTATTTAAAATGAGTTACAAAAGCAAACTATATATTTCTCTAAATTTTTAATAAACTTAAATTATAATAATTTCAATGCTTAAAATTATCAATAGCGCACCCAATGTTTCGTTTATAAATCTGTAGATTGTGTTGCTATTAGTTTTATCAAGCTGTTTCAAAGCTAGTAGAAATGGACGGCCAGGTTCTTCAGAAGATAACTTTCCAATTACTAAATGGGCTATGCATCTTCCTAATCTGTCCGTCGTTTCATCGACGCTAATCCATATATCATTATTGCTAATAGAATTTCTAATTTGTTTAATTACCTATAAATTATAAAATTTATGTTAAAAAGTTTTTAAATAAAAATTCTAGTGCTCACCATATCGTAATCTTTTGGTAAATAATTTTTTCTCAGAGTGCTTTCTGAGGGTAAATGCCTTCGTGTATATTTATGCATAAAATTTTTAAACTCAGGACAACTAACTTTATTCCGTGGAATATTTGCTGAGGTAAATGCCCTACATAAATCGGTGCAAAATTGTGTAAAATCAATGTCGGAACTAATGTTTAATAAAGTCTGTGTACTGGATTTACTCTTGTTCCTTTTCTGTGCATCGCCACTGCAGTGTTGTTCAAAGTGTGATTTTTTTTCGCACTTAAACTAGGAAACAATAATGTGAACATAATTCAAGCTTCAGTATTTTAAATGTTTACTTACAACTTTTCCACACACTTTGCAGAATAACTGTGTCTGTGGTTGAAGAAGGAAATTGAAAATTAGTGTCCAAATTATTCCCTAACCATAATTTGATTTTATCTTTCATGAATGATTTTAACTTAGGAATTTTGAGGATTCTTTACTGTATGCACAAAAATCAAAACCGGCCCCAGCACACTCACTAACACGCAAAGACACTCAGTATCACTAACAATAAACTTCTAAAATAAAATGCTTTTTCAGAGGTTCACCTCCTTCCGGCTATAATCTAAATGAAATGCAGGGCAGCGTTGTCAGTTGCCGACACCAACCGGTACCACTAAACTCAAGGGCGTTGTTTACAACCCATTTTTAAACAATCTGCCAGCCAAAGTAATGAATTCACGGAAAATCTCTATTATGCAAGTACGTCCGCTTCGTTGGTCGTGTAATCCTATTTTAAGCCTTTTAAAATATACAATTAGGTCGTTTCATTAACACTTTAGGTCTCTAATGGTAAATTAGGCATTTTAGGTAGTAATAAATGGACGTTAAACAAACAGAATTTTTTAAATTCGGATACATATATACATTCGGATAGTTCTAAAAAGGCAAAAAACCTAAGATCCGAAGCCTAGCTGAGATATCGCAACTATACTTCTTCGACTTTTTCGCGAGTACCCCAGGGGTCCAATTTAAGACCTCTCCTTTTTTCGCTGTTTATTAACGATTTGCCAGAAGTTGTTAATTATGAAAGTCTCTTATTTGCCGATGATTATAAATTGTACACTGAAATTAAATACACAGAGGACGGTGGAGCTCTACAAGAGCACCTTGATGCAGTTTTGTCATGGTCGAACTTGAATCGACTGTCGCTAAATGTCTCTAAATGCAATGTAACATATTGTAGAAAAAAACAAACAAATAACTATCCATATAATATTAATTCATTGAATATAAATCGCTTAGAGTATTTCAAAAACCTCGGCATTTTGTTTGATAATCAGTTTACTTTTGTTGGACACATATGAAACATGGTTAAAAAAGCGTCCAGAACCTATAAGTTTATATATAGAAATTGTCGGGATTTTTCTGATATAAATACTTTATTGGAGGAATTATTTGGTTTCCTATATACAAAATACATATTGTGTTTATTGAATCAGTTCAAAAATCTTTTGAGTTCGTTAAGCTGTGCTGTTATTGAAGAATTTGGTCTTTAAATTTAGGAAGTCTTATTTAATTTTCGTGCAGTTTAGACCGGTTTCTCTTTATTTATTTTTTTCTTTTTTATAATAGTTCCTAAATAACTAACGTACTCTCTCAATCATATATAGTTTAATTTTATTATTTCCTGTGAGTGGGTGTAAAACCTGTTGGAAACAAAATTTAATTGTTAATTTATTTATTTACAATTTGTTTATACTCGTATACTAAGTACCTATACTTGTTTTAGTTCCAATTTTTATATATTTTTATTTTTATTTTTAAGCAACCGCTTTAAAATTTAATTGTTCTATTTTCCCGTTGGAAATAAACGAATTATTATTATTATTAAAAAAGTATCACATGTGTACAAGTACGCATAAAGATCCGGAACGATCACATATTTTAGTTAGTTTATTCAAAAAGAATTTTTCTGAAATTCTTCCTGCATTATACAGTTTGAATGTAAGAATTTACTGATGAGTGATGATAGAAACATGAAGATTTACCGTACAAAATATTGGAGCCGAAATTAAACGAAGAGATAGTGTAGAGTGCGCAATAAAAATCTCTAAACTAAACGGACCACACAGCTTGATTGCAGCTTTAATTACTTATTGTATTACATCAAAGACGCAAAAAATTCTCAACAACAATTTAACAAAATTAACTGCCATTGACACTTGTTTATCAGAGTTTTTTAGCGAATTGTTGACACGGGGTCAATTGTCCATTAAATGTGGCATTTGATATTTAACGCAAACATTTCATCACATTATTATAAAAGATCACCCAGATAGCGAGCCCTAAATCGTCGACCTCTATCCGAAGGGATATTTGTACAAACATGAACGCCCTGTCAAATTATAATTAATAGTTCCAACATGACAACACTGGCCAGAACAGTGGGCCGACTTGTACTAAACATGTATATTTCGTATTTACATATCTATCAGGCCGGGTAATCTAAACCAGAAAAAGCCAATAATAAGCCAACGGAGAATGCTTTGGTAATTTAGAAAATCACTACCAATGCCAGAAAATTACAGAGAACACCTCATTTGAAATTAGCCTTGCGTGTCTTAAACAGGCCCCGATGAAAGCAACAAAAAGTCAATAAGTTGGTATCTTTCACGCGCCGTAATAAGGCCAGTTATTATATAGCGCTGAGGTGTCTTTCCATCTACTCTTCTCACCAAATTATGCCCAGTTATAATCAATCAACGTTTGTTAGGAAGGTTTCTTTAGGACTACGAAATTGTGACTAAATACCCTGAAGGCATTACTTTGAAACCCACGGTATAAAAACAAGTGGGAGAAATGGAATCTAGTTTTGATACGCTGACCATGCAAGTGAAAATATAAAAGTGTAAGATTAATTTTCCAGAAAGTTATATGTAGTTGCATATATTTAATTAGTATATTCTCAGAAGGTTAACTTTATGAAAAAGCTTAAACTTGTTTAATAGATTAAAACAGTAGCGTTAATAATTAATTATGATGTTTTAGATTACTAATGTGCACTCCTGCAGATACTTCACAGCTCTATGGGAGCACGATAACACAATTAAGTTTTCATAACATAATACTCTAAAATAAAGAGTAAAATCAACTTAATTTTACAATGAATACAATTATGAATAATGGGAAATTATATAAGCAGAACAAAAATATGTAATTAAATTCTGCTTTAAGCAGAGTCCCCACGTTTGACTCGTCGTTGTTAATACCTTTTCAGAATTATTAACAAACTTGTTGTTATATCATTTTAAATATAATATCTCCACCACTTTCACTTGATAAGGCGACGACATTTTTTTAAAGCACTTTCTTATCTTTTATATTGTTTAATTTTGTAGACATTTTTGTTTCACGCGTATTTAAAAATCAATATCTCAACTATTTATGGAAATTTTGGAACACCACTTCTATCACTGTTTTCAGCTAACAAAGTTCTAAAAATCAACTCTTTTCGTTGGAAATGAGATACAGAAGCTAGGGTCGGAGCAGTTGCAGGAAGTTTGACTGCATCTCATTTCAAACAAAAAAGTCCACAGTATGTCTGATTCATTTTCTAGGGTTTTTAAGTTAAAAACAGTGTTGAAAACATCGTTTTTTACTATCACGAATAATAATTGAAATATTGATTTTTAAAAATACGTGATGTAAACAGTTTGTTAAAATTAAAACAAAGGGATGATAAACTATTTTTAACAAAACTTTCTGTGCAATATATAGAGAAAGTTGTGGACAGGTTATATTTAACATTTCACAACAATAAATCTGTTAATAATGGAGATGTTACATTCTGAATATGTATTGAAAATCCGATACAGCAAATGTAGCGGCTGGGCTTAATTAGTTTAAATAAAAATGATGATAATATTTTGTAACTGTTTTCGTTTTAAGGTTTCTATTTTAATAATAATAACACAGACAGGCTGTTATTTAGTGATTTTCCTTTCTATTTTTCGAGCAATCGCTAGGAAACTTATATCTGAGGTTCTAGCCATCTAGTCAATATCATTATCAAACAATTGTAAGCAGTATTAACGTACATCTTATTTTGAGAGTTTAACAATAATACTACAAAGAGCTAATAAATCACTCACCTTAAATTTACACATCAACGAAACCAAAACGAAGCCAACCAACAAAATATTTAGAATGAAAAATAAAACACGAATAGGAACCTGGAACGTAAGAACAATGTTAGAAGTAACTCAGCTGGTGCAGATAATACATGAAATGGACCTCCTCAATATCAAGATTCTAAGGTTATGTGAGACAGATGGCCAGGAAATGGAGAAATAACAAACAGAAATGGTAGCGTCTTGCTTTACTCAGGGAAAGCGAGAAAACAATGGGTGGAGTAGGTATCCTGCTATCTCGTGAAGCTAGAAAGAATATGTTACAATGGAATCCCATTTCGGACCGAATTATAACAATAACAATGAAGATATCAGTCAGAAAAATTACAATTGTGCAGTGTTACGCACCTACAAATGTAGCAGAAAATGGCCTGAAAGACAAATTCTATGAGGAATTATCAGAAGTGATAAGAAACATCAACAAAGGTGACGTAACTATAGTAATGGGGAACCAGAACGCCCAAGTGGGGGACAATAACGAAGGAGCTGAAAAAATTATGAACAAATACGGAATAGAAGTAAGAAATGACAATGGTAACAGATTAATAGAATTCTGCCTAGGAAACAACCTGGTAATCGGAGGGACATATTCCCACATAAAGAACATCACAAAGTAACATGGATCTCACCAGACCATAAACCACGAAACCAAATTGACCACATATTAACAAGCAGTAAGTGGAGAAGGTGCTTATTAGATGTACGCAACAAAAAAGTCAGCACATGTGGGCAGTGACCATTACTTACTGATTGCTATGATATGATATGACATGATTTATTTACTGTAAAAACCTGTACAGTTAAAATTAACAAAAATAATGACAAAGCGTTAACTATATAAAAGGCGCCGAGCCAGTAGTTTAAGATTACTTAAAGATTGATAACGAAAAAAGTCCAGCCTATCACAATATCTGTTACATATTAAAATTATATTATTTAGTGGGCATCTCAACATATAGTTACAAGTACATCTAGATGGATCAATATAAAAGATTGGAACATTTCTAACAGGATAAGATGGAACATAAAAAGGCAATAGATTTAGAATATCAGGCGCCTCAATATTATTAGAGAGAATATTAAAGATAAAACAAACAGCTGAAAACTGTCTTCTTGCTTCAAGAGAAGGAAGTTCAAACAACGCATTATAACTGATAATAGAAGATGTATCTCTATTTATATATTGTGGGAACTTCCATTGCAGATAGCTAATGAATTTTCTTTGAACAGATTCCACCCTAGCTATATGACTTATATAATAAGGGGACCAGACAATAGAACCATACTCTAAAACAGATCTGACATGAGATACATAGAGAATTTTACAAGTAGAGATGTTCTTAAAATCCCTGCAATACCTTTTAATACACCTTAAAATATGATTTGCCTTATTTAAAATATACTCCTAATGAGATATAAAAGTTAGCTTAACATCCAAATATATACCTAAATCTTTAATTACAGTATTTACAGTCATGAGTGACCCACTTAACGTATAGCTAGGATATAACGGAGAGACTTTGCGACTAAAATTAACAACACAACATTTTGTAACATTAAGAGTCATCTTGTTTGCAATACACCAACCACTTAATTTGTTTATATCAGATTGTAGGCAAACAACATCATTGGAGCTTATAACGGAAGTATAAATTTTTAAGTCATCAGCAAAAAGAGAGTAGTTACTATTAAAATTGATGCCGATATCATTAATAAAAATACAGAATAATAATGGTCCCAATATAGATCCTTGTGGAACTTCAGAAGGCACATGTTGAATACAAGAATATTAATTGCCAATTTTTACCTGTTGAGACCTGTCCATTAAATAACAATTAAACCATTTTAACAAGATGCCATTAATACCATATGCTTCTAATTTTTGAAACAATAAAGAATGATTAACTTTATCGAAGTCTGCATAGACAGAATGTACTTCAAGGCCCTTGTCAAAAGCGTCAATTATAAAATTAACATATGAAAATAAATTAGTTATGGTAGACCTTTTCTTGGCAAAACCATGTTGTTTAGGTGTTATTACAGTTTTAAGATATGGAATTATTTTAGACCAGACTATATTTTCAAATAACTGCATATTGCTGACAAAATTGATATTGGCCGATAGTTCACAATCTGAAAAACAGAACCAGATTTAAGAACAGGAATAACGTAAGCATTTTGCCAGAACAAAGGAAATGTACCAGAAGCTAGAGAAGCATTGAAAATAATATAAATAGGCAAAATTAAGGACTCACTACAATTTCTAATAAACAGGGAAGGTATACCATCAGGGCCTGGACCTTTATTGATATTCAGCTTTCCAAAGGCAATGGCAATGTCAGAAATGGTAATGTGAATTAAGTTTAGACATACATTCTTGGCAGATATAAAGTCACTTTTACATAAACAGATTTATCATAGACCGAGGAGAAGTAATTATTAAAAGCGTTACAAACATCAAAAAAGTTGTTCAAATTTTCACCATTAAATTGCATGGGCAATGGGAGCCCACTACGAGATTTATTTTTTATAAATTTCCAAAAACTGCTAGGGTTAGCAAACAGTTCATTTTCAATTTTACGCAAATACTGTTCATAGGCAGATTTAATAAGTTTCTTACATTGATATCTTAGATTATGAAAAGCAACATAATCTTCATTACTATTAGTTGTTTTAAACTGTTTATGAGCACACTTTTTAAGTTTGATAAGATTGAACAATTTAGGGTAACCTGAATTAAATTTGAATCGGACAGGTACAAACTGATTAATAGCAAAATATATAAATTGATAAAAAATAGCAACTAATTTATCAACTTTAGAACAGTTAAGAATGTACGGCCAATTAATATTATTGAAATAGTCATTCAAGCTCACATAATTAGCTTCCTTAAAACTGTAATAACTATCTACATTATTATAGTACAAATTTTCATAGTCTAGATCAAAATTAACTAAAAAAGGAGGATGACATAAGTCCAGTCTAGACAATGGCTCACATTCTATAACCTCAACCCCAGCATAATTTGAAAAACACAAGTCTAAAATATTACCATACAAATTGGGTATAATATTAAACTGACTGAAATTTAATGAGAAATAACTATCACAAACATGTATTTCAACTTCACTACTTAACTTATGAGGAACAACTCCAATGGTTCCATCTACATGATTCCACGCAATATTGGGTAAATTAAAATCACCTACTACTATTGTATCACAGAAAGGATGTTTATCACAAATAGTTTCAATTGACTTAATGTGATCACGATATTTAGACGGATCTAATTTGGGAGGAATATAAACGCATCCTATAATAATTTCACATTTTGAAGATATAGATATTTTTACCCATACTTCTTCAACAGTATCAGAGGAAGATAACCGCAAAGACTGAAATTTACTATGTACAGCCAGGAGAACTCCTCCACCCGTAGATTTATCACTATTACTAGTATTTCCGTCATTCCTGTAAACAATATACCTGTTATCAAAAATTTCATTACTATATATTTCACTAGACAACCAGGTTTCAGTGAGACATATTACATCATAATCTACATTTAATACGGAACAGAAAAGATGTTTTAGTTTTGACCATAAACTCGTAAACCCCTTGTATTTTGATAGTAAGCTGAAAACGTGTTTTTAGTACATTCTTCCTCAACTCTGGTGTCTTCACATCGCCGTTTGGAGGGTCCCTTATTCGTAAAATATGAAACTTCTTAACTTTGATTCCAGTGGGCCATATATCTTCTTTCATAACAGTTGTGAACAAATCACCATTAACAGTGACTTTGAATGCACGACTTTTAGCACTTTCACGTTTAGGAAGGTCATCTACACTGAAATTGTGCTGTGGAAATTTATTTTGTAGATATAAGTGTAAATCCGCAGAAGTTACATTCACATCAACATTACCAACATAAACATAGGACAAACGATGAGCAGCTTTTAAATTTGAAATGCGAGTGAGAATATGAGTAGTAAAAAGAAACGAAGGAGCCCTAAGAAGGAAAAAATTCTACGTACTAAAAGGAATAGATATCAGAGCAGAATGGACTGCCCGGCTAGAACAAATCAAAACTAAAAGTCAGAACAATAGAGGAAGCATAGATTGTAGATGGAAAGAGATAAAAGAAAACATACAAGAAAAAGCAAAGTAAGTACTAGGTTATATGGAGAAGAAAAGGAAAAAATGGATAAGAGATGGCACGCGGAATCTTATACAGGAAAGGAAAAACATTAAAGCCAAAATGAATGAAATGAGAGAGCAGGAAGAACACGGAAAGCTAGGAGCAGAATACGGGAAGCTAAACAGAGAAATAAAGAAAAGTGCAAAGAAGGACAAAGTAACATGGACGAACAAATTAGCACAAGAAGCGGAAGAAGCGGCAGCAACGAATACTATGAGAGAACTATATAAAACAACGAAAATACTAACCAATAAAAGCTACAACCCTAATCACCATTATACGACAAACAAAAACAACTCATTAGAACACCTGAAGAACAAGAGAAACGATGGCAGGAATATTACACAGAACGACTTAACGAAGAATGTATGGAAACAGAGGCAGCAAACATAGAGGACAATGAGGAAAGGTGCGAGCTACTGAATATCAGTTCCGAAAAACCATCCCGAGAGGAAGCCAAAGAAGCGATCAACTACATGAGGAATAACAAATCGCCAGGAGCTGACGAAATACCTGCGGAAATATGGAAAGCGAACCCAGTGAGCACAATAGAACTACTAATACCATTAATAGAGGATATCTGGACAAACGAAGAGATACCAAGAGAACGGAACAATGGGATAATAGTAAAATTACCCAAGAAAGGTGACATAAAAGAATGTAAGAACTGGAGAGACGTGACCCTACTGACCACAGGAAATACAGTTCTGGCACATATAATCAACGAATAAAGCAGAAAATAGACAATACTCTGAGTCAAGGTCAAGCGGGTTTTAGAAGAGGTAGATTCTGTATAGATCAAGTCGAACATAAAGGATATTTAACAAGTAAAATAAAAATAAAAAAGGAGCCAAGCAAGGGTGCATACTATCCCTATTACTTTTCAATATCTGTCTGGACCTTATACTATGCGAAACAATAAATCAGAGAAATGGAATAAGCTGGAGCCCACTGCACAATAAGAAACTAGCCGACCTAGACTACGCAGACGATATCTGCTTAATGTCAATCAACGAAAAAGACATTAAAAGGATGTTAGGAAAACTTGAAAGAGAAGCAGCTGAGGTGGGAATGAAGATTAATGCGAATAAAACACTGCTAATGAAAACGGGAAAAACTCTAACACAAGAAAAATTACTCTTGAATCAACGAAAAATGAAGGAAGTAAACGAGCTCTGCTACTTAGGAAGCGTAATCAGCATGGAGGGAGAAACTGAAGAAGACATAAAGCAAAGGAGTTGGAAAGCACAAGGGACCTTCGGAACACTAAAGAAGATCTGGTCATCGCCACATATTACGCAAAACACTAAGTTATGTATCTTTAGCAGCAATTTAAAATCGGTTTTGTTGTACGGCAATGAAACATGGTCCATCACAGGAAAACAACAACAAAGAATACAAATTTTTGTGAATAAATGTCTACACAAAATATTGAAAATATACTAACCAAGAAAGATCCAAAATGTAGAGTTATGGAAACTAACACAGCCAAAAGTATGAGAGAACAAACCAAAAGAAAAAACTGGAACTGGATATATAGGCCACACATTAAGGATAGACAACAAGGACATCACAAAACATGCACTAAAGTGGACTAAGGAAGGGGATAGGAACAGAGGAAGAGCGGCAACCAGATGGAGAAGAGTTACTGGGAGAGAAAGAAGAGAAACGGGGAGACTTTGGGGAGAGCTCACAAGAATGTCCAAAGACAAACAACAATGAAAATGCTTCGTGGAGGCCCTATGCTCTGAAAAGGAGTAAAAGGAAATATATATATTTAAGTAGAATTTACTCTAAATTCTGAGATGACATTATTAAATTCTTGGTAGGGATGTTCATAAAAATTTGTTTCAGCTGTTTAGAATCTAGAATATATCCTTAAAATATGTTCAAACTTTAGCAAGTATTCTAGTAGTTTCGGAGAATATCTGTTTAATAAAAATTGATCATTCAATAAAATGGACCTTAAAGTTATAATACTACGCTCAGGAAGTAAAGATACTAAAATAAACAAGTTATCGTAATTAAAATCATATATGAATCAACTTCTTTTGTCGAACGCTTCAGAGCTGAAACCTCTAATTTCTTGAAATTCTACAGATATCTACGTCGTGTTCAAAACGTTCTAAGTTAATCTTATTATGTAGGGTTTTAATGCAGGCATCGACGCGTGATTTTATTGTCGTAAACAATTTTGTTATCCACATGCCAAGCATGTAATACGAAAGCTTTAACTGCTATTATGTAAACTTGTAAATAAAGAATTACTTCTTGCGAAGTAAATTTTTAAAGGTAATAAATTCGATAGCATTAAATGCTAAAAACAAAAAAAAAAAAGTTTAACAATAAATTAGCACAAAATTATTAACCGTTGTAGTGAAAGTGAAACTTCCTGACTAAAATTTTTAGGTGGTTATCTTTAATATGGATTTTCAAGTTGTTCTTCGAATAATATTTTAATGCTTATATTGTTATACCTCGAATCTTTAGCTATCTACGTAGTTTTATTTTAGAACTTTACTAACCACAAATATATTTCCGAAGCTTATAATTGGGCTAGCCATCAAGAATAAAGTGGAATGCCATCGACCTTTTTCAATCGAGTTCTCTTTGATATCTGTTAAGAGTTGGAAGTCCAACCAAAGATTTGCTCCGTCAGAAACTGGCTGGAAAGTCTCGCAAACCGTGCTCCCCTTTGCATTCTGAATAATGGAGTCAACAGATTTTATATCGGTGTAATTATTTTCCATAATCAATCTCAAATACGGATTAGGAACTTAAACAAATTCTCAAAATTAAAAGTCCATTTGTGGTTTTCGTCTAATATAGTAAAATAAGTTTAAAACATAATTTTAATTTATTGGGAATAATGGAAACCCAAACACTTTTGTAGTAGTTTTATATTATGTACACAGTTTTTACTTACGAAGATGATGACCATTCTCTATTGTTGTGACTACTGTTTTAATGAAATTTTTGCAATCCAACAAATTTCACAACCTCTTCAAGGCAAGTTTCCTTACTGGAACTAATTAATACACACCTACAAACTATCCCTCTGATTTTAAACCCTTCTAGAGAGTTTTAGTTTCTTGATCCGACAATCGGTAGAAGCTGCCGCATTCTGCATCTCCAGGCACCCTCTCCAAATCTACTTGAGGCGATGTTCAAGGGGGATAGTATTCAAGGATCCTCAAGTCACAACATTGTTGTAATTACAGATTAAACACAACAAAATTCAAACAATACATACAATAAGAAGAGATAGACCAGTTCAGTAAGAAAACGGAATATTAGACCCAATGTGAATTAGTTTTGGTCCTTCCTGTAGCTGTTGTCTCTTCTGAATGAATTTTTGTTACAGTTTCAGAAAGTTGATGTATTTTTTATTAGCATATCACAAACAAGGACGAATAACGACATTAAGATAAAGCAAACATTTTTACATCTATGTGATTTTAATCTCTCAGTCTGTGTTTGTTTAAAATTTATTGCAAACGGAACTCTTGACATTATATTTTCCGTTGATTTTAACTCGAATCGCTAGAGCTGTCAGGTCGAACGTAAACTTAATTCATTGTGTACACTGCCTACAAAAAATCCACCATTTCAACACGGTCCGCATTATCGACAACGCGACGTCAAGTAAACAATAAATTCAACCTATAAATTAATGCTCATTACTTGTGATTTAGTATTTTATATTCTACGTAAAATTTCAATAGAAATAAAAAAAGGAAGAAAATAAAACACAGAGTTATTAGAAGTATTCCAATAGGATAGAATAAGTACACAAGTAGAACATATTTTAAACAAATTACCTTAGCAGTAGGTCTGTTACTATAATATATATATGGGGTGTTCAAATGAAAAATGCATCAAGTTGGACTTGATTTTTTACAAATATTGTAAAGTATTTCCACAATAAATCTAAAATTTAATCTAACAACGTGGAAATGTCAATTGCACACAACAGTACAAATTAATAAAACACATGCGTTTTTCTCTATCATTTCTTCTATCAAAAAAACAAGGCCAACTTGATGACTTTTTCAACTGAACACACCTTCCCGTTACCTAGTTTAAAGAGACCACTAAAATAAATCGGCAATCGAAGCCATTTATGAGTAAATATGTTTATGTTATTTATGAAATCCTTTTTCTCTTTTTCCTTTTTCTTATTGCTTTCGTCAATGACTGCTTAAGAACGCTATCGATTTCTAATTTATTATGTATGAATACGGCGATGTATTTCAGGCAATCAGTAGGCTGAGAGAGATTTAGACAAAGGTAAGAATCCTAAATTTTTCAAAGGATAGCATGAGTCTAATGCTATCACGATAAATTGTAATAATGCGCCATTGTTTAAAGTACTGTAAACAACAAGTGTTCGGACATTCTCGATTTGCAACTACTAGTAGAAAAAAAAAAGTATATGGTATTTTCGCTGAGAAGTGAAATAGGATTATTCGGACGAATGTCTAATCTTCTCTTGATATTTTGCAGATTTACGAAAATATTGGGCAACCATTTCCATAACCTCAAAATTCTGCTAAACAGATAATAACTGTGTTCAAGCTTCTCAGGAAAAGTTCATATAATTTTTTTCTAATTAAAAACTAGAAGAAAACTGAATGAAATATACAAGTACATGGGATTTAGAATGCATATAGAAAGAGAAGTTGTATCATAATAATTTCAGTGTAAAAAATATTAAATAATGTGCCCAAGTTCTGTATTGTCAGAAAACTGGTCAAAAACGGTTATATCCATGTTGTTACTCAACAATATATTTCTTAGTAACTCGAATTTACACGACTAATTACACAGCGATTATGTGCAAAATAATTCCGGTACAACTTGACTGGCTTTTCTCAATCCGTTCCCGAAGGTGGCCTTTGTTTAAAGCCACACGTTCCTCTGAATGGATCGCGAACGCCGCTTCGAGGTTTTTCTCGTTCCAGGCTTGTCTTTATGCGAACGCCGTCCGGCCGCAAGGAGACAAACAACTTTGTGGTCAATATAAAGTGAAAGTCGAATCATTTCACGAGATAAACTGAAATACTTAAATAAAATTTTCAAGTTTAGGTTGTTAATAATGTATAACATGTTGTCAAAATGTTTTCTGATACGCAATCATCGTGACATACATTTCCTTCGAACAATTAAATTCATGCGCTTAATCTACATGCGTAGGTGTAAACGTGCACTACTTTTATGCTTGTAGACATGGTTCTGAAGCGCACATTTGCTGATGGAAGTTGGGAATTCGGTATCTGTTAATTAAAACTTAGTACTTAGTTGAATATTCAGAAGACAATAATTAATTAACAGCTTGTCACTTGTATAATTTGAGTGAAGACTAAAGAGTAAAGTGTAAAATCGCAGGTATTCCAAGCATACCGAAAATGATACTTTGTCATTAGCCATCACAGCATGACGAAGAATTTTTATAATATAATCTTGAGTTGTATTCTTTCGATACAATTTCTAAACAATAGAATAGCAAGCCTAGAGTTATATTTCACAATAATTATTAATGTATGCAGATTTCATACCGCAAGCGTTTATGATAATTCCTCGAAATAACAATACGTCGTAATGGAACACATACTTAGTTAATCGAGCAATAAATTTTCAGAAAATATACATATATTTACTTAGTGCATATTTAAAAATTTAAAGTGCCGGTTAGAAAAAAAACTGGCTTCTGCTATAGTCAAAACAACATTACGGCATGTTGCGGCATCTAATATTATCAGCAAATAGAAGATGTAACAGGGGTTGGAACAATCGAAAACACAATATAGGAGATAAACAAACAAGATCGTAGAGTCTAACCATAATAAGATTTAATAGCTTAAAGGTATAAGGTTTGTTCGAATGTATTTGCACAAAGGGGAAAGTAAGGTGAATTATTTTACATGACTGAATACCCGATAAAATCAGATTTATGCGAGTATGCTAAAATATCTCTAAACATTACAGAAAAACAAATTATAAAGTCATATCCTCTCGCATTTTCGAGCGACAGTTGAAAGGATAGACGATGAATAATGGGAATCGGAAATTTCTTCTTATGTTTGGTTCATTGTTCATTTTTCACGTACTGTGCTTATAAAACAATATAGCGACTCAATAATTTAGCAGGATTTAGAATACTACTTGGGCTGCCGCAGGTTTAATTAATCTACTTTGTGTATTTCGTGTAAAATTAAAAGTAATGAAAGGGAAATTTTGTAGAACATGCTTCCTCGATTTGTATGCATTATTCATTCTCTCGAAATTCTTGATAAGTGGGTTTTCCTTCTCCTCTTAATGGATAAATAATAGTAGACTTGCAACTTTCAATTCTACATTTTGAGGTATCAAAAGAGGCGTCACAACTTTAGTTTTATTTTTGACTACTTCTAGGTTAATTGCGACGATAGTGAACATCATAATTTTGTAGCCTTGTCAGATCGTTTACCTTAGTAGTAAAAACCAGATTATTACATGGTCAGTTTGAGAAATTTTATTTCTTAGAATTCAATATTATAATTAATAATAATAAAAGACAAAATCTATTTCAAAGAAGTCCAAGTACAAAATAAGGCGTATTAATAAACTGCAAGTATAAACGCACATAATTTATAAAATCTAAGTTCTAATGCTGTCAACTGCTTGTATTTTGTTTTGTTTTTTATCCTAGCCTAAGCATGCACCGCGTTTTGACTATACCACGGATACGTATAAAATCTACCATGGTACATTCTCCACGCGTGTTTTTAAGTAAAACACGGACGAATTCCAGGTTTAAACTAATTCGGAATCCACAATTTTGTAAGAAGGTTTCCTGCATTTGTCGCAGAGATTCAAGTGCTAGTCATTTTCCAACCTTATAAACTTTTTGTATCGTGGTCGTACGCTACGATTTCTAGTTAGTGTTTCTTGAGGTAAACGAGATCACGGTTGTAAAGGAAAAAATAAATAAATTTCCGGAATTTTAATTACGGAATCCATCAGAAGTAACAGAAAAGACTTCTCAGGCTCTTTGGGGTTTGATAGTTTTTCAATTTCAATGGAAATAGAAAACTTTTGTGTCTTTAATTAGAAAATCCGTCAGCATAAGCGTTTCAAGAACGCAAGGGACCGACATGAATAGTTTTACAAGTTACGGAAGGGGGTCATAGGTAAACAAAAAAATCTCATGTTGAACATATGTGTGGATGTATAAACTGGGACGAATAAGTTTGGGCGCTAGGAAAAAAATTTAAACAAATTATTATTTGATCCCGATTTTAGGCAAATGTTATTATTATCTAAGAATACAGTGTTTTGGACAAATATTTATTCTGACCGGTAAATAATTTTTTTTATAAAAAAAAGTTTTGTTACTTTGTTAGTTCTTTGTGGTTATTAAACTTGTAGGTGGTGCAGTCAAGTAAAGTAAAAGTCATGGAAGAATGATACTATCCTCCATCCACGGTAGAGTTAATGACATGACCAGAGGAATATGTTCCGACTATCATTATTTATTCATAATTGAAGCTTTTGGCGCCTTTAGAAGTGACTTAGATCTCGGAGAGATTGGACAAACGATGCTATCTTTGTAAAATAACTAGCTTCGGACTTACCATATAAAATACGAAATTACATGTAAAAAAGTGGTCGATGGTTATTTTAATAGAAATTCCCTAGCCCCCAAAGTACAGTCGAACAAATACAGCTCGGATAAATTATAAAATTTAACTTTGAGAATTTAATTTTTCGCATTGATAACCCCCATCAGCACATCAGCTAAAGTTAATATATGTGTCGATTGTTCAAATACAAGTAAGGAAGCATCGTATGCGTATGTTTTTAATGAGTTTTCCATATATAAAATTTTTGATGACGTTATCAACATTTTAGTAAGGACAAGTATATCAGTTTGGATAGGTGCAGTGTGATATTAATTTTCGGGAAAATGGGACGGACAATAAGCCATGGCGCCTCAATCAATTATATATTTTTAATTTTGATTAACGATTTACCATGCTTACGATTACCGTAACACGTTTACTAAATTTCAGAGCATTGGGTTTTGCATTTTCAAACCTAAATTGCAAAAATGTTGTTAAACAATTTTGATTTTTCCCAAAAATCTGGATGCCTAGGATAAAAAGTCAACACGGATGCATAAACTACAACTAGAGGAGTATGTTATTTTATAAAACTTAAATAACATTTACAATTAAAAAAGTGACGCCACATCACTCTAATCAATAATCTGAACAATTTTAGTTAGCGTTTTACCATCCGTACCATACTCTTAATACACATATAAAATTTTACAACAACCGGTCCGGTAGTTTCTGAGATTACTTCTAATAAAAATCGACATAGACGTCGACAGACGGCAGACGGTAGACGGCAAACAGACAAACGGGAACGTGACCAAAAATGAAAGTCGCCCGTCGCCCGATGAGGTCAATGACAATACGCTTGGGAGGTAAAAACAATTCCTAGTACTTGTTTAATTTTAACTGTTTTGTTTATGTTCATACTTCGAAAGAATTCGACTAATACCACGTAATATCGTATCAGTGCCGGTATGGAAGTACGTAACGGTGATATTAAATGCATGCATATGTATTAAAAGAAACTGAAATTTAACTGAATTTTACTTTTTAACACAGAGAAGACCAATTAATTAAGTAAGCATACTCGGTTTTTTGTCCAAAAAGTATATTAACGAAACTCGTCGAAGATGCCGAACAAACAAGACGCCCCAACTAAAGCTCCGTGTTTAAAATGTAAATATCTAATAGACAGTGGCTTAACATGTATAAATTGTGGCTCTATGTGTCATCCCAGTTGTTCCCAATATCTACGACATCTCAAGGTACTTAGAACAACAACAATGAAGTGCTGCAAAAAAAGTGAGTGTAACACTCCAAATTCCATCTTAATCCCGGATCTATCTCAATATGGATCACTAACAGAAATCATCAGAGATGTAGTTGCTGCAGCAGTAGCTCCGCTTGTTGATGAAATTTCTCATTTACGAGAGGAAATCCTTGGGTTGAAACGATCAATCAGTAATAATCAGCGAGATAAGGCAAGTGATAGTACAAAACCTACAACTATAAAAAGCACCAAGCAAAGAGAAAATGTATGATAAGAATAATATCAATAATCAAAAATCACAAAAAATATCCTGGACTAATGAACCCAACTTGACCTCTCTGGAAAAAGACCAACTAAATCTAATGAATACAATCATAGATCTTTCCAGGAAAGGGACCACAGGAATAAATAAGGATGTAAACACTATTACTCCTACTACACCAAATAATGATACCGATTTTGATGAAGTACGCTATAAACACAAAAAAAAAGTTGCCCTCTTGTTATTGAAAACAATAATACCAGTACTACCTCGACGTTGAAAGCTGCAGAAAAGAAAATCCTTTTGTTTGCCACCCGTTTTGACCCTGACACTACCGATGAGGACATAAAGAAGCACATTGGGACAGTTTGCAACTCGAAAGTGGAAAAGCTCTCCTTCAAAAACAAAGATAGAATAGCATCTTTTAAAATTACGATACCACTTCAGAACAAAGACAAAATATTCGAAGAAAATTTTTGGCCTAATGGAATAGTACTAAATCGTTATTATTTTCCAAGAGAACAGACAAACGATCTTTCCCAATACAAAAAAGAAAAGACAAATTTGACAACTTTCTTAGGACAACGGCAAAAAGTCCAAACCTGAAACGCAACCACATCTGACCCACCGCAGGTAATTACAAAATCAGAATCTTGTTTTTTAATGTCCAGTCTTTAAGAAACAAAATTGGTGAAATAGAAGCATTCCTTGAGGAGCATAAACTTTCCCCTTCCATCCTATGTCTCACTGAGCACTGGTTGACGAGTCCCGAGTGTGACACTGTGACAATTGATGACTATGTAATAAAATCTTTCTTCTCACGAGATAATGACGGATATGGGGGATCGATTATATTCGCCCAACAACAATTTGAAGCGGATGGTTTACCCAAATTAACAGCGCTCTCCTTCAGCAGAATTTGTGAAATATCTGCTATTCTAATACCTTCCATGAATTTAACAGTTGTCTCATTATATCGACCTCCATCTAGTGCCTTTGACGAATTCATAGCTATTGTAAATAGACTGCTTACCTGTTTGGATGTTACAAAAAATATTATCATAGGTGGCGATTTCAATATCGTATTTAATGCTAACAACACAAGGAAAAATAATCTGTTAGATTTATTTCTAGGATATGGTTTAAAGCCGTTAGTTAATTTTAAGACTAGGGGGAATAATTGTCTAGACAATGTGTTTTTAATAAAAATAATAATAATAATATATACTTTATTGTCCAACAGGATTAATTTCCCAATTACAGGACAACAATAACTAATTGTACACTACATTAATAAATATATAAATAAAATAACAATACTATCGTAGTTACAATTTAACAAAATATATCTTCTAAACAATTATATCCACAACAACTCATTGTGTAAATCGGTGCACGACGTAAAACGTTGGTACGAGCTCTAGGGATCTTGAATGTTTGTACAAATCTAGAAGGTAGCCGTGGAACATTGAAGCTTATGTAACACTTGCAAACCATCGCGTTTATTAGAGGCAACCGACGCATTTTTCTGATGGGAACTTTTCCAGAAAACGAAGATGTCATTTCTGTTGAATAATGGTTTATTACGCCGTCCCATCTTACTGCCCAAAATTCCGAAATTACCCTGCAATATCCGTCCGTACCCAAGTTCCCAAAAATAGACCGAGCACGTTTTCGGTTTGATGCACTTTACACAATGGGCCCCAGCAATAACGTGGAATCCCATCGTTTAGAGCTATGAAATTGAAACGTTCTTGATCGAAGCCATTAAGCACCAGATATGTCAGTCTTTGCGCGGAACTTATTCGTAGAGATAGATGATTTTCCTTGATTGTAGATTTGGTAATTGTAAATAGTAATAGGGTTTTTTGAGAAAAGAGCTTTAGTTTCGGCCGGACAGATTGTCTCGCTTCCGGATTTGTAGAGGCGTGTTTTGCATTGCCGCTTCGAGCATGGGCCGAAGAAATCGGCCAGCAAATTCCGAAGCGGGGTAATTTTTATTAGGGTTCGAGATAGGAAATTCTCACCGTTTACAATGGGCGAAGAGTACATCTGTAACTTGTGTTTGTTGTTGTAAGCCGATTGTACGGGAAGGATATTTCTATGAATTGGACGAATTTGCCGACAGACCACCCGCTCAAAGTCCTTGCTCGCTTTTTAGGTCAAAGCTGTGGGAAATAGCCCCCGGCGCGAAACCGCCCCCGAAAGGAGGTGGTTGGCTAAGAAGTACCCCCTCTAATCAGGAAGGTACGACTTGGCTTCAAAATTTTGTCCAAAAATTTAGTTACTGTTTCGGTTCTGAAGTGGTCGGTCGGGAACTTCTCCTGCGGGTTGATTCTTGTGTTTTTGTGTAGGCTTGTGTTAAATTGCCAGCTTTTAGTTTAACTTCAGTTTAAGTGTTCAGGTAGTTAAGGTTGTCTTTGTTTTTGTGTTTTGCTGAATAATTTTCCTAACGTGTGCGATTAATAAAGGAGGCTGGTCGAAACTACCCGGTAGTTTTCTTCCTTTTTTTTTTGACAACCCCTCTTTGCGGTTCGCGAACATCAATAGTGAAATATGTGACCTGGTGTCGACGCAGCCATCAAAAAGGTAAGAGCAATCATTTTGTTTATTCTCACACTAATATTGTTGGGACCCACACCGGTCTGGCTAGACCGGGTTACACTTATATTACTAAGAAGATCTATACAATCTATTTCGTTAGAAACCAGTTTTGCAAGAAAACGGGCACAGTAAAAATCTCTTCTAGAAGAAAGTGACGACATTTGATGCCGTTGAAGGAGAAGTGACATATCCGTACCCCGTTCAGGGTATGTTCCATCACATTTAAATGATAGAAACTTCAAGAATTTCTTCAGAATTCTATCTAGGACCATGTGCTGCGTGATGTATATCGGATACCAAATTAAAGATGCGTATTCTAACTTGCTTAAAACAAAGGCATAAAACAGAATTTTGATCAGGTTGACATTACGGAAATACTTAGATACCCTCATGATAAAACCTAAGGACTTGTTAGCTGAGTTCGCTATGTGTTCAATGGGTGAGTTAAATGTTAAGCGTTCATCAAATATTACACCAAGATCCTTGATTGACTCTTTTTTAGTAATAAAAAATCCATCAATTGAATATGAAAACTCAGTAAGGGTGTTTTTACGGGAGAATGATATAAAGAAGCATTTTGTTTTATTAATTTTAAAAATATTATTATTACACCACTGCACGATTTTGTCAAGATTGGCTTGCAAATGTAGGGTATCGTCAATGCAGGAAATTTTTGAGTATATTTTGAGGTCGTCAGCATAAGCAAGAGCCGGACAACTAAGAGATAATAGCAAGTCATTTACGAATATGTTAAAAAGTAACGGTCCAAGATTAGAACCTTGCGGAACGCCGCTATTAGATGTAAATGAATAGGACCTGAACCCATTATAAGAAATATAATTCACGCGATTGTCGATGTAAGAGCATATTAATTGTAAAAGTGAAGCTGAGAAGCCAAAGTTATTAAGTTTACGAAGTAAAATTCTGTGTGGGATGCAATCAAAGGCCTTAGAAAAATCAGTGTAGATGACATCAATTTGACCATGATTATCGATTTCTTGGGCTAGTGTCTGACTTAGCACAGATAAATTAGTAATAGTGGATCTGCCTTTTACAAAACCATGTTGGTATGGCGATATGTAGGGCCGGACATTGTAGTAAATTTGTTTATATAATACCTGCTCCATCACCTTTGAAAAATTCGATAAAATAGATATTGGGCGATAGTTGTTGAGGAGTTGAGAACTGCCTTTTTTAAATATGGGGATGACTCTGGCTATTTTCCAGCGTTCTGGGTAAGTATTTGTTTTTAAGGCTAAATTAATTATTATGGACAGTGGTAGAACAAATGCAGAACTACAATCTCGAAGAACAAAACTTGGAATTGAATTATCACCGGCTGTCAGTTTATTAGGAAAGTTTTTCATTATTGATATTAATTCGTTTTGGCTAACTGGAAAAACTGAACAAATTGAAGAGTTTTCATAAGTGGGTAAAAAGGAGGTTGAGTCATTAGTTTGTGCATTTGCAAAAGTTTTTGCAAATGCGTCTACAATATCTTGTGGATTAGTATATTCATTGTTCTCCTCATCGATCATGTAGCTGGGAATTCTAGATGTTCCTTTTTTGACGTTTATGAAACTCCACAATCCAGAAGGATTTGATTGTAAGTTAATCTCCACTTGGTTGATGTAATCATGATATGCACTATTCAACTGATTTTTCACGAGAGATCTTAGCCTTTTATATTCGTTATAGAAGACATTATTTTTGGTTCTCAACCACTTACGTCTGAAATTTTCTTTGGTTTTAATATTATTTTTTATTTCATTCGTAACCCAATATGGAAACTTAGAAGATGAACAACCGGAACTTTTGGAACATTTTGGTCTAGAAGTGTATATATATTCATAGAAATTGTCCAGTGCAATATTTACGTGATCGAAATTGTCGAGAAATGTCCAGTCTGCTTTCAATAAATCTTCGTAAAGTTTAGGAAAGTTGGCTTTCCTAAAGTTGTAGCGTACATTATTGGCTGCAGCAAACTTATGGGTAGCAGATGATGCTAAGAATTCTAAGTTTACGGCAAGTGAAGGGTGGTGAGCATCTTCAGGTACAAGAGCTGGCACATAATGTTCAAGATCCATTGTAAAATTTTGGTTGTTTACAAGAACTAGGTCAAGTAACTGCTGATTACAATTGCGTATTGTATTATGCTGAACGAGAAGAAGGGAATCACAAAATTGTTGAAGGAGAGGAATTTTAGGATAATTAGGCGGATTAACATCGCAAAAGTGAGGGACGTTAAAATCATCAACTAGAATAACATCCTCATTAAGTAAATGTACTTCTAGTGCATTTAAAAATAGCTCTAAATCAGTGGAGGTAACGTCAGGGGGTATATATGTAACACAAAATATGAATTTGATTCTACCAAATACACACCGACACAAGATAACATCAATTAATGAAACTAAGTTTGAGAGATGCTTGGTATCAATAACAGTATATTTAACAGAATTAGAAAATGCAACGAGAACACCACCACCTTTAGTGCGACCTGTAATTGAAAAATTTCGATCAGAACGAACAACATTGTATGTGTTCACGATTATACAAACTCATTCTGTTCATGTTCAACACATAAACTTAGGCCTCTCGAACCATTTGGGAATATGGTTTGAAACAAATATTCCAGTCAATCAATTCAATGACAATTCTCTAATCATTAGACCAATCACTGAAATTGGGAAATTTTGTTTGTATAAAAATCTTGAAGGGGTTGATGGGAATCCTATCACCTGTAACTGCGCATATGACATAAACAAAACTTTTGAAAATTTTCTCAATGTATTGGAGTACTATGTTTGTATGTCGTTCCCAGAAAAAGTAATTAAACCATCTTATTGTAAACGCATTCATTGGTATTCTTACCATCTAAAAACTATGAAAAATAATTTATCCAAGTTGAATGATCTTAATCTTCTAACAAATCGCCCTGATATCAAAAAAGCTAGAAAATCATATCGCAAAATGTATCGAGAAGCAATTAAAAACGCAAAAATCATTGCTAACGATAAATATATAAAATCAATCTCATAATAAAATTCGAGCAATGTGGTCTATGATTAATTCTAAACGAAGTGTTAAGAAAAGGAATAAAATATGCGATTGTAATAAAAGTGCTCATGATTTTAATGATTTTTTTTTTGTAACATCGCAAAGAATGTGATTAATAAGCTTCCTCATTCAAACTGTGATCCCATTCTGTTAATGTGCAATAATAACTGTGATAATAGTTTAATGTATTTTCAGTTTAGCGAAGTGTCTTGCGCTGAAGTTCGTGATGTTGTAAAAAAATTAAGAAATAGTAAAAACAAAGATATCTATGGTCTTAGCGTTGAAATAGTCAAAACCGTTCTGGATGTCATATAATATCTCCCCTTACGAAATTAATTAATTCAAGTATTAAAACACTTACTTTCCCCGACTGCTTGAAAATTGCAAATGTCCTACCAATTTTTAAAAAGGGGGAACCCAATGAGATCAGCAATTACCTACCGAGTTCTGGAGAGAATTTTGATGGATCAATTATGTAATTATTTTGTGGAAAAGAATGTGTTATGTAACAATCAATTCGGTTTCAGGCCCAGATTAAACACCTCGAAAGCCATTACTGATATTGTTGATGAAACCACAAATTCCTTTGACAAAGGTATTTTCACTACAATTTCTTTTCTAGATCTTACCAAGGGCTTCGACTGTGTTTTCCATTCCATTCTGATTCGTAAACTTTATTTCTATAATTTACATCCCACTAGTTGTCGTTTATTGTTATCCTGTCTCTGCAATAGAATCCAAAAAGTCACGGTTAATGCAACATCTTCTGATTATCTCCCTGTGGAATATGGCGTACCTCAGGGATCTATCTTAGGTCCTCTTTTATTCTTAGTCTACATCAATGACCTACCATCCAATATAGAAGACTCAAAAGTTATTCTATACGCTGATGACACCACCATACTCAACAGCAATAACAGTCTAAATGACTGCATTGATAAAAGTTTGGAAGCACAATCTAAGGCTTGATATGGTTTGATACCAACAGTTTAGGTATGAATGTCGACAGATCGGTGTACATGTTCCTCAGTCTTAAAACCAGCGTAACATTAAATTTAGGTCAAGCCAATAATGCACCTTTTCTTGGCATTACCATCGATGACCAGCTTCTCTGGAATGCCCATGGAGGTACATTAGCTAAGAAACTAAATAAAAACACATACCTTTTGAGACAACTAAGTAATAATGTATCACAAAAAACATTAATAGTTGCCTATTTTGCATTTCTTCACTCTTCAATTGAGTATGGTAACTTAGTTTGGGGACACTCTACTTGTCGACACAGGATATTTGCTCTTCAAAGGCTGTTCGGATTATAGCTGGACTTCAGTACCGTGATGATTGCAGATCTGCACTTGTTGAACTTAAAATTTTAACTGTGCCTTCAATTTTCATCATACATTGTTTATTATATCTCAAAGACAATCTTGGCAATTATTCTAAGTTCACTGACATTCATTTGTACAACACCCGAAACAAACAAAATTTTGTTCCCAATTCAAATCGTTTGAAGAGGATACAAACAGGCACAAGATACTTCGCTGTGAAATTTTTTTATGTGTTACCCGAAGAATTTCGTAGTAAGCCTATTAATATATTTAAAAAAAAACTCAAAACTTTTCTTATTATGAATTGTTTTTATAGTTTTGAGGATTATCTTCGATGTAGAAATTTTAATAGTTTATTGGGTTTAATTTATTATTTGACTTATGTAAAACTGTATTTTGTAAGTTTTTAACACCAATAAAGTTGTAGCTTACCAGAGTGAGATGAGTTGGACTTTCCGAGCTGTGCGTTCGAAGTGAGATTGGCCTGGAGGTGATGGCTGGGGTGCTTCTGGAGGAAGCACTCGGCATGGGGGTGCGCGGAATAGGGTTCTGCCCTGACGCGGGTTATAGCGGTAGCGGGTAAAATAGCGGGTACAATAGCGGGTACAACAATGGCGGGGTTATAATAAGAGCGGGTACTACAATAGCGGGGTGATAACAATAGCGGGTACAACAACAGCGGGTTTATAAGAATAGCGGGAATCATAAAGCGGGATCAACTACAAGATGGCGGGTTATGTCGCTGCCGGTACGACTACGACTACACAATGCGCGTCCAGTCCACTCGACTTGTTGCTACTCAAGCGGTCACCAAAAGAAAAAAAGGGCCGCAATAGATCGGCCACCAATGTAGCGAGGGTTGCGGGCGCAGTACTGCACCAAGCGATACAAATTAAACTAAAACTAAATAAATATTGAGTTGGGGACGAGACAAAAGTATTGATTGATCGATTGATATATAATAATACAAGAACAAAAAAAGTCTGGTGGTGGAATTCAACGTTCGCTGTTTGTGCGTGACGTGTACGAAAGCAGGTGCGACGAGCCCTGAGCCATTTCACATCTGAAGCAAGTTCGCTTATACTCGTTGAAAAGGTTGATGTAAAATTTATTTTTGTTTTGCGAAAATTAGGATGCCGCGGAGAAAATTTGAAGACAGATTCATAAAGAACAAGTGTATAACCATGTTATCTCATAAAATTTAAACCCTACTTATTATGAAAAATTTTGAGGGGATGTCATCACGTAGTTATATAGTGGGGCTTCTAGGCCATTACTTTTTGTCGATCGGTCAGTGACCTTCGAGATTAGCACGTGGCCTCGGGTTGACTTGCGGTTACGTTTTCTATCCCCTTCTTTCTTTTAAATCGGTGTGGCGCTTTGTGCTTGGACGCAGACTCGCGTCCCCAGTTCCATTTTGTAATTGTATAAATGTCGACGTATTCAACTGTATGAATTGTTGAATTGTTTAGTATTGTGAATTCAATTTTTTGTAAAGTTGTAATGTCTTCTTTCATTTCTGCATTGAATAAAGATTCTCATTTGGAAGCTTTTGTGAGTGAGAGAACTTTGGAAGAAAATAGAAAATACTTAATAAAAAAATTTAGTAAACTTCGTACAAAATACGGCGATAAAATTATGTGCAACTCGAAGACTGCAGAACCATTCTACCGCAACGATTTACTAAAAAATTCACCGATTCAACAATCGACGATATTAAGAAGAAAACGTGAACGTTTTGAACTTATACTTCGTAAATAGGGGACCGATTGGTCAAACCATCAATGTTGAATTTTTCGAAGAATGCTATTAAAATCTTTCGTCGAAAATTAGATTTATGTTTAAAACGTATTAGTTCCTTAAAAGAAGCAACTAAAATGTATGAAATAGGAACTAGTTTAAATAATCTTGAGCTGTAGTAGAAATAGGAATTATAATAAACAAAATTCAGTCTCATATAAAATTATCTAATTGCGAATCGGCATGAATAAAAGACGTGTTTGTTTCGACAGTGTTCCGGTTATTTTCTTAATAAATGATAAAAAAAAATTTTTTAAAAATCAACAATCATCTTATGGAAACGCTCGGAAAAGAGTGTCCCAAAATTATGAATCTGCAAAGTATAGAAGTCTGCGAAATTGACCAAAGAAATTCCAGCATGTGATAATCATCTAACTAATAATAAAAAATGTTTCTGTTCAACATTTACAATTGGCTGTGTTCTATATTTCCTCAGTAGATAACATGAAATTAAAATGTGTTTTATTTAAACGCAAAAATTTATTTTAGGTGTGGGATTTTAACCCACGCTCCCTTTTGAGAATCAGATCTTAAATCTAACGCCTTAGATCGCTCGGCCAATTTGACTACACAATTTATAAATCTGTGGTTTCCTATTAAGCTATATGAGGGCATAGTCAGGATAAAACTCGAGTCTGCGCAGGACTGTTTCCGGGGTCAGGTCCACCGAGCACAAGGCGATGACAAACGTGCCGACCTCAGAGGTCAATTGTCCTGGGCTAGAACCCCCACTATATAACTACTCAGCAGTTTCGGATATTACGTGTCTAATAAAAATGGATACAGACAGACAAAAGAAAACGGGAAAGAACCTTTTTCGTACTGTAGGGATCATGAAACGTCGAGAAAATATAAAAGTGGCCATTCGTCCGATGGACTCGATTACTATACTTCCTTACGCTCCGGAAATAAAAATATAATACAAAATCAAGTGGCGGCTCGTGACCTTTTGAAATGGGGGCACCCTATTTTATTGATTAGTTAAATATGTATTACCAAGAAGATTGTAACCCATTAAATAATGCAAAGATTCGCATTTCTTTCATGTTTTGTTGCTCTCGCCTGTAGGTGTCGTAGATTACGCCAGTATTAATTCAGGGAGATGGTTTAACTCATTAGTCATTACTAAGGAGACACACAAAATAAAACAATTTATTATGTTTTTCACAACCGCACATCAACAAAAATTTATCATACGTGTTATGTCCTACGAAAATCTCTCGTTTTGTCATGAACACTTTATGTTCATTAATACATGGAGGTGGCTCTTCCTAAATTTTTTACTACAATTTTATCGGCGTAAGGCAGAGGACGATTTTTTATTAAATATTCAACTGAATTCATTATTTTTATTTAAAATTGAATTACTGCTAGTGTCACTGTTCAAACAGGACCCGATTATAGCGAAATACAGCGACTACAGGCGCGGTTTCCATGGCAGCGGTATAAACAAAACGCCTAAATGAGTCATGATTTGGTCTCGGTCTCCACTTACAGCACTTACAGCCGCTCCTGCAAAATAAGGGTCCATGCATGGAAAACCGCCTTTGACCTTAAATTGAAACGACTTAAAAACACCATATCTAATAAATTGTTTCCGTACTCTTATTGTAGAATTAATAATTATCTGGACCACATATTTATTTGTTTTGATTGTCAACGTCTTTATTGTCATCGTTTACATATCCAGTGTTTGTCTAGTCGGCTGGAGCCAACAAACCTTGTAAATCTGCTTTGCGAAAATTGAATTTTCTGATGTCCGGATAGGATTGGCATGCCGTAGTATTTTCTAGGATAATCGATACCTAAACACTTAAGGAAGGATAATGTGCATCTTCTAGTCATGACGATCTACAGTAACACTAATGTAGTTTATTAATTAGGTAATTTAAATTCAATATTCTTGACTTCCCAATTTTTTGAAACCTTTTACAAAGAAAATCTAGTTTCTTTACAGTGATAGAACTTGTTAGCATAGTTCTCCAAAACTGATGTTATAAGGTATAGTTGACCCAGTTCTAGTTCGGTTTTATAATAGTACTCCAGTGTGTAAAAGTTAACCATGCCCTTACCATTATACTGTATAATGATTTAACCCTTACTTATGACTCTCCCATCACCGGCAGTAGTAATTTATTCAAAAAAAGTTAACTTTTGCACATCATTAAACCGAATTAGAATTGGGGAAACTATATGAAAAAAGCTAGCGCTTACAAAATTTCTTTTAATCACATCTACAAATGATTATTAAGTAACCAAAACGTTTATGTAAAAACAAAATTAATAAATGCTTGACCTCATAAATATAGTAGAAGGTTTTTTTAAAAAAGGTGGATTTTTAATAGCTCTTGCCAGAACGTTCTACTAGAGAATAATAAGAAAAATAAAATCATATGACAAAGTGACTATTGTGTGATTTAATAATACTTTCTAATAATTCTTAGGAGTTCTTCAGATCAGTTCATTACACCATTAATGATCTCAAATGATACCTCTGAATCGGTTTTATTTATGTAAATACCAAATATGAATTCATGAACATATTTGTAGATGAGACAAGACTGCTAAATTGTAATGAACTTATCAAATGGTAGAAAGGAAAACTAACCTGCTTTTGAAACGAACAAAACGATATTTTAACGAGAATATAATACTAAACTAGAGTTATTTGTCAATAACATTAATAATAAAAATGAGTATTGGGACTAGCAAATCAGTTAAATTCCTAGACGTAAGTATATCTCATACTATTGATTATTTATGTAAGTTGTCTCGGGTCCTACAGACACTGAATAGCTGATTTCAATGTGCTAAAAACTCTTTATATTGCAATTTTTTTCGCTATTCCAGTTTGTGCCCAAGACATTCGAATCAAAAATAAGCCACAAAAGTTCGAATTAAACTAGCCTAGAGTGAATCTTGCAAAGGAGATTTTTAACAAAATATTTTTTATCTTCTCAAATTTTTAGTACATAATGCTCAGGTTTTGAGACTATGACTACTTTTAGGACCCATTCATTTTTAATTCTAATTAAACTACAATATACAAGATATCTAAAATAATTACGATAAAAAAAACGATTTTTGTACATTCTATATACGAAAATAAAAATATTTCACAAAATTTGTTGTTCAACAACTTGTACGATTTGTTTTGTTCATGTCATTCTGTAGTTTCGATGGAACGAAGCGATACATTATCTAATTAAAATGCTGTAAATCTAAGAGTTAATTAAAGGCGCACTCGTAGCTTGTTGCAATGCATAAATCACACTTTTTCCGTTGAAACTGGTTTGCTCATGACTATGTCGAACCTTAATAAAAGACGTAATTAACTGCCTAATTAATTGAAACGGGTCTAACGAAAATCATTATGCGTAACAAATTTCAAGAAGTCCTTATCTGCCGCCCTAATTGTATTAATAAAATAATTGAGATTGATGGCGAAAATTTAATCCAACTTTAATTTAGTCGTCGAAATATTAGATGTCACCTATATATGCGTGAAATTATTTACGGAACGAAAAAGGCCGACACAAAAGGCGGTGTAAATTCGATTAACAGCTTGAATATCACGAGGGGAATGAAGTAAACCTGCAGTTTTACAATCTAATTCGTCTGTAATTCCTAGTCAATATTCGCAAGCCATTACTAAGTTATTTAGGGTAACACGAATTGGAAAATCTCGACTCTAAAGTGGACCTTCTAAAGGAGAATTCCAGCCGGTGGTCCAAGGAACGTGCAGCGAATCTTCTATTGGAAGTCCATTCACGACTTGACCTACTGAAAATGAAGATAAATAGTTACACAAATTTTTCTCGGAGTGCAGAAATAGCTCACATTTATAATTCACAATCGTATCGGAAAAATTTTACACAAGATTGTCCAGGAAAGGATTTTATGGAAGCGTGGAATTTTATACTCCAAGATTGAATATTGGAATTAACGCGAACGCACTATATCGATTTGGGGTGTCCGGACCTGCACAACGCTTCATTGACCAGTTTGACGTTAAAACCTATGAACGATGTAAGTAAGTGTGACAGGCTTTTACTGACCTATTTATTGACTGAAAAGCACAAAACAGAATAATTAACACTCACGTATGGGGTATTGTTTCGATCGAAATTTATTCAAAGGCTGTCTGCTTTCTATATTGAACTAACTCTCAGTGATTTCGCATTCGCTTTACTGTCAACACTCCATTTTCCAGAGTATGTTATGTGCAAATACTTGACGATCTTGTAAACGTTTTGAAATCGCCAATGATGCATCGCTTCAAACTTGCAATCCATTTGTTCGTGGTTAAATTAAAGAAAATGATGCCTTCAATGTATAAGGTTAAAAATAGGGATTAATCAATAAATAAAAAGTACAGAAATATTATATTTTGTACATTTTAAATAAGGTTTATTTGGTAAAATATTCAAATGACATCATTAAATTGTTGGTGGACATGATCATACAAATTTCGGTAAGCACATGTCTTTAAATAATTCCAAAAATTGATAACAATCACCTATTTCGTATATATTTTTATTCAATTTTTTATGGTACTGGTAAGTAAGCGACGATTGAACAAGCAAACTGGAATATAATTCATCTACACAGATGATACTTACTATGCTATTTATAAGCGAATTATACTTATTTATAATTGATATGCTCATTCGATTTCAATTTGTGATTAAAAATTTAATGGATATCCAAGGAAATCGTTTTGACCTGATGCCCATCGTCAATTTATTATATACTGCAGTGTTTACAGTACTATAGTTAAATACAAAACCGGATTTGAAAACCACCAAATGAAAAATTTTATTAAATATTTATTTTAATAGCAATATTAAATAAACCTCTTCCACACAACCATCCGTTTCAAACTGAAAACTGTACCAATTTTTTCACACCTCTAGTAACACAGAGGTATCTCAACGATTTTGATCGACGCTTTGTTTACGGTAAACTTTATATATTATTGTAAAGTCGTCACAAACTTGGTGAACAAAAATCGCTTTGTGTTGCTCTTATTGATCTATTGACTTTTATGTTCTAATGGGAACTTCCTAGTGTTGTTCATGAATCTCCTTTCTTGACGGGGAAAATAAGACGCGCTGTTATTACCGGAACTCGCAACAACACAACAATAGATAGTCATCTATTGAAAAACCTCGATTTGAATTTGAAGCAAAAGATGAGATCCTAGAAATTTTAAACAAGACGTCGCGAAACCGGATGTGAAATTCGAAGATGGATAAATTGGCAAGAGTGTCCTGAAAGCAGAGCTCTACCTATTGGAGGGATATTTCTGATCGGGTGATTTGCATAGATAAATGAATTATTTTAGCGAGTTCTTGTTTTTGCAAATTTTAGATTTGCATTTAACGTTACAAGTGTGAGTAAAGCGGTGTGTATTAAAGAGAAATAAAATAAAAGTTGTTAATGATGCAAAAATATTCTCTAAATGGACTAGTTATTTTTTACTATAAATGTATGTTAAGAAAAGTGTAATGCTTTTCCTTCATCAATCATACAATGTAAATTATACTTATCTAACATATAAGAGCTTACTTCACTTAGTTTATTTCTATTTTTAGTTTTTCATTTCCAGAAAGCGGCAAAATTTACCTGTTCTGTTATTGTATGTTAAAATCCAGAAATAAATAAGTGGATCTTAACACAACGTAATCACTTGTACAAAATCAACATGGAATAATCAAGTTGATTTGATGACAGATGTAAAAATCATGTGAAAATTTTGTAGAATAAAGTTCTAAAAAAATATAACTAGTATATAAATTCTGGAATGAAAAAAACTATTAGGTACAACAAATTTGTAAGTACATTGCTCTGCTACTAAAATAGTTAACAAAAACGCCGACAGCAACTGTTTTGCATATATTCCACTTAAATCAAAAGTTCATGGCAATACACTTTGTGACGTCTTAAAGGTACTTAAAAAAAATTGTTGTGTGTTATATGTATGCTTTGTGTTTGTTTCAGTCTTATACAATTATAAGTACTATAAAAAAGAAGTGGCTCAGTCGCCTATTATCTCTGACTTAAACTTAATTGTGAATTTGATTTCTTCCACTTAGATACACTTTTAGGAACCACTTAACTAGTAACTTTTTGTGACGTCTAATACATAAGTAACAACATAATTAAATAGATAGTGGGTTCTAAATTCCTGTTTTGGTAAAACTAGTTCGCTGTTTATGGATTAAATTAAGTTATGTTTTCATATTATTACAATTATAATGACGCCGATCGTGTGATAATTCCACGTCAAAAAAATCGGAAAATAGTCAATAATTTTAAGGAAAATAGGTAACGCTTCTAGACTGCGAAATAACAGAGCACAAAGTAACTCCTTGACTTGATTTATTCTATTTATGAAAAAGTTGTAGCACAAAAATAGAGAACTCGCGAGTTCAATTACGTGTTTAATAAATTTCAAGCATACACTTTGGAAATAACGTTTTCTTCCAAAGAAAATAAAATTCTTAAATATTCTCCAAGTGTACAGAAAGAAAACTGATGTTTTAATTACCCACAGTTTATATACGCTCTTGCATAATTTATTATAATAATAATAGATTTATTATCAACAGGTTCGCTCCCAATTACAGGAAATATATATACAACATAGAACTAAAAAAATATGTAAAAAAAATAACAAGAAATCTACCTTAAATAAACGTTTCTCAGAATCAAAATAAATATCACATTCTTTACAAATTAAGTATTCACACATAACAGAACCTGGTGATCGTATAAACGTGTTGGTTCTGGCCACATTTGTATAAAATAACATATGTTGTCTAGAATTGAGACGTGGAATAGTAAAATTAATTAGGCTTAGGACGGAACTACAATCTATTTTGTTGTTTAATAAATTAAATCAAAATTTAACTATGATAAAAGATCGACGTGTTTATAGTGAACTATAATTAAATTTAAATACTAGTTCTACATGATCTCAACCTCTATTACATAACAAATAAATTTCAAAAATTTCTTCTGAACCGCCTCAATTTGGTTCAATAACAGTTCTACATGATCTCAACCTCTGTTACATAACAAATAAATTTTAAAAATTCCTCTGAACCGCCTCAATTTGGTTAATATAGAACTCGTCTACGGGGTTCCAAACAAGTGCTGCATATTCCAGATGTGACCTTACCAATGCAAAATACAAAGCATTTAGTGATTTAATTTTAGCGAAATCCTTACAGTTATGGTATATACAGCCAAATATCTCATAACATTTACCAACTATATCGAATATGTGTTCAATGAATGTAAATTTGTAATGGAACGTTACGCCTAGATCTTTAATAATGGATTGCCTATCAAGTACAAGATTATCTATAGAATAAGACGGACAGACAGACGGAAACGGGAGACCTATTTCTTCGTCCTCTAGGGGTCATGACAGGTCGAGAAAATGTACAAGTAGAGAGTCGGCTGACGGACTCAATTATAATACTTCCTTTGCTTACGCTCGGGAAGTAATAATCTATTAATTACACATCATTTCAAAATAGCATTAAGATCCCTTTGAAAAGATAAAAAATCCTCAATAGACAGACGAGTATTTTAAGAAAAATCTTCAAGTCATCTGCGAATAAAAGTTTTTGGCTTCTTATGACGTCAACTATCTCATTGATAAATATTAAAAACAAAAGAGGTCCACGACTAGAGTCTTGTGGCATCCCAGATAAAGGACTGTATGACGCAAATAAGACTTGAGTAAATTAATAAGAGGTTTTGAAAAATCATACCAGTCGATCCTTTTTGCACAAAGCCATGTTAATATAGCGAGATAGTGCGTTTAAATTCTTCGTAAATTGAAATAGTATGGTTCCAAATATTTTTGCAAAATTACATAACAACGAGATGGAACGGTAATTTTGTATATTATCTATACAGAATATATACTTTCTTATAGACTCGACGAACATATGATTTCTTCCAAATAGTCGGCATTTAAGAAGTATTTAATATTAAACTAAATTTATGAAAAACTGGTGTAGAGGAGATTGAACCACAGTCGCGTAAGTGAAAGTTGTGAATTTCATCGACGGCAAATGTGAGTGTGTTTTTGGATTTTTTAAGGGCTTGCAAAATTCCCTCCAACGAAAAATGTCTTACTCCAAGTGAATGAGAAAATAAGATTTGAGGTGGTAAATTAACAACTGAATTAGAGGTGATATTTACACTGTGGTGACCGAATTTGAAGTAAATTTTCGCTCTGAAATTAATTAACAGCGGCGCGAAATCACATTTGAAGAATTTGAATTTGAGAAAAAAAAATTCAATAAAAAAAAATCGTTAAACATAGGCAACCATGTGCACGTTAGAGCTTTGTGGCTAGTTGGTAGCATGCTAAGGGATGGTCGAGTCAGAAGGCGGTAGAGTAGACAAGACAGCGGCCCATTTTGAAAGCATCAAAAGAGTCAAGTCAAATTGTTTTTAAGAATTGTACCTGCACTAATCTTGTGTTTAATTTAATTAATAAAACATAAAGGCGTATTGCTTTTGACTTTTTACTTTCCTCGGAGAACCTCCGGGAAGTTATTTCATATCAATTGAACGAGTTATGAAATAACGTAATGAAATGAATTCTCATTAGTTACGTAATTGACTTATGAAATAAAGTGACAGTCATGAAAAAATTGACTTTTGAGAACTGTCAACAATTTTGAAATAACCTAACTTTCATAACGAAATTGGATAAATTTGTTTTATTGTTTGTAAATTCACTGATCAGGTTAGGATTTTAATCGTAGACTGGTTCTAACACAATGTAGACATTTACTAGGAGATTTCATCAAATTTAATTAGTCAGTATAGCACCCTTTGTTTACAAATTATGAATAAGTTTCTGAATGCTAATACGTAAGTTTTACATTATAACACTTCTAAATTCTTCACACAAGATTGCTAATTGTTCATTAACGCCAGTTAAATTAACAAAATACATAATATCGTGAACTAGCGGGGGAGTTTAAATAATTTCTTCCCTTGGGCAGTTATCGTCGTTGTTATCATCATTATCATGATTACATCACCGAGGCATTTCCTCGCAATGTTAAAAGATTACATCACCGACGCATTTCCTCGCAACGATGACTGGATATTTTTGTGTTTATTTATTATGTGTTCTGTTGGGGTAACCAGTTCACGATAAACTCTCAAAATTAATTACTTTAAGTAACCAATCACTTGGATCATGGAATAATGTAACATAATATAAATTCTTTATTTAAATCGTTGACAAAGTGTGACAAATATTAGTCTCATCTAATTTTGTTACATTTACAGTTTTTACCCAAGCAATTTTCTTTATTTCACAATTTTAATTTCAGTAATTGTCTTTGTTGTATAATTTAAATTGAACGTAAATTTCCGTGCTCTGCAGTTTTAACCTCAGGTAATATTTTTAGCTGCCCAAGTTTATTTCACACCAGATCTTTTGTTTTTCATAAATCTTTGCCATTTTTTTTTTTGTAATTATTTAGTTGATGAATGTTTTGTATAAATTATCTGACGTCAAATTTTATTCTCAAATAAGAATTGTTTAAAATTTCACAAGATTGTGCGGTGAATTTAAATGTTGTTTATTGCTCTTGTTGAAACTTGACACTTGTTCAGTTGTCGTTAATATCAAAGTCATAAGAAATTGCAACATTTAAAATGGAATTGCGGTTAGATAAGAGAGAAAATGTGGTAGAAGCGGAGTGCGAAGTTAATAATAATATAATTTTATGTCCTCCATAAATTTTGTGTTTTATTTAACGGTACTTTTCCAACCTTGGGGTTCACCATTTGCATCTGAACGCATCGCGCCATTTTAAAAAAAACACAACTTGGGTTCCATTTTGTTAGACGGTCACAGTCAAAGCCGAATTTTACTTGAACTTTTAAAATTTTTCGCCGGGTTTCAATTTTTTTTTCACATGTCAGTTTAAGTCGGGATGTTTGGGTTATCACAAAATTATTAGTATAATCACCAAAAACATTAACGATTGACTCAGGAGTGCAGAACTCTTGATCATTTATTTTGCACAAGTCGTTTACTAAAGAAGACTGAACTAATATTGTTTGTAAGCTGAAGATATTAAGACTTTGAATTGAGAACGATATAATTCAAATAAATTGTAATACTTGGAAGAGTGACCTTTTTTAAAATTCTTCAATGATGAGTTTAAATGATACATTTACCCTGTTAGCATTATTAATATTTTAATTTTTGTCGACGAAGATAACCAGCTTATCTATTTTTATTCAATGAATTCCATCACTTGCAATTCTTCATGATGGATGTTTTTTATTCTACTTTTTCTTGTAACTCCCCTGACTCTTCTTAGATATTTTGTTTCCCTGGTTTGAAATCTGATTCTTTGTTTGTTAGCTCGTAACCAAAAGCTAGAATTAGTCTGCAAGCTATCTTGCATAGATTTTTTTTTGCATGTAGGTTACTTTTCCCGCATGTTTCCACTTTCTCGATATTAATTCTTTTTGGATAAATTTGAAAATAAGTGTTAAAAAAGCAATAACAGTCCAAGTGTTAAGGTTCCAATAAATTATTTAAACAAATAGCAATTTAGATGTTACATGTATGAAAGGCAATCAAACCCAATTCATTTCCTAATTCGAGTTAAAAGTGAAACCCCTTTCGGATACTAAAACCGAAAAATATATTTTATTTATAATATTTGATGGAAGAACCCTACTCTATCTGCGGTATAACCCGCGCCTAATTTATTTCAAACAACTACGACCTAAATATTTGTTTATGAAGTCACTGATTAAAAGCTGAAGGGGTAAAACTGAGCATTACATTGCTACACGACTGTGCCACAAGTGAATAAAGAGATTTTATCCACTCGCGAAAATGAGTCCAATCAATTAGTAAGCTTTTGGTTTCTGATAAAATCTTTATTAACTTATACCTAATAACTACTAAGTGTTATATGGATCCGTCTGGCACAATAATAATGAAAGATTCAAATTCTGCTGTTCAACTTGCCATAAATTTACTGAGTATTCAGCCTCATGAAATAAGTCTACCATAAAAAATAAACCGAAATTGTGGAACGATACGTTTCCGCAGTTTTAATAATGTCCAAGAAAAGAGTGTTTTGTGTACAAGACGCGTACGCGTATAACGTTGAAAAGGTATGTCAAGCTGAAATATCAAAAGTTTTGAAATTTGCCAGAACAGAGAGATATTAAAACCCTCTGGAATTCATGCAAAAGTAATTCCTTTCTCATTTTATATTTAATGTCTGGAACTGTAAAACGTTACAGAACACACAGCTCTTAATGAAGGGAGGAACTTTATTAGCTCAATATTTAAAATTAAAAATTCCGTCGCGGCGTTGTTAAAGTTAAGTGTCATGACTGTCATGTAACCACTCATCGAGCAATTTATTAGTCTAGTTAGCGGCATCTCCTCAATTGATCGGAAAACAGCAGATCCTGCGACAACCGGTCGCGAACAGTTTGATCGCATAGACAACTGACGCAACGATAACCGTCGAACTGACAACCTAAATACCTATGACTGAACGAATGATCGAGTATATGAAGTACACCAACCTTAAGCTAGTATAAACACAGCACAGTTTTTGACTTTCACAGTTCTACATACAAAGTTTTACCGGTATAAATTGTTTTTTTCAAAGAAACAATGGGTTGCTACGAAACGACTGAACAGCATACATTGCTTTTTGATCATTGTGGTACACGTCCTGTTATCAGACTCGTCTAATGCCTCCTCCGATAAAAATTGCGACTAGTAAGATTATGACTAATGTTGCGATCCTTATTCTTATTACATAAATGACTATTAACGATGCGACCTTAACAATATTTCAGGTGAACTGAATTTTGGATAGTTCAGTTCTAAATGTACTTTAAACTCCGTTTTCACAAATCAATATGATAATTGATAAATAATAATAATCAATAAATTTATTAACCACACCCTGACAACAGAGAAATTTAAAACAATTTTTGTATACTTTTAAAATATGACGTCATAGGCACTTCTGTTTCTATACATTTTTGTTAATGTTACGTACATTTACTTCTCGCTCGATAACTGAAGCTAGTATAATGGAATTATTCTGATGAACGCTTGATTGTCTAATTACACGTTTCTAATGCAGGTTTCCTATTTTCGTCTATCTATTGTTTCTTTGTAGTCGATTTGTAATTTTATTAAACGGATAATCTCCTAAATTACGCAACCCATTATTCTAAAACTTTAGTGGTATTTTAAGATTATCGTGAAGGTCACACACTGCTAAAAAATGTTGAATTCGTCGTTTAAAGAAATTTATGACGTGATCTCAAACTATTAAGTAAATATCACTCTAAATCTACAGCATTGCATGTTTCTTTAGATTTCAGTTAACAGTGAAATTTATTTCAAAATTTACATACGGGTTCCCATAAACTAAGTAAATTAAATTTAGACAATTAAATATTACAGTTTATCTCAGAGGATACGTTGCAGACTATTTTAGAAAAAACTGACACAATGCAACAAATTCAAATTGTTCTTGTTTATTATAATTTTTTTACTGTATTACTTTCAAAATGTTGAAAAAAGTATTAAAATAGTATACCTATTCGATTTGCAGTTTGAGGTAATATGCTATTGAAGAAGGTAATTAGCGTTAAAGAATGACATCAGATCTGTTTAATTTATAAAATTTTATTCCAAATTGATCATTTAATACATTTTAGATAATATGCCAAAAATAGCCTTTTCTGAACATACTATTAGAAAATAATACCTAAAAGTGCACTTTGGATCTATTTTGCCACTTTGGTGCAATGTTGCTTTCCCTTAAAAGATTCCAAATGTAGTCAGTTTGAGTGAACTCTGTTGCTAATAGAGTCGGATGACTTAAGTTTCGGAGCAATATACCGGGTGTCTGGAAAATTGTGAATTTGCTACGCCAATGGCGGCGTAACGTGGTTTGGCACCCAGGGCGGCTTTCTATTAAGCACTCCCCCCCTCCCCCATATAATAAAACAACAAATATTAAACGTGCTTACGGGTCTTTATTTTGGCAAAATATTCTATGACGCTATCAAAATCTTCTTTCTTCTCGCGCTTAGCTCACCTTAAACACGATTTTATCAATTTTAATTTTGAAAAGCTTCTTTCACATGAAGTCATCGAAACACAAATAGTTAGAAAAATCTTACACACAGCGCTAGACTCGGATCAGACTCAAAATAGCCCAATTTTATGATGAATCTTAAAACCTCCAATGTAGTCCACTAAACCGCTTCTTGGGAAGAAATGTTCGCGGGTTCCAAATGGCACCTCAGTCGTAAAATTTCCAAAATTAAGTCCTCTACAGAAAATTCATCGTAGATTTTTGTCAGACTTCCATTATTTTATGATATTAGCAGTTGGGATATTTACTGTTGACGTTGAAGTTCCCGTTGCAGTTGCTGTTCCCACTGACCTTGCTTTTAGAACTGCAAATTGTCATAAAGTCCGTTGCCAAGTTGCCGTTGATACTAACTTTGATGTTCAACCTGCACCATATTTTAATAATAATAATAATAATAATGATATATTTGCCCAACAGAATAATATCCAATTATAGGACAAAATAAATAAATTAAATGACATGTAAGCATAACGATAAGTAAACTAAACTTAAAATTAACTTAGAAAATAAAAAAAAAATAAAAACAAAAAAAAAATAATACAAATATATAACTTAGACGTAATTCAGATTTCACATTTCAATTGCTCGCCGCACAAGACTTCAGTGAACTACAAATCTGTATGAATAAACTAATAATAAATAATAAAAAGAAAAAATAATAATAATTAAAATTCTGGAATTATACAAGATTGATACTAAAATCTGCACTTTTCTCAAATGTTCCATGGAATTTTGGAAGACCACCCTCCAAATAACCTTAAATGAACAAACAATTCAGTCAGACCCAATAATGATCCGAAGAGGAATTTTTCAAGGCGATTCTTTTAGCCCGTTATGGTTCTGCCTAGCAATAAATCCCCTCTCCGATATCCTGAACAGCTGCAATTATGGGTTCAATATAAGAATTAACAAACAAAGAGAAAACAGAATAAGTCACTTGCTGTATATGGATGACATAAAAATATATGCAAGTACACAAAATCAGTTAACAAACCTATTAAATCTGACTGAACAATTTTCCGGTGATATTGGTATGTCCTTTGGTATTGAGAAATGTAAGACCCAAGCAATCAGAAAAGGCGTGTTTCACCAAGTACCACATATAACACAGAATAAGGAAATAATTGAAGCCCAAGAACGAAACGATACATACAAATATCTGGGTTTCTGTCAATCCTCCCACATCAATCATACCAAAACGAAAACACAGTTGAAAGATCAATACGTAGCGAGATTAAAATTAATATTGAAGACACAGTTAAATGGAAAAAATTTAATGAAAGCAGTAAATACATTCTGCGTTCCACTGCTAACATATTCTTTTGGAGTCATTAAATGGTCCAAAACTGATCTTGAAAATTTAAACATCGCAACAAGGAAAATCTTCACACAGTATAGAAGGCATCACCCAAAATCGTCGATTGAAAGATTCTCATTACCAAGACAGAATGGAGGAAGGGGTTTCCAGAACTTAGAAAACTTATATCAGAGACAAATCTCAGATTTGAAGAAGTATTTCTTGAAACGAGCGGAAAGAAATGAAATGTTTCGCACCATCACAAGAGCAGATTTGAACCACACACCCTTAAATCTGTCGAACACCGAAGAAATCCACACCCCCCACACAATAGATAAAATAATAAGTGGGCTAAAACAAAAACAACTACATGGAAAATTCTACAAAGACTTAGAAGAAAATCATGTCAATAAGAAGATGTCATTGATTTGGTTAAAAAAATCAAGTTTGTATGCCGAAACAGAAGGATTTGTGTTTGCTATTCAAGACCAAGTAATCAATACCAAGAATTATAGAAAATACATCATCAAAGATCCCAACATAAAAAACGACTGCTGTCGCCTATGCAAAGCAAAACCTGAAACGATCCAGCACATAATCTCTTCTTGCAGCATCCTAGCACAAACTGATTACAAAGCTAGACACGACAACGCAGCCAAAATCATTCACAAAGAATTAGCAACACTTATGAACTTAATCGAAGATACGACACCCTATTACACTTGCATTCCGTCTCCATTCCTTGAAAATAACAAATACAAATTATACTGGGATCGCACAATACTTACAGACTTAAACATTACAGCTAACAGACCAGACATCATACTTATCAAAAAACACACGAACGAAGCCATTCTCATTGACATTGCTATTCCTAACACAAACAACATTATTCAAACATACGACACCAAGATTTCAAAATATCTACAATTATCGATAGAAATGAAATCCATGTTGAATCTTAAAAAAATTTCAATTCTACCCCTAGTTATCTCTAATGTAGGTGTAGTTCCAAATAGCTTAGTTGAGAATTTAAAGTCTTTGCATTTGAATGATTCAATAATTGTCAAAATTCAAAAAGCTGTTTTGTTAGGAACATGTCATATTGTTCGTAAGTTTCTTGAACAGTCTGATCATGTCAGTCAGATTAGATTAGCACCAGTAGGTCAGAGTAGTGTAGGTCACTTTTCATGTGATGCGCGGATAAATGGTCGGTAGTTACGCTGGACTTTTGGGGATGGGGTGAGATTAGAGAATAATAGCAGACTAATTTGTATGCTGTAATTCTAGAATCTCGAAAGTTGTTCTGTTAATCTAATCAATGCATATCATTACTTGGTCTTAGTACCCGTAATGATAGAAGTCTTGCCTGAATACCGGTCATTTCCGGGTCAGTGGTGGGTCTTAATAAAAATAATTAAATAAATTAAATAAATTAAATAAGGGACTCTAGAAGGAAAGTGCAGGATTTAACTTGATTACTACAAAAATTTATAATTTTAGACATGTTTTAAGTGTCTTGTGGTCGAAATAAGTCTTCACATACTAAGAAAAAAAGGTAAAATATACCCCCGCCCACCCGCCCTATCTCAATTGTGATGATTTTTTATTATTCGTCATGAGCCAAGGGGAGGAACTTAATTGCAAAATCCTTATTTTTCTACAAGAAATAAAAAACATGTTTTTCAGTATCGTGATGTTCTAAAAATAATATGTACATTAAGAAAAAACAAGCCAAAAATTAAGCCCCACCCATATCCATCCCAAGCTCAATTGTGATGAATTTTTCATTCGTTGTCAGACCGAGAGGCGGAGCCTAATTGCAAAATCGTAATTTTCCTACAAAAATTTGCCAGTTTAAATATGTTTTACTTTTCTTCTTGTGAGAAGAAGACACATATTAAGAAAGAAGGGCAAAATGTAAGCCCTTGTAGAATTAATACCTAATCTGTTTTTGAGACGAATAGCAATAAATTTTGTTGAGGACTATCTTTGACAATGCATAAGTGCTGACAGAAAGCTATTGTGTAGAAAATGATGGCAGCTATTTAAAATATGAGGGTTTCGGTGAACAGGCTTAATATTAGTGGACCTCATCACCTCTATCAAAATTTGATTTAGGTGGAATTAGCGCTGTCAACCAGAAAAATGTTCCCTCTACTTCAGGAGATTTTCCTTCAAGTTGGCAGCACTGCACAGTACCGCAATTAGATTGGTTAAAATATCGCGGCGTGCTAACTTTCAACGGCAACGTCAACGGATGATATAAACATACCTTTGGTACGTATCTACTTGCAACGGCAACGTTAACGGCGGATAGCAACGTTAGCGACAAATTTATAAATCGACCTTTAGGTTGAACAACACTAAATGTTACGCGAATATGATTCATCGTTTTGTAACGATGGTCTAGTTCTTCGTAAATTCTGTCAAGACATTATTTTTACTTCCTAAGCGTAAGCTAAGAAAGTATTGTAATCAAGTCCGTCGGCCGACTATCTACTTTTACATTTTCTACACTATTCATCAGCCTTAGAGTACTAAAAAATTGGTCTCCCATTTCAGTGATTGTTCTGTAAGTATTCTCTAGCTGTCCAAGTGAGTTGTCGTTGTCATCCTTTGGTGCTTGGTACTCGAGGCGGACCGCCCCCCCTTTACGCCGCCACTGTGTTACTATTTCTGTCACCCATGACCATGTTTAATTACTATTTCAGTTAGAACGTACAAAGTTATGATTATCTTATTTGCAATAATTTGATAAAATTCCATTTGTCAACAATGTGTACCTACCTGTTGCAAAGGAAACGTAAGTATCAGCAAAAATCAAGTAAGCAAGTATTCACGCGGAAGTTCGGACAATGTTCCGCAGACTCCAGTGCATAACGTACTTAAGAGCTAATCCGCCATTTTCCAGACACCCGGTATAAACCGCGGAGATAACAAAAACTATTGTTTGAGTGCTTTGCGTTTTCGGCTCATTATTAACGAAAAACATAAAAAAAAATTAAATGACTGAAACTTTGACAGGAGAGTGAAAGAAAATATATCTCTGTCATTTTAATCATAGCCTTCTATCTTCTGTTCAAAAGAATTACAATAAACGAAATCCTTGTTGCATTGTGTAACTAATAAATAAAATAAAAATATAATACAGTACGATTTCTTTTCATGTCCATATTTATCAGCGTGATTTGTGAAAATAAATTGTAAAAGTACTCACGTATTGTATGAAGGCAATGTTGCCGAGTGGTATTCCTTAAATTCTCTTGGAAAAATATGGTAACTGATTTTTTCAGTATCTGTATATTTAAAAATTTTTAAAAAATACCACCATAATATTCATCAGCTATCAATTTATATATTTATATTTTAAAAAACTATATGTAAATTTAGGAAATTTTAGTAAATAACGACGAGTTCGTGAAGAAACTGCTTTTTCATTCTATTTTCTGCAGGAAAACACAGACAATAAGGAGCATAGTTTTTGATTTTCTCATAATAAAATTACTGTAATGTGTCAAAAAGGGCGAAGTCCCAAGAAGGTGCAAAATTTGGAGCATTCGTTAAGCACAAAACAAAGAAAAACATTGTATATGAGTCATTCGTTAAGGCGCAGGAACTTTTGAAAATTAGACAAAATGTATCTCTAAAACTACATAAATAATACTGTTAATAAAAGTCATAAAAATATATTTGTATAGACAACTTTAAAAGAGGTTAGCGACAGATATCCACAATTTTTTTGCAATGTTTTTCTTCTTCGGTGTTAACTTAGGTGGACGAGAGCAGTTTTTCCAAGGCAATATATAAAAAATTTTGAAACGTAAAATAAACTTGTTCAGAATACGGCTCCAATATGATTTTTGCGGCAAATAATTACTATGACATGTACTTAGTTCTTGGTAAGGCAGGTAATCCAACTACAGCTGCACGAAATTATGCCGCGATTATCCTAATAGAAGGCATGCCAGCGCTAATGTACTTAATCGCACGTCTTGATCAGCGATTGAGAGAAAATCGTGCTATTCGTTTTAAAAGGTGCTTATGATATAACGATATACCGGGTGTTTCACTTGAGATTTTCAGTGTTTATGTAATTTATTTTTTGGCCGATTTTTTTTTTTATTTTGTATTTACGTTTATTGATGGATGCAGACTGCGTTTGATGTCAAAAATTTATTGCTTATCGTAATCTTTAATTTTAAATCTATTATTTCAGGTGAAGTAGTTGAAAATTTCTAAGAAAATCAAGTATTAGATTGAAGTAATGTATTTCGTGGACTAAACCGTCAGAAAAGTTTATTCCTCTTGAAGTAGCAGAAAATAGTATATTACATATCGAGGGTGGTAAGAAGCTAATTACGAACGAAGTTTATACACGAGCGAGCGTAGCGAGCGACTGATATAATATGAGTTCGTAATTAGCGTACCACCAGAGTTGTGTCATGTACTTTTTCTACGATCCATAATGAAGAATCACTTTCAGAAGAAATTTTTTTGAGAAAGTAAATATTTATATGTAGTTGCTATGGAAACTATTCAAACAGGCACGTAATATATACATTAAGTGCCTGTTCATTCATTACATGCCAGTGGGTGTAACTATGGTTTTACTATGAGGCTAGATAATTCGAAATTCATGGATTACTATGTGGGAGTAGAAAAAATTATATTTATTCCATTCTAATATCTCCGATATTTGGAGACGTTGACTGATGTAAAATCTAAATATAACGTAACTATGTGGTCGTCATCTAATTTAGTTTTCATACAAAGGACATCCAAAATGACAATTTCGTTTGGTATATTTTCTAGGCGTTTGTACTAATTTTTTTAATGATTTATCACCTTTCTTACATGCATGCCACATGTATATTTTATCCAAACAGAATGTCCCAGATAAAACTCCACGCCCTAATATCTTGAGAACGGATAGAGTTATTGAAATTCTGCAAAGGCCTTTGTTTGTAGGTTGAAGGGGAAGGTTTAGTGCGTTACAAATATGACGTGTAGATAGGGTCGGCATCGCGAGGCAAACCCATGTTTTTTTTTAAATTGCCATGTATATATTTATATTATTTTTAATGGGTTTTGATTGATCATTAAATTACATATAAAACACTAATTAATTTTAAAATAATCCTAGTATTTATTTTATTCTCTACAGATAAAAACAATGTTTAAAAAATGAAGGTGAGTGAAACGAAGCACTAGAATAAGTTTATTTTGCAAATAAATTAGGAAAATGTGTTTCGTTTGAGGATATGTTCGAACCTTCGTCGTCCTTGAATACGAAACTTCTTATTACTTCGCAATTAATAATGTATCGTTAAAAATGCAAACATTCCCCGTTCAGTTTTTAATCTTCTAAATCAAGCAAATCTTTTATGTATCACCACAACAATAAATCTAAAGACTTTAAATCTGGCCTCCGAGCTGGCTATCAACTAGGGTCTCTATTACCGATTCAATTTTCATTCTTATAAATGGTGTTTAAAATAAAAAAAAAAGGTTCTTTAGGAGAGTAGGGGTTGGAATTTCATTTGACACATCCGGCATGTGTATTCTTATAACATCAATTGCCAGAAACATAACCTTACATTTTAAAACAAGCAGTTTCTTTCACACATCCAACCTTTGCAATACCGTTTGTGTCAAATGAAATAAATAACGCCTGCTCTGACTAATTTTTCAATTAAACACTCATTGCAATACAACATATTCAACTTTTTTGAAAAATTATAACATTTGATTTTACGAATTCAATTTTTTTTAAGAAAACCCCTACAAATTAATATAAAGGTATGTTGCATTGCACTGCACATATAGTATAGACTGAAATACGTGTCAATACTGAAATGTTGATGACCTCATCACAAAATTTTGTAAAGGAAAAATTCGCTTAAAACATAGTTTTATTTTAACATTGCACGCATATCTTTATTTTAACTTGCAGTGGTTATTTTTTTTATAAAAAAATTAAATTCGCAAAATTAAATTTTATAAATTTGTGGCAAAAAATGGTATTTTGGTGACACACTGTACTTTCGGAGTGCCGGAATTTTGTCTAAATAACCTTAGTCCATTTTTTTTATTATCACTGAAGGTGAATAAATTAATAATAAGGTTGCTAATAAGTACAGGATTTCTATGAACGATTATAGGGTCGAAATACATCATGAACACCTGCCGCCTCTCAGTTATGGACCTTACTAAATACTCAAGGACGCACGGTAAATACCACACGCATCTGTATAACTGGTTGCCTAAATGCTTCATAAATGCTTTTAGAAACAATTTTAATAATGTTAGTGTATTAAGTTTGCACCATAGACAAAATGTAGTCTGTTGGAAAAAAATCCTTATTATTATTATTATTATTAAGATCCACCACTGACCCGGAAATGACCGGCATTCAGGCAAGACTTCTATCATTACGGGTACTAAGACAAAGTAATGATATGCATTGATTAGAATAACAAAACAACTTTCGAGATTCTAGAATTACGGCATACAAATTAGTCTGCTATTATTCTCTAATCTCACCCCATCCCCAAAAGTCTAGCGTAACTACTGATCATTTATCCGCGCATCACTTGGAAAGTGACCTACACTACTCTGACCTACTGGTGCTAATCTAATCTGACTGACATGATCAGACTGTTCGAGAAACTTACGAACAATATGACATGTTCCTAACAAAACAGCTTTTTGAATTTTGACAATTATTGAATCATTCAAATGCAAAGACTTTAAATTCTCAACTAAGCTATTTGGGACTACACCGACATTAGAGATAACTAAGTATAGAATTGAATTTTTTTTAAGATTCAACGTGGATTTCATTTCTATCGATAATTGTAGATATTTTGAAATCTTGGTGTGGTATGTTTGAATATTGTTGTTTGTGCTAGGAATAGCAATGTCAATGAGAATGGCTTCGTTCGTGTGTTTTTTGATAAGTATGATGTCTGGTCTGTTAGCTGTAATGTTTAAGTCTGTAAGTATTGTGCGATCCCAGTATAATTTGTATTTGTTATTTTCAAGGAACGGAGATGGAATGTAGGTAAGTGTCATAGGGTGTCGTATCTTCGATTAAGTTCATAAGTGTTGCTAATTCTTTGTGAATGATTTTGGCTGCGTTGTCGTGTCTAGCTTTGTGGTCAGTTAGTGACAGGATGTTACAGGACGAAATTATGTACTGAATCGTTTCAGGTTTTGCTTTGCAGAGGCGACAGCAGTCGTTTCTTATATTCGGATCTTTGATGATGTATTTTCTGTAATTCTTGGTATTGATTACTTGGTTTTGAATAGCAAACAAAATCCTTCTGTTTCGGCATATAAACTTGATTTTTTTAACCAAATCAATGACACCTTCTTGTTGATATGAGTTTCTTCTAAGTCTTTGTAGAATTTTCCATGTAGTTGTTTTTGTTTTAGCCCACTTATTATTTTGTCTATTGTGTGGGGGGTGTGGATTTCTTCGGTGTTCGACAGATTTAAGGATGTGTGGTTCAAATCTGCTCTTGTGATGGTGCAAAACATTTCATTTCTTTCTGCTCGTGTCAAGAAATACTTCTTTAGTTCTGAGATTTGTCTCTGATATAAGTTTTCTAGTTTCTGGAAACCCCTTCCTCCATTGTGTCTTGGTAATGAGAATCTTTCAATTGACGATTTTGGATGATGCCTTCTATACTGTGTGAAGTTTTTCCTTGTTGCGATGTTTAAATTTTCAAGATCAGTTTTGGACCATTTAATGACTCCAAAAGAATATGTTAGCAGTGGAACCCAGAATGTATTTACTGCTTTCATTACATTTTTTCCATTTTACTGTGTCTTCAATATTAATTTTAATCTCGCTAGGTAATGATCTTTCAACTGTGTTTTCGTTTTAGTATGATTGATGTGGGAGGATTGACAGAAACCCAGATATTTGTATGTATCATTTCGTCCTTGGGTTATATGTGGTACTTGGTGTTGGACGCCTTTTCTGATTGCCTGGGTCTTACATTTCTCAATACCAAAACACATACCAATATCACCGGAAAATTGTTCAGTCAGATTTAATGGGTTTGTTAACTGATTTTGTGTACTTGCATATATTTTTATTTCATCCATATACAGCAAGTGACTTATTCTGTTGTCTCTTTGTTTGTTAATTCTTATATTGAACCCATAATTGCACCTGTTCAGGATAACGGAGAGGGGATTTATTGCTAAGCAGAACCATAACGTGCTAAGAGAATCGCCTTGAAAAATTCCTCTTCGGATCATTATTGGATCTGACTGAATTGTTTGTTCATTTAAGGTTATTTGGAGGGTGGTCTTCCAAAATTCTATGGAGCATTTGAGAAAACTGCAGATTTTAGTATCAATTTTATATAATTCCAGAATTTTACATAGCCAGGGATGAGGGACAGAATACAGTAGTATATATGTTTCGGTTTTCTTTTCTAGCTTGTTCACAGATGATGGAATCTATGATTAATTGCTCTTTGTAACCAAAGGATCCGTTAATACATCCTTTCTGTTCTTCATTAATGATGCCAGAGTTAAAACAGTGTTGATAGATTTTTTGTGTAATGCATGAGGTTAATATTTTATAGATTGTCGGTAAACATGTGATAGGTCTGTATTTTGATGGATTTTTTGTGTCGTTATCTTTAGGTTTTAGGTAAGTTACACCATGACATAAGAACGTTGGAAAGGAGGATGGGTCAAAAAGGAACTGATTTAAGTGATGTAGTAAATGAATATGTACACAGTTTAATTTTTTTGTCCAAAAATTATGGATTTTGTCTGGTCCTGGTGATTTCCAGTTGTATGTCTTATTGATGGTATTTATTAATTCGACAAGTATTATCTGATGATCATTCATTGGTGTAACTGTGGATAGTTTATGGGATATATGAGGAATCCATTTGGCAGACTAGTTAAATTCAAATTCTTGAAACCAAAGTTTTGACCAAAATGTTGTTACATGCTGTGAACTTGTAAGTTCACCGGATAATTGAGTTTTGCTTGAGTTAGTTAAAGGTTGATAGAATAGTTTTTAGTTGTTTAAAAATTTAGTGTTATGAATTTTTCTGAGATGTGGTTGTTTGTATCTTTCAAGTCTTTTGCTATATAAGGAAAGTTTTTGTAATAGGGTATCTTTAATTTGGGATAGTGTTGTACTCATCGTAATCAGTTTGATGAAAATTATTGTTGGTCAGTATCGAGTGCATACATGTCATGATAAGTGGTGTTTTAACTCCTCTAAGGTACTGTATTATTTGACCTAGTTGTTTTCTAATGTTATTAATTTTATAATTTAACCGTGTCTCCCAATGAGGGGTGGAGGGTATATGATTGGTGTTTGTATTTATTATGTTTTCTTTACATGTGTTAATTTGAGTACAAGTTAAAGCTGCACAGTAGATAATAATTGTATGAAGTTTTTCAAAAGAGATCGAGTTTGTGAGATATTTTGGTAAAATGAAGGTTCTACAATTGCCAGAAACTTTTTAGACTAACACTGGCGGGGAAGTGAATGTCTATCATTTGGTTTTAATTTAGAACATGTTTCAAAAGTTAATTTAAATTGGTCTTGAATTTCATTTTGGAAATTAATGTGAAATTTAAAATTGTTGTTTACAGTTTTGATTAATGTGTCTTCGGTGTTGTAGTACATGTTTTGTAGATTATCTGGGATGTTAATTTGGTTTTGGATTGTTCTTGATAAATTGTTATGTGATTTGTCAGTTAATGTCTCGGATCTGTTTGATAGTGTGTTGGTAATTTGTGTTATGGTTGTGATCTTATTTTGAAGTGTTTTGTTTAATAAATATTTAGTAGATGTGTCAGTCGGTGTCTGTGGTGTATTTGGTAGACTACTGTTACTATTTTGTGGTATAATTGGGATTTTATTTTGAGATGTTGTTTTTGACAAATTGGTGACAGATGTGTCAGTCAGAAATGTATTTGGTGGTTTGTTGTTGATATCTTCAGGAAGTGGATTAATGGTTATGGAAAGTTCATTTTTTAATTGTTCTAGAGTAAGTTGAGGTATGTAGTTATTTTTCACTATAGCTCTACGTTGATCTGCTAAATTTTGAATGGTAACTGGAAAATTTGGGTACTCACGGCTGAAGGCTTCGTGTAGAGCTATACGATAATTACTTACATCAGTTTCATTGTTTGTAATTTTATAATATAAGCACATGATATGTAAATTCATGTCTAGAGACCACTTTTTACGCTTTTTTGGTTCTTCTCATCTTCTAATGGTCTGAGGCTGATTTGTCTGAGAAACATTAGAGACTAATAAGCTGTTAATTGTCCTTGTGGTAGTATTTCCCGAGGTGATGCCACTTGCTCCATCGACCTCTTCGGAGACTGCAGTAATAGGTGTTCGTCGGATTTTGAGTTGAACATTCTCCGTTGTAGGCGAAACAATTTGGTTTGGACACATTTTTTAGTTGGAAATGTCAGCGTTGACAGTTGATTAAGAAAAAAGGAAATTAAATGCAAATATCGAGTTAAATAGGTGATTTTAATAGTAAATACAGTACCTTGCACTATTATTATTATTAGAGAGCGGATTTTATGAAATTTGCATATCCGTTATTTTTTGCATATAAGTCTTGATATTTAATATGTGAACGAATCATGCTAATTAAAAATGAATGCCGCTATAAAAAATTGCATATTTGCATATATTTGCCTTCTGCTGCATATTTCACATACCGGGTGCATATTTTGCATTTTTATCAACTTTTGTGCTACTTTGAAAAAAAAAATGCCATTCGATCGGCATTTTTCTAGAAAAACGAAACTTCATGAATCATATTGCAAATATTGTCCTGAGCTTCAAATAACTGGATTTGGGTTTTATGGTAGTTTGGAGGAACCACATCCTTCCAGGTAAATTCGGGTCCTAATTACTTTTGGAAATACCGTTCATTTCAATATTTTTGTTCGTTACTTAAGTGTATTAATGGTATGTTTTATGGTGGTCGAAGGGACGTTATCCTATTATTTTTCATCGTGAGTTTGCATTTAAGTATTTAAAGCGATAGAGATGTGTTTTGTTGTGCCTGCTCTAATCCGATAAGTATTTTTACATCTGTGGACGCAGTACGCAGTTTTTTTATTTACAAATACATACTTTAGAATCACCGGAAAAATTTTTGTCAGAATATTTCGAAAAATATTTAAAAATAAATTGTTACCAAAATAATAATTAAATAGTCGATTACTACTATTTTTTAATTCGTTCTGTTTACCTATATTTATTTTTGAGTATAAGAATATTATCTTAAAAATGTCATTTATTTGTCAGTGAGATCTAATTAAACACTTTGCAATGTGATTTATGTATTTTTTGTAATAAAAGTTAAGGTGTTTTTGCAATTTGTAAATAAATTTAGTTCGGTTATTACGCTTTTTTTAATTTTTTGAGCATGTGCAACTGCATATCTCTGCATATATTAAGAAAGTTATTGCATATTTGCATAAATTTGATGCATGTCATATGATCATATTTCCCAAAATTTTGCTGCATATTTTCCGCTCTCTAATTATTATTATCATTTTAAAAAACAACTAGTTCATTACAATAAAAAGAATACATTTATTGCGGTTAAACACCACAGTAAATGTTGAGAATGTTCACCATTTTGTTCAAGACACATATTCATACTCTTTTTAATTTTAAAAATGTCCTGTAATCCTTTCGTCAATGCCCATTGTTCAGTTTCGTCTTGCAACAGGAACTCCTGACAGCTGAGGAAATTTTGTCAAAGATGTTTGAGGATTCTGCTCAAGTCGTCTTAAATCTTCAACAACTTCCTCAGATACTGAAGGTCTTCTACGAGATTTCCCTTTGTTGACACTGCCAGTTCGAACAAATCTGTTAATTACATCTCTAATGTGAGCCTCTAACGATGTTTCTTGAATTATAAAATCACTGTATTTGCCAGATCTTCTTGCTTACAAGCGGTTACAGAATACACACAGTTTTCGTTTACGAATGTCCCATTGCGATAACAAAACATAACAATGGAAGTGTCTTATTCAACCGAATAAACCATTTTCACACCCTTCACTTCCTAACACAAAACAAAATTTTCGGACGCAACCAAGTGTTTTGAAAACGATTAGTTTGTTGTTTTGAGCTTAGATCGAGAAGAATTATAGTAATTCACACTTGAAAAACGTTAAGACAATAAAAACGACCACTTTATATGACATGTTTAGAGAGCGGATTTTATGAAATTTGCATATCCGTTATTTTTTGCATATAAGTCTTGATATTTAATATGTGAACGAATCATGCTAATTAAAAATGAATACAGCTATAAAAAAAATTGCATATTTGCATATATTTGTCTTCTGCTGCATATTTCACGTAACCGGTGCATATTTTGCATTTTTATCCATTTATGTGGTAATTTGAAAAAAAAAAGATTATCATTCTATCGGCATTTATTGTAGTCCCAGTTTAAAGCGGTTTTTATGACAAGATAATTAACATTATCACTTCGTTATTACCCCACGACGGACAATATTAAATAACAAAGTACGGCCTTGCAAAGAAACCGACCACGTTCTTATTTATGGCTAGGGAATGACTTCATTGTCCCCATCGTCAACTTCGACACAATGGACCCTTCATAAAAACCACTTTAAACTGGGAAGACTATATCTAGAAAGTCGAAATTTCATTCATCATATAGCAAATATTTTCCTGAGCTTCAAATAACTAGGAAAGGTTTGGGTTTTATGGTAGTTTGGAGAAACCACTGGGTGTTAAACCATCCAGCAGGTAAATTCGCGCTCTAATTCCTTTTGGAAATAAGGCTTGTCCCAGAAACTTTTGCACATATTTTGTTTTTGAGTAAAATAAGAACGTCTCAACAAATCGAATCAAATTTATTTACAGTATACTACAACAGCAGTAAAATTATGAATTTCTTAATTACTTGTTTAAAATTAACGGCTTACGGGAAAATAATCTCACTTTAGATCTAATGCGACGCATTATTTTTTGCAAATTTGCACTAGAAACTTTTTTACTTCCCATCATCCACAATTTTTTGAAGAATTCAAAATTTTTGGCGCATTTCCCTTCTTCCCTTAACTAGAACCCAATATCTTTCAACAAGCCGGAGTTCAGGTAAGTTTGAGGGGTTATTTTCATTGTCTGGATATTGCACTCTAATCTGCGCAAACCAATTCTTCGCTAATTGTGAGTAATGCAAAGTAGCTAGGTCTGGCCAAAAGAAAGTAGAACCAGGGTGAGCTCTTAAAAAAGATAGTAATCGAGCTTGAAGACATTTTCGGACACAAAAATCAGTGTTGGTGCTGCTTTCAACAAAAAAATCCTGTTTCTCTTGCCACATTGGCAAATTGCTTGCCAAACAAGAACTTTGCGGCCAAATTTTTGCAAAAAAATTTATTTTTCTTTGTCTCTGACATCTATCAATGGTCCGTTTTACCGTCCACTGCGTCGCATTAGCCTCTTTCACTATTAAATTTAAAGATTTTTGACAATGTTCGGACCAAATTTGCAAAATTCGTTGTCTTACACTAACTCTTTTTGACGACATTTTGAGAGCCGACTGATTAAAACAAAAAAACTAATGACAGATGTGTAGACCATGGCCTACTGTAGCATATATATTTTACTTAATTCAAATGTCAATTAAACAACTTTAATAGCAGAATTTAAATATGGTGCAAAACTTTCTGGGACAAGCCTTACGTTCATTCCCAATATTTTTGTTCGTTACTTCAGTGTATTAATGGCATGTTTTGTAGTGGTCAAAGGGACGTTATCCTATTATTTTTCATCGTGAGTTTGCATTGAGGCATTTAAAGCGATACAGGTGTGTCAATATGTCGAAGATAACTCAAATTAATTTATGGATTAAACCTTTTCCTGAACTTATTCTTCAAGAAGCAACTGTGTTTTGTCGCGTCTGCTCTAAACCGGTATTTATTTTTACATCTGTGGACGTAGTAGGTACACAGTTTTTCTATTTACAAATACATACTTTAGAATCACTTTTTGTTCAATATTTCGAAAAATATTTAAAAATAAATTGTTACCAAAATAGTAATTAAATAGTCGATTACTACTATCTTTCGATTTGTTCTGTTTATATTTAATTTTTAGTATAAAAATATTAATATTTATGATTTATGTATTTTTTGTAATAAAATGGAAACATGTTTTTGTAATTTGTAAATCAATTTAGTTCACTTATTAAGCTTTTTTTTTAATTGTTGGAGCATATGCAAATGCATATCTCTGCATATATTAAGAAAGTTACTGCATATTTCCATAAATTTCGTGCATATCATATGATCATATTTCCCAAAATTTTGCTGCATATTTTCCGCTCTCTAGACATGTTACAAATGACATTAATGACAAGTTGAGAACTGTCATAATGAGGTATACTTAATTTCAGCGAAGAACAGTTGGTAACTCGTTTTAACTTTTACACTTAAACATATTAATTTTATTTTAAGCGCAATTTTCTTCTACGATTAGTTTTCGCACGAAACAACGTATTCTCAACCCGTTCATGTGGAATCCCTTTTAGCAGTGGGTAAGTTGGGTGGGCAACAAAATTATTTCATCATGTTATGGTAAGTGACCGCTGTGTAACGTAAACATTTCGTTCAATTTCCACCGGAAATGCTAATTCTGATTTATTTACTGCTTTAATTAGCTGGCTAATGAATTTCTGATTGGCCCTCAGGCGAATTCTTTCGAGCAGCTCAAGTTGCTTCGATCAGCTGGCATTGGATGGTTCCTCGTCGGCGTTTTTTAGATAGGACCGCAGCGTATTAGGATATTTGAAAACGAATTTGCATGCTAAGGGTTGTATTCACACCACGCGAATGTACAATCTGTCACGGTGGAGACATGACATAAGCTGAGCGTGTGAGTCCGAATGTTCCTCTGATATTTTCCTAATTGCATTCTTTGTATTTTTATCAACGCAACAGACATTAGTTACATGTAATTTGCGTTCTGTCGCCACCATTTTTAATTGCGGCTGCACGCCCGAATTAAAATGCTGGATAGCATTCAACCACTAAGCACCAAGAAGTACATGTATTGTGTTTAGGTATTGAAAATGCAACTTTTCGAATCAAAGTGTATAGATAAGAGTTAATTGTTATTATTAGTGTTTATTCATCACGTTAACAGATTTTAGGTGGAAATATCGATTCTGCAATATTTTTAAATAAAGATTTCAATACAGAATTGACAATGTGGTAAATGTCATCCCTCAGCCCCATCGACATGTGTAGATTTGCAAACTAATCAAGACAATTATCAGAACAAAACACAGTGTGGCCGTAACATAATTATAGTTAATTTGAATAAACACTTAAAATCACTTTGCAGACAAAAAATTCTGGTTTGAATAGTAATATATATGTATATAAATTATAGTCTGCGTAACACCTCCTAATAAAAATGTCGTAAGTATAGTTCTTGCACCGTAGATAGTACTTAATATGTCATTAACGAGCAATGACTAATGAATAATGACACAAAAGCAAAATTTTTTCTCACTGGTATTTAAAAGATTGAAATAGTCCTATATTAACATATTTTTAGTTTAGTGACACCTGAAAAACCCAACGCGACTGATTAAGGTTTAGACTACTACTGAAACTGAAACATACCTAATTTATGTTATTTGTAGTTACAACTAGAATTCGACACTTGACCCCAACACTTTCGTTGCTAACAATTACGTAGGGTTTTTTAAATTTATACAGTCATTAATAGCGACAGCGCAATTATTTGAACTCAATTACACATTAAAAACTTAAGCAAGTGTATAACGAAAATCTGATTTACGATTGGACAATTCAAAGTAAATTTTATCACATGATGCACTTTAGGAACTAAACCAAAGCTTTTACTCGACGCTGTAATTGTTAACATACAGGAGTAGAGAGCGGATTTTATGAAATTTGCATATCTGTTATTTTTTGCATATAAGTCTTGACATTTAATATATGAACGAATCATCCTAATTAAAAATTAATACAGCTATAAAAAAATTGCATATTTGCATATATTTGCCTTCTGCTGCATATTTCACGTAACGGGTGCATATTTTGCATTTTTATCAATTTTTGTGCTACTTTGAAAAAAAAAATTGCCATTCGATCGGCATTTTTCTAGAAATACGAAATTTCATGAATCATATTGCAAATATTGTCCTGAGCTTCAAATAACTGGGAAAGGTTTGGGTTTTATGGTAGTTTGAAGGAACCACTGGGTGTTAAGCCATCCTTCCAGGTAAATTCGGGTCCTAATTACTTTTGGAAATATCGTTCATTTCAATATTTTTGTTCGTTACTTAAGTGTATTAATGGTATGTTTTATGGTGGTCGAAGGGACGTTATCCTATTATTTTTCATCGTGGGTTTGCATTTAAATATTTAAAGCGATAGAGATGTGTGTCAATATGCAGATAACTCAAATTAATTTATGAATTAAACCTTTTCCTGAACTTATTCTTCAAGAAGGAACTGTGTTTTGTTGTGCCTGCTCTAATCCGATAAGTATTTTTACATCTGTGGAGGCGGTACGCAGTTTTTCTATTTACAAATACATACTTTAGAATCACCGGAAAAATTTTTGTTAGAATATTTCGAAAAATATTTAAAAATAAATTGTTACCAAAATAGTAATTAAATAGTCGATTACTACTATTTTTTAATTCGTTCTATTTACCTATATTTATTTTTTAGTATAAGAATATTATCTTAAAAAATGTCATTTATTTGTCAGTGAGAGATCTAATTAAACACTTTGCAATGTATTTTTGTAATAACAGGTAAGGTCTTTTTGCAATTTGTAAATAAATTTAGTTAGGTTATTACGTTTTTTTTATTTTTGGAGCATATGCAACTGCATATCTCTGCATATATTAAGAAAGTTATTGCATATTTGCATAAATTTGATGCATATCATATGATCATATTTCCCAAAATGTTGGTGCATATTTTCCGCTCTCTATACAGGAGTCGCAACAACTTGGCGACTAAAGACTACAAAGAATTACACACACTTTTTAGCTATACCCTGAGAGAACTCATTTAGGACTAGATTTTTGCCAGTTATAAAGTGTCATTTGAACGTTCTACTGTGGGAATTTTTTAAAAGATGTACCTGCATATTTTTACAGATTTGAATTTCTTATCTAAAACAGAGAGCAAGTATATCAAATACTATATTTTTTGGTCAATAGTTTTCAAAATATTTGCATTTTTACGTAAGAATATGGCAATATTTAAAAATTTTCAACTCGGCCATATTTATGAACGTACACTGCTTTCATAAACGTATACAAATTTTATGAATATTTTAACTTGGTTGTAAAGGGTGATTTAAATTGTCAGTTTTCTCATATTTTGCAAAAAATACCTTTTTTTTTCCAACATTTACTTATTTACGAAACTTTCTTTGATATAAATTTTGTTGAGGCTTATCCTAATCGCGTTTCAGGAATCATCATTATTTTAAATAATATGAAACTTTGGTGTGTACGTTTTAAATAGAACACGCTATATATTTGAAAAAAATCCAATTTTAGCTCATATTTAGTCTATTGTTTAAATCACTTATGATGTCCCAAGTGCAATGATTATTCCCGGAAATTTTTTCAAATGCATTCCAATAATATATTAATTATCCATATAAGTGGAACACGAAGGCCTAATTACATTACTGGAATGCATAAGAAAAAATTTCAAAGAGTCAATCATTGCCCAAAGGCAGATGCGGTAAGAAAATCGTATATGACACAGATCACAGTTAACACCATTTAGGTCAGTGCCGAAACCTTTGAAAATAGCAAAAAGTGAAAAAAATCAGAACAGGATGATACCCATTGGAAAAGGAAGAAAATATAACAAAAAGAAAAGGAAAAATAATTTACGCGCGATCTGAGGTCGGGAAGTGGAAGGGGGTGAGCTTTTAAGGGTAGAAAACGGTTTATCACGATCTCCGTCAAAACTACAAGTCCTATCGAAAAAAGTTAAATAGTAAAGTTGTAGGTAATAAAAAGATCTACAACTTTTGAATTTACATTTTTTTTACATAACCCCAAAATTTATACGAAAAATGCAAATAACCGACAAACCACCAAAAAAAAAATGTTCACGAAATTTGCTGAATACTTACCTATTTATGTCCCAAAGTCACTGCAATTTTTTTTATTTAAAATATCTATTTTTTACTTCTCGAGCGTAAGCAAATGAAGTATTGTAATCGAGTCCGTCGGCCGACTCTCTACTTTTACGTTTTCTCGATCTTTCATGACCCCTAGAAGACGAAGAAATAGGTCTCCCATTTCCGTCTGTCTGTCCGTCTGTCCGTCTGTCCGTCTGTCCGTCTGTCCGTCTGTCCGTCTCTCCAGGTCTGTCCGTCCGTCTGTCCGTCTGTCTGCCGTCCCGGATTTTTATTAGACAGATAATCTCCGAAAGTACTGGACCGATTGTTGTGAAATTTTGCAGTTATATTAGGAATATCATGTAGATGGTAAAACGCTAACCAAAATTTGTCTAATCATCCCCACCACTAATGTGATGACGTCACTTCAAATTTGTACATAGTAAATGAGTTTCAAATTGTATAAAATAATATAGTCCTAAACATGTAGTTTACGACTCCGAATGGAGTTTTTACCCGAAACGTCCAGATTTTTGGAAAAAACAAATCAAAATTATAAAACAACATTTTGCAATTTAATTTTGAATCTGCGAATCCGAATGTTTTGAAATGTTGCAGATGTTTTAAGGCTATAAAGAGCATCATAGATCTTTACTCAAAATATATTTGGTTATCCCCTCCAAAAACTTGATGACGTCAGCTCAAAAGTTTGCCAAATAAATCCTATGTAAAATGTACAAAATATGATGAGTCTGTGCTTGTGATATATCACTCCATTCATATTTTTTGGATTTGCATATACAGGGTGACTCAAAAAAAATTAATGAATGCGTAAATTTATTTTACTGATTTACTCAGGAACTACAAAACCTAATGCTTTGAAATCTTGAAGGTATTTTAAAGTTATCATAAGCATGGTAAGTTTTTGATTAAAATGTATTTGCTGATCCCCCCTAAAAAATTTATGACGTCACCACAAAATTTTGCTAAATAAATCTTATCTAAAATGTACAAAATATAATGAGTCTTTTCTTGTGATTTATCATTCCATTCATAGTTTTTGGATTTGCATATACAGGTGACCCAAAAAAATTAATGAATGGGTAAATGTATTTTATTGATTTAATCAGGAACTCCAGAACCGAATGTTTTGAAATTTTGCAAATGTTTTAAGGTTATAAAGAGCATAATAAATTTTTAGTCGAAATATATTTGGTTATCTTCCACAAAAAACTGATGACGTCAGCTCAAAAGTTAGGCGAATAAATCCTATCTAGAATATATAAAATATGATGAGTCTGTACTTGTAATTTTTCATTCCATTCATATTTTTTGAATTTGCATATACCGGGTGACTCAAAAAAAATAATGAAATCTACTGCGAAAAAAAAACATAATAGACATGGGGTCGTCACGTTTCCGACAGCGAGGGAAGTACTGTCTAAACTCTTTAGACCAATTTTTCTCCTTATTTTGATTTAATATCGATAAAGCACCCTAATCGAAAATTCTCACGTCAAAATATCTGCTTTTTCGAATGGCAAATTTTCACAGGAAATGCAAATACACAAATAGCAATAAACAGACCCGCATATAATTTAATTTAAAAAGTATTCTACTTTCTCAAAATATTGTAGATGTCTTATAAAGTACTAAGTTTATTAACTTATTTGGTTGTTAATTATAGTAGTATATTTCGATTTGCAATCTTTTAGTAACATGCAATCTTACTTTTTTCGAGTAATTAAAGTGTAAACAGCTCAAAATTTTACATGATGATTAAAAAAGAAATTTTCGAATTCGAGTTTTTTCGTTTTTTGGCATTTCCTTTGAAAATTTACCATTATAATGTATATGTTTTTTTAGACCATCAGAAAGTAGAGTTTTCAAAGAACAAAAAGCACACCAATTTTTTTAAAAAATCAGATATTTTGACGTGAGAATTTTCGATTGAAACTTAAACTTTTTTGATATTAAATCAAAATAAGGAGAAAAAATAAATACTTTGAATAAAAAAATTACAGTGAGTTTGGGACATGAAAAGGTGAGTTTTCACCAAATTTCGTGAAAATAGTAGATTGTTTTATTAGGATTAAAAGTGCCATTTTTTGCGACGAGCAAATTTTGCATTTGCGAGGCGGAGCGAAGCGAAGCCGAGCGGATGCAAAATTGCGAGTCAAAAACTGACTTTTAATCCGAATGAAACATACTACTTTTTCGCCAGCCAAAAAGTAAATCTCAAAAATACAAAATATTGATAACAATAATATCGAGCAGAAATGAATCAATCTGCAAAGTAGTCTGGTATCCACGTCGTCAAGGCTTTTTTTGTTTGTTTACATACCATTGTTTTGTGAAAACGTTTGCAGTGTTAATAATGAATCCTGAAGAAGAGTTACCTCCCGATGTGCTAGAAGAAGCACAAAACGTGGTACTGAACTTGTTACCAACAAAATCGCGCGAAGTGTATGAGTGCGCGTATACCCGCTTCATCAAATGGTGCGAAGGGAAAAAGATTCAAAGTTATTCTGAGAACGTCCTATTGGTATATTTTTCCGAATTGGCTACAAAAATGAAGTCATCCACACTGTGGTCGCAGTATTCCATGGTGAAAGCAACTTTAAATATAAAAAATGGCATAGAAATCGGAAAGTATTCAAAATTAAAAGCGTTTATAAAGAAACAAGGAGAAGGATACGTTCCAAAGAAATCAAGGGTTTTAACTAATGAACAAATAGAAGTTTTCTTAGACACGGCTCCGGATTTCAAATTCCTGATGATGAAAGTATGTTTATAACCTAATGAAGAGCTTATATTTATTTTACGAATTTTTTTCAGATTGTTGTAATCTTTGGCGTTAGCGGAGCTTGTCGGTGTCACGAACTATTACAAATAAAAACTGAAGATATTGAAAATATTAAAGCAGGTTTATTGGTAAAAATTCCTGATACCAAAACGAAAAAACCCAGATCATTTACGGTTATGGGGGAAAAGTATTTGAAATTTTACGAAAAGTATGTTGCGCTTCGTCCAAAAATGTTTAATGAAGGTCGGTTTTTTATTAAATATGTCGACGGAATGTGCCATCGACAAGTAGTTGGCATTCATAAAATTAGTGGTGTACCCCAAGAAGTAGCCAAATATTTAAAGCTAGAAAACTTTAAAGAATACAGCGGACATTGCCTACGTCGGACTTCTGCCACGCTTTTTGTGGATTCTGGCGGTGATATTACGTCCCTCAAGAGGCACGGTGGGTGGAAATCTGACAGTGTAGCCGAAGGTTACATAGAAGAGTCTCTTAAACACAAAAAAGATGTAGCAAAAAAAATTTTTCGTTTGGAAGAACCAGGTACAAGTAGTGAAACCACAAGTAAAATACATGAAGACGCAACGAATAGGAATGTGAGCGAAGTAAACCTAGAAGAATCAGGTACAAGTAGTGGAACTACGAATAGAATGATCACACGTGAAGACGGAATAAGTAGGAATGTGGGAGCAGTAAACCTGAATTTTGACACTGTGACCAACCAGACAGCAGGAGCGGTAGAAGTGTTAGCGCAAAATATTATTACTGACCGCATGAAAAATGATAATAGTGACGGAAAATCTTTAATCCAAATCAATCGCATTTGTTCTTATTGTACATTCAATATTAATTTTAAAATTTAAATAATTAATAACAATGTAAGTTAATAATAAAATTGGAAAATATTAATAGCATTTCATTCTCAAAATAAAACAATTGAAAACTTTTTAAGGCTAGGATTAAAAAACAAAATTAATGCTAGGATTAAAAAGGCAAAAATGACGTTGTTACTTTAGTAACGCAACTTTTTTTTACTCTCACAAAAACGTCAAGTTTTCCGTCCAAAATTGACGTTAAAAGTGACATCTTTTAAGACGGCTGGCGAAAAAAATTTTTTCTAGAAGATAAAATTAAAAAATCAAAAACTCGGTTATTTATATTTTTCGCATAAATTTTGAGGTTACGTGAAAAAAGTGAAATACAAAAGTTGTAGATTTTTTTATTACCTAGAGCTTTGCCATTTAACTTTTTTCGATAGGACTTGTAGTTTTGCCGGAAATCATGATAAACCGTTTCCATAAATTATTTTTCCTTTTATTTTTGTTATATTTTCTTCTTTTTCCAATAGGTGTCACCCTATTCTAAATTTTTTTAGACTCAAATTTTATCGGCCCTGGCCTATTTTCCATTTAGACAGATTTCATTTAAATTAATGCATCAACATGTAATAAAAGTCTTCTTAGCAATCTCCAACAAATTAATAGTTATAACAAATGCGTATGTTTTTAAGAAATAATATTTCTGTACTTATGACGCATGATAAAAAAGTGGGGATTTTGAATTTGATTGGCTGAAAAAATTGCAGAAAAAATTACTATGGTAAAAAATTGCTTACGTCATCTCAAAATTTTACCAAATAAATCCTATCTAAAATGTGCAAAATATGATCAGTCTACACTTGTCAAATAATTGCAATAATATTTTTTGGATTTGCTCTTACAGGGTGAGTCAAAAAATATCAAAAAATTAATAAATCAGTCGATTTATTTTATTGCATAAATCAAGAATTGCAAAACTGAATCCTTTGAAGTCATTGTAAGCATGGTAAATTGTTAATCAAAATAAACCTGTTTATTCCCCCCAAAAATTGATGACGTTATCTCAAAATTCTACCGAAAATGTGCAAATTATGATGAGTTTTTACTTGTGATTTATCACTGCATTCTTATTTTTTATTAATCAAATTGAGAACGAGTCACCCCATTTTCCGGAAAATGTGAAAATACAAACGTCTTTGTTGTTTAATAAGAATTATAATAATTTTATTCAGAACATTTTGTCAATTATAACTTTCTAATTAATAGTTTTGATCCTCTTTCTTTCTTTCAAGTTGTTTTTCTTATCGAGGATAATCTAAGAACGTATAGTAATGGAGTCCGTCGGGCAATTTAGTACTTTCATATTTTGTCGATATTTCACAACCCCTAGAGAAGGCCGTAATTAGGGGGAGACTGTTGCGCTTCCCCTAGATCTAGACAAGTTATAATTAACCAAATGTGAATTACAACATCGAAAATCAAAATAAAATGTAGTATTTCATTCAATAAGTGGAAGTCAGAGCAATAAAAAAGTCTGCACCGTCGGCACTGTATCCGGTTATTGCAATTCGTAAAAAACATCTTGTAGTTTAGTTTCTGTTTCACAGGTTGATAAATGTTATCAATATTTGTCTTAAATTACAAGTACCAAAAATGATTTTTTGTTCAGTTTTCAGTCGCATTTTCGTTATTACATATGACAGACATGATTAACTTGTTTCGTTATTTAAAAAGAAAAAAAACGATAAAAGAGATAACTTTTATATTGTGCACTTTAAATGATATTTATTTAGCAACATATGGCGGTGACTATTTTTTCAATGTTTGTTATATAAAGTAAAATTATCAGTGTTTTCATACTAACAGCTAAAAATTAAAGGTACTTTTAATTGAAAATCACATTAGATTCATAAAAACTGTATAAATTATTCATAAAGTAAACAATAAATACGCAACCTGATTGTAGTATTTAATCCTTATTACGATAATATTAACCAATGTAAAGTTATTTGGACCGAACTTACCTCGCCACTGAAGTACAGGCGAGAAATACATATTCTTCAATCCATCAAAGATGCCACATTTGTGTTATTACTATTGTAAATTTTCGAGATGACGTCAAATTTTGATCAGCGTTTACACAATATTCTTAATATACCGATAAAATTTGACGACAATTGGCCCAGTAGTTTTGGAGATTATTTTTTATTTTAAAAATTGATGCAAACGACGGACAGCCGGCAGATGACACATGGAAACATACAGACGCAAATGGCAGACCTATTTTTTCTTACACTATGAGTCATGAAACATCAAGAAAACACCAAGGTAGCAAGTCGGCAGATGTGCCCTTTTACAATATTTCGTTGGCTTGTGCTGGGGAAATGAAAATCAGGAAGACTTTCCTTGGTGTATTATTTATACATGCGAGAAACCAAGTTATGAATGAAATTTTGTGTAAATTAGTTGGCACGATTGAAACATATGATCATTATCTGACACTACATGATCTAGACCGACGTCGATTAATCCGACTCATTCATTTCAATTTAAATTAATTCACGACACATCATATAATGTTGTACCGTAAATTAATTCAAACGTACTACGTCACGTAATATAAATTATAAAAACTTGTCACTGGTGATCTTGGAATATTTTAATAACAGAAGTTTAACACTGTTTTCTCTCTTAATGGAGCAACTGTAAGCGCAGAAAATCAACAGAAAAACATAAATTTATTTTAAATTATTAAAACAGAGATCCTGTATGTCCAGTTTTTTGTATAACAATTATTTAGCTGTTTTATATTACAAGTGAACTTCTCAGGTGATCAGGATTATTTTTTAATACAGATTAAACAACATCGCAAGTTGCACTGTAACTATCAAGTACACAGCTAGGGTAAATTTTACTGTGACCTCAAATGTTCATGCAAAGTGATAATTTTGTCCTGCAATTTAAAGATGTTTTCTGTCGATTTACAAATTGTTTTTCACTTGTATGGTTTATAAGGAATGTTAATTGCCACTAAGAAGTTGTTTCCATAATGCAACAGGTGGTGGACCTTAAAAACACTTTCAGGTGCCTCTTATAAATTATTTTATAGTTGTCACTATGTTCACTCTAATAAGTGTACTTAACCATAAACATTTTTGTCAATACGCTTACAAATTTGTTATGAATGTTTTAGTAGCCAGTTTTTGCTCAAATAATAATCCGGACAGGAAAAAAACAAAATTCAAGATATATGAAATACAATATAGAAGTAAACATAAGTTAAGTTTTATTTTTTAGTAAAGCTTCATTTATATATCTTTTTCAAAATGTGCTTTAGGTCACAGGTTCATCGTTTCGTTACCTGGAATTTAGTAGATCTAAAATTATGTAGATGTGATCATGCAGGTAAAAAAATTTGGTAGCCAACTCTGTTTAAAAAATATTTGTGTAATTACAGCAGTGTTTATAACATGAAAAATTATCAAGAGGAAATACTTTATCGACGTTGCTCACAAAAGGTGCGCCAGAATTTCACTTCACAAAGTTTTAGTCTGTTGACATGACGTTCGTTAATGTCGCCAAAGCTTGTGTTCTATATTAAAGGTAAAATTCAAATTTAAATTACACGACAGTACACCTTAGGCGGCGTATTCGAAAGGTATAGAACAAACTTACTAAAAAATGCAAGAACGCAATTTGGTTTAATGTTCAAATAACTCTTTCTTTAAAAGAATCGGGTTGTAGAAAGTTTAAAAAAAAAATTAATCGTGGGCTCTATTTTTACTGTCTTCTCGAGCGTAAACTAAGGTATTGTAAAAGGGTCCATCGGACGAATGGCTAATTCGACGTTTTATTGCCCGTAGATGAAAAAATTTCCGAAACTACCGGACCGATTGTTTTTGCACCTGTTTGATAACCACGTTCCTAAATCTACGAGTATGCAGTCTAACGATACTCTTAGCACATTCATAACTCTGTATGATGTACTTACCCATTGTATGTTGTTAAATCAGGTAACATAATTTTAATGTCTATATTTGTTAAATGAATGTACGGAATGGTAGAAAGTTGTGTACGGAAAACTTCGCAACAATGCACTGTTTTGAAAACAAAACATTTCCTTTATTGTTGTTTACCTGATGAGATAGCGAATTACGAAATTATGCAAAAGATTTTGCAAAAAATTCTTCTATAATAAATAACATGTTTATTGTATGTGAGAATGATGCTTTCGTGGTAATTACTCAAAAAATGTCAGAGTTGAAGGAACCAGAAAAACTAAGGCCTGATCATAAATTCAAGGTTTAAGTTAGGAAAACTCAGCCATATCGTCCACCTACTTCGCAGGTGTGATTCTAACCCGTATATACCTTCTATTCTAATTGTGTTTACCGGTTATATAAAATGATTTGTTAAAAGCATTCCTCACTGCGTTCTTTGTGTGAATATTGAATTGAAAACGCCGTTTGAAGTGCGCTCGAATCAAAATAAGAAAATGTGCTCCAAGGTACTATACGACAGTCTTGATAGAATTTATATTTTCCACACGATTAAGCAAGTCTACAAGATAAAGTATTGTTGAATTATATTTACATGCATTTGCTAGATTAATAAACTATATAATTTATAATTGATGACCAGAGGAAATATTCTGTCAAGGATATCTGCATATCCTCGAGCAAATATTTTACACAATTGAAAAATTATGGGTGATAAAAATCAGGATTACAGGTAATTTACATATATAAACACACATGACTAAGAAATCGCATATCTTTTACAATTCCTTGTCTGCAATTTTTTTTTTTTTATTTAAACTTAACTTGCATACACCAGCCATCAATTAATTTACAAGGAATGTATCTTACTGCTACAGTGAAAATACGATAAATAAATGAAAGGGAGTGCGAATTTAAGCTCACTATCGGTCGAACTATCCACGGTGTTCGTCATTCTGTTTTGTGGTTCTCCGTGGTTTAACTTAACCGTGTTTCGTTTCGTCTGCTGGTAGTTTGTGTGTTTTTTGCGCTTTATTTAAATCAGAGAAATCTAAGTGACAAATTGTTACTGAATGTTCTTTTCATAGTGTTTCGACTCTAGGTATTATTGGAAAAAATTAGTTGCAATTTTTTTTTAATCCAAATAAACAAAAATGAGAATCCTAATAATGACAGTAGCAATCCTTAAAGATGAGAAGTAGAAATTTCGAACTTTAATAATTATAGATTAGTTAGTAGATAATTAAAGAATAAAATTTAGCAGTGTCAAAAAAATGTGCACAACACTCATTAAAAAACTCTAAAAACTACGTGTAAAGTTCGAATAAGGAGAACAATTTGAAATAAATCTTCCTGCTATTATATTACTCGTATATAAGATTTGCACTATCTTAGAGTTTAATATGGTTTCGAAATAGCTCCAGAGTCCTTAAAATATAACAAAGTTGAAATTAAAACATTTAAGACGGACATTAAATTGACAACTCTTTCGTCTTTATTATTAGAATAAAGTTGTGTAATTTTCTTCAAAGTTATGTAATTATGATCTGTCAAAGGAACAATTTCCTCTTAAAATTAGTTGAAATAAACAAAGAATTTTCCGTCTTCTCGTCCGTTACTTAGGGTTGATGCGAACGGGCTAAATGCATTTGCACTAAAATACAGAAGTATACTGATTGAAGTAAAAAAAAGAACAAAAATGACGTTTTTGTTATCAACAGCTGATTTTCCCTAAATGGTACAAAAGGTCAAATTTTAAAATCAAATCTCTAAAAGTATAGCAAAAATGAGAAACTAAAAGGAGTAATTTTGATTTAATCCTACTGCGTACATGAAAGCTCGGGCGCCCTAAATATTGTAGTACTCATTATGATAACATCACTATTTAATCTTAAAATACGGTTGGCTGATGAGACTGGTCAATAGGTTCTTTATGTAAGGCTTTTATGTAATAAAATTCCGTGCCCTAGCAGAATGGGATCCAGGTGAAACAGTAGTATTGCCCTTGATCGCGTGCTTGAGAGAACATAGGTATACATCGATTAACTAAAATATTTCTTTGTATGAAGTTCGTTTTGACAATGGACTCGATCATTTAGAATATAGACAATTCTGTCAAATTTGTGTTGTGGGACATTAGCGCAGTCTTAAATTCTTCACATGGAAAAAATGGAAACATTCAAATTATAAATGTATAAAATATTAGGTATAATTACTTAATAAATTAATGGACAATAAAGTACTGAATATAAAAATTAATTAATTATTTTTTTAATTAATATAATTTTGAGAAACTGAATTTCCACAAAAAATATACAAGGTGTTTGCGAAATGCACCCACAAAAAAATTGGAGGGGTTCCCGAGAGCATAAGGAATGAAAAAACTCCTGTTGTATTATCAAAATTTCCAAAATAAATTTACCCTTTTTCAGGATGTTGTCATTTTCTCTAGTTATGTACAGACTTATTAATGAATGAGCATAGTTAATAAAAAGAAACTAGTAATAAGAATAAGATTTTTCAACGACGATAACCAACTAAACTTTACTAATCAAAATAAAAATAAAGAATAAAATTAACACAACGTTAAACAAATTACAACAAGTTTTCGAAATAACGGCCTTTATTTTGCACACATGCAAATTTTCAATCAATTTTATTTCGAAAACTAAAACACTTTTATTAGAACATTTTTTTCTTGATGATATCTACTCATCCAGACCAATTTTCAGTTTTTTTCTACTTGGTGCATTTCGCAAACACCTGTATACAGGGTTATTCAGCTAAGATGAGCCATTTGTGTTTTTAAAATAGGCAACCCAAAATACCGATTCCACCTGAACCAGGATTACAAAAAATGTTTCCAAATTGAAACTTTTAAAGCCACCACAAAGCCAAAGCCTGAACTTTTGTCAAATAATGTTGCTCGTCTATTTACGAATAGTCATCTGCACAGAAGTAAGATGAAGATGATTCAAGCGAAGCAGCACTGAAATAAGATCAAGGAGAAAACACCAACGCGTTTTCCAATTGATATGATATACCTTATCATAAGATTTTCTGAAGAAAATTTCACAAAAAACATAGACATTAGTATGTTTGTTTAGTTTGTTACTCCTTTTCCTTTACCAGTGCTTTAGTAGTACATCTTATTTTTATGTTAAAACACGGACGTTAACAAAAAACCTGTAGAAACAAATTTTATAGTTCGTCTAAGAAATTGAATTTGTTTAAATTTTTTGGGTAATACACGAACTAATATTTACAAAATTTAATTTATTTATTTTCTCGAAAACATTTATAATTTCATGTCAAAATTTTATTAACTATGTGATTTTTGAACAAAATATCCCGGAGTGAGGCCTTCCTGGTAAAATATGGTTTTAGATTTCGCTAATGCTCACACAGGATGTCGAAAAATAATGAATATGTGAAGCAAATCAATTTTCCGTTTTTCATTTAATCAACTTTTTGCGTTTTTTAATTTAATTAATTTCTTAATTTCCGTCAAATTTGGAAACTTTATAATGTTATGAAATTGTTAGGGTACAGTTGCGGCCCCCCAAAAGTGCACGATTTTTCGTTGTCATGGAGTTTTTTGAATTTTTAAATTAATGCAAGTCTGGCTATTACCAGTGGCATAACATTTTTGAATAAATAAAATGTCAAATTTGACAAATTTTGTTATTCGAGCGCCCATGATTTGAGGATATATTTACAATAGAGAAAATTATCGTGCACTTTTTGACTGTACGTTATTAAAATCAAGATTTGTACTGACACTTATGAAAAATTACTAAACAAATCTTTATTGAAGAATACATTAACGGTAATTTTTTACATCCTGAATTGTTTGAACATGTGCAAAACAAAATTGACTGATTGATTGATTGATTGATTGATTGATTGATTTATTTATTTATTTATTTGATTTGAGTTGGTCAACAGGTAACAATGAACCCAATTACAGACCAACTAAAAAATATTAATTTTCAACAGAACTACAAACAGCTATGTTGTTACTGCCTATACACATAATGGTCAGCTGAGTATAAATAGATATATAAAAGGACAGTATATGGAAATCTCCAAACGGGACAGATGCCATCACTTTTAAATCATAGAAAATTAACAAACATTGAATTTTAATTTTAATCTGAATTTTCTCCAATGAATCTCTATGAATTTGCAGGAATGGGGTCCATACAATGCGCACCTGGGCACAATATAGCACACAAATGCAATTGGCATCTTTAAAGTTTTTACCGCTTCTTAGGCATGTATCCAAGACAGTTTAAACTATCATTATAGATGGTGTCAGTATGATAAGAAAATGTAAGTTTTGAGTCGAAAGTAACCTCTAAGTCCTTACAAAACTCTACCCTGTCTAACTAGTTATTATTAAACGTATAAATGTACAGAACGTGTGTAGATTTATTTAAGAAAAATATTAGGTGGAGTTTACTAGAAAAAGAGTTATTCAAAAATTCCTGGTGTGATGAAGTACAACAATCGCGAGTTAAATGACCCTATCTCTATTGTCAACGCCTTTGGTGAATATTTTAATTCTGTTTATGCCAATTCAGATCCTCAGGTTTCAGAAATGCTAGAAAATAATAATCCAAGGTGCATTTCATTAAATCATATTCCAGAGGATAAGATCTTAAAAGCATTTAACCAGTGTAAAAATTCCCTAGCTATGGGACTTGATGATGTTCCAAGTTTTCTTGTTAAGGATTGTGCTCAAATATTTGCGAAACCACTCCACCACATATTCAATTTAATACTTAAGCATTCTTCGTTTCCGGATGTCTGGAAGAAAGCGTCAGTTTGTCCTGTATTTAAAAAAGGAGATATGAACGAAATCTCAAATTATAATTTCATTGTTAAGCAACTTTTATAAAGTCTAATTTGGCATGTTCCACGCAATATATTTCTGAAGCCATTGACAAGTAAAAACAAGTTGATGTTGTTTATTTAGATTTTCGAAAAGCCTTTGATCAAATAGATCATGTTGATTGATAAATTATGTTAGTATGGTTTTTTAGAATCTGTATTGTCTTTTTTATTCTTACATATTAAACCGAGAACAATATGTTAAATATCGGAATTTTGCTTCGAATGTGATTAGACCAACATCTGGAGTACCTCAAGGGTCCAATTTAGGTCCTTTGCTCTTTCTCCTTTTCATTAATGACATTGTGGATGCTATACAATCAGATAAGTTACTATTTGCTGATGACGTGAAATTATTCCAAGCTAATAATAATAATAATAATCATAATCTTTATTGGTGCTTTAACAATATAGTCTTACACAAGTCAAACTAGCAAAACATAACAGAACACATATCAACTTACAATAAAGCAATGGTCAATCATGCACGACAATTATTGCAACTGAAGGAAATACTTAAGGTATTCATCAGTGTCATAAAATGCACCGCTGAATAGATGTTGTTTAACTTTATTTTTAAACAGCTTTTGGGGCAATGATTTAATGTCGGCAGGCAAAATATTATAAAATTTCACTCCGAAAAATCTGGTTGCCTTTTGCGTTCTTAGGAGTCTTATATTCTGTTGGCATAGCTTATCCCTATTTCTTGTATTGTGGCCATGTATATCAGCATACGAAGAAAAGTAACTTAAATTAGATTAATAGTGTTAATATTTTTAGGTCTTTAAAAGCATTTCTACAGTCCCCTCTAAAACCCAGGTTTGCGACTGTACGAATAGCGCGTCTCTAGAGAACGAACAAAAACGCGGTGACGGCACGAAGCATGTCCCCACACAGCGAGTCCATAGGTTAGACAATTTTTTGTTCAGTATTTTTTCGAGGTGGTCTTCATGGTAATGCCAAAGTAGTTTGGAGTCAACTTTTAGGCCCAGGAAGCTGGTTTCGGTGGCGTAATCGTTTGGATAATACTTCAGGATGAACAACATCTCGACGCTTTTTTTTTGTTTACCTTTAAGCTATTACTGTTGAACCAGTCGGAGGCCCTCAATCGAGTCTCCCGGCCACAGCTTAGTACTTTTCCTATATCTTCTCCTTTCGTTGTAATTGTGGTATCATCAGCAAATAATAGCACATTTACATTTCCTATATACGCGGGAAAATCATTTATGAATATCAAGAAAAGTAAAGGACTTACGATAGAACCTTGGGGTACTCCTATTTGTAGGGGTAGATCATTAGATGATTTACGATTGGCTACAACTCTTTTGAGTACAGTTGGTCAAAAATGAAGTTATAAGCTTACAGCTGTTTGGATGGACGTTGTAGAAAAATAATTTTCGTAGTAGAGTTGTATAATTGACACAGTCGAAGGCCTTAGACAAAAAGTCAAGGAATTCTACCGTCACTACTTCGCCCCTGTCAAAAGCTCCCAATATATTGTTGGTAAAGGATAACAGTGCTTCGGTAGTAGAACGACCTGATCTAAAGCCAAATTGGTTATCTGTAAAAAAAATTTTATCTTCGAAATACGCAGTAAGTTGTATGGTCACAATTTTCTCCAAGACTTTAGAGAAGACTGGTAATATCGAAAAAATATCCGTTCGCAAAACTCCCGCACTGTCAGAATGACATTCTGTTGGTATGAGAAATAATACCCTAAAAGATTTTTAAGTTTATATGATTACCGCCTTGAATTTCAAATTTTCAAAATTAATGAATGAAAAATCAAATGTTTATTAACTATTTTAACTTTTTGATTTGCTGAAGTGTTCATTGTGTTTAAAGAACTTGTCAGTAATTCAAACAAATTGTAGCACCAGTAGCGTAGAAATGGACAGTAAGGTCAAAAATATATATTATTCAAAAAAAGCTTTCGTTGTCGTTCGTGTGTCATACTCTTTCTTTACTTGAATTGATAAAAATCTTCAGTTAATGTGCTTTTGATATTTTTATTTGACAAGTTATTTTTAGTTACTAATTTGTCACTAGATTGCAATTTTGCAACATATTGTACAGGTTTTTCACATCTCACCACTGAGTACACTCAGGTCATTTTTTCCAAATCTGACACTGACAGTGCGGGAGTTTTGCGAACGGATATTAGGTATATAGTTGTTTTTGTCATTCGCTTCACCCTTTTTATATATCGGGATAACTAGGCTCCGTTTCAGACAGTTTGGAAATACATTTGTTCTTAAGCACATATTCATGAGTTTAGTTAACGGGCTAATTATAACATCAGTTATTCCTTTCAACAATTCTACACTCATGCCATAGATGTCCTTGACTTTTTTTGATTTTAAACTACGAAGGATATCTATTACGTGGCAAATGGATGCCTCACTAAAGCTAAAATAATCATAATTCTTATCAGTATCACACATGTTTTGAGACATAAACATTAAGGGATCACCTGTAGGAGGTGGTGTACTATTTATAATATCACAGGCTATATTACTAAAATGATCATTAAAATGATTCACATCAATATCACAGTTGGATTTATTGATAACACTACGCTAATTTTTTGAATTGATAACAGTCCACATATCTTTGTTTTTGTTTACAGCACAATTAATAAATTTGTTATTTGCAGCAGTTTTAGCCTGTTGTATTGCCTGCCTATAGTGCGACCTTAAGATATTTCGTTTCTCTCTTAATTCGCGAGTGTTATTTGTACATTTGTAGAGATCGTCTATATATTTTAGTATATCCCGCATTACACATTTTTTGAAAGTTTAAAGAACATTATTAATAGAGCTAAACTATATATATATTTTTTTGTTTTTGTTTATTGTGCTATTATTGTGTATATATGTATTTCCTGTATTTGGGCTACTAGCCTGTAGGAAATAAATTTGATTATTATTATTATTATTACATACAATTCTTCAGTAAACCATTTAATTTTGACATGATATGGCTATATACAGTTGGGATGACTCTTTATTGGTCCAAATAATATTTTTGCGATAGCAAATTGGTGCATCAGGAATCGAGTCTTTCTTAACATTTGCAAACGTTGCGTTGTGACTTTTAAAAAAAAATCGTCGCCGGATTTGTTCCCGTACAAGTGTAACGACTTTTCAATTGAACGTGCCAACTCCTTCAAAGACTTGGGTGTTTTGTTTGATTCAAAATTCACTTTCATAGAGCACATTAACGCCATTGTCGCAAAATCATTCAAGATCTATGGTTTTATTTACAGAAATTGTAGAGAGTCATGAAATTCGTATATTATGTTTACTGTATTTTTTCCTTGTTCGATCCAAACTTCAATACAACGCTGTAGTTTGCTCCCCAATATATCAAAATCATAATCACCATCTCGAATCTGTTTAAAGATCACTTTTAAAATCTCTCTGCTATAAAATAAATGGAGTTTATCCAATTCGTTTTAGCACTCCTTAATTTAATTTCCTGTTGTATTAATTAATTTCCTATAATTGGGTGTAAAAAACCTGTTGCAAATACAGACATTATTATTACTATTATTAGTTACTAAAACCAAGAGGTAAAAAATTGGTAATAGTCTACCAAAGGAAGAGTTGAAGGTCATTTTACAAAATCAAACTATCCTCAACAGAAGCAATTCTTCTGAAGTCTTAGGTCGTCAACATATCACAAAACGTTTGAATCGACGTTTTGACAATGTCATTTATAAATATGACAAACAGACGAGGCCCCAACACAGAGCCCTAAGATACTCCTGACGGCATATACATCTTTCGAGATTCGTATTCACAGTATTTAGCACACTGCGATCTAATCATAAGTACGACTTGAACAAATAAGGTAAAGGCTTAGAAAAATCAGTAATCATACTTCAACATGTAGGTTTAAAAAAATCAAAATTATAATTTTTTTCTATTTAGTTTACAAGCTACGAAACTAATTCATTGAAAGTTTGGATGACTTTTAGGGTATTGTAAAAGCATCGTAAAGTGCTAATGTGTTCGTACTTGTCAAAAACTTGATGACGACATTTGAAAATTTATTTATGTCAATTTCATTTCAAATTTATGGCATGATCCTTTATTTGTAAAATCATAATGCTAGTTATCTAATCTGTAGAAACAAACTTTAACATGCAAAATATATTTTATACAAACACTACTACATTATGCCACTGGTGTTAAAAGTGAATTACTTTTAACACTGGCGTTCTATGTAAAATTGTTCATAAAAATCAAAAAAAATCCACCATCCATTTTATTTTAACTTGCGTATGTCGTCATTATTTGTTTATGTTCGTCATCGCTCTGATCATGGAATAATTCGACCACAGCCTTGAAGATTTCCATATTTGGACTCTGTTGGAAGCGATCATGTACTGCAACCTCGACTTTGTCGGGAGCAAATCGAGGGCAGCTTTCCTAGCTGCTTCTTCGATTTCCTCGAGTACTGGATCGTTTTCTTCATTTTCTTCAGTATTCATCCTTGTAAACGTTTATGCAACGTTTTGTTTCTAACTAACTAACAAACTTCGTTTGTACAAATTAATAATAATAATTAACTTAATTAGTGTATTATATTCATGTTAAAAGTGATTTTATTTTGTTCTCACTTCGTTCGTTCCGCTAACTTCCACACTCACAAAATACAATTTCATTTTGAACACGTTTATCGTAAATAATTATTTTATAATTAATTTAATAACAGTTATTTTATACTTGCGAAACAACAACTAAAACTTATTTATTCATACCCTCTAGAAAACTATGTATATCAAAATTTACTAGGTAAATATTTATTACAAATTGTGCTGCAAGATGCAACGTTACGTGAGCCTCCAGTAATATGTTTTATTATTTTAGAACTGTTTCTACAGGATGTTTAATAAATGTAAGAAAGATTTCAATATGTTTATTTTTATCTGGAGGTGTTACAGCACTTTTTGTTAGGAGTGCAAAAGGTGATATTTTTCATATTTAGTTAAACAAAGCAAGAGTCAGTTTCCCACGCAGTCGCAAAAAAACAGTTCACTGTTACATATTAAGTTGTTGGTATGTTGGCAAATAAAACATTAAAAATATTTTACTAATTAATTTATTATCCGAACCATGTCCGGTTAGGTTTTCCTAGGTTAAAACTTACGCAATAATGGTGATTAATATTACCATCTAATTGTTTTCAGAATACATATTTAACAGAAGCTCAATAGCAGTAACGCAGTTATCACTTGACTATGGAATTAAAGTTTGAAATTTTTTCTAAATCATTATTTATTTCTTAGAAGAGTGCGAGTAAAGCTAATTAAAGCATTTAGGAGTAATAATCTCAGCAGCTAGTGGATAACGACTTCACAAAAAAGTGTTATTAAATAATCGATTAAACTACGCTGACCTCTCTTATTTTATTAATCTTCGTGTTTAGACACGCGGAACATTTTATAATGATAAACCTCCAGAGGAGTAACATCCACCTCAGCCCTGACGTGTCCAACAAATCGTCTACGTGTCCTATTAGGTGGCCACATTAATAATAAAAATAATGACGCAATTATTATAAAATAGTACGAACGAGGTGCGCTCTAAATCCGAGTTCGCCAGTCCACAAGTCGTCACAATCGCACAAGAAAATCATAATTATTACATGAGTGCATCCGGAAGTGGCACTGCAAGTCTGTAATTTACGGCAAATCGATTTGATTAAAAAATAGTCGATCTTGAAAGTTTTATCCCGGAGGCGTGTCAAGCATCTATTATTCACGTCAGCAATTGGTTACAAATAATTTTCCGACGTTTATTGGCCGGCGAAGCAATATTTACGAGTACGTATCGACATTTCAACAGTGGCAATTTGAGTGAGAGATCAGTCGGACCCCGGGCGCAAAAGTGCACCACAAAGAGATACTCCGGGATGTATCTGATAATACATACGTAAGCAAAGTCAGCAACCGAAGGGTGCTGAAGATGCGAGCTGAGCGTGAGCAAGGTGGAAGAGCAGCGCAGAGTTAGAGCAGAGCCTCATAGCTCAGTACAGCGATGACCGCGAAAGAGCTCGTTTCGTACGCTGCCAGCCCGGAACCGGAAGGCCGCAAGGATGCCATCGCGTGCCCGTGAACCGCCAGCGTAGCCGCTTTTCGCCTCTTGCGAATTTTTTCAGTGGGAACCCTGTGCGAATTTTCGACCTCTGTGACCATTCAAATTTAATTGTCGTGCTAATCCTGGACACCTCTGACGACTGTGTGGACAAGTTGTGACGATTCTCGAAATGGATAATAGTTCGCCAAATCTGTGCTCAAGACGTGCAGGATTATAAATTTTTTGTGTCATTGTGTGGTGTTGTGATTTATTCAGTGTTGAGATGTAAGGATGACATGCCAGTGTTAATGGGGTTGATTTGGAGAATCCTTGCCATCTATTTGGTGACCGCGCCTCAGGTGTCTCCGAACTTCAATGGTTTGGAGGATACCTCCACCCCCAACGACCTCGATAAACCTGGTAAGTGATTCTTCCTTAACGTATAACTTGCGATGTGATAAAGCGGCCCGAATTTACAAGTTCCGACGTTTACGATATTATTCTTTTTATCCGTTTACGACGATGTTGATGGAAAACCTAAACGTACTTGGCGTTTACCCCCATCATAATTATAAATGTGTGCTAAAATCTCTTCGGTTTTTGTCAAGGGCTTATTAGGAGTACCCGTAATGACACTCGTGTCAATTTATTAACGCCCATTGTTGTTGTCGTTTGATAATTGGAATTGGTTTAAACGTTTGCAATGTGGTATCAGATGAAAAACTGTTGACAATTCAGCGGGTAATCGGAGCTTTTATGGATGTATTTGAGGGCTTGCAGCAAAATGAAATCTATTTCCGGTTTTATAACATTTTATTGATACGTTGTAAAATCTTAAATTATCCATTTTTGTTGCCAGGTTACGGTAATAAAATGCTTTTTACACCTTGTAAAATTCTTTCTTTGAATGTCTACGTATAAAACGTTTGTTTATTAGAGGTGTTACGCATTAAATTGCCGATGAAGTCGTAAGGTACGCTGGGTAAATTAAGTCCATATTATGCTTACCTAACCAAATATAATTATCCCATTATGTAACATTTGAAGTATACTAAATAAAAGAGCTCAGTCATTGTAATTTAAATATATGCTTATAATTTAGGCATTGCATGTATGAAAAATAATGGTGGGAAAATGTAGCAAATATTCATTAATATAAATGAATTAAAGAATGAATTAATGAGTGACATTAAAAAAACACTACTGCGATTTATAAAGAAAAAAACTACTTTATTATAAATCCTGACATATTACGCGTTTTTTCCAAGCAGCTAAACCCTGTTATCAAAAAAAATTTCCTCTACTAATTAAATTTTTATGGATGATGAAACTTGTCCCATTTTTCATAATATATATCTATCGATTTTGTTATAAATATATTTTCTCAAAATTGGGCCCGATGGATTTTTTTTTCTAAAAATTACCACAAACTGCTCTCGAATTTTTATAATACGGCAAACTGTCATCTTTTCTCAGTTTTTGTTTAATACTAAATACACTACATATTTTCCGAATAAATTAAGCAAATTCTTACTAAAGCCTGGAGAAAACCTCAACCCTCCCGCCGGTTAAGTTGTTCCTACTTGAAAAATTTTGAAATTGAGCTGTCAAGTATCTGCAGGAATGTTGTATTAATCTTTGCTTATATGTTGAAGATGTAATTGAAAAACAAATAAAAATATATGTACATATATAAATCAAGTAATTTTTTTTCAGTTTTTAAAAAATACAATCTCAGTTTATAAATTCATTGTAATGTAAGAACAAAAATATAAAAATGTTGCATTAATAACGGTAAAAAAAAACGAACTCAAAATATGGAAACAAAATTCTTCATAATAATTACTCTAATTGCAATGAGTCTTGAAAGTGACGACGAAAATAAAATTCTTGTTACGTATTTTGGATCATGACTAAACTTTGGCCAGCGTTACAAAAACGAATCGAGTGGTGTCAAGTCTCTATGGACTGACGTCTCCCAACTCCTACATTCGGGACACTAAGTGTTATCTAAATAGTATCGAATGTCATGTGAGGTGGACTACCATCTTGTTAGAACCAAAATTGGGCATCAGGTGTGTCCGGATTTTCATTTTTAAGAAATACGATCGTCAAAGCAGGGAAATTGGGCGCGGAATTTAGACAACCTTCCAGAATTGACTCGAATCGAATATCTGCAAACGTATCCTACCTTTCTATATTTTGTTTTAATAACTTTAGATTGTACAACATGACTTGATGGCCTTCTCAGTTCTTCACAAAATACATCGAAAAATAAGCGTGTATTTAAAAAAAAATCAGTTTACATTTTTGAAATTTTCTTCTTTTTTGAAACGGTTAAATTTTTCATGCCTATATACAGGGTGATTGACAAACCAGCTTTGACGTTGTAAGTTGCTTATTTTTTAGCCGATTTGAATAAACAATACACACAGAAAATCGTCATAATTTTGATATTTTCTTTTGTGGACTGTTTTCGACAGATATCAATCAACTTAATTTTTTTCAATGGCACTGCATATATTTTTTATTCCATTGTAGAGATTTTTCTTTTTTCTTAATATGAAAACTGTACCGAGTATAGGCATACTTTAAAAAATAATCGACGATTGAAACAATTAAATTAAATCTAGTTACCGAACGCAATGTAAAGTGTTTCTAGGTGTCTGGGGCACCAGGGACGAAATTTTGAACAACTTCCACAGATTTGTTGTCCTTTCTTAAACTTTCGTATTTTAAAAACAAACCTTTACTAAACTAGACCAAAAATTTAGAGTGTAATTTAAAAAAACAAAGCGGCAGACGAAAGGGTATTTTTTCAATAGACCGCAATGAAATATTTTTAAAACGAACATACAGTATCAAAGATTTTTTTTGTCAGTTAGTTTGCCCCTCTTTTTAAATAACTATGCAATAAAAAATCTCATTACATAACCAGCAGTACAATTTCGAAATTTCTCGGGTTCATTCGAAAACTGGATCGACCTATTTTATCATTTCTATCAAATCTTATTCTCGACCTTTGAATCAAATTTATTATTCACACACCGAGAAACACCCGAATAACTTTGTTTAGCAAACGTCAGCAATATTTTAAAAATAGCCCTCCCATCTGTCGAACTGTCGTCTGTCTGTGTCGATATTTATTAGACATAATCTCCGAAACTACCGGGCCGATTGTCGTCAGAATTTAAAAGTATCTTAGAAATATAGTGAAGACGGTGAAACACTAATCAAAATTTGTCTGATCATCCCCACCAACAATATGATAACATCATTGTAAATATTATTTAAATTGTACAAATTAACATACACGTGGAGGTTACAAATCCGTTTTGATTTTGTACCTTATTGATTTTCCTATTTAAAAAAAAAATCAAAATTGTGTAATACCGTTTTACAATTTAACTTTGAAATTACACAACCGAATGCTCTGAAATCTTGCTACAAAAAAAAAAAGTTAAAAAATAAGCAACCAATCAGATTTAGGAATATAACTCGTTACAATGGATGTTTGGAATTTAACACTTCTTAAATTTAACAAGTTTTACAAGAGTAATATGGACAAAGTTAGTCTAGTCCTATCAATTACTAGCCCCGCCCACCCGCCCCCTATTTTTTCAGAGGATATGTCATTTGCCAAAGTAAGTCTAACCTCAGCAAGTAAGTATTTTGCTTTTTTTCCTAATATACACAGTCATCTTTTAACAACAAAAACTTAAAACATGTTGGTAATGGAAAATTTTTGTGGGGAAATATGGTTACGCCTTGCCCCTCGGTTTTGCAACGAATGAACAATTCGTTACGAGATTAAGTCCTACCCATACTTGCCCCGACCTCAATAGTGATGAAGTTTTGATTCATTGTCAGACCGAGGGGCGGAGCGTAATTGCAAAATACATATTTCTCTACAAAAATTTACAATTTTAAACACGTTTTGAGTTTCTTGTTGTGAAAAGATCGCAACGTATATTAAGAAAAAAAAGCAAAATTTAAGCCCCGCCCACGCAATCAAATATTTCAAAATTGTCAAAAATAACAAGGCGTCAACATTCTTAAAACTAACAAAAAAATAACAAATGGGATTAAAAGTCTCAAGAACAAGAAAAAATATGTAAAGTTTTTATTTAAAAAAGTTAAAAATGTCAAATAACTCAAAAATGTCAAATACCAAAATCTCTACAAAAAAAATTGACTGCTCAAAACACGGAGTACGTTAAAAATGCCATAACCGCTAAAATGACAGAAATGGTTAAAATGTGAACGATGTCAACTACTCTTCTTAAAAACATCCAGACTGCCAAAAAATGGATAATGTTGGTTTAACATGTGGTTTATCAATGCATTAATATGTTTTTAGAATTAGTATATCGTCTGATGAATTAATTAATGAGGAAATTTATTTTATTGATCAAATCAAGAACGGTTCACGCCGTTTTCTCCAAAATTTGGAAAAAGAATACAGTTTTACACCGCATCTACCCAAATTGATATTTGTTTTTGTTAAAATGTATGAAATCATCACATTTCATTTTTTTTAATGTAAAAACTCACTTGCGATATACCATATATATGTTTATTTTAACTTATCTTAAAAAATAAAATTTGCAAAATCAAATTTTATAATTTTTCGGACGATTTTTTTTTTAAGTTTTAATGAACAAAAAATGTTTTATGATTTTTTCTGGACGCAAAATTTACTCGTGTTTACCATTATTCACAGTTCTTTATCATTATCATCGGCTCTATTTGCACTAAATTTTGTTGAAGTTACAACGTAAAGAGCGAGTTCCTTTTCATACTTCTTAATAAGTAACTATTTTTCTGTCAGTTTTTATAATCATAAATATCTTAGAACAATCAGGGCGTTTTTTTATGATGCGTTTATGAATTATTTGCCCAAAGCTTGCTTGCGTATACGTAAACTGCGTCGGAATTATTTTGTACATAATCGCTCTGTGATTAGTCGTGTAAATCCGAGTTACTAAGAAATGAATTGTTGAGTTTTACCCACGTCGATTTTATTCACCGATCGACGTAACAATACTAAAGTGGGAATGGTTTTGAAAATTTCGTCAAGTTTAACCGCGTTTTCAACCGTGTATTAAATATATAACTATGAAAATTACATGTAAACGACAACTAAATTAATCAGCACTCATTATTTCGATCACTCGATGCGTTTAAGTAGTTTCAATAACTTTGTAGTTAATTAATTATTAATAGATACAGTTTTTATTCACCAAGGTTTGTAATAATTAACTGTGAACCCTCTTAACAGCACTTTATATTTTTTAGATAATAGTGCAAATGCTGTGCAACGATTTAGGTATGGAAAATAATACTCCTAATAAGTATTACATACATTACATATTCAGAAACGTTTCCTGTAAATCGCACTAATTTCGTTAGTTCAATTGATATTTTACCTTTCTAATTTATTACCTACTTTTGGTTCTGACACGAAAATAACCCATTTTTTTTATAGATGTATAACAAACATAAACAATCCATTTTTGTTTTAGGTTGTTCATACACTAGAAAAACTAAATAATTGGTTTATTCAATAACAAACATTCCCCAACCATAGTTTGATTTGGCTTATTACGCTTAATTTCAACAAATTAATTTAAATAATTTAAAGTTTTCCAATAACAAAATTTTGTGATGACGTCATCAACTCTTTATCAAGGACACACACACATGTCAGTTTGAATAGGTGCAGTGAAGTACTAATAACGGGTGACCCGTCCATGATTTGATCAATAAAATAGATTGCCCCATTCCTTAGCTTTTTTGAGTCATATACAAATATGGATGCATTAATAAACTACAAGTATAGACTCATAGTATTTTGCATACTTTAGACAGCATTTATTCTAGAAAATTTTGAGATGGCGTCATGACGTCACTAATTTTTTGGGAGAGGATAAACTAATAAATTTTAATTTACGATTTACCATGGCTACGAAAACCTTAAAACGTTCAAAAGATTTCCGAGCATCCAATTTGCGGTTTCAAAGTTAAATTGAAAAATTTATACTATATAAACATAATCGGTGTAGCAGTTTCGGAGATTATCTGTCTAATAAAAATCGACACAGACAGATGACAGACAGACAGAAACTTTTTTGTATACTAGGGGTCATGCAACGTTAAGAAAACATGAAAATAGTACTGGACGAACCCTATTACAATACTTCCTTAGGTTATCTTCGGGAAATAAAAACTATTATAGGACAAACGTTTTTTTTTACAATATTATAATTCCACTAGGGACAGTATGTGTCTGCAACTGTGAGAAATGACACGTCGTGATGTCTGGGGTCATTGTAGTAACATTAACAAATAAATAAAGTTCATGGTTGAGCCGTCGCTTTTACTCTTTTCGTACCGTCTGGTCTCTGTGTTTACCTCATTTGTAACATTTAGTACAATATATAGAATCTCTAATTTGGCAATCGTTCACCGCGTTTCTCATATGTCACTGGGCGAATAACGTATAGTTGGGTGAAAAAACATCGCCAATATTTAATTTTCAAATAGTCATTTTACTTATACGACGTTTGTTAATATATCAATATTTCATCATCACTTTTGTAAGATTTTATACTAAACCGCAAACAATGTTGCAATTTATGGTTTCCGAAAAGTATCATCACAAAACCAGTTTTTAATTGGCAGATTAAAAAATAATTTGCGCTGACAGACGCATAATATTTTCTACTTCTGATAAGAGCTGATGCCTTGGCATAACTTTATAACTTATCGATTAGGAGCTTGTTTTGCAAGAGTTCAGCATTAGTGTTTTTCCAAATGACCCAAGCGTTCTAAAAATATACAAAATATATTTTAATTCTTGTTTTATAAAAATTTTTGCACGCTTCGTATCCTTGAAACTCTTAAAAAACGCGCTAAAAAATCTTGTTAATATTTTATATTTTTGTGATTTGAATAAAATAGGAGACAGTTTAAATGGGATCGCTAATTTGGCGCTCCAGAAGCCAGTTAAAAATCTAATACTTTATTTAGAAAAGAACAAGTTTTTTTGTTTTATGATGACACTATAACACTATCATTACTTCAAAGGTGTGTAGTTTAGAGATTAGTCAGGTTATACCTCAAAGGTATAACATTTATGTAATTAAAATATGTTTATATTAGTCTTGGTTGTTTAAAAAAAAAATGTCCTCAAAATTTGCTAACATCCATCCGGTCGTAAAAAGTGTTCAAAGTATTTCAGTTTTTACATTTTGGTCACATTTTCGCAAGTCTAGATTATCGGATACGAAACGAGAATCTGGTGCCTTGGGCAAATTTAAAAAATGTCAGTGACGTTTGCTGCTATCTTCACAAATCATGTTCAGCCGAAGTAAGTGAGAAGCAAAGTTTGTTCAACAGCTGAAGACTAATAGCTTAACATGGTATAAAATTTACATAAAACCTATCCGTTAATTGCTGCACAAATCAACAAGAATGTCTAAAAATTGAAGGTTTGTTCTGACAGACTACTTTATCAATCAGCTCAGGCCGCGGATCGTGATGTCATGGTAATGACCTAGCGCTAACATCCGTGTAAAATACCCATCGATAAAATCCCATTAAAAGGACATTTATTGGACGATTCCGTGAGGTTCGGGTTTAGTGAATTAATCGAGTATCAGCCTCTTATCTGGACCATTTATAATAAAGCCAGCGCGTAAAAATGCGAAAACTCCGTTTTTTATGCTAAATCGTGCAGTCATTAAATGTAATTAGCCCATAAAAAACGGACATAATGCAAAAGCTAATTTATTACGTTCGGTAGGGAATTACCTGCTGTTTTAAGCTGCAAAAGCGCAAATTTGTAATTTACAGGTAATTAAGAGAAGTAATGAGCTATTTAACGGCGTCTGACTACTCCTTAATTTACTTTTTAATCAAAGGGTAGTTAATCCCAACAATTTTGTGCCGTTGTCGAAGTTCAGAACAACGCAGTCCATTCTTAAAACATTTCTCTTGTCAAAATACCCGATATATTTCCAAATTAAATAATGAACCCGGGGACAAGTATTGACATTTATGTTTTTTGAGCCATTTAACATTGTTGATTGCGAATAAAATTCGTTTCTTGATCAAAGCAATTTTTCAATCCATTTCAGCTTGATTCATTCACTTTCGAATAATTCTGACCCTTTAATTTTAGCTTTGTTTCAACTCTACCCACAGATTCTCGAACCGAATTTGATTTACAATGCAACCAACGGAAAAATCATGTTACAGCCCTTCACGGTGCAGACTACACGCTCCTGAAATGTGGGATAATAAAAAGCTAGGTGTAGGGCATGTTTCGTACACGTGTTGAACACATTGTAAGAGCTATATTTCTCAAAATGTAAATAAAGCCTACATAATGTAAATAAGGCACAGTGGCGCGTCTCTTTAAGGATGAATTTTAATCCGAATATGTAAGTAATTTATGGAAAGTTCTTCGTCCTCACAATGGAGATAATTTAAGACTTAATGATCCTACAGTGACTTTAATTTGACTTCGTTAGACGCTGCTGTTATTATTTGCTTATATAAATGTTTTGTGCCGATAAATTTATATTCTGGGGAAGATGAGGCAAAATCCCCAAATAATTGCACAGCGGTCTTGTTATTATAATCATAAACGAAAAATGTTCAGACGCACTGACAGACTTGACAATACTTTTCCCAGTTTGAAAGGGAATTCTTCCGTTCCAATTTTGTTGCAAACCGAAAGACCTTGACCTCATCCAAAGCTACCCTCGTGATTCTGACGGGGATTTCTGCCAATCGTTACGTTTCCTTATTGTATGTGGTTAAGCGAAATAGACATGAAGGTCTGTTTTATAGAAAGAATGTCATTCTGAAATAAAAGGAAGATGTACCGAAGAGGACTAAATCATCTTCCATATATGACTACAAAGAGTTGTCGCAACTTTGTCTTGGAGCAAGACGTTATTGATGTCGCGTGAAGAGGTTAACACATAGCCTAAAACTATGTATTTATCACGATTTTTTGTGTTGGCGTTGAAAGGTTATTAGCATCTTGTCGGAGTATTGTTTTTTTCTTATAGTGGATTCCTGTACTTTACACACACGTTAGAAATACTTCTGAATGATCATTAAATAACAGGTTCGTCAAGTTTACAACTTATTGAGAACTTGCGTCCACGTGCTTATTTGAAATTTGCTGGACGCTATCAAATACAATTTATAAACTGATGATTTTGAGGATTGGTTATATGAAGTTAAATCGTTAAGAGGAAAACAATAATGTTGAAATAATAGCGTCCCGAGAGAAAAGAAGATTATTCGTAATAAATGTTTTTAACGTTTCATATTTCTAAAATATCGCTAAGATCGGTTTATATACCTCCTCTAGTGAAATACGAGAGCACGTATTAGACATATTTAATTTATTTTCATGTCGAGTTTAATTTAAGAAATAGTAATAAAAAAACTTACAAAAATGCTGGAGCTTTTGTCATGAGACGGTCTCTTGCAAATTGTCCACATTATCCAGTCATCACTCGAAGTTGCCTTTAAATGCACTGCGACATGCAAGACCTTGGAATATCGTTTTTGTATTCTGTGAGATTACAATCTGATTAGTCAAGCATTCAAACGAATACGACAATAAACGCCTTATTAATCGCAATTATTACGAATAACATCCTACACGCACGTTTTACGAACTGTTAGTTGATATTTTTTAATTTTCAGCTTTTTCACGAAACGTAAATGGTATTCTAGAACCAGCTTGTTGTTCTTGTTGTCGCTGTTTGACTCCCACAGCAAGATAATTTATCTTGATTTCAGCTAATCGACGGACTTCGCTTATTGCAAGTAACTCATCAATCAGATGAGCTATTAAGGAACTATTTTCAGTGTTTACAGTTTTTATTGGTTCCGGGGGTTATTTAATGTTAGTGTTTACTTTATTTAAGAACATTCGATATTCGGATCTCTGGAAGTATTCTATGCTTTTTATAGGTGTCTAATTAGTAGGTATGCGTTTTCATGAATTTCGTATACAAATAATGTGAAAGTATTTATTGTATTTAAGGTTGATTATATAGGTACTATACTACACGTATAGTTGTCATATCATAATGACTGAATACATTTTTGTTATTGTTTTAAAATCATTGAAACTAAAACTTCACTATACTGCATAGTTCAAGTGAGATTTTCCTATTCAATTTTGTGAAGAGGCGATCAACTTTTGAATCTTTTGGTGGGGATAAATATATCAGTTTTGATGTGTACAGTGTATCACTAATAGCAACAGTAATATAATTGTATGACTTCGGAAAAGTTAGTAGCAGTTTTGACTTATTCAAAATAAATTGCTTCATTAATATTATTGGAAACATTCTATATTTATATATTTTTTAAATATAATAATTATAAAAATAATACCAAAGCGCCCCTTGGGGGTTAATCCATATTGTGTGCAGATGTTAACGAAGTTATTATATTGATATAATTTTTGAAAATTTCACTAGGCGAGATTTTATAATTTTTGATTTCTAACATTAATGAAATAAGTTATACACAGTCAAACAATGTTAGTAGACAGCAGATATGTAGCTACAATTTTCTATCACGTATAGTTTTTTTGTTACAAAATTTATCAAAACTAGTAATGAATAATTAAAGTTCGATTTATTGATAAAAAAGTCAGTTGGAAATTTAAAAAGGAGCTCCATTTAATTTCAATTATAATATCTTTTAATATAAAAAATTGGTTAAATATTATCGATAGAATTTCCCTCGCCCCAGAAGTTCAGTAAACGGTTTTTTCGAAAAATTATTAACTTTGATTTTGAGGAATTATTATTTATTTTTAAGTTAAAATAAAAATATCCATTTAATGTTAAAGTAAGGAGCATACTACGCGTATGTTTCAAGTGAATTTTTTCTTTTCAAAATTTTTCAAATGACGTCTTCAAAATTTTTGGAAGGATACGTTCAGTGTCGGATTGAGGATGTAGGGGTATTATTTTCAGTTTTGCTGGTGACATTGGCGTTTTGAAAGTATTACGTTGTTTTTGTAATTTCGATGGCATTACTAAGAAAAACAAAGCTAGTGAAAAACATAGGTCGAAAGTTGTTTCACCAGAACTTTCCTCGCATCTGAAGTAGAATGAAACATAACAATAAACACCCATCAGATTTAGAAATTTAAATTGCAATTTGCAATTTAATACCTTTTAAATTTAACAAGTTTTTACAAGATTAATAGCGGCAAAATCAGTCTTATCTTAGCAAGTACTAGCCCCGCCCATTCGACCCCTATTTTCTCAGAGAATATGTCATTTGCCAAAATAAATCTTGTCTTAGAAGGTTGCTAAAATGCTAGTAATTCCTAAGGTAAGACTGATTTTGGCAAACGACATAATCCTCTGAAAAAATAGGGGGTGGGTGGGCGGGGCTAGTACTTTTATTAACATAAAGCTGATTTTGGCAAATGCCATACCCTCCAAGAAAATAAGACTAATTTTGACAAATGGCATGTGCTCTGAGAAAATAGGGGGCAAATCTAAAAAATATGAATCTAGTGATAAATCACAATTAAAAACTCATCATATTTTGCACATTTTGGGTGGAATTTATTCGGCAAAATCTTGAGATGACGTCATCAATTTTTTAAGGGGAATGAGCAAATAGATTTAGATAAAAAATTTACAACGTTTATTATAACTTTAAAACATCTTCAAGATTTAAAAGCATTCGGTTTTGTAGTTCCTGATTAAATCAATAAATAAAATAAATTCAGGCATTCATTTTTTTTGAGTCATCCTGTATACGCAAATGTAAAAAATATGAATGAAATGATAAATCGCAAGTACCTACGGACTCATCATATTTTGTCCAATGTAGATAGGATTTATTCGGCAAACTTTTGAGCTGACGTCATCAATTTTCTGGAGGAGACAAGTAAATATATTTTGATTAAAAATTACCCTGCTTATCATAACTATAAACCATCGGCAAGGTTTCAAAGCATTCGGTTTTGTAGATTCAAAATTAAATTGCAAAATTTTGTGTCATTATTTTGATTTTTTTTTCCTGGATGTTTCGGGTAAAAACTCAATTCGGAGTCATAAACTACATGTGTAGGACTATGTTATTTTATACAATTTAAAACCCATTTACTATGTACAATTTTGAAGTGATGTCATCACCTTAGTGGTGGGGATGATTAGACAAATTTTGGTTAGCGTTTTACTATCTACATGATATTCCTAACATAAATACAAAATTTGACAACAACCGGTCCAGTATTGCGGAGATTATATTTTCAATAAAAATACAGGATGGCGGACAGACGGACAGAGACGGATAGACAGACAGACAGACAGACAGATGGAAGCGGAAGATCTATTTCTTCGTACTCTAAGGGTCCTGAAAGGTCGAGAAAACGTAAAAGTAGAGAGTCGGCCGACGCACTCGATTACAATACTTCCTTTGCTTACGCCCAGGAAGTAAAAATGTGGAAGGATATTTTGACAGAACTTCCCGCCCTCCTGAAGTATAATCCACCAAATTCCGCTTCTTTAAAAGTTATCAAATTAGATTCTGAGATTTTCGATTTGTTTACCTCTATAAAATGACGTAATTAACATCCCCGTGAACTCCTGACTAAATATGAAATATTTAAATAAGCAAAAAATTTCATTCTCAATTTCTCAGCATATGCTTAACTTGGATTGTTTATGCTTATGCTTCCCCCGAATTCGATTTTTAGCATGTTCAGAGTATAAGCGCTAATCTGCGGTTAAGAGAAAATGAAATTTCGTTGATTTTGTGTCCTCACCGCAGAGGACATGATTTTACAGTAATCGGTGTTTGCAATTTCAAAGTTAAATTGTAAAATATTGTTATACAATGTTGATTTTTTTTTTTCAAAAATCTGGATCGCAAGGGTAAAAAGTCAACACGGATTCATAAATCACACATGCAGGACTATGTTATTTTATAGAATTTAAAAAACGTCTGTTCGGTAGAATTCTAAAATGGCGTCAAACGTTTGGAATATTAAAATAATTATTATAAAATTTAAGGAACACATACGTCATCATTTTTTAGAGGTAATAAACGAAACATTTTTACTTCCCGAGCGTAAGCGAAGGAAGTATTGTAATTGAGTCCATCGACTGACCTCTCTACTTTTATGCTTTCTCGATCTTTCATGACCTTTGCAGTACGAAGAAATAGGTCTCCCGTTTCCGTCTGTCTGTGCGTCTATCTGCCGAAAGTACTGAAACGATTTTTGTTAAATTTTGTATTTATATTAGGAATATCATGTAGATGGTAAAACGCTAACCAAAATTTGTCTAATCATCCCCATCAATAATGTAAAATAACATAGTCCTACATATGTAGTTTTTACCCGAAACGTCCAGATTTTTGGAAAACAATTCAAAATTATAAGAAAACATTTTGCAATTTAATTTTAAATCTGCAAAACCGAATGCTGTGAAATCTTCCAGATGTTTTAAAGTTGTGATAAGCATGCTACATTTTTAATAAAAATATATTTGCGTATCCCCTCCAAAAACTTGATGACGTCAACTCAAAATATTGCTAATTAATCCTGTCTTAAATGTAAACAATATGATGAATCTATACTTGCGATTTATCACTGCATTCATATTTTTTGTATTTGCATATACAGGGTGACTCGAAAAAATGAATGAATCAGTCAATGTATTTTATTGAATAAATCAAGAATTCCAAAACTGAATACTTTGAAATCTTGCAGACGTTTTAAAATAACTGTAAGTATGGTAAATTGTTAACCAAAATATAGCTGTTTATTCCCCCCAAAAAATTGATGACATCATCTCAAAATTTTGCCGAAAACAGTCTACCCAAAATGTGGAAAATATGATGAGTTTTTACTTGTGATTTGTCATTGAATTCATATTTTTTTGATTTGCTTAAACAATTAATGAATGAGTCGATTTATTTCATTGATTAATCAGTAACTCCATTTTCTCAGAAAATTTTGGGAACACATTACTGTTATTTTTCAATTTCCATTTTACACTAAAAAATAAGTCAGTGAAGTAGAGGAAGGAAGTGGGCGGGTCTAAATTTAGCTTTTTTCTAGTTTGATGAGCAAGCAGTAACCCCGCCCACCCACCCCTTCTTCATTCAAGTGACTATTCGCAATGTCGTTCCGTCCTAGCTTAGCAAGTTTTAGCCCCGGCCTCCCACCCTTTATTTTCTTAGAAGATAATTATATCATTTACCAAAATCAATCTTATCTTAACAAGTACTAGCCCCGCCTACCCATCCTCTATTTTATTGGGGAATATGTAATTTTCAAAGCATTCGGTTTCACTATATCAAAGTTGAATTGCAAAATGTTATTATACAATTTTGATTTTTTTCGCAAAAATCTAGATGTATAGGGTGAAAACTCGACACGGATTCATGAATCACAGTGCAGGAGTATGCAATTCTATAAAATTAAATAGTTATAATACCACAAAAAGGGGCAAATCAGTAGTACATAAAACGGTATATTTCATTTCACATTTTGTTTTTTAATTCACTATAAGGTGCTTTATAATTTTTTTTAAGGAGACAGGCTAATTTGGAGGTTGAAGAGGTTTTTTTATTTCTTTGTAAATATCTCATCAGCGGTTTCTATATGGACCCGCTGGAATCATGGTCAAAATCTTTAAAAATTATTCACAACTTTTTAAAAAATAACCTTAAAAATGCAGTGAAATGCATTAAAAAAACTTCATGATAAAAATTGATTTTTTTATATGTGCATTAGTATCGTATTTTGTAAAATTTAAATAATATAATTACTATTGTAATTTGTTGGTAGGGATGATTAGCCAAATTTTGATTAGCGTTTTACTATCTACACGATATTCGTATTGCACGTATAATATTTGACAAGTGGCAGACAGGCAGACAGACAGACAGACAGAGAGAGAGACGGAAACGGGCGACCTATTATTTTGTACTAAGGTTACACTGTTATTTAATATTTAAATATATAGCTTCTTATACGTCTGTTATATTTTTAGGAATATTCATTGCATTTGAAATTGTTTTGGATATATGAAAAATGTAAATAATTGTATAAAAAAAAACAAGTACACTGTTTGGGTGCCCATCGAAATTTACCGTGTATGCGACAATTTTAAAATGTTGTAAGTTTTCAAAGCATTCGGTTTTGCAGATTCAAAATTAAATTGCAAAATGTCTCGGGTAAAAATTCAACACGGATTCATAAACTACACGTATAGGAGCGTGTTATTCTATACAGTTTATTTACACTAATTTTATTACCTACAATTTTGAGGTGTCGGCATAAAACTGTTGAGGTGGAGATGATGAGCCAAATTTAAAATGTGACGTGGATGAAACATTTTATATTCATATTCATAAATAAAAGGCAACAAATGAATTACACAGTTAGCATTAATTGATGTTAGAAAAATCATGTTGCCTATTGTTTTTATAACAAAATTTAATAGACAATGTAATGAATTTTCCAAATGATAAAAAATAAATTAGATACAGTAATATTTAGAAGTGATTCTAACCCTCGCATGTCGTATGTCGCAATTGTCTCGGCGGAGTAAAATCGAACATTTCGTCTTCTTCAAGTTCACCACTGCCCTCAGAAATTAATAAGGATATATAAAATTGATTTTGTTATGATAACTCTTCGGTCTCCAACTGGTAAGAGCATATTATTTTTGAAAGTGCTTTGTCTAACTTAATGTTCATTTAGTTCGTTAGATACTCTTGCCAGGAATGCAAGTACCTACATTATTCGCCCTTGATGGATCCACATTTGCCTAACAGAATTATCTGTGTATGTGTGTGTGTATATGTACATGTTATGTTTTCCTCGCAATAGTAATTTTAGCATTTTGTTAACAACGTGAAATTAATGCTAAACAATTCTGTGCTCTCCAAATATCCGCATTTAGTATATTATCAACATTGTTTGCCGAAATAAAACATCTTCCGTATTGTAATAGCAGTTCGAATTTTACCTGGTTATCAAACATTACACACCTGAAAGCACTGTCTTTCTTAAAAGTACAGACTTTACTTCATAGTGCCATTTTTCATCCACCATTACATAGTCCTCTGACATATTACCGGGTAAAATTGTTTTTAATACGACAATGAATGCAATTGTGCTAATGCAGTAATGCGACAGGTGCATTTGCTAGTCATATCATTTTATAAGCAATGCAGTATGCATTCAAAGAGAGGGGGGTACAAAAAGCTCGTTATTGGAGGTTCTATTGGCTATTGCAGGTTTACCTTTAAAGTTATTAAGCGAATTTTGATCCCGCACAATATTGTGTGGGCGACTTGCCAAGCCTGTAAGTGGTTTCCCGTACTTTTCGCTTTGAGTTTTAGACTGTGGACCAAATCGATTCTGTTGCAGTTAACTAACGGTCATAAGATACATAAGTAATAGGACAAGCTCTTCGAAGCAAATCGACAAAAAGGGGCCAACACCTACGTCGATTATGCCGTTGTTGCCTGCCATATATTGTAGGTACATTATGTAGTTTATGAGACTGCATCGACATAATTTGTAGTTCGAGCCGAAGAACATAAAATTATTTCAATTGTGAATTTCATCTCAAGCGTAATATCAATAAAATTTTATTACTGTCATTGAGGAATCACGTTCGACATCTTACTGGGTAATGTTCTTTTAATTCCTTGTCCGCTATTATTTATAAATGCTTACAAGTAGGTATATAGCCGGTTACAAATGTCTCGTTGTCGTTAAACATCATGTTTATTATTTATGGGGAACTTAAGTCTATTTCCCACCTTGTAAGTTATATTAGACTTGTTCGTCATACGACAAACTGCCTTTTATATTTATGGCGTTATTATAATAATCACTAAATTAATATTTGACAGATATTGTTGCCTAAGATTTTTATTGAATTCTTTCGAAAGAGTTTAACGGATCTTTAATATTAAAATTAAAAGGAAAATCTGAAAAATCATGTGCTATATTAGGTTACAACTCAGGCGCAAGAAAGTCAAGTGGGGTTATCAAATCGATTGATCACGAATATCTCTGCGGTTATTTCTTAATGATGTTTGGAAATTATTAATAGTGGTGTGCCGAAGTTGGGAATGCCGTAAAAAAGTCACTTTAATGACATACCATTTAACGCATTATGTTTTCGATGGTTTCGTCAATACAAAATCTAATTATGATAATTTGTGTGATAGAGACTGGGCTGGGCAAAACTAATACAATAACCGTTTTTACAGTTTATAGACCTATACACGATTTTATCAGTGATCTTTTTCACTGTCATAAAATACGTCGAATAATCGGATCATGATGAGAATGGTGGTTCTCGAAATGAAAAATCAGAAAATTGATTAAGTGAAAATTGTGCGAAAAACGAATTAAACCAAAACGCAGTTATAGTAAAAGATCAGTTTGACCACATATTGAACTTTCTTACAATTCTGTCTAAAAAAACAGCTTTTGCAACTATTCTTCTCTGTAAGGAAACATGCTTGCAACACTTCATACAACAAATGATCTTTGTTGGTTTAATGTGGGAAGTGGCTGCAACAGTGGCATGCAAAACTTCTTGTACGTTGGTTTAAGGATCTACCTTTCTTTTATGTACAAACGATGCGCAGCATGTAATCACTTACAGAGACAAGTTTTCACATTCACGGTGTATTTATAACAATGTGTGTACATTCGAACGTGAACGCCGCTCTGTGTTTACAATAATTTAAGTCGTTATATACAATTAAAGGGTTTATGAACTCATAAAATTGGAATTGTACATACAAAGCGCGGCTTTTGTAGTAAATGATAAACAAAATTCCCCAGTGTTAACCCGTAGTTTTTTAATCTACACACATAAAAATAAAAAATTCAAGTAAATGTTACATCGCTACATGTGATCGTTCAGAATTGGTGCTTTTGTACCTTTGAAAGTGACACATAAAGACTGGATTAAAAAAAAACAGACCTGGGAAGATGGCTTAAAGCTCGACAATGAAAATATATTGGTTCTGACGCTAATATATCGAGAGTGTGACTGTAAGGTCTGAAATAAATTCCATGAAAAATTCAGTAGTGAACTTTGTTAAAAGCAGTAGATTTAGTTTTTACGTAATCAATATTCCAAGAACAAGTTTCAAATTTTTTGATCAGTGGTGCGACCTGATCGATATGTGTTTTTTAATATAAACTTTTCAACTTGAAAAGAGACGAAAAACTACCGCGCATATTATAAAAAACATAAAAATTTTGTTACATCTAGTATTCACTCAATTATTTACAAACGAAAAGCCTGTATGCGACCTTCGTATATCCGAAGACATGGATAGTTTTTTTGACCATGGCTAACTTTGTTGGATTTGTACTTTAAACGTTCAATATATTCTTCTCTTAGGAGTCGTAAGGTCGATTTATAAACTTGTCGCTGACATTGCCGTTGTAACATAAATACGCAGCGAAGGTATGCGTCATTTATATCATCCGTTGACGTTGCTGTTGAAAGCTGACACGCCGTTGAGGTGACGTTCGAGATGACCAACTTTTAACTTTCGCCGTTCCGTTGCCGTTAACGTTGGGTTTTCAACCAATCAAACTGTGGTACTGTGCAGTGCTGCAAATTTTTCTGGTCCACTAATATTAAGCCATTTAATCATCTATTCACCGAAACCCTCATATTTTATTTTCTACACTAGCTTTCTGTCAGTACTTACGCATTGTTAAAGTTAGTTCTGGACGTTTAAATTTATATTTTGCGTTTTTTTCTTATTATGCGTAGTCATCTTTTCACAATAAGAAACTTAAAACATGTTTAAAATTGTAAATTTGCGTAGGGAAATATCGATTTTGCAATTACGCTCCGCCCCTCGACCTGACAACGAATGAAAAATTCATCACGATTGAGATCGAGACGGATGAGCAGGGCTTTTTTTGGTTTTCTTTTCTAATTAATACATTTAGTTTTGTTTGTATAACACGATTACTTAAGACACTATTCCACATGGTAATTTCTCGTAGAAAAATAAGGACTTTAATTTATTTTTTTCATTCGTCGTAAGCTCCGCCCCTCAGCTTACGACGAATGAAAAAAATCATCAGAATTGAGATAGGACGAGCGGGCGGAACTTACGTTTTGCCTTTTTTTTTCTTAGTATACATAGCCATCTTTTTACAACAAGAAACTTAAAATAACCATGTTGTAAGTTTCTTGTTGTGAAAGAAAGCCTACACATATTAAAACAAAAAGGCAAAATTTAAGCCCGCCCACCCGCCCTTTCTCAATTGTGATGATTTTTTTATTCGCCGTGAACCAAGAAGGCGAAGCTTAACTGCAAAATACTTATTTCCTTACAATAAATTAAAAACATGTTTTTGAGCATCGTGTTGTCCAAAAAATACCAGGTATTATGTATATTAAAAATTAAAGTCTGATTAAGATTGAGATGGATGGGTGGGGCTTATCTTTTGGCTTTCTTTTTTATTTAATACATACATATAGTTTGCTTTAAACAACACGGTTACTCAAGAACATGTTTCACATAGCAATTTCTAATAGGAAAACAAAATTTTGCAATTAATCTCCGCCCCACGACTTACGACGGGTTAAAAAAATCATCACGATTGAGATAGGGCAGGTGGGCGGGGCTTATAATATGCCTCTGTTCTTAATGTAGTTATGTAGTCATCTGTTTTAAATTTTTGTTCTGAAAAGATGACTACGTATACTAAGACAAAAAGGCAAAATATAAGCCCCACCCACCCGCCCTGTCTCAATTGTGATTATTTTTTTTATTCGCCGTGAACCAAAAGGGCGGAGCCTAACTGCAAAATACTCATTTCTATACAAGAAATTAAAAACATGATTTTGAGTATCATGTTGTTCAAAAAATACTATAGATATTAAGAAAAAAAAAAATAGACTACGCCCACCAACCCCCATCTCAATTGTGATGATTTTTTATTCTTAGAAACTTAAAACACCTGTAAAATGGTAAATTTTTGTAAGGAAATGTAGATTCTGCCAATGAATGAAAACTTCAGTAATATTTAGATCAGGGCAGGTATGGGTAGGGCTTAATCTTTGACTTTAATTTTTTCCTAATATACATAGTATTCTTTGAATAACACGATACTCAGAAACATGTCTTACATGGTAATTTCTTGTAGAGAAATAATAAGGATTTTGCAGTTAAGCTCCGCCCCCCTGGCTCACGACGAATAACTAAAATCATCACAATTGAGACCGGGCGGGTGGGCGGGGCTACATTTTGCCTTTCCTGTCTTATTATGTATATATAGACTTATTTCGACAACGAGAAATTTAAAAAATCTCTAAAATGGTAAATTCGTGTAGTAATCAATTTATATCTTCTACTTTTCTTCTACAACCGCTTCAAATACGGCAAAAATTGAACAACAAAGTTACTGTCAACGGCAACTTGGCAACGGAGTTTATAAATGACAGTTTTCAGCTCTAAAAGCAACGTCAGCGGGAACAGAAACTGCAACGGGAACTTCAACGTCAACGGCAAGTTGATAAATCCCACTTTAGAGGTCCGTTTCTTGGTACAATCACAAATATGGAAGACCTAATTGTTTCCCTAGACAGTCTTTTACTTGATAACGACAAATCTATTTTTTTTTCTATTCATTTTATATATTTTCGTACAATTTTTTCGTTCGAAGTTCATATTTTCGTTTAATATTTTATTCAAAACTGGAAAAAATCATCATTTTATTCTTGTTAATCTTAATCACTGTAACCCCCTAGAGGATTTTTGTGCAAAAAATTTTTATTCTATTCTGTTCTACTGCGAATTTGTAAAAATGCAACTTTATTAAAGCTCGGAATTATATGCGGAAAAAAATATGTAAATATGTGCATATACCTACATATATGCAGAGAAATTTGGCAGTGTATGCAAAAAATGCTAAAATATGCAAGAAATGCATGCAAAATATGCAAGAAAAATTACTTTTTTCACTAGTAGCCATGAAGCATGCAATTGTCGACTTTTTTAGAGGTAGTAAAGTTCAACTTTTGCGACCAAGGTTGAAGAAGAAGATTCAGGTTATATATGAAATACTACTAACATTACTGGAGTATACGCATGGTAGTTGGTAGACGGTGGAAGACAAAATGATTAATTCAGCGACAAGTGTAAAAGGTTTTCTTTGTGTTGAAGATTCAGGTTAAGTTTAATTAGAAATCAAAACAAAATCATTTTGTGTCAAAAAATTGAAGGTTTATTTTTTCAATTTATTCTCTAACGTCTTCTAGTAGTGAAAAAATAGTATAGTAACTATAGTAGTGAAGTCACTTCTAGACCGAGCGCAAATTAGAACCCCAGACGCTCAGCGCACTTAAAATTTTAACAACAGTTTCAGTACAACATTTATCTACAATTGTTTCCTGAGAGTGCTTTCGTCTGGAAAGGTCCTTTTACAGTATTTTTCCAAAAATGAATTAAATGTAAGATGACTTAACTTATTTAATAGAATATTCGAGGCAAGAATGGCCTGGCATAAATCGAACTTGAATGTTTCCTTTTCATTTTTGGCTGTATTAACAGATAAAGTTTCTCGTATTAATGTTTGAGTTACACTGATTGAGTTTCTTTTTTCACAATTTCTTTTGTGTAGAGGCGTTCTGCAGTGTTGGTCTATAAGATGTTTCTTTGTGCTCGAAATCTGTAAAAAAAATTGAAAACAAATAATTATTTATGTAAGAGATACCTATTATTGACATTGAATGACATGCAAAACATATTGTTTTATTTGGTTTTCTAAGCCTTTGGTCGAAGGACTGAAAACATATTTTAAAACAGTTACTGCTTTGCCACAAGGTTTGCAAAAAACACGATCTCCATCAAGCCCTTGTTAAATAACTATATTTGCAGAATTATCTATATTTACAACATCCGGCTTAGAGGCCGTAGAATAAAGTAGAGTAAAGAATTCCAGTAATACGCTTAACTGGGGGTGCCCATAAATGAAGTCTTGGAAAAACCTGTCCGCATTACTAGTGTGGCGACACAATAACACGTCGGTAAGCAGAGAAAGATAAGTGGCCTCGTGGTCCAGTGGTTACGATACTTGCCCGGAGAGCGAGAGGCGTGGTTTTCTAATCCCACCGAGGCACGTTTTTCTCTGCTTACTTACACTAGAAAAGGTCGGTACTTATTAGCTGCTCACTGCCAATAACCAACTGTATTAAAATAAAGATTTTCACCACTTGCCACGAAAAATGCAGCTAAAATTTTAAACTATAAAGAATATGCAAAAATATGCATTTTGGATATTATCCGAGCCTTAAACATTATTTACGAGATATTAAATAATTGTTCGGCCGCTCACAGAGAACAATCAAACATTGCTATTTTTAATTTTTTTAAACGTCTTGAATTTTATAAAACAGGAATGACATCAAAGCTCATTTATTCAGAGTTATAGCTACTTAATCATAATTGTATAGATTAATCAAATTGACATATTAAATGAATTCTATTTCGTAAGCACTAATGTCAACTACGTAGCCAACTTCTTTTACATAGTTGTTATGAGTGGAGCTTCAGACTGCGACATTTGTGATCGTTTTGTCGTAAAGACCTTCGTAGTGTTACTTTACTTTTTTTTATACTGGAATAGTATGTTAATTTGAAGAAAAATCTGAAGGTAAAGAGACTTTTTATCCTTAAGGATGAGGTTCTTATGTCAGAAAAGCTATTTCAAATGGCGATAATTAGTATCAGGAACACGCCTCTAATTTCACTCTAACCCATTGAAGTCCTTGTTTGTCGCCCAAGTGGCTATTTGCTTCATCCATATTTAATCCGCCCGACTAAATAGTTGATTGTACGCAACGGGATCCCGACTTAATAATTTGTAAATAAATCTCGGATCACAGGAAATGTGCTAATTACTATGGAGCCCCACAAGGACCTCGAGGCTCTTTTCTAAAAACGTTGACCGTGGTAAAAGCGAGTTCATGTAAAACAAAACGTGATTGATGAATTTTTTATAGATTAACGATATTCAGGACAAGTGATAGCAATCTGGGGTGATTTAGGTTAACGTATGGTCGGGGTGTATTACTCGCATATTATTATTTTCGGTACGCCCCTGCAAACTCCTATTAAGTCCTCAGGAACACATAAATAAGTTATTTGGGTTTTATGGCCTGAGATTACACGTTTCAAGAGCTGATGTTTCGGGATTCGTAATTTTTCCGCACGCGAACACTGAGTCATGGCACTGTCAAAAATTGGTGTTGAAGTTTTAAAACAACCCTTATCGAAATAAGTTTCTTCATTTCCGCTGCCTCGCACAACCGTTTTGTGCTACGAAACAATAGGCAGAACGCTGCCGTTGTCGAGACTTCTACTTTTAACGCCACCACAATTACGTGTATATTTAGCATGTGGATACAATAGAATTTCAACGAAATAATAGCTCACATGGTAGCCTACCAACACCATGTACCAATTATGGAGTCAATGGGTGCGTTGCTCGAGGGGTTACCTCTTTCGGTGTTTAATTGACATTATGTATACTGTCTTTTAACTACGTTCAAGTTCGTTAAAAAAATCTAAAGAGGCGGACCCAGTTGATAAAGCAAATATTTGTTGATCGTTATAGCAGTAGCTCATAAATGGAAAAATGTGTTTGTTCATCATTCATGAACAATTAATGGGATGGTGCATGCACAAACAATGTTTGATTCATATTGGTTGCGACAATTACGAGTACACCAAGAATCATCGTAATCCTGAAAGTCGTCTTTCGAGATAATTATTGAAATAAAATTACTCTGTAATTCTGTAAACATACTCAAACAATTCAAGCAGGTAATTTTGTGTTAGAAGCAAAATGCGCTGTCTTTTTATTAAATGTGAAATTTATAGCGGCCTTCGGCGTATTTTAATTTGTAAATTTTTCACTGTACAATCCTTCTGCCAGGTTATTGTGAATTCTAAACAGTAATGTTAAAAACGATGTTTTTATAGGATAGAGCAATAGTCGTTTTCACGTTTCTGGTTTTACCGGAAACAACAATCATGTTTTTCCTTACCTTAATTAATTAAAATACATTAACACCCAAGTGACTTTTTAAGCAATTTTCAGAGCATTATAATAATTATGGTAACCAGGATGTGGTTTAGAGATCTCATCTATTAATTTGAGTAATAATACAAAAAAACCAAACTTAAAATCCAAAAAATAAATCTATATGTTTACACGCTTTAAAATTCATCAAATACACAGAATGGTTTGAAAATTGATTTTGCAATTAAGATCCCCTACCGGATCACGAGGAATAAAAAAATTCATCACAACTGGGATCGGGTAGGTGGGCGGGGCTCACGTTTCGCCTTTTTTTCTTAATATATGTAGTCGTTTTTTACGCCAAGCAACTTGAAACATGTTTGGAATAGTACATTTTTGTTGAAAAATATGGTTTTTGCAAAAAAGCTCCTCCCCTAGGTCTGACAACGAATGAAAAATTCATCACAATTGAAATAGGGTGGGTGGGCCGGGCTCAAATTTTGTCTTTTCGTCTTAATTGACGTAGTCGTTTTTTACCGCAAGCAATTTGAAATATGTTTAAAGTGGTACATTTTTGTAGATAAATGTGGTTTTTGTATAAACGCTCCAAGGAATGAAAAATGCATCACAATTGAGGTCGGAACGAGTATAGGCGGCGCTTAATGTTTGGCTTTCTTTTTTGCTTAATACACATAGTTTTCCTTGAACAACACGATTATTTAGAAACATGTTTCACATGGTAATTTTCTTCAGAAAAATAAGGATTTTGCAATTAATATACGCCCCCCTGCTGACGACGAATAAAAAAATCATCACAATTAAGATAGGTAGGGTGCGCGGAGCTCATATTTTGTCTTTTTTTCATAATATACCTATAGTCTTTGGGAATAACTGTGGCTTATTAATCTTTGGTTTTCTTTTTTGCTTAATGCACATAGTTTTCTTTGATCAGCACGATTATTTAAAAATATGTTTCACATGGCAATTTCTTATAGAAAAATAAGGATTTTGCTATTAAGTTCCGCCCCCCGGCTGACGACGAATAAAAAAATCATCACAATTGAAATAGGGTGGGTGGGCGGGGCTAACATTTTGCCTATTTCTCTTAATATATGGTGGGGTTTAATCTTTGGCTCTCTATTTTGCTTAACGCACATAGTTTTCTTTGAGAAATACGATTACTTAAGAACATGTTTCACATGGCAATTTCTAGTAGATAAATAAGAATTTTGCAATTAAGATCCGCCCCCCGGCTTTTGGCGAATAAAAAAAATCATCACACTTGAAGGGTATTGGAAGAAAACAGTGAATGTCACATCTTTATTATTTTTGCAGCAATTAATAATTTTACAAAAATTCAATGAGTATTTTTTTTTAATGTTGTAAAATGGGGACAAAACGTTGGATGTCCACCTAAAACTAAAACAGAATTAAATTTCATTGGCTTATTTGATTAGATGGAAATTGAATTTTATTTTGTCATGTGATCGAATCTATTCAAAAAAATTCAAAGTGGCCCCGCCCACCCACCCTATTTTTCTCTTGACTACTCATTTTATTGAACAAAGAATGGTTTTTATGTTGATAAACATTGGCATCAAGACAAAATAAAACTAACCCCACCCACCTCCGCTTTTGGATGTCATTGGTTCTTTTGACTAGATGAAGATTGAATTTTATTATGTCAAATGGCGAACTAGACTTCCAAAAATTCAAAGTGGCCCCGCCCACCTCCCCGGTTTTCCTCCTGACCATTCATTCTATTTGACAAAAGGGGAATTTTATAATGACAAACAACGAAATCTAGACAAAAAATGTAACACCAATCCCAATTCATTAGATTTTTTTGATTAGATGAAGACTGAATTTTACTACGTCAAGTGGCGAATTAGGCTTAAAATATTCAAAGTGGCCCCTCCCACCCACCCAGTTTTGTTTTGATGACTGTTTTTATTGGACGAAAAGTGTATTTTATATTGCGCAACACTGGAATCTAAACAAAAACCTAAAAACTAATCCAACCCAATCTCACAATGTGAGATTTATAGTTAGCTAATACTTGACGTTGTTTTCCTATAGATAAATATATGGACAGAATAGGGACCCGTGTCGGTACTTCGTTCAAATTTAATTTTCTATTATGTTAACCTTTTGTTTCTTGTTCAATGTTCATACAAAATAGAGTGTTGTTCGATTTGAACAATTTTTGTGCAAACTATGAAAATATAATTTGCGACAATTAAAAGAAATAAACTTTCAAAGATTACGTTTTAAATATCTCGATTTTCATCCAGTGTTGCTTTCTCGTGACACCTTCCTATAATTGAGATAGGGTGGGTCGGTGGGCCTCTTTTTCTTAATATACCTAGTCTTTTTTTACCCCAAGCAACTTGGAACATGTTCAAAATGGTACATTTCTGTAGATAAATATGGTTACTGCAAAAACGCTCCGCCCCTTGGTCTGACAACGAATGAAAAATTCATTGCAAGTGAAGTCGGGGCGGGTATAGGTGGGGTTTAATCTTTGGCTTTCTTTTTTGCTTAATGTGCATGGTTTTCTTTCAACAACACGATTACTTAAGAACATATTTCACATGACAATTTTTTGTAGAAAAATAAGGATTTTGTAATTAAAATGCGCCCCTGGCCGCACGACGAATAAAAAAACTCACAATTGACATAGGGTGGGTGGGCGGGGCGTTTTGCCTTTTTTTCTTAATATACGTAGTCTTTGTCTAACCCCAAGCAACTTAAAACATGTTTAGAATGGTACATATTTGTAGATAAATTAGGTTTTTGCAAAAACGCTCCGCCCCTCGGTTTGACAAGGACTGAAAAATTCATCACAATTGAGAGCGGGGCGGGGAAATATGTGGGGCTTATTAATCTTTGGCTTTTTTTGTTTAATGTACATAGTTTTCGTTATTCAACACGATTATTTAACAACATGTTTCACATGGCAATTTCTTTTAGAAAAATAAGGATTTTGCAATTAAGATCTGCCTCACGGCTCACGACGAATAAAAAAATCATCGCAATTGAAATAGGGTGGGTGGGCGGGGCTCAAATTTTGTCTATTTTTCAATAGACGTAGTCCTTTTTTAACATGTTTAAAATGGTACATTTTTGTAGATAAATCTGGTTTTTGTATAAACGCTCCGCCGCTCGGTCTTCAAGGAATGAAAAATTCATCACAATTAAGATTGGGGCGAGGGATTAAGAGGGGCTTATTAATCTTTGGCTTTCTTTGTTGCTTAATGCACATAGTTTTCTTTGATCAACACGATTATTTAAAAACATATGGCAATTTCGTGTAGAAAAATAAGGATTTTCCAATTAAGTCCGGACCCTCGGCTCACGACGAAAAAAGATCATCATTCATCACAATTTAGATAGGGTGGGTGGGCGGGGCTACATTTTATCTTTTTTCTTAATATACGTAGTCTTTTTTTACTCGAAGCAAGGAAGGAATTGTTTAAATGAGTGTGTACTTGCATACAACTGAATTTTTTAATCCACTATTGTCTGGTCATGCTGATTTCCTGTTTTGAGTTCAATTGATGGCATTCATCAATTCGTTAAGTGTTATTTGATTATTATCGTTCATTGGTGTAACTGTGGATAGTTTATTTGGTATTTGACGAATCCACGAAGCAGATTTATTAAATTCAAAGTCTTTAGACCAAATTTTTAACCAGTAAGTCTTTTAAGTCTTTTGCTTTATAGGTTAACTTTCTGTAATAAAGTGTCTTCAATTTGTATCGTATGAAACAGTAGATGTGATTGGTGCTAGTATTTATTATGTCTTTGACGCATTGATTCGAATACAAGCTAAGGCTGCACGATAGATAACTGTGGGAAGTGTTTCAAAAGAGAATTTAAATCTGTCTCTATTTCATTTTGAAAATTTATGTGGAATTTAAATTCTCCGTTGTAGCCGAAACAATTTGGATTTGGCGACTCATACATATTTTCTTTCAGAACGTAAGAATTGATGAAGTTTTTCCATCATGATTATTATTATTATTATGTTTGCACGTTCAGGAAGGGGCTCAAAATAACATGAAAAACATGGAACTCGAGTAGTTAATGCAACAAATATTAGTACCACTAAGGGATAATAGCCGTTTCCATTTATTTTTAAGTCTTGAACGCTATTATTCTCAGGTGGGAAGTTCGTAGGTGGTGGAGACTAAAAAAATAAATACGCATCTAAAATTAATTACATTGATACTACAAAACTTAGGTTTGACCTACCACAAATTTATAGTCGTAACATGAATAAACTAAAACTGAATTTTATAACGTTGCTGAAAAACATTACTGGGCAAAACGGCCATTATCCGGTTAGTCTAGCAGCTATTTCGATGGATAAAAGTCCTTGGAGAATAAAAAAATAAATAAATTGGTTTTCCGACGATCCGTTTGTGCATCTAGTTTTTTTTGTTTATCACATTCACGCGAACTAAAATCGTTCCATCAACAACGAATTCGAATTTATTTGAAATTCGGTGAGGTCACGTTTGGCAAAATTGCTGAAATTAGTGAATAGTTTTAGGATCGATGTATCAAAACTATGTCAATATTGGTCGACCGTATCGAGGTGCGGTGCGGCGTGAATATAAATCTGAAGAATTGAATTCATTGGCGGTAATCATGGCAATACGGCGCCTAATTAATGAAACTGATTGGAATTTAATTAAAATGTTTATTCTGGCCTTTTAACAAACAGAACTTGTAATTAATTGTACGCAAAGAAAAATAAATATTTACCGGAGCTCATAAAAATTGCTTCGATTATTGAGAAACGAGAAACTCCATGGAACTCAATTACGGATTCGATTATTGGCTCTTCCGGCGGTTATTAATTAAATTTAATTAAGTACAAAAAAAAATTCAAGATTCACATTTTGGGCGTTGGTGCCCGCGGCAAAGAATAGTACATGCGCCAAATATATTGTTTGTTTTAATACATAATAATGTGTAGAGTAATGGAGTTGTTTCTACGAGTAGATACGTGTTTATTTGTTTATATAATGTTCACAACAATCCCCAACTCGATATAGTGGATCCAGAGAGGGGAAATGAGGGTCGACTACCCAGCCACAACCAAAATGGAAGAAAAGGCTTCTGAGGTCCCAGTATTGAAAATAAAAAATTGTAATTTTTTTTTTAAGTAATTACTTAACAGTAATACCATTTTTTGGATAACTTGTAGATAATTTTTGATATCGATAGAAAAGTGCGATGGTGTTCAACCTGCGTTTGACATATTTCAGCTTTCAGAAAATTGAAGCGCAATGAATTATGACAAGACGATTCGCTGTAGCGATTTGTTACGCAGTAACATGTTTTCATGTTAAAACGGTGAACATTAAAATTGTATTTTTATTTTGATTTTTATTAACTCAACACATACATCAATAAACCCAGATTTCGTCTAATTATTGTACTATTTCGCAACTGCCAAATTATTCGCTTCAAATAAATAGCTACATTATTTGAAACTTCGTGCAAACCAGGGCAGGATTTAGAACACCTTCAATCTCACCTCTAAATAACAAAATCCGCAAATGATGCTATTAAGTGTTTTTGTAAACAGTTAAACTAACAAAACATTCCCCTTCACAAACTAGTGGGAAAACGGTAGCAGGAGGACAAAAATGTGCGTCTTCTAATTGAGAGTCAAATTGATTATAAATAGCGTCCACGCAATTTCACAGCAGAAATAAATGTTAGGTCAATATTGATTTAAAGGCGTTTTGCAACTGACGTAATTGTGACGTGAAGAAAAAAGGAAAAATGTACACAAAACGTCTTTACGAAGCCGGGATTTGGCCAGATATAGCTGCATTATTGATCATTTGATTATTGTTAACAGAATTCAATGGAATTTTTTATGTAACCCCAATCCATCAAGCGATAAAATTCTTTCCCTTGTCTCTAATTGATGTAATAAATATTCCGCCACATCCGCCGCAGCTTAGTCTTTATAGTTTAACACGTTTTATTGAAAAGGGAAAGTAGAATGGTAACATTCTTTATGGAAGACGGTTGGTTCACTTATATTCAAGACGGCTCATTAAAGCTGGTTAAGAATATAATAATTTACAGCAAAATGTGTGGTATGTTATACTATTGTTAATTTCATTCAAAACTTGGAGCCAACGGATATTTCCACGGTTTTAAATGTATAATTTTAATTTTTTTTTTTGTTTCTTTTTAATTGATTTAGGTTGGTGTTGCTATATTTCTATATACCCAAATTTGATCAGAGCTGCATTCTTATGTGACAAAACTAATTGAAGAGTTTTAAATTTCTGAGAAGCAATAAATCTTCGACCGTCCCATTTTTTAAACTTTATTGCATCAGCTACAACCTAATAATTCATACATTTGCATAACCTGTCTCTTTCATTATATTACAACATCGATGTTAGTTTAGTTATCAATAATCACAACACCAGAAAAATTTTAACGGTATTTAAAAACTGCAAACCTGAGCCTACATATTTTAAAAATTTGCGACTTTTTTTTATTCAACGTATAATACATTAATATTGCTATTCTATATTGCACTGGTTATCCAAGGAAGGAAAATAATACATCGTAGGAAGTTAAATACACAAATGCTACTAACATTGTGGAGAAGTATAGCCGATACTCGATATTTTATGCATAATATATTTAACGATGTTTGTTTTATTTACTAAAATTCACATTAACAAATGGGTTTGTGTTATTCTAGACAAGACACAAATTGATATTCATAGAATTGAATTGGAAATGTTGTTGGGTCGTATTTTACATAGAATGTTGTTCTAAAATAATAATTTTAGTTTAAGTAGGTATATATTTAAAATGAAAAACACTAATCCCAAAAAGGTACGTTTTTTTGAAAACTCTGTTATACAGGGTGTTTACGAAATGCACCGACAAAAAAAATTGGAGAGGTTCCTGAGAGCAAAAGGAATGAAAAAACTCCTGTTGTATTATCAAAAGTTGCAAAGTAAATGTACCCTTTATCCAAGCTTTATTAGCACCACTGTAAGGGTGCTATCAGATTCAATTAATTCACGTTTTGTAAAAACATAGCAGCCAAAAACTGACAACGAAAGGTGAAGTTTGAAAAATCTCAAGTAAAAAGTCAAAAGTATTTTTTCAGAAACAATCAATTTGAAACTATTTTAACTGGATGTGTAAACATTTTGGATTAAAGAATTATTTTAAATGGTAGTAATTAATCATTTTTACTTAATTTTTTCTTGCGTCGAGGTCCAGGGTCGCGGATCTTCTTTCCCGTTTTTCGCGTTTCGCTGTGGTTTTTTCAGTTCTTATAAGAACGCGGTTCTGGACAGTGATCCGCTGATCTTGGTTCCATTGGAATTCCGACGTGATAGATAATCGTCTGCGTGTGCTATTTCAGGATGTTTTCATTTTCTCTAGTTATGTACAGACTTATTAATGAATGAGCATAGTTAACGAAAAGAAACTGCTAATGAGAATAAGACTTTTCAACGACGATAACCATTTAAACTTTACTAATCAAAATAAAAATAAAGAATAAAATTAACACAACGTTAAACAAACTACTACAACACGTTTTCGAAATGACGGCCTCTATTTTGCACACATGCTTCTCCTCGCCGAATTAACGACTGCTGCGTTCTTCTAACCATATCTCGATTATTTCTAATCTAGGCAGCAACATTTTGAATGCGATTTGTCAACTCTTGTACCGTATTCCTGGAGTTTGATAAACTACCTGCTTCATGTAATCCCATAAAAAAATCACACGGATTGAGATCGGGAGAACGAGGTGGCCACAACACAGCTCCATTCCTCCCAATCCATTTGTTCAGGAGTCTTCCGTAAATCAAGACCATATCGGTCATTTCGCCATTATAAAAAGCTGCCATTTCAAAAGTCAATAAATTTGACGGAATATCTAAGCGTCACTAAGCAATGAAGATTAGGTTTTTTTTTTAATTTCTACAACGCACCTAAACTGGTACATTTTTTTTAGTAACCACATTATTTTTTTAATCACTATTAACTTAGTAGCGTTCATGCTATTTTGACCAAATTTTCAATCAGTTGTATTTCGAAAACTAAAACACTTTTATTAGAACATTTTTTCCTTAATGATATCTACTCATCCAGACCAATTTTCAGTTTTTTTTTATATATACATTTATTTGCGGAAAATTACCTTATTAAAAAAAGAGGATTACAAATTCAATGCAGATCGCACATTACGTTTAAAATTTAATATATTTGTGGAAAAAGAGTCAATACTTCTACAGTACTCATTAGTAACCGAGATCAATTTACTTACTGTGTTTTTGTTTCCATAATTTGTCCTATGAGATGATCTATTTAATAAGTCACTATGTCTAAAATTCCGCGAAGAAACATTATATTCAAACAAAGACAAACACCTGGACAATTACAAACATTATTTAAAAGTTTGAACATAAAGCAGAGCTCAAAATAATTTCTACGTATTTTTAAGGCGGATAATCCAAAATAACAGAGTAATTGACAGTAATCACTAGATCTATAATTAATATTATATCTAACACACAAAAATCTAACAAAACGTTTCTGAACATTCTCTAGTGTTCGTATGTTAACATCAACGTAAAGAGACCAAATTAATGACCCGTACTCCAATAGAGATCGTACAAGGAAACAATATAGTAGTACAAGCGTTCTCATATTGCGAAATTCGTTGCATTGTCTTAACAGGAAGCCCAGTATTTTATTACCTTTGTTCACAATATTTTCAATATGACTACTAATATTGCTAAAAGTTACACCCAGGTCATTAATTTGATCTACGGTTGATAATTCGTCAACGTCAATGAAATAAGACTGTCGCATCATTAGTCTTTTACGGGAAAACCTTACAAGTTTACATTTAGATTTGTTTAACTCAAAATCATTAAATCGACACCAATTGACAAAGCTGTTAAGTTCATTTTGAAGTTTGATACTATCTAAAGTTGAGATAATGCGGTAGAATATCTTTAAATCGTCCGCAAAGAGCAAAAAACGACAATCCTGGAAGGCGTCTTTCACGTCGTTCATAAATAAGATAACAAGTAAGGGTCCCAACTGAGAACCCTGTGGAACTCCTAATGAAACATCAATAAGTCGAGATTTGATGTTAACAAAGGGTCACTAATTCCCAGACATTTAAGTTTAAATATAAGTTTCGAGATATTTACGCGATCAAAAACTTTCTTTATGTCTGTATACACACAAGCAACGTCATAACCAAGCTCAGCATTATCAATTAGGTATTGCGTAAATTCTAACAGACTGGTGCTGGTGCAGCGACCCGCCATAAACCCAGGTTGTTCATCAATAATAACATTTTTTGTTAGGCGTGATAACACGTTAGTTATTAACGATTCGAAAACTTTAGCCATGGTAGGTAAAATACAAATACCTCTATAATTTTCCACCAGGTTTAAGCTTCCACCCTTGTGAATTGGAACAATATCGGCCAACTTCCACAGAGCTGGAAAGACTCCAGATTTTAGTGATCTTGTAAAAATCAGCATCAAAGAAAAAGATAATGATGAAGAGTACAGCTTTGTGAAAGCAGACGGAAGAGCATCAGGTCCTAGCGAGCAATTCATCTCGAACACAAACTATATTAAAAATATTGAAGATAACATTGGTAAAAATCCTTCTAAATTTTGGTCTCATATTCGTTTCTTAAGAAATGAAAATAGTATTCCCGGAATCATGAGTTATAAAGGTGACGAACTTACAGATTAATAAAATTTATTGTAAACTCATTCGCTGATCATTTTCAACAATCTTATGCTCAGCCCCAGTCTTCTCCACTATCCCCAGTTACTTCCTCATCCGTATTGTGCATTAGTAAATTTGAAGAAGAAGACGTCTTTAAGGGATTACGAAAAATAAAATCCAAATTTACTTCCGGTCCAGACGGAGTTCCGGCCTTTATTTTAAATGATTGCGCTAATTAATGCCTTTGCATAACTTGTCTCTCAAGCTCAGTATTAATCCTTCACTTTGAAAAAGATCGGTTATTCGTCCTGTATTTAAAAATGGTGATAGAACGTTAATTGAGAAGTATAGACCTATTAGTCTCATCTGTAATTTTTCGAAGGTTTATGAAATTCTTCTATACGACATTATTTCTTATTACTGTCGACCTTATATCTCGTCGTTCCAGCATGGATGTTATAAGGGACGATCAATTGACACAAATCTCTGTTGCTTCACTCAATTTGCTGCCGAGTCTCTTAACGCTGAAAGTCAGACTGACTTTTCAAAAGCATTTGACAGCCTGGACCACTTCATATTGCTTGACAAGCTAAACAAATTTGGTCTTGCGGATTCGTTAATAAACTTACTTTCATCGTATCTAATAGGAAGATCTCAGTCAGTCACTTGCTCCAATGTCAGCTCTGTTAACTTCAATGTATCTTCAGGCGTCCCCCAAGACACAATTTTGGGCCCATTACTGTTTATCATCTTTATTATTATTATTATTATTATTAATGAAAGATAAAGGGCAGAGGGCAAGCCCTGTTATGCCCACGGAACTGTACAATTATAACAATATGTTAACAATCTACAAACTGTCAAATCTGGATTTAAAAACATTAACATTAGGACTCTGGACGACTTCCTCCGGCAACTTGTTCCAAGTGTCAAACACTCTGTTTGTTACGAAATGCTGTCTTACAGTTGTACGAAAATTCTCTTTTTTCAGTTTGAAGCAATGACCTCTAGTTCTGGAATATGGGCATAAGGTAAATAAATCCTGCATCAATGGATCCTCGAGTCTCAACGATTTGAAGGTGAAAATTACATCCCCTCGAATTCTTCTGTCCTTCAATGTGGGTAGCGACATTATAATAAGACGCTCAGAATAAGATGGTCGGAAAGGGTTATTACCATAGGGAAGACGAGTGATTCTTTGTTGTACTGACTCCAAACGATTTTGATCTCCAATGAGCATCAGCGTAGAACAAACACCTTGACTGGATTTCTGTTTTTAAATCCGCAATATACGTTATAAATAGCAACGGACCCAGCACCGAACCCTGCGGCACTCCACTTTCCACAGCTGTCAGATCACTCAGTGACGCACCGACTTTAGCTCTGAAACTTCGATTAGTTAAGAATCCTTTTATCCATTCTAGTAACAGTCCTGTAATGCCATAGTGTCGAAGCTTTAACAAAAGATTTGTTGTTGGAACTTTGTCAAAGACTTTACAAAAATCAAAATACACAACGTCAGCAGCAACACCACGGTCGAAATTTTTGGTCCAATCTGATACGGCACAAAGAAGATTAGTGGACACAGACTTTTTTGGGACAAATCCGTGCTGTTCGGCAGGAAGGACGTTGTTCGCAAGCAGAAACTTTCTTATCTCATCGGAAATAATAGATTCCATGATTTTGGCTATGACCGCAGTGAGACTAATCGGTCTGTAGTTCACAGCTTGAAATTTATCGCCTTTTTTAAAGATCGGCTTTACAATGGCCAATCTCCGATCTTCAGGAAGTTGACTGTTTTGAAAAGATTGTGTCATTAAAATCTTCAAAGGTGTGCACCCGGTCTCGGCACATTTATTAAGAACTGTCAGAGTAATCCCATCTGGTCCAGGTGAGGTGGTTGATTTAAGTTTACTCAACTTGATTTTAATTAATTCCTCCGGGAACGCTATATCACTAAGAGCAAAATTGACTTTCGGTGTAGATAACAGAGGTGTTGTGTTAGTTACTGTCTCTCTAGTATAAGATTGCGCAAAAGTCTCAGCAAATAAGTTGGCAATGATTTCGTCATCAGTTACTATGACGCCATTCTCGTTACGAAGTTGTGGATTTCTAACAGGTCCGGTGAGCCTATTACGAATATATTTGTAGAGTATCTTTGGATCTTTAGAATTAGCTACACGGAGTTCATAAGTTCTTTTAGCCGTTTTTATTTCTACAGATAGACGGTTTGAATAAGCCCGATGAGCTGCATAGACAGTGTCAGATCGGCTATTCTTGAATCGTTTCCACAATGCTCTCTATTTACAAACCATCAGGAGTAATTTTTTGCTAATCCACGGTTTTTTCGTTGAACGAGTCACAGTTTGTTTAACAGTGAATTAATTGCACTAAGTGCTCTTTAAATATGATCCAGTTATCATTTACAGACGCCGAACTCAGCAAAGTCTCCCAGTCTATATTACTGATGTCATGGTTCAGCGCTCCATAGTCAGTATAAAATTTAGTGTGGACTGTTTTCTTACGCTGAAGATTACAACAAAGTTGCAGCTGTGCTGACAAAGTAACATGGTCAGAAATACCAACAGGAGAGCCGTAATTCAAATTTGAAAGAAGATTCATGTCTGACAATATTATGAGATCAAGGGTCGACGGCGTTTGATTCTGTCTGTATCTCGTGGGTTTATTTACAAGTTGATGTAAATGACTATTGTTTATGAAATCAAGTAATAGTTGAAAAGATTGGTCCGGAGCGTAATTAGCGATTGGTACCCATTTTATTTGCGGCATATTAAAGTCTCCGAAAATAAGCAGATTGTCATGGTCATTTACCAATTCCGTCAGGGTGCGAAACAACTGAACATCGGTCGCACATGTCGTTGAAGGAGTCCTATAAATGCAGCTTAGTACAAAATAAACACAATTGACGATTGGAAATTTTTATAAATAATGATTCGACATTATCAATCACAATATCTAGAGGTGATATAGAAAAGGTGGAAACTATTTGCGTAGACAAATAAATACATACACCTCCTCCTCTTCCTGATTTGCGCTCTGATCGGTAAAGAATATAATTTGGCAATGATACAACTGAATCAGTGATATTTGAATTCAACCAAGTTTCAGTTATTAAGAGTATAGTAGGTTTCTGCTGCGTAACGAGAGCTGTTAAATCATTAAACTTTGCGGTCAAAGATCCAAGATTAGTGTACATAATTGAGCAGTTTAAAAATTTTTCGATTTGTGACATGAATATGTACTATTAAAAGAATTCTAAGTTAGGTTCGCCACCAGACCAAGCCTGGTAAAGGTCATAGGATTTTTTAAGCTTACGCTGAACCTTGACCACACGGTTCTTGATACTTTTATGCGTCAATTTAGGGTAAACTTTTTTATAAATGACATCTCAGAAAATATAGAGTCTTCTTGTCTTCTATATGCCGATGACATGAAATTATTCAGGAGAGTGAACTGTGCATCTGATTACCTTAAACTTCAAAATGATTTGAATTTGGTTAGTGATTGGTGTACTAAAAACTTATTACCTTTAAATGTTGAGAAATGTAATATGATGCATTTGCACTTAAACATAATGTTTCAAACTTTGACTACAACTTAGAAAACACCATGTTAAATCGTATTGACAAAAGAACAGATCTAGGGGTGGTGTTTGACAGCAAATTGTCTTTTAGTTATCATTATGACCACATTGTGTCTGCAGCCTCTAAGTCTCTGGGTTTTATAATTCGTAATTCCAAACATTTTAGTAATTGTGATACCAGTGGCGGCTCGTCATATGAGGCAAGTGAGGCGGCGCCTCACAGCATATATCTTAAGAACAGATTGATTTAATTTATAATTAAAAAAGAACTTTCAATGCATTTTTAGTTACAAAAATATGTTGAAATGGTAAATCTGTAGATTATTTTTTATTTTTTACACTTACTGCGGACATTTTCCATTGAATACTGTACGATTTATGCCCCGAATTCTTTAACTGAAGCGGCCAGAGCGTCGGTTCACTTGAGCCAATGAAGCCCAATCACAGACACGGATTTCCATGACTCAGCTGCTATACTCCTATACATGAATTCGCTCGGAACTGAGGCGATATCTTCGATGCTTCTCGGCCAATTTCGGCGGACCCATTAAACCATTTTCCCATTTATTTTACAGAATGGAAGGGGTGCAGGGTGCGTGGGTAATTAGCATTAACGTGAATAAAAGTCCAGGAGTTGGTGTTTCGTGTTTTTGTCTCTTTCATAGGTACAGGGTACAGGTGAGTGAAAAATGAATCCCGAGTACGATATTGTCATGTTGCTTCTTGAAACGCCGTTTTCACGACGAACCGAGTTAGAACGTCGGTAAATTTTGCTAAATATCGAACAGTCAAAACCGTTAACTTCCGTTGATAAGCGACAATGTCATCAGTACTCCAGGTCTTTTAAACCAGCCTGGTACGAAACATAAACGGCTCTGCCGTAGCCGTAATATTTATGCTGAAAGTCTATATTGTTGGCCATGTCTACTCTTAGGCAATGTAAAAAACACATGGACGACGTCTCCGGGATATAACGATTTAAAGGATTTCATTCGAAGTGCAAAGTTACACAAAAGTTCCAAAGTACACATTAAACATTTCATGGGCTTAAAAGATTTAGAAAGGAACACAACTATTGCCGAATCCCTCCAAGAAAGTGCTAGTTTAAACAAAATTTTGACTTGTAAAAACATTGTTGATTAAATGTGTTATGGGTGTTAATATTATTATTACTATTATTAGGACCCACTACTGACTGGGAAATGAACGGTATTCAGGCAAGACTTCTATCATTACTAACTACTAAGACCAAGTAATACGCATTAATCACATTAATTTAATTAATTTTATTATTGATAATATTATTGTCAAACTTCTATCATCGCCTCACCACATCAGACAGTCACGAGCCGCTACTGTGTGATACTCTTTTAAGATTATATTGCTCTTTTCGACGTTCTAAACCCGAATTTGCTTCCACAATTTGGTCTCCCGGTTATAACGTTCACTGTGTTGACATTGAAAATGTTCAAAGGCTCTTTCTAAAATATTTGGATGTCAAGAAGTATGGGTTTTATCCAGAAAGAGGTTTTCCTCAAGAAGAACTCTTGACGATTTTTGTGTTACAGAGCCTTGAAAATCGGCGTCTCTTAAATTCACTCATTTTTCTATATAAAATCATAAATAGTAGATATGATTGCTCCCAGCTCCTGGAGAAACTATCTATGCATATTCCTAGAGTAAATAGTCGTGACCACTTATGTTTTTATGTTCACACGCCCAGGATTCACATCCAAAATTTTCTCTTATTTTTAACATGTGTAGAAATTACAACGTATTTCACAACAGTTTCGACATTTTTGACTGTAAAATTGGCTATATTAAAAACCTTGGCTTAAAATAACACCATTTGCTAATACACATATTTATTAGGGATTTTTGCTGTATCACTAAATTATTTTTACTTTGTTTATTTTCTGGAACCTTAGGATTGATTCTCCCCAATAATTGGATTATTCTGTAGGGGAGTACAATAATAATAATCTAATCAACGCATATCATTACTTGGTCTTAGTACCTGTAATGATAGAAGTCTTGCCTGAATGCCGGTCATTTCCGGATCAGTGGTGGGTCTTAATAATAATAATAATAATAATAATCTCGAGGTTAGAGAGTGACTTTTCGATTTCATCTACTGAGATGTCGACGTGACTTATTTCTAAAATATTACATGTAAAGGGAGTGCCACTTTTTACGTTCGTATTATAATTAACATACACTTTTTCAAAATGGTTTGCGAATGCATTACATATGTCAGGGGCAGTATCAATCTTTCTATCGTCAACATATAAACTTTTACATCATCAGTAATATTACTTTCTATTTTGTCCCTATAAGTTTTCTTGCACTTTGCGATTTCCACCTTACATCTACGTCTTAAATCACAGAAAGTTACATAGTTTTCAGCAGTACTCTTTTTTATATTGCTTATGTGCTATTTTTTATCAGTTATAAGCTTCCTGGTGCTTTTATCAAACCACCTAGAAAAACTTGTAGGTCTAACTTGTTGAACAGGAACAAACAATTCAACAACTGAATATAATATATCGTATAATGCTTCAACACAATCTTCGACAGTCTCCAAGTGATTTAAAAACAACCACTTAGTGCTATTTAAATAGTGATTAATATCTACATATGAGACAATTTTAAAATTAACAAAAGTATAACTAGAGTAAAATTCTTCTTCAAGTGCACAAAATTCTGTAATACTTACAGGATGATAAAAATCGTTGTCTATTAGAGGATTACAGATGTTATAAGATATACTATCATAATTAGAGAACACTAAATCAAGAATCGAACCAGCCCCATTTGGGTGAGGATTATACTGACCAAAACCACTGAACACATAACTGTCGGTGTACTTCGCAAACACCCTGTATAGGCACTCTTTGAAGGCTTCAAAACAGATAACGAATCTATATTCAGTTGTTACTTTGAATAATACCAAGACGAAGAAAAAACTTATATTTATTGTGAGTGATGACTGCAATGGGTTCGTCGAAGATCAGCAACCTCTAACCACAGAAAGTTTTTCTTATATTATAAAAATAACAAATGTATGACACAACCAGTAACATGCCTGTCAAAACGGCAGAATATCTTCCAGACGCTGCTAGCTACACGGAGCACTGTTTTAGAAGAACGTCAGGAACTTTTCTCTCCGACAGTGGGGCGGATGCTGATATGTTGAAAAGACATGTATGGTCTTTTCAACACATTTCTAAATGATTTTGATCGCAGTAAAATGACTATTACTATTGTGTCGAAAATAATAACTATATTACATAATAAGTCTAAAAAAATACAATTAGATAATAACTGAGGGGCGGCAAGGCGATAACCATTATAACACTTTTAAGAATTTTATGTTTAAATACTGCTGAAATTTCTGAAAATGTCATTAACTGAACTTTAAAGACTGCATACTTTCTGTAATAAAAAAACGTAATTTAATATCAACTTAAAAAGCATTTGTGGACCGAGTAATCAACTCATGACTCATGTGCTGATTAAAAGAGATGATCAAAAATTATCAAATCAAATAAGCTTTATTTAAAGAACGATATTGCTATTAACTACTCGTTCACCATAGTTGATTTATATTTTTCTTTGAACTCGAACTTTAAATTGGTGGTAGTAGCGTTTGTTCTGTCGGCAAACTTACTTACGTTGAAAGCACATTTGTCGCGAAACTATGTAGTTTATTAAGATGCGGCCCCATATGCCAAGATACACTTTAATTTATATGGCGATTGCGCCTCAAGGAGTATAATTTGTGAAACGGCTTTGAGTTACAAGGAACGGCATTAGAATATGAGAACCAACGGCACAGTTTACGTTACTTAGTTTGACCTTTCTAAATTAACTGACTATCTTAAACTTGATGAAATATTGCTGGTGGAGTTTGTTGTTGACTTTAATTGCGCCATTTTCTCGTGTGCATGTGGCCAAGTCGGCAACGAAAAAATATTTAATTAAAGACAATAAATATAACGAAACCGGCTCTTTCCGACAAGAATTTATCAAAGAAGCTCCACTAATTTATGTGTTATTCTGTGACCGTAAAGGAAGATTTTTAACTCGATTCGTAGCAGCGAAGCATCGCCGATAAAAGTCCTTTTAAGTCAGTTCCCAACACGTGGCGCAAAAATTTCATCTTCCTAACATCGTTTCTTATGTTAATGTCGCACTGTTCGAGTTTCTGAATAAATTTGCATATATCTGAGAAATTAGCTTACAAATAAACATCAACATTGCTTTTAGGTTGAGAGAGAACTTTCTCTAATCACGTTGCGATGTTTGATAAGAACTAAAAGCTCGTGAAATTTTAATACGAGGCCTTTCGGCTACTCACCGAAATTATTTGTGTGATTGCGTACGCGTTCGATAATGGGGAGAAGAGGGCAAATCGACCTTCAGGGTTGGATTGTTATCGTGTGTACGATCGCTAGTGAAAGTAATGTCACGGGAGATCAACGCACGTCAAGTGTGCGAGTTTGGAATCTTTGAATTCACAAGCGTTCAGCGTTTGAGGGATTATGTTTGTGTTCACGATATATTGGAAAATTCTATCTTGATAATGAATAAATGATGTGCTTGTTTTATCAAGATGATGTTGACGCAGGATTTCTGAATTTATTGGAACGATAGGTGTTGCTACTAACATTTCACTTTGTAATTACCTATTAAAAAGGAAAATCTTAAAATCGATTAACTCGCAAAGCTTGGAAAGGTACTTCTTGTTTTAATTACATGTGCTGACAGCCATCGCGTGCATATGATACATCTACAAGTGGCGGTTTCCTATGAATTTATTTTTTCCATAAGTTCGAGGGATGGTACAGCACATTACTTATTTCCCGAGCGACTGGTTACACTTTCATGTTTTTTTCGACATTTCTTACCCTCTACAGTACGAAAAAATAGGTCCCTCGTTTTCGTCTGTCGTCTATCCACCTCTGGGTCGATTTTTATTAGTCAGATAATCTGAAATTACTGGAACATATTGAATTTTATTTCATGGAAAAGGGCAAATTAACACTTCTTCTATTACATCAGTTTTTAGACAATTTGCAGGCACTTTTGTAGAATATAAAATTTTGTTTACACTGTTCCGAAAGAAACCCATACGCTGCCTCGGTAAGACGCCTGTGGGTCTTCTAGTATGTATGTGTTTATTCTGGTATGTACGGCCGTGATGACTCATCGGCCGGGCGGCGCAGCGTCCTCTGACGAAACGCCTGGAAGCGGAAGTCGCGACGGGCAACTCAGAAAACCCTCGAAGCGGCGTTCTCGAACCGTCGAGAGGAACGTATAGGTTTAAATAGAGCCCACCGTCGGGAACGGGAATTATTCAGTAAATCGAGTCCACGAAAGTACAGTCAAGTTGCGCCGGAATTATTTTCAGTCGTATAATTCGAGTTACTAAGAAATAAATTGTTGAGTTTAACCTACCTAATAATAGAACTATACAACTAATTAATTATTTTTTGTATTTTTTTATGTAAGCGTTCTGCTGTCGCCATTCGTGAATTAACATCTTCCACTCGATAGTTGAAATATCCCTTTATCGTCTTGTATAATAAATAACTGTTATTCGCTGAGAAGTCACATACACAATTTCATTAAAATTGTATTGTATTTATCGTCTCTTCACGCTGAGCGTGATAAATGTTCGGACTCAATCAGACGGCTGCGGATTGCAAAATTAAGCGTGTCATACGTTTCTTTGGCTCCGAGGAATATACGACTGAGTGAAAATCGTCGTCAGTGTGTCAACTTAATTAATAACCTGTGACATTTCGAAGTAAGAGGTCGGTTTAATGGTTTTATAATTTATCAGATTTTCTGCGGATGCTTCTTGTTTATATACGATACACTAGGATAAATCAGTGCACGTAAATAATTTTTATTGAGGAAATAGTCTTTTCTGATGTAGTAAACGGTTTTGGTTAAGGTCGAATGTAAAAGTTTTCTATGAATTCACGGAATTACTTTCTGCTTGAATGCATTCCATCCAGTGCAAACTGAGAAATTTTATTTATTTCGCTAAAATGAATACAGGAAATCAAAGCAGCTCATTAAATTATAATTGAATATATTACAACAAATCTGACTCAATTAACCATTATAATTTATACAATATCAATGAATTAGTAAAAAATAAGACTAAGCACATGCTGTATAGTACACACATATTATATAATATTGTCAATGTTAATATATGCGTCAGCTTTCCTGGTTTCGTAGCCATAGCATCGCCGAAAGTTTGAACGCTTGATTGTCTTCCGACATCTTAAGAACAATAGAACAAAGGATACAGTTCCTGAAACTACAGTTTGTAGTAAGTATTTGTTGATCTTTAGTAGGACCTAGCATTTTGATTGTGCCATCGTAGGTAACCTTTTCAAACTACGAATTCTGCTCACTGGAATTATGGTTAGCTAATCTTTCCATTCATAGCTCGTGCCGCGGTGTTCTCAGATTTCATAATTTATTAATTATAAACAGACGTTTACATGCATAATATTTTAATATTTATGTTTAAGTAGATATAAATCACGTTTTGAATAATAGGTATAAATAAATAGGTAACTAGAGTAAATAATTCACAACACGGATACGATTTATCCGCTGAAGAATTAAAATTAAAAATTAAAATTAATGTTGCTTTTGTCCTAGTCCCTACATAAGGGGCCACTATGATGTTATAGTAACTTAATGGGTGTTCATTTGAAAAAGTCATGAAGTGAAAAAAAGTGAATGTTTGAATACATTGTGAAGAACGTCTGTAGTAAATTAAAAATTTAATCAATGGCAGCTAACGAGGTATGGTACAACCTAACCTCACTTTTTCATTTATTTATTTCAAAGTTACAGCAAATGAAACTGTCAAAATTACAAAAACTGTTCAAAGTGTTTTTCATTTGTTTCAGGGCACGACAGAATTCTCCTCTTAAAATTTTTACCAACATTTTCCAATATAAGTAATAGGATCGTTGTTGATTTCCTTGAACTTTCTTTGTTGCAAGTCATACAGATTTATAACGGGCGTCTGAAAAATATAGTTTTCAAGATGATACAACAAGAAGAAATTAGATGGTGCCAAATCACAGGAGTGACAGGCCAAGCAATATCTGTATTTCGGCCGATAATGTTCAGGTCCCGCTGTATTACTGCCTGATTTTTTGAGCGATGTATATTTTTGTGTTGTCTGCAAACAACGAGCATTTAGAGGTCAAGAACGATGGGAGTTCTGCTGTGAAAAGAAACAGCAGTGGGCCCAAAACTGAGCTATGGGGCACGCCGCTTGCTACTCGGTTTTGAATGAATAATTTACTGCCTACTCTGACACGAAAGGTAGGCTTTGAGAGGAAAGTTTTTATTCGTTTTAACTTACCTCTGATGCAGCAAGATTTGAATTTTAAGAGAAATTTGCGGATGGGAACTTTGTCGAAAGCTGAGTTTGTTGCCAATTTAGAAAAATCAACGTGTTCGAAAATGCTGAATTAAGTGTAAAAGAAGATTTTGGAAGGGTTCTATAGTGTATGAGTTTGACAAGGAATACCTCAGAATGTTGGCGGTTTGTGTTTCCTTGATACATATTAGACCATCGTTTCTCCTTACTAATGGAACTCTCAGTGTCAAATTTTGACAAACGTGCTTAAAAAAGTTTTATGGATTGTTACTGTTTATGGTGTCTTCGTGTGAATTTTTTGTAGTTCGATACATAGTTCGAATATTGTCCGTACCTTGCAAAATTTTGTGGAGATTTATACACAGAAATCTTTCCAAGGCATCTTTTGTGCCTGGTTACTCAAATCGGTGAAGGCCTTATCCATGGCTTTTTTTGTAACAGTTTTGGTAGTTTTTTCGATAGTTTTTGAACTTTTTAGAAACAGATCCATTGATCATCGATAGTTTTCGATTCTAGTAGTGCATTCCACTTAATTTAATAAAGATAATTTCTGACTCCGTTCCAGTTACTTTATATCCACATACTGATCGTATGTGAAGGGCACGAGTAATTCTTGGATATTCTATATTTTTTGTTGCCAAATTATACTTTACTTTATTAATAATTATACTTGGATTTCAAGCTCTTTTGTTTCTTTTTCCTTTTTCACACGCAGCACCATCAACTCTTCAGGTTTCTTATCCTTCTTTATTGAGTTATTTTATCTCTTAATCTTTACTTAGAAGGCTTTTGTAAAACCTTGCTTCGGGAGAAATGGGCTTTTACGTCGATTTTTCTGTTTTCGTGTTTTTATCGAGCTCATTGGTCTGATTATAGAGCACATGTTGGTTTTTTGCTGGGGTTTTGTGGGACATGGGCGACAAATAATGCGCGGTTTTGGTGAGTTCCTGTAACTTTGTCAAAAATTTGTTTATAGAAAAAAATTACGTTTTTATTTATTGTGATTGAAAGAAATTACTGGACTGCTTGTTGTTCTAGCTAAAATGTGCAAAATACTATGGGTCTACACATTTTTGAAGTGATGTATTACTTGCATCCTACCGACAAATTGATGAGGACATCCGAAAATTTTGCTACGTAAATCTTATTAAGTACCTTAGTTTATTACTTACTCTTGTAGAAGTGTAGATTTTTGAAAAAAAAAAAATTTACAAAGAAAAGGTAAACATTTTCTTAGAAAATACTAAATCGACAAAATTGTACCACAAAATCTTCCAGTAATAAGTAATAACTGATAACTGGCGGAAAAGATTGTGGTTCCTAGTATTCTTTTTTAATAAGTTGAAAGAATCTTGCATCCCTTGGTATTCGTTTATCAAAACACTTTGGGCAAAATATTGGGGTATCGAGTTCTCGGTTTTTGAAAAAATAAAAAAAATTAGAATCCCTGCTGTCACCAATAACAAAAAATTGAAAAACTGTTATATTGCTTGGTGCTTGTTTTAAAGAACCTAACAATTCGTGAAATTCCTCGCATTTTTTTTGTAATTTGGCAGAGTCCTGAAGGTCCTTGATGTTTGTTTGTTTTGGAAACCATTAAAAAACCTCGGGGACCCTTGATGTTTCGTTTTTGAAAAAATGTAAAAGAATTTTGGGCCCTTTGCTATTTTTAATGACCTTGCCCTCGTTTTCTAAGAATGTAAAAGAATCTTGTGACTTTTGGTGTTTCGTTTTCGAAAAAAAAAAATAGAATCTCAAGATAGAAGAACATAGTTAGCCCCACCCACCCACCCTGTCTCCTTTTTGGTGATTGATTTTATCCGAACTGAATGAAATGAATGTTCTTATACTGAGCAGAAATAAAATTAGTCGTTAGAGTGAGAAGAGGGGGACTGGGCGGCGCTAGTACTTGCTAAGGTAACACTGATTTTGGCAAATGACATATCCTCTAAGAAAATAAAGGGTGGGTGGGCGGGGCTAGTATTTGATAAGATAAGACAGATTTTGGCACTTTCGACATTTTTGTACATTGTTCAACTATATCCAAAAATTAGTTGAAGTAGAATTAGTTTTTGTAGATTTCGATATCCAGAAATCATTTTCGGTTTCGTTTCTTGGGAAATTTCTACTGTTTTTCTAAAATCGCTATTTTTGGAGTTTTGGCAAAATAGCTGTCTATAAAATTTTGTAGATAAAAAACGAAATTATTATTAATTTTTGTTCCATTATTACATTATTGGTTTCCATTCCCACTCAACAGAAGAACATAATTAGCCCCGCCCACCCACACTGTCTCCTTTTCAGTAATTGATTATGTCCGACCTGAATGAAATGAACCATCTTATATTGAACAGAAATAAAATTGATGGTTAGCTGAGAAGAGGGGGGTGGGGGTGGGCGGGGCTAGTATTTGCTAAGATAAGACTGATTTTGGCACTTTCGACAATTTTGAAGATTGTTCAACTATATCCAAAAATTAGTTGAAGTAGAATTTGTTCTTGTAGATGTCTATAGCCAGAAGTCATTTTCGGCTTCGTTTCTTTGGAAATTTCTACCGTTTTTCTAAAATCGCAAATTTTAGAGTTTCGTCAAAATAGCTGTCTATAAAATTTTGTAGATAAAAAACGAAATTATTATTAATTTTTGTTCCATTATTACATTATTGGTTTCCATTCCCAGTCGACAGAAGAACATAATTAGCCCCGCCCACCCACACTGTCTCCTTTTCACTAATGGATTATGTCCGATCTGAATGAAATGAACGATCTTATATTGAACAGAAATCAAATTAGTGGTTAGGATGAGAAGAGGGGTGGGTGGGCGGGGCTAGTATTTACTGAGATAATACTGATTTTGGCAAATGACATACTCTCTAAGAAAATAGAGGGTGGGTGGGCGGGGCTAGTATTTGATAATATAAGACAGATTTTGGCACTTCTGATATTTTCGAACATTTTTCAATTATATCCAAAAGTTAGTTGAAGTAGAATTAGTTCTTGTAGATTTAGATATCCAGAAGTCATTTTCGGCTTCGTGTCTTCGGAAATTTTTACCGTTTTTCTAAAATCGCAAATTTTAGAGTTTCGTCAAAATAGCTCTCTATAAAATTTTATAGATAAAAAACGAAATTATTATTAATTGTTGTTCCATTATTACATTATTGGTTTCGATTCCCACTCAACAGAAGAGCATAATTAGCCCCGCCCACCCACACTGTCTCCTTTTCACTAATTGATTATGTCCGATCTGAATGAAATGAACGATCTTATATTGAACAGAAATCAAATTAGTGGTTAGGATGAGAAGAGGGGTGGGTGGGCGGGGCTAGTATTTACTGAGATAATACTGATTTTGGCAAATGACATACTCTCTAAGAAAATAGAGGGTGGGTGGGCGGGGCTAGTATTTGATAATATAAGACAGATTTTGGCACTTCGGATATTTTCGAACATTTTTCAATTATATCCAAAAGTTAGTTGAAGTAGAATTAGTTCTTGTAGATTTCGATATCCAGAAGTCATTTTCGGCTTCGTTTCTTCGGAAATTTCTACCGTTTTTCTAAAATCGCAAATTTTAGAGTTTCGTCAAAATAGCTCTCTATAAAATTTTGTAGATAAAAAACAAAATTATTATTAATTTTTGTTCCATTATTACATTATTGGGTTGCACTCCCAATCGACAGAAGTACATAATTAGCCCCGCCCCCCCACCCTGTCTCCTTTTCAGTAATCGATTTTATCTGATCTGAATGAAATGAACGATTTTATATTGAACAGAAATAAAATTAGTGGTTAGCGTCAGAAGAGGGGTGGGTGGGCGGGGCTAGTATTTGATAAGATAAGACTGATTTTGGCAAATGACATACTCTCTAAGAAAATAGAGGGTGGGTGGGCGGGGCTAATATTTGATAAGATAAGACCGATTTTGGCATTTTTAACATTTTCGACCATTTTCCAACTACATCCGAAAATTAGTTGAAGACATTTTCTTGTAAATTTCGATATCCAGAAGTTATTTCCGGTTTTGTTTCTTCGGAAATTCCTACCGTTCTTCCAAAATCGCTAATTGAAATACAGCAATTTTCACAGTTTCGTTAAAACAGATCTCAATAAAAATTTTGTAGATAAAAAAGGAAATTATTATTAATTTTTGTTCCAGCTCCTACCTGCTCGGTCTTCCCTGTCTTGACGAAATAATGAGTCGAAATTAATGCATCTGCTATGAATTGAATGACTAGGTTTCAGTTATTAGTATACATGAGTGGTTTAAATTTTGGACGAGTACAAGGAAATCATAAATCTATATTTGTGTAAATAAATTTCAAGTTTTTTGATCATTTTTTACGTTCTGCGGCTTCGGATGTTATATTCGAGAGTGTTTTCGATCGTAACTCGTTCTCAGACTTTTTTGATAACACTCGTTTAGTTTTCCTTCCAAGATTTCAATTTTTTCCGTAAGTGTCGCAACTAACAAACGCAAATTTCTGTCGCTGTCGTTACACTGTTGCAGTAAATTTTTATACACTTGGATCTATTTCGAGTAATTATTTTTGCTTTGTCCTCAGCCGTGATACCTGCACACTGGTAATGGATTCTTTCGTTCCAGTCGTCGCAGTTTACACTGTCATGATCTTTTGTTTGTTTTGCACAATTCGTACACGGACTCCCAGTTGCTGTAATTAAAGTCAGAATTTTTTAATCGCCGGAGTGTTAGGAAGGAAAAGACTGGATAATTCAAGCTTCACACCCCGAGGCCCTTTGGAATGACTGACGAGGTATCAGAGGAATCAAGAGCGACAGGAAAATTTAAAAGTCTTAGCGCTTCGCCTCCAAAGAAAAACTAATCGACTTACTTAAAAAACTAGCAACACACAAGTTGTTGCAGATATTGATATTAGGTACACTTAAATGTTACTTTTTCAGATCTCCGTTCAATTTCAATGTTCCTAAAATAGATGAGTGTAAAAACATTTGTGAAGATTGTTTTGGTCATGGTGTACGGTAAAAATATATTGGCTCAATTATTCGTCTGCGAGTAATTGAAATACAGACACAAATTTTTACAAGCTACTAGGACTATTTAATAAATTCATGTGGATTTTCATGGCTCTAAATCCTCGTATTTTGTGAATTCATGAGAAACATAATTGCGACTTGACAAATAAGTACTATTTCATCAGCCTATTGTCATATGTAATTCTACAGGGTTTCTATAAATGATTATAAGGTCGAAGTATGTCATGGATATGTGCCGCCTATCACTTTATGCGAATGTTACTAAATGGTCAAGAATTCACGACATATACCAGACGCATCTCTATAACTGGTTGCCTAAATTCTTCGTATCTCAAAAAAATAAAACTAATACATTATAATTTATAATATAAAGAAAGAAATTCATTGTGGTTAAACGTGACAGTAAATGTTGAACATGTTCACCATCTTGTTCAAGGCACATATTTACTTTCTTTTTAATTTCAAGAATATTCTATAACATCGTTTTGTCAATGCTTGGACCCATTGTTCAATTTCGTGTTGCAATTACATCTCAGAGTTTTGCGATAATATGACATAACAATGATGGTGTTTTGTTCAACAGAATAAACCATTTTCATATTTTCCTAGTACAAAAACAAAATTGCAGGTGCTAGTAATCAGACAGTAGCATTTTGTAAACATTACGATTCAAATAAACCGATTAGTGTTTTTTGGCAATCCAAAATGCAAACACATTCCAAAAATCCGTGTGTGTATATCCTGTTTCAATAAATTTTTAAAACAAAATTTCTCTTGAATTTGTTTTAGGGCAAACGTGTCAGTTGTTTTTTCATTAAAATCGGAAATCGACATATTAAGCTTTTTTCGGTTCACAAACACGTGAACGTGGTATTTTGCTTAAATATTTACCTTAAAATTTCGTGTATAACATTTACCGCTCCGATTACTTTGAACAGAATAAAGCCCTAATTATAAAACATAAAAAAACATTACAAGCTGCAATCCACCAAGCTTTTCGGTTGTACCCATTATTTATGATTACACGTACATTAGATCGATGGCAATTCTACTGATGTTTTAAGGATCATCACGGTAATTGACATTTGACATTTATAGGAATATAGAACTCGGATTGGTTAATTCAACGTCCGTGTTAATGTGCTGCTTACACGCTTCCGGGATTATAAATAACAAAACTTAGTGAGTTCAGAAAGTAAAAGCCCCGCAGCTTTTATTAAAAAAACGCAACTGATTAACTTTATACTGAAACGCAAAAAATCTTGAATTAACTCTCTATCCCCTCTAGATATTATGTTGTTAACAACAGTATCTGGTTCAGTATTAAAAGTGGTGAATTAGAAATTTACCTGAATTACCAAGATTTAAAATCTTCGACGTCTGGAATTGGTCGTGTTACTACCAAACTATCAAAATATAATATTCAATTGAAATCAAGTATAAATATGTTTTAAACAACGGTCCCTTAAAAACGGATTTACAACATAATATACACAGCACACATTTACTGTAAAAACATTCAATTCATGAATGTATCTAGTTAATACAGTTTTCTGAACACAGCACTAAACGTAAACAAAAGTTGTCTGTTTAACTTAACTCACCGTAATATAAACTAAAAGTCTTTCGATACAATTCAGCAATGAAAATGAAGCACTTGTTTAAAGTAATTTTGATTTTCATAACAGCAGATGTCTATATTTAAAACAAAATTTCCATTTACGACTTCACCAAATGCTTTTATCGAAAAGGCAGACGTCGAACTCGGCAAAAATTTCGAACTTGAAATTAAATCGGCAAACCTTTTACTCGTTTCTCCCAGATGAGTTCTTTGTTTTTATTTTCAGATTTTAAATAAATGGGAACATTTCGATCCTCGTTTTTTTTTTCGGGGGGTTAGCAAGGTTCCGTACCCGACTTGGGGTCGGATTTCGTTTAATTGTTCGAACTCTGGATGGGAATCATGATAACATCCCTAAACATAGCACCAGTATTACTGGATCTAATATCGAATGGGTTGTGCAAATATTAATCGAGGTATGAATTTGCAATGATGATTCAATATTGCTCGAGCGAATACGCTTTCCGAGGTTAACGAAACGGTAGCCGAATGAACAGGTAGCGTATTTTCGAACAACCAGAAGGTGACGTTTTGTTTAACGAAATAAATTAATGGGTGTACGTCATCTGTAAACACTATAAAGAGCAGTCAAAAATATTGAGTTAAAATTTGAACGACCTGAAAATAGCCTGGAGTATATTGAATTTCAAAGACAATTAATCTACCGCATCGAAATTTGCGGGTTCAGTGGGTAAAATTAAGTTGAACTAATTCCAGGCACCGTTTTTAAACATATCTTACATTTGTAATAGACTCATTTTGATTCTAAAATGTTTTCTAGCATTTATCTGTTCATCCCCACTTAAAATTTAATGACGTCATTTTTCTAGGTAAATTTAGCTGGAAATTTATATTGTATTTGCCATCTTCTTTTTGTCTATGGTTTTATAATCTACCTATATTTTAATTTTACTTATACCGTTTATCGTAGAAAGTGTGTAGAATGAAATTTTACAGTTTTTTAGTTAATTAACTGCTATTTAAAATATGTTCTCATATGCATTGTTTATGCCTTAAAGATGAGGAAACGATGTACCTATTATTTTTATTTTGTGCACACTGAATTGGCTTTTTTCTACTTGTGCTTGTACAAAATAATATAACTCATATTGATTTTCATGCATATTCATTTTTCTTTCAATTATGTAAGTCAGCGAGCTCAATAGAAATGTTAATGCATTGTATCGAGATTGATTTGTTGTCACTAGTTGCAATGGACTCATTAAATTGTTGAAAAAAAAGTTGTCGATCACGTGCGATGAAATGTGCGCACGTAACTCTGGTGCAATTATAGTAGGTATTCCAGGCGTGATGCCATTAAATCCGCCAAAATTTTTGCAGCATCGCCGCCTCGCCTGTCTCCCCATTTACAATTTTTAATTGTGTACTTTTGTACTTTATTTCATCAAGAGTTAAACGTTAACCGGCCATTTTGCCGCTTAATTACCATAAACGCGAACCTGTGTTGTGCTTTGTCTATGAAGCCTTGCACCCCTGCCCATCCGAGTGTCACAACAGTGGCGTAGTTGGCAAATTTTTTGGAGCTAGAGCACGTAAATTGTAAATCATAGCTTATCTGATAGACGTACAAGTAATGCAAATAAAGAAAAAGAAAGACATCGACTATTCCTAGCGTTCGTTATTGTTTGAAAAATGTTAGAAGTACAATTGAATCTCATTCTATGTGTGTGTACATGGTCCTTATACCAGGATTTATAGAGCATTCAAATAATAAATAATACTTAATTGTTACATTCCTTCACTGCCCTGTAAGTTTAGAGTGTAAAACTTTTCACTTTGTTTGTGAATGATTTACCTACCATTTTCAAGAGTCAATCATTAATATACGCGGACGATGCTAAAATATATCACATTATTAGAACAACTGAGGATGCACATCAGCTTCAAAGTGATACGAATCAATTCAACAATTGGTGTTCCTTAAATAAAATTACCCTGAATATCAGTGAATATTATTCACTCGTAAGAAAACATTCCACATATTTGATTATACGGTCAATAACGAAATCATACCTCGATGTAATGCCATAAAAGATCTGGGAATCACATTTGATTCAGAACTTACATTTCAGTGTCATATCAACAATATTGTTGCACGTTCGTATTCTTTACTTGGGTTTATAATAAGGCAATGTAGTAGTAAGGAAAAGTAGCGGACCAAGATTAGCTCCTTGAGGAACTCCGTGGCCATTATAAAAAACATATTGCGATCTGTCGGATAAATATGAGCGAAGTAAATTGAAAATATTGCCACAGAGACCATAAAACTGAGGTTTAGATAGTAACATTAAGTGATCAAAGCGATCAAAAGTTTTCGCAAAATCTCCATAAATGACGTCTAGTTGGGACGTAGCTTATGTCAGAAATTGGGAAAAACAAGCTAAATTGGTTATTGTTGAGCACCCATCAACAAATTCATGCTGCTGCGGAGAGGTATATTTTCGGACAAAAGGACAGATAAACGAATACAGAACAATCTCAAAAACTTTTGAAAATTTGTTTATTATTGATACAGGACGGTATTTATCTATTTCAGCATTATTAAGTAAGGGCAATATTAAAAATTGCTAATGAAGTTTGAACAAACATATTGTTACAATCGTGTAGCACAAAACCTGGGATTTGATCAGGTCCAGCAGTAAAAGAATTTTTGATTTTATTTAAGGCAACTAAAATGTCATTTTGAGTAATACTAGATATAGATAAAGAAAGATAATCAGACGAAGGCCCTGGAAAAGCCGTTGAATTCTGAGAGGAAACATAGGACGACTGGAGAAATGTGGCAAATGCTTTGACGATGTCTTCTAGAGAATTTAAAGAAACGTGATTAAAGGTCATTTTTCCGGGTATACATGTTTGACCTTTCATTGATTTTACATAAGACCAGAATATTTTTGGGTCTTGGCATAGATTATTTTGGATGGAATTCAGATATTCTTTATAAACTAGAGATATTTGATTTTTAGTAATAGTACGCGAATATTTAAATTTGACATAATAGGAGCTATTGGGACATGCTTATCAAAAATATGATATAGAGCATTATAAAATTGATCTACCATACTATCGACATCAACACAATTTTTTAGAAAGGACCAATCTGTATTTAATAATTCCTGAAATAAGGAAATCAGCTCCCTTCAAATTGTATAGTTTTACACCATTTGGTCTAGTCGAAGGGAAGTTACTAATGTTGTCAACAATGAAGTCAATCAAAATCGGAAGAGCCGGGTGATGGTTGTCTTTCGCAACCACAGGACTGCAATCACGTTCAACCCGACAATGGACATTAGAAAATACAAGATCAAGTAATTTGTTTGAGGCGTTTTTCACACAATTATATTGAATAAAACTCATAAAACTACAAAAATTATTAAGAGTATGTACGAAGATTATCATTATTTTGAATAAAGTGAGGGATGTTAAAGTCTCCTAAGATCAAAATATTTCTTCGTTATTGAAAAACTCCGCAGAAATATACAATAAATCCATAAAATATCGAATTTTTAAACCAACATTTACATCCTATAATTTCAGGAGACAGGTGGCGTGACAGGTCGAAATCAACATCGATCCCGTTATTAAGTCGATTAATCGAGTAATAACGGTAATAAAAATCAAGTAAGCGAAGTCAAAGTGCGAAGTAAAGTACACAAGAAGTACTGAAGAAAAACCAAGAAGAGTAAGCAGGAAGAAAAAACTCTTCGAGATAAGGTCGTACTGCTCCGAACTGTTGAAGTGGCGGGAAGGCCTTTCCGCTCGAGAAGGTTTGTTGAAAATAATCAATGTCGGATACTGAAGGGTCACTAACAGACGACGGTAAAAGAAAAAGGGAAGACGAATTTCATAAGGTGCTCTCCAAGAAGTCGAAAAAAGCACACAAAACATCACCCAAACAACAAGCAAAAAAGGAAGCAAGTAAAGTAGATATGGCGGGAATCGAGGAAAACACGAAATTACTAAATCAGCTGATTGGGATAGTTGAACAAATAAGGAAAGACCAAACAACTTACATTTCCGAAATAAAACAATTGAAAGAGGAAAACCGGAAAATGATAACACGTATCGAGCTCTTAGAAACCAGACTTATGAGGGTAGAAAAATTGGAAAAGAAAAACAATATAGTAATCAAGGGCGCAGATATCCAGAACGATCCACTAAAACAAGGAGTGGCTGAATTCCTACAAAGTACAATTCAAGTCCAAGCTAAAATCATAGAAGCAACCAAGATAAAAACAACACTAGCAAAGGATATAATTGTTGCGAAACTGGAAAGCTGGGAGGATAAGCAAAACATTATGCAAGCCAAATCCAAGCTCAAAGGAACCAAGGTATTTATTGACAATGATTTAACCAAAGAAGAAAATAGAGTACAAGCCAACCTAAGGAAGCTGACAAAAAACGAAAGAGACCAAGGAAAAAATGTCAAAGTAGGATATCAGAAACTGATCGTAGACAAGCAGATATGGGACTGGGATGGCAAAACGGAGAAAATAATGGAGAGGAATACCAAGACATAAAACCAAAAGCATCTAAGAAAACGGAGAAAATGACAACGAACTTGGCAAAGAATCTGGCAATGATTAATTCAGGGTATAGCAAGAAAACGTATATGAGAGTAGGAACCTGGAATATTAGAACTCTTTCTGAGAAGAACTGGTGGACGAATTTCGCAAGGCGAATGTCACACTCATTGCGCTGACCGAAACAAAACAAAAGGGGAAAGGTGAACTCACACTAGGTGAAGACGTCATACTATACTCAGGGGTGGAAGAAAACTTAAGAGCACAAGCGGGGGTGGGTTGTATAATCAAAAAACAATTTAGAAACAAAAATGTTTTAGATTGGTCTGGAATATCTGATAGAATTATGTCATTAACACTGGAAATAAACAAAGATCGAAAATACAGTCTTATTATTTTATATGGTCCTAACGAGAATGATCCGAAACACGAAAAAGATTCATTTTGGGAGGACGTCCAAAGTGTCTGCGACGAGGCAAAATATCCTGTCATAATATTGGGCGACCTAAATGGTAGAGTTGGAAATATTACAGAAGGAACAGAAGGCTCGCTGGGCAGATTTGGGGAAGTAACAAAGAATACAAATGGTGAGAGACTAATTGAATTTGCTATAAACAACAGTTTCATAATATCAAACTCCTTTTTCGAACACAAAGATGAACACAAATATACAAGAGAAGTTAAAAGTAGGAACGAAAAATCAATCATCGATTATGTACTAATAGAAAAAAAGCACAGAAAATTAATAAAAGATGTAAAAGTAAATAGAAATGCTGAACTCGGTTCGGACCACTACCTAGTAATAGCGAAGTTAGGAATCCAGGAAGAGCCAAGAATGATTAGAACTTCCAAGAAAGCAAAGAAAAGCACGAGAGTATATAAGCTAGCTGAAGTAGAAGTAAGACGAGAGTACCAGAGGCAGATAAACACAATGATAATAGATTTTGAAAATAGAGATAGTGATTACGACCTAGAACAAATGTGGGGCTGCTACAAAGGGATACTACATAAAGCGGCAGAGTCAGTTTGCGGAACTGTGACAACAGGTTGAAGGAAGAAAAAGACCCGCTGGTGGAACAAAAAAACACAAGAAGCAGTAAAGAAAAAGAAAGATGCTTGGAAAAAGTACCACCAATTAGGGACTATAGAAGCATATGAGGAATATAAAACGTACAGAATCATTGCCAAAATCACAATTAAAAAAGAAAAAGCAAAGGAGTGGGAAGAATTTGGGGAAAAAATGGAGGAGAACAGAAAAAGTAAGCAAAAACTTTTCTATGCGAACCTAAAGCGATTGAGACAAGAAGAAAACCAATCAATGAGTCAAATCATTAACAAAGAAGGACAGATTCTCAACAACCCCATGGAAATCCTCGACAGATGGAAGGAGTACTTCACCGAATTGCTCGACGGAACAGAAAATAATCAGGATGCATCAAACTACGATGGCACAACGGTATCAGAACCTAGAGCTGAGATCACAGAAAACAACATCCACATAGACGAAGTAACATCGGCAATTAAATCATTGAAAAACGGCAAAGCGGCAGGTATTGACATGATCAAACCAGAGATGATCAAATATATGGGCAGAACTGGCACTAAATATCTACACAAGATACTACAAAGAGCATGGAGGTCAAGGAGAGTCCCCGAGGATTGGTCCACTGCGGCGATCATACCAGTACATAACAAAGGAAATTATAAAGAATGTGGAAATTATAGAGGGATTTCATTATTAAGCGTGGCAGCAAAAATATACGAAAGAATTTTGGAAATAAGGCTGAGATCAACAGTAGAAGATTCACTGAACGATGCACAAAGCGGTTTTAGGCCGGGCCACAGCGTTCAAGATCATATATTCACGATCAGACAATGCATGGAGAAATATAGGAAGTATGACAAAGAACTTTACCTATGCTTTATTGACCTACAAAAGGCATTTGACAAAGTCCCAAGAAATCTTATATGGAGAGCTCTAGAAAAACAACACCGACAACAACTTATTAGAAGCCATAAAATCGTTATACAGAAACAATTGGAATATAGTTAGGGCCCACAATATGAAATCAACTAGATTTGCAACTACAAAGGGTGTTAGACAAGGATGAGTGCTAAGCCCACTACTATTCATCATCTTCATGAACGAAATCATCTGCAAATGCGAAGAAGAAACCAACAAAACCACAGTCGGGTATAAACATCTACAAAGACAGCAAATCGGAAATTGTACTTTTGCAGATGGCATCACCTTAATAGCTAGTTCAGAAAAGCAACTCCAAAACTCCTTCAACAAATGGAATGAGGTCTTAGAAGAATCGAAAATGGCAATTAATAAAGACAAAACCAAAGCCATGGTTGTGGCTAGAGATAATAAGCAAATAGACATACGTTTAGGGAACTCGAGAATCCAGCAGGTAACAGAATTTAAATACTTGGGTACCATAATTGATTCAAATGGAAAACTGGATAGAGAAATTAATGCGAGAATATCGGCAGCAGCGGGAGTCTACATGAGTCTTAAGAATGGTTTCATTAACAAGAGAGAAGTCAGTCGAAAAACAAAACTAGCTGTTTATAAGTCCATATACTTGCCTACTCTCCTCTACGGCAGTGAAACCTGGATATTAAGTGAAAAGCAAAAAAGTAAGATACAGGCGGCAGAAATGAAATTCCTAAGAAGAATCGCAGGAAAAACTCGACTAGACAAGATTAGGAATGAAACAGTAAGACAGGAGCTAAACGTTAATAGTGCTATTAGAATTGTTGAACAGTCCCAACTACGCTGGTTTGGGCATCTGAACAGGATGGGTGAAAATAGGAAAGTAAAGAAAGTCTGGGAAGCAAGAGGAACAGGAAAGAGGCGTGTAGGGAGACCCAGAGCAGATTGGAACGGTACCATAAGTAGGATTCTGGTAAGAAATAACACATCCTGGCAATAAGCATCAGTACGGTGCAGGGACAGAACAGAGTGGATATAAAATAATACGTTTCAACACTGTAATTAGTATTTCTGAATTGTTAATTAGTTGAAATTTTTTAAGAATTATTGAAATTTTTGTTACCTCGACACCGAAAGGTACAAGAGGTTTATTGATTATATATATATAATTTCAATTATGTCTAAATTATTACGTAGTTGAGATAAGTCAACAACTTCGGCAATTATGTGAGATCTCAGTCCTGAAAGGACACTACCACCTCTAGTTCAGTCCGTTGCCATCAAAAGTCGGATTTGACACAGCATATTGCGACCCAAAAACATTAACTTGCTGAAAAGCACCCATTAATGTTGAATTTTTACAATGATTTATATCAGGCTTTTGTTACTGCAAATATTCCAATAAATAAATTCCAAAATCGGGTTTTGAAACAATTTTTAGAAAAATATACAAATAGACATATACCACAAGAATCTACAGTACGGAAATATCATCTACCCCAATGTTATGAACACATTCTGTAAAAAATAAAAACGAGCTGTGTTTTGAATATGCTTGAATATTACATCCAACATTACCGGATAAGCCATGTGTAATTCAATATATCGGATAAAGTGAATGCCGAAATTATATTATCTACAGTGATCGACTGCTTGAAGTATATTTTTAACAATGCAGACGAAAAGTACAAAAAGATTCTGTTATTTGTCAGTGATTGATGCCGTACCATATATGATCAAAGCCGGTAAATTAGTAAAACTCAAATTTACAAATATGTTGCACTTGTTTTGCTCCTGGTACCTGTCATTACGCGTTGGAGTACGTGGTTGCAGGTCGGGTTTTATGCCAACAATTTCGAGGCAGTAAAAACTGTTATTTTAAATTTAAAAGACGATACCCGTAGCAGCGTAGGCTGCAAAAATATTCTCAACAAAGCCGCTGTAAAGGAACAGTTGAAATATATTGAAGCTCAATTCAAAGATTTACCACACACCATAGAATTTTTTGAAACTCAAAACCTTCCTTTACGCGAAAGTTTTGCCAAATTAAAAACCACTATTAGTCATTTAGAAAGTCTTTCAGATGAATTTGGTAGTCAACTTAAAACAAAAATACAACTGTTTTCGGCAAAAATCCGGACCTTCATATATTACAAGTTTTGATTTTGCCAGATTTAGGCGACAGTGATCCGTATAGACAACAATATTTCGATCATCTACCTCTTAGTAGCGTCGATATTAAACGAGCATTTTCATTATTCGAGGACTTATTAACATCAAAACGCAGTCGTGTGACCCATGAAAATGTAAAACGATTGATAATTCTAATTATATGTACAAATCATTCGCTTTCCTTGGAAGAGAATGGATAAATGATTTAACGGGTAGATATGATAGCGTCTTGCGTTATGCTGTGTCTCGGACGTCTATGAAATGCAGTGCGTAGTTGTAGTGGGAGTTTTCACTTAAAACCGCCGAAGCCTGGTTATAACACGGACTAATGAAATTAACGAAACCTAAGAATGAAATGATACATACAACTTTATATTAAGGGTTCTTATCAGTTCTTCGATATTGCTCATACTGAAACTAAAACAAACCTCAAAAGACAAAATCTGGAAAGATTAGAATTCATTTTGAGAACACAATTAGACGGAAAAAATTTAATGAAATAGAAAACACATTGTGCAGACTAGACACACTGCTGGAATAATTAAATGGTCAAACACTTGATTTGGAAAATGTAAACATCACAAGGAAAGTATTCACACAATACACTAGATATCATCCGAAATCATCACTTGAGAGATTCTCTGGAGACGAACAAAAGGAAGCGAGTTATTATGCGCCATAAAAGCTAAATGAGCAAATGGGCTACTAAAAAAAAACATTAGTTTGGCTAAAAAGTCAAGTTTGTATATCGAAACAGAAGGATTTTTGTATGCTAGTCAAGACCAAGTAACTAGTACCAAGAATTTTAGAAACTGTATAATCAAAGAGTCAAGTATAAGAAACGATTGTAAAAAAAAAACCTCAAAACGATCTGCACATAATTTCATCCTGTAACATCTTAGCATAAACTGACTACAAAGCTAGACAATCTGAACATACAATGCAGCCAAAATCATTCCCGAATACTTAAGAACACTTCTGAATTTAATCCAGGATACGACACATTATTACAGTTACATTCAACCTCCATTCCTTGAAAAGTCAGAATCCACGTATTATTATTATTATTATTATTATTATTATTATTAATTGTCTGGCAATAGTAACACACATAATGTCTTGTTGTCACACCAGGGACCCAACAGGAAAAAAAACATCCCAATTAAAGAATCCTAATTGAAGCAAGTAAAGGGTAAAAACAGCAGTAAAAGCACGAGTGCCTTATGTTATACCATTCCTATGACGGTGCTCCGATGACGGGGCTACTGAATAATAAATTACAAAAAAATCAAAGTAAAAATCACAAAAACCAAAATCAATAGCAAAACGATTTAACACATTTGAGCGACGAGTTAAAAAGATCCACAACATGATTAATGTCATTACCTATAGAACAAAGATTAAACAACGGACTAAATTTTTTAATATCTCAGATAAAAAGTTGATAATGACGCGAATCCATAAACCTGCTACCAGTGTTAAAAGAACTTGCACAAAAAAAATATATGCCCTTCTGGTCAAGTCAGACAAATTGTTAAGATTGTACCGATTTAGAAGAACTTCCTGCGGAAAAGCAACAAATGGATAAACTCTTTCATCACGATACCACAGATATTTTCAAAAATCTATGCCGTACAGTTTCAATGCTAACGATATGTTAGAATGATGGGGAAACCAAATCAGTGATGCATACTGAAGCTTACTTTGTACAAAAGAATTGAAAAGTCTTTTTAAAGTACTAGTGTTTGGAAAATCACAACCATTACGTACATCAAAAAACCTAAATTTTTTATAGCTTCGGTACATATCTATCAAATATAGTTCCTCCTAGAGAGTAATTAAATCTATTACTTGACTTTTTAAGTGAGTATGACATTACATTATCTTTGTTTATTGAAATTTTATTTCTGCTGCACCATTTGAAAATTTTGTCTAAGTCATCTTGGAGTTTTAAGCAGTCTTTCATTTGCCTAACTGTTATATATATCTTGGTATCATCTACATATACCAACTTCTCCGAAGTAATTACATTCGTTAAATCGTATGAATATAAATAAAACAAAAAGAAGCGTCCCAAGATAGAGCCCTGCGGAACATCTGACGTATCCAACATGAATTGTAACCAGCAGAATGTGCATATTGTTTCCGTTCAGCCAAATACGAAATAAAAAAAATTAGCAAAGAGAAACCAAAGCTTTGAAGCTTATTCACAAGCATACCATGATCCAGTTAATCAAAAGCCTTTGAACAGTCTAGATATATAACGTCCGTTTGTAGGCCGCAATCAATTGATTGCTAAATGGCTTGAGTTACACAGAATAAATTAATGAGTGTTGAACGACCTGCCACAAACCCATGTTGACCTTCTGAGATCGACCTTGAAAGGCAAGGATACAGTTGTTGATGAATCAATATAGTTCGAAGAGTTTCGCACAATTATCAATTATGGAAATTGGTCTGTAGTTTTTAGAAGATTCCGACCATTATTTTGGTAAATAGGAATAATTTTAGACTTCTTTCGTACTGTTAGCTTAGTTAAAAATCAACATCAATGGTTCAAATAAAACAGCCGAACAGTCCTTAAGAAAAAATGCAGGAAGATTATCCGGTCCCTGTACACTATTTGATATTTAAGTTTCTTGAAGCCATTCAAACTTCCATCCAACTCGCTGGAAAACTCAAGTTTGTCACTTGTAATAAGATACTCCTAAAATAAAGTACATTTTCGGATACATCTTACGAAATTGTTTCCTATATTTGCCGAAATTTCGGTTTCTGAGAATTAGAAGAAATAACTTTAAGAATTGCTGGAAATATACATAGTTTGGTAGCTGATGAATCATTACTTCTTTAACTTTGCTCCACCTGAACCTATTATGCCGCAGTTGGAGGAATGAAAAACAGATTTATTTTTATATTTTGAAATTTGGTTTACTTTCCCTATTTAAAAATAAACTTAAATTTTCTAAAATAAACTGAAGTTTTTCCTCACCTTACAACTTCTTGCATATTTGCTAGAATCTGAATTTACATAAGGTGAACGTGTATATCATTAACTAAAAATGTGAGGTAATTTCAGTAATTTTATTAAACCAAAATTGCAATGTTGCCAAAAAGTTTAGAGGACGTGAAACTGGAGTGTATTTGCAATTTCATTTTACCAAGAAATGAAACAAACAATAATTAATTTTGTTAAAATGTGCAAATATCTCGCATCACTTCACACGTGATTTAATTTTGACAGTATAAGAATTTATTGGGTTCAGTTATGTGCATAATGTATAACAAAAGTAAAATGTACAATAACTATAAAATTAAATGTTGTGTCCCTAGGGTTGATCCATATTGGCCATCTTGTGTCGTTAATTCTTAGCAGGGTCCAAAAACCAGTTTAATCCTTTCATTCTCCAGTCTATTTACGATTGCGAAATGTGTTTCTACTCTGTGTCGAATTTTTTCGTTTATAATTCGTCTTGGTCGTGATATTTCACTTCTGCAGCATAATGCTGACTCTGCCATTGTTTGTCTTTTCGTTCTTATTTGTCTGCTATTGTTCTTGTCCCATGAAGTCTCACTGATAATCTTCGTAACTTTATGTATTCATTGTTGTAAATTCCCTTTTTTGTCAATTACTGTAACCAAATAATGCAAATGTTTCAACTGTTTGACTTTTGATCATTGACCATTACGTCAAATTGTGTGGCTCAATGGTAAAAGGTACAGCGTTTTCTCTTTTTTACCTTCTGTCTATTTCGAAAATATGACTTAATAATCACTTTCTGTTCTAATGGAAATGCCATTTCTGACTAAATAAGCAAATACACAAATAAAGTTATGAAAGAAACTGTTTTTAATGCATAGATTTATTTGTCCAGGAAGGTATTTTTCTCAGTATCTAACTAATGCTTTCTAAAATAGGAGCGCTACAGTTCACTCATCTATATAGTTTTATTACAGCAAATGAACTAAAATGCATACATACGTTGGAAGACAGACAGACAGACACTAACGAGAGATCCCAAAGTGTTAGTAACTTTAAATTAGAATCGCTGTATTTCCATTTATTTACATAAATTTTTAGTAGTGAGCAGATTATGAGAAAAAACTAATATTCTGCTTACCGGTATGTTCCACTGAGTCCTGCAAGCAACATTGTGTTTATTTCCTTGTTTAAGCACTTGTGACACAGCACAGGTACAAACGGAACTTTATTAATTTTAACTTTTTCTTCAAAAATATGCAAATACGAACAATGGTGCATAAACCAGTATTCTAAACGTCGCAACCCTTCGGTGGCTACGCTGCTGGTCACAAAAACACCCTAAAGAGTTTTCCACATAATTGCCGATGAAGTGGTTGACGTAACATGAGCAATTGTTTGTTTTACTGGTCTGATGGGGTTCACATTCATGCGGTGATTAGCGCAGATGCCTCTTGTGAAATGTGGAGGGGGGTAATTTTATGCGAAAAGTGGCGCGAATCCATCCGGAGCTGTTTGCTCTTCTGGGTTTGTAATTAAATTTCTTTGTCTTCCCTACGTCCGTCCACACTGAAAAATAACCTCCAAATTCAATTACGTCCGTTTTTTCGCACTAAAAAATTAATTAAAATTTCGACATTGTGCAAATAACGAGGGACCACTCTCGATATATCGCGTTTAATTTGAATTAACCAAAAAACAAACAGACAGGTTCTCTTCTCCCGCATCAAACAATCAGCAAATTTCGCAGAGGATTAAGCTTTTTGCCTGCATTACGATCTACTTGTATGTGTTAATGTACGTGATAGTGGGTATTAAAGTCCGGTCCGTCGCAGTCCACTTCGCTGATGGTAATTAGTAGTTGGCCACTGCTTCACACTGCTCTTACTTTAATTAATCACGTGAATCCCCACTTACAAAATGATGTTAGAGAAGTCTGCGAGCTTTTACTAATTTGCAGGACTAATTTGTAGGACGTAGTGATTTCAAACGAGATTGTCAAGGAACTAGCAATTTTTGATCTGCGCAGGTAGAAATTCGATAACTTATTCTTACTCCTCCTAACGTTCGCAAATTTCACTGTCATGCCAAGTAAGGACTTTTTACATAAAAAAATATGTTCGTTACAATGGTGCTAAATTTATTTAATTCAATTTAAACAAACTGTAATTTATCGATCCTGTGAGTTCTTAATAATCCACCACGATGGCAGCACTGGGAGTTTAAAATCAGATGATGTATCCAGGTTGCTTCAGTCAAACAACTAGGCAACATTTGACAATATACGGATCTCCAATAGTCTCTGAAAAATAAATGATTAGTTCAATTTTTTAAGGGAACGGTTCAGGCATTTTCAGAGAGGTTATTATAAGACAGTTTCTCTTTCAGAATGCTGTATTCACAACATTTCCATACTTGCTTTATGTTACTGGGAACTAAATGCATTCGCCATTTACATTTAAATTAACCGTCAAAATATTGTGTCTGAAAAATTGGATGAAAATAAGAAAACTAGGTAGTTCTAAATTCAATTATTGAACTGTTAATGCGGAATCAGTGACAAGCTCCAACATAAAAAGTTGCAACTTCGTTCGTTAGCTGATTGTCGATTTATGTTATTTATTTCTCCAGAGCATTTTTAATGCTAGAATTAATTGCGAATATTTATTGAACACGCTACTTTTCAATAGTTTATCAGAGAATACTAGATGCTACAATATAATATACTTACCATCACTCGTATATACAAGCTGATTGGGAAATATATTCAATAATTTTAACCACGACATCACGTGCCATAGTACTGTGGAAATATAGGAAAAACAAATTAAAAATCGAATGGGGCAAAACCCCCATGAACCACCCTCGATACGAAGTCACCGATCTCCTTGTAAACAGTAGGTTCGAATAAAAACGATGTAAACACCGACTTTTTACTGCTTATCATTCGTTCATTCATGCACTCATTCATCGTTAAAGGTCAGTGCGAAACATTATTCGTTAAAGAAACAAATAGTGGTCCTGAGAAGGACCAATTTTTGGTAATGCTTCATGCTGTACCACTGGCGTTTCCATCAGCCACACCATAAAGCATTACCATGTCGACACACTCTGAATTTGAAAAATTCACCATAAACCAACTGAGACCCTTTTCGTCTTTTTGCACGTTTCTTATCAGTCACTTTTTTAGTTCTTAATCCGAGTCGTCTTGTGCATTTATATTTAATTTCAAATATTTTTTCTAGATATTGCTACCACTTAGGAATGTGAACTTTGCACATATTTCGAAATCAGGCTGGGTATTGAAGACATACTCTTAATAGCTGCTCACATTTGAATAAGAGCACTACAGTCAGTAGTGCGACTTAGAATGATATGAAAAATTTGTGTTGTGGAGGAAAACAAAATTACCAAGCCGCCGATGATTGATCTACGCAGGCGGACGTCGGTGAAAAATGCATGTAACAAATATGTTTCTTACCACGAACGAGTGTGAGTGGGATTATATGGACAATAATAGAATGAATATTGAAGAGTTTACTACAGTGGTGACTTATGGCTTGCTGTGAGTTTCGTAAACTTAATGAAATTTTTTATTTAGCTTGGCTGCTTGACCCTATTCTGGAAGTGGCAAATAAATACTTCCTAAACTATTGTAGGTCGCCAAGTTTTCCTACAGTTGAGGCGATTAAATCACTATTGAAGGACTAGTTTCGCTTTTATTCAACGTCGTTAGATTTACGATGACACACTGTGAACGTAGTTGGTATCTCACATTAAATTAAGTGAAAGCTGGAACATAAAATAGAGTGGCACCCCAACGCAGAAAAAATAGTTAAATTTTCTTATAAAATTTTAGAACAGATCATTAGTTTTGACTATGGACAAATGTTTGAAATAAAGTAAAAGTTTTCTGTGTATACATGTGTTATTCATTAATCCTTGGTATTAAAATGCAAGACAAGAGCCCATGCGCACACGGAACATGTGTGATAAAATATAATTAACTCGCATAGCAAGATTTAAAAAAATGATTAGAATTGTTTATTGTGCTTTCAATTAAAAGTTGAAGTGCGCCAGTTTTTGCCTTTGCGAATGTAATAGTTATTTATGATATTGTTCCACGAGCCGAAGGCGAGTTGGATAATTCATGAAGTATCGTAAAGAGACATTACGATACAAATATTGTACAACGTTTTATCTATTTTCCTAAATAATAGGGATATTTTTGCATGGATGGACAAATAATAGGGAGACTAGTTTAGTAACTGGAGTTATTGATTTGTTTACGTAGTTCGCAAGTGGTCCAGTAAAAGCAATTTGTTGTGTAACTTAAAAAAAAAATCCTTTAGTAAGCCTTCCAATTTATTTTTAAAGTAATGATGTTGGCAGCACCAACGTGTTTCGTGTGCAGTTTGCCAGTTACCATCACATAACTGTCAAATAAAGAGGCAAGTAGCTGCAATGTCAACGTTAAAAAATAAATACCACGGCCTGCTGGAGGAGTTTTTTACATCAAGAGCGTAAGCTACGGAACTATTATATTAGTATTATACTGCGTGTGTTGACGTTCGTGTCGTGTTCTCGAGAAATAATGTTGGGGTGGGAGCGCCGGGGTTGCTCTCAAGCCGGAGACACGGATCTCAGGTGGTGAGCGCCCGCGAAAACACGAGAATAAAATAAAACGGCAAAGAATATTTTGAATAAAAAATCGGGTTTATTACCTGCCACCAGCTACACGGCTAAGATAATAAATCTTACGGCTAAACTTAAATAAAATACAACAAATTAAATAAACAAAAGAATTACACGTCCGGCACGGTCGTTTCTCCTGGGCGGCGACTTCCTTCAAGACGGGCTCCTCCTGGACTTGGGGGTGGCGACCTTGAAGCTGGAAATCGCGCAAAGACGGTACGGCGTCCCGGAAAGGGAGCGCGGTGGCGGTATACGACGCATGCACGACGGTTTTGACTTGTGACGGTGACGATAAAAAAAAAACTGTGAGCGTGGTACGGTTTTTCGCTCGGGGGCGGCTATTCCAAAAACCGGTCGGTTCAGGGCTTCTGCAATACTCAAACTCAGAATCTGCCGAAACTACGTTCAACACAGCACTTCTACACACCCTGAAGCTTCAACCAAGAATCCTCTTCCTCAATATAGTGGTGGAGTATAGGTGATTAAACTATGGTTCATTAATTAATTCAGGAAAACTAACTCTACCAGAATTTCCGAAAAATATGGAGTGTGATTAAAAAAAAGTTAGATGTCATAGACAACCCAAAAAAATTATATATAATTAAAACACATTTATGATATATCATTCAGCCTCTTACTTTTTCACTTATCAGAAATAAAAGTTCTCAGAATCCTGTTTTTAATTTTTCAAAATTAAATTTTTTGAACTGTACTTCAGGGGCGACCGAAGTTCTGACAAAAAAAGCTAAATGTATAATTTATATTAATAATCTCAGATATTTTTTTATTTTTTCTTACTAGTCAACTAGTGCGATAAAGATATCTATTACCGCACTAGTGTAGTAAAAACTTACTTTATATTGTGGAATGAAAGTAGATAAACAAAACTACAGTAACACATTGGGTTTATACACAACCGAATTGTTTGAAGTTAGGGTTTTACATAGTGAAAATAAAAGGAGTATTAGATTTGTATAAAAATATTATTTATAGTCGTTCGTTTTATTTTTTTACTAAAAATCGCTTGTCAGATTTAGAATAGATCAATAGCATGCCTACTGTTAGCAAATAATGTAGCTTTTGTAGCGACTGAATCTAGCTTGAAGTTGTTTATATGAAGGATAAAAATCCTGCTGAAAAAGCTTTCGCCGGTTTATTTCAGGCAACCGCCAAAACATCGCTCACCTCAATCGATAAATCAGGTTTTTTCCACCCACCTCCGCAACTTGTAATAGCTAATTCGTGTTCAGCAAACATTTTAGATTAAAAACAAAACCAAGAGACGAGCGAAAACATTGCCAAATTCATTTTTAAACAATGGGAAAAAATGAAAAAATTCAGTACAGGTGAAAAAGACACTTGGCGGAATGAACAAAGCTTTACCGTGCAGCCCGAATCGTTCGGAAATAAAATAATCGCCTGGGACAATAAGCGGATTTACACGTTTTCCTTGTCCTGTAATTTAATATCGCAAATTACATTGCAAGTGCAGTTTTGTAGGTGCGCAGAAAAAGTGGAGCTTTATTTCAGGCTTTTGAATGCAGCATCTAATTTTCATTTGTTGTGAAACTACTGCAAATGGTAATAAGTTAAGCTTTCGTGTTTTCAAGTTCTCGTTCCCAAATGAGATTCTTAAGTTTTATAGTGCTTACCGAAGACTAATCCTGCTGCACTTTGTGCAAATGTACATAAGAGACGCGATGTTCACCGTGCAGTTTTTCTCAACTGTCTAATGAAAATTTCAAATAATATTAAATGTTTATGCAGAAGCAGCATCTGTAACGACGTGTATTTTCGTTATTCTCGTAAACTGAAATAATTCGGATAATTGAATCGTGCAGTAGGTAGCGTAGTGTGTATTTTCGCTTTGTCCACGTTTATTGGCCAAAAACTCGTACAACACAATCAACCGCACCGAAACTTTTCCCTTACAGCTTTCCGATTTACATGCGGACCTCTCACATGGACCTAATTCGATTTTACTTTATTGCCATCGCCACGATATTGTTGTTATTCCTGCTTCGGTACCTAAGCGCATACGTGCACCTTTTCCCGAAATAAAATATACATAAGAAACTGACATATGAAATCAATACAACGTAATTCCGTAGGACTCCATGTGATCTCGCATTAAGGAGTGTGGCAGACAGGCTCTTATACCCGGCATCTCCTTACCATACAGATTGCTTTTCAGAAATTGTGCATTATGAATTTTTCATGCGGCATTTCAAAGGTTTTCTCCGTGTAGTTTATAATATTCGACCTGGATACTCGCTGCAGATGGAAACTCGCGCCGTTTCACTCTTATCAACTATAAAATTTTCAGGAAGTCCAATAGGCGCACACATTAATTTTGTATTAGAATAGATAACAATTTTACCTCAGAGACTTATTTTCTTGCAGGAATTGAATATTAAAGATATCTCTTTTAGACTTTTATTGTTTTGTTATGATTTTTGTTTAATATTTGAAATAAGGAGATAGTCTATTAGCAAGGTTTTACGTACAAAGTCGTAACTAAACTCAATCAATTCGTAATACAAATTCTCTTCATTTTAGTTATAATTACTGCTACAGCATTTTTATACATTATTATAATAATAATTAATTATAATAATAACAACAATTGAGAATACATGGAGATTTGCTTTAATTAACCCAATTATCATCAATAATCATCATTTTGTCAAAAAATACAAATGCAACATTTGTTTAATTTATGCGCAGAGTTATAACTGGATCCGTGCGTCCCTGGGTCGACGCACTCCTTTTTTATTTTTTCTTACGTTTGTTTTGTTGTGTTAGAAATTGGAGCTTTCTAGTTCGCTTCCTGAAGCTTCATGTTTTGTTGTTTCATATAGACGTTTTACCATATATATTTCCGGTTCTGAACAACTAAATATTACTACTTGGATAATGAGGATTGTACTCAGTAAACAGTTTGCGAGATTCGCTAAGGTCGAAGGAAAACTTGCAGCGTTGTTAGAGATTCTCCATCTAAGTTTATAAATAAACTTGTAGTTGTTTTCACAGGTTTAATAATCCTAAGTTTTACTTCTATATTATAATATAATACGGGAGCAATCGTGCTTATTGGTTTTTATGTGTTTTATTTTACCCTGAAGGTTTCAGTTTGTGCCGCTGAAAAGATTTCCTATTATTCTTTGACAAAGTGAACTAAAAGTTGTAGATTCTTCGAAAGTTATTCATCATGGTTCGATTTTTTAAATTTAAATAATGTAGTGTCATGGGTAAGATAAACCTTTCTATAGATATTACAATAGCATGATGACGGTGCAGGTCATAAGAATGTATCATAAAAATTTTTGGAATACGTATACATCTATGACTGACGCATACGTTGTTTTAGAAAATGATTTTAACTGTTGTTTTAGTTTGCACTTTTTAAAGTATGAGTATTTTATTATATTTTAAATGTGTAGTTACATAATAATGTTCATACATTTTTCATTCCATCATTCATTTTTTATTCAAAACATGCACACCCATGGCCAGCACCAATAACACCAAGCATGCTCGATCAAAATTACTGTGTAATCTCATTCATTGACTCGCAAGAAATGCATTAACAATAGAAACGCAAAATAATACGTTCTTGTTACAATTAACTTGGAAGGTTGAGCTTCCGGGACGTTTTCAATTTCCAAAGAGCTTGGGCGTGCATGTATTAAATTAATTGGCCACCTTATTTATAGGTAGTCTTGTCAAATTTGGTTGTATTTTCAATTAATCCTAGTCGATACTCAGTGGCGCAAACATTTCAATCGATAAATGAATTTATGCGACTACAATTAATTTACAGAAGCCATTAGCAATAAGCTGGTTAAGATTTGTAGCGGAGAGTGAACACGGTGACGGTTTATTTTTTTTTGTAGATCATGAATCTATTTCGAACAATTCTATCGAGTTGAAGTACGATAACAATAAGTATTTCACGGTGAAGGGCGTGTTGGAGACAAAAAATTTTTGATTTAATATGAGGAAGGAAAGTTGTAAATAAGAATAAAATAATGCATCATATTTAACCTAAAAGAATTAAGTTTTCTAAAACTATCAGTAGTTAAAGTAGTGCTCTTTCCGGATACAAAAAATTCATTAAATTTATTTTGAACCAGTTTGCTAATATTTTACCATATGTTGATTTTTCTGTTGTAAATTGTAAAAGACAATTTTCTAACGACCCTGCATTCCAAATGAATTAATGACACTAATTCTAAAATTTGTGTATTTTTTTTAACTAAACAAGATATAAAACACTGCTAACCGACCAAAAGTCAAAAGTTTTTTCAGGAACAAATAATTTAAAATTTTCTATAGTAACACTCAATGACCGACTAATGAAGGTAAACTGCAGTGCTGGTTTCGAATGTTTTTGATTTCGTTTTTAGATTGCTTTGATTACAAGAATTTCCGGAGCTCGTTAAATTATCGATAGGAGACTCTGCAGTCCGGCTTAAATTTTATGATGCCGTCCCTAAACACCAAAGTAAATGTACAAAGGACTTTCACGGTCGATAATGCTGGTAATACGGTTGATATGTTGAAAATACATGTCCCTTAAACCTCAGACCATGAGGTCGTTTTCGTGAGAATTCCGCCGACTATTTCTGTCAAACAAATTTTGGACTAGTGTAAAATTATCAGATTTGGCTTTTATTTTATAATGATAAATAATGAGACTAATTTTAAATTTTGATCGACAACCGGTACTTTTCATTTTTGTAAGGTACAATTATTGCATGTACAAACAAATTCTGATTAAACTAGAACCACCAGTGGTAATGAAAAACACATCATAATTGTACGTTATTTTTGACTATTTCTGATATAGATGTCTTTGATTTTTACTCTTAATATTAAAAATAGTTAAAATGAATGTGTTTAAATAAGCAATATATGAAAACAAATTTAATAAATTAATATCAAAACTGAATACGAAAGTATGCAAAAATATGTAAAAATATGCAAAATAATCCCAAATATGCGACATTAGTTAAAATATGAACAACGAATTAGCGTCTGTCGCGCTAAATGCCTGAATTTATGCGAATTCCTGAAAAAGTTGATTGTCATTTTAATAATTAATCGATGTGCAAGTTCATAGATGTACCTACTTCGATTCTAGTTATCTAAGTGCTTTTTAGTCCTTAGACGTATTAATAGCACGGAGCTAACTTACCAATCAGCCAATAATTGTAACTCCATCATCAGACAGAAATGTAACTTATCTACTTATCGTAACGTTATCCAGATATTTTACTTTGGATTTATAAGAGTCTGTAAATTTGGAAGCTGATTCAGTCATAGAATATAATTAGCTTCAGTTGTAAACAAGGTATTGTGGTTTGCTCTCGGTTTGTTTTCACCTGAAATGTTTCGAATGACTGCGTCGATCGCAGCTTGTCTTCACAAGTTGATTTAAAAATAATTATAACCCTCTGATGTCATTCAGTGCGTCTGGAAAATACGACTCAGTGATCTAATGAGCGTAATTTTGTCCAAAAAAAAGCAGGGTCGTAACCAGATTTTCGGTTATCATTAGGTCTTTGTGTATTTAATGTTTGAAAATCATCCTGCAATTCGTTTATCACGTGAGAATATTTCAAATTGCCGCTGTCAGTAAACGATGTCAGGAATAAAGCCTGTTATTTCACAAAAGCTGTACTTAAAAGCGAACTCTTTATATACATTCTCGATATGATCCAGAAGCACGCCATGTAAAATTACCGTTTTTGTGGAGATTATGTGGATCAAGCAGATGTTCATTCGACTGCGAAACAATGCCGTGTTTCTAGTTTTTGCCGGTCTTTTGTGCAAAAATAGACACTTTTTCCTGACTTTGGTTCTTTGGACGTATCATTATTCATCGAATGAAAACATCCATCATTTGTCGCTTCGCTTTTCGTCTTCGTCTTTTTACTTTCGCTCCAAAAAATTACAACAATTATTGTAAGTCTATTTTCTGCGAAATTTTATTAATGGAAGAGTAGGTTATAAGTGGGTATTATTTTGAACTCACGAAGGCACGTATTTATACAAAATGTTCGCGTGTTGTAATACCCTGTACATTAAAGAAAACACGCGTCAAATGTAGAGCTTTTGCGATATAAAAGGAATTAAATAATAATCAACGTTTCAGAACCGCACGCGATATAAAATCTATGGAAAAGTTCCTTACTAGGCTAATTACTGATAACGTTCTTGAACAAACATAGCTTAATAATTTTTATTATTATCACAATGTCCATAATCTGCCAGTGATGTCCGTCGTGGAAGACAACACAATAAAAATTTTTATCTGATTCGAACAACAGTGATTATAGCAGAAAAACGCTTGCCATCACGTACTTGGATTTATCGATTAATTTCCATAATAATATCTTGCAAAGGAACTACTGTGATTCTCTCATCATTATACTTCACTCGCCTGGCACGATTGCACCTTCCGGGGGGTCTTCAGCAACTCTACGGCTCATTTTCATTACATTTACGGCGAGACATGATATTCATGTCATGTTAATGAAGGCATTTTTTTCTTTTCATTCTTCGTTACGTTGAGCATTTTTTTATTTCTGCGACTGGAGATGTATGAAACGAATGATCTTGTGTTCAATTTCCTGCACATTCTATACCATTCTCCATTGTTTTATAATTTCAATAAGGGAAATGAAAAGGACTTTTTATTCCTTTTTTTATGAATGCATATATTGTGCCTGTTTAGCATTCGAAGTTCTATACTTGCCCCTTTGTGAACGGACGAACATTTTAATGAGGAGGGAATACTTTAGTATTAATTTTCACATTGAAACTCACTCATATATATATAGGTATATATATGTAAGTATTGTTTAATAGGTATAGAAAAAAAGGTGATTATTTAATTCAGAAATTTTTTAATTATGTATTTAACATGATAAGGAAACTTTCGTAGCAGGTGCAAAGGATCAACGACTTTGCATTTCAAGAACGCAATGGCGTTTCAAATAAAACATTATTTGCAACATAATTATCACTCCATCAATTCTTTGTTCGTCGCTAATTCATTACCTACTTAATTTCTGTCTTCCGTTTAAAGTTGACTTTAACATGAAATATATTAAAACAATGTGAGTTTAAAATAAACTTAAAAAAATTGTAATAACTCCACCACAAGGTGACCTCACGTCCGCCTGTGTAATTGTAGCTTGAGCAGCAATCCCTCAAAAACTTGTTAAGTTAATACGCGCAAAAAGGTCATGTGACCAAGATAATTTATAATCGAATTGTTCTTGGAAATGCGGTCTTGCATGATTTGTTTGCATAAATTTAGTTAATAATGATAAAGTTAAATTTAAATTACGGCATAATTGTAGTGAATTTATATTTTTTTCCTGGAATGCAGGTAACCAACGCTTCTGGATAGTTCATGCTAAGGTTACATTTTTTTTTCACTGTGCTCTTTCATAGCATGCTGACCCGTATGAAAGCGCTTTCGCGACCCCCGCCTTTCCCACTTTTCGACTTTGGAGACCACCATCAAGAAGCTTCTGACTACCCTCTCGAGTCCAACACTAATCTGACTTAACCGGTGGATGGCACCGGTTCGATAGAATTTGTCTGACGAAGGAATCTGGATTCTAATTATATGAGAGCTGCCGGCACTCAGGCCTCGCCTTTGGGCCTATTATGTCTTCCTCAAGTCCATATCAGGGTGTCTTCCCGCTGGTATACTCGTCAAGCCACCCAACGGCTTGAATGTACTTGAGTAATGCAGAAGGTGGGAACTCCTTGATTTTTGCCATACTAGGCCAGATTTCCCTAGTATGGATTTTCTGTAGGAGGCTAGCGTTGGTCACTCACCAAGAGTGTGCTCAGCTGTTTCCTCTTCTTCATTGCATCAACGACAGATTGGGTCTGTGTTATGGTATTAAAATGAAGATTGTAATGTATGTGTTAATATATTTGAGGATAATCGAATACATTTTTTTGTTTAAACTTACACTTACTTCTGTTAAACTTAACGGCATACTCTCTAGCTCTATCTAAAACTAACTTGAGGATTTTATCATGCACCCTTTCATCTTTGGCATATAAAATTATATCAATGTAGATTTTGACATTGGGTATACCCTGAAAAATTTCCGTAAAGGTGCGGTGAAATATTTCTGGAGCGTTAGAAACTCCCTAGGGAAGCCGTAAAAATTTAAACCTGCCAAATGGCGTTGCAAATGTCGTTAATTTAGATGCTTCTTCAGACAAAGTGATTTGCCAAATCTTTTGTTTGCATCTAAAGTTGAAAATATTTTTGAACCCAACATCTCACTAGTGATCTCTTCAAATGTCGGTATTTCATAGTGCTTACAAGCTATGGCGTTGTTAAGATTTTGTGGATCTGGACAAATACGGACTTCTTTGTCTGGTTTATTTACTAGTACCTACTACAGGATGGACATATTCAGTGATTTCACGAACTTCTACAATTACCTCATCTTTGATCATTGTATCTATATATATAAAAATGGATGTTGGTATATATATCTGTGATCGATAGACTCCGAAATCGTTTGACCGATCACCATGAAATTTGGCACATGTAAGTGGTTTTTCATGGAGAAGGTTTTTGTGGTATCCGCTTTGCTGTAACTAGCCACTAGATGGCGCTACAGCACATCAACTTCTACACCGTTCAACCGATTCTCATAAAAATTGGTACACGTTGGCATTTGACTATGGAGAATATTTTCGCCCTATCGATTTTGCTGTAACTCGCCACTAGATGGCGCTGCAACACATCAACTTCTGTACCAATCAACCGATCCTCATGAAAATTGGTACACGTTGGCATTTGACTATGGAGAATATTTTCGCCCTATCCATTTTGCTGTAACTCGCCACTAGATGGCGCTGCAACACATCAACTTCTGTACCAATCAACCGATCCTCATGAAAATTGGTACACGTTGGCATTTGACTATGGAGAATATTTTCGCCCTATCCATTTTGCTGTAACTCGCCACTAGATGGCGCTGCAACACATCAACTTCTGTACCAATCAACCGATCCTCATGAAAATTGATATACGTTGGTATTTGACCATGGAGAATATTTTCGCGTTATCGATTTTGCTGTAACTTGCCACTAGATGGCACTGCAGCACATCAGCCTCTCTGTTAAAGTATTATGAACTTAGAGAATCAGCGGCACCCATATATCGAATACTACTATATTGCTATCAGGCCTCAAAAGAGTCCGAAAACACAACGGCAAAGCAATATATCGGACCTCTTTGTCTCTCTATAGTACCAAACAGTACTGCTCATATACTCGTACTTGCTTGATTTTTAGTCGATAACGTGACTAGATGTGTTTTGACATTTCATACGTTCGCTTCTATTTTGTGTACGTGCGCACAGACCCTCGGTACTTTTCTAGACAGAAAACAATATCTTCCGTCTCCCTTTGTCCGTGAACACCGTTTCTATGTTACTTCTGAAGAGTTAGCAAGTATTAGATATATGGCGGCACCAATGACAGCATTGTTTTCGTTGGTATTACAACAAAAATCGTATTGACCGCAAAATAAAATCATTAGTGATGTTCACTGTCTACAATCCTCAGTAATAACAAAGAGTGAATTACTAGAGATTATTGAAAATGCCATCCAAAAAATCAAACTGATTCCGCGCATTCCAATGGTTCCTACTCATTTGCCCTTTACATTCAAACGACTACAGTTTCCTGTGCGTCTTGCTTTCGCGATGGCAATCAACAAAGCCCAAGGGCAGTCTCTGCGCGTTGCCGGATTAAATTTAGGAAATCCATGTTTTTCGCATGGTCAACTGTATGTTGCTTGCTCCAGAGTAGGAATTCCAAAAACTCTGTACGTCTATACACCAAATCGAAAAACCAAAAATATTGTTTACCCACTAGCGTTACGATAGATGTTAGTATTGATTAAAATGTGTTCAAGTTGTTTCAGTTATAGTGGACCAAAAGCTATAAGGTTATATGGCCATCATAAAATTATCCCATTGTGTCGAAGTTAAGTTGTTTACAATAGAAAAGGTTTTAGGGTCGTAAATAACGTGTCCAATGGAGCTCGACCGGCTGTTGTGGTTTTGTTCAGGGACGGCTTTTACTAAATATGTAAATCCACCACTCCATTATTTCTTTACTACCTGCAGCCGCTGAGGGTTCCGAAATCACCACTCGCTTTGAAAGCCGGCCCTGTTAAATATGAGCAAGAAATGTTGAGAAGACGATTTATTGCCAACCGGGTAAGCTTAGTGCGAACCACACAAAGGGGGTACTTATTTGCGGTCAACTACTTTTATAATGGTCATATAACCTTATACCTTTTGGACTAGCATATATAGCGCATACAATAGTCAAAAATTTTGTTCATTCACGTGAATTACTAATACAAAAATGTGTACATTGTGTATACTAATGAAAATAAATGGAATAGCATCAATATGAGTTATCTTATTATTCAGTTTTCTACAACGCATTCTGCGCTCCAGACCATACATTTATATCCACATATATACAAAGTAAATATATACACAAGCAGGACAACGTCTGCCGGGTTCCGCTAGTTTAATATATTTTCCAACTTATCCATGAGTCAAAAAGGTGCTTTTCTGGAGGGTACTATTTTCGGCTCATAGTTATTTTTTAATGCGAAATCACAAGGGTTCTTTTGAATTTCCACGCCACTATATTCCGACAATAATTCTGATTTATTAATTTCTATGCTATTAACTCGGTTAGGTATTTGTACTCTTTTAACCAAATTAAGTTCTATGAATGCTGAAAGTTCTAAAATTGTACTTGACTTTGTTTCTACCACTAAAAATTCAAGTGTATAGGTTTGACTCTGGTGTACAATTTGCAGTTTGCAAGATCCATATACCTCGAGCGGAAATCCATCATAATTATTAATGCTAAAATTAACTTCTTTCAAAGGACAGCATATCTTATTTATATCAAACAAGTATTTCGGTATTACATTTACCTGGGCACCGGTATCAAGTTTAAAGTTAACTTTACAGTCAAATTCTTTAATACCAAGTTTTTGATTCCAATCTCTAGGTATTTTATTTTGTTCCTGTAGCGTATCGCTAAGATAACATTTGGCCCTTCATATTTGTTCTGTTCCAAGTATACCCTTGTGTGTGTCCATTTCTCCCATTGCATTGTGGTTGACTCGTTGTTCCCACCGTTGAATATGATTTTGTCTTGAGGGCTTCTCCGAACTTCCTCATTCCTGTTTTGTTGCAGGTGGTGCTTTTATATTAACTTTCACTTCTTCTATTTCTTTCTGTGAATTTTCTGACATTTGCTTTAGGTGTTCCTGCGTCACCTCTGCTGGTCTCCCAATTTCAATGGCCTTTCCAAGAGTCAGATTTTTTTCCCTGGGCAGTCTGTCCTTGACTCTCGCATCCATAACTCCACACTCAACATTTCTTGTCTAAATTCTCCGACTCCACAGTCCCCTGCTATTCTTTTTAAGTTTGTTACAAAGGCTTCAAATGGTTCTTCCTTCTCCTGCACTGTATTATAGAACTTGTTCCTCTCAACACTCGGGTTTACTTTTGGCACAAAATACTCCTCAAATTTGGCTACTACCTTCTTTCTGTTCTTTCTATCGTCGTCCCCTTCAAATTCGAACGCCTCGAAGATCTCCCTTTCTTCTTCTCATATGACGTGCAAAAAAGTAGCAAGTGCAACTGTGTTGCCTCTAGCATAGCATCCGGTCGCTTCCGCATATATTTTTAATAATAATAATACTGTTTGTTGCCCAACAGATACAATCCAATTACTGGACAATTTTTTATCTTAAATAATAGCAAAATAAATTAAAATAAACAATGTAAAATAAAAATGTAAATGTATATATATAACTCATATTCGTTTCCAAACTAAATTATTACCTATTGGGAGAAAAAAAAAAATCATCATACAGCTATCCTCATTACTGCACATGCGAACTAACGGTGCTTTTCTTAGCAAATTCGTTTTAGAAATTGGTTGATGAAAACAATTAAGGACAATCTATCTTGCCACCACTTATCAATTTGGAATGAAACGAGCACCGTGCTCTTCACGTCGATTCTTTAAACTAACAAATCCATGTTTCTGAAGGAGGTAATTGTAGTCTATATTTCTTTGAGGATAAAATTCATCAATCTTATAGGAAAGATACTTCAACAAGCGACGATGTACCTTCTCTACAGCAAGATTATGTATCACATAGTACGGATACCAGACAACAGAGGCGTATTCCATCTTGCTTACCACCTACGCAAAATACAGGATTTTTAACAGAAGAGGATCTTGAAAAGTTTTTGATACCCGAAATTTAAGTCCAAGCATTTTAGATACTGAGGTGGATGTGTTACTGATGTGCTCCACAAATGAAAGGCGTGAATCAAAAAGAACGCCAAGATCCTTTACCTCATTCTTCTTGCAGAGAATCCGACCGTTGATGGTACACTCTGATTTTACCACATTTATTTTTCTACTGAATGTCATTACGTAGTAACACTTATCTGCATTTAATAGTAACTCGGACTTGTTGCACCAATCTACTAATGTATCAAGGTTCCTTTGGAAGGTTTTAACATCATCACTGTTTGCAATGGGACAGTATAACTTCAAATCGTCAGCGTATGCCAAAACTTTACAGTTAAGTGAAAGCAGCAAATCATCAATGAAAATCACGAAGAGAACAGGGCCAAGATTGGAGCCTTGAGGAACACCGGATTTACTTACAAAATTGAAAGAATGGTAATCGTTATGAGTCACGTAGTTAGACCTACCACTTAAGTAGGACTCCAGGAGTTTCAAGAAGCTAAGAGCAAATCCAAAAGAACTTAATTTATGTAGTAAGATGTTGTGACTTATAGGGTCAAAAGCACTTGAAAAATCTGGACAGACAACATCTACTTGTACGTTGTCATCTAATTCTTCAGAGAGAAATTTTGTCAAAGTACAACACTATTTCAAAAAGTTTAGCAAAGTAGTATTGCAATAGTATTGCAATCCGTCTGTAGTTTTTTAGATTAGTAGAATCTCCTTTTTTGAATACGGGTGTGATTCTTTCTCTTTTCCATCTATCAGGAAATGTGGATGACATTATTGCTAAGTTAATTACAATTGATAGAGGCGTTGCAAGAATATATCTGGCATCACGTATTAAAAAACTTGGTATTGGGTCATCACCAGCGGTCTTTTTGTTTGAGAAGGTTGACATAGTATCAATTAGTTGCTTTTCAGCCACCGACGGCATAGCAAATGAGAGCTTATTTGATGTAACATAAGATATTCCAACAACTGTTTTTGGCCGAAAGACATCAGAAAATCTTTCCGCAAAAGTGTTGACAATTTCTTGTGGATCTTCACATTGTTTATCTTTATAAACTGATCTTCCAGGTATACACGTCGTACCTTTTTGTAAGTGAACATATTTCCAGAAGTCTTTAGAATTATTTTTCATAGATTCCTCAATTTGGTTTAAATACTCACGATATGCTGTCTTTATCTTTGTTTAGAAGTAGATCTAACCCTTTTAAATTCATTATAAAAAGTCACGTTAGCTGTTTTTTTCAATTTTTTCCAATAGAAACTTTTGAGTTTCAAAACCGAAATGATCCGTCTATTGTATCACGTAGGATAGGATGATTTGCTAGGTAGGAATTTAGGTACTGACCACTCGAGTATACTATACAACATGGTATAAAAGTGATCAAGTGCAACGTTGGCATCTTCAAAATTTGTAAGGAAGGACCAGTCAGTATGTACAAGATCATTCTATAACTCATTGTAATTGGCTTTCCGGAAGTTATAATGTCGATTATTATCACATTTGGAAGAAATTAAAATTCTGTTTCAATACGGAGAGCAGGATGATGGGGATCAGGTGGAACAAATGACTGTTGGTCAAGATTAACACTGAATTTTGAAATCAGTATTGGAGAGTCAAGTGAACGATTGTTGAAGTTTAAGATATTATTATACTGAGAAAGATTTACTGTTTGAGAAAAATTAGGAAAACTGTTTAATTTACTGCAGAATGCATTATGTACTACATCGTTGCTACTGTATTGAGACAATTTAAAATCTCCAATAAAATTATAACTGGTTTATCCAAGATCAAAGCGCCCAGTGCTTGAAGAAACACCTCCAGATCGATGCTAGACACATCCGATGGTATGTATACACCAATAATGAAAAAGCGAAACTAATGAACGCTACAGCAAAACATAATTATATCTATAAGGGGTACAAGATCTCTTACTAAGGACACATCAACGGCATTGTAAGTTATATGATCAGCCAGGGCTATTAAGACACCACCACCAGTTTTACTATTTATGGTATTGAGATTTCTGTCACAACGAAGCACATTGTAATTGGGAGGAAATAATTCTGAGTTGTACAATGATGAAATCAGCCACGTTTCTGCAATAATTACAATATCATAAAAACGATCCGACGCACTTGTAGTATAGAAAGTTTTTATAGTATATGTTTAGAGCAAATGGTGATCTGCCGGGCGCTCATGCAATTCATTTATAACGCATTTATGTAGTTCATTTTGCATCTTATTACGGTAATATGGAGATATTTTTCCAAGGATCAGTCGTTTTCAGGGAGTTAGATGTACGAAGTACGGACACCACATCTTCTGACGAAAAGGTAATCTTGATTGGTCGACGCCGGTCTTTCTTAGTTGGATGATATTTCTCAAGTCTGATTGGCTAAAGATCGCCCAGGTCATCAATTTTTAAAGCTGTTAGAACATCTCTTACAAACATAGCATCAGCTTCAGATTGTTCAGTTTTATTTTTATTGATTAACTCAGAGCGCCCATAAATAATGATGTTGCATTTACGCTTACCCCTTTCTGACACCTCTTGGATGACTTTTTTCTGTCTGAAGCAGCGATGCAGAAGTTGCAGTAGAAAGAGGCACAGTAGATACAGACATTTTTAATACTTTAATTTCTGTTGATATCATTCCCAATCTTGGCACAGTTCTTACAGGACCATGATAGACCCGACTTTTGATGAATTTTGCGTGCCTCTGCATTGGTTAAATCAACGCATTCAATTTTGTAAGATTTTCTGCAGAAACAGCAATTAACAATCTTACAAGAGTTAGCATTTCTGCCGCAGCAGTTGTGGATGAAAAAGAGCAAACTCACCTCTTAGTTTTTGCAGCGGTGATAAAAATTTTACACTTCCAAACCAGCCCGGATCGAACCATGCAGCTCTCCAGTACAGACTTGCTGTCAGTTAGTATGCGTATTGATTTGTTGCCGATTTCACGTTCAGCAACGATTCTAGTTCCCAGCATTATTCCCAAAAGTTTTTCTTTAGGGGGCAACCTTTTTCATAAGCTGACATTAGAGAATCTTTGATAATGGTCTCTATGTCTTCTGTCGATTTATATTCTATTGGTGTTGACTGTACGGAGATCCCCACTCTGTCTTCCATTTCTTTGTTGTATAAAGCCCAGTTCGTCAGCCTAGGCGTTCTGTACGTCTTTGTCTCTATGTCTATACATTTTAACCTATACATAATCCATCTGACTGACGCCTCTTTAGAGACGTACCGTTCCACTATCTATACTGACTGACTGACTGACTGCGCGATGTTACGAAAGTTAGTTCGCAACCTTGATTGAAAGTCTTTAGACTTGTTGCCAAAAGTTATTCAGCTGATGTTCTTCCTTCTTTCATTAGTATCTTTGCTCTGCCACAGCAGACAGTGGGCATTTGCCTCGGTACCGATGATGAGGTTTATATTACCGGTGTCACAGTGGTTCACCAACTTCACCATCTCCTACGTTGGAAATGGTTCATGTGCTCCCTGTGGTAAGTACACGGATGCTATTACCAGTTGTTCTTCGTCCTTCCGCGGGCGTACCTAGGCTAAGTGGGTACCGATAAACCTTGGCTAGTGCCTTTTTGCCTCCCGAGGCAGCGAGGCTTTCGAGGCCGAGGGGCTATTTTCCGCTGTATGGATTCCTCGCAGAACGTCTGGGTCCACGTAGTCCCAGGGTAAGATGAGGTTGGCTATCTTGTTAGATGCTCTTTTGAGTTCGACGGGACCTAAAAGATCTAGCCAGTGCATCCCTTCGAACCTCGCGGTCCCTGACCTGTAACAATTTGTTTACCTATTAGACGTGAGGGACTATGTATATGCGTCAACTGTCCTAAATTTGCACTTTAAAGAATACACCTAGTGAATCCTAGAGGAATTTAATGTCCCATCGCCTATTATAAGCGTACAGGTAACTCACAGCCTAAGCGTTTCCAATTCGAGATACCGGATCTTTAAAGGACACAAGTCTAGAAAGCTCGATGGCCCAGGTATTGGCGCAGCTCGCTTGGTAGCCAGGTTGCCACTTTCCCCGAACCGTCAAAGACACTGCGTGACGGGTGAAGATACAAATATCTTTCCACCTGCGTAACCGCTGGTTTTCTAGTACCCATTGTCGTGAAAATTAGCTGTCCAAAAATGATATACTGAATTTTGAGGTGTTTATTCACATCTTTTTTTTACAGTTCGTGTAACATGATTCTGTGACAGAAGATTCGTTCTTGTATTCAAATGGAAAAGGCGTGGTATGATAACAAAATACCGTGTATCGTGCTAAAGTATTAGTAGTAATAAAGTCACATAAAAGTTAAACATCTACGTAAAAACGTCACTATTGATAAATAATTACCGTAAAAAAGTAGTGCAAGTGTTGCTTAAAATTTGCATTGCAAAAGTGTAAATTACGCAAAACGTGTTGTAAATTCAACATGTATATATATCACGTTTTCATTCATAACATTATTATCACGGTGTTTATACATAATGTTATTTGTAATTAACGTAATTTATGTTGTAAACGTTACTCGAGATATGTCTGGACAACGAACCATGCTTTCTTACTAAGTCCAACACATTTTTCCATTTTATTAACGTTTTGTGTATTTGCTGAAACGAAATAAATATATTTTTTTAATATTATGAAATAAAATCTTTTTGAATAAATGGTCCAGGCTCACGTAACTGTGGAGTTATTTTTTCTTGAGTTATTTTTTTAGGAGATACATGTTTGTTCGCAGTTGAGAATATTTTTCAGGGGTATATATATCACGAATGCAAGTGACGTTTTCAGGTAAGAAAACAAAACCGATACTATACGCTTTGTAAAAACAAAATCGATACGTGGAAGAAATTTACCAAAAAATCTCTGCACGATTCCTGTAAGATCTAGACTTCATCGTGACTGTTTTAAATGTTTTCCGTGCTAAATTGTATTTAATATTTTCTTTCTGTGGAGACCATTTTGCCGCTACTTTCTATAATAAAAACTGTTTACATTGCACCTTAAGTGGCTATTCATCAAAAATATGAGAACTCCTAATTATTATCATTTACATATTTATGTATAATTTACTTAACCGTCGTTATACCCGCCTACAACGAGATTTACAACACCGGGGGGAATTTAAATATAATATGTGAATAAGGGACAATAAATCGTTGCTACCTAATTACAAAAAATTATAGCCGTGTCCCCAGCAACGTTAATCATTGTTAAGTTTCTAATAAATTTACACGCTATTAAGTTTAGCGACCTGGTGCTACCATAATAACACCGCTTTAATTTCTTTCGGACGAAATTCGACATAATCTCAACCTCCCGGTGCAATAATTATGTTTTTCTACGCCGAATACGAGATTTCAGTGAGATTTTAATTTTCTTTAATCATGGGCAAATGACGCATAAACATCGTAAAAAATATAACCGAGAGTCTGAGCTAATTTTACTTAATTTTTTTATGAAGTCCTTAAGGGTGAATTTTTGTGAGACTGCCTAATGGATTTTTTTACATGACGTTCGCCGTTTTCCTCACTAATTAAATTAACAAGTCGGGTGTTTTATTGCCCACAGTGAATTTACGCCTAAGAATTTACGGGAAACAGCACCGTATTGCAAATTTTTTACAGGAACTGAACAGAGAATATTACAAAAACGGGCGAGCGCTAAATAAACTTCCTATATTTTTAACTTGTTTTTTATAGCTTACCAAAGTGGAATGCGATGATAAGTTTTTAGATCGAATTCGTTTATCCGAAAGAAATCTAGTATTTTCGTCAAGCGCAGTAGTTATTACTACTTACCCATACAAAGAATTCAGCTCTTGAAGAGTGTGAAATTTGTAAAGATTCGTTGCAATTGTGGACGCGTTATAACCGTCTTCGCGGTTGTTTAATTGTGCAAACGTCTTCTCATCTGAACATTTCTTTATCTAACTAGGTATACGTTTAAACAAATATTGTTGCGCAACTGAAAAGTATGTATGTATGTACATATATACGTATACAAAAAAACTAATAAGAAACTATAATGTTTATGAAATCATTTTCGAATCATAGAATTTTACCTTCCATAAGAATTTCCAATATTTGTAGCAACTAAAGATAGCTTACTTTTTTTTGTATATGGGACGAGCAGTAAATCGTTACTTGATGCTGACTCCTCCCTCCAATTGTTGCACTTACCAACAGGCGGTTGGATTTGTGAGATATTAATCTCAATTTTTGTATGAGAATGTACACCTGTACGTGTATCGATCACCGAAAGTTTTAAAATGAAAATCATGTTTTTAGTCAGATGATTAAATCGTGTAATGTGGTACAGATATGCGCATAATTTAGCATTTTCGACGTTGTAATAGCGAATTAATTAAAAATTCTCTCCGTTTTGATTATTAGGAAACAGTAGGGTCAAGCTTGTTGCATGTTAGTAAATAGTTACAAATTTACATTTCCGAGTTAACGAGCCGTTGTAAAAGACAGCATTTGTCGTCGGCGATCAAATGAAACGATGTTTTAGTTTTACGAGGACAATATTGTCGAACACTACAATTTCTCGTAGAACAATAAAAACGCCTTCGATGCGTGCAACCCCTACAAGCAAACAGCTGTAAAGTTCGGCAGACAAGAAGCAGTTTCGGAATGTTGCCAACATATAAGAGAGGTAATTAAGGAACACAACACACCAGGGACTTCTTAAAAGACAGAAACTCTTTATGAGTGGCGTGAACGCCATTATCAAGTAATTCATATCAAACTATTCCAAAACTTTTTTAATTAGGCTACGCTGAATTACGCGCGATTTTAAAGCTGAAGTATTTAGAGCGTGAGTTTTGAATATTTATTATGACACAGGAAACGAATTTGTCGTGAATGCGAAACTTGCTAATTGGGAGGTGGTCGGAGTCGTCTTCCCCCGTTTGAAATTCTTGTTACTCGGGAAAATTTATGTTTTGTTATGTTACCGCTATGCGAACCAACATTTTAGTAGTGTTTACGATAACATAGTTACGCAGTTAATTAATACCTTATTTGTGTAAATTGTTGCGAAGCGAAGTTGCGGTTAAGTTATGACAGCCAGAGTTGTGGTTTTACTGGTGTGGAACGTTGTTTGATCGCCAGGATCCTGTCCTTTCACAGTTTACATGGTTTAGTTCCAATAATTACGACCTTTAATAATACAACCACGCTTTAACCACATTCTGACACAGTCGCAGTCAAGGGTGTCCAAATATCACGAAGCAAAACCACATCCGTGTGATGTTTGACAAAAACGATTTTTATTCGCAAAAGTTCATATGTTTTCAAAGTTCCAACGTTTGCAAATAAGTATAGTCATCTAAAGCAAACAAAAACTAAGTATTTGTAAAATTCTACAACAAATAACTTAACAAAAGTTGCTAAAAATATGTACGGACAAATAGAGAAACAACGAATGTAATATATGAAATAAAGTCGTCGAAGTCAACCTGGATGCAGCTACGAACTTAGGCAAAAATTGTAAGAGATACTAAATACTTTAACCAGTGTGTTTAGAACTTCGTTGTCTTTTTTTGCACCTCGTGGACCACTTTTCACCAACATACTTTACTTGTTATATGACTGATTTAACGATATGAAAATAAACAAAGCAAACAGTTTCATATTTCAAACACTTATTCAAAACCGTTTAATCTTGAGCAGATTCAGGTCGAATGTGGAACAAATCTCTATTGCCGTTAAGGGTGTTTATTACGTGTAGTAAATTATGTAGGTATCGCAGCAAATTCTAACCATCCAATCCTACGTGTAAACCAGGATGCGTTTATTTACACGTACATTCAATCTGATCGACTCATCGGAATGTATAAATAGTGGTCAAATCAAAATTTTTGATGAGATATTGAACCGATGAATATTCTAATATTCAAAATAGACTTATTGTCTTATATTTTTCCATATTTAATGGACACAATGCCTGAAGTACCATGATTTTTATTTTTTTTTTCGTAGAATCGTAAAACTGTTGTAAAATTTTCATGTTTATTCCAAATACAAAATAAATTGTCAAGTAATTTTATTTTTTAGTATAAAATTACTTGGTAATTTTACTGAGTGCCAAAAAACCATACCTAAAAAAATAGGTCCAAGGTTACTTGGACAGAACTTCCCTCGCTCTTGAAGTACAGTCCAACAAATTCCGCTTCTTTGAAAAATTATAAAAAAAAATGTCTAATAAAATTAATCATTAAAAAGCAGTGGTGTAAATGGCATCTCGAACAGTACCGTCCACAGACATATGGACAATATGAAATATATTCAATAGCAAATTGTTTATGTTTATGCATCGAAAGAATGTCACGCAGAAATTTGTTTAATTTGAATGAGCTGTCTCCTCAAAACAGAGGATTAAAGTTATTAATTAAGCCACAATGGAACAACATGTTTTGAATACCATTATTATTAATTATTCTTATTTGATCATGATTAAATAGGGATGTGAGTATTCTCACATTTTCTGGAAAATAAGGTTCTTAAGTTAACGAATAAAAAAATGGTCGAAGGCTATAAATACAACCCAACAAATCCAGCTCTTTAAAAAAATTATAAAATTTGATTTTACGATTTTCGTTTTGTGATAGCCTCTGTATAGTACACACCAGCGACATAAATAACACCCCCGCCGCCCCTGCGCCGTACTGACAATGTAAAATATATTTAAAGACATAACTAACGAGCTAAAATGCCCTTCAGCAATCTGAAGATCAAATGTTTATGTATGTTTATACATTGAAAGAATGTCACGTAGAAATTAGGTTGATTTGAATGAGTTGGTCTTCTCAAAACAGAGGACTAAAATTATTAATTAAACCACAATCGAACAAAATGTTCTGAATATTATAATACCTATTTTATCCTTATTTTGTAAAGACGTGCGTATTCTTTCATTTTCAGGAAAATGGGGTGACTCATTCTTAATTTGACCAATAAAAAATTTGTGATGACGTCATCAACATGGGTAATACTAGTCACAGCACAAAAGAAAAGTAGTCACAGCGTATTACCAATGCAAGAAAAAAGTTGAACGTTATTTCGACAGAACTTTCTTAGCCCCTACAGTACAGTCGAACAAATGCAACATCGAAAAATTATTATTAACTTTAACTTTGAGAATATTTTTTTTTCATCTTTACAGCTAGTTTTTCCATATACTTGTTTTTTGATAACGTCATTAACATTTTAGCCAAGGACACATATATCAACTCCTTAGAGTTTTGATACCCTTGGGATCCTCGAAATCTTTGAAAATTAGAGAAGACTTTGAACTGTCCCAGTATTTGGAATTTTTTCACAAATTCAGTAAAATGTTTAGAATTTCTAGAGTTGAGTACCTAAATTTTTGAAATTTACAAAAGTTCCAGATTTTCTAAATGTTATAAAAATATCAGTCTTCGGATATGCCAGGATTCAACATTTTCCTCAATCTTCAAAATTTCCAGATTTTCTAAAATTAACAGACCACAAGAGAATCTTTTAAATTTTGGCTTTCTTTGGACTCTTTAGAATCTCTGAGATTAGGGTGTTCAAGACTCCTAATACTTGTAGGATTTATAAAAATTAATGGAAGAATTCTTCAGATTTTTACTTTAAAATGTCTGTTAAGAGTTCATGCGTTTTTTACTAATTATAGTATCTTTGAAATATTTCGAACAGAATTTTAAAAATGTTTTTAACGTTTGAGTCTTTCAGAGTATTTAGAACCTTTAGAGTTATCAGAGTTCTTATAATCTTAACAATCTTTGGAAATTTGCGATACTTCAGAATTACTAGAAATTTGATAAATTTTAAATTTTTTTATAATTTCTAGGAACATTAATCATTCCAAGATTTTTACAATGTTTGAGATTTTGTTGTTCCTTCTATTTAGAACCTAAAATTTTGGTTTATTTAGCATCACTATTGTCTTTGCAATTCGCAAATTCAAGTGTATGAAAACTTCAACATTTGGAAAATTTGGAATTTTTAGACTATCTACAATCTTAAGATTGTGTAAACTTTTGAAATTTTGAGATTTAATTAATTTTTGGGAATTTTCGTAATTTGCAAAATTTTCAAAATTTCCAGAATGTTCAGAATTTTCAGATTAGCCCAATTTTTCAGATTTTCCGGAGTACACAAAACGACCAGAATTGCCACAGTTTCTACAATTTCTAAAATTATCAGACTCCAGTTAGACAGAATTTTGACATTCAACTATTTCCAAGATTTCTTGGTCTACCATATTTTTCCCACACTTTGTAATTTTTTTTCAGATTTTCTAAAATTTATAGATCTCAGGAGTCTAATTCTTGTAAATTTTTAGAATCTCTGGAATCTGTCAAGTATTCGAAACAGAATTTTAGCGTATGATCCCTTAGAGTCCTTAGAGTCTTTAGACCCTTTAGAGCCTTTAAAATCTTTAGTCTTTAGAGTCTTTCCAATCAATGGAAATTTTGAATATTTTGGGAATTACTAGGAGTTTTATAAAGCCTATAATTTCTGCAATTTCTAGGATCATTAATACCGCCAAGTCCTTTAAAATTGTGAAATTTTATCGGATCTTTTTTATATGTAGAACATTAGAACTTTAGTTTGTTCAGAATCTTAAGTGTCTTTACATTTCGCAATTTCCAGTGTATACAGCGTGTTATAGAAAGGTACGTACAAAATAAAATCGGCAATTGGTATCGAAGTATGGGTGCTAAAAAAAAAAAAAGTTCAGGTAAAAGTGTTCTCCTTTTGAAGATAAAAATTATTAAAATTTACATCCGAATTCGTTGTACGCCCCTGATAAAAAGGTCATCTTTCGTTTCTATATCAACAAAAGATATTATTTTTTATTATTGTTACAGTTGCTATGACTTACGAAAATAAATTAATTTTACCTATTTGTCCTTCAGTAGCGTCTAAAAAGGTTGGATAAGGGTTAATTTTCCCCTTATAATTTTGATAACACAAAATAAGTTTTTCAGACTTCTTAGACTTTGGGAAGAACTGTCAATTTTGTTGTACGTACCTTTCAATAACATCCTGTATAATCCGTGAAAGCTTTTATACTTTCTGAATCTTTCAAACCACTGGAAAGCTTGGAATCTTTAGAATCGCTAGAATCTAGAATCACTAGAATTTCTATAATCTTTAGAGGTTTCAGATCTTCATTATTTTTAGATACTTTTTTATCATTTTTCAAAATTTTAAATGTTTGGAATCTGTGAAATCTCTGAAATCCCTTTAGAATTTTTGGAATGCCGACTTCTCAGGCTTTTTTAGTTTTTTGAAATTCATGAAATCCTTATAGTCCTTAGAATGTTTGGCATCCTTGAAAGTCTTAAAACCTTTGAAGGGCTAGAATATTTGAGACTTTCACAACATTTGAAATTATTTCACAAATTCGGTCAGAATTTTAGAATTTCTCTAATTTCTAGAATAAACATTGTACATATTTTACACTTATGCGGCAAAATTGTAAGATTTTTTATCAGAAAAATTTTGGTTAGAATTTTACCATCCACGCGATATTCCTACTATACATACAAAAATTGACACAATCCGCGGAAACAACAGACCTGCTTCGTATTCTAGACTTCATAAAACGTCAATTTAATCAGTAAAATAAATTGACTCATTCATTAATTTTTATGAATGACCCTGTATAAGAAATTTAAAAACTTTTAATGCAATGATAAATCACAATTTTGCTTAACTTTACCATGATTACGATAACCTTAAAATATTCACAAGATTTCAGAGCAATAGGTTTTGCAGTTTCAAAGTTATATTGCAAAACATTGTTATTTTATTCCGTTTTGAATTTTTTCCAAAAAATCTGGATGTGTAGGGTGAAAATTCAGACGGATTTACACACCACAAATGCAGGCGTATCTTCTTTTGCAAAATTAAAACAAATTATTATAAATTTTGGATATGACGTCGTCCCATTGGTGGTGAGGATGATTAGCCAAATTTTGGTTAGCGTTTAACCATCTACATAATATTCCTAATATACATACAAAAAATGACAACAATCGGTTCAGTAGTTTCGGTGATTACTTGTCTAATAAAAATAGAGGCAGACACCAGACCAACAGACAGAGAGGCAGACAGACAGACAGACCGAAACGGGAAACCATTTTTTTCGTACTCTATACGTCATTAGTCATTACTATCTGCAATAAATAAGCTAAACGTAATTAGAGTACAAAAAATGACAGCTGATCAAAAATCTAATGTTGTAGAAGTTATAATAACTTTTTTCTGTTCTGAAATCAGAGAACTAGAATTTATATTGGTAAAACTGAAGGCAATTGTTTCTGCAATTTTAGACCTTATCAATGCATTGTAAAAATTGTAAAATTAGTAGAGAAATCCAGGTTTAAAAACTTTTTCTGTGATTGTGCCTTGTATGGTAAGAATCATCATATCTTAGAGAGTATAATTTGAACTTTTTTTATCACCTTGTAATATTTTTTTTTTACAACCACCAATCATTTTCTACTTGTAAACTCGATATTATGCTCTCGAAAACAAAAGTGTTGAATCTTTAATTTTAAGTTTGATACTTAATACTGTGCACCCACAAGTCATTCCCATTGAGCTACGCATTGCTTTGGGATGAAGAAAGTCCATTCCAAATTCTGATGAAACGGTCATCTAAAAGTCCCACTATTGTGGGTGGTGGGAATTCCATCACTATTCCATATTCAATACAACCATTCTCCACAAGATGGCATATAGAAGTAGTTTGCATTTGATATTACGAATTATAGAAATCTGCATTGTCGTCTGACTTCAGATGTCACTGTTTTTACATATATGACATATATACCGTGCGGTTATTAATCTTTTTCTCAGGTTGGCAACATATTTAAAATTGTATGATAGTATACTTATTGTCAAATTTAAATTTTGGGCACCAAGTTAGTAGCTACCGCCTTCTCATTGACAACTCGAAACTGACATGCTAAAATTGCGGCCAATAATTTAGAATTGCCAACTCAAAAATTTTCTTCAATCATTAATAGTCACCCAAGATTTTACTAACACTTTCTATTTCTTGTCTTCTGATTTTGTCGTTTAATAAACTGTGTTGAATTTTCTCTATACTATTTAATATTTTTTACTTCCCGAGCGTAAGCAAAGGAAGTATTGTAATCGAGTCCGTCGGCCGACTCTCTACTTTTACGTTTTCTCGATCTTTCATGACCCCTAGAAGACGAAGAAATAGGTCTCCCATTTCCGTCTGTCTGTCCGTCTGTCCGTCTGTCCGTCCGTCTGTCCGTCCGTCTGTCCGTCTGTTGTCCCGGATTTTTATTAGACAGATAATCTCCGAAAGTACTGGGCCGATTGTTGTGAAATTTTGTACTTATATTAAGAATATCATGTAGATGGTAAAACGCTAACCAAAATTTGTCTAATCATCCCCACCGCTAATGCGATGACGTTACTTCAAAATTGTACATAGTAAATGGGTTTTCAATTGTATAAAATAACATAGTCCTACACATGTAGTTTACAACTCTGAATCGACTTTTCACCCGAAACGTCCAGATTTTTGGAAAAAAAATCAAAATTATAAAACAACATTTTGAAATTTATTTTTAATCTGCTAACCAGAATACTTTGAAATGTTGCAGATGTTTTAAGGCTATAAAGAGCATCATAAATCTTTAGTCAAAAAATATTTGCTTATCCCCTCCAAAAACTTGATGACGTCAGCTCAAAAGTTTGTGGAATAAATCATCTCTAAAATGTACAAAATATGATGAGTCTGTACTTGTGATCTATCACTCCATTCATATTTTTTGGATTTGCATATACAGGGTGACTCAAAAAAATTAATGAATGCGTAAATATATTTTATTGATTTAATCAGGAACTACAAAACCGAATGCTCTGAAATCTTGCAGATGTTTTAAGGTCATAAAGAGCATAATAAATGTTTAGTAAAAATATATTTGCTTATCCCCTCCAAAAACTTGATGACGTCAGCTCGAAAGTTTGCCGAATAAATCATATCTAAAATGTACAAAATATGATGAGTCTGTACTTGTCATTTATCACTCCATTCATATTTTTTGGTTTGCATATACAGGGTGATTCAAGAAAATAAATGAAAGCGTAAATTTATTTTACTGATTTACTCAGGAACTACAAAACCGAATGCTTCGAAATCTTGAAGATATTTTAAAATTATCATAAGCATAGTAAATTTTTAATCAAAATGTATTTGGTCGTCCCCCCTAAAAAATTTATGACGTCACCACAAAATTTTGCTGAATAAATCCTATCTAAAATGTACAAAATATGGTGAGTCTCTTCTTGTGATTTATCATTCCATTCAAATTTTTTCGATTTGTATATACAGGGTGACAAAAAAATTAATGAATGCGTAAATTTATTTTATTGATTTAATCAGGAACTACAAAACCGAATGCTTTGAAATCTTGCAGATGTTTTAAGGTTATAAAGAGCATAATAAATTTTTAGTCAAAATATATTTGGTTATCTTCTACAAAAAACTGATGACGTCAGCTCAAAAGTTTGCCGAATAAATCGTATCTAAAATGTACAAAATATGATGAGTCTGTACTTGTGATTTATCATTCCATTCATATTTTTGGATTTGCATATGCAGCGTGACTCAAAAAAATTAATGAAGGCGTGAATTTATTTTATCGATTTAATTAGGAATTACAAAACCGAATGCTTTGAAATCTTGGGAATATTTTAAAGTTATTATAAGCATGGTAAACTTTTGTTCAAAATGTACATCGACTTTAACATTACAGACCTGCATTTGTTTTATGCGATCACTTGGTTCCGCGAATGTGAAATAGACATGTTTATAATCAACCAATTGTGAATTTCACCGTCAAGAATTAAAATAAAACCCAATGTTTTATATAATAAGCGGAAGTCGAAGCAATAAAACCGATGGTCGTTTTGTTTACAGTTTCTCTGTTTGACTCTCACGTATGCTGTTACGCTTGTCATCTTAAATTAAGAATGTTTATACATAAACGATTTTCAGTTGCCGTATACGTGAGTAAATTGTTTCGTTATTTTATTGATTATAAAAAATCAATATTCAAAACGACCCAATTCATTTTCCCGAAAATTTGGGAATACAATAATTTTATTCTTAGTATTACACTACATCAATCCCAACTGATATACGTGTCCTTGCAAAAATGTTGACGTCATCGCAATTTTTTTTAAATTCCCACTACAAAAATGTAATGAGAAAAAAACACAATAGCCATGCAGTCGTCAAGTTTCCGACAGCGAGGGAAGTACTGTCTAAACTAGACCAATTTTTTACATTTGGTGATAAATTCAGTTTCAATTCTATATTAAGTATGCTGTAGTTTTTCTTAACAAAAATGGTAACTCAGAAGGTTGAGAAGTTAAATATTTTGATGACTGAAGTCCAAGTATCTTCGTTCATCTTTTGGCTATGTACTTGCATTATTATAGAAGCTCGTCTCATTTGTTGAAGTTTAAAGAACTGGATAAAACGTAAATGAAAAGTAATTAATTAAATATTTCAAGAGTTAACGTATCATCGAACAGTCATTGACACTGTCCTTACGTATTTAACCCCAATGCGATTTTTATCAGACATCGTGGTATACTGTAACCTGTATTGTTTTAATAAATTTCTGATAATAGCTATCAGAACATTGTATTAAGGGTTGCCACTCATCTATTCAGCTCTCTCCTTTCGAGTACTGTTGAACTTTGAGAAAAACCAGTAAAGTTTACATTTTACGTTTTCATTTACCCTTTGTAACAACTAGCACTCTTAATTCAAGATCTCCTTTCTAATCAAGCTTTAAATTATGAAACTAGCTATAATATAATTTAAAGTGGACAATCGGATCCTCATTAATACTTCGTGAAAAGAATACTTTTAGACTGATTGTGTTCTAGTTTTTATAGACCACGTTTTCCACCTTGATTGATTAACGAAACAATAAAAAATTAACCTGTTTTAAAGCAGAAAAATATCCTTACTCAACAGCAAAAATTAAATAAAACTTTTTTGACGAGATTAAAAATTGAACATAATTAGAAAAAACATTAGTAGGTACTTACTATTAGTTACAATTATATTTCAACAAAGTTGACAATTTCAAATTTAATATACTCGTATACTCCTCCGCCTAAGGTTTGGTCATAAACGATTACAGCTTAAATAGTCTTAGTTATACATGCTGCAGTGAATAGCAGAGTAACAACAGCTATAGATAATTAAATCTACGTTTTTCTAAGACCCGCTGCAACAAAGAATTAAATTACAGATTCAAACGCAAAGTACGAGAAAATACCACACTTTTTTGTGTATAGATGTTCCCATTTTCTTTTATAATTACTTTTTCAGTGAGCTTTACTGCGTTTAACCGAGATATAAAAGCTTAAGATGCATCTGCTTCCCTCACAAAAATAGAATAAAAGAGTGAACGAATTCTCCCGCAAATCATTTCAACTATTCCGCGACGGAAATATAGATAGTTGAAATGAAAAGGGAGCCCTTTCTAATGCTAGAACTGTTGCTAGCAGTAAGAACTGATGTCATAATTATAACTTAACAATAAAATAGCGTGCTTAAAGCACATTAAAGGTCTTGAATAATGTAAGATTTCAACTGATGAAAAGGGCGAAATCACGAAGGAAACATTGCCACAATTTAGGTGCATTTAAAAAAGAAACAGACAATTAAAAAAGGGGGAATAATTTTTAATAAAAGCCGACGTAATTAAATTCGTAAATTGTCCGCTTTTATGAAACTGCTGAGCTCTCCTAGCTAATATTTCGTCAGTTCAGTTGGTGTCAACAGAAAATTGCTTTGAATAGAACAACACGAAACTGTTTTCATTTCGCAGGTGATATTTCATTTCATACCGAGAATAGTGTACAACATTGCCGAAATTAAAAAATTAAACGCAGGAATAATAAACTACAGAGCGCGTACTACGTTCCAGCATAATTAAGATTAAAGTTGAGTGATTGTAAATTGGAATAAGTGAAAAACTATAACGATCAACATACTTTTAAATAGCAAGGCGTACATTTTTACTCAAGTGAAATGTAGTTTGGAATCGGATCGATGAATTTCTGAATGAGAATATTTCATTTATTAACATCAAAACTCTCGAAGTGGGACATTATGAAAAGAAAAATAGTGTTACGTTTGAAATGTGAATAAAATCGGCGTAGGTTAAACTCAACAATTTAGTTCTTAATAATTCGATTTTACACGACTATTATGTACAAATAATTTAACTGTGTCAGTGGAATGTTGTTAATAAAGACGGCACATGAATACAAAAAAGGATTTTAGCTAAAATAATTTCAGACTTGAAGGTTACGTGTTTATAGAAATAGGTTACATATAAATAGAAAATAGGAGGTGTTTTATGTAAAAACTCAAATTCCTTTTGTTGTAATATTTAAGAACTGCGAGATTGCATTCTCACACACTTGTTTTCCCTGTCCCCAAACTCCTATCGAATCGAGGTAGATGCTCTTTCGCATTATTCATCATGGTCCAAACAATACCAGTTTAAGTTTCTTGCATAGAAACGAGGCACCCTATAAATAAGCGAAAACAAGCGTGAACAAACAACAATTTAAAAGCAAAAGCTTTGGAAGCATCCACAAAGCCAAGGCAAAAGATTCTTTAAAAATAAAACGTATATGAGAAGTTATAAACTAACTGCATGCGAGTCCCGAGTGGAATATTACTTCCATCCAAAGAATCTTCGATACCATTACATCATCGAGCAATTTAAAATTAAATTGGAGGAAATGAAACAAAAAGGCATACAAAGGATATTTATTGTTATTAAAATTACAGTTTCTTGAAGCTTTTAATTATGTTTCTTTGACGTGTCGGAGCTTTATTGTTAAGGGTTGTTTTAATGAAAATAGCACATTAATCATGGCGGAAAATGGAAATAATGTTAATAAAGCTCGCAGGAGCTTTGCTAAATTAATTCTGCAGTTTTATCATCTTAATTTTTGTCTAGGACGGGCGTGTAGTTTCCATAGACACAGAGGAAGTTTTCCGCATTTTTCGTACAGTTTTTGAATACTTTTACAATAATAATATTACTCTCAAGCAATTTAAGACATTAGTTTATTGCATATTTACCAAAAAATCGACAATAAGGACAGCGTGTTATTGAGTGAATGTACTATATTTTCTTTGAAAGCTTAGCAGTAATTATCTATACTTTGGTTGACTTTTGTACATAGTGGGTGCCTCATTCGTTTAATATGTGGCCTAAGAAATTTATCAAAGAAGGACATATAAAAGGACGCTATTTCTTAATCAGTGAAAATATAACTGAAGGAAATTGGAATTTTTTTGGTGAATGTGCCGCTAAAGGAGGATAAAAGGAGTTTCATGCTTAAATTGTGCATATCATTTTCCACATACTCTTTAGAATTCTAGATCACACACACAATCGTAAAGCAACTGAATCTTGCTGAAGCATAATGTAATTTCCCACTAGATTGAAAATTCTGGTTTTTAACTAATTTGTATGGATAATTTGGTAAATTTCGACAAAAGAAAAAAAGTTCAACTCGGTTAAATTCTTACTAATAAAAAAAAGTTAAATATTTAAACAAAACTTCTCTTGACCCTCGCAGTGTCATTACTAACACAAAATGTTTGTAATAGATTCTAAGTTAAAATAAAAATAGGGGTGAATTATTAAAGAAGAAAATTCTTATGATGACTTCGTCAACTTTTTACAGGGAAAAGTAACAGCATTTTTCCCAGCAGGCAGCACTTTAAAAATGCTTGTTGGTTAAAGTAAAATTGCCAAAATTGATATCGTATCTTGAATAATTTATAGTAAAATCCTTTTGTAGTTTGTCAGGTTTGACAGTAATCTTTACGACGTTGTTGCAGCATTTTTAATGTAAATCTAATGGAAGTCTCTAATAGTAATCTATTTTAGTCCAACGAAAAGGTGAAAATTAAGGCTCAGCTCTCAGGGGTGACACTGTAAGCCAAATTAACAGAGTGTAAAAGGTTTAATCTTCTCAGATAATCATAAGACCTTGGTTAACTTCTTTGACTGTACTACTAAATTATGTAGAGGCATGTGCTTCTCCGGAATATTTAAAAATATGCATATTTAGATATGCGAAAAGCAAATTTACGTCCGTGTATGCGGCGTACGCACAACAAAATGAAATCTCTTTTCTTAGAATATTCCGTATTGCTACTAAATAATTCTCTGTTCCGGTGGAGGTAATAACGAATGGAATTTAAGCTTCTCCATTAAACAAAAACCGCAAGTCACGTCTGTCACTTTTTTATTCGACTTGAAACATGTTTCTTTAGCATTACATATTCAGGATCTACGCAGAAATCCAATTCCGGTAGAAATTTCAAAGTTTATATTCATAATAATAATAGCAATTTAGCAATAATGGCAACATGTACAGAGTTAAGTTCGAGTTTACAAGCAAAGTTTTTATATTGGAAACCTTCCTTCAAACTTTTGCATAACTCATAAAACACGATATACTCACGGTTACGGTCGCAATTCCCCAAATTATAATGCTGCAAAACTTTACAATAAACTTTTCTTTTTTCCGTGATTTCGACCGACAATGCGACAATAAACTTCTAAAACATTCATTAGCCGCAAAGACGACGCGCTTTTAGCTATTTGTCATAAATTATGGCTACTTTAATCAGATTAGCTTTGTAGTTTATAGACGATCTTAACTTGCACTTTATCTTTTTATAATATAATTTTAAACAAGTAGTTTCCGCTCCTGCTGATCACAAGTTGAGGATATTTACGATTACGAACTAAAGTGGCTCACTGTTCATAAAATTTTACTGTGTCTGGTTGTACAATGCATGAGATTTATCGCCGAAAGGATTAAGTTTATTTAAATATTTGTCTTGATAATACTCGGCAATATTTCCATAGATTTCTTTCTCGTGGACAATAAATCAAACGATAACTAGACTCTTGCAATTTTACATTTACGCCAGGTGAAGTAATTCGCGAATAAGTAATTTTGGTAAACTGCACGCAAAATCGTCAGTTAAGGATTTTATCAAGGGGGTTTTTACTCTAAGCTTATTACAATGCAAGTTTCATTCACGTCATAGTTGATTAATGGTAGCGGCTTCGTGTTACTTAAGGAATTTAATGACAAATTATGGTGTAGATGTGGATTAGATATTTGCCGGTTGATATCTGCTGGCGATGTATGATCTTCCATTATTTCACTTGTACCAACAGACAGTTAATAAATAATCATCCCGACGACACGGAGGACAAAGAGAGGAGAACAAGTACCACAAATGTGTGTGTCACCGCAATTTATTTGCTTGTGGGAATAAACACAAGGATTTAAAACAGTACATTATAAAAAACACGAAAAAGGTAAAAAAGTACGAATACGAAATTAAAAACTAAACAGCAATATATCTATTTGTAAAAACGTTCTCAATTTGTCAGGACTACGAAATTTGCAATTTTCCAGCTGCTGCAAACTTGGCTTATTCTAAATAAATGAGTTTATTACATTTTTTTAATTTAATTATAAAGCGGTGTCTTACAACGTTAAGTCAAAAATTTTTCCTGGGTTTAATACATGTGTTTGTTTGGTTTAAGGATTCTATTTTGTTTTCAATTGCAACAGAATCAACGGCGTAAATAGCACTTACCACAAGAACCATTGAACTGTGAAGAAGTGACGGTGCAAAAATCATTCATTCAATAATGATGTAATAATTAAGTTATCTAAGTTGTAGCAATTAAAATACACGGATTATTAAATATATTATAAACAAATAAGTTTTATATGTACAGTTTTAAATTTAATTTTTCTGCGTGAAGACCTGATGACTGATGAACGATATATTCTTAATATTAATATAAAATATTAATTAATAATATTAAATTCCACATGTGGGAAGAAACAGTACTTTTTTGTTTCTTTGACATATTAACAAGCTATTTTGGACAGTCCTCCTTTTAACCAAAATCAAACAAGAAATCAACAGTAGCTTGTTATAAAGTAATTAAACTACTAACGTCATTTTTGAGAGTTGAGATTTTATGTCTTTCTTCATCTGTTTGTACTGAGCAATGTATGCTCTATGAATCTAGATGCATATTTTTTAAACTACAAAAAATACGTGCCTAGCAAGTGGTTTTCTAAATATTTCGTACGTTATTAGTATTTTAACATTTGTTAAAATAACTTCTCGACTAAATTTTATTTAATAACGTTTTATCTTGTTTCAGGTAAGAAATCAACACGTAGAGTTACCAATATCCAACGTAATAGATGTAAGTATTTAGACAAAAATAAAAGATTGAATCAGATGTGAAAGTAGTAACAGTCTCAGGTAATTAAGCTTTATTGTTCAGCATACTGTAGAATGACAGTTTACTTCCTTTTGATGTCATACAGAAAACCAATTTTATTTTATAGGTCCATTTTTGGATATATATAAATGAACTGCCACCGATAGCGTAAATAACACTGGCGTAATTATTGTAAGCGAAGTAGATAGGGCAACCTCGTGCTAGCCACGTAAATAGGTTGCTAAGCTCGTAAATGTTACTTACGCTGCCAGGACAAAAAAGTAATGAATGTCAAAGAAATGTCAATATTTCCTTTTACTAAAAAACTGCGATACACCTGCAGTTTGTTTTATAATTATTTATTAATATTAACTATAACAGTACAATTATTACTAATATTTACTAGAGGATTATTTTTTCAGTTTGAAGTTATTTCAAAAGTATTAACGGTCACACTTTTATCAACTGAATTATCTGTAATTTCGGCGTCTTCAACAACTTTATTCTGGAGGGAATCGGCAATGTCTGTATATTTTACGAATCAGCCAAAAAACTAGCTGACGTTCTTTGGAAAGAGTGACCTGTGTATTGGGCCACATTTTAGGACTTTAGAAATCCTGTTATTTGATTTAGAACGTTTGAGATAGTGTGTTTTCCCACCACATTTACATTTACATTTACACACCTACCACACTCGTAGTGATAAAAAAAACGTTCATCTGCAGCATTTTTTGGTCTTAGCTGAGCATAGTTACGTATATGTGGAAGCCGATCTACTGCAGACTCATCGTTTCTTGTAATGACAAACTTTCTTCTTTTTTCGTCTCCAATATTTTGACTAAAACAAGATCGACTTGGAATTCAAGGTCCTTGAACAACATCCTATGCAATTCGTTAATCCGACACGCTTCGGCTACCCCTTTGATAGCTACCAGTTTCATAATCACATAGATTCCTTCTGGAGCTTGAGAAAGAAATTTATCGATATCTTTGTTTGAAAAAATTAGGGACCTTCGTGGCTGGTACCCATCATTTTTCCTCTTCAAAAAAGCTTGTAATCAATTGAATTTAAAAACATCCAAGTTCTTCTTCACAGATAACGTTAACTTTAACATTGAGTACTCACCATAAACTGCTAGGAAACTTGTGGACTTCGGGTATTTCCATAAAATAGGCCAGCATTAGGCTGTTCGAGAAACTTCCCAACAATAGGACATGTTCCTAACAAAGCAGTTTTTTGCATTTTGACAATTTTTGAATCATTTAAGTGTAAATATTTCAGATTCTCAACTAAATTGTTTGGTAGTGCACCTACATTGGAGATAGTTAAAGGTGGAACTGAAATTTTCTCAAGATTTGGTATTGCTTTTATTTCTATTGATAGTAGATATTTTGAAATTTTGGTGTGTTATGTATGTATTATTTTTCTCAAACAGTAAATCTTTCTCAGTATAACAATATCTTATACTTCAACAATCGTTTACTCGACTTAGTTCTCCCCAATGCTGATTTCAAAATCTTAATAATATAATCTTGACCAACAACCATTTGTTCCACTAGATCTCCATCATCCTGCTCTGCATATTGAAACAGACTTCTTAATTTCTTCCAAACTCCCACGGTTTCCATGTAATAATAATCGACGTTATAATTTTCGGAAAGACAATTACAATAAGTTATACAATGACCTTCTTCATACTGATTGGTCCTTCCTTACAAATCTTGAAAATGCCAACGTTGCACCTGGTCACTTTTATACCAAGTTGTATAGTATACTTGAGTGGTCGGTACCAAAATTCCTAGCTAACAAATCATCCTATCCTACGTGGTACAACAGACGGAAAGAACATCTAATACGACTTTTTATAATGAATTTAAAAGGCTTAGATCCACTTCTACACAAATGATAAAGACAGCATATCGTGAGTATTTAAACCAAATTGAGGAATCCTAAAGACTTCTGGAAATATGTTACTTTCAAAAAGGTACGACGCGTATTCCTGGAAGATTAGTTTATGAAGATAAACAACTTGAAGACCGACAAGAAATTGTCAATGCTTTTGCGGAAAGATTTTCTGTCGGCCAAAAACAGTTATTGGAATATCTGATGTTACAACAAATAAGCTCTGATTTGTCATGCCGTCGGTAACTGAAGAGCAACTAGTTGATATTATGTCAACCTTCTCAAACAAAATGACCGCTGGTGATGACCAAACACCAAGTTTTTTAATACGTGACGCCAAATATATTCTAGCAAAGCCTCTGTCAATTCTAATTTATTTAGCGATAAGGTCATCCACATGTCCTGATAGATGGAAAAGAGCAAGAATCACACCTGTATTCAAAAAAGGAGATTCTACTAATCTAAAAAACTACAGACCGATTGCAGTACTATCAAACTTTGCTAAACTTCCTGAAATAGTGTTGTATAAAAATATCTTTGTTGATGTCCAAAGTCATGTATCTGTATTCCAACATGGAATCTGGCCTGGTCGATCAACAGTTACTAATTTGTGTACTTTGACACAATTTTCATCTGAAAAACTAGATAACAACGGACAAGTGCATGTTATCTCTACATATTTTTCAAACGCTTTCGATTCCATAAATCACAACATCTTACTTCATAAACTAAGTTCCTTTGGATTTGCTCGTAGTTTCTTGAAACTGTTGGAGTCCTACTTAACTACGTGACTTATAACGGTTACCATTCTTTCAATTTTGTAACCACATCCGATGTTCCTCAAGGCTCCAATCTTGGCCCTCTCCTCTTCGTTTCATTGATGAGTTGCTTCTTTCACTTAACTGTAAAGGTTTGACATACGCTGATGATTCGAAGTTATACTGCCCCATTGCAAACAGTTAAAACCTTCCACAGGAACCTTGTTGCAATCTTGTAGAAAACTTACAGCGTCGCTTCTTAAAGTATCTTTCCTATAACATTGATGGATTTTATCCTCAAAGAAATATAGACTACAATTATCTCCTTCAGAAGCATGGATTTGTTAGTTTAAAGAATCGACGGGAAGAGCACAGTGCTCGTTTCATATCCAAGTTGATAAGTGCCAAGATAGATTGTCCTGATTTGTTGGAAAGAATCAATTTTCATGTACCACGTGTCGCGTCTCGCTACATCGCCACTTTTCGTCAATATTTTCAATATTTCTCTTTAATTTACCGTTATTTTGATAGACAAGGCCGTCCACTTTTTTTTTAATGGAACATCCAGATTTTTTTCACATTTTCTGATGCAAAATTGCAAAATAAAAAACTACTTTCAGAAATTATCATAATAATAATCTGAGCGAATTGACATCATGATCAAGCGTGGAAATGGCCAAGTAAAAGACTTACCAAGAAGTGGACGTCCAAAAACAGCAACCGATGAAACCCAAATGTTTTATCAAAAAATCAAAAAAATCATCACGTGCCTACAACGGAATTGGGACAAATTCATTAGATCTCCCAAAAATCTGTTTACAAAATTCTAAAATCTGCAAAAATGAAACCTTTTAAAAGGCATATCGTGCATGAGTTGAGTGAAGATGATTGAACCCTTTTATGAAATAATCACAGAATTTATCAATCACCAACCTGATGGGGTGAATTAAATAGTTTTTTGTGATGAACCAATAGTTTGTCTTAATGATACTGTTAACAGACACAATTGTCGTTACTAGTCAACTGAAACCCTCAAAAAGTGAATGTCTGGCCTGCTCTGGTTGGAAACCACATAAGTAATAGGCTAATAGGACAATTTTTCATAAGGGAAAACTTAAATGGTCAGGTCAGGTCAGGTCAACAAATTTATTGAGGAACGATTCTACACAAAAACCTTTGGTTCTAACCGAAAGGAGCTTCTTCACATTTTACCCGTAATGTTCGTGATTATTTGAACAAAGTTTTTCCCGCACGCTGGACTGTACGAAAGCTAAATTTTTTTCTTTTGAAGTCTCTTAAAATGTCAAGTGTATTAAAAACGACCAAATAAACGTCAACAGTTAGAAGAACGTATATCTGAAGAAACATACCGTATTATGCCACAACAGATACATAATTCGTTGAGATATTTTGTTGATCGATTACATCACTGCCAAATTGTAAATGGAGAACATTTATTGTAGTCTCACTCATAGTTTACTGTATATTAGTGGTTTCAAATATGACGTGATTTTACAATATTAGGTGTTTATTGTGATTTTTTTTTCTATTGTTTGTATCAATAGAAATAAACATGTTGATAATTTCTGAAAGTAGTGTGGTATTCCTCATTAGAAAATGCCAAAAAAATTTGGGTGTTTCATTAAAAAAAAAGTGGGCGGGGGTGCCTGTCAAACCGAAAGCTATAAAAAGAAGAAAAATGTAATCAAGTCGCCATGTTTAACTATATATCCACACTAAATTTCAAAAAATAAGCTTTTCAAATAACAAAGTTATTTAACTGTTCCGGGACTTTATACTAACCGTACCTATATAATATAGAAAGAATAGTAATAATAATATTAATAAATTTTGTAAATATGTGAAGTGGAAAGACTACCAGACTATCAAATTTGGCCAACTACAGGCTAAACGTTCCATAAATTACGATTGAAAGTCTCATCTTTTGCTGTACCATCATAATATGAATATAATTTCAAAACGTTTTGGATGTATCGCGCTTTTGATTACGCAGCCAGAATATCATTACGGCAAACAATCAATATCAGGAAATTGTAATAACATAAAATAATGGCATAGCTTGTTGGAGATAATCATCAATTTCTACACTAATGGAATGTTGAATTAATTTCAAAATTTGAACACAAATTTAAATTATTATGCTCCCATGAACCGGTAACTAATTGACGCAATATATGTGGTTTTACAATAATAAACTACCGACAGTTTAGTTACAAAAGTAAACTAATTTACGTAGCGCGGGCACAGGTGCAGGTTTTAACAATCTGTAGCTGAATATTTCAAATTTAATGTTTTGAAAAATGCACGAAGCGCTTACAATAGACTCGCACATCGATGAAACGTGACAGCCATATCTGATGTGGTCTTCTGTTTCACAAATTTTTAATCTGTATGATAACGAACAATATAATTTTGGGCTGACTTTGTAAATTAACTCTCCATGCGAATAAATTAAATGAACACTTTTCGTGTTAACTAATTATAATCAAATATAAGAGTTTTCATGCTCGACTGCCGTAAAAATAACCAATTAAGGTTTTGTAAATTACAGCATTTGCGAAGAAGGTAATCAGTGATAATTAATATGTTAAGCCCTATTTCGGGAAGGTCTAATTATTCATTTAAATGAAGAATGATTTGGTTAAAATTGCAGTCGCTTGAAAAATGGGCAGGTAACATGACAACACGGACGTTTCCTGGACTTTTATTTTGTGGGACTGTGCAGCGTTTAATGATAAAATCGTTAGGATTTCGTGAAGTCGTTTCTATGAGATTACAAATAAATAAAAGAAGAACCAAGGGGTTCGATTATATTGTAAAGATCGACTGTTGTTTTTGTTCTTTAAATAATAATCTTAATCCAAAATATAAGTCCTAGTTGCAATAAAACTACTGAAGTATTTTTTCTCGTCCTTAGAATATAGTTTACTCTCAATAAAATTTCAAAGTTTTAATGTAATTTAAAGTATAGTGAAAAGAAGTGCAAAATTTGCTAGTTTGACTCTTTTGAACCAGTGGTGAATGCATATTAGTATCAACAGTATGAACTTTCTAGACTAATGTGAAAAAAAGTCAGTTCTTTACGTTAATGTATATTCGATAAATTTAAGCGACGGGAACAGGAAACATTGGAATCCAGTATCTTAGAAATGTTCTTTCTGTCGCTTGCACAGAAATATTCATAAAATTATTTGTTGACACAAGCAAAATATTAACACTATCGATCACAGTAACCTGTTAAGATTATACAAATTGTCAGTGTGAGGTACAGCTTTGTGTTAGTTAGTAACCGACTCATTTGTTACGCTTTCGAAATATACAGGTTCCGAATTTAACTGATTGAATTTTACTAAATTTATTAATGTTAAAATGTTTTAGTAACAGCTTTTTAAATGAAAATACTTAATCGCCTAATTTGATATCGTTAATAATGTGTGTTTATGTGAGTTTACCTGTGTTGCATCCATATTTTTAATTGAATGAAATTGTTGTCTTAATTTATACTGTGTGTAAAAAAAATTGTCAAAGTTTATTTAAGAGGGCTATATACCAGAATTTTTTTCAATTCGTTGCATTGCGCTCATTTACTGTAAAAAGGTTTTAAAAATCGTATTTTGAAATTCGCGTCCGATCCGATTTGTCGCGAAATGTTCCCTCGCACTATCGAAGTTCGGCGATCGCGTCTTTGGATTAACCATGCAAAATCCAAATTTCAACGTAAAATTATAAATTATTGTCAGAAATCAACGAACAACTCGAACTGAATTATTTTATCCAGTGTGCATTTATTCCGTTTAAATTGACCTGCAATAATCGTCATATTGGATAAAGTAATTCAATTTGAGTCCTTCAGTGATTACTGAGTGAGGCAGCGCAAGTACGTTCCTTGCTTGACGGGCTCCCAGGACATGTCACAATGCTGCCGATGGAGTTTTGAGGAAGGTCAGCTGCTCGAGGTCTTCATCTCGGGCTTTTTGGATACGACTTGAGTGTAGTTCGAGATGGCTCGTTTGACGGGGTCGCGCACTATGACGAATGAATGGATCAATTTGTGCATTTATTCCGTTTAATTTGTCCTACAATAATCATCACACTGGATAAAATAATTCAGTTTGAGTTGTTCGTTGATTTTTGAGAATAATTTCTAATTTCACTTTGACATTTGGGCGCGAATTTCAAAATACGATTTTTAAAACCTTTTACAGTAAATGAGCGCGATGCAACGATTTGAAAAAAATACTGGACGATAGCCCTCTCCCACAAAGGAATCACTCAATAATAGCTTTAAAGTGATCTGGGGAGATATTATAAAATAAAAACCAATTTGCCATGTTAATTCCCTACGTCCAGACTTGGATGCGGCACCCTGTATAATCTTTATAAATGAAAATAAACGTATGTGTGCAGTAAAGCTACGTAAAATGTTCGCATATTTCAGCTGAATTTATTGATTACAAAATTTTGTGAAGACGCCATCAACATTCTAGAAAGGACACGTGTATCCGTTTGGATAAGTGGAGTGTAATGCTAAAAATAACAATTTTTCTGTTAGCTTGTGTAAGTCATTCTTGGTTTAGTCAATAAAATAAATTGCCTCATTCATACATTTTTTTGAGTAATTCTGTGAAAGCAATTCTAAATAAGGAATCACTCATAACAACCATTCGCATCGAAATATCAAACAAAACAGCACATTGGTAAGGAATGTTGTGTTATCGAGGACTTGATTTTGCATCACCACAAACGCATTATTCCAAGAAACCATAAACTGCGAAATTGTTGGATACCTTTATTTTTATTTATTTATTTTTTATTTATTTACGGAATTCTCCACTTTTACAATAAGAATTACATTAAATTGCAGGAGCTGATACAAACATTCTAATCCTAACTAAAACATTAACGTTATATAAATACCCACTTTTAAATTGTAACTATAGAATATTAACTATCCACTATTTAAGATTAATAAAAAATGTTTCCTAAATAAAATTTTTGACTCTATGAATAAATCAAATGATCTTATAGAAGCAAACCTGTTTCCTGACTCCATAAATCTTTTAATCGGACTGTTAATAGATAAATTTGTTTTTGATGAAGAAATCCTAAATATTTTATAAGTACGTGTTAGGCATACATCGATTTGAGGCACATAAAATGACAATTTTGATAAAAGGTACGGACAGTTTATATAAAAATTTATAATTCCGTGCAAAACGCACCCGTCTGCTAATGTTCTCCTAAGATCTAAAGATGGTAAATTCATAATTTCTCTAACTATTTCATAATTTCCCGCTTGGTGAGTCAACTGTAGTTTAAATTCAATACAGCGTAGAAATTTCTTGTGGACCCTTTCTAAAAGATCAATATCAGACTTATAGTAAGGGTGCCAGACCGAAGAACAATATTCCAACTGCGATCGTACCAAAGAACAATAGAGAACCCTTAAAGAATTTGTTAATAGCATGTGGCAGTGACCCCACACAAAACCCCATATGCTCATAGCTTTTTTAAAAATAAAATTATAATGATTCTTAAAGGTTACCTTAGTGTCAAAGATGACTCCAAGATCTTTTTTACCTCACCAACTGTTTTTAATGAAATGCCGTCTATATTATATGTATGTGCTAGAGTACATTTTAAATTTGCGAACGATATTGAGTAACATTTGCTAGTATTCAAAAATAACTGATTGTCAAGACACCATTCATGTAACCTGTCCAGGTCTGACTGCAATGCATACGCGTCTTCAACGGAATGTATACACTTATAAATTTTTAGATCATCAGCGAATTGCAAAAAATTTGAAGATTTGAAACAATATTGCAGATTATTGATAAAAAGCAAAAAAAGAATCGGTCCACAATGTGACCCTTGCGGTACCCCCGAAGTAACGTTGAAAGATTGAGATTTAAAATTACCAATTCTAACTTGCTGACATCTACCAGATAAGAAAGAATGCAACCATTTAATAGTATCATGTCGAAAACCCAGATGACTCAGTTTGGAAATTAAGATGCTATGATTAACCCTATCGAATGCCTTAGCGAAATCAGTATAGATAGAATCAACTTGCACTTTACCCTGAAAAGACTCATTAAGAAACGTATAATATGTCAGTAGATTTGATAGAGAAGATTTTCCCTTCATAAAGCCATGTTGATTATCACATGGTATGGAATAAGACATCCACTGCAGTTGTGTAGAAACTATCTCGTCTAAAATCTTTGGGATAATCGATTGATCACAAACACCCCTATAATTTTCAACTTTTGTTCGACTGCCAGATTTGAAAATTGGTATCATATAACTATTCTTCCACCAGTTCGGAAACTTACACTCATTAAGAGATGCTTCAAATAATAAAAATAATGGGACCGTTAAAGTACAAATACACTTTTTCAACAGTATGCTAGGCACTCCATCTGGTCCAGAAGAGCAAGATGTTTTAAGTTTGTTAATCGCTTGAAAAACATTTGAAAGTGTAATTTTTAAGCCTCAGTCAAACACTTCCAGAAAATTATGACCGACATAATCCGACACAACTTTAGAATCAGACACATATACAGACGAAAATATTCCGCAAACAAGCCCGAGATGTCATTCCCATTGTTCGCAGTTTTATCTTCAAATGTCATAAAGTTAGGTATTGCACTAACCTTACTTTTATCTCGAACAAATTTCCAGAAGTACTTCGAATCATTTGCAACAGTAGCATCTACTTTTGCAACATAGGAATCAAAAAGGTTTTTACTAAGATCCTTACAATTTGTACGTAGTGACTTGAATTGAAGGTAATCTACCAGTTTCCCCGATTGCTTATACTTTGCATCAGCAAGTTTTTTTTTGAAAACACAAATTTTTTAGATCTCTATTAATCCATTTAGGGTATGAATAATTGCTAGACTTGATAGTTTTTTTGGGAACAAAGTTATTCATTCCGACAAAAAGAATATCATAAAACAAAGAAACTTTCTCATCAATGCTCATACCGTTAAAATATGTTTCCCAATTAACGGCCGCCATAAAGTTATTTAAGGAAGGATAATCCCCATTATTAAAATCAAATACAAAATATTCCAAAGGTAAAGTGGCATCTGTCAAAGTTGACAATGACCAAGTATATGCAGTGTGGTGACTGCTTGTATTGGATAAAAGGTCAATCGCAGTATGGATTCCTAGAGCAGTGATATTGGAAAAAATAAGATCCAAAAATACGCCTCTCTGATTGGGTATGCCATTAATCTGTTTTAAATTCAGAAATGAGTAGGAAGCATTAATAATGTCAAAATTTCTACTGTAGCCCATACATGACATGACCATCTCGCCATCCATCTTGACGCTGGGTACATTAAAATCACCTGCAATGACATAATTGAAATCAGGGAATCGAACGAAAATATTTTCAAGATCATCACATTGACTCTTATATACATACTCTTCGGAGTTAGGAGGAATATATACTCCACCCACAATCACTTTTAAATCATTTATCTGTAACCTCAAATAAAGACTCTCAACTAACTGACCCAAGACTACAACTGAAGCACCCAGATCCTTTCTGACCGCCCCCACCTCGAGATTTACCACTAGTTTTAGAAGTTCGATCCGCTCGAAAAACATTAAAATTATTTAAACCCAATTCGACATCAGAAATCCGAACATTCAACCACGATTCAATTATTATAATAACATCATAGACACTAGCATTAACATTATCAGAAAAATCTTGTATTTTAGAATTAAGACCGCCGACATTATGCAAATAAAAATTGATTAGTTTTTTGGTCTTCTGTTTGTAGTTTTGTGCATGATTTGGGCCAAGTTGTCCCGATATGTTAAGACGATTTCATTCTCTCCTCGTGATTTACGATCATTAAATTCTTGAATAACCGCAGCGTTTGATTACGGTGACTAACAATAACCAACAGGTCAGACCACGGAAAGGCAGAAAAATTAGTTCAACAACAGGTATTCGGACAAAAACGCAATTATAATTTCATAAAGTAGGATATTAAGAACGAGACTAAAAACTCACAGATAAGGTTATTCTTACACAGAATTTGACATCGGAATTCTGTAATTCTTAGCAATATCTGACTTCAGACTCACCAAATTCACAGTCCTAACTCCGTTTTCCATCTACACTAACACGGCCAATTTAAAAAAAAAATCCTTGCTTATGTTTTGAATGCAAAGAAATATTTCTTAGCATTTTGTAACGAAAGAAAAAACCAGATGTATGGTAGTTTTGAGGTAGTCAAATTAAGTATAAATGGTTGCTCGCTTTCGCTTTGTTCAGGATTTTCAGTTCTTAACTTTATTTTCTTTTCGATTTTTTTGGCGCCAGCCGATATGGGACGGTTGGAAGTACCTATTTTACTCCTCAAATTTCAGCGGACAGCTGCTACAAGCTGCATGGAGTGTCTCTCTGCATCCCTGGGTACCGTATCACCAAAACCTCTTCCCCTACAATTTTATCTTTCCTTTCGCGTTGTGTCTTCTATTTACTAGAGTACCGTTGAACTGTTTTGAGGATGATCTTTCCTTCCTTTCTACTCTTTGTCGACATTCCAAACAGTGCAACCCTTCTCCTATCTTTCCATTCTTACTTTATTATCATTTTCTCTTCGCGCTTCTTGTCTTCACTTTACCTCTTTTGCGAATCAAATAAATAACATGTCACCAAGTACGATAATAGTAAGCCTGCGCAAACCTAAAATATTGGTACGACTTCCGAATGGAAACAATCCGCCATATTAATGCCAATCAAAGACATGCGCCGAGGGCTCCAACTAAAAGTCAACCTTAAATACAGATTTATTAAGATCCCTCATGACCCTGTCAAAAGTTTCCCTAAGAGGGGGAGGATTAGAGGAGTCTTCCATTTCGACGGGATTCGGTCGAGGTGATATGAAGGATTTTACTATTGTAAAATTTGGAAACGAAACCATTCCATTGTTGGTGAGGATGATGTAATTGCATATGTGAATATCCAAAAATGTATGATAGAATTATTTGATTTGTTGAAAGTATTAAAATTTCTGTTCTCAGCATCCAAATAAAGATTTTAGAAATCACTTGGCCAGCGTTTGATATTTAAAAACTGACACTACAAGTATGAGCAATTAGGTAGACATTAAAAATTCAAATTTTATCGTATTATTATTTTATCATAGTGAAATTTATTCTTTATGTAACTTATTTTAAATGCTAAAGAAATACTCAGTCAATCACCATTCAGGCGAAAAGGTAAAAGTAATTTATGCAAAATGCATCATCATAGGATTAGGTTTCATGAACTCTATGCGCTAAATCAACCATTGAAGCCAAGAAAGGTTTGTTACATCATTAATGAATAACCGTAGAAATCGCCTTGAGTTTTATGTTTTATATCAATCATAAAGTTTTTTGCATCTTTAACATTTAGTTTATTGCTTAACAGAAGTTTCTAATAAGGATCTTCACTAAAAAATTGCGTAGAAAATCTTGTACAGTGTAGGTGTGAATACATGATTGGGTATTGTTGCAGAAATCAATTTTTTCTAACACGGATAATATATGTATAAATAATTCAATTTGTGGAAAGAAACTTGTCAGCAATTCTTTTAGTGAAATCTTCCAATTTTTCTTTAAAAATTGAATTGTACGTACACCTTGTCAAGGGATTAACATTTCCAGGGAGAGCAGAACACCGTCTTAATTAAATTCTAATATCTTAGTAACTACAGTCGTCACATTCAGCAGAATGCCTCTGTTAGGCATCAAATATGTGGTAGTTCGACCTAATTTATCGTAACTATATATTACCTTATTCTCCATTTCCTCCGGAAATTCCACAAATACCTTTGTAGTCTGATTTATTCCAGAAATTATGTCACTGTGATGTCCACCGTAAGAATCCACCATTTCACGACGAGCTTCTGCGAAAATGAAAATCCAACAACCTTTGCCGTTTAATAAAATAAAATTCCACTTACATGAGTATAATTATACTATATATCTAAAACCGTAAAATAAAAAATTGATGGTGTATCTCTCAAGAATGTAATTTTTGTAGGATCGGTCTCTTACGAGGTCGCCATAAACAGTTTATGTTGTAGTATAAAAAATCGCTTTTACATTTTACAAGGAAACCTTTATTAGATCCAGATACTCTATTCTGGTGTTCTCGCGTTTTTATCTAGTTAGTAGATTAAATGAAATTTACTTCGATAAATACGCATTTTTTCCTCTATTTGAGTCATTGACTTTAGTCATAGAATTAACCGTTTAATTGTTTTTATGGGACGCTATCAATTCTCATAAACGGTTATTATTAGTGTAGGACCACAAATTTTGAATGGACGATGCTGTGATTGTAACCTCTGCTGTCATACCCGGAAGCTGTAATGGGGAACGCATGAAATATTATTTCATTTTAATGGTAGGCAAGCCTCTGGCGCCAGTTACGTTAGATAAATAATGTACGAGTATATAACAATTTATGAATCGTGCCAGTGACATAGAGTCTGGTAAGAAACCAGTTTTCGTTGTTAAGAATACGGGCGTATTTATGGAAGTCTTCTAGTATGGTACAGATTGATTTAAAATTAAAATTTGGTAATCTTTTCTGAAAATTTATTTTTAAGAGGGACGTATTTTGTCGATTTAATTACAGAAGTTCACAGCATGCATGACTTTTTGTCCCGTCTTGGCGTCAAAATAAGGTATTTCATTAGGAAAAACCAGTGGTGTATTATTCATCTGCGTCGTGCGCTGAGGCAGAAGTGCTTTATCTTTTCAACAGTGAGAATAATAACTGCTTTAAAAACCACTTGGATTTTAATATTTTGTCGCAGAAAATTCGGTTCTGTAGTTCCTGATTTGATCAATAGAATAAACTGACTCATTTACTCTCATTTAATTTTTTGAGTCTTCCTGTATAAACATTTCTAAAAGAGTGAATGCAGGGATAAATCATAAGTAATAGACTCATCGTATTTTGCACATTTTGAAAAAGATTTATTCAGCAAAATTTTGAGATGACGTCATTAATTTTTTGGGGGGATAAAGACATATATTTTGATTATAAGTTTACCAAGCTTACGACAAATATAAAATGTATGAAGGTTTGATAGTTTTTTGATGCCCTGTCAAGGGATGCTACACATTTTTCTATGTATCGTTTTAAATATTGTTCTATATTTAAATACAAATAACCCAAAAATAGCAACTTATTTTAATATACTTTACGTATAGCGAAATTTTTGTTTTTATTTAACGTTGCTTTCAAGAAAAACTGTTATCAACAGTTTTCAAGATTCAATAACTTCTTATCAGAAGATGTATGACACGTATCTTCTTTTTGGGTGACTGATTGCTTGTTTTGTATACAGCACTTTGTGGTACTTTTCTAAAATATGCGCGTTCCAATTTTTGAAGTGAATGATCACTGACAATTAGATCCCTTTACACCAAATGTCTTGGAACTGATGGGCCTTCCTTCATATGACTAGTTTTAACCACAACTAGCGTTTTTATTTATTCAAATCTGTGTTATCGATAGGGTAAGAGAATAAGCAAAAATTCAACTATTCAAATTTTTATTTCCCAACTATCAAGTACTATAATTACAATAGGCTCCATCCAAACGGCTACTTTTATGTTTGCCCAACGTTCCATTACCTCTAAACTAATAAAAAATACATCTCACTTTTCCGTACGTCTGTTGTCTATCGGTCGTCTGTCTGTCTATAGTCTGAGTCGATCGTATTATGTAGATAATCTGTGAAACTACGGGACGGCTTTTCAAATTTTATACGTATGTTTGGAATATAGTGTGGATGAAAACATACAACGAAAATTCTATAAAATAACATCCTCCCGTATTTAGGCCTCAGATTTTCAAATAATCAAAATCGTATAGCAACATTTTACAACTTAACTGTAGAACCCAATGCTCTATCAATCCTATCCTAAGCATGGTAAATGGCTAAGTAAAATGTATCCCATTCCCTTCCGGAAACTTGATGACTTCTCAAAATTATAAATCTACGAGTATATTTGTGGTTTATTAACGCATTCGTGTGGTTATTTCTCGAGCTCAAACCAAGGAAGTATTGGAATAGCATCCATCTGTTTTAAATTTTTGTTGTGAAAAGACGACTACGTATATTAAGAAAAAAAAGGCAAAATATAAGCCCCACCTACCCGCCCTGTCTCAATTGTGATGATTTTTTTTTTATTCGCCGCGAGCCAAGAGGGCGGAGCGTAATTGCAAATTCCTTATTTCTCTACAAGAAATTACCATCTAAGACATATTTTCGAACATCGCATCGTGTAGTTCAAAAAATACTAGGTATGTAAATTAAAAATTAATATCAGATTAACATCGAGGTGGATGGGTGGGGCTTATCTTTTGGCTTTCATTTTTACTTAATATATACATACATTAAGTTTGCTATGAATAACACGATTACTAAAGAACATGTTTCACATAGAAATTTCTAGTAGGAAAGAAAGGATTTTGCAATTAAGCTCCACCCCACAACTTACGACGGGTAAGAAAAAATTATCACGATTGAGATAGGGCGGGTGGGCGGGACTTATAATATGCCTTTGTTCTTAATATAGTTATGTATTCATCTATTTTATATTTTTGTTGTGAAAATATGATTATGTATATTAAGAAAAAAAGGGCAAAATGTAAGCCCCACCCACCCGCCCTGTCTCAATTGTGATTTTTTTTTTTCGTTGTGAGCCAAGAAGATGAAGCTTAATTGTAAAATCCTTATTTCTCTGCAAGAAATTACCATGTAAAATATTAAAAACTAAAGCCAGAATGAGATCGAGACGGCTGGGTGGGGCTTATCTTTTGGCTTTATTTTTTACTTAATACATATAGTTTGCTTTAAACAACGATTGCCCAAGAACATGATTCACATAGCAATTTCTAGTAGAAAAACAAGGATTTTGCAATTAAGCTTCATCCCACGACTTACGACGGGTAAAAAAATCATCAAGAAAGAGATAGGGTGGATGGGCGGTGCTTATAATATGTCTTTGTTCTTAATATAGTTATGTAGTGATCTGTTTTATATTTTTGTGTGAAAAGATGACTACGTATATTAAGAAAACAGGGCAAAATATAAGCCCCACCCACCCGCCCGGTCGCACTTGTGATGATTTTTTTTATTCATCGTGAGCCAAGAGGGCGAAATTTAATTGCGAAATCCTTATTTCTCTACAAGAAATTACTAGGTAAAACATGTTTTTGAGCATCGTGTTGTTCAAAAAATACTAGGTATGTAAGTATATTAAAAATAAAAATCAGACTGAGATTGAGACGAATAGGCGGAGCTTATTTTTGGCTTTCTTTTTTATTTAAAACATACATAAATAGTTTGCTTTGAACAACACGATTGCTCAAGAACATGTTTCATATAGCAATTTTTAGTAGGAAAACAAGGATTTAGCAATTAAGCTCCGCCCCACGACTTACGACGAGTAAAAAAAATCATCACAATTGAGATAGGACGGGTAGGCGGGGCTTATATTACGTCTTATTTTCCTAATATACGTAGTCATCTGTTTTAGATTTCTGTTGTGAAAATATCACTACGTATATTAAGACAAAAATGGCAAAATATAGGCCCCACCCACCCGCCCTGTCTCAATTGTGATTATCTTTTTTATTCGTTGTGAGCCAAGAGGGCGTAGCTTAATTGCGTAATCCTTATTTCTCTAGAAGAAATTACCATGTAGGACATGTATTTCAGCATCGTGTTATTAAAAAAAATACTAGGTATGTATATTAAAAATTAAAACCAGATTGAGATCGAGACGGATGGGTGAGGGCTTATCTTTTGGCTTTCTTTTTTACTTAATACATAATATTTAGTTTGTTTTAAACAACGCGATTATTCAAGAACATGTTTCACATAGCAATTTCTTGTAGGAAAACAAAAGATTTAGCAATTAAACTCCGTCCCACGACTTACGACGAGTAAAAAAAATCATCACGATTGAGATAGGGCGGGTGGGCGGGGCTTATAATATGCCTTTGTTCTTAATATAGTTATGTAGTCATCTGTTTTAAATTTTTGTTGTGAATTGATGATTTTTTTTATTCGTCGTGAGCCAAGAGGGCGGAGCTTAATTGCCAAATCCTTATTTCTCTAGAAGAAATGACCATGTAAGACATGTTTTTCACCATCGTGTTGTTAAAAAATCCTAGGTATGTATATTAAAAATTAAAGTCAGATTGAGATCGGGACGGATGGGTGGGGCTTATCTTTTGGCTTTCTTTTTACTTAATACATACATATAATTCGCTTTAAACAACACGATTCCCCAAGAACATGTTTCACATAGCAATTTCTAGTAGGAAAACAAGGATTTTGCAATTAAGCTCCGCCCCACGACATACGACAGGTAAAAAAAAATCATCACGATTGAGATTGGGTGGGTGGGCGGGGCTTATAATATGGCTTTGTTCTTAATATAATTATGTAGTCATCTGTTTTAAATTTTTGTTGTGAAAAGATGACTGCGTATATTAAGACAAAAAAAGCAAAATATAAGCCCCACACACCCACCCTCTCAATTATGATTATTTGTTTTATTCGTTGTGATCCAAGAGGGCGGTGCTTAACTACAGAAGCCTTATTTCTTTACAAGTAATTGCCATGTAAGGCATCGTGTTGTTAAAAAAATAAAAGGTATGTATATTAAAATTTAAAGTCAGATAGAGATCGAGACCGATCGGTGGGACTTATTTTTTGGCTTTCTTTCTTACTTAATACATACATATAGTTTGCTTTAAATAACACCATTACTCAAGAACATGTTTTACATAGCAATTTTTAGTAGAAAAACAAGTATTTTGCAATTAAGCTCCACCCCACGACTTACGACGGGTAAAAAAAATCAGCACGACTGAGACAGGGTGGGTGGGCGGGGCGTATAATATGCCTTTGTTCTTAATATAATTCTGTAGTCACCTGTTTTAAATTTTTGTTGTGAGCAGATGACGTATATTAAAACAAAAAATGCAAAATATATTTTCTTGACGTTCTATGACCCCTAAAAATATGTCGCCCGCTTTCGTCAGTCTGATCAATAAAATAAATTGGCTCATCTATTAACTTTTTTCTATCACTGTGTATAAGAAATTCTAGAAAATATAAATCCATTGATATACATCAATTATATAATCATAATATTTTGCACATTTTAGACAGGATTTATTCAGCAAAATTTTAGATGACGTCATAAATATTTGGGGGGGGGGGAATATAGATAAATTTTGATTACGGATTTACCGTCCTCACGACAATGTTAAAATATTAACAAGATCCCACAGCATTTGGTTCTTGGGGTTTCAAAGTTAAATTCTAAAATGTTATACTATTGTGATTTTTTCCAAAAATCTGGATATCTGAAGTAAAAAATCAAGACGGATTCATAAGCTTCAAGCGCAGGAATAATAATAATCAAAATAAGTAACCATTCGCCGGAAGGACCCTATTACAATACTTCATTAGCTTATTACGGTCGTGAAGTAAAAATTACTGTAATGGGGAATTGAAAGAATCAGCTTAGTTAATAATAATAACCAACAGCTGTTTTGCAATTGTTAACATAAATTAAATGGACAATTTAAATGGCATTATAGAAAGAAAAAACTTAATAAACTCGTGGAATTACGTTCAAGCCAATTCACTTGTAGCAGGTGGAAACAAACAACATTAAGACGTCAATCAGGAAAAGAAACGCACAAAAGAACAGAAAATGGGATGTGTGAAAACGGTAAACAGAAAGACACAGTTTGACCCTTGCGCAGCGTAAAGTATGTAATGGCCAGGCCATTAATGCATCAGTATTATGAAACACCAGGAAGGAAGCAACGACTTAAATTCTACCTACCATCGAAATCTTGCGGTTACTTGTGTGTGGGCCCTATATCTCGTCCTCTCTGTTAATTAACAGCGGCACAATCCCCCATTTACTTTTATTTTACGGTTTTTACTTCCTGAACACAAGCTAAGGAGGCATTGCAATAGAGTCCACCTGGCGAATGTTCACTTTCATGTTATTCTCAATGGTTCATGACACTTTGAGTGTATCCGTCTGTCTGTCTGTCTGTCTGTCTCGGTTGATGTTCTAGACAGTCTCCAAAACTTCCGAACCAATAAACTGTTGATGAATTTTACATGAATGTTAGAAGTAATTATGTAGGTGGTAAAATGCTAAATAAAATTTACAAGTTTTAATTTATTTTTCATGAAATTGTATCTGACCTCCTCCATTGTCCATGATCTTTCAATACTACAATTATCTCAATTAGTTACCTGACATTTTGGGTAAAATTTAACGGCATAAATAATAGCAGATTGTTTAATAAATAAAGAAAAATTTTTAATTTTCAACAAATTTGACTATGCGCTGAAATTTAAAAACTTTCTTTAAGACATTTAATTAAAACTTTGCTTGAACGCAATATCTGTTATCGTATACCATTGAATCTGAAGGTAAAAATTACGTAAAAATACATTATCTTTTGAGGATAAGCAAACATAAATCACATGAATTCCTACTATTAAATAACCATTTGTAGGGTAATATATAGCTGTAAGCTTAGCCTACATTTCAACCCATACGATTACACTTACTTGAAAAATGTAGATCTTAACATCCTCTTATTCCGTATTTTCAATAACGAATTATTAATCTCTTGACTTTTTTCATATAGGTATACTCAGCCAGACGTTTTATAAAATTGCCAAAATATTTTCCTCGCGGCATTGATGGATTGTTCAATTTGTTTGTTATTGTGTAACTACGCAATCTTTTTAATTCCTCTAGAAACACCGTCTCAGCAAGAAGTACATAATTGGATAGTCAGGTTTGGCTTAATAACAGTAGTAACAACGCACGAAACGAGAGATTTTTCCGCTACGTCTGGCTAATTACACAAAAAGAAAAACCCTCTTGCACATTTTCTGTTTTGCAGTAGTACAATTAGTAAAGTACAGACAAAACTTTTTACGGTCCGATACGCCCCAATGAGCTGTCGATTCTCCTTAGCTATAAATTTTACAGCACTTGGCTGGTAAAATGGGGAAACTTATCAGTGCGGTTTCCACGGACAATAGGTACGTTTTAGATATTGAACCGATAAAATGTCTCTGGGATGTCTTTTTTTTAAATTGCCAAATAAATAAAAGTATTGTAAAACCCACCGCCCACATCTCCTCTTTTTCGTGTGACAATGAAATGCGTTCACAATTCATGGAATATAACCCGATATGAACCGCATCGTTCATTTTAAGAACATAATCGTGAATCAATGAATGCATATAACTACAATTATATTAAAATCGGCGTGGGTTAAACTCAACAAGTTATTTCGTAGTAACCCAAATTCACACAACTAATTACACAACGATTATGTATAAAGTAATACCGGCGCAACTTGTCTGGATCTTCTGGACACTCGCTGGCCTCTATTTAAACCTATACGTTTTTATCGATGGTTCGAGAACGCGCTTCGAGGGTTTTCTGGGTTGACCATCGCGACTTCCACTTCCAGGCTTTTCGTCAACGAAGGCCGCGCCGTCCGGCCAATGAGTCATCACCGCCGTAGATACCAGAATAAACACATACATACTAGAAGATCCACAGGCGTCGTACCGGGGTGGCATATGGGTTTTTTTCCTTACAATAGGAACAGAAACATGACGTACTAATAACTCACCGCAAACATACGTTAATGCGGGAAATAGGCTTTCCCGAACTAATTGCGTAAATTACATTTTGGAATACTATATGTATTTGTTAAGTGTTATAAAATTAGTACAAGGTTTGCTATCGTCGTATGTTTTTTAACTATCTTGTGCATAGAAAAAATGTATCTGTCATATCTTAAAATTTAATGCTGTTAGAAATCAATCAAAAACAATGAAAATGGCAGCAATGAGGAAATCAATTTACTATTGGAGATATGTATAACAAATACATTCGTTAATTAATATGTATTAGGTTGAATTTATGCTAAAAGTTATTTTGACATATATGACATTGTTTTACCTGAACAATTCAAATGTGTATAACACTGATATGTTTCAACTTACTACTCACGATAACATTTATTTTGTTTCACAAATTCAGATGGACAAGCTCTGTTATACCTTAATCACTAAAAACTGTGAACTTATTTTTAGTTATATCATCTGTATTATAGATACGATAGAAAGGTTTATTTCTATCTTGAAACCTCTGTATTGAAATAGTTGATACAATTTAAACGAAACAGTTCTATTATAAATTAAAATAAATTGTTTTTATCGATTTCTGTAAAATGTGATAAATGGACGGATGCCCGTCCTAAAATAGACGATACAACTATTGGAGAAATGGCCTCTAGCACCGTCCGCAACATCCATAAAACACTAAAATAAAGTTGATGGTGCATCATGACTAAAACAGAAACTCCGTCAAAGCGTACTAGATGTCGGCTTTATCACAGTAGCCAATGCCCGCGAGTTATTAAGTGACTCGGAACCGGATCCGGAGAAGGTCGGGGAATGATTGCCCGGAAATTCCAGCCGTCTTTCCGTAGACATCCAGGCATTCTTTATCCGACATTGCCGTTTCGATACAGCCTGATAAATAGCTTTGTTTTTTCTGCCATTGTACGCCACGTTATGTTTGAGGTTTTATTCTTTCGTATTTATCGCCTCCGTTCCACGCCTCTGACGATAAGACAAATTGATGGATTGACGTCGAAATATTGCTAGTTCTGGAATACCTTGAGTTCCTGTAAAACCTGGAAATTGGCTAGCGGGAATTTAAGCGGAGGTAATACTGCTTGTACTTCGAGGGTTATAGCTGCGTTCGTAAAAAAGTTGAAAGCCTTAGTGTAAAGAACAGCTAAAATAACAAAAGGAGAAAAATAATGATTGATAATCCAGAATGTTTTCTCCTTAAAAAAAAGAAAACAAAAAACTGTTTGGAGTTGTAATTTCTACTTGAAGAAGATGATCGACAATAGCGTTTCATTTTATATTTTACATATTTTTCTTGATTTCCACTTCGAGATAATAATTAAGCAAAGTATTGTAATAGAGACGAACGTCTAATTTCGTGGCTTCTTCTTTCAAAGTTTGATCGTATAATGTCGCAAATAATAAAAATCCTGAAAAACCAACAAAAATCGATAATGCCGGTTTAAAATATTGACATAATCTCAAAAAACCGCCCTGTCAAAGTACTAAGTAACGATTATTAAATCACTTCCATGCACTGCATGAGCTGCGTTTCGTGACTTAAATATTAACTAACTTATTAAAGTAGTGGTGTCTGTTACAAAGTTAACTATGGACAGAAAACGATATTGATCGTACAGATACTATTATTATTAGTTAGGAAATGGAATACAAACTTGGGATGCTCTCAAATATTTTAGATGATAAACATGGTACAAAAATCCAGGGAGTTATTACATCTTGGGTTATTTTAAGATTTTTTGGATGATTTTCGGAAAGGATCTTTGTTTCGAAGATATAGGGCGATAAAAACTTTTGGAAAAAAACACGCTTTACCAACTAGCTACTTCCCGGACAAGAGTACTTGAACCTACTATCACTGGCGTCACCTCTTTTTATTACGGAAAAGCCTATTCCGCTCATGTCCGGGAAGTAGCTGTTGTTATTTATACCTTTTTCGTGGTTTATTGATTTTTGATTACGTTAGTAGTAACAATGGTAATAATATAGTACTCAACTTCGGCAATCAGAGATAATAGACGTTTTTGTATACAAAGCTATTAGTAAATTAGATCGCTTCTTTGTTGAGTGAATTTGTAATAACTACATTCTTTAAATATTGGTTAACTAAATAAACAATGTATTTCCTCGAAAAACGTCTAAAAACGAAAAATAAAATAGCTTCTGGATACAATGTTGTCGTTGTGTCCAATTTTTTTAACCAAACTTTATGGTTAAAAATTATTGGTAAATAGGCTTTTTTTTAAACATCGGGTGCACTGTGGTTTCCTTCAATAGTTTGTGCTCACTTTTTTACTTACCAAGCGTAAGCGAAGGAAGTTTTGTAATCGAATTCGTCGGCCGACTCTACTTTTACGTTTTGTCGACCTTTCATGACCCTTAGAGTACGAAGAAATATGTCTCCCATTTCTGTCTGTCTGTTAGTCCGTCTATCCGTCTAACTGTCATCCCGGATTTTTATTAGAGAGATAATCTCCGAAAGTACTGGGCCGATTATTCTCAAATTTTGTATTTATATTAGGAATATCATGTAGATGCTAACGCTAACCAAAATCCGCACAAATAGTGTGAAAAGTTCAAAACCGAATGCTCTCAAATCTTGCAGATGTTTCAAAGGTATGATAAGAATGATAAATTTTTAATCAAAATATATTTATATATCCCCTCCAAAAAATTGATGACGTTAGCTTAAAATTTTGCCGAATAAATTCTACCTAAAATGTACAAAATATGATAAGTCTGTACTTGTGATTTATCACTTCATTCATATTTTTTGGTTTTGCATATACAGGTGACCCAAAAAAGTTATCGATTTAATCAGGAACACAAAACCGAATGCTTTGAAATATTGGAGATGTTGTAAAGTTATCATCAGCATGGTAAATTTTTGATCAAAATGTATTTGCTCATCCCGTCTAAAAAAATGATGACATAACCTCCAAATTTTGCTGAATAAATCCTATTTAAAAAAAAGTATAATGAGTTCAACACTTGTGATTTATCACTGCCTTAATATTTTTTAGATTTGCTGACACGGGGTGCCTCAAAAAAAAAGTAATGACTGAGTCAATCTATTTTATTGATTAAATCAAGAATTGCAAAACTGAATACTTTTAAATCTTGTACCTAGACGTTTTGAAGTTATTATAAGCATCGTAGCTTTTTATTCACAATGTATCTGCTTATTAACCCCAAAAAATTGATGACGTCATCTCAAAATTTTACCGCATAAATCCTACCCAAAGTTGCAAAATATGATCAGTCTATACTTTACTTGTAATTTATCATTATAATAATATTTTTTAGATTTGCTTAACGAGGTGGGTAAAAATATTAATGAATCAGTCAACTTATTTTATTTAAAAAATCAATACTTTGAAATCTTTCAGACGTGTTAAAGTTATTGTGGATCTGGTAAATTGTTAATCAAAACATTTATTTGTGTTTATTCCCCCCCCCCCCCAATTGATAACGTCATCTCAAAATTTTACCGAATAAATTCTCACCAAAATGTGCAAAATATGATGAGTTTTTACTTATCTGTGTGTGATTTGTCGTTGTGTTGATATTGTTTAGTTTTTTGTAGGTCAAAAAAATTAATGAACGAGACAATTTATTGACTAAATCAGGAACAGCTCACTCCATTTTCTCAGAAAATTTTTGAGAATATAATACTGTTATTTTTAGTATAACACTGCACCAATCGAAGTTGATATACGTGTTCTTGTTTTTTTTTGCACTGGTTATACACTGTGACTGGTATTATCCATGTGATGACGTCGTACAAATTTTTTATAATGAACGAGTCACCCCATTTTCTCGAAAATGTGAAGAATACGCACGTCTTTATACAATAATGGTAAAATTAACAATTATAATATTCAGAACATTTTCTTCAATTGTGGTATTAAGACAAACTCATTCAAACCAAACTAATTTCTACGTGACATTCTTTCGATGTCTTCGTACAAGTTTTGAATATGTTTTGTCTTTAATTTTTATGATCTGATTTTTTCGTGTTCTTTTCTCTTTTTTTTTTCTTTATTAGGGTATTAGCTCCCTCACTACCGGCCTAGTACCCTAAAAAAGAGAAAAGAACACGGGGGGTATTCCTTTTTTCCGTTTTGATTTTAGCTACTAGCAGCATGTAGTCTCTGATTGATTTTTTTGCCCTCTGTGTTTATAAAATGTATTGGTAACTATAAAATCCTTCAGGATACAAAAAAATATTTTCCCCTTGTTATTTCTTTGATCATCTCCATGTCTTCCTATTGCATCCTTACTTATTGAATCTTTAATACCCACTTTACCATTAAAGTCTCGGGTGATAATAATTTTGGCTTTGCTATTTTCTGTAACATCTGCAAGTTCTTTCCAAAATTTGTCTTTGTTTCCTTTTGTATCGTTACCGTTTGGAACATATATTGCAGTAATTGTCGTTTCTTACATCTTGTTAATTTTCAGGTATCCTGAAAGAATTCTTTCTGACCATCCTATCGAATGATGTATAGCGTTTTGAAGGTCTTTGTGTATTAGGCAGGCAACACCTGCTGCACCTCTCTTCTTTATTGGAACTTCGTTGTATATCAATTGGTGTCCTTCTTCTGTTTCAATTTTACCGTCCCCCTTTTTCTTTGTTTCGGTTATCATTAGTATATTATTTAACTGTGCTCGTTCAAAGTTCAAAGCTAAGCTCTATTTCTTTCCCGTTTAAACCCATAACATTCCAAGACCTTAAGTTCCATGTTGTCTGCTCTTTTCGTTTTTCATTATCCTTTTCTATTGCCTTCGTCGTCATCGTTTCTTTTCCCGTATCTATTCTTTTCAGTGTTTTGATTTTGATGTTTTACTAATTTTCTTGTTTTGGTTTTCCATCTGGTTTCCATCTGTTCTTTTTAAGCTTCCTTTTCATTCTCGGCCTCTTTTTCTTTATTTCTTCTTCTACTTTGTATTCGTCGTTGTACGTTATAAGTTTGTTGTACTTTATGCACGTTGTTTCTAGCCTCTTTCAGTTTGCGGATAAGTAGTTTTCTTTCTTCTTGGATATTTTTCGGATAGTCTTCGTCTATCCACATTCGTACCTTTGAGATTTTTTGCTTTTCTTAGTATCTCTGTTTTTACGCTTTCTTAAGTTAATTTCATTAATATGGGTCTTTTCTTGTTTGGTTTGTACCTGCCAATTCTAATTATGTCATCTATATCGGTCTTCATCCCTACATGTAGCCGTATTGTCTGTAGAGCTTTCTGTGTCTTGGTTTCTATTTCTAGTTTATTTTCATTTTCATTGTCTTCGATTCCCTTTATGATCTTATTTTTCCTCCGAATCTCTTTCCAGCATTACTATCTTGTCCTCCTGTTTCTCTAATTTGGTCCTTAGTTTCTTGTTCTCTACTTTTAGCTGTGTAAACTGGCTGTTCATGGTGTCTAACTTCTCATTTATCTGTTTCATATCATATTCTGTTTTTCCGAACATAGTTTCTGTTTTGGCTATGTCACTCATTTTGTGTATCTACATTTTTTGTTTTCCCAATTGTATGTTTTGAATTGCGAAAAAAGCTATGTCCACCTCATCGCTTCGGAGGCACAACTTTTATCAATCCGTTTATTTGAGAAAAAGTGTACAATCTGACAACACCACCGCCTTTTCCAGCTGGTGATAACACTGATAATATGTCGGGTTCTGTCCTTGGCAAATGATATTTCTTCAATTTTGGCTCATATATTTCTTACACATGGATTTGTTTTAGTCTTGCACTGAAATAATTGTTGCAGATTCACTTATGTATTCACTTTGTGTTTTATTTCTCACTATCAATCTAAATTTTTCGGGGTTAAGATAGGTGGGAATCTAAATACGTCATGTTCACAGCACAATCTTGCGCAAACTCTTTTCAGTAGAGAAACAAATATTCCTTAGCCAGCTAGGTCGCCCGATTTAATCCTTGTAGACTATTCGTTTCGCTCTCAAACACAGAATAGAAAATTTAAATGAGTTAATATGTTATAAATCAGAAATTGCTGAGCTAATATGTCAAGGAATTTAGCAGAACTTTTTTGAAAATACGAAAACGTGTGAGGACATGCGTGTACCGAAATGGAGACCATTTAAACCATTTCTTTTAGGAACAATATTCTTATTTTTAGTTTGTAGGAGTAATAAATTATTTGGTGAAATAAGGGGCCGGAAAATTTTGACTAAAAATTCAGTGCCAAATTTTTCCAGGAGCAACTTGATGTACAATGTTTTATAACCATGTTTAAAAATATATAATCGTACTTATTTACTCTTATAAGGCGTTGGGCTTAATCGCAGTTTATTTCTACAATTAGCGAAGAGTGCGAAGAAAAATTTGGACCACAATTTGCCATAAATCCTAGTTGGAAAACCTTGCCCTGCTTTTGGTTTGTCAACCAAATCGAATCAATTTTGTTGATTATCTTGGAATTTCACACATTTTTCTTAGGCGAGCTTTTGATTTATAAAAAGATATCTGCAGACTGGTTTTCACAAAATCGGATCGTTTATATAATCGAAAGTGAAAGAAAGGATCATGCAATCGATGCACTTATACGTGCATAATTTTATCTGCGGAAATTGCTTTAACAGTTTTCATAATTACGATGCTACGAGTATATATATAAACTGACGATTGTTTGCGACATGTCACATAAACTGAGAAAGTAATAGGTCGCAAATTTTTCGTTGTTTACTTACATATTTTCTAATAAATAATTTAGGTTGTCAAAACTAATGTTCCTTAATCAATTAGCGTTTTAACCCTTTAACAGTAACAGTCATCGTAAAATTTGAGGTTGGTTAAAAATAATTAAAAAATCACCGATCTGCAAAACATCACAACGCAAATATTTGTTCGATCGCAGTTTTCCCCATTACATTTTTGCCGGTTTCTTTCTTTATTCCCACGTTAAATCGACGAACAAAATAAATAGGATTATGCTGTTCAGTCAGAAAAGAAAAGAACAAGACGAAGACTTAACCTTATTCGTAACGACTGTAAATAATACAATTTACCTCAGTCGTGGAACATTTTATCTCCTACTGGCAGTTTGATGCTGTATGCACTTGGTTACGTAAATTTTAGAGCATAATCGAATCAAACGCACAGTTTATAAAAAGTAACGACTCTCCGCACCAGAAAATAAATGTTTTGCATTCCATCAAAATTAATAGTGTGAAATAAACTGTTTCTGCGGTTGCTAAAAATGAGTAGATTAGTAACAGGATTCGTGACTGATTAAATCCACTTAGAAAATGATTGAACAATCGAATCATGTGCTACAACTGCTGCAACATGTTTTATCACCATCAACGTTGGTTGCATTCTGTGAATGAAAATCCGTCAAACAGAATGATCGACGCTGGCGTCCGTAATTATTAGAGAAGTCTCTAATAGCCGCCGACGCTGGAACTTTTCGATGTAATACACTGTAGTTAAGTCTTTCAGGTTTATTTTTAACTTACTCCTCCCTCGAGAGTCGATAGTTATTGTGTTGCTGGATGTAAATAATTACTCACCTCCAGTTCGTCAAAAAAATTCTTTTATTTCCAGTTTTATGTGTCCCGGAAACTTGGTGGTAACAAAATATTTACTGACGTTTATTGACGTTTAACTGTAATTTCATTACTATTACAAAAAAATACTGCCAGTAAAAGCTTTATTAACTCATCCAAAATAATCATCATTGCCTAATCCCTGCTTCGATCAGACCACCATTGTGTGAACCTGAAAAATATACACTGCCTCGAGCCACAAACCAACAAAGGTGTTCTTGGTCCTTGAAAGACATTCGGATTGCCGGTGTGGTGCAAACCACTTACGCCTCGTTATTAATATCGCTTATCAGACAACGCTCTAGATATAAAACACTCTCTGGTAACGCCCTTAATAGAATATTAAAACGAACAAAGCCTTTTGCGCATTAATATTTGATGCGCTGTTGGAAAGATGAGGACGTTGTTTTAGCGGTTTGGATGTATTATACATGTTGGCGTATTTAATTGGTACCTACCGCTTGTTATAAATTCTATAAACTTGCTTAAATTAAGAGTGATTACTTGTTTTCTGGGTGCGATACCTGATCATGGTGGAAGAAAGATTTGCTAGAAATTCCGATATTTAATATTGATATCTACAAGAAAGGTCAAAGTAAACAGTTTTGCTTTGCCGGTATTGCTTCTGATACTCTCTAGGTGTTGTGGAATGAACGAACAGGTGCAGATTGGACCGGATTCTTAAAAATTTACGGTCGTTGTTAACACATGCTTTTAGCTTTTATTGTTTTATGATTTATAAACATAACATGTACATCAAATAAAAAAAGGTATTGAAAAGTACACGAGAACTCCTATTAGTGAATAAAACATTGAAATTTGTTTGCATTTCTGCAATTGTCTATTACGTAGAAGTCAATATTTATTCTTTTCGAGCCGTTTTCTAGTATCGCTTTATCTATGGTTTGTTAATTTTTTACTCGTAAATTATTAATCAATATTTTATGGCGATTTCGTGTTACCTCGCGCTTAGAATATGATTAACTACAGAATTTGCTATATTATGCAGTATCAATATCGTGAGTTTGCGACTTAAGGATTAAGTTATTATGGAGTTGTTTTAGGGAAGAGATAAGATTAAACCCGCAGAAAATCTATATTGTTGAAAAGTATGATCCGATCACCTGCAAGTAGCAAGTTCTAGTAATTTTTCGCTAAATCTGCTTTAGATGAAGATACACATGCTGTTGTATTTTTAGAACAAAATACATGAATTTGAGATTAAATATAGTACTTAAACGATATTTTCCCTCTGTTCTTATCATTTCTCATCTACGTCTTCACTTTGTTGTTGTGCATTAGGACTTCACTTCCCAGACTTGGTTTCCTTTTAGAAAAAAATTACATTATGTATTTTTGTAACTTATAAAAATCTACCAGTATCGCGTACACACATCTACTTTAAACATGAATAATTTATTGTGATCGATACAAGATAATTTTGTTAATTTACCGACAATATTAACTTTATTTTTCTTCTTTATGTAGTTTAGTTAGATTGCTGTTTGAAACAAAGTACCGAAAACTAAAGATCGTTATCCGACTTTCTAATACTTCGGCTATATTTTTAACGAAACTGTATACTCAAGAGTTATTTTCATAACATTTTAGGTAATGTTTGAAGAGGTCAATTAGATATTATATTCATATATACGCCATATTCTTTGCTTGAGTCCATGTGATTCCTTTTCCCCCATTACCCTGGTAATTCCATATTCCAGATAGTTCTCAGTAGAGAGCGGATTTTATGAAATTTGCATATCCGTTATTTTTTGCATATAAGTCGTGATATTTAATATGTGAAGGAATCATGCTAATTAAAAATGAATACAGCTATAAAAAAATTGCATATTTGCATATATTTGCCTTCTGCTGCATATTTCACGTAACCGGTGCATATTTTGCATTTTTATCCATTTTTGTGGTAATTTGAAAAAAAAAGATCATTCTATCGGCATTTATTGTAGTCCCAGTTTAAAGCGGTTTTTACGACAAGATAATTAACATTATCACTTCGTTATTACCCCACGACGGACAATATTAAATAACAAAGTACGGCCTTGCAAAGAAACCGACCACGTTCTTATTTATGGCTAGGGAATGACTTCATTGTCCCCATCGTCAACTTCGACACAATGGACCTATCATAAAAACTACTTTAAACTGGGAAGACTATATCTAGAAAGTCGAAATTTCATTCATCATATAGCAAATATTTTCCTGAGCTTCAAATAACTAGGAAAGGTTTGGATTTTATGGTAGTTTGGAGAAACCACTGGGTGTTAAACCATCCTTCCAGGTAAATTCGCGCTCTAATTCCTTTTGGAAATAAGGCTTGTCCCAGAAAGTTTTGCACATATTTTGTTTTTGAATAAAATAAGAACGTCTCAACAAATCAAATCAAATTTATTTACAGTATACTATAACAGCAGTAAAAATATGAATTTCTTAATTACTTGTTTAAAATTAACGGCTTACGGGAAAATAATCTCACTTTAGATCTAATGCGACGCATTATTTTTTGCAAATTTGCACTAGAAACTTTTTTACTTCCCATCATCCACAATTTTTTGAAGAATTCAAAATTTTTGGCGCATTTTCCTTCTTCCCTTAACTAGAACCCAATATCTTTCAACAAGCCGGAGTTCAGGTAAGTTTGAGGGGTTATTTTCATTGTCTGGATATTGCACTCTAATCTGCGCAAACCAATTCTTCGCTAATTGTGAGTAATGCAAAGTAGCTAGGTCTGGCCAAAAGAAAGTAGAACCAGGGTGAGCTCTTAAAAAAGATAGTAATCGAGCTTGAAGGCATTTTCGGACACAAAAATCAGTGTTGGTGCTGCTTTCAACAAAAAAATCCTGCTTCTCTTGCCACATTGGCAAATTGCTTGCCAAACAAGAACTTTGCGGCCAAATTTTTGCAAAAAAATATATTTTTCTTTGTCTCTGACATCTATCAATGGTCCGTTTTACCGTCCACTGCGTCGCATTAGCCTCTTTCGCTATTAAATTTAAAGATTTTTGAGAATGTTCGGACCAAATTTACAAAATTCGTTGTCTTACACTAACTCTTTTTGACGACATTTTGAGAGCCGACCGATTAAAACAAAAAAACTAATGACAGATGTGTAGACCATGGCCTACTGTAGCATATATATTTTACTTAATTCAAATGTCGATTAAACAACTTTAATAGCAGAATTTAAATATGGTGCAAAACTTTCTGGGACAAGCCTTACGTTCATTCCCAATATTTTTGTTCGTTACTTCAGTGTATTAATGACATGTTTTGTGGTGGTCAAAGGGACGTTATCCTATTATTTTTCATCGTGAGTTTGCATTGAGGCATTTAAAGCGAGACAGGTGTGTCAATATGTCGAAGATAACTCAAATTAATTTATGGATTAAACCTTTCCCTGAACTTATTCTTCAAGAAGGAACTGTGTTTTGTCGCGCCTGCTCTAAACCGGTATTTATTTTTACATCTGTGGACGTAGTAGGTACACAGTTTTTCTATTTACAAATACATACTTTAGAATCACTTTTTGTTCAATATTTCGAAAAATATTTAAAAATAAATTGTTACCAAAATAGTAATTAAATAGTCGATTACTACTATGTTTCGATTTGTTCTGTTTATATTTAATTTTTAGTATAAGAATATTAATATTTATGATTTATGTATTTTTTGTAATAAAACGGAAACCTGTTTCTGTAATTTGTAAATCAATTTAGTTCACTTATTAAGCTTTTTTTTTTAATTGTTGGAGCATATGCAAATGCATATCTCTGCATATATTAAGAAAGTTACTGCATATTTCCATAAATTTCGTGCATAATATATGATCATATTTCCCAAAATTTTGCTGCATATTTTCCGCTCTCTAGTTCTCAGTTTTCTTTTACAAGTTTTTCTTTTCCAATTTTGTTTCCCACGCGACCTTTGCTATTCTGGACTCCCCATTTTAGGATATATATTGTGTCTAGTCTTCGCTAATTTCGTAGTTTTGATACAATTTTTAATTATTTTGAATTATTTTTGTGGTTTGACAACGACGTGACTGCATTAGTATATAATATTAAACATCAAAGGATGCAGATTATTTTGAAATACAATGAAGTAGCACTCGAATTTAAATTTGCTTACACAGTGCAGTTTGTTTCATCACGACTTGCTTGAGCTCATGCTATTTAACTTCATTCCGTTTTTAACTAAATAGGAATAAACTGTAATCAAAAAACTTGAAGCGAAACACAAGTAGCGGGAATTATCAAGAAAGCAGTTTGCGCTGTTTCGAAGTAAATAAAAGCTGTAGAACTACCAAACCGTCTCTTACTTCCATAAATTAGTGAGTTTTGTTACTTGTAATCTCTACGCTTCCATTTATAAAACTACTAGCGATCACGTCAATTTTACAGCCAAGATAGCCACGCCCTTGTGGTGAGTTTTACTTAAGTCATCCTAAACGGATCAATCCAACCAAGATGGACACAACTTTGTGTTGGAATTAAATGATTGTTGATGCCCAGAATAGGGTTTGCCTCAAAGAATACATGTCAACGGTAAAGCTTCCTCTTTCACTTGGCCGCAGGTTAATATAAACACCAGAATGTTTGTTGTTTTCGAGAGAAATTACTACATAATTAAACAGTATTAAGTGGTAATACGTGTTCTAGACGAATGAAATGCGGGATTATGTGAAACAAAGGTATGGAGATACTGCATTAAGGTAAATTGTATTGTAGCAGTTATTATAGTGTTTTAGTAGTTCACAGTTTAATGGTTTTTCTTTGATAATAAAGAGTTCAGAGTTTCCGAGACTCGTGTCGCATACAAGAGGTTTTATGTAATCTGCGCCAGAGGTAAGACGTCAGCGTTAACTGTCTTTCTACAAATGTTGTATCTATTTGAGATTCTGAGTACAATTACCACTACGGTAAAGTAAATTGGCTTATGGAACTAAAAGTTTTGGATAATTTGTAAAATAGTTTGTTAATTTTAATGAAATTAAAAGGATACACACTGAACTTGTGTCGTTCAGTAAAATTATCGGAGTTTCAAGTTTACATCAAGAACGGATGCAGCGCATACTTTTTATTGTATCTTTTTTACGTCTTTTGTTTGTATATGTGTTTCTTTATAGGTACGAAACTGTGGGAAAATTGTGAGGTGGTGTTTATTTCTATATGAGTCTGGTTTTATTATTAGTTGTCAAGATTTACAGTATAGATTTAAAATACAATGTAAAATAAAATGCATGAGTTTAACTGAATCAAGGCTTGATGTATTGACGAATTATCGCATATTGTAGTAAAATATTTATAATACAGCAAATCCTCCCGTAACGGACACCTCTAATAAACGGACAATTTTTAAGAAACCGACAGTGTGTTTAGCAAATGTAATGAAGTAAAACCTCACAACAACGGATCCTCTCAACAGCGAACGCGACGGTAAAATTTGGTACCATTTTAATAAATTTCATAGAAATTCACCTCTTCACAACGGACAGATTTATCTGTTACCAAGATTTTACCTGGTAAACAGCTCAGGTACTGTTAACGGATTAACTAATTTTGAGTACCGTCCGCGGTACCCTATTATGACATACTAATGGTTTTCACGTTATTCCCATTTAATCCACTGTAGGGTTTACCGGTTTTACCAAAAATGAGTTTTAAAATTGTATGTTAAATCCTTTCAAATGATTACTGGCAGCACTGCACCATGAATTCATTATTTGGAATTCGATAAGCTTCTTATTGTTAGGTATGTTTCTCGCAAATAGGGAATTTCCTAATGAAAAAAATGACGGCTTTTCACATAAGTGAGAATGCATAAATATCTACCTGTCTTGGGATAATCTCACAGTATACATAATTGATGTATGTGCATACTCTTTTATCAACCTCTCTCCAACGGACACTTCTCAATAACGGACACTTTCTGAGTCATCACAGTTGTCCGTTGTAGACAGGTTTTGCTATAATATGTAGTTGCGTTAAAAACGTCATCCATAACATACAATTAAAAAGTATCAAATGCATTTTAGAATAGAAATGTCGCAATAATAACAAACGAAATTGAGGTCTTAAAATGACAAGTTAATTTTATACGTTGTTATTTTCGAAACGATTGAATTAATACGACCTTCCTAATAAGTGTTTTTTGGTAACAACTTGACAAAACTATGTTGCCAAAACCAAAATTGGAAGGCAATAAGAAGTTGTTTTCTAGCTTTGTAAAAATAGTATTTAAATTTAGTTGCAGATTTTCAATTGCCCACACAAAATTAATTTGTTTAGATAGTTATTAATATGCAAAAATGTAAGTTGTAATATTACGAAAACTGGGCAATACGTTGCAAACATTGTAGTGGGAAAATTATCTGTAGAGACAGCTGTTACACCACATTTACCGGCATCAAAAATATTGGAAAACAATTGGTCTAAAGAGTTTAGACAGTACTTCCCTCGTTGTGGGAAACGTTACATTTTTGTAGTGGGGCATTTTAAAATAAATTCAATTCATTTTTTCAATTTTGTCATCCTTTGGCATTGACATCTTTGTCATTTTTTTTCTGTGATTGCTATGATTGCGTATTAAAAAAACAATTAAATTGCACGAAGTCGTCTCTTATGTTGCCTATGCAAAAATTGTCAGGTGTGAACAGATAGGTAAAGTGAACAGATAAAATGAACACCCTGTATAGTACTTGTAATTTAAGACAAATAGCCTTAACACTTATCAACCTGTAGATGTGACGGTGAAATACAAACGAAACTAAAACATGGTTTCTACGAATTGCAATTACCGGATGACACTGCGACGGTCCAGACTTTTTTATTGCTCTGATTTCCTTTTATATTGAATAAAACACTACAATTTATTTGGTTTTTGGAAGTTGTAATTCACATTTGGTTAACTATAACTTATCTGTATCTAGGGGATCATTCCTCCCCTAGCTACGGCCTTATGAAATATCGAGAAACGATTACCAAATTGGACAATGGACTACATTACTGTACGTCCTTAGATTATCCTCAATAAAACAACTTGAAAGTGTTTATGTTTATACATCGGAAGAATGTCACGTAGAAATTAGTTTGATTTGAATACGTTCGACCCCTCAAAACAGAGGAGCAAAACAATTAACTAGTAAGCTAGAATTGACAAAATGTTCTGAATATTATTATTATAATTCTTATTATATAAGGACGTTTGTATTTTCACATTTTCGAGAAAATGGGATGACTCGTTCTTAATTTGATCAATAAAAAATATGAATGCTATGATGAATCACAAGTAAAAACTTATATTTTACACATTTTGGGTTGAATTTATTCTGCAAAATTTTGACATAACGTCATCAATTTTTGGGGGAAATAAGCAGATTTATTTGGATTAACAGTTTATCATGCTTAAAATGACTTTAAAACGTCTGCAAGATTTCAAAGTAATCACTAATCAGTTTTGCAGTTCCTGATTAAATCAATAAAACAAATGCACGCATTCATTAATTTTTTTGAGTCACCCTCAAAACCAAAAAATATGAATGGAATGATAAATTACAAATACAGACTCATCATACTTATATACATTTTAGATAGAATGTATTAAGTAAAACTTTGGAATGACGTCATCAATTTTTTAGAGGGGATGAGCCTATACATTTTGATAAAAAATTTACCTTGCTTATGATAACTTTAAAATATCTCCAACACTTCAAATCATTCGGTTTTGCGGTTCTTGATTAAATCAATAAAATAAATTCACGCATTCATTAATTGTTTTGAGTCACCCTGTATGTGCAAATCCAAAAAATATGAATGGAATGATAAATTACAAATACAGACATAAGTGACGTCATCACATTAGTGATGGGGATGATTAGACAAATTTTGGTTAGCGTTTTACCATGTACATGATATACCTAATATAAATACAAAATTTGACACCAATCGACTCAGTACTTTCGGAGATTATCTGTCTAATAAAAATCCGGGACGGCAGACAGACAGACAGACGGACAGATAGACGAACGGACGGACAGGCAGACGGACCAACAGACGGAAACGGGAGACCTATTTCTTCGTCCTTTAGGGGTCATGATAGGTCGAGAATATGCAAAATCAGCCGACGGACTCGATTACAATACTTCCTTTGCTTTACGCTCGGGAAGTAAAAACAATAATGTAATACTTAGTGGCACCTTTTATCAATGAGTCGTTAAGGAATCCTATTAATTATTACTAAAAATCAATCCATTTTTCTCGGATCGATTTAAATAGACTTCCACTTGCATTAGTGTTCAAATGGCAACTTAGTAACGTCAATCACTTTGGTTATATTTACCAATGCACTGTTGCAAAGCTGAATTTGCAACCATGTTTCTGATTATCTTAAAATGTTTGTTAGATTCCAGAGCATGTGGTTTTTCAAAGTTAAATCGTAAAATGTTACACCGTTATGATTTGTTTTCCAAAAATCTTACCATTTTATAAGGTAACACTGATTGTGGCACTTTTGACATTTTCGACTATTTTTCAACCAGAAGATACTTTCGGCTTCGTTTCTTCGAAAATTAATACCGTTTTTTGAAAAATCGACAATTGAAATACAGCTATTTTTAAAAGTTGCCTCAAAATCACCCGATATAAAATTTTTGTATGACTTATCCTCTAAGAAAATAGCGGGTGAGTGGGCGGGGCTAGTATTTGATAAGATAGTAGAAGCTTTTGGCACTTTTGACATTTTCGACCAGTTTTCGACTATTTTCAAAGTCATTTTCGTCTTCGTTTCTTCGGAAATTCGTACCGCTTTTCCAAAATCGCTAATTAAAATACAGCAATTTTTACAGTTTTGCCAAAACAGCTCACTCTAAAGATTTTCTAGACAAAAAAGAAAATTATTGTTAGTTTTTGTTCCACAAAATACAATTGTTTCAAGAATGTACTTTGTAGTTTTTACATATTTACGGAAATGTTAAAAATTTCTTAATTTGGGACAACAGAGAAGTCAGGACAAGTCAGGTCACGTTAGGTCAAGTTAGGTCAGGTGCATGAAATAAGAAATCAATTTTATAGCAACAGTATAACAAAAAAAAATACGATTAGCATTTTTTTCACATCCTAGATTCTATTATTAGTTTCCACTCCCACTCGACAGAAGACAACACTTTGACCCGCCCACCCACCCTGTCTCCTTTTCGGTGATTGATTTTATCCAATTTGAAAGAAATGAATGAACAGAAATAAAATTAGCCGTTACAATGAGAAGAGGCAGGGTGTCGGAAAATTAGTTCAAGACATTTTCTTGTAGATTTCAATATCCAAAAGTTATTTCGTCTCCGTTTCTTCAGAAATTCCTACCTAAATTTTGTAGATAACAAAGTAAATTATTATTAATGTTCGTTTCACAAAATACAATTGTTTCAAGAATGTACCTTGTAGCTTATGAATTTAGAGAAATATTCTATTATGTATTAGTTTCCACTCCCACTCTACAAAAAACACCCTTTGGGAATTAAGTTTTTTTTGTACTCTTTTCTTAAAACGCTTTTAAATTTGAAATTGAATGAGGTAAAATAAAAATATTTATTAATGTGAGTCTTGCCTTAAGAACTAAATATGTCCGAATATACGAACACTCATAATTGTTTTTCATTAAATAAGCCTACAGGAGTTACTCAAACCAAAAGTCAACTTTTTCAATTGGTACTACTTACTTTGTATGTAGCAAGAAATGGAAAATAAGTTTTCTTAATTTTCAGAAATATATAATATGGTTCTAAATGTAGTAGCTCCAAAAGGTTTGAAGAGGCATGAACTATCGGTGAAAACAATAGGCACTTTTTGCGATGGAACCTTATGTATTTTGCACAAAATGACCGCTAGGTGGGACCCACTCCGCGAATTTCTCCAATAGACAGAGATTACCAGGATATAACTATAAGAAGAAGTGATATTTTTCTGTGTTCAGTTATTCCACCAGTAGTTTCGTTATTTTTGGTTTATTGTTTACTTTTGGAAGGGAATTTGACAAACATTGCGTTTTCAGTTTAAATGTCACATGTAGAGTACAGTTAATATTTTGTCCCAGTCTGACAATTAAAATTAAAAAACTTGATTAGCTAAAAAAAGCTGACACATTTTTGATCCATATAAGGTTACAACTTGTTTTCAGTGTTTAATAAGTGTTGCACGACAGTTGGTTTATTATTCTTAAATCATTTTTAAAAGAAAATAAAATTTAGAATAAATTTTTGAGGTTTTTATTTGTTTACAATTATTCTTGTTTTAATTAAATCAAATGAAGTCACTCAGCTATGATGAATTTTTTTTTCTCTCGGAATACGTTTTAGAAAACAATTCATGTACATAGCCAGTTAAATGCTACAGATTTATATGTCTTGAGACAGTTCCATATGAAAACTACTGAGATAAAACAACGTTCGAGTACCTCTAAATCATAAGTCACGCAGGTTATACTATAGGAATACGAGTATTTCTGAAAAAATATTACGACTTTACTGATATTTTAAATGAGTACATAAAGCTTGGGAATATATGGTGGTGTTACTTTTATATCTTTTACAATTTTTATGTTGTTCTACCGCACTGATGACATCGTAACTTTAAGGGGGGTAAAATTTTAAAACAGTTACTTCATCTTAAGCGTTTCCCTTATGCTTTTATATAAGAAATCCTATTGTAGGTTTACGTGAGGAACTACAAAACTTGGACAAAAAGGTTGTGCTCTTCATAAGAAAGCAACACTGTGAATACATAAGTTATGAAATTGTGAAAATATAAATAAGAATAAATGAAATAACGAAATTTCTTTCTTGAAATTGAATTTTATATTATGTTAATTTTTCTCTAGAATCGTTGGGCAAATGCGCTGGTGCAGTGTTCAGGTTTGATACCAGTTCAGCACTCGCTTAAAATTAGTGTTTTTGTTTACAGCCAAGTTGCCAACGACCTTTGAATAGTAAAGATTTTAGTGCGGCTTTGTTGTACTAGGTCATAAAACGTACAAGTACTTCATTCACTCCATGGAAGCAGATTATTAGTTAACAAAACTTTAATACGCGTACTATTTATAACGTGTTAAGTTTATTCTTAGAGTTCCCTTTTTAGCCGAATCAGTTTTAATAATATTTACAGACTCTAACACATTACCGTAACATATTAACCCGTAACTTGAAAACACCACAGTACTTTAAATATCGAAGCAATTCCATGGAAACACCGAATTACCAAAACAGCTGATAATGCTTTTCAAAAACAACAGACTGTGTTTATTTTCAGCGATTAGTTTCGATGTGCGTTAATGGAACAATTTCGCTGAATTTAACTTGCAACGAACCGAAAATTTACCATCGCAATCTGTACAGAGTTTCCGCGCATAGTTTCTGCGGCATACAACACCGAAAAAAGTTATTATAATTGGTAGAGGTAATTCTATCGAACCTACAGGACAGAATGTAAGAATGTCTAAATTTCAAAACATTCGAGGTTAAAGAAAAAGCACACACAAATAATGGACAAATTCACGTGGCAAACTCCCAAGTTTAACACCGCTGTAAACTAACACAGGGTGTTAACAAATGATTTATATTTAGAGGGCCGTGAATACGACCCGACAAAAAAATTGCCGCTTTCGAAAAATACGGTTTATACAACGGCATATTAATAAGTGACTTTCATAGCCCACTAGAGTAAATCATTCATTAACATCTTGTATTAGTAATGTACATTGGGAAGTTTGACGTTCAATCAATTGTTACGCAGTTCTTCGTACCTATCTTATTAGAAAGACGGAACTGGAAGTTACCAACAAAAGATATAATAACGTAGATACAACTTCACAACAGTCATTTTCTATGTTACTGTTATCTCGTTAGGTTTCCTGATATCGTAAACGAAAATGAAACATGTTTGACCGTTTGGTATTTAGAAATAACATTTCCCACCCACGCCGCCTTAACCAAAGGTTCATTAAAGCTATTTCATAAAAAATAATCTTCATTTTAGTGTAAATAGAATCTGTATTTTTCTGTTTAGTAAAACTTACCAAAAAATATTTTCAAAACATATCATCAGTTTTTTGAAAAGACAAATCTTTAGCGTCTTATCGTCTTCAATAAAATCTTAAAGTGTCTATAATTTCAGAGTAGTCGATTGTGGAATTTTTGATACACGCATTACAGACTATCAGTGTCGTTAAATCTGGCCACAACTCGCCGTATGTGCGTCTTCAAAGATTCTTCCTCTGTGACAACAGGATATTTCACCAGGTACTCGTCCCATTTAACACCCCATTACGATAATAGAACGTGATGATGAACGAGTTTTGCTCCAAAGAATAACCCGTCCTAACCTAAAAAATTTATTTGTGACACTGACCATAGTCATTCCTGTGTGTTCGTTATCTGAGATTATTCCACAATGATCTAGACACTTAAAGTTCGAACAAAGGCGAAGACAGCAGTTGAAAACAACAAGACAAGTCAATTGACGTACAAAGTAATCAATAACGAAAAAATTATTGACATCCGACAGAATCTGATGAAGCATTGGCGCCGAAACAAAGCAGCCACTAATGTGCCGTTAAAAATAACAATTCCAATATTAGTGTAATCGTTTCCACAAAACTGTGAAAAATCATAGCCTTCCTTGACTACAATATTTTATGATGACCCTGTATAAATATAATAAAGCATACAACATATTGAAGTACTATATGTAGAAAAACTTTACATCACATTTACAGTTTGCGCAGTGTTTAAAATTTGTGGAAATTAAAATCCGTGTAAGTGATCCATAAAGGATGTTTTGAATTATTGTTAGCCAAAATTAGCTCATTAATTTAAATTGGAGAACATATTTCTTGTAGTGAGCGTCTCATATTGCATGATATTCCACCGGACATAATTAGCTCTATTTACATAAAGGGTTTGCATTTACAATTTGCATAATACTCTGAGCCTAATAACTACCCTAGTGGATGACTTAGCTGTAGCATACACTGATCAAATAGTGTTTAAAGGAAACGGAACTGCAGCATCCGGGTTGAGTGTTTGTACTTAGAACTGACGGTCGGAATCACGTAAGTTTCGATTCGGGCTCGACGCTGATGGGAGTTGGTGGTAACGCCACAATAAATCGTTATATTTTTAACGAGATAGCATTAATCTGCGGAATACAGATGCCTCCATGTTTGCACAGGCGGAAGCATTTACATGAATTAACATAATAACGAGTGTTGGACTGATAAAGAATGCGAGGCGCGCCCTAGCAAATTTCGAAATTATTTTTGTACATGTCATCTCCAGAAGAGCGAGGGGAATGCAGGAATAGAATTCGCATCTCTAGGTGAAACTAGGCGCGAGGTGACACCTCCCATTCCATTGCGACGTGGAATACAATATTAGGATGTGAGTGTGTAGACACTTATGTTTATTACGTCACAGAGACAAATTTTTATCAAGATGGATATTCAAGCGTATGCAATAATTCTCAAGGCGCTTTGTCCTTAGATCAGAAAGTAATACACAAGAAAATTACTCTGTTTTTTGCACTTCCGGGATTGAATCCTATTTTTCGGGACTAAAGTGGTCCGTTTGTGACAAAAACCCCAGGAATTAAATAGAAATAAACTCAGTTACCATGACAAGAATAATTTATTTTTTAAAGTACACGTTTAAATTTATCTTTTTACAATTAACAAAATTAAATAAACGATTCTTATTAGGATCACTCAGGATCTGTGACAAATAAAGGTTGTTGCATTGGCTGCCGTTGTTTTTATTCACCTAGACACTGATTATGTTTTGTCAGTTTCAGAAAGTGTGATTTTCAACTACAAATCTTTTTTGAAATTATTTTGTAAAAATTTGCCTCGGAAGTGCAAAAAAATTCCTTTGGGTGAATTATTTCCTTCACTCGCTACGCTGGCTCTGGAAATTTTCACCCACGGAATTAAATGACCTCAGTCCCGATTTATAGAAGTATTGCGATGAAGCTCTGGTGGGACGGACGATGACGGTCCGGAATTTCGCCGATAACGTGTAGGTGCCTCAGTGCCAAGCCTTGGGTTGACTAGTGTCGCTGAGAAAGTAACACGCCTGTCCGACCTAGGCTTATGCAGCGCCTTCGGTTGGGAGCGGCGGTTGCTCGGGCGCCCTCTCCGGAGGAGGGAGTACCGGGGTTGCTGCTGAAACTCTCAACTCACTTTTCGCTTTGAAGACTCGAGACAGAATTTATCCCCGGCTGTCGCTACGAAAATTTGCTTCGTTACAATATAATATACTGTTATATACTATCAGATAATATACAGAACGGCTTTGTTAGTCATTATTTCATTAAAAATTTAAACAAGTTGGTAGATCTGCGACGTAATTGTTCTCATTCGGACATAAAAATGTTATAAGTAGGTTTTGAGTTCAATACTATCGCTAATGACCTGCTAACCAGGTTGACAGAACTTAGCAATTTGCTCCTAGAGTTAGTTCCGTTAAAAAAATATATTTAAGGATTCGTCAATACAACATTATCACTTAAAAATTTAGAATAAAAAGTATCTCCTAAAAACATTAAAAATACTGTTTTTTGAGAAATACTAATTCCGAACTAAAAACCTAACCCCAGTTGCAAGCGTCATTATCTGACTAAGTGCTTAAAACGCAACAAAAACATTAACCACTGCATAAACACGTTTTTGTTTCCACAATAACATCCGAGAAACAAACACTGCTCAAATTAAATTGCTTTAGTAAAAGCTTTTATGTTCATAGAATATGTATCATTTCATTCTATAGGTCGAGTAAACTGTAAATTATTTATAATCGCAATTAGGAACGGCTGTGCAAAGTTTGAATAGAATTATTATTGTAAATTGCAACTGTTAGGACTAAATGCACCAAGCCAAACAAGTAGTTAAGTAATGTTTAGAACACTCTTGTTAATAGGCAGGGCGGCAATTTGAAATTGAAACAAGAAGGACGTGAACAATACAGTGTGGCCAACCATGAAGAGGTATAATTACTTCAAAACTAATTAACGCCGCTCTCTGTTTAGTAGCATGCCATTACGAAACTGCATATAAACCATGCAGATGGTGACAGAGATGCATAAATTTAACATTACGTCTGGCGGAGGTGTTTTTCCGTTCATAGTATTTGAAGATATAGCATTTATAGCAACATGTATATAATACTGGTTTTGTCACAAAAATTAAAGTTATACACGTTACAAAAGAAGAATAATCGTCCTCAGTTAGCCGCTAGATGGTTTGGCTGTTTTTAATTGTGTCGGAACGTAGGAGCATCTGTTGCACTCTGTAGTTCCTCAAATCTTAAGAACTCAGTATTCAGGTGTTGTTTGCCACACGCGAATGCATCTAAGACCTTTTGAATACAATTGTTTCTATTGCAGAAACCAGTTGTAGGACTTGTGAATATTTACTTATTGAGGATTGAGGGACCCATGGAAACGGGTGATGTCCCTATGACTGGGTGGACTTTAAGCAGCTTAAAAATTCCGTGTAGTCGAGTACGTGAAGCACAAATACGCAGATGTGCTTGGTTAAACACAAATGTAAGCTTGTACTATTATTGTTCAAATCGATGAATCCCTTAAAACAATAATTGCTCTTGCCATTTTGATGTTAACAATATACCTACTACGTAATGCTTAAAACCGATAAGCCTAGAACACCATTTCACGCTTTCAAACACTCACTGCCAATAACCCCCTAAAGCTATCATCGTTTCTCATCGTAAAATTCGAAACACATGTAATTACGATGTAGATTTTCGTGTGGGTCGTGAAAAGTGACGTGCCGCGCCAAGGCGTTAGACATGAGAATTTGCCATTAAGAATCCTGCAAGAAGCACGACACTTGATTAAAACAGCTCAGTATAAGTACATCCATTACAACGGGCTATAACTGTAGCTTTATTCGAAATTAGACGCCACCGAGCTGTATTAGATCTCATCACAGGGATGGGAAAAGCGCCGCAAATTATTGCCAGAATCTAATTCTAACGCCATTACACGAAGAAGAGCCATAAATAACGGTATATATTAGACCTTCAGAACAATGCCCCATTTACGATACACCACTCATTAATTGCATCGATTAAACGAGACCGATACGCAAACAACTTTATTGTTTTCCTCATGCTTAAGACTGCCCTCCATTTGTTCATTACCTCCTCGGATACCACACTCTTGAGAATAGTGTGGAATCTATAGAGCGTACAGATACATACAAGTATTCCTCAGCAACGAGGACTAGCTTCGTCGTAAGATACTCTACAAATATCTATAAAAAATGTTCTAGTTAAAATGGACCACCACTGAGAGAGATGAAAAATCATGTCTTTGGTTACAAAGGAAAAGGTCAGATATTACGAAGAAATGTTGCAGTTATTTTTTCATCGACTGGTTGATGAGTTGCTGTTCGGATGTTTCCAGCAGGAATAAATAATTTCTCGTACATTTTTCAAAGTGCTATTTTTGGAATTCGAGGAAAACTTCAAGAGTGTCTCGAAGCAGACGAAGGCGACTTTCAGCACATGTAAAATTTTATTTATAGTAAATGTCCTGACTTAAAAAAACATGTTGCTTCCATAAATTATTGAATTATAAATGTGGTTGTATACCTTCGTCATCGTTGATCAAGACTGAGCGAAGTCTAGAGCACGTGAATAGCGCGTTTACCGTTGTGTTCATAATGTTCCAAATCCTGCCGAATTGTTTATTTCATCACATCAGCGGGCATATTGTCAGTAGTTCGCTTTTCCTTTTGATTCTGGCACCATTGAATTTTATTTCTCATTTATTTATAACTTTTAAAGTTTATCTAGAGTCCTAAAATCGAAATATTGATTTAAGAAAATTCCAAATAATTAATCCATAAATCTGACATTTCATTCTAAAATATTACCTGTATGTGAGTCAAATCTGTTCGTGTCTAACGTCTGATAGGACCACAACACGTAAATTGACTCCAGACGGAAAACGAAAGTTATTGCTACAAACGTCTTGCGGTTAGTTCGTTGCGGGTTTAGCAGCAGTCTGAGTTCACCAGGATTATTAGGTACATACCTTTCTCTGATAATTAATAGTTACACTTTGGAAGTTTATGTCTGCGTTTTTTCCCTGAGTTATATTACTGTAATTTTACAACGGGTTAGTTGTTCAACAGTCAAGAACATACAGCCAAGAAAAATATTTTGAAATATTTGTTCATAATAGTTATTCGCAATTTCACCTAATATGAATCACTTCAACGAAAGAGGTCACCTTTTTAACAGATGATACAGAATTTAACTGGGATTCTTTGTTTAACATGTATCTATCGGTAATATGCTTAGTTTATTCTATTCAATTTTACATTCACCAATTGGACCGGAGACGGATTTTTTCAAAATGACGGTGCCACGTCAGCGGTCAATTTGAATTTTTTACGTGAATTATTTGATGATAGAGTGAGAATGGATACTATTTTCAACAGTTTCTATAACTTTGTTTTCACCATTTAAGTAAACTTATTCACAAATCTGAAGAAGATATTTTCTTTCACGAGTTTTTGTAGTTTCAACAAGCAAGAGCTAACCTTCATCACGTGTGTTTGTTTAATTGCATAATGTGAAAAGTATCCGAAATCGAGAAGACATACGTTTAAAATCGTACAGAATTCTTTGATCTAAATAATTAATGAACACACCGCACATGTATAAGTTTACAGTGGTGCACACAAAGTTATTCATGAATCGCTACCTTCAAAACTGTGAACCATTTCGCTATCACTTAAAGAAATGTTTTTTTAATTTAATAATTTAAATATCTTCGTTTTTATATGTCTACGTTCCTAAGGTATATTAAAAAAAAAACAATATTCTGTTGTTTTGCAAAAACCTTTTACTGTCATCATTATTAATAAAGATTTAGGCGTCAAGGCCTTTGACAAACGGAATCATTAGAGAAATTGTTTAACTTAGTTTTTTCTGTTTCTCTAATGAAATTGATAGGTTTTTATTAAGGAGAACGCTCTATGCGGGTATTATACTTTGCTTAACTTTGATCTAAGCTTTAGTATGCTAGTGTAATATGATCACCGTTTACCCAAAATTATATGGATTGAGGGGGAAAAATTCAGCGACGTAACTTAAAACACTTCACTTATAGGAAGGACAGCATTTATCCCACCAGAAGATCAGTTTGCAGTTCTTGCAAAGTTTGAGTTTGAACTACTCGAGAGATTGTTCTCAAATTTTATATGTATTTTAGCAATATCTTGTAGATTACTATAGATATAATATTAATAGTAAATTCCATTCAAATTTTATAAAATAACGTACTCCTACACAAGGGTTATGAATCCGTTCTGACTTTGCCATCCAGAATTTTGAAAAGAAAAATCAAAATTGTGTCACAATTTCTTAACGAAGCGAATTTGCGCGGGCCGGAAACCGTGACGCGTACCGCGAGAGCCGATGGTAAAGCCACGATCGCCGCGCCGCCGCGGCGGAAGAGAGTTCTTGCCTGAAGCCTTGAAGGGTACAGAAGTGCTGTGGTGAAAGGAGTTTTTGAGTTTGAGTGTTGGAGAAGCCCTGAACCGACCACCGTAAGTACCGTCTTCACGCGATTTCCATATTCAAGGCCGCCGCCCCCAAATCCAGGAGAAGCCCGTCCTGAAGGAAATCGCTGGCCAGGAGGAACGTCCGTGCCGAACCTTTAAATTTTTTTCGTTTATTTTTGTTTGTAAAACTGATCTGTATTTATTTAAGTTGTTTAGCCGTAAGTTTTATTATTTTAGCCGTGTAGCTGCTGGCAGGGAATAAACCCGATTATTTATTGTAAAATATCTCTTGCCGTTTTATTTTATTTTCTTGTTTTCGCGAGCGCTCACCACTTGATATCCGTGTTTCCGGCTTTAGAGCAACCCCGGCGCTCCCTCTCCCGGAGAGGGAGCTGGCGCCCGAGCGACCGCCACCCCCTAGTCGGCCCAAAGCTTGGCACCCAAGTACTCCACCACCACACGTTATCGGCGAGATTCCGGACCGTCCGTCCGCCAACACCTGAATTTCGTCGCAATATTTAACAGTTTAACTCTGAAACAGCAAAACCAAATACCTGAGATGTTACTCACCAGTTTTCCAAAAAATGTGGGCATCTGTACTACTAGAAAAACAGTGCATCTATCGATCCAAATTCATATACCTACTACGTGTTTCTTTTATTTGATAATGGTGGAGTTCTAATAGCCCTTCACAATAGTTTTGCTTGTTCACAGATTGACCTATCTCAAATCACTAACACAGTTTAAGCTATCGATATCTTAGGATTAAAAATTTCGAGTTTTCGCAGTAGTGTTCTTTACCTAGGTGTTGCTTATATTCCACCAGCAATTAGCTTCAACGATTTTAAACTTTTTCTTCAATTACTAAATAATACAAGCGATCACGTAATGATAACTCGATTATTATTGGAGATTTGAATATATCCTCATACACAGATAATATCTATGTCAGGTCTACTATTTCACTAAGAAACTTTGCTAGCTTCCATAATTTTTCACAATACAGTTTTATTCGCAATAAGTTAAATCGTACCTTAGATCTAATATTTTCTAACCATTCCTGTAGTGTTAATAGGTCTGAAAATCCCGTCTAATTTCCATTATTATATCAGTTACTTCTTTCTACCGAATGGTCATTTCTCAACAATATAACGACTTAGCCTGTTCTAAATTCTACGAGGTATTAAATGAATTATTTGAAATATCAGCTCCTACGTTTAACTGCACGAATGCAAATCGACTAAAAACAACTCTACATAACAAATTTAAAAGATTTAAAACCCAATACTATTATGACCGTTTTAAATATTCTCTAAACGAAATACAATCGTCAATCTCATCAGACCTCAAAAATTTTTGCAGGTATATTCAATCTAGAAAAGGAAAATTTAGAATCCCAGGAGATATCTAGATCAAGAACTTGAAACACCGCAAGATATTGTTAATGCATTTAGTGAATTCTTTAAAAGCGTCTACGCCCTCCACATTCTACAAATTTTAATATAAGAAACGAAGAGCCCAATAGTCTGCAAATAAAGATTGATGGGATATCTCAAGAGGATAATATCCTGAGTTTCCTCCTAAAAGATTGTGCTTCAATTTTTGTAACACCCGTATTTTACTTGTTTACGCGTAATATTATAATCAAATATTCATCCTTTTCCACGATTTGGAAGAAAGCCAGTATTACATCCGTTTTAAAGAAAAGAGATCCCACAATTATTAAAAATTACCGACCTGTAAATGTTTTAATCCATTCTGTACAGACGATTTTATTTTAATGTTGAAAGCTTTATTTCTCTAAGCGCTTGACCATAATACTCAGATTTCAACAAAGCTTTTGATCAAAGAGACTATCATATTCTTGTTCGTAAACTCAATTTGTTTGGCTTTTCCAATTTTTTAATATCGTTATTCGAATCTTACCTATTTAATAGAATCCTTTTTGTTATCGTAATTTCTTGTCCGATTCTTTTGTGCTACTTCGGGGGTGCCACAAAGATCCACCCTGGGACCTCTGCTCTTCGTGTTATGTATTAATGACATTGCAAATGAACTCTCTTGTCAGAAATTACTCTTTGTCGGCGATTTAAAACTTTTTTTGTCGATTACTTAAACCAGTTGTTTTCTTGAAGTATTCAAAATCGATTACTCTTAAACAAAAAGAAATCTTTCGTAGGCACTTACTCTAAAAAAGCAAGCACTTTCTATTCAATTACCCAATTGATGGAACTACGTTAACTCGCACTGGAATATTCAAACATCTAGGTGTTAGATTCGACAGCAAATTTTCTTTTACGAACCACATTGTTGACTAAAAGTATGACGCTTTGCTAAATCTTTATTATTCCTTAATACTTAAAACTGGATGTATTTGTTTGTACTTCAGGAGCGAGGGAAGAGTTATTATTATTGAAATACGGGAACTCAACAGGTATGTAACCCAATTACCGAGATCCACAACTACCAAAAAGAAAACAAATTTAATGAAACAAACAAAAATCAACAAAGAAAATCCAAACACAGAGAAAGAACTAGATAATTATGATAGAGTTTGAAGTTTGTTTTTAATATCACCTGGTTTGCAACGAAATGTGTCAATAGTTTCTTCTACATTCAAATAGTTGTCCCAATATTTATTATAATGCCACTATACGAATAAGGTAGATGTATTATGTTCTGTTCTATTTTAATGGATCTTCCCATCCATTAAATTCAAATACCTAATAAATAAAAAATAATAATATAACAACCAAAAATTGTTACAATTTGGTACTTTTTTACTTTCAACTAAAATAGTAGCACATAGTCGGTACAAATACCACTCGAGAGTCGTTTGACGCTGTCAATAATTTTCCAGGTTGTTAATATTTTTTTAAATAAAAAAACCACGTGTGTTGGGTGTACTGACATAATATCTGTTCACTCATATATTTCCAAACAATGAAACACTTTGAGGCTAATAGAAACGATGAGTTACGACGGCACTTAATAAAATACGACGTTACACGACAATTTTATTAGAGGCAAGATTGGACCTGACCTGCCCTGACTTGAACTGCATCCCAATTGCGTTCTAGAAGCTCTTCTCCGTTGGGACTGCGCTGAAGTATGCACACATTGTGGAATAAATAGTTCTCTTTGTAGATGTCCTGTGGTGAGGACCGTTGTTTCAATTTTACGTTGTTGAAGATTTTACCGAATTCATCAGAGTTAAGAGCTATCAGGCCAAACATAACTTTTGGGAAGACTACAAGAGTTGATTTATAATCCTGTAGACGGACGCTGGACCCTGTATACAAATTTCAGAAAATCGTAGACCTCTTGTAGCTGCGACTGCAGAGATTATTCGATCCGGCAGTAACCTGTTTTATCAGTTGATGATTGGACTTATGTAATTAATCAATTGGTAATTGTTAATAATTACAGTAGACAGGCTCCGCCTTGTCTTGGTAATTGATAGTTTTATCGCGTAATTGGATCGTGCTTTCGTTTCCATAATTGGACTGAATTATTGCTAATTACATACATTTTACTGTACCCCTGCGTTACGATGAATTAACAATAAGTAGATAACGTTTTCAGTCCAGCCGAATACCGAGACTCATTTACTAACTGTAACATCATTTCTTATTGTGGGTGGCTCGGTTAATTTAGTTGGTGAATTTTCCCATTTTGTAAAGTATTGTGTTTTATTTTCTTAATTTGTCTGTATCAGAGTGGTGGTTTTCCTATGAAGATGAGCGATAACCGTGATTTTTCGTTCTTTTTGTCATGGTATCACGTTTTTGTTAACCTACCTACCTTATCCTGTGAAAATGGTGATTAGATTCATCGAGGATCACCTATCTATTCGCTGAAAATTAATGAATTTTACAGCAAACTGGTATGAAAGGTCTTCACCAGTAGTGAAATGTCGCTCATCTCCATGTGCACTTCACCCGAGTTTGTCTAAAAATGAATTAAGGATATGTCAATATATCAGTTTTTAGCATTGACGATTCGAATGAGATTTTACTTCCAATTTCAAGTATCCAATTGTTGCTACTTAAAGTCGATGACGATCCATATTATCATTATACGATCTCCAGTCTGTCTTCGCTGGGTAATCAAATGGTCGCTTCGTCGCACACAACAAATATCTAATCCTTAACATCCAAGCTCCAATGACTAAATCATACTCATAAGTAAACTAGAAAATCTTGCTTGCGTTTAATTTTCACAGCACTGACAACGTCACAGTTTATGCAAAAATAAAATAATTGACATTGAACAATGCGTTACGCATTTTTATTCAAAAAAATCTCTTTTCAACGCAAAATGCTCCTTGAACAATTCTGTGATTTTTCTCAGTCATTAAACTCCCAGCAGATTCTGTGATATCAGCGCCATTAATTATCCTGCTGTAACTGCAGGGGCGGCTGGTGCCGGGGGGCACAAGAGCACGTGCCCCCCCAAAATTACAACGTCTACAAACACACTGGACATAGCAAAATAGTAATTTTCAATATTTAAAAAATTATCCGGAAATTTGTGTCATAATTATCAAAACTAATTTTTTTATCTCGCTCCACTTGTATAAAATGTATCAAAACTTACTACCACTTGCATCTAAAGATGTGCCTTGGATATATGATATGTTATTTCTGATGAAATGCTGATAAAAGCCGAGCACAGAGACCGAATGGACCGAATCATGACCGATTTAGATGTTTTGTTTACACCGGTGCAATGGAAAGTACACGTCGTGGCCGCTTGATATGCGCCTGATACAACTGGCTTGTGAGCCCATTGCGATCGTGCTCTGGAGGATTGGGTTACTACTGCGGGTTTTAATTTTCCTTCTGCGCGAACACGTATGATAAATATTCTTGGATAATCTTCTCGGTAATACAGACATTCGGAAACAACTACACACCGCTTATATTAATAATATTCGGGCACATAACGCAAGGGTCGACAAAAATCGCCATATATTACGCCGATTGATAATGTGCATAAAATTGTGTGGAGTGTTTGAATTTGCTTTACGTGGACATGACGAAAGTAGGGAATCACAAAATCCAGATATATTTCGAGGTTTGATTGATTTTATGGCTGAATTCGACTTTATCAGATCATTTGAAAGAGGCAACGGTTTTTAAAGAAACGCCTAAAACTGTCCAAAATGAACTTTTAGATGCCATGAACACCGAAGGCAAAAAGGTATGTGGAGAAATCCTTTTTTATTTTTATTGAATGTATTTTTGTATTTATTTCCGTCACACAATTTCGTCTATTAATTGGTAATGACAACCTGTTTTATTTCTTCATATTTAACTCATCAATCAAATTGTGTCCCCCCATTTCAAAATGGCACCAGCCGCCACTGTGTAACTGGCGAATTATTATCACAGGAAAAGCGCATTTTCGCATTAGTTGGGAGCATAAATAAATACTGTTTACTATAAGTGCGAATTTATTGTTGTGACCTATAATAATGCTTCATTATCAAATTGTTCATACATATTATTGTTATGAAATTATTGGGTATGCACTCTAATGCACTCTCTTTATTTAACTCTATTTTGATTAGAGTTAACGAATAAAGTGAAACGAAGTAGTAAAATAAATAGGTAAATCATTTTTTACACAAAACGAAGGAAATCCTAATAATCCGTACGCCAAAAAACAGATTTTAATTTTAGATGTTTACATTTTCAGTGTCGATTGATGAAGTGTTACAAAAAGTTAATAATGTTTAAACAAGTTATAAAGAAAAGTGATAAAACTTTCTTCAATTAATAAACTGTATGTTGAGTCATGCAGTTAGTTTAAGAACACAAAAAATAAGTTTTGATTACATAATAGATTGGTATATGAAATCGATATTAAAATTATACTTCATTGTATGCTCGTATTCTTGATTTTAGTGGTATGCAGCCTAAATGAAAGCTAATGTATGTACAATATAATTTTTTATTCTCCTATTTTCTTATTTCATCAATTTTATTTTGTCATCTCTCATTCGAATAAATAGTTTTTAATTATTTTTAAAAGCTGGCTTGTTACATAACCAAAATTTCAACAGTTAAATTCTTTATGAGCTTCAGATACAGACGTGTTTCTGACTGGAAATCCAGCATTTATCGTTCCGAATAAATTCATTGTGTTTTCGATTGCACGCACGCTTTTAGATGCAGTAGTTAGAACTCGACATCTGGAAATATCGAGCGAAATGTGTAGTAGATATTTGGATTGTATTTGTTCGTACGTTAGTATATATGTATATCGAGTCGAATAACCCGAATTAAATTTATATGGAATCCATATGCTCCAAAGTCTGCATTCAGAGCAACGCCATACATTTTCAAAATTGCTACGACTACCCTCATTAGATTTTACTAACTTTTTTGATACTTCCTTAGTAAGACGGTCATCTAAATTCTCAGTAACTATTTATAAAATGTATCGATTAGAGAAAATAGTTTCTGAATCATGAGTTAATTAACATTAAATATACATTCAAGTCAGTCACTATTAACCGATCTCAATTAAATATGAACGCTGAATTATTTCTGGTATTTCAGCGTTGAGTGTGAATAATACCTAGTTTCAAAAGGACTCTATACGTTTGTGGTTGCCCTCTAATTTTTAACCTCAAAGCGAAATAATTTAACAAATATTACCGCAGCTTTTCACACGCTGCTAATTTGATGTGGCAAAGTTTAAAACACTCGTGTATGAACTTGTTTGTTTATTTTCGTTTATTTTTGCAAAGTTTGTTGGAAAATTTTAGTGCTTTCAGGTCTGAATATAAATCCGTGATTTAATTTTAATACTATTAGTAATGTTTTTACTTCCGAAGTAGGCATGTTTTCTCGACGTCTCATGTCTGTGTCAATTTTTATTAGACAGATGATATCGGTTCTCACTGCCATTAATGTCATTTGTCACCTGTTATTTAAAGTCATCGTTTTTCAAATGTGAATTACAGTAATTCTAGTTGATCCGAGCTCAAAACAACAAATTAGTTATTTTAAAAACTCTTGGTGCTTGCGTACGAAAATTTTTGTTTTTGTGCTAGGAAGCACAAGGATTTTTTAATAAGACTTGAAGCAGCAACGAAACCATCAAATTTTAGCTAGAAACAGTATTTTTGTCGATTTTTTTTTAAATCTGAACTATATTTCAACATTTTTTGATGATTCTGAGCGACGAAACACACTTAGCAGAATCGTCCTAGATTAGGAAAAGGAGACGTTTGGGTCAATTTTATGCATTCTGGCGTTCGTAGATACAAGAAAATTGTTAAAATTCTTCAGAAACGTCACTTTTGAAGTATTTTCTTGTGGTTCTAAGCCAATCAGAAACCCTGCCGGCTCGGAAAGAGCAACGAAACCATCAAATTTTAACTAGAAACAGTATTTTTGTCGATTTTTATTAAATCTGAACTATATTTCAACATTTTTTGCTGGTGCGGAGCGACGAAACACACTTAGAGCATGCAGAATCGTCTCAGATTAGGAAAAGGAGACGTTTGGGTCAATTTTATGCATTCTGGCGTTCGTAGATACAAGAAAATTGTTAAAATTCTTCAGAAACGTCACTTTTGAAGTGTTTTCTTGTGGTTTTAAGCCAATCAGAAACCCAACGGGGTCGGAAACAGCAACGAAACCATCAAATTTTAGCTAGAGGCAACCATAGACGCGTGATGTATTTGTCATGAATTTTTGGGCATTTAGTAAAGTCCAAAAGTGAGAGGCGGCACGTTTCCATGACCTATTTCGACCCTATAATCATTTATAGAAACCCTGTATTAAAAGATCTAGTGAAAATAACTTCGAAAAAATTGTTCTCCCTTCGTTCTAAAACAACATTTTGAAATTGCAATAGTAAACCCAAATTTATTGACTTATGCAAATAAATTTGCCACACTACTGCAATTGTGGTTTATAAATCGATGTTTTGTTTTTACCCTAAGCCCTCAGATGAAAAAAAAACAACAAATTTTATAGCAACATTGGAAGCGATTAACCGAATTGTTCGGAATCCTGCAGATGTTTTATGGTTATCGTAAGCATGAAAAATGAAAAATTATTGCTGTGGTAATTTAAAAAATTTCCAATAATTACAGAGAAATTGAATCATAGATGATTTGAATTAGGAATCGTAATTATACTAATGTTATAATAAAACACTATTGGACTACTGTTTAAGTAGACGTATTGCGACAAGGATCTGACACAATTTGCCCATGCAATTCGTCCATCTGTCTAGCGAACGTACCGAAAGAATCCTTTCAACATTTAAGCTACATTATTCAAATAATTTGATTACGTTTCTCTCGGTAATAAATTTAGGAAAATCCGGCTCTCGTGTGAACCTGTCCGCATCGTAAATTTTCAGCAAAATCGATTGGTTTATAACCAAATTCGGTCCTCGTAACAGGGGTGCGGTCAGCAGTAATAGCACCTTGAGATTAACTCATTGGCGCAATCTTCAATCACTCGAGACATTACCGTCCTTGCAACACCCCATGTTAACCGGTTGAAAACGATCGTCGAGTGGAGCAATCACTTGCTAAGCGTGCGTTCAAGACCCACGGGCTTCATTCCCACTATTAAACTGCCACTTAGTGCAAAATAACCCGGACTATTCCACTATTGTACACCGCTGTACCTGGAATAATCCTTTCAAGAGAGATGCCCGATTTCGTACATGCGAAACAAGCGGAGGAATAAGCCTGTGACCGACGGCTCCAGCGCCACAGACATGGGCAAATCGTAAATTACTTTCCTAGATTGCCTAGGATGCTTTGACGGATGTCTAATTTCATGTTTCGTTGACATTTTACACCCAGTAGACGATGAAAGGGCAGGTTTTCCATAGACGTTTGTATATATTAGTTTATCTTAATTCCTTTATCTTTGCCACCTAGTTGCTTCAATTACGTTGAAATCAGTACTTTCTTCGTCCCTTTTTCTTAAAACAGTGTGGTTAAGTTAATTTTGTAAAAATAAACTTGCATAGATCCGAAATCAAATTAATAAAAGTAATAACAATAATTTAAAATGATTAAAAGCAATTGAAATGCCATTTTGTTGAAGACTGCAAATAATTTGATGCTTTCCGTACTAAAAATAACAGAGACATTACGCAGTTTCCGGACGGTCGACGAAAAAATATTGTTACAGCCACTGGTCAAATTCAACTAGTACATTAGCACCCAAGAGCTGAAGCGGATAATGCTTGTAAAACAAAAAATCCGAAAAGTTTATTTAATTTTCTTGCCCTAACCGACGTTAGACGTGAGTCAACATTGACCATTCCAGGCTAGATCAAAGGTAACAAAACATTGTTCCTTTTGTGGAAGTTAATCAGGAACCGCTACAATATTATGTATGTACCCAATTCTCAATGTGAAGTATTTCCATTTCAAAGTCCAGACTAAACTACTTGACCCACTATTTCCGTCAAAGCTGGCAGTAAGTTGTTTGCAGTAGTCCAGAATCATCCAATTTATGTTTCAGTTGACCAAGGAATCTCATCGGCTGAATTAATATGGTAACACAATAATTCAATATTAATGGGATTCTCCAATTATTATTAGCTTTATTACAAACAGAGACTACATTGGTGAACTATTGCTCATTGTTGTTAGATAACTTCACAAATGCATAATTATTTAAATCAGTTATTGCTTGCTTGTGTGCGTTAAAGTATGCTCAGTACGTTATCCAGAAATAGTAACAAATATTAACAACTCTATTTGTTTAGTTTAAATGAGGGTATATATTAGAGGATTTCTACAGCAAGCAGCGACAATTTTTTACCCATTTGAATTAATTATAACTGCTCAGCTACAACATTTACATAGAGTTTAATAGATTTATGGGAAAATAAGGAGGGATGCAGGTGTCTTACATCGTTAACAACGGTGATGATAGATGCGGAGAATAAATTAACTAGAAGATTAGCTGCAGAAGACGTTGGACCACAGGAATAATGGAAAAGGCATTAAGTTTCGGTATTGGTTTTGTTTGCTCTCCTTGAGTGAGAGTAAAAATAGTGTTGACACTGAGATCAAGGAATTTTCTCTCGTGCTTCGGGTCACATACCTGATTCCAATAATTTTAAAGGAAGACACCTGTGAAAAATATAAATTTAAGGAACGCTGTCGCAACATTTCAGTCATTCTCGCACGTTTTACACATATGTAGTTTCTATATAAATCGTTGTTTGAAATAAATTATAATATCGCACGCTAACTGACATATTACACTTGTCTCATTAGCAATTATGTCGTTTATGATACAAAAATTGTTTATTCGTATTAATGCTCTTTGGAAAAGCAGCCAAAAAAATTACGGTTGGAAGTTTTTTTTACTTAAAATATTTTTGACTTAATTTTTTTTTACTTCCCGAGCGTATGCAAAAGAAGTATTGTAATCGAGTCCGTCGGCCGAATCTCTACTTTTACGTTTTCTCGACCTTTCATAACCCCTACAGGACGAAGAAATAGGTCTCCCGTTTCCGTCTTCTGTCTGTCCCCCTGTCCGTCTGTCTGTCTGTTCGTCTGTCTGCCGTCACGAATTTATAATAGACAGATAATTTCCGAAAGTACTGAGCCGATTGTTGTCAAGTTTTGTATTTATATTAAGAATATAATGTAGATGGTAAAACGCTAACCAAAATTTCTGTATCCTCCCTCCCCACCACTAACGCAATGACGTAACTTCAAAATTGTACATAGCAAATGGGTTTTAAATTGTATAAAATGACACAATTCTAAACATATAGGTTATAACTCCCAACTGAGTTTTACCCGATTTTTGGAAAAAAAATCAAAATTATAAAACAACATTTTGCAATTTAATTCTGAATCCGATGAACCGAATGCTTTAAAATCTTGCATATATTTTAAGGTTATAAAGAGCATAATAAATTTTTAGGCCAAATATATTTATTTATCTCCTCCAATTTATGACGTCAGCTCAAAAGTTTGCCGAATATCTAAAATGTCCAAATATGATGACTCTATACTTCTAATTTGTCCTTCCATTATAATTTTTTGGATTTTTATATACAGGGTGACTCAAAAAAAGTATCATTGTATTTCAGGAGCGAGGGAAGTTCTGTTGAGACAAGTTTCGACCAATTTTTTTCAATCTAGACTTATCTCACTCTTTCAGCTATGTATTTTGTAATTTCAATCCACTGTTTTATATTTTGTTGGAACAAAGTTTAAGACTTTAAATACGACAAACCAATCTCTAAATCTTTTTGTCATGAATAAAATGCCACATTTGTTAGCTCCTTCGAGAATAAACCTAGAAGAACATCTTTTAAAAGGTTTAATCGTGTTTGTGTTGAAAGAAACCTTCCGTTTAAATGTTATTTCAATTGTAATTGCTGCGTTAGCTCTAAATAATTTGAATTTTTATTTGATACTTTTTCTAAGTTTTGCATTAAATCCTGTAATAAGCTTTTTTACTTCCCGAGCTAAGCTAAAGAAGTATATTGTAAGCAAAGTCCGTCCGGCGAATGTCTACTTTCATGTTTTTTCGACGTTTCATGACCCCTAGAGTATGAAAAAATGGCTCTCTCGGTTCTATTTGTCTGCTGTCTGTCGGTCTGTCATATTTATCAAATGCGATACTACTTTAGGGAACGTCCAATTTAGATTTCTATTAAGTTTCACCATTTCCTCCCCTGTGTGCAATAATTTTGGACTGTCTTGACATATTAATAATAAATTAATTTTTGTTCTAATAATTGGAATCTGTGTCATACGTCAACCAATTCTAACTTGTTATAATTAGCAAAGTGATTGATTTTATTTATTAAATTAATTATGTACTTTGTCTAATCACTTATCTATGTTTTTTACTTCCCATACGACAGCTCAATGAAGCACTGTTACGGGGCTATTTTGAATAGCGTCTAGTTCCAGATTTTAGAGCATTCGATTTTGCAGTTTCAAAACTAAATTCTAAAATTCCGTTATAAAATTTTTATAGTTTTCCAAAAATTTGGATGTCCAGGTTTAAAAATAAATACGAATTCATAATCCACACATGTAGGAGTATATTATTTTGTAAAATTTAAATAACATTTACTATGGTAAAATTTCGAGATGACTTGATCCTTGGATTAGGTGATAATAATATATAATAATAGTGATGATGGTAATTTATTATCCAACAGACAAAAGATCCGTGGATAACTGTACATAACTCCGCATAAGTATACACAATACATTTAACAAAAAAATCAATACAAAGCAATTATACAACTGAACACTATTCACTAAAAATTGATATAACGAGACATGCAGCAATTTCAACTACAGTCAAGTAAGAGCCGCTAGCTCGTTCTACGGGGGAGGGAGTGCCGGGGTTGCTCTCAAGCCGGAGACACGGATCTCAGGTGGTGAGCGCCCGCGAAAACACGATAATAAAATAAAACAGCAGGGAATATTTTATACAATAAATCGGGTTTATTCTCTGCCACCGGCTACACGGCTAAAATAATAAATCTTGGGGCTAAACTTAACTTAAATACAAACCGGTTTTATAAAAAAAGAATTAAACGTCCGGCACGATCGTTCCTTCTGGGAGGCGACTTCTTTCAGGACGTGCTCTTCCTGGACTTGGGGCGACCTTGAAACCTGCGACCCGGGAGGAGAGCGCGGTGGCGGTACACGACGCGTGCACGACGGTTCCGACTTGTGACGGCGACGACAAAAAAACTCGGTGACGGTGGTACGGTTTTTCGCTCAGACGCAGCGATTCAAAAACCGGGACGCAAAGGGCTAGACAATCCAAAAAGTGACTTGCGGAGGTCGGAGGGTCCAACTGCACTTCGAATCTTTACACTTCCAAAAAAAGAACTACCCACAGCACTTCTTCACCCTTTGAGGCTTCAAGGCAGACTCCTTGAAAATTCGTTTCGTTACAGTACATATCGACAAATAGAAATGTTGATTAGCAGTGCACTAACGTATTGCAAATATGTGTTCCAGTATATCTACAATTTAACCACGGTATGTGAAACGTAATATTACTAAGCAGATTCTCTGAAGAAATTTTCGCATGTATTAGCTTATACTAGGTGTCTGGAAAATGGCGCATTAACTCCTCAGTACGTTATGTCGGTGGTTTCAGGAGTCCCAAAAAAATACTTTATCTTTTAGATTACGAAAAAAACGTAATTATATAAAAGTCAATTCACCTAATGCGTGAATACCTCCGGCTTAGTTTCTGATTTCTTAGTAACGAAGGTGACTGAAATCGACTTTTATTTTTTTTTAGGACAATAACCGTAAAAACCAGTAGTCATTGTGCAATTAATCGTTGTGCACTATTATTAATAAAACAAGCTGTTATTTTTTATTAATAATTAAACCAAAAAAGAAAAATCCATTAAAATAGAACCAACTAAACACTAGAGAAGATGTTCAAAATTCCTGCCTTGTGCATAATAACTTTATTCAGCCGTTACATAGAAACACTACATTTGGCATCGTTCCACACAAAAACATGTATACAATATTCTACAGAAATAACAAGTATATCACAATTAGACACATGTAGACAACATATAACTAAGCTCGTAATGTTTCCGAATTTTGATCATTTTTTTTAAATAAGCTAAGTTTAGCCTTTTTCTAGTTTCATGAGCAAACACTAGAACTGCCCACCCACCCCTTCATCATTCTAGTACTCTTAATATTATTCAGTTCAATCTTAGCAAGTTTTGGCCCCACCTACACGGCTTTTATTTTCTTAGAGTATGTCATTTACCAAAACCGATTTTATCTTATCAAATACCAGCCCCGCCCACCCGCCCTCTATTTTCTTTGAAGTTATATCATTTGCCACAATCAGTCTTATCTTAGCAAGTATTGGCTAACATAAAACTGATTTTGGCAAATGACATAGCCTCTAAGAAAAGAGAGGGTGAGTGGGCGGGGGCTAGTAGTTGCTAAGATATGACTGATTTTGGCAAATGAGATATGACTTAAATGACGTATTCTAAAAAATGTAATTAAATTATTATAAGAAAAGATAAGAGAGGCTCCAAAGCACTTTCAAATTCTTCCCAAACAGGAATACCTAGAACCTCAAGATTGTTTTAAATTTTTCCAAAAAAAAAATAACTGGATCCCAAAATTGACTCAAAAACAGGTCAGCTCAGAATTTTCCAAAAATAGAACACCAAAGTCCCCCAAAATTCTTTTAAACGATTTACGAAAAAAAATCTCCGTGGGCTACCAAAATAATACACCATGGGGTTCATCCAGCAACAAAACACCAGATTCCTTTAATTTATCCGAAAATAAAACACCGTTGGATCTAAAATTAACTGTGAACATTTTAAACGTAGGGTTTTGAAAACGTTGACAATTTTTGATACGTCAAACATTTTTAACTGATTTTTGCTGATTTGTACCTTCGCTTTATACCAGGTAAATATTGTTGTCAAATGGAATTTTATCAAATTATGACAAACACAATTCAACAGGGAAATGGTAACTAATCATGGTCATGGGCGAGAGAAATATTAACTAAAAGTTTTATTTTAACTCGACCAAAATGTGAGAAGGAATTTTTTTGTATTACTCCTGGACGCACCAGTGGATTATTAAGAGCATAGCGGAGAGTTAATCTGCCATTTTCCAGACACCCGGTATAAAAATAAAATATTTGCCACCGTTCTTCTATCCTTCAATGAGTGTAGATTAAATTCAATGAAAAGAACTTCGCTTGAACATATTCGTACGGGTTATCTGCCAAATTTGACATAAAACAAAATTTTTACAAATTCTTCATTGAATACGCTCTATTGAAGATACTTACATGAATTTTGTAGTATAGATCCCATACGACGGATGAATATTCCAGTTTAGAACGAATAAACGAATAATATAATACGTGTGGCGACACAATAATAAGAGTGGTAAGCGACAAAAGATAAGCTCCTCCGTAGTCTAGTGGTACGGGCACCCGCCCGGCAAGCAGTAAACGTGGGGTTCGATTCCCACGTAATATTTTGATCATTATTTTACATTACATTTATGTCATCAGCGTAAACAAAGATGGTACACTTAAATTCTAGGGGTGCGTCATTGAAGTATATAATAAATAAAATAGGTCTAAAGTTTGACCCTTGCGTAACACCACTCATAAGTTTTATAGCGAAAATCACGATATTCAACATACTGAATGTGATTACACAACAAGGATTGAAATAACTGTATTAAATTGCTACACAAACTAAATTTGCTTAAATTATCAAGGAAAATCGAGTGATTAACTACATCGAAAGTTTTATATAAGTCTGTGTAAATAACATCAACTTGTTTTTTATTTTCAAGAGAGTCAACTATGTATTGGATGTATTCACAGAGATTTGTTGAAGTTGACTTTCCTTTTATAAAGCCATGTTGACTGGGACTAAGTTGATTAGATAAGTGACTATATAAATTATTATTAGCTACAATTCTCTCATAGATCTTACTCAAATTTGAAACTGTTGCAATGAGCCTATAATTCTCGGTGTTGTTACGTACACGAGATTTGAAGACTGGAATATCTTTAGTAGATTTCCAGATATTAGGATATGTAGCTTCAGCAATAATTAAATTAAACAAGGAAAGCAGACACATTGTCAGGACTCATAGTAAAATTAGAATTAACTTTTTTAACGGCATTCAAAATATCACAGGTGTTTTTAATGGAATTGTGTAAAATGCTCACCATATCATCTTCTCTATCACAGACTGGAAAACTATCACAGATATTATCACTATTAAAGACGTTACTGAAATGAGTCACGAAATTATTGACAATTTCTTGTGGATCGGTTAGTTCAATACCTTTATTGAACACATGGCCTGGGGTACTCGAGATATTTTTCTTCTGATTAATATATCCCCATTCCCTACAAATTTTTTCGATCTTGATTGATGTTTGTTTCCGCCGATACCATAAAGTTGATATATGCCACTATGATTTCTTTCTTAATGAGTCTCTTAAGCTCATTAACTTGTGATAATACTCTTTCCAATTTGTTGGTTTTATAGCTCTTCCATAATTGACGCTTACGTTTAATATGCCCAGTAATAGATGTTGTGTAGCAAAGAGGACTATATGTCGTGTTAATCGTCTTGGGAATAAATCTATCTAAAAGTTCATAAAGAATGGAATAGAAATAGTTGCAAGCAATATTGACATCTTTAATAACTAGTAGTTGAAACCAAGCTGTGTTATTCAGGTATCTGTAGAGCTCTGTAGATATATATTCCCAACTTAATACGTCATCCTTCAACCAGGTTTCAGTTAATGCGAGTATATCAGAGTTATTGACGAAAATATTAGTGTAGAAATTATTCACTTTGGTTTTTACTCTCTAGTATTTCGGTAATATATATTTTTAATTTTTTTGATGTAAGGGCTTGGTATCCATTTGTCTGTTGGAATATTAAGGGTTTTTTTCTTTCTTTTTAATGATTTTTGGTATGCCATTTTTATATCTTAAAAAAATATCAGATTCTCCGATAAAGTTTGATTAGCGTTTTACCATCTACACGATATTCCTGACATACACGTAAAATTTGACAACAATCGGTCCGGTAGTTTTGAAGAATATCTGTCTAATAAAAATCGACACATACACCAGACGGCAGACGGACAGACAGATAAACAGAAAACAAAAATCAATGCAATGCCTATAGACTTAGAAATTAAAGTATGATCTGATACGAATCAAATTTGCATTAGCGGTTCAATGGTTAAATGGATGCGGATACCAAACTGAATCACCCTCTACCTTATACCCTAGTTTAGAAATGGCTGGTAGTAATTAAATAAAGTTTGATAAATTAAATATTGCAGTTGGTGCACTTAATCAATAACTTCACACCGCACTACAAAATGAAAAATCTAAACAGCGAGGTAATGCCACGTTTTAAATGAGGGATTTTCTCTTTCTGTAAAATCAAAACACTTTTTATTTATATACACAGAACTGTTTAGGTAGAAAATAACGGTAATCGCCATCGCCCACTATCACCATCTATCCTGGCTTTTCTCTGGGAAAATTCCAAATGGTTTCCCCGACGATAGCTGTTATATTATGCATCAAATATGCAAATGATTTCCTTGGCAAAGTCTTCGCATAATAAGATGCAATAACACGAGAGACATAAAAGAAAAGTGTACATCCACTAACGAGGTGGTTGTTCCACATACTCAAAATTTAGTTCGCGAAAACAATCTGCAGTTCGGGCCGTAACTGAGATATTACTTGCAATCCAAGACAACAAAACGATTCTACTTAACGACAGTCGCCCAAATAAGAAGTGACAATATTCTGGTTCGTATTGCGCTGTATTCAAAGAGAGAGACCATCAGGCATATGCCAACGTTAGTTCTGCCAAGACTCCATTACCCAGACAGAAATAGAGGGAGCTCCTTCAGTTACATGAACGTTTATATTATCGTCCTTGCGTACTTATATAGTTCCTGTATAATACGAGAGATGTTCCATCCCTAGGCGAAATGTGAATCGACGCATTTTAATGAGGCCGGATGCGGAAGCATTGCCTTGAAATACGTAACGTACACAACCATTTCGAATTCTTAAGAGACTGAGTACAAAACGTATTTTTCATGTTTATGTATACGGGACTTCCAGTAAAGAAACGGCGCCAACTATCCATGAAAATGGTTATGTTCCGTAGTTGTTGTTACTCACACGGAGGGTGTTTTACTTTATGCAAAGGTATAAGTTAATCAAAATATGTCCTTTGATCAAATACTTTTAAAATTGACGATTTATTTCTGGAAATATAAACTTCTGATTTGTTGCAAATCTCAAGATGAAACTGATATCGTAAGTAGAAGAGAGAGAGAACCGTTCCGTCATAATGTAGCACAATTTAATAAAAAATAAGTATATTATAGATATTATATTAAAATTCTGTTTGAGGTTAAGCCATTGCTTGACAGGTTCGGTTGAAATCTTGAGGTGTTATAAGTGTAACAGCTATAACCATACATCAAAGACGTGTACTAGGAGTAATAAAACATTTTCATGTCCTCGTGCCGGACCCCATGCATGCTGTAATAGACTCTATTGCTGAAATATTAAAATGTTCCAATTGCGTTACTATTAATAATAAAATGATAGTGGAGTAAAAGAGTTTATCATGCTGTTTGGCAGTATTAGACTGGGTTGCTTATTAAAGATCCCTTGACAAGAAAAGATTTATTTATCACACGCAAATGCTTCAAATGGTTCGCTTTAATAAAACAACAGGATTTTTGGTTCCAAAGTGAGTTTTTCTATTACAAAATTTTGTGTTGATGTCATGCACATTTTTGCTAGGACGCATATATAAGTTTGGATAGATGCATTATAGTACTAATAATAAAAGTATTGTATTATTGTTATTCTTGAATAGCGATTTATAATCACTAAAATAACGAAAGAATTTAATCACGTCTGCCGTATGTAATAACAGAGGTGCAACTGAAGACTGAACTGAAAATCATTTATGGTACTTGTAATTTAAAACAAATAGCGATAACACGTATCAACCTGTAGACGTGACAGTGAAACAGAAACTAAACTAAAGATATTTTCTACGAATTGCAATAACCGGATCACAATGCCGACGGTCCAGACTTTTTTATTGCTCTGACTTCCGCTTATTGAATAAAATACTACATTTTTTTTGATTTTCGATATTGTAATTCACATTTGGTTAATTATAACTTCTTTAGGTCTAGGGGAGGCTCAGTACCCCCTAGCCTCCCCCTAACTACGGCCTTGTCTAGGGGTTAGGAAATATCGAGAAAATATGAAAGTACCAAATTTCCCGATTAACTTCATTACTGTACGTTCTTAGGGTATCTTCGATAAGAAAAACAAGTTGAAGGTGATTATGTTTATACATCGGAAGAATGTCACGTAAAAATTACTTTGATTTGAATGAGTTCGTCCCCTCAAAATAAAGGATCAAAACTACTAAAAAGTAACCTACAATCAACATTTTCTGAACATCATTATTATAATTCTTATTAAATAAAAACGCTTGTATTTTCACATTTTCGGGAAAATGGAGTGACTCGTTCTTAATGTGATCAACAAAAATATGATTGAAATGATGATCACAAGTAAAAACTCATCATATTTTGCACATTTTGGGTAGAATGTAATCCGCAAAATTTTGAGATTGATATCAATTTTCTGCGGCAATAAACAGATTTATTTTGATTAACAATTTACCATGCTTACAATGACTTTAAAACTAATGCAAGATTTCAAAGCATTCAGTTTTGCAATTCTTGATTTATTCAATAAAATAAATTGACTGATTTATTAATTTTTTGAGTCACCCTGTATCAGCAAATCTAAAAAATGTGTCTAAAGAGTTTAGACAGCACTTCCCTCGCTGTCGGAAACGTGACGATTGCATGCCTATTATGTTTTTTTTCTCATTACATTTTTGTAGTAGGGCATCTAAAAAAAATTGCAATAACCTCATCAACATTTTTGCAAGGACACGTATATCAGTTTGTATAGATATAGTGTAATACTAAAAATAAAAGTACTGAATTCACATATTTTCGGGAAAATGAATTGGGTCGTCTTGAATACTGATTTATAATCAATAAAACTCACGTATGCCGCGTGTATTAGCAGAGGCGATTGAAAATCATTTGTGGATAAGCATTATTAAGACAACAAGCGGTTGAGATTGTACACGTGAGAGTCAAATAGAGAATCTGTAAACAATACCGATGGTCGCCCAGACTTTTTTATTGCTTCGACTTCCGCTTATTATATAAAACATTGGATTTTATTTTAATTTTTGGTGGTGTAATTCACAGTTGGTTGACAGTAACTTGATGCACGTCTGTAATGGTAAAGTAAATGTTAGCGTTCTACGCCTATGTTTTAAACGAGTTTTTACTTTACAAAATTTTGTGTCTATCAAATTGGACTGATGCAATGTAATACTACTAATAACAGTGTTGTATGTCCAAATTTTTAATAAAAAGATAGTGAACTATTCCTGATTTAATCAATAAAATAAATTTACCCATTCAGTAATTTTTTTGAGCCACCTGTTAAGCAAATCCAAAAAATATGAATGGAATGATAAATCAGAAATACATACTCATCATACTTTGTACATTTTATATAGCACTTATTCAGCAAAATTTTGGGGTGACTTGATCAATTTTTTAGGGAGGATGAGTAAATACATTTTGCCATGCTTATGATAACTTTAAAACATTTCCCAGATTTCAAAGTATTCGGTTTTGTAGTTACTGATTAAGGACCGATTACATAATCAAGTTAAAGGAGCTTTAAAATTAAAATTGGATTTTTATCATGGAAAAACATTGTTGAGCCAATGGTTTAAAGCTCCCATTAGTGAAAGGTCCTTTAAATTTTGATTCTGAAACTAGCCCTAAATGAATTAAATAAATTCAACCATTCATTAGTTTTTTTGTGTCACTCTGTATATGCAACTCCAAAAAAATGTGAATGGAATGATAAATCACAAGTACACACTTACAACAGGATTTATTCAGCAAACTTATGAACTGACGTCATCAATTTTGTGGAGGGGACAAGTAAATATATTTTGATTAAGAATTTATCATGCTTATCATAACTGTTCCAAATTAAATTTCAAAATTTTGTTTCATAATTTTGATTTTTTTTCCAAAATCTGGACCTCAATTCGGAGTCATAAACTACATGCGTAGGCGTAGGACTATGTTATTTTATACAATTTAAAACCCATTTACTATGCACAATTTTGAAGTGACGTCATGCGTTATACCATCTACGAGTACATGATATATTCCTAATATAAATAGAAAATTTGATAATAATCGGCCCAGTACTTTCGGAGATTATCTGTGTAATAAAGATACGTGACGGCAGACAGACGGACAGACGAACAAACAGACCGACGAAAAAAGGAGACCTACTCTAGGGATCATGAAAGGTCAAGAAAACGTAGAAGTAGAGAGTCGGCCGACGGACTCAATTACAATACGTCCTTCGCTTACGCTCAGGAAGTATAAATGGTAAAACGCTAACCAAAATTTATCTGGTTATCCTGACGTCAGCTTAACATTTTGCTTAGTCAATGCTATTTAAATTTTATAAAGTAATATGTTGCTGTACGTGTGGTTTATGAATCTGCCTTGAATTTGTTTATTACCGTATTATTTATTTTTATTCTTTAAGTATTCACTTTAGTCGCACTTTAGCTGTCTAAGCACGCCTTCGTGGACATGTGAAGCGCTATTTCCATTTTTTTTAACAAATCAAGATCGATTCACCCCATTTTAACAAAAATAATATTCGATCCGTTTTTGCTCAATTTTAGCTTAATTAACTATTTAGGCCTCTTTTGTGTTTTGAGGAGACAAAATCAATCAAATTTCATTTCTTTCTAACACAAATTTCGCTGCCGATGCTTGTCATCTGCACGTGTTCATAGTCGAATTTTTTCGAAGTATAAACATAAAACGTCGAACTTAAGCATGTACTGAGAAATTGAGAATGCATTTTTATCTTGGTTATCTCTTTTAAATATATTTCATATTGCCCACACTTGTGCGAGCCGTGACCTCTTAGAATTTGCACCCTCTTGACTTCAGAAATAATCAATATAATGTCGTTCAACAAGTAAATGAGACATTGTTGACAACAACAAACATTTTTAAAAAATATTTAGAATATATTTCAAAAGAAATGTTGCATATTAATTGTAATCTAATGGAGTCCCAAACTAGAGCAAAGAAATTGGTCCAAGGTTTTTTTGGCACAATTTTCCTCGGCCCCGGAGTACAATAAAAATTTAATTTTTTTGGGAACTCCTATTAGTTAAAATAAAAATATTACAAAATTTTGTGAAAACGTCATCAACATTTTTTCAAGGACACGTATATCAATTTTCATAAGTGCATGTAATACTAATCATAACAGTATTGTATTTTCAAATTTACGGGAAAATGAACTGAATCCTTCCTGATTTAATCAATAAAATAAATTGTCTCATTCATTAATTTTTTTAGACACCTTGTATAAGTAATTAAAAACAACTAAGTATGAATGCAATGATAAATTACAAGTATAAATAGATTAATCATATTCTGCACATTTTGGATAGGATTTATTCGTCAAAATTTTGATAATGATGTCATGAATTTTTTGAGAAGGATAAACAAATATATTTTGATTATAAATTTAGTAAATAAAAGTATCAAATTTGGAAATTTGTAAACTATATACACAGACAACTTAATTGACAATTTTTATGGTTTATAAAACTTGGAGGATAAAGAAATAAATAGTTTTAAACAGAGGACAGCTAAACGACAGCTAGACGACAGACAAACGACAGACGGACGACGGATGGACGACAGACCGACGATACACAGACTGAAACCCAAGACTTTTTTTCATATTCATGAAACGTCGAGAAAACATGAAAGTAGCCTTTCGTCGAATCGACCCTGTTACAATTCTTCTTTAGCTTACCCTGAAGAAGTAAAAATTAGTAACGAATGTAATTTCTATCCATGGGTCCATGACATTTTCTTAATTTATTCGAACAACATTCTCGTTAATTCTCACAATACATATATCGAAATTTCGATAAAAAAATTACAAACAAAAAACAGTTTTCCTAAACAAAATATTGGTTCTAGCTGTTAAAATTACTTAGGAAAATTGAAAACATGTGTATTTTGTAGACGTATTCTAGAACTTATTTTGATAAAAAATTAGAGCACACAACATAAAAACCAATAAACATGAAAGCATAATTTAAGCTATCATACTTTTGCACGAACAAGTTTGCACATTCGAATGGTCAAACGAAAAAACGTGTTGTCGAAATTTTGTGATTTACTCTCTCAGGAAGTGAAATTGATATCGATAAGGGGTCAATTTATAAGACGATATACAGCCTCTCCATGTCATCCACGTCGGTGTGTTAAACACACCAGGAACGTGACAGCAGCTGCTAGGTCTATACATCGAAGGTAGAATAATAGACGGCAACAAGTAATAAATTGATATCTGTCCACGTAGTGGAGAGACTAAACCTAGCTCGTTATTTACGATCAGTTTTATCGAGTCCTGCAGTCATTATTTTTATTTTATCCATCGATATTCGACTGAAGGACACAGCAATGAACATAAAAGATGATGTTAAGGAATCACTCTCTTAATAAACTAAGCACATGTTAAATTTTGGTTATCTTAAGGTCGAGATCTTAAAAATTTCGACTCCTGAGGTATTATTTATTTGTAGGATCGGAAGTTATGTACACGGATTTCGATCAAAACATACATCCAACTGGTATCTTTACAAAATATCTTGGAAATATTTTACTTATTTTATATTAAACGTATGATGTAAAGATGTAACGCTAAAACCAAGTATTTATTTTATATAATCTTTCGAACTAAACTTTTTTGAGGACTACGAAATTCTTTCTTCTAAGGTTATCGTCTTAAGTGTGATTAAATTTTTAAATTGAAACTAAATTTCTCACCGTTGCGTTGGTTAAAACTTGCGGCAATTATACACTTGAATATCCTATACAATTCATTTCAAGATGTACTTTAAGTTTACTTGCTTGTTAACAAACGAAAGTTAATAAGGTGAATAGTTTACGTCATGGTTTACGTACATTTCTAACTAGTGTTTTAATTGGTGCTCTTTAATCCATTCAACAATCCTTTGCTAAACTGCCTGTAGAGTCAAGTCTTACCGTAGACGAATTTTATATTTTATCAGTCACTGAACTGGTGTGAAGATCCTTTTTCCACTTTATAAGATGATCAGAAAATTTGAGTCAGTTTACGACATGACATGTGCACGTATCTCCCTAAGACAATGCTAGAAATAAAACCCGTTTTCTGTATTCAGTTAAAACCAAAAAAAGTTGGCAATATGTTCTTTTTCAGATAACAAACATGGCGTAAGCGCAGTGTTACAGGAATATTCGTTTAATATCAGAGATGCGAATTTTAAATTCAATTTGGCATGGGTGCGCCTGTTGCCTTTCATTTAAAATGCTAAAATGCTTGTTACTGTTATCGCTTGCACTTTAATACACACACATGCACAGCAATTTTTGCATTTTTCAGCGAAATTCGCCTTTTTCATAGGTAATTGTTGCGAAAATTCTAAAATGATTTTTCGCGAAAAAAGCAACTTTGTCGCGTCTCTTGATTTAACTGGATGCATAACATGAAAGTGCTTCGCTCGGTAACTTCAGAGAGCGGAATAATTAGTAAACTTCGACGGCTCAAAAAAGTGGAGTCATGTCGTAATTAGGGAAAACTGAAAGATGCACGTGATGTAAGAAGCAATTTCCGGTTGACCGGAGGATGAAGGTGCGATAAAATCAATGGACTCACGTAAGTGCTCGGGGAATGATTTACAGTTTGACGAGCTTTATGGTGCGAATAAAAAGTTTTAATTTTGTGAAAACCGAAGCTACCGTACAAAACCATAGCAGGGAATCGATTGTTCTGCAGATATTGGCCTCGTCTGCAGTCGTTCGAACTGTGTAACATTGGTGTCCGGCGGCTTTTTATGATTACTTCCACAGAATATGCTCTCCATGTTCAATTGACTGAGGAGAAAAACGTAACACTTCCATTTTCTTTGATACAAGAAAATAGAATCGAGGAAACAGCTATTCCTTCACAGTTGTTTGCATCGCGCTACCTTGCATACACTATAATTAGTTTTTCTTAGAAAACAGCTACAACACTAACATATTCTGATGCACTTAAGACTACCCAACACAAACAGTTAACGATATGTATTTACCTTCCTTTGATATCTACTTGGAAGTAATACATAAGGTAAAGTTGTTTCTTGATCGTTTGATTATTTCGCGAAGGAACGAGGGAACAAGGAAAACTCATCTCAATGATCATCGGAGGATGAAGTTTCTGTATACAAAGTTGTAAAAAAGTGGAGACATATCGAAAAGTAAATAACAAACTTTCATCAGTTGAAGAGCATCAAGGAATCTGCGTACGGTATAAACTCGTCATTGCACAAATACAAGTCCTATGTTTTTCCGATAGAAGAAAGTTTAAGCGCGTTGTGGTAACTAAACGTCAAAGACGCAGATTTGTCGCACTTGGCTGTTACTTTGAGTTGATAAAAGACATTTAAATTTTGAACTGAATCATTTAGATGCTCTATTGCGTTTCGATTCCACAATATTCTTCAAATTTCTTGCTGCTACAAACGCCCATAAACCGTCATCTTAGTATTATAGTGCCTTACATTCCATAATAGAAACATGACTCACATAAATTATTAATAAACATAAATAGGGAACAAGCGTTGTACTGTTTGTCTCATCTCGGTAGTCATAATGCAATTCCCAGCAGAGATTTATTTAAAACGTTAGTTTTAAAGAGAACATTTGTTAAGAAGGAAAATCTGGAAGGCGTAAAAAAGATGGCTTGTTATACAATTGAAAGAAACAGAAAAAGACAATTAATTAGTAAAGAGAAAATTATCATTTTGTGGTCACTCAAACAGATGTGGTAATTATTTTGGGAGTAAAAAAATTGAAGTAGTCGAATTTACGGAAACGCTAGACGTACAAAGGTGAAAAAGATGGATGATACTATACCACAAGAATACCCAATATGTATCAAACCATTTTAATGTGAAAGAAAAAGTTTTACTAGAAAAATTTAAAACTACAGATAAACGAGTTAGTAGTTATATAGTGGGGCTCCTAGCACAAGAAATTTGAGCTAGGAGGCCCATCAGTTTTTATCGAGCGTTTGTCATCGTCTTATCCTCGGTTGACCTGACCCCTTGTTCGGTCGGGTTCGGGTAGTGTTGTGCACAGAGATCATTGACCTTTTCGACAGGTGTCTGCTCTTGACGTGGGGGTTCAATGTCCCTTTAGGTCGTGTTTTACACATACTCTCTACCCTGACTCTCATATAACTTAGTATAAAAATACAGATTTATAAACAAAACATTTAAGTATAGTCAGGTTGGCCGAGCTCTGATTCTGGAAAGGGAGCGTGGATTCGAATCCCACACCTGACAGACGAAAAAAAGATCTGAAACAAAAAATTGGTCGAACGTTGTTTCGACAGAACTTGCCTCGTTCCTGAAGTACAATGAAACATCCAACATTTTCGAAAAACAATAAAATTTCATTTTGCGGATTTTATATTTTTTATGAGATATATCCCCCCAAATTTTTGGAAAAATGAAGTGAATCGTTCTTGATTTAATCAATAAAATAAATTAATCTATTCATGCAAATGTAAAAAATGTTAATGCAATGCTTATTGCAAGTATAGACTCATACATAGTTTGCACAATTTATATAGTATTTTTTCAGTAAAATTATGACATCACGTCATCAATGTTTTGGGGGAATAAAGAGATATATTTTATTTTGCATCACCTTGTATAAGCAAATCGAAAAAATATGAATGCAAATGCAATAATTTCAAAAGTGTGCGGTATACTTTACTGAACGATAAAAAAAACAAAATAAGAATGAGAAACGATACTGCAAACAAAGCTCAGGCGACAGCTCTTTGTGCAGGTTGCTGCCTGACTGCAAGTCATAAATTAGTGGAATTACCAGAAGTGACCAATTTTGCATTTTGCACAATCTCGAGATTATATGTGTCAACAAACGGTCAGTCGAAGACGAAACGCCAGAAAGGCTCCCTTAACTTCCGAGGCCTGATGGTTCAGCGTCACAAGCATATCCGTATAAACCGTCTCAGCACAAGTACGAACATTGTAAAATATATTTAGAGCACATTATCAATGAGAATAGTTGTATCTGAGCAATATGCATAGTGTTTAAAATGTTGATGTTTATACATCGGAAGAATGTCACGTAGACATTTGTTTGATTTGAATGAGTTTATCGCCTCAGAACACATGACTAAAATTATTCATAAACCTCAATTGAACAAAATTTTCTGAATGTTATTGTTATAATTCTTACCTATTCCATTACTTTATTATTATAAAGACGAGCGTCTTCTTACTTTCGAAAAATGGGGTGGTCCGTTCTGAATTTGTTCAATAATAGATTGCCTGATAGATTAATTTTTTTGAGTCACCCTGTGTCTAAAAATATGAATGCAATGATAAATTACAATCATATTTATGCAAATTTTCGAAAGTATTTAAGCGGCAAAATTTTTAGATGACGGAATTAATTTTTTGGAGTTGCTAAGCAGATACATTTTGATTAAAAAGTTACCAATAACAATAACTTCAAAACGTCTGGAAGATTTCAAAGTAATGAGTTTTGCAATTCTTGATTTAAGCAATAAAATAAATTAATTCAGTCATTAATTTTTTTAGACACCCCGTAAATCAATGTCCTGTATAAGCAAATCCGAAAAATATGAATGCAATCATAAATCACAAATATAGACTCATCTATATTGTACATTTTAGAGAGGATTTATTCGGCAAAATTTTGACCTCACGTCATCATTTTTTTGGAGGGGATAAGCAAATATATTTTGATTAAAAGTTTATCATCCTTTTCATAACTTTAAAAGATCTGCAAAGATTTCTGAGCATACGATTTTGCAGATTCATTCAAAAATTAAATTGCAAAATGTCGTTTTATAATTTTTTTTACGAAAATCTGGACGTTTTGGGTAAAAACTCAACACGAACAGACATACAGACAAACAGACAGACAGACAGACAGACAGACAGATGGAAACGGAGGAATTATTTCTTCGTAATGTAGGGGTCATGGAAGCTCGAGAAAACGTAATAATAGAGAGTGGGCCGACGGAAGCTCAGGAAGTAAAGAGTGATTTAGAACAAACTTCTCTTTATTTTGAAGATTAATTTATTAATAACGCCTAGTTTCTTAAGCAAATTGCAAAATTTTGTTCTGCTAATTTAATTTTTTTTTCCGATAAATTCTAAATGGAAATAAAAATAAGAATGGAATATCAAAACTACAGGTAAAGTAGCATAATGTGTTGTATATTTCAAATAAGATTACTTATGTTAGGAAAGTACCAAACAGTGAAATAATAAATCACAAAACTGTGATAAATTGTTAACTGAATTAGCAAAAAAAAGTCAAATTTGTTGTTTTCTACTAGGTAAGGAAGTGATGTAATGGGATCCATCCGGCGAGTGGCTGGTTACAGGTTTTCTCGACGTTTCATGACTCGTAAAGAATGAAAAAGTAGGTCACTCCTTTCCGTCTGTCGGTCGTCTGTGTCCATATTTTCTAGACAGATAATCCCCGAAACTGTTGGAAAGTTTTATGTATTATGTATTTGGAATATCGTGTAGATGTTAAAACGTTAATAAAAATTTTTCTGATCATTCCCACCAACAACTTGATGACGTCACCTCAAAATTTCAGATCGTAAATGTTATTTAAATAACATACTCCTATAGTTGTGGTTTATGTATCCACCTTGCGTTTTTACTCTAGGCGTCCAGATTTTTGTGAAAAAATACGATTATACGTATGTTAATACATGAAGCAAGTGTAAGACCCACTTTTCACAGCTTAGTATATGAAAGCATAGCCAACTAACGCCAAGGTCGCTTGTTCGATTCCCTCAATGGCTACTGTTTTTTACTTCCGGCTGAGCGTAAGCGAAGATGTAGTCCAATAGGGTCCATCAGGCATCTGGCTACTTTCATGTCTTGTCATGATTACGAAACAAAGATTTTGCAATTGCGAATTTTTTGGGACTTTGGTGACTGTTTTGTTTTTTTAATTTAAAACGATGTTGAGGTTCTAGGCATTCCTATTTTGAAAGAATTTTAAAGTGCTTTAGAGCCTCTAGTGTCTTTTTTTATATTAACTTAATTTCTTAGGATATGTTATTTGCCAAAATCAATTTTATCTTAGCAGGTACCAATCCCGCCCACCCGCCCTCTCTTTTCGTTGAGGGTATCTCATTTGAAAAAATCAGTTTCATCTTAGCAACTACTAGCCCCGCCCATCCACCCTTTCTCTTTTTAGAGGATATGTTATTTGCCAAAATCGGTCTTATTTTAGCAGGCACTAGCCCCGCTGACCCGCCCTCTTTTTTCTCAGAATGTACCTCATTTGCCAAAATCAATATTATCTTCTCAACTACTAACCCCAAACTTTCTTAGAGCCTCTAGTGTCTTTTTTTATATTAACTTAATTTCTTAGGATATGTTATTTGCCAAAATCAGTTTTATCTTAGCAAGTACAGATGACTTACTTTTATTAAAAATGATCAAAATTTGGAAACGTTACGAGCTTATTTTTATGCACAAGGCAGAAATTTTGAACATCTTCTCTGGTGTTTAGTTGGTTATGCTTTAATGGATTTTTCCTTTGCTTGTTTTGTTTTTGTCCTAAAAAAAAATAGAAGATGGATTTCAGTCACCATCGTTACTAAGAAATTTATTATGAAATTACGTTTTTTTCGTAATCTACAACATGAAGAATTTTTTTATTATTTTTTCGGGACTCCTGAAACCCCCGTACATAACGTACTGAAGAGTTAATCCGCCATTTTCCAGACACCCGGTATGGGGGATTAAAAAAATAATGAGGTAATTGGCTTTATTGATCTAATCAAGGATGGGATGAGCCCCATATTCTCGAATATTTGAGGATATAGTATTGTGATTTTTAGTATCACACTGCACCTACTCGAACTGACATACCTGTCCTTTCTAAAACATTGATGACGTCATTTCAAAATTTTGTATTGAAAAACTCACTTGCAACAAATGCATAACATGGTTTTTTAAGCACATATGTTTATTTTAATTTTTTTCGCAAACTTAAATTTAAAATTTTTCGAAGGTGTATTTGTGCGCCTGTACTTCAGGGACGAGAGAAAATCTGTGTAAATAACTTTGGATCAATTTTTTTTATTTTAGTTTTAATAAATAATTACTATTACAGAGTTGAATCTATACCAAATCTGTTATAAATTAACACCACACTCGTGAAATATAGAAAGAATAGTTGTTCTAGGAGAGCACATTTTACATTTTGTACCGTGGAAAAGTTGGGATTGTTCCCAAGATAAGACGTTACAGAAGTGTTTTTCTCGATCGAAAATAAATACGAAACGTTTTAATATGAAATTTAAAATATCTTTCCCCGAGGAATGCGGAATGGAGAAGCACTTTTACGACCTAGAATAATGGGTATGTGCACGAAAATATAAAAAAAATCTCCTGAGAAATTTGCTCTATTTTCCCAAAAAATAAAAAGCTTGTTAAATTTAATACGAGACAATCTACCGTCATCAACGCTGGTTTCTTTTTCGTCGTTGTAGGAATTAAGTGGAGTTCATTTATGGGCTGTTGATTCTAAAATTTTGTCGCGAGGAAAACAGGAAAATACACAAAGGTGGAAAACTGTTGTTTGTGGTTGTTTACTGTGTAAATGACGAATAATGTATTTACCCGAAAAACATTGTTCATTTTTAAAATTGTAGAAGTTGCACGCAGAAACTAAAAATAACGTTTAGATTAAGCTAGGACATAAAAAGGAATAACATTTTAGTAATTAATTTTTTTACTGTTTCAACGTAGTGCTGCTTTTAAGATAATTATACCTGCATCCAGTCTGTATTTAAATTTTAAAGCGCATTTGCGTTTTGTATTTTTTTAAACAAAAATTAACATGACTGAAATTTCATTGCTCGAAAAATTGTCTTGGAGGTAATTTTATTTTTCTGTTTCTTTGGTACGCAGTGTGTGACATACTTTTAGTTGAGATTACAAAATTTCATTATTAGTAAGTTATCGTTCTTCCAGACTCCCACACACTGGAAAAATTTTGCTTGTTTGTTGATATGTAAGGGAAATTTTATTACAATATAATCATACTTGATAACAATTAAGAAATCTAACAAAATACTCCACGTTTTTCAGAAGATTTTTATTGAATTTTCTTTCTTTTTTAGGTAAGTGGATTCTCAGACGTGGTTTACAAGGTCTTAAATGCACAGATATTTACAAAACTGACGTAAGTATAAAATATCAATCCGAATATTCTACCTTTAAGTTCATTAATAGAACCAGAAATGTGAAAAACGGTCTTATTTTTAACATAATTATTATGTTCGAAATAACGTGCGATGAACAGAAAACGTCTTCAAATGGGCACTAAGCAACCGAACGAGTTTTCTCACAATCCCTTGTGCATAGCAGCGATGAGGGAATGAGTCAAGTCAGCGACGTTTTCTGTTGAACTTACTTATTTTCTACTTAGAAGTTTCAATTTCAAATTCTAAGATTGCTAGTGTGCTCCCAATCTGTTCAAGCGTGATAACGTCGCTAACGAGTGTACCTCGAACAAAGGACACTTCGTAAGATTTTAATAGAACAGGTATTGTAGTTATAGACTTCTCGGAAAAAGATCAATGCATAATGTACCTAGGTATTTTTCTTGAGACTTCATTATAGTTAAATTTCTCCAAATTATTATTTCTTGAGACGCCTTTCACGAACAACGCCAACTTTTATACGATTGAAGCGGTAAGAACTAGAAAAACATGTTGAAAGGTTTCAAAGTTGCAAACAGTGCATTTCATTGTAATGAATAATATCTTTTCGAATAAGACGAATGCAGTTGAATCGACAATTTGAGGTCAAAGGAAATACATCTGTCAATATTTATTTTTCTAAGAACTTTCATCAATAAGATGATTTAGGACAAAAGCGACTTCTCCGTATCCGACCTAGACCGATTTGTGTTTTCGTTTACAACGAAACTGACAGTATCTTAAGATCGAAACTAATGTTTTTCTTATTACTTTGCCGAGGGTGACAAATCTAGAACTACATTTTAGCACGTGAAAAATTGATCATTGATGATACAATATTGTGTTAGTTTTAAAACGTATGGAATTTTTGCATTTGGATTTTATAATGTGGCTCGTCATGTACTTAAATGCTATTTTTCTTGAGCTGAGTGAGATAGCATGCGGTGGGACAGTATGTCGTGTTTTACGGTTACAGTCAATCAGTCAAATAATGTGACATTCGTTTCTTTAAGATCCATTTATATGTCAAATTAATTTTACATCAACCATCGAACACGGCTTTCATTCACCGACTATAGCTAACGGCAAAATTGAAACCTATTGAACGCCAGTGAAGAGAGATAATTTTTGATATAATCAATCAGATTTATCAAATCAGACTGACACATGTATCTCCTAAAAAGCCAAATAAGCGTTGCCTTCCAGCGTCTCTATGTTTATTTTTTCATCAGTATTAGTAAGATTATTAACACAACTGTTTGCAATTTAGTCTAAATACATGTTTTACTTAAATTATTTTAATAATAGCTTAAAATTTAATATCATCTTCTCAAGAATACAGATTGCCATTTAAGATATTATTATTTGCCTTATGTAACACGAAACACTTTCAATAAAAATTGGCTTAAAAGTTTTATTCCTACGTTATTGGCACCTAATATTGAAAATTGTAAGTGAAAATTCATTGTACATTTTACACACAACACGTGTAATTTATACGATACTGTTGATTAAATTTTAGATGTTATAATATTAAATTGTTTATTTAGTGCTGAATTTGGTTAATATATTCACAAATAATTCAAAATATGATTAATAGCAATATATCTGTTACCAAGTACATATATCATCCTCGTATGTTGCAGCTAATTTATTTAATATTTACGTGACTAATAATTTAAATTTTTTAAACTACAACTGTTTTCAACCTACAACGCCATTTAATAAAAAAATATGAATAAAATTTATATTACTTTTTAGCGTAACTTGGGGTCTAAGAAAATAATTACTTACGTAATTTAATTAAACTCAACCTTTTAATCGTGTGGCCAGTAGTGTTCGTTTCAAAAAGTAGAAAAGATTACTTTAAATTTAAAGGATAGACGTCTTCCTTTGACAACCATTCATTAAAAAAATTTCGATGATTTTTTTTTTATCTTCCTAATATGAAACAGTTTTTTTTTTTAATTTTTTGTATTTTTTTAAAGCAGAAAAACGTTTTTATTTAGTTTTTAATATCGCTTTACTTAAAAAATACAATTAAGTCTTTAATGTTTAACAAATTTTGTCTTTCTAGAAAGTTAGAAAAATAATGAAAAAGTTCCAATTATAAACATCCAAATTTATTTGAGACAGTTTTGTAAAAGTACAAATTAAGTAAACATGTTTATTTTGTAGAGAATTCAGCGTGTAAGCATTTATAATAATTACGATATTATTAATTAGTTTTTGATTTAACGTCCTCAATTTACCAAAGGGAATTATTAAACAAAATTTCACTTAATATTCTAATGTCGCTAAATTAAGCTCAAGTTATACAGGATGAGTCAATACGCGCGCATCTGGATATCTCATTAATTTTTCAAGGTAGGAAAGTAATTCAAAAACCTAAATATATGGTCCTTTGAACAACATAATCAAAAAATATTTTCATCTTTACAGATTGTTCTGTTTTTGAGACTGTCCAGTATAAAACTTGTCAAGTTATTCCAAGTTTCTTGAAATTTTTAAAAATTGCTCACAGAAAACACCACATATGTTGAGAATCTTGCTTGTTTTATCGATAACTAAACAAATAATATAACAGTGAGTCGTAGTATGCGGAACAACAAGAGAACAAGATCTTAATAAAACTCTATGCAGTGAGGCGCACGGCGACAGCGGCATCAGAGCGCTATAAGAGTGTGACGATCGAACCATATCCATGTCATCCTAGAGCACAAAATTACCCATAGGGGGCGTTGTAGCACGAGCGAACTTTGGGGCTCCTGGTTGTGGCTGTTCTCCCCCCACGACGGTGATTCTAGCAAGCACTCCCGCACATCACCCCTCCATTACGAACATGTCGTAACTCGTGGTTGTTTTGCGGCTCGACTAGGAACCGCGCCCACCACGTGTTTCTGTGTTATTTGCCTCAATTCCATTTAAATTTTTAATGTCTAGGACTCTGATATTAAACTACAACTGAACAAGTTTCAAAGTTTCAAAAAAAGCACTAAACAACATTTAAATTCGCCATACACTCTCGTGAAATTTTAAACAGCGAAGCATTCTTATCTGAGATTAAGATTGGATCAGACAATTATATAATGGAAGCATTAATCAACAAAATATTTACAAGAAAAAAAACCAGCAAAGATTTATAGAAACAAAAAAGATCTGGTGTGAAGTAAAACTTGTGCAGATAAAAAAAAATACGTGAGGTTAAAAACTACAGAGCATGAAAATTTACGTTCAATTTAAATTATACAGGAAATAAAATTACTGAGGCTAAAATTGCGGGATAGAGAAAAATTGTATGAGGTGAAAAATTGCAAAGCCAACAAAATTACATCAGGTTAATATTAGTCACACGTTATCAACCATTCAAACGAAGAATTTACATTATGTTAAATTATGCCACACGTTATCAGCGATTCAAAGAAAGAATTTACATTATGTTAAATGATGCCTTGATCCAAGTGACTGGTTACTTAAAGCCATTAGGTTTGAGAACTTATATCGTCAACTGTCCCCAGCTTATTGAATTCTTTATTCCCCTCCGTACCTCAGTTCACGATGTTATGAATTCTACCGCACTTTCACGGTCCTTTCTTAGAGTGGGACAACGTTAGGTTAATTTTACTGCCGTAAATGAACTATTAGCAATCTTGTATGACGAATTAAGAAGTGTTATAATGTAACACTTAACTATAAGCATCTAGAAACCTTATTCATAAATTGATAAAAAAAGGATAAGACCGGACAAAATGAATTTCATGAAATCTCCTTCATCTCAACGAAATCCTGACTGTTAAATGGTGTTAGAACCAGTAACGATTAAAATCCTAACATGAACTGTGAATTTACAAACAATAACAAATTTACACCACGTGTTAGCGTCGGTCGAAAATTCACATATTTCCGCTTGGAAAAATCGCAAGAATTAGCTACCGTTAATTGTCGTTAAATAAAGGCTTCCCCTTTTTTCTTTAACTACCAAACCAATTAAACTTAACCTAGCTAACTCACGACGCGGTTTCACTCAAACCAAACAAACCAAAAATTGACGTGTCCCGACCCTCTAGCCACCAAATCAAGTTCTACCAACCATCTCAACAAAAATTCCCTAAGAGAGCTATCAACTACCCAAAAAACTAAACTTGCACATAGTTGCCTAAGTTTAACGATTTTCTGGATTGAATTTTTTTCTCAAATTCAAGTTATTCGATGCGATTTCGCGCAGTTGTTTTTTTTTCAGCGTGAAATTTTAATTCAAATTTGGTCACCACACCACCAACAATTTGATGACGTCATGTCAATAAACCGTATTTTAAAATGAGTTGAATGTTAAACAAAAATAACAATTATAATATTCAGAACATTTTGTTCGATTGTGGTTTAATTGATAATTTTAATCCTGTTGTGATAAGACGAACTTATTCGATTCAAACTAATTTCTACGTGACATTCTTTCGATGTAACATAAGTAAACACTTGAGCCTCAGATTGCTATATTACCTAATGCTGAAGGACAAGGAGTGTTGTTCATGCCTCTGGCTTTTACTTTTTACTCGAAAATGCTGGATATGTTTCATTGTACTTCAGGAGGGAAGAAAGTTCTGTCGAAACAATTTTGGACTAATTTTTTTATATAAACACTGCACAATAAAGTTCGTTTTTATTAAAACTATAAAAAGTGCATACTTTTCTTTATCTATTCATAAACTATTTCATCAGAGATATAGAAAATAACCTTATTGCTATTTTTTTTTTAAATTTAAGTTTTAAAATTTTATTAGTGTACAAAAAACAGTGTTGTTATCGTAGTCCCATTTCACTACACTCTGCAATTTGTGAAATCCAACGTACGTAAAGTAAGAGCAAAAATCAATATGAACCTTGTCCTCTAGTTCGCGTTGAAGGATTAAATTGTCCAACAATATGTGCTATATGCAGCAGAAATGAATGAGGACAACATCCCTTGATTCAGCGCCAATAGACAACGATTTTTCGCGATTGCACGTATTTTATGCCATACAATCACGGCATGTGGCAGTCAGTGTTACCAATAATTTAGTATTAAAGAAATTTTCTAATTTAGTTGAACTAAGTAAAGACCGTGAAAAGCAAAAATGGCACCGTGACCCCACACTTTAATCGCCTCTTAACGTTAACTTTAGTTAGTTGAACGATACTTACACCGAATGTTCGTGCAAAGAGTCACTAAAATTTCAGACTGATCAATAAAAAACGGATGATAGATGAGAGATAACAGGTGACAGACAGACGGACAACAGGAAACCGTGCATTTTATTTAGTTGGAAACATGAAATTTGTTATTCGTCAAAGAAACGGCGGCGTGGCTGTCATCGAAAAAAAAACGGTATTTTTTGTTGAAAAGTGAAATTCTTTTCCTTACAAATTTTCGTTGTTATCTTTGATATTTTTATAACGTAGGTGCCAGTTTTTCAAACCTTGTTTAATTACTAGCGATTTACGACTTACGTAGAGTGCAGTAACCGATTTTTCCGGTCATTTATAAAAATTATTATTTCCATTTTTTAAAAGGTCCTTATTCTGCAGGATTCGAACTTTTCAAGATTAAACATCCTTTTCGAGGCGAAGAGGGAATCGCCTCGATTTTTTCTTAAAATTGATGATCACGTTCCCTCATCAAAACGGAATTTTCCGTTCCCATTTAAAACATATCGAAATTCGATTGGAGACGTTCGACATAAAGTGAAAATAAAGACTCGTAATAAGATTAGGGCGCGAAAATAATGATTGGCCAATATATTTCCTAGCCCTTTCACGTCGAACGTGTGCAGTTTGATTACTGTTGGCCTAATGAAATTGGTGGAAGTGGCGTGCTTCTTTAACTGCCCATTTGGTTCGACCACAAACTTGTTAGTTAACTAACAGTAGACAACGACCCATTAACATCATGACACACACTGATGTCGGTACAAACGGACGGACATAAAGAGGCAATATACACAATAATACATCACTTGATGCCCTGCCGACATGTGGTGGTGGTCGTTACTCAAAGCATATGTGGAGCAACGGGAAGATGCCCTATTGTAGTCACCTGTTTGTTACCGTCACCCTGCGAAACCGCCAGATAGTGGACTACTAGTTTGCTAAAGTTAGGTTATTGCCAGTTTAGGACGCTGTAGTTGGTTATTATTTAAATTATTTTATGGACGACCGGCGCAAACTGATAACGTTATATTGTCAACCAAACACTATAAAATAGCGGAAATAGCGTTCGCGAATGGCGTAATTTTAATTTTTGTTGCTTTATACGATATTTTGTATGGTTTGACCGAAATTCTGAATCAACTATTTAATAACCCTATTCAATTTATCTAAATCTATTATTTAGTTGTTATCTTTTGACATAAAATTAAACGAAATGTTAAAATAAATTATCTTTAGTAATCACGGAATGTTAAACAAACATATTCTGCTCTTTATATAAAAAGACATTTTAAAAAGGAACCCCAACGTCCGTCTACTTGAGAGAGTAAATAAAGCTTTCTGCCTCAGTAAACTCGTATAATAAATTAAATGACATTCATACGTTTCTTTTAGTTTATTACATTACTGAATATTTCATTCCATTTAGTATTCGTAGATTAGGTTTATAACAGATAACCCTAAACGAAATGATGGGAATTATTTGAAACTTATAGGTCCAAAATTGTTTGCTAATTAGTAGTTATGAAACCCTTAAGTTTGTTAAAGAAAACAATGATACGAATTTCGGATGAAGACATAAATGTTTGTTGTTAACCATTTTTATTTTAGGTTGTTTTAATTATTATTGGAATCTTAAGGGCGGGTGGCAAGTATTATCGTAATTTAAGAATATTTTTTTAATAAAATAGTGCGTTTTTTCATTCACGATTATGAGATAGTTGCTTGTCTTAGATTAAAATAATTATTTAGTAATAAATATCAAATTAACACGAGAATAATATTCTCTAATGAAATTAAAGCTTTTCTTCTTGAATCCTGTTTTAGAAATGAAGTTAAGTTGAAAAACGGTAAGTGCCGATATTCATAAACACCGCATCTTTTCAAGAATTTCGGGAGCATTTTTACATAAAAAGAGCTAGTCATTCTTATGACGATGTTTATCAAGTTTTAAAAAAAGTGTAGAATCATTTAGGGAAAGTGGAAGTGTCGAAAGAAAAACCAGTAATGGAAGATCAAAAAATTGGTCAAAGGTTATTTCAGCTTCAGCCAAATACATAGATCCCACTTCTCTGAAAAATTATCATTTTTTTACGATTTTTGTTTTCTGATAACCTCTATAAAGTAAAAACCAGTGGCGTAAATAACACTCCCGCAACTTATTTGACTTGAATTTTTTCTTCAATTTTTAACCTTTTTCCTTCATTTTTTCGAGTTTTCAAGTTAAAATTTTTAACTTTTTCAACTTTTCAATTCAATTTCTAGATTTTGCAATTTGTCGATTTGAGTTTCCGGAGTTTTTTTAATTTTTCCATTTGTAATTTTTGGTTTCAATTTTCTATTTTATTTATTTTTACAATTGTTCCTATTTTTTCAATTTCACTTTTATTAATTTTTTTTCGTCAGTTTTTCAGTTTGCAATTTTTCAATTTTTCGTTGTTTTTTGCCCTACATTTTACGATATGTCTTAAAGTTTCCATTTTGAAATTTTCCACTTTTCCGATTTTCCAACTTTTGGACGTTTAAATTTTTAGATTTTGCAGTTTTTAATTTTTAGTCTTTAATTTTTCATTTCTTCAGCTTTTCGAGAAAAACGAGTAAGTACAGGTTATTCTAGGTGACTTCCATTACGAGTACAGTCCAAAATTATTGAATAATAGATTGATTTTATGTTTTTTATTATAATATTTCTTGTTCTTTCAGCCAAAAAATTGTTGAAAGAAAACTACGTATATAAAGAAAAAAAAAACAAAGTTTACACGATGAATACAACATTCATCACAATTGAGAAGGGGTGGGTGGGCGGGGCTTATATTTTGTCTATTTTTTTCTTAATATACGAAGTCTTCTTTTCCCAACAAGAAACAGAAAACATGTTTAACGATCCTGTTGTTGAAAGAAAACTCTATATATTAAAAAGAAAAAACAAAGATTAAGCCCCACCCACCCGGCCCGATCTCAATTGTGATGAATTTGTCATTCTTTGTTAGACCGAGGGACGCAGCGTAATTGCAAAATACGTATGTATTTCTCTATTGATTTCAATGAGTTTGTCTTCTCAAAACAGAGTACTAAAATTATGAATTAAACCACAATCAAAGTGTCATGAACTTTAGAATACTTATTTCATCATTATTATATAGACGTGCGTTTTCTCACATTCTCGAGCAAATGGGGTAACTCACTCATTTTTAATTTGACCAATAAAAAATTTGTGATCACCATGGATAATATTAGTCACAGCACAAAAGAAAAGTTGTTACAGCGCATTACCAGGGCAAGAAAAAAAAAGGAAGGTGTCAATATCGTCGCGTCGGTTCGTCGAGTAAGCTGCTGAGTCACTGAGCCGCGATCTCATGTATCTCGTTTATATACCGTGCAATTGTTTTCAATCAAATTGTTGGCTGGGATGATTAGCCAAATTTGGGCTAGCATTTAACCATCCACATGATATTTCATTTAATTACGATGTAGCATGATTTTGTCTTTATATAATATTTTAAGCGATAGATCAGCTGACAGAAAAGTCACCAAATACTTACACTGGTATAACAAGTACCTAGCATCAAAGGCGCCACATTTCAAATGTAAATGGATTTGAAAATAAAGTTGAACTACCTAAAAAATTACTTCTCTTTGCGAAATACAGCAGAAACTAAACTAATTTAAGGGACCAAGTAATTCCTTACGTAATAGAGAACCTCCACTACACAGTGAGTGAGGAAAATGAAAAACTTAATTTCACACCTTTTATTACCTTTTGTCTGTCTTTCCCAAAGCAATTAAAATACTTAAATCAATTTCTAAATAATTTAAAAATTTCCCACATTAAAACAACTACATTCGTAATAATGACAGTAATAAAACTTTATTTCCAACAGACAAACAAACTATTTTCTTTCCGAATTTGCTGCCATGCACTTTTGGAGAAAGATTTTTCTTAGGGCTTTAGCGTAAGGTTTTTCCATCAAACCTTCTGTTATTATCTTTCTTGTAGAAAAATTTAACTCCTTTAGAAATATTGCCAAAGACTAAAATGTTCAAATTTACTAGTTTTTCCAAAGCAAGACTCAAATTGAATTAAACACAATCAAAATGCAACATACCCTCTGAAATCTACAAAAAAATCAACATTTTCTACCTGCTAGTATTGTGTTGAAATTTCTCATTAGGGTTGTTAATTTTATTTTTAACTTTATTGGGTTTGGCATTTTGTACAATTGTCGTGACTTTCTGAGATAAGTCAAAAAATACCCTATATTTCATCTTGAGCTTAGTTCTGTATTCTAATATGCTATCATTGAGGTATTTACCCTACTTGAATACTTATGCTACAATAATAACTTTGTGTTTTTTTTCTGGAGAAGCTGAACATCACTAAGAATTACATCGGAAGGTTTAATTTAATAGGACAAACTTGATAACTACACAGGTCGAAAAGAATTTGTAACATCTTTTACGTTGGTCTTGTTGTAGCCGCTGTAATGTGGTTAGGATGACCTTTGTTCTCATTTTGACTAACTAGACACAGAAACAGTAGGACTCGTATTAGTATCATTTCATTAGTTATGTTATGAGATGATTGATATGCCAAAATAATCAATTTGCTTAAAATTTTACGTCTCGTAATTTTTAATTTAACAAAGCACTTGATGTATCCATGTATAAATAATAACTCTCCGAAACAGACTGATGTATATTGTATGCGAAAATGTCTGATTAGCTCGCCATATATTTTATTCAACAATTTATTCTATTTTAATTCTCCTTTTACTGCACATCAACATAATAAAAAATATCCTGTGTGCTTCAGATATCACTTAGCAATACATACATAACAAATTATATAAGTTAAATAACTATTGTGACTCTTATTGATTTAAGAAACTTAAGATTTTGTGTGAAAACTCAAAAAAATTAGATTATCAAAATTGCATGCATAAAGTTAAGACTAATGAGAGTCTAAATCACTTTGGAACCAGAACCAAAAACTGTATGCTAGATGTTGACCTAACAAGACACAATGTCATTTAACTCTATACAGGAGACGTGATGATGATCTATTAATTAGTAAATCTTTAAATACTCATATTTATCAGTTTACGCATAATGATATATGTAGTACCAGCACCAAAACAACTTCAAAAAAATTAGTCCAAGGTTGCTTGGACAAAACTTCCCTCGCCCTTGAAGTACAGTCCCCCGAATTCTTTGAAAAAATATAAAAAGAGTGCGTCGACCCAGGGACGCACGATTGGAGTTTTAACTCTGCGTTGTCAATTTATTAAACACGGATACGCGGCGAAGTCATTAATTTTCTCTTAAAAAAATAATAAAAATCAAAAATATGTTGCATTTGTAATTTTTGACAAAATGATGATTAATGACGATGATTGGGTTAATTAAAATAAATATGCATGTATTGTCAATTGTTGTTTATTATAAAATATCCTTTTCTTATTTATTTATCATATAGAAATATCATAATAAATAATTATAATAATATTGTATAAAAAAATTAAAGTACAATGTGTAATTTACCAACTAAAGTAACTTAAATACACTGACCGGCAAAAAAATCGGCCACCCTGAAAAATTTCGCAAAACCAAATTTTGAAAATTATTAATTTAACTAGTGATCGTTATTTTATTAATGAACTAGTCACTATTGATACATGATGTATAAATTAGCAAAAAAAGAAGACAAACAAACGCAGAATTAAATTTAATTTAACAAAATAACAGAAACAGAGCGACAATTTGAGAGACGTCTGTAAGAGTTAACGGCATTGTTTTCGCGTGAAAACGTTTATTAACTGCTATACTTATAATCAAAATTAAAATTCTTTATTGTTTTAATTAAGTAAATATCGTACGTGGCCTGTTTCTGTTATTTTGTTAAAGTAAATTTAATTCTGCGTTACATGTCTTTTTTGCTCATTTGTACAACATGTGTGTCAATAATGAATGGGTCTTTAATAAAATAACGATCACCGGTTTTTTTGCCACTTAGTGTACAAATTACTGTTCAATCATAGCGTTATCGCCTTCGGTATCTTTATCCCAATCATTTAATACAGTTATTAGTGGCCTATGGTGACTAAAATGAGTGATATAAATATCAGTTCTTAAATGAGTAATAAAACGTGTGAAAACGGCATCAATTTTTGTACCTAATTTGTTCATTGGAACAGTCAAACGAACACATTTTATTAAATAGTTCGATCTCTCTAGATCACGCCCACGCTACTCTCGCGCTCCCACTCCTTCGTCTCAATTTCGCTCGAGTTGCTACTTGCTACCGCTGCAAACAGGGGGCGCTGCCCGTCAACGCCTACGCACACTAATCGCCTCCACCGCAATATACTTGGCTCCAAGAATGATTTTTTAAGCAACATCTGCACTCAGACAGAGTTCCGAGAGTTATTTTTTCATCACTTCTGCATCCTGAGGATCGTTGTGGCCCAGATACTCTATGAATTCTGGCAGTGGGTGCAGGTTGTGTTTTCTCATTTTTGGGGGGTCCTAAGAAATGGAATCAGCACCAAACCGCACTCTGAGGGTTTTCATGTACATATTGTTTAATAGTTTATTTATCTCTCTTTTTCTATATAGTGTGGCTATACATGCAAATGTTCAGACCGGTCTGGGTGACACCGACACCGACACCGAGCTCATAGCTCGAACTATTCCGGCGCGCGCTGTATACGTGTTCTATATTACGACATGAAAGGAGTTAAAACTCCAAAAATGTTTGTTTTCTGATAACCTTTATACAGGGTTTCTAAAATATATGGAAACGGTTAAATATCTTGCAAACCAGTTGTACAAATCGATTGAAATTAGGTATAGGGGTACATGTAGTTGTGTTCTAATTATTGGTCGGTCACACAAACGCATCAAATAAAATCGTAACAGCTCTTCAGGTAGCACGAAACCGCAAAAAGGACTCATACATTTTTGTTGTGCAGTTTTTCAAAATCACTGAGTGTTGTTAAGTACGTGACAAATTGTAAACAGCACATCTAGGGTTTCTTGAGGACCCAACTAAGCAAACAAAGTCATAAAAATTCCTCGACTCCTTTTGGTGAACGGATGAACCGGCGTTAGTAGCACCCCCCCAATCCCTGAGCCTCGGGAACGCAAATTTCAATTATTATTTTATCGTTCTCTGTGTTTTAAAAAATAGAGTCAATCATTTTTAATTCTGTGATGACGATCACGATAATCATAACGTAGATAATACTAGTAACAGGCCATTACCAATGTAAGACAAAAATACAAAAGTGGCCATTAGTCCGAAGGCCTCAATTACTACTACAGGGTTAGTCACGAGAGAATTACTTCTGAAAATTATTTTTACGCAACCCAAAATACGAATACCATGTACCATTTGATACTAACTGAATTTAAAATAAAATGCTTAATCCATGATTGCTTTGAGTTTGGCAATCTCATTTTGACAATTGTGGAAAAAGAGGTTACGCAAGTGTCCATGGTGGTACCGCAGCCAGTCGGAAATCTCCTCCGGCGCCGCTAATAAATTTGTCAGTGTGCCTCTTGATCTTTTGCAACCGATTAATCACGAGAAAATTATTTCTAAAAATTCCTTTTACGGAATTTTATTCAAAGGTTACAACACAAACTCAAACAAGTAAGTAAATAATTTAACTACTAATCTGTTGAAAATGTTGGGCATTTTGGGGGGATGCTACGGCTTTTTTGTAAATGGATGGCCGAAGAAGTCCAGAGGTTGCAGATTTGCACTTCGAAGAGGCTCTAGGTGACGCAGAGATGGCGAATTAACACATGCACATTAGCGGCGAACAACATTGGCAGAGTACTTACGGCTTCAGTATAGCCCAGATAGATCTGACTGTATATCGTCGATCGAATGGGGCTCTAGAGGCGAGTCAACGATGAAAAAAAATGTTAAAAATTAATTAACGTCAAAGTGACACTGCCAAAGTCAAAGCAATCATGGATTAGGCATTTCATTTTAAATTTAGATAATATCAAGTGGTACAGGGTATTAGTATTTTGGGTTGCGTAAAAATAATTTTCAGAAGTAATTCTCTCGTGACTAACCCTGTATATTTCCTTAGCTTACGCTCGAGAAGTAAGCTAAGGAAAGATAGATAATACAAAATGCGAAAAAAAAACAAAAAGCCAAGTTTGGAATCGAAAGCACGATGTCCGCTTCGTATTTCTCAAGCTAAACGTTATGTTTTTGCAAAAATTTGGACAGTTAGGGAAAAATTTAGAACGGATTCGTAAACCACACTTATAGGGCTATATTATTATTATTATTGTTATTATTATTGTAAAATGCGATCGGGCAGAGGTTACTACCTGTTATGCCCGCGCTCACTAATGGGAGTACTCAATAAATAAAGCGTATGAAGTAAATATGTTTAACTACGATTAAGGTTTTCGTCAATATGATTATCGTATTTCATTTTAAAGGTGGCTGTACTTGTACTTTGTACAACTTCTGCAGGTAGAGAATTCCAGGCATTAAACACACGGTTAACAATGAAGAACTGTCTAACACTGGTACGAAACCGGTCTTTAAGAAGTTTGTATGAATGCCCTCGTGTCCGTCCGTCTGTATTGAGAGGAAATATATGCTTTATCGGAGAATTATCGTCTGTCAGAGCATTGTATACAGTTATCACGTCACCTCTACCTCGCCGATTCGAAAGCAGCGGAAGTTGCATAATTGATAATCTTTGGTGATACTGGGGTCTATGGTAGCCATAAGGAACACGCGTAGCTCGTCTTTGAACAGACTCGAGAAGATCTTTGTCGCGCTGGAATATGGGGGCCCACACTGCATTAGCAAATTCCAAGATCGGCCTAACATATGTTTTAAACAATTTAGAAAAAGTTAACGGATCAGTTTTAGTAAATACTTTACTTATGAGGTAAAGTACTTTATTGGCTTTTCTTGTAACTTGACTAATATGGTCGGACCATGATAATGTGGAAGTTACCAGAACACCCAGGTCAGTACAGGATTCATACCTTCTAAGCTCAAGATTATTAATATAATACAGATGTCTTGGATTGTTCGCTCCAACAGACAACACTTTACACTTGTCGACGTTAAGTGGCAGTAACCATTCATTTGACCAGGTATAGACGGTTAAAAGATCCCTACACAAAACTAGATGATCATTCGCTGAATTATAAATTTTTAAGTCATCAGCAAACATCGCAAAAGGAGATTTCAGTCGAACACCTAAGTCGGCTGTATAAACTGTAAATAAGAGTGGAGCACTGATCCTTGCGGCACACCACTTAAAACTCTAGTAATTGAACTGCAAGCATCCCCAACCTTAACTGTAAAGCTACGATTAGAGAGGAATGCATCGATCCAACGCAAAAGATTCCCTCGTATTCCAAAATAATGCAACTTGTGGAGAAGACGACGTTTAGGTACACGGTCAAACGCCCGGGAAAAATCCATGTATATTATATCAGTCGGGATATCCAAGTCAAAATTCCTTGTCCAATTTGATAAACAACAAAGCAAATTGGTAACAACTGATTTACCAGGAACGAACCCATGTTGTTCAACGGGAATAATTTTGTTGTCCAAAAGAAACTTGAACGTGCTGTCATATACAACTGTCTCCATGATCTTAACAACCACCGATGTTAAGCTGATAGGCCTGTAATTGTCGGGACAAAATTTATCTCCCTTCTTAAATATGGGCTTGACGAAAGCTGTCAACCAATCGGGAGGTAAAGTACCAGAGTTAAAAGACTGAGTAAACAAAAAACTAATCGGTTCACATAAGGAGGTAGCACATTCTTTCAGAACTTTGGCAGTTATTTAATCCGGCCCTGTAGACTTTGTCGTTTTCAATTTTTGCAAGAGCTTCAATACTGTTTCAGGAGTAAACTGAATCTCGTCCATGTGGACGGAATTTGGTTCAAAAGGTATGTCAGCAATCTTTGCATCAGGCTCTACTATGAAATTTCGGGAAAAGTTTTCTGCAAAAATATTCGGTATGACCTTGCAGTCGTTTAGAAAGCGACCAGTAGCATCTTTAAGTTGAGGAATTTTAACTGGGCCCGATATATTAGCGCGGATGTGCTTGAACAGGCGTTTGGGATCCTTACTTTCCGCTATTCGTTTTTCATACTCAACCCTCGCTTCTCTGATTTTATTAGAAAGTTTATTTGAAAATGCCCTATGCGCTTGATAGTCAGCAGCACTGGAAGTACGTTTAAAGGCACGCCATAACGATCTTTTCTTCCTGACTAATTTTAGCAAGCTACCGCTTATCCATGGCTTAACAGATGATCTGCTGACTTTGACAGAACTAGAATGTTTACCCACTATGTCACCTAATATATTTTTGAACGACTCCCAATTCGTAATGACCGAAGAATTACTAAACAATTTTGTCCAGTCGACATTACTGAGATCATCATTTACAGCTTTATATTTCGTCACAAGTTTGGAATGCGTGTCGACCCTTTGCCTAAGTACATAGCACAGCTGCAAGTTAATTTTTAGTGTTACATGGTCAGACTTGCCAAATGGACTTAGGTACATCAGATCAGTTAGGGAGCTGTCGTCAGAAGTTAAAATTAAGTCTAATAATGAGGGTTGCTGATTAAGCCTGTAACGAGTCGGTTGAGATACAATTTGATTAACATGTGAATTATTAATCATGTCTATAAGTAACTGCGAAGAAATATCGTGAGACTGATAAGAGGTGGCGGACCAATCGATAGAAGGCATATTAAAATCTCCAAATACAAAAATTTTGTCATATAAGTGATAGAACCTACTGAGGACATCAAAAAGAGTACGGTCGCAGACCAGTGATGATTTGGGAGGCAGGTTATATGTATTGTACAAGATTTAAATCAAGTAAACATAGATTTTTTTGAAATGACGTCATCAAAGTGTTGGTGGCGATGATTAGCCAAATTTTGGTTGGTATTTAACCATCTACATGATACTTCTAATATATGTACAAAAATTGACTACAATCGGTCCAGCAATTTCGTAGATTACGTGTCTAATAAAAATGGATACAGACAGACAGACAGACCGACAGACAACATTTTCAACTCAATTATGAACAAAATTAGATTATTATTAGGACCATCTTGATATGATCAATAATTTTAATTTTCGAGTGTAGCTAGGAAAGTTGTAAGTATTTTATGACTTACAGTTCGTTGTAAACACTGACTTACTTCCTTGGTGTGAAGGTTTGATGATCTGTAACCACATGTTAGATGATTTTTATTGGTTTTTTAACCATCAAATTAATCCATTGTTAAATAATATTTCGAATATTTATCCTGCTCACCATTTAATCTAATAGACGTTTACATTAATCGAATGACTTGTTGATGTTAACCCGCTTGTTTACATTATTATCCTTTTTACCATAGAAACTTTAATAAGTTAAAATAAGTTTGTGAAGACACTTCAATTATCTTTGATTATTTGTTAGTGTTGTAAATTAATTAATCTACGTATTGATCGTCCATGTAGGATCAGTGAACTTTTCTGAATATTTGCTGGCTCTAACAAAATACCACTGATGCGTGTAATCCTCAGTTTTCTTATTTACGTTATTTTTATTTTGTTTGGTAAAATCACGAAGCGGCAAATTCTTATTAAAAGTGCAGTAATGCTATAAGCGTCTAGTAACAGATAAAAAAGTAAAAGACAGACAGTCTATAATGTTTCAATAATTAACTTCGCAGACAATTTCAAAACTATTGTAAACAAAATCTGTGCTTTAATTATTGGGCTAACAGGAATGATGGCCAATTCGAAGCAAAACAATAATTGCTTCGAATTGTGCATCATCCCTGTTATCCCAATCATCAAACCGAAAAATGGGCGTGATCTCTGATTTAAAATCAGTGCTTTTTCAGAGAGATTTTATACTCGCACTATCTATGCATTCACGCAACATTTAAAAATCGTTTAGATATAGTTTAACCCAGGGGGGTCTCACCGTCTTGATATTATCCGTAGGTTCAATTGAATTTATTAATAAATGAATTAATGGTGCCCCAGTAGTGGCTAATAATCTTCAAATTTATGGTAGGCATAAATTAACATCAAATTATTTCAGTTATCAAAGGCAGTGCGTGCAAAGTGCCAATAAATTTTTTTCATTTCAGTCCATTAGTTAATTCTCACCAGAATTACATGTGCTTTTTTTAAATTAAACATTTAATATTGTTTAGAACAAACCATAGTAATTAAAGTGATTAAATTGTACTATGACAGTATTTTGCCTGTCATAGTGCGTAAATTTATTGACTTCAACCTTAACCGAATTTGAACATTCTGCATTCAAGTGTGCATAGTGTCAACTTTTCTTTTCAATATTTTCTTAAATAAGTCATTTCCTTACTACTGTATATTTATCCTTAAAAGCAATTGTGAATTCAATACATATTTGCTAGAACTATCAGTCAAATGAACTTGACTGAATGTACCGAAACACTTGCTAAACGTGTATAAATTTTTTTGCGTCATATATTTTCACTCATATTGTTTCATACACAGGTTATAAAATCTTGCAGGAACTCGCAAAAGCCTGGTTTTTGTGTAGGAACCCCGAATAGAGTAGTGGTAGAGATCGATATCCTTACTACAAGTGCAAACCGTGATACTCTTTGTTTATTTAAGAAGTCGATATTTTTCGGTCTCTTGTCGAACTTTGACCCTGTTTTAAAAATTACACCTGGTGAAATTGTTGCGTTATTGAAATTGTAGTGTTTGAAACTTCTCAGGTGTTTGACATTTCTGTGTTGATCGATGAGGTCTTCAGCATAAATCAACATCTTTGTTCAGCAAGTCGTTGTTGTGTGAGAAAGAAAGGGAACATTGATCGCTTTTAGTGATAACTTATGTAATCTGCCCCGTCAGAACCTGTATCTGATGCTTTTATGGGTGCGTGTAAAGAGGCCGAATGACCAGCGTGAAATATCTGATAGATAAAATGACCACTTTCTTGTTAATTAAGTTGTCTTAACTTAAAAATAAAAATGGTTTATGTTGCCGCTCGACTATCCTCATAGTCGAATACAATTTAGTTTTAATACAGCACCTAGATCACGTTTATTGAGACACACATGCGAGCAATTAAAAATACACGACAGCGCGTAATTTCACAAAATACACTATTTTCCTATTTATTTGAATTGTGATTTATTAGAGCAATTACTAAATTGTCGCTTGTATAGTGAAATGGAAAAGAAGGAAAATTTTATTTTATTTTTATCGTATCCCATATCCTCGTTTTAGATTAAGAGAGATATATTTTTCCACATTTACTTATGCAAATGGGAGAACAGAGATTTTAATATTTTGCGACTGTAACTGTCGTATTTTTTATTCAAAAAATTAAATTCGCGTTTTACTCCCACTCGTAGCCATAGTATAAAAAAGACTTAATGGAGTTTGCACATCAATATTTTTAAAACGGTAAAAAATTTAAAAAGGTGAGCTTGGTATTTTTAACCTTATAGGATCAGCGTTCGACGCTCTCATATTGAAATGACGTCTAGATTTCGTTACCTTAACGATATCGCAACGAAACCAGGTATTTTTAACCCTTGTAAAAATTTGTGTTTGACGCTTTCGTATTAAAATGAGTTTCTAAATTTCGTTACAGCTACTAATACTGAAAGTTTGCTTTTAAGCTGGAAAAACTAATAAAACTTTGAAGACTTTCCTTAAGTACTTCGTGCTAATTAATTGAGTTGAGCGAGAAAGATTTTAAATTATTAAATCAGTTATTAAAAGTAACGCAATTTTTTGAAATAAAACTAAACAGAATGTTACCAAGCAAAAGTTGTTTTACTTTTTGTCGATGATGAGGGGAGCTTTGTTAGGATATTTTTGCTACAGTTGGCGTCGTGTCATCCGCCTATATTTTTCATTCTTCACGCATGACCCAATTTTTATCTGTCTAATCAATACAGGTTGTTTAGTAATCGAGTTTTCATAGTAAAATATTGTGACTAATCAATTCAAATTTACCTTTTTATAGCTCTTTTTATGTTATATTTAATGTTATTGGGGGATAATAACCACGAAGTTTGCTTCCATTATTTCCATTAATTCTTAATCACTAAGTTTGGTCACTGGTTGTACTAATTTTATACATTTACTCCTTCCCTTGAGCGGATTCAGTTTTTTTCGGGGTTAATAATTCAATCTTGAAAAATTATCATCCATCATGGTCGGCAGATCTATATTTTTTGTCAGATGTCTGCTTCATTCCGTTAAATTTAGCACACTTACAAAATAAAAAAAATTGACAGGTTTATTTCTAGCAATTCGTCTAAGCAAGGTGATTGTACTGATTATGATAAGTACGGAAATCATGAACATAACCTTCCTTGGTAATGTCTCTATTGCTCTAATAGGATAACTAGAAATCTATTTTCTTGGGTCAAAATTTAAAAAAGTATGGCATGATTTTAATTTTAACTAATTAATATTTTCAAATTGAGTTTATTAATAAATTACTTAATGGTACCCCAGTCGGTATAAACAGTTTTCTAATGTGGCATGAGCAATAAACTAACATCAAATTATTCGATTACAAAACGCAACGTGTGTAAAGTGATTAATTTTTTTCAATTCAATTCATTAGCTAATCCTCAACAGAATTACAGGCAGGTTTTTTCTGCATTAAACATTTAGTTGTTATTGGCTAGCACAAGCCGTTATAAATAAATTGATTAAATTGTACATTTACAGAGTTTTATATGTTACAGAACAAGCAAGGTACGAAAATTTACATGCTTCAACATTAATTGAGATTGATGGTGCGTCACGAAAAGCTTAGAATATACTTTGCGTTTCTAATAAGTAGTTGCTTCGGTATGCATACTATAGTACGCTGGATTTAAATGAATCACCCAAGTGCAACAAATGCACCACAAAACATTTAAAAAAATTACAGATTTCCGAAATCCGTCTTGAATTCTCCTCCCTCATAAAATTTGAACGGTTTTTCTTGTGTAAGACTTGTTCTTTTGTATTGTACATTCAACCCTTTTATTTTTCTAATTCCTTTCATCAAGTTGATGACAGCATCTCAAAATTTCATTCTTGGTGAAATTTATTACGTATTGCCGCATATGCATATCATACTTCTTTACCTTGATTTTAAAATTAAATATATGTATATCGTCGCCTGAGAACTTGTTTGATCGACAGACCAGAGCGCACTCAGGCCAGTGTCGACTCTAAGCGCAACGATTTGATCTATAAGCCTTGTTGCGTGATCGAATAATCATCCTAACCGGTTTCGACCACACGGGAAGATTTTTTTAGGAAAAGTGTAGTTATTTTTATCTTTTGGAAACGATAGGATCTACTTTGCATGAATTTTTAATCATTTTTTAACTTAAATTTTTAGCAATAACGCAACAAGCTTAAAATGCTTCCAAGGATATTCATTCATTTGTTTGTTTTCGTTCCACGTTTTTTCAATTTTGCTTCTCTTCAAATTTAGAATTTTTAAACATTTCGATTTTTCAATTTTTGACATTTATAAACTCTCAATTGTGCGATTTTTCGATTAATCCATGTTTAATTTTCCCATTTCTTGACTGTCGACTGTTTCAACTTTTCAATTTTTAAATTTTTCAGATTTTTGATTTTTTAATTTCTCAGTTTTTGGATATTTCAGTTTTCGGATTCTTCAGTTTTTCTTTCATTTTACAATTTTTCGAAATTTCAGTTTTGGGAACTTTCACATTATTTATTATACAATTTTTTTATTTAACAATTTCTCAATTTTTCAATTTTTCGATTTCTCAATTTTCCGATGTTTTACGTTTTTTCTGTTATTCTCCTCTTCACTTTTACGATTTTTAAATATTTCGATTTTTAATTTTTCAATTAATCGATAATTTGATTTTCTCTTTTCTTAACTTTCGACCGTTTCGATTTTCTAGTTCTTTAATTCTCCAATTTTTCAATTTTTCAGCTTTTTGCTTTTTCAATTTTTCAATTTTTTTGAAGGTTTAGATTTCACGAGTTCACTGTCTTGATTTTTCGATGTCTCAATTTTTTCAATTTTTGGAATCAGTTTTTCGATTTTTCATTTCTTCAATTCTTCAATTTTTCAAATTTTTTGGATTTTGATTTTTCAGTTTTTCAGTTTTTTAGGATTTTGATTTTTGACTTCACTTTTTTGACTTTTTGATCTTTTAATTTTTCAAATTTTTAATTTCTCAGTTTTTGGATATTTAAGTTTTGAGATTTTTTAATTTTTCCATTCTTCAGTTTTTCTAGCGTTTTTCAATTCTTCGCAATTTCAGTTTTAGAATCTTTCAGATTATTTATGTTTCGATTTCTCAATTTTCCGGTGTTTCAGTTTTACGTTTTTTCAATTTTTCAATTTTTTCTTCAATTGTACGACTTTTAAATATTTCGATTTTTCAATTTTTCAATTTTTGACTTTTCTAAAATCTCAATTTTTCGATTTTTTAATTCATCGATGATTTAGTTTTCCCATTTCTTCACTTTCGACTGTTTCGATTTTCCAGTTCTTCTTCAATTCTTCAATTTTTCGATTTAACAGGTTTTCGATTTTTTTTGAAGGTTTAGATTTTTCGACTTCACTATTTTGATTTTTCGTTTTCTCCAATTTTCAATTTTTTAGAATCAGTTTTTCGAATTTTCATTCCTTCATTATTCTTCAATTTTCCAAGTTTTTTGGTTTTTGATTTTTGGACTTCACTTTTTTGAATTTTTGATTTTTCAACTTTTCAATTTTTTAATTTCTCAGTTTTTGGATATTTCAGTTTTGAGATTTTTTAGTTTTTTCATTCTTCAGTTTTCTTTCATTTTTTAATTTTTCGAAATTTCAGTTTTGGGATCTTTAAGATAATTTATTACTCAATTTTTCGATTTAACAATTTCTTAATTTTCCAATTTTTCGATTTCCAAATTTTCCGATGTTTCAATTCTTTTGATTTTCAATTTTTCTTCTGTTTAATTTTACGATTTTTAAGCATTTCGATTTTTCAATTTTTCAAATATCACTTTTATAACCTTTCAGTTTTTCGATTTTTCATTTCTTCAATTCTTCAATTTTTAAATTTTTTTGGTTTCTGATTTTTCAAGTTTTCAGTTTTCTAGGGTTTTGATTTTTCGGCTTCACTTTTTTGACTTTTTGATTTTTTAATTTTTCAATTTTTTAATTTCTCAGTTTTTGGATATGTAAGTTTTGAGATATTCTAATTTTCCCTTCTTCAGTTTTTCTTTCATTTTTCAATTTTTCGATTAACAATTTCTCAATTTTTCGATTTCTCAATTTTCCGATGTTTCAGTTTTACGTTTTTCAGTTTTTCTTCTCTTCAATTTTTTGATTTTTAAATATTTCGATTTTTCACTTTTTCAATTTTTGACTTTTCTAAAATCTCAAATTTTCGATTTTTCAATTAATCGATTATTTGATTTTCCCATTTCTGACTTTAGACCGTTTCGAATTTCCAGTTCTTCAATTTTTCAATTATTCGATTTTAGAGGTTTTTGATTTTTCAATTTTTCAATTTTTATGAAGGTTTAAATTTTACGAGTTCACTTTCTTGATTTTTCGATTTCTCAATTTTTCAATTCCTTAGAATCAGTTTTTCGATTTTTCATTTCTTTAATTCTTCAATTTTTCAAATTATTTGGATTTTGATTTTTTAGTTTTTTAGTTTATAGGGTTTTGATTTTTGGACTTCGCATTTTTGACTTTGATTTTTTAATTTTTCAATTTTTTTAGTTTATCATTGTTTGGATATTTAAGTTTTGAGATTTTTTAATTTTTCCACTCTTCAGTTTTTCTTTCATTTTTCAATTTTTCGAAAATTCAGTTTTGGGATCTTTCAGATTATTTATTAATCAATTTTTCGATTAATAATTTCTCAATTTTTCGATTTTCAATTATTCGATTTTCAATTTTTCGATTTCTCAATTTTCCGATGGTTCAGTTATACATTTTTTCAATGTTTCTCCTCTTCAATTTTACGACTTTCAAATATTTCGATTTTTCAATTTTTCAATTTTTGACTTTTCTAAAATCTCAATTCTTCGATTTTCCATTTAATCGATAATTTAATTTTTGATTTTCCAGTTTAATTCTTCAATTTTTATTTCAATTTTTCAATTTTTTTGGAGGTTTAGATTTACGAGTTCATTTTCTTGATTTTTCGATTTCTTTATTTTTCAATTCCTTATAATCAGTTTTTCGATTTTTCATTTCTTCAGTTCTTCAATTTTTAAAATTTTTTGGATTTTGATTTTTCAGTTTTTCAATTTTTTAGGGTTTTGATTTTTCGACTTCACATTTTTTACTTTTTGATTTTCAATTTTTCAAGTTTTTAATGTCTCAGTGTTTGGATATTTCAATTTCGAGATTTTTTAGTTTTTCCATTCTTCAGTTTTCTTTCATTTTTCAATTTTTCGAAATTTCAGTCTTGGGATCATTCAGATTATTATTTATTATTAAATTTTTCGATTAACAATTTCTCAATTTTTAAATTTTTCGATTTTCAATTTTTGATTTCTCAATTTTCGAATGTTTCAGTTTTACGTTTTTTCAGTTTTTCCCCTCTCCATTTTTACGATTTTTAAATATTTAGATTTTCCAATTTTTCAATTTTTGACATTCCTAAAATCTCAGTTTTTCGATTTTTCAATTAATCGATTATTTGATTTTCCCATTTCTTGACTTTCGACCGTTTCGCTTTTCCAGTTCTTCAAGTTTTGTCAATTTTTCGATCTTTCAGGTTTTTAATTTTTCAGTTTTTCTGTTTTTTTGAATATTTAGATTTTTCGACTTCACGTTTTTGTATTTCGATTTCTCAATTTCTCAAATCTTTAGAATCTCAGTTGTTGGATATTTCGGTTTTGGGATTTTTCAGTTTCTCCATTCTTCAGTTTTTCATTCATTTTTCAGTTCTACCATATTTCAATTTTGGGATTTTTCAATATTTCGACTCTTCGACTTTACGATTTTTGACTTCTGGGTTTTTCCATGTGTCGATTTTTTTACTTTTCGGTTTTCAAATTTTAGTTTTTCAAATCTTAGATTTCTTAATTTTTCATTTTTAAAATTTTTTGATTTTTCAATGTTTTTATTTTCCGATTTATCGAGATTCGGATGTTTCGTTATTTTGGTTGTTCAGTTTCTCAGTTTATCAGTTTTTCAATTTACAACTTTTCGATTTTTTATTTTGACCTACTTCGGTTTCTCAGTTTTTCCATTTTTCCAATTTTTCGTTTTTTTGTTTTTCCGCTTTTCGATTTTTTGATTTTCCAGTTTTTCAACTTTTAGCTTTTCATTTTTTCGATTTTGGCCTCTTTCGGTTTCTCAATTTTTCGACTTTTCGACTTCATGACTTCTCGATTGCCCGATCTTTTGATATTTCAAATTTTCAATTTTTCGAATTTTTAAATTTTTTGATTTCTCGATTTATCCAGATTTGGATGTTTCGATGTTTTAATTGTCAATTTCTCGATTTATCAATTCTTCGATTTTCAACTTTTCGATTTTTCGATTTTGGCCTATTTCGGTTTCTCAATTTTTCGATTTTTCGATTTCTCAATCTTTTGGTTTTTCGATTTTTCGGTTTTTTGATTTTTCAATTTTCGGATTTTCGGTTTTTCGATTTTCCAGTTTTTGATATAATAATAATAATGTATTTTCTACAGGTACATAACCCAATTGTAGGAAGTACAAAAGAACATATAAAAGATTAATTGTTTAAAAAAAATTCCATGTTTCGATTTTTCAATTATTATCCGGATTTTAAATTTTTCAATTTTTTAAATTTAATTTTTGACTTTTGGATTTTTCGATTTTTCGATTTTCAGTTCTTCGATAGTTCTGTTTTTTGGCAGTGAAAAGGCGTAGACTGCAATTTCGAATTTAAGTGATGACACTAATGACTCAATAAAAATTCTGAGAACACCTTTCTTGTTTAGGTGGCTCTTGTCCCGAAAGTAGCTGTTTTCTCTGGTTCATAAGACGAAAAGGTTTGAAAATTAGGTGAAATTAAACAATGTAATAAAATGTGTTTTTTTCATTAGTTAATAAGCCTATCATAAAAAAATGTTCCATTGTAGTTGTGATGTCTAATAAATAATCATAAACGTCCTATTCTGAAATTTTCTGTGCAGCTAAAATTTAACATAATCTGTAGAAATATAATTCCGAGTTTGCCATGAGTAGGAACTTAATTTTCTTTTGTGTTTCTCGTAACATCAAACGGATAATCAAGGAAATTTCGGAGATTTACAATATAAGAAAATTAGGGCAAACATAAATTGGACATAAATCCTCTTTACCTCGGGATATTTTAATTACTTGGCGAATGGAGGCAATGAAATAAAATAAATTATTTTGCTATCCGCAGTCGATCCGAGCCGTATTACAAAGGTTTGTAGCCGCTATAACTTAGTTACTTTCGTCGGAATAACGAGTAGTTCGTTTTCTTTGAAACGAACTCTTCCAGTAAATTACGAGTCGAAATTAAAATAATTAAAACTCCTGTAATAAACTCCTAGAATGTTGATCAATATTGTCTTCTGTGACTGTCAATAGCCGACCACCCCATCTTGTAGAGTGCAAAGCGTGATAACACGGGTTTAATTAAAACTGAATCTTCTCAGGAGAGGTTTATCTTCTTTTTTCAAAGTGTGATTAAATCAGGTTTCACTCACCGTAAGACCATCTTCAGTTTTATGAACGACGACCATATATAATCAGGGGGTTTTCATTCCGAGATTAAATCCCTTCGAAATATAAATCGGTCCATCTGAATAATGGTAGATATCGAACTTACAACCTGGCAGAAACATTTGTGATAAATTGAAGTATGTAATATAATCTAACATTCTATTCTCACTCAGGCTCAGATGCTTTCCTCGAAGGAAGACGAATATTGCCAGTGGAAATGGAACCTTACATAACTTGCGATCCCTTATGTTATCTTTTTAATGTAGTAGCGCTAATGAGATATGTTTCTTCAACGTCAGCCAATTAACACAATTCTGAGGAAATTTTGTCGGGGTGTAACAGCAGAATTATGTAATAGCGAGAATCCTGTTATTTGGAACTAATAATTGAGGAACTTTCAAAGTTAGCTTTCAGTTAAAATAGTGCTTTGTGGGAGATATATTTTCGATACAAAGTGTCTTTGAACATTTTAGAGTGCATTCGCTTTGGGAAGTTCTTAAAGCTACATTAATTTTCTAGAAAGCCAGAAAATTTAATTTTCATGCATCTCACACTTACAGACACGGTAGGAAATTTCGGCATTGGGTTTTACATTGCGTTACGTTTTAATGCCTGCATTAACGGTGGTAGAAAGTACAAAAATGTTATAACTAGGCTTCGGATCTTAGGTTTTTTGCCTTTTTATATTTACTTCAGGCATTGCAGCGAAAGTTATTATTTAGTGAGTGTGCTGGGGCCGGTTTTGATTTTTGTTCATACAGTAAAGAATCCTCAAAATGCCTAAGGCAAAATCATCCATGAAAGATAAAATCAAATTATGGTTAGGGAATAATTTGGACACTAATTTTCAATTTCCTTCTTAGACCAAAGACAATGAGTTATTCTGCAAACTGTGTGGAAAAGTTTTAAGTAAACATTTAAAATACTGAAGCTTGAATTATGTTCACATTTTTGTTTCCTAGTTTAAGTGCGAAAAAAAATCACACTTTGAACAACACTGCATTGGCGATGCACATAAAAAGAACGAGAATAAATCCAGTAAACAGACTTTATTAAACATTAGTTGCGGCAATGATTTTATGTAATTTTGCACCGATTTACGTAGGGCATTTACTGCAGCAAATATTCCATGGAATAAAGTTAGTTGTCCTGAGTTTAAAAATTTTATGCATAAATATACAGGAAGGCACTTACCCTCAGAAATCACTGTGAGAAAAAATTATTTACCAAAAGATTCCGATATGGTGAGCACTAGAATTTTTATTTAAAAACTTTTTAACATAAATTTTATAATTTACAGGTAATTAAACAAATTAGAAATTCTATTGGCAGATACATAGCCCATTTAGTGGGTGCTTAATACATGATCAAAACTGGTACTAATTTGAAGGTGTTTTATCAAAATATAACACACTTAACATGTATGGCACATGGGTTACATTTAGTGTCTGAAACAATTAGACTGAATTATCCAGATGTCAATGGGATAATTAGCAATGTTAAGAAAATCTTTTTAAAAGCACCAATAAGCATAGAGTTTTATAAAAACAGTTTACCAAATACACCTCTCCCACTTGAATCTATATTAACCAGGTGGGGCACTTGGATTCAAGCAGCATTGTTTTATGCAGAACACTTTGATGTTTTAAAACAAGTCAGTAAATATATAATGATTTTTTACTATCATTCTTATTTTGAATATTTTTAGGTCGTAATGTCATTTGAAGCCAAAGATGCACAAAGCATTAAAAAAGCTCAAGAATTCCTGAATAAAGCAAACGTTAAAAATGAACTCTTGTAAATTAAAACTCACTTTAAAATTATTGCTGATGCAATAGAACAATTAGAAACTATAGGTTTAAAATTAAACCAAAGTATGGAAATACGTCTTTAAAAATCATCCCAGGAAAGGTGGGGGAAATGGCGTTCCAAAAATTATGTTCTCTATTAAAAAAGAATCCAGGATACGATTTCATATGTTCAGTTAATAACGTAATTTGCGGTAATGGAAATGCTACCAACAATACATACATCGCCAATAAGGGAATAATTTGGACAGTAATTTTCAATTTCCTTCTTCAACCAAAGACAACGAGTTATTCTGCAAAGTGCGTGGAAAAGTTCTAAGTAAACATTTAAAATACTAAAGCTTGAATTATGTTCACATTTTAGTTTCCTAGTTTAAGTGCGAAAAAAAATCACACTTTGAACAACACTGCATGGCGATGCACATAAAAAGAACAACATAGTTTTGCATCCATCACTTCTTGTGATGTGGAACGCGCGTTTTCAAAACTTAAGTGTTTTAAGCGATCAAAGGTGTAAATTTACAATCGATAATTTAGAGAAATATATAATTTGCTTTTGTAACTCATTTTAAATACCTGAATTATTATTTTATTTTTTGTTAAATGTGACTTGCTTTAATTTGATCGCCCTTTTTTGCGATAACTTAGAAGTAGTGGACGTAACTATAGATCGTTTGTTTATTTAATCATTTTTTTGTTTGTTACACAAAATAATTGTTTCTATAATGTTTTGTTTATTTTTCTTTAATATATATTTTTTTATGTATGCTTTTTCGGTGAGCAAATATTTTTTCCTCCAGGTTTTTAACCAAATTTGTCAATTTTGGGGCCTAAAAATGTCTCCTTTTATTAATTTTTTAACGACCTAAAATCCGAAGCCTAATTATAACGAAATATTAATTTCAGTGGTGGTGAAAAATACCCGAACTAGAAATCACCAAGTGACTAATATAACTTCCAGCGAAAGAAGCATTTATGGCATTTTGTTTTTGTTTTAACAATTTTTAACTCGACTTGGAAGAGTTTCGATGACTAGAGTCCCAGTTGGGGTCTTACAGAGCTCGGTATAAATTGGGGTCACAATAATTCATGTCGAATTTTAAGCCGATATAAAGTAATCCACCGATTCGATACTAAATACGGCGAAGGTGTAGGAGGTTTCCTATCATTCGCCCAAATTGTGCCGACTTAACTTTATTTATTGCGTCGTCCCCCACTGCGAGGTACGTATTTCTTATGAAAAACGAGGAAAAAATTCAGCTTCTTTAAAATTGACGAGACCGATGTTAACACTCGAACTGTCTGGATTCTGTCGCATTGTTACCTTAACGAGGATTTTGCCTTGAAGGAAACGGATAATTAGGTTGAACTTTTCTAAATCCTTTTAAACTCAAAAAGAGAGCATGATGTAACAAGACCTGTTAAATCCTGTGATTCTTCGGCGTGACATCACGCTTCGAGGTGCGATTAGAAGACTACCATGACGGTTTGCGGCTAGCTGATATGGGGTAGACAGGTGTCAGATTATTAAAGAAATAATTCAGACTGTAAGATTGGCGTGGTATTCATTTCAGGGGTTGAAATGGAGTTATTAATTGCACAAACTACAAATCTCGCGGAAATTTTCACACCGATACTTGGTTTTTAAGTTTTTTAGTAGTAGTTAGTAGTTTAGTAGGTTAGAAAACATTTAAAAAACACGTATAAGTAAATAAATTGTGTTGAAATCTCTCAGTTTGTGATTTTAACTGCAATCCCGGTTTTAGTAAACGACATGGAAATCTAAATGAATATTAACAAACGGTTTTGACATAAAAACCAACAGTTTATTTGTTTTTAATTTAAAATAAAATGAAAAATTATTACGCTTACCGAGCAAAGCTAGTTTTTTCATTCCAATAATAAATTATATTGCTTGCAAACTCCATGATTAGATACTCAGATCTGTGGAAAATTATAAAAAATTAGAGTGCCGATTTCCGATAATAATAAATCATTAAATTGTATTTTTCCCGTTATTTAAATTGATGGAACAAAATCAACAATGTAGAGCTGTGAAGTATACGTATGCAGTGTGCAGTGTCAATGATTTTAATTCTAAATAAATAAAAGTAAAATAGAATTTCACGGACTTCGTTTCGCAAGACTGGGATAGCTCAATTCCAATTTCTAGGAACGTCAGGAAGTTGTAAAATAAGTAACACTGACTTTGCGCCAGAGATTAGAACTGGTGTACCATCTGAAAAAAACCAATTGAAGTTCCTGATGGAGCGCGCATACCAATGGATTTATTCAACGGTTAGAGATGCATTAATAAAAATTAGTCTAAGATTATTTAGCTAGATAGAACTTTCCTCGCCCGTGAAGGACAGTATATCTAGCTTTGCTCAAAAATCATAAAATTATAAGTTAAAACAAAGTTACTTTAATGCGCCTCTAATTACAATCGAACACCAGGCAGCCAAAATTTTGGTAGTAGTACAGTTATTTGTTTATAAAGGTTTTGTTGATGGATTTATACAAACATTGGTAATTATGTGCTCAACTTTTAATTACGAGATCAAATGTTGAAACTAACAAGGGATCATTTTTCACGGTAATAAACGTGTTTCATCATGTAGTCTAGGTGAAATGGTAATTAACAATAAATGCTAACAACGCAACATACAATTTAGCTGAGTTTGGCCAACTGGTCCCACATCGCTTTGATTTATTTAATTCAGAAATTAAACAAGCGGTTGCGCTGAATTAGACCCCTATTAAACTATTTCATATCTGGACCTTTTGTTTGTCTTGTGTGATGTGTCACAATTTCTACAGTTCGTTAATTACATTGTTGCTAGGCAAGCACAAGTGGGTAGGAACCTGTTTCTTTTCAGAATATACAAAGATGGTGATGTTGCGCAAGCTTCGTTTGAGCTTTTCAAACTGGTTTTTGGAAAGTTAGAAAGGTTATATAGCAGTTACCTCTACATTGCAGAATCAAATGAAAGTATGTTCATTTTCTAACGTGGTAAATACATTTTTTTACCTGCGTTACATTCTATGCACGCACTTGAAAATTACAGTAGCTTATGAATATAACACCTAGCGATTTTTCATGCATAATTGAAGTTATAACCCCGAGAGAGCAATAAAAAACACGACAGAAGACAACCATGGATTTTTGAAATTGTGTTTTCACCTCAAGCTTTCAAATTGACGATTATCTAACAATCCATCGCTGCTTTTCAAAAACGCTGTTCCTTCAATTTTTCCCTGTGCAACGGAGAGTAATAGTTCAAATAGTTAGCCGTCCAGTGAATCATTTCAGTTTGAATCTCCCCTGTCAAATAATTATCTTTCTTATGTTAGTAACAAAAAAATTAAGCCAGAAATTATACTTGCAAAAAGTGTGTAATGCAAATTTAATGAAAAATTTGGCAAATATATAAACAAAGGATTAAATTGAGGCTCTAAAAAGGAAAAAATTCAAAAAATGTTTTGAGCAAATAATCACTAAATCTTTGAAGCTTAAATTTGGATGTAGGACCAGTGAATATAACTTATTGAGAAAAATGAAACTACCATTTCCAGCTATTCGAACATTGAATTTTTATTAACGAAATTTAGAATTTAAATCTGGAGTTTTGGATGAAATTATAGGTTTTTTGAAAATTAAATGTGAATCGCTTAATCAGGATTTTGGGAGGGATTGTATGGTGGCATTGGACGAAATGGATATAAAAGCTGGGATTGATTATTGTGTACATAGTGGGACGTATATTTGGGGAATTCCTTTACCAAAACATGAGGGAGTAGCGACAAAAGCGTTGGTAATTCTTGAGGGAAACAAATTGTTTCATACTATTTTACTGGAGACAGTATGAATGGGGCAGTTCTAGCTGATGTTCTTAAAGAGGTTTTTAAGAAAAATCAGTGCAATTAGTTTGAAGGTTCATTCTGTAACCTCAGATGGGATCGGCGAATCAAGCTATGTGGAAAACCTTGGGAATAAAAGCTGGAAGAAAATGCGAAACAAAAAATTATGTCCTAGATCCAGTTAATGGCGAAAAAATTTCCTTTTTAGCAGATGGGCCACATTTATTAAAAAATATAAAGCGATGTTTGGTACAAAACAAAATCATTCAATTACCAAAGGACAACACATCAAAGATTTTTGTGAAGAAGGAGGCAAATTTGAGCTGCAATGGGTCTAAATTAAATGTGCATCTTTTACAATCTAACCATTTTAACAAAATGAAGGTGTAACATTCTCTAAACGTTTTGAATCGAAATGTTAGTTGTGGAATAAAATTTGATGCGGAAGAGGAGAGAGAAGACAAATCTTCTCTAACGACAGCTATTTTTATTGATGTTGTACATAGGTGGTTCCAGTTGATTAGTTCTAGATCAACTATTTTGGCCTTGAGCAAGTTTAATATGGCTGTCTGTACGGACACTATAGAATTCCTTCAAGAGTTCATTAAGTTATTTTTAAACTTAAAAGTAGCTCCTGACAAATTTGGAAATACGGTTTGGAAGCCTATTCAAACAGATCTTTGAACAGATGTTTTGTACAGTTGCACAGGTTACGTTGTTAAAATCTTGATAAAACTTCTAAATTTTTGCAAAAAATGTATTGTTGCTTTGATCTCTGAGAAGAATAGTAATGAAAATTATGCAAAATTTGTGGCATTAAAAGAATATAAAACTGGTGCTTTACATTACGCTTCAGAGGACGCGTTCCAAACAGTAATTGTAGTAGAGCAAATATTTTGTAATTTGAAAGATTATTTAAAGAATATTAATTTTTGCACTGGTAATGTTTTGAAAGTCATGAAGAAAGAAAGAAATTAGGAAAAATTCGACTTATCGCTCAATACAATTTCCAACCTGCTGCAACAGCAAAACTAATGTTACTGCAAGAATGAAAATCTATACCAGAAAAGCTAAATAAGAAATAAGAAAAAACAAATAATAAAGTGGTCTAGTCAGTGTTTGCTCTAGTCTTATCATTATATTATTTAGGTACACTAGGTATATCTGGTTTCCAGTAGCAAAATTTCATTCTTTTCAAGTGCAAGATTACAAATTTCGATCATACAAACATAACTTGTTCTTAAATGTACACAATGCTCTAGTTTGCAATTTCTTATCTAAGGAGAATGCAAGGTAATGACCAAATCATTATGATGAAATGTTATCAGATGTTATCAGATGTCATTTAACTGCTTCTTTGCACTAACCACAGCTACATACAACCAAGCCGCGGTGCCCTCACAAACGCCACGCTATCTCCATACTGTGTCCACTGGCGCCTGAGGCAGCTGTTTCAAGTATTATTCCGCAACCACCGCGTGACATGCGACACTGGCTACTCCCAGTGAAGTTTCCTTTACCAGCGTATCTCGTGTTGGTGGAACCCGGTATGCGAATAAACAGTCATATGAATGACAGGAGAAATTTGTCAATCTAGACTTGGGCCGAATTCTCCAACCGAATTCAATAAAGCAACATTAATGAAAGAAGAATACATCGCGGATCGAATTCTCCAACACATGCTAAATATGGTTAAAAACATAAAATATAATTCGGTACATACGTCGCTCTGAGAGGTACGTCCGAGTTTAAACATTATTATTATTATTAATATTAATATTATTATTACATACAATGTCCTACAGGCCGTAGCACAATTATGGGACAAGGTTCAAACATGGCTAAAACAAATGGTTGAGTAGCATCTTTTAATTTGATTAATTGAGCAGTTAAAAATATCTATTTTGTTCTCAATATTATTATAATTAGACAGCATTTGTGTAAGTGGCGAACTGATTCCACTGTTCATACGTGGTGTGTCGAAGGAGAAAGTGTTTTTAGTGCGTGCATTTATTCTGTTGATCTTAAATTGAGTATTGAAAAGTATTGTAGGACACTCTACGACTCCAATAATTATTTTAAATAACAATACAACAGAGTGCTCAATACGTCTGGTGACGAGAGTAGACATATTAAGTCTATTGAGGAGGAATTCTTGAGGATGACCTCTAGGTGGGTAAACACCGTCTAATAAGTATACTGCCGTTTTCAGAAACCTCCGTTGGATTCGCTTAAGAGCTGAGATATGTATGTTATAAATAGGAGACCATACAACTGAAGCATACTGTAAGCGAGATCTACAATAAGTTATATACAAAATTTTCAGTGTCTCTATATCTGCAAACTCGCGCCCATTGCGCACAACAAAACCTAAGGACTTAAAGGCAGATGCAGTAACAGATTGGATATGTGAGCCAAATGATAATTTTGAATCGAACACTACACCAAGATCACGTACAACTTCAGGTTTAGTAAGAATAGTGTCATCTATATTATAATCAAAGAGAACAGGTGCTACTTTTTTCGTAAAGGTCATAACATAACACTTATTTTTATTCAGTACCTGATTATTGTTTTTACACCAATTAAAGATTTTATCAAGGCATTTTGTAATCGTAGTGAATCATGATGAGTATTTATGACACTATAAATCTTTAAGTCATCCGCAAATAAAAGTGCATGCACATCTACAATTTCTACTATATCATTAATGAATATATCGAAGAGTAATGGGCCCAGAACCGAACCCTGAGGAACACCCGTTTCCTGATGAAACAATTCAGATTGAAATCCATTAAGTTTGACAAACAAATAACGGTTAGACAAATATGAACCTAATAAGGAAATTAAAGAATCTGAAAATCCAAACCACTGCAATTTCTGAAGTAACATTCGATGGTCAATTTTGTCAAATGCCTTGGACAAATCAGCATAAATAACATCAACTTGACGTTGATTATCCAACGAATCGCACAAGAACTCAGTTATGGAGACAAGGTTGGTCTCAGTTGAACGTCCTCTGATAAATCCATGTTGGTTTGGGCAAAGCATTTGTGAAATATGGAAAGAGAAGAAAGGATGTAATACTAATTCAAATACTTTAGCGAAATTGCTAATAATGGCAACTGGTCTATAGTTTTCTATATTGGACTTATCCCTCTGTTTGTACACTGGGCAAATTCTTGAAGTTTTCCACTGATCGGGAAACTTACAAGATTTTATACTAAGATTAAACAGAGTAGTCAATGGTCTCGCGAAAACATTCACACAATCCCTTACAACAAAAGCTGGTATTTGATCAGGACCACTAGTCATTTTAGGCTTCAGTTTTTTGATTGCCAAATACACATTTTCTTCTGTAATACTTTTTAAAATCAATAGATTTTTATTCAAACTCGAACAATTTAAATCAAATGGAATTTTATTTGTATTTATAAATGACTGGGCAAAATGTTTCGCAAATCCGTCGACTATCTCTTTTGGATCAGCCAAATTAATACCGTTGTAGGTCATACTTGATGGAATATTAACAGAGCTTTTTTTGGATTTCATAAATGACCAGAACACCTTTGGGTCAGACTTAATGCAATTATTCATTTGTTGTAAATAACATTTATACTTCTCTTTTATTTTTGATTTCAATTGTGTTCTCAAATTTTTGAACAATAGATAGTCATCTGTAGAATTCGATTTTTTATATTTTCTTAAGGCCAGATTTTTGTATTTTAAACCCTTAATGATGTCACTATCAAACCAGACCAGAAGTATTTTTTTCTTTGGTACATAGATCTGTAAAATTCCATCCAGTACAAAATAGAAATGGGACAATGCATTCTCAATATCAGAATATTCATCAAGAGAGGACCAATTTACTGATAGCAAGGCCTCATATAATGAACACAAATTACATTTTCGGAAGTTATACTCAGATTCAAATGAAACTGGAATTTTTTTTTGATGAATCTTAAAATACCAACTTCAATTTCGAGGGCAGGATGATGGTTTATGCTCCTTTAAGAACGGATTTTGTGATTTAGAGACAACGCATTGATCACTGTTGGTTAAAACAAGATCCAAGAGGCGATTATTTCCATTTACTATTTTATTGTACTGGTCCAAGTTGTAAAATGCCATAAAATTGTTAATACATTGGAAAGAAACTGAAGCTGCAACTTTATTCATTGCACTTGTGACAAACTCTGGACAGTTGAAGTCACCTAAGATAATTAATTGATGTTCATACAAATAAGACATGGAACATAAAAAATCAAAAAACAGTACGTAATCATTATTGTTGCAAGAAGGTGGTATGTAAACGACTAGAATGTAGATATTGCGGAAATTAATATTAATTTTTACTATGACTAAGTCTGTAAGAGGTAAAATATACCAGATGTTATCATATATTGAGTTATCACAGATGCTAGCAGAAATAGTACGATCAACAGCTAGGAGAACACCTCCACCTCTTACATGATTAGACATTTTAAAATCACGATCTTTTCGGAAGACGTTATAATTAGCTATATCAAAAACATACCATAATTGGAGTCATATAAAATATAACACAAAATCAGCATAAAGTCCCATTTTCCCTTTCGAATCCACGCCGACATTTATTTCGCTGATTATTTCCAAAACGACTCAATCTTTAAAATTTAAATCTTGAATACTACCAATTACTATGTTAGAGTTCCAAATGGGCATCTATTTAATCTAAATAATAATAATTTAGGAAGAACCATCCATTTCCTGAGACATTTCACAATTTAAAATACTATAAAATACTTAATGCATCGCAACATTTCTGGTATAATATTGATGTTTTCTTGTCGTCATACAAGAAAATAATTTGTATAGTTCCTAGAGATTTGGTGAAACTAAATAACAATTTTATCGTTTTTAACAAGTCCGAGCGCGTTCCGGGAAATCCAGCAGCTGCCCAGTCAATGTTACTTTAAACAATAAATGACGCAACATTTTGTAATTTAGCTGTGAAACTGCAAAACTGAAAGTTGACAAAATTTTGACGCTTAAATCCTGTCTAAAATATGCAAAATATCATGAGTCTTTATCAGCGCATTCATATTTTTGGAATTACTTATGCAGGGTAACTCCAAAAAAATTTAATGAATCTATTTAATTGATCAAATCAAGAACGACTCACCTAATTTTCCTAAAAATTTGAGTATACGTGTCCTTGCTGAAATGTTGATAACGTCATAACAAAATTTTGTTATGGAAAAATTCACTTGAAACATATGTATGCTTCTTCACTTTAGTAAAGACTATAACATTACACATACGTCTTTATTTAAACTTATAGTGTTACCATAAAAAAATAAAATTCGCTAAAATTAAATTTTATAATTTTTCAAAGAATGTGTTATTTGTCACCTGTACTTCAGGGGCGAGGAAAGTTCTGTTTAAATACCTTTAGACCAATTTTTAAAATGGTTTACTTAATTGTCTAGATTAAAATCGTATTTGTAACACTTGTAGTAAATGAATATTTTTGAATAAAATATTTGTTTATGAAAGTGCGGAAATTTGGATCACCGCGTGTTTAAACATTCACTAAAATGACAAAGGTAAAATACAAGCTATGAATAGAATAATTCTACATTATGTAAAATGCGGTTTGTTTTCGTCTGGTCACAAAATTTATCCAACAATTATTAAATCGCTTTTGTCTCACTAAATTCGGTCACACAATACATGTTTAATCTACTAATAGTTTGTCAAGAACAAAGCTAAATCCGGTCATTTAACCGAGGGAGAAAGCCGTGGTATCCATCATTTATGTACATCAGGTGAATTTCACTGCTTACGTAGGCGTCATGGGTAACTAGAGCAGAAATTAAAAAAATCATCGGGTAGTTAGATTTAATTATTATTTTTATATTTGAAATGATTTCTCACAATGGGATCGTTTTAAATGCGAATAACGTCATTACAAATAGGTAACGACAAATTTCCTAACAAAGAGCTTAATCTTGTTACTCTTGTTACAACAGAGAAAAATTTAATGTAGGCATTTTGAAAATGTTATTGAGACTCTTGGTTTTAAATCCTGGTCAAAGCTATGCAATAAAGTTTAAAATTGAATTATTGGATAGTGGGTAATGCATTGTAATTTGTGGCATGTCTACAAAATATAAAGTATGAATTTCTGTACGTACTTTTACTATGTTATCCCTCTCAAAATTGGCCACGGTTTATATGAGATACTTAGTGTATATACCTTAACAGATTTTTGTTGTCAGATTTTCCTTGTACATACATACAACTTATGCAAAATATTTTCATTTGCTAAAACAAAACATACGCGAGGTTGTTTACGGCAGGTTTGTTTTATAAGCGGCCGAGTTGGTGTGAAATTTGACTCGCCTAAAATTGTACTTTCTACAATGTTAATTTCACACAAAGAAGCAGGGATTATATTGCGAAAGTGGATGCCTTACAAATTCGTTAAATTTTTCAGACCAAATAATAAGCTACGTTTTATGCAAGAAAGGGTTGTTTTATTCTTTTATTTTTACAAAACATGTGATTGTGCGCATATTCGCAGTTCGAATAATTTTAAAATTTATTTGTAACAATGAGCTTATCAAACACTAGATACAGAGCGTTTTGTCGTAGACATTTATGAACGACTATTTCTTCAAAGTAAGAATATATTTGACCATTTTACATAAGTTTATCGAATGAAATTGTTTGTACGAAGCTTCTTTGAGCGCTAGATGCGAGTTAACATTCTTACTTTTAAATTTATTTGGTTTCTTGGCTTTTGCTTTAAAATTGCTTATCATAAAACGCCGTCTTTGGACAGCCCCTATTGTTCCCGGTTCAGCTACTGCAGGATACCACAAACATCGACTCATTTTATAGAATTAAGTCGTTTTCTTATTGCGACCCTCGCATCTTCTCTTAAACCAACGCCATTTGACAGATATGTGTTTAACCTCGTTTTCGGAGAGTGTTCCAGCACACAAAACGGCTTATTTATCGAACTTGTGATCCGTTTCTTTCTATTACAAACAAAATGTTGTTTTATGTAAAATAGTCCGCAGAATATTCCGCATGTACCAGGACTCATCATAAAGTTGACAAATAAATGAAGATTAGTACGGTGACGTCTGTAATTTTATGCATTCTTGTTCTAGTAGAAACTGAGAGTCAAAAAACATACAGAGGTTGCATATAATATGTAATAGGTAGTTGATAGATTTTATTGTGTTTAGAATTAAAGTTTTGTCGAAAATTGGTGATCTGCAAATTTCTAGAGAAAGAAACAGCTGCAGAATTAGTCCTCCATTTACGTTCATCAGTACCTATAATCCCTTATTTTACCTCACCATCTGCGTTATGGGTCAAACACGTAAATAAACAGCAACTTAACCAGGCGGACTTATTAATACTTACAAATAAATACTTGTACTCGCTTTTCATTAACCTAACTTAAAGGATAAAGCAATTTAAATTCCGCAAAAAATATCAGTATAGAATTTCTAGACATTATCACATCATTAGTGCTGTCTACAATAAATTGGTTATAGGGGTTTAGTAACAAAGACGTGTACAATCTATGCGGTTATGACTCAGTGTTCATATGAAACGACCATATAAAAATTGTGTTGTTCTATCAATACGTTGTAGCTGTATATCTTGGACGTTACACGCCATCAGCTTTAAAAGAAAGACGTTTAAGGAAACGCTGCTGAATCCGTTCAGTATCCAAGATGATTAAGGTAATAGGATCGCCAAACTATGCACTCATGTTTCACTTTACTTAAAATGCAAAGCAGCGTTGTCAGTAAGGTTGTTTCTTTGAAATACGAAGTAGCGCTCATTATGAGCTTCAATATTTTCGAGACTGTTACAGTGAAGTGATCAATATGCCAATTGATATTTTGTACTTTTTAATTTTTAATTTTGTTCAGTTTCCATTTCTACTTTTCCTGTAATTGGGTGTAATCCCGTTGGAAAATAAAGATTATTATTATTACTATTATATATTTATCATTACTAAAATTTCGATAACGTCATTCCAAAATTTTGCGATAAAAAGACTCACTGGAAACATACGTTTAACATATTACCTACCTTTGCTTTACCTGTTCACACACATTTGATTCTAACTTTAGAACTTGGTAATACCAAGGTCTTGGATATTTTTTATTACTTCGGTGCTCCATCTTTTCTTGGGTTTTCCTTTTCTCCTTGTCATTAATTATGTATCCTGGATTGAGGTATTCTCTTTAGGTGACCTAACCATCTGAGTCTTTGTGCTTTGACCTATCTTATTACATTGGGCTCCCTATATAACACTTCTAATTCTTTATTTGTTCTTCTTTCCATTGACCATTTTCTACTTTTCCACCAAATATCTTAGGGAGTACCTTTCTTTCCCAGACTTGTATCATGTTTGGCTCCTCTGGATATATTTTTATTCCTGAGGAATTTATTAAGCGCTTGAACACAACGGTTTGCTCTCATGGTTCTATTGGATATCTCTTCTTTTATGCATGGTTTGCATGTAAAGACAGGTCATAGATATTCAAATCTTTCGATTTGTTCGAATCGGTATGTTGTTGTGTTCTCCATTGTCATCGTTAGGTACTGTCCTTGTCCCATATATTTTGTTTTCACTTCGTTTAAGTCCTTTCTCTCTCGCCTTTGCCTCTAGTCTTGGTCACTTTCTTCAGCTCATCTCAATTTCTAGTTACAATTACTATGTGGTCACGAAATGCTAGACACTGATGTTCTTTGTGGTATATTAGCCCTGATCTATTTATATCAGCTTCTTGCATTATTTTTTCCAGTAATAGATTAAAGAACAGTGAGGATAGTGGGTCTCCTTGTCTCACGCCCTCTTTTACCATACATTTTTCTGTTAGTTGATTTTTATCTTCACCCTGCTCTCCGTTTTTTTGAAGGGTTTGTTTTATCATCCTGATCAGCTTTGGTGCAATTTTTAGGTTGTTTAATGCTGCGTATAGTTCCTCTCTTTTGATTCGATCAAACGCTTTCCAGAAGTCTATAAAAAAGGCCAATGCTGGGTTTATTATATTCATGGCTCTCTGCTTGTATTTCTCTTAAGATATATATTTGATCGATAGTACTTCGGCTTCTTCTGAATCCACTTTGATATTTACCTATTATGCTATCTGCTTGCGCTGTCACTCTATTTTTGATATGTGTAGCTAGTATTTTGTATGCAATGTTTATTAGTGCTGTGCCCCTGTAGTTTTGACAATTTGTTTTGTCCCCTTTCTTATATATCGTATATAGTATTGCTTCATTCCATTCTGATGGTAATATTTCTTGTTCCCATATATTTTCAAGTAGTTTAGGATAGTGTTTATTAACCCCGATCCTCCATGTTTTATCATTTCATTCATTATATGATGGTTACCTGGGCTCTTATTGTTTTTTAAATTATTGATGATATTTTCGACTTTTGTTAGGATTGGTGCTTCGTCTTCTATGCTCTCATTTTGTATTCTAGTTGCTGGCTCAGTTAATTATTCATTTATGGTGTCTCCTGCGTTAGTGTCTTCATTTAAGAGTTGTTTGAACTAGTTTATGGTGTGAATCCCTGTGTTCCCGTCTTTACAAATAAAAATTGAAAAATAATGAATTGTTTGCACTGTGGTGTTGTTAACAAATCACCAACCGTCAGCTGTGATGGCTGCCAAGGTCCTTTACATGTTAGTTGTGTTGGACTGTCTGAGAATGGTTTCAAAATAACCAGAGCAAAATCAAGATCAATAAAAGTAGTCTGTAATCAATGCAACGCTAACATGAGTCAATTTAAAGACATTAAGCCACTTATTTCTGCCCTACAGTTTCAATTTACATCTGCTATTGATTCATCAGCCTTCAAATTGCTGTCGAAGAGGTTGTTCAAGAAATGGTGGAACGTCAGAGAAGATCTAATTATCTCTTAATTTTTGGTGTTCCAGAGCCAGATCCAACGCTTAAACCGGAAGAGCAATCTTAGACTGATCAAGGGTTAGTTAGAGATATTCTTACAACAGCTAGACCTGAAAATTCAACGTTTGGGGAAATTTATTACAGGTAATCCACGTTCACGTCCAATCAAAATTGTATTAAGTGATGAATCTGAAGTATCACATTTTGTTCAGGGTAATAATGACTTACGAGGCAAAGAATTTTCAAAAAATATATATCTCTCCTATGACAGAACGCCTAAACAAATTGACTACTATAAGCAGCTGAAATTACAGTTAACTAGTCGTCAAATGAAAGGTGAAAAAAATATCGGAATTAGCTACATCACTGGGTCTCCAAAAATTGTTTATGTCAAACAGCGTAATTCAAACTAAATTCGGCAAAGTTCCAGTGCGAAGCATTTACCTGAATGTTCGGGGGTTAAGATCAAAAGTTGTTCCTTTTTGTAACAGTGTATGTGAAAATGATCCTGATTTAATTTTATTAACTGAGACATAGTTAGGTAATGATATTTCTAATGGTGAATTATTTCCAAACAATTTCTCTGTATATCGAAAAGATTGGAATTTAACAACAATGGGAGTTTCAAAGGAAGGTGGTGTTATCATAGGTGTCAAAAACAGTATCCGTTCTTCATCATTAGATCTTTCAAATATTATTGATATCGTAGGGTCTAAACTTTATGCAAACGGCTACAGTGTTCTAACCTTTGTTGTATCTTTTGAGGACTTTGAATTATTTTTGGATACTTTCAGTCACTTAGATATCTTAATTAACAACAATGTATTAATTGCAGGTGATTTTAATGTGTCTGCGTTTTTAATGGATCCGCTCAATCGATACACCATTCATCTGAATAATTTCAAAGCATTTCACAATCTAGATCCGTTTAATAGTATTAAAAATTTTAATGGTCATATATTTGATCTTATTTTCTCTAATCTTAAATGTACAGTTGGAAAATCTGACTTTCCACTCGTTCATGAAGATGCTCATCACCCTTCACTTTCTATTGATATTGAATTGCCGGTTAAATCGCAACAGTTTTCTTTAAAGGTAACTGATAATCAGTTTAATTTCAAAAAGGCTAATTTCCATATTTTGTACAATGCACTTCTGTCAGTAGACTGGGATTTTTTAAATTCTTTTAATAATGTTGACCAAGTACGCTCGACATTTTACAGCGTTTTAAATAACATCCTAGAAGAATATGTGCCCAAATTTAAAGTTAAAACCAAGCGTCATTTTTACAATTATCCTGCTTGGTTTAATTCCGAAATTATTGACTGCATACGTACAAAATTTAAGTTGTGGAAAATGTACAAAAAACATCAAACTCAATATAACTACGACGCATTTAAATATTACCGCTCCCGCAGCAAGAGTCTGATTGAATTAGCTTACAAAAATTTTATTTCCAAAATTGAGACATATATTATCACTAATCCAGATGCATTTTGGTCTTTTGTTCAAAGTAGAAAAGGTCAAACACGAATTCCTGGATGTATGCTGTATAATGATTGTGAACTTTCTGAGCCTCAAGAAATCGTTGATGCGTTTGCAAATTATTTTAATAGTGTCTATATTGAATCTTCTGCTTTCAACGTTCCACCATTTATGGAAATATCCGGCAATTCTAACTCTCCTATTTGTATTAATAGTTTTCCTGAATGTGAAGTTCTCGCAGCCCTAAAACGTTCTAAAAATACTATGACCGCAGATCCGGATGGAATGCCTTTAGTTAGGGATTGCGCTACAATTTTTGCAGGATCGTTGTCTAAATTATTTAATCTTATATTAGTTACGAAATAATTTCCTTCTATGTGGAAGAAAGCGTGTATTTGGCCAGTGTTTAAGAAAGGTAATTTTTGAGTCAGTTTTATATAAATATATTTATTTCTCAATTAGTTCGTATATATCACCTTTACAACATGGGTTTGTTAGGAAAAGATCTACAGTTACCAATCTGGCCTGTTTTACTCAGAAGTAATCGATAGCAGAAGTCAGGTTGATTTTCAGAAGGCTTTCGACACAATAGATTTCTTTATTTTGCTAAAAAAATTACGTCGTTATGGTTTCACTGATTCTCTAATTACCCTTATTAAGTCATACTTATTTGATCGAGAAACTGTTGTAAGATATCGCAATCAGTATTTTTCTCCATTTGTCCCAACATCCGGAGTCCCACAGGGTTCTAACTTAGGACCATTATTATTTTTAATCTTTATAAATGATATAGTTGATGTGATATCTTCAGAAAAGTTATTATTTGCGGATGATCTGAGGCTTTATAGAGAAATCATTTCAGCAAAGGACTGTGAGATCCTTTAAGCCGATGTTAATAGTTTAATCAACTGGTGTATTCAGAACCGTCTTTTTTTCAATTATTCTAAATGTTACATTATGACCTTCACCAGAAAACGAAACCACGTGTTTTATTCTTACAAAATTGAAGATACTCCTCTAAATCGCTCCTCGCACATAAAAGATCTTGGCACTTTTTTCGATCAAAAATTAACTTTTGCTGATCACATTGGCGAAATTGTAACCACATCGTTTAAAATGTACGGTTTTATACATAGAAACTGTAGAGACTTTACTAATATGGATGCTCTATTTAAGTTGTTCTTCGCTTTAGTTAGATCCCGCCTCTTTGATCTGGTACCCCATTTATAAGGTACACATAAACTACATTGAATCTGTGCAAAGACGATTTTTAAAATGTGTATACTATCTTCAAAATCACAATTATCCGCAGAGAGGGTACGACCAGTCTTTGCTACTTTCTAAATTCAATTTTAATTCTTTAAAGACACGGCTTGTGATTCTAACAATCAAATTTTTGGTTAATTTAGTTAAGGGTGAAATTGACTGCCCATATCTTTTTGAAAAACTTAATTTTCTTGTGCCAAGAACGAATTCGCGCCAGTCGTTTACATTTTATTGTGGTACTAGTAGAACCAATATTTTGCGAAAGTCACCTGTTTCTAATATGTGTAATTTATTTAATATAATTTCTTTTTGTTGTGATATTCATTTTGATTCATGTCAGCATGTTTGTAATTGTGTTATTCTTAATTTTGGTATTTAGGATTGCTAATATATTATAATTTCTTCATGTACATACTAAGTATACTAGCTTTAGTTCCCCTTTTTATATATTTTTATTTTTAACCAACCACTTTAAATTGTTCTATTTTTTATATTTCCTGTAATTGGGTTTTCCTGTTGGAAATAAACTAATTATTGTTGTTATTGTTATTATTATTGAAGTATTTCTTCCAGTGGTCTAGTATTTCTTCGTCGTCTATTATCCTTTTTCCACTCTCATCTTTGTAATATGCCAGTTGTGCTTGATATCCTCTTTTTCGTTCCTTATTCCTCGGTATAAATTTCTGACTAGGTTATTTTTGTAATTTTCTTCTATGTCTTTCAGCTTGTCTTCATAGTGTCTTCTTTTCTTTTCTAGTATAACTGCTTTGCATATTTTTCTTTGTTTTAAATAGCTGCTCTCTGTTTCTTTTGTCCTTTGTGTTAACACTTTTAGTCTTAGTTTATTGTGTTTCTCCAATTCTGCTTCGCATTAATCGTCGAACCATCTATTACGTTTTTTATTTTTGGTTTTGTTGCTGTTATTTCCTGCCATATTCACAGCGTTCTTGATTACGTCCCATGTTTGTTCTACATTGTCTTGTACGGTAGGTCCCAGTTCTTGGTTAATTCTATGTGCATATTCTATTTGTTTTTTTCTTGTTTCCAGACTAATTATAGTTTTTTTTTTTTTTTTTGGTTTTTTGTCCATTTCGTATTTCGGGTATGAGTTGTCTCATCTTAACTGCAACCAGAAAATGGTCTAAGTCTATATTAGCGCCTCTATCTGTGCGTACATGTGGAATACATTCTTTTAGGTCTTTTTCTATTAGAACGTGTTCTATTTGATTTATTGTTTTGCCGTCTGGAGATCTCCATGTACCCTTCTATATATCTTTTTGCTGGTAGCAGGTACTTTTTATAACAAGGTTTTTTCTTATGCAAAATCTATTAACATATTTCCGTTTTCTTTTGTTGTTGTATGTAAGCTGTGCTTACCTATCGTGGGCCTAAACATATCTTCTCTTTTGTAACGTTGTTTCAAGTTATTGTGAGACCACCAGAAAATAATTTTATTTACATTGAAATAACCGATATATCTTTAAAGCATCACCAAAACGAAGCTGAAAATAAAATCTATCATACAGGGTTTCTATAAATGATTATAGGGTTAAAATAGGTCATGAAAACGTGCCGCCTCTCAGTTTTGGACTTTATTAAATGCTCACAATAAATCACATCTGTATAACTGGTTGCCTAAATATTATTAAAAAATAAAGCTAATTCATTAAACAAATTTACTGCGATTAAACATCACAGTAAATATTGAAAATGTTCACCATTTTGTTCAAGGCACATGTCTCTCTTTTTAATTTTAGACTTGTTCCCTAACATTCTTTCGTCAACACTTTGGACTCATTGTTCAATTTCAAGTTGTCTCTCAGATCTTCCTTAGAACGGAAACGTTAAGATTTTTGTAAATTTTATTCATTTATATAATAGGCATTAGAATATTTTTGTGATTCCTACGTTTGAGAAATAAATGATGGACGTGGATGAATATAAGCACTCATTAGTTCTCTTCCCATCATTAGAGGCACATTTCTGTTAACCCAGCTATTATTCTGTTGAGTTAATTATGTACGTTTTTGTTTGTACAACAGTTCATAAACCTCTGCTGCACTCCTCTGTGCACGTGCCTGATTGCGAGGACAATAAGTTGTCAATAAATACCCTGTCGTTTCATTAGCTTCTGGCAATACACAGGTTAATATTTTGGTGTCCTAGTTCGAGTAGCAACTAAAATTCGTTACACACCAATGAACGTACAATAATGTCTAATTTTTTTCAGTTTCTAACCAAATGATAACGAACCTCGAAACTTGGAAAAAAAATCCATATTCTGTATTTTCGATGTTGATCTACCAATCATTGCCAAACTGTAAACTCGTGGAGGACCGGGTTTTTCATTTGGAAATCAGCTATCTGGTCGAGATTAAAGTTGTGTTTATCCAATATATACTAGTAAGTACATCTTTGTTACAATCTTCACGGTGAATTTTAAAGTGTAAAATTTGTACCAATAGAAGAAGGATTCGCCGCGTTTGAGGTAAATTACTTTGTTGCGCAGATGTGATGTTAGCGCGTAAATACATTCGAAAAGCCGCACACAGTAGGCAATTTTGATAGCACGTTGCGAAGGGCGTGGAGGGCGGTTAATTACAATTTCCAATTAAGTGACTAATTTACTTAAATATCAATGAAGTTGAATCGTCTAGAACAAAACAGTTTCCTTCGAATAACGACTTGTTTGCTTTTCACTTTATGTAAACATTTGTCCTGATCATTAGCGAATCGGAAATCTTTAACAAGTCTCGAGGAAACGTCGTTCACTTGGGGTTGATCGCAAATTCCCAATTAATACAATAATTATCCCGTGTTAACAACACATCCACGCTATATCCGTGTTGACTGACAAACAATACCGGTCTTATTATGTGTTACATGTATTTCACAGTTGAGATAATTGGTTGTTGGGTGACACTTCCATTGCAAACTGTAATTGTTTGGGTATGCGACGCAACGATATTAATTAATTTTATCGCGTGTCTAGCACTGACGGCTCGTTAAGGGCTGTTAGATAAACCATACTCCAAGTTTCTGTAAGTACTAAACATAATACATCTCCTTGGTAATAAGTTTTACTTGTGGTAACTAAACCGTAAAGGACGATACGGCAAAAAGGCATTATTATCGGCGGGGAAATCCCTTTTGGTAATTTGTAACCCAACGGATTAGGATTAAGATCCTTTTTTCGTGAAATATCTCTAATTTCCAATAATCTCGAGTTTCGTCTCTCATGTATATAAGCCTATATCCTCCTTGATTCAAGCGCGTTTAACGATCTCAATTTCTATCTTACGAGTAAGTATCATACCTGCTCCAGTATTATGATGAAAATGCTGAAGCTGTCTTATCTGGCAGATCAAGCAACTTACTGAAAAGCAATTCATGTTTACAGACTGTGTGTTTATTTTCACTACACATGAACCGTTCTCACAACACAAGCTTGCACAGCGCAGTCAAAACAATCTAGGAAGTACATCAGATATATAACACTGAAAACAAGCTAACAACTCAAATTATCAGAAACTTGAAGTTGAGAATTTATTGCAGTAATATTATTTTGTGTACAAAGTGGTTATCAACATCTGTTTTATCCAGGGAGGTTGAACAACTTGAGACGTTATATAAAAATCAGGGTAACACGTAACAGTATGCTTAATTAAATCGCGCAGAATGTCTCCTCTGTGGTCGAGCTGAATTTTTTTTATGTGAAGATAATAATTTCACGTTTTTTGCCTCGTGTAAGCTGGGGAGCATTGTCATGAAACAATGGCACAATCCACAAAGGCTGTTTCCATCTTTTCTGCGCGTTTCATTGCTCTCAGACTATGAAAAAATAGGTTAGCCATTTCCGTCTGTCTGTCGTCTTTCTGTCTGTGTTGCTGTGAATTGTTTCCCACTTCTTACTTTTCTTGAAATAATTCCGTGATTACAATTGCCTATTTATTTGAATAAGGAATTTTCATTAAAACTGAAGTTTGTTCAATTAGTATGTAGTTTGTTTTTGCACTATCCCTGATGTAAATATTCACTGAACACCTTCTGAATCGATTTGAAGACGTGCTACGATTCTAATAGCACACACAAACGTTCGTTTTCAACTGATTTGTATCCATGATTTCTATTTTCCATAATTGAGTGAGTTTAAAGTATTGTTCTCACAAAGTAATCGACCTATTTGTAATAATGAATCATTTACGTCTTTAGAAGATGTTGGAAAAAGAAACCCAAAGACAGAAGTGAAAATAATGAAGGAAAGCAAGTGTTAGAATTAGTCGAACAGAAAAGATGCGAGATCTTGAGTGGAAATAAAATTTCTTTTAATAGCCTACGTTCTACTATCTCAACCCCAATTTACAAAAGAACATATAATTAGCCCCGCCCACCCACCCCGACTCCATTTCAGTGATTCATCTAGTCCGATTGAGAGGTGGATCTTATATTCAACAGAAATAAAATCGTTTGGATGAGAATAGTGCGTTAAAATTTACATTACAAATTAGATATTTTTCCAAATTTTCGGCAGAAAATGTCTTCCTCTTGTCGAGCTGATACTTTACAAGGATGCGAATTTCCAAAATGTTCTAAGAAATAGTATATGGGACATCAGATTGTAAAATGAGTTTATTTAAAAACATTTTTGGGGGTTGTTCCATTCTTTCTTTTTAATCTTCAACGACGTCCTCATAACTGGAGATTTTTCTGGTGACTTTCTTTTCGAAATATTTCCACTGCTGTTGAATTGGTCGACTACTATTTTTATGTGTATGTTTAAAGACTGTTTCTCGATGTTCACTTTAAGAACTTTTGAAGTAACTTTTCTCATCGTCATAAACTATAAATATGCTGTTTATTTTAACAGGCGACGTCTATTATTATATATTTCTGAGCAACAGACGAGAATAAAGAAAGGAATCAATTTAATTATTTAGCACTGTCAGCTCTCTTAGTTAAAGTTAGTACAACAGTAAAAAATTCATAGGACTTCTCAGTTTACTTTATGGTTTGAAGTGTCCTTTTGTGGAGACGCGCTTCAAACTCTCTAAAAATTTGGTTTTAATTTTAATTACTAAATCAAAATTTCAGGCTTGATCTTGAAGGCAGCGTGACACTCCAATGTTTCGTCCTTGCCAGCAGAGCTTTCAATTTTTAGATAAATTTAATTTTGTCTGTTACAATGCTATTCGTTGGTATTAATAGTACGTATAATTTATCAGTGATTTATGTAAATCCCTGTCATTGATTTCCTCCCATATAGAGGTGGGCGCCGACTGAGACATCGGCGGCAGCATAAAAATTCCCAGTGGTCGGCGGCGGTGGCGTATATGCCCACAGCTATCGTTAGCGGTGGCATAAAAATCGTTTTTGTTACCCGTTTTTTCAATTCTTGTCTGTCATACGTATGTACTTCAGTGTGAAAAATATTTTTTGTAGTATTGTTCTTTAACCCAGAATTTCGTATAATACGTTTCGTACAACTGTGCGATTTTTTGACCATTACCTAATTAAAATCACCTTAGCAACGATTTGAAAGAAACAGTATTACAAACCGGTGCGTTATGCTCACACAAATACCGTATAGATGACATCTGAATTTGTATCCATGCCATTGATTTTGTATTGATTTTGACACAATGTAAAAGTGAGTTTGTACGGGATTTATGTGAGCATGACTGTACGCAAATTAACTTATGAATACCTAACAACTTTAAAATATACGTAAACAGAATATTAGATTGTATTATTTTTTTTTACAACGCCTGTCATGGTTAATAAACACTGTCGATAGGAAAAATAATGTATGGGGTGACTCGAGCATGAGGCACACGGAAAAATAACACGATGAAATAAATTTAATTTTTTTCTTCTCTCCTGAATATTTAATCCGAAGACCTTTTGATGAAACTTGTCAGTATTGGATCCCTGTACAAGCAGTGTAAATTGTGGCAAGAAATAAATCATTCACTAATTCTAAATGATCTCGACATTTCAGGAATATGAAAAAATAAGTTTTCTGTTTCCGTCTCTCTGGGGTTTTCTGACCGTTTCTCTGTTTGTCTGTCTGTCGTCTATTGCCAATTTTCATTATACCAGTAATTAAACTATTTTACAAACGTCTTCTCATCTGAACATTTCTTTATCTAACTAGGTTGTACTGCACCGGTACTACTTCCGCCGCCGCTCGCATAGACACTGCCCTAGGTACTATTCGTCAGGCCGCAGGGTTTTACTAGCGACCTCTGGTCTCTGACACAACCGTTTCAGACACCATTCTCCAGTCCACTTTTTCACAAACATTATATAGTCTTATTAGTTTTTCTGTATACGCGTATATGTATATACACACATACTTTTCAGTTTCGCAACAATATTTCTTTATACGTTTACCTAGTTACATAAAGCAATGTTCCGATGAGAAGACGTTTGTACAATTAAACAGATCAAACGATTTTATGATGAACATTAGCTTCCACCTACCCTAACGTGCAAGAACAGCCCTTGCAAA